>NC_064638.1:714838113-717640325 GCF_023864345.2 Schistocerca serialis cubense
GGTCTGTCAAACACAGGAGAGCATTAACAAATTCATTTCTAAAATAATCACCTTATAAAGATTTCATAGACTGTTTTCTTCAAACTAAGCGCGTTGTTGGCTAAATGCACTTACTGATAAACTGTAACTGTGTGTCAGACAGACATGTTAGCTGAATTTCATTAGTTTTTTGATCTTTGCTCTGCGGTGGAGCAGTCCATGTCTGCCTCTTGTTTCTTCGCTTTATTGGCAGAGACACTCGTACTAGAGTAGCACAGGACCAAAAGTACGTAGAAAATTATTGATTAGAGTACAAACAGAGTGACATAGTTGTTTGCAAAAAGAGTATGCTGTTTGTACAAATCTTTTAGATTCAGCTTTAGACAGTGTGCACTAAAGGATTGGTCTGAATAGTAGTACGTGTCAGTAGCTAATTTCGACTATATGCGTTCGTCGCTTAAATACCAATCTGTTTCACCCGTTCGTGACTTTAGGTGTTCGTTACAGTCTTACTTATTCTGATAAGTTTCAGCCGCACCAAAATTGTACGCATATCGCTCTTAGTAATCAACGAATGTGTTGTTTTGACTGTATTGAGAAGTTTCTTTTACTGAGTACTGTTAGTAAATTGTCCTGAGAGTTGTCAGGCGCCCATGATCACGCTTGCCGTTTGTTGGCGTGTGTCTCTTGCCAAACACACACCTTTTAACAAGTCGGTGATCCGCTCTCTACTGAGAGATGCTGAACTTAGTGTATTTTCTTCGTACACGAAACAGCTGACGCATGCTTTTGGAAATCGTTAGCTGCATATGTGTATCGACGGACGCTTGCTAACCGCTGTGTACCTCGAAAAGACCATCTTTGGAACCCCTCCTAGAAGAAGGGCCAGTTGCCAGTCAGCTCCATACCAAAGTACTGGTTTTGCTTTCTATCTGTTTCTTAAAATTTTCTGAGCATACAGGAGAACGCAGAGATTTTCATGACTTAATGTACAATTTTATACTTGGATTGGACGAGTATTTCGAAGGAAACTGGCCAGATCATCTTCAGTAAAACATCCCGAAAGTCGCCTTCAATGGCTTACGGAAAATCTAAATCTACGTGGTTGGACGGAGATTCAAATCCGCTCCGCTTTCCAATGCGAGTCAAGTTGCCTTAACCATTGCCGTATCTCGCGTGGTCCCGCTGTCAAGACGAGATGGTCATATAATCGGTTATAATGCGTGGAGTAGATTCCAAGGGTTGGGAGCTGCAGGTCGCTCATAAAAGGATCAGGGTTGTATTACACATCAGAGGATCAGCGTAGTTGACTGTTCGTGGCATTCGTACAAGATGTTGGCACTCTCCGTCCAGTCGGCATGTTGTAAGAGGCTCGCTAATACTCTTATCACGTCTCAAGAACTACGCCAGATAAATGGAAAATATCAAGATATTCGTGACAGAAATAGCATAAAAGAATCATACTTCGAATAAAAAACAAAGCTGTGGGGCCCACATAATACTCGGCTACAACCAGAGATTGCTAGTAGCGCGGTCATGGAAGCAAATCTAAATGTTTACCGAAAAGGCAGGCTCCATGAGATGGGAGAGGAGGTTGTATTTCTGGCCGCGGACAAGAGTCTTACATCTACTGAGGTAGAAATGGAGGAAACATGCGAAATGGTTTTAACACGAATAACAATGATTGTATCGTTCACTAGATTCTGCTCCGTCGGTAGCTTGTAACATCAGAGAAACGTCCATTCTCTGCTACATATGTTTTCAAGTCATACCATATAGTTGGAAGGGATTTTAAAAACTCCAAAATCGGCTGGAAAATAACAACTTTAGACAGAGACGCAAAAGTACTTACCGAGAGACGCTGCGAAACTTGTCTCTAAAATTTACCTAACACAAATAATTCGGTGTTCTACCCATAATGTAAACGGACTCGATTTGTACGAAACAAACACACTCGACCTGAAATGATTCACGTAGAGATTAGGATCAATGCTCACAATACAGATGCAGCGAAAAGCTACAAAGACCTAGAAAAGAAAGTAAGTGTTCAATAAAATGGATAAGCGATAACAGATTGATACAGGCGGAGAATAAGTAAAGAAATTTAAATCATCGATCAAATTCCAGAAAAATATTTACCTTACTGAATAATAAAAGATACTGGAGCTCATTAATTTTCGTATTAAATTCCGTCCCGGTTTATTTTGTTCCCCATTGCAACGGCAGTGTGCGTTTCGAGGTAGTAAGAAATCACAGTTTGTTAATTCTAATGTATTTCAGACGTAGCTTCCAATCAGATGAACGGATGAGATGTGTGCAGCACCTTGCAGCCGGTTACGGACAACGTCGTCACGGGGAGAGGAATCTGCGTCATGCGCAACCGCAGAAATGCACAGGAGGTGACGCACTTCCCTATCGTCCTCAAAGTACAATTGCGTCGTTGCGTCCAGCTTGGGAAAGAATCCAGGATAGCGCTGGGGATGGAACGATGGGGTATTTTTAGAAAAAACCAAACAAACTGGCAGAGGGAGTGAGAGAGGGGGAGGGGGACTACTGTTATACAGACCGGCGTTGTGGAATTGTTGGAAATTTTTCAGATACATGTATGCCAGAGACTCACATAATGATTTTGAAATGTTTCTCCAGAGTTCATCGCTATTTTGCTAATGAAGTCGGTAACACTGGACGAGTTCAGTCTCATAGCTTTAACGGGCCATGCGGGAAAGAGAAGTGAAAATGTAACTTTCATAGGAAGAGTCATCAGAACCGGATTTTCAGTGTTAGTTACTTACGCAGGCGTATCTTTTGTCTTTTACGGTTTAGTCTGTATAAAATATACGAATACAAAGAAACTGGTCAAACTTCATTTCGTACAGCGGGCAATACGGCGTCGTATAACAGTCATCATAAATTAAGGAACAGAATGCAAAATTACTTTATGATTAAAATACATGGAAAAGCGATCCATTGCTGTCCGTTTACAAGTATTTGACTACTGGACTTCATTGGCATTGCTCTGAATTTTGGTAATGTTATGTACATGAAGATTGCCCCCATGAACTGCGAGACATACAGTTAGGTTATCACTAGCAGTTGAAGGACAGGCCGAAGCTCGAACTAATTAATTGTGAGTGTATAGTACGCAGGCTGCAGTTGTTCATGTTAGTATAGAATGGACTGCATAATTTCCGTGGACATAGTCCTCCTATATCTTCGGGTATTCTTAGCGGATACAATCTTATAAGTGCTAGAAGAAACAGTAGCGCTCGTACCCAGCAGTTGTCGTTGACCAACATGTAGCTGCAAGTACACCTTGCTGTCAGAGCCATTTTAATGGTTAGTATGTGAAGAGAGCCGTGGTATGTCTTGTACTTAACCATACTACTGCCATTTTTCTACAAAGAGATTTTTTTTTTTTTTACGTACCATAATTTAAAGGAGCAGATGTTACGTGGGAAACGTGCTTGCTATCTGCCGTGCAGGATGTACAAATCGTGTGTGTCCTGCTTTGGACCGTAACTACCGAAGATGTGGGGACCGTAGATTTTCATGTTCGTGATCACCATGGAATTTTTGTGACAAACATGGAATTTACGTTCGAACTTCAGGAACTCAAAGATGCGCTGATAACGCACTGATACTCAAAGAGACGGTTCTACAGATGCATGGCTTGCAAGCATTCACACTCTGAGCTTACTTCATTAAATTTCAACTCATTATTGACAATCTGATAAGAAATTAGTTCATCCGGAAATCTACTTCACCTGATGGAAATTTTTTAATACCGTGTGTCTGTAACGTATCTAGCACTACATTGAAATTTTGAAAATCAGAGAGAAAATAACAGGAAAATTGAAATCATTATTCAGCGTTACAGTAATTAAAGTTCCCAAATTAACTAAGTTTGTACTGCGAAAGAATGTAAAAAGCGGTCGTTGTATAATGAAACTGTAATTGCCATCAGTTTTAAATAAAAAAAATGTACACATTTCGCCGACTGACTTTTAACATTAGGAAAAAGATTCGAAGGAAACGTTAATATATTTATGAAAATTGTGACAGGAACTATGCCGTCCGCGTTTAGGTGAAAGTTTCGTAGTGTTTCGGATTAAATAATACACTCGTCACTGTTGTTTCGCGTTCCACTCGATCGGTTAATCTAACCATTGTTGCATAATGTATTAGCATGCCTGCCACTCATGGGAGAAAACGATCTTTTATATTCCAGCCGACATTAGCATGCAATATGTAGTGCTACAAAAGTTGGAATTGTGTTCAGTCTTATGATGTTTCCTTGCTGCCAGAAATATACTTCACCAGAGGGGAAATGAGTCGCACATTAACGAATTGAGAGGCAGGAAGTAATCTTGCAGCCAAAACAGTTTCCCAAACTTCCCAAGTGTAGAATTTAACGTACCGTAATAGCGAATTTTATGTAAGTCTGATGCGCGTAACATTAGGCAGCCAGTGCAGTAGCGTGTGGCCGTAGATCTTGTTCATACTTTTGGAATCTTTTCATTCCAGCGAAGTAAACTTAAAATGACTAACATGTGCTCCGGTTATTAGAAATGCGAGAGATGATAGGTTGTATAAACGACC
Source organism: Schistocerca serialis cubense (assembly GCF_023864345.2). NCBI lineage: Eukaryota > Metazoa > Arthropoda > Insecta > Orthoptera > Acrididae > Schistocerca > Schistocerca serialis. The sequence goes on from NC_064638.1 coordinate 714,842,692, forward strand.
AAGAGCTGGGTTGTCAGCTCTGGAAAATGAGTCGATGTCAATAGGAAAATTTTTACGCCGTCAACACAATAATTGACAAATATTTTACCCTAATTTAGCATGGTTTCTCATGGAGTAAATGTCACTGAGAACTAGGAGCTCTGAAATTGACACTGTTGTAGTAGTGCTTCTGGTGAAGAGTTACGCTTCGATAGTGCTAACTGTGGATTGACTTACCCTCAGGCGGTTCACGTTAAAGCTCTTCTGATTTACGTAAAAGAAAACTACAAGTCGCAACCTGGTGCGAGTTCCGCCTTTCTGTTTTTCTCCATTCCCAGGCTTTGCAAGAACATCGGAACGAACCCACCAACAAGGCCATAATGAGTTCTAATACTTTTCCTTGACGGAAGTGCACCTGCCGTAGTCAACGCCGTGCTTGGAGTATAGACAGAAACTCGTTATTTTCACTTGTCTAAGTAAACATGTCGTTGCTTTTCATACTGTATGATCTTCACAAGTTATTAGTTAGGTAAAATTTTGATACGCTTTCCTCTTGGTGCCAAAAGATGGCTTTTATCGCTTTACTCATTTCATATCCAGAAGACAGATGCCGAATTTAATGAATGAGCTGTATTGGTTGGTTTTAGTCTAAGAATGGCAAGCTAAACCTCCCAAAAAGCTCTTTATTAAATTTTTGCACCCGTCGGACTCTGAAATCCGTACAGTAGATCAGCGATTAAAGTACACATTTGTTACAACCTCAGGTTTCTTCATCTTGGCGGTCATGCATAAACTCGTGTCAGATACACAAGCCTCGTCGTGTCGTCGTGAGTACCAGTTAATTCTGTGCACTCAGTATTTTACCTTACTTTACGTAAGTCGTTCTTGAATAGAAGTACAGTAGCACCCCTCTAATCCGTCACTTTCGGGACCGGGACCATGGTCGGAACGAAAAAAGGTCGGATTATCCGAAAAATCTAATATTTATTGCAAAAAATATAAAAAGACATTTAGTACAAAAAATTAAACGATTTAAGAACTAAAAGACGTCTGCAGTAATAAAAACATGTTTTTTACACAAAAAAATGTCTACACACACTATAACATGTATTGGTTTTAAAAGGAAAAACGACAAACAAATTACAGTACTGTACTGTTTTTGATGTCGTATAAACGATATATACTGTAGACTAAAAAAATGTTTATAGCACTGTGTATAAAAAAGAAATTTTCTTACAAAGAAATAAACTGTATGTATTAACTAAGAAATGATTATACTGTATGCATTGTTTTTACAGTAAAAACGAAAACAAACTACTTGGAAAAAAAGTCAGTGATACATTTTTGTTTAGCAGATGTTAGTATTGATTTAGCTGCAGTGTCCCTCCATTTTTTTATCCACAAAACGTCCATTGGAGTTGAAGTTGGATTCTGCTCGATGTACTGAATGGCGATGTCAAAAGCGTTTTATGCATCGGTGTGTGAAATCCGGGTTGAGGGTTCGTCTACGCCGTCAGAGTCCTCATTACAGTTTCCTGGCTAACAGCGGTAACGATCTGGTCGTCATTGAGCTCTTCAAAAGTGTCACAGTCTTCGTCACATTCGTTGATCCGCTCTTCAACTTCATTGGCAGGGACGTTCGGCTCCAGAGTTGGTAGATCTTTAACGATTTCCAGTGCGTCGTTGTTTTGCTCATCTTCGGTATGCTCATTTTCATTCATAACTTGTGGCCAAATTTTACGCCACGATTTCCGCAGTGTGCCAGGTTGCAGTTCATCCCATGCTGCAGCGATTGTGTAGATAGCATCTTTGATGTTTAGGGATTTCATTGCCTCAAATAAGTTATGATCTCCTTTAGATTTTTCCAATATAGAGCTGATATACTTCCTGCGATATCGCCTTTGTAACCATTCGATAACGCCCTGATCCATTGGTTGGATGAGTGAAGTCACATTAGGAGGCAGAAAGAGAGCTTTTATGTCCCCTTTATCCAAATCTTCCTCAGATGGATGTGATGATGCGTTATCCAACAGCAGTAGAGTACAAACAGGCAGATTTTTTTGCTGCAAGTCTTTTTCGACCGATGGCACAAACTCGTCGAAAAACCAGGATTTAAAAATGTTGCAGTCCATCCAAGCAGATTTTTCATTGCGGTAATAAACCAGCAAGGAAGATAAGTTTATATTTTTGAATGCCCTTGGCTTCTCATATTTGCCAATGACGAACAAGGGGAGCTTGTGGGTACCATCTGCGTTGCTACAAGGAATGATTTTATTTTTTATAAGTTTCGTCACTACCACGGATTCATTTGAAGCTGCGAGCGTTTTTATTGGCAACATTTTAAAGTTCAGCCCTGTCTCGTCGATGTTACGCACTTGGCAGGGTAACAGTTCATTTTCTTCTACTGTTCCTTGAAACTTAACAGAAAACTCCTTAGCAGCTGCGGATTCGGCAGATAGTTTTCACCGGAAATAGAAACAAATCGGACACCATGACGAGTTTTCCAACGATCAATCCAGCCTTCACTGGCAGCAAATTTACTTTCGGCTTCCAGTTTTTTGTGCGAAACTATCGCTTTCTCTTTGAGAATTTGCCTGGATATTGGAGTTCCTTTCCTTCTTTCTTGACAAAACCACACCCACAATCAAGCAGTTCAAGTATAGGCTCTTTTTAATGTTTTCACCATCAATCGTAATTGTATAGGATTCAATGTCTTTCCGATTCTTCCTCCAATCCTTAATTTTCATAACACCTACATTCAGTTCCTTTGCAATTTTTTTGGAGCGATTCTCCTTCGTCCAGTCTTTGTAGCACTGCTATTTTTTCATTTAGTGAAAGAGTTACGTGTTAACGTTTGAATCCAGACATGTTGAAAAACAGACAACTGCACACACAATGAATCTACAGTAATAGGTACTGTAGATAACACGGAATAAAGCAAACAACGCCGTTTTTTTAATCCCAACAAAGGATAAAACTGCACAATAACGCACAGTATAACAGTTTGCACAGCACAGCGATACACACCACAACAATGGCTCTACAGGCGTCCAGTCAGTGACAAGTCGGCACAGGCTCGCGAGCCTGAGCATGGTCGGACTAACCGGAGTGACGGACCATCCAGAGTCTGATTAGAGGGGTTCAACTGTATTAAAAGAAATACCTCGCTCCCCCCCCCCCCCCCTCCCCTCCGTCCGCCCCTCACCCTTTCACCCTTCCACGTCACAATGCGGTCGCACTGGCAAGAGCCTGCAGGTGTTGGCGCGGCAGGTACGTAACACAGTCTTTGACAGCAACACCTACTCCAGTCAGCCACCGGCAGTGAAGAGTGATACTTTCACAATGCCAGACACTCCTGCCAGCCCCAACGTCAGCAAAATCATTAAATAAGCGTCGGCCAAAGAATCCGAGCAGAAGCCAAGAGGCAATATGTCATTTAGTAAACACTTCCGCAGCACACTAATGTTGTCATTTCTCCCACGGACACTGAAGACAAGGTCGTTTTTGGCTCATAACCAGTAAACCAACAGAGCAGCGAGAAGTTGTTCACATTGGTTATTGTGAAATGAGGGGATATTTGGTGAACAGCTCGATTCGAAATTAGGTTGAGAATATTCAGTTCTTTACCTACTTGTTCTGCACTCGATAATGTGTATGGTTTCACTTGACGTTGGCAATCACTGTACATGCAGTTGGATGAACGAAAGTAACTCTGAATAAATGTCATGACAGACGATAAGGAACATACTTGAAAATGCTAAAAGCAACCTTACAAAACACATTTGCCCTTATAGGGATTAAAAGTGATGGAAACGAAAATAAATAGGCGACTGGCTCTGTAATTTCATAACTAGTCAGTTATAGTTGAAAGGCAGGGCGCAAATGCTTTAAATCTAATTCTAGTGCAGGTCACAGTCTTAACGCTGTAAGAAATAAAGTCACAGGCGATGGCAGATAATTAGGAATTAATCGCAAAAAAAAAGAACATTCGACTGGTGTCTAGGGGATTGCTTTTGCTAGAAGTAGGCATAAAGTCGTAAAAAGAGGTGTACAAAAGATAACGATTAACCAGTAAACATAACGATAAGTTGACGTAGATAAATGATCTAAGACATACAGAGCTCGATTATGGGGAAGGAGTAGCAAAATTGAGCTATTGTAAGAATATATTGTTAAAGCGTGTTGGTATCCTCCTAAAGCCACATTTTTAATTTTTTTTAACTAATAGTCTGCGCATTCTCTCTATACTTTTCTTAGGTAAGCATTTGGCAAGAACCAGTGTACAATACTATCGATTGCAAGAAACAAATACAACGTTGGCGACTAACGGGAAACTGCAGTGAAAGGTGCTATAACGTGAGCCGACTTCTTTTGTGACTGACACCTGTGATGCATTATGCCGTTTACTGTTCCCGCACCGTGCGAGATTCTCTGCCGCAGGCGATTTTTTGCACGGACAGGCGGCTGGTTAGCCGGTTTCCCCGCCCGTCAGCATGTGCAAACGTTATGCCATCGTGCTGATCCAATCAGCGGCGAGTGGAATCGATTAGCGGGCCGGTGAATGGTATTAGCGGCTCGCATTACCCCCTCACCCGCCCGCCAGCAGGCCTAATAAAACGCCGCGGCGCTGCTGCAGCGTGGGCCGTTTTCCGCACTCGCGTATGCGGCTCACGTAGCTGGGTCTCGCGCGCCAACTGTTGATATTCATTCTGCGCTCATGATCTGGCCTCAGGGTACTCAGGAATGCAAGGCCACGATCAACAAATCCTGCTAATGTGGGCAATTGGTGAAATTATTCATTACAAATTTATTTTGGTGAGGAAGCACCAAATGTAACTAGACATGAGAAACGACCACTCCATGTCGGTTATTGAATCTTTTGTTACGTCTACGTATACATACATAAATACACTGAAGTGACAAAAGTCATGGGATAGCAATATGCAAGTATACAGATGGCAGTAGCAACGCTTACACAAGGTATAAAAAGGCGGTGCATTGGCGGAGCTGCCATTTGTACTCAGTGATTCAAATGGTTCAAATGGCTCTGAGCACTATGGGACTTAACTTCTGAGGTCATCAATCCCCTAGAACTTAGAACTACTTAAACGTAACTAACCTAAGGACATCACACACATTCATTCCGGAGGCAGGATTCGAACCTGCGACCGTAGCGGTCGCGCGGTTCCAGACTGTAGCGCCTAGAACCGCTCGGTCACCCATGCTGGCCTCAGTGATTCATGTGAAAAGATTTCCGACCTGATTTTGGCGTATGACGGGAATTAATAGACTTCGAACGCGAAATGGTAGTAGGAGCTACACGCATTTAACATTCCATTCGTAATTCGTTAGGAAATTAAATATTTCAAGATACACAGTGTCAAGTGTGTGCCTAGAATACCAGATTTCAAGCATTACCTCTCACCACAGACAACGCAGTGGCCTACGGCCTTCACTTAACGACCAAGAGCAGCGTTGTTTGCGTAGAGTTACCAGTGCTAACAGATAAGTTACACTGCTTGAAACAAACCCAGAAATCAGTGTGAGCCGTACGACGAACGTCTACGTTAGACATTGTGGCGAAATGTGGCGTTAATGGGCAATGGCAGCAAACGACCGACGCGAGTGCCTTTGCTAACAACACGACATCGCCTTCAGCGGCCCTCCTGGGCTCGTGACCATATCGGTTGGACCCTAGACGACTGGAGAATCATGACCCGGTCAAATGAGTTTTGACTTGATAAGAGTTGATTGTAGGGTTCGAGTATGGCGCAGACCCGACGAAGCCATGGATCCCAGTTCTCAAAAAGGGAGTGTGCAAACTGGTGGTGACTCCGTAGTAGTGTGTTCTGTGTTTACGTGAAATGGACTGGATCTTCGGTTATGTTCGGCTATTGGAGACCATTTGCAGCCATTCATGGAGTTCGTGTTCTCAAACAACGATGCCACGTCACCGGCCACAATTGTTTGAGATTGGTTTGAAGAAGATTCTGGATTCTGAGCGAGTGATCTGGCCACCCAGATCGCCCGACATGAATCGCAGCGAACATTTACGGGACGTAATCGAGATGTAACTTCGGGCTCAAAACCCTGCACCGGTAATACTTTTGCAATTATGGACGGCTATAAAGGACTCATGGCTCAATATTTCTGCAGGGGACTTAAGACGACTTGTTGAGCCAAGCCACGTCGAGACGCTGCACTACGCCGGGCTAAAGGATATCCGACACGATATTCGGAGATATCCTATGACTTTTGTCACCTTCGTGTACACACATATTTGCTCCGCAAGCCACCATACGGAGCCGGCCGCTGTGGTCGAGCGGTTCTATGCGCTTCAGTCCGGAACCGCGGTGCTGCTACGGTCTCAGGCATGGATGTGTGTAATGTCATTAGGTTAGTTAGGTTTAAGTAGTTCTAAGTCTAGGGGACTGATGACCTCAGATGTTACGTCCCATAATGTTTAGAGCCATCTGAATCTTTTTTTTTTTTTTTTAGCCACCACCATACGGTGCGTTGCGGAACGTATTTTGTGCCTCTGCTAACCATTCCCTTTCCCGTTCTACTCACAAACGAAACGAAGGAAGAACGACTGTCAATATGCTTCTGTACAAGCAGTGATTTCTCTTGTCTTCGCTGTCCTTACACGAAATGTATGTTAGTGGTAGAAGGATCGTTCTGCAGTCTGTCGCAAGTGCCGGTCTTCAGAAATGTGCCATGAGTGTTTCGCGAAAGGAGGGTCTTTTTCCGTCCAGGGCCTCCATTTGAGTTCATGAACCTACTGGTAAGAAATTTAGCAGCCCACCTCTGTATTGCTCCGACGTCTTTCTTTAAACCGACCTGGTTGGGATCCGAAGCACTCATGTGGCACTCAAGGGAGGGTTGTTCTGTACGAAGCGAAGTCTCCTTTGTAGATGAGCTACAGAAGAGGTTGTAATCAATATAGACAGGCTGTCCGTGCTTTACAGCGCTCTGGGTGGCCACATGAAACAACAGTGGTTGCCGTAACTTGTAACATCAGGTACACCAAACATTCAGTGTAGGCAGAGGTAACAGACGTTGCACATTTTTTGTCATTGAAATACAGTTTAAAGGTACTTTTATTCATCATAAATCATGCATTCAAATCACACATTAAAATGTTGGGTTACGTCCGTCATCGTTTGCCTTCTCTGTAAATGCCAACGACCTATATACACATATATTTCACAAGTGCATAAGAAGGAACTACCCAACGTGAAATATGCGAACACTCATTAAAATCTAAGGCGAAATAACTGTAAGTAAAAGTAGTAAAGAGCTGTCAAATGAAATCGAGGCAGATGGAAAGAAAGTAAGCAAAGCGTTTATTGTTACAAAAGAACTGGCGTAACTGTTAATACATTTAGTTCATTGTGAGACAAGACAGTTAACACCGTCATGGAAAAATATGTAGGGTTGTCTATGGAATCGTGATAGTACCCAAGCATGCACCATTTCGCCTGAAGAAAAACGATGACTAGGAATGCCTTTCTTCGGGGCTCCAAAAATATGGCAGTCGTATGGGAGAAGTCAGCACTGTATGGAGGATGTGTAAGGGCTTCCCAGCGAAAGTTCTGCATTGTAGGGCTTCCCAGCGATAGTTCTGCAGCATTGTTGCAACGACCTTGGGATCATGTGGGCACAACCAGAACTTTATCTGTGAAGCTTTTGCACATCCTCCATACTGTCCCAATCTTTCCCCATGCGATTGCAGTATTTTTGGAGTCTCGAAGGAAGACGTAATTGGCCGTCGATTTGCATGGCTGTGTGCAGTTACGGTTCCGTAGGCAACTGCAAAAGTTTTTTCATTTATTTGTCTCATAGTGGGCTAAATGTATTTAGAGTTTCGTTGAGTACTCCTGTAATAATAATAAGATTACTTACTTTTTCCATCTGTTTCATTTAACATTTCACTGCCTTTTACATAAAGAAATTCGCCATTACCTGTAGGCTGAGATACATCGATAATACTGAAATGTGCATATTTATATTATCATAAAGTCTCCAGAACAATACAGCAGCTCGCACCTCGCAAACATTACCCTCAAGATATCATATGGGGAATTATTTACCAAAACGCTTTGTGCTGGTAACAAACAATAACAAAAAGTGACGACTCTTTATTTGTTTATAACAACATTTTTCCAACTAAAATACTCAATATATATTTCAGCCTACAAAAGATTAGATAGTCCTATATATTTAATAGTGCGGAAGTATGCATCTAAAGAAAGCAGGACGTACACGTTTATCATTTTCGAGAGCTAGTCAATCGGATTCACATTTATTATAATTGTATTTCATCGAACATTCGACACATTTTAATAATTAAGTATCACACTCTGCAAATTTGAAAAATTCTGAACAAGGCATACTTTCATAGTTCACTGTCACCTAGAATTCTGCCTTAAGTGCCGGCCGGTGTGGCCGATCGGTTCTAGGCGCTTCAGTCTGGAACTGCGCGACCGCTACGGTCGCAGGTACGAATCCTGCCTTGGACATAGATGTGTGTGATGTCCTTAGGTTAGTTAGGTTTAAGTAGTTCTAAGTCTAGGGGACTCATGACCTCAGATGTTAAGTCCCATAGTGCTCAGAGCCATTTTTCTGCCTTAAGTCTCTTGAGCACGTTTTCCTTTTGTCACTACACTTACTGTTCATGAATGCCAATATTCGCTCACAAAGGCATTAGTGCCAGGGATACTGTACGAAAATCCTACCACTTCGGAAATACTGGGTACACCATGCTCAGGCACTGGAGAAAACATTTTAGGCCAGTTCGCAAGAAAATCACCATCTTTTTTTCTACTACTGCTAAGGCAATCTCGATGACAACTACACTCCACATATAGGTCATCTATGCAAACATTTGCACTTAGGTAGTTCTACATCCATTTCAAAATCTTCGAACTCGGACGCTTCTTGTAGAGAAAATGCTACAAGGGATGCGTAGGGGCTGCCATCTCTCATATCATATATTTTTTGGCACGTACTGAAGCATATTGCTGTAAAAGTTATTACGGCCCTCAGTTACATTCTTCTTTAATGGCATAGACAATACATTTAGGATTTCCTTTGCTTTGCTGCTAAAAATGTTGTGTTTCCTTTCCTATAGGATCTTAGAATTGAGAAGTCTCGTTTCTCTATACGTCTGTAGTACATTTGAGTCAGACCTTTCAAGTATTTGAGCTACAATTTCCAGCTGACTCCTAATATTACTTCATAAATCGAAGTAGCTTTCAGGTAACACTGCTTCCTCTGGGTCATGTTAGGTAGTAATTTTGGACAGTGAGGAATACTGTTGAAGTAACATTTAATTGCATCCCAGTTCCGAAGCAGTCCAGAAATGGCTGGTATTAATGAGAGCCTCCTATCCGGAACTTGGCTCAAATTTTCAGTCCATTTCAAATTCACAAATTCAAAGAAAGATTTTAATTCATCTCATCTTTTGGATGAGGCAGAGAGGTGATTGTACATCTTTAAGACTATATTTTCAACATTGATATCTGATCTGTCAACTGCAAACTTAATTGTGTCATTTGTCAGTAAGGCCTGCAACATGAACTAAGTCGAAATACATCAAGTAGATGCTTTGTAGTGTTAATTTGCTTATGTTTAGAGGTTAGTTCACAACAAACTTGCCTTTTTCGGCTTACAATGCCATTTACAAGTGCACCTGTGGATATTGTGAATATGAATCTTATTTGCGACTTACATACGATCAATTTGATTTTTATAAATTACATTTTTTTTTACATTCAGGTGGAGTTAGATTATATGTTACGCAAGGTCTATCAGCTGACTTTCATGAAATGTTATCATAATCACGTAATTTTTGTTATATGAAATTTTTCGTGATAATTGTTTGAAATCTATTTGACAGTTGGGATCCTTAGATGCAGCATTTTTACAGATTTTTCGTCTTTGGGAGTCAGGGGTGGTGTGTTAATTGCATTTTCGGCCGCGAGAAAGGATACACACATAGAATCACAGAGAACTCATATACAACAATTTTTGAGCAAATAGTATCTATGCGACAAATGTACCATCCCTGACCCCCAAAGATGAAAAATCTATAAACGTACAGCATTTATGGATCTCAGCTGTGAAACCGTTATCACGAAAAATTTAATGTTATAAAAACTGCGTGATTATAATAGGCCTACCTGTAATATTACTTCGTAATAGACAGCTAACGGTTGGCACCTGGTACAATATGATCGCTAACTTCAGCGTGACGTAAGTAAAGACGTTGCATGGGGGCTTAATTAATATAATGAAAATATTTTTAGTAGCTGTATGTCCGATTAAGCTGGTCTCGTAAACGGTTGGCCCTGACTAGTATTATTACGCAATCTGACTGCATAGAACAACAACAAAGAATGAAATGAAAATTTTCGTTAACACAATTAATTAATTAAGTCCCCAGCAACATTAAACCTGCAAAACCAAAGCACAAGTATAACTGTTCTGTGTGTGGAAGTATGACTCAACGTACACATCTGGCACGGTTCTTCTTCAACAAGACAAGAAATTTTAAATATCATTTATACTGAAGTAATTAAAAAATAGAAATACTATAATTGCGTAAAGAAAGCAGAATTACACTCTAATACAAGAACACAAGCCAGATGCTTCGTTGACTGAACCTGTAATGACACATTATTCAGGACACTGAAATAATGAGAGAGAAAAGAATTTTTTTTTTTTTTTTTACCTTCGTTTATATTGATAAAAGGCACTCTGCACATTACAATCTCTCCACACCGACTCGCTACTACCACATCTCAACAAGAACCTTTCAGTATCACATCTCAGCAAGCACTCCCTGCTACGAGTTCTTAACAAGCACTGACTACTACGAGTCCTCGACAGGCACTGACTACTACGAGCTCTCCCGAAGCACTGTGGACGCGGCTTAATAATACTCTCTGGCGCAATCTCTGGCGCAGTGGCTCAGTGTAGCCACCTTTCATATGCCCCTCCTCCACAGGCCAGAATTTGATGGTATTTTTGCCAGCATTGGTGGTGAAAATGCCACCAAATTCGTCCACAAAAATACAAACAAAAATAAAAGATAATATTAATACCTAAATATCACATAATTAGTTAAAATTTTGGCTTTGCACTGACCTTTCAATAACCTAATATATAAAATACAGTAGGCAATACAAATTCTTTCATATATGTGGCTTTACATAATAGTTTACACAATACACAAAAAATCAGTTTATACAAATGTTCACATAAAATACTTTTAATTATTAAAAAAAAAAACAAATAGTTGATAATTCCAGCCCAGCAATGGTCAACAGGTGCAAACACCAACAAGTGACATCATTTTAGTAAAAGCAGTTCCATCTGTGGCACCCAGTAGTGTTGAGCAGGTACACACAGCAACAAGTGACATTATTTCAGTAAAAAACAGTCCGTCAGTGGCACCCAGCAATGTTGAGCAAGTGCAGACACCAACAGATGACATCTTTTCAGTAGAAGCAGTCCATCAGTGGCACCCAGCAATGTTGAGCAGGTGCAGACAGCAACAAGTGACAACATTTCAGTAAAAGCAGTTCCATCAGTGGCACCCAGTAATGTTGAACAGGTGCAGACACCAACAAGTGACAACTTTTCAGTAGAAGCAGTCCATCAGTGGCACCCAGCAATGTTGAACAGGTGCAGACACCAACAAGTGACATTATGTCAGTAGAAGCAGTCCGTCAGTGGCACCCAGCAATGATGAGCAGGTGCAGACACCAACAAGTGACATTATGTCAGTAGAACCAGTTCCATCAGTGGCACCCAGCAATGTTGAGCAGGTGCAGACAGCAACAAGTGACAACATTTCAGTAAAAGCAGTTCCATCAGTGGCACCCAGTAATGTTGAACAGGTGCAGACACCAACAAGTGACAACTTTACAGTAGAAGCAGTCCATCAGTGGCACCCAGCAATGCTGAGCGGGTGCAGACACCAACAAGTGACATCATTTCCATAGAAGTAGCTCCATTAGTTGCACCCAGCAATGTTGAACAGGTGCAGACAGCAACAAGTGACATCATTTCAGTACAAGCAGTCCATTAGTTGCACCTAGCATTGTTGAACAGGTGCAGACAGCAACAAGTGACATCACTCAGCAGAAGCAGTCCATCAGTTGCACCTAGCAATGATGAGCAGGTCCAGAGAGCAGTCCATAATATTCACGATCACTGATCACACTGTTCATCAGAGTTTATTAGCAGAAATTAAACGTGTCCTAGTGGCACCAATCATGTAGAAAAAGTACAAGTAACAGTCCATATTATTCACTATCCTAATCACACAGTTCATCAGCGGAAATTAATCATTCCTAAGTGGCACCCATTATGTTGAAAAGTGCAGGTAACAGTTCATAATATTCACCATCACTAATCAGACAGTTCAAGCATGAACAATAGTTTGAATACACATACAAATGCTTTTACAATGCTCTTACACTAAACATACAAATTCTAATAAACACACAAATGATATCAGATAATTGTCATATTAACTATTACAAATACTCAAATATCAGTAAACCTATAATATTTATGGGTGTCAGTGCACGCCACTACAAACAAATAAAATAAAATTTAGGAGATAGGTGGGTAGGATTAGGAAAGGAAAACACGCAAAACACACTCACTCATCTTTCATCCACATTAAGTACTACTGTGTAATTGAATAGTGTTAACTGTGTAAATGCAATTCTGTCAAAATTTGATGTTCATCTTGTGTATCAAGTAGTAGTGGCAGCAATGTATAACAGTCAATTTATTTTATTTATTTATTTATTGTTCCGTGGGACCACATTTAGGAGAAGTCTCCATGGTCATGGAACGAGTCAATACATGAAATTATAACACGATTGTAGAAACAGATAAAATGAAATATAAGAAACATATTCAGGCGACAAGTCGTTAGTTTAAATAAAGAAAATAAAAAATGTACACTGGAATTTGCTTAATTTTGTATGTCTTCCAGGAGTTCCTCGACAGAATAGAAGGAGTGAACCATGAGGAAACTCTTCAGTTTAGACTTAAAAGTGTTTGGGCTACTGCTAAGATTTTTGAGTTCTTGTGGTAGCTTATTGAAAATGGATGCAGCAGAATACTGCACTCCTTTCTGCACAAGAGTCAAGGAAGTGCATTCCACATGCAGATTTGATTTCTGCCGAGTATTAACTGAGTGAAAGCTGCTAACTCTTGGGAATAAGCTAATATTGCTAACAACAAACGACATTAAAGAAAATACATACTGTGAGGGGAATGTCAAAATTCCCAGACTATTGAATAGGGGTCGACAAGAGGTTTTCGAACTTACACCATACATAGCTCGAACAGCCCGTTTTTGAGCCAAAAATACCCTTTTTGAATCAGAAGAATTACCCCAAAAAATAATACCATATGACATAAGCGTATGAAAATATGCGAAGTATACTACCTTTCGTGTTGAAATGTCACTTATTTCAGATACTGTTCTAATGGTAAATAAAGCGGCATTTAGTTTCTGAACAAGATCCTGAACATGGGCTTTCCACAACAGCTTACTATCTATCTGTACGCCTAGGAACTTGAACTGTTCCGTCTCGCCTATAACATGCCCATCCTGTCTGATTAAAATGTCAGTTCTTGTTGAATTGTGGGTTAGAAACTGTAAAAACTGAGTCTTACTGTGATTTAGCATCAAATTATTTTCCACAAGCCACGAACTTATATCATGAACTACATTATTTGATAATGTTTCAATATTACACACAAGATCCTTCACTACCAAGGTGGTGTCATCAGCAAACAGAAATATTTTTGAATCACCTGTAATACTAGAAGGCATATCATTTACATAAATAAGGAACAGCAGTGGCCCCAGCACCGACCCTTGGGGAACGCCCCATTTAACAGTGCCCCATTGGGACTGAACATCATTACCACTCTCAATATTGCGGAGGATTACCTTCTGCTTTCTGTTCTTAAAGTAGGAGGCGAACCAATTGTAAGCTACTCCCCTTACTCCATAATGTTCCAACTTCTGCAGTAATATTTTGTGGTCAACACAGTCAAAAGCCTTCGTTAAATCAAAGAAAACACCTAACGTTCGGAACCTTTTATTTAATCCGTCCAAAACCTCACAGAGAAAAGAGACTATAGCATTTTCAGTTGTTAAACCGTTTCTAAAACCAAACTGTACATTTGACAGCAAATTATGTGAATTTAAATGCTGCAGTAACCTTGTATATACAACCCTCTCAATAACTTTAGCAAACACTGATGGCATAGAAATAGGTCTATAATTGTCAACATTATCCCTGTCTCCCTTTTTATAAAGTGGCTTCACTACCGAGTACTTTAATCGGTCAGGAAACCGACCACTCCTAAAGGAAAAGTTACAGATATGGCTAAGTACTGAGCTAACATACGTGGAACAATACTTCAGTATTCTGCTAGATACCCCGTCATATCCATGAGAGTTCTTGGTCTTTAGTGATTTAATTATTAACTCAATCTCCCTCTTGTCAGTATCATGGAGGAGCATTTCAGGTAACAGTCTCGGAACACTTTTTTCTAAGAGCGCTATATGATTCCCTGTTGGGACTAGGTTTCTATTTAGTTCACCTGCTATATTCAGAAAGTGATTATTAAGTACTGTACATATATGCGACTTATCAGTAACACGGACATCCCCACTACGCACTGATTCTATATTCTCGACCTGTCTCTGCAGACCAGCCACTTCCTTTACGACTGACCATATGGTTTTAATTTTATCCTGAGACTTAGCTATTCTATCTGCATACCACATACTTTTTGCCTTCCTAATAACTTTTTTAAGCACCTTACAATACTGTTTGTAATGGGCTGCTGCATTTAGATTTTGACTGATTCTAACGTTTTGATATAATTGCCACTTTGTTCTACAAGATATTCTTATCCCTTTAGTCAGCCACCCAGGCTGCCTGTTTGTGCTAGTACCCTGTTTTGAACGTTCTAACGGAAAGCAACTTTCAAAGAGCACGAGAAAAGTCTTGAGGAAAGCATTATATTTATCGTCTACTGTATCAGCACTATAAACATCTTGCCACTCTTGTTCCTTGATAAGGTTTACAAAAGTCTGTACAGCAACTGGATCAGCTTTCCTAAAACGTTGGTAACTATATTTAACATGTGTTGCAGCACAAAAAAATAATAATAGTTAAGTCAACGTCATAGTCATCATGTCAATGTTTGCCAAGCCAAATCAAATGTACTGTTGCTGAACAACTGTCAGTGAGCCAAGATATGCAAATACTTCCTCTCTTCAAAAAAAAGTATATACTGCTTAGTGATTTAACAAAGTGTGTGTAGACAATCTTCCTTCCACTTTAGTGTTCTAGTCTGCTATCTTCATCCTCCTTGTTCCATATAGACCAACAAAAAAAATATACACCTCACTTACTTTACCTCTTACACACCAAAACTCCAATAATCATTAGCATCACATAATCTCAATACTTCAATAATACACACCTCACTTACTTTACCTCTTATACACCAAAACTCCAATAATCATTAGCATCACATAATCTCAATACTTCAATAATACCTCTTACGTCGATACATATAAATCTTATCATCAATATCATTTACCTTACCTCTTGTCCACAAAAACTCCAATAATCATCAACTTCATATAATCTCAATACCTCAATAATATCTCTTCAATACGTCGACACATATAAACCTTATCGCCAATATCATTTCACTTCCATAACAACTCTTTCCTCTAGTCAGTCTCCTCGAACAAGTACAGATAAAATCCTAATGCAAACCTCATCATCCCATACAATCCGAAGACACATTCTCAACACACAACCTCTGTGTAATCCATCTGACCCAAATCTTCTACTCATTATGAATTATAAACAAAGAAATGCATACATGACCTCTAACAGACTTAGTTCGAATAACTCTCGGTAATTAAGTACGATTACGGAGTGTGAATGATCATAATATTTCACAGTGTGTACACCACTTCATGAATTATGGCAAACAGAAGCAAACATGTGGAGTATTTCTTGTGTCAAGTGTCACTTCCTATTTTAATTGCTCACGAAAAATGCAGTGTAATAACTGTCAATGGTCTAAACCTAGTTTTGGTATGTCATGTCGTTAGCTGCCTTCCTATTAGCATAAATTTATACAGCTTTCATAAAACCTCCAGCTCATGTGACTTCTGTGAAGTTTCTTGTACTAATGTCGTTTATGTCGAATTATAGCAGTTCATTTTCCTATCTTAAAAATATAAGGCACTGAGCGTAAGCAAAACAAGCAATAGCGAGTAAATATACCAGTAGAGAACAGAATGTCAACAAGTGGATGCAGCACAATTCTTACGAGGCTCTGCCAAGTGAACAATCTATAATTAATACAATAGTGTGACCTAAACTCTCTGTTTGTACACAGTATATTAGCATTTCTATATACCAAATTAAAGAGTAATTATGACAACAAACAGAAATGTATAAATATGCAATCCATACGCATAGAAGTAAACATATATCTTACGTAATAAACAGGTCATTAGCATCATATCAGCAGAAGCAAATAAATGTTCATATGTCATCTTAATAAGTAAACATGAAGGCGCAAGCAGATAAATCACAAAGTATAACTTACATACATAATCACAGTCAGCACAATTAATCAGGTGACAATTATAATTTAAATAAATAAGCACAGCAGGCACATAATAAAAAAATATGACATCAGTGAAAAAGCAGTGCAGCCAAGCGATGCATAATATACACAAGTTACAACCAAGTTCATTAATAATCATTGTCAAAATCAGTTAACGTACGCAAGCACGTCGCTTCACAAGTAATTTCATAGAACATGAAATTTAGCACAAAGTATGAATCACGTAATCGCGAGCAGCAAATTACGTCTAAAGTACGTACCTAAGTGGAAATATGTTACCTGAAAAATGAACTCAATTAATAGTTACCTTTTTAGTTTATTAGTTTCTTCTTGGAAATTACATTCTTTCTGAAATTTTCTCGATAGCAAGTCCTCTTAACGTCGGAGACACACAGAATTTACCTGAAGTTCTTAAATATTTTATACAACCGTATCCTGAAAAATACTGAATGTTAATAACATAATTCAGCAAGTCACTATAGCTTTGTACTGAATTTAGTCGGAGAAATTAGACTGTGTATTTGTTTACGGCTGTCAGTGCATTCGCACTGAGCGCTCGATCAGCTGTAGGCGCGTGACGTAGGAAGCAATTGTTTGCGGTCAACGACTGCCTTGTGCGGCGCTCAGACTTGACTGTTGCTTTGAGTATATGTCGCCGCCAAAACACAGGGCGGTATCCTTGTATTCTCTGCATGTTTACATGTAGCTGTTAGTTTCTCTAAAGTATGTCATTCCACAAAATTTTTCAAAAGTATATCATTCCACAAAAATTTTAACGTTAGATATGTAATGTATTCCCTTAGAGCGTCGAGATTTAAGAGTTTCTACTTCGACAGTGTTATCATGAATAATTTTACGAATTCTATATGGACCGTTATAAAGCAGAAAAAATTTGCGACACAAGCCCTTTCCTTTGTGAGACAAACGATGAGACTTAATTAACACCTTTTGGCCAACCGAAAAAGTTTTTAAACGACCAGGATGTTTAGCTGATTTCTCTCTTCTAGCAGCCGCAAATGCAATATTTTGCAGAGCCATGTTCACAACTTCAGAATGCCGCAGTTTCCGTGAAGGCGGAAAAGGAACGATTTCAGATATGCGATTTGTCGGTGCTTTGTTTTTTAATATCAGTATAGGCGGTAAAGAAGTTGAATCATTAGGAAGTTCATTCAGAATGTTTTGAAAAATATGAAGATACTGATCCCACGTTCTGTGATTCTGATGACAATAAAGACGACACAATTTATTGATTTCCTTCATCCATCTCTCTGAAGCGTTAAACTGAGGGTGAAAAAGTGAAATGAAAATTGGTTTAATTTTACGACGCCATAGAGTACGAAGCCAAATTTTAGAACGAAACTGTGATCCATTATCTGATATAACCTTATCAACATGACCCACTTCTTTAAGAAAATGTTTGATGAAAGCGTTAGATACTGAATGAGCTGTCGCTTTATGTAAAGGTGTAAGACACACATATTTTGACGTCAGTTCCACTGCTACGAAAATGTACGCAAAACCATTAGTAGAACGAACCACTGGACCGAACAAATCGACTGCAGCCATGTCCTTTAATTTCGCTGGAATGATAGGAAACAACGGTGCTCTGTGAGAAATTGTTGGCGGCTTAGCCTTTTGACATAATTTGCATTTGGCCAGAACAGATCGAATACGTTTTTCCATATTACTGAAGTAGCAATTTTCCCGTAATTTATGAAAGCATTTTCTGGGACCAAAGTGTGCATAACTGAAATGCGTATACCAAATCAGCTTATTAACCCACTCATCAGGAATACAAACTAACCAAACAGAGTTGTCGACCGATTTTCGTTTGAAAAGAATGTCATTGCGAACTAAATAATGCTGTCTAATCGCTACGCTTTCCTTTCTCCTCCACTTCTCCTTAATGTCCTTCCAGATTGGATCCTTATTTTGCTCCTTAGCGATGTCCTGGAGCGAAGACGAAATAAAGTTCTCAAACGCAACACCTTGAATATACATCAAACAATAATTGTTTTCCTTGCAGTCCTCTTCAGCACTTTGTTTCAAACCCTCAGGTGCACGTGATAAAGCATCAGCAACAATATTTGAAGAACCCTGTATGTAAACAATACTAAAGTCAAAATCCTGTAGGTACAACACCCATCGTGACAATCTGCCATGAGTTAATTTTGTCGACATAAGAAATTCCAGAGCCCGATGATCGGTGTAAACCTTAGTATGTCTGCCAAACAAAAATGTCCGAAATTTTGTAAAAGTCCAAACAACAGCCAAAGCTTCAAGTTCCGTAATCGAATAATTCTGTTCTGATTTAGAGAGAACACGACTTCCAAATGCAATAGTCTTCTGTACTACAACGCCTTCTTCTTCTATCTCTTGAAATAAATGTGCACCTAGGCCTTTGTATGATGAGTCCGTCGCCAAACAAAAATCTTTAGATAAATTCGGATGTGAAAGAAGTGGAGCAGCAACTAAAGCATCACGGAGTTGTTCAAATTCTGACTGAGCTTCCTCATCCCAACACCAATTAGAATTCTTTCCGGATAGTTCACATAAACGAGGTGTGGCCAAATCGTCCAATCTAACAAAGCGTCTAAGAACATTACAGACACCAAGGAAACTACGAACATCACGTTTTGTGGTAGGAACAGCATAGTTACGAATAGCGTCTAATTTCTCTGGATCAGGAAGAATACCTTCTGTAGAAATAATGTGACCGAGAAATTTCACCTGAGAACGACCAAATTCAGATTTTTCCAAGTTTACTGTAATGCCAACTCTTGCAAAGATACGTAATAATGAATCCAAAATTTTGTTGTGCTCACTCCAAGAATGTTTAGCAATAAGAATATCGTCAACATATGAAGTAATGTTGTCACGAAGATAAACAGGTAAAATTTCATTTAAGCTACGAATGAATGCTGCTGAAGATACAGTAAGTCCAAACGGTAATTTCCGAAACTGGTAACAGTTACCAAAGGCTAAAAAGGCAGTGTATTTTCTACAATCAGGGTGGAGTTCTATATGCCAAAAACTTGCGCGCATATCAATCGTGGATAAAACTTTAATTCCATGGAAATGTTGAAGAAGTTCATCTAAATTTTGTGGGCGGTCAGTTTCAGGAATGATGATATTATTTATCTGTCTGGAATCCAGAACCAAACGAATTGACCCATCCTTTTTAAGAACAACGTGTAATGGGCTGGTATAAGGACTGACTGCTGGCTCAATAATGCCCTGATCTAACATTTATTGAAGTTCATTCTTAACCTTGTCTCTGTAAGCCAAAGGAATAGCGTACGTTTCCCCCCGAAATGGTGTGTGTTCTTTTACTTTAAATAAATATTGTAAGCCTTGTATAGTTCCTGTGTGATGACTAAATACTGTAGCATGTGAAGTCAAAATGTGGCGCAGCTCTTCTCTTGCAACGTCATCTGGCACTTCAGCTTTCTTAACCTTTTCATTAATTAATTCTTCGCTATTAATTATATCATCCATCGCGTCTCTGTATCTATTGTCATTGTCATGAATAAACACACTGTCGTCATAATGCTCAACGAAAACATCAGAAGTAAGAAACCTTAAACATTTTGTATCTGATTCAGATCTTGCTAAACACTCGAAAAATTTCAAACATATCGGCATTCCGGCAACAGTCAAATTCACACTTCCTTCTTTAAAGTTCAAAATTGCCTTATGTGCGTTAAGAAACTCCATGCCTAATATAATTTGTGTACTGAGTAATGGAACAATAATAAAATTAGCAGAAAATTCGTATCCTTGACAATTGAAATTTAGGTTGGTCTGTTGTGTGACTTCCACCCTTTTTCCAGAAATCGCCCCTCGAATTGTTGTTTTAGAAACAGGTAACACAGGACAGGCAATAGTTCTTTCACATATACGAAAAACTGATTCACTAATGACATTCAATGGGCTCCCAGTTTCTAAAACTGCAGTGAACTTATTCTTACCCACATATACTTCAATAACAGGATGTAAAAATGCGTCTACATTATTTTCCTTTTCTTCTAACAAAATGGCTCTCATGTCTTCCAGGCGTACATAGTGTAAAGTCGTAGTGTCATTACTTTCTGAACCGTCTATATTGCTGCCAGAAGCCGAAGCTGCAAGTCATTGTCGATTGTTTGCGTCACGTCTTTGAGTATTCGCGTCATTTCGCGGATCAATTTCTACGATTTGCACTTGTCTCTCTGAAGTTCTGTCACGTGGAGGATGCCAGTTAGGTCCCTCCTGTCTGTTAGATGCAAATTCTTGGTTGTGTCTGTTATTAAAATTTCTGTTTTCCTGTCTGTCTGCATAACTACTTCTTGTATAATTTCGACTGTCACTTCTGAAATTATTGTTGTATCTACTACCCTGATTATTTCTGTAGTAAAAATTTCTATTACTGTTTCAATAATTTCTGTCTTGATGATACCGATTACTGTTTCCGTATGATTGATCAGTCCGGTACGAATTACCGTTATTATAATTGTCTGTGTAATTTCTGTTAGAACGTCTGTTATTGTCATAAGGCTGGTATCTATTATCCTGTCTGTTACGTCTGTCATTCTTAAAGTTACCCATATAACGCCCGTTCCGATCACTATCTCTTTTCTCTGAAAATCTATTGTAAATACTGTTACTGAAAAAGTTACAAGAAGTCCCGTCGTCGTTGTCATACTCAAGTTCTTGCAACAAAGTCTTAAAAGTCTCAATATCGTCTTTACATCTTCCGGCTAAAGCAATTTGTCTTATGGATTGTGGCAGCTTAGTTAAACAAATGCGAATTAATTCAGTCGGGCTGTAAGGGTTGGAAAGGAACTGATTCTTTCGAATCATGTCTTCAAAATATTCTGCCGGCGTGCGGAACTCAGACTGTTTAAAATTACGCTGCATAATCAGACTATGCTTGACTCTGTCTTGTGTGTTTTCGGACCAATATGCCGATAGAAATGCATGATAAAAATCATTCAGATTATTACAATCTCTAATGAGTGCGCGCATCCGCGTCGCCGGTTCGTTTTCTAAATATCCACACATAAATTCCAGTTTGTGACTTAGTGGCGAATTTGGTGGAAGTGCGTACATAAATTGATCTAACCATGCACATGGATGTATGTCATTCTTAGAATTGCGGAAGATCTTAAATTTCCGAACAGTCAAAAAGTGTTTATAGTCAAAGTTTTCGCCTCGTGGCGACAAAGACCTACCGCGTCTGTCCCAGTCACAATGACGATTATTGTTAAATTCACGTGCCTGGCGCTCTCTTGTTGCATCCCGTAAATGAAACAAATTATTTTCTTCAAACCCCTCTGGTATCTGTGATTCTAAATTTCTTTTGCCGTCTTTTCCTACGATTTCGCCTTCAATCTGTTTGACTTACTTTTTTAATGCCTCAAATTCCCTTTTCACGCGTTCATTAAATTTTCCCTGATTTTCAACATGTTTATTTATGTTCTGGTATTCTTCGGTTTCTGCAAATGGCAATGGTGCTGTATCATCTGAATCTCTGTCCCCACTTAAACTAAGATTTGTCAGTTTATCTGAAATTTCCTCAACTCTTTCCGATAAGTCACCTAATTGTTCTTTCTGTTTATTTACGTCTTCCGTAAGAGTCGCGACTCTGGTTTCAGTATTGACACATTTGGTAGTTAGCTGTTAATATTGTTGTGTTCGGTTATTTAATCTGCATTTGGTACGGATTCCTCGATTCTCTCAAATATTTCTTCCTTATCCTTTGCACGTTGTAAATTTAACTCTGAAAATTTCTGTACTATCACGCGATCTCTTTCTTCCTGTTCTCTATCCTGTTCCCTTTGTCTAATCTCTACTGCAACTAATCTATTATTATGAGAATTCAAAATCGGTTGTACTTCTTCTCTGATTTCTTTCTTTAACTCATCTTTCATATTTTTGAAACATGTCCCTATTCGTGAGTCTAACCGTGTTTCCAGTGTTCCCATATCAGTTTTTAATTCAGATCCCAAAGTTCCCATTTCGGTTTTAATTGTTCCTATTTGTGATCCCAGTGAGTCTAACCGTGTTTCCATTGTTCCCATCTGTGTTTTTAATTCATATCTAAACCGTGTTTCCATTGTTCCCATCTCTGTTTTAATTGTTCCCATTTGTGATCCCAAATTTAATATTGCACCCATCAACTGCTCCATATTAACTCGTTCGAAATTCTTTTCGCCCCTAACATTTCCCGCAAAACCAGTTTCCTTCGTCATAGCTGTAAAGCTATCTGTGTTCGATACTATTCCAGAATCTTCTATCGTTAATCTCGTATTCTGTGAATTTTCTGATTGAGAAAAATTTTGAAATGGTTCCGGACTATCTTCCCGACTTATTACATTGTTTTCCACTTCATTATCCATCACACTGTTTTCCTCTGTTGGGGAGTTCGCCATGTTAACAATTTCGTCATTCTCACTATCCATCATTTTCGTCTTTATCATCGATCGCGTAATCATTTACAAAACATACAAAACTCGTCACTGTACGAAAATTACACACAATGACTCCTCATCTCCAGCAATACCATTCACACGAAATGTTTCCTTCAAACACAATTAACGAACAATTGAAATAATTGCACTAAATTGTCAAACGCGTATACAAGGCAATACAAATTAAATTTTGAAAAATACCATTAGAAGAATGCCAGTTACCAAATCTACACATGCAATATAGACTACAATTACTAAACTACAAATTACTACAACAATACTACTGTCTACTATTTTTACAATCAGAAGATTCCAAGGGACGATCCGAAGCAGCGGTCGCCACGTGCATGGGGGCTTAATTAATATAATGAAAATATTTTTAGTAGCTGTATGTCCGATTACGCTGGTCTCGTAAACGGTTGGCCCTGACTAGTATTATTACGCAATCTGACTGCATAGAACAACAACAAAGAATGAAATGAAAATTTTCGTTAACACAATTAATTAATGAAGTCCCCAGCAACTATAAAACCTACAAAACCAAAGCACAAGTATAACTGTTCTGTGTGTGGAAGTATGACTCAACGTACACATCTGGCACGGTTCTTCTTCAACAAGACAAGAAATTTTAAATATCATTTATACTGAAGTAATTAAAAAATAGAAATACTATAATTGCGTAAAGAAAGCAGAATTACACTCTAATACAAGAACACAAGCCAGATGCTTCGTTGACTGAACCTGTAATGACACATTATTCAGGACACTGAAATACTGAGGTCATCAGTCCCCTAGAACTTAGAACTACTTAAACCTAACTAACCTAAGGACAACACACACATCCATGCCCGAGGCAGGATTCGAACCTGTCACCGTAGCGGTCTCGCGGTTCCAGACTGTAGCGCCTAGAGCCGCACGGCCACTCCGGCCGGCTAATGACGTAAGTAAAAATGTTCACAACATCCACGAGTGCATTTGAAAATGGCACTGTAATCCAAAACAGGCAAGCTTGTTATGCAGAAATCTCTAAATACAAGCAAATACAGATTACATTGTAGCTCCTGGACTTACTATAATTGTCTTAAGTGTGATATGATTTGAACAGTTATCTTTCTGTAAGTTAGGGTTTTTATTTGTCAGAAACTGATGCATTGAATGTTTTCTTCCAAAGGTCACATTGGCATTGTCTGCACAGTAAGTACACACACAATTCACATGCAAATTGTGTATTTCTAAGTTCTGCAGTACTATATCATTAAGCGCCATAGATGTTTCCCCAGCACTTTGAACAACATCTATAAGTTTTTTTACACTCCCTAAAAAGGGTTGAAGTATCGGATGCAAACTGAAAGCATTTGTAGATTTCTTTTGTTTGATGTATCTGTAGCCAGCGAAAAAAAGAAAGTTAGTCTTTCCTAGACACATTAAAGTTGACATAAAGTTGTTACATTTTTAGGAGTGAGAACTTTCTTCACTGTTACTTCCACTTCAGTGTATCCACATGAAAGTTTGGAAGCAATTGCAG
This sequence comes from Schistocerca serialis cubense, assembly GCF_023864345.2. NCBI lineage: Eukaryota > Metazoa > Arthropoda > Insecta > Orthoptera > Acrididae > Schistocerca > Schistocerca serialis. Next base: position 714,867,355 of record NC_064638.1, read on the forward strand.
ATTCTGGCAGTGGGCAACCGGCCGGCTCACAGCTAGAGGCCACCTACGGCTCTATCCTCTACCGCCCGACCTGAGGCTTTCGGACTGGATGGATGGTCTACAAAAGACGACTCGGGCTTTGTTTCGACAGTTCTTTCAGACGATAATAGGAGTGACACACATAGACGCGTCGTTTCGACGACTACCGGACGTAGAAACGAGGACTCTATGTTAGGAGCGGTCCTCCAAACAGAAATCAGTACAGCCTGTTAACAGGAGAACGTGTGATTGTATCCAGTTTGGAAGAAGTGCACAGCTGCCTGTGGTTGCCACAAGCCGTACTGCGCGCATACCGACGACATGCTCTTATTCTCATCTAGGTGTAGGTGTAGGAACAGGTGGCAGCGTTGGTGAGCGGTTCATTATAACGCGAGATGAGCATTCCTCCTCTCGCTCCACGATTAAATACAACACATTGCTGCTCTTCTCGCACCTCACACTTCTCGCGGTCGCATAGTCAGTACTCTGTACGCTTCTCACTCCACTCTGGTGCTCAGGGCACTTTTTTTTTTTTTTTTTAAAAAAAAGCCAATTAAACTTACATGGCTGATTTTCCTATATAGTCCCAGCCATTCTTTTTTACAAATTTCCGAGTAAAATACAGATTTCATTGACATTATGAGAACAAGTACGTACAATGGCCAAATGTCTGCATCTCAGGTTACCAAACAATATTATAAACGAGTAAATTACAAAGGTTTATATTCACCGTCGTCAAGATTACCAATACATTAGAGGGAAGTTCTTGTTTCATTTCAACCAGCACCGCTTAAGCCGCCAGTCTGAATATTTTCTATGTCCGAGGACAGCCGAGGTAAATGTGGTTGACGCCCTTGGCTCCCCATAGTTGCAGTTTGGTAATGGTATGACGTGGAGGATAATTCCTCTCGTCTTTCAATAAGCGTACCATTTGTTCGCGGGCCGAGCGGTTCTAGGCGCTGCAGTCTGGACATGCCTTGGACATGGATGTGTGTGATGTCCTTAGGTTAGTTAGGTTGAATTCATAAGTTCTAGGGGACTGATGACCTCAGAAGTCCCATAGTGCTCAGAGCCATTTGTTCGCGGGTACCAATATTTGCTTGTTAAATTAGTCTCGCGTATACCGGTGGAGAAGTGCACCTGTATTTTCATTTGCGTGCAACCTGTTTACATAGTTATATGCAACATAACGTTAATGTAATACGCGATTAGGATCTGCGTGAGACCATTTTTCTTTTCTTGTACATAGTTCAGTGGTTCTGACCGAGTCATTCCACTTCGTTTACAAAATCAAGTTGTCTATTGAAACTAACAAACGGCAATAGAACACAAAACCACGTGCCAGTAGAACACTCCATTTAAAAATAATGTAATGCGTTCGACAATGTAATGCATTCGATATGAGAAACACGATTCAAAAGTAAAAATAAAATAGTGACTAATGACAATTTTTACAAGATGAGGACTCGAACATGGTTGTAGCAAGAGAGAGCCCACTCAAATTTTCAGTATCACTAACGTTTCCTTCCCATCACTTCCAGCATGTCAAAACGAGGTAATGGGTATTCCAGACTCCACAGACGCGGTGGGTAAGACAAACAATTAAATCTTCGCATCATTAATCTAAAAGCGCGTAAAACGTTCGGGGAAAACCTGAACTGACTAAACATGTTCCTTTTGTTTTCAAACTGATACTACTTCCACACAACAAAATCGAATGGACGTCGCATCACAAGCTTGCAAAAATTCTAGACAAGACTAGTTTTAGAACAGAAGACAGCTGAAGAAAGGTCTCTGTATGTCCATCTTTCTAGAAATGGTCGCGGGGCTCGTCTGTTCGATAGAGGATGTGGAATTAAATACCTTTCAGCCGTCAATTTTCAACCTTGTTTTAATTGGCAACCAGTTTCAGCGTTTTATTACGCCATCTTTAGGCCCCTGACCGACGTGTAGGAAGAATCTACTTTGGTTGTGTTCGAAACAGTCGGCAGGTGATAGTTGAAGAGATCACTGTGGCAAATATCTACTAACACCAGTGTTGCTGGCCCCTGTTCTAAACACAACCGAAGGAGATTCTTCCTACACGTCGGTCAGGGGCCTGAAGATGCGTAATAAAACTCTGATATTGGTTGCCAACTACAACAAGGTTGAAAATTGACGGCTGAAAGATATTTGACATCCTCCAGCTGAAGAAAAGGAGAAGTTATAAATTTCGCGATTAATAATCATTAATGCAGGTGGATCGTTAGACTGCCGCACAAACTCCCTTATGGAGGAAAGAGAAGCAGGTATCTCTGGCATTAAAAACAGCTGGAAGAGTTGAAAACAAAGAAGCCGCCAAGTTCGTGTGGAAACCCGACTAGGTTCAGCAGAGAGTACTCACAGCCTGTAGCATTTGACCCTTACAGTGCTCGCGTTTATCACGAATCTCTCGTCCAGCGCAGTCCCAAGTGGTGGGAAAAAAGTGCAAGTGATGGGTATATACGACGGGTAAAAGAACGGACCCTCAAAGTGACAGAGCAATAACATTGATTTGCTGCTGAACTATTCAGCATATTAGAGGTTCGAATAAAAAAATTTCCATGAGATAGAAAGTACTTCTCGTGCGGAACTCAGCTTACAGTTTTCTCGCACAATACTCTGTAAACCGTGGATGAAGGGCAAGTTAGATTCCATAGTCATAGATTCCCGGAAAGCGTTTGGTACTGTGCCGCGCTGAAGATTGTTTACGATAGTCCGAGCATACAGAAGACGTTTCCAGAAAGGTGAGAGGCTCGAAAACACTGTAAATAATGGAACACAGTACACTGTTGTCGATGGCCCGTTTTCATCGGAGACAAGGGTATGGTCAGATGTGCCCGAGGGGTGTGCCATAGGAGCGCTGTTGTTATATAGGCCTATATAAATAAATTATATGATGGATAAAGTGAGCAGCCATCTGCGACTGTTTGCTAAGGGTGCTGTAGTATACGGGAAAGGTTCGTCGTAGGCTGACAGTAAGTTGAAACAGAATGACTTGGATAAAATTTCTGTTTAGTGTGATTAATGGCAGCTTTGTTGTAAGTGTGAAAAAGGTGTAAATTAATGCAGATGAGTATCAATAGCAATCTTGTAATATAGTGGTGTTGTGCTTGACACAGTCATGTTATTATACAATCACGTGTAACGCAGCAAAGTGATATAAAATGAAAAGAGCACGGGAGGTCTGTTGTAGAGAAAGCGAGTGTTCGACTTCCGTTTATTGGAATAATTCTGGCTAAACGTATCTCACAACTAGCTAAGAACATGTAACCTCTTGCTGCCGCTAGTTTTTGTGTTGTTATTGTTATTGTAGATTGTAATTAATCGTAAGTAATGTGTTAACTGTTTCGTCTTAATTCATTGCTGTTACGCGTTTTTATTGTTTCTTTCTTATTTTTTCAGTTACCGTACTAACTTAGCCTTACTTCCATTTTTATTTAGCAGTTTATCGTACTACACTCCTGGAAATTGAAATAAGAACACCGTGAATTCATTGTCCCAGGAAGGGGAAACTTTATTGACACATTGCTGGGGTCAGATACATCACATGATCACGCTGACAGAACCACAGGCACATAGACACAGGCAACAGAGCATGCACAATGTCGGCACTAGTACAGTGTATATCCACCTTTCGCAGCAATGCAGGCTGCTATTCTCCCATGGAGACGATCGTAGAGATGCTGGATGTAGTCCTGTGGAACGGCTTGCCATGCCATTTCCACCTGGCGCCTCAGTTGGACCAGCGTTCGTGCTGGACGTGCAGACCGCGTGAGACGACGCTTCATCCAGTCCCAAACATGCTCAATGGGGGACAGATCCGGAGATCTTGCTGGCCAGGGTAGTTGACTTACACCTTCTAGAGCACGTTGGGTGGCACGGGATACATGCGGACGTGCATTGTCCTGTTGGAACAGCAAGTTCCCTTGCCGGTCTAGGAATGGTAGAACGATGGGTTCGATGACGGTTTGGATGTACCGTGCACTATTCAGTGTCCCCTCGACGATCACCAGTGGTGTACGGCCAGTGTAGGAGATCGCTCCCCACACCATGATGCCGGGTGTTGGCCCTGTGTGCCTCGGTCGTATGCAGTGCTGATTGTGGCGCTCACCTGCACGGCGCCAAACACGCATACGACCATCATTGGCACCAAGGCAGAAGCGACTCTCATCGCTGAAGACGACACGTCTCCATTCGTCCCTCCATTCACGCCTGTCGCGACACCACTGGAGGCGGGCTGCACGATGTTGGGGCGTGAGCGGAAGACGGCCTAACAGTGTGCGGGACCGTAGCCGATACCCCAGGAGCAACAGTGTCCCTAATTTGCTGGGAAGTGGCGGTGCGGTCCCCTACGGCACTGCGTAGGATCCTACGGTCTTGGCGTGCATCCGTGCGTCGCTGCGGTCCGGTCCCAGGTCGACGGGCACGTGCACCTTCCGCCGACCACTGGCGACAACATCGATGTACTGTGGAGACCTCACGCCCCACGTGTTGAGCAATTCGGCGGTACGTCCACCCGGCCTCCCGCATGCCCACTATACGCCCTCGCTCAAAGTCCGTCAACTGCACATACGGTTCACGTCCACGCTGTCGCGGCATGCTACCAGTGTTAAAGACTGCGATGGAGCTCCGTATGCCACGGCAAACTGGCGGACACTGACGGCGGCGGTGCACAAATGCTGCGCAGCTAGCGCCATTCGACGACCAACACCGCGGTTCCTGGTGTGTCCGTTGTGCCGTGCGTGTGATCATTGCTTGTACAGCCCTCTCGCAGTGTCCGGAGCAAGTATGGTGGGTCTGACACACCGGTGTCAATGTGTTCTTTTTTCCATTTCCAGGAGTGTATTTTTGTTACTCTCATCATTAACGCCTTTAATAGTACACTCTGTTTTCATTCCGTGTGTCTTGCTTTCAGTACCGTTGTGCAGAGATTATCCTAGTTCTGTTTAGCGAGTTTCTTTTCCTGTCATCATTTGACTGTTTAACAACTGCTGCAAAGCCCACTGCTCTTGGCCACAGAACGTACCACCGTCTGCAGCTTTCACTTCTGGGAACCTACGCTCCCCTTCCTAAGCGCACTTGTGCTTCGCTGTGCATTGTTCCAGTGTCTAGCAGCAGCATCCTCGCAAGCTTTGCACCTGAACTTACCAAGCTCCACATTGCACACGCAAATATCCAGTCTCTGCCAGCTTATCTCTACGGGTTGTGTCATATATTTCAAAACATAGACGTCCATTTAATACTTCCGTCGGAGACCTGGCTCAAATCAAGTATTAGCACAAGTTCTGTGGAACTAGACGGCTACGCCTTTCAAACACAGGACAGATGTAACAGACGAGAGGGTGGAGTAAAGGCGTACATACACTCTGATTTATCGGACTGTGCCACTCGCATCTGACAATAATGAAGATAAACAAGTGGAATATATCATCATAGAGATTAAATAAAAAATGTGTGTGAAATCTTATGGGACTTAACTGCTATGGTCATCAGTCCCTAAGCTTCCACACTACTTAACCTAAATTATCCTAAAGACAAACACACACACCCATGCCCGGGGGAAGACTCGAACCTCCGCCGGAACCAGCCGCACACTCCATGACTGTAGCGCTCGAGACCGCTCGGTTAATCCCCCGCGGCAGAGATTAAATCCCGTAACAGAAGGTACGTAATATGTGTTACCAGTAAACCCCCTAAAGTAGGCGGGTTTGCCTCCACCGAAACTGCTCTTTCTCTTCTATGTGTCGAATTGACATACGAGCATATAATTATAGCTGGTGACACTAACTTAAATTTTCTATTCAGTGGTCCTTCCACTATGAAATTTAAGCAGACGCCTTATTCTTTTGATGTGCCGCTACTTCAGCTTGCTCCTGCCTGTCATACAAACGGTAGTCACGTTCTCGGAGATACATTTTCAACGAAATACTCAAACAGCTCAAATATCTGCACCTGACATGTCTGCGCATGACAAAATTTTCCCGACGTACTCGCTTTAATGTCCCAGAAAGTAACTGTGGCAGATTACATACCGAGACTTCAAACGCATTAATTTATCTGAACTTGCAACTGAGACGCAAGAAATACTTTTGGGGGCGTCTTCTGATGTCGTCTCGAACATCAGCGAAAAGCTTCATGTATTTACTAACAAACTTACACAAATATGACATATAGGCTCCCTTAAAGACCTGCCTCTGGATGACGGGGTCCCGCGTTCGATTACCGGCCGTGTTGGAGATTTTCTCTGCCTGGGGACTGAGTGTTTGTGTTGCCTTCATCATCATCATCATCATCATCATCATCATCATTCGTGACAGTGGCTAGATTGGATTGTAAAAAAAAAAAATTGGACAGTGTAAAATAAGGGGCTTAGTACAGGCGCTGATGACTGCACAGTTGAGCGCCCCACAAACCAGTCATCATAATCATCCCGTAAAGACCAAAAAAGTAAGAAGGAAACCTCCACATTGGCTAACTGGAGAACTAAAATAGCTCATTAATCTCAGAGATGCTGCATATTGGGCAAACAAACTGCACTCCACAAAAAAGGTTCAAATGGTTCTGAGCACGATGGGACTCAACATCTGAGGTCATCAGTCGCCTAGAACTTAGAACTTCTTAAACCTAACTAACCTAAGGACATCACACACATCCATACCCGAGGCAGGATTCGAACCTGCGACCGTAGCGGTCGCATAGTTCCAGACTGTAGCGCCTAGAAACGCTCGGCCACACTGGCCGGCTGCGCTCGACACCGGGAAATCATATTGCTTACAAGCCTATGGGAAATGTAAAACCCAAGCATTCCCATACATTGAGTGACAACAGAAATAGACCACCTATCCTATGGAAAAACCTGCATGGTTTTACTACATGCACCGTTAAAACTGCAGCCGATGCCATTGTTCCAGCGGAACAACTGAACCGGTATTTCACATTACCTACAACCAAAATTGAACCACAAAAATATAAAAAGCTGTTCTCTCTTCACCTGAGAAAGAGGCTTGTACTAATACTTCCAATAATTGAGTACAGCGATGTTATCCTGTAAGGCCTTTCTCAGGGAAGCTCACCGCCCTGGAATGCCTCTTTTATCTATGATGATCGACTCTTTGATCACATTTCATCAGCACATGGACAACTATCCCGACTGCGTTGGGACAAGCGCAGAAATTTCCATACCCTCTGTATTCCTTACTGTCCTATCAACGTACACTGTCCCCCATACCTTTACTCGCCTTTAACGCTCTTGTATGAACAGCGTAGCAAAAACACCCGTTTCCATCAGAGCAAAATCCTTTCTGTCCCACTCCATCGTTCAGCCACTAGAAGTCCTTCGCAGTAGCAGGATCACACTGGAATAACTTCCTGCATTATATCGGAGAACCGAATAATATCTGCAGCTTCAGAAGACAGTTAATTACGTACCTACTAAAGCAATAATAAGGAATACCTGTTGGAAACTTAGTTGCTATGTTTTGCAATGTCACGTTGGGAGTGGTGTTACCAGACACTCCGTCATTAACGGATTCTTCCGTTTTTTCACCCTAATGTCCTTCCTCAGTTTATTTTTTACCCGACGTGAATTTAACATAATTATCGAAATAATCTTTTGAAAAATCACTTCGCTGTAGTTCCTTCGGTTATGTTGAGCTTTGTGGCGAAATAAATAAAAAAAATTAAATTTATTTTTTTTTTTTTGAAAAGAGGAAAAATTACAGTCATGGAACTGTAACTTTAGAATTTTTGAAGGGCTTTTTTTACGGATTGTATTGACCGGCTTGAATGCGGACAAATTCAGTGCTGCGTGAAATATGCCTGTAATATAATTTACCATTCCGATTAATTACATTTTGAATTCTACGTCATTGTTGATTTATTCAGAGTTCTCACCTTAGACGTAGAATTAGTCCTTCTGCCGCAATATTAATTCATTAGTCGCCATCGGTGTTCTTCTCTTTGTTGACCGTGTGTATCTTCCTAAGTCGGCATCGGTTCACTTCACGAAGACGGTGGAAACCAAGGAATACAATGCTACGTCACTTTAAATAATTTTCGTAACACTTCGATACTTCTCACTATTTTTTATTCACAACACAATAAGACTTGCTCTGCTCGTCTCACAAACCATAATTACTAACAATATGGCTGCCTTTCCGCAGACTCCAAAAATCACGTCCATCCTCCACAAGGCAACAATCGAAAGTGTCTCTTAGCTCCTTCTTGGAGTCTGAAACAAAAGAGAATCCAATGTGAACATTACAAAGATTATAATCTACATGCCTCTCAATTTAATCTTTGGCGCAGCCTTTAGGGTATTGTATGTCTCTGCGTCGGAAGGTGTCATTACAACTGCCCCCCCCCCCCCCCCTGTATACTGTCACTAGAAAATTTTATTTGGTTGACAGGATACAGTTGTCGACCTTGCAATTGATAGGATTGGGGGTCTTTTATTTACAAACTTCATTTTTATTGTCTCATTTTCATGGAACTGTGAATTCTTTGGTATTACTGAGTGTGTGTCAGTTTTTTGGTATACTTAGGCTAATATTTACAAACCTTAATCCTAATATACAAAGTTTTGGTTAATACTGAGAAAACGACATCATGTGGTAAAGTTTGTACAATAGAATATACAATGAATACAACGTTATTTACAAATGTTTCCTTCCTTATCAGAGGTGAAAATTAAGTCCTTGTATTGCTTTCTGTATTTATTCTGGGGCGACGAGCTTTGTTCGCTAGCCCGTGTTGAATATGGGCGGGTGATACGCGCACCTGATAGTTTGGTCATCCGTTAGCGAGCGACGTTGGTTGAATGCGCGCGCCAGTGCACTGAATATACACCGACGTGCGGGTACCGTCGAGACTTCCGAACCTCAGTATGCGTGTGCTTTTAGTAGTTCCTTCCAGTACTTAGACTGGATACGACGAGGTACATTGGAATATGTGCCCCGAAGAACTCACCACATTATGTGCGAGTTGGAGGACGATCCCGTCGATGCAGCTCCAGGTAAGAAGCGTACCACGTCAAACTTGTTTGGCATTGTCCTTTCCTATTGTGACGCCATGGGTCGTTTGACGATACAAGCTTCAATTTTCGATGTCACTTGTTTAGGCTCGCTGACACTTGCAACGTAGCACTACTTTGCACAATTTTAATTTCTAGACGCACCACTTTAACCGCGAGTATTGCGATCGAAACTTTCTTTTCACTCCACTTTTTTCTTCGCATTAACCCCTTTTACCTATTGTACGAGATTCATTCCCCTTAATACTTCTGGTCAATGTACATAAGTATTCACAAATTTGTAAGTCACGGGACTTGGCATGAAATACAAAATACATCACATACAATGGAATAACACATACAATACATTGGTTACATTAATTACAGGAAAAAACTATCGACGAAAATTGAAAAATTTTTGACCACTCATAGTGGCTTCTTCGTCTTGGATTTTACTGACACACACACCTTTTTCCATTAATCTGTTAGAAGAAACAAGTCCTTTGTTTTCCTTCTTGAACTCGAGTGTAAGTTAAGGTTTACCTTCGTTACGTATTCTTCATACGCAACGACACGCCTCAGCGTGCAGAGGACACACCTGTAGCCGCTCCACTGTAGCTTGGGAAGGGAATTTTCTACCTTCTACTTAGGGTAATGGCAACGACTATGTGTATGCCACGGTTTTTACGTATAAAATCTGAAAATGCACGAAATAATAATTTATATGCAGCATAACCCTAATATGTACAATGTTTTGTGCTTGAGCACGATCTGGTGTGCTTGTAATTCATTACCTCTAATAAAATTTCCTACATTAACATAGACATATAAAAATAAAATCTTAAAGTTCAGGGTGTAGCTACTATTAATATGTACAGTGTTTCATAATAGCGGCACGCCCTTGTGTGCGTGTATCATCTTCAATTAAAGTGCGCTTATAGGCGTCTTGTGTTATCATGGGAGAAAAAATACAGACATTTTAATGCATCGGTTGTCATGAAAATCTATGTACACGAATAATCAGACTTTCATAGCTTCAGTGCAGCATGAAATTCTGTATGAAGTTTTTGTTCAAAATTCATTTTATAGACGATTCCTTTGCTTACAGGTCGTCGATCACACTACTTACCTGTTTCTCGTATAGCGGCGATATCATTTTCATTCTTTGTGCCTGTAAATCGTGATATGTATGAAAGATATAATTTTAACATGATTTATCCTTTCATGTTTCAAGTGTGTAAAGTAATTCATACCTTCCTTCTGCATACATGAGTGAAGCATCGCTAATGTTGCACTTCGTATCAGGTTTTTCTTATTTTCTCGTAAACTCGTAGAGTCTTACGGTTTAAATTAAGTTGTTTCTTGACGTTAGGTATACCTATTTATATGAGGTTGTCATAGAGTTTAATTTTCCTTATACACTTCTATGTTGTTTAGGTTCCGTACATGTACAGAGCTTCTTTCGCCTTTCACACACTCATACATATGTTTATACACACAAAAATATCTACCACTATAATATACACTTTGCTGGCCCCCCCTGCAGGTCCGGGGTAAGAATAGGCCCGAGGTATTCCTGCATGTCGTAAGAGGCGACTAAAAGGAGTTTCAACCGTTTCGGCCTTCCGTGTGATGGTCCCCCTTGGAGTTTGACCTCCATTTTTCAAAATTCTACAGAAGTACGAGGCTTTTGGGGAAGGACGCCTTATGTGGTGTATCACTGGTCCTCCGTGCACTAAGACCTTGGCACTCAGCATTGTACCGGCATTGTAACCATACCCACTATTCCTCAAATTGGGCCTAAACACCTGATGGGTTGTACAAGTTACGCCCATAGTGCGTCCCCATCTGCACCTACGATCATGATGGACTTTCCATGGCACCCGAAATCCAGCACGGTAGCCAGCCCGTTGTGGTGGGGTCGTCATGTACACTCTAGGTTGTAGCCCCCTGACAACACAGGGTTCGTACTGCCGATACCTGAGCTGCACCCTCCCCACGTTGGCCAAGGAGTAGATGCCCGTCTCCTTGGGGCATCAGGACTCCCGGCAATGGTCATCCTGCCAGGTGGCCCTTGCTGAGGCTGGGTGGCGCCCATGGGGAGAGCCCCTGGTCGGAGTGGGTGGTATCGGGGCGGACGTTTCGCAGATGAAACGTCAACATGTATCAGGTCGCTCTGCGGCCGAGTCTTTTAAAAAGAAAGGTACTGTCTCTGGTTCTGGTTCTCCTGCCCTTTCCCCCTTGGCCACTCCCTGGGAGGAAGGACAGGCCCGCCAGCTTGGGGCGAAGTACTTCCCCCGCTATTTGGTCTGTTCTCGGACCGATGGGGGGACGTTCGCCACCTCCAAGCCCATGTTCTTTGTTCAGCACATCGAGGACATCTTCGGGGAAATCGAGGCTCTCAGTAAAATGGGTTTGGGGTCCGTTCTTATAAAGACCACCTCCGCCACACAGTCGGCGGCGCTCCAGGCGTGCGACCGACTAGGGGACATCCCAGTGTCCATTGTCCCGCATCTGGCACTGAATAGGACGCAGGGGGCTATTTTTCATCGGGACCTCCTGCTGCAATCTGATGAGGAGCTCAGGGCCAACCTGGAGCGCCGAGGCGTGCATTTCGTCCGGCGAGTCCATCGCGGCCCCAAAGACCGCCGCATCGACACCGGGGCCTTTATCCTCGCCTTTGAGGTGGACGTTCTCCCGGAGAAGGTAAAGGTGATGTGCTACCAGTGCGACGTGCGACCTTACGTCCCACCTCCTATGCGCTGCTTTCGCTGTTTGCGCTTTGGGCACATGTCGTCACGGTGTGAGGCTGAGCCCCTTTGTGGCGATTGTGGACGTCCTCTTCGTGAGGAACATACTTGCACCCCACCACCTCGGTGCGTTAATTGTCCTGGCATCCACTCGCCTAGATCTTTAGATTGCCCCGCGTATCAGAAGGAGAAGAAGATTCAAGAAATCAAAACTTTGGATCGTCTCTCTTATTCTGAGGCCAGGAAGAAGTATGACTGCCTCCATCCCGTAACATTGACAACTTCATTTGCCTCAGTCGTGTCCACTCCTTCCACAATATCCTCACCCCTATCCTGTCCCCCCTCCACCTCCTCCCCCCATCCGGGGTCTATGCCTCCACCTCCCAAATCCCTCCCTTCCAAATCCTCCTCCCCTGCAGCCCCCACCCCCTCTGCCCCAGGGGCCACCCTTCATCCTCCTCCTCCTCCCCCCCCCCCCCCCCGCCGCCGCCAGAGAAGCGATCCTCTTCTCAGGAATCCATCGGGGAAACGTTCCGGACCCCGGCTTCCGAGGTCCGGCGTTCCAAAACGGACCCCGCGCGTGAGGACCTTCTTCGGGTCCAGCCCACCATCCCTGTACCTTCTCGGACTTCCAAGAAGGCCTCCAAGAAGAAGTCTCTATCCCCCTCTCCACCCCGGCGCGTTTCGTCTGACGCTCCATCTGTGAGTCGCTGCTCCCGGCCGTCCTCAGTTTCGCCGGGACGCTCTGCTGCCAGGTGCTCAGCTGGCCTCTCGTCGGCAAATGATGCTGCCCCTTTTACGCAACCCAGGACAGCGGCCGCAGCTGGCGACGACTCGATGGAACAGGATCCGCCTCCCGCCGGTTGTAGCGTTGCTCCCTCGAAACCTGGCCTTCCGCGGCCGTCGAGGTGACCAGCTCTTCCCCCGTCTCATTCCCCCCTTTTTTCTGACTAGCGATGGCCTTGTTACATTGGAACATAAGAGGTATTCGATCTAATCGGGAGGCATTAAAAGTGCTCCTCCGCTTGCACTGTCCGCTCGCCCTTGGTCTCCAGGAAACCAAGTTGCCCTCAACTGACCATATTGCCTTTACCCACTATACCTCGGAGCGGTATGACCTCACCCCTGTGGACGGTATTCCAGCTCATGGTGGGGTCATGTTGCTCGTTCGGGACGATGTCTATTACCATCCCATCCCATTGACCACCCCACTCCAAGCAATAGCTGTCTATATTACTCTTTCTGCCTTTACTTTTTCAGTTTGTACCATCTACACTCCATCGTCATCTGCAGCTAGTTGGGCTGACATGATGCACCTGCTTGTTCAGCTTCCTCCGCCGTTTTTATTGTTTGGCGACTTCAATGCCCATCATCCCCTTTGGGGCTCTCCTGCATCCTGTCAAAGAGGCTCCCTCTTGGCGGATGTCTTCAACTATCTCAATCTTGTCTGCCTCAATACTGGCGCCCCGACTTTCCTCTCGGACTCTACTCATACCTACTCCCACTTGGACCTTTCGATCTGTTCTACCACTCTTGCCCGTTGGTTCGAGTGGTATGTCCTTTCTGACACCTGTTCGAGCGACCACTTCCCCTGTGTCGTTCGTCTCCTGCGCCACACCCCATCCCCACGTCTTTCGAGCTGGAACATACCGAAAGCTGACTGGGGACTTTACTCCTCCCTGGCGACCTTTCCGGACCACGATTTTCTCAGTTGTGACAGTCAGGTCGAATAGCTCACGGCTGTTATCATCAATGCTGCCGAACGTTCCATTCCTCATACTACCTCTTCTTCACGTCGCGTTTCCGTCCCCTGGTGGAATGAGGCTTGTAGAGACGCTATCCGTGCTTGACGACGTGCTCTACCCACCTTTCGCCGCCATCCTACGTTGGCGAATTGTATTGGATACAAACGACTCCGAGCGCAATGCCGTAGAGTCATCAAAGACAGCAAAAAAGCTTGTTGGGCCTCTTTCACCAGCTCCTTTAACAGTTTTACTCCCTCTTCTGTCGTTTGGGGTGGCCTGCGCCGGCTGTCGGGCATTAAGGCCCACTCCTCGGTACCTGGCCTGACCTCAGGTAATGAGGTCCTTGTTGATCCTGTGGCTGTCTCCAACGCCTTCGGCCGCTTTTTCGCGGAGGTTTCAAGCTCCGCCCATTACCACCCTGCCTTCCTTCCCAGGAAAGAGACAGAAGAGACTTGGCGACCTTCCTTCCACTCGCTGAATCTGGAAACTTATAATGCCCCCTTTACTATGCGGGAACTCGAACGTGCGCTTGCACTGTCCCGGTCCTCTGCTCCGGGGCCAGATGCCATTCACGTTCAGATGCTGGCACACCTTTCTCCGGCGGGCAAAAGCTTCCTTCTTCGTACCTACAATCGCGTCTGGACCGAAGGTCAGGTCCCCATACGTTGGCGTGACGCCGTCGTTGTTCCTATACCCAAACCCGGGAAGGATAGACACCTTCCTTCTAGTTACCGCCCCATTTCTCTTACAAACTGTTTCTGTAAGGTGATGGAGCGCAAGCTTAACGCTCGGTTAGTCTGGATTCTTGAATCTCGATGGCTACTTATCAATGTCCAATGCGGCTTTCGTCGCCGCCACCTTGTGACCTTGTCGACATTCATCGTGAACGACTTTTGCGAAAGCGCCAAACGGTAGCCGTGTTCTTCGATTTGGAGAAGGCTTATGATACCTGTTGGAGAGGAGGTATCTTCCGCACTATGCACAGGTGGGGTCTACGCGGTCGCCTGCCCCTTTTTATTGATTCCTTTTTAACAGATCGAAAGTTTAGGGTATTGTCCGACGTCTTCCTTCAGGAGAACGGAGTGCCTCAGGGCTCCGTCTTGAGCGTAGCCCTTTTTGCCATCGCGATCAATCCAATTATGGATTGCATTCCACCTAATGTCTCAGGCTCTCTTTTTGTCGATGACTTCGCGATCTACTGCAGTGCCCAGAGAACATGCCTCCTGGAGCGCTGCCTTAAGCGTTGTCTAGACAGCCTATACTCATGGAGTGTGGCAAATGGCTTCCGGTTCTCTGAAGAGAAGACGGTTTGTATCAACTTTTGGCGATATAAAGCGTTCCTTCCGCCATCCTTACATCTCGGTCCCGTTGTTCTCCCATTCGTGGAAACCACTAAGTTTCTAGGGCTCACATTGGACAGGAAACTTTGTTGGTCTCCGCACGTCTCTTATTTGGGGGCCCGTTGTACACGTTCTCTTAATGTCCTCAGAGTTCTTAGTGGTTCATCTTGGGGAGCGGATCGCACTGCCCTGCTTCGCTTGTATCGGTCCATAGTCCGATCGAAGCTTGATTATGGGAGCTTCGTCTACTCGTCTGCTCGGCCATCCCTCTTACGCCGTCTCAACTCCATCCACCATCGGGGGTTACGTCTTGCAACCGGAGCCTTCTACACTAGTCCCGTCGAGAGTCTTTATGCTGAAGCTGCCGAATTACCATTGACCTACCGGCGCGACGTACTGCTGTGTCGGTATGCCTGCCGGTTGTTGTCAATGCCCGACCACCCCTCTTATCAGTCCTCCTTCGCCGATTCTCTCGACCGTCAGTACGGATTGTATGTGTTTGCCCTGCTGCCCCCTGGAGTCCGCTTCCGTCGCCTGCTTAGACAATTGGATTTTGCCCTCCCTGCCACCTTCAGAGAGGGTGAGAGCCGGACACCACCTTGGCTCCAGGCTCCGGTTCATATTTATCTCGACCTCAGCTCGCTCCCGAAGGAGGGTACTCCGGCTGCAGTGTATTGCTCACGGTTTGTCGAACTTCGTGCGCAACTTGCCAGTCACACCTTTATTTACACCGATGGCTCCAAAACTAACGATGGTGTCGGCTGTGCCTTTGTCGTCGGGGCCGTCACCTTTAAATACCGGCTCCTCGACCAATGTTCCAGCTTTACGGCCGAGCTTTTTGCTCTCCATCAGGCCGTTCAGTATGCCCGCCGCCACCGCCATTCATCGTATGTACTCTGCTCTGATTCACTCAGTGCTCATCAGAGCCTTGGAGCTCCCTATCCGGTCCATCCCTTGGTGCAACGGATCCAGCGGTCCCTCCATTCTTTCGCTGATGATGGCTCTCCTGTCAGCTTTCTGTGGGTTCCCGAACATGTAGGAGTGCCTGGGAATGAGGCTGCTGATGCTGCAGCCAAGGGTGCAGTTCTCCTGCCTCGGCCAGCCTCCCGTTGTGTCCCGTCATCTGACGTTAGTGGGGTTGTTTGTAAGAGGCTTGTGTCGTTGTGGTGGGATGCTTGGTCATCCCTCCAAGGAAACAAGCTCCGGGCAGTAAAACCGTTCCCAACTGCTTGGACAACCTCCTCCCGACCATCTCGGCGAGAAGAGGTCCTTCTGACCAGGTTGCGGATTGGGCATTGCCGGTTTAGCCACCGCTACCTGCTCTCCGGTGACCCAGCCCCGCAGTGCCCTTGTGGTCAAGCATTAACAGTGCGCCATGTTTTATTGTCGTGTCCCCGCTTTAGTCAATCTCGTGTTGTCCTGTCCCTGCCATCTACTTTACCGGATATTTTAGCTGATGACCCTCGAGCAGCTGCTCGTGTTCTTCGTTTTGTAACTTTGACTGGCTTGTCCAAAGACATCTAACTCTTTTACTTATTTTATCTGCATCTTTGTAAGGACTTTCTGGTGTCCCCCCCCCCTCCCTTTGAGTTTTACTAGATTCTATGTGCTCTAACAATTGTGACTGGGCGCTAATGACCTCAGTAGTTGAGCGCCCTTAAACCCCAACAAAAAAAAAAAAAAAGACTTTGCTGGTGGGGCCCTTTTTCGGTACCCTGCACCATTCCCTCAATATTCCAAAATAATTCAGGGTGTGCTGAGCATCATCCCCTCATACTAATAATACTTACAACTAAATATTTCTTCTTACATACATAACTGCCTTACAATCCATTGATACGCAATCAATCATTCCATGTTTTCCTCCTTTACACTTTAACTTTCGCTTTCGTACATGTACCCTCGTGTATAGCTTATATATTCTACAGAGTTGTTTGCTGAGTGCTTTAGGTGTTTCCTAACGTTAATGTGTCTCTCTTTCTCTATAAACCCTAGGTATTTGTTTTGAGAGCGATTCAGTTCATTACTCATGCTGCATAGATCTGTTTATTATTTTCCTATTTTAAAGCTTGTGTCATTCTCTTCCTTAGTCACAAAAATTAACGCGTTTGCCTTGTTGTTCATTCTGAAAATCGCTCGCTACTGTGTAATGTAAATGTATGCGTTATCTCTTTTCTTTCCTCTTTGCTGCTTTTTCCCTATATGTAATTGTGTGTTGTTCTCGTGTACATAGCCTTTCTTCCGGTTGTATATCTTCGTTATTTATTTTTTTCTATTGAACTATTTTCTTTGTCCTTCCGTACAAGCTAAGATTTTACTCAAAATAATATAATATTACAATACCGTCCATGACCAGTATGTACTTGTATGTTCACTTTTATTACGTAATACCAGCTTATAATTAAATTTTCTAAGCTACTATTTACAAGACTTGCGTACCCTTTTCTTTCTTGTTTTTCAATGACTTTCGTCTCTGTGTCTCATAGTAAGCATGGTCTCAAAACTTTTAAACGTTCTGCGCATGCGCGCTTACGTACCACGACTGGACTGTAGGCGCGGGGAAAACTCTGCATTGTTGCTGAACATTATTCGTGATAGCCGCCATCGTGTAATATGAGTCACGTGTCGTCTGGACTCGACCGCGCATGCGCTTTCGCACTTTGTATAGACTCAGCTGATCCGACAGGGAAGGGGGAAGATTTCTCCCCGGCTCGCTGCCTACAGCGCGGCCAATGACCTCGTCTTTCCATGCCGCTATCGCGTCCTCATCAGCTGTTTTGTTGCTCGTCTCAAGCGAACAAACTCTGACCTTCACGCTAATTTGTCTTTGTTCCTCTCTGTTAAATAACTGAGTTAGACTACAAAAGTACCGTGTGGTTTATTTTATAGTGTTAAGGCTCGCAGTAACACATGTTTCATTAGATGTGGTTAACTATGCGTTTTAAAGCTGGCATATGCCCACAGTTGGTTACTAGTTTCGATGTTTACTTTATACTGCCGGAAAACTTCCATACCTAAAATACAATTGACGATTAATTTCGTAACGATTAAGAATGTGCAGTTTATCGTGACATCGCTAATGGTAACAGGTATTTGCGTCTGCCACTTAATACTTTTTGACTTGTTACCTACAGCTGTCAAGATTTTACAATTTTCCGTTGGCAACACTGGTACTTTTAATGCTTTCGAAACTTCTTTAAATAAACTGTTAGAAATAATATTCGTAGATGCGCCTGTATCTAAAATTACGTTGGTAATTATAGTTCCTATCTTTGCTGTTATTACAGCCTGCACGAGGTCACTTACCTTGTCCGGTGCTTTCATCTCTTCTTCACATAGATCATCTTCTACGGTAGCATCCTGATCATATCTTAAAAATAATTGTTTAAGATGTAATGTGTGCTTGTTTGTGCCCCCTGTTGTCAAATCGGTCGGCCGTTGGGGGCTCATTGCGACCGATTGTTGTTTACCGGGGGAGACAACGGCGTTGCTTCATTACTGTCCGTTACCTCTACGAAGTGTACTGAGTGGTTATTCTGTCGCCAATTAGTTTCCGGACCGCTGCGTGCAGCATTTTCTTGCGACCGGCCGTCGCTATTCCTCCTTGGTCTGTCATTTCTATTACTGTAACTATTGTGATTTTCATTTGTGAGCCGCCTTTCATCACGCGGGCCTGACCAATCGTTCACGTGATTTCTATCATTTCCATACCGGCGTGGACTGTAATCTGTATTATATCTTCGGTTTCACGTCTCTGTGGCGCCGAATTCCTCCGATTTCCGTAATTCCAGTTTCCATTATTTGGCCTTGTCGCATAAGGATGCCAACTGTGTTGGTTTTGTCCACTGCCACTAAAATGATATCCGTTTACGTTGTTTTGATTGGCTCCGGAATGTTCATTCCGATTACTTCTGCTCGGCTCTTCTTCGTATATTAGATCAATTGAGTCAAGCACGGAAAGAAGGTATTCAAGGTCGTTCTCCGGTATGGCTACCAATTTTTCGCGTAAGTTCGCGGGTAGTCTGTTTTTCAGAATTTTGAGAACATCTACGTGCGGTATTGGATTGTTCCAATAGCGCGTCTTATTCAAATACTTTTCGAAATACTTTCTCAACCCGCCGTTTTTGAGGTTGAACGGTTGTGGGTTGAATACCTCACGTCGCAGTCTTTCTTGGACCCGAGCAGACCAATATTTCTCCAAGAAAGCCCGTTCAAATTGTTCGTAGGTGACGCACTGTTCAGCCATGCCTGTGGCCCACAAAAGTGCGTCGCCTTGTGTGAAGCCTACTACATATCTAATCTTCTGTGCCTCAGTCCAGTTTCTTGGTAAGACATTTTTAAATGCTCTTACGAATACGACTGGATGAGTTTTTCTGGATTCTGTCGAGAAAACTGGAAACTGTCTGTTTCAAAAGGCTCTCATCGACTAGAATCGTCGAGATGCAAGGCGACACGCCTACTGCCTGTTGCAGCACCGTGTTTGGCGAATAGCCCTTGTTTGCCTGTGCCGGTGCGTGCACATACGCCGGACTGGGCGCGTGATGTTCTGCGTTATTGACATCGTAATCTGGCACGGGCGAATAAGTGTCAGGCTGCCTGTTGCTTAACGTAGGCAAATCATTTGAAACATGCAGTCTACCTGCAATTTCCCTTCGTATTCTGTCCTCGGCTACTTTGATTTCATTACCTAATTTTTCAAAAAGTTTTGTTTCCCGGTCAGTTATTGATTCATTTACATTAACGGTTTCTAAAGTTTCATTTATTTTGATAATGTCCGCCTTGATACGTCCAGTCTCCTGTTTCAGAAGACCGACTTCTTCGTTAACTTTATTAACTTGGTCAGGTATTTCTTCACATGCGGACTGTACTCTGGTTAAATTTAATTGAATAGTCTGTACGTTTTCGTGTATTTCTTTTTGTACCGTATGTGTTTGATTGTGTGTTTCTACGATTTCTGACAGTTCCTGTTTGTTGTAAGATCTGACAATTTCTTTTCTAAATCATTTGCCAATACATTGTATACACTATTGACTGTTTTGATGACTTTGTCTTCGATCTTTTGATCGACTTCATTTGTGAGTTTATTTAATCGTTGTTCGAAATGTTTGTGCATATTTTCAAATTGCGTGTTTACACTTGAAAACTGCTGTTGGAACCAAATTTCCATGTTTGACAGTATTGTGTTTGTCAAGTTGTGGCTGATTTCTAGATTCGCCAGTTTTGTGTTCGTTGTGTTGTGACTGATCTTTAAATCAGATAATTGCTCGCTCACGTTTGACATCAGACTATATAATGCCTCAAGCGTAACAGACGAAGCTTGTGTGTTTGTATTTATGCCATTATTTGTAGCCATTGTTTCTCTACCATGGTCTGATTCAATCGAAACCGGGCTATGTTCACTGATTTCACGTGAAATATTTTCATCTGATCTGGTAATCGATGTATCATCGACTGTGTACAAGGTTTCATTTGGAAGTGGTTCGTTATTGTTAATCCCTATGGAGTGCAATTGAATTGTATTTACTTCTGCATTATTTTGTGCTGAAAAACTAATTGCGTCATCATTTACGTCACTATTGTCAGAATCGGTGACGCGTCCATGAACATTTGTCAAAATTCTCCGATTCCATTGTGGAGATATTATTTTTATCTGTACTTTACTGTTAATCTAAATCTTTAAATTCTCTCGCAGTTGAATTAATAAAAATATCCCGCGACTGTTATTTGTTGCGCGTCGGAAATTTACAAGATGGCGCACTACGTCTTGTAATTCTGCGATTGTTGAACATAAAAAAGTAATTATCAAAGTGTAACTGTGTGTTGCCTCAAACACTACCAGGATTTTAATATGGAAAGGAAAAGGTTCTGGTATAAGTGGAGCTAAGCCAAGGTGCAGCCGCTGCATGCGTTTGCGCTTTCCTACCTTAATTACGGCTGAGCTGCGTCACTCACGATTACGTTAGTTTTGTAAATCCTTGTCCTTTCGTGAAATCTTCTCGGGTGATCAGCCGAGTAAAGGCGTCGTCTTCTCGCAACGTTTCGAAGGGTTTCGTACCCATCATCTTCAAGCGAAGTGTCGAGATGCTGCTGCTGCTGCACTCATCTTATACTTTCCCCTCTTTGGGGAAGTGTGAGGGGGAGTTTATAGCCTTTTGGCTTTTACTCCCCTGTGTACATGTGTGTGTGATTTTTCTATATATTTTTGGTGTCTGTGATATGTGATGAATTGTTGTGTGTGTATCTGGGACTTGCCTGAGGTAGGCGAGATGATTGGTGATATATGGGAAGGAACTGGATTAGGGATTGGGTATTGGGATTTTTCTCTTCGACTTAATCGTCGAAGATCGTCATAGGGCGCTTGTGTTTGTCACGGGACATGTCATACCGACCAAGGGAGTGGATGAGTGCATTTCCGGATCTGGAAGTACCTTCATAGAAGGCCCTTGCCAGATCCTGGAAACGCTCTCTCAGGAGTGGGATATCGGCTGCGGCGTGCAGGTCGTCTGTGGGGAAACCGAGAGGTAGATGCAGTGCCCTTCTGAGGGCGCGGTTCTGCAGCCTCTGGAGTTTGTCCAGGTGCTGCTTCGCCGCGTATCCCCAGACAGGGCACGCATACTCCATTACTGGCCGGATCAGGGCCTGATAGACGTTCAGTGCTACTGGGCAGGGAAGGGAGCTGTTTGTGTTCAGGATAGGGTATAGGATGGACATTCTGGCGCAGACCTTCCTGTGGACCTCGTCTATGTGGGGTTTCCACGTGAGACGAGAGTCCAAGGTTACGCCAAGGTACTTGGCGGTTCTGCGCCAGGGGAGTTGGGTTCCATTTAGGTGGAGGTGGAGGGGGGGACGTTGAGGAGGTTCGCGCCTTCCGAGCCTGCGGGTAATCAGCATTGCCTGCGTCTTTTCCGAGTTGATGGTGATGCGCCAGCGACGGGCCCAGGTTTCTGTGTCATCTAAAACCCTTTGTAGCCTACGAATGACCAGGTCCTTGTTCGCATTTCTCGTGTAAAAGGCTGTGTCATCGGCGTACTGCGCGGTGTGCACCAGGGGGGCCGTTGGAGTGTCCGCAGTGTACAAGCTGTACAATACGGGCCCCAGGACCGATCCCTGTGGCACTCCAGCACGAATGCGCCTTCTGGTGGAGGTGGCAGTTTCTACTTTGACGGAGAAAGTCCTATTCGTGAGGTAGCTCTTGATTAGCTGAACTATGCTCCCTGGAAACCCTTGTGAGTACAACTTGTAGAGTAGCCCTCTATGCCATACTGAATCAAAGGCTTTGGCTACGTCTAGTAGCACTATCCCGCAGTAGCCTCTGTGGTTGAAGCCCTCTGTGGCTGCTTCAACCATTCTCATGACCTGTTGTGGGGCAGAGTGGTTCTGCCGGAATCCAAATTGGAAATCCGGCAGAATTTGCTCTCTGGTAATATGTTCTTGCATGGGTTTTAGCAGGAGGCGCTCATAGATCTTGCTGAGTGTTGGCAAGAGGCTAATCGGCCTGTAGTGCTGCGGGAATAGAGGGTCTTTTCCTGGTTTGTGTATCGCGACCACTTCCGCATGTTTCCAGCAAGCTGGGAACTCACGGGAACGAGTAATCTCGTTGAGGACGTTCGCGAGGTGTGTGATCGCTGTGGGTGGGAGTTTTTTGACTAACTGGTTTGTGACACTGTCGTGCCCTGGCGCCTTTTTTGTAGGGAGGGACCTGATTACTCTTGCCACGTCCTCGGGGGCAAAAAGTATGGGTTCGTCCTCTGGGTCCTCCTCAGCATTGAGGAAGACAGCCAGTTGACGACTGACTACCTCTTCATGCTCTTCATCCTCGGGTTCTGCCGTTTGGAACTGCTTCTCGAAGGAGTCGGCGAGGGCGTTGGCCTTCTCAGCATTGCTGTAGACCAATCCCCGCTCGCCGTGCAGTGGCGGCATCCTAGCGCGTCTTTTTGTGAATTGTTTGGTTGCTTGCCAAAGTGTATGATCGTCTACTTTGAGAGCTGTGAGGCGGTTTTGCCATTGCTGGTTTCTGTGCTCATTGAGCGCTACCTTCAGTTCTCTCTGTAGACGATTGAGCAGCCTCCTGGTGGCCTGATTTCTGGTGATCTTCCACTCTTTTGCCACTCTGTTCTTGTGACGGATTTGAGCTAGTAAGTGTTCCGGGAGCTGTATTTGCGGTGGAGGGCCATCCCTTTGTGGTGGGGTGGCCTCTTCCGCTGCCTGCAAGATGGTGCCTGTCAAGTCTAGTAGCGCTTGATCTACTGTTTCGGCAGTAGGTGGCGGAGCGCGAGCGATATCAGAGGCGACAGTTTCTTGGTATCGCTCCCAGTCTATTCGTTTGTAAGACGTCTGGTACCGTGGGAGTGCTACCCATTCTCCCACATCGACTTCTAGAATCACTGGGTTGTGGTCGGAGGACATTCTGTTGATTGTCCTTGCGGTCACAAATCCTGCGATCCTCCTAGTGAGAGCTATGTCTAACACATCGGGCCTGCTTCCGTTTTTCGGAAAATGTGTGGGCTCGACTGGACCCCATGTTTCGAAGTGGTGGGCGCGCGCTAGTTGTTGCAGCTTGGCGCCTGCTCTGGAGATTACTCTAGAATTCCAGTCAGGGTGTTTGGCATTGAAGTCTCCCCCTATTACGAGTTTGCCTTCAATTTGCCCTAGAGCAGCTATGTCTCCCTCATCTATCTGGTCATGTGGGGGTCGGTAGACTGCAACAATTGTTAGGGGTCCAGTGGCAGTGGTTACTTCCACTGCCACTGCTTCGATTTTGTTGGTAGCTGGTAAGAATACCTGGTGGTGGGGGATCCCTCTTTTTACGTATATGGCCACTCCTCCGCCTTGGGTTGGCCTGTCTTTACGGTAGCTAATGTAGTTGGGAACTGTCGCTTTTACTCCCGGTTTCAGGTGGGTTTCCCCCATCATGCATATGTCGATGGAGAACTCCTTCATGAGTTCTCTGAACTCGACCTCTTGATTAACAATGCCGTCTGCGTTAAAGACGCACATTGTCAGGCCTTGAATATTCGGGCGTCTATTCATGATGGGGTGTTGATACTACTGGGGAAGTCGCAGAGGGGAGCGACTGCTGGACTGTTGCCTGAAGGGCGACGAGGATCTGTGTGTTTTGCTTTTGGGCTTCCCTGAATTCCTTCATCATTTCCATGACGAGGTTCATGGTCTGCACCATCACGCCTAACAACTGATCCATGGGGGGGGAGTGTGTGTGGGGTTCCCTAGAGCTTCCTCCGTCATGGAGGACCTGGTCGTTGTTGCTGTGTGTTTCCCGGTGTTGTTGTTGTGATAGTGTCTGGTGTTGCGATGATTGGGCCACGCTTTCATGGTTTTTCTGAGGAGAAACCACTTCCGCGTAAGTCGAGATGCTGTGTTGCGCGGTCCTATAAAGGCTCCTGGACCAGTGACTGATTCCGGGCGCCGACCAATCAGGTACCTGCGGAATCGGCCGCCGCGCCAGTGGTGGAGGGTTCGCGGCGCGGACCGGGCACCCCGATGGCACCTTGGGTCACGCTGTGTATAGGAAGAAGACACATACGGATTTATACCTTCATGCACAGAGTTGCCACCACCCAGCACAACGCAACTCAGTGCTTAACACACTTGTGCACAGGGCCAAGTCTATCTGTGATGATGACAGCCTACCTGCAGAGTTACAACACCTAAGGAAGACCTTCCGCAGCAACGGTTATAATGAGACGCAAATCTCGCGCGCCCTACACAAGAGCAGGAAGGTAGACACACCAGAAGAAGAAGATGAGACCAGATGCCTGGCATTTCTACCATACGCGGGACCGCCAACAGCCAAGATTGCCCGCATTCTGGAGAAACACAACATCAAGACAATTTTTCATGCCCCAAGTAAAATTAAGGACATACTTGGCTTAGTCAAAGACCACCTAGGACTGCAGACTCCGGGCGTATACAGTATTGAATGTGAATGTGGTACGAAATACATCGGACAAACGCAGCGCTGCATCACGCAGAGGCGCTCGGAACACATTAGAAATGTACGCCTTGGTCAGACAGAAAAATCGGCGGTAGCGGAACATAGCCTTAACGAAGGACACACCTTCCTCTTTGAGGGTACGAAGAAGCTGTGTGACGCTAAAGGATTTTGGGATTCAGTTTTCAAAGAGGCTGTAGAAATTCGGTTGAACAGCAACCTGATCAATCGAGACACTGGTTTCCAACTTAGTACAGCTTGGAATCCCGCAATAACTAAAATTAGAAGAGAACGCTCCGGCACGAAGACGGTAGCGGCCACAGACGTATCAGGAACCGGCAGGGACTCGACGCCCGGTCCGCGCCGCGAACCCTCCACCACTGGCGCGGCGGCCGATTCCGCAGGTACCTGATTGGTCGGCGCCCGGAATCAGTCACTGGTCCAGGAGCCTTTATAGGACCGCGCAACACAGCATCTCGACACTTCGCTTGAAGATGATGGGTACGAAACCCTTCGAAACGTTGCGAGAAGACGACGCCTTTACTCGGCTGATCACCCGAGAAGATTTCACGAATGGAATACGCCGAGAAAGTCTCAAATCACATTTAACATACCTCTACGGGGAGGATATCCATCGCAGCTACCAGATGCTACAGAAACTACGACTCAAGACGGGCAAGCTGCTTAGCAGACTGGCCTTCTTACAACGGTGTCGAGATAAAGAAGTGTTGCCGAAATTTGCCAACTTGCGACACCCTGTTAGCACGACAAGATCCAGACGCATACTAAAACGAGCCGGTGCGGCCCTGGTGCGCGAACACATACGGGTCACCAGGCAGGAGTTAGATAAGAACGCAAGGATGCTGCTTACTCAACACCTTCGATTGGCATCCTATCTCCCACCACACACATGGGAGTGGATCGACGGAAACACATATGCAAGCAGTGAGATCCACAAGAGAAAAGCCACGGAAAAACAATGTGGCAAGTTCACCAGACTGTCTGGAGCCCGGCAACATGCCGACCACACAACCAATGCCAAGACTGTCATCAATCTGGCAGGCAAAGAACTGGACGAGACCACAATATCAGTGCTGTCGAGAGGACTTAATTTTGCTCCAGTACCCAGGACACTACCAAAGCGAGACATTATCAGCAGCATCGAGCAAGCCGTGCGCGGCCTCCCTACGGAGGCAGCTGAGGAAGTTAGGAGAGAGACGTGCAGGGTCCTGGAGAAGGCAAAAATGCCCAAGAACAACATAACGTCTGCTGAATGGAAGGCTCTTAAGGCCCTACGTGAGGATGAGGACACTGTCGTTCTAGCTGCTGACAAAGGCAATGCCACGGTGATACTGAGGAAAGAAGATTATTGGCAGAAGATAAACTCACTGCTACAAGATACTGCCTACAAGCAACTGGACAAGGACACGACAGCTTCCGTGACTCGCAAGACCATCGCCTTGCTCAATGACTCTGGACTGGAAAAGGACGTCATCAGGAAGCTGTACCCCAGAGCACCGGCACCACCACGGCTATATGGGCTCCCTAAGATCCACAAAGACGGAGTTCCATTGCGACCCATAGTGAGCACCATCAACTCACCGACATATGGTTTAGCCAAGTACCTAGCACAACTGCTCAAACCGATCGTGGGTCACTGTGAGCACCATGTCAAGAATTCAGCGGAGTTTGTGAAGGTACTACAAGGCTTTCGCCTGGATAAAGAAGATCTTCTTGTCAGCTTTGACGTCACCTCACTCTTCACACGAGTACCGCTGGAAGACTCCCTAGCGCTGCTCGAAACACGCTTTAGTGAGGACACAATAAAGCTGTTCCGGCATGTGTTAACAAACACCTACTTCAAGTGTGGAGGCAAATTTTATGAACAAGTGGATGGTGTAGCCATGGGGTCCCCCTTAGCTCCAGGCATCGCTAATCTTTACATGGAGCACTTTGAAGACATAGCCCTGGACACCGCCCCATTGAAACCTAAAGCCTTTTACAGATATGTGGATGACACTTTTGTCGTGTGGCCACATGGCAGAGAGAACCTGCAAGACTTCCTGCGACATCTCAACAGCATACACAGCAACATACAATTCACCATGGAGGTGGAAGAAAACGGAAGCTTGCCCTTCCTTGACATTCTAATCAAGAGGCACCCCGATGGCACCTTGGGTCACGCTGTGTATAGGAAGAAGACACATACGGATTTATACCTTCATGCACAGAGTTGCCACCACCCAGCACAACGCAACTCAGTGCTTAACACACTTGTGCACAGGGCCAAGTCTATCTGTGATGATGACAGCCTACCTGCAGAGTTACAACACCTAAGGAAGACCTTCCGCAGCAACGGTTATAATGAGACGCAAATCTCGCGCGCCCTACACAAGAGCAGGAAGGTAGACACACCAGAAGAAGAAGATGAGACCAGATGCCTGGCATTTCTACCATACGCGGGACCGCCAACAGCCAAGATTGCCCGCATTCTGGAGAAACACAACATCAAGACAATTTTTCATGCCCCAAGTAAAATTAAGGACATACTTGGCTTAGTCAAAGACCACCTAGGACTGCAGACTCCGGGCGTATACAGTATTGAATGTGAATGTGGTACGAAATACATCGGACAAACGCAGCGCTGCATCACGCAGAGGCGCTCGGAACACATTAGAAATGTACGCCTTGGTCAGACAGAAAAATCGGCGGTAGCGGAACATAGCCTTAACGAAGGACACACCTTCCTCTTTGAGGGTACGAAGAAGCTGTGTGACGCTAAAGGATTTTGGGATTCAGTTTTCAAAGAGGCTGTAGAAATTCGGTTGAACAGCAACCTGATCAATCGAGACACTGGTTTCCAACTTAGTACAGCTTGGAATCCCGCAATAACTAAAATTAGAAGAGAACGCTCCGGCACGAAGACGGTAGCGGCCACAGACGTATCAGGAACCGGCAGGGACTCGACGCCCGGTCCGCGCCGCGAACCCTCCACCACTGGCGCGGCGGCCGATTCCGCAGGTACCTGATTGGTCGGCGCCCGGAATCAGTCACTGGTCCAGGAGCCTTTATAGGACCGCGCAACACAGCATCTCGACCACTGAACCACTGCGCCGCAAAAACAAGACGGTGCAGTGCTTCAGATGTCAGGGCCTCAACCACATTGCGGCACACTGCTCCATGGCAGTGAGGTGCAGAAAATGCGCCGAGGCCCATGACACAAGAACTTGTAACGTAAAACACACGGACCCGCATATAAGGTGCGCGCTGTGTGGCAAAAACCACACAGCGGGCTACCAAGGTTGCGAGGTCCATAAAAAACACACACAACAGGCAAAGGGCGCAAAGGCCGCCCCCCACACACGAAAAGGAAACACCACGAACCCATCCAGACACACAAGACACCAAAACATGACAACACACACAGACAAGGCCTGGGTAAAACCAAGGCCGGACACACCGAGGGCGACTTACGCGGAAGTGGTTTCTCCTCCGAAAAACCATGAAAGCGTGGCCCAATCATCGCAACATCAGACACTATCACAACAACAACACCGGGAAACACACAGCAACAACGACCAGGTCCTCCATGACGGAGGAAGCTCTAGGGAACCCCACACACACTCCCCCCCCATGGATCAGTTGGTAGGCGTGATGGTGCAGACCATGAACCTCGTCATGGAAATGATGAAGGAATTCAGAGAAGCCCAAAAGCAAAACACACAGATCCTCGTCGCCCTTCAGGCAACAGTCCAGCAGTCGCTCCCCTCTGCGACTTCCCCAGTAGTATCAACACCCCATCATGAATAGACGCCCGAATATTCAAGGCCTGACAATGTGCGTCTTTAACGCAGACGGCATTGTTAATCAAGAGGTCGAGTTCAGAGAACTCATGAAGGAGTTCTCCATCGACATATGCATGATGGGGGAAACCCACCTGAAACCGGGAGTAAAAGCGACAGTTCCCAACTACATTAGCTACCGTAAAGACAGGCCAACCCAAGGCGGAGGAGTGGCCATATACGTAAAAAGAGGGATCCCCCACCACCAGGTATTCTTACCAGCTACCAACAAAATCGAAGCAGTGGCAGTGGAAGTAACCACTGCCACTGGACCCCTAACAATTGTTGCAGTCTACCGACCCCCACATGACCAGATAGATGAGGGAGACATAGCTGCTCTAGGGCAAATTGAAGGCAAACTCGTAATAGGGGGAGACTTCAATGCCAAACACCCTGACTGGAATTCTAGAGTAACCTCCAGAGCAGGCGCCAAGCTGCAACAACTAGCGCGCGCCCACCACTTCGAAACATGGGGTCCAGTCGAGCCCACACATTTTCCGAAAAACGGAAGCAGGCCCGATGTGTTAGACATAGCTCTCACTAGGAGGATCGCAGGATTTGTGACCGCAAGGACAATCAACAGAATGTCCTCCGACCACAACCCAGTGATTCTAGAAGTCGATGTGGGAGAATGGGTAGCACTCCCACGGTACCAGACGTCTTACAAACGAATAGACTGGGAGCGATACCAAGAAACTGTCGCCTCTGATATCGCTCGCGCTCCGCCACCTACTGCCGAAACAGTAGATCAAGCGCTACTAGACTTGACAGGCACCATCTTGCAGGCAGCGGAAGAGGCCATCCCACCACAAAGGGATGGCCCTCCACCGCAAATACAGCTCCCGGAACACTTACTAGCTCAAATCCGTCACAAGAACAGAGTGGCAAAAGAGTGGAAGATCACCAGAAATCAGGCCACCAGGAGGCTGCTCAATCGTCTACAGAGAGAACTGAAGGTAGCGCTCAATGAGCACAGAAACCAGCAATGGCAAAACCGCCTCACAGCTCTCAAAGTAGACGATCATACACTTTGGCAAGCAACCAAACAATTCACAAAAAGACGCGCTAGGATGCCGCCACTGCACGGCGAGCGGGGATTGGTCTACAGCAATGCTGAGAAGGCCAACGCCCTCGCCGACTCCTTCGAGAAGCAGTTCCAAACGGCAGAACCCGAGGATGAAGAGCATGAAGAGGTAGTCAGTCGTCAACTGGCTGTCTTCCTCAATGCTGAGGAGGACCCAGAGGACGAACCCATACTTTTTGCCCCCGAGGACGTGGCAAGAGTAATCAGGTCCCTCCCTACAAAAAAGGCGCCAGGGCACGACAGTGTCACAAACCAGTTAGTCAAAAAACTCCCACCCACAGCGATCACACACCTCGCGAACGTCCTCAACGAGATTACTCGTTCCCGTGAGTTCCCAGCTTGCTGGAAACATGCGGAAGTGGTCGCGATACACAAACCAGGAAAAGACCCTCTATTCCCGCAGCACTACAGGCCGATTAGCCTCTTGCCAACACTCAGCAAGATCTATGAGCGCCTCCTGCTAAAACCCATGCAAGAACATATTACCAGAGAGCAAATTCTGCCGGATTTCCAATTTGGATTCCGGCAGAACCACTCTGCCCCACAACAGGTCATGAGAATGGTTGAAGCAGCCACAGAGGGCTTCAACCACAGAGGCTACTGCGGGATAGTGCTACTAGACGTAGCCAAAGCCTTTGATTCAGTATGGCACAGAGGGCTACTCTACAAGTTGTACTCACAAGGGTTTCCAGGGAGCATAGTTCAGCTAATCAAGAGCTACCTCACGAATGGGACTTTCTCCGTCAAAGTAGAAACTGCCACCTCCACCAGAAGGCGCATTCGTGCTGGAGTGCCACAGGGATCGGTCCTGGGGCCCGTATTGTACAGCTTGTACACTGCGGACACTCCAACGGCCCCCCTGGTGCACACCGCGCAGTACGCCGATGACACAGCCTTTTACACGAGAAATGCGAACAAGGACCTGGTCATTCGTAGGCTACAAAGGGTTTTAGATGACACAGAAACCTGGGCCCGTCGCTGGCGCATCACCATCAACTCGGAAAAGACGCAGGCAATGCTGATTACCCGCAGGCTCGGAAGGCGCGAACCTCCTCAACGTCCCCCCCTCCACCTCCACCTAAATGGAACCCAACTCCCCTGGCGCAGAACCGCCAAGTACCTTGGCGTAACCTTGGACTCTCGTCTCACGTGGAAACCCCACATAGACGAGGTCCACAGGAAGGTCTGCGCCAGAATGTCCATCCTATACCCTATCCTGAACACAAACAGCTCCCTTCCCTGCCCAGTAGCACTGAACGTCTATCAGGCCCTGATCCGGCCAGTAATGGAGTATGCGTGCCCTGTCTGGGGATACGCGGCGAAGCAGCACCTGGACAAACTCCAGAGGCTGCAGAACCGCGCCCTCAGAAGGGCACTGCATCTACCTCTCGGTTTCCCCACAGACGACCTGCACGCCGCAGCCGATATCCCACTCCTGAGAGAGCGTTTCCAGGATCTGGCAAGGGCCTTCTATGAAGGTACTTCCAGATCCGGAAATGCACTCATCCACTCCCTTGGTCGGTATGACATGTCCCGTGACAAACACAAGCGCCCTATGACGATCTTCGACGATTAAGTCGAAGAGAAAAATCCCAATACCCAATCCCTAATCCAGTTCCTTCCCATATATCACCAATCATCTCGCCTACCTCAGGCAAGTCCCAGATACACACACAACAATTCATCACATATCACAGACACCAAAAATATATAGAAAAATCACACACACATGTACACAGGGGAGTAAAAGCCAAAAGGCTATAAACTCCCCCTCACACTTCCCCAAAGAGGGGAAAGTATTAGATGAGTGCAGCAGCAGCAGCATCTCGACACTTCGCTTGAAGATGATGGGTACGAAACCCTTCGAAACGTTGCGAGAAGACGACGCCTTTACTCGGCTGATCACCCGAGAAGATTTCACGAATGGAATACGCCGAGAAAGTCTCAAATCACATCCTTGTCCTTGTTCCTTCTGTTTATTGTGCCATCCGTTTATACAGTTAATATTGTTTCACCTTATTCGTCATTTTCTATGTGCGTCATGTAACAGAGAAACAGTAATTAGTACATTTGTAGTACAACAATCAAATACTTACTCTTTGTTCCACCAGCACTGTCCCTGTCAGCGGTCGCCAGTGTGGCGAAATAAATAAAAAAAATTAAATTTATTGGTTTTTTGAAAAGAGGAAAAATTACGGACATGGAACTGTAACTTTAGAATTTTTGAAGGGCTTTTTTTACGGATTGTATTGACCTGCTTTAATGCGGACTAATTCAGTGCTGCGTGAAATATGCCTGTAATATAATTTACCATTCCGATTAATTACATTTTGAATTCTACGTCCGCGCGCGCGCGCGCGCGCGCGCGCGTGTGTGTGTGTGTGTGTGTGTGTGTGTGTGTGTGTGTGTGTGTGTTCTCCTTTGATTTTTGCTTCCCGTTCCTATGATTCTCATTCATTCTGTTGATTTTTTATTGGTATGAGGATCCCATTGTTGTTACAGAAATAAACGAAAGAAGTATTTACCCCAGTCTTGTGCAGGTAAAGCTGAAATTTCACTCGGTGCCCCCCCCCCCCCCCCCCACACACACACACCATTATAGTATATATATATATTTTCAGTTTGTCATCTCTGTTCTGCAAAACGACCTATCCAACCAAGAGTTGAATATTTAACGAAACTGTTTATTCTTGTTACATGGTACCACATGGGTAGTATAATTCAATTTAAAACAAACAAACTGACTGTAAATTACGCATGTGTAGGCTATCATAACTGTATACAGGGTGTTACAAAAAGGTACGGCCAAACTTTCAGGAAAAATTCCTCAGACACAAATAAAGAAAATATGTTATGTTGACATGTGTCCGGAAACGCTTAATTTCCATGTTAGAGCTCATTTTAGTTTCGTGAGTATGTACTGTACTTCCTCGATTCACCGCCATGATTTCATACGGGATACTCTACCTGTGCTGCTAGAACAGTACGACACAACATGTGGTTCATGAACGATGGAGCTCCTGCACGTTTCAGTCGAAGTGTTCGTACGCTTCTCAACAACAGATTCGGTGACCGATGGATTGGTAGAGGCGGACCAATTCCATGGCCTCCACGCTCTCCTGACCTCAACCCTCTTGACTTTCATTTATGGGGGCATTTGAAAGCTCTTGTCTACGTAACCCCGGTACTAAATGTAGAGACTCTTCGTGCTCGTATCGTGGACGGCTGTGATACAATACGCCATTCTCCATGGCTGCATCAGCGCATCAGCGATTCTATGCGACGGAGGGTGGATGCATGTATCCTCGCTAACGGAGGACATTTTGAACATTTCCTGTAACAAAGTGTTTGTAGTCACGCTGGTACGTTCTGTTGCTGTGTGTTTCCATTCCATGATTAATGTGATTTGAAGAGAAGTAATAAAATGAGCTCTAACATGGAAAGTAAGCGTTTCCAGACACATGTCCACATAACATATTTTCTTTCTTTGTGTGTGAGGAATGTTTCCTGAAAGTTTGGCCGTACCTTTTTGTAACACCCTGTATAGAGGAAAAGAGCGTAACTTCTAAAAGTCTTGAAATGGCTATTTTTACAGCTGTGGATTTCAGTTGCCTTTTATGTGTATGGATACAAAGAAATGACTGTTGCAGATGACCAACGACTTTCCTCAACAGTCTTACACACTTCGCACACATAATAATAGATTTAAGATGTTTATTCAAAGTGCAACCAGAATATCCCAGTGTGTGAAAAATATTCATACAACAAATCTTCTTCTTTCATGTATTTCCCTTTGCACCTGTAACAACACCAGTAACTCATCGTTCCTGCTGAGAATAAACTAACGTTGTAATCGCAACAAATACAGTAATGATATATATTTCGTTGTCTGCGGAAAGCGTAAACAGACGGAGTTATCCCGCGACAACGTGACAATCCAAGGCGCAGAACGCAGTGCTCCTCCAGAGATATTTCTACTCAATGTCAAGTCAATGGTACTATAGTAAATTGCTTCTCCTCGGTCTATGGTGTGATTCAAGCGTGGTGCGTAATGTGTTCTTCACCGTTAGTGTTCAATAGAAAATCAGTTTCAAGTTAAAAAATATTTGACGGTGAAGAATATGCATCTAATATGCCTTCGCGAAAAAAGTTTTTATCTCAAAGCAAATATCGCCAAATATGTTTTAAGAAACGGGAAGATAGGTTTTCGTGGGTTAAGCCGGGACCAGACGCGAGTGGAGCGTTTTGTACTTGGTGTAGGAGGTATTTTAGTATTTCGCAAGATGGACAGACTGATCTGAGCGAGCATGCTCAATGCAAGGGACATCAGGTTACCGAAAAGTATAATTCTGAAATTTAAATAAACTGTCAGGCTATTTGTTAACTTATACAGTAAGGAAGAGTATGATAAAAAGCATCGCGTGTGAACGTGATTTAGTGTATCATACAGTGAAACACACCCTAAGTCAGGCCTATTCAAGAGACGGCTTGGCGAGCAAGAGCACACCACCTGAGCAGTGAGTGACGTCATTATACCTACCGCAGGGGAAGTGCAAATCGTACGCTTTGTGCACAGGAATGGCCGTGTGTTACGTTCGCCGTAGCCTTAGATGCAAGCGTATTACTCGTACGTAATGAGCTCAGAGTGGCTCTTTGTATACCGATGAAAAGCAGCATTAGGGCCATGTTACGAACCTCGACGCGAAGGTCAGACACAGCAACATTAGCTTACAAGACGTCATTGCAGAACGGCTAGCTGCAGTTGTATACGTACAATGTAACAGGTAGTTGCGTGATAAATTTCGTAATAAAATAAGTGTTGTATACTACTATAAAAATTTTCCTTGTAATAAATTACCACGATTTAACAACTTTGTAGCAAAGATTATGTCGATGTTTGGACCTACATACTTGTGCAAGCAGCTTCTTTCCGCACATAAGAAAACGAACTGTACCCTCAGGAGCTGACCCAAAGCTTGTTTTCGAATTAACAGTGCTCAGAAAGCTGTACCAGACACTGACGCTTCAGTGAAAAGTAAAATAAGTAGAGTTCATTGACTTCCAGTGTTTTTATGTTTATTGTGTGAATAACATAGTCATGAAATATAAGTTGGTCTCAGTTTTAACTTCGTCTGAAAACGACATAAATAATACGGTTGCATCACTCGTAAGAGGTTTCGTGTTTTGTACTTAGCTGCATCATGTTCTTCGACCCATTAATTAAAAGAAATGAGAGTTTCATTCCATTATCATTTCTCATCAACGCACAGTCTTAGGAAATCGATTTGTCATAAAAGGCGTTAGTTAGCCACAGCAAAGCGATACATCTCCGTAGAACTAACATTAGCGGTTATAGAATAGATTCGTTGACAACAATTTGACACATCGAACTGCCTTTTTTCCGATTCCTTTTCCTCTCTCGTGTGTCATACGCATGTTTTTCGGGCGGGAGCGCACGAAGCGTGTTGTGGCCAGTAAACTTACAGGATGCCCTGCATTTAAAAGTCCGTCATTGATACTGTTTTCACTGATTTCATGTATTATAATGTTCACAGTACTATGACTCGTTCCTAATTAGATATATATGGCCACCATCCAAACTGTATTGGCGAACCAACAAATTAAATAGCGTTTTCCAAACAGTGCCACTAACCGCAGTGTTGTATCTGCCTGATGTACCGCAAACGCCAGGAGTGCGCAGCCCGATTGCGTCTTTGGCCGAGGTGGTCGGAAGATGTTTGGACAGAGTGCTTCTTCGGAATCCTAGGAATCTTACCTTCGGAAAACAGCCAATGTCACACCCATCGTCAGTTGCTTACATGCTTGGCCCACCAGCAGCTTGAGATTTTGTAATAGTGTTCAGAGGCACACAGTAAGACCATCCCCCCAAGGAGCTCGCCATTCTTTGGCAGGTTCGTGCTTGGCTACCACAGGGCCCAAGACTTTGCAGCACTTTTTCTCTTCCGTGCTGTATGTCTATCTTCTTGCTGTTATTTTTCCCCTCCCTTGGGGAACATGTCTGGGGTGTTATTGGGAATGTTCTGCATTCTTCTGCCGACGTGCGAACAGTCTCAACTTTCTTTTTGGCTCCCTTTTCCTTTCTTTGCTTCCCTTCTCCTCTCATTCCTCCGCTTCGGCGTTTGAGGATCTTCTTTTTTCTTCTTTCTCCCTGTGCACTCCTGAAGGCCGGCCCACGCGTCTGACGCGTAAAAGAGGATTTCCTCGAAATGAGTCAATCATCCTCTACATCGACGTCGACGAAACGTAAACCTAATGAGGCTATTGATTCGAAGACCCTTACTACTGCATCGCGGTTCCTTGTGGTATCACATACTGAAGAAAGTCAGTCCTTCGCCACGGTCAATCCGTTTATTATTCAGAAATGTGTTGATGGCATTGCTGGCCCTCTGAAATACTGCTCTCGTTTACTTTGATTTTGGAGACGGCTTCTAATACTCAAGTACAACTACTACTTCCTGCCTCGCTTCTCCACGTCTACCCTGTTCGTGTCGAGGCACATAGAACTTTGAATTCTTTCCGTGGTGTAACTTACACCAGGCTGCTTGACAGTCTAACTAAGGCTGAAATACGATCTTACCTCTCTGATCAGAGCGTCATTGCCGTCCATCGTGTAATGAAAAAGGTCGATTCCTCCTTGGTGCCCAGCCACACTCTTTTCCTTAAATTTGATAGGGTGGTGCTGCCATCCAAGATGAAAGCAGGCTATGAAATCATCATAGTCC
Source organism: Schistocerca serialis cubense (assembly GCF_023864345.2). Lineage (NCBI taxonomy): Eukaryota > Metazoa > Arthropoda > Insecta > Orthoptera > Acrididae > Schistocerca > Schistocerca serialis. The sequence goes on from NC_064638.1 coordinate 714,903,857, forward strand.
GGCCGTACATTCCGAATCCGATGCGCTGCTACCAGTGTCATCGGTTCAATCACACTAGAACATCTTGGCAACACCCGGCCAAATGCGTAACCTGTGCAGGGATGCACACGAGGATGAAGGTCCGCCTCCTTCTCCCCGCTGTATCAACTGCAGTGGCGCCCATGCCGCCTCATCCCGGGATTGTCCCGTGTATCCAGATAAGCGGGCTGTTAAAGAGATTCCAGTAAAGGAAAAAGTGCCTTACCAGTAGCTCGCAAGTTACTGACTAGTCGCAAACCCTGTGTTCTCCCGTCTGGCACCTATAGTTCAGTTCTTGTTACCCCTCGCTCCATGAAGGACACGGCCACGCAGATACGTGACCTCAAATTTGGCTCTAATGTTATAAAGTCGCCCAGTGTCAAGGTAGCTTCTCACGCACCGCCGCGTCACACGTTAAAATCCGGAACAGTCTAGGGCAGAGAGTTGCAACTCTGGTCAGCGAACTGGGATAGTCGACCGAGTAATATGTGTGACATGTAGTACTTCAGCCATTATTGAGACCAGAATAAAAAAATTCGGAGCCATTGCTTTTCAGCACGTTCTGGCATAATTTTCGGTGTCTCCACCTGAGAATAAATACTAGTTACCTTCGATACAAGGCCCCCGAAGTAGACAACATTCCATTAGAACCACTGACAGCCTTGGGAGAGCCAGTCCTGATAAAACTCTACCATCTGGTGACCAGGATGTATGAGACAGGCGAAATATCCTCAGACTTCAAGAAGAATATAATAATTCCAATCCCAAAGAAAGCAGGTGTTGTCAGATGTGAAAATTACCGAACTATCAGTTTAATAAGTCACAGCTGCAAAATACTAACGTGAAGTCTTTACAGACGAATGGAAAAACTGATAGAAGCGACCTCGGGGAAGATCAGTTTGGATTCCGTAGAAATGTTGGAACACGTGAGGCAATACTGACCTTACGACTTATCTTAGAAGAAAGATTAAGGAGAAGAATGCTGAAGATTAGATGGGTAGATCACATAACTAATGAGGAGGTATTGAATAGAATTGGGGAGAAGAGGAGATTGTGGCACAACTTGACTAGAAGAAGGGATCGGTTGGTAGGACATGTTCTGAGACATCGAGAGATCACCAATTTAGTATTGGAGGGCAGCGTGGAGGGTAAAAATCGAGAGGGAGACCAAGAGATGAATACACTAAACAGATTCAGAAGGATGTAGGCTGCAGTAGGTACTGGGAGATGAAGAAGCTTGTACAGGATAGAATAGCATGGAGAGCTGCATCAAACAAGTCTCAGGACTGAAGACCACCACAACAACAACAACCACCTTCGATACTAATGATGAGTGAAGAGAAAAAAATACCCTACAGGTACAGTGCAATATGAAAGAACATACTATAAAGCTTGATATAGGAAAGCTGGATTGGTTAAGTTAAAATGTCCTTCTGGATATTCTTCATTTTCATTTTCCATATCGCCCCCATACTGTGATCGATTCTTTGGTAAAGCCTCGGCCTATTTCCTCACTCTTTTTTTTTGTACAACTTAACTATTGCTCGGTCAGTAATGATATTGAAGCTGACGAACTTTCACATGTGGAGAGGTGCAAAGTAAGAATATGTTCCTGTAAATCGCGTTTCGGCATTGAGAGCGGCATATTTCTCCGCACATGTGGTCTGGCAGCAGCTGAAACAGCATGAAAAAATGGCTCTGAGCACTATGGGACTTAACATCTGTGGTCATCAGTCCCCTAGAACATAGAACTACTTATACCTAAGCTAAGGACATCACACACATCCATGCCCGAGGCAGGATTCGAACCTGCGACCGTAGCAGTCGCGCGGTTCCGGACTGAGCGCCTAGAACCGCTAGACCACCGCGGCCGGCCAGCATGAGAAAGTACGAATGTATGCAAGGTGGCGTGTTCATCGATTGGTAACGTTGAAGACACGCTACCATCTAGTCCCGCCAGTGCAAGGGGAAAAACAGAAAAAAAGTCGCGTGTGGTAGGACGTGTACACTTATCCAGTGCGCGCTCGTTTCACCAGACAGAGGGGAGTGTTGTGTATTGGTCCCCGTGATGACTGCACGCGTAGCTCTGCATAATGCGTAATGACGGCGTTAATATTAAACGGTTGCCGAGGGAAGTGGTGGTGCACTGCTATGTTAGTCAGGATGATTTGGATACGAAAGACGTTCGGACGTCTAAATTCAAATTTTCCATTCCTTCCATAAGTTACTTCAGACAGTCACCAGAACGATTTCTTTGCATAGGTGGTGGCCGATCATTTCTTGGTTTATGTCGTCCATTCTAAGCTTGAGATCCGTCCCTAATAACCCCGACATAGGCGGGAGTATGGTTCAAATCAGCGTCCGACCATCCTGAATGTCGGCAGGTGATGGTTGAAGTGATCACTGTAGCAAGTAGGTATCTACTAATACCGTTATTGCTGGCCCCTGTTTTGAACACAACCGAGGTAGGTTCTTCCTGCACGTCGCTCAGTGGCCTGAAGATGGCGTAGTAAAACGATGAAACTGGTTGCCAAATAAAGTGAGGTTGAAAATTGATGGCTGAAAGGTATTTAATTTGACATCCTGAACCTGATTTAGGTTTTCCGTGATTTCCGTAAATCGCTTCAGACCAATCGCGGTATGGTTCCTTTGAAAGGGCACGGCCGATTTCCTTCCCCATCCTTCCCAAATCAGATAGTACTGCTGACCTCGCTGTTTGGTTCCCTTCCCCAAACCAACCATCGGCGAGACATTATATTCTAACTTTACTTCGCAGCTGTTGGTGGCCTGCAAAATGGCGTGGACACTTAAAACCTGCTAATTTCTTTTTTTGACATATGCACGACAAATGAAAACAGGAACATAGCAATAAACTAAGCACTCAATGCTATTTCCAAACCTTCGTTTTCACCTTATAGCCACCTAAAAATTGCTTGATTATGGACGCTTCACGTGCTGGAGATAGTTTCCTCCAATCAAAGCGCTCAACGTCACATCCGAACCGTTCGTCTTTGTCGAACTGCCGCAACAAGTGGTCAATTCACCTTGTCAGGCTTTCGTTTTAGTTGTGTTTGGATCGCGAATCGTGGATCTGACTTGTAATTTCGAATTTCATCACACACACACACACACACACACACACACACACACACACACACACACACACACACACACCACATACGGGAGGACGGCGGTTCAAACCCGCCCCCGGCCATTTTTATTTAGGTTTTCCGTGATTCCCCTAAATCGCTTCAGGTTAGTGGTGGGATGGTTGCTTCGAAAGGGCACGGCCGATTTCCTTCCGCATCCTTTCCTAATACGAGCTTGTGCGCGGTTTCTAATGATCTCGTTGTCGACGGGACCTGAACGCTAATCTCCTCCTCCTCCGCAGTAGACGCGGTTCAGCGTCAGATATACAGTTATTATAACAACAGAGATAGGCTTACATTAGAAACGTTTCGCACGACATTGATGCCAAATTTTTAAGGGCTGCAATTCATCGTTACTATTTGGAATATCAGTCATAAATGTAATAGCCGTAGCGTAGTGCTTATGGCATTAACCTGCCGTGTTGAACATCTTCAGTTCGAAACTCGTGAAACACGGTGACTTTCTTTATTTTTAAATGTAACCAAAAGCTTTTATTTTTAGTAAGTTAATTGATTTAAATTTAGTTTTTTAATTTCTAATGCTTTACTGAGTCGTTTTCGCTATAGTATTGGCTCTTTTATTTGCCCTTATATTTCTTCCTATCGTTCTTCTTTCATGCTTCTTTCTGATCGTGGGTTGCTAAAGAGGCAGCTCGTGTAGTCAGTGTGAGGATAGATTCAGGTTTTACAGTATGTTTTTAGCGCTGAAACTGAACTTATCTTGCGCCCGGTCATAGAGGTTAGCATTAGGACGTGAACAAAGCAGTTGTGATTTTAGTACTGCCGCAGATTGCTGACCGTCGTTGTACCGGAACCATTGCACGTCACCAGGTTGTAGTTAGGTTGCTACAAAATGCATCGTCTGCTGCAGCTGAGCCACTGGTTACTTAAAATCAGCTGTCGACAGAGCATCTCACATTTCCGTCCTACCTCACCCCGACCGCTTCCAGCATTGCTCCGCATTACACATTAACAGCATTTGGGAAGTGACACCCCGTACTTGTGTGTGTGTGTGTGTGTGTGTGTGCGTGTGCGTGCGTGCGTGCGTGCGAGCGCGCGCGCGCGTCATTTATTACGAAACGGTAGTCGACAGTCGATGAGGCAACACCGTAGCGGCAAGTGACAGTCGTCAACTATCAAGTAATTTTAAACGGAGAAAACTCATGAATGTTATATTGCTGGCCACCAAAGAGATAAGATGATGAAATATCCTGGCAGATTAAAACTGCGTGCCGGACCGAGACTCGAACTCGGGACCTTTGCCTTTCGCGGCAAGTGCTCTGCCAACTGAACTACCCAAGCACGAGTCACGCCCCGTCCTCACAGCCTTACTTCTGCCAGTACCTCGTCTCCTACCTTCCAAATTTTACAGAAGCTCTCCTTTCTTTCAGGAGTGCTAGTTCTGCAGGTTCGCAGGAGAGCTTCTGTAAAGTTTGGAAGGTAGGAGACGATGTACTGGCAGAAGTAAGGCTGTGAGGACGGGGCGTGAGTCGTGCTTGGGTAGCTCAGTTGGCAGAGCACTTGCCCGCGAAAGGCAAAGGTCCCGAGTTCGAGTCTCGGTCCGGCACACAGTTTTAATCTGCTAGGAAGTTTCATATCAGCGCACACTCCGCTGTAGAGTGAAAAATTTCATTCTAGATAAGATGATGTTAAAACCCTGTCTTACATTAATCTACGTAGTAGTGTAAAAAGGAAAGCTGAAAGAAAACTCCACTAGGCAGTTACTCGTGTATGTGCGGTTCACGTAAAGTATTTGGAACTCTGTCGTTGTTTTAGTACTCATTTACTGCTTTGCCGTGGTGCCGATATTTACTTTCCTGTGATTTGATGCCACATTAATTCTACTGTATATGGTTATCTCCGTTGTGTTATTTTACGTGTACCTCTAGAATGTGTTTATTTATTATGCACTTAACGAAAAATGAAAGCTTTCCGTGTTTAGTCTCCGTAATTTTACGATAACTCAAACACAGATAAATATCGCACATTGACAGAAAGACGAAACACATCCACTCGCTGTTTGATTCAGAAATTAATGAGAACAGATTTTAAGGGAATGATTGCACAGTGGAAAGTTCGACTGTTTTTAACAATAGGTACTCAATCGCCGCACATATTGGATAAAGGAAGCGTTTCGGCGATGTTGAAAGGCGTTGACATCGTGAGACAGATACGAAACTGCTTGAACTGCATGCAAATCGAAATAGTGAATTCTTTCATCACAGTCATTGAGCAACGTTATAGGAAAGAAGAAAAACGCGAAAAGAAAGAACATAGACTGTTCCAGAAAAGTTTTACACCACCTGCATATCTGCGAACATTGTTGTTGTTGTTGTTGTTGTTATCAGTCCTGAGACTGGTTTGATGCAGCTCTCCATGCTACTCTATCCTGTGCAAGCTTCTTCATCTCCCAGCACTTACTTCAACCTACATCCTTCTGAATCTGCTTAGTGTATTCATCTCTTGGTCTCCCTCTACGATTTTTACCCTCCACGCTGTCCTCCAATACTAAATTGGTGATCCCTCGATGTCTCAGAACGTGTCCTACCAACCGATCCCTTCTTCTAGTCAAGTTGTGCCACAAGCTACTCTTCTCCCCAATTCTATTCAATACCTCCTCATTAGTTATGTGATCTACCCATCTAATCTTCAGCATATTTCCGTAGCACCACATTTCGAAAGCTTCTATTCTCTTCTTGTGTAAACTATTTATCGTCCACGTTTCACTTCCATACATTGCTACACTCCATACAAATACTTTCAGAAACGACTTCCTGACTTTTAAATCTATACTCGATGTTAACAAATTTTTCGTCTTCAGAAACGCTTTCCTTGCCATTGCCAGTCTACATTTTATATCCTCTCTACTTCGACCATCATCAGTTATTTTGCTCCCCAAATAGCAAAACTCCTTTACTACTTTAAGTATCTCATTTTCTAATCTAATTCCCTCAGCATCACCCGACTTAGTGGAATTAAATACAAGGGGAGCGGGAATGAAAGAACACGCTGAGAATAGAAATGAAAAGTAACTTGACTGTGAAATAAAAACAAAACTATGACCAAAATAAGGTCATTCGAAAGTACACATCTCTGCGAAATCAGTAGTAACTGCTAGGGAACATTAAATACCTTGTTGCTACGTTGTGCGTTGCAACATGCTTGGCTCCTCGTTGCCATTCGGGACGACGACAGTTCAAACCTGCATCCGGCCACCCTGATATAGGTTTTCAGTGATTTCTGTAAATCGCGTCAGGCAAATGCCGGGATGGTTGCTTTGAAAGAGGACGGCCGACGTCCTTCCTCATCCTTCCCAAAACCGATGGGACCGATGACCTCGCTGTTTCGTTCCCCTGACTCGAATCAACCAAACAACCAACCTCCTTGGCATGTTGTCCATACGGTGGTAGAGACGTTTCTGCGTAAGTTGTCAACTTCGCCGATGACAGCACAAGTGAGGTCATCCAGTCCTGCGAGCCAAACTGCAAGTTTCCACTGGTCACAAGCATTTTCTATCGCTTCATGTCTGCATATACCGCAGGTTCACCGCTGCCTCCTGGAGGAAGGTGTCGACAGGGTGAGCGCAGTGTGCTCGTGTATTACCCTCTTGCAAAGCAAATCCTTCTGTCGGGCTAGATAATAGGTTGGAGGATCCAGCACCGATATAACGCAATCCTTAAATTACCTTATGTAGCAAAGAGAGACGGCTGACACTCGGAAATGACACTAACCCAAAACGTCACTGACCAACCTCCTTTCTTTCGCCGCCCATCGCAGTGCTGAGGTGTTGGTATTGTTTTTTGTTTGTAATTGACACAAGCAGAATTGATAGCGTGGAGACGGTTGCGTACTGCCTAGGTCGAATCATTCGTGCTAGCTGTCTGCAAAAAGACAGTGCGGCGTCCTGTTGCAGTCTTCTCGCAGTACGTGCGAGTCATAATTCGTAGGCAGTGGACATCAGCAGGTGTAGGTGATAAGGTAGGCCGCCATTGTCTTGTGTTTCATGTGGAGTATTCGCGTGATGATGCTTCCGTGTAAGGCATTTTCCGGGCATCTTCCCCTACTGACATCCCTTCTTGCTGTGGAGTGACAATACGCTCACGGTGTAAACTTCAAATGATACTTCGAGGCATGTCAACAGATTGAACAATTCTATCTAAGTCACAGTAACTCGTTCACGACGGGACACACAGCGCACTATGTACGAAAGGTACTACGGAAACAAAGAAAGCTTCATCATAGGTTTAAGAGTAGTCGAATCATAGCTGATAAGGAAAAGCTGAACGAAGCGAAAAAGAGCGTAAAGAGAGCAATGAGAGAAGCATTCAACGAATTCGAACATAAAACACTGGCAAACAATCTAAACAAGAACCCTAAAAAGTTTTGGTCATATGTAAAATCGGTAAGCGGATCTAAATCCCCTATTCAGTCACTCGTTGACCACGATGGCACCGAAACAGAGGACGACCGAAGAAAGGCAGAAATACTGAATTCAGTGTTCCGAAACTGTTTCACTGCGGAAAATCGTAACACGGTCCCTGACTTCAGCCGTCGCACGGACGCCAAAATGGAAAATATTGAAATAAACGATATCGGAATTGAAAAACAACTGCTATCACTTAGTAGCGGAAAAGCATCCGGACCAGACGAGATACCCTTAAGATTCTACAGTGATTATGCTAAAGAACTTGCCCCCTTTCTATCAGCAATTTATCGTAGATCGCTGGAAGAACGTAAAGTACCTAGCGACTGGAAGAAAGCGCAGGTCGTTCCCATTTTCAAGAAGGGTCATAAATCAGATGCGAATAATTATAGGCCTATTTCGCTTACGTCAATCTGTTGTAGAATAATGGAACATGTTTTGTGTTCTCGTATTATGACGTTCTTAGATAATACAAATCTCCTACATCATAACCAACATGGATTCCGCAAACAGAGATCATGTGAAACTCAGCTCGCCCTATTTGCCCAAGAAATTCACAGTGCCGTAGACACTGGCGAGCAGATTGATGCCGTATTCCTGGACTTCAGGAAGGCATTTGATACGGTTCCGCACTTACGTTTAGTGAAAAAAATACGAGCTTAAGGAATATCGGACCAGGTTTGTGATTGGATTCAGGATTTCCTAGAAGAAAGAACACAACATGTCATTCTTAACGGTTCAAAATCTGCAGATGTAGAGGTAATTTCGGGAGTACCGCAGGGAAGCGTGATAGGACCTTTATTGTTTACAATATACATAAATGACTTAGTTGACAACATCGGTAGCTCCGTGAGGCTATTTGCAGATGACACGGTTGTCTACAAGAAAGTAGCAACATCAGAAGACTCGTACGTACTCCAGGAGGACCTGCAGAGGATTAATGCATGGTGCGACAGCTGGCAGCTTTCCCTAAACGTAGATAAATGTAATATAATGCGCATACATAGGGGCAGAAATCCATTCCAGTACGATTATGCCATAGGTGGTAAATCATTGGAAGCGGTAACGACCGTAAAATACTTAGGAGTTACTATCCGGAGCGATCTGAAGTGGAATGATCACATAAAACAAATAGTGGGAAAAGCAGGCGCCAGGTTGAGATTCATAGGAAGAATTCTAAGAAAATGTGACTCATCGACGAAAGAAGTAGCTTACAAAACGCTTGTTCGTCCGATTCTTGAGTATTGCTCATCAGTATGGGACCCTTACCAGGTTGGATTAATAGAAGAGATAGACATGATCCAGCGAAAAGCAGCGCGATTCGTCATGGGGACATTTAGTCAGCGCGAGAGCGTTACGGAGATGCTGAACAAGCTCCAGTGGCGGACACCTCAAGAAAGGCGTTACGCAATACGGAGAGGTTTATTATCGAAATTACGAGAGAGCACATTCCGGGAAGAGATGGGCAACATATTACTACCGCCCACATATATCTCGCGTAATGATCACAACGAAAAGATCCGAGAAATTAGAGCAAATACGGAGACTTACAAGCAGTCGTTCTTCCCACGCACAATTCGTGAATGGAACAGGGAAGGGGGGATCAGATAGTGGTACAATAAGTACCCTCCGCCACACACCGTAAGGTGGCTCGCGGGGTATAGATGTAGATGTAGATGTAGATGTAATGATAATGAAGCTTTACTTTCACCTCTCTTATGTAGGCGGATGTGCGAAGCAATTTTCTGTGGTAAAAAGGGAATTCAGAAAGTTTTATTGTTTAAAAAAATCACACAGACTACGCATGACATGAGGGTATGGAAGCCTATCTTGGTGGCATCTATCCACAGTGCAGTTACATTATTCCGTTCCAGCTGGCCTATTAAGTCTATGATCCACAGGAGAAAAGCGGATTGAACTCTTGGAACGCAGTAAGCACTTTCCAGTACTGATAAGAACGCTACGATCTCACGGGGAGGACATTATTAAAGACACTCGAATGTAAACAGCGAAAAGTCAGTGCTGATTACCGACCGAATCAGGTCTAGGACGCAGGGATGTTGGTGGGACGTTGACTATCCGCCGCCATTAGTACTGATACTACCTGACAACGCTGAAGCTGATGGTATATAGGTGTTTCAGGGGAGAGTGTATAATAGTAAAGTGATGACGTCGCAAACGTGACAGTACTGCGAAATAGACTGCAATTTGTTATCTATCAAAAGTTACAGTTCAATTTTGGAGTGGCGCAAAAGTTCTTAAACTCGCCATACATCGCACGTTGTTGGAATTGGTGCCTCCGCATCTGATGACCCTAGTCTGTGCCTTTGTTGACGCAGTTACGTCGTTAGTTAAGACAGCAGTAAGTATTGGAACATCGGGTTTAGAACATCAAATAAAGAAAAGAAACAAGTTTCTTGAACACGTGACTGACTTTTCATGTTACATCACATCAACGGTCATGTCAAAAGATTTTTCTAGGAGAATGCTCATTCGAGGACCCATACAGTCTAGTGGTGCACGGCAGCTGAAGCGACTCGGGGATCTGAGTTTTTTTTTCCAGAAGATACCACGAAGGCTTGTAGAGCCTAAGCTCGGAGATGACAAACAATATCGTACTCGTAACCTTCATGAACTGCGTTGTCTGTTACCTCCGACACCGAAAACGTAGATTTCATATCGTTTGTTTTTTGTCACATTTGGAGCAACGTGTTATTACGTGGGTAACAAAAGCGTTCTGACTCTCATAATTTGCAAGCAAAGTATGTTGCTGATGCGCACGTAAAAGTATTTTCAGTTTTGAACTACGACAAAAAAGATTACGTTTTAGCGTTGTTCCGACTCATTTGCAGCTTAGCGAAGGACACAATGGAGCAGTCCTCTACTGATTTCTACCGTAAAACACTTCCGTTTTTAGTGTTTTGTGCTTTGTTTATAAAGAAGTGTTGCTTTTTATTGTCATGCCTTGTTACCTTCACTTTCCAAAACTGACATAACTTTCTTCTTTCCTCAACGGCATCTAATGAAGTAATTTGCAAGGGGAGGGTCCGTCATGTGTGTGACCGATTTTGATGTAGTTTTACAAGGACGTTCTCTATTGGAAATAAAAAGATCCGTGTTTCGGGTTTTTGACACTCACTCCCTACTTTTTGAAAGTTGATGACGGAAAATGGCATTTTGAATGCTATACATCGAATAATCGTCTAAAAACACATTTTTTATTAATGTAATATGGGATCCAAAGCTAATAACGTCAGATTTGCTAACGTTTCTGTGTTTTCATGCTGCGGCTTGGGCCTCAGTTATTCTTCGTGTCTAGTACACCGAGGTTGGCGGTCGAGCGGTCAAGGCATTGATCTACCAAACTGCTGGCTCGTGTTCTTTTCTTAGTTGTTTTTTTTTCACATCCAATATCTGCCCCGGTGTATCTAATAACATTCTGATAATGGGAATTTTTTGTTGAAATGAAACATCAGGTACGCGTTTAATAATCAGATAACTATATATAATGTAGTGACAGTTATTTTCATCGTGATACATGACGCTCTGCCAAAGGACTTTCGTAAATGATGATGCTCAACCGAGCTGTACCGTGAAAGTGATGCTACCGAAATGCACTTTCCTTTGTCAACCTGTGACGTTTACTTCTTCCGCCAGGTAAAGAATTTCATCGCGCGACTCCAAAATAACACGTCACAGCAGAGCAGAGAGTTAAAAGAAGGGCGGATGCTATCAATATTCACACGTTGGTCCATAATCAGTTGTTCATGTCTGTCGTTCAGTATATTCTTTTATAATGATGGTACGGATCCAAATTAATATGTGATAGATCTGTTTTTAGCAACTTGAATGTGATATGTTTTCCACGAACAGTGTACTGGCAAACATGTCAATGCGGCGAGACTTCGTTCCTGTGTTGCGCACGGTGCGAGAAATATTTATGTTAGCCTTTTTCTGTTTTAAGTTTCACGCCAATTATTGCGGGAACTCTCACTAACAGACGATCGATTTGGATTACGCAATAATATATTTTAGGTGTATATTAGTACTATGTATCACGAGGAAAGTAACTGCTAGTACACTGCATATACTTATTTGAGTATTAATCATGCCTCCAGCTGTTTTTCTTTAAAAAAGGCAAGAAATGTATCCCGATTATCACAATATTATCAGACACAGCAAAAAAACACCGAATGAAATAAAGCCACGACCAAGAATCGAATACAGTCCTGCAGTTTGGTAACTTAATGCCTCGACCACCGACCTCACTCTGCTAGAAACGTAGAATGAAAACACAAAAACGTTAATAACTTGAACATTATTAACTTCACGCTTCATATTAATAAACAGTGATTGCTTTTTAACGATCTTTCGATTTGTAGCATTGGAAAGACGATTTTTCGTCGTCAACTCTGACCCTGATTTTGTAAAAAGCCAGGTAGTGTCTAGCAAAAAGCCGTAATAAGTGTTACTTTATTATCAATATAGAATGTCTTTGTAAAACTTGATCAAAATCGGTGACCCACGGGTCAGACCTTTTTTGTTAGAGATAAAAGAATGAGGCGGAGTAGAAATAATAACTGTTGTTCAGTGGGATAGTGCGACCGCAACAGGTCGGAGAGATTCCGGTTGTAGCAGGACGACGGACGGGGGAGTATTGACAGGGAACGGTGGTGAGGAGTTGTCGCCTTTGTTCCGGTGGCAGCTGTACCAATAGGCCCGCCAGCAAGCAGCCGGCAGCCGGCTGGCACTGCTTCCGTCACGGGTTGCGTCACGGGGCGGCGGCCGCTGCTGCTGCTGTACCAGTGGTTACCGCCATTGTTCAGCAACTCCTCTCACACGCCGCAGCTGTCGCCGCGCCGCGCCAGTCACGCTTCCCAAATGCACAGCGCTCGTCTCGTCTCGCCTGGTGGTTGTGTGGGACCCCTGACAGGATTTCAGTAGCCTAACCTGCGTGGACACGCCAAAGACACATTGCATTTAAAGCCAAGAAGAAAACCATCTAATTATAGTTTGATGCGAAGCGGTAGAGGATCTAGCTGTTTTCCTTAATCTCGTCATCATCATCATCATCATCATCATGTTCTTCTACTACTTTTTTCTCCTCCTCGTTTTTCTTTCCTTTCGGCTCTCTGTGCCCACCTCGCGCGGTCTTGTACTTCCTCTGAGTGTAGACACGCTATCTTGAGGTCTACCTGGAGACTTTTCAGTCACCGTTGCCTCGGCCTGCCAATGGATCGTTTGCCTTCAACCTTAACGAAAACACGAATTTTGCTGCTGTTTTAGACAGCGCTCCCCTCCTCAGGTGCTACACATTACCGCCTTCGAATTTCGTAATTAGTATCATGATCAAGAAGTTTCAGGCCAGACGTCCACCGCCGGCCGAAGTGGCCGTGCGGTTAAAGGCGCTGCAGTCTCGAACCGCAAGACCGCTACGGTCGCAGGTTCGAATCCTGCCTCGGGCTTGGATGTTTGTGATGTCCTTAGGTTAGTTAGGTTTAACTAGTTCTAAGTTCTAGGGGACTAATGACCTCAGCAGTTGAGTCCCATAGTGCTCAGAGCCATTTGAACCAGATGTCCACCGAAGCATTTTCGTTTCCATTACAGCACCTCGTTGCCCCTGCTTTTTTGTTGTTTCTGCCTTGTTCATGAATTAAAGGAGTTCACGACTGGTTGTCTTAACTTCTGGCGAATTTTCTGGGTTTCATGGTCGTGTTCCAGGCGCTCCTGGTTCCGGTGAGTCTTGCTCATGGTCGGCACCTCTGACGATACCCATTGCAGCTGTGGACGAAACATCATGAACGGGAAAGTTTCATGGACCACAACCGTATAACTTGGAGACTATGCAATGCAACTGGGCGACTTACAGGAAGGTATATTTTCGACGTGAGCCAGTCCGAGATCGTCTTATCACAAAGCACCCAAGTTATTGACAGTTTCTAAATAAACGCGGATTGTGATTTTGGGATCGATTGAACCGTCGGCAGCGATTTTTGAGCCACGTACTGGACGACATTTGTCTTTTATAGGTCTGTACCATAGATTTTAATGATACGCAATTATTTGTATCCGTTGGCAGATATTCATACATTATGTTAAAGAAAGGTCAAACATTAACTAGAATGGCGGGTTAAGAATATAACATTCTTCCACGTGGGGAAAATGGGTTCAGAAAGGGAAGAGAGACAAACTTGTTTCGTGATCGACATACAGATCATCACTACAAAGAACAAATGTCTATAAACATTTCTCCCAGACGTCACAACCGTACACGACAGTGTGTTACTACCCCCCTTCTGGCCAACAAACTGAGAAATCAAGACATTTAAGTACGTTTATCTGCAAGCTCTGTTTCTTGGTAAGCGGCAGGAGCCTGACTATGACTAAGATTACCGACGCTGTTGTTTTAAGGAGGTAAAAGTAAAGGGCTTCCTTTAACTTCTGTATTGTCCCCTTTGCTGTTCTGTCTATTTATGGTAAATACTCATTCTTTCTTTCACTCAAATGTACAAATGATTTGTTTCTGTCCCATCAGCGATGATCGTACTGTATGCCACCATATCATATTGTTTAATGAATAATTAATAAAAAATTTCTTCGAAATTGCGTACGACAAACTGTGTTTGCTAATACACCGAAGCGCCAAAGAAACATGTATAGCCAAGCGTATTCAAATACAGAGGTTTGTAAACAGGCCGAATACGGCATTGCGGTCGGCAATCCCTGCATAAAACACCAAGTGTTCATCTCGAGAGAACTACCCGCCCTCATTGCTGAGTTCGTTAACGTACTTGCAAAACCGGCGCGCGGCTCAGAAGTACAAGGTATCATCCCCAGTATCTAGCCGGAAAGGATGAGACATGTAAAGCTGTCCAAGTTATGTGAAGAATAGTTTGCGCTAGGCCGTATTCTACACGGGTTCGTCATGAGGGTACGCAGTATTGCTGTTCAGACACCCATGACTTTCAAGGTAACAAGAACCGTTATTGCAGACTATTTTGTATAAACATTGCTACTCAGCTTCAGTCTGTGTAAAGAACGGCTTTTGTAATATATAAGTATGTATTAACCGACAACAAGGGATCACCAATTTAGTATTGGAGGGCAGCGTGGAGGGTAAAAATCGTAGAGGGGGACCAAGAGATGAATACACTAAGCAGATTCAGAAGGATGTAGATTGCACTATTTCCTGGGAGATGAAGAAGCTTGCACAGGATAGAGTAGCATCGAGAGCTGCATCAAACAAGTGTCAGGACTGAAGACCACAACAACAACAACCGACAACCGGTTCCGGTCAAGTGACCATTTTCAAGTCACGAATGCATTTACTTCAGGTAAAGAGCGGTTCTTGTTAACATCAAGTTAACAATTATCATCAGTTGCACTGTCTGTCACTTACATATTTCGTTAAACAGTCATTACTTCTCACATGGAGCTCCCATAATGACCTTTACGGTAGCTTCACCGAGAGACCTGGTGCACAGTTCAGTACAACAGATTGGCATTCAGAGAGTCCATACCTTCGCTCTATCATCCAGATTTTCGACAGTTTCCCCATGTCAGTCATCGCCAATATCCGTCGACATCCTTGTCAAATGTGAACTTAAGTTCTGTCTGTATTGACCTTGTCGTTGGGATATTAAACCGTTAAAGAGATCACCATCCAGTGAGTCTGGAATATATAGGATTACGCTGGGGCGTTCGAAACTCATTCTCTCTGCACAGCTACCAAAAATGGAACTGAATGGGGTAAAATGATGTTGGAATCGCTAAGTAACCTCTGCTTCCCACCACAAAATGGATTATGGGGTGTAAAGACTCCAGTGCGTTACACTATATTTACCTCACAAAGGTAATGACGCTGGATTATTCTGGCTGCCTTGTAATCCACTTTGAGATTAACTTGCAACTAATCTGTAATTTCCATTGGAAACGTAGATATACGTTATATCTTCACATTCTTCTTTAAAGATGGCATGATAACCATTAAATTACAACGTTCTATTAAGGAAGACAACTGTTTAAGTATCCTGGTTGTAAAAATATCAGTGTTCGTGTCCTAAGAATAAGTGTTTACTTCTTCGTATTACCACAGACCAGTGCCGTGTGAGGGAATAATTCGCTTCTGAGCAGTATACAGATCATGAATTAAACTTATCATCATGAATTAGGATAATGAATTAAACTTATTGTGGGTTACTATGAATCTCAATGATTAGGAAATCCGTGACATATTATTCACTTCACACGCTTCGAACTATTTTGTTCGACATTATTTTGACCCATATTATACTTTAAAATACGCTTTTCACAAATGTTTTATAAAAGACAGTCCATTAAGTTTTTGACAGTATGCTGTGGTACTTTTATATATTCTGTAAAAGTTAACCGTGCTCTTAGCTTTCATAAAACATTTGTTAAAGATCTTAGTAATGTAATACCATCCTTGTCCACTTTATCATGACGGGCAGGAGGCACCACGACAGAGGCGACTAGCTGGTACTATATTCCCTGCCTAAATCGTGGGGGATGCGAGCCTTTTACCGGGGGACTGCTTGCAGGGCAAGTACACTCAGTTTCCTAAAAGGGCAGCACTCCCATGTTAGTAGATCACACGAAGTGAAAGAACAGGTATCACTAACCGTCTTTGAAATATAATGGCTTTGTTCCCTTGTTCTTTGGACTGTGCCCAGGGAGTCAGGAGACAATTTGAATCCGAGTCTTGTTCAACAAACTGGAATGAAGATTTACTTTCTTTTATAATTAGGAACAATGCTTCATCTCTTTTAAAACTCCTAATGAAAAAACATACTGTTGTATCGCGGAGACGTTATGCTTGTAGGCATCTGAATGCGCAGGTTTTACCTGCATTCGTCCTTCTCCTAGGCAGTGAACGTTGATACGCCACATTAAATAAACATTAGAGACATGGAACGCAAGGGGGTTCATACCCCGCTGTCAGATATCAGACGAGAAGTCATTCACTCTAATCACGGCAGGGTTGTTAGTAGAAAATGTAAAAGTAGAAGGAAGAGCGCATTCGGGGATCGATTTAGGGTGTGTTAATTATGTATGTATGTATGTATGTATGTATGTTTGGGAAGATGGGGGAAAGTGGCCACTCTAAGTGCAATTGAATTTTCATGAAACCATGGCTATTAAGAGAAGTTTGTGGCATATGCACCTCTGATCTGCATACTGTAAGGTATCAAACCAAATATTTATAACTAAGGTAAAATATATTTTATAGGATAAATAAACGTTTATCTGAATGCTTTCATAGCGGCCGCTTTTCCCTACCGAATGTGGTAAAGTGACAAGTTCTTTGCAACCATATCCAAACAGATTGTTCAGTTTAAAGAAAATAGCTGGGCTTACAATTTTTATTTCACCAGTGATTATTGTGACAACAATAATACAAATGAGAAAGAAACGTGTTGCAATACATTGTTGGCACAAAAAGGTCAACAGATGAGAAGTAATAATTATTCCTAATGATGTAAATAGGGAAATCAACGACTAACTATCGGTTTATATTTCTGTCTAATTATTTCACAATTTATCCACTCAGAAACGATATTAAGTTATGTACAAAATTCGTACGTGAAGCTGTTAGCACCTCATCACATCCAGCGCACTGGTCATGAGCCCAGCGTTTATAGCTCGACATCTTACCCGTCCTTCATTTTCGGTAGACCTAGAAAATGTTTCCTTGCAGTAAAAGCAGTTTGTCATTCTCCTCATCAGTGGAATTTTCTTCTTCCATTTATTCTTGAAAACGATTCTTTTTAGCAGGAAATCTCGTAGCGTTTGGTCCCACTTTCAGCTTCTTATTTCTATTTTGTCTTGCCTTACATTGTAGCAAATTGGTCTTATCTGTCTTTCTTCGAACGTCCGTTTTTCAGGAAAAGCTCTTCATATTTATTTCTGTTAACTTAAGCCAACAAATTTTTATAGGGGGCTCTAAGCGATTCTTGCAATCTTTCCGTGTTTACTCCTAATTCGTCTTTGATTCACACTTCGTTTTTTAGACAAAGGTTTTACATTCCGTGGGCTTATGTGGAACCCACCTGTTGGATACCCACAGGGACGTTCTTCAGTTGTGGGCTGCCGAGGGGAACCTTCTCTTGGAGAAAAATTATCACGTATAACCTGAAGGTAGGCTGCACTTGAAAAAAAAAACTCATACGTTGATTCCGGAAATGAACGAGTAGGACTATTTGGAAAAGACACAGGAGTTTGGAGTCCAGAGGGACCAGCACTAGCAGAAGACTCAGCAGATTTGCAATTAGAAGAGCCAATATTTGAACAAGGCACAATATTAGTGTCCGTATAGAAAGGAATATCAGTAACCTAAGCAGCAGTATAGTCTTCATCGGTAAACACGTTAGGGTCTAGAGGAAAAACTCCATATTTTCTAAAGGCATTGATTGCTGCTACTGAAACGGCTGCACGAAGAAACGCTTCACCCAAGAGTGCACTTATTTGAAACTGTGTAATGATTTTTACCGGATTATTGCGAAGAAATTTTTCACAAGCTTGTGTGTGAAATGGTCTAAAAGGAGACATTAATGCCACATCCAAACGTTCGAGCTTATGGCTACAGTGTCGAACCAGGCATGATTTTCTCTGTTGTTATCAATGAAACCTATGTTCTTAGATAGGTAGAGAGAGACTATCTAAGATTAATAAAACTGGATCTTGAGCAGTTGGTTTTGCATGTTTAAAAAAATGTTTAAATCAATCCAAAAAAAACTTTCACCCTGCACCCACCCGCTGGGATGGCACGCAAATTCGGTTCCTGGCGGAACCCCATCATTAAATTAAACTTTCATTCTTCGCCTAGGGAAGATTACGAAAGTATGAATTAAATTTCCTCCTACAGATATGTACACTACAAAAGTCGACAGCAAACCTGTGTCAATTGAAGCAGCGGCTCCGACTTGTCGTCTTCCTTTTTAGTACAAAACTTTGCTGTTCTGGGTCTGAACTGTGAGAAGATCGGTTTTATTTGCGTTATAAATATGATGAGCGGGAGGAGATCGTTCATCTTGGAGTATTTTAAGGTTATCAAAAAATTTGGCTACGTTCACCTTTTTAAACGCTCGTGCTCTAGCCATATAGCTATATTCTAGTTTCCTGAGCCTAATATAGGTTGCCGTTCTCTAAAGCACGCCACCTAGTCGTTGACTGCCATTATGGACTCTTTGTTGAAACGATGTGGTATTTTTATGCTCTGCCAACTGGAATGCTAACGCCGCAGGCCACGCACTGTAAAATTGCTTTTCCATTTTAAAAATTTAATTAAGGGTTTCTTGATTTTAATTCTTCACTGAACGATGCCGCTAAACTGTCCGGAATCTTTTTACTGACAACTGCATCTCTTTTCCCCCGAACCCTTCGTTTTAACGTATGACGTGGAACATTTGTTTGCAGCTGCTGCTGAAAAAGACATTTAATCATTCTTTAGTGTTTCAGTTGCGTTTTGCATCGCAAAATGGGTCTCATGGTTGTTGCTTTGTTTTCCAGATTATTTCCTTGGTGTATTGGAAGTTCTTACAAATCCTTGCAGAAGAGCAGAAAAAGTCTATAAAACGATTTGTAAACTTCTAATTTCAGTTGTTATACTGTGCACAAATATGCAGTTAACTAGTTCTCATTGGGATAAAGAGACTGAAAATGAACTGTCGGGAATTGTAGCCATCCGTGGCCACTTTTCTCGACTTGCGACGTTTCCAATTTTCTCTATCGCACGCCTTGCCTGTTCACAAGCGAAATAATACGACTGAAGGAAACGACAGTGATTTATATTTGTTAGGCCAAAAAAGGCATTGCGTGAACCGTGATATCACAAAAAAACTATTGCTCTACATAAAAGTGAAGCACCTAAAGTGGTATGAGTGACTTTCCCTACATCAGACGATGTAGGATAAGTCTCGTTTTCACATACAGATAACGGAGTAAACTTCCTTTGTCAACGTCACCGACAACACTAATGGTGTCGATTGCAGTTACTTTGGCGACTTTTCCGTAGAAAGGAGCGCTATTGTAGACATCGTATAAGCAGTGACCGCTTTTCCCAACCTGGCCCCTTTACTCTTCTTTCCCCTGTGTACGTATGTATGTATAATACATAATACTTGTGGAATAGAAAATCACACAGAGCTGTGGAGGCTTTTAGCTTTTACCATCTATTCTAATCATCTAAGACAAATGCAGTGAGCTGCACCCTAGGAAATAACGCAGGACTCACAGTCTACATTCGTAAAAGACATACAGCGCGTAGCATAGAAACTTAGCCAGTAGTTAGTCTGCATACCTCAACATTTCACGGCTTCCAGCGATCCCTATCGGTGGACGACAGTTTTCCCGAAGCTATCGTGGCTACATAGAGAATAGACTCATATCTCCGAAATTTGGCAGACTCCCTGGGCTAAAATGTTCTTCGGGCTGTAACACAGCTCTGCTGTCCGAATGATACTGGCGATGACTGACTACCCAGTGATCGTGATCAGTAAAGAGTGTCTTTGTGCACCTCCCATGACGCCTCTCTCAATACTGACTTGACCATACTGATGATTTGATAAGGTCTGGAAAATACTTCCTCGTCCGTCGTGTAAGCAATTCTCTGTGATCTGTGGCCGGTGACTACGTGTCGCGCTGCCAGTTACGTGTTATCCCTCATTCAACAACCGACTTCTTATCTGCCTCAAGTAAATGGTACTAGCAGGCGTCCGATCCTGGCTGAAATGTGAATTAAAAGAAATTCACATGCGTTAATATTCTATCTAGATACGACGTTAGTTTACCTATATGAAATAAGTTCTGTTGTTTCATTCTGTTAAATCCAGGCGATACGGGGTAGTCCATTGATCGTGACCGAACCAAATATCTCACAAAATAAGCGTCAAACAAAAAAACTAAAAAGAGCGAAACTCGTCTAGCTTGAAGGGAGAAACCAGATGGCGCTATGGTTGGCCTGCTAGACGGCGCTGCCATAGGTCAAACGGATATCAACTGCTTTTTAAAAAATAGGAACCCCAGTTTTTATTACATATTCGTGTAGTACGTAAAGAAATATGAATTTTTTAGTTGGACCACTTTTTTAGCTTTGTGATAGATGGCGCTGTAATAGTCACAAACATAAGACTCGCAATTTTAGACGAACAGTTGGTAACAGGTAGGTTTTTCAAATTAAAATACAGAACGTAGGTACGTTTGAACGTTTTATTTCGGTTGTTCCAATGTGATACATGTACCTTTGTGAACTTATCATTTCTGAGAACGCTTGCTGTTACAGCGCGATTACCTGTAAATACCACATTGATACAATAAAAGCTCAAAATTATGTCCGTCAACCTCAGTGCATTTGGCAATACGTGTAACTACATTCCTCTCAGCAGCGAGTAGTTCGCCTACCGTAATGTTCGCACATGCATTGACAATGCGCTGACGCATGTAGTCAGGCGTTGTCGGTGGATCACGATAGCAAATATCCTTCAGCTCTCCCCACGAAAAGAAATCCGGGGACGTCAGATCCGGTAAACGTGCGGGCCGTGGTTTGGTGTTTGAACTACCAATCCACCTGTCATGAAATATGCTATTCAATACCACTTCAACCGCACGCGAGCTATGTGCCGGACATCCATCATGTTGGAAGTACATCGCCATTCTGTCATGCAGTGAAACATCTTGTAGGAATGTCGGTAGAACATTACGTAGGTAATCAGCATACATTGCACCATTTAGACTGCCATCGAAAAAATGGGGGCCAGTTATCCTTCCTCCCGTAATTACGCACCATGCATTTTAACCCGCCGAGGTCGCTGATGTTCCTCTTGTCGCAGTCATCGTGGATTTTCCGTTGCCCAATAGTGCATATTATGCCGGATTACGTTACTGTTGGTGGTGAATGACGCTTCGTCGCTAAATAGAACGCGTGCAAAAAATCTGTCATCGTCCCGTAATTTCTTTTGTGCCCAGTAGCAGAACTGTACACGACGTTCAAAGTCGTCGCCATGCAATTCCTGGTGATAGAAATACGGTACGGGTGCAATCGATGTTGATGTAGCATTCTCAATACCGACGTTTTTGAGATTTCCGATTCTCGCGCAATTTGTCTGCTACTGATGTGCGGATTAGCCGCGACAGCAGCTAAAACACCTACTTGGGCATCATCATATGTTGCAGGTCGTGGTTAACGTTTCACACGTGGCTGAACACTTTATTTCCTTAAATAACATAACTATCCGGCGAACGGTCCGGACACTTGAATGTTGTCGTCCAGGATACCGAGCAGCATACATAGTACACGCCCGTCGGACATTTTGATTACAATAGCCATACATCAACACGATATCGACCTTTTCCGCAATTGGTAAACGGGTAATGTATCACGAAGCAAATACCTTCCGCACTGGCGGAATGTTTCGTGATACCTTCTACGTTTGTGACTATTATAGCGCCATCTATCAGAAAGCGAAAAAAGTGGTCCAACTAAAACATTCATATTTCTTTACGTACTACACGAATATGTAATAAAAATGGGGGTTCCTATTTAAAAAAACGCAGTTGATATCCGTTTGACCTGTGGCAGCGCCATCTAGCAGGCCAACCATAGCGCCATCTGTTTCCCCCATTCAAGCAAGACGAGTTTCGCTCTTTGTAGTTTTTTCGTTTGATGCTTATTTCGTGAGATATTTGGCCCGGTCACTATCAATGGACCACCCTGTATGTTCTGAACATGGGATCAGATAATACACACTTGCCGGAATGTTTCTGTCGTGTGTATTTGTACAGACGGCAACAGGTCTTCTGCAAGTCTGTCGGAAGATGAACATGTGGCAGGGAGTGACGCTCCCGAGGCGGCTAACTACTTACGTGCGGTGTGATCAGCGCGTGCAGGTAAGGAGAATTTTCGCCCCGTGCCGCCTCAGTGGGTCAGCGGCGCCCGCCCGCGCTGGGACGGTGCGGAGTAGAGCAGAGCGCCGCGCAGACCCGTGTTGTGAGAGGGGAGGAGGCCGCAGCAGGCTGACGGCTGGGAGGTGGCGGCCCGCAAATCGATGCGCGAGTTTTGGCGCGCCGCCCGGCCCGGGTGCCGCCGCC
This sequence comes from Schistocerca serialis cubense, assembly GCF_023864345.2. NCBI lineage: Eukaryota > Metazoa > Arthropoda > Insecta > Orthoptera > Acrididae > Schistocerca > Schistocerca serialis. Next base: position 714,926,552 of record NC_064638.1, read on the forward strand.
GTTGCTGTCGATAGCGCCGTGTCGCCTCGCGGCCGCGTGAGTGCGTGCCCGCTCGCACGGTGTGCACCGCCGGCCCCAGGACTGCCTTGCCATCAGCTGTTGTTGTTGGGGTAGCTCTTAGGTACTCGGCAAAGGATTCAACCCTCTCGGCCTTCCAACGTTTCCTGGCGCAAGAAGAGACTACACGGATGAAGGTCACCTCACCTTCTTACAGTATTGCCAATTATTTCAAATGTTAATATAATCGCGAAAAAGGTTTTAGACATTTCCTACTTAGAGTCTAGAACAGGTCTGGCCAAACCGCTCCGCAAGCGCCCCGGCCGGGCTCTTGCCTAGCGCTCCGACCGCTGTGGCGAGTGGGGCTGAGGGCGGGGGCGCAGACACTGAAGGCTGCAGCCGGACGCAGTCTGACGCGTCTTTGGCTCCGGTATTTGAATAAAATGACATTAGACATCTACTCTGTATTCGTCCACGAGACTCAGAGGGCCATAGACACGGGTTCCCAGGTAGATGCCGTGTTTCTTCACTTCCGCAAGGCGTTCAATACAGTTCCCCACAGTCGTTTAATGAACAAAGTAAGAGCATGTGGACTATCAGACCAATTGTGTGATTGGATTGAAGAGTTCCTAGACAACAGAATGCAGCATGCCGTCCTCAATGGAGAGCAGTCTCCCGAAGTAAGAGTGATTTCAGGTGTGCCGTAAGGGAGTGTCGTAGGACCGTTGCTATTCACAATATACATAAATGACCTGGTGGATGACATCGGAAGTTCACTGAGGCTTTTTGCGGATTATGCTGTAGTATATCGAGAGGTCGTAACAATGGAAAATTGTACTGAAATGCAGGAGGATCTGCAACGAATTGGCGCATGGTGCAGGGAGTGGCAATTGAGTCTCAATGTAGACAGGTGTAATGTGTTGCGAATACATAGAAAGATCCTTTATCATTTAGCCACAATATAGCAGGTCAGCAACTGGAAGCAGTTAATTCCATAAATTATCTGGGAGTAGGCATTAGGAGTGATTTTAAATGGAATGAACATATAAAGTTGATCGTCGGTAAAGCAGATGCCAGACTGTGATTCATTGGAAGAATCGTAAGGAAAAGCAATCCGAAAACAAAGGAAGTAGATTACCGTACACTTGTTTGCCCACTGTTTGAATATTGGTCACCAGTGTGGCATCCGTACCAGATAGGGTTTATAGAAGAGATAGAGAAGATCCAAGGAGAGCAGCGCGCTTCCTTAAAGGATCATTTAGTAATCGCGAAAGCGTTACGGAGATGATAGATAAACTCCAGTGGAAGACTGCAGGAGAGACGCTCAGTAGCTCGGTACGGGCTTTTGTTGAAGTTTCGAGAACATACCTTCACCGAAGAGTCAAGCAGTATATTGCTCCCTCCTATGTATATCTCGCGAAGAGACCATGAGAGTAAAATCAGAGAGATTAGAGCCTACACAGAAGCATACCGACAATCCTTCTTTCCACGAACAATACGAGACTGGAATAGAAGGGAGAACCGGTAGAGGTACTCAAGGTACCCTCCGCCACACACCGTCAGGTGGTTTGCGGAGTATGAATGTAGACGTAGATGTAGAATTTGTGAAAATCAAATTAGCAAATCCGTACAGTTTCTCATTGAGCAATGGAGCAACAGTCGTTGTTGTTGGTGGCGCGCACTCTTCCTTTGCGTCCGATACGCATATAACAAGAATGCATTGATTTCAAAATAAAATTGGCTCCTGAAGCTTTTACCATCTACGCGCCGCAGTAATTTGACACCATTGTCAGTTCTGTGGGACCGGTATCCGACAGAAGCGAGAGCAGCGGACTCACAGTTCGGTGACAATGGCCAGATCATATGCAATTTTTGCTTGCTCAAATTCATCACAAATCATTGTTAAATGATCCGCAAATAATCTCAGGGACGCGCTTTGCTTATAGCAGAATAGGATCAGTGGCTCAATGCAGTACATTGCGTCTCTTTACCATGATATTCTGAGCCCGAACTTCGAGCTAGCTTTTCTGAAAAACAGCAATCATGTACCGCTTTATAACTGAAGGGAGTACACTTGCTTTTCAAAGGAAACATAAACATAGCCTGTGTTTAAGCTATTTAATTATAGGTCGAAAATAATTCTACTACAGAGAGACTTCCGTAACATACGGGTAAGTTTGCTCAGTTAAATGGAGACAAGAGGAAAGACTACAGTTTGCTGAGAGGAGCTGCGCTCCTTCCTTACATTTTGCTATAAAACATTTGAAAATACAATTTCTCCGATTCGTTTCAGCCACAGACTGATATCTCTAGCATCGTTGATATGAATTCAGGGATCATACACGTTTTATTACATTTTTCATCGATAAGATGAAACATATCCTTAATCCTTAAGAAAAGAGTTCACGTTCACTCAACCCAAAAACAAAAAAAAACTTCGAAATATTTTTTTATTTAAAAGAGATGACGTTCTTAAATTAATGCTTCGCGTTGGAACTGATCAACCGCCTTCTCAGACGCCAGGTAGTTTGGTGACAGTACTAACTGCGTTGCATTAGATTAACATTCTAAACCACTCGTTCAGTGCCGAATGGGAATTGCCTTAGTTTTCGTATCGTTTAAAGGCCAAGCGTACGGTTCTATGCGCTGCAGTCCGGAACCGCGGGCCTGCTGCGGTCGCAGGTTCGAATCCTGCCTTGGGCATGGATGTGTGTAATGTCCTTAGGTTAGTTAGGTTTAAGTAGTTCTAAGTTCTAGGGGACTGATGACCTCAGATGTTAAGTCCCATAGTGCTCAGAGCCATTTGAACCAAAGGCCAAGCAAAACACTTAATATGCCACTGAATTATTATGAGGACTGTGAATGCTGGATAAACTGCAGGCGATCATTACTCAGTAAAACTTAGTTGAGTGTAAGCAGAGTGGTGTCAGTCATTTGTTGTTGACATCACGAATTATTTGAATTCTTTGAGTGTATTAATGCAAAGGAAAAATCATTCGGTTACAGATGTGGTGCAGCCTCAGTTTTATTTATGTCAACAAGTTTGTGACAAGGTCGCTTCACGGTTGGCGTTGCATGTTGCATATCGTAGCGCCATCATTCGAGAAAATACCAGATTTCTCCAGTAGGGCTGGGCACGAACTATTTAAGTAGCGCCACAAGGATGAATCCGGTAGTTTACACTGAATACCGATCTGATAGAGACGATTATTTCTAAACGTAATATGAACAATGAGTGCAAGTTAGTGATGTTGGAAGTGTTTACTGCGGGTGTAAAGGGCATGAAGTCTATAGTGTCGTGTACTTCGACGACTATTTAAGTGTTATTGTCAACTGTTTACCGTCTAATAAACGTAACATAGCTTACAAAAATGCCTGAAAATGGAAAGAGAAAGTGTCACTTTTCGGATGATTACACAAAAGAGTGGTCTTTTGTCAAGGAAGGAATTACGGATCAGGAAGCGTCGTGTGAGATTTGTAGCTGTTTCAAGTCAGTAACTCACGGAGGCGAGGCAGACGTGATGCATCACATTTGTACGAAGAGTCCGCCTCCGTAGCGTAGCGGTAGCGTTACCGCCTACCACGCGGGCCTGAGCTCGATTCCCGGTATGTCCTTCATCATTTTCATCATCATTGACTCGCAATTCGCCGAAGTGGCGTCAACTGAAAAGCACTTGCAATACGGCGGCTGAACTCCCCCGAATAGGGCCTACAATGCCATACGATCTTTTTTTAAAAGAAGAATCATACAAATAGATATGCGGTACCATCAACATCATAGCCTATTTCTGCATTAATGATTTGCGGAGATACCCAGGAAGAATTGCTCGTTGCTGCTGCAGAACTAACAACAGCTTAGAAAGTTGTCGGCCATCTCTGTCCTTTAGTTGTCTTGGTTGTACCGTAAATCTGAATGCCGCAATGTGTGCTGACTCCAAAGTCGCCACAAAGCAGTCTACAGCCAGGACCAAAGCTATAGCGATTGCTAAAAATATTCTCGCATTACCCTCCGTGTCAGAGTGCATGCAACAATTGCAAGAAGTTTAATTTTACGGCATTGACGCAGGCACATCGAACCACAAGGCTGAAAAGAAGGTCCATTTAAATGTTCAATACTTTACTCAAACCGACGGAATCCAACAGAAGCTGTTGAAGTTCGATTCCCACACACAAAGCCACTGTGGAAAGAGTATTTTCGCTGACGTCGGTCCAATGACAGAAATCGACTGCTGCCGGGTACTGTGGAATCAATCTTACAGTGCCAAGTTAACTACATGCTGACTTGCATGGAGTTTTATAGATACGTAAAAGGGAAAAAAATGACTTGCTGAAAAAGGTGAAACCGTCCGAAAAATACGGCGATCAACCGTTTCTGCGGCAACAAGTTCCATGTAATTGTATTCTAAATAAAAAGTGATTGTATTAAATAAAATTTTTACTTCATTTCTACACCCCCATCTCAGTGTGTCCCGACGAAATCCCAGCTAGATATAGCAACCGTAACCGTAACTACTATTGTGAGTTTGAATGTCAAAAATGGATCGAAGTCTGAAAATGATGATTATAAATTGACAAGATAGTATACATTACGCCTGATACGTCAACCAAATTTGTGAGGAATGGAAACCTGCCTAAAAGCGGAAAGAGTTTCGCCATTGATTTAAACATAGACGAAACCTTGTACATCAACAAACAACGAACTAACCAAAACAAGAGTTGAAGCATTCAGCGAATTAAAAAGTAATATTCTATCTATTGATCTCACTGAAAATTCTTAGAATTTGTGGTTTCATACGTCTCTACCGGAACTGAAACTGAGGATCACAGAGAGAAGGCTGAAAAACTAAATTCTATTTTGCGAGATTCTTTCACGCGGTTCTTACTTCCCGTCGTCAGATACGAAAGTGACAAATATCGGATAAGTGACGGCTGGATAGAAATCTACGAAAATCTCTTAAAAAGGGAAAAATCAAGTTGATGTGATAAAATACCTATACGATTAAACGTAGAGCAACGACAGGACTTACTCCTTTTCTAGCAGCAGCTCCCGTCGCTGAGAAGCGACACCTTCCAAGTGATTCCAAAAATTTTCAACGGTTTCGTTTTCAAGAAAGATCGACAGACAGATACAGTTTTGGAACACGTTTTATGACCTTTCTGGAGTGAGAAAATCTCATCGTTACTAAGGAATGATGAAATGCGTTTGAAGCTATCTGAGATCTCAGATATTGCGATAGTGAAAATCATGGTCGAACAGTTTGAGAGGAATGGACATCTCTAAAAAGGGCAATCACAGAAGTTGGGCAGGCAAACATAGGTACAGGAAAGGTAAGTGCAAAGAAACTTTGGGTAACAGAATAATTAAGTTGATCGAGGAAGGAAGATAATAGAAATGATGTTCAGGAAAATTCAAATTCAAGAATACAGAGATGTTAATCCCATAGGAATGAAATAAATAGGAAGCGCAGCGAAGCCAAGACAAAATAGTTGCGGGAGGCATCTAAAGAAATCGAAAAAGTAATGGTGGTGAGGAGGATTGATTCACTACAGAGAAAAGTTAAAACAGCCTTCGGTGAAATCAAACGGAACGGGGATGGGTATTCCACTATTAAGCGCGGAGGAGAAAGCAGATAAGTGGTCTTTGACGAGGGGAGGAACTATCTGTTGACGTGATAGAAGAAACGGGAGTCGATACTGTAGTCATGGGGGATCCAGTATTAGTCGGAATTTAACAGATCTTCGGAAGCCGTGCAGTCAGATACGGAAGGAATAGGTGACATTTCTTCGGAATTCCTTCAATCACTGTAGGAAATGGCAACTAAGTGATTATTCAAGTTGGTGTGCAGTATCTAAGTCTATGACCGTGTATAATCTATAAAAGTCGACAGACTTACGGAAAAATACCATTCACACAATCCTGAAGATAGTATGGGCATGTAAGTGCGAGAGCGTAACGGCTCATGCATTCAAGTTGCTGACAAGAATAACTCTCAGAAGAATGAATAGAAAAGAAAACTGTGGATGGTTTGAATGACGCTCAGTTTGGGCTCCGGGAAGGTAAGGGTAGAAGAGTGGCAATTCTGACGTTGCGCTTTATAATTGCAGCAACACTTTAAAAAATCAAAATACTTTTATAGAACGCGTCAACCTGAAAAAAGCGTGTGGTAATGTAAAATGGTGCAAGACGTACGAAATTAAGAGAAAAAGGGGGGTAAGCTATAGCGAAAGATGGGTGATATACAATAAGTAGAAGAACCAAGAAGGAATAGTAATACCTTAAGACCAAGAATCACGTGTTCGGATTGAAAAGAGCGTAAGACAGGGATGCAGTCTTTTGCACCTACTGTTCAGTCTAAACATCGAATAAGCAATGACGGAAATTAAAGAAAGGTTCAAGAGTGGAATTAACGATCAGGGTGAAAGGATGTCCATGTGAGATTCGCTGATCACATTGGTATCCTTAGTGAAAGTGAAGAATCACAAGAGATGTTGAATGAAATGAAGTCTAACGAGCAGGAATAACCGAACAAAGACGAAAATAATGAGGAGTAGCAGGAATGAGATTAGCCACAAATTTAACATCAAAATTAGTGACAACGAAATGGACGGAGTTGAGGAATTCCGCTGCCTTGGAAGAAAATAACCCATGACAGAGGAAGCAAGGATGATTTAAAGAACTGAGGGCATTCCTGGCCAAAAAGGTCTACTAGTATCACCCACTGACCTTAATCTGAGGAAGAAATTTGTGAGCGAAGCATTGTACGGTAGTTAATCATGGACTGAGAAGACCGTAAAAAAGGAGAATTGAATGGTTTGTGGTACTATAGAAGGATGTTGAAAATTAGGTGAAATATTAAGCTAAGCAATGAGGAGATTCTCCGTAGAATCAACATAGAAAGGAACATAAAGAAAACACAACAACAAGAAGGGACAACATAATAGGGTACGCGTTCAGACATCAGGGAATGTCTTCTAAGGTACTAGATTTGAGTTGTTGAATGTACGAACTATAGGGGAAGACAGAGACTGGAATACAAGAGACGTTATGCTTCACGCTCTGGTTTACTGTTAAAATTCCGAGAGTCTATCAGTATACTGTTTGTTCTAGGTGTTGTTGTTGTGGACTTCACCCCGAAAACTGATTTTGATGCAAATCTCCACGCTAATATACCCTGTAAAAGCCTCTTCATCTCCAAATAACTACTGCAACACACACCAATCACAACCTGTTCACTATGCTCGTCCTTTGGTCTTCTCTGCTATTTTTAGCCCCTCCCCACACACAAATATTAAATCGACAGTCCCTTGATGTTTCAGCATGTGCCGTATCAAACAATCCCTTCTGTTAGTCAAGTTATGCCACAAATTTCTTATCTTCCCAATTCTATTCATGATCTCCTCATAAGTTACACGATCTACTCATGTAATGTTAAGTGTTGTTCTGCAGTACCACTCTTCAAAAGCCGATGTTCCCATCTTGTCTGAACTGCTTATTGCCCTCATTTCACTTCCGTACAAGTCTACACTCCAGACAAATGTCTCCAGAAAAGGTTTCGTAACACTTATTCTGATATTAAGTGTTAAAAATTTCCCTTTTCAGAAACTCTTGACATTGCCATTCTGCATTTTATATCCTATCTGCTGCTATCATTCTTTACTTTACTCCTCAAACAGCAAAACTCATCTACTACTTTTAGTGCGTCATTTCCTAATCTGATTCTCCCAGCTTCGCTTGATGTAATTCCTTCCACGTATATTGCCCGAAAAGAGCACGAAAGCAAATGAAAGGTGTAGTAGCTCACACGGTGGCATACCAGTAATGGCTCTTCCAGCACATTATTCGCAACTGGAACAGGAAACGGGAGAAGTGTCGGTGTTACACATGCTAAATTGGCTTGCTCATCATAGGTATAAATATTCACACACGAGCTGGAGACGAGTAGTCACGCACTATGACGTTTCTGTTGGAATATGTAGCTATGCTTTACGGAGTTCCTCCCTCAACTGGTGAAGGTCCACGGAAGTGTGTTCACAGATCGAAAATGGCGATTACGGTTCTGTTGGATTCTCATCTTGGAAATTTGGAAATTTGAAACCAAAGAAGATACTTCGAAGTCTTGATGAAGTTCTTCCATTCACTAGCTGTAGGCATTCAATGCCATGAGACAACTTGCATTTTCCTGGTGAAACAGACTTTCCTCCACGGGAAGGCATTCGTCATCCATGGATGAAATTAATCCCTGAAGAAGTGTACTAATCAAATTATCCAAGAGCACATTCCACGTTGATTAATAACTTTGTCATGAAAACGTCCCCTACCGTGTTTCGTTCGTCCTTCAATGGTTGCAGTATGCTTCTCCTTTTAGATTTCTTGCTGGGCACACTAACATGCAACAGTCCGTTTTCGGTAATGTCAGCAATTTCAAGTCTCCCCTTGGACGTACTATCATTAGCGTGTGTGTTGGCAGACTCTGTCAATCTTCTTCGGAGCACAGTATGCAACAGTGTTCGCTAGACTAACGTACACACAAGTCTAGCCGCTCGTAGTTTGTTTAGCTGTGATAGTATGTCACAGCAAGGCTGCTGAAGCATAAGTAACTAGAGGAAAGATGGATACCACCTGTAGGAAAATTAGACAGTTTGGAGAAAAGATAAGCATGTGTATGAATATCAAGAGCTCAGATGGCAAACTGTCATTAAGTAAAGAAGGTAAAGCTGTAAGGTGGAAGGAATATATAGAGGATCTATTTGAGGGCAGCAAACTTGCGTTAAATACTAAAGAAAGAGACATGGATGTCCGCGAAGATGAGATGGGAAGTATTTTAGTGCGGGAAGAGCGCTGAAAGACTAAGTCGAAAAATATAATAATTTAATTACAAAGAAGACAGGTGCTCACAGGTGTGAATACTACCGAACCGTCAGTTTCGGTTATCTTTGGTATACGGACATGGATCATTTACAAAGGAAAGGAAATGTTGGTAGAAGTCGACATCGGAGATGATGTTTGGGTCCTGCAGAAACGAAGAAACATGCGAGGCAATATTGATCCTACAACGTCTCTTAGAATAGGCACTGAAAAAGGGAAACATACTTTTATATCGTTTGTTGAATAAGACGAAACTTTTCACAATGGGGTCTGGGTAACACACAGTGAAATTCTGAATGTAGAAGGGATTAAATAAGGGACCGAAAGATTATTTACACGTGTACAGACCAGACAGCAGTTACGATAGATAGCAATAATTCAGAAGGGAGTGAGACAGCGTTATAGCCTACCCCCAAGGATGTTCAATGTCTTCATTGAGTAAGCAGTCAAGAAAACCAAGGAGAATGAGAATTAAAATTAATGGAGAGGGAATAAAAACTTTGAGGATTCCTAATGGCATTGCACCAGTAATTATGTGAGAAACTGCGAAGGAGTTTGGACGATAAGTTGATCGCAATGGATAGTGTCTTGAAAAGAGGTTATAAGATGTACATCAACGACAGTAAAACAGGGTGATGGAATTGGATGATGCTGAGAGAATTAGATTACGAAACGAGACGCTGAAAGTAGAGTAGTTTTGTTGTGTGGGCAGTAAACAATTGATGATGCTCGAGGTTGAAAGAATTTAAAAGATAGGCAATAGCAAGAAAACCATTTTTAAGAAAGAACAATTTGTTAGCATCTTATACCAATTTGATTAAATCTTATTTCTGAAGGTATTTGCGTGGAGTGTACCATGTACAGAAGTGAAATGTGGATGATAAGCAGTTCAGATAAGAAGAGAATAGAATCATTTGAATCGTGTTGCTTCAGGAGGATGCTAAAGATCGGATGGGTAGTTGATGAAACTAATAACGATGTACTGAATCGAATAGAGCAGAAAAGAAACCCATGATTCAATTTGATTAAAAGAAAGGACCGGTCGATAGTACACCTTCTAAGACATCAAGGCGTCACTAATTTAATGCTGAAGGAAAGCGTGAAGGAAGGGAAGGGGTAAAAATTGTAGAGGGTCACCAAGAGATTAGTGTAGTAAGCAGGTTCGGAAGAATGTGTTTTGCAGTAGTCACTTGGAGATGAAGAGACAGGATTAGTATGGAGAGCTGTCTCAAACCAGTCCCAGACTGAAGACAAGGACGACGATGACGACGACGACGATGATGATTACTACTACTACTTACTTACTTACTTTCCTTTGGTCTTCCTGACCCATCTTAATCCACGTCCATCTGAAACATCAATGGCACGATCACACCATAGTTGTCACAACAGTTGCTTGCGATTTGGCAGTAATTTTCATACGCTGTAATTTACAAACGCTGACATCACTTCACTCGCAGTATTATATACACTGAAGTGATAAAAGTCATAGGATACGTCCTAATATCGTGGAAGTCATTGAAAGACCGCCCCACAGAAACATTGAACCAAGCCGCGTGTATAGCCGTCCGTAATTGCGAAAGTGTTGACGGTGTATGATTTTGTGCACGAACTGACCTCACGATTCAGCCCCATAAATGTTTGATAGAGTTCATGTCGGGTGATGTGGCTGGCCAAACCGTTCGCTTGAATTGTCCAGAATGTTTTTCAAAGCAGTCGCAAACTATTGTGATTCGATGACATGACGTTGTTATTTGCTAACATAAAGTCAATGAATGGCTGCAAATGATCTGCAAGTTGCCGAACATAACCATTTCCAGCTAATGATGGTTTCAATTGGACAATAGGGTCCAGTTCATTCCACGTAAACACAGCCCACACGATTCTGGAACAACCACCAGCTTACACACTGCCTTGACAACTGGGGTTCATGGCTTCGTGGGGTCTGCACCACACGTGAGCCCTACCATCAACTCTTACCAACTAACATCGGAACTCATCTGCCCGGGTCACGGTTTTCCAGTCGTCTAAGGTCCAATCGATATGATCACGAGCCCAGGAGAGGCGCTGAAGGCGACTTCGTGCTGTTAGCAAAGGCATTCGCGTGTGTCATCTGCTGTCATGGCTCATTATCGCCAAATTTCCTCGCACTTTTCTAACGGATAGATCGTCGTACGTCCCACATTGGTGTATGCGGTCATTTCACGCAGTGTTGCTTGTCTTTTAGCACCGACAACTCTACACAAACGCCGCTGTTCTCTGTCGTTAAGTGACGGCCGTTGAACACTGCGTTGTCCGTGGTGAGAGTTATTGCTTGAAATTTGATATTCTCGGCACATTCGTGACACTGTGGATCTCGGAATATTGAATTCCCTAGCGATTTTCGTAATAGAACGTACTATGCATGTAGCTCGAACTACCATTTCGTGTTCGAAGTCTGTTAATTCCCGTCATACGGCCATAATCACGTCGGAAATCTTTCCACTTGAATCACCTAAATACAAATGGCAGCTCCGGCAATGCGTTGTCTTTTTGTATCTTGTTTACGCAATACTGCCACCATTTGCATATGTGCAAATTGCTATCCCATGTCTTTTGTCACCTCATTCTATATAGGGTGTTCAGAAACAGTCTGAAAAGATTATAAGGGTGCTGCAGAGTAAGCTGAGCTTCGAAATAATATTTTTATGAAAAATTTGTTATGCTGCACCGTTTTAGAGTCAATTCGCACTGAAGTTAACCAGTCACGTTATTGCGTTCGGAAATTCAAGCGGCTCGCAGTGACGGTGTCGCCAAAAATGCCTTCCGGTTGGTTTCCTAAAACCAAACAAGAGAGCGTTACCGAAACTGGACATGACACGGTAGTTACGATCTAAGCCGAGCAAAAGGCTGAGCAGTCTCGTGTGCTGTCATCAACAGCGTACGTTATGAGAACAGTTAACGGCAGTGGCGTCTGGTGGGCCGCTTGAATTAGCGCGCAGTAGCGTGATTGGCTAACTTCAGTAATAACTAAGTCGGGAAAGGAGCATCACGACGATAGTGAACGCGCTGGGATGAGTCCAATTGTTTATTAGAAAGAGACTCATAAGAAACACCACCACGGTTTCTGTCTAAATTTTTGCATTTCACACATTACCGTCGCACATATGAATAATTTTCGCCTCTTTAGACGTAATGCAGCTGTGACTTTGACCTCCACGAAGGTTGAGGAGAATCCCACTTCTAGTCTATTTCACGTGAATTCCGGTGGAGTTTCCTCAAAAACAGAGCGGTCGGTTTCCTAGTGTAGCCTTGAGCAATTGAGACGGTGATGTCTGTAATCACCTAGACATGATGCTAAATCCTGTCTCCCCTCCCTTCTTTCTTCCCTCCAAAATAAGAACGAAATAAAGGTTTTGATGCGTTGCCGTTAGGGGGATTTGTGTGGCCTCTGTCTTAGATGCCATATGAAATCGGAATTTTTATTTTATTTTTTCAATGATTACATTGATAGTGATGTGTTGGTAAATGTGCCAACACCTTGTAGATAGAGGCGGCCTAAATGCACGCTATCTAACGCAGACGGGCGTGAATTCTGGAACTGGATAAGTAGTGAATTCTAATAAGAAAAGTATGCAGCTCCTCGAATACTTAACTTTATTCTATCCTTGTGGTACATCGCTCTTGATAATACAAATAAGACTATCTTCAGATACGGTTAATGGCGCCTTGCTAGGTCGTAGCCATGGACTTAGCTGAAGGCTATTCTGTCTCTCGGCAAATGAGAGAAAGGCTTCATAAGTGTAGTCGCTAGCAAAGTCGTCGTACAACTGGGGCGAGTGCTCGTCCGTATCTCGAGACCTGCCTTGTGGTGGCGCTCGGTCTGCGATCACACAGTGGCGACACGCGGGTCCGACATGTACTAAATGGACCGCCGCCGATTTAAGCTACCACCTAACAAGTGTGGTGTCTGGCGGTGACACCACATTCCTCCCCCGCAAATCGGCGAACGGTCGTGTTATAAGGCTTCCGCCCGCCGTGGGGAGGACCCCATGTTGACGTATGCGATGAGGTGGGGAGCCTAACAACAGGCGAGGCTGTGTCACCCGCACCCGGCCATTCGGTCCGAGGGGACCTAGGAAACGCCTGAAAACCTAGTCCAGGGTGCACGTCAACATGCGGTGTATGCGCCCGTGAAGAGACAGGAGGAGCCGAAGGGTCGACCTCCATTGCGTCGGGGTACCCGACGCGCGATGACGTCGTGTGGTCCGGAGCGGGCAAGAGTTCCATGGCGGAGGACAGCTGGTCACGGGAAGCGATCGGCGGCGCGTGACCCAGGGAGGCGCTTGGCGGCTGCAGCGAAGCGTCGAATGCGGGCGGCGCCGGCTGGAGGACAGGCGGCGGCGGCGGCTGCGGCGGCGCGTCGCCATGGGGCAAAATGGAAGGCATCGTCGGTAACACCTGGGGATGAGGCGAGCCAGTAGATGGGTCCCCAGGGCGCTGACCGGACGGCACCGTCGCTGAAAGCAGACGGGGAGCGGCAGAACCCGTGCGACGACAGAGGCGCAGCTGATTGAGATGCCGACGCACCTCACCAGAGGCCCCCAAAACCAAATACATCGCGCGGCCGAGGCAACGAAGAATGCGCCCTGCGAGCCAACGCCGTGAACCTCGATAATTGCGATAGAATACAACGTCGCCTGGAGCAAAAGCAGGATTCTGCCGCTGCACAGGAACCTGATGCGGCGGATGCAGCAAAGACATCAAGGTTCGATGAGGACGACCGTGGAGCAACTCAGCCGGCGAGCGACCATCTCGGGGCTGAGAGCGATACGATGACAAAAAGAGCAACAACGCGTCCTCCCGAGAATGCGACTCTTTCAACTTCAACATCTGTGACTTGAAAGTCCGGACCAATCGTTCAGCGGCACCGTTTGACTGAGGCGAAAACGGCGCGGATGTCAGATGTTGAATACCATTGGCCTTGCAGAATGACTGAAATTCTGCGGACATGAATTGTGGGCCATTGTCGGAAACAATAGTCTGCGGAAGACCTTCAATGCAAAAAATAGCGGATAACGCTTGGATGGTGGCAGAGGACGTCGTGGAAGACATCCAGACGACAAAAGGAAAATTACTGAAGGCATCTACCAGAACCAACCATCGAGCATTCCAGAATGGACCAGCAAAATCGATGTGCAAGCGTTGCCAAGGGGAAGTGGCTTTTGGCCATGCAAAGACTTTCCGCGGCGGTGCGGATTGTTGTTCGTCACACGCCGTGCAAGAAGAACACATATTCGTAATCGCAGCATCGATTCCGAACCAAGTACAGTGCTGACGAGCAAGTTGTTTCGTTCGCACTATACCCCAATGTCCTTGGTGAGGAAGCCGTAAGACAGAGGACTGTAACGAACGTGGGGCCACGACTCTGGACTGATCATTATCAGAACGCAACATCAAACACCACGTCGAACAAAAAGTATCTCCCTATGAGCAAAAAATCTGCGAACCAACGGATCCTCGATTCGAGACTTTGACAAAGGCCATTGCACAGAACGTTTCTGATGTTCGCATACGGGAACAGATTTTGAAACTAGTTAATCCCATCCTCGTCGCCAATGATGTGTTGGTAAATGTGCCAACACCTTGTAGAGAGAGGCGGCCTAAATGCACGCTATCTAACGCAGACGGGCGTGAATTCTGGAACTGGATAAGTAGTGAATTCTAATAAGAAAAGTATGCAGCTCCTCGAATACTTAACTTTATTCTATCCTTGTGGTACATCGCTCTTGATAATACAAATAAGACTATCTTCAGATACGGTTAATGGCGCCTTGCTAGGTCGTAGCCATGGACTTAGCTGAAGGCTATTCTAACTGTCTCTCGGCAAATGAGAGAAAGGCTTCATAAGTGTAGTCGCTAGCATAGTCGTCGTACAACTGGGGCGAGTGCTCGTCCGTATCTCGAGACCTGCCTTGTGGTGGCGCTCGGTCTGCGATCACACAGTGGCGACACGCGGGTCCGACATGTACTAAATGGACCGCCGCCGATTTAAGCTACCACCTAGCAAGTGTGGTGTCTGGCGGTGACACCACAGATAGTAAGCATATTACCATTGCAGGTGACAGCAAACTAAACGTATCTGATGTGAAGAGGAAGCAAAATCCTGCGCTTCAGTGTGCTCTATGCTCTACGTAGTAACACTGTCATGTCAGAAACTAAACTTTGTCAGTTCTTTCCTTTAAGTCGTTATCCAGTTCTGCTTGTGAATGGTACTACTGCCGCTGCACTTATCACATAAATTAATTTCTTCCCCAACAAAGAAGGAAGCGTTGTACTAGCATGAACTTCAGGAAGAAAGCTCTGTTTTCATTATTGAGATTATCACTGGCACATGTCTGGCTTTGTTCCTACTTCAAGGTTTAATGGTTTTGTGTTAATTTCAGTGGCCATGTGTACGTCCTGTTGCTATAACAGCACTGTAATCTTACGTGAAGGGATTGTGTAATTTTTCTGTCGAGAATTACCGCATCTGTGTGTTTCCCGTGTTAAAGAGTGTCGTGTTCTTCTTCTTAATCGAAAACAGTACGCTGTCGATGTGGAATGCACCTGGCAAAGCACGCCAACTGAACGACGCTGAACGACAGTCATCGTAAATTTTGCTCACAGATTTCATCCGTTCGTCACTCTTCCTTGTGTTAAACTAGTAGATGCTGTATTTATCGCATTGGTCTCTCAAGAGTCCAGTTCAGATGCAACTGTGGTTAGAAACATAATTCGTTTATGCATTTTTTTTTGGAGATGAGCAATTTTTTGTGTGTACTCATTTAACACAGCTTCTACATATTCGTTGTTTTGTTAAACTTAGTACGAGGCGTGTCGGAGTGTTACTAGCCTAACAAATAAAGAATGACAGAAATTTCCTGATACCGATGTATTTTTCAATATAATACCCGTGTACGCTCAGATAAATTCCGCAAATAATTTAAATAAAAGGTATTCGATTTAGAGTCCACCCAAGAGTTCTTAGCATCAATCACTGTATCATCATTGTAAACTCGTCGTCTTTTGAGGTATATTTTTGGGTTTGGGAAAAGAAAAAAGTGTGATGGAGCCAGATTTGAAGGATATGGCGAATGACGTAACAATTTGAACCCGCAGCCGCGCAGTTTCCAGTGTTGCGAGAGCTTTGTGCGCCGCTGCATTGTCCTGATGCAAAAGAACTCCGCGCGTAAATTTTCCGCGCCTTTTTTACTTTATCTGTTCTCTCAAATGGCGCAGGAGGGTGCAATAGTATGATGCATCGACAGTTACCCCTTTTGAAAGTAATCCACCATAATTATCCCTTCTGCATCCCAGAAGACCCAATGCCATCACTTTACCGGCTGATTTTTGCACCCGGAATTTTTTTGAGGTTGGGGACGAAGGATGTTGTTTTGTCTCACGATCAAAATGGCGAACTCACGTTTCGTCCATTGTAACATACCTTCCAAGAAAGCCGTCTTCATCCGCTTCAAATTGGCGGACGATTTCTTCACGACGCTGCACACGCTCCCGTCTCTGATCTGCACGGAAGTCTTTCGGAGGGAGGAGGAGATTAGTGTTTAACGTCCCGTCGACAACGAGGTCATTAGAGACGGAGCGCAAGCTCGGGCGAGGGAAGGATGGGGAAGGAAATCGGCCGTACCATTTCGAAGGAACCATCCCGGCATTTGTCTGAAGCGATTTAGGGAAATCACGGAAAACCTAAATCAGGATGGCCGGAGACGGGATTGAACCGTCGTCCTCCCGAATGCGAGTTCAGTGTGCTAACCACTGCGCCACCTCGCTCGGTGAAGAAGTCTTTCGGGACCCACCGAGATTAAACTTTCCACATTCCCAAAATATCCACAACAGTGTCACGAGCACGCTCATGGCAGATTTCAAATGTGGTTTCAATGTGCTGCAACGTTGTTTGACTATCCCGCAAAATCGTATCGTGAAATTCAGTCACCGTTTCGTCAGTAGCGACGGAGACAGCCCTTCCGCTCCTTGGCGCATATTCCACACTCGTTCTTCCACGTTTGAAGTAGGACACCCTGTTTTTCACTGTTGCGTAAGACGGGGCACTGTGCTTCAGTGTATTCCGCATGTCCTCCGCAATTTCCTTCGGCGTCATTCCCTTCAAATGAAGATATTCAATCACAGCACGGTTCTTTATTCTCTTGATATTCGCCATTTTGCTTACACTACATTATACAACGCACGCTAGCTGGAACCGCGAAATTTGACTTGCATAGCCACAAAGGGTCACCATAAAAGTAGGTGGTTGTGTTTGTGCGAGGCATTGCGGTAACTACCTCGGGCTAGAAACTTTCCGACCGCCCCTCTTATCACCGGCGAGCCTGTTACACGACTGCCTCGAGACAGGAAAGAGCCCTGGATTTTCGGAATACCATGCAGCTGGCGATTAATTATTTCAGTCTTCGCTTCACAAGATAGTTTGATAATGAAGCAAAGTACAAGAGTTAGGGAAAGTAATCAGATCCCATGCAGCTGGCAGTCACACTGGCTTTCCTGGCAAGTGCCTCTGCCACCCCCCCCCCCCCCCCCCCCCCCCTCCGTCACCGTGTCGTTATAATTATACTTGTTTCGGGTTCGGGTGTGGTGGTTCCGATCGATTCGTTAGCTGTTCGCTGGAAAGGCAACCAATCTATGCAAAGCGATTGAGCTTCTTAGGGAAGATGTTGTTCACCATCTTATTTATTTTGCACTTCCAAATGAAACTTCGAAGACTTTTCTGTCTTGTCTCTACCACTATCGGAAGTATGAGGTGCCTTTCGTTCCGGAAAATGTAAAAATTGCTGGACCCCATGCATTCTAGGAATACTAATTATCTAACTAACTGCCCTAATATTTAATTAGAAATTTTCACTTTTATTTTCGTTGATTGCCCTATAAAAACCATGGCTTTAGTCTTTTTCACATTATGTTCATTCCATTTTCCTCACAGCTGTTGTTCATTTCTTGTAACGTAATGTCAATTGCCTTTTCATTTTCGCTTAGTACTTCTGTGTCATCAGCGAATCTTACACATGTTATTATCTTGCCTCGAATTGTGACACAACTCTTTCATTGGAAGCAGTTTATAATTAAGAGCACGAAATACGTGTAGATACTGAGCAGGGTAGGTGAAAGGCAACAGCCTTATTTAACCCCTTTCTCCAAATTTAATCGTCCCGTCTTCTCATAGCCTTACTTTCAGTTGTTGTGCCACACATACGTTGCTAATTAGTCTTTCTTTCGAGATAACTCCAATTCAGGACGTCTGAAGATTAGTCGACCTAATTTTTTCGAAGTCTGCAGTAACTGCAAAGACTTCCCTACTTTTTTTATAAGTATCTTTCTCCAGTTGTTCGTCACAATCCAGTTACTTCTTTTGCTGCTTTGCCCGTTCTGAAGCCCAAGTGTTCTACATCCTGTTCTCTCTGAATTTTAGATTGCAGTCGTGTAGTCATTATTCTTAGCAGCTTTCTGACGAATAAAATATATTTATTGTTCCGTACTCCGTACATTTCGTGGCATTAATTTCTTTTGTATTTAAATCATCATTGTTTATGTGATATCGTCTCACCTTTCTCATAAAACTTGGTTCAGAAACACTTTATTTCCGTCTTTCCTTGGCGTAAACTTTTTATCACAAGCTGCGACATGGTCGCGATCGAACAGTGGTCCAGAAAGTATAGAGTAAATGTCTTTATTTCCGTCTGTGATGACAAAATTTGTGATCGTAGACGGAAATGACGAAATCTAATGCTTTTGGTCGTAATCCCATCTCACCAGTTATTGTGGAAACACATTTTATTTCCTTAAGCGCCATCTCAGCGTCTTCCATAATAATTGGAAATCCCTAGTCCTCACCGAGTAATTCTTCGCCATTCTCCTTGTTCACAGCATCTGAACGCCTTTTCGCCTCGTATAATTCTGAAAGCACCTTTTCCATTCATTCATTATTCCTTGCTTTCCTGCAATTTCATTACCATTCTCATGATTTGTCACGCACGTAGTGTTCGCTTTCCTCTTTATTTACTTCCCTCTATATCAAAGCGTACACCCCCCCCCCCTCCTGTTCTGACTAGTTCTAGTTCCATAATTCATTCACGTTTCTTGTAGCCGTTTTGCTCTACTTTTCGTAGTTGATTATTTAAGTCATTGTCTTTTGCTACCTCGAATTTTTTACTTTTTCTCCTTTCTTCCACCCTGTCCAACACTGTTTCTCATCGTTTCCCATTGTTTCTTAGAGTTAAAAAAAGTAACAAGACCGTCGCAACTTCCGCTGCTTTATGTATACAGTTTCTCAGACTACTTCAGTTGTTGTTACTGCTGTCTGATTTATTTGGGTTGTTTTATCTCGTAATGTGATTGTGTTCTGAGTGTTGTGACCGTGGAAAATGGGGAAGTAACGACGCCCACCGTTGGCACTTGCACCGTCATCAGCGATTACTTCTGCACAGTCGGCAGCCAAAACATTGCGACACAATAGCAAGTTAATAAATTCAACTGTCCTGTAGCAGCACAGCGGAAGCAGTCGACGCGCTGATCAATCTCTGCACACGGCAATCTAATTTGAGTAACCTCCCGCTGGCAGCTGCGGGAGTGCAGGCGAGGCTACGAGCTAATGAAGTTGACGCAGCGAGGCGAGGCGGGACGGAGACGTGCTATCTGCTTCCTCTCGCTCATCCGACTGCAAACTCCGGCCTGCAGCGGCGCCTCCTGCCGCCGGAAAACGCCGCGAGGGCGCGCGCCAGCTGCCGGCTGCCGCCTCAAAGCAATGACGTTTCATCTGCCTCTGTGCTAAATCCTGAGCAGCCCGGTGGCGTATCCGTGCTCGTCTCTGAAGTGCGAGAGTGAACTCACGGGTTGATTGCTTTCATTCTGCAGGGAAGGTTGAACTTATTTGTACTGTATGTACAGAGTTGGTGCTAAGTTCGTGGCGTTATTGTTTTGCGTGTTGGTATTCCGATTTCTATGAGTTCTTTACCGATTACCATTTTTATGTGTGGTTTTCTATTGCTGTTGGAGTTCACATACTGTCACTTAGTCATTTGGAGGTAGTGAGTGGAGCTGTGAACGCTAGAAAATGCAGTACCAAGTGGAGAAATCAAAACATTTCCGATATGTTCTTCTGTTAGAGTTCATTAGAGAGGGATAGCAGTGAAAGCAACCAGGAACATTTACGGCGTGTTTATACAGGGTGAAAAGTATTTAAGCCGACAAACTCTGGGAGGTTGTAGGGGACATCAAAACAAATATTTTTTCCTAATGTCATTTTTTCCTGTGAGGAGTATTTAAACCGGTAGAGGAAGAGTTCTCTGGCGGCAAATTAATTAAACCAAGAAACACTTTTCCATTTTTTTATGACCAAGAGACAACACATTAACACAACCCAATTCCAATTACAGTAGATTTTCAAAAATGCCTCCATTGACACGTAAACTAGGTTACACCGTCGGATCATGTTCTGTCTGACACGGGTAAAACCCCAGGAGTATCCTGAATTGTTCCTGCTGCAGCTACTATCCGGGCAACCAGATCCTCTTCTGATGCAACAGGAGTTGCGTAGACAACTGCTGCTGCTACTATCCGGGCAACCAGATCCTCTTCTGATGCAACAGGAGTTGCGTAGACAAGGTTGCGCACCTCTCCCCACACAAAAAAGTTCAGAGTGGACATATCTGGGGATCAAGCAGGCCATGGTACAAGACCATCTGTGCCAATCCACGTTTCTGGGGACCGTCGGTCCAGGAAACGACGCACACGAGACTGAAATGTGCCGGCGCCCCGTCATGTTGGAACCACATGCGCTGTCTTGTAGGGAGCGGGACGTCTTCCAGCAATTCTGGCAATGCTCTGGGTGGATAATCAACTGGTTCCAAGTTGTGGACACGCTGTAAGTGAAATGGGCGTAACAACTGCTCTCGAAGGACTGACCTTACATTCGTCTGATTCGTCCCCATGTTACGTGCAATTGCGCGAGTGCTGATTGAAGGATCCCGCCCCACATGCTGCAAGACAGCTTCCTCCAATTGCAGAGTTGTTACCGTGCGACGGCGTCTCTGTCCAGGTAATCTGCTAAATGACCCGGTCTCACGGAGACCTTGGCACATAGCAGCAAAGGTCGTATGATGCGGGATACGGCGATTAGGATATTGTTGTTGATAAACCCGCAGTGCAGCTCGTCAGTTGTGGTGCGCTGCGTAGTACGCACTAACCATATCAGTGTATTCACTCCATGTATATCGCTCCATTAGTAAACAGAGACAATGCACTACTACACTGGAGGACAGCAGTTGCCTACAACTGAAGATCTTAATACGGCCTCCAGCGGTTTAAATAATCCTCATAGGAAAAAAAGACATTACGGAAAAATATTTGTTTTGATGTCCCCTACAACCTCCCAAAGTTTGTCGGTTTAAAAACTTTCCACCATGTAGGTAAGGCCATTAGACACAGCACGGCAAGAAAGCGGTTTTCTCGAATTATAAGAAGGATCATTTTTACATTAGCGGCTCTTCACGTTGGGGAAGAAGTCCGGGGTTTGATGAATATCGTGTAAACGCATTAATCCACAATGATCCACGTCAGTGTACTCGAGAACTTGCAAATGTGGTGAACTGTGATCATCCCACCACCGTGCGACATCTGAATGCTGTTGAGGGGGAGGGGGGGATGTTCAAAAATCGGGTGTGTGGTACGGCATGCAGGTGACCATATGTGCATCTCTGCTTGCTCGTCATCAATTGGTTCGTGAACCGACCATTCCTACCCGGTATCGTTACTGGTAACGAGTAATCGTGTCTTTATGCTAACCTAAGGAAAAAGATTCCGAAGGTGGCAGGGGTAAAATACAGGGAGCGAAAGGCTATTTACAATTTGTACAGAAACCAGATGGCAGTTATAAGAGTCGAGGGACATGAAAGGGAAGCAGTTGTTGGGAAGGGAGTAAGACAGGGCTGTAGCCTCTCCCCGATGTTATTCAATCTGGATATTGAGCAAGCAGTAAAGGAAACAAAAGAAAAATTCGAAGTAGGTATTAAAATCCATGGAGAAGAAATAAAAACTTTGAGGTTCGCCGATGACATTGTAATTCTGTCAGAGACAGCAAAGGACTTGGAAGAGCAGTTGAACGGAATGGATAGCGTCTTGAAAGGAGGATATAAGATGAACTTCAACAAAAGTAAAACGAGGATAATGGAATGTAGTCGAATTAAGTCGGGTGATGCTGAGGGAATTAGATTAGAAAATGAGACACTTAAAGTAGTAAAGGAGTTTTGCTATTTGGGGAGCAAAATAACTGATGATGGTCGAAGTAGAGGGGATATAAAATGTAGACTGGCAATGGAAAGGAAAGCGTTTCTGAAGAAGAGAAATTTGTTAACATCGAGTATAGATTTAAGTGTAAGGAAGTCATTTCTGAAAGTATTTGTATGGAGTGCAGCCGTGTATGGAAGTGAAACATGGACGATAAATAGTTTGGACAAGAAGAGAATAGAAGCTTTCGAAATGTGGTGCTACAGAAGAATGCTGAAGATTAGATGGGTAGATCACATAACTAATGAGGAAGTGTTGAATAGGATTGGGGAGAAGAGAAGTTTGTGGCACAACTTGACCAGAAGAAGGGATCGGTTGGTAGGACATGTTCTGAGGCATCAAGGGATCACCAATTTAGTATTGGAGGGCAGCGTGGAGGGTAAAAATCGTAGAGGGAGACTAAGAGATTAATACACTAAGCAGATTCAGAAGGATGTAGGTTGCAGTAGGTACTGGGAGATGAAGAAGCTTGCACAGGATAGAGTAGCATGGAGAGCTGCATCAAACCAGTCTCAGGACTGAAGACCACAACAACAACAAGGAAAAAGAAGGCATGGGTGAGCCCAAACAAAGCAGCAACTCCCCGAACAAAGACGTGCGCTCATCCACAAAAGATAATGTTATGCATCCGGTGGAACAGCGACGGTGTGGTGTGCTACGAATTGCTTCCCCGAACGGTAACCATCACAGCTGACGTTTATTGCCAACGACTGAGACTTCTTGCAGACGAACTCCAAGAATAACAATTAGGAAGACAGCATGAAATTGTTGCTACTCCACGATAACGCCAGCCCGCATTCTGCTAGACTGACAAAAGACGCAGTACAGGAGTTGGGTCAGGAAGTCATTCCGCACCAGACATAATCGCTTGTACTTGCGGCCTCAGATTTTCACCTTTTGCGCTGTCTGTCGAACAGCCTCCAACGAACTTCCTTTCCGAATTAAAATACACTCTGAAAATGGCTCGACAAGTTCTGCGCCTCAAAACTGTGTGATTTTTACAGCCGCTGAATCGAAAAGTTGCCCTAGCGTTGGCAGACTGTTGTAAATAATGAAGGAGAATATATTATTGATCACTGAAGTTTCTGTTATGTATATCTGTTATGTCTGTTAAACTTATGGAAGGACACTACGAACTTAAGTAACAAGCCAATACTTTCAACTAAGATTCTGGAAGTGTGCACGCTCACTGTGTCCACCCCTTCAACTCTTGGCGGCATTCCACTTCGTGTCCTGCAGCAATTGAGCCTCCGAAGTGCAGCGTTCTAATTCAAGACTTCCGCAAATGGGAACAGTTGTGACTGGGTTCATGTTGTGGCAATCGTGGCTGGCTTACTGGTGACGGTTCAAAAATGGTTCAAATGGCTCTGAGCACTATGGGACTCAACTGCTGAGGTCATTAGTCCCCTAGAACTTAGAACTAGTTAAACCTAAGGACATCACAAACATCCATGCCCGAGGCAGGATTCGAACCTGCGACCGTAGCGGTCTTGCGGTTCCAGACTGCAGCGCCTTTAACCGCACGGCCACTTCGGCCGGCTACTGGTGACGTACCGGCGTGCCCAGTAAGAGTTGAAGTTCACTATAGCCCGATGGATTGACTTCTGAGATATGCTCACTTCATCTGTTTATGAATTCACGGTTTGCCAAATATGGGAAATATCACTGCATTACCTGTTTCCTTTGATACAAAACGGCTCTGAGCACTATGGGACTTAACATCTAAGGTCATCAGTCCCCTAGACTTAGAACTACTTAAACCTAACTAACCTAAGGACATTACACACATCCATGCCCGAGGCAGGATTCGAATCTGCGACGGTAGCGGTCGCGCGGTTCCAGACTGAAGCGCTCAGATCCGCTCGGCCACACCGGCGGGCTCCTTTGATACAGCTTGAATGAATCCATCCCTGACGATTTTCTTGCTAGTGCGGCTCGCGGAAGTTCCTGAACAGCACACGAAAGTAGCAATAACTTGCCTCCCTATCCTTGAAATTCTTTGTTATGCGTAACTTTTAACGAATACATTACCTGCAGAATGCAATGAGAGGGAAAAAGTGAACCAACTATCAGCTGATGTAGAACGACTTAGAGAAATACCATTTCCTTTTTACACGGAAATTATTCTTTGAACAAGGATGTCCTGAATTCGTACCGCAAAGAAACAGCTTCAGCTGCCTTCACAGAACGTATTATTAAACACGAGCAGATTCTTAGTGTCTCTATCCCACCAATATTTCTATTGTCTGTGATGCGAAGAGCAGAAATATTCCTTGTCAAAGGACAGAACAGTACCCGCATTCAATCTTTAATCTTCGCCACGTCGTATAAAGATTTCTTTTTAATTTCATTGCCTTCCATTACGAGAGAGGACGGTCTCATGGGAAAATTTGAACACTATGGAGTCTGTAAATTCTGTTTTGGTACCGTGGTTTTGCATAATGTGGACAAAGATGGCTGTTCGCTTCATGTTGTGTTTGTATTCGTGATAACCTCATTGGTCAAGTAGAATGATGCCATCCAAGAACCTGACCTAGACTTACTATTCATATGCCGTTTTTTATCCTTTTTTTTTATCAACTTGATTGGTTGGTGAAGTTGCGGTACATCTTTGCCATATTTATTGGCTTCATTCCCTACATACAGGGGATGGACAAATACATGGAAACACCGTGAGAAATTCATGCTTGTGCGTAAATGCAGATGCTAGCAAAGCCTACAGGTTGCGCTTTTGTATCTGACCGCGAACGACACCTGTTCAATGTCCTCAGTACGTTGCAAGTGTCAGTGGTGGTCAGAACAGTGTTCTGTGTAGTTCTGCGCATTATATCGGAGCTATGTGAATTCGAACGTCGGCAAATTGTTGTTGATCGTTTGGTGGGTAGCCAAAGTGTCTGGTGTTCCAAGAGGCACCGTGCTGAATATTTTTACTGCATACAGGGAAAGCGGAAGAACAGAATCCGCTAAAGTCACAACGCGGACGAAAGTGTGATTGAAAGATAGTGACGGACGGTTATCGAAGAAGACTGTGACGAAATGTAAGAGCGCTACGGCTGCAAAAGTACCTGCAGAACGGAATGTCACAATCGCGAATCCTGTCAGCACCAGAACAACACGAAGGAAGCTGCAGAAGCAGGGAATTGCAGGGCGAGCTGGAATTCCAAAACTACTCATCAGTGATGCGAATGCCCGTGACAGGAACATGTGGTGCCACAGCCACAAAACCTGGACTATGAGAAATGAGTCTCGCTTGACACTAGTCCGAACTTCTGGGGGAGTTTACGTTTCAAGAGTGAAACTTGATGAGGGTTCAGTGATGATTTGGCAGCCATATCGTGGCATTAGCGTGGGTCCCTCAGTTACTCTGTAAGGTCACATCACTGCCAAAGATTGTCACCATTTTAACTGATCGGGGCCATCCCATGGTACAATGTTTTGTCCTCAGTGGTGATGCTGTGTTCATTCATCTTGCATCGTGCAGGCCTGATTTTGGGAGGAGCATGTCCCCTGACCACCACAGTCATCAGGTCTCATTACTGTTGAGACTTTGTGGTGGATTTTGCCGAGAGATATGCGTGATCGTCATTCACCTCCATCGTTACCCGTCCTTTCAACTGTATTGCAGGAATAATGGTATGAGATCCTCTTGGAAACCACACAGGACCTGTAGTTATCCAGTCTGTGACCACTGGAAGCTGTTTCGAGTGTCAACGGTTTTCCTACACAGTAGTAGGAATGGTAACATGTTGTTTTGTGGTGTGTCCGTGCTTTGTGCACTCATCTTTCATTTTAAGTCAATAAATTATAATAGAGGTCTTCCTGGAATTGCTTCATCTGCTTTTGGGATGTCTGAAAATAGATTTTTTCTTTGATGTTACTGTGGTTTGCTGAACCATTTTGTTAGATGTAAAGGTTTCTTCGGGATTTTTGTAATGCTTTGTATCAGTCCTTTTGGGATTTTGGTAATGCTTTCCGTTGGAAAATTTTTCTTGATTGCTCTGGTTAACGGCACATGAAGTCTTTTATAGATACCGAGTACATGCATAAAACGCGTACAGTATAAATTTCAGTTAATCTATGATTTAAAAAGTTAAAAATGTTTCATCATACTTATTTCTGCACCATTCTTTCTATGTAATTTTGTGTACTTCATGGGAAGAAAATTTCATGTTAATATAATCTGGCGAAGAGGTAAAAACAAAATGTCCGTAGACGCGTGCGCTGGTATTTACCACAGTCAAACGAAGCATATTGATCTGAAAGAGTCCTATATTTAATTTAGCGTGCCGATATAAACCTCGTACGAAACGTCTGGAATTAAAACTCCAGTTTAGTCACGCAGCAACGGCACGTTCCGAAAATTCTTTAAAGTATTTCTGATTCCGCCTCGTGTGACTTCTGTCGCTGTTACTTCATGTTAGTCTGTGATTAATCACCCTAGGAAGTTGCCAGATCATGTGCTATACTGATAACAGAATATTGAAAATATGTTAGCTGCAGGCAGTTTAAAGATCATGATGGACAATGCTGCCTGCAGTGGGGTAGTTTTTCCTGGAAACAAACACCGAGTTCGCTGACTTAAAACGTAATGGCGACGATATGTTCTAGTGTGCTGCAGGCACGTATCCGAGCCTAGTGTCATCGGGGTCCTAACAATCACCGAGAAACAGATATAACCTCCTTCAACAAACAGATAACTAAAACCATATATATGTTGACATATATTAGTTTTCATACTTGTTATCCTCCTGTTGGAGAATAGTGTGGCATAAAAACTAAGGATCTTGATAACAGCAAGGAACTTCACTTTTCAGCTGCTTGCCTGAGGGACAGAACACGTTGATGGTGCCGGCCGGAGTGGCCGAGCGGTTCTAGGCGCTTCAGTCTGGAACCGCGCGACCGCTAAGGTCGCAGGTTCGAATCCTGCCTCGGCCATGGATGTGTGTGATGTCCTTAGGTTAGTTAGGTTTAAGTAGTTTTAAGTTCTAGGGGACTGATGACCTCTGCTGTTAAGTCCCATAGTGCTCAGAGCCATTTGAACCACGTTGATGGTCTTGCAGCCTGAGTGGGTGCAGAAAAGGTTCCAAACGGCTGAAGGCGACCATGCACAATTTGGCTAAATCCAACAACAAATACAAGGTCCTTGAGTTATAAGAAGTTGAGTATGGGAAGAGGAAGAGAGAGAACGAGGGGGGGATCTTCCACTGAGAAAACAGTAATAGACAGATTGACATTTCCCAAGCGTGTGTGGAAACTGCCGAAACTGAAATTTCCCCATTTACGCGCTTTAATAGCCACAGTTGCAGTCTTGTATTCTCGATCGTCGTGCTGAGTGAATTTGCTACTGATAATGCAGAATGCACACTTCGATTTCATATCGTGTAATTTAGGACTTCACTGAATTGGTAAAGCTTGTGGGTAACATAAATCTTAAATCAGTTGTGTTCC
Source organism: Schistocerca serialis cubense (assembly GCF_023864345.2). NCBI lineage: Eukaryota > Metazoa > Arthropoda > Insecta > Orthoptera > Acrididae > Schistocerca > Schistocerca serialis. Next base: position 714,954,192 of record NC_064638.1, read on the forward strand.
TCTGAATTTAAATTTTCTTAAAGTTACATTATAGCGCTGTACTCAGCCCTGACAAAAATAAATTATTATGTTGAAATATTTTATATATTTCACTGAATTAGTTAATATAATTAAAATAGTAGGCGTTTGTGGCGTTTTAAAACCTTAAGGAATGGAAAATTTTAACTATAGAGAAAGCGGAAGGGGGACAAGACGTAGAAACCATAGTAGATAATTTGTAAATAAAGAACATATTGAACTGCAGCAAAAATCTACAGAGGGCATTAGGAGAGCCTTCATCACCCTGCTCACGAAAAGAGACACCAAAGATAAAATACATTTTCAAAATCACGAACGATTACACAGTCCCTTAGAGATCCTGATCGCTCACTATGTCGTCTGCGATCTGATTCCCCTCCCAGGTAAACATTGCGTTCCAAGACCATCAGCTCTGTGCCATACGCGCCCTCAAGACAGTGGTTCCCAGCGAGTCCGTTCCTAATCCATGGCAAATTTAGAGGAGCATTGGCAATCAAATGAAGAAGCTTACAGTCGTTTACTATTCCACACAGAAGTTCGTTGACTATGAAAGGATATCCGCCTAAAAAGATTTTATGACCTCTTCGACTCGATTATGACGCTTTTAGAAAACAGAAGGTTCCTTAAGAAAGAGCAGTTGGCAATTTCAAAATGATGTAATATATATGAGATGGTTTGCTATTGACTTTTTTCTTTTTTAAGGTCTGAGACAATTCTATCACTTTCTGAATGTTTCCTCAATGTAAAATTTGGAAGCACTTGAAATAGATTTCACGAGGTTCTTAACGTGATTATTCCAGTTTGGGTATTAAAAACTTCAAGCCACAAACGGTAGAATTATCACTACAGTAGGAGTTGATTGTCAACAAATGAAGAGGTAAAATCGGAACTAAAAAATGGATATCAAGAATTCTGACTTCAAAGGCACATTTCAGTAATATAACCAGCTTTCTGGGCTGCATCAAAGAAGTTTTTCATTGCATCCTCATCATCGTATTTAGCCGAAAGGAGATATGGTGTTGTCAACAATTTACCACCCAAGGAAGTGTACAGATTATCGACAGTGGGACGTGATGATTGAAGGTTGGCGATTGCAAATGTGATATCAAATATCGGAACATTAGTGTTACTGCACTTAGGCCTCTCACTAAAAATAGTACATTTATTTATTATTGCTACCCACGTGTGGGTCCTGCTGGACCGCACAATGTACAGCATGTGGTATTTGCGTGGCTTTGGTTTAGTTTTCGTCTAACACATACTACTTCCATTCCCTCCGAATGGGCTGTTTCCCGCTCGTCATACGATGTTGTTTCGGTCTTCTTTGACTTTTCTGCCAGGCCAGCTTAACACTTCCGAATTTTCTGCCTGATATATACCAGTGAGGTGTATAAGTTTGTGTAATTAATGCTCACTTCAGGTCCCTATCTGAATAAATGATGGTACGAGTATACTGTTCAGCTTTTTTATTTACTCTTCGCCTGTACATTCCTTCTTCAGTATAATGTTGATTTAAATTTTCCCGATGCCCTTCGACTTTTTTTTTCAATGCCTCTATTTTTGCTTAAAACGAGTGTATCAGCCCATTAAAGGCACTCTGATTTGATGACTGTGTTATAGTCTCTTGATTTTTTTAATAGATGTCTGAAAGCTGTTTCGGCTTTATGACAACCAATTTTGTAATCATTCTTTTCCAGGACAGTTTCCTGAATGGTTTCGCATAAATATTTGAACTGAGGAGCTACCTCGATTTTTACAAACGTAGTTTTTAGGATTTTGGGTGCCATATTCTTAAAGGCATTGGTGTATGTCCAATCTATTGACAGTGCTTAGACATTATCGGAGCATGTGACCAATGCAGGTGATGCAGTCTGAATATAGCTAGATGTATTTGAAAGTGTGCGTGATTCACTCCAAAGAAGGGCTAAAACATTTGTCAGGACATGTGGTAACAACGTACTGCAGGCCTTAGCAGGGGCGGCCAAGAATTTGGCTTGCAAGTCGTGCCCTGACTCACGTGCCATGGCACTCAGCTTGGCTGCACACTTCCCCCACTACCATTCCACGCTGTCTGAGCCTGAGGAGAAGCCCAGTCCCTGAGCAGAGAAAATCTCCGACCGAGTCGTGAATCGAATCTGGCCCCTTCGTTTAGCAAACCGCCACACTGACTGCGCAGCTATCGAGGCAGGCGTTGGTTGTAGTGGGACGACGCTGTTGTCTTCGGCAATGATCTCAGACTGGGGTTGAGCGGCACTTCTCTCTGACATTTGCAAGCATGTTGCTGCGTTGGCATATTAAACTTTCGAGGGCGTGTCTGTGCCGACTTAGTTCATTCGTTACTGCATCTGCCAGCTACTGTGCTTACTTGCGGTTTTGTCGCGGGGTACCAACTTCGCCTCAGAACCTCGTTCTTCGGACGACACCATACTCCGCGCGTTTAAATTTAACACAAAGTGCTTCTTGAAGCACGGAACATTCAATCGATTGCTGTAATTTTTTGCTCTTTCATTATCAACTAAATCTTTTAATAGATTATGCGTGGTGTTGTAATGTCGTTTCACAGCAAGTCTGCAGTACCTGTTGATTATGCGACTGCATAACAAATGTTGAAAACTCTCATCCCTCTCTTGTGTCATTCCCATTCATTTTTAAAGACTTGCAACCATATATCACCAGGCTGGCCGTTTTTGTGCTAATAGCCTCCGGAACTGTGAACGTCCTTCATACCACATACAAATAGCTGTGTTGACACGACAATTCTGGCGAACTGAAGAAAGTCGTGCAGACCGAGAAATACTGCACCGCAGTAGTAACTGAAATGTCGCGCCATACCGGGTGTACTTCTGCGAAGGACCCAGCAAAGTTTAGGCAAGCCGAGCCTTAGCCCGCACATCGGGCTCGCGTGCGGTTGGCACGCAGCGGCCAGCCATGGCCCAAGAAGTCTACGTGTTTGTAACAAACAGAGGACAGATTGGCCCATATCTCAACAGGTATTGGTTTCCGGACGTATTAGAGGAACTACCCTCGGATTTTTGACCAGTACTCTCTCCTGCAGGAATACATGCTACTTTTTTTTAAACTCCTTGTGTTTTGTGCGACGTATCGTGACTTGTTTGTTCAGTGTGTATTATAGTTTCGCAGTTGATAAAGTACCTGTTTTGGAAAGAGTAGTTCCACAGCTACACTCGATTGTTCTTATTTACTTATTTCGTTTTTTGCGACTAGACACATTCGGAAGCGCTCATTCTTGTGACCAGGAAGTTATCAAGCTGTCAAACTCGGCTGATTAAAAGAATGATTACTTGAGAATAGTGTTGTGGCCCAGAAAACACGAAAGATGAAATATAAATAAATTACTCATCGTGAAAGTGTAAAAATTGGAAATTTGTGGTAAGGTCTTATGGGACCAAACTGCTGAGGACATCGGTCGCTAAGCCGCGCGGACCATGAAAGTGGGAACGTATACCGTTATGAGCTCACAACATTAGATATGGATAGATAGATATGGATTTTCGTAACCAACAGTTCAGTGGAGATTTGTCTATCGATGAAATTTCCAGAGAGTAGAAGAGGATTGTGTCATCCTTATGAAATAAAAATTTGAATTATTTCTGGGAAGCGAAGAGTTCGTCGTCTAATGTGTGTTCACGTGCATACATGGTGGCGTCAAATTTATCAAACTGGGATTCTGGGGGGTGGGTTTGTGCAGATACAGCACAAAATCCGCCGATGCTTAATGAAGAACTACGGCGTAATTACTGTGCGCGCCCTGCGTGCTTCGCATAGTGAGAACCAGCGCGTGATTACAGTTACCGCCTGCCCAGCAGTGACAAACCTGTTATTATTTCATGCTGCTCATGTTCACTGTAGCTGGAACATTTACAGCTGTAGATTTCTCTTGTTACTGCGTACAGTGAAAATAAATAATGCTCCCCTTGCTCTGCATTCCACGTGTGAGCGGTGAGCACTTCTAGCTGATTGCTTTCATTTGAGCGAAATCCTCTGAAATGGCACAGTTAGCCAAGACTAACCACGTTACGTTCTTCAGGTTTTTTCAGCAAAAATAGTGTAAAATCATGTTTCTTACACAATAATTCCTACATAGATGTGGTAGGAAGTTCCGTTATTTCCGGCATGGAAACATTGACTGTCAAAAGTATGATGTGTCACATAGATGTTACTACTAATTATTATGATTTTTCGCCTTTCGGATGCATATACGTTACAGGTTAGTTGAAGGTAAAACTGGGAGCAAGCTGATAAAAAATTCTGCTGCCTATAGGCTTTCTGACAACTTGGCATTGCTTTCACATAATTGAAATTCTGTGCTGTCGTCTTAAAGTGACGAGTTTTGTGCTTTCAGAATGTTTATTTGGTGGTGCGTTCTTGTTAATACGAACGTGTTACACCGAGAGTGAATCCTGACGAAAATTTCTACTAGGAAGGCTTCAAACAACAGGCGAACAACTCATTTGCATAGCTAATTACAAGTAAAATGAAGTAGATTGCTAAGTGAGCTAAATGATTATGTGTATCAAATATCGAATGGAATGACGTCAATGAAAATTTGTGCCGAACCGGCACTCGAATCCGAATTTACTGCTTTACGTAGCCGGTCGCCTTAACCGCTTTTGCTATGCATGCATGTCCGAGGGAACATTACAGAGTGAGGCATCACTCCTGTCCAGAGCCTGTGTATCGGGAGAATGACTCCTGCGTGCACGGTGACAGATGGTCTGAAGCGGGGCCAGTCGAATTCGTAGTTCTAATTCTCATCTGCTAGAGGACAGTAGCGGACAGAGACATTCAAGAAACAGGTCTAGAGAATGTTTTTGTGAAGTGTTCTGTTTATTTCTTGAAGGTTTTTTGTTTATTTATGTTGGTACAGTTTTGTATGTGTTTTTAGCAGTGTGATGATGCGTGTATGTGGTCGAAAGTAAATATGTAGATCATTGTTCTACTGATAAAACGCTGTACGAACTACCGTGAGAAATTTTTAAGACAGTGTGAATGCAAACGACGGGTAATTCTGTATCATCATGTGTTAAGTAAGTTTATGGTAAAAGAAAAGCTAGAGTGCAAATGAAAGTAGTTAATAACGTAAAGTAGAAACAAAATATCAGAGGGTAAAAATATTTACTTCGGGAGAAAGTACAGTTCGAAAGTGTGTTATTTGTTTAGTCAGTCATGAAAAGCGCGGACTAACGCCGGAGAAAAATTATTTCTATTGGCCTTAAGGAAAACTGAACAATCAAAACGGAGTATTCTTCGCGCGTCTTTTCTCTTGGAGATATGGAATGCTTACAACGGTTTAAAGTAGTCGAGCCTAGCCTTTCAGTGGTTCGGTCGTTTGTAGTATGAGATCCGAAGGAAGATATAATTCGCCGGTTTTAGTTGTGCTACATGCCTCAAAAGTGCTTTAAAATGAAGACATATTTATTCGGGTTTGTTTTTTAGAACGTACAGATTTTTTAAAGTAATTTTGTGTATGAGATAGGACAGTAATTCCGCTTGGCATATTGAGCAGATTGGTGACTGAAAGCTTGAGTGCATTAGACACCGATAAACTTATCAGTACGGCGAGTATTTTCGTTTAAGAAAAATCCGTGCTTATTAGCTGTTCAGATTTGGGGAACTACGTTACCATAAACGTGGTAACATTTGTGCATGACTGTGTTAGGATTAGCACGGGCTTGGCAGTGAGCGTGTAGTTCTCAACTTCATAATATACCAAAGTTTTGCCAGTATTTCCATCTTTCATTCAAAATTTAGACCTTTTCCCCATTTTTTAGAATAGTTACGTTGTATACAGCCTAGTGCGAGTTGCAGTACGGTAGGTTTCTGCTCCGTTTTCCTACCGGCAATTTTCTGCAACAGCTTCACAGGTAGGTGCAGGTAAAAGGACGAAAAGGAACCTCGCCGCCGCAAGAGGCACTACATTATCGATAATGATGTGATACCTCCAAGACTCACCTCGAGATTTACGGGATCTATTCATTTATTGACGTCCACTGTCATATTCAAACAAAACATCGGAACACTGCACTAAAAGTTTTTTAATTATTGACGATGCCATTCGATAAGAGTTAAAAGAAAGAAGCCGATGCTTCACGACGTGATTACCCGGTTGTAAGAAGTACTGCTCCTGCAGTTTTTCTGCCGTGTTGTTAAATGACGATAATAGAATTGCCCATTGCTCCAAAAACAAAAGAAAATAATTTCAAAAATCAGTTGACAGAAAAGAAATTACCAGACATGTCATGAGACTTTTCTAGAAATTCGCAGAAAGGCATGCGATTCTTTTAGATCACGCCAAAAAGGAGACATTCCAGTTAGACGAGTAGTCTGTTTAATAAAGTTTGTAAGCTCATAGCGGTACACGTTCCCACTTTCACGATGTGAAAGAGCCCTTCTGTCTGTCAACAGGATGTTACCTGCCAGTTGTTAAACGTAGAAAATGTATTTAAACAGGGACAAATAACACTTCTGGGCCCTTAAAGCGCCAACTACCATTGTAATCGAAAATGTAAATATTCTGAGAGAAATAACTTACCTCACAAATATTTTTATTTCATTTATTGTTTAAATTTATGTCTCCCTGTGTGTTACAGTGACGGACTTGTAATTAACTTTTACATTTTCAAGTATTTCCTTTCACCTCGTATTTCGACAGTATGGAAGGTTGTACTAAAATAGTTTTGGAGTTGGTCTTTGACACAGCTTTTTTCGGTTCTTTATGTGTCTTTAAGCCACAAGTTGAGTTTCTCTGCCGAACAGTTTTGCAACTGTACTTGATATCGATAGCTCAATCATTTGTCTGCACGTAAATAGTTTGCTGCGATGTCGGGGTGCTTAGTTTTTTTTTTTTTTTTTTTTTAGAACCAAGTTGGTACTGCCATGAAAGCGAAGTGTTGCTAACCCATATGGGACGTAAACGATCTTCATTTGGGAGCTCTGTGGCGCAGTAGTCATCACTGTCGCGTGACAGCTAATCTGAATCGCTGCCAACCCATTGCAGCAGTAAACTGGCGTCGGCCCGACCACCGCAATCCGGCCAGTGCCAGAACGGCGCGAGGAGCTCAACAGAAGTCTCTTCCGCTCTCAGAAACCAAGTTTCTATGTCTGACAAATATTACGTCGTCAGTATAAGATATTGCAAATATACTGGACGTTGATGGTCACAGTTTTTGGATTCATCTGTTTTGCCCTTCACGATTCGTGGCTTCATGCTACCCCTTATTACATTTACGTACGTATGCAGCAGACCATAGAATTTCTGTTCATTTAGCAATGTGCTTGTATTATTAAATGAAACAACAAGTGCACTGTAACCAGTCACTGTTTATTTATCTCCATGACGCCTTTCAAAGGTTTAAACCTCCATCATCAGGTGGATTTACATTTGTTAGTATGACATTTGTGTATGTTGTGTTACGGTTTTTTGGAGGAACTTGTGGCGTTGTCTCCAGTGGTCACAGGTTCCTTGCACTGTCGTAACACATCACATGTACACTGTTATATTTACAGAATATGACAGTGTACATGTGATGTGTTACGACAGTGCAAGGAACCTATGACCACTGGAGAAAGTGCCACAAGTTCCTCCAAAAAGTTAATGATTTCCTTAATATCACAGGCTTCCAAGTCCTTCCTAAAGATCCTACTAAATTGTTCAAAGAGGATGTTAAATATGCAATCAATTCATGCAAAAGCATATCCTCTGAGTTTGAAGCAAAACTGTTAACTAATAGCCGGCCGCGGTGGTCTCGCGGTTCTAGGCGCGCAGTCCTGAACCGTGCGACTGCTACGGTCGCAGGTTCGAATCCTGCGTCGGGCGTGCATGTGTGTGATGTCCTTAGGTTAGTTAGGTTTAAGTAGTTCTAAGTTCTAGGGGACTGATGACCACAGCTGTTAAGTCCCATAGTGCTCAGAGCCATTTGAACCATTTTTTTGTTAACTAATATGAACCCAGTACCTCCTAGAATGTATGGGCTTCCTAAACCGCATAAACAAGATGTTCCTATTCGTCCAGTTGTATCATCATTCACTGCTCCATCTTACAAACTAGCTAGTAAACTGGATGTCCTAATGAAGAGCAAAACTAAATTCAAACCAAAGCATGGTATTTCAAACTCCGTGGACCTAGTAAATATGTTAAGATGTATATCTGTCTCACACAGTGATAAATTAGTATCCTTTGATGTCAGCAATTAGTTTTCTAACATACCAGTGGTAGAATGCATTGATATTCTGACAGAGCTGATGCACAAGTCTAATGTCAATCCTGTGGAATTAAATGACTTGAGACTGGCCGCGCAGACATGGCTGCCACAGAACTATTTCCAGTTTCAAGGGACCCTTTATAAACAGTTAGATGGCTTAGCAATGGGTTCCCCTCTTATTCCACTGTTGGTTGTAATATTTATGGACCATTTTGAACAAAATTTTATAAAAACAGAACCTTCGAGTGCAAATATCAAATACTGGTTTAGATATGTAGATGATGTCCTGTGTATGTGGACTGGTACTACAAGACAACTCAACACATTTTTGAAAAACCTAAACAGTCAACATATAAATATCCAGTTCACAATGGAGATGGCCAACAAATCCATAAACTTTTTAGATCTCACCGTTGACATCAGCACACACACACACACACACACACACACACACACACACACACTGTTTCAAAAGTTACAGAAAAACTACAACTATAGACACAGTAATTCCTTCTTGCTCACAACACCCCATAGCTCACAAACATGCAGCTTTCCATTCAATGGTATACCGTCTCATATCCATCCCCATGTCCAGAGATGATTTTAAGGCAGAGTTAGATACAATAAAATTTATTGCCACAGCCAATGGCTACAATCCAGTTCTTATTGACCACATCTTGCACAGGAAACAAAAACGGAAAATTATACCTCTCCTCTATGCCCGACCTGCTTCCCCATCCACTGTCTGCAAGATATTGTGTACACTACCATTTCTAGGTGAGGTATCACAGGTTGTAGCCAAAGCACTGAAGTTCTGCAAGTATAGGCTTTCCTACTATGTCAGGAACACGACAGCCCAGTGTGTTTTTAATAGCAATGATAAGATCCAATTATTAGCCAACAGTGGGGTATTCAAAATCACGTGTTCGATTGTGACAAGTTTTACATTGGTTAGTCAGGCAGAGACATTGTAACTGGGCTGGCTGAACATGGACGCAGCTGGAGGTTGCAGAATTCAGACTCTGCATTTGCTGAGTATGTACTGAATGAGAGTCACAACTACCAGCCAGTGTCCCGTGTACTTCACCTAGCAAACAAAGGTCATGAACTCAACCTGCTGGAAGCCCTGGAAATTAACAAACATCTTGCTCACATTCCACATCTAATCCTAAATGACCAGACACAGCTCAACACTTCCTCTCTCCCAAACTTCATATAATCATCTCTGTTGTTCATTACTTCCCACACTGTCTCTTCCTACATATTCCCAGTTTCCTGTATTCATTAAGTTATTTTTTTTTGTTGAAGTTGTCTTTGTATTCCATGTAGGCTGTAGTTTCAATAGTTAAGGCTTTCTTTTAAATGGTACTTTTATTACTGTCCTTGTTTAACACCCCTTGTAGTTTCCTCATCAAATATTGTTCATATCTTATTTTGTTAGTTTATTTAATACAAACCGTTACACAGCCACTGTTTTGATTATAATGTTAATGTCAAAATGTAGTACCACCACACTTTCAAAGATTGCATGTACTGTAGGTTCCCTCAAACGCCTCCATTTTCCTCCATTTATTTATTTCTGTTTATCTTACTGATATTGCATAAGTTCCTTACGTGTTCTATAGTTACATTGATAACTGTCTCTTCTTTTAATTGGTTTGGTTATCACTCTCCATGTTTCATACCTCTTGATGTAGCTTTGTATAGCACTAATTTTATTTTATTAGTTTTGTTTATCTGTAGAAACTGTTATGTAGGCATGCTATTCCTATTTTGTGTTAAAGGTTTTCCTGTCTCCTCCATTGTTATTCGTGTACTGTTCAATTTTTATTTTTTTCATTGCATTACCACCATACTGCCAAAGATGTTACTTACTCTATGCTTCTACTTCAGTCTATACCTGTTACTTCTCTTCCAATGTTGTTTGCAAACGTTTTAACTTCTTTGGTCATAATACTCAGTAAATGTCTGAAGATGGCCATGTAAACCGAAAACCGGTTACCAATAAAAGTAATATTGTAGAACAAAAGCAAACTGGTGCGTTTCATTTATTGAATTTTAACGTCATAACGGTAGGATTCGAATTAATGACCCTGGGCAAGACTAAAGTAGGAATTCTATTGAATGATTATGATCGGTAACTTCTCGCCCGGTTAAAGAAGCGCCAAGTTTTCGTCTACATGACAGCACTATGTGAAGAACGGGTATTCTTAAACTGTAAAGCCATTGCACTATCCAACGAATATTTTTGTCGTTGAATGTGCTCGGCCTATGAAGGAATTTGCAATCTTATGTAAGATGATGTCTGTCTGGCCCACGTCCGACTGGGTAAAAAAAGAAAAAAAAAATCAAATTACGTAGGAATGGTATCCAACCTACCTAGGGACAACTGTGGTGCATTTCCAAAAGTGAGCGCTGGTCTCACCAGACATTCTGTGTCGTTGACAACACCGCAAAACTTGCAGGGGAATTCCCTAATATTGTGTGAGCTAGTCCTAATAATCCGATCAGTTACAATAGGAATCCATTGATTCCCATTAAGCAGGTAAGTAATGGATATCATAATTATATTAGAAAGTGTACTATTACTGTCGTTTGTTCCTTCTACAGTGTATTTACTTCGGTAAAAGCACTTCTCATACGAGCTGCTTAGAGTGAAGGTAGCTTTCTTGATGGTGGATTACTGTGTAACATTTTATAGTTTCGCGATTCCTGCGTTTCTTTTGTGTCGTTTCTTTGCACATCGCTGTTTGTGAAAATGGTGCACTACTACTTTTTAACAGCAGTAGAAGTTATTTAGAGACAGAAATATAATTTTCTGTAGTGATTTCGAAATTTTTCTGACAGGAAAACGAGACGCAGTGAAGAATAGGGTAAGCTTATTAGCTTTTCTTATGTAAACTACCAAGTTAGAAAAAAACGTAGTCCCTAAGTGCAACGTATTTGACAGTGTAGGTATTAATTATCGGCGTTTGATCTGATAATAATTCTCTTATTATAATAAATTTACTTTCGAATACAGTAAAGGTTTATTTGCCACTGAGATACTAGTAGAGGTGGCATTTACTTTTTGAGACTACCCATAGAGTGGTGTAGGATTGGGTGCCGTGCAGCTATCCTCCTTGGCGGACTCTCGTTTGTGAAAATGTAACAAAAATAATATCTTGTGATATTCTAAACTATTAAGAATAGTAGCTGCGTAGCGCAATGGCTAAGGGTCTAGGCCACTGGTCGTCAAACTACGACCCAAGGGCAACGAATCAAGTATTCGTGTGGCCCGTGGTTCTCAGTCCATTTTATAAAAATATGCATTAACAGCTAACAGCAGAATCCAGAAACGCCAACTGAACTTAAGAGATTCTTAAGAGTTCAGTTTCTCCGCTCACAAAAACAGAAGTACTTACAGAGACAGTAACGTTTTAAGATATGCTTAACTTTAATTAACGTTGGAGAACTCGTACGTGAGCTAGGTAGGCGGCCTACCTCAAGGATAGAGCTAGAGGAGTGAAGTAGCGGAGACCATTGCGGGCTTAGAGGAAATGAGGAGGGGAATGTATTATTGTTTGTCTTCCAGTACTGACAATACGTACTGACCAGCTGCCATGGTATTAAATTTTGACAGAGAAGCCGGGATTCGTGATTGCGGTACATATTCGTAGCAAGCAATATGAAATTCGTGGCTGTTGTAAAATAACGCAATGAGTAGAAGACAACTGGCATTTAAATCATTTACGTAATTTTTGTGATCGTGCGAGCAGTACCTTCGGGATACCGGCCAACCTATAGCACCCTTACTGTAGCTTGCCTCTCAGGGGCTCATAACATACTAATTTATGTAGGTTATAGCTAATAACATCGGTGGATATGCGGCCCGAGGTGCAGCCCCACAACGTCAGTTTTGGCTCCTGAGCAAAAAAAAGTTTGATCACTGCTCTACGTTAAAGGTTGCGTGTTCAATACACACCGAATCGTAATTTTTTAAAACCATTATCAAAATCGTTGTCGTCTTTACTTTTACCAAAAACAAACTGCGAGGAAATTATCCATCTTTTTGCATCAAGCATACAGGATCTTATTATTTGCGAAATTAGCAAATGCAAATATTATTCTGTTTCATTCGACTCTACTCCAGATACATCTCATGTAGACCAACCAACTCTGATAGTGCGCTGTGTCCTGCCGTCTGGGCCAAGGGAAAGACTTGTAAGGTTCTTGGACATGGAAGGCCATACTGCTGAACAACTCGGGCAGAGCTTACTAGATTTTCTAAACGAGAGTGACATTGATATCAGAGATTGTCGTGGGCAATGCTGTGACAATGCTAGCAACAGAAGTCGGAAACACAGCTGCTTAGAAGCACAAATTAAGAAGATAAACAAATAAATACGCAGGATACATTCCGTACTTTGCACATTCATCAAATTTGGTTGGCAATGCGCTGAAGAATGCTGTACACGAACAGCGTTTTTCTTCGATTTCATTGAAAGCCTGTACATTTTCCTCCGCTTTTGCCCATCGATGGGATCTTTTTTTGAAAGCATTGAAAAAAAGCTCCAAAACTCTGATTTTGAAAAGATGTCAGACACTAAGTAGTCGGTTCGCGCACATGTTACGAGGGACACTTACATGTGGTTTTGCCAGTATCAAGCGATTTCTTGGTGGCATATATAATAATATGGATAAAAAGGTAGTGTGTCGAAATCAGACTTACGGACTAATTTCGAAGATGGATAAGTTGGAAATGGTAATAACGACTATCACTTGGAACGAAAAACTTGAACGATTGCAAAGAGACTAGCACTTCATTCCAGTCGTAAGATCAAGACGTTAATATGGGAACGTGCAAGCAATGCTGTCTTCATTTTCGGATACTGAAAAAAAAAGCCAAATTTCTGGCCTGCTGTGGAGAGTATAAGCAACACACTACAAGGTGACAAAGCGAAATACAAAGTACGACAATTTCAGCGGCTCTGATAAACTCGATGAAGTTGGAGAAAACCAAATACGTGGACAACATTTTGAAATTTGGGTGTTTATTGTCATAATTGATAATGTGCTGTCTGCATCAGCTAAACGCATGGAAGTGTGCCACCAGGTGACTAGCGTATCTGGAATACTTCGTAAATTCAAGTCTTTAACAGCAGAAGAGATTTTGGAAGAAAGCGTAGCACAATTCGTTGGAAGTCCCTTGCAGAAATATCGAAACATGCTGCCCCTATAGCCGTCCACAATTGCGAAACTGTTGCCAGTTCAGGATTTTGTGCACGAGCTGATCTTTCGATTATGTCCCATAAATTTACCAGGGGATTCATATCGGGCGATCTGGATGGCTAAATCATTCGCTCGAATTGTCGAGGATGATTTTTAAACCAATCGCGAACAGTTCTGACCAGATGACATGGCGCTCTGTTATCTATAAAAATTTCATCGTTGTTTGGGAACATGAAGTCCATAACTTGCTGCATATGGTCTCCAAGTACTGAATGGAGCCATTTCCAGTCAGTGATAGGTTCCGCTGGACCAGAGGACGCAGTCCATCCCATGTAATCACAGGCCACACCATTCTGGAGCCATAACCAGTTCGCACAGTGCTTCGCTGACAACTTGGGTCCATGACTTCTTGGGGTCTGCGGCACACTCGAATCCTACCATCAGCTCTTTCCAACTGAAATCGGGAGTCATCTATCCAGGTCATGGTTTTCCAGTCGCCTAGGGTGCAAGCGATATAGTCACAAGCACAAGAGAGGCGCTGCAGGCGATATCGTGAAGTTCGCAACTGCACTCGCGTCGGTCGTCTTCTCCCACAGCCCATTAAAGCCAAATTTCCCCGCACTGTCCTAACAGATACGTTCGTCGCGCGTCCCACATTGATTTCTGCGGTTATTCCACACAGTGTTGCTTATTGGTTAGCACTGACAAGTCTACCCAAACGCTGCTGCACTCGGTCGTTAAGTGAAGGCCGTCGGTCACTGCGCTGACCAAGGTGAGAAGTAATGTCTGAAATTTGGTATTCTTGGCACTCTCTTGGCACTGTGGCTCTCGAAATATTGAATTCCCTAACGATTTCCGAAATGGAATGTCCCATGTGTCTACCTCCAACCACCATTTCGCGTTCAAAGTCTGATAATTCCCGTCGTGTGGGCATAACGACGTCGGAAATCTTTTGGTATGAATGACCTGAGTACAAATGACAGCTCTGTTAACGCACTGCCCTTTTATACCTTGTGTACGCGATACTACCGGGGTCTGTATTTGTTCACATCGCTATCCTACGGCTTTTGTCACTCTAGTGTGCGTGGCCGCTGCTATTGACAGCAAAACCCACGACATGGAACGCAATTTTATAATCTTTTAATGGAAAATTAATTAAAATCGTGTTTCTCTAAATGTAGAAAGCGTCTGTAGCATTTTCTTTTATTTGATGATCGGCAACTGCAGTGGAGAACGTTATTTTTAAACATTAACGAGCGTTAAAAAATGAATTGCGGAACACCAGGGACGTTAAACGACCTCACCTTAATGAAGACATAGTGCGATATGGTTAGAGACATTGTTTTGATTAGCGTTATCCCTAAATTTACCCAAATTAAATGGAGACAAATTTTCTTGTAAATTGCTGTCCTATTTTATATCCTGAACTTCAGGTCCTAAAGCAGACCAAAGGCCGCTTCTTAATCGTCTGCTACGATCGCCGCACTGGCGTAATGCGGAACTTGGCTATAGCAATACAACGGTATTCCATAAGTTTCCACGGAAATCATTTTAATGTTGTAGATTTCGAAAGGTATTCGTGCAGCGCTTGAAGAAGAGAGCCGCTGGATGGCTCGTGAGCTTTCACGTTGTTGGCGAGACATTGTCCGCGTGTACTTGACGGCAGCAGCGGCAGCTGAGCGTGATGCACCTCGTGTCGTCTCGTCACGTCACGTCACGTCACGTCACGTCACGTCACGTCGCGGCCCGGCACGCCTTTGGCGCAGTCGCAGGCGCAGTGCGGCGTGGCGAGCATAGCGTGGCGCTCCTACGGCGCCGCCGCCGCTGCTGCTGCACCATCCCAAGCAAACACTGCGCGCTCTGGGCACCCGGCCCGTTAAATGGCGGCGCCTGCATTCTCTATTTATGTCATGGAAGTTGTGTCGTGTTGACTAAAGCTGGATGTCTTCCTATCGGCTTTCCTCGTCTTTCCGTTCACGGCACGACGTAAGATTACCTGTTGCAGCTTCTGATGTATGTGACTGTGACGTTTGCACCTTGAGACGTCAAAGACCGTAGTAGGTCCCATACATGATATGATCAGAAAGCAAAGATTGAACCATTTACAAGTAACCTCGAGTAATAAGAGTGTCTAAGGCGCTGCAGTCATAGACTGAGCGGCTGGTCCCGGCGGAGGTTCGAGTCATCCCTCGGACGTGTGTGTGTGTGTGTGTGTGTGTGTGTGTGTGTGTGTGTGTGTGTGTGTGTTTGTCCTTAGGATAATTTAGGTTAAGTAGTGTGTAAGCTTAGGGACTGATGACCTAAGCAGTTAAGTCCCATAAGATTTTACACACATTTGAACATTTTTAATAAAACAGAAAATCGACAATCTTGGTACGTTGTACCTTCCGTCTTGCACTGTGCAATGGGTAGCGGAGTTAATCTGGATATGTACTGATATAACCCGTGACGGCCTACTCCGATCACGTAACTAATAGTGCGTTGTTCTTACAGTTGTAGCTCCGCAATGTCGGTTCTGATGCTGCGGTAATAACAACCTAGTACGAAAGGACGAGCATGGAAAACTACTTATACACTTAAAGTTGCGAAAATAATTCACTGAGAAGAATACATGTAACGGTGACTGAATTGTACGAGACAGATAAAGCAAATCAAGAGAGAAATGATTATGACTACATGACTATATAGGATTTCTAACTTGGAAAAATGGGATTAAGTGAAGTTTCAGGTGCGACATCAAAGCATCATAAAGATGTGGTGTCGAGCCAGTGACGGTCTCAATTAGTTTCGTGGGTTTCTCCCTCTACCACCCCGCAGACATTCTCAGCGGACTTTCAGTGGGGCGAATGTTTGACCCGCGGAGTAGTGCCACTTTCCATTATTCGAGGACGTTTGTCGCATTTCTTTCCGGATGTGGTTCAGCTTTGTCGTGCCGTGAATTTGCGAAAAAGAACTACAGTACCTCGAGCCTTAAAATGTTCTAAAGGCCTCAATACGTTTGACTAGAGATAGCTTGAAACTTCCTGTCAGACTTAAAACTGTGTGCCGGACCGACACTCGAACTCCGGACCTGTGGAAGGTAGGAGACGAGCTACTGGCGGAATGAATGCTGTGATGACGGGTCGTGAGTCATGCTTGGGGGGCTCAGGTAGTAGATCACTTGCCCGCGAAAGGCAAAGGTTCCGAGTTTGAGTCTCGCTCCGGCACATAGTTTTTTATCTGACCAGAAGTTTCGTATCAGCGCACACTCCGCTGCAGAGTGAAAATCTCATTCTGGAAACATCCCCCAGGCTGTGGCTAAGCCATGTCTCGGCACTATCCTTTCTTCCAGGAGTGCTAGTTCTGCAAGTTTCGCAGGGGAGCTGTGAATTTTGGAAGGTAGGAGACTAAGGTACTGACTGAAGTTGTGAGGACAGGTCGTGAGGCGTGCTTGGGTAGCTCAGTCGGAAGAGCACTTGCCCATGAAATACAAAGGCCCTGAGTTCGAGTCTCGATCCGCTCACAGTTTTAATCTGCCAGGAAGTTCCGTATCAGCGCATACTCCGCTGTAGAGTGAAAATTTCATTCTAGAGATACCTTGTCAGCCCAATAAGGCCCCGAACCACCACACTTCATCTGTGTCTCCAAAATATGATGGCTGTTTCACGGCCGTCATTACGACAGCGTGTAACACTAATGCCGGCAGCGTCACATGTCGTCACTAATTGCGGCTGTGACGGTGTTCCAATGGTCGTTGCAGTGTGAGCTGTTTTGTAGCTTTTTGTAATGTAGGTCGACGCAGTCGAATACGTAACATTAGTTCAAGTTATATTTATTCTGTTGCATTGTCGATGCACTTAGATGTGCACCTGCTGCAGCTCGGCAGTCTAAAGATGTTTAACGAAACCGGCCGTAACACAGTAAAGCTGTAAATACAGCTGAGGTTATCTATGGCGTGGAACATCAACATATGTGCACTCATTACAGAGCTGAAGCATCTCATTGCGTTTCAACTTTGTATAACACCGACATTCCCATTCACGTAAAAGAAGGTGTTTTTTGGCTACATTTACTCCATCTTTCATTCTAGATACTACAGTTTTCACAGACGTATGTGTAATAAACCTAGGGTACGTTCGACGATTCAAACTTCGTCACTAATTAGATACTGCGGATGCTGGCTCAGCTTACTGTCTGAAACTGTCATACTCCTGAAGTGATCTTGAACAGAGGTACACTGTAGATACATCATATAAATCTCATTACTATTACTTGTACAAATGAAATTAGATTTACATTGAACCCTGCTGCGAAGTACTTCTCACTTTTCAGGTGTCCGGTGGATTGTGCTACTGTTCATAATGATTAGACGTACAATTTTCCTAACTTAGATACTTCAAAATTTTCATACTCTTCCAGTTCGCACCGCTTAAGTAGAAAATCCCCAGGCACACAAAAGAATCTGAAATAACAGGTCGTCTTCTGGAAAATTATTTTCCAAACTTTTTTAAACTTTGATTTTGCGTTAAAATTCCGCTGCTGAAATGTACTTTGGTAAATATGACATTCATTGTTATCTGCGGAGTGCTTTAGCTAGCTAAAATTATTTTCAGAGAAGCATAGTGCCACTGTCACTAATTTCTTGCAGAAATTATATAAATTATAAAACCAGTAAATACCTCGTGATAACTCGTTTCTGGACTAGGGTGTGAAAAACTTCGTTCACATCACCGCAATAGTCGATGCTTAGTTAATCGAGAAATCCATTTTAAATGTCTGATAGATACTTCTATAGCCGTATTCCGATGTAAATTAATTTATACAACGCAAGCAGTAAATGCGGTGAATATGTAAATACTTACCCTTTTTTTATTGTCGTCGCAGATAGTCTCCTTGAACAGTATCTTGGGAAACTTGTTTCTCAGTAGTGTCTGCAGGACATCTACTTCTTTCGTTGATAGCCGTTCCATGTTATTTATTTAGTTTGTGAATATACTTTTTCAATTGTAGTGGCTAGTTATCAAAGTAGTTACGCAAAACTCTAACATAGTTTTCATTCTTAAACATCACGAACACGAATACATCGTTGTTTTGTCACATGTGCCTGTGTTTATTAATCTAATTAAACTAAAATAACAAATTTCCGTGCCGCAGCACAAATATCCGATTCCCGAGCGTGGTCGACACTTTTTGGCACCGACGATAGCTTCCATTCTCTAACAAACTGAGCAATGAACCAGAGACTTTTTTTTTAAATTTATTCTTCTAACTCAGCGATAACAATTTACGTATATAAATCGAAAATAATAAAGCTTAATATTTACATTTTTAATCCATAGTTAATCCTCCCCCCATGAACCATGGACCTTGCCGTTGGTGGGGAGGCTTGCGTGCCTCAGCGATACAGAGGGCCGTACCGTAGGTGCAACCACAACGGAGGGGTATCTGTTGAGAGGCCAGACAAACATGTGGTTCCTGAAGAGGGGCAGTAGCCTTTTCAGTAGTTGCAGACAACAGTCTGGATGATTAACTGATCTGGCCTTGTAACCTAACCAGAACGGCCTTGCTGTGCTGGTACTGCGAACGGCTGAAAGCAAGGGGAAACTACAGCCGTAATTTTTCCCGAGGACATGCAGCTTTACTGTATGATTAAATGATGATGGCGTCCTCTTGGGTAAAATATTCCGGAGGTAAAATAGTCCCCCATTCGGATCTCCGGGCGGGGACTACTCAAGAGGACGTCGTTATCAGGAGAAAGAAAACTGGCGTTCTACGGATCGGAGCGTGGAATGTGAGATCCCTTAATCGGGCAGGTAGGTTAGAAAATTTAAAAAGGTAAATGAGTAGGTTAAAGTTGGATATAGTGGGAATTAGTGAAGTTCGGTGGCAGGAGGAACAAGACTTCTGGTCAGGTGACTACAGGGTTATAAATACAAAATCAAATAGAGGTAATGCAGGAGTAGGTTTAATAATGAATAAAAAAATAGGAGTGCTGGTTAGCTACTACAAACAGCATAGTGAACGCATTATTGTGGCCAAGATAGAAACAAAGCCCATGCCTACTACAGCAGTACAAGTTTATGTGCCAACTAGCTCTGCAGATGATGAAGAAATTGATGAAATGTATGACGAGATAAAAGAAATTATTCAGGTAGTGAAGGGAGACGAAAATTTAATAGTCATGGGTGACTGGAACTCGGTAGTATGAAAAGGGAGAGAAGGAAACGTAGTAGGTGAATATGGATTGGGGGGAAGAAATGAAAGAGGAAGCCGCCTTGTAGAATTTTGCACAGAGCATAACGTAATCATAGCTAACACTTGGTTCAAGAATCTTAAAAGAAGGTTGTATACCTGGAAGAATCCTGGAGATACTAAAAGGTATCAGATAGATTATATAATGGTAAGACAGAGATTTAGGAACCAGATTTTAAATTGTAAGACATTTCCAGGGGCAGATATGGATTCTGACCACAATCTCTTCGTTATGAACTGCAGATTGAAACTGAAGAAACTGCAAAGAGGTGGGAATTTAAGGAGATGGGACCTGGATAAACTGAAAGAACCAGAGGTTGTAGAGAGTTTCAGGGAGAGCGTAAGGGAACAATTGACAGGAATGGGGGAAAGAAATACAGTAGAAGAAGAACGGGTAGCTCTGAGGGATGAAGTAGGGAAAGCAGCAGACGATCAAGTAGGTAAAAAGACGAGGGCTAATAGAAATCCTTGGGTAACAGAAGAAATATTGAATTTAATTGATGCAAGGAGAAAATATAATAATGCAGTAAATGAAGCAGGCAAAAGGGAATACAAAGGTCTCAAAAATGAGATCGACAGGAAGTGCAAAATGGCTAAGCAGGAATGGCTAGAGGACAAATGTAAGGATGTAGAGGCTTATCTCACTAGGGGTAAGATAGATACTGCCTACAGGAAAATTAAAGAGACCTTTGGAGACAAGAGAACCACTTGTATGAATATCAAGAGCTCAGATGGCAACCCAGTTCTAAGCAAAGAAGGGAAGGCAGAAAGGTGGAAGGAGTATATAGAGGGTTTATACAAGGGCGATGTACTTGAGGACAATATTATGGAAATGGAAGAGGACGTAGATGAAGATGAAATGGGAGATACGATACTGCGTGAAGAGTTTGACAGAGCACTGAAAGACCTGAGTCGAAACAAGGCCCCGGGAGTAGACAACATTCCATTAGAGCTACTGACGGCCTTGGGAGAGCCAGTCCTGACAAAACTCTACCATCTGGTGAGTAAGATGTATGCGACAGGTGAAATACCCTCAGACTTCAAGAAGAATATCAGTTTAATAAGTCACAGCTGCAAAATACTAACGCGAATTCTTTACAGACGAATGGAAAAACTGGTAGAAGCGGACCTCGGGGAAGATGAGTTTGGATTCCGTAGAAATGTTGGAACAGGTGAGGCAATACTAACCTTACGACTTATCTTAGAAGAAAGTTTAAGAAAAGGCAAACCTACGTTTCTAGCATTTGTACACTTAGAGAAAGCTTTTGACAATGTTGACTGGAACACTCTTTTTCACATTCTAAAGGTGGCAGGGGTAAAATACAGGGAGCGAAAGGCTATTTACAATTTGTACAGAAACCAGATGGCAGTTATAAGAGTCGAGGAGCATGAAAGGGAAGCAGTGGTTGGGAAAGGAGTGAGACAGGGTTGTAGCCTCTCCCCGATGTTATTCAATCTGTATATTGAGCAAGCAGTAAAGGAAACAAAAAAACAATAAATTCGGAGTAGGTATTAAAATTCATGGAGAAGAAGTAAAAACTTTGAGGTTCGCCGCTGACATTGTAATTCTGTCAGACAGCAAAGGACTTGGAAGAGCAGTTGAACGGAATGGACAGTGTCTTGAACGGAGGATATAAGATGAACATCAACAAAAGCAAAACGAGGATAATGGAATGTAGTCAAATTAAATCGGGTGATGCTGAGGGAATTAGATTAGGAAATGAGACACTTAAAGCAGTAAAGGAGTTTTGCTGTTTAGGGAGTAAAATAACTGATGATGGTCGAAGTAGAGAGGATATAAAATGTAGACTGGCAATGGCAAGGAAATCGTTTCTGAAGAAGAGAAATTTGTTAACATCGAGTATAGATTTAATTGTCAGGAAGTCGTTTCTGAAAGTATTTGTATGGAGTGTAGCCACGTATGGAAGTGAAACATGGACGATGACTAGTATGGACGAGAAGAGAATAGAAGCTTTCGGAATGTGGTGCTACAGAAGAATGCTGAAGTTAAGGTGGGTAGATCATATAACTAATGAGGAAGTATTGAATAGGATTGGGGAGAAGTTTGTGGCACAACTGACTAGAAGAAGGGATCGGTTGGTAGGACATGTTTTGAGGCATCAAGGGATCACAAATTTAGCATTGGAGGGCAGCGTGGAGGGTAAAAATCGTAGAGGGAGACCAAGAGATGAATACACTAAGCAGATTCAGAAGGATGTAGGCTGCAGTAGGTACTGGGGGATGAAGAAGCTTGCACAGGATAGAGTAGCATGGAGAGCTGCATCAAACCAGTCTCAGGACTGAAGACTACAACAACAACAACAACATATTGCAACAATCGGTAAAACAATACATTAAGTTTAAAAATTTTCTTTTTACAACACGAACGACAGAAGGCCCACAATAACTTGTAAAATCTTTCAGAGAAAATTACAACAACCTTTCAAGAGCAGAAGGCGGTAATGTTGGGACTTGAAGGAAGCTCTGAGAACATGTTTCCAGGGCTGAAGGCCCGCAACTAACCTTGCCAAATAAAAAATACAGTTAAATTACAACAACATTAACACTGCCAAAAGGATGATTAAGAGATGGCTCGGTCTGCCCTCGTTCACTTAGGCGAGACAGGTGGTAAGTCCAACTACACTTAATTCGTGCGAACCCAGCCAAGGGGCAGTCACGGACCGACCGACCAACCGCTTGCTTGCCACGACGATGTACACGAGAATTCAAGGCCCCCCTCCCCCTCCCAAAAAAAATTACAAGTATCACTATCCTCAAACAAACGCGTATGTGAACTGAGCTGCCAAAACTACACACCATGTTGGGCAGCAACAACAGGTGAGGAAAAGACACTGCGGCCGGCCGCGGTGGAGGAGCGGTTGGAGGCGCTTCAGTCCGGAACCGCGCGACTGCTACGGTCAGTGCGGAACCGCGCGACTGCTACGGTCGCAGGTTCGAATTCTGCCTCGGGCACGGATGTGTGTGATGTCCTTAGGTTAGTTAGGTTTAAGTAGATCTAAGTTCTAGGGGACTGATGACTTCAGATGTTAAGTCCCATAGTGCTCAGAGCAGTTTTTGAAAAGACACTGCCCGAAAACTACGTTAGCGGCCAGGGCAGGTAACCAGAACACTAATGGCCACATGGCAGAAAATTCCGCTGGTGTACTTCACTATAGACAAATTAATTTGATCATTTCCACCTGACGGCGGCTATTTCGAACACTTCACTTGTTGTGCTCACAGGAAAACCTCCACAACAGCAGCGCCGGAACCAACAACGTAATGCTCAAAACCACTCAACCTTCACGTCCGGCGAGCGACGATGGTCGTACCAATCGAACAGCTCCAGGCTGACTCCGACACTGCGTAGAGACCGCCAGTGGCCCCTTCGACTACGCCTCACGGAGATGGCCTCGGACCAACAATCCACCAAAAGTCAGGCCCGGCTTACGTGATGCGTGGCGGCAACGGTCGGGCGAGGGATGTCCACGCTGGGCTCACTGCTGCTGCAAGCCGGCCACTGGCTGGCCGGGGCTGCGCTCCAGACGCGTTGCAACTGACTGCCAGGGCCCAACTCGCGATCCGAGCTGCCACCGTGAACTCTCCTCGCACGTTCCGACTGACTCCACGACAGATCACAACCGGGAAGTAATAGCAGCCGAGCAAAGATCCTATCCGAGGGGATATATAGATACGCGCTACTAGCGCCGATGGCGGTCAGGCAAAACGGCAACTCAGTAACGCCAGTAATTTAAATCAACGTGGTGAGATGGAAATACGTTAAAACAGGGTGTAAAAATACCAAATGGTGGGACGGCGAGCCATGCACGGCTCACATGGCATCTCTTCGATATCGTAAATTTCTGGTGATACAGCTGCTTAGTGCACTTTAAAATGTGTGGTTTATCTGCCGTTATGTACCACTGATCCTACACACTTCCGTCGACATTATTTTTCTCATATGTATGTACATACATGTATTGAATTCTGCTGAATAATCTGTGGACCATTTAATTTTTTCATATGTTTTTCTTTTAAGATTGCAAATGCACATTCAGCACACTATCTGCTGCGTAAGTGCTTCCTGTCGTTGCAAAAAGTCACCAAATCGCGTAAATTTTGTCATTAAATTTCGAATGTATTGGATACACTATTTCAAACGACGATCTGCTGCAAAATGTCATGTATTTCTCACCGGTGTTGGTCGTCGTTACCTAGAGGGATCTTTGCGTAAATCGTGGCTGCACATTAAGGCTTTTGTAAGGACCTGTGGACTACCAACTCCAACTGCAAGTAGGTTAGATCTACAAATACTAAATTATTTTCTGCAGACACGGATATAAAATGATTGCATTCAAATTTTTTCCGAAAATAGGATAGAGCAAGAGTAGTTAAAACAATAAGAACCAATTTAGGCCAAGCAAAGCCGAAGCACCCACCGTTGTTAATTTACATTAAGACAGGATATTTTATCCGCTCCAAACTGAGATGTAAATACAAAAAAATCTGTGTATTACAGAGTGGACTGTAACTGCTAAAAACTGTAAACTATCAATATTTTCTTAAAGTTGTGATTTGATCACCGTACGAGGCGCTGTAGGATCCAATTATTTCAAAACTACGGTGTATGATGCAGACATATAATTAGATAGTAATATGAAACTGCCTGTTCTTTGTAGCATACGAAGCGAGCCTGACGTCGGCATTAAGCAAAGATGAAATGATCGTGTAACACTTTTGGCCGTGAGACGCCATCTGGGATGTTAGGCTGCCGATTGCAAGACTTTTTATTTGAGGGTACTTCGGCGAATTAGTGTAGACGACGACGATGATGATGATCATGATGATGATTCAACATCCAGTCCCCGCGCAGATAAAACCTCCTACACGGCGGGAAATTGAATCCGGCCCCCCTGCATATAATTTGAGATTGCACCTGCTACCTGGTGTATTTAAAATGCATGCAAAACTGTGAGTACATTGCACGAGAAATATCTAATTATCACTGCATACAGATGTGAGCGTATACTACATAACTAATTTCCATTGGAGGTAGTAATTCGTTACGTGCTTGCACTGATAAAAGCAGATTGCTTTGAATTTCTTGGTACATCATATTTACTTAATTAGGCCTACCACGACATAATATAACTCGCCGATATTAGAGAAACTCATAGATAATCATAGAGTTATGAGAATATACGCGAAGGAATTTGTGTACTACGATAACAATTTAAGCTTCATTGTGTTGTACATTGTGATCTTCTATGTTACAGGTTTTCTTTATGAACGCCAACAGCCGAAAGGAATGGGGGACTCCGTTTTACAAGGTGAGTTATCATATTGCTTTTTAGTGTTACTGGTTTCTCCCTTCTAACGATGTATTGATCGCAGTTACTGTCAAACAAGAAGAACGCTTCTTTCCCCGTAAAGAACGCTCGCGTGTTACTAATTAGATCGTTACGCAGTGCCTGATACGAAGGAACATCAAACATTGTCACCTTCCGAAAGGTGTCCGGCAGTTGAGAAATTTAGTAGCCTAAGCCGTTTTAGAACATAGATCCGTTCTGCCTCCTCTCATTATTGATTCAGTACAGATAATACTCTCTGCAGCTGTGGCTGAGCAGCGAGATGTTGTTTCCTGTTCCCTGTTCCTGTGCTGTGGTCGTCCTGTGGAAGAAGAGAAAACTAAGTTTGCTCTTCTTCCACAGGATGACCACAGCATTTACGAAAAGACTACGTAACATAAGTATGACATTATTGTAAAGCTGTTTTTGTAATGCCATTTAGCCTGAAGAGATTTAACCCTCAAACAAGTCGCTAAATAAATAAGTAATACAATAGTTGACAAAGTTCGTGACTTGTAGCAGTAATATAAAAAAAAAGACTTTACGTATTTCTTGAGACAGTCACGGTCGAAAAATAGTCAAAATGGCTTCAAAAAGAAAGAAAAGCTAGGCTAATCGTTGTTCTGTGATACCTACGCTGTAGTCCGCAGTCCATTGCGCGGTTCGTGGCGGAGGGTATAACAGTATAGTGTCAGAGTGCCATTACGCTCCTTCACTTTCTTATTCCTGTTGCGGATGTACACAAAAAATGTTAAAATGTGTGTGAAATCTTATGGGACTAAACTGCTAAGGTCATCAGTCCCTAAGCTTACACACTACTTCACCTAATTTATCCTAAGGACAAACACACACATCCATGCCCGAGGGAGGACTCGAGCCTCCGCCGGGACCAGCCGCACAGTCCATGACTGCAGCGCCTCAGACCGCTCGGCTAATCCCGCGCGGCAGAATGTACACAGGAAGGAAGACGGTTGACACCCCTCTGCACGAACCCGAATTTCTCTACTTCTCCTTTTAATGTCATTAAACGGTAAAATAAACAGTACGTTTCCAGAGTTATATGGAATGCATGCTCTTGGGATTTTGTGAGGAACGCTTTCTGCGATGCTGAATGTCTTCTTTGTAATCTCTCCCACTGAAGTTAGTTGAGCGGTTCTTGGCATATACTGACTAAACAATCACGCGACGAATCGAGCAGCTCATCTGCGTATCTTTTCCATCTCATTAATCTTTTGGCATGCAAAGACGAAAACGTTTGGGAGAGCAGTGTGCCGATTTCGCTCTCCTCCGTACCGCATCCAATGACGCCATTGGCTGAAAATGACACTGCGATCTGTTCGTCCCGATTGACCCATCTGAAGCTAGAATGGCGGAAAAAAATTTGATTCGGTGAAGATCACTGAGAGAGTAATGGTACTCAATAATATGTAAAATGAAGGTTTTGTTAGCGACCTGTTTCGTACGTTTATTGCACCTGCTTGGAATCCTCCAAAATGTTTATTACTGTCCTTGCCACGATGAAATTGATGTGGTCATTCCCAAATTCCCCCCTTAAATCACGCCTGACAGAAACTTTTAGATACTTGAAGTTGTAATCGTGCTCGATCGCCGGAATCTATTTACGTACATTACTTTAATTTGTGCTGAGGGTTAGCTGCCAATCTTTACACCAGGATTCAAAATTTAAACGTTCTTCCGTGTTTTTTCACATTCATTTTCGGAAATAGACTGGGCGGAAAAGGAAGAGTGAACATTCAGTAGGAATAACAGTACGACTCATTGAGGTCGACGTTTCTCGCGCCGATATCCTTGTAAAACATTATCGGTTTACACAGCGCATCAGATCTGGGTACAATCTCGAGCTTTCGACGAAATGCTCCATCGTCTTCGACTTCTACATCTGTATCTTTACTCTGCAATCCACTGAAGTGCATGAAAGAGGTTATTTCCCATTGTACCAGTTGTTAGGCTCTTTTCCCATTCCACTTCAGCCGGGACAGCGGCTGTAATGTCATTGATGCGTGAAATCGAGCTCTCGACGCTAACAACACACACAGGAATGCATTGAAGTGCTTACTTTCCACCGGTATAGACACGGACGCCATCTCTGGCGGCGTGACTTGATGATGACGTACGCCTACCAGTTATTGCAGTAGCCACAACCTGTTGCTCACCGAGAGCGTTACTGCGCTACTTGCCCAGTACAAACACGACGACGCCAACGATTAACAATTAAAGATCACCACACTCCTTGCGCCTTACGTTTCACAACTGCGCTTGGGAGAATAGCGCGACGCGCCTGACCTCCGCTCACACCTGGAAGTTTAGCATTTCCAGTCATGTTAGTCAACAACAGACGACAGTCAGCTGTTCCCGATGAAGACGATGGAAGATTTCGTCGAAAGCTCGAGATTTTATCTAAACAGAGAATATTTTATACTAGTCGGGCTCATTCATAATCGTTAGTGACTACACAATGACGAAGAGAACTTTTAACAACGATGTAGGTAGCCTTTCTTTTTTTTTTTTTTTTAGGGTTTTGTGCCTCAGTGTTTAAGAACTGCAACCTTATAGGATGGCTTTGTTGTCCGTCTGTCTGCCTGTCCGCCCGCCCTCCTGTTAAGAAAACTTTTCTCAGGAACGTGTTAACATATCCAGGTCAAATGTATGTCACCTATTTAAGTTCTGTGGTCCCTTAACGTTGTAAAATTTTTAAGCTTCTAAGTCAGTGCCATTTATGTCACGTATTTTGAAACTCGGAGATTCACTCATCAAAATCTATAGGATAATTCCCGTTGACCTAGAATCATGACATTTGACAAGTAGCAACGTTTCACACTCCAATTAAAGGAAAAATCCGAAAACACTTAATTTGTAATTATATCTCATGAAATTTTTTTTTCACTTCTTAACCGTCTTTATTTCCTCTGTTAAGACCCCTTTTCTCTGGAACTGGTCGGCTTATCAAGTTCAAATGTATGTCACGTATTAAGAAGGTCTACGGTCTCTTGACGATGTAAGCAATATAAGCTTCCAAGTCATTGCTGTGAAAAAATTCCGGCATTTATCCGTCATATTTTGAAAGTCGCAAACCCACTCATGAAAACCTATAGGGTACTTTCTGTTGACTTAGAATCATGAAATTTGGCAAGAATCAAGGTTTCAGAAAGCAAGTAAAGTAAAAATTCCCAAACTTCTTAAACTGTCATTGTATCACATAAAAAGTATCTTTTTGCTGTTTGAACATACATAATATTTATCATCCGTCAAAAACATAAGAGGCGAACATTACTGGATGCAAACATAATACGTTAGTTGCTGTCAGGTTTTAGTAAGTAAATAAAAAAATGTTTTATTAAACGTACTCTCTCTAAATACATATAATGTCCACTGCTCGCTTCATTTTGTATGTGAGAGCTAGTCTGAGGAACTACTGTAGAGATTTTGACACGGTCTTGGAGTTCCTGGGACTAATATCTTGCCAGTATCGATATGGATAACAGACAAAAATCGTTGACATTCTCGATTCAAAGAATGGATGAACATAATAGACACATAATTAAGTTTGTACAGAACCCTCAGTGCGCGAGTCGTACTGACACTTCAGCAGTTTTTTTACAATCCTTTCGAAACGTTTATTTATTCCACGCTAGCATTAGTTAGGATTAAGGTCAGAGCATAAGAGCAGAAGCCGGTACAAATATCTGCATCGATTATTTGCGCAACCGCGCTCCGAGGAGGCAATGTTTTCTGCAGATTGCGGCGTCAGCGTGACAAAAAATACAAGGCACCGTTTGGCGGAGTCACGCCTGGCGCAGAAGTAATGCGACAGCGGATGACGGCAAATCGAAAGCAATCCCGGCCGCGTCGGTGGCTGGACCGGGCAGTGCTTTAACCCTGCGTCAGCCTGCCCGCTCCCATCCCTCCGACACCCCCCCCCCCCCCCCCCCCCCGACCATCCTGGAAGCCATTATGGGAGCTGGCCAAAAGCCTCCGCGATTGTCTCGCCAGCGCCTCCGAACCACCATCTGGCTTACATTTGCACAGTTTTTCTTCGCGGCTTTCAGGGAGGGAAAGCAGCCCGAAGAGCGGGAACACTCCACTATGCACGACGGTAAGAAGGCGAGGAGAAAATTTCTCGGTCTAGCATGGCGTATCGTTTGCAGCAATTTTTTGTATTATTTTTGTACATGTTATACAATCAAGTAAGAATATTGAGAGATTCGTATGCGGAATAGTTCTGTTTATATGGCTTTTTAAGTATACATGGTACTTATAAGTGGTGGAAAAATCGAAAATTTTTTATGACTTTATTAAATTCTATAGTCTTTCCAACTACGATGATGAAAAATGATCTGCATATACCAAATTTTGCCGCCACACCCACTCTATTCGTTACAGAAACCAGTATTATTTCGAAAAGAACTGTGAACTTTCTGTTTCCAGCGATTATACGTGTGATACATTGTATATGTTGGTAACAGTACAGCTTTCTAGTGTCTGTAAATGATTATCTATGCGAGTATTTACTTTTGTTTCGCTGAAGCAGTTTCTTCACGTGCTACTGAATGATTGTTGCCCAAGTGCTACTTATATTTGTGGAGGTACATATCTTTTAGTGTGCAACAAATACAAACTATGCCACGTATCAAGAAATTCAGTAAAAGGAAATTCCGTGGTAACCATTTCACAAATGAAGCAAGCCACACTGTTGAAAGTAACCTATGTATCAGTTCTTCAGGAAAGAAACTCCCACATGGCACGCCTTCTGGTGGTTCAAATTTTTATGTTAACAATGATACTGTTTGTAGTGGATTTGCTGTTGTTGATGTGGGCATCGCATCTCCTTTCATAAAGGGAGTGGCGAAATGTAAACAATGTGATGGTGTAGGCTGTCTGGAAATAACTGAACAAAGAAGTTGCGTGGAGGGTTTAATGTCAAAATTAGTTGTTCTGTGTATATCCTGCAATAAACCTACCTCGAAAATGACTTCGAACATTGTACATAATTCATATTATGCGGCCGGCTGCTTGACCGAGCGGTTCAAGGCGCTTCAGTCCGGAACCGCGCTGCTGCTACGGTCGCAGGTTCGAATCCTGCCTCGGGCACGGATGTGTGTGATGTCCTTCGTTTAGTTAGGTTTAAGTAGTTCTAAGTCTAGGGGACTGATGGCTTCAGATGTTAAGTCCCATAGTGCTCCGAGCCATTTGAAACATATGATGTGTATTTGAAGTTAGTGTGTGCAATGCGTGCAATAGGAAAAGGAAAAAAAGGTTGCGCAAACGTTTTGTGATTTGATGGACCTTCCTCCTCCTCCCAGTAGGTTCAGCAAGTACATAAAAATACTTTTAGGTGCCTTGATGGTTCTGTATAAACTCTAAAGCATCTATGACACGTGCAGTAGAAGAAACTGTAAATATTAGTGGAACCAGGGACAATGCTGTTGCACTTGATGGGCCATGGCAACGTCGAGGACATCGTTCCTTGAATGGTGTTGTAAGTGCTACTTCTCTGGAGCATGGAAAAGTTGTTGATGTTGAGTGCTTATGTAAGTGCTGCCACACCTCCCATGGTAACACTGAAGGACATATTGAACATCAGTGTTCTAAGAATTATGGGGTATGGAGTGTGATGGAACTCTAAAAATATTTCAGAGGTCGGTGCCAGTTTATAACGTTAGATGGCTAAAATGGTTCAAATGGCTCTGAGCACTATGGGACTTAACTTCTGTGGTCATCAGTCCCCTAGAACTTAGAACTACTTAAACCTAACTAACCTAAGGACATCACATACATCCATGCCCGAGGCAGGATTTGAACTTGCGACCGTAGCAGTCCCGTGGTTCCGGACTGCGCGCCTAGAACCACTAGACCACCGCGGCCGGCTATAACGTTAGATATACGAAGTACCTAGGCCATAGGGACTCACAAAGCTTTCAATAAAATTAATGAGTTCAATGATTATGGTGATACCGTGGTAAAAAAAAAAAAACTGGAGTGTTGTAGACATGTGCATAAGGGGATGGGTGCTATATTGAGGAAGCTAGGAGGAGAAATGAAGGAAAAGTTGCTGTATGATGGAAAATCTCTGTCTGGCCGAGGGAGATTGACAGAAACTGAAATACACCCTCCTCAGAGTTATTGTGGGCTGGCCTTTAGACGAACTGCACCTCTGAATGATGTTACAGCAATGAGAAAAGCTGTATGGGCCTCCTACTTTCATAAGTTGTCCACAGATGACCACTCTGTTTACGGACTTTGCCCTAAAGGAGCAGTTTCTTGGTGTGGTTACCAAAAAGCAAAAGAAAGTGCTCAAATATACCATCGTAAGCATTCTCTTCCGGAGTCTGTTACGAATGAAATAAAACCAATTTTTAGAGACCTGAGTGACCCTGTTTTGCGTAGTAAATGTATTCATGGGAGCACTCAGAATACAAATGAAAGTTTCAACCATTGTATATGGGAAAGATTACCCAAGAATATTTTTGTTGGACTAAATACCTTAAAAGTTGGCGTACTAGATGCAGTGATATGTTTCAGTGATGGAGTGATAGGGACTTTGGAAGTCCTGAGAAATTTAGGCATAAAATGTGGCTCTAATATGGAAGGTCAATTGCTTGCGTGTGACAGGCAATGGGTGCATGAAGCTGAAAGACCCGCTCTTCAAATTACCAAACAAGCAAGACGTTCTAAAAGGAATGCCAGGAGGAAGCTTGAAGTTGAAGAAATGCTGCAGGATGAAGACATTCCCATGCGCTAGAAAGGATGTAGACATGTTTTCTGGGCCCCCTTTTTGTGATTACGTAGTAAAGGTTAAAAATAGAGTAGAAGTAGCGATTCTCTCTCTCTCTCTCTCTGTTCGTTTAGTCGGTTCCGACTCTTCGTGACCCCATGAACCAAATCACGCCACTTTTTCCTGTCTTGCACTTTCTCCCGTAGACCTTCCAGGCTGGAACACATTGCTTCTGTGATGCCATCGATCCATCTCATCCTCTGACGTCCTCTTCTTCTAGTTCCTTCAATCTTCCCCAGCGTTAATGTTTTTTCCAGCGAGGCATGCCTTCGCATTGTGTGTCCAAAGTAGGTCAGCTTTTGTTTTAACATTAGACCTTCCAGGGAGAAGTCTGGTTTTATTTGCCCTAATATTGATCTGTTGGTTCTCTTTGCAGTCCATGGAACTCTAAGAAGTTTCCTCCAACACCACAATTCGAAGGAGTCAATTCTTCGCCGTTCGGCCTTTCTAATGGTCCATGTCTCACATCCATACATCACAACTGGAAAGACCATAGCCCTCACAATACGGATCTTTGTTGCTAGTGTTATATCTCTGGACCTTATACCCTTGTCAAGGCAGTCGCCATCAGCAGATATCTGGGAACCGAGATAACTGAATGTGATCACTACCTCCATGGTTTCTCCTGCTATATCCCACGAATTGGTAGGTGTAGTTGCCTTAATTTTCGTTTTCTTCACATTCAACATAAGACCGGCCTTTTCACTTTCGTCTTTCACCTTCAGTAAGAGTGTTCTCAATTCTTCTTCACTTTCTGCCAACAGGATCGTATCATCCGCGTACCTGAGGTTGTTTACATTTATTCCAGCTATTTTAATTCCTGTTTCTCCTTCATCTAGCCTCGCATTCCTCATAACATGTTCTGCATACAGAATTAATAAGTACGGTGACAGTATGCAGCCTTGCCGGACTCCTTTCTGAATATTTATCCATTTCGTTGTTCCATACATAGTTCTCACCGTGGCTCCTTGGTCAAGGTATAAACTCCGTATCAGATGAATGAGGTGATCTGGTACACCCATGTTTTTCAGTACGTTCCATAATTTGTTGTGATCGACGCAGTCAAAGGTTTTGGCGTAGTCAATAAAGCAGAGGTACACATCTTTCTGGAATTATCTCGCTTTTTCCATAATCCACCGAATGTTAGCAATTTGATCTCTAGTTCCTCTTCCTTTCCTAAATCCAGCTTGTTCTTCTGGTAGCTCTCGATCTAGATATTGGCGAAGTCTGTTTTGTAAGATTTTCAACATAACTTCGCTAGCATGTGAAATAAGTGCGATTGTTCGGTAATCTGAGCATTCTTTAGAACTTCTCGTTTTTGGAATGGGGATGAATACTGATCTTTTCCAGTCTTCTGGCCACTGCTGCGTGATCCATATTTCTTGACATATTGAGTGCAGCACTTTGACTGCATCCTTTCCAGTGACTTTAAACAATTCTGCTGGTATTTCATCGTGTCCACTAGTTTTGTTATCAGCCATATTTTCAAGGGCCCACTGGATTTCGCTCTCCAAAATATCTGGCTCTAGGTCTAAATTAACATTAACATCAGCAGTAGGAGCCCTGTCATTATGCAGTTCTTTCTTGTATAGGTCTTCTACGTATTCTGCCCATCTTTCCTTGACATCCTCTGCTTCACTCAGATCGTTCCCGTTTCTATCTTTTATCATTCCAATTTTTGCCTGGAATTTTCCTTTAATTTCTCTAATTTTCTTATAAAGATCTCTTGTCTTCTCCATTCCGTTACTGTCTTCAACTTCCTTGCACTGTTCATTAAAGAAGATATTTTTTATCTCTTTTAGCTAATTTCTGAAAATCTTTATTTAATTCAAACATAGCTGATCTATCTCCCTTGATTTTTGCTTTCCTTCGTTCTTCTGCAACTTGCAGTGGCTCAACTGATGGCGATCTAGCCTTCTTACTGTTCCTTTTCTTGGGAATATATTTCTCTGCGGCCTCCTTGACAGTATTAGCTACTTCTCTCCACATCTCTTTCGAGCTTTTGTCCTCCAGCTGTAATACATTAAATCTGTTTTGTACCTCTACAGCGTAGTCGGAGGGTATATAGTTAAGGTCGTATCTGCAAGTTGGGATACTTTTTGCTACATTCTGAAGTTTCAGCCGAAATTTTGCAATCAGGAGCTCATGATCTGATCCGCAGTCAGCCCCAGGTCTTGTTGTAGCTGACTGAACCGCGCTCTTCCACCTCTGATTACAAAGTATGTAATCAATTTGCTTCCGGTGTTGGCCATCTGGCGAAGTCCAGGTATATAGGCGTCGTTTTGGTTGTTGAAACAGTGTATTAGTAATTATCAATGAATTTTCTTGGCAGAATTCTAGGAGTCTCTGTCCAGCTTCATTTGTTGTAGCAAGACCATATTTCCCTGTTATACCTTCTACAGCTTGATTTCCCACTTTTGCATTCCAATCTCCAACTATGAAGACGATATCCGTTTTTGGTGCTGACAGTAGTAATTCTTGTAAATCTCCATAGAACTGGTCAATAATTTCCTTTTCAGCATCGGTTGTTGGTGCATAAACTTGAATTACTGTGATGTTGAGGGGCTGACCTTGAAGTCTGATGGACATCATTCTATCATTTTTATATTTGCATCCCATTACAGCTTTTCTCATTTTATCACTAACTATGAAGGCTACTCCATTACTTCTGTTGTTATCATGCCCAGAATAATACACCATATGGCCATCCGAAGCAAATTCTCCCATGCCAGTCCACCTCATTTCACTTATTCCCAATATGTCTTTTCAATGTGTCTAGTTTTCCTTGATTCATGGATCTTACATTCCATGTTCCTATGCAGTGCTTCTCTTTGCCCCATCTTACGCTTCGTGAAGCTCCTCTCAACCTGGTTCCCCCCGGAGATCCGATGGGGGAACTTGAAACTCCGGAACATTTTGAGCTGAGCGAAGCCAATGGGTTTTCTTGGGATAGTTCAGTGGTGGTTTCCCGTTGCCTTCCACTGTCCTCCAAGTCCTATCTGCTCACCGACTCAGTTTCCCGCTGGGGTTGGTTACCCAACCTTCCGCTGAGTTGCTCGGCTTAACAGGGGCACCACGTGTAGGTAGGAAGTTGGAGAACTGAGGTGACAGAGGCTGTGAGAACTCTCTTGCTGAGTTCTTGTAATCACGTATCACCCCCATTTTATGCCAGAGTCTCATGATGTCTGCAGAGACCCCCCCAGGTCATTTGCTGGGCCCGAAGTAGCGATTATTCTGCCATTGTTCTGGACGGAATCAGTAAAAAAAGAAAAAATGAGGAGGCGGCGGCCTGAAATAAAAAAGTAAAAGGAAAGAACGTTTTATCGGGACAAAGCAGTAGCCGAGAAAGGTGCTTTGGCACTCAGAAAACGAGGGATGATCTAAAAATTGTTGAAACAAATATGCTGTTTCCCGGACTTGGCACCCTGCCATTTAGATGCCTAAATACATTTGTTGCTGGAAAGGGAACAATGGTGTTATAGCAGCCGAAGACCTTTTCAGTTCATGCACAAGCAGCTTGAGTTCCTTGCATGTGGTGAAATGCGGATGTTGGTCCTTCTGGGATAACACACAATTGAAGTTGCCGCCTGTTGGCAAGTTCGTTGCCTAGGATGCCGACGTGTCCTGGGGTCCATACGAGCACCACTGAACGATGGGACCGGTCCAGGGCATAGGTGGACTCCTGGATGGACGCTACGAAAGGATGGAGAGGGTAGCACTGGTCGATAGCTTGTAGGCTGCTCACGGAGTCAGTACACAGAAGAAACGATTCCCCGGGGCATGAACGGATGTACTGAAGTGCACGAGTGATAGGTACTAACGACAGCATGAATCGAAGCAGGCGGCACAAAAGCAATTGTTAACAAGGTCTGAGAATCTGATTACTTAGATTAAGTAAACAAAGAAGGGCTTAAAATCGTTGTCTTGCATTATGCAGGCTTTCAGGACAAATCCAAGTGTCATTTGATGGTATGAACATAAACTTCAAGTTAAACACAACAAACCTTTCGACATGCCAACTTATGTGATTCTATGCTACGCCAGATGAGCTACTGTAACTAACTTGATTTGGTAAAGTGCACTGACTCAAAAGCAGACTACCTTGAACAATAGTAGCATTTTTATCTAAAAACGCTTTTCATTATTAGGCGGAGAAACGTTTCCTTTGCTGCTGGCGGGGCAAGCTCTACCACGCACATACAGCACTCCCAGTTTCAGGTCCGTATGGAAAGATTTCAGTAATATGCATATGTGAGGAGAGAAAAGCGATTAGCACTTCTTGAACTCAGCATAAACTGCCACGCTGATAATGTTTTCTTTTATTTCTTCTAATTTGTCGTCTGCGGACGGCATTTATTCAGTTAGCTTCTAAATACCGGTATATAAAAATCCTGAACCGTTATTACACATACCAAATTCTGATGTTATCTACTATATGTAGATTTTGTGCACAAAACTAGATTGGTTCAATGTTGTGCTTGAGTCACACTTCGTTACACCCACTGCGCGATGGATAAATTATGCCACTGTCATAAGGTGGTTTGCTTCATGTTTTACATTCCGAACTGCAGTTGTAAAATGCACGTGGGATGTGTTTCCGGCAACCAACTATTTGACGAAGATGTTAAAGTTTGGCGAGAGTTACGTAGCATACTAAAATAGCTGTAAATATTACAAACATTATACTTTGTATTTTATATTTAATTACGACATTCACACAACGTATTTTAATTCCAAAGAAAACGAAATGAGAACAGCGGGACAAGAACAAGATTAAGCAGATTCTTTAAAACTTCTGCAACATGGTAGAATGTCAGTACTGTTAGTATTCTACCGAATCTACCTTTCTTTAATGTAAGATTGTTTGAAACTGGGCGTAAAAAAATGTTTTTACCAAAAGTATACGAACTGCTGTAAATTTGTAAATGATTCCTGATACAATCTAATCACAGGTAAGGATTTCGTCCTTACTTGTGATTAGATTGTATCACGATTTCGTCGTTGTCTCGTTGTCTCGTGCTTCCACGTTTCGTCCAAATTTGGTCGGACCGCTGACGCGTTATATGGGAAGTAATGAGTGGAAGACAACAAAATTTATTTAACGCTGGATATCTCGAAACTTTATACACTTTTCAACTTCTGTGGTGCTGCCTGCCACAGTTGGGTAAAATATCAGGCTCGATTAATAATTATTACTTTGGGACTGTCAAAAAACACGCAGTTTTAATGCCTTGTGCGCTTCACTTATCTGTTTTCGAGACATCTTCTGTTGGCGAACATACTGAAGACACAGGGCTTCCAAATAGCGTATAAAACTGTTCAAATCCTCCAAACAAACTTGAATGTTAAAGTTGTGATGGAGTGTGCTTAGAAGACTGATGGGGCTGCACAAGCAGAGGTTGGTATTGCAAGCGCTAGTACCTGCGTTTGTAGATGCACTTGGGCTGCCGTAGCTACCTTGAAGCCGGTATCTCCTCCCAGAACATCAGACAAGGCTGTGGTTGCCAATATTGCGGAGCTCCCTGCTGCTCCAGAGTATCCGACTACTCTGCCATCCAGCGCTGCCACTACCATGTATGCGGTGGTGGCTCCGAAACCTCCCCAGGCCAAAAACCGAAGTCTGGGACAAAGAATCATCTGCCAGTGAAGATAGGAAGCAAGAATTCTGGCGCTGTCGACATTCCTCTCCGTCACATCTCTCATGATTCATCTACAGAGCCGTTGGACCTTGACGTCGACCTCGGGCACACATTTCCTCCCCACACTGAACCTTCACCCATTACCGGCTCACCACCATGTTGGAAAGACAGGGTGAAAGTACAATCTGCGTGACAGATAGCTCCCATATTAGAGTGGGACATTAATGGTATCACGACACATGAAGCAAATGAAATTGTTAGCAAAGGAACGCCCCCTGTTGTTGTGTTTGCAGGAGACGCATTTTAAAGCATGTGATGCCCC
Source organism: Schistocerca serialis cubense (assembly GCF_023864345.2). NCBI lineage: Eukaryota > Metazoa > Arthropoda > Insecta > Orthoptera > Acrididae > Schistocerca > Schistocerca serialis. Next base: position 714,991,976 of record NC_064638.1, read on the forward strand.
TGTACTATTGAACCATACACCCAGTCGCAAGATGACCTGACTGGGGAAAGGGTCTAGGGAGGGGACGCTACTTTTGCCGATAAAGCACAACACTCCTTTGCTCTCCCCAGGCTACTGACCTGCACGCTGTTGAAGTTTATGTGTGTCAGAGAATCACAGTTCGCGCGCTGTATTCACCTCTGCACGATGCGATTGACTCTGAGCCTCTAATGGGTCTTATAGAACAGCTCCCCCAAACATTTCTCCTACGTCAATGCTTGTAACGCATTATGACACTCGACCTCTGCTTGCCCTCGGAGTTGTGTTTTACAGTGTGTCATGACATCTTACAAGCTGTGCATATCAACATGCACTCCCACTAATGTCTGCGCTGCTACTGGGTCATTCTCAGCCGTCGACCTTTCTTCCTGCTCGCCAACCCTTGCAGACTCTGTTCAATGGGAAGTCACTGAGACCTTCATTATTCCAGTGACAACTTTCCACTCCTTATTCACCTACTGGATGGAGCTCTTCGTGAAACGACACAACCATGATGGATGATCAGCAGAGCCAACTGGATGCTGTCCAGCGAGCTATCTGTCGATCGCTGTGGCAGTAACCCGGGGTGGGCAGAGACCATATTGCACGAGTAAGCCATCATGCCACTGACTTCTCCATCCGGAAGTGCTATTGTCATCCTAGGAGGCCACCTGTCCCTTGGTGGACTGACTAGTGCTGTTCAGTCATCTAGGCAAGGCGAGCGGTTCTGCGAGGGTTTGAGTGCCGCCCAATGTCAGAAAACCCGCAGCCTTTCAATTAGCTGGGGCAAAGGCTCGTTGCATCATCAAGGAGAACTACTTAAACCTAACTAACCTAAGGACAGCACACACATACATGCCCGATGCATGGACTTGTTCTATTGCAGTATAGGAACACATCAGGAGGATTTCGGTAAAAGGCAGTGAGTTACCTATAGCAGCGTTGTTAAATCAAGTGTGTCACCAAACAACACCAGGAGACATCGCACAGATAATGCCAGAGAATTTGCGCTGGCTACTGCCAATGCCAGCCAGAATCCAGTGTTCCATCATTATTGTGCCACCATGAAAAGGGGCGATTTGGACTTCAGGTCTAACAATTCGGGGTCCTACAACTGCCCATTCTCCATGTGGGAACTGTATTCAGTACTGTCTGTGGCTCGTGATACAGTACTCAATATCACGATCACATGTGAAAGAATATTACGTAACTTGCAACTAACTTCAAGGGAAGCCCTGTTACAATGTTTTAATTCCATTTGGCAGACAGCCAGCTTTCCCAACTCGTGGAGGGAGGCAGTTTTGGTACTTCTTCTCAAAGCAAGAAAGGACCAAGTGTGTCCCAATAGTTACCAGAGCGTGGCCTTAACGACCCATGTTGGAAAGACCTTGGAGCGAATGCTCAGCTGTCGCCTGGTCTGGATGGTAGAGACCAGGCAGCTCCTAAATCACTCTGAGTGTGGATTCAAGAGATTTCGATACACTGTCAACAACCTGACCTAGCTAGAGGTGGCTGTTCAGGAGGCTTTCCTACGTAAACAATATTTCATTGGTACATATATGTTGTGATATCTGTACGGCGTATGACACTACATGGAGACACCATTTTCTCAGGCAGATTCGCCAGTTGGGCTTCCGTGGCCGTCTCCCCATCTTAATTGCGTTCTCCTTATCAGTGTAGTTTTTTCAGCTCATCAAGTTGGTGATGTGCTGTCAGATAGTTTCAGTACGAGAGTGGTGTCCCTCTGGGCAGTGTTTTAAGTGTTACTCTCTTTGCCATAGCCCTAAACAGTATCACGTCTACAGTGAAGGGTCCCGTACAATGATCCTTATTTGTAGACAGTTTTGCAATTTTCTGTACCTCCTCCAGTGTTGCAATAGCAACTCGTCAGTTGCAACTTACAGTAAAGGGGGTGGAGGAGTTGGCTGTGAAGACTAGTTTCACATTTTCTGCAGAGAAGTGTGTTTTTGTGTAACCACCTGAAGGACCTGCAGGCTAGGTCCCAGAAGGCACTGAAGCGCATTAGCCACAGCTCTTGGCGAGCAGACAGGACGCGTCTGTTACAGTTTTACAAGGCTTTTGTGCAATAGTTGCTGGATTATGAGTGCACAGTGTACAGGTCAGCGAGGCGTTTGTACATGAAGATCATTGATGAGGGGATCAGGTTGGTCACAGGTGCCTACAGGACCAGCCTCTGTCCTGAGACTGGGGATCCATCACTTCCCATCTGGCGGCAGCTGCTCATGGTGTGTCAGGCGTGTCAGTTCCTCGCTACTCGTACTTCCCCACCAAGCCATACTGTTGCTTGTCTGGCTATGGAACGCCTCTTTACAAACCATCTGCAGGCAACGAAGCCTTTTGGGATCGATGCGAAGTCTGTGTGGGAAAATCTTGGTATGGGGCACTAACGGACTCAAGTCTGTGGTTTTAACTGACTGACACCCTGGTTACTGCAGAGGTCATGAGTAATTTTAGATTTAGTGCACTACTGGAGACATTGCACTCCAGTGCTTGCGGGTATGCTAAACACTGCCCCACCTCCCCTACAGCTAAGCAGAAAACTTCGCCCAAAAACAATAGCGTAATGCTGGACGTGTTACCGGTAGGTTCAAGCAACATGTTCTTTTCGTGAAAACACATTCAGTGCCAACGTAAGATAAGAGACATTAGGACCCTATCTATAGGTTCGTATTTTGTAGCACTCAGGTTGGAAATCGGTTAACCTCAAAATTTTGCTACGAGCACAATGTAGTAATATGGTGGTGACTTAGGTAGTGGTTTACCTACCATGGTGTGCTATTTCCTTTACATATTGTATCTATGGCCGGAAATCGGTAAAACTGCAGTGCTTATAGAGTGTGCTATAACGTCATTATCTCCATCTCATATGAGCATACTATGATGTCACACACATTAGTAATGGAGTTGTGGCTCAGCAACGATAAATAATTCAGACCCATGCTGCATCGTGGTTGGCTGAGATCAACATGACGTGATTTTGAGAGCAGTGAAATGGCACTCACGTCAGTGGCTAAAAGTTTGGAAAAGTACGAAAGGAATGTGGAAAACTATGTAAAAGGTGGCAAAAATACAGAAAAAATATGAAAATGGGTGAAAAATACATCAAATTTGGAAAGAATGAGAATACTTACATAACTGCCAGGGTGTGGTCTCTGCTGATACCTTAAATGACAAAATTGTTCATAACAAATAGACCTTGAGTGACATGGCTTAACACAATTTGTTACAAACGAACAGACACACTCTGGTCCTTCGTCTATTACGCCAAGCTTCAAAGTGAACCACATCCAGTCAGGTGCCCCTGCTAGAAATGATGAAGATGACGATGGGGAGGGGGTACTTAAAATCTCATTGCCCCAGGGGGAATGGGAGGGGAGAGGAGAGTGATTGGAGGGGTGGGTGTTGTATTCTCCGAACAGATTGCAATGCATCAAGTTACATACGTCGCCATTCAGTTGCCAAAGTTACTATCAGTTGCTGTAAATAAAACTGGCCAAGAAACTGACTGGCGAACACAAGTCTTAACAATATATTACTCCATGGCTGTTCAGCACATATCTCCTACGAGTTCACATAGCCCGACAGCATAAATCACGTCTCAGGTGAAGAAATGGAATATTGAGCATCCAGATGCCCCGATACTACTACATTCAGTGGTTATCGGCAGAACTCAACAAACATAGACTGGTGTCACTCGGACGCAACAAAGTCATAGTAAGGACCAAGACAGACCTCGTCGTTGATAATATTTTGATAAGTGAAGAGCTAATAGCTGTGAAGATCTTGACAGTTTCTCATGTAGGCTCATTCTCGCTCCAGAAATAGTTTTTGATGTTTGTGCTAGTTTTGTGTAGGTTCCGGACGAATTCTCTGCTGGTTACGCTACGTTACGAAATTCTGAAAACTTATATCAATTTTTGGGCGCCCTTTATATTGACAATAGGGTTATAATCAGTGTAACACAAGATGGTGGATAGTTACTGTATTTATACTGGGGCACTTGTTACATTTATCAGCTCTTATACAAATAACATATGGTCCAGCAAAAGCTTCATAAATAAAGGTTTGTATGTTCTCAAAATAGCTTAAGAGGCAAAAAAGCTTTACAAGACTGTGTTTCTGTGGTTACTACGGAGTGCATATCAAAGTGATATTTTTACAAGTGTAATCCAGTAATGCACTACATAGCATACCTAAACAAATAATTAAGTCCGATGAAACTATATGGTTCGAGAGACCTCTTCAGGTCAGTTTGGACTGAGGAGGGAGGCGTGCTAGGGTAGTCTATGCAGTTCTGCAAAGCCACTGTGCCAGGGCGGCGTAGTGGTTGTCGGGTCGGCCTAGTGAGCAGAACACTCTGGTTTGAATACCTGCGTCGATACATATCTTCATTCTTCGCTTCAATCTGCGTATGGACATCACAGATGTTTGAGACTTGAAAAGATCTCTGGAGCCACGTAGTTTCATTTGATAAGGGGACCTGTGCCTGGGTTTCAAGCATTATCTCCATTTCGTTCGATGCTGAGGTTCTATTCCAGTATAGTTGGAGAGCCTTCGCAATCTAGTTAGAGTTTAGTGGGAATAACATATTGGGGCGAGGCGTAAACGGGAATTCGGGTTGAGTAGGGAAGGTTGCCCGAGGGTAGCCCGTGCAGTTGTGCAAAGCCACGGTGCCGGGGTGGCATAGTAGATCTCGCCGCGACGAGAAAGTCTTTGCTTTAATGACTTCCATCCCTACCGCGTACAAATTTTCGGTCCTCCTTTCAATCTGCGTATATACAAATAATTAGATATTGATATATAATCTTCCACATCTTTGGGAAAACAAAAGTGTTTTTCTAGACAAAATCAGTGTTGTACTGATCAGTATCGCGACCCTACCTATAGTCACAGGGTCCATAGTGTTTTACCACCTTTTTATGAGAAAAGTTCCTTAGCATCTAAAATATCCACTTCAGCGATACAGCGTGCAGGTTTTGCTCCCTGCGCAGCTGCAGCTATGATATATGGATGTGTTCTCCCGGCAAGTTGCAGTGTAACTCATTCCCCCTTATTGTTGTTAGTGAGACGAGGCGCTCTAGTTCTAATGAGAATGGAGAGGATGGGACTTCAAGATCCGGACAAACCATTAGCCTAATGAGCGGATCCAACACGAACCTCCAAGCGATCGGACATTATTCGTGTTCTGCGGAAATTGCCTAGCGATTTATGTACTTCGCTTACAGAAACTCGGACATTGTTAATCAGTCCGTCTGCATTGTCGCTTAGGCAATAAATCGATATGGTACTGCTTCAAGTCTTTTCTCTTCATACATGCAAAAATAATAAAATCTGAAGTTTCGGTAATCTTATAAGGCTTTTGATATGATTACAATAAAACATAAACATGGAGCACCCGCATACGATCATCGAGTTATTCAGTTAACATGTACAGAGACACGTTATGGATTAATGAAACTGTTGAACATATTACTTCATTTTCATCACTGCAGTGGGAATAACACACCCTTTCATTTATTACAATTGTATATCGGTTTGTCTGTTGTTTGATTGATGGTTACGATTGGATGGGGTACTAGCTGCTAGACCATTTCTTTGGAATGGTTTTATAGTTGAATTAAATACAATCAAAAGAAACAACTGGAACCGTGGGCATGTAATCAATGAAGATGTAATATGATTATCTGATACTCGCATAAACCGTTCTGAAATTAGGACACCTGGGCACTCTTCCAGCCCCGACTAAAACTTACATTCTCATTGATGTTACCACTCTGTGATTCTCGCCAGATGCCGTTGATATGACTTCCTGTCACTGCATTTTCATTTATTTCATCACCATGTACTCTACATTCATTTTATTTCGTTTTTAAGTAAGTTTAACTGACGAAATCGCTAATCTGCCTTTCACGCGTTGTATGATTTCGTTGAAACAGTATTAACCATTCACTTCAATGTAACAAGCTGCAAATATGTAATTTAGCACTTACTTAGCAGCATACCCCCTTATCGATTTAATCTCCAAGAATAACGTTTTCGGATTTTCCTGACGTAATACTCCTCCAATTACACCAACTCCCCCCACCCCCTCTCCACCCCTTTCCTCTCTCTCTCTGTCTCTCTCACTCTCACTCTCTGATAAGACATCAATACATGCGAAAAGAATACATTGGAGGCAATTTTCACGACAGGAGTGTCTCATCTGTGTTACTGAACATGACGTAGCGTGTCCGGGAAACTTCAGTTTGGTTTATAGCCTGCTGTGAAAAACATAGCAACGACAAAGTGACGTAGAGCTAAATACTTATTCGTGTGCATCGGAACAGCGACAACAGAGCGAGTGACGCCATATGACACGTTGTGACCGAGCGGTTGTAGGCGCTTCAGTCCGGAACCGCGCTGCTGCTACGGTCGTAGGTTCGAATCCTGCCTCGGGCATGGATGTGTTTGCTGTCCTTAGGTTAGTTAGGTTTAAGTAGTTCTTTTTCTAGGGGACTGATGACCTCAGATGTGAAGTCCCATAATGCTCAGAGCCATTTGAACCAATTGAGCCATATGACATAATCCTCGCATTCGGGATGGCACGAGTTCTAACTGGGACCTATCATCCAGCTGTATTACGCAGTTACCCCGAGTCGGATAAAGGCGAGTTCTGGAATGGTTCATTTTAAAAGGATGCTGTCGATCTCCATCCCAACAGTCCGAACTTCTACTGCGCCTGTATTGACCTGAGCATCGACGGGACTTTAAACTTTTCTCTTGGAATAGCTGCAGCCGTTGGGATCTCTAGCGACAGATGTGTGTGAGGTGATACGAGGGGGACCCTGAAGTAGCGGTAATTGGGCTGCGGTGGTGAGGGAGAATAGGGAACCCAGTGTTCGACCAGGTGTCAGGCCACCTGAGTCAGAAAAGCTCTCCATGTGAAGGCAAACATCAAGACAGTGCTCATTTGTTTCTTCGACTGCAGAGGTGTTGTGCACGCGGAGTTCGTTTCTCCAGGTCAAACTGTCAACCAGGAGCTCTACTTGGAGGTTTTGAGAAGATTGAGAGTATCCGGAAGAAAAGGGCAGGTCTTCGGCTCTAAGACGACTGTTTCTTCCATCATGACATCGCGCCGGCCCACACTGCCCTGTCTGTAAAGTAGTTTTTGACGAAAAACGGATTGATGCCGATTGTACACCCCTCCCCTCCCCTCCTACTCGGATCCAGCCCCCTGTGATTTATTTTTATTCCCCAGACTCAAAAGGGACATGAAAGGAAAGGATTTTGCCACTGTGGAGAAGGTAAAACAAAAATCGCTGGAAGGCATAAACAACATCCCGATAAGTGAATTAAAAAACTGTTTTGAGCAACGGAAGGATCGTTTGAGAAAGTGCATTATGGTCAACGGAGAATACCTTGAAGGTGATCACAATTTGGTGTAAAAATATTAAGAAATAAAGGCGTTATGACGAATTTTCCGTTTTCTTTTCGGTCCCCCCTTTTTTGAAACTTTTTTGGAATATTTTGCTGCAGTAATATCGTAAAATTCCAAACCTCACAACTATAGTTTTCAAGGAAATTTATTTCGTTTGGAAGAGGGTTTGGTTTTAATGTTGATGCCGCTTTACGGGAGGCTGATGTAACATAGTTGCTCCAATACGTCCTGCCGTCGTGCAGTGAGAGGTTTCCTCGCGAGGGGATGAGCACTAGGCGTGGGCAAAGTGCAACAGTTTGACCTTTCTCCCGGTGCCGGTACTGCTCTAAATTGCCTTCCAGCCCAGGGTGGCCGCGAAACCCTGGCGCGGGCCAAGGCAAAGAAGACGAGTTGATTACACGGGACGAGCAGCCCGCCGGCTTCCGCGCCATTACCCCTTCTCGGGGCTCCAGCAAGCCTGTACACCGCCGGGCATGTCCCAGCTCCTTTAGCTCACTCCGCTGATCAAAGAGGTTTTCACTGCATACACATTGCGTCTTCTTTGGTGTCAGCAGCTGCACAACTGTGCTGGGAGTATGACTAGCCTTATTCAGAGCAGTAAATAGGCTTCTCACGTCAGCAGCAGCAGCAGCAGCAGCAGCCGAGTGCTTCGTTACCACATTCGTTACGGAAAATTTACTTAAACGAGCCTTTTCTTTCTTTCTTTCTGTTTCGATGGTCGCAGTATTTCTACACTTCACATCATGCTGTAGGCCAAGTGAAATATTCTCTTGCTATCTGTTGTACTGATATGACGCAGTATTTGAAATACTTCGTATTTGTCGTCGTGATTCGGAGCCGAAGAATGAAGTAGTATCTGAAGATAGTCGCTGTTATCAAGCTTATGTTCCATTGATGGCTCGAAAATACACTGAGGTGGCAAACGTCGTGGGATATCTCCTAATATCGTGTCGGACCTCCTTTTGTCCGATGCAGCGCAGCAACTCGAGGTGGTATGGACTCGTTCGAAGTCCCCTGCAGAAGAACTGAGCTTTGCTATCTTCGAAGCCGTCAATAATTGCGAAAGGGTTGCCGGCGCAAGATTTTGTGCACGACCTGCCTCTCAGTTACGTTGCATAAATGTTCGATGGGATTCATGTCGGGTGATCTGGGTGGGCAAATCATTCGCTCGAATTGTCAGAGTGTTCTTCAAATCAATCGCGAACAATTGTGGTCTGGTGACATGGCGCATTGTCATCCATAAAAATTTCCTCCGTATTTGGGAACATGAAGTCGATGAATGGCTGCTAATGATCTCCAAGTAGCCGAACATATAACAATTTCCAGTAAATAATCGGTTCATTTGGTGCAGAGGACTCAGTGCATCCCATGTTAACACAGCCTACACCATTAAGGAGCCACCACCAGCAGTACGTTGTTGACAACTTGAGTCCATGGCTTAGTGTGGTCCGCGCCACTTTCGAACTCTACTATCATCTGACCAGCCCACCGCTTTCCAGTCGTCTAGGACACAGCCGATGTGGTCACGAGCCCAGGAGAGGCGCTGCAGGCGAAGTCGTGCTGTTAGCGAAGGCAGTCGCGTCGGTCGTCTGCTGCCATACTCCATTACCGTTAAATTTCACCGCTCTGTCCCAACGGATATGTTTGTCGTACGTCCCAAGTTGACTTCTGCGGTTAATTCACACAGCGTTGCGTATTTGTTAGCACTGACAACTCTACGCTAACGCCGCTGCTCTTGTTTGTTACATGAAGGCCGTCGGCTACTGCGTTGTCCGCGATGAAATGTAATGCCTGGAATTTGGTATTCTCGGCACGCGCTTGACACTGTGGATGTCGGAAAATTGAGTTTCTTAACGATTTACGGAAGTGCATGCCCCATGCGTCTAGTTCCAGCTACCACTCCTCGTTCAGAGTCTTCATTCCCGTCGTGGGACCATAATCATGATGAAAACTTTTTCACGTGAATTACCTGAATACCAATGACAGCTCCGTCAATGAAATGCCCCTTTGTACCTTGTGCAAACGATACCACTGCCATATGCGTGTGTAGATATCGCTATCTCGTGACTTTGTCACTTCAGTGTAAATCATCAGTGCGATTTGCAGGTAAAGTTTCCACCTAATAGTGATGCGCTCAAATGTTAAATTTCTGCAGAGTTGTTCTTTGCAGACGGCGACCTGGGAAAGCGATAAAATAAGTATAATGTTCCAGGACTGCGAATTTCAGAAAAATAAAGCCAGATGAATGCAAAAATAACCCCTCGTAGGGCGCCGTACTCCACATATGCACTCTGCCAATGTCTATTATATAGTGCATGACAGGAGATACATACTATTGTACCACGTATGAGGACTTCTTGCCGTTGCATTCGCGTGTGGAATATGGCAAGAATTATCGAGTAAATGCCTCTTTGCGCTTCGTGATTAGACTAATCTTCATCATTGTTAAACTGAGTCGCGCTAGTATTTTATAAGAAACTGGGCTTTCAGACTCCGTCTTCTGCAAAACACAATGTATTTCCTTTCCTTCTTTACCCAGATATGTTTCGATACCTGTATGTCGTCTTCTGTGGGTCTCGATTTATTTGCGCAAAGTATCACATAAAAGTTTATTGTCGTTTTTTTTGTTTTAGACCTAAAAACTATAACATATGCATTTTAGTTATTTTTGTTTTGATTGCTCACATGAAACTACATTAATTACAATAGCGGATATGTACAGGTCGGCTTGGTTTTAAGGCTTTTATCCTTGTACAGTATGTCCTTTTCTCTGTAGTCAGAGAAGTCTTGCTGCAAAGAGTTCATTTCGACAAAACTTTTCGTGTGTAGTAATTCTGCACCAACTGTTTTTCGTTCACGAATAATGCTCGTTGTATAACTGTTTCTGCTACGTGAGTTTACTCTTTGTTGGACGAATGCAAATGGTTGAAATGGCTCTGAGCACTGTGGGATTTAACTTCTAAGGTCATCATCCCCCTAGAACTTAGAACTACTTAAATCTAACTAATCTAAGGACATCACACACAGCCATGCCCAAGGCAGGATTCGAACCTGCGACTGTAGCGGTCGCGCGGTTCCAGATTGTAGCGCCTAGAACCGTTCGGCCACCTCGTCCGGCCGAACGAATGCAGTTCCGAATGTGTGAACAATGAATTTTTCTGTTCAGTGGCAACTTTTACGTGTGTTACTTGTGACATTTCCCCTTTTATTAATTCTTTTAGATCCAAACTGAACTTGTGATTTTAATCTTGTGCCTTTTACAGTGTTGATGAGGCAGAAAGAATGACTTTAGTATACATTCCGAGGTGGTCGTTTGTGGCTTCTTTCACGAGGTAGTTGCAGCGTAATTGCAATGGCTGTGCTCGCGTGTCCGTGCTCGTTATTAAGAGTTGTGCGGTCCGGCACAGGACGCTCGCTTCCTGCTGGCGGTACCGGTAGCTGTATGACGCACGAGACGCTTCCGGTAAGAATTTCCCGGAACTTCGTATCGGCCCGCGGCCGCGATAGCCCGCCACTGATAGCGGAGCATTGCGCTCCCACCGGGCTTTGGGCTCACCGGCAATCGTGGCCGCTTTTTGAGCGCAGAGTAAGTACTGTCGCTAAGTGTAGCTTTAATGTCTTCACTGAACGGAATGTCATGTCACACGACATTTCTGTGACACACACATAATTATCCTTGATACCTCCCGAATATCAGTGAAATGCTGCGTGACGGGGCATCTTCATTTATTCCATTTCAGCGAATCTAATCCAACTTAACATATCTCTTGTGGCAGGGTAAGCCACAGCCCTACACCGACACTGTTCCTCCACTGACACTGCCATATACTGCGTGGGAGAACCTCTGGTAGTAGTGTTAGGAAATCATTGGGTGGAAGATTCAGCATGTCTGAACGGTTTGCACTGATATCATTCCATGGACACATCTTCAATGATTTCATACCCAACCATTCAATAATTTCCTTTCAGTGCATGCAATTCATATGGAATGTATTTTACATAACACCACATTCAGTGACTTGTCACAAACCGATGCTAGCCGATTGGTTACAGCACAGGCGCATGAACTCTTAGCCTATCTGTGTCACACAGGAGAAAGACAAGTATTTTTGTGTTTTTGGACCACACAAAATATGCTTAACATTACCAACAGTAACCGCTGGGACAGAGATGGACAAATGAAAGAGTAATATCGTGTGGCAGGAGTTTCAGGTCGGAAATATTCAGTTTGCTGTAACTTTAAAAAAATAGATTTTTTTTCGATCGTGTGATGGATGCTCACTGTTTGGGCAGCACTGATCGTTGCTTTGGGTAGCATGCGGCCTGTTGGCCGCGCGTTGGAGACCGCTAGGCTACAGCATGGCAAACTATACAGTGGATAGACACGTCCTCTCACTGCGGCGTTCCCACGTCACCTGCCTGAACATAGGCACACGTCGCTTCAGGTATTTACGGAGTCCTCTACAGGGTTCAAATTACATTCAACAAGTTGTTTGTTCAGTGAAAAAAAGTAATATAGTTCGATTTAAGTAAATTGGCATTTTCCAGCTGGCGGGCTGATATACTCCCGTGATGACTTGACATTGTCGGCTCGCAGTGTCGATGATGGTTACAACGTCTGTGTTTGCACAATCTCTGTAATCTTCACATTACAGAGCATGCATGTCTGATAGAACTGACACTTATAACGTTGGCTCCCACTGCATTGCCGATTCCGCTGCCAAACTAGTTATAGAGCCGGAAACATTTACGACTGTATTCAGCCTGTTTCAGGGAATAATGTAGTTCCAGTCCTAATTAAAATTAAGGAGTTATTTTTGACGTGTGTGCAGAGACACTTTAGGGATCCATACCATACGCAAATTTCACATATTTTACATGACTTTTGCAGCAGATAGAAGTTTTAAATCGAGTTTCTATCGCCATGCAGAACAGAGCCCCATGGTGGCTGCCTGCGGTCTGTAGTTGTTGAGACAGCATCGTAGCTTGGTGTCTAAACGCCAGATGCCAACCGATTTAGATCGGAGGCTAGCCACTAGTATGAATGACGGAAGTAACTGGAAGAAATAAACAGAGAGCTCCATACATTTATAACAAAAATGTGTTCAAATGTGTGTGAATTCCTAAGGGACCAAACTGCTTAGGTCAACGGTCCCTAGACTTCCACACTACTTAAGCTAAGAACAACAACAACAACAACAACAACAACACACACACACACACACACACACACACACACGCCCAAGAGAGGACTCGAACCTCCGGCGGGAGGCGCCACACAGTCCGTGACATGGCGCCTCAAACCGCACGGCTACTTCGCGCGGCCGTTTATAACAGCATTGGCGTTCAGGGACACTAGTGGATTGTCATAGACGAACAAGTCACCACAGATGCTGCTTTTTGAGGCAGTCCTGTTAGGAGAGGGATATAAGAAGAGAATTTAAGATTATCTCATTTCAAAGTAATAAAAGTTTTCTGTTTTTAGTTCAGAGCACAGCGGTAGAGCCGCGCGGGATTAGCCGAGCGATCTTAGGCGCTGCAGTCATGGACTGTGCTGGTCCCGGTGGGGGTTCGAGTCCTCCCTCGGGCATGGGTGTGTGTGTGTGTTGGTCCTCAGGATAATTTAGGTTAAGTAGTGTGTAAGCTTAGGGACTGATGACCTTAGTAGTTAAGTCCAATAAGATTTCACACACATCTGAACATTTTTGAACAGCGATGGAAACAATCTGATGCCACAACATTCTAAGGCTTACGCACCCAGTCTCTGTTACGCGTGTCTACGGTTTGAACTGATTTGATTCTCGGAGATCAGAGGTTCGTGCATACTCGAAACACATTGATACTCGTAGTTTTGAGTTTTGTGCCCAGTGCGTGTGAAGCAAACTGCAAGAACGTCTGGGCTGCAGACAGTACTCGAATGAAGGGCACAGGAGTGGAAAATTAGTGTAGCATTTGAGTTCGCTTGTAGCGAAGTCTAGTTAACTGATTCGGTAACAGAGGTGTAGAGTTGCGTCATTGTTTTGTAGGGTCTTGGTAAATACGTTTCTAGCTCTGAAATAATAAAGACTTTAACTTTTGATTTCAGTTCGTATCAACTTGATCTTAAGCTAAAGTTCAAACGAAAATTACTGTCCTTGATCGGAACATTCGTGAATAGCATCAATACTCATTCGTCATAAATTTTCTTCATTAATTATTGAAGATCTACCAAATTAACCAGATTTCAACAGTTTTTAATGGTTCACTGTGAACTTCGGAAATGGAACAAATATTTTCATTATGTCTGCACAGTACCCTGAGAACGCTAATAGCTGCCCATGATCTTCATTTCTTGGAAAATTTACTGCAGAAATTACTTATCTTTAGCAGGTGCGAAAAGCATGACATAACATTAGTTTTGCCGCTGTGTTGATTCTCTAATTTGGAAAGACTGCCCTTGTGTTAGATTCAGTGTGCAGGGAAAGATGTTGGATGGCAGTATTAAAATATTAATCAAGCGTTGGGCGTGTAATTACTGAAGACGTTTTAGCTGCTTTCAAGCGGACGGTAGACACACATCGGACAGTTACGGCGAATTTCTTTTCATAATCTACGGACCGTTGTTGGCAATGACCAGTGCACCTTGATCTCAATTGAGCCATTCGACAAAGAAAACCATATTGGGGCACAGTTGCCGGCGGGGTTTTTGGTTATATCACTTTTTCTCACATCAGTTTAACGTGACTGTTAAAACCGATCAGGCTAACTGATTTCTGGAAAAAATCGGTTTATTATTCGTATTGTTTCCTGTAATGAACGTAGAAATCGAAAAGATTGAAAATTTGTGACTTTCTGTGTTTCAAGATATAAAAAATCAAAAGGTTAAAAAGGCAAATAAAATAAATCTTGCTCCGTTCGCTGCTTTTGTGGGCAGTGGTAAGTGGTTGAATAATACAAAAAAATCACCGGTATTCTCCTGTTAATTCCAGTTTTTTGAAGTTTTGCTCAAGAATCTAGAATTGTAATTGGGGCTTATTCCACCAGTTTGGCGCTACTAACAGTCAGTGCTGAAGTGCGAAAATTTAGGCCATTGTGCCCTGGTTGACGTCTTAATTTGTCCATTTTCAAGGGCTACATGGAGATAGAGGTAGCAGCTCGGCTACTTTTTATTTTTGTTGTGTATTATGAATGAATTGTTAAGATTTTAGTGTATTACTGTTACCATAATTTCCTTTTTTTATTGTTTCATGGGAATGGCAGCAAATCTTTGATGTTTTAAAAATGGTTCAAATGGCTCTGAGCACTATGGGACTTAACATCTGTGGTCATCAGTCCCCTAGAACTTAGAACTACTTAAACCTAACTAACCTAAGGACATCACACACATCCACGCCCGAGGCAGGATTCGAACCTGCGCCCGTAGCAGTCACGCTGTTCCGGGCTGAGAGCCTAGAACCGCGAGACCACCGCGGCCGGCTAATCTTTTAAGCAAATGAAGCATTGTACTACATTGCTACTTCATTTCTTAAAAATATTTCCAGAGTAGGATTGGTGCCATTGTGCAATACAGCAGATGTCCGGCAACAGCAGCGAGAAATGACTGTAGACAATGTGATGGTAAATGTTGCACGCTGAGTGGACACGCGTGCCTTAAGCCACGGGACATGGTAACAGGGACATTACTGTCTCAGCAGTGCTGTACCATTTCTTATGCCATGTTTAGTTATTAAAAAAGCACTGATTGTTTTTCCAATTTTCTGCAGTAACGCAATATTTCGAACCAATGCAAATTTTAAAAACTAAAAATTTGAGCACTCCTAATTGATAGTTCGCTTTTTACTCTGTTATTAGTAAAAAAAATAAGAAACCTGTTATAACGGTGCTCAAACAAATACTGAAAAATATCGATTATTCAGAACAAAAATACCGATATCCGGTTTAACTGGTGGGGTTTTTTCCCATCCCTAGCCTCTATTTGACGAAATCGTCAGTACGCTGAGCAGTGTGATAGAGAGGAAAACTGGAATGGCCAGAACAACCTGTTCGGGCAGACGGCTGATTTATTAGCCAACCAACAACGTGAGGTACGCGCGCCTCTGGCAGTGCGCCGTCTGCTCTCGCCAACGGCGCTTAGGAATTCGTGTAGGCACTTGGGGCGTTGTGCAAATGAAGACGATTATGTCTGAGCTCCCCTGCATAGCCGGGGACGGAATACTCATTAATATTATGTTTCATCCGTGTTTGAATTACGTTACCCCCCCCCCCCCCCCCCCGGCATGAATGGGCTGAATAACCTACGAGTCCAGCGTGCTACACTATCTTGAAGACAGCAGTCCGTACCACATGTCGCAATAGTATCCATTCTAGCTCGTCCGTTGTGATGATAGTTTAATGTCAGTACACGTTTCTTTATTATATTCAAATGTACTTCGCAGTCCAGATAAGTTCCATAATCAAGTAATATTGCAGTAGTGTCCTTACACTGTATTCAGCTGTTTTGGCGTCAGAGACACTGTTCTTTCAATTTTCTACGAGATTTTGAAGGAATTCAAGAGTGTTTACATGTAGCTGATTTTTATGAATCTTTGACGTTTGGCCAGTGACGACGTTATTATGTCTGGACATCCTCAGCTCTTCCCACACTTTTTGTAAAATTAGATTGATAACAGAACTCACAGTCGTGGATGTTATTCTCATGTTTTTCATTCCCCAAATCCTCTCCCTTCAAGATGGAAAAATATTAGACAAGCTATTTTTATGTTTTCCAGGTTTTATCTTGAAATTCGGAAACAGTCTCACAGTGTGATGCAATTAGTGTGGTTAATGTATTTATCAGATAGCCGTACCGTAGGTGCAACCACAACGGAGGGGTATCTGTTGAGAGGCCTGAAGAGGGGCAGCAGCCTTTTCAGTAGTTGCAGGGGCAACAGTCTGGATGATTGACTGATCTGGCCTTGTAACCCTAACCAAAACGGCCTTGCTGTGCTGGTACTGCGAACGGCTGAAAGCAAGGGGAAACTACGGCCGTAATATTTCCCGAGGGCATGCAGCTTTACTGTATGGTTAAATGATGATTGCGTCCTCTTGGGTAAAATATTCAGGAGGTAAAATAGTCCCCCATTCGGATCTCCGGGCGGGGACTACTCGAGAGGATGTCGTTATCAGGAGAAAGTAAACTGGCGTTTTACGGATCGGAGCGTGGAATGTCAGATCCCTTAATCGGGCAGGTAGGTTAGAAAATTTAAAAAGGGAAATGGATAGGTTAAAGTTAGATATAGTGGGAATTAGTGAAGTTCAGTGGCAGGAGGAACAAGACTTTTGGTCAGGTGAATACAGGGTTATAAACACAAAATCAAATAGGGGTAATGCAGGAGTAGGTTTAATAATGACTAGGAAAATAGGAATGCGGGTAAGCTACTACAAACTGCATAGTGAACGCATTATTGTGGCCAAGATAGATACGAAGCCCACGCCTACCACAGTAATACGAGTTTATATGCCAACTAGCTCTGCACACGACGAAGAAATTGATGAAATGTATGACGAGATAAAAGAAATTATTCAGGTAGTGAAGGGAGACGAAAATTTAATAGTCATGGGTGACTGGAATTCGTCAGTAGGAAAAGGGAGAGAAGGAAACGTAGTAGGTGAATATCGTTTGGGGGTAAGAAATGAAAGAGGAAGCCGCCTGGTAGAATTTTGCACAGAGCGCAACTTGGTTCAAGAATCATAAAAGAAGATTGTATACATGGAAGAAGCCTGGAGATACTGACAGGTTTCAGATAGGTTATATAATGGTAAGACAGAGATTTGGGAACAAAGTTTTAAATTGTAAGACATTTCCAGGGGCAGATGTGGACTCTGACTACAATCTATTGGTTATGAACTGTAGATTAAAACTGAAGAAACTGCAAAAAGGTGGGAATTTAAGGAGATGGGACCTGGATAAACTGACTAAACCAGAGGTTGTACAGAGTTTCAGGGAGAGCATAAGGGAACAACTGACAAGAATGGGTAGCTTCGAGGGATGAAGTGGTGAAGGCAGCAGAGGATCAAGTAGGTAAAAAGATGAGGGCTAGTAGAAATCCTTGGGTAACAGAAGAAATATTGAATTTAACTGATGAAAGGAGAAAATATAAAAATGCAGTAAATGAAGCAGGCAAAAAGGAATACAAAAGTCTCAAAAATGTGATCGACAGGAAGTGCAAAATGGCTAAGCAGGGATGGCTAGAGGACAAATGTAAGGATGCAGAGGCTTATCTCACTAGGGGTAAGATAGATACTGCCTACAGGAAAATTAAAGAGACCTTTGGAGAAAAGAGAACCACTTGCATGAATATCAAGAGTTCAGATGGAAACCCAGTTCTAAGCAAAGAAGGGAAAGCAGAAAGGTGGAAGGAGTATATAGAGGGTCTATACAAGGGGGATGTACTATGGAAATGGAAGAGGATGTAGATGAAGATGAAATGGGAGATCCGATACTGCGTGAAGAGTTTGACAGAGCACTGAAAGAACTGAGTCGCACCAAAGCTCCGGGAGTAGACAACATTCCATTAGAACTACTATCAGCCTTGGGAGAGCCAGTCCTGACAAAACTCTACCATCTGGTGAGCAAGATGTATGAGACAGGCGAAATACCCTCAGACTTCAAGAAGAATATAATAATTCCAATCCCAAAGAAAGCAGGTGTTGACAGACTTATCTTAGAAGCTAGATTAAGGAAAGGAAAATCTACGTTCCTAGCATTTGTAGACTTAGAGAAAGCTTTTGACAATGTTGACTGGAATACTCTCTTTCAAATTCTGAAGGTGGCAGGGAAAAATTCAGGGAGCGAAAGGCTATTTACAATTTGTACAGAAACCAGATGGCAATTATAAGAGTCGAGGGACATCAAAGGCAAGCAGTGGTTGGGAAGGGAGTGAGACAGGGTTGTAGCCTCTCCCCGATGTTGTTCAATCTGTATATTGAGCAAGCAGTAAAGGAAACAAAAGAAAAATTCGGAATAGGTATTAAAATCCATGGAGAAGAAATAAAAACTTTGAGGTTCGCCGATGGCATTGTAATTCTGTCAGAGACAGCAAAGGACTTGGAAGAGCAGTTGAACGGAACGGATAGTGTCTTGAAAGGAGGATATAAGATAAACATCAACAAAAGCAAAACGAGGATAATGGAATGTAGTCGAATTAAGTCGGGTGATGCCGAGGGAATTAGATTAGGAAATGAGACACTTAAAGTAGTAAAGGAGTTCTGCTATTTGGGGAGCAAAATAACTGGTGATGGTCGAAGTAGAGAGAATATAAAATGTAGACTGGCAATGGCAAGGAAAGCATTTCTGAAGAAGAGAAATTTGTTAACATCGAGTATAGATTTAAGTGTCAGGAAGACGTTTCTGAAAGTATTTGTATGGAGTGTAGCCATGTATGGAAGTGAGACATGGACGATAAATAGTTTGGACAAGAAGAGAATAGAAGCTTTCGAAATGTGGTGCTACAGAATAATGCTGAAGATTAGATGGGTAGACCACATAACTAATGAGGAAGTATTGAATAGGATTGGGGAGAAAAGAAGTTTGTGGCACAACTTGACTAGAAGAAGGGATCGGTTGGTAGGACATGTTCTGAGGCATCAAGGGATCACCATTTTAGTATTGGAGGGCAGCGTGGAGGGTAAAAATCGTAGAGGGAGACCAAGAGATGAAGACACTAAGCAGATTCAGAAGGATGTAGGTTGCAGTAGGTACTGGGAGATGAAGAAGCTTGCACAGGATGGAGTAGCATGGAGAGCTGCATCAAACCAGTCTCAGGACTGAAGACCACAACAACAACAACAACAACAACAATGTATTTATGTTCATTCCTTTCAATTGTACAACGCATTATCTCGAACTATCATAAAGTTACTATATTTTGAGGACGGCTCTGTGTGGGCTATGTAGAAATGATATGCAAGGACGAACTCGGGATGTATATCTTGTTCGATGTACTTAGCTTTGTTTACAGATGGGATTTGACCGAATTACGTGTAATTTAGGTTTTTCACGCTCTTGGAGTTTTACGCATTTTTATTGTAAACATTGCTTTCAAAAGTCTTGTTTCCTATTACATCTGTTGTTCAACAAATACTGCAATCTGCTGTGATTTGGAGTTCGAAACACATCGTTGTAATTCATTAAACGTTGGGAACGTTAGACACTGACCAGTCACTTCCAATACGATCAATATTGCGTTTAGCACTTGATGTCCATTGACGACAAGCGAGGAGAAAGGTATTTGCAGGGTGCTCAAGCATTTAAGTAATTGATTTCACTGCGGAAGACAGTCACTTATGCGACTTAAGTAATTTTCGTCGTTTGAACAAAATAGGGCAGTATTTCTAACATTACAGAGATCGTGAACTGGTCGCGCACCTCTGTGCTGAAGGTATATTGTGACCTAATTTGTGTACTTCATGTGCGACTAAACACCGGTTATACCCTGACAAAATTGAAGATTACTTTAATGGCATTTTTTGAATAATGTTAGTGAATTAACTGGCTCATTGTGAATTGTTGTATAGTTGGAGTATAACTTGTCTGCTTACGGACAGAATGTGCGAGTGTTTTACATTGTTCATTTTGACATTCATCGGGTCTTCTAGTGCCTCTTACTACAATTCATGAGGTACAAAATGCAATGTTCGGTCTGTGCGAATTCTGGGACCTCGTGAAAATGGTATTAATGTGGACGACATTTTCTGTAAGCCAAATTTTTTAAATAAATTGCAGAGAACTGTCTAAGTTGCAGTATTAATTTTCTTTATTACTTGTTGACAACTTTCAAGCCTAAGTTCGTTATCAAATCATCCATTAAGCTCTGCAATAACATCAGTTACGACAGTCACATGGCAGTTCATTCCAGTTACACGCATCGTGGAAATTAGCGCAGGGCTGAACTTAATTCACCTAAAGAACGCATCACAGTGTGGAAGGTATTCAGACAATAGTGATCTCAGGCTCGAAACTAGCCATCAAGTAAGAAAGGAAATAAGTATTGCAACTTCGACGGTTCTCCGCAGTTTATTGCTTAATTTGGTAAACCATACTGTTACTGAAGTCATGCCTTCCAGAATCCTGGAAATTAGTAAATATTGTATGAGCGCCGTGTACACTGTTCAGTGAGTGAATGTACAGCTGCCAGTGATGGCAGCAAGCACCTATTAGGTGCATCAGAAATATTTACTCTCCTGCGTGTATCTGTGCAGATGCACACGCGAGTAAAAATGAGAAACATCGTGAAACCCGGAAGAAACACGTGAAAAACCTTAAGTTTGACCACCCGAACCCCACCTGGATGAATTGTTGTAAAACCGAGTTTTGTAACCTCAGTCCGTTCGCCAATGCGAAGATTTTGGCGCCAACCGCAAGGCGTTAGTATGTGTTAAGTGATGTCACACCACGGCTTTCATCTCTCATGTTCCCTAATCTCTTGTGTCCAAAAGTTGTACGTAGTAAAATAGTGTACACAAAGCACTGTGGGTCAGCAAACCAAAGATTGTAGGCATATAGTTCTGTTACAGGGTTCGCGGGATAAGGGATCAACGTGGCATTGCGTTCGTACCGAATGCGGTGATAAAATCTGCTTTATTTTTCGCAAAAAAAAAAAAAAAAAAAAAAAAAAAAAAAAAAAAAAAAAAAAAAAAAACATTGCAACGGTTGCGGAACGAACAAAAATATTGTTAAATTTTGTATTACAGAGAGTAACAGGGTATCTATTACAGTAGTTAAGTATGTCGTAGTACCAAAAACACTGGCTGTCACATACATACTCATAAAGTACGTACATGTCAAATGTGAAATGACTGTCACCAACCACCATGCACATATAACTACATGTTCAGTCATTAAAGGATATGTAAAGTATATTGTGCAAAAGTTTACACGCCTAGCAAGGACACGCTATGTTATGCCAGGATATTGTAAGCTGATTACCTGATACACGCTCTCGGGCAAAAATCGAATAGTCACTCGACTGGGACTGCCCCTCACAGTTCACTGACAGCGCATATGATGCGGCAGGTGCCCTGTCTTACCCAGCCTACTCTCGCGAACGACCTGACTAAGGTCTCCTGTGAATGGCAGCACATTACGGTAAGAGAGGAGGTTCTTGTTTAATCACGTTGCACTTCAGCTTGAAATTTCCGACATTTTGTACGTCTCAATTAACACAAGACTGTCGTATGCTGACCACGTAATCACAACATCTAACTGCATGGATCAACGATTTTTGTTGTTTGCTTCATGCCGTAAAGTTCGAATTCCACTACTTATTTATATTGTTTAGCGTACGATACAAATCAAGATTTGTAGAGTATGCTAGTAAAGTAAATTTATTCGTAAATTCGCATGAAAAATAAATAAGAAAGATCACAAATATGCAAAGAAAAATATAAACACAAGTATAAATAAAGATTTACATGTATGTATAAAGACAAAAAAGTCAGCGTGTAATGAAATTAGATGCGCGTAACAAGCATATGTCCGGATTAGTAGTGTCATCGATGGCCTCTTCGATCGCACCCAGGAATTCAGTCTGACCGTGGGTACTTTCTAACAGGGATTCCTCGACGGTGTGTCGAATCGTTTGTCTTACAGCAAAGCAGTCGCACTCAGAAGTAACCATGTGCCTTTTACGCATCGAATTTGCGTACGCTAATACCAGGAACGGCTTTTTATTAAATTAATTTAATTTAATACACTAACATGAATGAGTTCGTCGATGGGATTGAAATCCGTGCAAATGCAATGACACGAAATGACATCAATGCAAGCGGTTCAGAGATGCTGCATCTCCAGTTTCGTGAATGTGTGCTAACAATTCAAAATTTGTGTTGAACCGTGACGGTACGATGTGAAAAGGATTTTTTTTTCCCAAGTGAATTTGTGTTTTTGCCTCCAGCGGTCTGAGATCGAAGTCAAGCTAAGGGTAATCCTTCCTGTTGGTAGCAATGAAATTAATTCCAGATATTGAATGCTGATAGTACTCCAGAAGATATCGTGTTGCCACTTCATTAGCCGCACTTACATCGATCAAACTAGGTAAAATACCTTACCTGGCGACGCTCTGAGCTTACAGGAAACAGGCGGACCATCGATGATTTTCAGCTATGTAACGAATGTCTCTTCGCCGTTCTAATGATTCAGATGTATGTAGATCGACTATCTGCATTAGATATATTAAATAAAAGTATTCCTTTTATATATCTTGTGTTTCTCCATCTATATGTGGCGAGATTTGTCTCTGCCTTTTGCTTTGTAGGTGCACTGACTTTCTATGATTGTAGAATATCGCCCTAGACAATGACATTTACAACAGACAAGCCAAATTACATTAATTTCAAACAAACAACGTGAGTGCTGACAGGGACAGTCGAGATGCGTTCCTCTCACTTCTTTGCCATAATCGTTCTCTCTGATACAATGTAGTTAACAGCGCGAACAAACGGGACCCTCAGAACTTTACGAGAGCATTCTTTGAACGAGAAATTATTCAGTTTAGAACAAGCCTGACGCATCACCCGGCGATGGTGCATAATGATAACGCGCCAGACCTGTAATAGGGAGGACCGGGACCTCAAATTCCGGTTTGACCTGCTAAGTTAAGCTTCTGGCGGTCTGCTAGTTTCTTCGTTTGCCAGACTTTAGCTGTTAATTTTATCGAGCGTTCCAATAGTCCCCGTTTCGATCGCTACACAGTCCACAGTGCCGTTTTTGTCTTTCTCTGATATTTCATCAGTTTAAGTCTGGTGGAATAGTTCGAAAAAGTGATACTTCGGAGGCGGTCGATAAATCATGCGGTTGGTTTCTGCATGGGCCGTGCCGTCATAAATCTAGAAACGAAACAGCCATCATCGAGGTGGCTGGAAGATTCAGTTGTGCAGTCGATTTCATAAACTGTATTGTTGTCTGAATGTAAGGGGAATTTTCTGTATGACTGAGAAGAACTGGTCGAAACACTACCTGGATTTAGGCTGGATGTCTCTCCTCAGGATTATCAGGCGAATTTTTTGTTGTGTTACGGTAGATAGTTGTAATATCATTCCTACTCTGCGTAGATGGAGTCGGACCAGACATGTACTGCTCATCACTTTTCATGCAACGCCCAGTGTCAACAAACAAAAATCATTTTTAAAGCAGAATTTTACGCGCCCATTCTACCTGGAGGTCCCAAATTAATCTAGTGCAATATTGGTTTTATCGATATATCATAAGAGCAACTGTAAAACAGGAAGAACAACCAGTACCCAAGAAGAGACTCGCGTGCCGCTCTTGCCCGCATTGACTGCTACCGCCATCCAACAATGTAACTCAGTCTCTCTAGAGTACTAATTATTCTCGGTATTGTACTGTCCTTGTAAATACGTATCGACCAGACAAACTAATTTGGGACATCTCTATCGAATAGGCGGGGCAACAGCCTTGCCGCAGTGGATCCACCTGTTCCCGTCAGATCACCAAAGTTAAGCACTGTCGAGCGTGGTCGGCACTTGGATGGGTGACCATCTGGTGCGCCATGCGCTGTTGCCATTTTTCGGGGTGCACTCAACCTCGTGATGCCAATTGAGCAGCTACTCGACCGAATAGTAGCGGCTCCGGTCTCAGAAAACCATCGTAACGACTGGGAGAGAGGTGTGCTGACCAAACGCCCCTCCTATCCGTATCCTCATTTGAGGATGACACGGCGGTCGGATGGTCCCGATGGGCCACTTGTGGCCTGAAGACGGAGTGCTATCGAATGGGCACGTAAAATTTCGCTTTATAATAATTTTGTTTGTTAATACGGAATACACCAACGCGCTTTCTTTAACATTGGGCGTCACATGAAAGTTGTGATGGGATGTATTTTTTTGGGCTGACTCCAGCTACACGAAACACCACAAGTGCTCCTGAGTAGTCTTACGACGGACAGTCGTTTGGTATATAACGTGTAAAAAACAACATATACAAAATTTTTGTATTTAGAAGAGATAAAGAACAGGTGCACCATTTCCCCGTTAGGGGTCGATGAAGGTAGTGACGCTCCTGATGTTCAGAAACGGTGTTCAGATAACGGTATAATCAATGTTGTTTTAGAAACATTGTTTACCACCTATGAATATCTTTTTTGTGGGGGGACAAAGTGTTCGGTGTACGATACACCTATAGACGCATCCGTTTGGCTGAAGCCGCAGCAATCATTCATGATACACTTGATTGATTTGACGGTGTTAGACAATCACCAGGACGCAGATGCTGCATTAAGTAATTAATTTAAACGGACGGTAATTTCTGCAACATCGCTGAAGCAATATTCATCACACAGCAGTTTGAACACCTCACTGACCATCAGTAGCGTCAAATCCCTCATGGACACCTAGCGAAGAAACGGTGTTCCTGTTTTATATTTGTCCCGTAAAAGGGTTTCTTTTTATCTCTTCTAAATACTCTAAAATTCTTTTCATGTAGTTTTTTTGACACCATGTGTATACGTATTGCAGCCAGTATCAGTCGGTAACTTTTCGCATAAAAACGAGTTACGCTTCTAAGTTTAGCTTCGCACGGTTTTGGTGAAATATTACAGAAGAATTGTCCAGATATTCTGCGTCGCAGTCTCGAAGCTAGCTGGAATACAGTAACAGAGGCGACCAGGAAGCGAGCGGCGGCATACAAACATGCAGCAGGAGAGGACGGGCTCTTCCAAGGACTCCATTGACGTCAGGCGACGCACGCCGGGTGACTGCCTTAGAAAACGAACTGCCCTATCTGGCTGGCCAGCTGATATCACTGGAAGCAGGAAAATGTGAGTGTGCTCTCGGCTGCGTTTGTCGCCCTTTGTTGGGTACATGCTTGTTCACTGTGATGTACACCTGATGGTTTGGTTGTTTCTCCTTGCGAACGCGTGTTATGAGCGAACAGCTCCACTCGCACAAAGATGAATAAAGACTACGATTACCACATTTAATGTAAAATACGACGGCACTTTTGGACTCAAAAACAGCCCACGCCTTCCTATGATAACGGAACAGTGATGGAGGTACACTATTCAGGGGTCATTGTTTCCACAAACGCGTGTCTGTGCCTGTGGTGCATGTCATATTAATTTACCGAAAACAAAGTCCAAGACGTTTTTAGTGCCTTGATATATGACTTTTGAAAAGAAGTTACACGTTAATGCTAATAAAACACTTCCATAACAATGGCATTATATTTGTTATTTCCCTCCCCGTACCTGAACTCTGTAGGTTAATGCTCAGTAACTCAACTGACACGCAAGCCGGCGCGAAATCAACCATTTCCACATGTAAGAGTTCTCCCTTGCTCTAATTAAACTAGAGTTCAGCCCCTTTCTCTGTTTTTGATGTCTGTAGACAGATTATTTCCTGTTATAATCGGATACACATATTAAAAAAATGGTTCAAATGGCTCTGAGCACTATGGGACTTAACATCTATGGTCATCAGTCCCCTAGAACTTAGAACTACTTAAACCTAACTAACCTAAGGACATAACACACATCCATGCCCGAGGCAGGATTCGAACCTGCGACCGTAGCAGTCGCGCGGCTCCGGACTGAGCGCCTAGAACCGCTAGACCACCGCGGCCGGCAGGATACACATATTATATAAACAAAAATACATTGGGAACTTCGTAAATTTCTGCATTTCGTGCCGTAGTAGTACAGAAGGGACGACGTGACTTAAGCTTGTCGGACATCAAAACCAAACTATTAATTTGTTTTATTATACATTTATCACGCTAATCTAGAAGCCAAAAGGTTTCTCCTGGTCATTTAAGATGGTTAGGAGTGATAGTACTGACATAAGTCTAATCGCCTGTTGTGCTTATGTGGATTCGTGTAAATTCCAGACACAGCAGCAAAAGCTTTCAGAACCGAAGGAAAAACGTATTACTATTATTATTAACGTTAATTCTCCATTAAGGAGAGCGCTAAAACACAATCAATTTTCATGACATTTATTCTGTATTTTTTTCTTCCCAAAAAACTATCATATATTCACTGTTTCTTCTTCCTCTCTTCTGTCCCCATACTTTCCTGTTTTCTTCTCTTTGGGCGTTTGTTGAAATATCTATTTTCTGATTTTTTTTTTTTTTTTTTTTTTTTGTCTCTGTCTGTCATGTCTTCCGCAGCGATGTTCAGTTTCTTGAGGTCGTCCATG
The DNA here is from genome assembly GCF_023864345.2 of Schistocerca serialis cubense. Lineage (NCBI taxonomy): Eukaryota > Metazoa > Arthropoda > Insecta > Orthoptera > Acrididae > Schistocerca > Schistocerca serialis. The sequence goes on from NC_064638.1 coordinate 715,018,602, forward strand.
GTTTCCTTTACCCAGTTTGTTTTCATTGTATTACTTGTCAATATATTAAAATTTTTCTTGGCCAATCTACACTCCTGGAAATTGAAATAAGAACACCGTGAATTCATTGTCCCAGGAAGGGGAAACTTTATTGACACATTCCTGGGGTCAGATACATCACATGATCACACTGACAGAACCACAGGCACACATAGACACAGGCAACAGAGCATGCACAATGTCGGCACTAGTACAGTGTATATCCACCTTTCGCAGCAATGCAGGCTGCTATTCTCCCACGGAGACGATCGTAGAGATGCTGGATGTAGTCCTGTGGAACGGCTTGCCATGCCATTTCCACCTGGCGCCTCAGTTGGACCAGCGTTCGTGCTGGACGTGCAGACCGCGTGAGACGACGCTTCATCCAGTCCCAAACATGCTCAATGGGGGACAGATCCGGAGATCTTGCTGGCCAGGGGAGTTGACTTACACCTTCTAGAGCACGTTGGGTGGCACGGGATACATGCGGACGTGCATTGTCCTGTTGGAACAGCAAGTTCCCTTGCCGGTCTAGGAATGGTAGAACGATGGGTTCGATGACGGTTTGGATGTACCGTGCACTATTCAGTGTCCCCTCGACGATCACCAGTGGTGTACGGCCAGTGTAGGAGATCGCTCCCCACACCATGATGCCGGGTGTTGGCCCTGTGTGCCTCGGTCGTATGCAGTCCTGATTGTGGCGCTCACCTGCACGGCGCCAAACACGCATACGACCATCATTGGCACCAAGGCAGAACCGACTCTCATCGCTGAAGACGACACGTCTCCATTCGTCCCTCCATTCACGTCTGTCGCGACACCACTGGAGGCGGGCTGCACGATGTTGGGGCGTGAGCGGAAGACGGCCTAACGGTGTGCGGGACCGTAGCCCAGCTTCATGGAGACGGTTGCGAATGGTCCTCGCCGATACCCCAGGAGCAACAGTGTCCCTAATTTGCTGGGAAGTGGCGGTGCGGTCCCCTACGGCACTGCGTAGGCTCCTACGGTCTTGGCGTGCATCCGTGCGTCGCTGAGGTCCGGTCCCAGGTCGACGGGCACGTGCACCTTCCGCCGACCACTGGCGACAACATCGATGTACTGTGGAGACCTCACGCCCCACGTGTTGAGCAATTCGCCGGTACGTCCACCCGGCCTCCCGCATGCCCACTATACGCCCTCGCTCAAAGTCCGTCAACTGCACATACGGTTCACGTCCACGCTGTCGCGGCATGCTACCAGTGTTAAAGACTGCGATGGAGCTCCGTATGCCACGGAAAACTGGCTGACACTGACGGCGGCGGTGCACAAATGCTGCGCAGCTAGCGCCATTCGACGGCCAACACCGCGGTTCCTGGTGTGTCCGCTGTGCCGTGCGTGTGATCATTGCTTGTACAGCCCTCTCGCAGTGTCCGGAGCAAGTATGGTGGGTCTGACACACCGGTGTCAATGTGTTCTTTTTTCCATTTCCAGGAGTGTATTTTCGTTCATCCTGTGTATGTGCCCGTAGAACTTTGCCCTTCTTTCTTGATGTTGTTTGTTATCGTGTCTGTCTGTTCGTACAGTTCTTTTGTCGGCCTCTTTATCCAGATCCCGTCTTTCTGAACTGGTCCGTAGACGTTTCTCAGTATTTTCCTCTCTAGTTTTTCCAGCTCCTTTTCTTGATTACTGTTGTTTCTGAGGCATACAAGGCCTCTGGTAAGACTACTGTACTGTAGTGTCGTAATTTGGCATTGATGAGAATACTTCTTTTGTTGTTATGGTTCCCTGTAACCTCCTGTGCTTCTTGTAGTTTTGTGATCATTTCTGCACTGGATGTTGCGTTCAGTCCTGTTTTCTGTATAATTTCTGCCATGTCTTTGAAATTATGTACTCGGGTTATCTTTCCACACTTTGTTGCCAGTGGTGTGCGTCTTTGGATTTTGCGTCCATGTTTTGCGTTTTTTCATATGAGATTTGTAGTCCCAATTTTGCTGAGATTTCGTGTAGTCTCTCTAGAACTTCCTTGGATTCTTTTCTGCTATTTGCTATCATGGCTATATCATCTGCAAATGCCTGACATTTTATGTTGACAGTTCTATCCTTATGTGCCCCCTATCTACCCCATTGACTCCTTTGTCCCATGTCCTGATTATTTTCTCTAGAAATAAATTAAATAGAATGAGTGACTGCGCATCTCCCAGCCTCATTCCTGTCTTGATTTCGAGTGGTCCCGATATCTCTCCCATAAACTTCACTTTGGATGTTGTATTTGTTAATGTTTCCTGGATTAGCTGCCTGATTTTTTTGTCCACATTCATTTCTTCCAGTGCGTTGAAGTGTGTTTCTCTATCTATTGAGTCGTAGGCCTTCTCGAAGTCGACAAATGTTATTATGGTGTTCCTGGACTTTCTTGTTGTCAATATTGTTCTCAGGCACCACATCTGTTCACTGCATGTTCTCCCATTTCCGAACCCTCCTTGTTATTCTCCTACCTGCGGATTTATTTGAGGCTCTGGCCGATTTAATAGGGCTTTTGATAGACTTTTGTATGTCACAGGCAGTAGTGAAATTCCTCTGTTATTAGGGTCTGTTTTGTCTCCTTTCTTATGAAGGGTGTGTATTATCGCTGACTTTCATCCTTCTGGTTCCTTTTTCTGTTTCCCAGATGTTTTTTATGATTCAGTGTATTTTGGGTGTGATGTATTCGTGGTCTAATTTCCAGATTTCCGCAGTCAGTCAGTCTTCTGCAGGTACTGTGTTATTTTTCAGTGAGTTTATCATTTTCACGATCTCCTCGTGTGTTGGTGGTTTGAAATCGAGGTTGGCTTCTGGTTTCTCGAACTGTGGGTCTGCATCTGTTTTTAGCAGTTTAGTAGCGTGTCAAAGTATTATGCTAATATTTCACTGTTCTTTTGCGAGTTTGTCTCTAATGTTCCGTCTTGTCTTTGGAAGCATAAGCTGGGTGTTTTGTATGGAGTCATATTTTCTTTGAATGTTCTGTAAAAAATTTTGTGTGTTGTATTTGTTGAAGTCCTATCTCTTTCAATCTGTTGCTTTCACAACATCTTTCTTCGCTACGGACTATTTTCGAAGTGATCTTCCACATCCTGTTGAATTCTCCCAATTGTCGGATGTTCTATAACAGTTAAATTTTTTCCAGGCTTGTATTCTGTCTACTATGGGTCTGTCACATGTCATCTTCCACCATCTGTATATCCTTTTTCTCGGTGATTGCTCCAGTTTTGTGAGTTCTTTAACTTTTTCTGACAGTTCTCGACAGTCGTTACTGTCGATTTCCTTACTTTTTTTGTGTTACTTCTTTCTTGTTTTATTGTAGGTTGTGTGAGTCTGTTCGGAAATTTCTGTTCGTTCTCTTGATTTGTCTACTGGGTAAAAATTTCGCTATAATTTGGAGTAGGTGGAGATCGAATTCGAGAAAACCTCTCCTTGTTTTTACGTTCGTAATTTCTCTGGTGTATTTCATGGATATCGTAATGTGGTCTATCTGGAATTCTCGTAGGGTGTTATTTGAGGATTTCCAAGTACTGAGTTTCTTGTATGATTTCTGGAATTGTAGACATTGTTTTGAGATCGAAATACCTGCAAAAGTTTATCCGGTGCTCTCCATTCGTGTTTGTCCGCTTGTGGGCCGTGTGTTGTCTTTTTGTGTCTTTTTGTGTCTTTGAATTTTCTTTCCCTAACCTAACTAGGTATTAAAATCTCCTAGTAAAACTTTCACGTGCTTCGTGGGGATTTTGTTGGTGGTTTCTTCCAGCTCTTCCCAGAAATCTTCCATCATCTGTGAGTTTTTCTTGTTGTAATTTTTTGTGGGGGCATGTGCTTTGCTTAGTGTACAGGCTTCGTTTCCGTATCGAAAGTGTTGATATTTTTTCTGATTTTGAACTGAAATCTATTTCAGAATCTAGTATCGATTTGTGTGCTACAAATCCCGTTCCGAAGAGTTTGAGTTTTCTTCCTGGAATAGTTATGGCAGGTTTCCCCTTGTGTATTCTGCAGTTTTCCGAGTCATAGTGGTTCTCATCTGAGAATCATGTTTCCCGTATTGCCAGAATTTTGATATTGAATTCATCCATGGTGGGTGTCATGTGTTTCTATTTATCTGGTTTCAGTAGTGTTTCCGTGTTGAGTGTTCCCACGTAAAAGATTCTCTTAGTTTTGATGGTTTTTGAGAAGCTCCGATTATTCTCTTCATGACATGCCTGATACTCTGGAATCCGATGGTCAGGTCTATTACCCAGCCTTATTGACTGAGGCCTAGGGAAGTGGATTCTTTCCCATTGTTCTGTCACGTTTAATGGTTTCTGTTGAAGTTTTGGTGGTGAAATCCCAAAGGATCTCACGTAATCTCGACTGCAATTTTGAATTCCAGAAGATTCAATCACAGCTGAGCTCACAGTGCCAACAGACGCGGACCAGAGTACCAATGGCTACCACACAGACGTGTCAGCATTTTGGGGTTTCACCTGTAACCCTAGGTTGGGCCTCCACCGGGTGCTACCATCTGGAGCCACATGGACCCGTTTTTTTTGTTTAATGAGGTTGTTACTCCTCCCCTCCTCATTCCTCATCTCTTGCAAGGTGAGGCCTCGGGCTTAGGACCGGCAATGGCGGAGTTCGAATACGTATCTTTTTCGAAATTCTTCAATGCATGTGCCGTTTGGGGTAGACTACGTGTGGTCATCTTATTCGACCGCCTCTGTAAATAAGTGACTGTTAACTGATTTTTCAATGGGCTGCAGGGAATTTTCAGTTGATGTATTAGCAAAACAGAAGTTCGATTCTTCAGAAAGCACGACTTTATCTGTGGGGTCTTCTTCATATTGTTAACTTTTGCGAAGTATTTTTAACTCCTATCGTCCTTAGGTCAGCAATTTATTATTTAATAATCGTATTTTCGTTACGTTGACTTCTAAATTATGTTTTCACGTGTTGCAGTAGGCAGAAATGCTTCGGTAATTCGTTTGTTGCGTGTTACACAGCATTTAGTTTGCTGTACAGTTAGATAGATGTTCCTTGGCCCCCTTAGATAAAATCTGCTTCCAGTGGCAACCGAAGCACCCTCGCTAGCAGCCAAAACTTGACATGCAACAAAGTTCTGTGTGTCATTACGAAGACTGCAGCATCTACAGCATTACATTACATTAAGAAGACTGCAGTTGTGCCTTTCGTATAATGTCTGGTGTATTTATCTTCAGCCTCTACGAAGGAAGGAAGGCTCTAACTGTACTTCACGCCGTTGGATTGTAGGAAGAATAGTTATTGTGAATTGGTGTTGACTTTAACTGCATTTGATTAGACTGCGACATCGTGTGTTCAAAGAATGTAGAGGCTAGAGAATGGAAAGCAAACATACCGAACGTAAATCTAAGACATCAGAAATGTCCTCCAGCAATAGCAGAACGCTTAGTCTTCTTGGTTTCAAGAGCAAGTAAACGACTAAGAATTAAAAAAAAAAAAAAAAAAAAACTTTTGAACTAACGTAACATGTTGGCCTGTTGGATTGATACATCTACATATACATTGCGCACGAATCAACGTATAGTCTGTGGCAGAGAGTAATCTGGTTCACCTGACTCTATCCACCCTTTCAGTTCCGTGTACGCATTGTACTCTCCCCACAGGTTATCCAAAACTCGCAAACACAACACATGTCCTATAAACTGTTATAAACCTACCTGACGGTGGAGGCTTACACTTCTGAAATGCTTAGTGAAAATAAAATGAATTCTGGCTGGTTATCATAAGTTTGTAGTTTCAATTTATATTAAATTCCACTTGGAGACTTAGGGTCGTCTGGCTCATATATCTTCAACACCCGGAGGATCAGTTTCGTCATAGTTTGTATTAAAAAATTATCATTATAATCCTGTCACATCTTATGCCTGAAAGATGAAGACGAGATCTTTTTCGAAAATCTTTCGAATCGAAACACACGCACCACTAAAAGTTGTCGTATTTCATGCTTTTGTGACAGAAACTAACGAGTTAACTAAAAAGTCATTCAGCGTGAGTTTCACCGAAAGCTTTTTCGTGCCCTTTTCGATAGTAAGTTAAACGACGGAAATATGCGTAAAATTATCAGCATTGAACTATTAGTAGGGTTTCCTTCTATTGTCAAATACATTTGTGTATGAAGTGTATCTTTAAAGTACGTTAATACATAATTTACTAAATTTGAGGATTTCGTATTGTTTCACTCTCCCTCCCTCCTCCTCCTCCCCCCCCCCCCCTTTCTCACTATGTTTCCTTTTTTAATTTTTTAAATGGCTGTATGTGCTCGCTCAGAACTTCTTCCTCAAATAACTGATCATTTATTCTATGAACGAGCCTTAAGATCTTCAAAGCAGTGACGCATACTGTGTCGTCAAACGTCTGAAGGCAAAAAAAAAAAAAAAAAAAAAAAAAAAAAAAAAAAAAAAAAATCCTGCCTCGGGTATGGATGTGTGTGATGTCCTTAAGTTAGTTAGGTTTAAGTAGTTCTAAGTCTAGGGGACTGATGACCTCAGAAGTTAAGTCCCACAGTGCTCAGAGCCATTTGAACCATTTTTGAACCACTTTCTTGTATTTTGTTCAGTGTTTTGTGTGCATAAGGATCTTGTGCGTTGCTACTTTTTTGCGTTTTGGTCAGTGTTTTACGATCGAAAGAAATGTATTATATTATCATTTATTTATAGACGGATGTTCTTTGTTGGATATAAATTTATTATTTTATCGCATTTTGAACCATGCTATAAGGAAAAGAATATAACGATATTTGCTTCTCTTTTTTAGAGATACCTAAGTTTCTTTGCTTTACTTTTGATCAGTACCAGTATTACATTACATAATAATGCTTTGCCTGGATCAGACAAGAAATAAATTATCTTAAATTTCGTGTAATAATGTTTCCATAACGCAATTGCCTAACGTTTTGCCCACTGGCTCATTATGACTCGAAGTACCAAGAGTGTGTGCCATATTTAAGGAAAACAACAAGATTGAGACACAACGAAATCGTGAAAGCATTATTGAACTTTCGCAAATGTTAAACTTAGGGATAATCTTCGGTGGGCCTGTAGCTGCAACGAGAAAGTCAATGAGAGGGAACGATAAGGACCAAACGCTGAGCTTTTCTCCAGTTGTCGCAGTTGGGCACTCGAAGTTTTCCGCGCTTTCGCCGAAACGAGCACCATCCGTGCTTGCGGCGGTCCGGACGGAAGCGCCGTAAATTAGAGGTAGGCTGCCTTCCAAAACCCGGCAGAGCGGATTCCCGGAAGCGGGACGCCGGTAATTGGCAAGCGGCACGCCAGGCGGTTTTACGATCACGTGCCGCGGGGACATGTTTAAGGCTGCCGGTCTCGCGACAGCCTTAAATAATGCCGCCTAATGGCTGGTGCCCGGCGACTTGCTACACGTAGCCGCTGCTCCGCAGACCCTAGTGCGTTGCCGCAAATAACGCCCAGCAATACACAAGAATAGTCCACCGCCCGTTAATGATGGAGCTCGAGCCAGTAACTTCGTGTCACCGGCGACCAACGCGCGTATCGGCGACCCAGCCTTCGTATTAATCGACTCCAGAGGCCGAATACGGATGCAATAAAATACGCCCAGATGGTGTATTTTACTATCTGACTAAATTCTCTTGCCTATCCATTCTTAGATTAGGTTCATTTGTATAATGATGGCACTTCTCAATTTCCAGTGTATACGAGAAAACGATGTTTGAGGGGAAGGGAAAGGAAAGGAAAAGGGAGATAATCACTGCTGTCAGCTGCATTGGGACATTATGCGGAATCGGCGGCGATGAGTGAAACTATGTCTGGGACTGGCATTCGAATCCAGGATCTACTACTTACTAGCCAGATGCGGTAACCACTGCGCCAGCCGGGACACAGTGTCATCGGAACTGTATGGACTGTATCGGCTCGCCTCACGGCTGACCCACACACCCATCGAGCGCCACCTATCGGCAGCAATATTATCCGTCAGTGACACTTTTTTTACGTCCAGTGTCTATTTTTATCATCAGTTTCGATCTTCCTGTAATTCGTGGTAGACACATGTTTTGTGTTTTTGGCAGCAAGCGATGTAACGAGCAGGTTATCTGTTACGTTTCATCCGTTTACGTGAAACATAAACATTAAATGGTGCACTAAATGTCCTTGACATTGGTGAAATTAGCTGACAAGCAAAAGTACTATTGCTGCTGCCCGCCGCAAGATTGAATTCGCCTGTTGCCTTCGTGGGCACATGACGCGATAAGGAAAGTATTCAAGGCGTTCCAAAATATTCGTTGCAGACTTCTAGGAGTTGTAGAGGGGGGTAGGTACATAATATTTTGAATAGAGCGTCAAAATTACAGGCGCCTTTCGGGTGATTCCGTGATGATGTTACGAACTTTCTAAGGTGATGGAGAAGCATAAATGTCTCAATTTGGCGTAAGGGTCCTTGTACGAACGAGTCGAAAATTATAAGCCAAAACCTTCTTTTGCCTCTGACCGTGGAATACGTGTACTGGCACTATTATTGTTAAGATTGTAGGGTAGGCAACTTCCAGAAGTGGCAGTTTAGGACCAAAACAAGAAAAAAGTCCAGTAAATATGGGCTCTAAAATGTATAACTTAACAGCTATGAGCACTTGTTCAATGAAGGAGATCAGTTTTACAGCAGCGAAGGTCAACAAATACTCGTAGCTCCTCAGGTATGCATTGCAGAGCCCTTGTTTACTGGACTTTTTTTCCCTGTTTTAGTCCATACTACCACAGCTCAAAGTCGCCTACCCTACATTATTACCAGCAACAGTTCCAGTACATTTATTCCAGTGTCAGAGGTATCAGATCGGTTTTCGCTCATAAGTTTCAACTCGTTCCTTTGCGGTACAGAGACACTTACCTGAAACTGATACACTACCCTTCTCCATAATCCTAGAAAGTTTGTAACACCATAATGGAATCAGCCTGTAAATAGAGGGCTATTCGAAAAGAAGGATAAAATTTCAAACATTTATTGCTTCCAAACTACTGAAGATGTAAACAAAATGCCAACGTTCCCAGAAACAGGAAAGTTCAAAATTTCTCTGCATTCAGTGTGACTACCGTTGTGTTACACGACGAATATCAAAACGGTGGCACATTTCCTGCCACACACGAAGCAACTGATCCTCATTATTGAATTCACAGCTTCAAAAATGCAATGTTTCAGATTTTCAAACGTGTCGGCATAGGTGGGATAAAAACGCGGTCTTTTACCGCACCTGGGATGCCGTGACTAATAACAAGACATTTTTTTCCCTTTCTTTTACTACGTTGTATTTCAAAGATATATTTCTGATGATGTAGAATGTTTTTCATTTGGTTATGTAGAGTAGAACTTGAAGTGTGACGGTTTACTTTGCTGTTTTACATACGAGTTCCTTATGCAAAGACTTACATTTTTTCTGACGATCTTTCGAATAGTTTTATTAAACGTATTGTGTGAAACGGAATGAAATAGGCAGAAGTGTTGTTAGAACTGTGGAGCGAGAGAGGTATCGATAATCGTAGAGTCGAACAGTATGTGGCAGACAGTCGCGGGTGGCCTATGAGCGTGGCGGTACGGCGGCAAGTATTGCGTGTAGTAATGGTTTGCGTTTACACGCGATATTAATACTGAGTTTTCATGTGTTAGACACGGTTTGTAATTTGACTTCATGATGGACATTCTAAACGGAAGCTGAATTACGCGAAAGCTGTTGGTTTTTCCAGAACGATGTTGTGCCAGTGACAATGCACTCATGAACAGACTGTATTGTCGACTGTTTGGAATTGAGCTGCATTACATGAACTGTGAATTTAATGTTGCTCATATTCTTGACAAGTCAATGAATTTCCATTCATTCTTGTTTAAGATGCAAATTTATCTGAGTTTAACAGTTACTGGTAAGCAAAATTACAGTATACTGTGTCCTTATTTATCAAATTAGCGTCATAGCGCTTTACTGTTTTCACCATCAAAGGATTTTATTATCAGAATTTTAACAGAATTGGGAAACTTCTCATACAAAGGTTTGCTTTTGAAGTTTCCAGAAGTAATACTTCTTTAGGTGTCTCCAGGCCTCACACCTTGTGACTTTTATCTGTGGGGTTACGTAAAAGATCGCATTTTTATCCACCCTATGCCCGACGCTTTTGAAAGTTTGCGACATAGCATTGTTGAAGCTGTGAATTCGGTAACGAGAGACCAGCTGCTTCATGTATTTCAGCAAATGAGCCACCGTCGTTTAACACGTGGTGCTCACATTGAACGTATAAACATTTGAACATTTCTCTTTGCAGGAACGTTGGAATTGTGTCTCTGTCTTTTGTAGTTTGTAATCAATAAATGTTTGAAATCTGTTCCTTCTTTTTGAATGGTCGTGTACATGCGAAACAGGCTCCGGCGCCTATGACTTGTACGCTCTGTAACGCCATTGGGTGACGTTTCTACACATGGATTCCTCTCTTCTTCAAATCCTAGCAGTTTGTAACGGCAATTTCCGAACACCCTGTATACCCGGGAGCAGAGACAAATGGGAATCATTCTAGAGACGATGCATACTTTAAAAGGGGAAGTCCAATGAGACCCATGTCCTCGCTGTTTGGTCTCTTCCCCCAAACAACCCAACCCCCCGCGGTCTAGGGGCTGACGACATGGTTCCCTCCTGGCGCAGGCACAAATGTTTTGGAGCACACCGTTCAGCACACGTTGTTGATGTGGGGCTTCCCAGCAGACGACCCTATATATGCGCACGTTAAACGTGTCACCTAGTCGGGTGAATCATGTTCCGTATCACGGAACGTCGATGGACCTGTCCGGATACGCCATCATCCAGGCGAACAGCTGCGCGAAACATGAACAGCGCCGCGGACGCAACCTGGTGGGTCAGTATGATGCTATGGGAGGCATTCACCTCTGCTTCCAAGGGACTTACGCTAGTAATCGGAGGCACCAAGACGGCATGGACTACATGAGTATTATTGCGAACCTTGTGTATCCTTTCATGCTTTACTACTTGTTCTCCGACGGCAATAGCATCTTCCAGCAGGATAACTGTCCGTGTCACAAGGACATGGTCGTGCTACATTGTTTGGAGGAATTATGTGGTAAACTGTCGTCTGTCTTGGTCAGCAAATTCGCCTTATGCCAATCTCACAGAACACACATGGGACACTCTAGGGCGCAAGTTTCACGTGCACAAACCACCGGCCCGTAATTTACGGGAACTGTCTTGCCTGTGCGTAGATGTCTGCTGTCAAATATATCTGGAAATCTACCGAAGGCTAGTCGAACGCATGCCGCGGAGTCGTCGCTGTATTGCATTCTAAAAGTGAACTAAAACATTATTAACCACGTGATCATAATGTTCCTACAGTGTAATTAAACTTGCACTGTACGGTGGTGATGTGCATCACAGTACAACTCTTGTACTACAAATTCGAATGAAACAATATTCCAGTTCTCAAGTGGGCGAAGAATGGCTGATACAGAAAACTATTTATTCTTCTGCGCTTATCATAAGTCGCAATGCTCGAAACTCATTTCTTTATGAACGAAATGTTTCACAAATACGAAACAGCGTGACAGTATATTTGCAATCAAGTTACAGTAACCAAGTTTCTGTTAACCTTCCTTTCAATCTAATCCTCTGATCTCGAAACCAGGAGCAACAAAAAACATGAAGGAGTGAAGGAAAGAAACGGAGAAATTCATCATTTCAATAACTTCGTCGTAATAACACAATATTTGGTACCTTGCAATTAATAGCATATTCCTATAGACAAATAGAATATAGTTAATTATGAGTAGCTTGACTTCCGCGTTTTCTGTAGTTCGAAAGAGTTCGCACAGAATGACAACAGAAGTTATGGTTCAAATGGCTCTGAGCACTATGGGACTCAACTGCTGTGGTCATAAGTCCCCTAGAACTTACAACAACTTAAACCTAACAAACCTAAGGACATCACACACATCCATGCCCGAGGCAGGATTCGAACCTGCGACCGTAGCGGTCGTCCGGTTCCAGACTGTAGCGCCTTTAACCGCTCGGCAACAGAAGTTAAATCATGAACTTCTAAAGTGGTTGAAATATAGAATAAGGCTCGTATCAGGAGACGAAAGAACAAATTACCGTATGAGTGTGATAAGGGGACAAAAAGTGCAGCCTTAGTACACGAAATACTAGCAGTCCACAACACAAAGGTTGCTTTGAAAACCATAGCTCTTTGGAAGGCGTGGTTGTAATAGTAGATGAACTTAACGGCGAAGCATGTTGAAATCCGTAATTTTACTCACAGACGTGGCACTGCCTGAACTTAGTGCACAAATTGCGTGCTTACCAAACCGCATTCCCATTGCACCTTTTTCTCAGTACAAGCACTCACATTTCAGATAAAAAGCCGAAAGATCCGAATTACGACATCCCATGAGTCCTAGGTTATCTCTGTTGGAAATAATTTGACATTCAACCCTGTCAGTGCTTTATACAAGTAAAAAAATAAAAAAAAGTGCCACAGCGTGCCCCGTATTGAAATGCTGAGTTTCACTGTTAACTGGCCCCGTGGCAGGGCTCCCTGGTTGGAGGCCTTGGTAAGACACTGATAGCGTTGCAGTCAACCTCCGCTTTGACAAATGTCACAACTAACTATTGCCCAAGGGGAAATGCAGTTGCTGCTTTGTTTAGAAGAACATCAACATAATTAATACTTGTCATTGACTAGGTACAGTAGGTGGTAGAATAAAGACCCACTGTAGTACCTGGAACTTTTCAGCAAATACTAGACCGCTGAGGTAGAAAAAATGTATGACTAATACATGCAATTCGAGTGTATATAAGTTTATTTCTGCGTATAAAAAGTGAAGTTCGTAAGTATTTTCATGAATATTTACACTGGGCAGTGGCGCGTAAATTAACGAAGTACCTGAGACACACACATGAGCGATTGCACAAAACAGCGCGGTCGTACTGTTATCAACATTGTTCATACGAAGATGCGCCAGCTAAGAGGCGAGTAAAGACGAATGAGGTTTTTCGCGATAACCTTGTCTCTGGGAAACGAGTTACTCATACCTTGACATTTTGGCAAGTACATGACATTGTGCTTCGACAGTGATGCGTTTATGGAACCAGTGGACCAGAAATGAGTGGGTAGTGGGACAGGCTGTATAATTACAGGGCAAGAGTACCGTCGTCATGCCCTCATCGCCGTAACGGACGCACAGCCCCATTTCAGTTGCCTATATGCTACAGTACTACAACGGAGGTCGTTGACCTGTTTGCGCCGGCGGTACAACACCGTCTGCTGCAGATTAGCTTGTTGGTAAGCTTGTCCTTGCATCGGCCTCTGTCATTCAGAAACTACAACCCCATTGCTGGCGTGCTGAGAGGCAACACGCATCTTTTCCAGACTAGTCCCAGTCTGTTGTCGGCTTAGGAATGAAACTCTATTCTGGCCTCCCGCAGTTTTGAGCAGCATAGTTAAAACGCAAATACGATGGTGATTAAAATTCTTCTGGGTATTATTCCGCGTCATTGCTAAAAACTAACAACAATAATAAACTGCCGGCCGGGTGGCCGAGCGGTTCTAGGCGCTACAGTCTGGAACCACGCGACCGCTACGGTCGCAGGTTCGAATCCTGCCACGGGCATGGATGTGTGTGATGTCCTTAGGTTAGTTAGGTTTGAGTCCCATAGTGCTCAGAGCCAATAATAAAGTGATGTTTCGGCCAAATTGCAACGACCTTCCTCGTGCCCTGAGGAAGGCCGTTGCAATTCGGCCGAAACGTCGGATTTAGTTTATTATTGTTGTTAGTTTTTGGCAATGTCGCGTCATAATACCCAGAAGAATTTTAATCACTGTGACACCGGCCGCGGAAGCCTACGTTCATATATCAGCAAATATAATGGTTTGAGACGCCATTACATACAGCTTGTGATGTGGGCTCCATTACCTGTTGCTTCCTAAATCGGCACGTTCACCTAACAAGTCAATCATCAAGCGTCGCTGGTTTTTTTAGCGACCAGTTGTCGCTCCACCCCAGCAACCATTATTGATGCTTCCTCAGGTACGTATCCGGGGTGTTCAATAATGCGACCCATTTTTTCCTTGGCCAATTTCCGTTGAAAAAATGCGGAATTTGTATTAGGCGATAAACAAGAGCACCAAAGATGTTCACAGGCACATGCAAAATGTCTGAGAAGACCCGGCAGTGTACAAAGACACAGTGAGTCGTTGGGCAGTGCGTCTGTCGTTGACACAAGGTCGCGCAAACCTGTCCGATCTGCCGCGTGCCGGACGGCCGCACACAACTCACTTCTGCAATGTTGGTATGTGTGGACACTCTCACCCGAGATGATCGAGGGATCACAATCGAACACCTCGCTGCACAGCTGGACGTCTCTGTTTATGCTAGCACACTGGTCCACCACCAGTTGGGGTACTCAAAGGTGGTGCCCACTGGGTTCCTCGCCGCCTAACAGAATACTATAAAGAGCAACGAAGGACCATCTGTGCAGAATTTTTTGGGCGTTACGAGGCTGATCGTGACAATCTTTGACGAACATCGTCACAAGCGATGGAGCGTGGTTCATCACTTCGAAACAGAAGCAAAACTGCTATCCATGGAGTGGCGCCAACAGCAACTCTCCCCCGAAGAAAAAGTTCAAAGCCGCACACTCAGTCGGTGAAGTCATGGCGAGGGTGTTCTGGGGCTCTGAAGTGGTTATTCCGTTTGATGTCCTCCCTCATGGTGCAACGATCAATTCGGAAATTTGTACCTTACTACTCTCAGGAAACAAAAGAAAAGACATACGCGAGTTAGTCGCCAAAAATGCATATGGACTTCTACGTCTCCTTGACAACGCAAGGCCTCACACAAGTGAGTGAACCCGAAAGGAGCTCACTAAACTTCACCGGACTGTTCTTTCTCATCTACCGTACAGCCCGGATGTCGCACCTTCCGGCTTCCATCCGTTTGGCCCAATGAAGGATGCATTCCTTAGGAAGCAGTACGCAGGCTATGGGGAGGTTACTGATGCAGCTAGACGTCGACCAGTAGAGTGGTACCATTGCGGGCAAGCAGGCTCACCCAGCAAGGTGACATAAGGCCGTCACGTTGAACGGAGACTTTGTTGAAAAATAAGGTTTTGTAGCCAAGAGAGTGGAGAATAATATGGTGTATTGGAATCATGAATAAAACCAATTTCCTTTCACAAAAAAGTGTTGCACTAGTTATTAAACGTCCCTCGTAGCAAGAC
Organism: Schistocerca serialis cubense; assembly: GCF_023864345.2. Taxonomy (NCBI): domain Eukaryota; kingdom Metazoa; phylum Arthropoda; class Insecta; order Orthoptera; family Acrididae; genus Schistocerca; species Schistocerca serialis. The sequence continues at coordinate 715,033,870 of NC_064638.1, forward strand.
TCGCTGATTCCATGCCACGGTGATTGGAAACTGCGTGCAGCATGTGGGATGCCTCATACCATTCTGAAGTCGAGTGAGGTCATGTACAGTGCTGTTGTATTGATCATTTTTGTATTAGGCAGCACCTAATGTCTAGTGTAAAGATCATTTCCGTCACATACATATAGGTGTTACAGTTTTCCAGAAACCGTACTAAGGGGTGTGTCATAAAGCGCACATAATAAAATATAAATGGATTGCCGAAATTAAGTAGTTTACATTTTAAAGATGCTGCCTGTGATTATATACGAAATAGATTACTGGATTGCACTCTACGGCTCCGCAGGCCCACCCTAGTTTTTTCAATGAAATTTTCCGTAACTTTTTCGGCATACTTGCACCTCACGTTCTGAAAATACCCAAAGAGTCTCTGCCCTGAACTCTGGAACTGATCGTTATTTGTTCGCTTACACATGAGACTTCAAGTATCCCCCCAAAAATAAATCACATGGTGCCACATCACAAGCTCTGGGTGATCAATTAACATCATCTGTGCGAGAAATCACCCGGCTAGGGAATATCTCCCGTAACCAGTCGATTATTGCAATAGATGTGTCGCAAGTTGTGTCATCATTTTGAAACCAAACCTCTTCTGCATTCACCCCATCCAATTCAGACCACTAAATCACTCGTAATGTATCACGGTTGCGTTGGCACCGTCCACTGTTGATGCGATTCCGGCGCCATCTTCGAAGAAGTACGGTCCAGTTACGCACTCACCCTAAACCTCACAACACGCACTGTCACGCATTGCTGATGTGTAATGGGTTCTCCATAAGTACTCGAGGGTCTTCTGTTCCCCAAATCCTAAAAAATGTTGTACGCTCTTTGTTTCGCAGGCAGCCAGTGAGCAAATGCTCACAGCATTTCGTGATCGTTTGACTTCATTTCTTGTGTAATTTGAATTTTATAGACCCAAAGGTGCAGATCTCTTTTCAGAATTCATTATACGCAGTTTCTGGCAATAACCAATTGTTACCATTGTCGGTGAATAGATTTCACCAGACTTAACAGCAATATTATAATTCACAATGGGCGTGTTTTCCGCAGGACGACTGACACAAGGACGTACCGAGAGTCTCAAATTTAGCGGTCAGTCGCATCCACAGTTGATAGCTCGGTGCATTACGTTGACCAAAACATTCCACGGAATTTAGAAACGTCACTGCACAACATTCACCCTATTTGTAAGAACTTTTACTATGACTGCACGCTCATCCGTCCTAAAGAGCTCCATGAAAATCGTGCATTGTTCATTGCTGCCAGCTTATTAGAACAGAAATGGCGGACATTTCAGAAAGTGCTTTATTACGGGGCTCCCTTTATATTACTTACTTGAGTTGCCAAAAAGGTAGTGTCCAAATGCATGCTAACGTGATGAAAACTGAAACTACCAACGGGAAAAGTGTGTCTTAGTTCATCCTAGCCAGTCGCTGTGGTCCAGCGGTTCTAGACGCTTCAGTCTGGAACCGCGCGACTGCTACGGTCGCAGGTTCGAATTCTACCTCGGGCATGGATGTGTGTGATGTCCTTACGTTAGTTAGGTTTAAGTAGTTCTAAGTTCTAGTGGACTGATGACCACAGATGTTGAGTCCCATAGTGCTCAGAGCCATTTGAAGTTCATCCTATTTGCTGGACTTACACATTGAACATGTCGTGATTCTGACATATGCTTCATGGACTATTTTAAAGACTGAGTGGTTAAATGAAAGGCCCATCAAACAATTTAGGTAGAAATTACACTGAAGGCTGCTTGCAAGGATCTACCTCTGGCCTCATCTCCTGGTCACTGAGCACTGTCTGAACTGGTGGACGCCAGTATCGCCGTGGAAGGAGATGATCTGATGATCATTTCACAGGGCAACCTAGAGCAAACTCACTTCGGCCTGCGGCTGGAGTAATCTCAATAAACCCAAAGTGACAGCGCCATAGTTCTCTTACAACTGTATGTAAAACTTTTGAGGGACAGAACTCAATCGTAGCATTACACGGAACACCAGACACTAGGAAAGGAGTTATCAGGAATATGGGCATCTTCCAGGCATCGTCCGGACTTCCAAAGCACACATTACATAAGTTTATTGAAAGTATCGAAACTGGTGCACACGATGGCCGACATCACATTGACAAGACTGGTTACTTTCGACTGCCTGCAGTACCACATCGGCTTTCATGAATAAAAGGAGGGATTGTAGATAGGCTTCTGCGCGGCCGAAGCCAATGACCATAATTCTGCATCGGATTCTTTCGTTCAGTGGTATAAGCATCACTAAATTTTATCTTCTAGCGACTGCATTAATTTTGCATCGAGTTACTGGTTTTTGTTTCTTTTGTTGTCTGTTTGAATGGCTCATTAGTTGACTAATGAAAGTAATTGTACTTATATTCAAATGAACTATTGAACATGAGACATAGTTACTGCGTTGTATTGTAACTGTCTTAATTGAATTTCATATTCGTTGCTAATAATAAATACTGCATTTGAAGATGACCTCTGTAATTCACATTCATAAATGCATGTTACTTCCATATCAAAATTTACAACACAGCAACTGTTCAGTACAAGTCCTGCTCGTCCGTGAGTTGCCAGTACTGGAGGACAAACAATGAAATATTACTCGTCTCACATCCTCTATCCCCACAGTGGCTTTGCTACTATCCCCTTTGCCTCTGAGGTAAGCCGCCATGTTTAAGTATGTCACATCAGGAATCGCCAACGTCAACTGAAATGAAGCGCACCTTAAAATATAAGGGGCAGTCAAATGAAAGCGGGACTGACGGAAAAAAATAGGGAAACTGTTTATTATTTCAAAAGTGCTAGCCATAAGCGTTAAACCTTTGTCGCACTATGAGACAAGACGGTCAGTGTCTTCGTGGAAAACTGTTTGCACTCGGCTACGGAACCGTGATTATGTCCAGGCGTATACCTCTTCGTCCGAAGCAAGTGGACGGCCACTAATGTATTTTACAGGGCTCCAGAAATGTGGAAGTCGAGTGGGGAAAGATTGAGACTGTATGGGGGATCTGTAAGGGCTTCCCAGTGAAACATCTTCAGCAAAGCCAAAACAACCTTAGCAACATGTGGGCGGGCATTATCCTGCAAGCAGAATGATGCCGTCCGTCAACATTCCTGGGCGTTTGGACTTGATGGCGCGCTTCAGTGTTTGTGAAGTGTCTATGTACAGCTGCACGTTAATTCTAGCGCCGTGTTCCAGAAAGTCAATGAGCAGCGATCCCTTGCAGTAAAAGAAAAAAGGTCATCTTGACTTTTACGGGGCTAGCGTCCCTGTTGTCGCTTGACAACGCAGCGGAAGTTTCGCTGGGAAGCCCTCACACATCCTCCATGCATTCCTGATATCTCCCCATGCGATTTCTAATTTTTGCAGTCCTCGAGAAAGATGTGTATGGCCGTAGATTAGCTTCGGACGAAGAGGGGTACGCCTAGTACAATCATGGTTCCTTAGGCAACCGCAAACATTTTCCCATGAAGGCACTGATCGTCTTTTATCATGGTGGGGTAAGTGTATTAACAGTTCTGGCGATTACTTTCGAACTAATAAACTGTTTACCTACTTTTCTCCTTTCTCCATCTGTCTCGTTTTCCTTTGATTGCCCCCCCCCCCCACCTCCTATTCCTGTCCCTCTAACTATTCGTTGTTTGTTACTGAGCAGGAAAACTGCACTATTAAGAGCCTCTGAACGTTAGCGACGTTTCTCTGTATGGCTGTTAGTTACTAGATGCACATTATTATAAAACACGGCTTGATCAGCGAGGCACACGAATGCTTGACTCGGGCCGCATGCGGCCCTCGGGCCGCCGTTTAGCGACCACTGTCTTGGAAATAAAAAAAAAAAAGAGGTTCAAATGGCTCTGAGCACTATGGGACTTAACATCTGAGGTCATCAGTCCCCTAGACTTAGAACTAATTAAACCTAATTAATCTAAGGACGTCACACACAGCCATGTCCGAGACAGGATTCGAACCTGCGACCGTAGCAGCAGCGCGGTCCCGGACTGAAGCGCCTAGAACCGTTCGGCCACAACGGCCGTCTCGTAATGCGTCATGAACCTTATATTAAGTACAAATTTTAAGTGAAACACATTAATATGAATTACTTAGTGCTTAAGGTATCAATGAAAAGGAAAAGAAACAACATAGCAAAGAGAAGGCAAGTAACGAGTCACATTGTAGGAGTAAGTGCGTGCTATGTACTTAGAAGTGAGATATTATGCGTAATTTCACGAAATGCTACTGATGAACGCAAAATGACTTGAACAAGAAAATAACGCAGAGCAAGTGACATGTCGCGTAATTCTCTCTCTCTCTCTCTCTCTCTCTCTCTCTCTCTCTCTCTCTCTCTCCCCCCCACTCACACACACAAACACACACACACACACACACACACACACACACACACACACACACACACACACAGTGTTTTCTTCTCTTCACTCTTTCTATGACTTTTCAAGTAGATTTTTAAATTTTAATTCGTCTGTTACCATGCTACCTTGTGTTCTGTGCCAAGGCCACTGGGCCTTGAAGCGAGTTACTACATAATTCGCAGAAAGGTTATGCGAAAACGTAAAATCAATAACGTAAGGCTGCAAACGGAATAGATGCAACCACAGGAAGTATTTACTAGAAACTAGTAAGGAACAAAAGGGAAACCTCACAAGGAATTTTTCAAATTAAGTCTGAAAAATCTGTGAATTATGACTAATGTTCAGCTAGTAGTCTAATGAAAATGATACCTCCGTAATAGTCAACATGTTTCTATACAAAACCTAAACATAGTACTGAAGTGCAATTTCCTTTATGCCTCCGTACATCCATCGGAAAAAATGAACCGTTACGGCAAATTGTGCGTTTGTCTGTCCGTCTGACCTTTAAGAGTCCTCAGGACCGGGTATACGTATCAGGCTGAAATTTATGTCACATACTAAGGTCTACAGCCCCTTGGCTATGTAAAAAGCTTAAGCTTCTATGTTAATGCAGTCAGTTCATTCATCAGAATCTGTAGGGTACTTCTCGTTGACCTAGAATTACGAAATGTGGCAAGAAGCAACGTGTCGCAGTCTAAGGCAAAAAATTTGAAAATTATTTTATAATTAATCTCGAAACACGTAGAATTCCCTGGGACCAATATCTTGCCAGTTTCGATCCGGTAACAGACAAAAATCGTTTAGACTCTAGATTCTCGGGGTGGGTAAACTATCTGTATGCATAAACTAAGTTTGGACGGAGCCCTCGGTACGTGAGTCCTACTAACACTCAACCCTATTTTTTCTGTGTAGTGTTAGTTGAGTAAATATCACCGTTCATTTGAATGAGGCCATATTATTAGTCACAAAGCCCACGAGGAAGTTTGTTACGGGAGTGTCAGAGTTAGAATGTAGACACACAAGACCAAAGGCCTTCCCGAAGTTCGTGAACTGTCGCCAGGGATAGTTCTGACTGTCCTTTTCTGATCTAAGAACATTCTTTGGGAATCCACAGAGTTGCCCCTAAATATGATACCATAGCATCTTTAACTTGTCGTGTCGTTCTCAGTTGCGTGTTATATTATGTTGATAATTGTCACGTAAGATCCTTCTGTTTTCAGCTGAATTTAGTTTCATGTAGACCGATCGCGACAATTATCAGCACAGTATGATGTCATAGGATATAGCCGAGTGAATGTAAACCGGCTTCCACATTTCAGCGTTAGAGAAAGCAGAGAGAAATCTTTTAGCAAGTGGAACAGCATTAGTTTCTTATTTGGGGTAAAACGTTGCTGTGAACTAAAAGACGACTCAGACCCACAATAATTGCTTTTTTTTTCAGACTGTCCTATACGTTAGTGTTTCGTGGTAGTGATTATGAAGGAGATGAGGGTTGTGACCTTATGTGGAATTCAGTCACAAAATTAATGAGTTTGTCCACTATTAGGAAATGCTGGAGTAAATGTTCTATTGTAGGAAATGCAACAGATGAAGCATGTAGTGACAAAACTTTCAATAGCGGTGAGGTCCACTTTGCAGGTGATATTCTGCAGTATAATATTGATCTTGAAGGCGTCAAGCGCTAGGCAGTCATCGACAACGGGCAACCGGTGTCAGAGATCATAGGTGACAAAAACTTCATTCATCATGTCCGAAATGCGAAAGATGAAAGGGTGGAAGACGACGACGACGACGACACTGACGATGTGTTGGTCCCAGCACATGCGAAATGTTAAATGGCAAAGTGATTACTTCGATAGAGAAAGTTGAACTAAACCATGTTCAGTTTTTGCACATGATGAACGTGAAACATTGGACTCAAAAGAAAAGACATGAAATGACCCATAAAAAAAAGCTGACTTCGTTAAAATAGTGGAAAAGTGGACCTATGGTAGCTTTCTTACACCGTTGTAACAGTCATATATTTTGTAGTGTATTTTATATACCGTAATGCATTACAGTTGTTTATGGGGAACTACTGTAGTGCTACACTACAGCAGCCGTTTCAGTGAATTTTATCTTGTTGCTGTATTTGGTAGGTTTTTGAAATGTCTTATCTCTGATGTTCTGTAAGTTCAAATACTGTACAATGTGTAGAACAGTATGACATTGTATTACGTGCTTTCCAAATTTTCCATGCGTAGTTTGTCGTTCCGCAGCTCACTCTTGATACAATGCATAGATAAAGCGTGTTCCTCGACAGATGCGTTACACCGGGCTTCTACCTTAAGTAGACGGTGCTCGTGAAAGTATGCGTCCAATCGTTGGAATGGTGCTATATGGGCCTTCTTGCCCATAACGGAACTCGATTTGCTAACCTCCCGTTCCTCGCCGCATTTCTCAGACTGCGTCGTTTGTTTCCGCCACACAAATTTCTGCAGTATTGTATGTCTTCAAAGATTTAGGAAGAGTCCCCGCAGAATTGAGGGTCGTAATAGAGAGTTGCTGGTTTGGTAAAATTTTGCGACTGAACCTGAGAGCGTACTTCAGTACCACACTTCTGATAATGAGTGTAAAATACCGTAAACGTTTATGAATCACTGATTGTGTACACTTTATTCCAAAAGCATCTATAGCACAAGTTTGGCTTTGAGCACGGCAATGTAATATGTTGTTTCTGAGGGGTCTGAAACAACGAAATGTTTGTTCCTGTGAGTGTTGCCTCTTTCCGGCTCTGATGATGACAATTCGCTGTTAGTAGCAGGACAAGAAAACGCTATGCCGTGAGGTTAAAGGTTTATGTTTCATACCTCCGCACATTAGTTCTTGCAGATGACCAAGTAGTAATTATCGTAACTGCTGAAGACGCCAGCAAAATAACTGGAAAGCTTGAAAAATATGCCGACCGGTGTGGCCGTGCGGTTCGAGGCGCTTCAGTCTCGAACCGCGTGACCGCTACGGTCGCAGGTTCGAATCCTGCCTATGGCATGGATGTGTGTGATGTCCTTAGGTTAGTTAGGGTTTAAGTAGTTCTAAGTTCTAGGGGACTGATGACCACAGACGTTAAGTCCCATAGTGCTCAGAGCCATTTGAAAAATATGAGAACTGGCGCCTTAAAATATAGGGTGTAGAAAAATTTCCGCTACCAGTCACAATAAACGGTTATTTATACGTCACACGACCAGTCTCGGGCTTATGCCTATCCTCAGGTGTCTACACATTCATGTACATGTTTATATTGCTGGAGATCACTGTATAAATACACAAAAATTATTTGCGGGTGACTAAACAGATAAAAGTGGAACAAATGTAAGTGGCAAGGAAGCATTTGTCGAAAATATACACTCCTGGAAATTGAAATAAGAACACCGTGAATTCATTGTCCCAGGAAGGGGAAACTTTATTGACACATTCCTGGGGTCAGATACATCACATGATCACACTGACAGAACCACAGGCACATAGACACAGGCAACAGAGCATGCACAATGTCGGCACTAGTACAGTGTATATCCACCTTTCGCAGCAATGCAGGCTGCTATTCTCCCATGGAGACGATCGTAGAGATGCTGGATGCAGTCCTGTGGAACGGCTTGCCATGCCATTTCCATCTGGCGCCTCAGTTGGACCAGCGTTCGTGCTGGACGTGCAGACCGCGTGAGACGACGCTTCATCCAGTCCCAAACATGCTCAATGGGGGACAGATCCGGAGATCTTGCTGGCCAGGGTAGTTGACTTACACCTTCTAGAGCACGTTAGGTGGCACGGGATACATGCGGACGTGCATTGTCCTGTTGGAACAGCAAGTTCCCTTGCCGGTCTAGGAATGGTAGAACGACGGGTTCGATGACGGTTTGGATGTACCGTGCACTATTCAGTGTCCCCTCGACGATCACCAGTGGTGTACGGCCAGTGTAGGAGATCGCTCCCCACACCATGATGCCGGGTGTTGGCGCTGTGTGCCTCGGTCGTATGCAGTCCTGATTGTGGCGCTCACCTGCACGGCGCCAAACACGCATACGACCATCATTGGCACCAAGGCAGAAGCGACTCTCATCGCTGAAGACGACACGTCTCCATTCGTCCCTCCATTGACGCCTGTCGCGACACCACTGGTGGCGGGCTGCACGATGTTGGGGCGTGAGCGGAAGACGGCCTAACGATGTGCGGGACCGTAGCCCAGCTTCATGGAGACGGTTGCGAATGGTCCTCGCCGATACCCCAGGAGCAACAGTGTCCCTAATTTGCTGGGAAGTGGCGGTGCGGTCCCCTACGGCACTGCGTAGGATCCTACGGTCTTGGCGTGCATCCGTGCGTCGCTGCGGTCCGATCCCAGGTCGACGGGCACGTGCACCTTCCGCCGTCCACTGGCTACAACATCGATGTACTGTGGAGACCTCACGCCCCACGTGTTGAGCAATTCGGCGGTACGTCCACCCGGCCTCCCACATGCCCACTATACGCCCTCGCTCAAAGTCCGTCAACTGCACATACGGTTCACGTCCACGCTGTCGCGGCATGCTACCAGTGTTAAAGACTGCGATGGAGCTCCGTATGCCACGGCAAACTGGCTGACACTGACGGCGGCGGTGCACAAATGCTGCGCAGCTAGCGCCATTCGACGGCCAACACCGCGGTTCCTGGTGTGTCCGCTGTGCCGTGCGTGTGATCATTGCTTGTACAGCCCTCTCGCAGTGTCCGGAGCAAGTATGGTGGGTCTGACACACCGGTGTCAATGTGTTCTTTTTTCCATTTCCAGGAGTGTATCTTCACTTACATAAAGATGAAGGATCATTATTATAATTACGCCGTGGTGACAGTTTTTCCACTTACTTGCACATTTGTAATCATTTTCACGTCCATATTTCAGTTTTATAAAGTTTAGCTGCATATTTCACTATTACGACATGTACTGGTGAAATACACTGTTTACATACAAACAGTAGACTATGGTCAAAGAACGTGGACGTGGGACGTGTAACGATGTTGCTCATACAGAAACATGTAGGTTATGGTCAAAGAACTTAGCCACAGGAAGTGCAAGGATGTTGCACCTACAGAAACTTAAAAATCTATTATAAACTGCTAAGTTTTTTTCCGCATTATGAAATTTTTTTGAACCACATTTTTGTCAGAGAACTTAGATCTAGGAAGTACAATGATGTTATAGACTTGAAATTTTAAAAGCTATTACAAATTCCGAAAATGTTATTATGTCAGAGGATAATGAATTCTTGTTTCAGAATATTTCATGAAATATCGGGTTCGATTCCCGGCGGGGTCAAGGATTTTCACCTGCCTCGAAATCACTGGGCGTTCTTTTTAACATCATTTATGAATGTGAGGAGATAGGGCTGAGGAATGGTTGGGAATTTGTATGGGCGCTGATAACCGCGTAGTTGAGCTCCCCACAAGTTAACCATCATCATCTTCATGAAGTATGTGGAGATAAGATTTGTTCGCAAGCTCCACTTGTTCGTTGAGATTAAGGTGTGGTGAGTTAGAGCTGTGGATGTAAATTTCTAGCTCTTCGAGCAGATTCATTTTTTTCCATTGTTGACAGACAGTTTGTAGTATTTGTAGGTTTTGTGTAATGGCTGTGGCTGAGTGACCATGGTTTTTTAGATGCATTGCAAAGGTGGATTTATAAAAAGTTATTTAGCCGGAAGACATCCATATGCTCACGATATCTTACAGTGAAACTCCTTCCAGTTTGGCCTATGCAGAAATGTGGGCACACACAAAAGTTTGTAAGTACCTGATTTGTGGTGGCACTGATTATTTGTCATACTGTTGTGGATGAGGTGCTGTTGTAGCTTCTTGTTAGTACTGAAAGAAATTTGAATACCAGTTTTCCAAAAGAGGTTGGCAATTTGGTATGAAATTATACCTACAAAGGGTATGTGGGCAAATGTGGTTTTTCTTCCTTGTGAATCTGATTTAAGGGGTGTGCATTATTTATTTTTGATTTTGTTGTAAGTTTATCAATTACATCTGGGTTTATCCATTTCTACGACCAATTTCTTTGATAATGTTAATTTCTTTGATAATGTTAATTTCTTTGATAATGTTAATTTCTTTGATAATGTTAATTTCTTTGATAATGTTAATTTCTTTAATAATGTTAATTTCTTTTTGTTCATCATGGGGGCTGAGTGGGATTTTATGTATATGATTAATTGTGGATATGAAGAATGCCATTTTGTGTTGTACTAGATGAGACGAGGAGTTGTTAATGACAACATCACTATTGGTGGGTTTTCTGTGAATCTGGAAGGCATGTTTTTGTTTACATTAGATATTGTAGGGTAAGAAAATTGCTGCCTTTATCTACTTGATGTTCTACAGTGAATTTGATGGCGTGCATGCTGCTGAGACCTTTAGCTAGTTTCTCAATCTCTTCAGCCATGCCATTGTACAAGCTAATAGTATCATCCACATACATTTTGTAGTATATTATTTTATTTTCAAGTGGACAATCTGAACTGAAAAAATTTATTTTCTATGTGGTTAATGTAAATATCTACAAGTATTTCTGCCAAACTGTATGGTTGCGGGGGTTTTGTTTTCTGCTTGCTTGTTCTTGAATTGAGAACAACAGTGTGAGGTGAAATGACAAGTTTATTGTCGCAATATTTTTCACCAAATTACAGCTTTTCACACAGTTTTCAACTCGCCAACGTAAAAACAGCGCAATGGATAATGCATCTTGCCAACATAAAAAAGTGAAATAAGTTTATACACAACAATATTAAATATTAACTCTCTGAAAGAACATAATCATAAGCACAATATTATGAATGTTAAATTGGAAGTTTCTTTACATTAATCCTAATCACAATAATATGAAAGTTCAATTGGACGTTTCTTTACAAAATTGCTCCTACACATACGTTATGATGTTGGTCAGTACTACGAAAATCGTCCGATTCCGGCTCAAAGTTCGGTACTATTTAGGATGACAATCAAGTCTACGGTGGATAGTTAGTCAAATGACAAATTTGAGCGCAAGATTATTCAAGGCAGCTCGAGTTTACAGTGGACGCAAGCTGGTGAACCAACAAAGTTTATGCCTCTGCACGCGGTATTTACCTTAAGCTGTGACTTGCTGCTGTCTACAAGGCCGCTCTCTCCCACTGAAATTCCTACAAAACTAGTCTGGCCTTTGCTGAACTTTCCAGCAGAAACTTTCCCTATGTTTCTCGTTATGCGAGAAAACATGTACTCAGCCATAGTCTTATTATGTGGCAATATACACGCGCATGATTGGAGTAGCGTGCATATTATAGTGCCCCCTCAGTTCTCGCAAGAGCAATTAACCAATTTGTCTGGTTCGTTTTTCCACATTTGGAGCTAAACGTTGCTACAGCTAATTTTAGCTGGAGTGCAGCCGCTGTGAACGCAGTATCCACACCAATTTCTTCTCTGCGTCATACGGAGCGTTCAGCACTCCATTCTGCACTTGACGCTAGTTCAGAGAAGACTCCCCCAAATATTTCTCTCTTGTCCTACTCATGGCAGAACTGCCTCTCACCACTAGGGTTCCTTTTTCACGTCACGGTTTTTTCGAGCAATAGGAGCATTCCTGTTACTTTGTAGAAACACCCTCTACCAATCGCAGCGTCCCTTCTATCAAACTGCGTCGAAACTTTAGTAGTTTTCTCCTTCCTAGTGAGTTGCCGCCGATCGGACGTATTGTGCCCGTTCCAGACACCTAAAGTACATTGACGTTTCCGTGTGTCGCACTCGCTGGACGAAAATGCATCACTTGCTTTTGTTCGTATCCCGTTGAAATTTCGAAACACAGTTTCGAAAGCATCTGCTCTGCTCTTGTACCGATGCCCTCGCTACAGGATGCCCTCCAGCTCGAATCACCTGGCCCGGGGTCGCTGTCCTCCTTTCTGCCACCCATTTAAGTGGTTGCCGGCATAACTCCCGCAGCACGGTTTCTCTACGCCGTTGTGGAGCTGGCTTTTCAAAACTAGAAGTGACTAGACTGGCGTTCCCTGTTCTACCTTCCGCTCAAAGACATGCATTGTATACGAATGGTGTGTTAATTACCATCGATTGATTGTCATCCCTTTTTGTATTACATATTGATAGGCAAATGTTCTCATAACTGTTGGTTTATGTTAGGTACCATCTTCATGTTCTCATTGCTATGTGTAAAGGTCTCATATAAGGTGCGAATCTGACCATTTATTCTGCCACCTTACATATCTTCCTCTATCCGTCTTCAATTTTGTACTGGGTCAGTCAACGGTTGAGTAATTGATTGAAGACAGTGCAAACTTTGTTCAACTGCTGACTGTAGAAATTGAGATGTTTACTGACCAACTTCCTATCTCAATGTTTAGTACAATTTACGCAGTGGTTCTATTCAGTCTCCTTCATTTACCTCGCACTTCATTTTTTGATCTTTTGTATTGTTCTATTGAACTAATTTAAGGGATTATTTTCTTTCAAATATAGTTGACTACATTGAAATTCAAACAATGTGCGTATCTGTATAAATTTGTATTATTTGAAAATTCTTCTTTTTATTTTGAGACTGTTCTATTTTATTCAGTTAATTTATGTTGGATATGTATTGAAGTTGAGGAAACCTGCATTTAATATTATCTTCCCCATTTTATAAAAAAAAGTTACAATTTTCTTTTAGATTATACATAATCGAAAATGTGTTTAATTCTTACAATAAAACTTTATAAGCTATTTCTCAACCTGTCTCATGATTTTACAGCTATAATCCTATTTATGACTCTATTTACATTGTCCAGAAATCTTAATTCTACACATCATGACTTTACAAAAATTATCAACATTCACTTTCACAAGCACTGAATTACTAAACCTAATTTTTACTTCATAAACTTTTCATTGACATCCTGCAATAACTAAATCCATTCACGTCTATCTATCCTGTGTATTGTTATGAACACATTACACCCAAACACATTACACCCAAAAATTGTTAATAGTACGTTTTTCATTAACTTAAACAAGATGAAAAAAACTGCAGTATAAGAAAATATTATTTACATGTCAAAATGAGCAACCAAACATCGTTAATAAAGATTTATCACACACATAGGAAAAGTTTACATTAACATATTTTTAAATACAATAAGAATTTAAATTGTTGTCCCTTTTTTCTAGATAATAGTCCGTCACAGACAGTTCTTTCTCTTATCTGTACCATGGTTCACTTTTTCTTCAAGTGTTTCGACGTGTTTCCGTCGAACGTGGAATGACGGTCGGCTGTGTGCCTCACCGTGTCTCCTTTGAGCATGGTATGACACTTGGTATGCATCTCGCCGCGTTTCCGTTGAGTGTGGCATGACGGTTGCCCGTGCCTCGCCGTGTTCCCATCGAGAACGGAATGACGGTCGACTGGGAGAGAGGTCTGAAGGTCTGAGTGTGTCGTGAATGCGTGGTATCCATTGTTCCATTATGCATATGCCTGTGGTGCAATTGAATTGGAGATCCATTTTTGGCAGCTAAAACTTTTCTGCTTCCACATTCGTCGATTCCGTATGCCGATTCACCGTGGGTTATTTCGTCGGTAGATTTCCATATGAGTTGTTATCTTACATCTTTCTGGTATGCCATCTGAAAGCGTTGCAATCTGCCATAAAGAACATCGAATATATAATATGCTGTTAGAACAGTTGAATTATATTCTCGCTGGTAGTTAAATGTAATAATGGTCTTTTATAGAAAGGGATTTGAAAAGGTTTCTTGATCTCTTCTGGCCCAGGCTCTTCTTTCTTCCAAATCTTCTGCGTCGTGTCTTCTGTTCTTGGTGCTTCTTGCTGTCTTCCTACTTGTGTCTTCGTTCTTCTCTGGACCGGGAGTTAGGATTGAAGATCTGTTTGACATCGTTGTCTTTTTCTGTTATCATGGCGTCTTCTTCACAGTTGTTGTCTATTCTTCATTGTAATCGATTGTTCATCTAGATAAGTTGAACAGCCTTCCATCCTTTTCCTGCTCCGTCCCATGTGTTGTTAGGGATTGTCAAGCAGATGTTGAATTTCGTATGGTCTGATGACAGTTTCCGCTATTCTGCACATTGAGCTACAGAAACTCGTTTCTTCTTCTTCCTGTGGTGAATCTAAGCATCCTCTCGTCCTCGCTGTAATATGTCCGCCTCCGTTGCGGTTTGTTGGACATTCTTCAAAATGGTTCAAATGGCTCTGAGCACTATGGGACTCAACTGCTGAGGTCATTAGTCCCCTAGAACTTAGAACTAGTTAAACCTAACTAACCTAAGGACATCACAAACATCCATGCCCGAGGCAGGATTCGAACCTGCGACCGTAGCGGTCCTGCGGTTCCAGACTGCAGCGCCTTTAACCGCACGGCCACTTCGGCCGGCTTGGACATTCTTCATTCCTTCATATGCAGCTTTGAATAGCTTGCGATAGAAGTGCCAAGTGACGAAAACTTTCGCAAGAACCATTGTTGTAAAGCTTCTGGGTGGCTTTCGTAGGAATAAAGCTCACTTCAGGGTACATGTTGCTTGCATTCAGGCTGCGTTGTATCTCTCCAAACTTTCCCACACAGGAGTTATCCTCCAGGAACGTCGTTTCTACAAAGGCCTCTTCTTTTGTTATCTCGTAAGCTGACGTACCAGGCACTCACACTCAGTGTTCCTTTCTCTCACGCCTAACCGCCCTCCTCAGTCTCGTCGCCAATCTGGCCGCAATGATGCTGCACCGTGGCTGCAAATCTCATCTCCAACATGTGACAGTCTTACTTCCTTAGATTACGCTATCAACTTTACAAACAATAAAAAAAAATTTTATGTGACTTTACAAAAAGTATCATTAATTCTATCAAAATTAGCTTCCCCCTTTTTTTTTCATTTAACTTAATTCTACTATAAGATAAAGGTCATGGTTTCCTCATCATCATCACGATGGATAGTAAATGTGAGATTGATGGTGATGACGGTTAGTATGTCAGTAACCATTTCTTTTTTATAAATACAGGTATATCATGTTGTTTTGAAAACTTCGTACCTTGACTCCGACAACCAGCGTCTTTTCCTCTGCAATCTCTTCTCTTTGTCCTTAGCTGTAACAGAACCTCAGAATATACTTTTTCTTTTTTTTTGTTATTGCCCTTCAAAAACAGTCTCTATTGTTCTGTTGTATTGTTTTTAACTTCGTACTTATCCCTCCCTCCTAATTTTTTCGATTGCAAACTTTTACATTCCTGTCTTCCCTCATTGTATTCTTCCATATAGAAATCTTTTCTGGGTGAACTTAAGCTCCTACCGTTCTACCTCCTGCCACGAAATAACATGTTTTTTGCTTATCTTAATATTTCAATTATCTTCCCTAATAGTTACCTCCCAACGACTTCTTATTCTTCTTTCTCTCTTCTTTCTATTTCAATATCAGATTGTGGTATCTCCAACAAATCCTGTATGTTTCACATATTCCCCAAAATAGCTCTTCATTTATTTGTTCACCGTCCTCGATGGAACAAAAATTAAAATGCCCTTCTCCTTTCCCCTTAATCATCTATTTCCTACCTACTTCTTCCCTTCGTTTCTTCTACAAAAATCAACTTGCTCCTCCATCACACTACGTCTTTAAGAGAGAATCTACTACTATTTCGTTAAACTATCCACATGGCTGATCTCTATTTTTCGTCTTATGTTCAATTCTTTCCCCAGAACACATTTCGTTTGCAGAAGAGTTATCTTAGTTGTTACTTTCCTGTCTTTTCATTATCATTATTTTCTTACCTTCACACGAAATTTATTTTATTTAATAACTCGAGATAAGTAGGCATTAAAAGTTTTATTTGTGTGATTCTCTCTTTCCTATTCTTTGACTTCAGGACATTCAATACAACTAAATTCTCGAGTGGACTCTTTTTTTCTTTTGTCTAACCTTTGTATATAGAAAAGAATTTTACTTTCAACGCTGCTAATTTACAAAATGTCTATGTTTCACGTTAGTTACTGATGGGACTTCACTTCTAATTTAGGTATCACTATTGGTGTTATCAGTGGTGCTTTATCCTCATGGCATACTATTACTTTCTCCGTTTCGTATAAACGCGCTACGTCTTCTACAGTTTGGTCATCATCATCATCATCAATTTTTACACTACTGTCTATATTCACCGGTTCTGACTCCTGTTCATCATGGTCAGTCGATTCCCAGTCAATTGAATCCCAGCATGCTGGTGTCTGTATTCGATCGC
This sequence comes from Schistocerca serialis cubense, assembly GCF_023864345.2. NCBI lineage: Eukaryota > Metazoa > Arthropoda > Insecta > Orthoptera > Acrididae > Schistocerca > Schistocerca serialis. The sequence continues at coordinate 715,050,557 of NC_064638.1, forward strand.
CCCTTAAATGTACTTCAAGATCTGGCTTATCAAAACTAAGTCTATTTACATGTTTGATTATACAATTTACTTCATTGTTCGATCGAATTACATGTGACTGGTCTTCGTACCGCTCATCTCATCAATTTTATCTTTTACCTGGGTTTGGTGGCCTCACCTCGACTTCCTCTATCGGTTAATTCCGCATGATTTGTCCCGCTGAAGTTTGATTTTCCCAACCTTTCTGCGTCCTGGCCATTCCACTTCCACCTGAATAACCTGGATTTGGCTGCTGAAAACCTCTAAACCTTCCGACTTCGTTTGCACGGTGATTGTGTCTCGGATCATAGTTACCACCGTAGTTTCTAGGACCAAATCCCCCATCATTGTTATTTGCCCTCTGTGCGTTACCAAAACCATAGTTATTATTGTTCTCCCATGGGCGACTACCACTCCTTACAAAACCATTGCCTTTTCCTATGTTATTCTCTCCGTTGGAATTATTATTAAAACCTGATCGGTTACTGTTACTCCCCCTACTATTGCTTTCTCAACTTGTACGTTGTTTTCTTGCGTCATCTTCACTGAAGATGAATTCAAGTTCTCTCAACATTCCTTTAAATGCTTCTATCAACCAATGATTGCTGATAACGTAACGGTAACTTCATTGTGCACATCCGTATCAGTTCCTCATGACTGTATGGATTATCTAAGCACTTACTTTTATTTGTCATATCTTCGAAAAATCTAACGGCTTGCTTTTCTCCGGAATTTTCGAACAACTCTTTCTGCAGCAACTCATATTTTATTCTGTTTTGTGTTTCTGTGGACCAGTACCGCTCCAAGAATGCAGTTTTAAATTGTTCATATGAATGGCTGTTCGCCGATACTCTTTGCATGATTTCCGCTATTGCTCCGTTTATGGCTAAGCGGCCAATGATCTGGTAAGCCGATCTGAAATTGATGTATGAACATGCGTGGATGTAAGCCGTTCCCACTTTCTTTGTAATGTTGGAATTTTCTGACTGTCAAAAAGTGATCATTGTCAAATTTTTCTCTTCCACCATACGGCGTTTGCGTTTTCACAGCATTACTCCTTTCTTTCAGTTGTCACATTCTCTTGTACTCGTCCTACCACATTTGGGCCTTGAACTGACATATTTATGTCCCATTCAGTATCGTATCTACGCAGTGGTGTGCAGTTGTCTACACCGTACCGTTCTTCGTGTATCGGATTGAAAGACTCGTTTACATTTCCTGTTACTGGTTCCATGTTTTGCCTTTCTGTTAGATTCACATTAGCTTGCGGTGTGTAACCTGTTGTGCTGTGACTCGTCAATTGTGGAAATGGTAGATGTGTCGTCGCAATTTGTTCCGTTCTCGCGTCACCCGCGTACGTTCGGAGGGTCGGCTGCCGCTCTGCCGGAATGCGCGCGTCTACCGTTTCTCGCTCCCTTGTCTGGTGTGACCGCACATCGCCTACTTCGCTCCCCTGTGTTAACTGTTCCTTCCCTATTTGTTTTTGTTTTGCTTCCGTAATTGTAGACTCAACCTCCTGTGGATGTACCACTGGAATCTCATGACATTTTTGTGGTTCAAATTCAAATGGCTCTGAGCACTATGGGACTTAACATCTGTGGTCATCAGTCCCCTAGAACTTAGAACTACTTAAACCTAACTAACCTAAGGACATCACACACATCCATGCCCGAGGCAGGATTCGAACCTGCGACCGTAGCGGTCGCGCGGTTCCAGACTGCAGCGCATAGAACCGCTCGGCCACCCCGGCGGGCGACATTTTTGTTTTTCCGCTGCTGCTACGGAAGACTGCACAACTGACTTTTTCCTTTCTGTATTACTGTCCTTAACTATATCGGATGATACTACCAATTCCGGTGTCTCGCTGCTACTTTCTGTAAGATTCTCGATACACTGTTTGAATTCTGTGCGAAGGTCTTCAAACTGTTTCTGATTTTTCGTGACTATGTTTTCCAAGCGTATGTCAAATGTTTTTAATGCGGCTCGCGTGACACATTTTCAGACATTGAGCTCTTCCACGATTTGTTGCGCCTTACCAAACGCCTTACGTGCTAACTCATTCACTCTATGATTAACGTTAGACACTGCATCCTGCACCTCGTCAACGTTAGAACGCATCTTTTTCTGGTCAGCCATTAACGCTTGTATCAGCTCGCGTGAGTCCCTCGCCTCTCTCCGGATTCCAGTGAACAGTTCATTGACTTCTGTTCGTAATTTTCGCTGATCTTCGCGGACTTTCTCGAACCCCGCGCAAGTTTCAAATTGGAGACTACTTACGGCAGCATTTGTCTCTGTTTTTAGCTTGGCCGTTTCGGTATTTACATTCGCCGTTTCAGTTTTCAAGTCTGCTAATCCCGAACCTGTTGCTATCTTTAAATTCGTTAACCCTGCATTTGTTTCAAGTTTTAAATTCTTTAACCCTGTATTTGTTTCTGTTTTTAAATTCGCCGTTTCGGTTTTCAAGTTTGCTAACCCTGCATTTGTCTGCTTTACGACCATAGTGAGTTGCTTCAATATTGCGAACACACTATCTGACTCTTCGCTATCATCACCTGTCACTATTTGATGAAAATTTTTCCCGTTTGCGTCTTTCACGTGCCGTTTCACCGACTTCCGTGCACAGTGCGGACGCACTTACGCACATTCTTTCTGTTTGAAACTGTCCCGTTTAGTTCAAAATTACTATACTCGGTTGAACATACCGAAGTTGCTCTTCCTCTGACTCTGTTCTTGACCCACTAGATCCTTCATTAGTTTGTTTTTGCGCTTTCGCTGACTGTGATACCAATCTTGAAACTGCTACCATTCCCTCTGCACTATGACTACGTCCCGTTTCGTGACCTGTACTCGATACCTTTTGTTCTACATCTCTCTCTATTCTGCCAAGATCTTGAGTTTGACCTATCTGCGATACTCTTCGTTCTTCCGCCATTTCAGTTCGTTTAGCTAACCTCTGTCTTTCTCGAACCGCGCGAGCCTGAGCTCTCGTCAACATCAAGTTATGGGACCTTACACGTTTCCAAAATATCATAGAAAGTTTCTTTGACTACGTACAAAACATTAGCAACACTGTTCAGTGTTTGTGGAATTTCAACCTAACTCAACAACGCCGTGAACAACTTCGCCAGCGAGGTCATGCACAATATACTTCTACTCAATGATACTTCGATTCTGTGTGTCAATACAACCTGTCGACACTTTGGATCACACATTTACGGTATTTGTCCACTATATACATTTATATACAATGGGTAACCTTGTCACAAAACAACATGAAAAAAAACCAAAATTCAAAAATTTTGTTTTTATTCCTAATTTGACTAAATAACATCTAGGCAGGCCAGTTGCCGTCCTGGCACGGTCGCCATTTGTATGGTTGCGGGGGTTTTGTTTTCTGTTTGCTTTTTCTTGAATTGAGAACAGCTGTGTGAGGTGAAATGACAAGTTTATTGTCGCAATATTTCTCACCAAATTACAGCTATTCACACAGTTTTCAACGCGCCAACATGAAAACAGTGCAATGGATAATGCATCTTGCCAACATCAAAAAGTGAAATAAGTTTATACACAACAATATTAAATATTAACTCTCTGAAAGAACATAATCTTAAGCACAATATTATGAAAGTTTAATTGGAAGTTTCTTTACATTAATCCTAAGCACAATAATATGAAAGTTTAATTGGGCATATCTTTACAAAACTGCTCCTACACATAGTTATGATGTTGGTCAGTACTACGAAAATCGTCCGATTCCGGTTCAAATTTCGGTACTATTTAGGATGACAATCAAGTCTACGGTGGATGGTTAGTCAAATGACGAATTAGAGCGCAAGATTACCCAAGGCAGCTCGAGTTTACAGTGGACGCAAGCTGGTGAATCAACAAAGTTCACGCCTCTGCACGCAGTATTTACCTTAAGCTGCGACTATTACAGCGCCATCTGTCACAAAGCGAAAAAAGTGGTCCAACTAAAACATTCATATTTCTTTACGTACTACACGAATATGTAATAGAAAATGGGGGTTCCTATTTAAAAAAACGCAGTTTATATTTGTTTGACCTGTGGCAGCGCCATCTAGCGGGCCAAGCGTAGCGCTATCAGGTTTCCCTCTTCAAGCTAGACAAGTTTCGTTCTTTGTAGTATTTCGTGAGATATTTGGCCCAGTCACGATCAATAGACAACCCTATATATATATATTTTTTTTCCTTACTGTCATTTCTTGTTAACAATGTTATCTTATTCCCAAGAATAAGCAGCTTTCACTCAGTTAATACTCTCCAGAAGTCAAACCTACATTTGGATCGGACTCCCTTAACACTTGGCCAGAAAGTTGTCCAGTATACTTGGGTAGCAGTAATCTACGCGCTTTGAAATCGAAACTAGAGTGTTTCCTCATGGGTCACTCCTTCTATTCTGTCGAGGAGTTCCTAGAAAAATTAAGCTGATTGTTATTGTATTGTTGATGGTGTTTACTTAAATTTATGGATTGAATTTTTTCGGGTTCATAAACATTTTTTAAATGTTATTACTTTTATGTTGTAATTTCATGTACTGACATGTTCCAAGACTTCGGAGCTTTGCTCCTCTATTTGGTCTTACGGAACTTGATGTGTAAATAAATAAATAAATAAATAACTACTAAAGAATTTCCTGTGGCACACGAAACTGAAACATTGTGAAACAGTAGTCAAACCACAGTGAAAATTCTTACCCTGACTATGTAGATACAGCTCGAAAGATTAGGAAAGGTTGAAAGATGGATCCTAAAATAAATACTAGAACCCACAAGCAGCCCTGTATCAGGATTCAGATTAAAATGTAATACAGAACTATATCTGATAGTTGAAAAGTTAACAGGTGTCGTGAGAAGAGTATGTCGCCACATATGCAGGATGAATAATGATACACCAATTAAATAAATCTTTGACTTGTTAAACAACTGCAAATCCATAATCATATGACTGAGAAAGAAGGAAGAGATACCGAAAATATGGTAGTCGACATGAACACAATAAGAAAGGAACAGTTTTTAAAGAAGCAGTCGAAAAGGCAGGCTTTCAGGACAAGAAAAAAAATCAAGAAATGGAAGAAAGTGGGCACAAGAAGACAAAGAATATTTTTCTCGAAGAATCAAAGAAGTGTAGGACCAAACGAAACTGCAGTTCAAAACAAAGAAGGAGAAACAATTTTGATATATCGCACCCTCTGAAAGGATTCTTCTTCTTATTATTATTCTTATACTTCTTAATATTATTAACTGGCCTTTCTCTGTGTACTGCGTATGCGTGGTGCCATAGACTTAGTCTATCTGGAACAATAAATAATCCGTGGTATAAACCATACAAGCTTCCTACATTTGAATGCTGCAGATAGATGCGCTGTGCGGAGCCTCGTCTTTTGGATTGTGTCGTCAGAGTATCGACATCATGAATATTGAAGATGGATGCTGTGCGGCTCAAAAGATGTTGTAGGAAACTGAACGTTGGCTATATTCATCAAAGCCGCGATGCACTCTTGTAAAGAACTGCTCCCACTCCGCCTCAGTGGACACCACTTTCGTATTTCGTCGAGGATTCGCTGCTTGGATTAAAAATTCATGTTCCGTTCACCTGACACACGTTTCGAACCAGTAGAGGTCAACCTATATGTAGTAGCCAGCAGCAAATACGACATCATTCTGAAATGAATTAGTTAGGTGGACGAGCTGCTTCATTGCGTGTGAGTGTTATATACGCAACCGAGGAGTGTTTCCTCATGACACTGACCTCTTGTGTGTCAATCCGCAGAGCTACGGCCGTGCGAGTAGCAGCTCTGCTGCTGTCCCTGCTCGAGCGGCCAGCTGGCATTAGCGCCGCGAGCGGCGAGGGGTATTCCTCGGTCCACTGGCAGTTCTAGTTCCGTGTAGAGATGGGGGATGCGCTCTTGAACTAATTCATAGAGTTGAATCTTTCAAAGGAGTGAACAATCAGTGATTCAGAAAAAAAGAACGGTAGCTCCAAACGTTTCTCACAGCAGAGAGAGAGAGAGAGAGAGAGAGAGAGAGACGGAGCATATCAGCGGGGCCTTTGCTGGTCAGAGCACACTGAACGCCACACAACACAGCCACCGCCGGCCTCTGCCCTGCTTCTACCTTGGCTGCCTGCATTGTGCAGTGCCCCATTGGATTTTGTGTTTCACATATGCCGTGCCGTCCATGTGCGTCGTCTGCCGCGCGCAGTGTCTGCCGCAGCTTAACTTCGCATCGCACTCTGTCGGCGATCGTTTCAGTCGCACGTCCTGCCCTCTGGGCAGTTGATGCGAGCAACAGGACAGAGAGCCACCTAGCGGATAACATAGGAACTACTTGCAACAACCTGCTCGCAAGAGAACAGACGATTTGTTTCGGAGCGGGTGAGTTCACCGCTCCCCCCACCCTCGGAACTCGCCCGCTCAACGCTCACCCCACCGTCTCGACTCTAGCCAGAGCGTTGAGCAAAGCGACTCAGGTGTCACTCTGCTCTCTGCGGTCTTAGCTCACGCAGTAATACAGCTCGCGGCTCGACCCGCTCGACTCAGCGCCTCTGCATCGGAGTTCGTCCCTACTGGATATTGTTATTCGTAGTAATACCGCTATGTATATTACATTATTATGTTATGTATACATCAATTGTTTTTATTTTATTTTTATTTGTTTAAACTGATTAGATTAGGTTCCTGATGACTCCTCTTACTATAGGATTTTTATTATGGACACTCGAATTTACGCTTTAATTACGAGCGAACCGATAAACGTATCGCAAAATGTGATACACCAATATTTTCCTTGTTTTATTCTGCGTAAGGCTATATGCAGCACTTTCGTTTTACGGTCAAATTTGTATTTTTTTTCTGGTACGGATTTTGCGCTTTTAGGCGTCTTCGGAAGGAAACGTTCACTTTAAAAATATATGGCTTGCGATGAATTTGTATGAGGTTAATGAAATTTTAATACATTATAGCCAAATATATTGTTAATGTAAATCTCAAGTTACAACATTTTCCGATCACCCAAAAAACCACGATAGTGCAAAATAAATCAATAATCAAAAACTTTGTCATATCGTGGAAATTTCAATAAACAATACAAAATTCTTACTCATTATCTGTGTTACTTAAAAATAGGATCAAATAAGATCAAAATACAGGTGTAGTACTGGAATAAACCAAGATTAAAGGACAATGTGCCTTCCATTTATTTTCTATTGTAAATGAGTGGTGAGTCATGAAAAAGAGCTAATTCATTTCAGGGAGTGAACAGTTCTGATCCAATCTCTGAAAAGAGCAGTTTTGCCCATCTCTAGTTCCGTGCACTGTACACCCACCCGGTGGACGCTGCCTCCTGCACTTGTGACGCGCTGTTCTAGCGTAATTATTTAAATAAATGAATGAAAATGGACGTACAGCTGTTGTTGTTGTGGTCTTCAGTCCTGAGACTGGTTAGATGCAGCTCTCCATGCTACTCTATCCTGTGCAAGCTTCTTCATCTCCCAGTGCTTACTGCAACCTACATCCTTCTGAATCAGCTTAGTGTATTCATCTCTTGGTCTCCCCCTACGATTTTTACCCTCCACGCTGCCCTCCAATGCTAAATTTGTGATCCCTTGATGCCTCAGAACATGTCCCACCAACCGGTCACTTCTTCTAGTCAAGTTGTGCCACAAGCTCCTCTTCTCCCCAATTCTATTCAATACCTCGTCATTAGTTATGTGATCTACCCATCTAATCTTCAGCATTCTTCTGTAACACCACATTTCGAAAGCTTCTATTCTCTTCTTGTCCAAACTATTTATCGTCCACGTTTCGCTTCCATACATGGCTACACTCCATACAAATACTTTCAGAAACGACTTCCTGCCACTTAAATCTATATTCGATGTTAAGTCCGCAGCTCGTGGTCGTGCGGTAGCATTCTCGCTTCCCGCGCCCGGGTTCCCGGGTTCGATTCCCGGCGGGGTCAGGGATTTCCTCTGCCTCGTGATGACTGGGTGTTGTGTGATGTCATTAGGTTAGTTAGGTTTAAGTAGTTCTAAGTTCTAAGGGACTGATGACCGTAGATGTTAAGTCCCATAGTGCTCAGAGCCATTTGAACCATTTCTTGAACTCAATGTTAACAAATTTCTCTTCTTCAGAAACGTTTTCCTTGCCATTGCTAGTCTACATTTTATATCCTGTCTACTTCGACCATCATCAGTTATTTTGCTCCCCAAATAGCAAAACTCCTTTACTACTTTAAGTGTCTCATTTCCTAATCTAATTCCCTCAGCATCACCCGATTTAATTCAACTACATTCCATTAACCTCGTTTTGCATTTGTTGATGTTCATTCTTATATCCTCCGTTCAAGACACTGCCCATTCCATTCAACTGCTCTTCCAAGTCCTTTGCTGTCTCTGACAGAATTACAATGTCATCGGCGAACCTCAAAGTTTTTATTTCTTCTCCATGGATTTTAATACCTACTCCGAATTTTTCTTTTGTTTCCTATATTGCTTGCTCAATATACAGATTGAATAACATCGGGCAGAGGCTACAACCCTGTCTCACTCCCTTCCCAACCACTGCTTCTCTTTCATGTCTCTCGACTCTTGTAATTGCCATCTGGTTTCTGTACAAATTGTAAATAGCCTTTCGCTCCCTGTATTTTAGGTCTGCCACCTACAGAATTTGAAAGAGAGTATTCCAGTCAACATTGTCAAAAGCTTTCTCTAAGTCTATAAATGCTAGAAACATAGGTTTGCCTTTCCTTAATCTTTCTTCTAAGATAAGTCGTAAGGTCAGTATTGCCTCACGTGTTCCAGTATTTCTACGGAATCCAAACTGATCTTCCCCAAGTTCGGCTTCTACTAGTTTTTCCATTCGTCTGTAAAGAATTCGCGTTACTATTTTGCAGCTGTGGCTTATTGAACTGATTGTTCGATAAATAAATAGCACTCAGAAATTGTTTATGACGGAGCAGCAGCGTTCCTAAATTGGTTAAATAAAATGAACAACATTGGGCAGTCACGGACGGGAGGGACATGGGCGGTCGTGGGGATGAAAGGGCAAAGGGTGAGGGGTGGTTTGAACTGTTGTTGCAGCCGCTTATGTAGACTACTTTTATTTACTGTAATTAAATTTCGCCAAGTTTGTAGTATCCGACAACGTCTCCTCGAACTATCTAATAACTCACGATCTAATACAAGAGCTCTGCCGATGAATGGCTTGTGTACACAGTAAGCCAGCGCATTCCCTTACTAGAGTGTGCTCGTAAGTTAACTCCTTAGAACTCAATGCCCGAGCGTCGGAACGTAAAGCGTGTTTGAACATTGAAAGCCTTCAACCGGTCGGCCCTGGCGCATTTTGTGTGGCTTTTGCCCAAACTTGGACATCCTTACTAATCATACCATTTCTCCCACTGATACATCTTCTTTTTAGTGCCTCCTCCTGGCAGGATTTCTCTCATTTTTACTTTCCGCTAAATGCTACTAGGACAATGTCTTAGCGTCACCAAACAGTTACTAATAATAAGGCAGGCTTTGCAGGTTCCGACCGCAACAGTTGCCATGCATTATGAATCTACCCCAGCTCGTATAAAACCCAGATTGTGTAATTATTGTTCCAAACAATCGTTACTACATGTTCTAACTGACATAATACTATTTGAGACTGAAGAGTTTCTCTTGAAAGTCTGAGAAACTGCATTAAACATCTGCAGATGAAACAAACTAAACAAATGCTTGGATAATTATAATTTATACTGGCCTTTAACAAGCCGAAAATTGATGTTCTACTAGGCTACGGATTAAATGCTCTCAAAAGAGAATAATTCGTGATATCCCAGTAAAATGTCACTGAAAAACGAAGTAACCATCTCATTCTTTGTTTGAGCCAAAATAATTTCTTCTTAAGTCACTTTCTTCCTTCGACGTGACGTAGAGAGTACATTTAATTCTGAAATGCTGCACGAAATATCTCTTGCTTATCACGTATGCTAAATTTCTTTTTTGTTGCTTGCCGCATTAACCCCAATTATGTTTACGAGTTTATAAATTCAGAGAGAGAGAGCGAGAGAGAGAGAGAGAGAGAGAGAGAACACACTGTCCAGCTGACTAAGCTGAGAGTGCAACGTCTGATTTTATTTTATTGGAAGCTTTCTCAAAAGTTGAATACGATAGAATGTTCTTCTGACGGTATTTGATTGCAACATTTCAGTCGCATCCATTTTCTCAGCTTCTTAATGCAGTCTTGGATATTTACTTGTTTAATACATTATCATGCGTATCTGTCGTTTTCTTTTATTGCCATTAAAGATTCACTGCAGTCTCAAGGGTGTTTTTGAGTGCAAGAAACAGTCATGAACACGCAAGCAACGTTTGCCAGACAAGATTCAGGAAAGGTAGTTATCTTCTCGACAACATTAATTTATTGCGAATCTGAATTATAGATAGGCTGTGCGTTGGTAACGGCATACAAGTTTGTATTTTAACTGCCAGTCATCCACTTTTACTAGCAAATTTTTAATACTTCACCTTGGTTAACAGATGACTGACTTTTTACGAACACTGCTAGATAGTATATTAAAACAAGCAATATTACTACAGCGCACCTTGTTGCGGTTAGCAGATGGCTTTAATATACAGTGTTAGTTTTTTATTCGTCTCAAGAAGCTACAGGCGACAAGAGCTGACTTCTTTTGAGCCAGACATTCACGTTTTTCTAAATAAGTTTCTATCATGAGAACAAGTGGTGGTTTCTAAGGACATGAAACGAATGAATGAATTGGTAGTACAGTTATAACGGGTGGTAATAATAGACGGGAGACTAAAGTTGTTGTAATGTTCATTACACCTATTAGTTTTTCAGTTAGCTTGTCGTAGACGATTCGTAATCTCTCAAGATAGTCAGGTCACAACGTACCTACTTCAAGACTGGCGGAACAAGGTCGGGATGTACAATAAACACATTTTAAAATAAGTAGTGTGCTGCCCTATGTTAGTGACACGGCCGAATTTGCTTACCTTGAAGAACGTTTGTATCTCGTTATCGATGTCCTTCTTAATTAATTGAGTGGATCACCAAATAAACGAATGCTAAACATATCAGTGATAGTGACACAAAGATGACTGCAGTGGTCGAACTGAAAAAGTTACATGAAGTATTGACAGGGCTTACAGGGAAGCCCGACGTTTCATTTGTAGCGGATTTGATTTTGCTACGAATATCTCCATTTATTTGTGACTTGAGACATGTCACGGACACACCAAGGGGATTCTATAAATTTAGTGATGCTCTGTGATGTAGAAATTAACATTTAAAGGCGGCGTTGTTACAACGCTGTTCCAATCGCGAAGTCGTTGGTGCGCCGTTCATAACTACGGTTGGCAGTGCAGCTCGTGCTACGTAAACTTGGAGGAGGTGGTGTCTCTACTTCCCCTTCGTCGTCAGTTAAGCGGTACATGAAATATTGCGCACATGTCATTGTGAGAACCTCGTTCTAGGGTATATGGTACGTCTTTGTCTGAAATTCAGATTGATTAAACCTGTTTCTTTTTTCCAGTTACATTAGAATATTGGTCACGTTGTTGGATAACGTGATCAGTTTCATTAAAAGGGTGTTATTTCCATTTAAATATCACATAACTATACACAGTCAAAAAATTGGCGTAGCATTGAGGTAATACTTAGGTATTTATTCGAAAACCTCTTCATTTGTTTGGTTATGTATTCCCATCCTATAAACTGCATACGCTGAAGGATTGTGATCATCACGTTCTTAAGATATTGGGATAGGCACGTTATGAGGCAATGGCCACGGAGAAGGCGTTGTACATCAGACCATCTAGTCACAGGTGAAGATCGTTAATGAGTGTCATTGAAGGAATTTGATGGTGACAATTGTTCAGTGAAGTAAACGATTGCGTAACCCAACTGGCTGTCATTATTCGTTCGGTTTGTTTGTGCCCCAATCTTGATACAAATTCCGAGAAGTGAAATGGTAATTCTGTAAAGAATCTAGTATTTTTGAGCCTTGATGTTCGGCGCGTATTATCACCAACTTTTTTAGTTCTTTAAAACTTCAGACGTAAAACAGTCTACACTGATTTTTCAGCTGTTTCAAGCTTAGGCTGCGGAACTGTGACAGTAAAACGCGTTTCATCTGCTTGCGAATAGTATGTATAGTGATAGCAATCCCAATGAGCGGTTTCTTTAAATTTGTTTCTGGAGTATCGTGTAAGTGTTAATTACGAAGTTATCAGGATTACGTACGACGTAGGAACCGTCCGTATGCAGTACTTCTTTTACCTGAATACCGAGTGTTTATTTTCCAATAATACATGAAGTTTACACCATCGTCAGTTACAGTACTTACGAGGGGCGTTTGAAAAGTCCGTGCATAGTCTGAGAGATGGCACCACCGGCCGTATAGAGGTCATGTTTAGTTAGTAGCATCTTTGGAAATAACGCGCACCAGGTTTCAGCCATATTGGTCTATTCTTTGTGTTTGGCATTAGTGTGAATCAAGGAAGTCGAGTGATGGTCGAAAAAAGGTCGAAAAAGAATTTCGTGTGGTGATTACTCAGGAGAGTAAAGAGAAGCTTGATGAACATTACGGTGACTCTGTACCTTCGATTAGAACAGTTTATAAGTGGTTTAAAAATTTTCGGCGTGGCAATATTGGCACAAGTGATGCTGAACGTTCTGGACGCCCTGTGGAGGTTACGACTTCAGAAATCATTGATAAAATCCATGATATGGTGATGGATGACAGAAGAAGGTGCGTGAGATTGCTAGTGCTGTGGGCATTTCGAATGAACGGGTATATAATATTTTAGATAAACATTTGGACATGAGACAGCTATCCGAAAGATGGGTTCCGCGATTGCTCACGCTTGACCAAAAACGGAATCGTGTGAAGTGCTGCAAGGATGGTTTGCAGCTGTTCAGGAAGAATCCAAAGTACTTTAAGCGTCGTTTCGTCACTGTGATGAAACATGGATACGTTACTGTACTCCTGAGACCAAACAACAATCTAAACAATGGGCCACAAAGGGAGAATCTGCACCAAAGAAGGCGACGACCTTTCCTTCGGTCGGAAATGTTATGACGACTGTCTTTTGGGATTCGCAAGGGATAATCCTCATCGACTATCTGGAAAAGGGTAAAACTATTACAGGTGAGTATTATCCATCGTTAGTGGACCGTTTGAAAAACCGAGCTGCAAGAAAAACGCCGGCGATTGGACCGCAAAAAAGTCCTTTTCCATCACGGCGATGCACCAGCAGACACCTCAGCAGTTGTGGTCGCGAAATTAATGGAAATAGGATTCCAACTCGTTTCACATCCCACCTATTCTCCAGACTTGGCTCCCTCAGACTACTGTTTGTCCCCCAATTTGAAGAAGTGGCTGGCGGGATAAAGATTTTATTCACACGAGGAGGTCATTGCAGCAACTAATAGCTATTCTGCAGACTTGGACAATTCCTATTATTCGGAAGGGATCAACAAACTAGAACAGAGTTGGACGAAATGTGAAAGTCTAAAAGAAGACTATGTCGGAAAATAAAAAAAAGATTTACCCCAAACACGTAAGTAGTTTTTACTTTTGCACGGACTTTTCAAACGCCCCTCCTACAAGTGAAAACATGTATAGTGATCCCGACTATTATTTATGAAATAGTAACCTTTAGATTAAACGACTGTCCATAATAACCCTGGATTCGGTGTGGGGCGGCGGTGGGGTGAGTGGACTGCTGTAGCCTGTTGTGGGGTTGTGAACCGCTGAGGGCTACGACGGGGACGAAGCCTCTCCGCCGTTTCTCTGTACCTAGTTAAGTACAATACAATAACGACATGTGAAACCAATGTCAGAATGCATATTACATATTGTGAGACAAATTCTCTTTTTGTTTGCTTCTCAGCAATAAAAAAATTTTGTGGCACTGTGACTGCATTATGTAAAGTTTGTATCAGATTATCACGATGGTTCATTCATGTATAATTAAGTGCAATCTGGATGGACACTTTGTCATACATGAGGCAGCCTCGGCTGGAGCAAAACGTAGTCATCACAACAGTACGTGTGATGCACGACGTAGTTCGCAGTATTCCCATAACTGTATCTATGTAACACTTGTTAAAAATAAGATTTTCTGTCACACACGTTGAATTTAAATGTGACTACCATGACGAGGCAAGGAAACGCAAACAATAATCCTATAAAAACAACATAAAATCTCAGACTGCATTGACATAACTTCGACGGCTCGAATATAAAATATTTCCCCGTATTATGATACAGATTTTCCGTTGATTCGCGGTAACATAAAGTTTTCCATCTGAACACGGCGCCTGTTGTGAATGACACAAGCTTGCATGCATGCAGATTACTTCGGGCGACCCAGCTGCGCGTCGCTGAGGTAAAGAGGGCGCGACGGTGGCTCGTCTGATCACAACTGGGCTGTCAGTCCGCTGTCACAGGTCAGCCATGTTGATTTTCCAAGTATTTGCGCAGTGATGAGTGTGTAATAGGGATGTCGGGGTCTGCGGGTGACCCTTACCGCTGCCGTGTTGGCAGTTAAACAAGACAGATGACGGACAGGCGAATGGGTGAGGGGTACGCCGAGATTCGCATTTCTGTGACCCGGAAAATGTTTCGTGCTTCGAAATTTCGCTAACTAAACCATCTCAGTACGCTTCGAAGAAAGATTCACAGTTCTATTCCATTTTACTGATGACGTTGATAAGTCTCCTGTCAACTACGAATTTTATATAAATGGAAGTATCTCTCTTTCTTTTACTGATTTTTTTCAACGTGAAATGGCAAAGGTGACATGTATCCATTTGTGTGTCAACCGTTCGATGGTTTTGAACGAAAATGCATTTGGTAGCGTATTCGATTTCTTTGACCTCCCATCTTTTTCCGTGTTGCAGTGTGGCAGAAGTAAAGCCCTAACTCAGTGATATAAGGTCATTGTACAATCATAGGTTGTATTAATTGCTAACGAGTAGTGCAATTTTTTGACTCCGAAAAACACATCGGTCGGAAGTAGTATAAGCATGGATCATGTGAAATTGGGCTTTTTCTGTTAGTGAGGTTTTGTATAGGGGAGCGCAGGTCAATGTATTTCTAGACACAAAGACTTTATTGCTAAGAGAACGCAGTGTGTCGTTCTTGATGGGGAAATTTCATCAGAAGCGTAAATATCGTTTGGTGTATTTAAAGAAAATTAATGACTATTTTAGTTTGCAACGGAATATCAGTTGTTTTGAAATTTCGTGTAAAAGATTCAAACGGGGTTCGGAATTGGGACTCGAACCCAGCAGCCTTTCGTAGACAGCGCTCTTATCGAGTGAGCCATCCAGGCACGACTCACGACCCGCTGTCTCAGCTTCACTTGTCCCAAAACATCCGCTACTTCCAAGACTTCACAGCAGCTCTCCTTCATACTTTGGTGGACTATAGAGGGGACATTAGCTGAGAAATGGCTTAGCCACGGTTAAGGGACCGTTTGCATAGTCAGTCTTTCATTTTGCAGTGGACTGGGAGAAGCTCACTCAGACAGAGCGTTGTTCAGGACAGGAAGATTCAGGGTTCGAGTTCTTGCCCGGCACCAGTTCTAAACTGCAAGGCATTTCCACGATTGTTCCTGTTCACAGTGTATATGTAAAGTGTATGGGTAAAGGAACAAATTCTGAGGTCTCGAATTCCACAATATCTCAGAAAAGATGTCTTCATCCCTAACACCGAGCGTGGAGGCGCAGTTGTTAGCAGACTGGACTCGCATTCAGGAGGAAGACGGTTCAAATCCTTGTACGATCATCCAGATTTAGGTTTTCCGCGATTTCACTCAATCGCTTCAGCCAAATGTCGGAATGGTTCCTTTGAAAGGGCACTGCCGATTTCCTCCCCAATTCTTGAAAGAATCAAAGTTCGTGCCTGCGTCTCTAATGACCTCGATGTCGACAGGTTGCTTAATCCTATTCTTCCTTCATTCATTCCTTTTTCCCCCCTCCTTATCATATATATCGCGTAATGACCATTCGGATAAAATTAGCGATAGTGTAATACACTTAGAGGCTTGCCTGCCTTCTTTCTTCCGATGCACCATCTGTGAAGTGAACGGGGAGCGAGGAAACCGTTTTATTCAAGCTACCGAGGCCGATAGTACTCGGCCATACAGTACGAGTGAAAAGATACTGGAAATAATTACCAAAACATATTTTTTCTATTTTTCAGTTGAGCAGCACTTCTTTCCTTTATGTTTCCGTTCACATATCTAAGAGCTAACATTAAGGTCTCCATCGTGCAAGGGAAACTCCCCGTTGCACCCCAACAGATTTATAGGTAAAATAGCCCAGTTGGTAGTCCGTTAGAAAATGAACGCAGGTCAAGCTTGAAAGGAGGAAGAAGTTTTACAGAACTGTGGAAAAAGAAACAAAATAGAAACAGTGAACGGTCCAAGATGAAGATGTGCAACATCGAGAGCTGAGGAGGGAACACGGCGTCGTGGTTGTGTGGTCGAGGTGTTGCACTGCAAAGCGGGAGATCTGTGTTCAAATCTCTCTCATCCCTCTTTTTTTTCGTAAAATTATGAACTGTCTATCTGATCATTGACATGTCTGTCTCCTTCTGTAGTCCTGGCAGTTGTCATACTATACATTGGTTATAGAATGAGTCATGGGGCAAGAATTTATTACCGTCGCAGGTAAAAACAAAGAATAGTGAGAGCAGGTGAGATGCCGCACAGGCATCTCCCAAAACTGAAAACAACAAATAAACGGGTGTGAAGTATGTTACAAGGAAGGAATTAAAGAGTCATAATATGTGGTTCTTGTGTAGAACAAGAAAGAGTTACGTACGTCTGGAGGTCCCTTTCGTACTCCTCGCTGTTACACCACGACACAGATATAAATTTCAACAGAGACGTCAGTGACTGGACGGAAAGTTCACAGGTTTTTGAAATAACGTAAAAAAAGTGGGGCACGAGGAGATTTGAACGTGAATCTTCCCCTTCGCAGTCCAGCACCATGATCGCATAACCACAACGCCATGGCTACTCTAAGTCTCTCGATATTAAACATTTTGAACTTACACCGTTTACTTTTTTTACACCTTCCTGTTTTCATGCTTGATCTATTTTGCTGTCGATACTACTAATTAGAAATAACTGCGGAAGATTTTAACTGGATTGACAAGTTTTGCCTTGCGTGTCTGAGAAATGTGGTATCGTTACACGTCTCTCTTATCACCTGTACTTTCATGAAGAAGTAGCTCTCGTAATTACATTTTAAATTTAGCGTGTATTTAGAACTTAATTTCATCTTGACTGACTTTGAATTAATCATCACTTTTTACGGTTACAGTGTCCGACTGCTCCACATGGCCAGCACCAGAGCAGTTGCAGCTCAAAGAGAGGTGAGTCTCACAGCATGCGCGCATACTCATCCATCTTCTTTTAAATCCGTCCCTGCGTTCTTTTTTGTTTTATATACCCCATTGTTGTATTGCTTCTCAGAGAGCTGAGTTCTTTACATTCGCAGTCTGCAGTATCATCGCTCCAGTGTGACAAGATACACGAGATATACTTCATGTTCTTTTTCAGTATGTACGGCCATATTTTTTTAAAGTTTTTGCGCCGGAAACGTATGTGTATCCAACTTCCGCACGCACATCAACAGTGCACTCTATAGAGCGCATCTCCAACCGAATTATTTTGTATCTACTTCCAAGACATGCTTCTTCGCCTTCACTCTGTAGCTAGTTGTTGGCTATGGGTTTTGATGTGACTATGGCTATCGACTTTGACCGAACGGGGAAAAGAAAGGAATGCTGGAACATTGGTGGTGCTCCGGACAGTGATGGGGGAGATACATGTCAGTTGTGGAATTTTGGAGGAAACATCCTGGCTTTCCTCTGAAGTGATATAGACCAACAAAGAGCTTGTATCTTCGTGGCAAAATGCTGATTGTAAATTGGCTCCTCTAGAATTAGAGTTCACTCTGCTGTGGAGGATCCCAGGGTGCAATGAGATAATAAGTTGAACATATTTTGAAAGTTGTAATGAAGAGAGCTGCAATTTTTTCTATGAACGAATTATAATTTAATGATCATAAAAGTACAATATCGTAAGAAACACAAAACACAATTCTTCTTCGTCTCTCTCTCTCTCTCTCTCTCTCTCTCTCTCTCTCTCTCTCTCTCTCTCTCTCCCCCCCCCCCCCTCTCTCTCTCTCTCTCTCTCTCTCTCTCTCTCTCCCTTTCGTAAAACGGAAAAGTACATAATTCACCTCGTTCTACCCCGGGCATGGGGCAAGAAAAATCAGGTTAGTCTATACTTACGTAGTTTTAAGTGCCTATAAGGTTTAACTACAGTTCTTGCTGATTGTGTCCTTTTTCTTTTTAAGCCTATTGACAAAAATCACACAGTAGGACAGCCTCATTATCTTCGCTATCTATCCCTGTACTCGAATTGCGTGCCCCTTTTTTGCACACGAAAAAGAGGACCCTTCAACTGACTTAGAATAAAATCCAGCGCAATATGAACTTCAATCAGGACAATCCTAAGAATAATTGTCGACAGTTTTTGGTTCTCTCTCTCTCTCTTTTTTACATTTGTCTTCAGGATCTTCCCTTTATTGACCCATTCGTAATTTTATTCTGTTTCTTAAATAATTTTATTATTGCTCTTTCTCGTTTGGCAAATTTCTTTTTGTCTTTTTCCTTAGCAGTGGCGTTAACTTGTTTTTTGTATGGCGAATAAGTTAAGGCGGAGGCGTTCCCCTCTCTTCCGATACGTTCTTTCCCTGCTTTCATTACCTTTTGACAAAGACGTTAGAATTTTAGGTGGAACATGAAGTGTAAATACCTGTTCTCAGTTGTCATCCAAGAGCACCGAGGACTGGAACATTAAATTGGACTTTCTTAGCCGGCGTCTCATCATTACAGAGGGCTGAAATCTCCCCAGCTTTATCATCCAAACTGGTAGGCATGTCTTTTTGATTGGTGCGCTAGACGAAGGAAACTCCAGTTGATGAGCTCCAAATATGATCACTTCTTTATTTGAAGTCCCACCAGGTCCGATTTCAGTTGTCTGTTGGGAGCAAATTGGCGTCGGTGAATGTAGGTAGGTTAGTTCACCGCGTTCCCGTAGCTTCAAAACCTTTAGTAGCAGTTTTTATTGTTAAGCTTTTGATAAAAGCTGATATAAAAAGTGTTGAAGTCTGAAAGAGAGTTATGACTTTCTTTGGGTTGCTTCTTAGCGTTTTTTGAAGCTCATCCCTATAATGAAGACTAAAAGAAACAAGTGGCAGAAGTCTATGAGAGCAACGTGGTGGTAGACTTAGCAACGAAACATGACTCTCCCTCGCCAACATCAAAGTTCGTAGTATATGTTCAGAGGTGAGAGGATACACCCCATGATTCCTGTAATTTAAACAGTATTGATTAACAGACTTTTTATGAAATACTGTTAATCAAGAATTTATATTTACAATTTATTAATTAAAGTTTTCTTCAGAGTTGTAAGTAATATTTTTATTAGTGACTGGTTTCGAACATTGGAATGAAAACTGGATTTCGATATTAAGTATGTAATTACAAATAAGACGTGTATTTTTTATAAAAATGACTATTAGATGTGTTAAGCATATATTCAATGGCTTTTATATTGAAATGAGGTAGGTACATGAACTGAACCGAAAAAGGAAAAGTCTGAAACGAGAGTCGATCCAGTGGTTACCAATCTAGAACGTTACTGATTTTTTGCTATCTTTATGTATTTTATGCTTCACAGAAATGCTCGTCAAACATGCGCATCTGTTTAATAGCTTGCATCGCCCAGGAACTGAACCCAGGAGCCGGAGATAGCACGCGACCATCTTACCACAGAGCTGCACACTCTGTCAAAAAATAGGTTCTACTTAAGGGTGTTCAAGACGCTTGGAAAACCTTAGCGATTTTCTCCAGAATTTTTGAGTGTTTCTTGGAGGGACTCTGGGAGATCAATATTTAAGTTGGAACTTCAAGTGCCATAAATATGAAAAATTATAAAAATTTCGGTATGCCGTGTGATCTCCTTGTCAGTGAGCCGCTCTAGTCTAGCAGTGTCATCGAATGTGGCGGCCCATTTGAGGCTCAGTGATTAGCGGACACTGTGAGTACGAGAATTACCAAGTCCGCAGGAGGCTAGCAGATGAACGCATGCTCTGGATACGTGATCAGGATAACCCAGGCGGCCCGCCGTTGGCGAGAAACGTACAGAGGGTAACCGCCATAAGACAAACTCTAATAACAACTGAATCCGACTAGTTACTGAGAAGCCGCTAACATTGTTATAAAGACAAAATGAAGACGAGTGTGTGGGTAAAAACGCACACTCGATTG
This sequence comes from Schistocerca serialis cubense, assembly GCF_023864345.2. Taxonomy (NCBI): domain Eukaryota; kingdom Metazoa; phylum Arthropoda; class Insecta; order Orthoptera; family Acrididae; genus Schistocerca; species Schistocerca serialis. The sequence goes on from NC_064638.1 coordinate 715,070,959, forward strand.
AAAAAGTAGTTTGTGACTAAAGCGTTAAACGATTTTCTCAAACTGTGTTCCAACGCTTATTTGTCATTGAGCACTGCAGAATATCATAGTAGATTTCTTATAAACAATACGTATTTCAAATGACAGCCCAGAATGTGCATTCCACGCGTAAAAACATGAATTTTCACAAAAATCCATACATATTATAGGAAATGTATATTTGTAAGTTCCACAACTTCCCCTAAACCATTGGACTGTATTCAACCAATATTGGTGCGCATATCACTTTCTGTTTGAAAAGAATCGCTGTGGGCGTAAGAACCACATACCTGTCAAAGGGTTGGGGGCGTGTGTGAAACAGAAGTGTAGGCCACCACATACTAATGCTGAGACCCAATTCACACATGTAGTATTTGAGAATGAGAGCACTTAGTGACTTGCAACAAACTTTACACGTAATTTCAAACCTTTATGAAACCTTTTCTGGCTCACGATCCGTACAAACGATGAAAGGGGAAAAGTTTATCGTTTACTACATTTTTGCTGTTCATGCATAAAACTGCTGCATAAGGCACGACGTTCAATTTATTACATCTCAACTCGTAACTGTATTCGCAACACACATTGCAGACAATATTCACATATACATCTACATCTACATGATTACTCTGCAATTCACATTTAAGTGCTTGGCAGAGGGTTCATCGAACCACAATCATACTATCTCTCTACCATTCCACTCCCGAACAGCGCGCGGGAAAAACGAACACCTAAACCTTTCTGTTCGAGCTCTGATTTCCACCGATGTAGGTTGGGCTCAGCAAAATATTTTCGCATTCGGAGGAGAAAGTTAGTGACTGAAATTTCGTAAATAGATCTCGCCGCGACGAAAAACGTCTGTGCTTTAATGGCTTCTATCCCAACTCGCGTATCATATCTGCCACACTCTCTCCCCTATTACGTGATAATACAAAACGAGCTGCCCTTTTTTGCACCCTTTCGATGGCCTCCGTCAATCCCACCTGGTAAGGATCCCACACCGCGCAGCAATATTCTAACAGAGGACGAACGAGTGTAGTGTAAGCTGTCTCTTTAGTGGACTTGTTGCATCTTCTAAGTGTCCTGCCAATGAAACGCAACCTTTGGCTCGCCTTCCCCACAATATTATCTATGTGGTCTTTCCAACTGAAGTTGTTAGTAATTTTAACACCCAGGTACTTAGTTGAATTGACAGCCTTGAGAATTGTACTATTTATCGAGTAATCGAATTCCAACGGATTTCTTTTTGAACTCATGTGGATCACCTCACATTCTGGCACGACACCTAGTTCAGAAGGTATAAAGTCATGAACATTGAACTGCATGAAAACAAAACTGCAGGGCGAAATTCACTAGAGATATAGGTGGCACTTGGGTACAAATATGTGTGAAAAATGTTAAATATATGTCACATGGGCATATACAGACAAAGCTGTGTATAAAAAAAAAAAAAACTTTGCAACGATTTCAACCAAGGTTGGTACACATGTTGGTTGCTATCTGGGAATAAATACTGTGGAAATAAGAACCAGCAATCTCCTGTTAGGTTGGGGATAATAACGTGGAGAGAGAGTGGTGGGAGAAAGAAATGGACAGCTATAGAGGGGGAAGGAGGACATTGAGACATCGACACAGATACGGGGGAGAAGGAGATGGACAGAGAGACAGGGTGGAGGAAATGGACCGAGGAGATGGTCTGACGGGGGGTGGGGGGGAGGAGAAAGACGGGGTGAAGGGGAGACAGAGAGGGCATAACGAAATGATCGTGGAGGGGGAGGAGGAGATAGAGAGAGTCGGGAATAGCAGACGGACAGTGTGTGTAGGGTAGAGGTGGGTGGACTGAGAGGGGGGGAGAGATGGGTGGGGAAATGGGGGGGTGGGGGGTGGAATGGACTGACCGAGTCGGAATAATACATGCCCAGGCAACGCCTTTTATACAGCTAGTAATAAATAAAACATCGACAGTAGCGTCAGCAATACCGAGTAAATTTAGATAGAGGTATATGTATTTACTTTGTCCTGATTGTTTATATTTACTAGCAGCAAAATAGCATGTTTACCTTAACAAAATCATAATTATTGAACAAACTACTTAAGAAAAAAACAAGAACAGTGATGGAAATCAGAGGAAATTTACGTGAAATCTGTTTTATGATACATGTAAATATTATAAAATTTGTAGTTTTAAGTATGTTCCGGAAGTGGAAAGCTTGTGAGATTGATTGACAACTGATCGAGAGCTTAAATGGCCGGCATTTAGCATGCTTGGTGTCAGTCGGTTATTCGATGCTTTCAGGCGCAGTCGATCGGCTGTTGTCTTTTGGTTGGGAGAGTGCAGTACGTATGGGCGCCTCGAGTGTGTTTAAATTTTTCTAAGAGTTGAATCGCGGCTTGTGATATTCGCGTTTGTCATTAGCAAATACTCTGAAATATTTTGAGCTTGTGAACTTGGGATATTTCACATTAGGCGACCTAGTCTGAACTCTGAAACTTTACCTCGGTTGTTTGCGAGTGGCCTGAACTTGTAAGTCTGACTGGTTCACAATTGTGGAATTTCAACATCAAAATTGCGCTAAACGAACATTGATTTATTTTCAGAGGTTTTTCAGAAGTTTACGCGATACATAACGTGAGACGCTGCTACTGTCTGGTTTAAGCTCTTGCTCCGACATATTCAGTAATAAGCAGGTAATAAAGCTGTGATAGATGATAAAAAGTTGAAGAAAAGTGAATAAACGCAGTTTTGTTACATCGTAAAAATACTGTGAGTTGTGAACATTATTTTACATCTCAAATTCCTGCATGCATGCGTTTTAAACTTTGCGACAAAAAGCGTTAGTTTGCCCCCAGACTTTAGCGTACTCGGCTCTTAGAAAGCCACCCACGCATTCGGAGGCACTGTGAATAGGGACTTTCAACTGGATTCCAATTTATAATTCGTGACTCACGAGCTAAACCATACAGTCGCAGCACCACTAAGAAGAACTGGGAAGTGTTGCTACTATAGGAAATTCCACAAATTTCGTAACCCATACAAAAAATGACTCTGCACTCACCCATCCAGTTCTGTAGACATGTCCAACCTCCTGGTAGCAATCATAACTCAAAATTCTTTTTGTTCACACTTTCCAGGAAAAATAGACGTCGGCGACATCTAACTTCCTCTCGTCGACGTACAAATAGGGCAATTACAGTTTTGCCGCTTTCTGCCGATGTTAACGGTCGGAATTGACGTCTTCCTTAGCAAGCTGTGGTCTTTGATTGGTTTTTAGGGTTCACTGAAACATTTGTTTCATCGTGATTATTATTTGGGAAGCTGTTGACTTGTGCTTGTCAGGTAAATACGTTAGCAACGAAACAAAACAAAAAAAAGAAAAAAAGAAAACTAACTATACCGTATTAAAGCCCATGGCTCCCTCATCAGATGTTGCTTCGGGTTTACAAACTGATGAAGTAGGATGTCTCTTAAGGAATCGTTGACACAGTCTTCACCTGCGATTTCAGTTTTAAATCTTTCATTAATGGCGTTTCTTCGATCCAACTGATAAGGTAAGCTTCACGAGTCTTTCATTGTTAGACTGAATAACCGATCCTCCTTATTTTTTAAGTATTTGAAGAGCAGAGGTTGCCGTTCTTCCGTAATAAGTTTTTAAAATTTTCAGCCAGTTTATCAGTAGTGTAGTGAAGGTTTTCCGTACATTCTTGGACATACATTTGCAGAATTGTCTGAGGAACATCTAATTGGTTTGAAACCTTCAGATACCCAGATTGGTCATAAATACATCTACATCACCACTCTGCAGTTCACAGGTAAGTGTCTGGCAAAGGATTCATCCAAACAACTTTACCGGCTTCTTCTCTACCGTTCCACTACCGAACAGCCCGCGGGAAAAACGAACACTTAAATCTTCCCTTGCGAGCTTTGATTTCTCTTATTTTATGATGATGATCCGTATACAGGGCGATTAACGAAGATATGCAAATATTTTAACATGTTATTCTAGAAGTAAAACTAAAGAAAGAAGTTCATATAAACATAAGTCCGCCAATGTTTAGTTACTGAGTTACGGCTAATAAAAGATTTTGCCTGAAACTTGGCAACATCTCTAATACGAAGCAATCGTAAAACTGTACGAGGTTAAAGTAAAGCATGTTTTCCATTTATTTTGTTGTTATTAGTCTGGTGAATGTAATAAAATGTGTCCCAGATGTGTATCTGCAGTAGTTTTCCAGAACATCCAGAGAAGCAAAGATTAATATACAAGTAAATTTGTTCACTTTCTATTAAGAATGTAGAAACGTTTATGTCATTGTTGGCAACCGTTAGTGAATTGTTTCAGTCGTTTCCTAACCTTGAAACGAGTTAGTTTTCTGTAATGTTCAGTGAAAACGCATAACAACAGGGTATTTAAGTGAAACCAAATAGTAAATGTTGTAGTTTGTAAATTATTTATGAAATAGGGATGCCTTTCAAATTTACGACAGAGGATAAGCCGATATGGTGTTTATTTACGGCAAATGTAATGGTAATGCTACGGCTGTAGTTATCGAATATCGTGTACGTTATCCAACTCTCAGGATCCCGAATGCACGAACCATTAGTGGAGTATTTCGAATGTTACGGGAGACAGGTTCTCTACCTAGCGTTCATAATCAGTACGAGCGCTCAATACGTGAAGACGATGATGAGGATATTATGGATGATGTTCAATGTGGCCCGGGCACCAGTACACGACGTATCTCGCAACGATTAGGCATTTCACAGTCTAAGTTATGGCGTACACTGAAGTAAGATAATCTCTATCCTTACCATAAACAAATAATGTGTCATTTACATCCGGGAGATCCTGCCCTTCGTTTGGAGTTGTGAAACTGGTTAAATACAAATACATTTTATTTACTGATGAGGCACAGTTTACTCGAGATGGTATAAACAATTTACATAACGAGCACGTATGGTCAGAAGCAAATCCACATGCAACAGTGCAACGCCATTTCCAGCAGCGATTTAGCATAAACGTGTGGTGTGGTATAGTCAACACACACACTTTATTGGACCATTAATTTTCCCATGACGACTAACTGGCGGGACGTACAATTCCTTCAAGAAGAAATGCCCCACTTGCTCGGAGATGCTCCACTTGCTACGCGATTGCAAATATATTTTCAACATGACGGCGCGCCTCCACATTTCACCAACACCGTTACTACACATTTAAATGAACGATTTTCCCCAGAAATCGATTGGTCGTGGTGCTACGCGTCTGTGGCCACCCAGGTCGCCCGATTTAACACCAATGGATTTTTTTGTATGTTGTGTATGGGGATGAATGAAAGACATAGTTTATGATGACAAAGTCAATACACTTGAGGCATTACTTGCTTGCATTATGAATGCAATAGACGAAGTTCAGAACAACGCTGTGGAACTAAAACGAGCAACAAAATCTGTTCATACACGTGCACCTAAATGCGTTGAACTCGGTGGAGACATTTTGAACAATTATTGTGAATGTATTTACACTGTACAACTTCCTTAACGTTGAGCTTTGTTTTTTCCGGTTTAACATGAGTTTACATGTGCTATGGTATTAATTGCTGTCTCTAATTCTGCCAGAGACAGCAAAGCACTTGGAAGAGCAGTTGAACGGAATGGACAGTGTCTTGAAAGCAGGATATAAGATGAACATCAACAAAAGCAAAACGAGGATAATGGAATGTAGTCGAATTAAGTCGGGTGATGCGAGGGAATTAGATTAGGAAATGAGACACTTAAAGTAGTAAAGGAGTTTTGCTATTTGGGGAGCAAAATAACTGATGATGGTCGAAGTAGAGAGGATATAAAATGTAGACTGGCAATGGCAAGGAAAGCGTTTCTGAAGAAGAGAAATTTGTTAACATCGAGTATTTATTTGTCAGGAAGTCGTTTCTGAAAGTATTTGTATGGAATCTAGCCATGTATGGAAGTGAGACATGGATGATAAATAGTTTAGACAAGAAGAGAATAGAAGCTTTCGAAATGTGGTGCTACAGAAGAATGCTGAAGATTAGATGGGTAGATCACATAACTAATGAGGAGGTATTGAATAGAATTGGGGAGAAGAGGAGTTTGTGGCACAACTTGACAAGAAGAAGGGACCGGTTGGTAGGACATGTTCTGAGGCATCAAGGTATCACCAATTTAGTATTGGAGGGCAGCGTGGAGGGTAAAAATCGTAGAGGGAGACAAAGAGATGAATACACTAAGCAGATTCAGGAGGATGTAGGTTGCAGTAAGTACTGGGAGATGAAGAAGCTTGTACAGGATAGAGTAGCATGGAGAGCTGCATCAAACCAGTCTCAGGACTGAAGACAACAGCAACAGCAACAACAACAACAACAACAACAACATGGTATTAATAAAAGATCTGACACACTAATACAGTTTCAGTTAACGGTATTACTATCATTTTTCCAAAATTAAATTTTCTACAACTTCTGTTGAAAACTATGTGCAGTTGTCTGCAATTTAGAAAACAAATTAGGCAAAGTGGTTAATAAATTCAAAATTTTACGAAATTACGTCTTAGCTTCTCTGGATGTTATGGAAAACTACTGCAGATGCACTCTGGGATATTTTTTATAATATTCACCAGATCAGTAACAACAAAATAAATAGAAATCGTGCTTCCCTTTAACCTCGTACAGGTTTGCAATGGGTTCATATTAGCGAAGTTTAGAAGTTTCAGGAAAAATCGTTTGTTAGCCGTAACTCCGTAACTGAACATTTTCGAACCTATGTTTACATGAACTGTTTTCTTTAGTTTTACTTGTAGAATAACATATTAAAATATTTTTATATCTTCGTTAATAACCCTGTATAGGTGGTCACCAACAAAAAAAAATTTCACATCCTGAGGAGAAAGTTCGCGATGAAAATTTCATGAGAAGGCGCTGCCACAGCGAGAAATGCCTTTGTTTCAATGATTGCCACCACAATCCTTGTATCATATCCGTGACACTTTCCCCCCTTGATTCGCGACAATGCAAAACGAGCTGCTCTTCTTACAACTTTTCCGATGTCATCCGTCAATTCCATCCGATGCGGATCCGAGCAGTACTCCAGCCGTACTGAAAGCAGTCTCGCAAACTTGTTACATTTTGTATGTGCTCTTCCAATAAATCGCCTTCTTTGGTTTCCTTTCCCCCACAGCATCATCTGTGTGATCGTTCCAGTTTGTTATTCGTAATTGTAATCTCTAAGTATTTAGTTGAGTTTCCAACCTTTAGATTTGTGTGATTTACGTGTAAGTGAAATTTAGCGGATTCTTTTTAATCCTCATGGGGATGACTTCACACTTGTCGTGATGTATAATCCATTACCACGTTTTGCACCATACAGATATATTGTCTAAATCAGTTTGCAATTCGTTTTGATCCTCTCATGGCTTACTTGACGGTAAATGATAGTATCATCTGCAAACAGTGTGAGAGGACTGCTCAGATTGCCTCCTAAATCATTTGTATAAATCAGGAACAACATAGGGCTTATAATACTTTTTCGGGGAACGCCATATATTACTTCTGGTCTACTCGATGATTTTCCGCCAGTTGTTATGAACTGTGTCCTTTCTCACAAAAATCACGAATCCAGTCACACGATTGAGAAAATACTCCATAGCCAAGCAATTTATTTAGAAGTCGCTTGTGAAGAACGGTGTCAGAAACCTTCCGGAAATACAGACTCAATTTGACGTTCCCTGTCAATAGAACTCACTACTTTGTTAGAATAAAGAGCTGACTGTGTTTCACAACAGCGATATTTTCGGAATCCCTATTAGCTATGTGTCAACAAGTAGTGATTCGTAATGTTTGATTGTGGGGCAGAATGGTTACTTCACTGTTCAGCTCCAGGGGCGCAGTTTAGGTTATGGAGGTAAGGTCACTCGAGAAAGATTCGTAAACTGATACTCAACGACACGGTACTAAATACACTTTAATGCACATTAAGCAAGTACTAACAATAGTTGTAATGTAAACATGTGCGTCTTGGTTACAAAACCATCAGAAGTTACAAGACTGGAGCAAAAAGTCACACAACGAAAACTTAAGTCACTAACGATCAAAAAACTAGACAAATGTTACTGCCATAGTGGAGCAGCAGAGGTTGGTGTTGCACTTACTACTACTCGCTGGTAGCTCCTTGACACGGGAAAGCGCCGATCCTCATTCCGCCTTGTGCTCCGAGTGCTCCTTCTTACATCTTATTGTCCTTCATGGATAAGACAAGGAAAAGTTGTTTCAGCTGTTTACGGAAATTCTCATCGACGATTGAATAGGCTCTGTTACTATCCTGATAGAATATTTAGGGGAACGTATTCTTTCTGTAACAGCGCCGTTGGCGTATAACGGCATAATATCTGACCGCATGAATCAGATGACATCGTGTTTTACGCCCAGTGGTATCCGAAACCACGACGCTGGGCTCAGGTCAGCATATAAACAGCTTCCAGACGTTATGTATTAGTCCATTGGGTGAGGTCAGTAACAGAGGATCCGTAATAGGCGTGTTAGCGGCCGAGGAACAGATACGCTGGATGGCTTCGTCGAATTGGGTCGCGATAGTAACGCGATTTGTGATACAATTTCCTTACGACAATCGCAAACCACTAAGCGACATCCACGCCTGAAAACAGTAGACGTCAATAAGATGTCTCCGATGGTCCCCTTCTAAAGGGAAGTGCTCCTGCCTCCAACCGAAAATTCCGTTTAGCATCTTGACGAACCTCTGCTGACAGTGGTGTGGGTCCACGTTACTCAATCTCTAGAATTTCACATCCGAAATCTGTTTACTATTACTTTTAATGTGGGACGCTCGTTCCAAAACCCGAAACGAGAGAAGCAAGCCCGTTATGCGGTTATCCTACAGTTCCGTTTCCTAATATTGTCTAGGAAATAAAAAGTAAAGTTCGACAACTTTGTGTATTGTCCGTTACACAGTCTGAAAACAAGCTGAAGTACAGCAGTTAACATGAGGTCTTGTGTTCCTTCTTTCGTTTACTGGCAGACAGAAGAGGCAAATAGAGAGACTGACAAATAACATCCGCGGTATGGCCCTGGTGCGTAAACAATTGTTGTAACTTTAATTTTAGAGCGCTGCACTTTCATACACCGGATTTATTTGTGAGCAGTTACTGCTTAGTTTCGGTGAACTACAGCCAAGTCCGAGGAGCTTCTTCAGCAGTCTTTGTGTTTTGAAGATCACAAACACAGCTGTGCTTGGAGAACATCGCAAACAGCCCGGAGTCGTAACCTGGTGCTTGAAACAGTGTGTCGTAAAAGCAGCGCCTGGCGCGGAGCGACATCTTTACGTGCCGTGGAACTGCCGTTTTACTAACCATAAAAAGCAGCCATGTCGTTTCATGTCGCGCTACGAAAAATTACCACCCTAGGTTGCTTAAGCCCATAATATCTAGTCTAAAAAATTGTCGTCTGCGACGCCTTTTTCGTACGGTTAAATAAATGTACCATGAAACGCCAAATTAATCCTCTGTTCCAGAACTAACACGAAGTTTGGACTGCTGTGTAAACGTGAAATAAACCTAATGCTTTCGTCCCTGCAGTTACATCCACAGGCTACAGTAGCGTGATGTCTGAGAACATTAGTACCTTTAATATTTAACCATGTCCGTATTAGAATGGTTGCCGTAACTACATATATCCTACAAAATTACACGTAAAAAAATTTCAGTGGCACATGAGCAAAAAGATAGTTACAATCCCGGAGACACATACACGAAACACACTTTTTTTCCGAATGTAGCAAAACACCTGAAATGTACAAAATACATCTGTGAATTCGGTATAGCTGTAGCGCAATCGATACTTCGTGTAGCTACCACAAGCAACAATATAGTGCGTAAAGTGATGTTATTACTACAGAGATTGAGTGAGGCATGTACGCATTTATTTTTTTTGTTCTAAAAAGATTCGCTCACGATAATGGAAATCATCTGTTACATCTAAAAAATTGTATTAATGCATGTAATCCCTATAGACCATTGCATTTTATGTATAAGCCAGAAGTCGTGAAGGATATGTATGTGCTTACGCTTGGAAGTCGCCGCGCCTCTGACGCAAGCATTTCATGAATGGCAAAAGAATGGTAACTGCTTCCAGCATCTGAACATAAGCTGGCAGTCACTCGTGATGAGAACAGTCCTCAGCTTCAATCCAATACCTTCATGTTGTGATGAACTGCAAAATGTACGCATAAAACGGGTTGTTTGGAGTCATAATTGCGACAGGTGCATGTAGAGCAGGCTGTACATGTGACAAGGTCACAATGTCTTCATTAAGCCGTCCTCACAAAGAATGCGTACGCCTACGTGGGCATGCCGTGTCACTGATTTTGTATTCTCATAGCGCAGAATTCCATATTATGCAGTATACTTTAAGGGCTCACGTCGGTAATAAGTTGTTCAAATTTTCTGAACGTGCCGTATTATCTTCTACATCTACATCTACATCTACATTGATACTCCGCAAGCCACCCAACGGTGTGTGGCGGAGGGCACTTTACGTGCCACTGTCATTACCTCCCTTTCCTGTTCCAGTCGCGTATGGTTCGCGGGAAGAACGACTGTCTGAAAGCCTCCGTGCGCGCTCTAATCTCTCTAATTTTACATTCGTGATCTCCTCGGGAGGTATAAGTAGGGGGAAGCAATGTATTCGATACCTCATCCAGAAACGCACCCTCTCGAAACCTGGACAGCAAGCTACACCGCGATGCAGAGCGCCTCTCTTGCAGAGTCTGCCACTTGAGTTTATTAAACATCTCCGTAACGCTATCACGGTTACCAAATAACCCGGTGACGAAACGCGCCGCTCTTCTTTGGATCTTTTCTATCTCCTCCGTCAACCCGACCTGGTACGGATCCCACACTGATGAGCAATACTCAAGTATAGGTATGCTTAATAAGCATGTCAGACCCGTACTGGCCAGAGTGGCCGTGCGGTTCTGGGCGCTACAGTCTGGAACCGAGCGACCGCTACGGTCGCAGGTTCGAATCCTGCCTCGGGCATGGATGTGTGTGATGTCCTTAGGTTAGTGAGGTTTAATTAGTTCTAAGTTCTAGGCGACTGATGACCTCAAATGTTGAGTCCAATAGTGCTCAGAGCCATTTGAACCATCAGACCCGTACTGAGTATGTAAGAACGTAAAAGTAAATTTGTTAAATGTCACTCCTCAAAGTATTTTTTAAAATTTGTTTCTTTATTTCACCAATCTGTGTAAATGGAAATAGGAAATTCTATACTTGATCACATCGCTGTAATATACGTTGGGTATGCGTCCTTCAAGTCGTAGAGTATGTCACAAACATGTTATACCGTCCAAAATGTAAGTGCAAATATGTTAGTTTTTCACCAGTCGAGAAGACGAATGTTACGTAGTTAAACGCAAATAATATATCATAGTACTTTGCTTCTCTTTTTTCTTCCATTCCTCTTATTTTTCACGCCCCAGACAGTTTTCTCGTTACATCCAACAATTATATGGCCGTGTTACTGCAGGCGAAAAACTGCAGCAGAAGTAGTACCTGTTACTTCCGTACAGCACTTGAAAATGGAGTTCAAGCATCGAAACCAGGGTTGCCACAGGTTCTGGAAGTCAGGGAATATGAGGAAATTTTAAACACGTCAAGGAAATCAGGGAAATATCAAGGGAAATTCGAAAAAAAACACTAGAATAATCTTATTTTTGTCTTTGTAGATGAAATTGTTTGTTTACTGAGTTGTCATGCATCATCATTGGCTGGGTGCATCTGAGTACGTGCGCCGCTTCCCTACTCCCCTCACTCCTACTGCTTCCCCCTTCCTACCACTCCCCTCAACTTGCAGTCAGTCTTCCACCACTTCTTGTTGGATCTGATTCTCAGAGACTAGACACAGCGTCCGGAAACGGCGATCATGTGTGCATGAGTTGTGTCCGAATGATTGTGTGAATATGAGTTTGAGTGTGAGTGTGTCTGTGTGTGTGTGAGTGTGTGTGTGTGTAGCGTAATGTAGTGGATTTTCATGGTTTATCCTTGGACCCAGGACTGCCATCTCTTCAGCAGGCCAGAGACCATGGGCGATGGATTTCAGAAATTGCATCTGTCTCACCGCAAGTACGTTGTATAGCGTGGCATTTTGTTGACATTTTATTTGGTTTAGTACATCTTGACATTTCAAAAGTAGTTTTTATGTTAGAAAGTATGAAAAAGTATGAACGAGAAGAAGAAGGAAATTGTGTCAGTCGCTGTCGTTTTGTATGCTATGTACTCATGTATTTTTAGAAAGAAAAATCACACAATACGTTAAGATAATGGATATAACACAATTGGTAATAACCGATAGTAAAAAACGTAATAGAGCAACATTTTATTGGCGGTCACCTACAGTGTTGGTTTACACAATTCTTTCCCGCCTTTAGCACTGCTTTCAAGAGCCAATTTTTTTCTGAGGTTATTTCTGAAATCAGAGAATGTATTTTGAATGAGTCTTGCGACTCGAAGGAAATGTGTATTTTTGTCACCAAATGTGTTTCGTTTTATTGAAATAAAAGAACATCAGTGATCCTAATGAAACGCATTTGCCATGTTGTTTGTTTTCTCCATCTGAAAACAGTTCATTACGAAAGATGTTGATGTTAGTACTTAAAATTGTTGCTCACGTGAGGGAATGTCATCTGCTTGCAAGTATTTTCAGATATGTACTCATTTGCGCTATTGTTTCTTGTACCATAGCTGCAGAGACAGATTGTCAACTTACGTCTTAACTTACCCTTGAGATCTCAAAATTTGTCAGCGAAAAATGCTAAAACTTGTCTGGGAATCAGGGAAATATTAGGGAATTTCACTTTGGGAAACTTGCGGTAACTCTGAGAACGCATTGGGCAATAATAAGGAAATAATAACATTATGACCGAAGACGGAATATTATTAATTAATATGTCCCTAACCTAGTATATCGTGGACAAACGTGACATAATAGGTCTTACAACGTCGCATGTTGGATCAAGCAGATTTATTTCATTACATCTTCAGCATTAGACAGTTTTTGTATCGGAACTTGCATGTTACAAACGTATGCTGTTTCAAAGCGCCGATTTATCGAAGCACATTTTTAAAAATCAAGCTTCTTACGCGACTAGCAATACATAAATGATTAAAAAGTCTATATCCGTGGTATCTGCTGCTGCAAGTGGATAAACGAGAAAGTTTATTTTTTATTAATTTGTTCTCAACCAATGGCTACCTACATCTCCACTTATGTAAAAGTGAAAAAATTGTGCTAGCCACTTGTTTACCTCTGTATCTTAGTTTATCTCAAATACGAGGTATAGGGTATTTGGTATCGTACTGCTTTGAAATGCAGGAACCTGCGTTCATTTTCCTGGCATGCATCTAATTTTGTTGCAAATGTGTAAAATGTTATTACAGAAATGATACAACATGTTTATAACTTTCTTTGTAACATGTTAATCGGCACTGTATCGGCTGGTGTCCCAACAGCATCTGTAGGGTATCCTCCGCTCACATTCGATAATCGCTGATGAGTTTAACGCAACTGTTTCACGTTCGTAGAATTAGAGTTCGAAAATCACTCTCTACATGTGTACAAGTGTCATGTACTTGTCACTTGCACACGCGTGGCGGAACTGCAAACAGCTCAGTTGCGTATGCGTGGTTTTTTGGTATTTATTCAAACAAAATAATAGTTTAAAATAACAACCTAGTAGAAACGATGTTCTTCTTTTACAGTGAAGTCCTTAACTCAGTTTCAATTGAAGTGACATTGAGTTTCGAAGTTAAAAGACGTTTTCACATACACTAATGAGACAAAACATCATGACCACCTGCTTCGTAGCAGGTTGCTCTAGCTGTGGAAAGCTATAGAAGAACGGTTCTGCGTGCCATGGATTCGAGAAATCCTTGGCATGTTACTGGAGGTACATGTCAACAGATGTCTATGCACAGTTCACAAATTCAAAAATTTCAGATTTGTGTGAAATCTTATGGGACTCAACTGCTAAGGTCATCAGTCCCTAAGCTTACACACTACTTAACCTAAATTGTCCTAAGGACAAACACACACACACACACACACACACACACACACACACACACACACACACACACACACACACATGCCCGAGGGAGGTACTCGAACCTCCGCTGGGACCAGCTGCTAATCCCGCATGGCCGCACGGGTCACACAGTTGTAAAATTACAGGCATGTGTTTTATGGGCGCGGAGCCGATAGTTTCCTAGATGGGTTCCATCTGGTTCAGATGAGGCTAATATGGTGGCCAAAGCGCTAACGTGAGTTCACCAACATGCTACTCAAGCGATTGTTAGTACGATAGTAGCCATATGATACGGACGGTTGTGGCGTCATGCAGGTATGCAGCAGGTACGTGATAATATTCACGTACTCTGCAGCTGTCATGGTGCCTTCTATTAATACCACAGGTCCCAGGGAAGCCGAAGTGAAATTTCCACACGGGCCTGCGTAAGTGGCGCGGTGCCGTTCACCTGGATGATGGCTGTCCTGATACAGGCATTGAACTGGTGTGACAAGAAACGTTATTCATCCGACCAGGTAAAACTTTCAGTTCGATTGTCCCGTGCCCACTGCAGTCGTAGTGGAGGATGTCGTTGAGTCAACATGGGAGTACGTACGGCTCGTCTGCTGCGGAGCTCCAAGTTCAGCAATGTGTGCTGAACTGTACCTAAACACTTGCATCTGCACCAGCATTGTACTGTGTAAACAGCTCGCTCGCAGAACGCTCCCTACTCTACTTCAAAGAGCGGAGCAGCCACTGTCATCGACATTCTGTGACGGGGCGTGGACGTCCAAATTTCCGCCTACTTGTGGTTTCACCATTCTCAACCACCATGCATAAAAGCTGACAATCTGACGACAGTAGCACGCGAACAGCAGACCGGCTTGACCCTTTCCGAGATGCTTCTACCAAGGCGACGGACCATAACAATCTGTCCTTCATCAAAGTCGCTTATGTCAGTGGATTTCCCCATTCGCGGCGCGGGTCGTCGCTAGAGTGGTTCACCATTCGTCTCTGCGCTGCGCGTTATATAGGTGTGCTAATCGCGCAAACTAAACTGACACGCGGCGTGCCGACTATTGAGACGTAATTTGATTCGATAAAAATAGAATGCATTCAACCGGCAGTGTCAGCTTTCCCTCGCTGCCGACCTAATCTGGCTAGCAGAAAGAATTACAGAGTTAGTGTGTCGTCTGTTCGTAACAGAGTTAGTAATTGCTTTGGCGTAGTGCATATTACCTCTATGTTATGCATAATTAGGGTTGAAGTAGTCTGTCTTAATGGCATATCGTACTTATTGACGTATCCATTGTTACAGATTACGTAGTGTAGTTGCTGTGATATATCTATAAGAAATGTATTTAGCAAATGTGATACATGGAAGTATACTAATGGTTTTTACGTAGATTAGTCATATACACACAATATATAATGGGAAAATCAACAAAAAAAAGCAAACAGTATAAGGTCTGCGAAAAGTTATTCAACTTCAGACACTTCACGTGTATCGTCAGCTTTATCTGAACAGGGTCCTGAAGATTCACTGGAGTCGCCTGTGCCAACAGTGAAACTGATGTTGTACTTCGTTCAGTACTCCTCCAATACTGTTACACCTTACAATAGTAATCTGTCCAGTCTTCTCCAACGACTGACATCAGAGAATCGTCCGCAAGTTTTCGTAGATTTTCCGCAGACATTTACTTTCGCCTGCGCAAGTTCGACTGCGTTTAGGTCACAGTTACAGTGCGGCAATCGTATCACTCTGTGATCTTTGCTGGTGACCAATGCGTCGACTGCGTATCACGTTTCGGCAAGTTTATGTGGCTGCATTAAGGAGCAAAGAGCCTTCTTTCTCAAGGTCCAGCCGCATTCTGTTTTGATGTTAGCCACTTCAGCAACCGTCATTGAATCATAGTAAGCGGGATGTTTGTCCAGCTTCCTACTGTGATAGGACGCACGGTCTAAAACAGTAACTGAGTTAGGGAGAAAGATACGGTAATACTATTTCTTCAAACTATTTTTTCAAAGATATTAGAGTTCACATGGCTGTGGTAATCTCCTTGGTTCAATCTCTTAAAGAACTTGAGGTAAGATGCCCTCACAAAACCGTTCTCTCAACCGACAGATGATACTATTAATCTCTTGGAGGCTCTTCCCCAAGGGTCGCACCACCCATGTCTTCGGTTTACCGACAATTGCCGCAAGTGAGGTTGTTAGCGAGCAAACATTCGTCTAGCTGGAATATTTCGTTTGCTGCCTCCCTAATGGCTTGATCTGTAGATCTCCATTCCACAATGTCCTCACGTTCGAGTAACAAGGTTCTCTTGTTTTGAGACCATTTCTACATGAAGCCAATTAACTTCAAAACTGTCCTAAGTTAAGTACCACACCAATTCTAACCTGTCTTAGATCTCAAAACTAGCAGCAGTTTCTTTATGTTGGGAACAATTTTCTGCATCACATAGAGGTCTCTTACTGTATCAATAATCACGACTTGTCAAAGTCATCCAGTTCATCGTGCATGTCTCCTATTAAGGACGGAAAGCAACGTCACTTCAATACTCTGACCACATTTTACAGTGACTACTTCGATATATAGCACTGTACTTCTACACAACGTCGTTACAGTGTAATCAAAGACACATGAAAAAGAAATTCAGATGCAGAAGAGCGATCTATTGAAGGACAGTGGAACAAGTAGACTACTGAACTAAACGAATCTTTTCTTCTTATGGGTTCTTGGAGACTGTCTCGGATTAGTCTTGGTAAATTTTTCTATCGCCTCATACCGGACAGGCTACCACCTGTGTATGGTTCAAATGGCTCTGAGCACTATGGGACTTAGCTTCTGAGGTCATCAGTCCCCTAGAACTTGGAACTACTTAAACCTAACTAACCTAAGGACATCACACACACACCCATGCCCGAGGCAGGATTCGAACCTGCGACCGTAGCGGTCGCACGGTTCCAGACTGTAGTGCCTAGAACCGCTCGACCACCTCCTGTGTACTTACTGGCTATCCACCCAGACTGTGTCAACAGGTAGAACAGTTCCTTCTCCTTTTATTCCCTCATAACAGTGTGTGATGCCATTAAGAACTATCTCGCATGCTTGGCTAACATTTTATTCTCTTTACAGATTGGATTGGAAGGAGTGATAACTCCACGGAAGGACCAGCATCCCAATTTCAGTACAATTCTAAACAGTATTTACGCGCGATAAAAAAACTCAACACACCGAAGGCAACATGGAACGAATAAAATAACGGGACTGAGCAGCACCTTTCTTAGACGAAGATTGGCAGCAGCAAAACAAGTTAAAATCGAATCAAAGTTCTACACTGTCTTTGAAGTTTGGTCTATTCCGCTTCTCTCTTCCCCCCCCTCCCCCCCCCCCCCCCCCCCCCCTCCTGCCCCCTTCCGCCACTCCATCCACTGACCGTCAACTTAGTCTGCGCGATTAGTGCTTCTACTTTCGTTACCGCGGCATGTGCTGACACCGCAACACCAGACATATTCATTCTCTCCTTGGGCAGTTGTCATTAATGTTTTGGCTTATCGATGTACACGCATACAGTAGTACGTCTAATTACACGCCACTAACGGAAATAGTGTAACGTGTGATATAAATATTGCGTCACTCAAGCAGATGAACATAAGTTCACGAGGGCATTCTGTCGTGAAAGACTGATTCGTGATTTGCAATGGTTTAACGACGAACATAGTAAATTCGTGTTCAAGGGCGTGGTCTTGGTTGTGCGCATCGTTGTCGAACGTCTGACAAGGTTGGCTACAACGGCGACGTGTCGCAAGCCATTCACATCTCCGAATGTTGAATATACGAGGGTGAGTCAAATGAAAATCTTAAATTTATAATCACAAATCGAAATTTCGCGCCGTTATCCTGTAAGTTGGTAAGCGTGCTACAAACAGCGTGCAGAATGGCCTGTAGGTGGCAGCGTGGTGCAGATGCACACGTACCGCCGCAGTATCAGTATAAAGATCGCAGCCCCACTTGCGACTTGCACCAGGGAAGGACAGCGTTCTGTTATTCGGTTTTTGCGTAGTGAAGGTGTGAAACCTACTGAAATTCATCGACGAATAAAGGTTCAGTACGGTGATGCATGTTTGTCACAGCAGCAAGTCTACGAATGGAGTAGGAAGTTCGCAAGTGGTGTGACTTCAGTGGAAGATGCTCCTCGTCCAGGTCAGGTACAACGAGTTGTGACTCCACAGAACTTTGCAGCAGTTGAAGCCATAGTGAAGGAAAACCGCCGAGTGACACTGAATGACATTGCAGCATGTTTACAGATTAGTCATGGGTCAGCACACCACATTGTGCATGATGTGCTCCAGTTTCACTAAGTGTCTGCAAGATGGGTGCCACGGCAGCTGACCCCTGAAATGAGAGAACGACGTGTTGATGCTTGTGAAGAACTTCTTCGGCGCTTTGAACGAGAAGGTGATGGCTTCCTTGCGAGAATCATTACTGGGGACGAAAGCTGGGTTCACTTCTACCAACTGGAAACGAAGAGAGCGAGCAAGGAATGGCGACATTCCACATCACCAAAACCAAAGAAGTTTCGAACAGAACCATCAGCAGGGAAGGTTTGCTGGCTCTCTTTTGCGACGAAAAAGGCGTCATTTTGGAGCATTACATGCCTAGAGGGACCACTGTCACCAGTGCATCATACACAGATCTCCTAAAAAATCATCTGCGGCCTGCAATCAAATCAAAGCGACGTGGATTGCTGTCAGCAGGTGTCCTTTTGCAGCATGACAATGCAAGGCCCCACACTGCCCGTACAACAGTTGCAACAATCACAGGCCCGCATTTTGAGTGTCTTCCTCATCCACCATACTCACCAGACCTTGCCCCAAGTGATTTCTACATGTTTGGACCACCCAGAGACGCAATCGGAGGAAAGAAGTTCCGTTCTGATGAAGAGGTACGCCACGCGCTGCGTGAGTGGTTGCGCGGACTAACAAAAGAATTTTTTTCTAAAGGAATATGCACTTTGTAAGCGCAGGAGGACTTTCATTGAGCGTGGGGGAGATTATGTTGAACAGTGATACAGCGTTGTACCACTTCTGCACAATAAGTAATATTAAAAAAAAATATTTAAGGTTTTTGTTTGACTCACCCTCGTAGAAGCAGGATGTGAATAAGAGTAAGAGGATGAAGAAGGAGGAGGAGGAGAAGAAGAAGAAGAAGAAGAAGAAGAACAAGAACCAACACTACGTTGATACATCATCTGAAGAATCAGCCTAGAGAAGAATGCTGTCGTCGCTTACATCGTTAAGACGGGTGGTGCTCGCGAGACGACAGAGAGGTGGCAGAAGGTGGGCGCGGGCAAGCGTTTAGGCGAGCTGCAGGCTCCGGCTGCGGCTGGTGCGCGCGCAGGCAGCAGACGACGCAAATGAGTCCCCAGCGGGCGGCGTGATTAAACCGCGCCAGCCGCCGCCGCCGCAGCCAGCAGTCAGCCCCGCCCCTCCCCGCGGCCGCACTTGGCGGGCTCAATCTCGCTGCGGCGCCGTCGCGGTCGCGGCCGCTGCCTGATTAAAATAATAGCCGCACTCAGCGGAGCGGCCGCACTTGCTACTCGGGCCCACGCCTGCATCTCCACTCGTCCCTCCCTGACCTGTTGACTCCTGCCCGGTCGCCTTGTTAGTGCACTGCTGCGCCTGAAAACTGGACAACGGTCGTACAAGCTGCTGGCCGGAATAATATACATAAGAATGGAAAAGAAAATTAAGAAAGTGGTAGGTGACAATGTCTGACTTCACCGAAGACTAGCGAACCCGCAGCCCTTCGCATCTGCTAAGTTTATACGAAAATTGGACACACATCCTAATCTGCTTCTACCCCCTCTTTCTCTCCATGTCCCTCTCATACTCTCTTGGTCCATCTCCTTCTCCGCCGTCTCTGTGCCTGTCTCTTCCACCCACCTATCTCTGGCCATCTTACTCCTCTATGTATCTATTTCCTGTCACCTCCTTTCTGTCCATCTCCTCTTCCCTCTCACCTAGCGCCTCGTTTATTGTTATTGAAAATTTGTATTCGATAGTATTCTTCTAATCATAAGCCGATAAGCTATATGCACAACTCCTCTGTTTTCTGTGAAAACCGACTGCGAGGAAGAGTGCAAAACGACACATTTTTGTATATATAGATTCTAAAACATATATATATATATATATACCGGGTGATCAAAAAGTCAGTATAAATTTGAAAACTTAATAAACCACGGAATAATGTAGATAGAGAGGTACAAATTGACACACATGCTTGGAATGACATGGGGTTTTATTAGAACCAAAAAATACAAAAGTTTACAAAATGTCCGACAGATGATCAGAATAGCAATAATTAGCATAACAAAGTAAGACAAAGCAAAGCTGATGTTTTTTACAGGAAATGCTCAGTATGTCCACCATCATTCCTCAAGAATAGCTGTAGTCGAGGAATAATGTTGTGAATAGCACTGTAAAGCATGTCCGGAGTTATGGTGAGGCACTGGCGTCGGATGTTGTCTTTCAGCATCCCTAGAGATGTCTGTCAATCACGATACACTTGCGACTTCAGGTGACCCCAAAGCCAATAATTGCACGAACTGAGGTCTGGGGACCTGGGAGGCGAAACATGACGGAAGTGGCGGCTGAGCACACGATCATGACCAAACAACGCGCGCAAGAGATCTTTCACGCGTCTAGCAATACTTTGTTCTTTTTTCTTTGGTTCTAATAAAACTCCATGTCATTCCAAGCATGTGTGTCAATTATTACCTCTCTATCTACATTATTCCGTGGTTTATTAAGTTTTCAAATTTATACTGACTTTTTGATCACCCAGTATATAATGAGACAGAATATATATGACAGAAGCAGTTTGTCTGTCTGTGAGAAAGAAAACAAAATCACATTTTCACAACAGAGCACAGCACAGAACAGGATTTTCTTTCTCGGGATCTGTTCTGTCAGAATAACGTAAATTGTCGTTTAAAATATATAATCCATGTCTGTACGAATGTGTATTGTACAGTATCGAGTAAAAGTGTAGAGTAAAACCGTCAAGAAGTTTTCGACATTTTCGGTAACAATATTTCTCCTTTATATATTGCACAAATTAAAAGATGTATGGGCTACCTGCGTCCGAATGTTTATTAGAGTATCCTATAAAAATTTGAAGTATATGTGTACCCTGTTTCCGCCTGAACGTTTCTTAGAGAACCCTGTTGAAATCTGAAGTAAATCGGTGAAGAACGTCCCGAAATTAGTGGTAACAACATTAAACTACGACTTGTCTTTATGTAGGCACCAGAGAGGTGGTTCTGACGTTGTACTTGTAATGAAATTAAAACTGAAGAAAAATCAAGACGCTTTCATGTAAAATGGTGCAAGACGGTCTAAACTCTGAGAAAAATTTGAGTAAGCTATAGGGAAAGACGGGTACAAGGACCAAGAGGAGACAACCAGACTGGAAGACGAATAACGAAGTGCTCGGATTAAAAAGGATGTGTGTAAGGCAGGGATGCAGTCTTTCGCTCCTACTGTTTAATCAGTACATGGACGAGGCAAGACGGAAATAAAAGAAAGGTTCAAGAGTGGGATTAAAATTCAGTGTGAAAGAACATCAATGATAAATTCTCTTATGGCATTGCTGTCTTCAGTGAAAGAGAAGCATTGCAAAACCTTTCAATGTAATGAAGTCTAATGAGTACGAAATATGGACTGACGCTAAACCAAAGAAAGACGAAAGAAATGTGGAGTAGTAAAGAGCGAAAACTTAACATCAAAATTGGTGATCACGAAGCAGACGAAGGTAAGCAATTCCATTACACTGGAAATGAAATAACGCTTGGCGGACGAAGCAAGGAGAGCACAAAAAGTAGACTAGCATAAGTAAAGAGGGATTTCCTGGCTAAAAGAAGTCTACTGATATCAAACACAGGCCACAATTTTCAGAAGAAAATTACGGGAATGTACGTTGTAACACAGCATCGTGGACAATTCGGAAACTGGAAAAGAAGAGAATCGAAGGGTTTGTGATGTGGCGCTACTGAAGAACGTTGAAAGCTGATGACGAATGACGAGGTTCTCCACAGAAAGGATCGTAGGGAAAACACATACAAGAGGAGGAGGTTGCGTCAGAGGACAAGGCGTCAGGGAATAACCTCAGTGGTACTAGAGGGAGCTGTAGAGAGCAAAAACCGTAGCGGAAGACACAAACTGGGACACATCCCCCATATAATTGAGAACGTAGGTTGCAAGTGCTACTCGGAAATGAAGAGGCTGGCGCAGGAGAGGAATTCGTGGCGGGCCGCAGCAAATCAACCAGAAGCCTGATTGTTCCAAAAATTATTATTATTGTTATTATAATAATTATTTTTATTAATATTTTATGTGCCATTCGACTCTATTGAATCACACGAAACTTCGATATAATTTACTGAGCTTCAATTGCGTTTCTGTACGTACATTGTCTTTTTTCTTCAGTCTTTTCTGTTAACGTTTTGTTCTTCGAGAGACTTCTCACTTGTCTTTTTTTGTGATGTGTGGTAATCACACAATTATTGTGACAAAACTGTCAGATTGCCAAAGCCTTCCACACAATTGGTAATTTCAGAACTTTCCACGAAACTGAGAAATCTACATAATATGTTCATGCACTTGCTTAATACCCGTACTATCGACTCGTGACTCCTGTCATTCAATCTATATTTTCATCAGTGTCAGAATCTGTGGTCTGAATTTTTTTGTCTGAATTTATGAAAGACTACTTTGTTTAGAGTGGATGTGATAGTTGCTTTGGTCTCGCCAACATGAGCATGAATGGCCTTGAGAAAGTGTGTTGTGCGTTAACGTTTTCCTTCCGCCCTCCGAACCAGCTCAGACCTGGCGGTGGCCATATCCCAACGTGGTGCTGAATTGCAGATCGCCATCCTCAGAGTGTTCTTGATGTTGTAGACATAATTACGCAGTTACATTGTCAACGACATTGTCTGTACGTGTAATGACAGAGATCTCGTCGAGTACTATTTGCTGTCCAGTTTCTAGAGCGTCATCTGCTGCCAGCTGATTTCTCAGGAAACAATAGGCACCAAAACATTGTGTATTTTATCCGGCTTGCTTTGTACATTGCAGTGTGTGCACTGGACTTTCATAACGGCGGCGGCACGGTTCTAGTGCCAGATTGTCTTTCCTTGAGAATTCGTACATTCAAATTAAGATCTTTTTTCAATTATTGAAGACATAAAACTGTTCGAAAATAGTTGGTACACGTTTAGTGAATGCGCCTAGCTCTGCTAGAAATGTAATCTTAAACCTGAATAAAGTACTCCTGAAATTCCAAGCGACTAAACTTGTAACTTAATAACCTATTTCATAATTTTTCAGCGGTCCATACCAGCTGCCCGAAAAATACAAATACAACTATGAAAAAGAGCTCCCTTCTGTGACGCCTAACCGAGCTACATGCACGCACGGACACCCTCTCTGACTCGCATCTATCTATTTGGTTCGACTTCAGTGACACTGCAGCGTGTAAAACTCACTTGCTTCCCTTTCACTGCTCAAGCTCTGACGTTGCGCTGCTCCTACTGACACATTCATACACTGCGAGTGAAATGTTAGCGCAGGGAAGAGGTTGGTTGGCCAGCAAAAGCAGACTACATTGTTGAGCACCTGTGTCACACCAGAACTCAAGGGAGCCCTCACTGGAGCCCCTGATTCAGATTATTCGTCTCCCCTACATATTGTCTACGAACTCGCGACGCCATTTGGAGAATAGTACTCACACACATTGAACGACGCCTGCACAAAAATACTGTCACGCGGGACTTCATACACTAAACGCTAGGATACTGAAATACTGCCTCGCAGCGTTCACCAAAGGATTCTCCATTCCAATCTCTCTCACCCTCTGAATGGCGACCACAGGGCGATCTGCGATTATCTAAAGAAACACGGAGGATATCTGAAGCGAGATAGTTAGCATAGCGCTACGTACCAGCATAGTGGAGAGCAATGACACAGTAGATCGGCGAAAGCTTTGTTCATTTGATCTAACCACGCGTGAATTGGTAATTATTGCCACTATTCAAACTAAAATTTTGTTCACTAATCAGTCACTTTCTACGTATTTTACGTATTTCACTTGGCAATATCTAATAAACTAATAATTCAGCTGATTGCTCCACTGAGATTAAAAGGGCTCTAAGCGCTATGGGACTTAACATCTGAGGTTATCAGTCCCCTAGACTTCGAACTACTTAAACCTAACGAACGTAAGGACATCACACACATCCACGCCCGAGGCAGGATTCGAACCTGCGACCGTAGCAGCCGCGTGGTTCCGGACAGAAGCGCCTAGAACCGCTCGGCCACTGCGCCCGGCCACTGAGATTAGACCGACAGCAGCGAGATTATCTACACTCGGCCAATCCTCGTCACGAACCCCTTCAAACAAAAGGAGCCATTACTTCTGTTTGTAAAGTTTTCCCCACCTGTGATGTCAGATACACAAATTTTCATAGTAAACGTAATTAATACTTTCGCTAGTACCAGCTATAGCCAACGCTTAATCCCACTCGGGTCAACTATTCCGAGAATTTTAGTATGTGTATTTATTATCGATATGGTATATTTACTGACGGACTAGTTCGTGTCTCCACTTCAGGAACATCGGCAAGTAGATTACACTGAGCCCAAGGGGTACCTGTTCACTCAAACTGGGTCTTACCTTTTTGGTTTCGTCCGAAGTATGTCTATACTCCAACCTTTCTTTTGAATTCTGCTGTTCCTCTCTCTTCAAAACTGCATAGAAATCAAACGATAAGTTCGATTCATATGCAGATTGCGTCATTTGCTGGGATATTTTCAATTCCATATTTTCCAACCTAATACACAGTAATCTATTCTCTACCTTAACTTGCATCATTACTTAATCTTATATTCTATAATGAGCGAAAGTAGGCCCTGTACGGAACCGAGTAATATTTCTCATAATATCAGTAATGTCCGACTATATGTCAAGTTCTTGATCTAGAAGACATGACGGCAAAGGTTTTAAACCCGAAGCCTAACTTGTGAAGTAATTGAAGCAGACGCGCTTCTCTGTCCCCCTATCGTAATTTTAGCAAACATCACGCGGCTCACAACTTTTATTCAGCTTACATTTCTGGTTCCAGCAATCGAACTAGTTGTTAAAACAATCATCGTCTTCGTCAATTCCCGTTTATCCCATTCCAAACTAGCGTATCAGCCTTTCTTCTCTAAAAGTGTCTCGACAGCGAAAATACATTTTAAAAGGTCAACACACCGTGACGAGGACACAGGTCCAAAAGATCATATTGTTTTAATAGTCTGCACTCTGCTGTCGTCAGTGTCCTCTCCATCAGAGTTGTGCTTGGCGGATAAGTGGCCTCATAATCGATGGGACGTTAGTCTGTAACATTATTTCCTTCCGTTAACCGCATCGTAACTCCCATATATCTTCAATGTACTTCTTATTCTCATTAGGAGTCCTCGTAACTTTTGCACCAATTGTGACATTATGGGGGAATCTTCTGTGCCGTAAATTGAAGAACATAATAATCGTTTCTAATCCCATTAAAAGCACTCTGACAACGCTTGTGCACAGATTTGCTTATTAGGAATTAAATGGTACGTATTGTTAGATTTGCAGACAGAATTATATAAATGTTACGGAAATGACTTGCTAATTTAAAAGTATCAGTTTTCCTCAAGGTGAGGTGATTCGTCTCGGCGCCTGTCAAGTAAACAATACTTTCGGTATTTCGTTACAGTATATTCGCCTTGTTTCTGAACTAATAAATTGTTTTGTGACAAGTAGGCAGGTGTCAAAGCTCTAAAACGTAGCTCTGGTCGAACAGCGACGCAGTTATTTTCATACTGTGTGGAAAAGTATGTATGTTGTACGTGTAGCACTTCATTTTTTTTGGCGAAGTTTTTCAGTGGGCTCGTCAACATAGCAAGTTGAAAAAAATAGCGTAATTTTTTTAACGCAGCAGTTAACATTTACTTAATTCCCACAGAAATGCTAAAATCTGACTTTTTTTTGTTTGCTACATGGCAAACGACGTTTTAATAGTACATCGTAAACTGTGTGTGTGTGTGCGGGGGGGGGGGGGCGGGGGGCGGGGGGGGGGGCGGGCGGGCGTAAACGTGTACCAGAATCTTGATGCCGTGTAGTTAGTGCTGTTTGTGTGTATGCAAATCACTTGTCGTTAAAGGTCGTCAAAACCCAAAATGCTTAATGAATGTGTTTTTCGTTTACCGCAGCTGTAATGTATTCGTATGACGCATGTGGGCTACACCTCTAACAAGAAAGTAATGAAAAAGGGGGATATTATCATACAACATCGGACCTAACTGCTTACAAAGCAGTTTTTGTAATCTATTTGGTCACGTAGTGTGTGCTTGTATTTCGCGCGAGCAAACTGCAGACGGTCACCAGTTACTAGGAGAACACGGCAAGTGCTATAACCCAGTTTCCCAGAAACTTTGTTCACTGGAACAGGGATCAAAGTAAGCAAACACGTGTCACAGATCATTCGTAGATATTCGACTGTTTGGGAAAAAACACGATCGAAGTTTTAGAGGTATCTGATGTTCCTTTTAGCGAGTAAATAGTTTAGCCGAAGCCGTGATGGCGCAATGGCTAGCGTCGCGACTTCAAGCTTTTGCGCCCCTTGTTCGAAACCCGATTATTATTTTTACTTTTTTTCGTGAATCTACCCGTGTTCGTAGAAGATTACTATACGAGTTTTTTCCATTATATATTGAACTAACGTTGCCCTTATTCGTCTGATAATTGTATGTCTGGTGAATGAATTTATAAAAGAGAAGAAAAACACAATAAATGAATTGAAAATATTATTTGATATTTTTTTTTTTGAAGTTGCCATGGTGTATATTGATTCGTAATTAGGTACTAGCCCCATTTTTCGGAAAAAAATGATCTTTTATACGTAGTGAGCCACGAAATTATTGCCAAAGCCTGAAATCTTCAGAATTTTTAACGATGTTTCTTTCCCGAGTGAGATTCATACGAAGAAATGTCACTTTGGCAAACCTGACCTAGCGCGATGCTCCTTGTGCTTGGAATTCCTCTGTTTCGGACCTTTCTGTCATTGGTATTGCACCAATTCTGCCTGTAATATAAACATAAGAATAAAATATAAGAATTAAAAACCGATATAAGAAAGAAATATAAGTATACGAGAATTTAAAGATTCTAACTCCTGAAAATACCAGACACTGACATCTAATAAATGTATGACACTCACTTTGAAACCCAGTTATAACGCCCTTGTATCCCCTAACTAGACAAGAAACATTCCTGGAGTAACCTTCCACGGAGATTGGTGAATAAATGAAAGAGTAAGATGAAATAAAATAAATAAATAACTATAATCGGTTTTCAAACACGGGACGCAAAAGTGAGAAGCCTTTGCACTAGCCACTATGCCACTAGTTGGGCGGAAGTGGTTGTGAGCTAAAAGCCATCTAAATTACATCGAAAACTTTGAGGGTAATTCACAGAAACGATCGAGTATCTACGGATAAGACGAGACACGTGTTCGCTTATTTTGGCTCCTTTTCCAGCACGGGAAGTTTCTGGGAAATCAGGTTATCGCGTTTGCCTTGTTCTCCTTGTTAGATTCTCAGTAGGAACGATATCGCTAACGCAGCTCTTGGTCTAGGCTAATTGATTCTATCCCGGTTGATGGTAGAGAACGTTATCCGCAAAATGAGGTTGGAAAACGGAGGTAAAGTTGCATACATCCGAGGCTAGCTTATTGTTTCACGGAATGAGGGCATGGGCAGTATTAATGTCGATACCTCAGTCGAGTGTGGTAGTTTCAACGCAGCTGCTTGGTACTATTAGAAAGGAGTAAACTATGTGTGAAAACTGGGATTTACCCTCGCTTGCTGTTTCTTCAACAGCAGAGATACGACACACTAAACGCTTGATTCGCAGGCAGTTTTGATAATAAAATGAATTCCAAGAAAGGAGTCCTAAGTAATAAGTCTTTTAATTTGGAGCGAGAACACGTCATTATGGTTCTCTGTTTTTACCACCATCTTTGTATGTAACCGTGCACACACAAAACTGCAAATGAAGGTAGAATTACGTTCTATGGTTGTAGTTATCACTGGCTGCTCACGTTAATAGTTGTGAAAATTCTTTCGTATTTTTCTTCATATTAGCTTGAAATAATGGCGTTAAAATTTATATCTATGTGTCATACCCCATTTGACTTGTTAACCTAAATATAATCTGGATTTTAAATACATACTGCGATTGGATTTACACCTTCCGTTATCGTGGACTGACTGAAGGGCGTGACGATGATTTACATAAAACCTACGAAAGAAGTATGTAGATCTATCACATACCGACTGACGTACTAGTTTCACAGTCCAAGCAGCCACTGCGGTATAATCAAAATGTTCCACATTTCCATTCAGGTAATAATAATATTCATTATTGTTAGAGGACGCCTTAGTTACCTGTATTTTTGTCAATGCATGTATTACTTGGCTGCGGAAATAAAACAGATACTTCCAAAGACATGCGGCGAAAGACACTACGTGGAAGATAGGTTCACCTCTCCACGTATCCTGTTCCACGCCTACGATCGTGTGTTCTGTCTCCAGTTTTTTTTTCCTTCTTCTTCTTTTTTCTTAGCCGGCCGCGGTGGTCTAGCGGTTCTAGGCGCTCAGTCCGGAACCGCGCGACTGCTACGGTCGCAGGTTCGAATCCTGCCTCGGGCATGGATGTGTGAGATGTCCTTAGGTTTAAGTAGTTCTAAGTTCTAGGGGACTGATGACCACAGATGTTAAGTCCCATAGTGCTCAGAGCCATTTGAACATTTTTTTTTTTTTCTTACGCTGAGTGACCGACGAGACAGTTTTTAGTCTTCCCGCTAATATCCTGTTGCTTTCGTCGGTGAGCGCAGTGATGGAAACAACCGAATGAAAACACTTGGCTCAGTCTGTTGTAGTTTTATGTATCGGTTGAATTATTCATTCATTCTTTTGAGTGAAACTAAATTGGGAGCACCGAATGAAAACATTCGATACAGTTCTAGCTGTGTGTATTGACTGAATTACACTCCTGGAAATTGAAATAAGAACACCGTGAATTCATTGTCCCAGGAAGGGGAAACTTTATTGACACATTCCTGGGGTCAGATGCATCACATGATCACACTGACAGAACCACAGGCACATAGACACAGGCAACAGAGCATGCACAATGTCGGCACTAGTACAGTGTATATCCACCTTTCGCAGCAATGCAGGCTGCTATTCTCCCATGGAGACGATCGTAGAGATCCTGGATGTAGTCCTGTGGAACGGTTTTCCATGCCATTTCCACCTGGCGCCTCAGTTGGACCAGCGTTCGTGCTGGACGTGCAGACCGCGTGAGACGACGCTTCATCCAGTCCCAAACATGCTCAATGGGGGACAGATCCGGAGATCTTGCTGGCCAGGGTAGTTGACTTACACCTTCTAGAGCACGTTGGGTGGCACGGGATACATGCGGACGTGCACTGTCCTGTTGGAACAGCAAGTTCCCTTTCCGGTCTAGGAATGGTAGAACGATGGGTTCGATGACGGTTTGGATGTACCGTGCACTATTCAGTGTCCCCTCGACGATCACCAGTGGTGTACGGCCAGTGTAGGAGATCGCTCCCCACACCACGATGCCGGGTGTTGGCCCTGTGTGCATCGGTCGTATGCAGTCCTGATTGTGGCGCTCACCTGCACGGCGCCAAACACGCATACGACCATCATTGGCACCAAGGCAGAAGGGACTCTCATCGCTGAAGACGACACGTCTCCATTCGTCCCTCCATTCGCGCCTGTCGCGACACCACTGGAGGCGGGCTGCACGATGTTGGGGCGTGAGCGGAAGACGGCCTAACGGTGTGCGGGACCGTAGCTCAGCTTCATGGAGACGGTTGCGAATGGTCCTCGCCGATACCCCAGGAGCAACAGTGTCCCTAATTTGCTGGGAAGTGGCGGTGCGGTCCCCTACGGCACTGCGTAGGATCCTACGGTCTTGGCGTGCATCCGTGCGTCGCTGCGGTCCGGTCCCAGGTCGACGGGCACGTGCACCTTCCGCCGACCACTGGCGACAACATCGATGTACTGTGGAGACCTCACGCCCCACGTGTTGAGCAATTCGGCGGTACGTCCACCCGGCCTCCCGCATGCCCACCATACGCCCTCGCTCAAAGTCCGTCAGCTGCACATACGGTTCACGTCCACGCTGTCGTGGCATGCTACCAGTGTTAAAGACTGTGATGGAGCTCCGTATGCCACGGCAAACTGGCTGACACTGACGGTGGCGGTGCACAAATGCTGCGCAGCTAGCGCCATTCGATGGCCAACACCGCGGTTCCTGGTGTGTCCGCTGTGCCGTGCGTGTGATCATTGCTTGTACAGCCCTCTCGCAGTGTCCGGAGCAAGTATGGTGGGTCTGACACACCGGTGTCAATGTGTTCTTTTTTCGATTTCCAGGAGTGTATGTATTCTATCTTTTCAAGTGAAAAAGTCGGGTTTTCTGTCGGTCAAGCCACGTATTCATTCTTTCAAGTGAAACTACTTTTTAGTGTTTTAGTTGAGCTGCCCATTCAGTCTTCTGAGTGAAACCAGCGTACAGTACTTTCATTAGTTGAACTAAAGGAGTGCTACATAATAGCGCCAGAGGATAGCCTTACTCTCAGGGGTAAGTGAAGACGTATCTCAGGGAGTATGCCAGAGTTAAAAAAAAAAAGCATATACAGGGTGACACAGGAAAACGGGAATATTTCGACAATCCAATAAAACTAGAAGTGCTGAAGGAAATAAATTGCATTCACGATAATTGAAACCTTACAACTTTGCCATTTACGAAACACTGAAGGCATTTATCATTATTAAAAAAATACGTCCCTTAGATGGCGTCCTTCTGTACGAATACAGTTGTGAAATCTGCTGTTGAGATTCCTCATTGACCGCTGCAACATCTCAGCTGCGATACTGTGAATTGCATCCCGAATTCTCTGCTTTAACTCATCCAGGGTTGTTGGTCGAGTCGTATAGACTTTGCGCTTGAGGCAGCCCCACAAGGGGGAAAAAAAATCACAAACGGAAAAATCTGGCGATCTAGGGGGCCAAGGAATGTTACCGAATCGTGAGGTCATGCAGATGCCAAACAATTCTTGCACATATGCCATAGATTACCGTGCAGTGTGTGATGTCCCTCCGTCCTGTTGAAACGAGGCTTCCTGAACGTTTGGAAAGTTGTTCAATGCAGGTGTAACGAAAGTTCATAAAATCTCCACGTAACGATCAGCACTGACAGTATTGTGTTTCCCTGTTCATTTGCGGTCCGATAATCCCATGTTGCCTAGTACAGCGTCGCGGGTCTCCCGCATCGTTCCCCTACGCTCTGTAAAGGAGTATGCGACTTCATCATCATCGTCATCATCAATCACATGTGATGAAACCCCACGCCATACTGTCACTTTATTAGCGTGTAATGGGCGCTCATGAACGTCATTACGATTTCTGCTTTCCCAGTAACAGAATTCACATAACCTGCGAGATGAAAATGTGCCTCATCTGGCATCTACAGTTTGTTTAGAAATTCATCGTCATAGTTTATTTTTGTTATCATTTGTTGACATAATCGTAATCGTCACCGGTAATCGTTGTCTTTCAGTCATTTGTTGACAGAATCGTAATCGAACCGGTAATCGTTGTCTTTCAATTGTTGCAACATCTCTAGTTAGTACAGATGAAATTTTAAATGAAGAAGATGAATTCTGTGAACACTTTTCCGGGACATTCCAACCACTGCTGCTTGCTTACGAATTGAACACCGTGGGCTCCGTAAGTCAAACTTGCGTACAAAATCAGTGTCTGCTGGAGAACGCACACTTCTTGGTCGTCCTGTTGGTTTCTTCTTGAGGGCAGATCCAGTCTCTTAAAAGTTATTTATCCAACATTTTATCGCGTGTTTCGACGGAACGGCATTATGAAGTCCAAAATTATAAAACATTTTTATGGCTAACGCACGCTATTGTGCGTTCCACTGATCCATGATTACTGAAATGGCGGACTGTTTACTCGTTGTCACGAACCCGAAGTGCTGCCACCTGCCCATGGCTGCCATTGCGCATTTCAAACATTCCCGTTATTCTGGGTCACCCTGTACATGTTCATTTAATTATGTACTGAATTAAATAAGATTTATTTGCATCAGCCGGCCGCGGTAGCCGTGCGGTTCTGGGCGCTTCAGTCCGGAACCGCGGGACTGCTACGGTCGCAGGTTCGAATCCTGCCTCGGGCATGGATGTGTGTGATGTCCCTAGGTTAGTTAGGTTTAAGCAGTTCTAAGTTCTAGGGGACTGATGACCTTAGATGTTAAGTCCCATAGTGCTCAGAGCCATTTGAACCGTGTATACCAGTTAATGAAACCTTTGATATAATTAGAAAGAATTTCGTGACTGATAATATGCTTTACCGCGGTGAGTACGGCAAGTTGAACAAGAGAGGCTCTGATTGAGAGGGTGATATATACGTGCGTATGATAAACTCCTTCCCTCGAAAACTTCTCTCCTTCATACATCCTCTGCTTTACCACAGATGACGTGTCACTGATCTTATTTGTACTTTGTAAGACTGCAGTACACGCAAGGCGCCTATTTGCTTCCGCCGCTCTGAGTGAAATGCATAAGTTCTAATAAATGTTCACCATCCTGCAGTCTTCTGTAGTCTTGCGAATGTAAGAAACTCTTGCCGAGGAATTTATAATATGTGAATAATTAAATTTCCAATTAGTTTGCTTGTATGGGATACCACTCGCTGTTTATTGGCAGAGCAAGAGAAACTGCACAATTACAATCCACTTTAGCGTCACAAATAATTTCCATTCTTCAACAAAACAATGAACTATGTATTCCCGAATTGCTATCACACTGTTCTCAACTACTTGTCCATATAACCAAAAATTGCTAGTAAATTCTTAAACTGACGCCGACCGCGGCAGACAAAATATCTGTACTCCGACAGTTCCCAACCAGCTCTGATCTTACAGCCGAACCACTTCGCCCGCCATCCAAGGTAGGCGCGATACGATCACCGAAGTGCTTCGTCTGATTTATCGTTTAGCAGTAGTTTATTATTCTGCTGGTAATTAACACTTGTGAAATATAGAAATGATAGCACGCTATTGGGAGAAGCATTAAGTTGAAATGCAAGAACAATACATTATCATTTTGGCGCGCAACTTGGGAATGCAGCAGCCAATCGCGGAGAAGCACAACAATTTCGGCGGTCTTTCTCACGATACCCGTACCGAACAAAACACCTATCATCGGTACCTCACACCACATTACGTCATCTTGCCAATTTTTCCGCCACAGCTGAATAGCTGAATAGGATGGCTGCAAAGCGAGAAATGTTACATGAGGTTGTGGAACTAACTGAGTTACTCGATCTGTCCTTGTCTTTCAATGCCTTCACCTTCAGTGACAAATTCTACTCACAACCAACGGGTTTAGCTATGGATAATTCACTTGCCGGAACCCCGGCAGAGATTTTTGTCAATCGCTTGGAATGCACATGTTTTGAATCACAGACGTCCTACCGAAAATTAAAATGTACCATCATTATGTAGATGACGTATTACTATTGTACGACGGACGTGATGACATTTCAAATTTATGTGCCCATTTCAGTTCTATGCGTCCTAATATTAAATTCACTTTCGAAGTGAAAATGAACTAATCACAGAATTATTTAGATGTCTCTGTTACTAGCAAACACAATAAACTTATTTTATGAGTATTTCGTAAAACCAATTACACCCATGTTCCTGGTATTAAAGAGTGATATCATCCGAGCACCTACAAAGGGGCACATTTTCGCTCCAAGATACACAGAATTTTGAGGTTAGATATAAATCAAGAATCAACGTATAAGGAATTGCAGACGAGTGTTGAAGTAGGTGTAGCAGACGGGTGTATAGCTAAAAATATTCGTATTTTTTTGTTCTATACAGAAGAAGTAATCCAAGGTAGTCAAGACAGAGGATAAAAAAGGTCGTTTTGTTTGCCTAACCTACAATGGCCCTCACTGTGAAAAATTGCGAAAATTTCGAAAAAGGCTAATATCAATGTTTGGTTTAGAACGGGAGGTACTTTAAACATTCGATTAAAGTTTGACTTAGGACAGAAACCGAAGAGTATTCTTACTAAATCAGGTGTGTATAAGATACAATGTGGAGATTGCGATAATTTCTATATTGGCGGCGGCCGGTGTGGCCGTGCGGTTCTAAGCGCGTCAGTTTGGAACCGCGTGACCGCTACGGTCGCAGGTTCGAATCCTGCCTCGGGCATGGATGTGTGTGATGTCCTTAGGTTAGTTAGGTTTAAGTAGTTCTAAGTTCTAGGCGACTGATGACCTCAGTAGTTAAGTCCCATAGTGCTCAGAGCCATTTGAACCATTTTCTATATTGGTAAGACAAGGATAGATTTCAGTACTAGATACAGAGAGCACTCGTATCCCGCTAATGACAGTGCTCTGGGATTGTATTTGAAAACGAAGAAATATGCCTTCTTGGCGATAGCCGAAGGACTTAAGATTCTGCACACCTTCCCTCAGAGTCGTCTGTTAGACATTTTGAAAGTGAAGTATATACACATCGAAACTCGCATCAATTACTTAATGAGCGGGAGTTCTTCAATAGGAACTGGTTCTTAGATTTATTTGAAGACACTATACGAAATGTATCTTGGACTTGACCTAACTGATCTAAGGGTGCTTAGATTGGTCGCAATTATCTAGAATTCGTGAGCTATATATGACGCAACCATTATAGTCCTCTTAGATAGTGCCACGATTTTCATGATCGATCTCAAGTGGCTACCGTGGCAGGCTTCCTTATATATTCACTCGACCCCAAGAGATGGAGCCACTGCTCTCGCAGGCCGCCACCGCAATGTTTGTTGTTGTTTCTTTGTTTTGCTTTAGGGCGCAAAAACCAACTGGGGTCATACGCGCCCAAGTCAGCTATAGAACACGAAGACAGATTGGGAGTTAGAGGAGTTAGAAAACGACTACACGTCAGTCCCAATTGACATAAGACAGCTAAAAGCAGGCACTTTGGAAAATGGCTAAAAAAGACACCATACAGAAACGAAGGTCCGAAACTAAAAATTAAATGGCCTTTGCCATATTGCTTTGGCGGATAAAAAGTAAAACGCGGTCGGCAGCCTGCGCGTGATTTGCTAAGACGGCCGATAACTGAGACGGCAAACCCAAGCGGGAGCGTAAACTGTTAAAAAATGGGCATTCCATCAGGAAGTTAAAACTGGGACGCAATGAGTACAAAGTGGTGGGGTAACGCCACTTATCGAATGGCGATGGCTAAAAAGGCAGTGCCCAATACGCAGCCGAGTTAAAATAACCTCCTCCCTGCGAGGTTTTCCAAGCCCCTGGGAGTGACGTAATAAGCCGGAGCTTATTCCCGTGAAGGGAGGACCATTGGCGATGCCAAAGGGACACCACTATGTAGTGACGACATATGGAAGTTTGGGTCTGGCCGTGGGTCGTGCACGGATAACCAAATGGTAAGCCGACCGTTCGCGACAAGCGGGAAACCAGGGTTCGAGTGCCGGTCCGACACAAATTTTCATCGTCGTCACTTCATTATACAGCTGACTATTGTCCATCTCGTTACTTTGTCCACCATGTCTTGAATGGTTTTCTGCGGAAATCCCAGACTGTCGTTGTGTTTTTCGATTTGGAGAAGGCCTACGACACCTGCTGGAGAACTGGTATCCTCCGTACTCTTTACACGTGGGGTTTCCGTGGCCGCCTGGCATGCTCCCTTCAAGCAGTTTTAAAAGACCGCGTTTTCAAGGTGCGTGCTGCTACGGTCGCAGGTTCGAATCCTGCCTCGGGCATGGATGTGTGTGATGTCCTCAGGTTAGTTAGGTTTACGTAGTTCTAAGTCTAGGGGACTGATGACCTCAGATTTTAAGTGCCATAGTGCTCAGAGCCATTTGAACCATTTGAAATTAAGTAATGACGACAAATATTTTTCGCGAAAAAATGTTTCTCACAAGTGGCAGTAGATGCTTAAAATGCATCTGATAAAGTCAACAGTTTAAAAAATTATATCGCATGTGGTTCATGTTCACGACGCCTCAGCATTTACCGAAAAAGAATTATCGGTGCTGAGTGCTAAGCGACGGGACAAGAGTGATAGTCTCAATAAATTTAAGCTAAAATAATCATTACATTAAAAACTTTTTAATATTACATGTTTTTAAAATGGGCCAAGATGTATTGAAAAATGGTTCAAATGGCTCTGAGCGCTATGGGACTTAACTGCTGAAGTCATCAGTCTCCTAGAACTTACAACTGCTTAAACCTAACCAACCTAAAGACATCACACACGTCCATGCCCGACGCAGGATTCGAACCTGTGACCGTAGCGGTCGCGCGGTTCCAGACTGTAGCGCTTAGAACCGCTCGGCCACTCCGGCCGACTAAAATGTATTAAAATGTATTACATAATTGCTTCTAGTTACATGCAGATTCCTATCGCCATAAAGATAGCAGTGAAAATTTGTGCTCGTGAATTTTTAGCAGCTGTGGTGATACTTGTAAAAATAATAACGAAAAACATGGGACGCAGGTAATAGGTAACTGTTGCATGAATATTTCCCCAAAGTCGCTAACAATTTTATTGCACGAAAATGATTTTTTTTTTTTTTTTTTTTTTTTTTTTTTTTTTTTTTTTTTTTTTTTTTTTTTTTTTTTGCTCAACGGCCGTCACTCTCTACACTCATTATTATCTAATGCATGCGCCCCACGTTTTCCGGTTTCAGTTTTCAAGTATTTTCATAGCTATTAAAAATTCACAAATACAAATTTTCAGGACTCTGTGTGCGTTAGGCATCTGTACGGCGCTGGGACAGATTATTTAAAACTCCTAGTCCGTTTTAAAAAGTTATTTATTTAGTTTTTTCTGCTGTTTAGTCTTGTGCGTGTGGCCGAAATTTTTCAGCTGATTTCGAATATTTTGATGAGACTGCAACAGACCTATATGGTAAATTTCAGGTTTATTTCAGTGTCTCTTCAGCTGAGTCAACCAATATAATGCTTCGTGTTACGTATATCTCGGAAAAGACTGTGAATGTAAAAGCGGGGGAGAATCGTGCTGACTCTTAGCAGCACTCGTACTTAACTGCGAAGCATTCGCTACTGGAACAGGAAAACAGGGAAACGCCAGTGGTATACCAAGTACTCTCCGCAACACCACCAGAAAAGAAAGCAAGGTAATATTCCACTGTCATCCAGTTTCCGAGCTATGTTAAAAGTTTAAAATGTCTAGCTTATCGGGAATTTAGTTTAAAATCAACTGCAAAATTTGTACCGAACAGACAAGAAACCGACGTAATAAAAACGTGTTAAAAAGTGATTTTTCATTTATATGTGCATAAATTTATAGTGCAGCACCAGATGTTACTTCTAAAACCAACCAAAAACTGGTTTCTGATGCTAAAATTACGAAAATTCTTACTTAAGTTTTCTAAATACATACATTTTAAAAATATTTTTAGAAATACGCGTTTTATTCCCATCAATGTGAAATAAGATATTTCGTTTGTCTGTAAAAAGGTTGTCAATTCTAGCCACAGTTCATGTATAACCGCTAAGGCTGAAAAAATACGTAAATAAAACCACCCAGATCTGTAGACTGAGTTAAAACATTCATATAATGGCCACAACCGACAAAGTCTTCTCAGTCTGTTGTCTCGCACTGAATGAAACCAATCAGACCCCGTCAATGAGTGAAAATATTCATGTAGCTGACAGGGCCGCAGGGACTAGCTTCATTCGACTTAAACCGACTGAATGAAAAAAAAAAAAAACAGTCTACTGACCAATCGGTTGTTAAAAGCAGTCGGTTGTAGGAGTATTCCATATTCCTGTCAGACATCGAGGTGCGTATGGAAGTATTCTTCTGTTTTGAGTTCAGTGGGAGAGTGTCAACAGCGGAGGAAGCCAGAAACATTTGCGCCGAGTATGGGGATAGTGCCGTTCGACAGAGCACGCCAAGAAAATGGTTTTGACGTTTTAAGGTGATCGTTTTGACGTTAATGGCTTTCCACGTTCAGGAAGACCTTCGGGGTTTGATGAAGATCGTTTAAACCTATTAATCCACGATGATTCACGTCAGCGTACTCAGGAACTGGCAGGTGGTACGAACTGTGATCATTTCACCATCGTGCAACATTTGCGTGCGATGGGGAATGCAAAAATCGGGTGTATGTATACCGATGCTGTAAGCCAAAATCACAAAAATCAGCGGGTGGCCGTGTGTGCATCGCAACTTGCACGGCGTTATTTGGCTCGTGTATATCACCAACTATTCCTATCCTGCATCGGTACTGGTGAGAAGAGATGGTGTCTTTATGCTAACATAAGGAAAAGAAAACATTGGTTGAGACCTGCGCGCATCCACAAAAGGTAATTTTAAACATCGGGTGGAACGGTGACGATGTGGTGTACTACGAATTGCTTCCCGGAGGTGTAACCGTCAATGTTGACATTTATTGTCAACAACTGAAACGTCTCGCAGGCACAATCTAAGAACAACGACCACGAAATGAAGCTGCTCCACGATAACGCCTACCCCCATTTTGCTAGACTGACAAAAAACACTATACAGGAGTGAGATTGGGAAGTCATTCCGTGCCCTCCTTATTCACCTGATCTTGAGTCGTCAGGTTTTCGCCTTTTCCGCTCTCTATCGAACAACCCCCAAGAAACTTCCTTTTCGGATGAAAATGCACTGCGAGCATGGCTGGAAGAGTTCTTCGCCTCAAAACCACGTGATTTCTACAGTTGGGGAATCGAAAAGTTACCCCAGCGTTGGCAGATTGTTATAAATAGTGATGTTATCCATGAGTAAAATCTCTCTTCTGTACATCTGTTGTGTTTATTCAAGTTACGAAAAAGACTCTACGAACTTGTGCACGAACCTAATAGCTCAAGATAGCCATCTGGAAGCAAAGTGATGTACACAGTCCTCTTCTGAATGCCTTTGAGCCTAAAGCTATTGTTAGCTGAGGACGCTGCAAAGCTACACAAACAAGGCGGAAAGCATGGAATTCCAGAGGCAGGCCGGAGAAGAAAAGCTTCCACTTGCAGCACACTATACTCCAGGCCACATTTCGAATCATATAACACATTACTAAATTAGTCTGGATTTATCCTACCACTTCCACTGTACACTAGTTATTCAGAACCTTCAGACTTTCATTCTTTGTGCCTATGAAAGATGGACGACGTGATCAAATGCTGTCTGATCCTGTAAGACTCTGGCTGACATCACTTGGTTCAGATTTCTACGAACTTGCCAAGCTGGCTCTTGCTCATTGTTAGCAGAAGTACGTAACTAATGGTGGTGACTGTGTGGAAGAATGACAGTATGCAGCCGAAATCTTGCTATGTTTAACTGCATCATTGTGCTTTCTTTATGTCTTTTACATTCCATGACAATAAATGAGACATTACTTTGGAATTGCCCTCGGATAATATGGTTGCAATCATATCGAATTCCTTGAGAGCTACCAGGAGAAAAAGTTAAGTTACGGTATACTGTGTTATCTACTGTTACTGTATTTGTTGTTACTGTTGGCTTTCCACGAAGTCGGATTTGTACAACATGATCTCTGCATAACTATTGGCACCAACGTCCATTTGAGTATGCTTAGTGTTGTCAAGCATTGACCCTCCTCATCAATTTTCCCATTATGATGACCATTCTGATGAGACACAAATACTTGTAACAAATTGACGTAATAATTAGCTGCTGTTATTAATTATCCTTATAAGCGTGAGCCACGCCATTTTTAAACTAAATTCTTCTTTAAGTAAACCCCATTCGAATTTTGAAGTAATTAATTCTTACCAACATAACATTTCTTCTTGTAGATACTACAGTCTTTTTCCTGCGTTAAATTTTATTACAGTTTTGTTATAAATTTTAGTCATTGATAAAGAGCGGCTGTCTTAGTTTTAGACAGATGTAAAAGAGATAGAAGTATATATAGAATTTGTAGAAGTAACTTTGGGTGTGCCCCAGGAAAGTGTGTTGGGACCCTTGCTGTTCATGTTGTATATTAATGACCTTGCAGACAATATTAACAGCAACAACAGACTTTGCAGACGATACAGTTATCGTTCATGAAGTACTGTCTGAACGAAGCTGTGCAAATATGCAGTCAGATTTTGTAAGGTTTCAAAGTGGTGCAACTTGCCTTAAATGTTAAGAAATGTGAAATTGTACACTTCACAAAACGAAAAAAACTTGGTATTTTATGACTATAACATCAATGAGTCACAGTTGTAATGGGTCAACTCATAAAAATACATGGGTATAGCAGTTTATAGGGCTATGAAACGAAGCGACTACTAGTCTCAGTCGTAGGTAAAGCAGGTGGTAGCCTGCGATTCATTGGTAGAACATCAGGAAAATGCAATCAGTCTACAAAAGACATTGCTTACAAATCACTCGTGCGACCCATCCTAGAACATTGTTATAGTGTGTGGGACCATTACCAAATAGGACTATAGGAGGATATTGAACGGATATAAAGAAGAGCAGCACGAATTGTCGTAGTTTTGTTTGACCCATAGCAGATTGTTACGAAAACGCTGAAAGAACTTAATTGACAGATGCTTGGAGCTACACGCATATCATTGTGTGAAGGCCTACTAAGAAAGTCTCTAGAATCAACATCAAGTGATGCATCTGGGAATATGCTACAAACCCCAACGTATCGCTCCCGTAGGGATCGTTGTCCGTGAATGGACAAGAGAAAGCTCTAACAATTGGTACAGTGAGGTATACCCTCTGCCATACACTTCAGTGGTTTGGAGAGTATATATGCAGATACAGAACTGCGCAAATGATAGTGTAATCTTAGTCATATTTTTTACCGCAAAGTCTCTTAATTTTTAATGTTAAAGCGAGTCAGAAATAAAATATAAACTAAAAGATAGTGACGGACAATGAGCGAAATTCTGCGATGTGATTTACTTATGCTTGTTGGGATCCTTGTCAACATTTATAAAGCAAACTACCCATTTTCGGTTTGGGGGAGAATCGCTTGCCGTTAGTGGTCTCTGGAGCCCCGATGAGTAGCGCAGAACTTGACCTTCGTTTTGAGGTAGAGTGAGTTAGAATGGTAAAGAGGGCGTCCCAGGTTACACGCCCATGTAAGGCGTTTCCTTCCGTTCTGGGTTGCTTCCATACACACAAGTGAAACGAGCTATCTATCCTTTCTTGAGAATTTCTGATGTGTTCGCTAACATACCCCGATTATCGGTTCAGAATCAAGGCACAACATAATGCAACGAAGTTCTGTACGTCATGAACACAGAATTATGAGGAAGATGCATGAAATCTGTATCATTGTCAAAGTAGTGAACTGACATGAGGTTTTTGCTCGAAGTGCAGTATTATCATATCTGTTATCTCATCACCTTTGCGTGGTTTCCAGTGTACACTTGTTGCGTAGATTGGCACAATGCAGAGATTAGTGCATTAATATGTCATACGTAGAGCTTCTACCTTTTTGACAGTTACATAGGAGAAGCAAAGATGTGTGATCTGGCGCTTAGTGACCTCTATCTCGGAGTAGCGTTACTGGCTGGACAAAGAAGTGCTGAAGACGTGGAACTTCCACTTGAAAGGACCGAACGAGATGGCGCGTTAGTGTCTCTGGACCCTCATTTGAGAGCTGTACGTTTCAGCCATCAGTCCAGATTAAGGTTTCCGTTGTTTCCCTAAATCACTCTATCCGAGTGCCTGGATGAATCCTTCCGTATTCTTTTCAAATCCAAATTGTCATTTCTCACGACTGTCACTGACTTTAGCGGGACGAAAAAATGATAATCTTCAGTTTTTTCTTCTTGTTTGGGAGTATTGGTTACTGAATCCTACTGACAATTCTGAAACAGGTTTGTAACTGTTTCTCTAGATAGTGGGATGTTTCCTTCAACACGTCCATGGCCAAGTCCTTCCTGCATCCTTCTCAGAGTGAGCTATTTTTAATTTCTTTTGATTTGATGTCGACGAGATGTCTTTCCACGCTACATTAACTGTCGTGTGACAGTGAGAATGGCAATTATCCGAAATGAAGAAAATTAATCAGAACAGTCTCAAAGTGCCTTTGCGTCACAGTAAAAAACTGGCGGTATCTGCTTGGTAATTACAGGGGCTTTGCAAACATGTTCGCTGATTACTATCGTAATGCAACCGCACTTGGCACTTTCCGCTTTCAATTTTAGTTATACCTGAATCTGCTGCTGCTCCCAGTGTCCGTTTCATTCGTGTTTACGACCAGCTACGCAAATACCCCTCTGCACATTCGTCTGTCAAGATGCTGTAACGGGCGCATTCCCGCGACACTGGTCTCTGGCATCACAAGGGTGTTGACGGCTTCAAATAGACGTCGGCGTTAACGGGTTTCTGACCTGTGAAATATTGTCCTCGTGGCTGACGAAGCGTTTCTGGGAACCAACAGTAGCTTAGTGTACCCACCTGGCGGCAGACTTGACTGACGCCGTGAAAATGATGATCGGTCATATTTCCATCAGTATCACAGATAAACTTTAAGTTTTCGCATTGTTACCAACTAGTTATCATTGTACGGGATTGTGAAAAACAGTCATTTAGTGTCTACTTTATCAAAGGCAATCAGGTTGCCGAAACAGCGCAGTTAAAATATTTTTCATGAAGTTTTGTCAGCAGAGTGATTGCTTTTCGTTTAATTTCGTCGTTGCAAAGGTATGAGTGTAAATACTCCTACCCTATGTCTCTGAAACGGGTTGTAGTTCTTGCGTTTAATGGAGAGGGGCAAAACAACGCGCTACTATAGCTAGAGTGTTGTCTAACGCCCCAGAGGTAGTCTCCTCGAATTCTGGCGTCAGGAGAAATTATCATCGCCGTAATTTGTCCTAGAACGGGATATAGGTTCATTTCAGTCCTTGGTCAACAGAATGTATACCAGTGCCCTGACTTAAATATCGCATCTCTCTGCAGTCTCTCCTGGAGTGGGCACATGTGAAACGTGAACGTGGCCCATGCGGCGAATAGCGAAATTAATCTCGGTGGCCCTAGTGGCACTCATGTAGAAGAGTCTAATATGCGCTTGCCTCAGGTGTAACCATCTCCCTTCCTTCGTTTTCATCCAGAAAAAAAACTACTTATACAACGTTCTTCAAGGAATCCACCGCCATCTACACTGAACAGAAGTAATTCAAAAAAATACTCAG
The DNA here is from genome assembly GCF_023864345.2 of Schistocerca serialis cubense. Taxonomy (NCBI): domain Eukaryota; kingdom Metazoa; phylum Arthropoda; class Insecta; order Orthoptera; family Acrididae; genus Schistocerca; species Schistocerca serialis. The sequence continues at coordinate 715,114,451 of NC_064638.1, forward strand.
TGCTGGAAAAGCGCCAACGTCGCGCGATTCAAGAAAACCTTTCTCCTCAGGCTGTTTGGTCCATAGGGGGCTTTGGAGCAAACAGTGTCTTACAACTGAACAACTATTTATTTTGAGTGTCATCTACGTTCTTTATTTAGGAAATGAAACCAACATGGTCCGAAGGTTCAAATGCCCGCTTCACATGCCAATGAAAATGAAATATCAAAATATGACCATAAATAATGAAATGTATTAAAAGAGATGAGAACTGCATCTTTGTGGAGGGTAGAAAAGTGATCCGTCTAAAAAGTTCCAAGCGTGTTTTCATTCCTGGCGTATAATCGTCGTCAGAGCAGTAACTACTGTGGCAGCTTGAACTAACAGCTGTAAGCAGCAGACGTGCACTTGACCAGTCGTTGTGAGCAGTGTTAAGCAGTGGACACACACACACACACACACACACACACACACACACACACACACACACCTTGACTCCTGAACGAAAACGGCGACACGTGGACACCTGTTGAGATTGCTGGAAGTGCAAAATGCAGAATTTCTTTTATGGGAAAAAATTCTTAAATGGGGGACAAGACTTTATGTAACCATTATGATGGATGATTGGTTTTGAAATTGTTGGGTCTAAACATTATCAGCATGAATCGACGAAGTGCATAAATTTATATGAAGGGTCAACGTGTTGACGACAAACAGGCAATCAGGCCAATGTGACACGCATATGAACAACATCCCAAAGAAGGACTTTTCTTACTGTTTGACATGGTTGTATGAACGTTGTCTGCGTCCTGTGTTAAGAGCATAACCACCACCTTAACTTCTTTCGATTTTTTATTAATCCACTCTGAAAACTTTTTGGACTGACGGGGTAGGCATAAGAAGACAGAGCTACAGGGCGTACAAATAATGAGTCATCGATTCGAGTCACAATTACAAAACGACGAAGCGTAACATGAAGATAAGGCGGGGAGTAAAATATATTATAGAAATAATGTAGGAGATAACGCAAGGGATGCAACAAAGAAAATGTGGGAAACCATTAAAAATGAGATACTACTCCGAAACGTTCCTTCGTTTCGTCCTCAGAGCTTCAGTGGCGAACCACTGTCGAGATGCACACGTTCTTGGCGCGAGAGACGAATTACGCTACATATTATGACAAGATTATCCGGTAAAAGTTTATTAGCTGCCCCACAATAATTTTTCTGCGAAATTACACTGGTGTTTTTTTTTTAGTGCTTTTGATTCTGTATCCCTAAATGTATAGAGCGGACTGTTCGAGCAATGACCAGTTGTGTAACTCCAGAGGCTGTTCAGCCAAATAACTGGCGAGCTGGTAGTGTGGCACAGATAATCGCAGCTGGGAACATTTGGTCAGAGCCGGGATCCTTTTCGATTTAATTCAGGGACTACAGGTCCCTGACAAAAGATTTGAACTGCTAAAAACCAGTCGAAATAAAAGTCACCGTCTTGGATTAAACCTACGAAACATAGCTAAACTTGTCAGTGCTCCAATACCATTGGTGAATGTCACGTAGCTAGCAGGTTGTATTAAGACTGATTTATAATAAGCTTTTGTTATGTGCATATAACAAGTTGTAGAATGTACAGTAGATTTAAAGCTACCAGCATTCACAACTAATAGCTTCAAGTGAGTTATATAAACAAATGTATATATCCAAATTTACTATATAAACAACATATTTAGACATATCGTAATTGAACAACGTATGATGCCTCATTTCAGTGATATACTTCTCACTTAGTACTTTATGAAAACTAATATAGCCGGCTGGAGTGGCCGAGCGGTTCTTGGCGCTACAGTCTGGAACCGAGGGACCGCTACTGTCGCAGGTTCGAATCCTGCCTCGGGCATGGATGTGTGTGTGATGTCGTTAGGTTAGTTAGGTTTATGTAGTTCTACGTTCTAGGGGACCGATGACCTCAGAAGTTAAGTCCCATAGTGCTCAGAGCCATTTTTAGATAGTTCCCACATGTTGTCAGAGTTCTTTTCCTCCTCTTCCTCCTAGTCCTTCTCTTCGTCCCCCCTCCCCTCCCCCCCCCCCTTCTCGGCCGGTTGACAAGTTCTAGTCATCTCTTTCGTAGTCTTCCTCTCTGTCCTGTCCTGTCCTGTCCCTCGTGGTTTGTAATCAAATATTAGTTTTGGAAGTTTACTTTCAGGCATTCTGTTTATGGTGTTCACACCGACTGATTCTATTTAGATATGTATTTTTGCGCATTGAATCAGCTTGTAATTCAGTCCGTATGTCTTCATTTCTGATCTGATCTCTGGTGCAGCCTTTAACACTACGGAAAAATGTCATTTCCGTAGCGTGGATCCCTCTCAAAGCCTTTTATGCGGGAACCCTGGTTTCAGAGCGTTGGAGGTACTGCCACAACTTTGTTTCTTTCGTGCCCTTTTTGTAGCGTTTCTCTAGTTGTCCCACAAATTGCGTTAAATATTAGGATCCTCTTATCAGTTTCACTGTCGAAATTTCGACCTTTGTCACAGCCGAGATACTGAAAGTGAGTCACATGTTCCAGTATTACATTATTTATTACAGTTTTAGATCTGATAGTTGATTTTCCCTCGAATGCCATAACTTTTGTTTTATTAGTGGAGATATTAATGTTATTGATTCCGTAGAAATATTGAAACACGTGAGGCAACACTGACCTTACGACTTATCTTAGAAGAAAGATTAAGGAAAGGCAAACCTACGTTCCTAGCATTTGTAGACTCAGAGAAAGCTTTTGACAATGTTGACTGGAATACTCTCTTTCATATTCTGAAGGTGGCAGGGGTAAAATACAGGGAGCGAAAGGCTATTTACAATTGGTACAGAAACCAGATGGCAGTTATAAGAGTCGAGGGGCATGAAAGGGAAGCAGTGGTTCAGAAGGGAGTGAGACAGGATTGTAGCCTCTCCCCATCGTTATTCAATCTGTATATTGAGGAAACAATAAAGGAAACAAAAGAAAAATTCGGAGTGGGTATTAAAATCCATGGAGAAGAAATAAAAACTTTGAGGTTCGCCGATGGCATTGTAATTGTCAGAGACAGCAAAGGACTTGGAAGCGCAGTTGAACGGAACGGATAGTGTCTTGAAAGGAGGATATAAGATGAACATCAACAAAAGCAAAACGAGGATAATGGAATGTAGTCGAATTAAGTCGGGTGATGCCGAGGGAATTAGATTAGGAAATGAGACACTTAAAGTAATAAAGGAGTTCTGCTATTTAGGGAGCAAAATAACTGGTGATGGTCGAAGTAGAGAGGATATAAAATGTAGACTGGCAATGGCAAGGAAAGCGTTTCTGTAGAAGAGAAATTTGTTAACATCGAGTATAGATTTAAGTTTCAGGAAGTCATTTCTGAAAGTATTTGTATGGAGTGTAGCCATGGAAGTATGCAAGTGAAACATGGACGGTAAATAGTTTAGACAAGAAGAGAATAGAAGCTTTCGAAACGTGGTGCTACAGAAGAATGCTGAAGATTAGATGGGTAGATCACATAACTAATGAGGAGGTATTGAATAGAATTGGAGAGAAGAGAAATTTGTGGCACAGCTTGACTAGAAGAAGGGATCGGTTGGTAGGGAATATTCTGAGGCATCAAGGGATCACCATTTTAGCATTGGAGGGCAGCGTGGAGGGTAAAAATCGTAGAGGGAGACCAAGAGATGAATACGCTAAACAGATTCAGAAGGATGTAGGCTGCAGTAGGTACTGGGAGATGAGGAAGCTTGCACAGGATAGAGTAGCATGGAGAGCTGCATCAAACGAGTCTCTGGACTGAAGACAACAGCAACAACAACAACAACATTCATGTTACATTTAGAAGTCGACAAAATTAAGATCTTAGACAGCCCTTTGAAGATTGTCTTCTTTTCCTTGGATTATTTGATCGTCTACGTACAGAAGGGCGTTAAAACAGTTCTTTCTGTTTAAGCGTAAGATTTGTGGGAGGAAATATGTAAGACACACCAGTCGCGGTCAGTCTAGCGATGGGACGCCCGTAAACGGCAAGAAGGTGGTAATATCACTTATTTTCCTGAGCGTTACGAAGAAAGTCACGGGCGCTTAGTTGATTATGTGGAGCATCTGATGGCAATTGGTGGCGTGCCGGAGTGGGAGGGATAAGGGGGCGCGACAGTTGAGCGTCGTCTGTGTGCACAGCTCTCGAGGCGGGCCCTCGCGCGCCGTTAGCGCCGGCCGCTGCCCCGCCGTCCCCGCAGATTGCCTCGCGTGCAGCCTGTGTGAACGCGGAAGCTGCCTGACGCCGCCACAGCACAGGCCAGCATGCACGGTTCACCGGTATTTTCTGAGTATATGGTGTATGGAACTTGTGGTCTCCGGCGACTCGTCACGAAATATAGTAGAACCCCTGTAACACAAAAAAGTATGTATGTACAGTACTGCAGAAATTGAAGGTAGCCTATACGCTAGCAAAAAATTACACTTCTGGCCATTAAAATTGCTACACCAAGAAGAAATGCAGATGATAAACGGGTATTCATTGGATAAATATATTGTACTACAACTGACATGTGATTACAGTTTCACGCAATTTGGGTGCATAGATCTTGAGAAATCAGTACTCCGCACAACCACCTCTGGCCGTAATAACGGTCTTGATACGCCTGGGCATTGAGTCAAACAGAGTTTGTGTGGCGTGTACAGGTACAGCTGCCCATGCAGCTTCAACACGATACCACAGTTCACCAAGAGTAGTGACTAGCGTATTGTGACGAGCCAGTTGCTCGGCCACCATTGACCAGACGTTTTCAGTTGGTGAGAGATCTGGAGAATGTGCTGGCCAGGACATCAGTCGAACATTTTCTGTATCCAGAAAGACCCGTACAGGACCTGCAACATGCGGCCGTGCATTACCCTGCTGAAATGTAGGGTTTCACAGGGATCGAATGAAGGGTAGAGCCACGGGTCGTAACACATCTGAAATGTAACGTCCACTGTTCAAAGTGCCGTCAATGCGAACAAGAGGTGACCAAGACGTGTAACCAATGGCACCCTATACCATCACGCCGGGTGATACGCCAGTATGGCGATGACGAATACACGCTTCCAATGTGCGTTCACCGCGATGACGCCAAACACGGATGCGACCATCATGATGCCGTAAACAGAACCTAGATTCACCCGAAAAAAATGACGTTTTGCCCTTCGTGCACCCAGGTTCGTCGTTGAGTACACCATCGCAGGCGCTGCTGTCTGTTATACAGCGTCAAGAATAACCGCAGCCATGGTCTCCGAGCTGATAGTCCATGCTGATGGAAACGTCGTCGAACTGTTCGTGCAGATGGTTGTTGTCTTGCAAACGTCCCCATCAGGGATTCAGACGTGGCTGCACGATCCGTTACAGCCAAGCGGATAAGATGCCTGTCATCTCGACTGTTAGTGATGAGAGACCGTTGTAGGTGTCGCCACCGGCGCCAACCTTGTGTGAATGCTCTGAAAAGCTAATCATTTGCATATCACAGCATCTTCTTCCTGTCGGTTAAATTTCGCGTCTGTAGCACGTCATCTTCGTGGTGTAGCAATTTTAATGGCCAGTAGTGTACTTAGGGAGAGAGTCCGTTACAGATTTTTGTGTAGCAAATGAAGTTATAAACTTAGCTGCAGTGTTCCTCCATATTTTCACCCACGATATGTCCATAGGTGTTGCGGTTGAGTCCTGTTCGATGTACCAAAGGGTAATATCAAAGCCATTCTTTGTGTCGGTGTGTGAAATACGGGTAGGGCGTTCGTCGTCATCACCGTCAGTGTCCTGTTTCAGAGTTTCTTCACCATTTTATCCCCCCAAACCGTCATGTACATTCGGTAGTACACTTTGTAGACTATTGATTGCCTGCGTGTCGTCCATTTTCTCGATTTCGATCTGGTCACTACCAAAGCTTACACCAAGATTTTCGCGGTGTATCACGTTTTAGTACCTTCTATGACTCACCAATCGTACAGATAGCATCTTTGACGTTAAGGGATTTCATAGCTTCAAGTACGTTATAATCTTCTTGGGGCTTTTCTAAAACTGAGCTGATGCACTTTCTGCGATACCACCTCTTTAACCATTCTGTGACTCCCTGTTCACTTGGTTGGGCAAGTGATGTGACATTTAGTGGATGGGAGAGAACTGTTATGTGCCCTTACACTAAATCCTCATCAGATGGTTGTGGCGGTGCGCTATCCAACAGCACGAACAGATTTTCAACAGTTTTGGACGAACTCGTCGAAAAACCAAGATTCGAAAAGAGTGCAGTCCATCCAAGCAGATTTTTGATTGCGGTAATAAACCAGTTTAGAACATAAGCTGGTAGGGCTTTGAATTTCCTAGGACTCTTCAATTTGCCAGTAACGAACAAAGGAAGCTGGTGTGTACTATCAGCGTTGCTGCAAGGAACAAAAGTTAGCCTGTCTTTTTTTAAGTTTCGTTACTGCCATGGTTTCATTTGATGAAGCGATCGTTTTGTTTGGTAGCATTGTACAGTTTAGGCCTGTCTCGTGTATTTTATAGACTTTACAAAGTAACAGTTCATTTTCTTCGACAATTTCGTGGAACTTCACAGAAAACTCTTTAGTCGCCTGGGCACCAGCAGATAGTTTTTCGTTAGAAATTTAAACAAATCGAATGCCATGACGGTTTTTGTGGCGATGAATCCAGCCTTCACTAGCTGCAGAAACTCTCTTCCGGGTTGTAGTCTCTTGTGAAAAGCTATTGCTTTTTCATTAATCGTGGGCTCAGATTCGGGGTTCCTTTCCTTTTTTCTTGATGGAACCACGTCCACAATGAGCTGTCAAGTAGTTCAGGTTAAGTTTTTTCAATGTTTTGCAATTCTTAAGAGCGTTTTCACCCTCTGTCTTCACTGTACATGACTCAATGTCTTTCCGATTTCTTCTCCAATCTTCTAGTGTCTTAACGCCGCCTACATTGAGTTCCTTTGCAATACTTTTTGAGTGAGTCCCCGTTGTCCAATCTCCGTAGCTCTGTTAACTTTTCATTTAATGAAAGAGTAAAGTGTTTATCTTTTACTCTGGACATGGTGAAAAAACTCGCACAACGTACAATACGTACAATGTAAAACAAATACATACAGATGTACCGATAACAGAAAAACAGTACCGTAAAACCACCGAACAGTAAGCACTAAGAACTTCATAGTGTAACAATACGAGAGAGAACGGAGCACTAAAACGGACAAGCGATAACAACAATTACCTGTAACAAAAAATGAAGCAAACAACAATGGCACAATGGATAGTGTGGCAGAGCCATGAGTCGGGACAAGTTAGGTTCGAGCGCGGTCGAATCTACCGGAGCGGCAGACCATCCGAGCGCGGACGAGACGGGTTCAACTGTAATTGCATTTCGTTCAATTTCCTACATTTATATTTGTGTGACTTGTTCAAATGATTCAAATGGCTCTGAGCACTATGGGACTTAACTTCTAAGGTCATCAGTCCCCTAGAACTTAGAACTACTTAAACCTAACTAACCTAAGGACATCACACACATCCATGCCCGAGGCAGGATTCGAACCTGCGACCGTAGCGGTCGCGCGGTTCCAGACTGTAGCGCCTAGAACCGCTCGGCCACACCGGCCGGCTGTGTGAATTGTCTGCATAACACTGGAAGTTTAGACACATGAGCGCTTTTCATTCACTCTCGATGCTTGCTGTCGATGACAACATCAATGTCCACTTTACACTCTGCCCTGAAGCTTGCATTCGCTACTGCTCGGTTCTGTCGCGGATTTGATTTTCCGTCTGTGTTACTTGTACGCTGTAGGCTATGTATAACAGTATGGATAAGTTTGCTTATGAAAAACACCTTTGAGTGAACAGTTCTACATTCTACACTGTACATAAAAAAAAGAAACAGATGGAAAACACTGTGGTTAGAGGGTATTATGTTTCGTCTGAGGAGTCCTGCATTGTTCTGTATTTTGTGTTGTACGTTTTGGTGATTATACAGTACAGGCATTTTCGCTGTTATGCAAGTATTTCATGAAAACAAAGATATCTGGGGGGGGGGGGGGGTACCGGATAAACCATAATTGAATTATTAGTCTGCAACTAGCCAGCGGAGACCACGGATCACGTATACCAAAATACTGAGAAAATATCGCTGAACAACCTCAGACATTTTGTCGGTTGAGTTTGAATACTCTCAAGGAAGGAGCATCGTGCCAATTGTGATTATGAGTTTCTAGTTTCACAGACGATTGCGCAGTCGCGATCTGGATGAAAGCAAGATTGCCTTATGTTTTGGAAGAGTACCACAAGGTTGACGTGCGGACACTGGTTTGCTGTTGAATTCAAAAACATATTTTCCGCTCGAAACTATTTCCCTCTTAGGCACATACGAGTGACACTCTGTCGAAAATGAAACTAACAAGGTGTCTTAACGGTTAAAGTGGTGAGCTCGTACTCTGTCAGAGCGGGATATAAATCTCCACCTGGCCATCAACCGCAGGTCGTTCGTTGCTCCAAACCACTACAGGAGAATTCTAGCATTTTTCTTTCGAAAAACGTAGATCGTTCGTTTGTCATTCTTCGTTCGAGCTACGGCTCTTTCGCCAATTACCTTAATAAGGACAAGTTAAAAATCTGAATTTTTTTCATTTTTCTTGGTGAATGGTACATACATCTAGAACAGAGACGCCCTATGGACCATATTTTGCTCTCGTTATGCGTACAGTATACCTGTAGCATACCTTTTTGTGACTTATGACGACACAAAATTAGAAAAAAGTCTTCTTTTGTATAGGCTAAGTTAATATTGCGAATTATCACACATAGGCTACAGGTATTGAAATACGCACAAAGTAACAAAGGAACTGGATTACGAAAATATACATACGTCACATATTTACTTACATTGTCATACATAGCGGAATTTGGGCGCTAGGCAGTTGGTAGATAGCTCTTGAAACATTCTAGTTCATACTATATGCTAGAAACACAAAGAAATTGAAGAAATATTGCAGTTAGAAAATATTATTCCTATTTAAAACAAGGACAACTGAAATAAAGTTAGAAATAAACCATTAGTTAAATGTATGCCTACTTAATTCCCAAGCAAAACCTGCATGTTACAAAAATGAGCACCATCTAAATCCAACTTCCAAAACGTTGTTGACCTCCAAACTTGATATATTTCCGCTTTCGGGATAACGCTGTTTAATATCCGTTTCGTTAAAGTGTATAAATAATAATAATGTTACCCAGTTAGCCATAACGCTAACTCTTATTGTAGTTCACTAACGGAATGTCAGTGATAATCACCGGCGCCAATGAATCACTAACCAGTCTGAAAGAATGTACAGCGGACTGAAACACCATAAGTTATTCTTTGTTCCACAAGCTGCGACATCGTCGCGAAAAAACACAGGGATCCGTATACGTAATAAGTTTACTTTAATTTACGTGTATGGTCACAATCTTTTTCGTTTAACAGATTACCGGTTTCGGTCTTTAATGACCATCATCAGATCTGTTTCATAAAAGCAAAGTCCTAATGCTTTTATGAAACATATTGGCAACTGGAGCATAATTGCAGAATTATTTAAACATTTTAAATTTGTACCATATTGTCTTTCTTTTCATATCTTTCTCTCAGAGAATCGAAGTATCATCGTTACTACCGTCATTGGGTATTAGGATGAGAACAAAATCCACCACGTGCAACGTGAATCACTACCAGTATAAAGACTGTGGGTTTCAGCAGATCTTCTGGTTGAGTTTCCCAGATAAATAAAAGCTGTGTACAGGATGGTGACTCGAATTAATCAATCCTTCCTTTTGCGTGCATTATCGTTCCGCAGGAGATCCTTCTGCGATCCAGGATGCACGTTCCTCCAGTGCGCGGAGTTTCCTGACGAATTAAACCTCTGCGACGGACCAGAACTCAGTTCGAGGGTAATGGCGTTCAGCGATTGAGCCATCCAGACAGGACACGAGAACCGCCACACCACTTAAGACCGTCGCTCACTTCCCAAGACAGAGCTACTCCGGCAAGCTATGCAGGAGAACGTTTGCGAACGCAGGAATGTGGGAGGTGAGCGTCGGCGGTTTGAAGCTCTAGGGTGGGCCGTGAGGCGCCTAAAGATGCCCCAGTCGCTTAACAAAGGATCGGGGATCGAATACTTGTTCGGAAAACAATTTTAATTTTTTAGGAAGTATGAACCGTCTTGTAGTTTTGAATCGGAGGAGTTCTTTAACCCTCGCTATACCAACGTATTATAGCTTTTTGAAAAAAGTTTTTATTGTTGTTGAATTACGTTAACCACAGACTTTCTAAAGATGTACTCGTGTGTAAGTAGGGTCCAAAACTTGAAAATATCTTTTAGTACAATCGTAGAAATTCCAATGCACTTTCAATAAAGCGTTCCACGAAGAGGAGGGTGTACTTCGTCACCGCCACAGAAAAATTTCAATTGGAATTTCGTTAAAGATGTGTGATGTGTAAGTAGGCTCCAGAACCAGAAAATATTGAATATGGCATTCATCGTGAAAAGTCACATCTGCCACTGAGACTTAAATGTGTGGATCATGTTTAACTGAATAATATGTAAACATTTATGTAGTCTAATAGGAGACGTGATTAGAATAATAAATACTTGTTTCAAGATGTAAAAATATCAAGTACGTGACTAGATCACAATATTTTCAAGAAGTGGGCACTAAGTAGCCCTCCCGCCCCTCGGTATTGCGAGGGATTAATGGAAATTAAAGCTTCGAAGCTATACGTGTGGCGTGCTTGAATAGATTCGATGGGAGATGTTGATCGTACAAATCAAAGCTTCGTGTAAAGAAAGCTTCTGTTATTAATTTTTTTACTGCTTTGATCGCGTGTATGTACACTGGTTTAGTAGTTTCGGCAGGAATAAGCTGCCATTTTTAGATCCAACGAGTACAGGTTATGGAATAATGCTGCGCGATAAACTGCACGTTTGTTATCGTACCATCGATACGGACTTATGAAAAAAAAAGTAGAGTAGCACATTAAAAACATGTGTCAGTGTCTAGCCGGCCGAAGTGGCCGAGTGGTTCTAGGCTCTACAGTCTGGAACCGCGCGACCGCTACGGTCGCAGGTTCGAATCCTGCCTCGGGCATGGATGTTTGTGATGTCCTTAGGTTATTTAGGTTTAAGTAGTTCTAAGTTCTAGGGGACTGATGACCGCAGCAGTTAAGTCCCATAGTGCTCAGAGCCATTTGAACCATTTTTTGTCTGTGTCTTCATGGAAAGGCAGAGTCATACAAGTGTCGCACATCAAGAAGTTCCGCGTGTATCTGGGCTGTCTGTCGGCTACATACTGAATATATAGCCGGCAGCGTGATTTCCTAACCTGTACTCTGTGGACCTAAAGATGACAGCTTAGACCTGTTGAAACTAGTAATCCAGTGTACGTACACGCGATAAAGGTAACAAAAAAATTCAAATCAGAAGCTTTTTTTAGATTAACTTTATTGATAGCTCTCCAGCCGACAGTGTCAGATATTTATCAAAGTTTTGTTTGAATTTCCTTTATGCACACATTATGGTGATTTTTTGTGAGTATCTAGCAGTTTGGCAAAATAAACGGTCACAATCAGTGTTATAGACGTAACCCGGTGTGAAAAAAATGGACAATTGCGTCAGAGCCTGACAGTAGTTCCGTAATTTGGGCACTAGCTCTCCATTCGCTGCAAGACGCTTGCGTTCACCATACCCGACGCCTGCGTTGCACTCTAAATTTTGCCGGCAATTCGAAGCGAAAGCCAAGGGCAGTTAAGTAACGCTTGACCCGTAACCTTTGCGCGGAATGGGCTTCATTAAAGCGGGGGGGCTGCGGCTATAGTGCGGCGGCGCGCGGCGCATGGCTGCGAGGCAGGGGCGCGACGCCTGCCCGTCCGCCGGCCTGCGGCTGGCACGGGCTGGTGCGGCGCATCTCGCCGGCGCAGCGCAGGCCGTTACCGCTCCGCCGTCCGGCGTGGGCGGGCCGGGGCGCTTCCGCTTAGGGGCGCCGCGATTCGCAGAAGCACTTGCCGACACTGCGCCCGTGTTAATCCGAATCCGCCGCGGTTCTGCGGAAGCAGTAACTCTAATCGCGTGGATAAGGAACCAAACTGACATCGCGTCTATTTTCTGCTACGTAAGACACTGCTGGTACACGGGCCAGTCGGAGGGACACGGGGATCATGACGTCATCCAAAGAACAAGTAACCAGAACCATTTATATGTTTACGTGCAACCTGCTGCCAACAACAAATCTGGAATTTTCGTGAGTCCGAGGAAATTGAGTAAGGCAAGACAGAAAGGAAAAGAACATTCACTAATAAAAAAAATCAGAAATATTGAATGTTGTCGTACGTAGAAACGACCGAAATAAATAGCATAACCATCTACTTACATGCTTGCATACCCATAGTCTGCAGATCTCTGTTCACAAACTTAGTGGTGATTGAAATGCTGATTTGTCACTAAACTGTTGGTAACATTGTTATCATTAGCCCCTTTCTCCTGCTATAAAGCAAATAACACTGCTATAGGTAAAAGCTTACACTGGGTGTTTAGTTTGGCTTTTTCCCTCACGACGAAGCTCGGAATATTTTTGTTGAAGATTTAATGAGCATTAATACCGAGAGCAAAAATGTTCCATGCTTTGCAGACTATTTTGACAAGCGAACTTCATATAATGCGCATTTTCGCTCGACGTTTGTGTTTCTATGCTGTAAGTTCTGAAATAACAACCATTTGTTGTAAGGCTTTACTCATGGCTTTCGGCCTGAATTTTCAGAGAGTACATGTACATATATATATCGTTTTGCCGCTGCTGTCGTTCGAATTCAAATGACCACCTGCATGAAAATGGATTATATGATGGACTTCACCGAACTAACAATGAATGTGAAAAGCATGTGCAGTATACAACATGTGATCAAAGGTATCCGGACATTTGGCTGAAAATGACTTACAAGTTCGTCACCCCCTCCACCGGTAATGTTGGAATTCAATATGGTGTTGGCCCACCCTTAGCCTTGATGACAGCTTCCACTCTCGCAGCCATACGTTCAATCAGGTGCTGAAATGTTTCTTGGGGAACGGCAGGCTATTCTTCACGGAGTGCTGTACTGAGTAGAGGTATCGATGTCGGTCGCTGAGGCCTGGCACGAAGCCAGCATTCCAAAACAACCCAAACATGTTCTATAGGAATCAGGTCAAGACTCTGTGTAGGTCAGTACGTTACAGGGATGTTATTGTTGTGTAACAACTCCGCCACAGGCCGTGCATTATGAACAGGTCCTCGATCGTGTTGAAAAATGCAATCGCCATCCCCGAACTGCTCTTCAACAGTGGGAAGCAAGAAGGTGCTTAAAACATCAATGTAGGCCTGTGCTGTGATAATGCCACGCAAAACAACAAGGGGTGCAAGCCCCCTCTACGAAAACCGCGACCACACCACAACACCACCGCCTCTGAATTTTATCGTTGGCACAACACACGCCGGCAGATGACGTTCACCGGGCATTCGCCATACCTACACCCTGCCATCTGATCGCCACCTTGTGTACCGTGAGTCGTCTCTCCAAACAAAGTTTTTCCACAATTCAGTCGTCCAATGTTTAGGCTCCTTACACCAAGCGAGGTGTCGTTTGCCATTTACCGGCTTGAAGTGTGGCTTATGAGCAGCAGCTCGACCATGAAATCCAAGTTTTCTCACCTCTCACCTCATTGTCATAGTACTTGCAGCGGATCCTGATTCAATTTGGAACTCCTATGTGATGGTCTGAATGGATGTCGGCCTAATACACATCACGACCCCCTTCAACTGTAGGCGATCTCTGTCAGTCAACAGACGAGGTCGGCCTGTACGCTTTTGTGCAGTACGTGTCCCTTCACATTTCCACTTCCTATCACATCGGAAACTGTGGACCTAGGGATGATTAGGAGTGTGGAAATCTCGTGTACAGATGTATGACGCAAGTGACACCCAATCACCTGACGACGTTCGAAGTCCCTGAGTTCCGCGGAGCATCCCATTCTGCTCTCTCACGATGTCTAATGAGGTCTCTGATATGGAGTACCTGGTAGTATTTGGTAGCACAGTGCACTTAATATAGAAACCGTATGTTTTTGTTGGTGTGCGGATACTTTTGATTACGTAGTGTATACTGAGTTTTCATAGAGTTCTAAGTCTCTATAATGGGAAGGAAAATGCTTGAGTGCCAAAGTAGCAACTGAGCGAAGTTGCCAAAGTTTCTTACTAGTGAACTTCTTAAATCAGTTGCATGTCACATATATTTATCAGATTTTCAAATGGTATATTTGTCTGTCGTTTCTTTGAATTTATGGTATAAGTATATACTAAGCTCTGATGTTACTCATATGTTAGGCATATGTGGTATGTTGAAATTTCGGTGGGGGTTGGGGTCGGAAAATTTTTTCACTGTGGGCGTAAACAATTTGCAATGAAATTAGGCTACATACTGAACAAGACCAGCAACCTCTAGAGGGAGTGTAGGCGGTTCTCTCATCCTTCTAGCTCCCAAGAGAGTTGACGAGGATGAAACGTATTTTTAAAATTAGCTTACACCACGAACACACTGTAATCTCCCCCTGGATCCGTACCTATCATTGTATTTCAATACTTAATGAAATAATGGTACGTGACGGGTGTTTATCTGCGTTGTAACACAAACAACTAAGGCGACATTCCATAGGGGGAATACATTGACATAACCTCATTCTAAAATTCGAGGTGAAAACTTCGAAAGAGTAGCCCGAAAACGTGCTAAAATTTGTAGGCCCAGAGATCCACAGGCACAAAAAATATTACTTGATGCGAAAACTACACTGAGCCAACTGCTCTTGTTTTCGCATATAGCACATACGCCATGTCGTTAGAGCGAAACTTAAACAAGCGTTACATAACTGTATTCATCTTTCGGGGAACTACCTACGGCTGTTAAACAGAAGCATATTTACTTCGTCGGTACGCAAGAGTTACGAATACTAGCAATATCTTAAAACACTCGATTCATTACGTCGTATCCAGAAAACTTTCTCACCACGTCTTGGTCACATTTGTGTTCTGCGGCGTGTTATTTTGACTGTTCCCGCGAAACATCCGAGACAGGCAGTCTAGAGGAATTCTTGGAGAATAAACTTTCAATTGACATGGTTTCCATTATGTGTGGTTACGATCTAGTATTCGCTTTAAATCGAGGTCTTCGCTAAGTTCACCAAAACTGCTCTTACACATAACCACTATTTTATCACAGTTGACATGATATTCGAAGGCATCGTGATCACTTTTAATACAATGAAGTCTGACAGACACCGTCTGGGTCACAAATGTTAATTGGGAGTACCAGTTACGACCTTTTTTACAGGTCATCTTCAGTTTCATAGCAAATTACCGTGAACTTCAATTTGTTAGCAGACGGAAGATCCAGTTAATCCTTCACTATTTTAACTCCAAATTCACTCTGCCGGCGAACTACAAAAATAGTGTAGCAAAACACAATTTTGTTACTTTTCACTCTTTAATTGGAACAGAACCCCATTAAATAATTATTGCGTTAAAATTTGGGTTTCTGTGAAGCAAAGTCTTGGAAATGCCCTTGTATCCCGTCTTTTAGAAAATCAAATATGCTGATAAGTATTCCTTCAGTATAAGACAGTGCTGTTGGAAGCTCTTACTTGAAAGTCAATGGGTCTGCAAGTTGAAACGATGCAAAGGATTGTGTTAATTTTTCCTTCGATGGAAGAAAAGCACGTACATTTTTAAATTGGACCGAGTAAGTGAAGGAGACGATAAACTAACAGCAGAGAATTATGAATGAATTGTTTCTCCTGCTGTTCCTGACTGTTGATGGCATTCATCTGTTCTTGCTTTAACTTAACATGCATGAAAAAGGTCAAGTGAGTTAATGCTGTTTCTGCTTATTTGTTCAGACGTAAGTATTAAAATATAAAGATCGTGTATGGCAAACTCAACACTAATTTTTTGTCTTTCATGGGCTGCAGTTGTGCAAAAGCTTGAGTAGGGGAAGAACTTCGGTGGTCATGGTACTTTTATTATTATGAGTTCATCGATGGGTAGGTCCGTTGTCTTGAAACTCTAATAATCATTCAGCTGATTTGAACTATCATTAGCTCTTTCCAGAGATATACTGAAGTTTCATAAACAAATGACGGAATTATGTTTTCTGATAGAGTCACTAAATGACATAATGGTCACGAAATGTAAAGATCCGAATTAGAGTCCCGGGTAAACACTCAGTTTTAATCACTCAGCTGGGTCAACACGAATTCAGCTGACTGAATGCAGCACTGAGCAGTAAATGTCGGCGATTGAGGGTCGATATTTTGAACACCATTGTCTTAGATACACAAGTAATTGCGCAGGGAGAGGGAAGGAAAACGTACTGTACAGGCTTTTCCTGGCAGCAAGGTGGAGTAATGATATGAGACCCTTGTATATGAAAAGAGTCGTACAGTAAATCATCTTATGAAACGCCGACGTTACAAAACCCCCTAAGTGGTGTGTTTTTTAGAGCATTAGATTGTGTCGTATGAGTCACTCCATATCAGGTGGCCCCGAGTGGGCGCAGATCCAAAGTTTTACCTGCTCTGGGAGTTGTCAACTGCACCTCGTGATCAATTTATGAATCAAGTGAACTACGCATGGAGAAAAACAAAAAGGTAAGTCGGCACTACAGTATTTGCCTTCCCTTTTTCAGAGACTTTGGGCTCCTTATCACAGCTAAGTGTATACTGCACACGTTTATTATTAAGTCGGTGAGTCCTATCGGCGTTGTTCATTTTAAAGTAGGTGGCCTTCTGAGTTAGAACATTAGCATCAACAAAATGATACACACTGAGGTGACAAAAGCCATGGGATAGCGATAAACACATGTACAGATGGCGCCGGCCGGAGTGGCCGAGCGGTTCTCGGCGCTACAGTGTGGAACCGCGCGACCGTTACGGTCGCAGGTTCGAATCCTGCCTCGGGCATGGATGTGTGTGATGTCCTTAGGTTAGTTAGGTTTAAGTAGTTCTAAGTTCTAGGGGACCTAGAAAAGGCATTAAAGGGCAGTGCACCGGCGAGGCTGTAATAAGTACTCAGGTGATCCATGTGAAAAGGTTTCCGATGGGAGTTAACAGACTTTGAACGCGGAATGAGAGCTATCATTTGGGAAATCGTTGCGGAATTCGACATTCCGTGATCCACTATGTCAAGAGTATCCGAGAACACCAAATTACAGGCATTGCCCCTCACCAAGGACAACGCACTGGTCGACGGCCTTCACCTAACGACCGAGAGTAGCGGCGTTTGCATGGAGTTGTCAGTGCTAACAGACAAAGAACACTGCTTGAAATAACAGCAGGAATCAATGTGTGACATACGACGAACGTATACTTTTGACAGTACGGGGAAATTTGGCGTTAATGGGCTACGGGAGCAGACGACCGACGTAAGTGCCTTTGCTAACAGCATGACATCGCCTACAGCGCCTCTTCTGGGCTCATTGAGCGTATCGGTTGGACCGTAGATGACTGGGAAACCGTGGCCTGGTTAGACGAGTCTCGATTACAGTTGGTAGGGGTTGACAGTAGGGTTCGGGTGTGGCGCAGACCCCACGAAGCCATGGATCCAAGTTGTGAACAAGACACTGTGCAAGTTGATGGTGGCTCCTTAATGATATGGGCTGTGTTTACATGGAATGGACTGGGACCTCTGGTCCAACATACCTATCACGGATTGGAAATGGTTATAGTCGTATACTTGGAGGCCATTTGCAGCCATTCATGGACTTCATGATCCCAAATAACGATGGAATTTTTCTGGATGACGGTGCGCCTTGTCACCACGCTACACTTGTTCGCAACTGGTTTGAAGGACTTTCTGGACAGTTCGAACAAATGATTTGACCACCCAGAACGCCCGACATGAAACCCAATCGAACCTTTATGAGACATAATCGAGAGGTCAGTTAGTGCACAATATGCTGCACCGGCAACATTTTCGCAATTAAGGGGCAGTTATAGGGACAGCATGGCTGAACATTTGTACTGGGGGCTTCCAACGACTTGTTGAGTCTACACCATTTCCAGTTGCTGCACTACGCCGCCAAAAGGAGGTCCGACACGATATTAGGAGGTATCCCATGACTTTTATCACTTCAGTTTATATGTGGATGTGCGTCCGAAAATTAAGGCCGAAAGCCCTGTCTAATGCCTCACAACCATTAGTTGTTGTTATTTCAGGACTTACACTATTAGAGCCCAAATTTAGGGCGGAAATCCACATCCTACGAAGTACATTGTCAAATCTGCGAATCATGTAACATTTTCACTTTGGGGTTTAATGCTCATTAAATCTTCAACAAGAGTACCCCCAAGTTCGTCGGGAGGGAGAAAAGCTAAATCAAACACTCAGGTAACTATGAGGTATATAGGTATACCAGTGTATTTTGTTTGTAATTGGAGAAGGTGACTAAGAATAACAGTGCAAACATATCCAAATAGCAAACAAAACACTCGCTGTTTGACGTACCTCATCGCGCGCAGCCGACATTTTTGCAGAGGTAATGCCGAAGCTGCTCGCGCGCTGTTTGCCCAACAGTAAACCTTTTCGCGTGCAGTCGGGACCCACCCTCAATGTTGTGAGGCCCTACTCACCACCACTCTGTCTCCACTTTTTTACAATTTCCTCTTTCACAAAACTGAGCCACCTCGGAAACAGTACTCACAGTACGTCTGCCATACTCTAATTAAGCCATTGACACACAATAAATGAAAGCCAACTTACGAAACAGGCAAGGGCACTGACAAAGACGGGGATTCCAACCATTGTCATACAATTGGATTTTGGTGATGTCGCCGATCTTTATCCGATGTCGCCCGATGAAGGGCATCTCTTCGCCGAACACTTGTATGATTTTGAAGACTATTGACGACATCGATTGGTGTCTAACTTCGACGAGACTGGTGTTCTACATGAGAATACGGTGCCGCACTAGTCCCGTGCGGCTGTAGAACAATATTCGCGAGACTGTTGGGCACGTTAGGGAAGAGTGCTACAGGTCATATATACGAGAAATGAGACAAATTTTGCGGAAGGTACTAAATGCAACAGAATGCGCTGCCGCGGACAGGTGAGCGGCAGCTGCAGGTGTGCGCGTATGTCGGCGTCGGCGGTCGCCGTGGCCGTATCGACCTGTTTACCCGCAGCACAGGCCGGCTGAGCGCCGTACGCCAGGCGCGACGTCCCTCGCGGCGATCGTAATTGCCCCACCACTGGCCGACACTCTCACTGGACTGGAGCCAGCCGAGGGATTTAGCCGTCGTTTGACATGGCATGTGTGTGAAATCTTATGGGACTTAACTGCTAAGGTCATCAGTCCCTAAGCTTACACACTACTTAAATTATCCTAAGGACGCACACACACACACACACACACACACACACACACACATGCCCGAGGGAGGACTCGAACCTCCGCCGGGACCAGCCGCACAGTCTACGACTGCAGCGCCTCAGACCGCGCGGCTAATCCCCCGCGGCTCAGCCGTGGTTTCACCGCGGCTACTTCAGGGGCGACTTGGTTTTGAACTGAACACAGTGCCAACAATAATAAGCAAGAATCTGTTAAGGTGCTTTAAGGTGGGTCATATTTAACGGCAATATTGCTGTCAACATTGCTGCAATGTGGGTGCAATAGAAGGAAATGTTACGCTGTGGCTGGGCAGTATGGATGATGTTACAGGCAGTATGGATGCTGTTGCAGATAGTTGCCGAGGTATTGAGGGTGTTCCCCGCAAAGCCGGAGAATATTTCATAATTAATGAAAATATCTATTACGTTGGTGCATAAGTTGGTAACGTTTTTGTTTTGCACGTTGCAATTCCGGTGGCTATGAGTTTGTTTATCGATTGTCATTTTTTATTTGCATGTCACTGTTGTTACTTGATTTCACGTATTGTCATTTGAAGATAGTGAATGCAGCTGTGGACGAAAGAAAATGGAGTGCTAAGTGGAAAAATCGGAACATTTCCGACTTATTCTTCTGTTTGTGATCGATACAGGCGTTAGTACAACGGAGGCAACCAGAAAGATGGTTTCCTCGTTGTAAGGACGATTGTTTTGAAATTAGTGGCTCTCCACGTTCTGAAGGACCTTCGGGTATTGATAAAGATTGTTTAAACGCTTTAATCCATGTATGTTTTTGGATAGAGTCCGCCTTTAGCAAAACACAATTTTGTTTTTTAACCCAAACATGTTTCGCTTCAGTTGCAGCATCTTCAATGGTTCAAATGGCTATAAGCACTATGGGACTTAACATCTGAGGTCATCATTCCCCTAGAGCTAGAACTACTTAAACCTAACTAACCTAAGGACATCACACACATCCATGCCCGAGGCAGGAGTCGAACCTGCGACCGTAGCGGTCGCGCGGTTCCAGACTGTAGCACATAGAACCGCTCGGTCTCAGCGTCTTCAGTGGGCTTTTTTTTTTTTTTTTTTTTTTTTTTTTTTTTTTTTTTTTTTTTTTTTTTTTTTTTCTCCACAATGTTTTAAGTCAGTGTACTCGAGAAGTGGCAAATGTGGTGAACTGTGATCCTTACACCATCCTGCGACATTTGCATTCAGTGGCGAAGACTCAAAAAGTCGGGTGTACGGGTACCGCATGTGCTGAGCCAAAATCACAAAAATCAGCGGGTGGCCATGTCTGCGTCTCTGCTTGTATATCATCAATTGGCTCCGGAACAACAGCGACCATTCCTGTCCTGTATCGTTACTGATAACGAGAAATGTTATTTTTTCGCTAACATAAGGAAAAGGAAAGAATGGTTGAGGCGTCCGCTCGCATTCTGCTAGGAAAGAAAAAGAAATACTGTACAGGAGTTAGAGTGGGATGACATTCTACACCCATCTCGCGCCCTCATAGTTTCAGCTTTTCCGCTCTCTATCGAACAACGTTCAAGAAATTCATTTCCGGATGAAAATGCACTCTGTACATGGTTGGACGATTTCTTCGCCTCAAAACCAAGAGATTTCTACACTCGCAGAATAGAAAAGTCACCCCCAGCGTTGGGAGACTGTTGTAAATAGTGAAGGACAAAATATTTTTGAAGGCTAAAATTCCTGTTAAGTGTATCTGTTGTGTTTATTGAACTAAAGGAAAACCGGTACGAACTTACGCGCCGACTCAGTATCTCAGGTTATGCGCCAACTCAGTATCTCTCTTCGTATCTGTAAGTTCTTCCCTCTCGCTCTCGCCTTTGTTTCAAACTAAATAACATAATTCATGTTGCAGCATCATATGTAACAGTGTACAATAAAATATATTATGTAATAACTTCATGTATATTAATAAAAACACTACGTGATCTAAAGTACCCGGACACCCCCAAAAACATGTTTCTCAAATTAGGTACATTGTGCTGCCACCTACTACCAGATACTCCATATCAGCGACCTCAGTCGTCATTAGACATCGTGAGAGAGCAGAATAGGACGCTCCGCGGAACTCACGGACTTCGAAGGTGGTCAGGTGATTTGGTGTCACTTGTGTCATACGTCTGTACACGACATTTCCACACTCCTAAACAACCCTAGGTCCACTGTTTCCGATGTAATAGTGAAGTGGAAACGTGGACACGTACGGCACAAAAGCGTACAGGCCGACCTCGTCTGTTGACTGACAGAGACCGCCAATAGCTGAAGAGGGTCGTAATGTGTGTAAGGCCGACATCCATCCAGACAATCACACAGGAGTTCCAAATTGCATCTGGATCCATTGCAAGTATTGTGACAGGCGAGTGGTGAGAAAATTGGATTTCATGGTCGAGCTGCTGCTCATAAGCCACACTTCACGCGGGTAAATGACAAAAGACGCCTCGCTTGGTGTAAAGGAGCATAAATATTGGACGACTGAACAGTGGATAAACGTTATGTGGAGTGACGAATCACGGTACACTGTGGCGGTCCGATGGCAGGGTGTGGTTATGGCAAATGCCCGGTGAACGTCATCTGCCGGCGTGTGTTTGTGCCAACAGTAAAATTCGGAGGGTCGTGGTGTTATGGTGTGGTCGTGTTTTTCATGGAGGAGGCTTGCACCCCTTGATGTTTTGCGTGGCACTATCACAGCAAAGGCCTACACTGATGATTTAAGCACCTTCTTGCTTCCCACTGTTGAAGAGCAATTCGGGGATGGCGGTGACTCTTTCTAAAACAATACGCCTGTTTAACTTTTTATATATGTGTAAATTAAACAATTAATATTAGTCAAATAAAGACTATAATGACGTATTTAATTAAATGTAATACATAAAATTATATTATTTGTATTAAGGGAAAAACTGCGATTCTTCAGTTTCTCCCGGCGTATTTGTTGCTCGAACAGTCCACGGGTGTACTGCCGGTTCATAGTGTCCAACGGGCACAATATTTCGGCGATGAGACATGTCGCCATCGTCAGGTGCGCTGACGAACTGAGCTCCTGAGGGCGGGCGGCCGATTTAAATCCCCTCCCCCCCTCAGGCCGCTCTCTTCGCCGTCCGCGCCAGCGCGCCGGCGGTCGCGAAGACGTGGGCGTCGGAATCTGTCGTAGCGTCGATGTGCTTGCTACGTCCGCCCTGGTCGCCAGTTCGTACCCCCACGTCTTCGCGTACGGCGAAGAGAGCGGCCCGCGGGGGGAGGGGATTTAAATCGGCCGCCCGCCCTCAGGAGCTCAGTTCGTCAGCGCACCTGACGATGGCGACATGTCTCATCGCCGAAATATTGTGCCCGTTGGACACTATGAACCGGCAGTACACCCGTGGACTGTTAGAGCAAGAGAAAAACTGAGTATTTTTAGACAAAATTGCATACAAACAAAACGAAAAAAACTTTCATATTCTTTATTAAGTAGCAAAAAATAATGGAGTGTCTGCTATTTTCCAGTGTGTCGCAGTGCCATACACAGAAAACTTTTATACTAATATACTTCGCCCCCCCCCCCTATGTGTGTATATATATATATATATTTGAAAGATTTTACAGCTTTTGATAATTATTTGTACACATGTATCACTGTTATAAAGTTTAAAGCAATGTTAAATAAAAACAGGCACTGTAATGATAACTGTAAAAACACGATAGACATTACTAAGGGACATTTCCACGGTCTGACCTAGTTAAAAAGATTTGGAGAAGGTGAATTCAGTTGGCAGAAATTTAACCCCGCATTTAGCTATTTTTGCTGTGTCAATGCGTGACGTAAGTTCAGGAAATCATACTCGATCCAAGCTATGCGGTGTTTAAGTTAGATCAGCGACGTGCGTTGTCTGGGGGGTCGGCGGCTCAGGAACGACAGCTCGCGTAGTTAGCTGCTCTGTACTAAGTTGAGAGACCTCCTTGGAGATTTCACGGGTTAACAACTGTGTATTGCACTACCGTCATTCCTCACTTAGTTTTTGTGTCATCATTTCCATAAGTAAAAGCTTCCGTCACATCGTTTCTCATCCTTCTCTTTGAATTATTCGTGTATAGTCGCAAATCCATTGTCTTCTTGATCGATAAAATTTGTTAGGTTTCTCTGCGTCTTTCCTACTAGCTAGAAACGATTCAGGTTTCACCACACTCCGATATGGCGAGGACACGTGATGTGATTCGATTTGATATAAAGCATTACTTCTCCCATGGGAGTGATGTAGAAACGCAGGAATCATGCCAGCGCAAATAACTTAACAGTGCCATTTCACTTACAACATCGCCCACTTCGTCTTCCAACTCTTCCTCACCCTCACAACCCCCCTCCCCCCTTCCCCCGCGCCATTCCCCCTCACCCTCCCACCGTCGAGAAATTTAAAGTAGCCGACTTACCCGGCTTGTCTGAACCTGAAAGACCTTACTCTCGAGCCCCGACATCGATATTTTTGCTATTTCGCTCCTTTTTGGTATTCTAGGAAATGTTTTGCTGTTTTGACACCAACACAAGCGTCTCATTTTTTCTACTTAAAGTAGTTCACACTTGGGATATGCTGGTCCCTACATTGGTCTTTATTTTTGCGCTCCGTGAAAATTTCCCAATACTTCGTAAGTATCTGAATACTTCATCTATTGGAGCTGCGTCGGAGGTCGTGATTTATTCCCAGTTGCGTGCAGTTCTTCACAAATTTTACTATTTCGTGCTACAAGTATCTCATTATTTGTACTCAGCGGCATTGAATACCAGGTGACAGGTTCGGCTCCCCTCTGCCCCCCCCCCTCCCCCAAAACATTTTATTTTCCCAAAATTCAGTATTTGCATGAGATTCTGCCATGAGATGTAGAGGATTCTAACCTCCCATTCATGCTGCTCCTTCATTCGTGCCGACCAGTGTTTAGCCTCAGTGTTCTAAGTTAATGTTTCCCGTGAGTGTGTTTCACTGTTTCCCATTATGTCAGCCTATCGCAATTGTACACCATAGCTTCGGAGACGATGGTGTAATTCGCATCCTTACCGTGAGAAACGGTATTTATTCAAGTCAGCTGGGAGATGAGGGAAATACAGATCACTCGACAAGGTACAAAAAATGGCTTAACAAAGCCAGATATTATTAGGAATGTTCTCCTCTTCCTCCTCCGATCATAGTTATTACACCTTACCGTCCAACTATGCTAAAATCCTCCATATCGTTGGACCGAATCTCAATCATTCACCTGGTATGCAGTACTACTGAGTAGAAGTACTGCCGGCCGCGGTGGTCTAGCGGTTCTGGCGCTGCAGTCCGGAACCGCGGGGCTGCTACGGTCGCAGGTTCGAATCCTGCCTCGGGCATGGGTGTGTGTGATGTCCTTAGGTTAGTTAGGTTTAAGTAGTTCTAAGTTCTAGGGAACTTATGACCTAAGATGTTGAGTCCCATAGTGCTCAGAGCCATTTTAGAAGTACTGAGATAATTACCACGAAAACAGCAAAATTCGCAAAAAAGTAACTGCCATTAGGAATAAATGACGACCTGGGACTAGTCCAAGCGATTCGCAGTATTGAGACGCTTGTGAAGTGTCGAAGTAACGGGAAATTTCCATAAGTGCAAAAATCCGCGCACCTGTCTCGCCCTTCTTATGCCTTGTGTAGTCGGTAGTAAAAATTCACGTTTTTAGAAAAAAATTTACAGTTTACTAGCATATGCATTATGGAGTTGTTACAGAATCCGGACCTAGTTATTGACTGACGATATCTTCAGGTGCTGTTACAATTATGAATGTTCCAGCAGGCTCGGCTACAAACGGTCTCTCTTGGCACTTTGCCTTTCACCTCTTGTATAAATTGTGTGTGAATGCAGCGAACTTGGCCGTATACTTACATTGTTGTTTCCAAAAGTAGCGTTCATATGACGATCATTTAATGTATAATCAGTAGCAAATGGAAAGTCTCTACCAAATTTCGAAATTATATGAGTAGAACTTTCGTGCCTTTCAACTAGACTTCTCGCTTAGCAAACATACACGAACAGTTCAAGAAAAACACTTTTTTGGCAGATAACATCTCTGTGAAGAAGTCTTAGTAAAGTCCTCTGGTGACGTACACGAATTAGTTGCGTCATTCAATGAGTGATGGAGCTTATGTATGCCATTAGATGTATGCTGCTGTCACATTCAGATCTGGTAGGAGGGTGTGACTTTCACATACCGGAATGTGTGACACAGAATTGTCTTCCATAACTATGTGTTTATTGGAGTTATTTCAGAAATCAAATGGTTCAAATGGCTCTGTGCACTATGGGACTTAACATCTGAGGTGATGGAGCTAGACTTAGAACTACTAGACTTAAAACTACTTAAACCTAACTAACCTAAGGACATCACACACATCCATGCCCGAGGCAAGATTCGAACCTGCGACCGTAGCAGCAGCGCGGTTCCGGACTGAAGCGCCTAGAACCGCTCGGTCTCAACCGCCGGCTTTCAGAAATCTGCACTAGTATTTTGTTATTTGTGAATGACTCGTGAAAGCTATTAATATATCGTGCCGGAATTGCTGAAAATGCAATCTCACATCACTTCGGTCTGTGATGCCTCCTGGTCACGTTGGTCATTTGTTTCAGTTATTTATTTCGCACGTGGGTGTGCATCGTGCGTGCTCGCGCAGTTGTAAAACTGCGTAGCTATCAACAGTGTCCGCTATCCGGACCGCATTTGTCTCGACGGACGACGGATAAGATGCCCATCTGAACAAAACAGTTTGGTAAGGTGGTCCTTCTCGTGTATCTAACGTGATCATTGACAGGGAACGTGAAATGCTCTTCAGCTTTCACGTAATCCCATGAAACGGAACTTCGCTCTTGGGCGTCCAAGTCTTCCATTATCTACATAATGAAAATTTGATGCTGGGAAAAACGGGTGTTCCATAGCAAAACGAAAATCTCTATCTTGTGCAGAGCTTAGTTGTGTGAGAGCTGAAGTTTTGATAATGACACCGCACCGATCAGCACGCGGAGGAAATTGTGGTTGTAACAGTTGTCTGCATTCCGCAAACTATTGCCGCTTGCGAAAGTGATAAAAGAAGGTGCTTGAGATTATCGGTAAAATGTGCGGAAGGAAATGACTCTCACCGCAACCACGGCGCGTATAGTCTGACCCGTCAGAAATTAAAAAGAACTGCTTGCTTCGTTTCTGCGCGAGGCAGCCGTTGTAGCATTCATTCGTATGTCTGGTCACAGCTACGTACTTACGTTCAAGCTTATTCTTTTCTGTTATTTTTTTAAATCTTCTCCTAATGGAGGTCTGACGGCTGTCACCTCGAACGTAAGCAAAGCGTACTGATTATATCGGAGATTCCAGCATGTTAGCAGCTACTGCTACAATGCCTCGCCAAACACCTTCGACCGGTAAAAAGAAATTTTAGTGCTTGCCTCCTGTAGCAGCATCTCCTATTTCCTAAATAGGATTTTTTCAACTTTGGTCGCGATTTTGCGCTGACAGAAAATGATGTCCTATTCTGTGCTATCTAACTGTGTTGTTGGCCGAAACACAAATGTGCGACGGGATGCTTATTTTTATTTCACAGTGCAAGTGTAGAAAGCGATCAAAGAAAATCTGTCATGGACAGGTCCTACAGATACCAAGCGAATTGTTTCAGTGGTGGAGCAATATGCTCGCCTTCTGAGAGACGACGGTTCAAATCCCCGTCCGGTCACACAGATCTAGCGTTTCCCTGGGTTCTCTAAAACGCTCAAGGTTAATACTGGGCTGGTAGTAGTCCGTGAATTTACTGAAAAGCATTATAAGAAAAAAAGAGAGTGCTAGTGGGAAAGACGATGAAGCAAGCTTGCGAGATATGGAGATTACGGAAGACCGAATAGGGCGCTATCGTGAGTGGATTGCAACATTTTACTGTACGTTGGAAGATGAGTAAGTAGTAGAAGAAGAAGAAGAAGAAGAAGAAGAAGAAGAAGAAGGTAGTGGTGGGTGTGACGATATTCTGTGCCTTTAAAATCGGCAAAAGTATTCATGGCTCTTGCTGAATTACGTCGTCTGCAAACTCTCATCTTAGCATCGGATTTCATAGTTCAGAGGTAACCGTGAATAATAAGGCAAGTTATACCACATCTGAGGCTATATTAAATAATTGTGATGCTCTTCTTACCCCATTCAGCACACAAGATGCGAAAATTTTACGTATTATCCACCGACTGACTGGTTCCACAGAGGAGCCTTACAGCTTTTTCTATTCCCGCCAAGCTAGTTTCGTTGCGGAGGGACTTCCATTCAAGTTTTATCTAATTACAAACCTATTTACCTACACATGAACATGTACTGCAAGTACGGTTTTAACATATCAGCGCTTTTGCAGAACATTACTTTTGAAAATACAGGGTGATTCACGAAGATATGCAAATATTTTAATATGTTATTCTACAAGTAAAACTTGTACATCCGCAAATGTTTGGTTACGGAGTTACGGCTAATAAAAGATTTTGCCTGAAATTTAGCATATTCGCTAATATGAAACCATCGCAAAACTGTACGATGTTAAAGTTTCCATTTACTTCGTTGTTATTTATCTGGTGAATATAATAAAACATCTCCCAGACGTGTATCTGCAGTAGTTTTCCAGAACATCCAGAGAAGCAAAGAAGTAATTTCGTAAAATATTTGATTTATCAACTACGTGGCCTTTGTTTTGTAATATGCAGACAATTGCACAAAGTTTACAACAGAAGTTGTAGAGAATTTAATATTGGAAAAATCTTGGTGATAACGTTAACTGAAACTGTATGAATGTGTCAGCTAATCTGCATTTATTAATACCATAGCACACGTGAATTCATGTTAAACCGGGAAAAAACAAAGCTCAGTATTGAAGTTGTACAGCGTACATAAAGTTTCACAATACATTCGCAATAAGTGTTCAAAAAGGTCTCCACCGAGTTCAGTGCATTTAGCTGCACTTGTATGAACAGATTTTGTTGCTCGTTTTAGTTTCACAGCGTTGTTCTTAATTTCGTCTATTGCATTTATAATGCAAGCAAGTAATGCCTCAAATGTATTGACTTTGTCATCATAAACTATGTCTTTCATCCATCCCCATACACAAAAATCCATTGATGTTAAATCGGGTGATCTGCGTGGCCACGGACGTGTAGCGCCACGACCGATCCATTTCTGGGGAAAATGTTCATTTAAACGTGTAGTAACGGCGTTGGTGAAATGTGGAGGCGCGGCGTCATGGTGAAAATACAATTGGAATCGCGTAGCAAGTGGAACATCTTCGAGCAAGCGGGGCACTTCTTCTTGAAGGAATTGTAAGTACGTTTCGCCAGTTACAGGTCCTGAGAAAATGTTCTAATAAAGTGTGCGTTGATTTTACCACACCATACAATTATGCAAAATCGCTGCTGGAAATTGCGTTGCACTGTTGGATGTTGGTTTGCTTCGGACCATACGTGCTCGTTATGTACCGTACCTTATCAGTAAGTAAAATGTATTTGTTCAAATGGTTCAAATGGCACTGAGCACTATGGGACTTAACATCTTAGGTCATCAGTCCCCTAGAACTTAGAACTACTTAAACCTAAGGACATCACACACATCCATGCCCGAGGCAGGATTCGAACCTGCGACCGTAGCAGTCCCGCGGTTCCGGACTGCAGCGCCTAGAACCACACGGCCACCGCGGCCGGCTAACGTATTTGTGTAACAGCCGATTAGTATTTAACCAGTTGCACAACTCCAAGCGAAGGGCAGGACCTCCTGGGTGTAAAAGATGCACTTTCAGTTTATGGTAAGGATACAGATTATTGTACTCCAGTTTACGCCATATCTTAGATTTTCAAACGCCTAATCGTTGTGAGATACGTCGTGTACTGTTACCCGTACTACGTTGAACATCATACATAATATCATCATCATCATCATCATCATCTTCTTCACGTGTCGAGCTCTCGCACTGATTAAGAACGCTAGGTAGAGAACCTGTCTGCCGTAACATTCGAAATACTGAATTAATGGTTCGTGCATTCCGAATCCTCAGAGTTGGATAACGTACGCAATATTGGTTGACTTCAGATGTACCATTACCATCACATTTGCCTTAAATAAACACTATATCGGTGTATTTCTTTCTCATAAATTTGAAAGGCATCCCTATTTCATAAATAATTTACAAACTGCAAGTTACTATTAGGCTACACTTAAATACACAGTTGTTATTATGTTCTTTCAGTGAACAGTACAGAAAATTAACTCGTTTCAAGGTTAGGAAACGACTGAAACAACTCACTAACGGTAGCCAACAACGGCATAAACGTGTCTACATCCTTAATGGAAAGTAAACAAATTTACTTGTACAATAATCTTTGCTTCTCTGGATGTTCTGGAAAACTACTGCAGATACACGTCTTGGACCTGTTTTATTAGATTCACCAGACCAATGTCAACAAAATAAATGGAAATCGTGCTTTATTATAACCTTGTACAGTTTTGGGATGGCTTCATATTAGCGAAGTTGCTAAATGTCAGACAAAATCTTGTATTAGTCGTAACTCTGTAACTAAACACTTACTGATCTGTTTTTGTATGAACTTTTTTCTTTAGTTTTACGTGTAGAATAACATATTAAAATCTTTGCACATCTTCGTGATTCACCCTGTATATACACACATTAACGATAGTGACACAAAGAATGAATGAAATATTACGTCATTGTGCTTGATGATGCAGGGGTCACATTAAACATAAGCAGACAAAGAAGTTACATAAGTGTACGTAATATCAGTAACAGTGGTACCAGTCAAGTATTACTGGTGTACATGCTTGCAAACGATGACACGACGGCATTTTTAGGTATTAAGTGTTACAGAATAATTTATTTTGAACCTTGCTGACCTTTTTGTCAATACATCCGTGTCTAGTATTTGTTTCCTAGTATTTGTTTCTTAAGTATCTGTAGATTTTCTCTACAGAGAAGAATAATGCAGGCATGAAAAATTTTTGTTTTCAGTTTTTCATTTGCACTTAGTAACGGTACACTACAGTTTCTGAACTCATCGCTAGGCTCACACCCCTCTTGACCGCAATATACTAATGTAGCGTGTGACACCGCTCCACTTGCATCAGTACTTGAGAGTACCCTCTTTGTATCTGCAATTCTTCTGTTCTCCGAGGTAACACTGCCGTCTGTCACTTTGTTCGTGATCATTGTTAGCCCCGTCCGGTAGAACCACTCATTGGAGAATAAATATAGCCAATAATTTTTTATTTGTATTATGCGTTTATTATTACTCTATATATAAAGGTCTCGGTGTTTATGATTTCTGTTTTTCTTTGTCATCGTGACGTCAGCATTCAAGCGCTCCCTCCCCAAGTTAGGTAGGAGAATTGAGTCTGTGTGACGGGGTTTAGAAAAATAAGTTCATTCATTGTCGTACAGTGACGGTATGGTAAAGGACGATGACAAGACAGTCAGACGTCGTCCTGGTCTAGAATCTGGTTGGTTGAGCGAGGCAGAAAGTGCTGAGAGACCATCTGTATTCCAGGAAACAATGAATCCTATTTCTGAGCGTTTGACGCGCAGTACGAAGAAGCTCGTAGCACGTACAAGAGTATAACTTATAGCCTAACAAAAGATTATGTGGAGTATGTTGTGCAGAGGTTAACCAGTATTCGCAACTGATAACAATTATCACATAACGTTAGTGAGAACCAAAAAATTTTCCGTCAGCCTTCTGTACGTACGTGCAGCGTCGGAGTGAAGAAAATGATCCTTTATTGAAACAGCAAATTTTTTATGAAGAAGTAGCTTTCCATGTTAGTGGTACCAATAACAAACAGCTAGGTCGTGTTCGCATTTTAGGAATAGAAAATCAAAATGTTTTTTCCTCTGAACCCCGTAAAAAATGTGTATAGATCATACTTCTCAGGAAAAAACACGAAGTAATTTATTTGGTTGGTGTGTAAGTTTCTACTGATTTCCATAGATTCAATAAACACAACAGATGCACGTTCAAAATGGCTCTGAGCACTATGGGACTCAACTGCTGTGGTCATTAGTCCCCTAGAACTTAGAACTAGTTAAACCTAACTAACCTAAGGACATCACAAACATCCATGCCCGAGGCAGGATTCGAACCTGCGACCGTAGCGGTCTTGCGGTTCCAGACTGCAGCGCCTTTAACCGCACGGCCACTTCGGCCGGCCAGATGCACGTAACAGGGATTTTAGTCGTCAGTAAAATATTCTCCTTCACTATTTACAACAGTCTGCCAACGCTGGGGTAACTTTTGGATTCCGCTATTTTAAAAATCATGTGATTTTGAGGCGAAGAATTTGTCAGAGACTCTGGTATGATGTACACATAACTTAGGCAAATATTTTATCTTGTGACGCCTGGCCGCAGTGGCCGAGCGGTTCTAGGCGCTACAGTCTGGAACCGCGCGACCGCTACGGTTAGGTTAGTTAGGTTTAAGTAGTTCTAAGTTCTAGGGGACTGATGATCTTAGAAGTTAAGTCCCATAGTGCTCAGAGCCATTTTTTTGTGACGCCTGTTACAATTTAATGTTGACAGGAGCCTCTACCTGTGGACATTTGCTAATGAACATTGATTCCGAAGTACGATATATGTAATCTGGCTGTTATCTAAAGCCGTGGCTTGGGATAATCCTTGTTTTGTCAATTTTGTGTATGACAAGAGGCGCTCGGCTTCAGTAATCTAAAGTACCATCATGTGATGTAACAAGGCCCACTATTTCTGAAGAAGGTATTTTTACAAATATCGAAACCTAGGCCAGGGGCTAACAAGCTTTTGTTTGCAACTGGTTGGCTGATTTTTCAAACTCTTCAGATTTACACAGTTGCTGTTTCGCAGCCATGTTTAAGACTTTCAGATTGATGTTTGATTCATTTTATGTGAATAGGGAACTAGATGAGATGCAGCCCGCCCTCAGCATCTTGATCGTCTTCAGCACGACACAGGCTCTTCTCAGCGCGTGACCTCTGCAAATTACTTATATAATGATTTAATTACTTCAGCTGCAGTGGCGATAGGCCATTGCTTGTTACGAAGTATCTGTATATTCATCCTGTGGTTCACTACTGTGCTTTCGTAATGTAGAGTAGTGTTATGTTTGTGTATAGCTATAGGTGAGTATGAAATGGAACGCAGAAAGAAGTTGATTTCAGTGCTTGTGCGTAATTTGGTTTTCCTGAATAGTATCAAAGGGTCGCCAGGTCTTAATATTTCCATCCGACATACGGATCACCTCGACGTTATCAGGTGGCTTGTCTCCATAAAAATGGAGAAGTTTGAGTGTTAACATATTATATAGACATTCTGTGCAAGGAAAGCTATACGTCATGGCCTCCTCTTCAAATGGTCGAATGACTAAATTTCTTCTTCGCTGAGCGAAAGCATGTTAAGGTGCATTGTAAGCTACCTCGGCAGTGGAAGCGGAACGTGGTGTTAATTGCGGATATGATTCTCTTACCTCTAGATTAACATAAAGGATATGTTCTGTTGGAAAGATATAAAATCATTTTTGAAGGAACATTGCGACACCAAAAGTTGTCTGCAGTAGAATCTGGATAAGAACTTGTTGCGTGTTGCGCAAGTGGCATCCTAGTACGGAAAGCAATTGTTGCACAAATATTTGACATGTGGTACACCACCCATTGTAGACAGATTGGTACCTAACAAGGGAACCTCCCCATCGCACCCCCCTCAGATTTAGTTATAAGTTGGCACAGTGGATAGGCCTTGAGAAACTGAACACAGATCAATCGAGAAAAGAGGAAGAAGTTGTGTGGAACTGTGAAAAAAATAAGCAAAATATGCAAACTAAGTAGTTCATGTGCAAGATAAGCAACTATAAGGAGAGTATGGGCTCAGTAGCACCGTGGTCCCGTGGTTAGCGTGAGCAGCTGCAGAACGGTAGGTCCTTGTTTCAAGTCTTCCCTCGAGTGAAAATTTTTACTCTCTTTATTTTCGCAAAGTTATGATCTGTCCGTTAGTTCATTGACGTCTCGGCTCACTGTAATAAGTTTAGTGTCCGTGTTTTGCGACCGCACCGCAAAACCCGGCGATTAGTAGACGAAAGGACGTGCCTTTCCAATGGGAACCGAAAACATTTGATCGCAAGGTCATAGGTCAACCGATTCCTCCACAGGAAAACACGTCTGATATATTCTATACGACACTGGTGACGGCATGTGCGTCACATGACAGAAATATGTTGTCGATCCACCTAACTTGTACACTTGGCGAATGGGTGAAAAGATTCTTCTGCCTTGCCCGATTAGGTTTTCTTGTGGATGTCATAATCACTCCCAAAAAAGTGATGAAAACATAAGAGTTTGTCACATAAACGGGAACAAATGAATTCAACACCTTCACAGTCGCACAGTTTTCCCTGTGCTCTGTCAAAACATATGTTTTTAACGTTTTCAAATGTTTCCGTGTGTGGACTGTCAAATCCTGCATATGTCCAAGCAAATCTGAACATGTCCTGGAATTTTGGAGAGCGACGTTGATTATGTGAGAGTACCTGAACTTTGATAATTGTCTGAAAATAAAAAATTAAACTTTTCACTCCAGGGAAGATTTGAACCAAGGACCTCTCGTTCCGCAGCTGCTCACGCTACCCACGGGACCACGGCGCTACTGGGCCCACAGTCTCCTTGATGTTGTTTATCTTGCGCACGGACTACTCAGTTTGTATATTTTGCTTATTTTTTTCATAGTTCCACATAACTTCTTCCTGTTTTCTCGATTGATCTGTGTTCAGGTTTTCAAGGCCTATCCACTGTGACAACTTATAACTAAATCTGGGGAGGGGGGGGGGGTGCGATGGGGAGGTTCCCTTGTAAGTATTCATCCTCTTAACTTCTCATTAATATAGACTGATGCGCCAAAACAACGTGACAACTGCCCACCACGGGACTGAATGCAGTCTGGTGGCGTTGCAGCCACGTGACGTGGTAACGAAAGTACGCAAATAGAGCACAGGCGGTTGGCGGATGATTCTAGCGACGACATGAGGCTGAATAGGGAAAATCCAGTGACATAGGCGACTTTGACAAATGCAGATTGTCATATCGCGGCGCCTTGGACGGAGCTTCTCGGAAACGGCGAAGTTAATCGGCTCTCCGCGTGCTACTGTCGTTAGCATCTATGGAAAATGGTTACAAGGCGGTGAGGTCACGAGAAGGCAACAAGGTGTTGAACGTCCAATCCTCGTCATGGAGGGCGGAGGCGAGCCAGCTCTGTAAAACAGGATAGGCGGCGATCTGTGACAGATCTGACGTCAGAGCACAATTGTGATGCAGGCACAAGTGTTTCGGAGCACAGTGTGAAGTGCACATTTTAGAACGTGGATCTCCACAACCAACGGTCTCTATGTGTTGCAATCTTAACCTAACGACGTGGACAGTTAAGATTGTAGTTGGCACTGGATCATAGATGTTTGACCGCGGATCAGTGGAAACGTGTTGCCTGTTCGGACGCATCACGTTTCTTGTTACACCAGTTCAGTGATCGTGTCCGGATATGCCGTCGTCCAGCAGAACGGCTTCTCGAAACACACACCACGCCAAGGACGCTGGCCGGTGGGGTATGTTACACTGAGGTGACGAAAGTGGTGGGATAGCTAGCTATATGCACATATACAGATGACAGTATCGCATACATATACCTAAGGGCAGTGTATTGGCAGAGCTGTCATTTGTACTCAGGCGATTCATGTTAAAAGATATCCGACATGCTTGTTGGCCGCACGACGCGAATTAAGAGACTTTGATCGCGGAATGGTAGTTGGAGCTAGGCGCGTGGGACGCTACATTCCGGAAATAGAATATTCAGTATTCCGAGATCCGAAGTGTCAAGAATTTGCCGATAATATCATATTCCAGGCATTACCTCTCACCACGGACAACGAAGTAGCCGACGACTTTTACATAACGACCGAGAGCAGCGACGTATGCGTAGAGTTGTCATTGCTAACAGACAAGCAACACTGCGTGAAATAACCGTAGAAATCAATGTGGAACGCACGACGAATGTCTCAGTTAGCACTGTACGCCGAAATTTGGCATTAATGCGCTATGAAAGAAGACGACCGACGCGAGTGCATTTGCTAACAGCACGACATCGCCTGCAGCGCCTTTCCTGGTCTCGTGACCGTATCGGTTGGTCGTGGTCTGGTCAGATGAGTTCCGATTTCAGTTGCTAGGAGCTGATGATCAGATTCGAGTGTCGCGCAGACCTCACGAAGCCGTGGACCCAAGTTGACAGCAAGGCACTGTGCAAGCTTGGTGACTCCATAATGGTCTGGGTTGTGTTTACGTGGAATGGACTGTGTCCTCTGGCACCGCTGGACCGATTATTTGTTGGAAACATTCTGCTGCTTGGAGATCATGTGCAATCATTCATGGAATTCATGTTCCCAAACAACGATGGAATTTTTATGAATGACAATGCGCCATGTTATCAGGCCACAATCGTTCGTGATTGGTTTGAAGAACATTCTGGACATTACAAGCGAATGACTTGGCCACCCATCGAACATTTATAGGACGTAATCGTGCGCAAAATGCTTCACAGGCAAAACTTTAACAATTATGGACGACCATACAGGCAGCGTGAGTCAATATTTCTCCAGGGTACTTCCAACGACTCATTCAGTCCAATTCACGTCGAGTTGCAGCATAACGCCGGGCAAATGGAGGTCCGATATTTTGTTACGGAGAATCCCGTGACTTCTGTCACCTCTGTGTATCACTTGGGCTTCTATGGGCCGGGTGGTTGTGATTGAAGGCACCACGACAGCCTTGGACTTCATGGACATTGTTGCGGAGCACCTACGTACCTTCATACTTAATGTCTTCCCCGTCTGTGACGGCGTCTTCCAGCATGATAACTGTTGGTGTCACAAGATCATAGTTATGCTACAGTGATTTGAGGAGCGTGATGATGGACTCTCGTTGACGTCTTGCCTACGAAATTCGCCTGATCTGAACCGGTTAAAAATGTCTGCAGCGGTATCGGTTGCTAGCTTCGGTGCATACAATACACCGGTCCGTAGCGTACAGAAACTGTTTGACTTGACCGTAGACACATTGTGCTTCATACCCCGGAATCTACAAGGACTTTTCTCATCGATATCACGCAGAATCGGTGCTGTATTGCTTCCTAAAGATGAGCCAATATGCTTTAAAGCTGGTGGTAATAACTGCACCACTCATCAGTTTGTAATACTTTATCGCTGTAAGATGGAGTATTCTTTGTAATCCTCTGTAGAGTTATTGTCAGATGTCGGCTCATGTAATGCTACTAGTAAATTTTGTTCCACCTGTAACTGCCTCAAGCGCTAATAATAACTCTGAACCTGTACCATTTATCTGATTCCGTGGAGAGATGAAGTCGAAACAAGTTTTATCTACAAGTAGCGTCGCGTGTAAGGTTAAAGGTTATCGTCTCTGCAGCGCCAGTAAAATCAAGATAATGCACAATCAATAAATTGCGCAAGAGCCCTGCCCAGGGATCACAACAAGATTGGAAGGCCAGTGCCCGGATTCCTATCTATTAGAGAATTGTTTTTCGTTTGCGACGAAGTCC
The DNA here is from genome assembly GCF_023864345.2 of Schistocerca serialis cubense. Lineage (NCBI taxonomy): Eukaryota > Metazoa > Arthropoda > Insecta > Orthoptera > Acrididae > Schistocerca > Schistocerca serialis. The sequence continues at coordinate 715,151,535 of NC_064638.1, forward strand.
TTTCTAAAATTATAAGTGCCAATATTTTTAAAATAAAGTATAAAGTTACGGTTTGATAAAATGGTGCAGAAGGTCTGGAATTTTCATTATATGATGTAAAATTTTAATACGGTGTCTGTAGGAGGGTGTAGGAGAACCGGAGCAACAGAACTCAAGATAGCAGTGTCAGTGTTCCGCAGATATATTTGTGTATTGACTTCTGTGATTCTGAGTGAACAGTCAGCAGAATGTTACTATATTTGGTGTACAATAATTGCCAGAAACAGATGTGTAACAGTCGGTCTGGAATAGCAGCCAGGGTTAGAGTTGTTTTGGTTTTTAATAGAGGCGATAGACAGCGATCATACCGCAGTAGCACTTCAATATCTGCAGTCGAACAGCAATGAGAGTTAGTAATCTCCTTACTGTAAGACCTGTGTTGTAAGAGTCATAAGGTGGGATTCAGAAAGTTATTTCCCTTGTTTTCTATTTTCATTTCTTTTTAATCTATTAATGAGTCATATTAAGAAATGATATGACAACGGAAATTATTTTCATCTTACATTTCTAGGGGGGGGGGGGAGGAGAGTATAAATAAAACCACTGCTGTAAAAGGAATAGTTACTGTAGTTATCCATTAATCATATTATTTCAATAGTCACCAAGTTCGTGTAGCTATTAGGACTGCACGATTCGTCTCGTGTCTCTTTAATCAGCGTGGGAGTGTCGTAGCTATGACCAACGAACTGCAGGGGTATACGTTGCAATTCGGGCGATGTGCATGGTGTTGAATGTTATTCACAAAACTCTGAATGCTCACGTTCCAAAATGAGTAAAGAAATGTCCACCATGCGTTTCGCTTAATCACCGCGACGCACAAATGAGAGAAATTTGACTCCAGGCATACGGGTACCGACAATTTTCCGCCTCACTTACCGTAGAATGAAAGGGATAGAAAAGGGAGGGGGGAGGGTGTTGAGACTAGTAAGCTATTCGCATACAGCGGAGAGTCTTGCGAAATACATTTGTAACTACATAAACGTTCATCATCGGTAACAAATCCTTTTTTCGCTATTTATTTACAAAGTGGATGAAAAGAGCCATCTAGTGAACCTAGACAAAACGTAGGACTTCATTAAGTTACAACACTGGTTGAAGGGCTCGTGCCTTTGATATGGCGTTTTGACGTCGAACCTTGAGATATTTCATCAGAAATGTAGCCTATGCCAGAGATTAGTAATTTGTATGAATCAGCGTCCGCTATTAATTTTCTATGTTGGGAGTCTATAGATACAGTTATAGAAGCGAATGAATTACCCCTTCAGAAAATCTTTGTTAAATTTTGACCTGACGCGGGTACACTATTGAAAATAGCACAGTGGAATTGTGTACTTGAGTGTAAACAATTGATAAACTACTTCTGTGCTATCAGTTCACATCAGAAGCAAAAAATGAAGAGTGGTGTTGGAGAGGAGGCTAGTTTTCTAAGAGAGTCACCGCATTCAGAGCTGAGACGGTGGAAACTGCTACCGTGGGCAGGCTGGCGCCGTTGCTGTGGGCAGCTGCTGGTGCCTGGAATGCTCTTCCTCTGCACACTCCATTATGCAGCGCCGAGACAGTATTTGCATTGCCAGTGCAGTGGCAGAATGTGAGTAGTGCACACCTGCTGTGCCGCATGCATATTCATGTTGGAGACTACGCTGATGCTCGTTGCCTGTTCGTCCCTCAGGTTGTGGAACAAGTGGACTTGCTTTGGACGACGCTCCATTTGTAGTCTTTCATTCGATTTAGTTTACCTGCTACTCACGAGAATCACATTACTATTTACTAAAAGCACATTTGCCGTTTCCTCACTGGGCTAGCTCACATATGCTGCCTCTGTGTCGTCACAGGAGAGCAGCTACTTCCGTAACGTGCTTGTAGTGCACAAACAGATTCATTACAGCGATAAAATGAGTCAGGAGCAGTGTACCACAGGTCTGTCGAGGAGTGAAATGTTCCGATTATTGGGGAGAAGCACAGGTTATTCCTGTTGTGGAGAAGGGTCGTCGAAAAGACGCATTGAACTCTAGTCCTTTATCCCTCACGTCGGTCTGTTGGAGAGTTTTGGAACATGTTTCTTGTTCGCGTATTTCGACGTTTTTGGAGACCGAAAATCTACTGTGCAGGAATCAATAAAGCTTCGAAAAACAACGATCGTTTGGGATGCATTTCGCTCTGTTCGTACACGAGACCCAGAAAGCAGTAGACAGCGACTTCCGTAAGGCGTTCGGTAGAGCCCCTCACACTGCCACCTAAGCTGTATCAGACCAACTGTGTGATTGGATTGAAGAGTTTCTAACAAAAATTCCACAGCATGTGACTCTCAATGGAGATATCGCCTGAGACACGTAAAAGTAACTTTGGGCGACGCCAAGGGAGCGTTACCAGTCCATTAGTTTTCACTTACATATGTAGTAGATAACGTCGGATATTGTATGAGGCTTTTCCCTGATGACACAGTTGCATGTAGACAAGGCACAGAGCTAGAAAATTTTAGCGAAATGCTGGAAGGCCGACAGAGGATCGACGCGTGGTGCTGGGAGTGACAGTTGACCCTCAACATAAACAAATGGAACGTATTGCGAATACGTAGACAGAATGACCCTTTATTGTATGACTACACGATTGCAGTGCAACCACTTAAAACAAGTACTTCCGAAGATATCTAGGAATATATTTACGTAGCGATTTACATCGGCACGATCAAAGTAAACTAATCGCAGGTAAAGCAGATGCCAGACTTATTCGTCGTTAAAATCCTCCAGGAATGTAGTACAGCCACATAAGAGGTAGCTTACAAAATCCTCGTCCGACCAGTACTGCATAGCCGGCCGCTGTGGCCGAGCGGTTCTAGGCGCTTCAGTCCGGAACCGCGCTGCTGCTACGGTCGCAGGTTCTAGACCTGCCTCGGGCATGAGTGTGTGTGACGTCCTTAGGTTAGTTAGGTTTAAGTAGTTTCTAAGTCTAGGGGACTGATTATCTCAGATGTTATGTCCCATAGTGCTTAGAGTCATTTGAACCATTTTTTGAGTACTTCATATCGCTCTTTAAGTATGGGATCGGTACCAGATAGGATTGTTAGAGGAAACAAAGAAGATCTAAAGAAGAGCAACATGTTTCGTTACAGGTTCGTTTCTTCAGCATGAAAGCGTCACGGAGACCATCAACCAACTCCATTGGCAGATACTGAAAGAGTGGCGTTCTGCATCACGCTGTGGTTTACTGTTAAAATTACGAGATCCTATGTTCCTAGAACAGTCAACAAATACAACGCTTCCCCCTACCTATATCTCGCAAAGAGACCATGAGAGGAAGCTCGAGAGATTCGAGCCCACACTGAGGCTCACCGGCGACCGTTCTTTCCGCGAACCATATCTGGAACAGGAAAGACGGATGAAGTGACAGTGGCACACAAATTATCCTCCGCCACACACCGCAAGGTGGCTTGCGGAGTTCAGATGTCAAGTGAAATCTCGATCTTTATCGTTGAAATCCTTTTCTGTGACCGGTTTCAGCTGCGAATTAACTACCTTCAGAGCAAGCTCCGTCATCTGATATCAGTAACAAGCCAGTTATAGGCCTGTCGTTGCGTGAGGGTGTGAAGATACCAGTTGATACGATAACATGTGTATCTTATAAGCAAATGGATGGGTATGATCTGAGGATAGCTAATCATCAGGTGGATAGCGTCACTAAAACATATTTATGCGTTCAGCTGTCAATAACGTTAACGTAAAGATAAGACAAAAAGTCCGTGACGCAAGCCCGTGTCCGGGCATTGGTCTGACTGCGGGTAGGGTGTAGCCTTTATTCGCCACGGCACTACGACAGGAAGGCTGACATGTCCATCGCTTCGGCCGCTTTTTACCCACGGGAAAGAACCCCGGTACTCTTTTGATAGCAGATTGAAGGGACTAGAGGCCGTTCTGGAAGGAGTGAAGCGAGGAAAATTCTTCGCTCCTACCAGGGATTGAACCGGGACCTCCAGAGCCGGAGTCTAGCGCTCTGCCAGCTGGGCCACCGTGAAACTGTAACTACACAAAGGGATCACTTTCTTCGTTGCACATAATGTCGACCGACGTGTAAAATTAATCCATGTAGCATCAGTGTGTAAGTTTTCAGGCTGAGTTCCTTACTTCCGTGAGGGATCGAGATTATTGGATATTATAATTTTGTTTGGTTTAAAATGTTGCACCTGGGTAAAATTGTTTTTAGTGTAAAACTTTTAAGTGTGTGAACACGGAAACAAGATTTCTTACAGACATACTCCTAGTCTCAAATATGTCACATGTACACTGCTGTGCACTGGGCAGTGATTTTTCTTCCTCAGAACTGCGCTCTGGAAGCTGTTACAGGCTGTGTTTCATTTTGTTGGCAGTCTTGCATTAACAAATCAGTTAGTAGTTAGTACGTACTAAAACGAATAGCCCTGTATCTGAATATGATATAAATGTCTGCGGGACTTTTTGCAATATTCCGTCAAAAATGGTGTAAAAGAAGAAAAGGATAGGGGAACAGGAAATAAAAAGATTAATAGCAAGCAAGATGCTATATTAGCAAAATAGTGAGCGACAGTGTTCCATACTTTTAAACGAAATGATTGTAGTCACATCTATAAAAGGAAAAAGACCTACAACCATATGCCTGGCGAATAGTATACTGTTTGAAATACAGGGCATTTTTCTCGTATCTAGAACGGTCAGTTCTCTGTAGCCGAAGCTGCTTTCTTGTAAACTTTCATTTCTTATTGATTCAGTTTGCCTCTGTACTTAGTCCTCTGACTGAGAGGGCGTTTTCAGACATTACACTTACAACTGTCTTCTGCAACACACATTCCATACGTATCGTTTGGAGGTTGAGCTGGCATTAGAATAAGATTAGTGATTCCATGGAGTGTGAACAACGTGAACAGGGATTCGTTTTAGGAAACGGCGTTAAGCTTTGAGCACTTGTACTGTACACTGAACGACATCCACAACATGGCATTCCATGGAAAACATGGTGTGCAATTTGTTGCAGCGGCTTGTAGACAAGAGATCATTCGCGCCAAGTACAAAGGATCACGATAGATGTCTAGCAGTTCGCATGAAGGATATGGGGAGCGACTGTTGAGACGAGTAGGTGATGATATTGAAATAAGTGTGCATAGAAATGGAGCTGCTCAAGGAGTAACGACACGCTTGCTTGTACCATTCTCCACGAGCAGATTTAGATGTATATCACAACAACGTGTAAAAAGCTCACAGACCAGAAGATCGCCAGACCAGACTGAAGTTCTGCCAATGAATTTTAAGGCGAATCACTAAAAATTCGTTTACAGTATACATTTTATTTACGGTTGAGGCGGGGTTCACACAGTGTGGGATAATAAATTACCACAATAACGACGTCTGGACAGTTACAAATCCTCCAGCAGTCATGGAAGCAATGTATCTGGTTCCTTTTAGCATCCGTGGTTGGGCGGGAATAATGGTTGACAGACTCATAGAACAAAGTTGACTGGACGAATACACAAGTGCCCTTTGTCATCCACGCTACAGTAGAAAAACATTACTCTCTCAGAAAGACAACGGATGAGGTTTATGCGCATTAGAAAACTTGCACACTCAACTCACTTCAATCCTTTAATTTTCTGGTAATATAACATAAAATTTGCGCCCACGAAGATCATGAACACGTTACAGGAACATGTGACCAGATACGAGGGCGAGAGTGAGTGTTCCATGTGATTCTTTGAGGAGGGGTTGAAGGATGTGCAATATTAAGCGTTAACTATATCGAGCGGCATCTGTTGCGTCATAGCACAGAATGACTCAAATGTCAATTATTTATTTCTGGTTTTAATTTTGTGGGACCTTGTTGTCTAAACGGTCCAGTCACATTAATGCGGCTACCACCTGTGTTCGACATCAACGTGCAGTAATAACCCACAGAACGCAGGTGGCAGCACAAGCAGTGAAGGGTATATAACGCGTGTCCAGGGACGTGGAAAACAGGGCGACCTTTTACAAACGCTGAAACAGAGCATTTTATCTGACGTCCAAAAGTGCATGATCATTGGCTTCGTATCAAGGGAATAAGCATTTTCGAAATGGCTAAGTTGTCAAACTCTTAGCGTGCCGTCGTAGTTAACGTGTACCTTTGGTGGCGAAATGGCGCTATCCAAACCCGACGCCGAGGCTACTCGGTTATGATGCACCACGTGGCATAGATGACACGAGTGAACGACAGCTGCAGAAATGTGTATGGGCGAACAGATGTGCAACTATTGAGCAGCTGAACGCCAAGATGAACCAAGTGACTCCTCAACGACCGTTCTGCTAACTTCGTTACGTATGGGCCTCTATAACTGACGTCTGCTTCATGCACTCAAGATGACAGTTGTTCATCGGAGACGAATGCTGGAATCTGCGTGCGAATACCACAACTGGACTTCCACTGAGTGGCGATAGGTGGCCGTTTTAGATGAATCGCGTTTTATGCCCCATCGGGCAGATGACAGTTCGTGTGTACGGCGCGAAACGTCTGAAAGCAAACACGCCGCATCAGAAAATGACAGGGACGTACTCAGTTGGGCTGTAAGCACCATGAACCCTCAACGGAGAAATAAAACGGAGCTGCGCACGGTAATAGATTGGTTGGTTGGTTGGTTTTTTGGGGGAAGAGACCAAACAGCGAGGTCATCGGTCTCATCGGATTAGGGAAGGACAGGGAAGGAAGTGTTGGCATTGCTGCACATCGATGTCGGTAACTTCCAGAACCTCACTGAGTCACTTCGTGCACGTCTGCCCTGCAAAGGGTGGTTATTCAGGCTTTTAACGGGCGGTCACGTTAAAGCCACTGGACAGTGTAGATTTGACAAGTTGTGTCGCCTCTAATAATTAGGAACACTTTTTCAAAGATCTAGCACAAAAAATAACAAGCAATGACAGCGATAACATGGTCCTTCCTCGTTAACGAGCTGTTTTATTCGCGCCTGCCGCTCCTGTAGAATAATCTACAAACCTACAGCTTAACCCGGTATCACCAGTGGTTGTTTACACTGTACAGGCGTGTTCGACGATTACAGCGGGTCGTGCCGTACGCCGTGTGTACGGCGCGAGTCGCGCACCTTTTAACCGTAGCCACGGGAGAATGTAACAGGTGCCTCGCGTGCCGCATGAGCGCGCCGCCAGCTTTTGAGAGATTATAAGCGGGGCGGAAATGACGCTTCACGCACCACGAAACAGGCTACTTTATTACGAGGCCGTGGCCGTGGTATCGGAGAAGCTAGTAAGCACGCCTGTGCCGGGAAACGATGTTGTCGCTGATCTAGTTATTGCACGTTTTCCTCATCGGTTACTCTTTGTTAAACCACTCCCAGTGCGTTGTTGCTCTTTTATAGCTTCCGGCTGTTAACTGTCGATTAAATGATACAATATTGAAACGATACAACCTCTGGCAGTGATTATTTTTGTTTCCTGTCGAATTCTGATCTTATTCTTACATAACAGACCAGAGTTTTACGTCTTGTTCATTTTATTTAATTACTTCTTGTGGGCTTAACGTCCCATCGTCATTGTCGTCTTAGAGATGACATAGTGAATCACGGGCGAAATTAATTCATAGGAATCCGTTAAGTTAGCTGTTCTGACGCTTGCCGAAAGTTATTACAATTGCGCCTAGCTAGACTAGTTTTTTTATATCAAGTGAGGGTAAAGAAAGGGGCTCTCAAGAATCCATTGCTGTAACAACTGCCTAACGAGAATTTGACAGTGGTGTACCGTATGCTTCTTACTTTTCAATTACTGTGTATTGATAATTGGACGAAAAGAAACTGCTAGATTTTGCATTATGACGGAAAACTGTAGACCGCTGACAACATGTAAAATAATTTTTATTACTACTAACAGTGTAACCGTACGCTGTAGCGAAGGAAGATCAGGAAGTACAACGAACTCCTGTTTGCTGTAACAAATTACAACGGTTTCCGCGCGATAGTAAGACCTTTGTTTCTTTTTTTCGTGTAGTAACCACATTACCGCGCTCGAAGTAGTCGGGTGATCGTAGTTTTTTAATAGCGTCTGGTGTAGGCGCTCGCCGTTGAATCAGCTCGTCGGATTATCATCATAGAATGAATGCAACTTCGACTTTTTTGAAATGACTTCGCGGACTTGCTTTTTACGAGCAGCACTATTCAGTTGATATACAAGCCACAGTTCGGATAGAGGAGGTAAACAGAAAAGAAGGATCACGGGTGCATCACGGGTGAAGTGCTTGACTCGAAATGAACGTTAACAATCATGGGAGATCACTTGATTGGTTGCTCATCTCAGGGGTGTATCTTGGCTGGAACCGCAAAATGAGGTACCGCAGTCAGAGCGCCAGGTTTACGGCGAAGATGCACTACAGTGACTGAGAACATCGTGAACACCACGCATGGGCGCGAGTGCGTCTCGTCAGCAAGAGCAATCTCTTGTTTCACCATGTGTAGTTTCGAATAGGTTTTGTATTTTGAACCAAATATTTGCATATATTACTGACATGTCTCCAGTGAGCGTGGTAGTTCGTCAAATGTTAAAACGAAAATTAGATATCAAATTACTTATGTACCTTCAGGTAATGTACAACAAATCCTCAGTAAGTACCCGATTCCTCATCGAATAGACTACTCGCACCGCTTTCAGTCGAAGTTCAGGCACTTCCGCAGTTTCTTGGTGGTACAGAATCACAAAGGATTGTCTGTTTATGCCACTGGGGTTCTTATTCGAGATATTTTCGCTTCATGTCGTTATTCTTTGCAAGTACTTGCGACGTTAACGATAAGAGTTTTGGCCCATGATGCAACAGTCTCTTTCTTCACACTGAGTGTACGTGAAACTGATTCCCGTGTTAAAATAGAAATCACGTATTTCATTACTGCGACAGCCCGTACCTAAAGAGGTTCATAAACGTGGCTCTTTTAGAAAAAAATATGTTCAGGGAAACTGGCCGAGAACCTTGTTACACATGCTGATAGCACGAAGGAAGGAATAGAGAGTAGTGAAACACTGGAGAAAGCGCGGGAACTGAATTATTAAGTCTCATTGCAGTCTGGTGTCTCACTTACTTTCACAGTGATCACCGGTTTCGTTAACTTGTAGAAAGTTGTCATATGAAACGCAGTTACGAGGCTAACAGTCTGTTTAAAGTGCTGTACAGGCTAAAAGGCCCTCTGTGCTGCTCGGAGTGGAGAATGAAAAGTGAAAACAAAAGCCTGAAGAATTTGCCGTCACACTGGTGTCCACAGTTCTCCTAAAGTGGTTGATGGAGGTCATTTGTGTGCAGACGCTATACTTCTGTTGGTCGATTGAGGCTGCAAGGCATTTTTCAAACTATCATTCCCGATCATAGTTACGTGACAGCTTGAAAAAGGCCATGCTGCCGAAATTTACCAGCTGCAGAAAATTGAATATCATACAGGAGTACTGCATTTGCGGATGAATGATTTTCTTTAACACTTGAAACTGGCTGGTTGCTCTGCACTTCGATTGATCTGTGTGTGAACGAAATCATTGATCATTGTAAAGATAAATGCGGTGGTAGACAACGATAAAAGACACTATAGAAGCTTCTTATGAAAGGTCAGCGTCGATATCTTCAGTGACTGACCGCTGGCACAGTTGCAAATGGGTGGAGGAACGAGGCGGTTGTGGCTTACGTCAGCAACCATCCCAATCTTCGCATAAGCACGGAAAAGTTGCGTCAGGATGGTTAACGAGGAGCTGAATCATTTTTAATCGAGTATGAGCCCGCTAAGGAATAGCTGCCCCACTAGTACTTCTGCGTGAATCCCGTCAGTTCAAAAAGTTTCGAGATTGGATTATTTAATGAGTACAACGAACTGAACGTTCATACAAGTCACCAGGAAAATCCTGCTTTGGGATGTTGTTCAACTCGCGCGTCATATTCACACCTCCTTCGATCTTGGCGAATCACCAGAGACCCATTCTACATTTTGTCGCTTTGTGGTAGCTTCGTAATACCAACTATCGTCACCCTTGACAGTTTATTCCAGAAAAGAATTGTCCGCTTTTTTCATTTCAGTCAATCAAGATATGCGGGACAGACATTGCACTTTCGTTTCTCCACTTCGAAACATTCTGGAGAATGTCTTGAACACTTGATTCAGAGATTTTGCTCCTTTGCCATTTGACACAACAACAACGTTGACACACTACGGCCGCGCGTTTATTGCTTAACACTGCCTGCAGTTGCTGTCACGCTTGCAGTTGTGAAACTGACTTGTCGAATGCGCATCTGCTGTTCACAGTTCTTAGTCCACGCTGCCATGGTAGGTACTACGCTGACGTCGTCTGTACGCCAGGAATAACATCAGTTTTCACAATCTTTGAGTGGACGGTGTGCACTCCGCAAGCCACTGTACAGTGCGTGACAAACGGTATATCGTATTAATACTGTCGAGTTTTTGTCTTATTCCATACATATACTGAGTGAGAGGGAAAAAGTGACCTAATCTGTATTATCTTATTCTAATGATCCCGATGCGAGGTACGCAGTGGTGACAGCATAATCGTCTTAGTCTTGTACGAATACAGATTCTCTAAATTTACCCAACACAGTTTCGCAAGAGCCACGTCGTCCTTCTTCCAAGGATTTACATTTACGTTCCCTGTGCATTATTGTTAAAACTTCGCGTGGGATATACCGACATGTAATGATACTACAGGGCGTGGCGCAGAAACTTCCCTATTTGAAAAACGAACCTCACATCGGCTGTTGCTTGTTGTTCTGGGGAGTCGAGCGCTTTCCAAAGGGTGGGGATTAACTTTTGTTGAGCTTGGTTTACTAGCGATCATGCAGTGGACAGCAGAGGAGCGCGCTTTCGCCGTGGCGACTTGGTTTTCCAGTGGCCGTTCGGTCATCGCAGCGCAACGTGCATTCAGGAAACAGTTTAATATCGCGCCTGCAGATCGTGTTCTTGATCGAAAATAGGTTGTTGTACTGTACAGAGAAAGAAACAAGGACTTTCAAGAAGCATTAGCACATAAGAAAATGTCGAGAAAGTCAGACTGGCGATATTGAATTCCCCCCAAGCGAACTGCACACAAACATGCAGCTACTCTTGCAGTTACTGATCGCACAGTGACACGAATTCTTCATGAAGACTTGAAATTTCATTCATACACTCTTAAAATGGTGCACACACTTAAACTACGCGAATTTTTCCCACGAAAAAAAATGTATATGAAACATTGATCGAAAACCTGCCTCATGACAACCTTGTGTTCTTCAGCGACGAGGCACATTTTCGTTAGTTTGGATGCGTGAATGAACCAAACATGCGATACTGGAGTGGCACGAATTCCGAGAATGCATGTTCCCTGCATACGGAACATGTGACTCTTTCGTGTGCGTTATCCAAAATTGGCATTATTAGCCCTCGATATTTCTAAGAGGACGACAGGCCAATTACGCTCACTTCCGAGAGTCATGTCCAGAGGAGTACGTTCTTCCCGAGTTTGAAGAAATAGACATAAGGGACGTAGAGTTTAGAGAACACGGCGTCACGACTCACACGGCACGAACGTCAGTGACACTTGCCGCGATCACTTCCCGGACCGTCTCACCTCTTAGAGGGAGTGATTTACAGTGGCCAGCACGCTCGCCAGATTTAGCCTCCTGCGACTTTTTCTTATGGGGCCATCTTAAATCCTTGGTGTATACCAATCGTCCATGGGCCCTGGATGAGATGCGGAACAATATTCGTGCTGCTGTTGCCAACATAGACAGAGAAATGGTGGACAGATTGGACGGAAACTTCCGATTTCGACTCTCCAAGTGCACTGAGCAGAACGAAGGCCACCTTCAAGACAACATTTTCGAAACTGAACGAAACAAAACTTTAAATACACCATGGGCGTGGAGCGCACTGTTCCTGATTGAGACAAACCTGAAGAAAGACAATTTTCAGTACTTTCTGTTTTACGATTTTTTTAATTGGGCAGTTCCTACGCAGCACCATGTTCTTGTCTGGGCGCCTTCGAATTCATTCAGTGTCTGTTGTCATGAGTGCGGCGCACGGGACTAGCCGAGCGGTCTTGGGCGCTGCAGTCATGGACTGTGCGGCTGGTCCCGGCGGAGGTTCGAGTCCTTCCTCGGGCATGGTTGTGTGTGTTTGTCTTTAGGATCATTTAGGTTAAGTAGTGTGTAAGCTTAGGGACTGATGACCATAGCAGTTAAGTCCCATAAGATTTCACACACATTTTTTTGTCATGAGTGCCTGATGAGGAGTCCGAACAATGGAGCTATATTAGTAGTCGCTCTAGCGGCTTGTATGCAGTTTCCTTTACTGATCCACTGCATTTTCTGAGAACTCTTACAACAAATCTGAGTCTCCCATTCGCCTTCCCTAATACTGAATTTAAGTGGCGGACCTAGTCATCAAGAAACATTGCCGTAGGTGAAAGTAGTAAGAAATGCTGTAAGTGTTTGTCAATGAGGAAAAAATGTCGAGTTGCGTCGTGGTACAAAGTCCGCGTTAGATTGTAAATTTCTCCATAACTGGCTGGGAAAATCAGTTCAGAGTTTGGAGGAAGGCAAAGGCTTACTACTGCAGCATACACACTTTCCAGAGGCGTTTAAAACACTAGTCGAAGCCGTTATAGAGGCCCAGCCCAGTCACCATGCAAAGAGAGGGTTAAAATACAATTAAAATTACTGTTCGCAATCACAGATTCAGGCTGGTTATATAATTACGAGTTCAGTGGTAGTAGGCATGGGGCTCAAGACCAGTTTATTAAAAAGACAATGAATTTAATTCGTTTGATTATGTATTGAAAGTAATTTTCTCAAACCATCTGTAACCACAGGTAGCTTGCGTGAGTAAACGACTATCAAATAGTGGGGATGGAGAAATTTCTGAGTTCACCAATCATTTAATTCGTAACTTCGTCAAAGTGGTGCAGAACTGCAAAAGCTTCAGCGGCTGTTGGTTTCATAAATCTAAACAAGGCGACGATTACGCGGAGGGACACCGGTTTCTCCGACGGCCGGCCGCCTGGCACCGCTCTAGTAAAGCCAACCCGTGCGCGAGCCCGTCGGCGGAATGTCTAAGTGACCGTCGGCATTCCCGCCCTCACTCTTGATAGCAGCAGGAACCTTCCGCTATCAGAGGAAGAATACATTGTGCGATGACCCGAGATTACGAAACTAGTGAGAGCTGCCCTCAGTTCGTGCCAGTGCTTGGTACTGTCACTTCGTGGCAGTACTGTGTGGGCTTCATTTCGTGACCAGCAGTCGTGCGGCAGTATGCACCACTTTGCGCTGCATGTATTCGTTTCCACCGCTTTGGAACCAACGGGGCACCATTACGCTCATTCATTCGCGGGAAAAGGCTCATAGTAAAGCTGACTGTGTTCAAGATATACACTACTGGCCATTAAAATTGCTACACCAAGAAAATATGCAGATGATAAACGGGCATTCATTGGACAAATATATTATACTAGAACTGACATTTGATTACATCTTCACGCAATTTGGATGCATGTATCCTGAGAAATCAGTACCCAGAACAACCACCTCTGGCCATAATAAAGGCCTTGATACGCCTGGGCATTGAGTTAAACAAGAGCTTGGATGGCGTGTACAGGTACAGCTGCCCATGCAGCTTCAACACGATACCACAGTTCACCAAGAGTAGTGACTGGCGTATTGTGACGAGCAAGCTGCTCGGCCAGCATTGACCAGACGTTTTCAATTTGTGAGAGATCTGGAGAATGTGCTGGCCAGGGCAGCAGTCGAACATTTTCTGTATCCAGAAAGGCCCGTACAGGATCTGCAACATGCGGTTGTGCATTATCCTGCTGAAATGTAGGGTTCTGCAGGGATCGAATGAAGGGTAGAGTCACGGGTCGTAACACATCTGAAATGTATCGTCCACTGTTCGAAGTGCCGTCAGTGCGAACAAGAGGTGACCGAGACGTGTAACCAATGGCACCCCATACCATCACGCCGGGTGATTTGCCAGTACGGCGATGACGAATACACGGTTCCAATGTGCGTTCACCGCGATGACGCCAAACACGGATGCGACCATCATGATGCTGTAAACAGAACCTGGATTCATCCGAAAAAATGACGTTTTGCCATTCGTGCACCCAGGTTCGTCGTCGAGTACACCATCGCCTGCGCTCCTGTCTGTGATGCAGCGTCAGAATAACCGCAGCCATGGTCTCCGAGCTGATAGTCCAAGCTGCTGAAACGTCGTCGAAGTGTTCGTGCAGATGGTTGTTGTCTTGCAAACGTCCCCAACTGTTGACTCTGGGTTCGAGACGTGGCTGCACGATCCGTTACAGCCATGCGGATAAGATGCCTGTCACCTCGACTGCTAGTGATACGAGGCCTTTGGGATCCAGCACGGCGTTCCGTATTACCCTCCTGAACCCACCGATTCCATATTCTGCTAACAGTCACTGGATCTCGACAAACGCGAGCAGCAATGTCGCAATACGATAAACCGCAATCATGATAGGCTACAATCCGACCTTTATCAAAGTCGGAAACGTGATGGTACGCATTTGTCCTCCTTACACGAGGCATCACAACAACGTTTCACCAGGCAACGCTGGTCAACTGCTGTTTGTGTATGAGAAATCGGTTGGAAACTTTCCTCATGTCAGCACGTTGTAGGTGTCGCCACCGGCGCCAACATTGTGTGAATGCTCTGAAAAGCTAATAATTTGCATATCACAGCATGTTCTTCCTGTCGGTTAAATTTCGCGTCTGTAGCACGTCGTCTTCGTGGTGTAGCAATTTTAATGGCCAGTAGTGTAAATATTCGGTGTGGACGGCGAGGGGTAACATCCCGGTTTTATCAATGTTGATTCGGTGGTCTTTATCGTGCTGCCTTCGTCCGCGTGCTTGTAACGTGTTTCCAGTCATGGCTCTTCACCACAATTTGTAATTCGAATCCTAGAGCTCATCTTTGTTAAGCTGCATCAAAACTAACTATAGCGACTGGGATAGTTATCATTATCTGTGTTCACACTTTGTGTCTTTCCCTGTTATTGTGACTTGACTGACAGCAAGCCTGCGCATCACCTGTGTAGTCCGAATTTGTGGACTGGATAGCTACGTCTTCTTGTATCGAAACTGCCTCTCTTTTTAATGTATTTGCGAGAATGTATCTGCATTTCTCTCACCGGTCTGTTACTAGTCTGTGGTCTCCCTCTGTTCTCTTATTCATTCTTCAGTCAGGAGTCGATATCCCTGCAGTACGTGAAGAAGAATCCGACACCGTCTCGATCGGAGTGCAGCAGATCATCAGGTAAGGTTCTTTTAATCGGTCACAGGTAGAACCCATTTATTTCTTCCATTTCGATCCCTTCGAAGCCAAGAGAGACGACCAAGCTATGCCACCGCCAACTGCACAAGCTCTTTGGTGTTCAAATCACCCCTATATACTTATACGGCCAGGAACAGTTGGAAATACAAAAAAAAAAAAAAAAAAAAAAAACTGTATTTGGTCGGATGTCGCATTTATGCAGCGCTAGCCGGTCCGAGACGTGCGATAAGCCGTCGGCATACGGACTGTGCATTCGAACGTCGAGCATGCCGAGTTTCTGAAGTCATAGCGTCGAAAAAGAACGTTGGGAATTCTTTCCGAGAGTGCAGGGCAAATCTAGTATGTCAGATATTCTGAACGTGCGTTTGAAGGTAGAACAATCAGATGAAGAAGCCAGTTATATCAGATGACGCCATCTCTCTTCAGTACGAAGTCGCGAGACGCCATTTTGGCTTTCAGTTGAAGCCCACGTGTATATAAGCTGTTTCTAAGCACCAGCAAATTGAGGCTCTTCCGAAAACCCGTCGTTAATTGTACAATTTGTTGTAATGAAATGACGCGAAATGTCATATTGGTGGCCAAAGAATTATTATAACCTGCGTATTATGAAAGTATGCCGGTTCAAGGCAATAGAATATTGAGGATCCATCAAAAAGTGCGTTGTTCTTGGCACAACTTGTTATAATTAAATGTCAGTTAAGAACATATCTACGATTAAAGCTTTCAGCGAATGGTAAGACGCGAAGTACGGTTGTACGAGGTGCATTCAAGTTCTAAGGACTCCGAGTTTTTTTTCTCCGGGCTGGAAAGAGGTAGAAACATGCGAATTGCTTTAAAATGAGGCCGCGTTCATTATCAATACGTCCCAGAGATGGCAGCACCATACGGCAGATGGAATTTTACCGCCAGCGGCGAGAATGAGAACTGTTTTAAATACTTAAAGTGGCGACGTTTTCCTTACTTGAACAGCGTGCAATCATTCGTTTTCTGAATTTGCATGGTGTGAAACCAATTGAAATTCATCGAAAGTTGAAGGAGACGTGTGGTGATGAAGTTACGGATGTGTCGAAAGTGCGTTCGTGGGTGCAACAGTTTAATGAAGGCAGAACATCGTGTGACAACAAACCGAAACAACCTTGGGCTTGCACAAGCCCGTCTGACGACATGATCGAGAAAGTGGAGAGAATTGTTTTCGGGGATCGCCGAATGACTGTTGAACAGATCCCCTCCAGAGTTGGCATTTCTGTGGGTTCTGTGCACACAATCCTGCATGACGACCTGAAAATGCGAAAAGTGTCATCCAGGTGGGTGCCACGAATGCTGACGGACGACCACATGGTTGCCCGTGTGGCATGTTGCCAAGCAATGTTGACGCGCAACGACAGCATGAATGGGACTTTCTTTTCGTCGGTTGTGACAATGGATGAGACGTGGATGCCATTTTTCAACCCAGAAACAAAGCGCCAGTCAGCTCAATGGAAGCACACAGATTCACCGCCACCAAAAAAAATTTCGGATAGCCGCCAGTGCTGAAAAAATGATGGTGTCCATGTTCTGGGACAGCGAGGGCGTAATCCTTACCCATTGCGTTCCAAAGGGCACTACGGTAACAGGTGGATCCTACGAAAATGTTTTGAAGAACAAATTCCTTCCTGCATTGCAACAAAAACGTCCGGGAAGGGCTGCGCGTCTGCTGTTTCACCAAAACAACGCACCCACACATCGAGCTAACGTTACGCAACAGTTTCTTCGTGATAACAACTTTGAAGTGATTCCTCATGCACCCTACTCACCTGACCTGGCTCCTAGACTTTTGGCTTTTTCCAACAATGAAAGACACTCTCCGTGGCCGCACATTCACCAGCCGTGCTGCTGTTGCCTCAGCGATTTTCCAGTGGTCAAAACAGACTCCTAAAGAAGCCTTCGCCGCTGCCTTGGAATCATGGCGTGAGCGTTGTGAAAAATGTGTAAGTCTGCAGGGCGATACGTCGTGAAGTAACGCCAGTTTCATCGATTTCGGGTGAGTAGTTAGTTAGAAAAAAAATCGGAGGCCTTAGAACTTGAATGCACCTCGTAGATCACTTATGGTCGGTGTAGCGTAATGAGTAGTGATGCAGATTAATGATATTAATACAATAGGCGTTGCTGGTTGAGTCCCATGGGATCTAGTATTTACTTACTAACGTTCGCGTTTTCTAATAGATTCTGATGTTTCGTTATTAGTTTAATTGAAGTATGTTCAATAATGTTCAGTGTTCCGTAAATACAAGCGCACTGTTTCTTAGGAGTGAGTTTGTTGTTTCGTTTTATCTACAAGACAGCTTGCACAAGTTGCTGTTAGATATTTTGCAATTTCTTAGTTCAGGTATTGTATTTCACTGCTATAAAGATTGTGCTACTGAAGAGGAACAATGATCAAGTAGGAACAACGTTAGAGTTGTAGAAGTCAGAATGATTAAATAATTTTTATCTTATGTTGAGAACTGTTGTAGATTTGCATCGCATTAATTGTAATGAAACTTCTATAAGCCGATGTCCTTATTGATTCGTCATGGTACTTACCTCTTTGCCTTATACCGTCTTCAGGGCCACTGAAATTTTTATTTGACAATGTTATGAAAAGCAAAGTTGCTAAACATTCCTTTCCATTTCATAACATTGTTAAATTCCATCCTGGATTTTCCATGGTTTGAAATTTTTATTTATATATGCTACAGACAGAGCGTCATAACTATATGGACAAGGAGGTAATATGCGTTTTAATAGAGATAACGTAGGTATTTTACACCTGTCCATTTCGTAAACAATGTGACTTACGAGGCAACTGCCGCTGGAGCGTGCTGCGATCGCGCATTCCGCACGCACAACTCGTATTTTCTCTGAGCTTTCAGCAGCACGTTGAAGTCGGTGCGCTCAACGCCACGTTGGTGCCGACGGCTTTACGCGGTACACCCACAGGCGAGGGCGTCGTGACAGCCGGCTGCGACGCGCGCGGCGGAGAGCCCTCGACGCGGCGGCTAATGCGCACTGAGTAGCGTGGCGTAATGAGCGGCCGCGGTTAGCGCTAAGTGAACACGCCTCACTAATTTGAGCGCGTCGCTCTCTTTCCCTTCGGCTTATCCGCTAATGATAATGGCCCGTAACTACCGTGCGCTAGCACCGTTATTTGTTGACGTTCCGTTCCTGCTCGAACTAACAAGAAGCGCAGGGGGACTGCAGTTGTTGCCTCTGCTTGCTGTCACTACACGGTGTTTAAACGACGCCCACCGCTTCATTAGTGGAAACAATCCGCCAGATCGTCTTCGTAGGCAGTCAGCTGTACACTTAAGTAATCGACACCTGGGCAACAACTGTTAAAAATGTTTCACTGAAACCAACGTTAAACAAACGTTCTTTTGTTCAGTCTTGTCATGGCACGGGCGGTACACGGATGTGTAACAGATGAAGGAAGGTGCATATGTCGAAAGCATGATTGGTAGCCAGAGGTAAAATACTGCGTGATGTGTTGAACGAGATAAGTCAGCCGGCCGAGGTGGCCGAGCGGTTAAAGGCGCTGCAGTCTGGAACCGCAAGACCGCTACGGGCGCAGGTTCGAATCCTGGCTCGGGCATGGATGTTTGTGATGTCCTTAGGTTAGTTAGGTTTAACTAGTTCTAAGTTCTAGGGGACTAATGACCTCAGCAGTTGAGTCCCATAGTGCTCAGAGCCATTTGAGCCATTCGAGATAAGTCAGAAGTTGCCATCACAGTACTATTGTGTCTACCAGGACGACAAAATTTGGAATACTCTGTGCATACATAGCATTTGTACCCAGCAAAACGCTCTAAATAGCAATGTACAAGTCATGCTACACCAAAATAACTTTCGCGGCATACAAACAGCCCATAACTTTATCGTCTCAAGAGAGAATCACAGATGGAAAAATAGCTCACCAAAACCCTGGACGAAAGTCAAGGAGTTCTGTCCTGCTCGCTTATTTGAAGTTTCGGTCACATGACCACTTCTCGATTCAGTGCATATAATTTCGTTCTGACCACCATTCGTAATTTTCGTAATAACTGGATATAAATATATATGATAAAACATGCAGAAATCTTTGCAGTCATTTTGCAACCTCTTAATAAACTCACTTGTACAGTATGCCAACAATTTTAAACAATTCTGAAACACACAAATCGCCAAATCAGGCACTCGTCGAAAGTTATTGAAATATTAAAGAAGGAAACTCATACTGGTAAGATCTTTTGTATTTCTGTGGAAGATTCCATAATTATGGTACTATTCACGTAAATAAACTAAATTGTTCATATCGTTTTTTATAATTGTTTAATCTGAAAAATCATCTCTTCGTTATATTGCAGGCATTATCCTCTTTTATCTGGTGTATCACAGTTGTGATTTTCGTGATTGTTTCAGGTGTTATAATTTATTACAAACAATAATGGTAAAAATGTCAATAAATTTTCAATAATTAAAGTTTCAGGCGCGGATTTATGTTCAATGAGCTCGCCCCGTTGCCGAGGTTCCAGAACCGTCATTGATTTTTCTTTACCATGCTAGTAAGAAATTTTACTTATTTTCATTAAAATTATGTTAGTGACGATATTGAAAGTCACATGTCTCTCCATCTTCGCTGGTCCCGCCACCGTGCCGCCGGAACACAATCCTCATTGTGCTCGGGAAGACCCCGATGACCGCTGGGCCTCGAGGCTTGCCAGCAGCCGCGATCAGCTCGGCTGCATAGCCCGAGGAACAGACTGCTTCAACAGCCGTTTGATCTGCAGGTAGTTAAAGTCGTTGGAAAAATAATTTTAGGTAGTATCACATGGAAGAAGGAGCACATATGAGACATGTAAAACGAAGTGCCCGTACCTGATTGTTCTTGCTTTACACGTTTCTTGGACTTATACAATGAGGTAGTACTGAGGCATGTAATAGATGATAAAAAAATTCTGCCTTAACGATTAGTGCTACATTTATAAATGGGACTGAAACAAAATGGACAAATCAGATCATTAGGCATTGACATTGTTTATTAGTGTCTTAGAAATTACGTATTAGGCATTAGAATTTTTTGCGCGTCGTGAAGGCAGAGACGGTCGGTGCGGTAAACTACAGCAATTCAGCTGGGTCTGCTCTGGACGTACGCATTCGACTCTGCTGATAATGGGATACATTAGAGATTTTGAATGTAGGTAGAAATCACATGTAGTTTTGATTTTGTTACATATAAAGAGCTTATAAGGCATACTATCCCGTACTAATGTATTATGCTATGGTTTATGTAACAAGAGAGACTGCGTTATCAAATTACGGTATCTTTTTCTTGTGCCTTTACCCCGCACTGTTTAACGGTTGTGTCGTAGTTCATTTAAGGGATGGCCTGATTCCTTCCTGTCGCCACCCCACTACTCCCCCCCCCCCCACCTTCCCGCCCCCTCCAGGGTTGATAAACTGTCTGCGTGTAGTGTTTGTTACTCATATGAACGTGGGCGAAAATTTTTCGAACTATGTACGAATAGTGTAACTGAGGTTGGGAGGGGGGGGGGAGGGGTGTGTTGCTGATACGTATCACAGATTTACCTTTTCTTTAATATTTTTGGTTGTACTCTAGTGGGATGTGGGAAACAGCCTAAAAAACACATCCTGGTTGCCGGGCGACGGACCCTCGTCATTAATCCGCCGGCCGTCCCGGAAGCGGCGCTTTAACACGCGCGGCTGTCCGGGCGGGTTTTAAATTTCTTTTTTCATTTAGTAGCTAGCACGTTTTGCCAGTCAGGGTGTATATAATAATTGGTCTCACTCTTTATTTTGTCTCTTTTTGCATTTGTGTCTTTTCCTATGTGCTTATTTTTCTGAAGAATATCATTGAAACATTCTGACACTTTGTTTGCGTTTGCTACTTGTTCTGTAACTTAGGTTTCGACATTTCCACTGCTGGACAGTCCAGTACCAAAATATTTAAATGACATTAGCTGTTCAATAAATTTTCCATCCATCCACTTCAAGTTTGTTTCTAATTGCTTCCTCAGATGCCGTCATACATTTACTTTTTTGAGTGGATATGAGCATACTTAGGTTTCTGGCTGCCACGTTAAACATATGTAAAGTTTATATAGGTTATCATCACTGTTTGGTAGCAGAGCTGCATCGTCTGCTTAATGAATAATTTTTACTTCTTCGTCCATCATTCTATAACCACTACCAGCCAATACCTTCTTATTACCTCTTCCATTTCTATGTTTAAAAGTAGCAGGCTCAAAGAGTCACCTTGTCTAATAGTACCACTATTAACTGCTATGCAGCTGGGTAATATGGAATCAAATGGTTCAAATGGCTCTAAGCACTATGGGACTTAACATCTGAGGTCATCAGTCCCCTAGACTAAGAATTACTTAAACCTAACCAACCTAAGGACATCACACACAGTCATGCCCGAGGGAGGATTCGAACCTGCGACCGTAGCAGCAGTGCGGTTCCGGACTGAGACACCTAGAACCGCTCGAATCTGGAATCAATTTTCGGGTTTAAAACATTTGTTAAACCCTATCGAATGACTTCCGTAAATCAATAATATTCCATGGACTTCTCTACCATCTGTCTGAGAATGAAATATATTGCTATAAAAAGTAAAAGATGGCTGCACCGTGCGTTGCGGAGTGAAGGAAGTCAACATCGGAGTGTCACCAGGAACAAGTCGTGGTAGATGCAGAGGGCGACTCACGAGCAGAAGACGGCAGTGGACCTGTTAGGGAGCTCTGCGCAGAGGTTGAGGCACTGATCGGTACTGTGTTGTCGAGTCTAAACATCCAGCCAGAGCACAGCCTGTTTGAGGAGATAAATAAGGTGTTAACACCAGCAGTTGTAGCCAGAATCTCAGGAGGTTTTCCTTGGCTCTGAGGTAAATGCGTGGAATTTGTCCGTTAATAAACGCCAAATAAATTCCCATTTGCGAGATATAAACCCCCTACCCACACCCCAAACGTCACAATCAAATAATAATAAAACGCGTACAAAGAGCACAACCAAAAATATTAAAGAAAAGGTAAATCTGTGATACGTATCAGCAACACCCCCCCCCCCCCCCCTCCCTACCTCATTCCGTAACAGAATCAATCTCTGGTTTACTGTACAGATGAGTTAATGTGTTAAACACTGACGTTAAACATGGAGAACCCTCATAGTTGAAGAAAAAACTCAAGCTATGTTGATCTCATTAGTTGCGACTTATACGCCCAAAGACTAATTAATGAAAATCAAGTTTTTCACGCTTTTCAATGCTCGTGAGGTCATACTTCCTGAACTATGCGTCGTACAGTGATATATGTTTGCAGGTACATTCAGTGTTGTATGTGGATCTGTCTGTAAAATGTATTGCGTATAGAGTTAATAGTAAAGAAGTAATAAATTAAAATGTCATGCTTCATCCGGCTGTTTTTCTGGAGCACAGCGAAAATATAGTCAACGATAAACTTTTGTGGGCGTGTGTCTAGTGTTTGGGGAGGTATATTCTCGGTATTTTGCGCGCCGTGAACTTCGCTCTCTCAAGACGTAAACACGGTTTCTAATATTAATTCTTAATTCGGTCAATAATTACATAAAACAGTGAAACTTAAATTTTTGTTCTCCTGGTAGCCGTTAGGCAACCTGTAACTGAATCGTACTGAATATACATTCAGTAGTACGGATGTATGGTCATTATTCCAATGTTACATTTGAAGTCGTTGTTTTTAACAGTTAAATTAGGGATTTCTTTTCTTCAAATAACCACATAAATTCATTTAACGACACACCAAAACTTACTAGGGTTTAAGTAACGTAGAAATTAAATATATTAGTACTAGATGTCAATTAGGTTTCCAGACTAACGTTGCAAATAATTTATTTAGGAGAAACTACAGTTTTTATGTACATTTAGGTGCCAGAGGCACACCTGTACCATCACGAATGACAAAGAAAATTTCATAGAAATGAAGGCGTACGAGGAGAATAAGAATTCAGTTGAATTAATTTTACTACCATCAAACGATATTAGTGGAGTAACGCCAATGTATGCAGAACTGTAATGCAATGAAATGACCAAAGAAGCTTTGGGCCACATCGAGAGTCAACCTGGATTAACAGGATTTTCCCGAGTGGACACCTTAACCATTAGGCATATCATACTACAAGGCCTGACATTAACTTGCCATTGGTTTTCGTTCTGTTACCCCCGAAGAGTGAAGGAAAAGATATCCAGTTATTTTTGTGAACTGCTCCGACTATGAATTAAATGGTCTCGATAATGGATGAAGGACTCTATTTATTGCACTCCTTGTGCCAGCAACTAAACACTACTGTCAGATAGCACTGAACGCTCTCATATTTACGCATGTACGCGGGAACCACGTCGGAGTAAAACACCGCGCCCATGCCAATGTTGAATCTGCTTTCTTCAACTGAATCTCCATATCTGATGAAGCTGATTTACGAACTCCCACAGCCTTCACTACTAATTTTTATTATAACAGACGATCAGATGTTTCCATTTGAGGGCGTTACGGGCAGCGTATATGCAACTTTGTGCGAATCTGATGCAGGTGTATAACCACCGACAAGTAAGCAAGGATTTAGTTTGACATTCGTGTGCGGCAAATGCGGAAACGGGAACGGTGGCGACGTTAATAAATAGCAAACACGTCCAAATAGGACCAATGTGCTGTTATTCTTTTCTTGGCTCCCGAAGAACAAACACTGGTAGACATCCATCGGAGAATGAAGTATACGCTCACGGGGCAGCATGTCTGTCGAAAAATACCATTTACCATCCCTTCTGCTCCTTAAAAAAAAAAGGCTTTAAAGGGTCATCGATTTCTGTCGGACGAGGATGTGCAGAAGACAGTTACAAAGTTCTTCACGCAGCTGAATACTGTTTTTTATCAAACGGGTGTCTTTAACTTTGTGCGTCGGTAATTGCCTCAATGTTCACGCTAATTTGCCTGATTTACGTACCGATTCTAGGTTGTACGTCCTTCGAATGGAAAGTTTTTGATTGCCCTTGATAAAAACAATAATAGTCTTGTATTCCTGTGCTGTTTATCCATGTATTTCTGTTTGAATTAATGCTGTACAGCCATATAATTTAGCACATTGTATATTGTACACATATTACAGATAATTCAGTAATTTGAGGCGTTAAGGAAACTTGCCAATAAAAGGAAATGCACGCATTTTCGTTGAAATCATATTATTTTCCTTACTTTATCTTTCTGAAACACAAAAGTGGCTAGACTATTCTTTGGAATATAATTTTGCGATGCACAATGCGTCCAACGAGGCTATCCTATCTTAGGTCAGACATTCAGTCTTCATAACCCATACAAAGCAAGGTGGCGCAGTGATTAGCACACTGTACTGGCATTCGGTAGGACGGTAGTTCAAACCCGCGTCCGGCCATCCTGATTTAGGTTTTCCGTGATTCCCGGGATGGCTCCTTCGGCAGGGCACAGCCGATTTCCTTTCCCATCCATCCATCCGACCATGCGCTGCGTCTCTAATGACCTTGTTGCCACGGGACATTAAACACTAAATCAGACAGGAAGTTTCACTATCTAGGCCTCCTCCATAACCCACAGTTGTATTGATATTCCATGAATATAGCTGTTGTTATCTTCCTGGTTCAAATCTTATACTGTTCTTCTTTGATGAACGAAGTCAAAATTCTTCTTTTGCGGCTGCATAAAATTAGAGCGAATTCTCTTCTGAATGCAAGATATAGTCTCTCTCTCTCTCTCTCTCTCTCTCTCTCTCTCTCTCTCTCTCTCTCTCTCTCTCTCTCCCCACCCCCACCCCCTCTCTCCCTCCTCTTTAGAACTGTTTACTTCACAACTTTCTCTAGGTAATGACCGTATGAATTTTAGAGTATAATTTTGTTTCTAATGTAAAAACACGTAGAAAATAAATTCCTTGACTGTGGGACTGCGTATCTGCACGTATTATAAAACCCGATGTACGTGTATATGTGTGTTCCATATCTCCTCATACAGCACTGAACCGATTTAAACTAAACTTGGTACACATATCCCTTATTGTCAGGCAACACACAGTATGGGGGTAAGAACCAGATACCTATCATAGTTCAGCTGATTCGTTGAAAAGTGCGGCATCATGCATACCGTTTAAATTTATTACTTCTGTTCTACCAATTCTGTTCACAACAAATTTTGCAGAAAGGATGCACATATGCCACTGAATATACCTACACAAATATATCATTTTACGAAATACAGTTCAAGAGTATGACATTATAAAATGATGCATGAGGCATGACGTTTCAATTTATTACGTCTTTACTATTAACACTTTTCGTAACATATTGGACAGACAGGATCCAAATATGCCACTGAACTTCCCTGTAAAATTTCAGTTTTATACGAGATGCTGTTCAGAACATTGAGGTGCGCGAAAAAGAAACTAGAGGGCAAAATTCGCTAAGGAAACAGTTGAAATGTGTGTACAAATGTGTGAAATATGTCGGTCGCAGGTTCGAATCCTGCCTCGGGCATGGATGTGTGCGATGTCCTTAGGTTAGTTAGGTTTAAGTAGTTCTAAGTTCTAGGGGACTGATGACCACAGATGTTAAGTCCCATAGTGCTCAGAGCCATTTGAACCATTTTTGTGAAATATGTTAAGTATATGTGAAATATGTGCTTACTCTGGCAAACTTAGTAGTCACATTACTTACTATCTGGAAAGAAATACTGTGGGATAAGAAACATTGGCGTGCCACTGAGGTGGTGGTGATAGCTTGTAGAAAGAAAGTGACGAGGAGGAGATGGACGAAAAGGGAGAGGGAGAAGATGGACCCAGATTGGGTGGGGGGGGAGGTGGTGTATAGGAAGAGGGGGAGGAGGAAATGAAAAGAGCGAACAATGATGATGAGATGGACGGAGAGAGGGAGCGAGGAGGATTGGACTAACAGGAATACATTCGCGAGCAACGACGGGTACTCAGCTCGTTTTATGATAAATGAACGTCCTTAGCACTTCGACAACGGCCTTGTCTCAGTAGTAACACCGGTTCCCGCCAGATCACCGAAGTTAAGCGCTGTCGTGCTTGGCTAGCACTTGGATGGGTGACCGTTCGTTCTGCAGAACGCTGTTGGCAAGCGGGGTGTACTCAGCCGTTGTGAGGCAAATTGGGGAGCTACTTGATTAAGAAGTAGCGGCTCCGGTCACGAAAACTGACAACGGCCGGGAGAGCGGTGTGCTGATTACACGCCCCTCCATATCCGCATACATTGACGCCTGTAGTGTCTTTCGAGGCCTGTTCGGACGGAGTTTAGTTTTTATACGAGTCTCTAGCACTTCTGTGCGTGTATGAAACAACGCTTTCTACCTTTTCCTTGGCGGAGGTGTCATATTTTCAGAGAGGTATGCACTATCGGAACGCTTTAGCTACAGCATGCGGCCGTGCGCGCGCAGATGGGATGGAAGCATTCCACGTGCGTGCCTGCCGGAGGGCGCAATGTTCCTGCACGCGGCGCTAGCGCCACGCTACGCCACAGCAGGAGACGTGTGCGGCTGGTATTAATCACTGTGCCACGGCCGCCGGCGTACCATCCGCCGCTGTCTCGTGCCGGCGTCCGCGCCAGGACGCTCACTGCTGGGATTGTATCACCTCTACAAGTTTGAGCGACAGGGACCGAAGGACAGTAATGCTACAAGTTAGGCTGTGCGAGACTGGGCACCGTCATTCTTAACTCTCTCTCTCTCTCTCTCTCTCTCTCTCTCTCTCTCTCTCTCGCTCTCTGTCGTGAGCCAAAACACTATGACCACTGCCCTCTGCGAGACTGGATGCCGCCTAGTGGCATTGCGGGCTATTGTCGGTTAGGGGAAGTTTTTAAACGGCGCAGAGACGAATGGCGAATCATTATAGTGACGATACAGACAGCAAATTGTAAAATCCAATGAGGTCTGCGACTTTTACAGAGGGCAAATTATTACTGTGTGGCTCCTCCGAGCGAGCGTCTCGGAAACGGCAAAGCGTGTCGGCCGTGCTGGTGCTGCTGTCGTGAGCGTATATGCAAACTGGTGGGGCCACGCCGTAAAGCAGGATAGCGCCGTGTGGCAGATTTCAAGACAAAGCAGACTACGGAGCGGGTAGAGGCACTGTCGTTTCGGAGCACATCGTTTAACGCGTATTGTTGAACATTGGGCTCCGCAGCTGACGAACCCTACGTGTTCCCATGTTGACCCAAAAATATTGTTTATTACGACTGCAGTGGGGACCACATCATAGAGACGATTCGTGGATAAATCGAAATGTGTAACCTGACTAGGCCCGGACACGCCGTCATTCCCGCAAATGGCTGCTCGAAAAATGCACCGCGCCACGGGCACAGGGCGGCGGCGTCAATACACTTATATGAAAAACGTAAGGACGAAAGTAACGTTGACATAGTTTGTCACTGCCACGTAATGATGAAACTTGGACCATAAATGGAAATAATTGCTGCAGTGTAGTACAGAAGGTAACTGAAAGAAATACGCAATGAGACGAACAGAAATGGCACTTCATTCAAAGACAGTAATTACACTGAAGCCACCGCGATTTATGGTGGTCCTCGGTCCTCTGGACATTAAAAAAACTTGGACATGGTCTCTAATGGGATGCGTGATCACACTGATGCCAGTGCATGTTCTACAATGTGCTACTGTGCTGTCCACAAGGTTAGTAAAACAGTTACTGTCGTAGGCCGTTTCATTCCTCCATCAGCGTTGTTGACACCTACTGGATGGTTATTGGTGCAAGCGAAAGTGTTGTATTATTCTCCCCAGCGCGTGCCAATGTGCACGATGGGATTTAAGTCGGCGATACGACCAGGCCAGCCCATGCGTTCCCCTATCATAACTCCTGGACAACCTAAAAGATCATTTTCGACAATTCTGGACTTACCCTCATATGGCGACAAATGGGAAAAACAAATGCTCTCAGGAGTGTAGAACACGATCGTTTTCGCGGTCCAAGTGTTAGGGTTGGGGGTTTCGTAATGCTGCTTAGGCGTACTGACCTCCAAACCGTTGAATACGGTACACTCACCAGTCAACGTTACGGTGACGTAGTACACCTTCCCCATGTGCTTCCTTTGGGGCTGCATTATGCCGTGCTCCAACGGAAGGCTCTGCGGGAGAGACGCTCAGTAGCTCCGTACGGGAGTCTGTTGAAGTTTCGAGAACATACCTTCACAGAGGAGTCAAGCAGCATATTGCTCCCTCCTACGTATATCTCGCGAAGAGACCATGAGGATAAAATCAGAGTGATTAGAGCCCACACAGAAGCATACCGACAATCCTTCTTTCCGCGAACGATACGAGACTGGAATAGAAGGGAGAACCGATAGAGGTACTCAAAGTACCCTCCGCTACACACCGTCAGGTGGCTTGCGGAGTTTGGATGTAGATGTAGACTTTATTTTTATAACTGCTCAGGTGAAGGAACTATTGGAACGAGAGGATATTAGACGAATGAAGTGGCCTGCCCGTTCTCCCGACATAATTCTATCGAGCACGTGTGGTGTGCTTTGGCGAGACGTGTTGTTGCACATCCACGTGCACCAGTGACCAACCAAAGAACTCTTTTACCAGATTTGTGGCCAGCATTGGAGCACGTTGCCTTACCGTCCGTGGTAATCGCACACCAGCCTTTCATAATGTTTAGGGGACCAACATAAATCGCAATGAGTTCAGTGTAATTATTGTCTCTGAATAGAAGAATCATTTCTGCTCATTACATTACTATTTCGTTCAGTCAATTTCTGTGCTATACTGCAGCAGTACATTCTATGTATCAAGCTGTGTTAGTTAGAAGTGACATATCATACTGAAGTTGCTTTCGTCCTTGGTTTTCAAACCAATGTGTTCTGGTATGGGGACATTGACATTGCCTTCCATGGAGCCTATGGTTATAACTGAAGGCACCGTGACTGCTGTGAGCTACCAGAAGATAATTGCGGAGCTTCTGCATCCATTCATGCAAGATTTGTCGATGGTATCTTCCAGCAGGATAACTGTCCTTGTCAAAGGCCAGAATCGCGCTACACTTGTTTGAGTAGCGTAATAGCTCAGGTTGATGTCTTGGCCAACAGATTTCCCTGATCTGAACCCGATGGATCACATCTCGGACCCTATTGTGCACCAGGATCGCGCCCACAAATCCGTAATTTACGGGAATTGCTTGACGTGTGTGTACAAGATTGGTGTCATGTACCTCTTGAAACCTACCAAGCACTTCTCGATTCCACGCCACAGTATCGCTGCTGTATTGCGTTCCAAATGTGTACTAACTCCTTACTGAACAGGTGGTCACAGTGTTTTGGCTCATCAGCTACTGTGTTGTCAGAAACTCCCGCCACAGTATCGCTGCTGTATTGCGTTCCAAATGTGTACTAACTCCTTACTGAACAGGTGGTCACAGTGTTTCGGCTCATCAGCTACTGCGTTGTCAGAAACTCCCGATCATATGTTGTACACCAGCTGCAAGCTTAATTATTCGAAATTTAATAATCCTCATGTGTTACGAGGTAAAACCTGTTTCTCAGAGAGATAAAGGAGGGATTTAATGCCTGAGTCTCTGTGTACAGACTCTTAAGCAGACGGAACCTTAAGCCAAAAGAGAGACTAAAGTCGAAAACCCACAGTTCACAATCACACGTCTGGTCTTACAATTAAATTGTCCCTCAATCACGTCTCCTTAAAACAATGGTAGGAAAGGCAAACCCATATGAGGGCGGTCTGTCGCGACATTCACATGACATTTCATCCTTTTCTCGCGAATATGACTATTTGTTCAGCTACTCATTGTACCTTAACATGTAACTTTCCTCGAAGAATGCTGGTTATGCAAAAATATTAAGGATACATTTTTCCTCTGATGATACATCTCCTAGATGATCTTTCCCTGTATTCCTGGAAGCTTTGGTTCTCGTTACAACCACATTTCCTTGCCTTATATCGACATGATTTGTGAGTTTTCTCGGAATATCCGTGTGGCTTAGTCCACTGGCTTCAACTGCTCTAGTTTGGAGGATGTATTCGGGTGGATGAGGATATATGGCGGCCCATGAGGCGTTCTGGGATAGATAGTGCACTACCCATCTCCGGGTTCGAGTCACAGTGTGCATACGTTTTTCACTTGTTACAAACATTGTATCTGAGACAGTTTTTGTGTTTAAAAGAGGACAGTGTTGTTGCATTGTAGAATGGAGACTGACTGTCTCGGAGTCATTGGGGAGCCGAACGATCAAGTATACAACGCTTTGACTCGTGTGAGATCACTCTGACCATGCAGGCGGTTCTCAGTGTTTTCCAAGTCGTGACATATTTTCGACGATAATCGCTTTATTATCTAACGCGAGTACCTCGCTTTGAATAAATCAATTGCCGTCGAGATTGGAAGGCTATTGTCGGCAAAACAGTGTCCTGCAAGTCAGCCAGTCGATATTTTTAGGCTTTTCAGAGTTCTAGTGTAGTCTATCCAGGGGTAACGTTACTATTGATCTGTTATTTCGTCATTGTTCCACTTATGCGCTGAAGCGTCAGAGAAACAGGTACAGGCATGCGTATTCAAGTACTGAGATGTGTAAACAGGCAGAAAACTTCGATGCGTTCGGCAACGCCTATATAAGACGAGATTTAAGCGAGTTTGAACGTTGTGTTATAGTCGGCGCACGAACGATGGACCACAGCATTTCTGAGGCGTCGATGAAGTGTGGATTTGTCCGTTCGACCATTTCAAGAGTGTACCATGAGAAAAAGGAATCCGGTAAACTCTCAAATCTCCGATATCTCTGTGTCCGGAAAAAGATACTGCAAGCACGGTATCAACGACGACTGAAGAGAATCGTTCGACGTGACAGAAGTGCATCCCTTCCGCCAATTGCTGCAGATTTCAATGCTGGGCCATCAACAAGTGTCAGCTTGCGAACCATTCAACGAAAAATCATCGATAAGAGCTGTCGGATCCGAAGGCGTAGTCGAAGGCCTACTCGTGTGCCTTTGATGACTGCATGACACGCAGCTTTACGCCTCGCCTGGGCCTGTCTCGTTTCAAATCGTATCGAGCGGGTGGACGTGTACGGGTATGGAGACAACTTCATGAATCCATGGACCCTGCATGTCAGCAAGGAACTGTTCAAACTGGTGGAGAATCTGTAATGGTGTGTAGCGTGTGCAAATGGAGTGACATGGAACCCCTGATACATGTAGATGCCGTACGTTCCGACGGACTTGGGCAGTTCCAGCAGGACAGTGCGACACACCACACGTCACTATTTTGACTTTAAGCATTTCACACTGGCCGCTAAACACCCCAGACATGAACATTATTGAGCATATCTGGGATGCCTTGCAACGTGCTGTTCAGAAAAGATCTCCACCACCTCGTACTCTATGGATTTGTGGACAGCCCTGCAGGATTCATGTTGTCAGTTCCCTCCAGCACTACTCCAGACATTAGTCGAGTCCGTGCCATATCGTGTAGGGACACACATGCGTGCTCGCGGGGCCCTACTCGATATTGGGCAGGCGTACCAGTTTTCTTGGCTCTTCAATGTATTTGGTCACCGCCTAGCGGGAAGGATGAATGTGCTTGTCGTCCATGTTCACCACCGTAGATACTAAATGCACCCTGCACAGCAAAATTAAAGAGTCCTACGGTGAAGACTTTCACGACCTGGTGCTTGGTTGTTGATGAATCTTCCATCTCGTGACAACCACGACCATGCAACCGGACGATTGACCAGCAACTACGTAGCTAGTTTTGGTTAGTTACATTACGCAAAATACTTTCCGTTCTACGAGTTACGTCTCTATCAATACCACTAACAAAATTTAATGTCATTGGCTTGGCACTGCTAAGGTTTGTTGACTTTGTAAGTAGGCTAATTAGTTTCCGATTTTGCTCTTAGGTACTTCTTGCAGAATGCAAGTGGTAATACTATATAAGGATCGAACGGCGCGGCGCCCAACGTATCGTACGCTGACAGTCCCGTACGATGGATAAAAGCAGCCGCGCCTGGCTTAGAGGCTACTAAAAATAAACGCGGCGTGGTGCGTGTGGGTTCACGGGCAGGTGGGTCGCGACAGCTGACAAAGCGCCCGCACGCCCGTCTGGCGCCCTACCCGCTGCTGAATACCAACTACGTCAGCTGCCTGCATTCGTCGGGATATCCCGTCTACGTAACGCAAGCACTCAACCATAAGCGTCTTTACAGGTATTGTTAATATGACATTTTTGTCTGCTCACCTAGAACGGCAAGGAATTTCACACGTGGACAGCTCAAAAACTGACAAGTAACACGAGGTGGTATCCAAAAGTTCCAGAAATTCTCATTTTGTTCGCAAATGTATACTGGTACACTAAAACACGAGTAAGTGCCTCTCAGTGTACCCATCTCGAATTACTGTAGCAAATGGCTGGGCTGAGTGGTTTTGTCAGTCATTAGTTAACATATTTCCATTGGTTTCCGTTAGTTTGCGATTTTGCAATGGCTGACTTACAAGTGTAACATGTTTGTATGAAGTTTTGTGTTAAACGTGGGTAAATGGCGGCAAAAATCCATCAAACGTTGAAGTGAATTTCAGATACAATGCTTTAGGTCAGTCACAGACCTACCACTCGTATAAGCGTTTCAAAAAAAGGCGAACATTAGCGAATAATGACGAGTGTTCCGGTCGGCCGTCAAGTGACGCCACACCAGAAAAGTTCGGCAAATGAGGAATCTGATTTTCCAGGATCGTAGACAGACCTTCCAAAACCTTGGTTATCGAGTCTCGGTCCGGCACACAGTTTTAATCTGCCAGGAAGTTTCATATCGTACGTTGATCTCGACAAATTAAATTCGTAACCATAAATAGTTACAGATTTTTAATTTATTTTTCGTGATACTGACTAGGTACAATGTATTTCCGTATGAAACATTCATATTTTAATGGCAGCTCCATGGGCCCTAAATTATGTAACAAATCCTTCTCATTGTATTAATTTAGTCATTGGGTGGAAATTCGGAAATTTATTGTGATATTTATAGTAGGAACGTACCATAATTTTTGCTGTCCGTGCCAGGTCATATAAACCAACAGATGCGAATTCCATTTTTTCTATTTCCGAAAACCCCGTATCAGTAGTAGCTAATACAACGATTTCTCATAAGTATCATATTAGCCAGAAACTTGCTGATGTTTGGGTTTATCTGATATAACTGCCCCTTGCTTTACAGAGAAGCTTTACACGAAATGATTTTATTACTGGCGTTGGGAATCCAAAATTCCGATACTGTATTTGGTAACAGTGTAATCCACACAGAAAGTACCAAGAGAGAAAAGGAAATTATTGTTCAACGTTAACCCTTAGGTCATGAGACGTGCAGTGCTGACTTGTGTAGAGAAGTCTCGGGAAGGAATCGACCGTGATGTTATCGGAGGAACAATGCCGGCCTTAGCATGAAGTGACCTTCAGGAACCACAGAAAACTTAAATCTGGATTATTTTTGTGATATTTGTATCTAGCTGTGACCGAATAGGTATTCGATGTCATTTTATCAGGAACAAATTAAAAAATGTTCAAATGTGTTTGAATTCCGAAGGGACCAGGTTACTGAGTGAATTCCTAAGGGACCAGATTACTGAGGTCATCGTTCCTTAGACTTACACACTACTTAAGCTAACTTATGCGAAGGACAACAAACACACCCGTGCCCGAGGGAGAACTCGAACCGCGCGGCGAGAACAAATTAACAACGATTCAGAGTTGTGCTGATTTACTTACGATATGATGGATGACCAGAAAGTAAGCGTCTGACACTCAACGTCATTTTTTGTTTCTTTTTATACAATTCGCAGCACTGCGCTCAAGGACAAGATGTTGACAGGAGACCGCACGCTCGTTTGCGTCAGTCGCCTGGAAACACTTGTAATGCCATGTTGAAACGTATGAGTCTATTCCGAATACCGTCAACTGCTAGGTGAAGAGCGTAATCCGGTTTCATCATGCACAGGGAAATACTCCGTTCCAGATTTTTAACGAAATAAGACTATTTATGGGGATGGTGTATACAAGTGGTGTCGTGAGTTTGAAACTGGCAAACCGAATGTTCATGGTGAAGAAAGGACCGGACGTCACTCGATCGTAACTGATGAGCCGGTGAACAACATTGAATAAAAGATTCTTGACAGTCATCAGTTGACTCTGGACGGGGTGAACGCAGTGTTTCCAAAAATCTAGGGATCTCTTCTGTAAACATTTGGTTTTGGAAAAGAGTGTGCGAAATGGGTACTAAAACAGCGCACAGCTCAGCACAACCAATAGAATGGCAATTCACGTGAATTTCTCGAGCTCATCGAACTGAGAGGTGAACAATTCCTTGAATCGAATGTCACTGGTGATGAAACATGGGCGGGAGAATACAACAGAACATAGTCGACATTCAGTCACACTATTACCGAAAAAATTCGGAACTGTTGTTGCGGACCAAAAAATACTGGCCTCTTTCGTTTGGGACTATAAAGGAATTTTCCTCATTGAATTTTCGTCCCAGTGAAAACTAATTAATGCTCCGCGCTACAATGAAATCCTAAACAAAATATTGGCGGTGATAACGAGCAAAAGCAGGAGTATTTAACGAATGACAATGCACATTACCGCTCAGCCAAGCCTCAAACCAACCCTCGAATTCATTCAATTGGGACATCAACCTCTCCGGCCACAACCCTGATCTGGCACCTTTAGATATTCATCTTATCGCTTCTCAGAAGTTGATTATGGGTGGAAAAGGATTCCTACCGATGATGAGGTACAGAGTGCTATCAAAGAACGGGCCAAAGTGGCGACGGGAGATTTTTTTTTTTATGAAGGTGTCAGAAAGCTCATCCGTCGGCTTATAAAGGGCATCGACAACGAAGGCGACTATTCCGAAAACTTGTGTTTGATGCATAAATGTGAATTTGTAAATGACCGAGCGAGGTGGCGCATTGGTTAGCACACTGGACTCGCATTCGGGAGGACGACGGTTCAATCCCGTCTCCGGCCATCCTGATTTAGGTTTTCCGTGATTTCCCTAAATCGTTTCAGGCGAATGCCGAGATGGTTCCTTTGAAAGGGCACGGACGATTTCCTTCCCAATCCTTCCCTAACCCGAGCTTGCGCTCCGTCTCTAATAACCTCGTTGTCGACGGGACGTTAAACACTAACCACCACCACCACCTGAATCTGTAAATGTTTCGAATGTATTGACTTCTCATTTTGTGAGTAGTCTTTAACTTCTAGTCATGCCTTGAGCATCGTCAGTTATTAACAGAACACTGAGGATATAAAGACACTCTTCAAACCATTATATCCACTGTCGTCTGGTAATGTTATCAGGTCGTCATATGTGTGTCTCCGAATTAGCTCTAAGTTAGTACTAAATCCATATGGATACCTTCAATGGACTTTACAAATATAAGTTCTAGTTAATAATGCTTTCCTTGTGCTTTAAATTTCGATGCAAAACTCATTGATTCGTATGTTGACAGTACAAAGCAAACATTCTTGAGTCATGGTTAATTTCTCATCGATAAATTTTGAGGTTATGTGTGAACGACTGACTCTAATTCCGTATGTGGCACGAACTGCTTACATTAAAAAGTTTATATTGCAAGCGCTCTTTGAAGAGAGCGGTGTAAGAAAGATTCCTCGCTTACTAAATGAAATGAAAACAGAAATATATCGCGATCTCTTCAAAATTAACGGCACTTTCTTCTCCTCGCGTATCTCATGATGTTAACTACTTTGTTGCGAGAATGGATCTTTTGTTTAAACCTTTGAAAAATTCTTACATTTTGGGACATATCATTTATGTTCTAACGATAGTAATCATACACAGGACAGGCATACTAGGGTAGGGAAACACAGTGAACCCTCTAGTAATGTATTTCAGCCTCTGGTTATGTATTGCAGCCTCTGGTCACACATACATTTATGTCAAATCGTCAGCCAGTATTTGTGTGTTCTGCCCATGCAAATTGACAGTGCCGTTTAGATTTGCATGACTAACGAACAAAGTTGCGTACCAAGTAGTAGGCTCTAATAACCTAGCAGTCAAAAAGACTTACAAATATTTGCTATCGCCAGAGAATTCTAAACACGGATCCTTTTTTTAAGGGTGAAAGTTATGCAATAAGTACTATTTGACACAAACAGGAAATGTATTTTGCGGACATCTATAATTCTAATCTGGAGGTTAACATTGTTCATGATAACTGGAAGCCCACGATTCGTCAAGAAATCCTTTGCCAACATTTAATAACGAAATAGTTCATGAAGAACGGAAGAAGAGCGGTCTTACCTTTGAAATATGCGCTGTCTTAGGTGGCAGTCTGCACTTCTGTATGGACGTTGCGCACCAGTTTTGCTGGCGAGCAAGATTGCGAGCTCCACGTGAAAAAGCTCAGGTTGTCCGCCCCCCCTTGAAAAATCGCCGCTGCTGCATTGTCTGGCGGCAGAAATGGCTACGTTTGTCTTCCGCCACGACGGCCTGCAGTGCTTCTTACTTTTCGTCCCGACGCCGTGAAAGGGTTTCTCCCAACAGTCACCCTGCTGCTTCGCCAGCACTCGCATCTTCCACCGTGCACGTCGGAGTGGCAGCGTCGGCAAATTTCAAGTACTCTACTAGAAGTTAATACAAGCAAAAATATTGCAAACAACCATGCCGAAGCAGGATAATCATTAAAGATCCCTAGTCATAATCTCAATGGTTGGTAATGAGGATATTCGTAACGCGGCAGTCTAAACTTTGCTGTTACGGTACCGGACGATTCATATCGTCCATCCATCCTTCTGGGACAAAATGGTTCAAATTGCTCTGAGCTCTATGTTACTTAACATCAGTCCCCTAGAACTTAGAACTACTTACACCTAGCTTACCTAAGGCCATCACACACATCCATGTCCGAGGCAGGATTCGACCGGCGACCGTAGCGGTCTCGCGGTTACAAACTGACGCGCCTAGAACCGCTCGGCCGCACCGGCCGGCCCTTCTGGGACACAAACATTCGTAATTCGTATTCAAATATTATTTCTGTTTAATGTGAACAAAATTTCGATTGGGTATTAAGGAACTGAGTCAAGTAAAAACCACGAAAGTTCGTTGAAATATCGCAGAATGAGAATATACAGTATGTTTCAAAATGAATATACCGGTTTTGAGGTTTTGTAGTATTTATTACATTCAACTTATAATTACAAATAATACGTCAAATAAAAGAGCAGCTCAAACGGTTCTGCTTACAAGTGTTCAATGTGAGCAACATTGGCAAGGAATGAAAGAAGATCGGGTTTAACGTCCTGTCGCCATCGTTGTCACTAGAGACAGAGCAGAAGCTCAGACTGTGTCAGGAATGGGGAAGGAAATAAGCCATTCCCTTTGAAAGGATCCACCCCGGCATTTGCAAGGTGAGTTTAGGGAAGTACCGGAAAACCTAAATTTTGTGTGGCCATACAAGGGTTTGAACCGTCGTCCTTCCGAATGCGATTCCGGTCCCTCGGTAGCAACATACGTCACACATTGAGTCAAAGGCGAGTTCTTTTCAAACCTTGATGAATGTGGCCGGAGTAATAGTTGCAACAATGCTGTTTCTGTAGCCCGTTACCATAGCTAGTAGCGGAGACACATGGACATGATCTTTTATGTAGCACCGTAGGTAAAAATAAAAATCACATGGCGTCAGATCCTGTGTGACCGTGGAGGTAATGTTATAAACGAGTCTGACATCCGGCCCCTTGCGCCCAATCCAGCAGATGGATACAGCTAGGTTTAACGAAACGTTTACTGAGTTTTGCCAATGAGGCGGCGCACCACCTTGCTGCTAATTAAACTTCTGTGGTTCAGCTTCCTCCAATTGAGAAAAGAGTCGTAGTTCCACCGGATCAACTTATGAAAGCTCCTAAACTGGATAGAGCACAAGAAAACATTCAATTTAGGACAGTCGCATGGCAACTCTACCATCTCGTTGGAATTTAAAGAACCCCAGATGCGCACATTATGTGTGTTCATATTTCCTCTTACGTGAAAGGTCGTTTCATCACTGAAGACGATACGATCCAGAAAATTCTCATCGTCATGCAGCAACAGTTCTTTTGCAAAGTTGTCACGTAAACTGTAGTCTGTAGGCTTAAGAGCATGTAACAACTGGAAACGACAACGACATTATAAGAGTCTCCTTAAAATTCTCCACACAGACGTCACTGGAATTGCTAATTCACGACTAGCCTTCCCAACTCATTTCTGGGGTTATGCGTGAGAGACTGCCTCGTTCAGCACTTTCGGTCACTCCTGATCGATCCATACTTTCCCATTTGCGCACAGGTGTACAAACAAAGCTGTTGGAGTTGCTTTTTCATTTGATATGTTATTTATAATTGTAGCTTGAATGTAACAAATGCTACAGATAATTAAAGCCCATAAATTCATTTTGAAACACCCTATAGTTTTGAAAGTTTCCAACGATGGAGGGATGGTTTACAGGTATCGGCATTAAGTAAGTTATTTTGATGATCTCTCATGAAACTGCTGTAGCAGCTTCTTAACACCAAAATTACCCACGAAATTTGCATCTCAGAAAGAATCAATAACTACAACAAGAACAACTACAATACGAACAGCAACAAGTCGCAACTCATCACTGTTGATCGCTGTTTTTGCTAGAATTTCCCTCAGACATTGTACAACTAACAGAATCGACTCTAAAATAATAAAGATTCCTTTCAACAATCTTGAGTCAACGCTGCACACTATACTATTTTATGACAATAGAACATGTTGCAAGGAATTCGCTGGTCAGAGGTTTCCACCAAAATGCATCACATGTACAAAACTGCAGATAGCGATCAAATATTGGCTCTGATACTCCTGTCCCACAGAAAATTTCTGGACAACCCGTTTTAGCCATAACTTTTCCCCTGATCAGTTATGAATGTTCTTATCAGATATAACCGTTAATGTAACCGTTTATTGCAGCTGAAGTCTCTTAAGAGGACGTGTATTCAATTACCTTTACATTGCTGTACTTTCCTGTACAGGCACTGACATAAAAGAAACAGTTAAATCGTTAGGAGCGACTGAAAGATCCTACGACACTAATGGTCTTCGACTGGTAGTTTGATGGTTGAAGGGATGCTACACGCTATTTAAATGTTGTTCTCTTTCCGTGTCGTCGTCATCGTTGGAAGTCCGAAGACTAGTTTGATGTAATTTTCCATGTTAGTCTATCAGGGCAAGGCTTTTCATCTCTTCGTAGCAACCGCAACCTAAATCCATTTGAATTACTTACAGTATTCAAGGATTGTCTCCCACTTCAATTTTTACACGCCACACTTCCACCCATTGTCAGTTTCTTGGTGCCTCCGTGTGTACGACTGCTATCTTCAAACGATCGTCAGTAGATGTTCAGAGACTTTTGACTTAAAAAAATGTTCGTTTGAGGGTCGTAAAGCAGAAACGTACAAAAAATCATTGATAGAGTTTTATGTGTAAGAAAACAAAAATTACTGCAGCCTCACTTTTTTCACATATTCTTACTTTTTTTAGGTCTCTACTTTAAGATCAAGTAAACTTTTTTAGTCTAAAGTCTTTGAACACCTACTGATGTTACCTATTGATTTTCTTTCAAAGATAGCAGTCCCATGATTTCACAGTATTTTACTGCAGCCCACGACACTTTCTCAGTCGTTGACCTCCAACCTCGGTTCCTCGATAATGGTCCAAAGCACAACGACCTCTGCAACCGTGACCATTTTCCAGTGTTCATTTTGTTTCCGTGGTACCATCTATTAGACTGGCCAACGTGTTGCGCATTTAAGAGGTTGAACTGGCAGACCTATACCTCTAACGTCACATTTACAGGCTTCCCATCAACAACAGCGACGATGTTCTCGGAAACATCTCTGCAGCAGTCTACGCTCAACCACTAAGCCGGGTCGGTGGTTCCCATTCTAACCTGCGGTCGTCATTGCACGAGCCTTCAGCACCGCCTGCGGCCGGTCTCCTGTTGGTCTAAATTAATTGCAGCGACAATCTGGGATTATCGCAGTACTTTTCGACGATATAAGCGGCCCTCCAAGATGGCCAGCCTCGAAATCTTAAAGCGACAGCGGGCGAAATAATGCCGAGAACTCCTTTTTGGGAATGCACACATCATCTTCCCAGATATGGGCCCAGTTGCGTAGTCTCCTGTGCCACAAGCGGCCGACGACTGTTCTTGATCAGCTAGTTAACGGAAGTGCCTATAGTGTCCACTTCGTCCTTTATGAGCAACTCACGACCCGACTGTTGGCGGCGTCAACATCTACTGGTTAGCCTCCTGCTTTCCAAGCACGTAAACAGCTTGTGGAAGAAGCCGGCATATATTTTACTGTAAAGTGCCCCAAGCCATATAACGAGCCATTTAATGAATGAGAATTCCATAGAGAGGTTCAACTCGTCCCACAGCACGGCACCAGACCGGGAATGTTGGCAGTATGATGATTCAGTACCTGGATCTCAATCATAAACGCTACCAGCTCATGACTTCGAATCGTACCGGTGTGTATTCTGAGGTGAATTCCCTTCATAGTGATGGGACGGTCTCATCATCCCAGTTGCTCCGTTAGGAAAGAACCGAACTTCCATTGACAACTATAGACTAGTCAGTCTCACGAGCGCTCGACGTAAATTGCTCAGGATCGTGGTGGTCAGTCGATTTTGCTGGATCCTTCATTAATCACAAGCCATTGTGTCGAGCTATCTGTGTCATCAAGTGATCCAAGACTAACTGGCAAGCTTTCACCAGGCACCAACACCTTATTTCTGTCTTCTCGACTTGCATCATAAGCATGTGATATTGCCTGGCGTCAGCACATCTTGAGCACCCATTGCGAGCAGGGTTTCTGAGACACTTTATGGATCTTTGTCAGCTTAGTTATTTCAGATTACAGTCAGTGCACGCCACAGTTCCCCCACTGGTCCAAAAGAACGTCATTATTAGGGCTCAGTATCTAGTGTTTCACTTCTTCTTGTAGCCATTAATAAACGTATGGACTCCGTGGGCCTGGTTGTTAATCCACTCTTTTGTTGATGACTTCTGCTTTTGGTACAACTCCAGGTCTGGGGTCTTAGCAGCGCATCAGCTTCAAAGAGCCGTGGAGAAGACCTCTTCTTTAATCCCGTAACAAGGCTCCCAACTTTTTGCTGCTGAAATACAAACCATGAATTATTTCGTAGCATCGTGGTTCATCTAGATCTGGAGCTTTACGTGGGGGACCAACACCAGGAGGTAGTCGCGAAGTCACGTTTTTTGGGCCCT
This sequence comes from Schistocerca serialis cubense, assembly GCF_023864345.2. Lineage (NCBI taxonomy): Eukaryota > Metazoa > Arthropoda > Insecta > Orthoptera > Acrididae > Schistocerca > Schistocerca serialis. The sequence goes on from NC_064638.1 coordinate 715,193,238, forward strand.
TTTTCGATTATAAACTGATACAGTTATCGTATATCCCTCAGCTAAAAACTATTGCATGTAGAAGTTTAATATTCTCGTCTTTCTTAGCCATACTCCTTGAGACGCTGATAGGGCCACACTCCTGCGGTTCTGCAGTGCAACGATCTGTGTATAATTCAGCAACGCCATCGGCTTTGCGACTGTTCAAGCGATTTCATCATTGTGGGGTAAATTTATCCACCAGTGTCCTTCGTACCAGCCCCATTTATTGTCTTTCGATAGAATCCGTGTTCCTATTCTGCAGTTTCGACACCACCAACTGCTACTAATCTACGCCAAGGCAGAAGTGCCGACACCCTCCATAAATAGGGAAAGATACCATCTCCAAAATGCGGCTGTGGAGTCGCAAAGCTAACAGCTCGACGCACAGTGGAAGAAGGTTCAATTCTAGCCTTCTCCGATTTGTTTGCAGCAACAGGCAACGTATGCGAAGCTTGGATATTAATTTGTAACTAAGTTCGGCACATAAATATGTATATATGCACATGTCAGCTTTATTGTTATCCTTATAAGTCCGAAAGTAACTCTGTTACGTTTTCACCGCTAAACCAGCGAACCGATATCCATGAAATTTGGTATGAGATATCTTGAACCATGATGAAGAACGTAGGCTACTTTACAAAATGTATAGTGCAAGATATTTGTTGATCTGAAGAACATTACGCAAATTAAGGAAAAATATGAACTTTTTGAAAAAGCTATTTACTCCTTCACTTTTAAACTTCATCATATTTGTGTAAATGCTTTTAATGTTTGATATGTTCTACATAATGTGATTCAACGTAACCGATACAACGCTAATTCAATTCTGAACGTCTTTAATCCATACTTTCACAATAACACAAGTATTATTATCTGCGAAAGTAACTCACTCTGTTACGTTTTCACGGCGCTACCGCTGGATCAATTCTGAAGAAATTTCGTAGAGTGCTTGAGCCCTGAGGAAGCGCATAGGCTACTTCAGGAAAGTTTTATATTCTTAGATATTATTAACATTTTTAAATGAGGTATACATGGTTCAAATGGCTCTCAGCACTATGGGACTTAACATCTCAGGTCATCAGTCCCCTAGAACTTAGAACTTCTTAAATCTAACTAACCTAAGGACATCACACATCCATGCCCGAGGCAGGACTCGAACCTGCGACCGTAGCGGTCGCGCGGTTCCAGACTGAAGCGCCTAGAACCACTCGGCCACCAGAGGCCGGCAGGTATACATGAGCGGGATGTAGACGGCCCTAGCGCGATGGTCAGTAACTCTTACTGTTTATTGACAGTGAAAATCCAGTGTTATGATGCAAGTGGTTTATTATATTGAGTCACTACAGCACCTGGGATTGGTGGTGATACAACAATAAAATCGGACGTTAAGATCGAGAATCATATTTAAAACTATTACAATAAGCCTCGCTAACTTAAGTATGATTTAGCGCATAGTTCTAAGAGAACGTCATGTAGCCTAAGAGCTGCAGACACGCTAGAACAGTCAGAGGCCCGTCGCATTTTAGACGCTGAGCGTCACGCTTCACTTAAAGGTTCGAAGATGCTCGAAGACACACAACGACGGCGTCCTTTAATGGCTGTACGACGAACAGAATGCTTAACTCTGCACGAATGTAATGAATCAAAGTACTTATTAAATGTGTTTAGAAAATGTAACAGATGATGTGAGGTTCGACATACAGCAAAATAATAGCATACATTCTACATACAACAAAATAATAGAAACCTTTTTAATACATACGTCTCTACATCACTACATACACAGACATCTCCTAAAATCGCTAGCTTCTTTATTCGCCATCACTCATCGTAACAAAACTACTGATACACGAGGGAAGCAGCAGTTAACAGCTAGTATGAGTGTATGTGTATCACGATGTACGCCACACGATAAAAATATAAATATTATCCAACCTGTGTCGCATGGTGGGGTGTTCTCGGCATGCCGACTCATACAGTATGGGAATCCCTGCCCGATACCTTAGCCAAGGAAGCGATCATGACAGGCCATTGGTAATAGCTATTCGAGACACTGATTCGTGAGTACAGATGAGATTGGGGTTCATCACAATTGGAGCAACGAATAGCGGGCTACTGATCTTGGCCATATCTGTCTGACTCGTCACGAGACACCTCCCCAATGCGACGGCAGTGCTTCGCTGATGGTGGCTAATACCCTTTTGAGAGAGAGAGAGAGAGAGAGAGAGAGAGAGAGAGAGAGAAAGAAAGAAAGAAAGAGAGAGAGAGAGAGAGAGAGAGAGAGAGAGAGAGAGAGAGGGGGGGGGGGAGGCACTTTCTATTTCCAGTTTTTATTATTCCACCATACTTGCGGAGCTCTTACGTCAAAGATGCCCCAAGGGTCCCTAACTGTGCTTGTCCAATATGCCGGCTGGGTCATGTCTTTTTAAATCGCTTTTATCGCCTCTCGCGGCTTTTCAGTCTTACGTTTTTAGCCCTGTACACTCTTTTACTTGCAGGGATCTCTCCTTCGTCGTTTAGAAGGGGGCGGCCTTATTATATCATTGTTTTGCTCACGTCTGCGGCCGGCAGGTGATCGGGCTTTCGAGGAGAGCGGACAATGGGGGATTTGCCTCCCACCGCAGATGATTTCCGATGGGATCTTAGCTGCTTCTGACCTTCACGCTCGCTCGAGTTCGCAACCTTTCTTACACATCATGTAATTGCTTTTAAGCCGTAACATTTTCAGTTTGTTGCTTGATCTGCTCTATTGTTTCCCAAGCGTCACGATAATATGCTATAACGATTTGTTTTGTTTTGCTTTAGGGCTCAAAAAACAATTGGGGTCATACGCTCCCAAGTCAAAACCATAGAACATGAACACTGAGAGGAGTTAAACGACTACACGTCAGTCCCAATTGATAGAATAGAAGACAGCTAAAAACAGGCACGTGGGAAAAGGGCTAAAAAATAGACACCATACAGAAACGGAGGTCCAAAACTAAAAATTAAATGGCCTTCACCAAATTGCTTTAGCGGATAAAAAGTAGCCGGCCAGTGCGGCCGAGCGGTTCTAGGCGCTTCAGTCTGGAACCGCGCGACCTATACGGTCGCAGGCCCGAATACTACCTCGGGCATGGATGTGTGTGCTGTCCTTAGGTTAGTTAGGTTCAAGTAGTTCTAGGGGACTGATGACCTCAGATGTTAAGTCCCATAGTGCTCAGAGCCATTTGAACCATTTTTAATAAAAAGTAAAACGCGGTCAAAAGCCCGCGCGTCATTCGCTAAAACGGATGATAAACCAGACGGCAAACCCAAGTTGGAACGTAAATGGTTAAAAAAAAAAGGCATTCTAGCGGGAAGTGGCGGTCAATTAAAAGCTGGGCGCAATGTGTACAAAGTGGTGGGGTAGCGCTACTTAACAAATGACGATGGCTAAAAAGGCAGTGCCCAATACGCAGCCGAGTTAAAATGACCTCCTCCCGGCGGGAGGGCCGAGAGGAGGTCGTCCAAGCAGCTGGGAATGGTTTAATAAGCCGAAGCTTACACAAGTGAAGAGAGGACCTTTGGCGATGCCAAAGGGACACGACCTCATGACAGACGGCCACGCAGAGATCTCCGGCGGGAATGTAGGTACTCGCGGGCTGAGGTACGAGGACTGCAACCTTGGCAGCAGCGTCAGCAGCCTCGTTTCCTGGCCTCGTTTCCAGGCACCCACAGAAACATGACACTGGCTCCACCAAGAGTGAGCAAGTGACAGTTTTACTGGACCGGCTGCACTAAGGGTAGGTCGGTGTACAGCTCACATAGACTTTGAACGGCACTGAGTGAATCTGAGCAGAGGACACAATTGAAAAGGCTGTGTTATAACGGTTTTCACATCTGGTTATCGACGTGGTCCGTAGACGAGTTACTAGTTCGATCCCTTGATCGACGTACAACCAATCCATCTCTAATTTAGACATATATGGGTTATTAAATGCCAAGCCTTCTCCGTGCCGATGTCAGTACAGGCTTCAATACAACGCAACAGCAACATTGTCAAGGAAAAAACTAAGAACGTCTAAAACATTAATACAATGAAGAGATCGGAGTGGCCGAGCGGTTCTTGGCGCTACAGTCTGGAACCGGGCGACCGCTACGGTTGCAGGTTCGAATCCTGCCTCGGGCATGGATGTGTGTGATGACCTTAGGTTAGTTAGGTTTAAGTAGTTCTAAGTTCTAGGGGACTGATGACCTCAGATGTTAAGTCCCTTAGTGCTCAGAGCCATTTGAACCATTTTTTTTAAACACGCTTAATCCAAAATATGGCTGTTGTTACCGGGAACAGCTATTTACTGTATTTACGAAACATGCTACGTGTCACATTCCATAGCCCATTGCATTACTTACGCGTTATTCTCTAGAAACTGCCAACATTTCTTGAAAAATTACACTTAAAACAAACTGTATTTCGTATCACCTGCTTTCAGTTCGCCTTCGGGAAATAATCATGTAATATTTTTTCTTATTTTTCTTTTTTATTCACGTTTTTCCTAGTGATGATTCTCATTGTCTGAAGAGTTAACACTGAAGAGCCAAAGAAAGTGGTGCACCTGCCTAGTATCGTGTAGGGCCCCCCGCGAGCACGCAAAAGTGCCACAACACGTGACATGGACTCGACTAATGTCTGAAGTAGTGCTGAAGGGAACTGACACCATGAATCCTGAAGGGCTGTCCACAAAACCGTAAGAATTCGAGGGGGTGGAGATCTCTTCTGAACAGTAAGTTGCAAGGCATCCCAGATATGCTCAATAATGTTCATGTCTGGGGAGTTTGAAGGCCAGTGGAAGTGTTTAAACTCAGAATAGTATTCTCAGAGCCACTCTGTAGAAATTATGCATGTTTGGAGTGTCGCATTGTCCTGCTGGAATTATCGAAGTCTGTCGGAATGCACAATGGACATGAATGGATGAAGGTGATTAGACAGGATGCTTACGTAAGTGTCACCTGTCAGTCGTATCTAGACGTATCAGGGGTCCCATATCACTACAATTGCACGTGCCCCACCCCATTACAGAGCCTCCCCCAGCTTGAACAGTTCCCTGCTGACATGCATGGTCCATGGATTCATGAGGTTGTACACGTCCATCCGCTCGATACAATTTGAAACGAGACTTTCCGACCAGGCAACATGTTTCCAGTCATTAACAGTCCAATGTCGCTGCTGATGGGCCCAGGCGAGGCGTAAAGCTTTGTGTGGTACAGTCATCGGCTCCGAAAGCCCATATCGATGATGTTTCGTTGAATGGTTCGCACGCTACACTTGTTGATAGCCTAGCATTGAAATTTGCAGCAGTTTGCAGAAGGGTTGCACTTCTGTCACGTTGAACGATTCTCTTCAGTCGTCGTCAGTCCCGTTCTTGCAGTACCCTTTTCCGGACACAGCGATGTCGGAGATTCGATGTTTCACGGGATTCCTGATAGTCACGGTAGACTCGTGAAATGGTCGCACGGAAAAATCCCCACTTCATCGCTACCTCGGAGGTTATGTGTCCCATCGGTCGTGCGCCGACTGTAAAACCACGTTCAGACTCACTTAAATCTTGATAACCTGCAATTGCAGCAGTAGTAACCGATCTAACAACTGCGCCAGACATTTGCTGTCTTATATAGGCGTTGCCGACCGCAGCGCCGTATTCTGCTTGTTTATATATCCCAGTATTTGAATACGCTCGCGTATACCAGTTTGTTTGGCGCTTCAGTGTAGATTACTGTTACAGGTGAGCGAATGCATGCTCTAATGACCCTAAAGAATTTCAGTGTTTCGGTGTGCGCCATAACGGGTTCTTGGATCGCCTTGTCTTCGCTATATTCCTCTATAGAACACACATCGCTCGTTATATCCGCATCCAAAGCTGCTCAAACTCCGGTTATGTAGCCACTCGCGGGTGTTTTTGTGATCTACGTCTTCATAACTACAAATTTGTAAGTATGGTGAATCGCTGTATCGGCAGGGGAAGAATAAATAAAATGACGAAGTATATACATGGATAAAGAGATGGTTAACGTACGATATTTTCTGAAAATCGCACAAGTTGGCGAGTGTAGTTAAACCATGCAATTTCAAGGTGGCATTACAAGCAAAAACTTACGCAGGTGTGTTTTAAGGCATGAGATCTGGAAAGAAAAAGGGAACTGCGACAAACGGGAGTATATAAAGCACAATAAAGTGTGCGTCATGTGACGCGAGGTTTATAGGACAGACAGGAAAAATATTTTCGACAAGCTATGAAGAGCGTACAGACGCTTTCAGTGCGAGCGCTCATGGTAAAACTATAGCAGCTGAACACACGTACGAGACGGGCCACCCACTAAAAGGCAGTGAAAGGGGTCTACAGGTGGTGTACGTAGCGAAGAACAGGACGCTTGATCTGCTTGAACAACTAGAAATCTGATTTCACCGAGATAGAATGTACAAACCAGAGGGAGAGTGTTAATAGATACTTAAAAGGGTTTATGAACTTAGCAGTAATACGATATATGGAGCTCGTTTCCAAAAAGTACCAAATCCAAAAAATTCAAAAACTTGAGTTTGAGCTGGCAATCCCTACATAATAGCTTGGTGGATCTAACAAGTAAATATTTCTTGGCAAAAGTACCAAATACCATTGAACTTCCGTAGGAAGAAGTACCAAATCCTCTTTCAGTGATTTGCTGTAGCATCACAATCGCAGTCAGCCAACTTTAGGTTGTTATTGTTTTATTTAATGTAACATTCTTGTGTTCTCTGTTGTGTTTGCTTAAGGTTAACTCGTAAAATGAATTCTGATGTATCCATGTGCCCGAATTCACAGAACATCCAAGGAAACGTTGAAGATCTGTAAATTTGTGGAAGTGGAGTGTTTTGAAACATGAAAAACATAATGCTCCTGCAAGTGCAAAACCTCAGATCACGTGTAGACGTAGTGATTACTTTTTCGAAGCGTTATGCGTATCAGAAGAAGGCATGATAAGTGAAAATAACAGATATTGGAAACCTGCAGATTCTGTGAGCCTGAGAAAGTGTTTCATGGGTATATTGATGTGCACTAACCTAAAAGAAAAAGACCTGATGAAACCAAGAAAGAATGTTCAAACAAAAAGAGAACTATAAGTTACAGAATAAAAACTGCTCTTCAGGGGAAGGTCACTGTTTGTTGATTTACGTTCCTAAATATTTTTAATGTTGGGGGAAGGAAGGTACAGCATACAGCTGATGAGAAAATGAATAGTGGGGCAGCAGTTTCTGGAACAAGAGCTGGTGCATGGCTTTGTGATGACATGAATAAAACAGAAGCTGAAATTATAGCTCACGGAACAAATTTTAAATGCAGAGAACAGCACTTGGGGGGGGGGGGGGGGGGGCGGGGGGGGGGGGGGGGGAAGAAGACACCATTAAGGAAGTACTTGCCTCCAGAATTAACCACACGTAAGATGTGGAATTTATTTTGCGAGGAGAGTTTTATTTGCTCATAAAGTATAATATATTCACTTTTAAAATAATTTTATGGCAAAAAGTACCAAAATCAAAATTAAATTCCTAAGAACTGTACAATAATAATGAATATCTTACACTTTTGTAAAAGGCATTTCAGTGAGTCGCAGACAAACGAAGAGTATTCTGGCTACAGGGAATTTTTCTGCTCCACTCAAAAATCTGCCCGGTTGGATTCGGCACGTTTGGGAAACAACCTCCACTTATATGTCAGCTGTTGGCGTAGTTAAATGTTGGCAGTATTGTTTCTTCTTTGCCCTGTGACAGCTCTGGAATGCTAGTGAAGCGGTTGTTTGCTTTAGTGCAGTCAGTTGTTTACAGAGCAAGCCTTTATACGGGAAGGCAGCTAGTGTGACTTCCAGGAAATCCGATAGGAGTTGCCACTGTAGAAAAGGAGCATTTCTGCGAAAGAGCAGTAGTATGACGAAGCAAACCAGAGAATGCGATGTTGCCGATATCTAATTAAGACGCACATACGTCTGAATATATTTATTTTGTTTTATGGCAGTTTTTGTGCTTTAAGTGCATGTTTATATAGAGTTAAATGCAGATGACAGGAGCTTGACTCTCGAAAAAATTCGTGTGTGATGATAACGATCATCTTCACAATCACTCTCTCCAATCCTTCATATGAATAATATTAGAAATTTGTATTCTAACGAAACTATTCGTTATCATTGTAACTGAATACTTAAGGGTTTTTTTCCTCCAGCAATCGATCAACTGTGCTGAGATAACCCGCAACCGGCTGACTGTCGGCTTGCTGTACTGCTAGTGGTGACTGACATTAACGACGTCTCATTTAAACGCGTTCGGTAGGCTGTCTTTCTTTCCGTTCCTCCAGATCTTCCGCAAGTTGACAGAGCGAGAGCGAGCCTTTTCAGGGCTGGTCGGCGTGCCTGCCAGAGCTCCCGTCACGGCTGGCGGGCGCCACCTGCCACCTGTCACCGTCACTCATCGTTCACCTAAATAGCCGCCGCCTCGCAGTCGTGCCTGTCCCGCCAATTGCCGCGGGCGTTTCAGTGTGGCGTACACTTCCACCTGACACCGTCTTATTTGTGCTTCTTTACAACTTTTTGTGGTTGGGAATCACAGCTGTCTGCAGAGAGGGAGAGGACTGGGTCTGGGCGGGAAGAGGGGCCACTAGCACCCCCGTCCCCAAGAATCTGGAATACGGAATTCCTATTTATTACAGAATTTTCCGGCATATAATAACTTTTGTGTCACATATAAAATTTAGTTTTTGTGGCATGACACGTATGGAAACCGGCCAACTCGTTCATATGAAAAAGGATACGAGGGCCAATTTCGGGTTGAAAAAATGCGGGATTTGTTGTGTGACATCCGTAGAATATTCCCGCTTCATCCGTACAGGTGGCGGCGCTATAGGTAGGCTTCAAAATAGCGTCTGTAACGGCAGTGCGTTGCAAGCAGGAAGCTGTCATTGAGCTTCTTTCGGCGGAAAACCAGTGCATCACATGTAACAGTAGGTGCTTGCAGAATGTCCACGGAGACCTGACAGTGGATAAAAAGCGCGTTGAGTCTCTAGGCGAGGCGTGTGTCGTCATTGCAACAACGTCGCGCAAGCCTGTCGGATCTCCTGACTGCCGGCCGGCCACACACAGCTGTCACAGTGTTGGGACGTGCGGACACTCTCATTCGAGATCATAATCAAGCACCTCGCTTCTAAGTTTGACGTATCTGCTGGTTGTGCTGACACACCCGTCCACCAGCTGGGGTACTCAAAAGTGTATGCACGCTGGGTTCCTCGCCACCTAAAAAAACGAAGGACCATTTGTGCGCCATTCCTTGCGCGTTGCGAGGCTGATCGTGACAATTTTTTGTCAGACATCGTCACAGGTGATGAAACATGAGTTCTTCACTTCGAGGTAGAAACAAAACGGCAATCCATGGAGTGGTGCCACACCATCTTTCCTCCGAGGACAAAGTTCAAAGCCGCGTCGTCAACGGGTAGTCATGGCGACGGTCTTCTGGGGCTCAGAAAGGATTATTATGTTTTATGTTTTCCCCTATGGAGCAAAGATGAACTCGGAAGTGTATTGTGCTACCTAAGGAAATTGAAGAAACGACTTCTGCGTGTTAGTCGCCACAAAAATGCAAACGAACTTCTCCTTCTCCATGACAACTCAAGGCCGCACACAGTTCTTTCACCCGAGAGGAGCCCATAAAACTTCATTGGACTGTTCTTCCTCATTCGCCTTACAGCACGGATCTTGCACCTTCCGACTTCTATCTATTTGGTTCAAAGAAGGATGAACTCGGCTGGAAGCAGTACGCGGATAATGGGCGGGTTTTCGATGCAGCAAGACGATGGCCCTGTCTTCGACTAGCAGAGTGGTACCAAGCGGGCATACATGCCCTCCCAGTAAGGTGGCGTAAGGATGTGTCACTGAACGGAGATTTTGTTGAAAAATAGTGTTTCGTTGCCAAACGAATGGGCAATAATGTGGTTATTGGAATCCTTAATAAAACCAACCTGCCTTCTGAAAAAAATGTGTTATATCACTTACTGATGGCACCTCTCAGTTTTAGAACTTTGTCCCCCTCCCCCTCCCAGATAAATTACTGCAGACGCCCACGGTGGCAATATTCGTATAGTAATTCCTGTTGGCAAGTGATTTCATACATTTATTACCGTCTTGTTCAGCTTCTTAAATGTATTCTCATATGTTTGCATCCTTTGTTCACTGGTTACGAAATGTGAGTTGTAAGTGTATCTTCGTCGCGTAGGCGACGCTGAAGTGCATCGTTCATAATTAGTGTGAATTAGGGAACGTTTGACTCCCTTTTCCAGCACATAGCGCCACTAAGCAAAGCGGCGCAGAGACCAATACACTGTTCTTGTAATCGGAAAGAATCACGTTCAAATCCCTACCCACCATAATTTGTCTTCTCTTGTGTTTTTCTGAATTGCTTCAGATGAAAGTCGGTATGATTTCGTAAACGTCAGTTCCTTACCTTGTCCTTTCCAACAATCCGGAGCCGTCGAGGTTTGCACCCTGAACCGATAGTTTATTACTGTGTACAGTATCATTACTCGTTAATGCACTATTTAATCCTTTATTTGCTCCCGTATTTGAGGTTTGCTGCATAGAGATTTTGGCAAACCTTGCTGCAGAAAAAAAAGGAAGACGTATTACAGACTTACTCTAGAATCACCTTTTCTACTTGAATTGCAGCACCCGTTAAAATACTGCAACCGAGCGAAGTGGCGCAGTGGTTAGCACAATGGACTCGCATTCTGGAGGTCGACGTTTCAAACCCGCATCCGGCCATCCTGATTTAGGTTTTCTGTGATTTCCCTAAATCGCTTCAGTCAAATGCCGGGATGGTTCCTTTGAAAGGGCACGATGACTTCCTTCTCCATTCTTCCTTAATCCGATGAGGCCGATGATCTTGTTGTTTGATCGCCTCTCAAAAATCAGCCAACCAAAATATTGCAGTGGTCAGGCCATCGCTGCAGTCTTGTCATTAGGAATTGAAGCCCCTGCTGGATGGAGGAAATTTTTCTGTCTCCAACTTGCGATTCGGCTCTTATTAATGTTTTTTCAATTTACCACCGGAAAGACTTTGTTAAGTAAAATACCGCGTTGAACAGTTGTTACAGAAGACACGCAAGCTCGATTTTGGGGGATTGATATAGGCCGTGTCGTATCCCAAGGATTGATCCCACCGCTTGCCTTATGCGATTTAGAGAAATCACAGAAAAATTAAGCCACCGTCGTCCTGCAAGAGTATCCAATGCCGTAACCACTGCAGCATCTCGCTTGGTAGAGAGAGTAGTGTAGGTCGTAGAAAGAATAAGTGAGACGATTCGGGCGTCCGTTCCGTTATGCGGCCGGTGCTCTGTGCGGGTGTCTTTGACTGAATAGTGTTGCGTTGCTTAATGTGGATGCGTTGACAATAGAGTCCTGCGTGACGGAGTAAGCGAGCACAAAATGTGAGATTGTGAGAGCACAGCCTAATTGGATAGAATGCTCGCACTGGTAACTGAGGCCCAGCATAAAAGCCATGACAGAATCCTAGTTAATGTTTGACTCCAGAAACCTTAAACTTGTGAATATCCGTGCGCGACTACATCCATCAGTCTTCTCATTGGTGATGAGTTTCTAATTATGCAGCACAAGGAAGACAGTGTAGAAACAAGTAAAACTGAAACCGATGGGTGCACATCGAAGAAAAAGGACAGTCTAAGAAACATATGGAATAAATTTGTTTGTTTTTAGACGAAAACAGGACGTCTACTGGGTACGTATTGTGCATAAACTGATCTCCATCAATGTTTTTCCAGTCGAGAACGAGTCATTTAAAGAAATACAGTTATAAGAAATCCGATACTGACACAGCTCCTTAGGAATAACAACAGTAGTAAAAAAGTTGTATAACAGGGATCTTTGTTCAAAGTGTGCCAAAGATATGAGACCTTTAATGCTGTTTCTGGCGATGGTTTCGAAGCGCTAGGCCAAGCATTACTTTATCCAGGTGCAAATTATCGAGAAGTCAGCGTTTCAGATGTCATGCTACATCCCTCTACTATAAGTAAACATGTCAGACGACAGACTGATGCAATTCGAAATAGCATAAGACTTCCGGTTATTGCGGACGTTATTCAGAACACTTGTTATACGACGTTGATATGTGCACCGATTCGTACGAAAAGGTGCATAATTTGACGGAGGCATCACATTAAGTGAACACTGGTCTCTTGTGAATAATTTTTTGTTTAGAACTAAATTCCAGGACGTTAAGATGAAGGAGTAAACTTTATGAAAGATACAGAAGATAGGATGACGGATCTCAACATTCCGCCGGACATGCTGCATATTTTGTTTTTCTCTTCTGCCAAAGTGCCTACGTAATGGAAGCTTTTGAAAGTGACTAAAGGCTTCCTTGTGCTGCGCTTATTGTAAAACAGCATTTAGCCACACTGTCGATGAAATTAGCTTCTTGTAAATGATGTCGCGAACATCGCAGCAATAATAAATATTGGAGAACGCATTGTACGGTACACGAAGGAAAATTGCCTCTGCTCATCTTTGAAATTATCTTTGAAACCAGAGGTCAGCACACGCTGGAATAGCTTGTGCACTGTGGTTGGTTTCTTACAACTCATTATAATAAAGTTGCTGCTTTATTGAAGGAAAAGTGTTCTGCTTACATAGCACAGGGATATGAACTTCAAGGAAGGATTGTAGATTTTTCCAAATCGTTTTAAAAAGGACACAGATGAATTATTATTGTTGTCTTCAGCCCAAAGACTGGTTAGATGCAGCTCTCCATGCTATTCTATACTGTGCAAGCCTCTTCGTGTCCGAGTAACTACTCCTAGTTACATTCGTCTGAATCTGCTTACTGTATTGATCCCTTGGTCTCCCTCTTAAGATTTTTACCCGCCCCACCCATCCTTTCTTCCAGTACTAAATTGGTCATCCCTTGATACCTTACAATGTGTCCTGCCAACCGATCCTTTCTTTCAGTCAGGTTGTACCACAAATTTCTCTTTTCCGCAAGTCTGTTCAGTACCTCCTCATTAGTTACGTGATCTAACCATCTAATTTTCAGCATTCTCCTGTAGCACCACATCTCAATAGCTTCTATTCTCTTTTTGTCTAAACTGTTTATCGTCGATATTTCATTTCCATACAAAGCTACACTCCATACAAATACTTTCTGAAAGGACTTCCAGACACTTAAATCTATACTTGATGTTGAGAAATGTCTCTTCTTCAGAATCGCTTTTCTTGCCATTGACAGTCTACATTTTATATCCTCCCTACTTCGACCATCATGTTATTTTGCTTTCCAAATAGCAAAACTCATTTACTATTTTAAGTGTCTCATTTCCTAATCTAATTTCCTCAGAATCACCCGATTTGACTCGACAACATTCTATTATCCTCGTTTTGCTTTTGTTGATGTTCATCTTATAACCCTCCTTTCAAGACACTGTCCATTCCGTTCAACTGCTCTTCGAAGTCCTTTGCTGTCTCTGAGAGAATTACAAAGTCATCGGCAAACCTAAAAGTTTTTATTTCTTCTCCCTGAACTCTTAATTCCTTCTTCAAATGTGAATTTAAGTACTGCATTTCCAAGTACTGTTTCATTAAGACATGGGGAAAGGATAGATTTTTAAATAGCGTGTTTGCGTATACTGGCAGATATGTATTTGTTAACAAGAGGTACAGTGGATTAAAAATGGAGCCCCCACTTTCTGTTTGAGAAGGTTGTAATTACTTCCAAACATAAAACTGCTACGTTCGTTTGGTCGTCTTTCTGATGTCTCTGTCATGTTCGACGTAAAAAATAAAAATAAATAAAAACTGAGAAATTCCTAGCAATGTGCGACAGATTTGGCAAGCTGTTCAGATACAACATGCAACGATTAACGTAATACTTTCGGTATAGTTAATGCGTATTGTCTTATAGCGAAACGGTAGCATTATAATTCGTATAATATTTCATAAATGTAAAACACATTTATTTCGTGTACGCTTTCATGATTTTCATACCAATTCTGTATTACTTCATTCTCTTTCGTTCATTAAGTAGGACGTTGCGGTGCAGTGTTATCGCCAGCCAGACTCTCTTTCTTTTGAAGGACTGGAAGAATAACAAATCCTTCGCAACATATGAAGTAGATGCCTATATTTTAATGCACCCAGGCATGACGACATCTTAAAATTATGGAGCAGTCACAAAAAGGATCTACCAAACTTTGCTGCAGTCGTAAGACGTATGTTATGTATGCTAGTGAACGGCGCTTTAGTAAATCTGGCAGGTTATTAACAATCACCGCGATCAGTTAAATGTAAAACGCGTTAGTGATCTATTGCTGATCCACAGTTTCTATAAATTTTCTTCTCTTGCAAAGAAGTGAATAGTGTTTAAAGTTAAGCCGTAAATATACAATGTTCTTCGCATGTTTTTTTTAAAATAAAAGGCATTCGTCTCCCATAATTCTGGGATACTGTTTATGTAATGGGTTCTTAGTTTCCTATTAAAGACTGGAAGAATAAATCTGCTGTTCGGAAATGAGTCTTATCTTTTACTGTTATTGTAGTAGAATATCAAATTGTTTTCCCTGTGCTGTATGAAGGTAACTCTGGCATGTAAGCGTTTTTGAAAACATTGACTTTGTGAAAAAGAGTGTGTGTGTGTGTGTGTGAGAGAGAGAGAGAGAGAGAGAGAGAGAGAGAGAGAGAGGTGAGGGGGGTGGCGGCGTTGGATTTGTGCAGTGCGGAGAGTTGTAGCGAGATGAGACGTCAGGCAAGACTTGTCATGCTCGGTTATTCGCATGTCTGGAGTCCGGAGAAGAGACAGTTTGCATGTGACCATCCCGAGTCATGTAGACCCGACACGAGCGGCTGTCTCCTCCGCCTCCCCGTGGCAGCCGAGTCGTAACCGGTCAGACATGGAACACTGCAGCACTGTAGTAGACAACGAATAGTCCAGTTTAGTTCGAGATGTAGGACGATTGTGACCGCGATGTAGGCCTACATGTCACAACGTAGATATATCAGCAACGATTAACCTTAAATCTGTTAGAAGGTAACAGTTTGCACTCCTTCCACTTAGAAGCTTATCTTCGGCAAAACAAGTTCTATATAGCTAAATTGTGATGTGGAAGAAATCAGAATACGTGTTCACTGTCTAAAACATTACGTATTTATGTTCCGACACTTGTGAAACCTTAGAAATGTATCAAACATTGTAATTTGGCATTAAAGGTAGAAAGGTTGCTGTGTAATGTCTAGTCGAGGTCATTAGAGCGAAAGCTGGTCTTGGGAAAGGGTGAGCCATGAACACCGTATGCACTGGTAGTGGTTTAGGGAAAATTGCCTAATTCCTGCTGGTCTTGGGAAAGGGTGAGCCATGAACACAGTATGTACTGGAAGTGGTTCAAATGGCTCTGTGCACTATGGGACTTAACATATGAGGTCATCAGTCCCCTAGAGCCTAGAACTACTTAAACCTAACTAACCTAAGGACATCACACGCATCCATGCCTGAGGCAGGATTCGAACCTGCGATCATAGCAGTCGAGCGGTTCCGCACTGGAGCGCCTAGAACCGCTCGGCCACCGCGGCCGGCCGCACTGGAAGTGGTTTATGGAAAATTGCGTAATTCCTGAATCAGGGTGGCGGGACAGGTGTAAACCTAGCTCCGCTAGAAAAGGCTGATACAGTCTAAACCAGTATACTACGTCGTACGTAAGCTTTCCAACCGTACAATATAAATGATCAGAAGTATCCTAACACCCCTATGTAATAAGGAATTCAGCACTTGATGTCACGAGTGACAGTGTCAGAGAAAGCGAGTATTTTGGTTAGCAGTGAAGCAATAGCACCAGAATGGTTGGTCAGGAAAACTCAGTGACTTCCAAAGAGGACTATCCATTTTACTTCACCACAGTAAAAAATGCATCATGGACATTTTAACCCTTCTAAAACTGCCGAAGTCGACTGTTAGTGACGAGATTGTGGAGTAGAAAACCAAAAGAACAATCTCAGCTAAGCCAAGACGATGCGCACCTCGTGTACTGTCCGACAGGGACCGTCGAGCATTGCGGAGGTTGCTTACAGAAAATCAAATGAAATCAGCGGAACGAATCACTCGTGAGTTAGAAGCCGCTACCACCAGTCCAGCTAGTACAGTGACTGTGCCTATGGAGTGAAAAAGAATGGGGTAAAATGGTCGAGCAAATGCTCAGAAGCCATATACCATTTCTCTAGTAAATGGCTTGGGTTTGCTGAATCCCTGGAGAACGCTACCTGTCATGGTAGTGCCAGCGTTGAAGTACGGAGGAGGTGACGGTACTGTGTGAGAGGTGTTCTCGGTTAGGGTGTGGTCCTTAGAAACGTTAAACGCGGTTTGATATGGCCACATTTTACAGCATTGTGTTCTACGTTCAGTAGCGGAAGAGTTAGCAAGTGATGACTGTCAGCATGACAATGCCCACTGCCATAAAGCAGCGTCTGTGAGGCAATGGTTTGTGAACAGTGACATTCCTGAAATAGACTTCCCTGCCTAGTGTACCGACCTGACCCCAATGGAATACCTTTGGCATAAGTTAGAATGCCGACTGGGCTGTTACTTCTCTGCAGACATTCAGGCATCTCATTGCAAGGACCCTCAACAGACTTTAAGCCGTCGTAAATGCGGAGGGTGTGCACATTCCATGTTAATGCCGACTAATATGTCCGTATGCTTTCAGTCAGATAATGCATCAAGAAAAATAAAGTTTTTGTCCATTCGGTAATTTTTTACATAAGTGAACCGAGTCCTCTCGCCTCAGATAGGTTTTACCGTACACCATGTAGTATGTTCCAAACCTACAATTTCTTCTTTGTGTAAACATTTCCATCACAGTCTCTTAGAGGGACAGTTTGTCACTGAGCAGATGTCATCATTGTATTTACCAGCTTATACCTAGACGGTCATTAGTCGAAGAGAAAAAATTCTCTTTGTTGGGCGACCATCATCACCACCATCATTTGTGCTCTACCATAAGCTAGTAATCCAACTGAAAATTTACCTATTCAGAAAGATGAGTTTGAGTATGTGTCAAGTCTGTGTGAACGAGCAATAAATAAACTGTTAGTTACAATGAACGCAGTGTACGGCAGTGTCACACGAATGTTAGTGGGAAAGTAGTTAGAAAGAGTTACTATTTCTTTTTTGAGACTGTTCGTATTACTTTCATACATGGTAGGAGATGCACATTTACCTTACTGTAGTTTATTCATTTTAAGTTAAACCTAAAAAGTACCTCGCATTTGAAATATTGCAGCTGAAATTTAGTAGTTAATCTGTTGCTAAAGATGTGTTGGAGCGTTGTTAAAAAGCAACAGGAGTGCAAAGTTGTACTGCAATGCCATTCAAAACTTGTAAGGTTATCTTTTGTCGATCCACTGGAGACACATGCCGTAGTACACTATCTTCTGCAATCTTGCGGATTCATATCGTTATATCCTAAGCGGTTTCATTTTATGTTTTGGTAAATTGTATAGCTCTTTTACGCATTAAAACGCTGTCGGTTTCGTACTACAGTAGTGACCAGTGAAAGATTTTGTAACCACATCAGGTAAAGATATCAGCACCATAGCGCTTGTGGCTGCGGTTAGTACGAGGCCACTGCGCCATTTCGCAATGAAATTCAAAGCAGGCGAGTGAATGAATGAAGGCGCTCTTGGAGCCGTGCCGCGGCACGCGCGCTGTTTGCAGGGGCCGCACGCCTGCGGCTGCTTGGTGACATTTGTGCGCAGCTCTCTCTGGCTCTGCGCTATAGCGGGTCGTGTGGTGCGTCATGACACGCCCACCCATTGGCGACATGACCCGTGACCTCCACGCCGTGTACCCCGCTCCGCGCGTAATTACTAAACGGCGGTTGCCCTGACACTTTGAAGTACCGGTACATAGCTCTCTTCACGCTTACCCACATTACGTGCTACTGGTACGAGGATATTAAGCGAAGCAAAACATAATGATCGCTACTCGCCGCTAGACGGAGTGGCGTTGCGGGCGCGTGACGCGGCAAGTAAGTCCGTAAACGGAGGCGAGACGAATACAAAGTCATTCTAGAGGCGGCATGGGCCGCAAGTGCAGGGGCTGGACAAAACCATGAAAGCACCACGAGAAAAGCATGCGTGAACATTAATGCAGATGATTGCCAGCCTGCTGGCGGCGCGGTTGCATTTGATCATGACCTGCACCTACGCAGTGTCCTCAATATGTTGCAAGAAACAGTCGTCTGAACAGTGTTCTCTGAAGGGGAAGGTTGCTATCAATGGCCCACCTTAAAAAAATGTGTAATGTAATTCTCATATATTGTAATAAATATTCTGTTATCAGTGCAACTTGAACCTTATCTTTTACATTATTTAAATTTAGGGTGAAGTTTAGACGAAATTCGAGTTGGTTCATTGAGGTTGGGGGTTGTTTGGGGGAGGAGACCAGACAGCGAGGTCATCGGTCTCATTGGATTAGGGAAGGACAGGGAAGGAATTCGGCCGTGTCCTTTCAAAGGAACCATCTCGACATTTGCCTGGAGCGATTTAGGAAAATCAAGGTAACTCGTACTGCAATACTTATCAATCAATACCTAGTTCCCATCCACAGCACGTAACTTTATATTGTCAACATGACGAAATGGTGTGAACCAGTGGCGTAGCGTGGTTGGAAAGGTTGGGGAGACTCTGCAGTTATTATAGGGAGATAAAATAGTACAATAAACAATAATTTAAACAAATGAAACAAAATGCATCAAATAAAACATCAACAACAACTACTACTACTACCACTACCACTACCACCGCCTCTAATAATAATAATAATAATAATAATAATAATAATAATAACTTGTTCAAGAAACGATGACAAATTTGTAGAACTCCTGCAGCAAGAGAAGAACAACTTACATTTTCTTGTACACAAGTGCAATGCGCCTGTCTTTTGTTTCCACGAATAAGTCTATAACTCGGTCTACAAAGATCTCATCACTGAATAGCTCTCCAAGTAGTGATTTTTCTATTGCTAACGTGCTCAAACAGGACAGCCGGATGTTGGACTTTGAATTCCTTAAATAATTCTTCACTCGTTTAAGGGTACTAATGCTTCGTTCACTGCTTGCTGTAGTTGCGGGTAGGGTCAAAACCAAACGCAGGAACTTCGTTGTTTCTTCATAAACGGAATCTAAATCATTGTTGACAACGTACTTTAAGAGGATTCTTGGAGATAAGTGTTTTTTCTCATCAGCGTATATGTTACACAGTTCATTTTCAGCTTGTTCTTGTTTCAAAAAAGGGTACTGTTCTAATAATTGAAGCAGTTTCAACTTTGGGAATTCTTTTTGATAGTTCGGGAAACACTTTTCGTTCAAAAGTTCAACAAACTGAATTTGGGGAAAGTCTTGAAACCTTCTTTCCATCCGAACAATTTGGAAATCCAGTATCTTGTAAGTTAGTGAACTGAGAGACGTCTTTTGACTGTCACAGAATGATAAGTTGCCATTCAAACACAAGCTACATTTAATACATTCATCAACGAATGTTTCCGTTCTTAATTGTCGTAAGTTTCGCTAAACAGTTCTTATTTCGTCGTGGCAAGCAGTTATACTGACAGATTTTGAGTGAATAACATTAAAGAGATGATCGACATAAACAAAGCACACTCTGTAGAAGCAAAGCAAGTAGACAAACGTAGGATCATCCATCTGTAGTTTCAGTCACACAGCACAGCTCATAGATTCTGGGTCCCACTGAGAGTCTGTATCACAAAATATATGATTAAAAACACTATATAGTCCTGAGAAATGACTAGATGTTGAAACTGCCCTGGATCGAAAGTTCCAGCGAGTGTTGCTTGGATGTGGCAGTTTAAATCCTGTCTCAGTTAGCAATACAGTTCGTTTTGATGATTTGCTGAAAAACGAATGGAATGCAGTAAGATCTCTTATAAACATGCGTACTTGTCGTATGATTTTGGAGGCATGGAACAGTACCACATTCAGTTGGTGTGCGTAACAATGAAGAAACAGCGCATAGTGACAGAACTGCTTTACCAATTGTTGTAGTCCTCTTTCTCTGCCCGCCATTACTGAAGCGCCTTCATATGTTTGACTAACCATTTTTCCTTCCACATTCCATTCTTTCAATACTGCATGAACAATGTTAGACAAACCTTCAGCAGTTTTATTTCCAGAAACATAGTAAAATCCAACGAATCTTTCCTCAATTTTGTCTGCAATACAGTACCTGAATATTACACTCATTTGGCTCTTACATGATACGTCTAATGTTTCATCAGCCTGAATCGAAATGAAATTGCAGTTCTGAATTTCAGATTTTATTTTCTCATTAACTGCCAGAGTTATCATTTCTATTACATAATTTTGTATATCTGGAGACGTTCCTTTAAAGGTCGAGGATGATGACTGATGGTCTCGGATTAACTACTCTCCCTGAGCTAGTAAATCCAACAATTCCAGATAGTTACGTTTGTTGCTGGAGGATTCGTCTTCCCGACAGCTGCGAAAGGCTAGTTCTTGTTTACAAAGAAATACAATTGCCTGAATAAGACGAGCTAATACTCTCCTGCTGGATGCAACTTGTTCGTTGTATTTTATTGCTGTCAGACGAGCGGCTTAAGAAAGGGCGTGCTCAATTCTACTTTTGCGCGATAACTGAAATGATTCTTTGTTCGGCAGGTGACGTTTTGATGTCTGATGTTTTTGTGCTTTCCTGTCAAAGTTCTTTATTGTACAAACGCCCTCATTGCATCATTCCTTTTCACCACCAAACACAAGACATATATAACAATATAATCTGTTCTTAACTGCATTCGCAGTCAGTCAAGCATACTTTTCGTACTAGGCTGTCTGAAAAGTGCGTTTTTGTTTGGCTTCACTTAAAACTGCGTATATGAGTAGGTCGTTTGTCCTTCAATTCGCACATTTTTTTCGTACGTTAATGTAGAAAAAGGCGTTTTAAATAAAAATTCTATTAGGTGTACAGTTGCTGGCTCACTCATGTTGGCGACACAACGAAAATATGCACTAAAATCACCCAAGAATGACTATGAACACAAACCGCGTGGCTGTTCACTTCCGTGTTAAAAGCCAGCATAGAAGCGGCAGAGACTATAATAGTCTCTATAGAGGTGGGCCAAACCGTTATTCTGGAGTAACCGTTATCACAGTTCCAGTTATTCTTTGATAACCGTTATTGTTAACGGTTACTAATAACTGCCAAGTTATTTTTCGCTAGCCGAATACCGAATATTCCGAGGAGTTACAGTTAAATAACGACATAGTTGGAATCCATCATTTTAATTATCGGTATAACTGCGAGTAGTGTGAAATGGCAGGAATGTATGAATCGTGTCATAACCTTAGTTCATTAACTCCGGGTACATTTTAGTTGATGTTAGAACGATTATTAGTGTTTCATATTATATGTTTGTAGGTTATCGGTCGCTATTAGAAATATTATCTTCGCAGCTGCAACAGAAAGTACGCGGAACTTCGCCACAGCACTGTTTAAGTAAAATGTTAACAACGTGCGTTTTTAAGTATGAAGTAATATGTAAACTGAGTACTGTAGGTTAAATTCGAAGCTTAATTTCTTGTGCTGCTCACATAATAGAATAAGTGTTCAGCCTTGTAATACAACAAAAAATCTACGTAATGTGACAAGATTCGTTTACTCCTGTGCTGTAAAAGATAGTCCTATTGGGGTAAGTGTGAGTACGCTAATCCAAGTTTTATGTTAGATTTGGAAACTGCTAGATTTCTCCAGCTACAGCATGTTTATAACATATGAAGACATGCAGATCGGAAAGGTTGACAGTGTTACATTTCTGGGACTACAACTCGATAATAAATTCAGTTGGGAAGGGCATACCACATTTTTTCACTCTATTATTTCGTAAGGGAGCATATTCTGTGGTAACTCATCAAACGTAGCAAAAGTTTTTCGCATGTAAAAGCGTGTAATAAAAATCGTTTGTGGTATAAATTCAAGAACATCATGTAGGAACCTGTTCAAGGAACTTTGTATTCTAACCTTGCTTCCTAGCGTATTTATTCCTTAATGAAATTTGTTACAAGTATTTCCAACCAATAGCTCAATACATAATATCAGTACTAGAAATAGGAACAGCAATCTACATAAAGACCTAAAATCACTTACCTTGGTCCAATATTCAAGAACATGCGTTTTTAATAAACTGCCAGCAAGTCAGCAACCATTAAAAACTTGGTTTCAGATAAAGCACGGTTTACAGTGTGTTTGAAAGACTTTATGATACAGAAGTGTCTGATACCACCCATCATAAATATGCCGGAAACGGCTATTTTAAGTGTGTCTATGACGTCACTATATACACATGGCAACAAACACGAAGATACATATAAATAATACAATAACATCTCCCACCAAAAATACAATCAAACCAACGGGACAACTGCGGGAAGTTGGGGGTTTTAGGGTGAGGACAAGCTAGTAAAAAAAACACACCATGATCCCAAAACACAAAATGAAGAAAAAAAATACAGCATTCTGCTACACCAACAAAAATCTGCAGGAATCGGACACTTCCCTTGAACAATATAGGTCAACCATAGGTGACCATACCAAAACACCAATACCCACAACTAAAAACACGAAAATTGGAGTCGAACATTTCCCTTGACCTACATAGGTAAACCTCAGATGACGATACCAAAACATCAACACGAACAACTATGAAAATGGGAATCGGCCATTTCCGGTGACCTATATAGGTCCACCACAGCTACTTATGCCAAAAAACCTACAACTGCGAAAAATAAAACCACAATCCCAAAAGTCCACAAATCGATCATCCCTACATAAATTAAATCACATTCAATACTCCATAAATACACAAAACATCACAGCTAGAAAAAAAAAAAAAAAAAAAATACCACCAGCAAATTCCGGCACTGCAAACACTAAATCGGCCAGCCCCCCCCCCCCCCCCCCCCCACAAAAACCAACTCATAAACGCCGTGCCGTAATGACATTCACACACCACAACACCTTTTTACGTCGAAGCAGACGGGTGGAATCGGACGCTTCCATTGACCCCTTCTACTCTGTAGATGAATATCGTAACAGAGAGTGATAGACCAGCTTAGGTAAAAATTCTGCTATATTTCAGTTTTGACAGCACTTGGTTGCAACAGTCAAGATCGGGTATTCTGTGTATGATAAATTTATTAAAAGTGCGTAACTGTGTTTTATTCTGACTGTGTATCAATTCCGTAAATATTAGCAGTTACTGTAATGTATTCACATACTTTGACAATCTCCTGACAAATGATGAGGATAATAATTATTATATTCAACTGTATTACGTTATACTTCCTGACATGTTATTTGTCATTCGCGATGGCCAGCGGCTATTTCCGAAGTACGTAAATATCTGTTCGCTGCAGTAACTATCGTCTCTGAAATATCACCGGGGTCTAAGACTGGAGTCACTGTGTCAGGAACACAGACACAGTTATTCCGTTACCAACTTCCAGGTTACCTGTAATGGTAGCCCGATAACTGCCAGAGAGCGAGAACTGTGAGCCAATAACGATAACTGCCAGAGGAAAATACCGATCTCAGACAGTTATTTCCATAGTCGCTCGAATTCCTTATGGTATCTCTCTTTATACTACCCGTCCAAGCTAAATTGACATATGAGGCGGTGGCTTAAGAGAACGACCGTACTTGTTAATGCCTGTACTGCAGCTCCTATCAGCCACCGCTCGGACATTAACTTTATTTAGTTGTTTGTGTTAAAAGTAACGAAGACGCGCGATATAGTACACAGTTCTTATCAACAGATGGCGCGCAGTCTCACAGTTATTCCCATGGCCTATAGAACGCCTTCCAAATGGTCTACCCTCTCCTTAGTTCCTAGCCAGATCTCCTATGAGTTGACGGGAAAGCATAGTACGATCTTCGGTCAACAGATGGCGCGAGGCACTGTTGACATTAGACAGGTATTGATATAACTGCCTGTATCAGAGGAACGGTTATCGCAGTAACCGTTACTTCTCAGTAACGGGTTATTTCTATCAGTTACGTTATTTTTTGCCACCGCTACTAGTCTCGATACCTGCTAGCAAGTGCAGCGCACCAGCCTTCGTGGAAGGGGAAGTGGAGGGGAGCCGAGAATGCCACTAAAGCGCAGGCGCACACAGCCAGGTAAGGGAAGAGAAGCAGAGACTGAGAGCAGTCGAGTCTGAAGCAGGCAGGTACACCAATACTGAGGGTGCGGCGGCGCGGTCTACAAAACTGATGTCTTCGCACATTTAGTGCTCTTAGTAGAAAGTTGTTTATATTTTTGTTATGAATTACTATTGCATATTTTTTAAGCATGAATACAGGGGAGACTAAGTCTCCCCTCACGCTACGCCACTGGTGTGAACTAAACATACAGTACTTTCGAATGAAGGCTGCTTGAATTTAATCTGTATTACCTTATCACTACAACGTTTCAGACACTAATACTAATCAATACAAGAACTTAGCGCAAGTCCTGCCTTTTTTCGCTGTTTTCTTGTGTCTTTGTGGAGCAACTTCCGATTAATATTGTGAATCTTTATCAACACGGGATACACTTAATGACCGGTAGTGTGCGCCTGTTGTCAGTAACCCCAGAGAAATCGAGTAGGACCATCGAAGGAGCCGGCTCATCGATAGCAACCCTCCCCTAGTTCTGAGTGCATTATGTGGGAGCTAAGAAAATTCGAACCTGAGCAAAATTTTGCTGATCGTGTGGTTGGTGCTTCCGTGACCAAGGAAGCCGATTTGTTTAGCACCGCATAGAGGATATGCATCGCATACAGAAAAAACAGAAAAACAAGTCCACTACGTCACAACGCGGACGACATGTGTTGAGTTAACTTTGGCCTTAAGAAAGGCTTATGTACAGCAGATGACATCATTTGCTTGTACCTCTGCCCAATGTGGTACAATTCAGTACATGCAAAGCAGGTTGATGTAGCCTTAAATGACAGCTGTAGGATTGTTACAGGCTGCCTAAGGCCAACCCCCATGGACAGAGTTCGATGTCTCGCTGGGATTGCTCCATGTGACATCAGAAGAGAGGTCGCTGCTAACATGGAGAGGCATAAATCAAATACAGTGACCTCACATCCACTCTTTGGACATCAACCTGCCAAGCCAAGACTGAAGTCCAGGAAGAGTTTCCTAACAACTTCACAGCCCTTAGAAGGATCAGCTGCGGCTACCCGATTCACCAAGTGGAAAGAAAGATGCCAACACCTGTAAAACTGGATGACACCACAAGAATCCCTGCCGCCTGGACACATGGAGAAGTGGGTCATCTGGAAGTCCTTGAACAGACTACGGACCGAAGTTGCAAAATCGAGGGACAATCTCCTTAAATGGAACTTCCAAATGCCAACACAACACTGTGCAAATGCGGTGAATTGCAGACAAACCGGCATCTCTTCAAATGTAACCAGCTGTAGCATGAAGGACTTAACGCCTGCAGCACCCAAAGCTATCAAAGTTGCCCAATTCTGGGTGAATACTGTATAGTTTTCTTTGTATGTATTGTATATGTGTTCAAAAACGAATAAAGAAAGAAATGTGTTGAGTGATCGTCACGGATGATCATTGAAGAGAATTGTGACGAAAAATAAAGAGGACACTAGCTGCAGAAGTCACCGCAGAACTGAAGGTAGCACGCACGATCCCTGCAGCGCCAAAACAATAAGAAGGGAGCTCCATAAGGTGGGAGTGCCAGGGCGAGCTGGAATTTCAAAAACAAACATCGGTGATGCAAATGCGCGTAACAGAAAACGTCCTGCCGAAGCCATAAAAAGTGGACAGTGGAGCAATGGAAGGAACTCATTCGGTCGTATTAGTCTTGTTTCACAGTCTTTCCAACTTGTGGCCCAGTTTACGTCCCAAGAGTGAGAAATGGCGTAGTTCCCGTGACGACTTTGGCAGCCGTATTGTGGTACTGCCAAGGATTATGTAACCATTTTGGCTGATCATTTCCATCCCATCGTATAATGTTTATTACCCAATGGTGCTGATGTGTTCCAAGACGACAGCTCGCTTGTCAAAGATTAATTTTGTGAGTATGAGAGGATGAATTGCGGAATCTCCCCTGGCCGCCTCAGTCACAAAATCTCAGTATTATTGAACCTTTGTGGTCTATTTTATTGAGAAGGGTGCGTGATCGCTGTCCACCTTCGTCATCGTTACTCGAACTTGCCACTACTTCACAGGAAGAATGATATAGGATTCCCTTGAGAGCTATACAACTCCCTGTCTTTGTCCTTTCCGAGGAGACTGGGAGCTTTTTTGAATGTCAATATGTTTTCTGCGCTGTATTAGGCTTGCTAATGTGTTGTGTTTTTGGTGTTTCCATAATTATGTCCAAACTTTCTAGTGAGTTTGATAAAGGACAGCGTGTTATGGACCGACGCCTGGGAAGGAACGGCTTAGAAACGGCAAAGCTAGTCGGCTGTTCGTATGCTAATGCCGTGAGCGTCTGTGGGAAATGGTAAAAGGATGACGAAACCACTTACAGGCGACAACATATTTGACGTCCATGCCTCATCATGGAAGTTTACCATCGGAAGTGTACAGACGTAGTAGTAACCTGATCAAGTAGTCGAGGACCCGGGCGTTTGAAGGATCTTTTTAAATGAAAAAGTTGGTCAAGAGTTGCCATACAACCTGTAGTTAATTTACATACCTTGCATTGAACTATTGTAGTAAGTTAACTCTTAAGCACAGACGGGCGCTTTCTTGCAGTTGACCAGTCTAGGAATACATAAATGTAGTTAATTTTTATATTGGAAAGAATGGTGCAGGAAAGGATTCAAGCCATTGCTAGACGGAAGCTGGTACCATAGAGAGCGTCCAGCATTAATTGACGCTGCAGGTGGCGAACAGCAGACATTACGTAATTCCTTTACGCTCCAAATTGTCTACCAACAACGTGTGCAAAGTGGACACGTTTACTTTTGTTCATGTTCATCTAGTAACCTATTCTAAGATATTATCCATTCTGTTAAGCAGCTCTTCCAAGTTCTTCGCTCTCTCTGACAGAATTACAATGTCATTGGTATACCACAAAGATTTTATTTCTTCTCTATGAATTAAATTCTCTCTCCAGATTTCGCTTTGGTTTCCTTTAATGCTTCCACAATATACAGATTGAGTAACGTCGGGAATAGTGTACAACCCTGTCTCTTTCTTCTCAGTTGTAGCATCCCCTTATGTCATTCGACTCACATAACTACGTTCTGATTTATTTAGCAGTTGTAGATAACCTTTCGCTCCCTATATTTTATCCCTGCTACTTTTATAATTTCGAAGAGTGTATTCTAGTCAACATCAAAAGTTTTCTCTAAATCTAAAAATTATATAAACGTTGGTTTGCCTCTCTTCGTCTTGCATTCGAGGATAAGTCTAGGGTGATTATTGCCTCGTGTGTTTCCATATTTCTCCCTAACCGAAACTGATCTTCTCCAAGGTTGGCTTCTACCAGTTAGCCCACACTTTCGTAAATAATTTGTCAGGATTTTGCAAGCGTGACTTATTAAACCGATTGTTCGGTAATATTCAATTTTATTAAATTCTGCTTGAAATGTAAGAGTATTCCGCATGTCTCTCTCATATATCTTGCACACAAGGTGCAATATTTTTGTCCAGGCTGGTTCTTTCATAGATCTCAATAATTCTCAGGGAACGTCGTCTGTTGCAGGGCCCTTGTTTAGGCCCAGGTCTTTAAATTCTTCTCGCAATTCGGGCATGGATGTGTGTGATGTCCTTAGGTTAGTTAGGTTAAGTCGTTCTAAGTCTAGGGGACTGATGACCTCAGATGTTAAGTCTCATAGTGCTTAGAGCCATTTGAACCACTTTTCTTCTCGCAATATCGTATTGTAACACACCCGGGGGTACAAATGGTTGGGCTCCCTTAAACTGTTTCTAGTTCTTTGACCGTGCGCCCTGTCCACACCACGTACCTGATAATCCCGTGGTGGTCGTATTGCTCTGCACCACACTGCCGCTGGCTTGCCTGAAATTATGTATCGCAATATGCAAGCCGGTTTAGGGGAGCCACTCAACGTTAAACACAACACTGCCCTAAGTCTGGTATGAACAACTATATTCTGAGACGGTAAGAAAATCGCAGGTTGCGCTGTTTACATTCTAAGTCATAAGTGTTTATCCCAATTAATGGATGATTACCAGTCCACAATATCACTCTGACGAACTTACGCGTAACCGACACGACGCGGGAACGGAAGTTGTTCCGCTCGTCACCCACACACAGATATCGGGCTCCGTTCTCCTTGTGTCTAGTAATAAAATAACTCTCTTCATAAAGTTAAATTTTCAGTTCTCACATGTACGAGCGTGCGCTTAACCGTCGCGGCGCGGTTGACTGTTGACGATGCGGAAACGCGGTGACCGAACGCACGTTCTCACGCTCTCCACAAAACACTGGCACTTGAATGCACTCTTTTGTGGTAACTAATTTTTACTGTTTCACATTATTCATTCTCGGAGACCTAACACGGCGCGTTTGACTGACTTAGGGTACGACACGCAAACAGGCCGATACTGAAAAAACGATATCGACAGCACTGCTCATTTTTAATTACATCATTACGCACTTTCCTCCGAATCCACTTCCATATTTCATCACTTCACTGTAATAGCACTTGCAGCAACACTTGTACTTGCATAATAATGCCCTTCCCATGCAGAGCTACACGCAACACACCTAACTGCTCCGTGTTCCGTGCTCGACTTTGCAAACGTGCTGCCCGCAAAAATACTCCGCAACCAAACCAGCGATGTGACAATACGGGTGCAGTATGTCCTATCTCGTCTTCACCTACTACCTTTCCCCCTCTTTAGTGTTACAATCAATTTCGTTACTCTTCTATAGGTGGTCTATAAAATCAGTCCACCCTTCACCTTTTCCTTCTGTGTTTAGCACCGGCTTGCCATGTGAACTCCTGATATTTATACAGCTGCTTCTCTTTTCTGCAAAGGTCTCTCTAATTTTCCTACAGGCGGCATCTATCTTCACTCCAGTTACACATGCTTCTACAGCCTTGCGTTTGCCTTGTAGTCGTTCCAGCTTTGCCATTTTGCATTTTATCAGTCTCAATTTTTAGACTCTGTATTCCCTTTATGTAGCTTCAAGGGCTACATTTTTATGTTTTGTCCTGTTGTAAATTGAGTTACACAGTATGTGTCATGCCTTATCCAAGGACTTCTATTGAGCTTTGTCTTTTTCCCTATTTGATCCACTGCTGCCTTCACTGTTTCCTCTCTTAAGATACTAAATCTTGTTCTGGTGTTTCTTTAACTCTGTTTCAGCCAGTCATAATTTAACTGAAAAAAAAACTTCTGCTTCTTTCAATGTAGCCAGGTCGCATCTCCATAATTTACTACCTTCCTGCTGTTTTTTTTTAAGTTTAATCTGCAGTTCATAATTAATGGATAATGATTAGTGTCCACATCTGCCCTTGGGAACATCTTACGGTTTAAAATCTAGTTCCGAAATATGCCTTACCCGTATATGTGTATAATTAAATTGGATACATTCCAGTGTTTACAGGTCTCTTCAACGTGTACAACCTTCTTCCATGATTTTTAAACGAAGTATTTGCTACGATTATATACAACCCATTCGTCTACCTTAATTACCTGAACAATTACTTTATCTCAGCATACATTCTTTCAGAGTCTGCATCTTCTAAAGAGCTAGTTGGCATATAAGCGTCTACTTCTGTTCTGTTAATATAATATGTAGAAAAGGTCTCATCCATGCGCAGTGATGCAAAAAGAATTATGTTTCATTTGTGTTATGTCTGATGGCTTACATTTCCATTTTTTAAGAATTAAGTAAGAAATTGTGATTCTTTTTGTGTCCACGTTGGCTAGCCGCTGTGGTCAAGCAGTTCTAGGCGCTTCAGTCCGGAACCGCGCTGCTGCTACGGTCGCAGGTTCGAATTCTGCCCCGGGTATTGATGTGTGTGATGTCCTTAGGTTAGTTAGGTTTAAGTAGTTCTAACTCTAGGGGACTGATGACCTAAGATGTTAAGCCCCATAGTGCTCAAAGCCATTTTGTCTACCATGTTAACTGTACTGATTTTGGTACTATAATTAAAATCATATCTTACCCTCTTTTTTTCTTTTTTTACAGATCATCTGTACAAATGCCGCCGATCTTCAGCGAGGCTTCCTAATGCTGTTCGGTGAGTGTTCTAATATTATTACTGTTTGTAAAACGATTATCAGCGATTTGAGTTCAATAATCGTCGGATGTCGCTTCGTTAGTATCTAAAAATATATCAGTTTCAACCCATAGATTGAGTTTAATGTTTTTGTGTTATTTTTTCTTTTCATTGAGTGTCAGTGTTGAGTGGCTGTTTAAAAGTTGAAGTCTTACTTTACTTGCAGTGCCATCATCCTAGTTGAAGAATATACTTCCCAAATATCCTAATGTGATAACTGCCTTGATTTATTTCTATAGTTTTTTGTCGACGAGAAAGCCGTATACTTTTATCATACGAGTATGTATGCTATGCTTTATTTTGCCATTTTCTTGTAATCTTAACATTAGTGTTATTGGCAGTAATACAGAGTCTAGTGTCTGGATATGAAATATCAAGATTATAAATAAGATACTATACATCCTGCTGGTTGTACAAACAGGAGTTAATTTAATTTATTCATATTTCCAAATTATTTGTGTACAAACACAGGTTTTCGTACTCTGCAATCATCACAAATACAGTTTCATACTTAAAATTCCGTCGATGTGTAATCAATAACAAAATATTTTCTTAAACTGTTAATAGTAACGCGTTTATGTACGTAAGGCATTGTCAGTTTCATAGAAATCCGTAAGGGGCTGGTGCAAGACGGGGACTTTGCTCTTTTATGGAATCTGCACTGCAGAGTAGTTATTCATTCCAGAATCCTTAGTGTTTTCTAGAAATGATTGTTTGTGATGCCACTAAACTATTAAACTCCACATTTAATAACTCCGAGTGCAACGGGAAACATTGTAGCATTAGCAAGTACTATCTAACGTGGATTGTTTTGCCTGTCAGGATGTCCACCGTAAATTAGAGCGTTTCCTTGGCTGGCGCGGAGAAGTTTCGGCGGTTTTCAGTCATGGCAGATGAGGACCTTTAGAGAACATTGCCGGAATAGTGTCCCGAATCTTTGTACACATTGGAATATGTGTTACCAGTAGTGCAGACTATTTAAGATCACATCATTGTATCAAACTGTGGAGACGAGGGCTGTACTGATTCAGTCCAAGGTTGTTATGAGTCGGTTCTGCAGGTCAATTTGAGGGTTATTTTTCAAGATTTCTCACATTCATCTTGTCGAATTCAGATCCAGGGTTTCATTTTAACCAAATAACCCAGAAAATAAAACTTTGAAACCACATTTTGTTGAACTTTTAGTATGAAAAAAAAAACATTAAAAAAGTCTCGAAGCCGCTTTTAATTTACCACAGATGCATAGAATTTTGATAATAATAATAATGTAATAGGATATATTAATCAGCGCCCATTCATCAACAAACAACTAGAACAACCAAAAAAGCCATACAAACTGGATTAAAATAAAAATATTAAAATTTTAATGGGAGACATAAACGCATGAAGTGGCAAGAAAAACAAATTCCGGACAACTGTAATACTATATCCTGCTCACAAAGGACTAATAAAAATGGAGACACAGTTTTGTGAAACCTTTCAACTGAAATAGATGCCAACAAATTTTCTGGCATGTCCTAACCAGTAGAAAACTTGCAGAAATAAAAAAATGTTTTTAATTGAAAAGTAAGGAAAGGTTAAAGTTAAAATCAAGCAAAATAGAACCATACCGAGGCTAACTAGAAATCCAAGAACTAGCCTTGAATTTCTGTAGCAAAATTCGAACTCCTTCCATGCAAACATTGTAATCATGAATCTTCCAGCTGGTCAGAACTTAAAGATAATATTTTTAATGTATTGGTACACCGCAAATGAAACGTTAACATGGGTGGTGGAACAATATCTGTGACATGGCCGTAGAGCAAAGAACTAAAGCCTGGAAAGACTGGAATTTGCATAAAATCACTTCGCTGCAGTCCAGAAACAGACTTCAAGGATCATTCGATCTGTACAACATCATTATAATAAAACCAGACTTGCAGAAATGAAACAAGTGTTCATGAAAAATAACGCGGTATTCTGCAGAATTTTTAGAGGACAAATGTCAACATACCGGGCTTCCAGCCTCTGTTGTAGACAACCTGACGGGACTCTGGAAACAAATAACAAAGACAATAGTAAACTCTAAGCAAAGTACTTTAAAGATCTCACACAGTCGAATTGAACGAAAACACACACACACACACACACACACACACACACACACACACACACAAAATCAGTATCCCGAGTATAGAATATGTTGAGAAAGCAATACGTGAACGTAAAAACAATAAAGCGCCAGAGGAACATGATACAACGGCATAAATGTGGAAAATAGGTGGTAAAAGCTTCACGAAGAAAATTTGTGACGTATATATTTCGTTTGAAGAAACGACCCGTAAAGAGTAGTAACGTGTCTTAATACACCCTTTACGCAAGAAAGGATGTGAAACTGATAGTAAAGAAATCCCTGTGCGGTTATTTATGTCAGTTACTTACTGTCAGTTAGTTACAAAATTCTTTCAAAAATCATGCGTAAAAAGCTTGATACACAAACGAACAACTTAATTGGCAACTATCACGCAGGTTTTAGGAAAGGCAGGACCTACGTGGAACCAATTCTCAAGACTGTTATGAAAATACGCAAGGGCAGGCGAACGCTGCTTTGTTAGTGTGCTAGAAGAGTTTAAAGTGGATAGAAAGACGAATCAGTTGATTAAACATACATTAACTGATACCAGCTCACAAGTTAGATTTAAAGGCAGTATATTTGAATTGTTTGAAATAAAAATAGGCGTCCGACAAGGAAGTCTTCAATTTCCCTTACCGTTCATTCTTGAACTAGCAAAAGTCATTAGGACATGGGAAAATAAAATAACAGGAATGACTATTGACAGACGACGGGAAACTAAAATTCGTTTGTGATATTTAGCTTGTGCAGACGACCTAGCGATCTGTTCAAACAACAGCGAAGTGGCGATTAATTTCCTTGAAAAACTGTATGAAATAGCAGCTAGAAGTGGACCGAAAGTTTTTTAAGAAAAAGCTTAGTACGTGGAAGGTTCTGATAGAGATGCAGATGGACTACCGATGTTTACACAGTTCGGCAGAACATCTCAAGTATTCCAATTTAAAAACTTCGGAGAAACCAACCCACCCTCTGGATTAAATGGTGAAGTAAACAGAGAGAGAATCATTAAATTACGGAAAGCTTATATAATTACGTGGAATAAGTATAATGAGAAATAATATCTCGTAAAGAAAGTTCAAAATTAAATCACAGTAGTCAAGCCGGCCGGAGTGGCCGTGCGGTTCTAGGCGCTAAGTCTGGAACCGCGTGACCGCTACGGTCGCAGGTTCGAATCCTGCCTCGGGCATGGATGTGTGTGCTATCCTTAGGTTAGTTAGGTTTAAGTAGTTCTAAGTTCTAGGGGACTGATGACCACAGCAGTTGGTCCTATAGTGCTCAGAGCCATTTGAACCATTTGAACCAGTAGTCAAATCTCTAGCATTACATGCGTCACTGTCGTCGGTAACCATTGAAGGTAGATCACTGATTAAAGACATAGGAAAAGAAGAAAAATTCGAAGGAAAATTTTGGTGCGGTTTGTGTTTAGAGAATGTGAATGAGGCGGAAGTGTAACGAGTTACATCTAAATTTAGACCAAATCCCGGACACTTTCAGGAAAAGGGGATCAAAATCTTATGGCTGCGTTCTCAGAATGAAACAGACTGACCATAAGGATTCTTTACATTGCCCTCTTAATGAAAGTTAAAAACAAATGGAATACTTGAAATTAGACGGCCGCAGGTTCGAATCCTGCCTCGGGCATGGATGTATGTGATGTCCTTAGGTTAGTTAGGTTTAATTAGTTCTAAGTTCTAGGCGACTGATGACCTCAGAAGTTAAGTCGCATAGTGCTCAGAGCCATTTGAACTTGAAATTAGAAAATATTATCGGGAAATAGGCATCACAAACCAAATTCTGCGAGACAGAGCTGCATTGAAAACTGTAACTGACAAGCTCGAAATTAAAGCTAAAGCATCTGTTACATCCAAGAGAACACGGACAAAAGAACTTAAAAAAAAAAACACACTGAGAAGATAAAGACATTTTGGAAGAAGAAGAAAGCAAGCATTTAAGCGAAATAAGTTCAATCGCGGTCCATAACTGAGCGTAACGATGTAAAAGAAAGTAAAGTAAAACATATATAAAATATTTTAATCTGATAACAATTTGTTTACTTCAGTACTTCGTAATTTAGTACATTTAGAAATATATATCATTTTAAAAGCACTCTCAGAAAATTTGAGACACTTGTGCAGTTGATTTAAGAACTATAATCGGTACAAAATCTTAAAATTTTGACTAAATAATAACTGACACGATATGAACTCCACGTGTGCATTCTTTTTTGATTAGGAGGGATGCTATTTCTTTCAGTCATTTTCGCTTCCGTTCCGGAAATATCGGGTGTTTTTTTGCAGGTACAGGCAGCCTGCGGATTAGCCGCCTTTACTGGCCGGAATATTCTCTGTAATAGTCATACTGACGCGAGTAACTGAAAAGTCTCCTGCTTGCGATGTACCTACTGGTTACAATTAAAGTGTAGCTAATCATAGAAGTCAAGCGAGGACTGTATTTATAGTATGGCAGCGAAATTTGGTAAACATGCTAATGCGATAATATGCAACAGATTTACGCTGAAAACAGTTCGGCCACCAGGTGCAAACCTGGCGCTGTATAGCATCGCTTCGATGTCTCCAGTGCTCATATTGAGCACATTCTGTAAGTGGCGGTTAATAATAAAGCGTACATTATGTGTTCGTCACATTTTTGACAATTTCTGCCCATGTCTCGTTCCTAATAAATTACGCAGGGAAAAATTTCTGTACGACTTTCTTGCATTTACGGCGCCAGATTTGTAACTCATGGCCAAAACTGGAACTAATTTCTTTCATGAATAAATCAGTTCCGCATTAATGCGTTAGAATACCTACCAAATTTCGCCGCCATACGATAATTGCAGCCCACACTGGGCCTCTGTTAGTAGTTGCTCGTTAATTATAACCGATCGGTATGTATAAACGCAGTAAAATATTGTAGGAAAAGGGGTTGTAAATTACGTATCCAGAGGAAAGAGGTAAGTGGATCGGCCAACCAAGAGATGGAAGGAGACTGTAGCAGCGACTGGACTCGGTGCGCGAATGGGCACTGGTGGTGGTAATCCAGTTATTTAAAAAAGAGTATCAAATGTTGCTTACGCAGGCAGTAGCACGGCAGACATCAGATCGTTGTGTGTAGGATTTACGCAGAGGAAAATGCGACGCGTGCAGTGTTTGATGTGGCGGGCAAGTAGGTAGTGCAGTGCAGCGCATATGACACCTGCGGCTGATCGCGTCGCGTGCGGCGTTGCTATGATCGGGTAGACTAGGGGGCTCGGCACGCGACGGCGGCGCCTGTTACCTCCCAGGTAAGTGTCTGCCTCTCACACCGCCAGCGGCTGCGCACGCGTCTAGGCAGTGGGCACCATCTGTCGTACTGCTGGCCAAGCCGGGAGTGTCAGCACTCGTGACCGATGAAGTGCACAGCATCAGATACACGCGGTCCGCACAGTGTTCTTCTCTCAGTAGAAATTGAACTTAAGAAGGACGTACTTCAAATATGCACCGCCTTTCCCAGTACGACATGAACCAGAGCCCCGCCGACAAAAAATTTCGGTGGTTGTTCAGGGACATAATCCGATTACTTTGGTATGAGATGAATAGTGTCGCTGGTGTCTCGTAACGGAGTAATAATGTAATTACGAGTTACTGGGTTTGTTACCCAACTACGTATCTTTCTTTGAAAATACGTCCACGGCGCTGAGAAAGCCTGTAAAATGTAGTCACCAAAACGTACACCACATATCATAGAGCAGTACAAAAATTCTCAGACGAAACTGTGCGTTTTTGTCATAGCATTTTTCAATCTGTTTCGTCAGTGTACAGTACGGCACAGT
Organism: Schistocerca serialis cubense; assembly: GCF_023864345.2. Taxonomy (NCBI): domain Eukaryota; kingdom Metazoa; phylum Arthropoda; class Insecta; order Orthoptera; family Acrididae; genus Schistocerca; species Schistocerca serialis. The sequence continues at coordinate 715,229,515 of NC_064638.1, forward strand.
ACAGTGCAGTATGTAACATCTACCGGGTGATCAAAAAGTCAGTACAAATTTGAAAACTGAATAAATCACGGAATAATGTAGATAGAGAGGTACAAATTGAAACACATGCTTGGAATGACATGGGGTTTTATTACAACCAAAAAATACAAAAGTTCAAAAAATGTCCGACAGATGGCGCTTCATCTGATCAGAATAGCAATAATTAGCATAACAAAGTAAGACAAAGCAAAGATGACGTTCTTTACAGGAAATTCTCAGTAAGTCCACCATCATTCCTCAACAATAGCTGTAGTCGAGGCATAACGTTGTGAACAGCACTGTAAAGCATGTTCGGAGTTACGGTGAGGCATTGGTGTCGGATGTTGTCTTTCAGCATCCCTATAGATGTCGGTCGATCACGATACACTTGCGACTTCAGGTAACCTCAAAGCCAATAATCGCACGGACTGAGGTCTGGGGATCTGGGAGGCTAAGCATGACGAAAGTGGCGGCTGAGAACACGATCATCACCAAACGACGCGCGCAAGAGATCTTTCACGCGTCTAGCGATATGGGGTGGAGCGCCATCCTGCATAAACATAGTACGTTCCAGCAGGTATTTATCAGCCAAACATATCGGCGTACCTCTCACCCGTCACGGTAGCAGCTACCAAACCAGAATCACGCGTTTCCTCGAAGAAAAAAGGCCCATAACGGCAGATATGGTAAATCCAACCCATACCGTGACTTTCTCGTCGTGCAATGGAGTTTCCGCGACAGTTCTAGGATTTTCGGTAGCCCAAATTGTGCAGTTGTGGGCGTTGACAGGCCCACGGAGCGTGAAATGAGCTTCGTCGCTCCACAACACGTTACTCAACCAATCGTCATCTTCCGCCATCTTTTGAAACGCCCACATCGCAAATGCCCTCCGCTTCACTAAATCGCCAGGTAACTTTTCATGATGCCGATGGATTTTGTACGGATAGCATCGGAGGGTACGCCGAAGTGCCAACCAAACAGTAGTGTATGGAATGCCGGTGCGACGTGCGACTGCACGAGCGCTGACTTCCCCGTGCATAGACGAACCCGCTACAGACTCCATTTCTTCCTGAACTGTCTCAGCAGCATTAGGCCCTGTTCTGGGTCGGTCACTACGGGGTCTATCGTCTAACCAACCCGTGGCTTCGAACTTCGAAATTATTCTCGCCACAGCTGCATTTGTCAACGGACCTTTACCCGTTCTAATCCCCTTCCTATGGCGATAGGATCGTAACGCTGAACTAGCACATTCCCCACTCTCATAACAGAGCTTCACTAAAAGCGCCTTTTCAGGTAACGTCAACATGCTGCGACTGCTGGCGCATCTGATTCTCTCTCTTATTACAGCTCCTTTTATACACGATTGCCATGCGCAGTCACTAACGTTTTGCTGTCCAGCGCAATCTGTCGGACATTTTGTGAACTTTTTTAATTCTAATAAAACCCCATGTCATTCCAAGCATGTGTGTCAATTTTTACCTCTCTATCTACATTATTCCGTGGTTTATTAAGTTTTAAAATTTATATTGACTTTTTGATCACCCGGTATAACGCACTTTCCTTGCAGGTACTGTCTGTCAGTAAACCTAATCATACTGCTGTGTATCATTATCAACTTACAAATAAAGCTGCTGGAAAAATAAACTCCTAACAGAAGCAAAGAGTATTGAATGCAAGCTTGAGAGCGGTGAGTGAAATGTACATTACTGCTGAAAAGTACTGAGAGTGAATGGACAGTGCATATCGTCGACTCTTGCACTGTTGTGCAGATGTTACAGTGCGAAAGAGAAAGGTCAGTGGGGTGAGAAATCAGACTGGATGCAATTGTTCTGTTACGAGCCACCAAAGACCACGGGATCCTTATACCGATAAACACTTAAAAACCGCTAAACATCTCGCGATATCTTCTTGATGTAGTTTTGGTTCAGTCCCTGTACATGTTAGACTATAGTTTAGACTATCGTCACGTGGATACTATTCCGGTGCAGCCATACAAAGGATTATAAGCAGTGTCTTTCATAGGTGCAGTGGAGTTTCTCAACATGCTGCCACGAAATCTATACCAGCCGATTATTCGACCTACAACGGAGCCTGAATTATCAATAATCCACTCCAAATGCTTCCCCTTACCGTTATTTCTGTGTTTTTGTATGGCGTTTGACCCCACGTGACTCTTTATTGTGGTGAAGTGCACAACCATACATTGCTTTAAAATTACAGCCTCAAGACCTTCCTTAGATTACCTGTATCTGTACTCAGAATTTGACTACGTACAGCTGTAATTGTAACTAACAGTAGCCGCTAAGTCATTCACGTAAAATATGTGTGCCTGGTAGACGGGTTGTTACATTTCCTTGGCACACATGCGATATTACGTCTCTGTGTGTGTGCAGGACGCGACAACCAAGGTGATATACTGCATTTAACTGCCAGGGAGTCCTGTATTGTCTTCAAATCGAGTAGATGCACCGTAAGAAAATTTATATTTAGGATGTTTCCGTACGGCGCCTAGGGTGGTAGTGTACCTCAGACGGTTTCCTAAAGATTGCTCGTACATACGTACACAAAGCCACTAAGTTAGGACACTTTCTATACTTTGGTCAGACACAGCGAGCCGAACGTTATCAGTTAAAGCCTCAGCAAGAAGGACTTAACATGAACTCAGAGTATACCACAACAACGACGGGGTATAACTTTAGAAAAAGTTTTAACATCGACAATGACTGCGAAAGGCTACCTCTGTTCGTTGTCTCCAGTCCGGCACGAGGGTGATTGTGAGCATGAGCGACCGGTTAAATGTCAGATTGTTCAAATGGCACTGAGCACTATGGGACTTAACATCTGAGGTCATCAGTCCCCTAGAACTTAGAACTACTTAAACCTAACTAACCTAAGGACATCACACACATCCATGCCCGAGGCAGGATTCGAACCTGCGGCCGTAGCGGTCTCGCGGTTCCAGACTGAAGCGCCTAGAACCGCTCGGCCACTCCGGCCGGCGGTTAAATGTCACTTCGCCGTACAAGGGAACCTTACGGAGTGGCTTCTTCGATTTTCTTCACATTTAATTGCATGAAAATGCCAGTATTCAAAGTGAATTAAAATTTGGTGCAAATATGCAAAAGTGGAATATACAATAAAATAGTTTTGTATTTGTATAGATCAAACAGTATTATTTATAGGGATGTATATGGCAGAATTCCAGAGGTTGTTCAGGGATACGTTCTTAGTCGACATTTACATCAGTACTTCGCAAGACACCTGAACGTGTGTGATGGAGGGTACTTCTGGTACAACTGACTGATCTTCCCGTCCCTGCTCCATTCGCGAATGGTGCGTGGGAAGGTTGATTGTCGGTCAGCCTCTGTATTGGCTCTTATTTCTCGAATTTCCTCGTCGTGGTCATTTCACGAAACGTATGTGCGAGGAAGTAATATGTTGTCCGACTATTGGCGGAAAGTGTCTTGAAATTTTAATAGTAAAACTCTACGTGATGTCCACCGCCGCTCTTGTAACATCTGCCATTGCAGATTGTTGAGCATCTCTTCTAGAGTTGCTGTCTTGTAGACAACCGTATCATCTGCGAACAGACTTAAAGAGCTTCGGATGCTTCGCACTAGATAATTTTGTACATTGAAACAGCAACGGTCCTCTTACACTTACTTGGGGTACGCTCGAATTTAGCTTTACATGTCTCGATTTTGTTCGCAAATCTGGTCCGATACTCCGTGAGTATCTTGGTGTATGGGACCATGGTCTCCGGCGACAGGCTCCAAAGTTACTGCATTTGGTTTGGTTTCATATCTCTATAAGCTTTGTATCTGCGTAGCACTGAAATGTTGCACAACAGTGTAAATATCAACGGTATGCTCTGTGTGTTTTGTTTCCATTCGCGCAGGGTACCTGCTGTTGACGACAGTAATGTCCTGTTTAACTCGTTGGGCTCAAGTTTGCGTTCAGTACTGCTCGGTTGAGTGCTTTCTGGCAACGTTAGTAGTGCGTCAACAGCAACACCATTCCGTGCTATGGATAGTGTTTGGCTTCACTGAATGCAGTGGGAGAGCAGCGTCGGTAGCCACATCACAGTACTTGTGCATCTGTACCGCTTCGGCGAAAATTTGAACGACACAGAAAAGATTACCATGGCCTCTGCGCAAGGAAGACACGCATAGTCGTTAAGCGTTCCACATTTTTAAGTACCTTGTAAATAATCCACTACAGTTCAAAAGGAACAATCACGTAAAAAATATGTAAATGTGTGTGAAATCTTATGGGACTTAACTGCTAAGGTCATCAGTCCCTAAGCTTACACACTATTTAACCTAAATTATCCTAAGGACAAACACACACACACACACACACACACACACACACACACAAGGGAGGACTCGAACCTCCGCCGGGACCAGCCGCACAGAACTATCATGTACATAACTACAATATCAGAAGAAAAAATAACGTACATTGTTCTACATTAGGGTTTCCGTTTGCACAAAAAGGGTTGCACAAAGCTGCAACCAAAAATTTATCACATACCTAGTGATACAAAATGCCTGACTGACAACAAAATCGAATTTGAAAACAAATTGAAAAGGCTTTCTCCTGGGGTACTGCAGTTACGTACAAAACTTTCTGTTGTTGTAACGTGTAGAAAGTGGTTGGAGGGAATTACTATCTCCCATCTGTATATTAAAAAATAGACTCTTGCAAATGAAAATGATGTTATATCTATAAAATGGTAATGTTAATGTAATATGACTGGTTCCACATCATTACATGGGACATGGAACTAACATAGGCGTCTTCGGGAAACTGGATCCTTCCGTTTTGGAATAGAAGGTACTGCTTTTGCGATATATGGTGGAACAGCCGATACGGAAGGAAATGTGACGCATGCGGTTGGTGACAACCCTGCTTCTAGCAGTCAGCGCGTTGCACGACCGCAGAACTTGAGGGCATTCAACTTTGAGTGTCAAATGAACAACAAATGCTTTCGTATCATCCGTTGAAGGTGCAATTACTGCTACCTGCGGCCCTCACATTACCAATGGCGTTTGCGAGTTGGTGTCTACAGCAATGTACAGAAAATAACGATTTTCCTGTTTTCGTGTTGTTCACAGTCGAGACCATGTATACAACAAGGGCATGTTCAACTGTATGGGATGACGAAAATCCTCACGCACTGGTTTGTCGATGCTATCAGCAAACGTTGCTTACTAGAACACTGAACGGAGTCATGTACAAAACGTTCCGTCAATATGTCCTCCCTTAGTTCCCAGAAGATGTGCCGTTGTGACTTCGTCGGGTTACGTTGTTTGAACATGACTGGACACCGGCGCGTTTTCTCTCTTATGTTGGGAACCACATTGAAGTACAGTTTGGACGACAATGGGTTAGTCCCGATGGCCGTGTTCCATGGCCAGCTCGGTGACCAGAAATGGCACAAACGGACTAATTCTTCAGGGAATGTGTGAAGACCCTAGTTTATGAGACTCCGGTTGATACTCGCACGCATATGGTTGTTAGGATTATCAGAGTCGCGGAAGTAGTAAGCGAGACCCACTGAATTCTTGAGTATGTAACACAGTCAATAGCGCGTCGCTGTACGCCCCGCCGTGCTCATGGTGGTCGGCATTTTGAACAACAGTTCTCCGTTTCTTCAGTGCTGATAAAACGAATTGAACACATTGTAATAAAAGTGTACATGTTTTGTCTGGGGTTGTTGTGTTAGTCTGTGGTGTGTGTCGTATGTTTTGGTTATTGCATATTGTAGGCTTCTTCACTGTAGTGAAGGTATTTTCTCAAAATAAAAAGAGATTGCGGTAACAAACCGAGTCCATTATAATTATGAGCCGTCGCAGACCGTTGGTCCCTTGTATCCCTAGACAACTTCCGAAAGTCTGTCGGTGGAATTCTGGCTCAGTATTTAAAAATAAAAAGTTATTTAGGAAGCTGTTTTTGATTAAAAATTATGAGTCGGTATTTGTTAATTAACATTTGTTTGTTAGTAAGTAGGTAAATTAAATAAATGTAAAAAATGTTGCTAGTCTACGTCTACATGATTACTCTGCGATTCACAATTAAGTGCCTCGCGGAAGGTTCATCGAACCAACTTCGAGCAATTTCTCTGCCGCTCCACTCTCGAACAGCGCGCGGGAAAACGAACACTTAAATCTTTCCTTTTTTTGGTGGGGGGGGGGGGCGGATTACGTCATCCTGAATTAGAAAACTGATGTCCGAGTAGTGACCTCCAAATCCTATAAGTATGAAGAAAATCGAAGAGAGCAGAGCAGTCTGTAAGGTCTCCTTGTTGGTTCCTGTGCTGTAGTGTTTGTCGTCCCTCTGATGATGATATGCGAGGCTAGACGCCAGACCGCTTTCCCTCCCCGCAGTTCGGAGACACTGCACGGCGGCCGACCGCGCAGAGCAGCCGGGACGAGCAGCCGCCGTCCCTTCGGCGCTCGGGCAGGGCAGCTGCGGCCGCGGCTGCGAAGGGCGCGCCAGCTGCCGCCCACGGCGCAGCTGCACGGGGCGCGCGCAGCTGCCGCGTCGGCCGCGGCTCTTCCCTTAATTAAAAACATTCTTCGCCGACTCCGTTGTGCAAAAAATATGCTGCACGCCCATCCCGCTTATGAAGGTCTTGCATTTCCTCTGATTTGGAAGACTTGTTCTCCTCGGAGGTTCTTCGCAGTAATGACTGTGGCGTTCCTCGCACTTTAAAAGGGGCGCGTCTTTGTAAAGCGCGTTATTTGTCATGCAAGACGAAAAAGTTCTTCTTTACAATGTAGTAAGATCCTTTCACGTACTGTTGCACAAAAGAGTACTGTCACAGAAATGGACTCTGTGCGTGACGCAACTTTCACAGCTAGATGAAACTGAAGAACCTCTGTTTTCACTGTCACATTATACTGTTAGAATTAGGAGATTTAACACGGGATCCAAAAACTAAAGGCGACATTATTTGCATCTCAACTGCGGAGTTGGTGTCATTGCCTTCCATATGACCTTGCAACAAAGTATAGAATCGCACTCCAGATCTGCCTTCTGTACATTGGTATAAATAATTTTGTTTGCCTGTCTAATAGAAAACTAAATAAAAGTAGCATCCCATCAATTTTAATCAACTTAATTCAAGCTATGAATAAGGGATGAACTGCAGAACCATGTTAAGACCCTTTCAGGTGTCCGCTGGTACAGCGGAGACTGAGCGGGAAGTGACTGCGTATGTATGAAATAACGCAAACATGGAGCTACATACCAACATTCCGAAAGTTACAAAAAGAAGTACATCCATATTGAAATCGAAAAGCAGGTAATTCTTGCAATAAAGTAGGAACTGCATTTTTAAGAGTACATGAATAACACGGTAAAATAACTCTTGCTTCAGGCTGCCCTTCTCTTTAAGCACTGAGTTTCATATATGATGAAGCCCACATATGATGTTATCAAGTGATTGAAGTCTTCTGCAGAGACATATATGAGAATCGCACTAATCGCTTCCATGACAGGCTGTGATTCAATGTTCCTCTTTGCTTCATTTTCATGATCTTTATCTTCTTGTAATCTTCGGTTATTACATGTATGCTCAGCGTCTGAGTTGCCTCAATATTATCGTCAACTGAAACATTCTTGAAACTGCACGTCGCAGAGTTTCCACTGGCTGCCTGTTAGTCTTCGTCGTCAGAATCGGTAACATGGACATTTACTCCTCCATGTGTCTACGACAAAGAGATTAATCTGGTGATGTTATGTTATGTTAACCGGGGACCTAGAAACGACGGAGAGGCCCCGTCCCCGCCGCAGCCGCAGTTGTGCACAACCCCACGACTACCGCAGTCCACTTGACCCATCCGCCGCGCCACACCGAACCCACGGTTGTTGTGCGGTTCGGCCCTCGGTGGACACCCCCCCCCCCCCCCCCCCCCCCCGGGGGAACTTCTCACACCAGACGAGTGTAACCCCTATCCTCCGGGCGCATTCGTGCCGGGGACCAGGCGCTCCTTCCCGCCCGGAAAGCCGTGCGTTAGACCGCACGGCCATCCGGGCGGACGATCTGGTGATACTGTAGTTACAAAAATACTTCACAAAAGTTCGAAGAGATTCATAAAATCACCTAGAAGATGGGTTGTTCCAGAAACAGTTTTCTATAACTGGAGGCTGCGCCACAGTACCACTCCTCCCTGCTCCCTCCCCTCCCCTCCCCTCCCCTCTCCCTCCCCCACCACTCACGCTTCACGCTGCTGGATGGGGGAGTGGGGAGGGGGGGGGGGGCGTAATCAGTGCACCTAAGACATTCGTGTTCCTCGACTTTTACAGAATCCTGAACATTAATGTATTGTAAATGCTGTTAAACAATATACTTGCGCTAAAACTGTTTTGTCATTTTTATAATTCCTTCACGTGTAGACTAAAGTTTGCTGGTTGGAACTGGAGAAACGAAAAAATGTTATATGTTAAGCAGTAAAACATTTTTCGCGTAGATAGCATTAGTCGTCTACAAAAAGTAAAATATTCGGTTTCTTCGATCATTATGTAATGAAACGCTTTTGTCCATGTGACAAGTTGTATTCCTGTCATCCAAGTTGTCGGCCAATTCAGGTACTCGCTTGGCAGTTTACTCACGCTTTAAAGGGGATGGCAAATTACTTCTGTATCCTTGCTCACCAACCTCAATTGCTCCACGCCATCAGCAATGGGGCAAGTGCGTATCGTCACTCCCTCCTTGCTAAAATTCTCATGATGATAAAATGCATCTAGTACAGTTTCAGACGTGACAGGTACAAATTAGCTAAAGGGAACAGACTAGTTACGTCTACATCAAATGTCTTACTCTTGTCATACTGTGCCGTCAAGCGTGCTAATTGTGAGGGACAACTTTCGAGACAGTAACATAATTTACGTTCACGCATTCGGCCTCACCACTGACTTGTTGGAAAACTGTTCCAGTACACTTCCTAAAAGCTGTCCAACAAACCCGCAGAAACACTAGAATTTTCTAGTTTCACCTTTCAGTTTCTAGAGTATTTGCTTGAATTACTGGCCTATTTACTGGAACTGTTGTACCCACTAAATTAAATTTCAGTTTCTCGTAAACTCAAAATATTTCTTCTTATTTTGCACGGTTATTACGCACTAACGTATGGAAATGAAAACTCGCCCCCTGATAGCGCACATAGTCAGAACAGGGAGGATGGTAGGAAACGTCAGGTGACTTTACCTGCTTGAGGTTTCCAGCCTCCAGTTACTGAGAACAGCTCATACTCTCCCTCGTGCTGCCTATCACCTGCTGACAAGTTTTTGTCCAGACATTCTTCTGTGGGAGATGAGCGCTGTAAAAAGGAAGCTGTCATCGAACAGGGAAGGAATAGAGGTTCGATTCAAAAGGGAATGCGTTAAAACAGTTTAAGAGACAGGTATCAAACAAATCGTGCACTCTTTGGTGGAGGGAACCAATCCGCATTTACCCTGGTTCCATTGCTTGTGTTAACTTACCCACTCTCTTTGTAGATCACGTTGCTAGAGGGCTTGTACAGTTGTTCGAACTAGACGCATGGAGCCCAAATCGATCGTATGGAGAGGGCTACGTACTGCCTGCGTCGACGGGGACCTTCTAGTGCGTCCATAAACGCAGCACACATTTCTACTGCATTCTCATCGGTGTACTTACGAGCCATAATTTGTAGGGAGCGTCATTAGGTGCAGTTATTGATCTGATGTGACCCCTGTAGGCCAGAAATCCATTTTCTTGTGTTTCGTGATAGGAGTTTAATGTTCGCATGAAACCACAGTAGTGTACGCCAATTCGGCGGGCGTCTTACCGTGATGAAATGAAATGTGCGTTTAGCTATGGCCTCTCGTCGGGTGAATCCATCGCCCGGTGCAAGTGTCTCAAGTTGACGCCACGTGAGCGACTTGTGTGTCCATGAGGATGAAGACAATACAACACCCAATCCCCTGGCGGAGATAATCTTTGTTCCGGCCGGGAAAGGAGCACCGCTCCCTCGGATGGCGTTCTGCAGTGCCGACTCCTCAGGTACGCAGGTGCACTTCTTCGTGTGATGGCATTCATGAAGTGGCAATGCGCCCACGCTCTAAGCTTGAAATGACTTTTTGTAGTGGCAGCGTCAACAGTGTACACAGTCCGCATTGTCCCGCTCCGATTTGAGAACGAACAGCCTGCTGAACCACACCTGAGTGTGTGTTTACTTTTACTTCCATTATACAATGTGACAATACGTAGCGATTTCCTGTCGTCATAATGTATGTTGAGATACGGATTTCCAATTAAAAAAAAAAAAATACATACTGTGCGAGCCATAAGGGTGGTGCAAAGTCGATTTGGAGCAATTTGCGCGAACGTGTATTGTGTGGTGTGCGTACTGTAAGACCTTCAGTACACACACCATCAGATTATTTGACTTGTCGCTCTAAGGAAGTAGGCAACTGTCAGCAATATGTCTCGTGGTCTTATCGTGGCGTGTTTATCTTCTGCCCTTAGGTCAGGCAATAGAAATGCCACTTGCACGCTTACAGTAGCAGATTGACGGTGACCAACTTTAAACAGAACTTGATTATTTTTCACACACTTTCATTAAAATAATAACAAGCCTAAAAATTACTTAACTTGGTCCTGGATGCTATTTACAATTGACAATCTGAATTTCCTTTGGTCTTGGTACGTTAAACTTATTCTCAAATATCTCTGATACTTGACAAAGTGTCTATTAATTTATCTTCATGGCTATGTACAGGAATATGGTAATCTTATGAAGCGCAGACTGAAATTTGACTATAGACTAATGCAGACTGACTAATCGGAGGTCTGTACACTCGTTATAATACCTCGCGCGTTCAGGTATCACTGCGCGAGTGTGATCCGCGAGCCGGCCGAAGTGGCCGTGCGGTTAAAGGCGCTGCAGTCTGGAACCGCGAGACCGCTACGGTCGCAGGTTCGAATCCTGCCTCGGGCATGGATGTTTGTGATGTCCTTAGGTTAGTTAGGTTTAACTAGTTCTAAGTTCTAGGGGACTAATGACCTCAGCAGTTGAGTCCCATAGTGCTCAGAGCCATTTGAACCATTTTTTGTGATCCGCGAGGAGAAAAGGTTCTACGTTAGCAGCAATCTCATTGGCTGCGTGACAATACGCGGATCGGCGGAAGCAGAATTTGGTCCGTCTCTAAGACAGCGCCATCTCTTGTGCGGAGACGGACGAGCGCTGCGCCTGCGCTGTTCTGCTTAGCGGGGCGCGCTCTAGTGGGAAAGTTGTGTACGCGCTGACTACGCGGAACTATGTACACAACATATTGTGTAGACTCCGTAGAGCTTTACGGGAGCCAATAATGTTTGTAACTTTAAGAAGACGGAATATTATAAGTTTTGTACTTGTCTTTGCGGTTTTTTTCTTTTCTCCTCCGGGAAGGCTTTCACACTTTCTGCGAAACCTGCACATTCCTTCCTTCATCTGACGCACGGGTCAAGTGGCGTTATTTCGAGCGAACAGCGGCTGCGTCAGTTGTTTAGATCAGACGCGGCGCGGCAACGGACGGAGCTGCGGCTGTTTGCGGAACGGGCCCGGCCCGGCCCGCACCAAACATTTAACCGGAGCACGTAGCGAGGCAGTAACCCGAAGCAGCGCTCGGTGCGGCCGTAGCGCGACCTAACAGCGCCGCTCTCCTGCCCTGCACTTCCTCTCTGCTTTGTGGCCCAACGCCGAGCTCACTGCACTCAGCGTCTGCCGCCCACCCGGCGCTCTTCCTGCTCCGCACACACTCGGCGAGTCTCGCTCGCGACACGGCCAGCGAGTTGCGTACTCTCACCTTGCATTTAAGGTTTTACTCTGTCCTCCTTTGGACTTCAAGAGCCTCCGGTCTTCTTGTTACAATCCGTGATGGTCGACGAGCGCTCTCTTTCGCATATAAACAGTGTTACTATATTTACGTGCTGGAGCTCGTGCGCTACATTTTAGTCCTGCATTTGAAGTGCTGTTCCACTGTAACTGAAGGCCCGGCGTTTCTGACGCCGCATAAATCAATGGTTCTCAACCTTTCTGAGAATAGTTCGTCAGAGTGTAGTAAGGTATTACGAGGGAATCCCAAAAGTAAGCTCTCCTATTTTTTTTTTATATGTAAATAGACCTGTTGATTTCTACAATGGTTTACATCAGTTTACAGCTTGAACATTTAGTTATTTTCCGACATAATCACCATTTCTGTCGATGCATTTTTGTAGACGCTGTGGCAGTTTTTGTATGCCCATGTCATACCAACTCGCCGCCATGCTGTTCAGAAAGTTATTAACCTCTACTTTCACCTCGTCGTCGGAGATGAATCGCTTTCCGGCCAAATGTTCTTTCAACCTAGGGAAACAGGTGATAGTCACTGGGCGCCAAGTGAGGGCTATAGGGTGGGTGGGTGGGTGATTATGTTCCACTGACACTGTTGCAGGAGAGCAACGGTTTGCCGAGCGATGTGTTGCTCAACATTCGTCTTCTCCGGTTCTGAACTGCCCGTTTGAGTTTTTTCAGAGTCTCACAGTACCTGTCAGCGTTAATTGTGGTCTCAGCGATTCAGCTATGACGACGAGGCGAAAGAAAAGGTTCATAACTTTCTGAACAGCATGGGCATACGAAAACTGCCACAGCTTCTACAAAAATGCACCGACACAAATGGTGATTATGTCGAAAAATAGCTAAATGTTCAAGCTGTAAATTGATGTATACCGCTGTAGAAATAAACAGGACTATGTACATATAAAACAATAGGAGACCTTACTTTTGGGATTACCATCGTAGCTATTACCAACCGTCCACCCTCTCCCCACCAACATCCATACTAGCGCCTAACTAAGCTTTAGAATGAAAACGTGTTTTCTCTGAATTTTTTATTTTTAAAACGACGAAAGGTAAATGGTATTTAGTTTTTGTGTTTTATTAAACCATGAACTAATGAGGAAGTGAGAGAATTGGTACAGCGTATTTCTAACAACCTCTTTCCTTAGAATGATGAAGTAAATCCCGGTGCATCATTGCATGACTTAAAACTTCTACCGCGAAAAGAAGGCTACGTATCCGCATTGGGATAGACACTTGCTACGAAACATGCTATCTCTGCACCGCTCCTCTTCCTAGTGACGCTTGCTGCATCCATTCCGTGTGCTCTCATTTAAAATGACGTAAGTTAAAATGTGTATCTTATACTTACTGTTCGTAAATCACTTGATTAGTGAACCCTTTACTTCTGAACAGGCTGAAACTGAAAGACTTCATGTTGGCAATGCTTTGTGTCTGACCACTACCAACAATAATAATAATAACAATATAGTGTAAGCCCTACAGTAGCCATTGCGTAATTATTGTCACGTTGATCTGTCAAGTAATTTGTTATTGTGATTATTTTAGCAATATATGGTCTATTCCTGGAACTAACTAACTATAAGAGTAAACGGAATGATATAGTACTGTTTTAAACAGATTGGCCTAGTATTTGGGAGGATGGAAACTCCACTCTTCATCCAGCAATCCCGATTTAGGTTTTCCGTGGTTTCCCCAAATTACTTCAGGCGTATGCCAGGATAGTTCCTATTCTAAGGCTACGGCCGACTATCAATCCGATTCTTGTCATACTAGACCTGTAACTCTGTAAATGTTCATATATATGAATTATTTTTGTTGTTCTTAAATTGTAATTCCAAGACATGTTCAGTCTCTCTGCAAAAGAAATCTGCAGATAAATAAAACTACTACTGCTACGTATATGCCTCAATTTTACTACCACAGATGCATGGTACAAACTGTGAGTATAATGGGTCGACTGTGTGAGGAAGATATTGTTATATACTCGTTTCACAAGCTGTAACCTCCACGACATTGAGTCATGCGTTAACGCTAGTGAAACTCCCTGCTAAACCCGCAGGACAGGACAGGTACTTGGAATTGTGGAAAGGGACCAAAATGAGCGGCTGTCAGTTAGACTCGAACACATATAACTTTATTATTTCACCAAACATTACAGCACAAATTTTTGAACTTAGTTATCGGCTTAAACGCCACACTATCTTATGCCTTAAGGGCACAACCCCTTAAATTAAAAAAAAAAAGGCTGAAAGCCATTAACTTAAGATTCAGACCCAAAACAGAATATTTAGCAGGCAGAAGGCCTCACGTAAGTAAGTTCTATAACTTGGCTGAAGACCCAACAAATCCAACACTTGACAAGCAAGAAACTTTAATTTCAAAACTGCTCTAAGCCCATGACTTAAAACACAACTAAAATAACATTTAAAGGCAGAAGGCCCAAGGCTTTATCTTTAAACAATATTTTACACAGGCTGAAAGCCCAAATAATCTAAGAGTTGACAAGTAAGGAAATTTAATTTTAAAGTAGCTGAAGGCCCATGACTTGAAACACAACTAAAACAATTCAACTTTAAATCAAACCATCGGCTATGAGCCATGCAATGACACACAACAGAAAATAAGAAAAGGCATTGCAACTAACGGCGCTAAGAAGTTTCGGGGGTCGGCCAGCACTTGAAATACTAACGTCCACGTAGGTGAGACAGGCAGTCGGCCCAACCATCCTCAATCCGACGGCAACCCAACCGACAGACCGTCAACACACCAATGCTCAAGGTGATTTCAGCTCCACACTTGCACCAAGGTTCCGCTCCGCACTTGCACCAAAATACCGACGATGCTGACAGCAGAGACTGTGGAACCAGACAAGAACGGATCCCAAACAACCCATAAGGGATGGACGACCCGAAAACGCACGTCGTTTAATCAAACGACCGACTAACTGAGAAGCAGTACGCCGACAACACTTAAATAAACAAGTCCGTGAAAATCACATAAACTACACACAACCCCACGAACATCTGCACGAGGACTAGACTACTTCTTAATTTCAAAATGTTCCGAAATTTCTTCCTTGACTTTATTTTTTTAGGTTTTGCACCATGTAGTGTTTCAGTAATAATTGGAGCTGTTTTCTGGTCCACACCTTATTGATATGTAGGTACAAACTATTTTCTTATTGCAAATATTTTATTCCTGAGTATTAGTTTCTGAACTAAGATTCGATCTGGGCAAGATATGTTTGGTTGGTTGGTTTGTTGATTTGGGGGGAGGGGACCAAACAGCGAGGTCATCAGTCCCAACGGATTTGGGGAGGATGGGGAAGGGAGTCAGCCGTACCCTTTCAAAGGAACCACTCCGGTATTTGCATGAAGCGATTTAGGGAAATCACGGAAAACCCAAATCAGGATGGCCGGATGCGGGTTTGAACCGTCGTCCTCACGGATGCGAGTCCAGTGTGCTAACCACAGCGACAACTAGCTCGTTGTATTTGGTCTTGAACCAGCTAGATACTCATCAGTTTTGCATTCAGGTTGTACCATACAATTATCATCATCCGCTTTGTTTCCGTTTCTATGTAGTGGAGGTATCAATTCAGTTTTACAATCGACCGGAATTTTTCGCATGATCACTGTAATGATTTCTTGTAAAGTTTTTGGACCAGACGACTCCAGGAGTTTCGCATCTGTTCCATCTTCATCAGATACTTAATTTTTTAACCTTTCAGTTTGTTCAACATTTTACTCCCTATTTGGTGATTCTGCCTCTGGATTTGTTTTAGGAGAATTTCTGGGGGAGTTTTTCTGTGGCCTCAGGGTAGTTCAGAAGTATTTAAAACTACATATTTGCAAACGTCTCTGTTGTTTATTGGTTAAGTGTCTGTTGTCGATTTTCCGTCTTGAAGCAGAGATATTGGGGCTGGTATTTAGCTTTGTTTTAAAGGTTTTGTGAATAATCCCCTTCAGTTTCATAGAGCTGATCGTTCTCTGTTCATCTAATTTTGGAGATTTGTTGCTCGATTCCAGGAAAATCTCATGTCCATTTTCTGATGCTTTAGTACTCCATGTTTTGAATGCCTTGTGGCGAGATTTTACTGCTTGTTGACAATGTTCTTTCCACCAAGAATATTTTTCCTCCTTTGTAAAAGAGACATAGTTTTGTTCAGTTTTGATACGATTATGTTTGAATTGTTGTCTGTTTTGTGCTTACATTTCGCCGAGTTGCGTTTGTTAATCGCGATATTTGGATTTTGCTAGTGTTAAAATTAGGAATTACCGACATTCTTTTGGTGATTTTTTGGGTCTGTAAACTTAGTTTTGCTAGGGTTAAGTGATGGTTGGTGTAATTATTTGCTCCTTTGAGTACCTGGACATTCAAAATACACTTGTGTGTATGAGATTGTGGTATGATCGGTTTGGAATTCATCTATATTCTTGTTGGGCGATCGCCATTTTGTTTTTTAGTACTTTTCTTAAAATGTTTTGACTTAACTTTGGGCTTGCAATTTCCACATTACTGCCAATCTTTCTCCATTTTCACTACCCCATTTGTGTGCAGGGAAACCACCAATTGTTTTCCTGAATTTCCTCTTGCCCTAGGTGTGCATTAAAATCGCCGGCTGGAATTTTCGCTTAATGTTCTGGGAATTTAGAGACTATTTTATACCGTCTCCCATGGTGTACTTATTTTTTCGCGGTTTTTGGTTGATCGGCGTATGTGCATTAATTATTGTGTACATTTTACTTGCATATTTCGAGGAAATTGTCATTAATTTGTTACTCACAGGCTTTATTTCGATTACAGAACCAAGAATGTCTTGTGAAACTGCGTACGAAACTGCGTACGAAACCCTCATGTGGGGTGTATTTTTATGAATTCTTTTGTCTATTTTACTTTTGAACAGTCTATAATTTCGAAAGTCCATGGTGTTTTCGTCTAACAGTCCTGTTACTTGCCTGAATAAAATTTTAATTTCTGGTTCTGTGTTTCTCCTCATTTGCAGAGCTTTCCTGTCTTTAAAAGTGAGTTGGTATTGGTTGTATCAAAGAAAGTTTGCTTTTGGACATCGTTTGGCCTGATAAAAGAGATTTCCTCTGATTTGGGATCTGACGACAGAGCCCTTTTTGCGAGAAGCCTTTTCCCCCCAGAAACCGATGGACCAGTTGCGTCATTGATGGTGGAGGCTTTGTTACCTTCTGGAATAATAGAACGCTCCATAGACGTACTTGGAATTACCGGGCCGAATCGCACCTGCGGTGAACAGACGGCGATCACATTGTCGCCTGATCCCTGTTAGAAGCATAGCGCGTTTCGTTAAATGAGGAGACTCTTTTGCTAGCTTCCCTGTATCGAGATCCACTCTCTCCGCCTTCACTACTACGGAGGTTTTCGCTGTCATCCTAGCAAGGCAGCCTTGACACAGATCCAGAACTCGGGTTGGGTGAACCTAGTTTTTTGACGAGATTGTTGGTCTTCCCTCTCGTCTTTCTTCATCGCTTGTACGATGAGGCCCTGAGCTTGCACCAGTTTTATTAAAAATAATAGTAATAATGAGACACCAAGATGACAGGCGTGCTAAGAAAAGAAGTGCACGGGAAACGCGCGAATGTTGTCAGCCAGAATGCCAGTAAGTTTGCACGATGGCACAAAGGAAGTGAAGAATTTGTGACGGCGGTACAAGACCAGGTGTTTGGGATGAGGAGCAATCGGAAGTACGAGGTTGCCAAAATAATCCACCAGAAGTTGGGACAGCATTATCAGTTAATGAAAGACTCTCCTCCATACTACTGATACGATCATCTCACTATTGTAGGTAACGAAAATTTCAAAACTTAATGGAACCGTAGTATAGTAACAAATAAAACAGTCTGTTCTAATAGACCTACGTAACAATGATAAATAAATCTGAGTAAGTCACCTTCCTCATAGACATTGCTTTAACCAACACCCATAACCGTGACATAAGAAAGTATCCATATACACCGATGTGGCAGTGAGGTAAAAGCCATGTGGAAACAGAAATGGATACACATCGTCCAGTAGTAATAGCGGGACCGACATTGTACCAAAACGAACTGTAGAGAAGCTGCAGGACCTAAAACTTCATCCTTCTCTCTATTAGCAGCTGCAGAAGACAACCGTACTGACCTGCAGAATACTTGGTCGGTTTCTCGGAGAACATTGTTAATTTAGTGATACTTTATTATTTAAAATGTTGTCATTATATCAACATCTTGTAAAATGAGTGAGCTACTGAATAATAATAATAATAATAATAAATCCCGTGGAGGCCCGGGAAAAGAATAGGCCTCCGGTATGTTCTGCCAGTCGTAAAAGGCGACGAAAAGAACAAACCACTAATAGGGCTAACCCCCTTTTAGTGTGATTAGTTGGTTCAGGACAGATCTAAAGAAGCCTTGGACAAGCGCCTTCATGGTCGGGGACGACGCTTGAACCCTATGCCCGCCCACAATGGTAACGACACTGCTAGCCAACTGGAAATTGATTTAAATCCAAATAGAGGTGTTTTGCAGGATATGCTTCCTGCAACCACCCTAGAAGGAAAACAAAGACAGAGGATGAGATGGTCAGATGAAGTTAACCGACACCTCATGTTCTGTTATTACCAAGCAACAAACCTAGGAACCAACACAACTGGATACAGATCACAAGTATACACAACATTTATTACCAGATACCCAGAATTAAAATTTTTAACAGAACAACGACTAGCTGATCAGATCCGTGGAATAATCAAAAATAACAGGATACCCCAGTCAGAATTAGAAAATATCAAACATCAAGTACAACAAATACTGGAACAAAATAATGTGCAATCAGAAGAAGAAAATACAGTAATGGACTCAAACATCCCAGAGCAAACAAACAAAGGACAACACGCATCAATTAAACAATCAGAGGAAAACGAAATCTTAAGACAGCCACCAGAACAAGCACAAATAGAACATGAAGTGACACACATGTTAGATATAGAAGAAAAATTTCAGCTGACATATATAGAATACAAAGACACAAATACAGACATTAGGACATTCTTGCATAGACCGCCAAATAACCCACAAGTCGAAACAACAATAAAAACTATCAACACAATCATACACAACAAAATAAATGAAAACACAACTATGGAAGAGTTACAACTACTGGTTTATATCGGAGCACTCACTACACTAAATATACACACTAGGCAGAGATCAGAA
The DNA here is from genome assembly GCF_023864345.2 of Schistocerca serialis cubense. Taxonomy (NCBI): domain Eukaryota; kingdom Metazoa; phylum Arthropoda; class Insecta; order Orthoptera; family Acrididae; genus Schistocerca; species Schistocerca serialis. The sequence goes on from NC_064638.1 coordinate 715,248,608, forward strand.
CCAACCAACACACAGAAGAAACCCACAAAACCAGCATGGCAACACAGGCTACAGATCAGAATAGAAAAACTGAGAAAAGACATCGGACAGCTAACACAATTTATAAGAAATGAAATGTCAGAAAAAAACGAAAAAGGTTAGGTAAAATCTCACAACAGGAAGCGATAGAGCAATTAGATGAAAAGAAGCAGGAATTACAAGCATTGGCCAAACGACTTAGAAGATACAAAAAAAGTGAAAATAGAAGGAAACAAAACCAAACATTCAACACAAACCAAAAGAAATTTTACCAGACAATAGATAACACACACATTAAAATAGACACTCCACCAAACATAACAGACATGGAACACTTCTGGAGCAACATATGGTCAAACCCAGTACAACATAACAGGCATGCACGGTGGATACAAGCAGAAACAGACACATACAAGATGATATCACAAATGCCTGAAGTGATAATTTTGCAACATGAAGTCACCCAAACAATTAATACTACTCACAATTGGAAAGCCCCTGGAAATGATAAAATAGCAAATTTCTGGCTAAAGAAGTTCACCTCAACACATTCACATCTAACTAAATTATTTAACAGTTACATTGCAGACCCATACACATTCCCTGATACACTTACACATGGAATAACTTATCTGAAACCTAAAGATCAAGCAGACACAGCAAACCCAGCTAAATATCGCCCCATAACATGCCTACCAACAATATACAAAATATTAACTTCAGTCATTACACAGAAATTAATGACACATACAACACAGAACAAAAAGACTGTTGCAAAGGAGCACGAGGATGTAAAGAGCAACTGATAATAGATGCAGAGGTGACATATCAAGCTAAAACTAAACAAAGGTCGCTACACTATGCATACATTGATTACCAAAAAGCTTTTGATAGTGTACCCCACTCATGGTTACTACAAATATTGGAAATATACATAGTAGATCCTAAATTGATACAGTTCCTAAACATAGTAATGAAAAATTGGAAAACCACACTTAATATCCAAACAAATTCAAATAATATCACATCACAGCCAATACAGATTAAGCGTGGAATATACCAAGGAGACTCATTAAGTCCTTTCTGGTTCTGCCTTGCTCTGAACCCACTATCCAACATGCTAAATAATACAACTTATGGATACAATATTACTGGAACATACCCACACAAAATCACACATTTGCTATACAGGGATGATCTAAAACTACTGGCAGCAACCAATCAACAACTCAACCAATTACTAAAGATAACAGAAGTATTCAGCAATGATATAAATATGGCTTTTGGAACAGACAAATGTAAGAAAAATAGCATAGTCAAGGGAAAACACACTAAACAAGAAGATTACATATTGAATAACCACAGTGACTCCATAGAAGCGATGGAAAAAACAGATGCCTATAAATATCTAGGATACAGACAAAAAATAGGAATAGATAATACAAATATTAAAGAAGAACTGAAAGAAAAATACAGAAAAAGACTAACAAAAATACTGAAAACAGAATTGACAGCAAGAAAAAGACAAAAGCTATAAATACTTATGCTATACCAATATTGACCTACTCATTTGGAGTAGTGAAATGGAGTAACACAGACCTAGAAGCACTCAATACACTTACACGATCACAATGCCACAAATATAGAATACATCACATACATTCAGCAACTGAAAGATTCACATTAAACAGAAAGGAAGGAGGAAGGGGATTTAGCAACGTAAAAAATCTACATTATGGACAGGTAGACAATTAAAGAAAATTCTTTCTAGAACGAGCAGAAACTAGCAAAATACACAAAGCAATCACTCATATAAATACATCGGCTACACCATTGCAATTTCATAACCACTTCTACAACCCTTTAGATCATATAACATCAACAGATACGAAGAAAGCAAATTGGAAAAAGAAAACACTACATGGCCAGCACCCGTATCATCTAACACAGCCACACATCGATCAAGACGCATCCAGCACATGGCTAAGAAAAGGCAATATATTCAGTGAGACGGAAGGATTCATGATTGCAATAGAGGATCAAACAATAAACACCAGATATTACAGCAAGCGTATTATTAAAGATCCCAATGCCACAACAGATAAATGCTGACTTTGCAAACAACAAATAGAAACAGTAGATCACTTCACAAGTGGATGTACAATACTAGTAAATACAGAATACCCCAGAAGACATGACAATGTAGCAAAAATAATACATCAACAGCTTGCCTTACAACATAAACTTATAAAACAACATGTTCCCACATACAAGTATGCACCACAAAATGTACTGGAGAACGATGAATACAAATTATACTGGAACAGAACCATTATAACAGATAAAACAATACCACATAACAAACCTGACATCATACCAATAAAAAGAAGAAATTAACACAACTAATCGAAATATCCATACCCAATACAACAAATATACAAAAGAAAACAGGAGAAAAAATTGAAAAATACATCCAACTGGCTGAGGAAGTCAAGGACATGTGGCATCAGGATAAAGTTGACATTATACCAATTATACTATCAACTACAGGAGTCATACCACACATTATCCACCAGTACATCAATGCAATACAGCTGCATCCAAACTTATATATGCAATTACAGAAATCCGTAATTATTGATACATGTTCAATGACCCGAAAGTTCCTAAATGCAATGTAACATATACCGTGCAGTTAAACGGAAGTCACGCTTGATGAAGGTCCACGTCACTCTCCATTTTTAACCAGACCTAAGGTCTGGGAAATGAAAGAAGATTATTATTATTATTATTATTATTATTATTATTATTATTATAGGCTTCAGAAAAGGAAGGCTCTGTATTGAACAAATTTGGAACCTGCGAACGCTCCTGAAGGTCAGACAAACAAATAACAATGTAGCCACATTTATGGACTTCAAGAAGACTTACAACTCTATAGATAGGTAGATTCTTTTTCACACATTGGAAAAAGATGGAACAGACAGAAATACTAGAACACTCATACAACATACACTTACAGACACAACATACAAAAAAAATGTATGGTGTAAATCTTAGATCCATTAGAGTTACCTACAGAGTTCAGACAGGGGGATGGTCTCCTACCGCCTTTATTCAATATTGTCTTGGACGAACTTATCAAACATTGGGAAGAAAAACTAACGGGAATTCTTTTAGGAAAACGTGTGAAAGCAAGACGATCATAAAATGTCTGGCATATGCAGATGACCGCGCACTACTCAGCAACAATAAACAAGAGGCACAAGAAGCACTGGAATACTTACATGAAGTCTCTGCCAAAACAGAACTGCAGATATCGTATGAGGAGACGCAATACATGGAAAGAAGGAAGAACAACTAGAAGCAAGGAATGTACACAAAATTCATAAAATTAACAGAGTGGAAAAATTCTAATACCGTGGGGAATATATACAAATAGTAGGATCAAACAAGGCATCCGACATACAAAGAACAGAAATTTTTTAGAAAGCATACAAACTGACACAGCCTCACAACAATAAACGAAATATTTCAAAACAGGATAAACTCGGGCATTACAGTATAGTTGTACTACCAGAAGCACTCCACGCATCAGAAACGATCACAATCGGAGCATCAGGCTGGAACAGTACACAGATATGGTATATGGATGAAGAGACTAACCAAAGAATTATATAAACACGCAGATAGGATCACTGACACGATTAGGAAACGCCGACTAACATTCTGTTGACACACACGTAGAATGAACAACAGCATACTCACAAAGAGGCCTTCTGATGTAGTAAACAATACAATAAAGAAAAAAAAAATATTTCAAGAAGAAGACCCAAAACAAGCAGGGATCAGTATTGCAGTGATAAACAAAAGAGATAAATTCAGAAACAAAATCATCAACACGAAATGTGAAGTAAAAGAAAAGAACGAAACGGGTAAAATATGGACAGAGCAAAGGAAATGTGAGCACAACCAAAGAATGACCAGGTTTTGGGAAGATAGACAGAAAGAAACAAACAAACAAAAAAATTAATAATGATGTAACATTAAAGTTAATCATTGTTCAGAAGGCAATAATGTGTAATAAAAAAATATTAATAATAGTAACAAGAATTTAATAAGGTTCTGTATTTAGTTAAACAATGATGCAAAAAGTTTTGCACCGTACGTGCGAAACCCTGATTTTATCAGGTTCGGTAAATACATGTTTTAATTGTAATGACAGGCTCATAGCAGTTTTAACAGTAATACATGAAACTAGTGCAAAAGGTGTCAGGCGCACGGACTCCGTTTACATGAAGTGCACGTCTTCTGGTGAGTCTCGTGACAAACTTCGTGCCGTTGCTTGTCTTGTCAGCTGTTTCGTAGTCCTCGGCGATTTTGGTGTAGCAAAGTGTGAAATACCCCATATCTTAAATGATACTGTGAAAAGGATGGAGCCGATTTACATCAGTAGTTTCTTCTGATTTCCAGACGTCAAAGAAACGAAGTACAGTATAGACGAAATAGTCATCCGTTTCTCTTCTGTTGGTGGAGGTACTGAGACAGGTTTGCGAAACGGTTGCGGATCTCGTTAGCCACCTGTGGAATGTAACGGCATCTTCGTCGTATACCGCGGAGCTTGTCTGTCGCAAGCGGTCCGTGTGATGGAAGTAAGGCGGCCAGCTGGTTTCGTCACGCGGCCGCACTGAATGCTCCCTGGTACACCGCTGCTCCTTCACAGCTGCGGCGCAACACTGCTGTACCTCCTGCGTAACGGCGCCTCCTGCTCTATTGTTGGAGGTAGTTGCTCAAACTGATGAGATGCAGTGCACTTTATATTTGACTGCAGAGAGAGGTAATACATTGCGTAAGACGCTGTACTCTCATTCGGAAGGACACCTTCAGTCAGCCTGTACTGATACTCCGCTGACCTTGTCATCGATGGGGCGTTAAAACCTTTTTGTCTACCTTTCTTTTTTACGTTTAATTAATACGTTCACTTTTAGTACCTACTATACATAAGTACATTGAAAATTAGTCCCTCAGCTGCAGCTGTTCGTACTTGTAAAATTGAGCGTTAGCAATTTGTTAGGTTTTTTCTCTCTTCAGTCCTACTCCTCTGTTTCCCTTATTAGTGTTTGTCACCTTTTATCCCATCTCCTCTACAGTGGCTTATTATTTCTTCCTTGCTGTGGTGCGCAGTTGAATGTATGTGAAGAGCGATACTGCCGGATTTCGATATACTTCCGTGTCTCATCATGAATGTCCCATTTTTATTTTACCGTACAAGAATATTTAAATCTGATTAACATTTTGACCTCTTACACCAGAAGAAAGGGTGAGACAACCTAATACCGTCTACACTGACTGGCCTTAGTCTCAACCGTATATGCTACTAGCCTCGTACAAACTTATCATCCTGCTCTTTGTCCGTGAGACGGTCAAATTCAAGACGTTAAATACTGGTAACGAAAAATATCTCAGTTTCGTGACAGCGCTGGCAGCCTTCTTGACACACTCAGTAGACTGCAAAGTCTTCCAGTTCACTAGCATGGATGAAATTAAGTGCTTATTACACGGAAAATGTGTAGTCAGAATTCAGAATATCAACTGCGCAGAACGTCCCTACAAATGCTCTTACTACTCGAACACGGGAAGATGTTCCGGAGGAAACAGCTATCCCTTGCGATTGTCTGTGGATGAAGAGAAAGAATTGCCTATAAACAAAGGAAATATCCTTTACTATCCGCGGAACAACCGCGAGTGAGGCACGGAGAGAAGTATACAAAGAGGTTACATTGAAAACTTTGGTAACTTCTGTCCTAGTGGGATTTTGTGCAGAAGGTGACACTATTCTGGAACACACTGACTTCAAACAAGTTAACCAAACGACAGAAATAGTATACCATTTATCGACTTCTAGTAAGTTTTTTTCCCAACACATTACAGCGTGTGCAGAAGTAAACAAAGCCTACTCACAGAAGACGCAGTATACAAAACTTTGTTGAAATTTGACATTGGTGAAACATATACGACCAGAAAACCGTACGAAATGATGTCCATAACTAAATGCACAAAGGAAGTAGAATCCGATGGGTTTCAGTGTAGTGCACAAGAGGAAGCAAATTTTGCAACCGCAGACGAGGAAACACCGAAATAAGATAGGGATATGAGGCATGCAAAACATAAGGACGACAGTAACTTCTGCGTGATATGTTACTGCCAGGTAACGTACTGTAGGTCGACGAAACTTGGATCATACATAGAAAGAACTGCTACAATATAGTACAGGTTGTAACCGAAAGAGATAAACAATGATATGAACAAAAATGACACTTTTGTTTTCGAAGCCCATAATTACACTACTGGCCATTAAAATTACTACACCAAGAAAAAATGCAGATGATAAACGGGTATTCATTGGACAAATATATTATACTAGAACTGACATGTGATTGCATTTTCACGTAATTTGGGTGCATAGATCCTGTGAAACAAGTACCCAGAACAACCATCTCTGGCCGTAATAACGGCCTTGATAAGCTTGGGCATTAAGTCAAAGAGAGCTTGGATGGCGTGTACAGGTACAGCTGCCCATGCAGCTTCAACACGATACCACAGTTCATCAAGAGTAGTGACTGGCGTATTGTGACGAGCCAGTTGCTCGGCCACCATTGACCAGACGTTTTCAGTTGGTGAGAGATCTCGAGAATATGTTGGCCAGGGCAGCAGTCGAACATTTTCTGTATCCAGAAAGGCCCGTACAGGACCAGCAACATGCGGTCGTGCATTAACCTGCTGAAATGTAGGGTTTCGCAGGGACCGAGTGAAAGTGGCACGGGTCGTAATACATCTGAAATGTAACGTCCACTGTTCAAAGTGCCGTCAATGAGAACGAGAGGTGACTGAGACGTGTAATCAATGGCACCCCATACCATCACGCCGGATGATACGTCAGTATGGCGATGACGAATACACGCTTCCAGTGTGCGTTCACTGCGATGTCGCCAAACACGGATGCAACCATCATGATGCTGTAAACAGAACCTGGATTCATCCGAAAAAATGACGTTTTGCCATTCGTGCACCCAGGTTCGTCGTTGAGTACACCATCGCAGGCTCTCCTGTCTGTGATGCAGCGTTAAGGGTAACCGCAGCCATGGTCTCAGAGCTGATAGTCCATGCTGCTGCAAACGTCGTCGAACTGTTCGTGCAGATGGTTGTTGTCTTGCAAACGTCCCCATCTGTTGATTCAGGGATCGAGACGTGGCTGCACGATCCGTTAGAGGCATGCGGATAAGATGCCTGTCATCTCGATTGCTAGTGATACGAGGTCGTTGGGATCCAGCACGACGTTCCGTATTACCCTCCTGAACCCACCGATTCCATATTCTGCTAACAGTCATTGGATCTCGACCAACGCGAGCAGCAATGTCACGATACGATAAACCGCAATCGCGATATGCTTCAAGCCGACCTTTATCAAAGTCGCAAACGTGGTGGTACGCATTTCTCCTCCTTACACGAGGCATCAGAACAACATTTCACCAGGCAACGCCGGTCAACTGCTGTTTGTGTATGAGAAATCGGTTGGGAACTTTCCTCGTGTCAGCACGTTGTAGGTATCGCCACCGGCGCTAACCTTGTGTGAATGGTCTGAAAAGCTAATCATTTGCATGTCACAGCATCTTCTTCCTGTCGGTTAAATTTCGCGTCTGTAGCACGTCATCTTCGTGGTGTAGCAATTTTAATGGCCAGGAGTGTACACTGAAGCCACAGCGTTTTTCGATGGCCCCCTGGACATTAAGAAAAGCCAGGACATGGTTCTTAATTACGATGTGTGATCACTACTGGCGGCAGTGCGTGCTGTGCAGCATGCTTCCATGCTGGCACAACGTTGGTAAGGAGTTCGTGTCATAGGGCGTTCCATTCCTCCGCCAGCGCGGGTGACTGCTCGATGATCGTTGGTGCATGCGAACGGCCTTAGTTTCCCCAAAGCATCCCGCACGTGCTTGATGGGATGCAGCCTGGGAGAGATACACACTGCGAAGGAGTACAGTGTAACAATACGTTGACCAGCAAATGATTTGGAGACCAGCACGTCTATGCAACATGATGTCTTCCCACACCATTACACATGGACCACCAAAACTTTGACGTTTGGTAATGTTCCTTGGTGCATTACGTGTTCACACTTCTCGCCATATGCGGATGCGTCCAGCATTGTCGAACATGAGCGTTTTGATAGTCCAGGTAATCCAGAATTTATTACTTTTAATATCTAGTAGGATTGTGCTGCGTAATGCAGGTATCTCCGCCTTACAGAAACAAAAAAGTTCGAACGTAAGCACTGACAGAGAGCTGAGCATAGTCAGACACGTGGTTGGCATATGCACTGGCTGCGCCGTATCTGTCTTGTTACGAGACTCAACTCCTGTTATCTGCTTGCGTAGAAACGCGAACAATGTCATACGGCTTTCATTCGCGCACAAATCCCGTTGCAAGCGGCGTTTCGCCACCCGTGCGCGGCAGAGCTCATTTCTTCAGAAGCAGCTATCGCAAGTGAGTGGCTACACAGGCCACATACTACTTTAGTCGCTACAAACTGAAAAAGTGCAACTGTGGTGTCTTCTCGTTGTCCATAAATGTGTGGTTGAAAATCCCAGGGCTTGATGGTATAATAATGGTTATATCTCAGCGCACTAGTCTTATTCTTCTAATTTAATCTATTCGTTGGTTCTCAGAATTACTGCACTGAGATCTTTCTCCCGCTTCTGTCTAATGGAGCTCACTTTCCATTTGTAGTAGCCTCGGTGTCGACAGAACGTTAAAAATTTTTGAGAGGAACGCAGACACAGTTCTCTACGTTAGTTGTGCGGTGAAATCAAAATTATTACCTTCATTATAATTAGAAATTACTAAAAATATTATTTTCATAATCCCCACATCGAGCAATTATCAGGTGATAACGTACATACCTGATAAGCATCAGATTTATTATGCACAGTGTTATTTATTTTTGGTTTCGTTAAATAATCTCACGTTCTTTTCAGTAACGTAAAACTGTGCACATCCCGTTGGTCGGTGTGAATACCACAGTGCATAGATATTGTTGTACTGGAGATGGTCATCTCCTATTAAAAAGGTTGTAGGATGGATGCAGTCTTCCGCCACTGGTGTACAGTTAAATATTAAGGAATGACGGAAGTAAAGGAAATGTTTAAGAATTAAAATTCGGGCTGAGAGGATAACAGTGATAAAATTCGCTAGTAACATTGCTATCTTCAGTGAAAATGAAGAAGAATAGCAGAATCTCTTGCATAGAATGAACAGTCTAATGAGTACAAAATATGGGGTGAGAAAACAGGAAAAATACCAAATTAATGACTAGCAGCAGAAATGAGAGCAACTAGAAACTTAACATCAACATTGATGATCGTGAAGTAGACAATTAGGGATTCTCCTACCGTGGAAGCAAAATAACCCATGATGGACGAAGCAAGGACGATATAAACAGCAGACTAGCACGGGCAGAAAGGGCATTCCTCGCCAACAGACGTGTCAAACTTCGGCATTAATTTGAGGAAGAAATTTCTCAGAATGTACGTTTGGTGCACGGCCCTGTATGGTAGTGACTCGTGGACTGTCACAATACCGGAACAGAGGAGAATTGAAGAGTGTGTTACGACATCAGGGAACAACTACCATGGTATTTGAGGGAGTTGTACAGGATAAAAGCTGTAGAGGAAGACAGAGATTGGAATAAACCCAACAAATAAACGAGGACGTAGGTTGCAAGTGCTATTGAGCTACATCAAACCAGTTAGAGGACTGGTGAGTCAAAAGGTGCCCTTCCTGTGACCATTGGACAGATTGGCCCAGCCCACTACCAGTCACAAAAGGTGATTTTATTTGACGCACGACCGGTTTCGGGCTTATGCCCGTCTTCAGGTAGTTTGCATCGAGGTACATGTTTCTGTACACAGTGTTGGAGATAACTGTTTAAAAAAAAACAAATGATGTGATGTTGACTAAATTGACACAAATGAAACATTTGGAAGTGGCTAAGTGACACGTTGCAAAACATTATGGTAATTACATGTGTATCTACATCGTTTTCATAGTATCATATTTTTGTACGAAAATATTTCGTTTTCCACTTGTTTGTTGTATATTAATCACCATGCTAATTATTGGTTCTTCAGTATTATATATTTAATGAAGTAGTGGCACGTTAGATGTTGGTAACATCAGACACACAGGCACTCAAAACATCCAATGTTTACATTTGAAAAACAGACTTTATGGTCAAAGAAGTACAGAGATATTATACATACAGATACAAACATATATTACAAACTGTGAAAACGAAACTGTTGTGTGATTGTGGAACCACACTGTCATTTATAATATGTAGAAAGGTTGCTGGTAAATTACTAAGGTTAAATGGGCTTTCTTTTTCTTTAACATTGTTGAAATGATCGAATGTGTGTGAAATCTTATGGGACTTAAGTACTAAGGTCATCAGTCCCTAAGCTTACACACTACTTAACCTAAATTATCCTAACGACAAACACACACACACCCATGCCCGAGAGAGGACTCGAACCTCCGGCGGGACCAGCCGCACACTCCATGACTGCAGCACCTGAGACCACTCTGCTAATCCCGCGCGGCTTTCAACATTGTTAATTGCGAGGAATCATAAATTACAATTTTTAATTTTGAAATATTTGACGAATGATGTGTATAATTGACTTGTTTGCAAGATCCGCTTGTTCACTGAGGATAAGGTGTTGGGCGTGCAGGGTGGCCGTGCGGTTTGAGGCGTCTTGTCACGGATTGCTCGACCTCTTCCGCCGGAGGTTCGAGTCCTCCCTCGGGCATGAGTGTGTGTGTTGTTCTTAACGTCAGGTAGTTTAAGTTAGTTTAATTAGTATGTAAGTCTAGGGACCGATGACCTCAGCAGTTTGGTCACTTAGGAATTCACACACATTTGAATATTTGATGAGGTGTGGTGATTTGGAGCTGTGGCTGTAAAATTCGAACTATTCAAGACAATTCATTTTCTTTCCTTTGCTGACAGTGTGCAGTATCTGTAGATTGTCTTTAATGGCTGTGGGTGAGGGATCATGTTCTCCCAGATGTGTTACAAAAGTGAATTTATCAAAATTAGTTAGTTGGAAGGCATCCGTGTATTTCCAGTATCTTACAGTGAAACTCCTTCCTGTGTAACCTATGTAGAATTGTGGGCAATTATCACACAAAAGTTTGTAAGTACCTGATTTGCTATGACACTGGCTGTTTGTCTTTTTGCAGTCAATGATGTCCTGTGGTAGCTTATTATTAGTGCTGAAGGATATTTGAATGCCATTGTTACGATAAAGGTTAATTACTTGGTACGGCATTCTCGGCCGATTCAGCCTCCTTACAGTGAAGGATGATACGTGTTGACGCCCGATGTGGCCAAGCGGTTAAAGGCGCTACAGTCTGGAACCGCGTGGCCGCTACGGTCGCAGGTTCGAGTCCTGCCTCGCGCATGGATGTTTGTGATGTCCTTAGGTTAGTTAGGTTTAAGTAGTTCTAAGTTCTAGGGGACTGATGACCTTAGAAGTTAAGTCCCATAGTGCTCAGAGCCATTTGAACCATTTCTTGAAAGTATAAGGGCAGTCAAATGAAAACGAGATAGATGGGGATAAGTAAGTAGATTGTTTATTGTTTCGATAGTAACCGCCGTAACTATAAGACAGTCAGAGCCTTCATGAAAAACCTGGCGTGCACCTCTTCGTCCGTTGCAAATAGAGGGCCACGAATGTCTTTCTTTAGGGCTTCAAAAAACTGGAAATCGCATGGGGAGAGATCGGGATTGCATTTGGTTGCAAGGTTGTTTCAACTACGTTGCTGAAGATTCGCTGGGAAGCCCTTACACATTCTCTACACAGCCCCAACCTCTGACCATGCGATTTCCATATTTTTGGAGCCCGGAAGAGACATTCATGGCCGCCGATTTGCTTCGGACGAAGAGATGTACGTCTGGGCACAATCGTGGTTCTGTAGGCAAACACATTTTTCCATCAAGACATTGACGGCTTCTGCCATAACGCGTAACAACAGATATGGTGATAACTTCTGAAGTAGTGAACAGTTTGCTTACTTTTTCTCCATCTGTCTCGTTTTCATTTGACTGCCCCTTGCACGAATACGTCCAGCAGGTTAGGAACCTCTCTGCTCACATACAGAACATTGCTAACTATTTTCCAGAGGAAATGAAACATTTGCCTCCATATAACTGTCAAAGTCGTCGATGTAGCCTTGCGATCTCTGCTCACGAAATTGCGCCTGCGCGTGTGCATTTTATGCGGAAGACAGGATTTTTTTCATTCGATCTTTGCACTTGTCTATTTCTAACTACTGTGAGTGAAACTTTAATATCGATTGAATATGAGAATTTCACTATGTGCATCCATTTTATTTCTATAGCAACAAAACACGAACATTGCGAAACGACGACGAATTGAGCAGGAGACAGTCGCAAGTGACAATGGCTGCTGAAGCTATCGACGATGATACATGACTCATAAATTTGGAAGTGGTTCCTGTCAGCATTATCAGGTTTGTGATTGTGGTTGTTTCTCCTCTGGAGCACGTTAATCACTGATAAAATTTATCGGTGAGTCACTTCTAAGAAGTCAAATTATCTTTAATTTCCGCAAATGTGATCTGACTCGGCCACAAGATACCCCGTTTTCCTTGAGTCGACTCTTAAGTTTCAGTTTTATTTGCTACGTAACATGGGCCTCTAATGTTGTTATAGAATCTAGATCAGATTTCAGAAATATCCTTAGTGAAATGAGATTTTCGATTGTTATATGGAGGCTAATGTTTCATTTCCTCTGGAAGATAGTTAGCCATGTTCTGTATGTGAGTGGAGAAGTTCTTGACCTAACTATTTTAGTGAAGATCATTCGTGTAATTAATTCTCTGTTCACTCTCACTTTCCTGCTAGGAGAAATTCGAGAACGCTACATCCTCTTCAAGCACATTGAAATTTTATGGGCAGCGACTGTATATGTTTCCAGAGTTTTTGCAAGTTACTATTGATGAACATCATGATTTGTATTTAAAAAATCTGAGAATAGCTTATGGTGATGATAGAATCCGCCTTAGCATTAACGGCACGGCGAGATTCATAGTACCTCGTCGTCTGTGTTGTCCCAAACTGTTAACGTTCACTTGAATTTACAGGCATTATGTAAAACTAGAACTGACGTTTCATCACCAGCATGCCAATAACAACACTTTTGTTAGAAAAATTAGATTTTTATCCCATTAGTTTTGTCGCGTTCAACAGTCTCCCGTACTGATAAACGAAAATAACCAGGTGCTAAGTAATTCGACGCACAAGTTTCATGTTCATAAAGAGTTTCTGGAATCTACACTATCAGTGTAGTTCACCAACACTTAAGTTTTTCTGCGTTTGATAATAGTGTCGTATTCGATTTCTGTAGTCATGCAACATCGTATAAAATTTGAAGTAATGTCAAATAAGCTACTGATGTGTTATCAGACAATGGTGTCTATCTTAATAAAAAGAAAATGGTATTTTCTTCAACTTTTGTAATCTTTTCGTCCTTAATTCCATGTAATATTACGGTACCGTCTACTCACAACTGAATAAAACTGAGTTTTTGTGGTATACACGTTTCGCCCTCAATCTTTGTAAAGAACCTTCAGTGGCCTCTGATATGTACATTTTTTCTGTTTATACTATTTACTTTACATTTAGGACTTTTGTACACTATATGATCAAAAGTATCGGTACACCTGGCTGAAAATAACTAATAAGTTCCTGGCGTCCTCCATCGGAAATGCTGAAATTCAGTACGGTGTTGGCCCACCCTTAACCTTGATGACAGATTCCACTCTCGCAGGGTACGTTCAATCAGGTGCTGGAAGGTTTCTTGGAGAATGGCAGCCCATTGTTCACGGAGTGCTACACTGAAGAGAGGTATCGTTGTCGGTCGTTGAGGCCTGGCATGAAGTCGGCATTCCAAAACAACCCAAAGACGTTCTATAGGATTCAGGTCAGGACTCTGTGCAGGCCAGTCCATTAAAGGGATGTTAGTGTTGTGTAACCACTCCGCCACAGGCCGTGCATTATGAACAGGTCCTCGATCGTGTTGAAAAATGCATCCCCGAATTGCTCTTCAACAGTGGAAAGCAAGAAGGTGCTTAAAACATCGATGTATACCTGTGCTGTGATAGTGCCCCGCAAAACAAAGGCTGCAAGCCCACTCCATGAAAAACAAGACCACACCATAAAACCACCGGCTCCGAATTTTACTGTTGGCACTACACACGCTGGCAGATGAAGTTCACCGGGAATTCGCCATACCCACACCCTGCCATCGGATCCCCACCTTGTGCACCGTGATTCGTCACTCCATACAAACGTTTTTACACTGTTCAGTCGTCCAATGTTTAGGCTCCTTACACCAAGCGAGGCGTCGTTTGGCATTTACCGGGGTGGTGTGTGGCTTATGAGCAGCCGCTCGGTTTTGAAATCCAACTTTTCTCGCTTAACTGTCTTAGTACTTGCAATGGATCGTGATGCAGTTTGGAATTTCTGTGTGATGGTGTGGATAGATGTCTGCCTATTACACATCACGACCCTCTTCAAGTGTCGGCTGTCTCTGTCAGTCAACAGAAGAGGTCGGCCTGTACGCTTTTGTGCTGTACGTGTCCCTTCAAGTTTCCACTTTACTATCACATCGGAAACAGTGGACCTAGGGATGTTTAGGAGTGTGGAAACCTCGCGTACAGACGTATGACACAAATGACACACAACCACCTGACCACTTTCGAAGCCCGTGAGTTCTGTGGAGCGCCCCATTCTGCTCTCTCACGACGTCTAACGACTACTGAGGTCGCTGATACGGAGTACCTGACATAGGTGGCAGCACAATGCACCTAATATGAAAAACGTACGTTTTTGTGTGTGGCCGGATACTTTACATCACATAGTGTATGTAGGTTATAAACAGTTCTGGTACTTCTTTTCTTTTCTGTGATATATTACAAATTTAAAGCTCTGCTTATAGATTTCGTGGATGTTGATCTAAGCGTTATATTGTAGTTCCTTTATTACAGCGGTTGTTTTTCTTCTGATAACTGCCATTTCAAATTCCCTTTTCGTACTCCACAGATCTAGGAATTGAATATACGTTTTGATGTTCTGTTTTGGATGAAGTCGCCTATCTTACCAACAAACGGTGTATTTTATCCCCCACGTCGGATTGACAACTCTTGTAACTTAGTTAATGATCAAGGCCTGTTAGCTAACACACAATCATCACATGTTTTAGTGGTACATATTGACCAGAATGTAAATAGAAAAAAGAAAAAAAAAGTCGTCCTATAACGTCTTACACCGCAGTTCGAGGGGTTCGTACTCGTGGTTCACAAACCTAGGAAAGAAAACAAGTGGTAAATCAACACACATTGTTTACTTTCATTCAATGGTGTCCTATGGAGTAGCTCCCTGGAGCGACGCGACTCGTGTTTGAGGAAAAAAAGTTTCTGTTACAGGAAAACGTAAAGTAAGACAGTAAGATCAATAGTGAGTAGTTACCTATTATCACATTTGAACTACAGCTTCACAGTTCGTATTACATTTTCTCATGAAATAATTCATAAATAATCACAAGGAATCACACTACAATATTAGTAGAAAAACTAACTTTATTCTGAGAATGTGTTACCAATCTTTGATCACTTACCTAAGGAGACGAAAAACTCAACAGATTTGGAAAGTTAAACTTGTATATAGGTTGAAGAAGTTGCTTCCTGGAAACATCTGTTCAAGAGAAGGTTCTAAGTTTTGAAACTTTACGATTATTCCATACAAAACTTCCTTTTGTTTTATAAAGTAATCTGCAAGTAGACATGCTGTCATTTTGAAATAAGAACAATATTTAATATTCCATTCTTCGCCATTGTGATTTATCGTACAACCAATTTAAACTTAATTCCCACAATATTATCTCCTTTGCCAGTGGCGGCATTTCCTTTGACACCACAAGAAACGTGCAAGTCATAATTTAAAGTCCACAAGATAAGGGAAATGTCCAGTTCAGTTTCGTGCCATTCAGTCATACGCACGTGTCACGCTAACAATCTTAACTTTAATCTTTGATGCCGTATTCGGCGATCATCGAATCCGTCCTTGGTGGCACATAGTTCCATTGTAGGCCTCTTGGATGCAGAGCTAGCCAGACAATCGACATGAAAATGTCAGCGCCTGCAGCCGAGCAACTTCGCTTAGTATTTGTTAGGTCGTGAACATGCTGAAATCTAGTTATGGATTTGGAACACGGTTTTAATTGCTATTGCAACTTCTAAGCGCAGCCATAAAAATAGCTTTTCACGATTTATACAGGCTTTTATATCTTTTTTTCACTGAATTAAAAATTGGTGTGTATGCTCCTGGCCGGCCGGTGTGGCCGTGCGGTTAACTCTTTGATGCACAGATTTTATGTTTAATTAATTTTTTAATAAAACATGCATTTTCTATGTCTGGTGGGGTTGCTAATAAAGGAAAACATGAATTAAAATTTTTTATTGTATTGATTTTGGTTTTAGATGGTGGTATATATAATATACCACCATGCCACTTAGGGCCGTACCTAAAGTTTTTGAGATATCTTGGTTTGTGCTTGTAACTCACCTTTAAATTCTACTCTAAGCAGTAATAATTAGTATAATTAATGTAAAATAATTTTATTTCTGGCAATTGGTCATTTACAATACAAAATCAAATTACAAACCTTACAAATAAAATATGTTTCTTATTCCTTTTTGTGAAAATCTTGAAAGCACCTTTTTGTTTTGCTAAGGCACAAAGGCACTTTGCATTCAGCGCACATCCAGAAAGTGCGCACTTGCTTCTTTTTTGTACTGCATTTCGCACAACGTCTGGCGGTAGTACGCTCTGGCTGGTGGGATGAATTGTCGAGACGCTGGCGTGAGGAAACATATGGCTTGTTTTTCTTTACGTGGACTTGACTCTCATGAAGTCTAGATGGCCTCAATGGTGTTTTCTGGGTTACTAAGCTTTGCAGGATACTCATCCTGAAGACTTTGGCAGTCATTTTTTCTCTATCGCCTAGTTCCTTCCAAATTATATAGCTGTTGACGATACTGACATCAAGCAGGTGAAAGAATATTCGGTGCCACCACTTTTTACTTCTCCGGCTTATTTCATATGATTTTTTCAGTTGGTCGAACTTGTCGACATTGTTCATGTGTGCATTGTAATCCATCACTGCTTGAGGACAAGGTAGCTCTATGCGTGAACCATCTCTTTCACGGCGAGTCACTGTAGTAACTTCAGGACTGTGAAAATTTGAAAGGAGATGAACAGCTCTCTTATCTTTCCACTTCAAGTAGAGGATGCCACAGTTGCTGACCCTCCAGTCAAATTCACCTCTGCTTAATTCTTTGTCTGTTTTTAATTTGGGTAAATGTTTCCTTGTTGGTTGAACTGTCCCACAGGCATATATGTTTCTCTGCTGTAAACCAGCCAACAAGTTATAGCTATTGAAATAGTTGTCGAAATAAAGATAATGGCCTTTATTTACGAGTTCAGAGGACAAACTCAGCACTACATGCTCCCCAAGGCCTGTTTGCACTGTGTCACCTACTTTTCCGGTGTAAATATCAAATTTCAAGTTGTAAGAGGTCTTGTCACACAGCATCCACACTTTGTAACCACGCTTTATGGGTTTATCTCTCATGTATTGTTTCATACTGTTGCGGCCTTTGAATTTGATCATTGACTCATCAATTGCTAGGTGTTTGCTGGGTTGGTAACACTTGGAAAAAGATTCAGATAGTATCTTGATCACTGGTCGCAGCTTGTACAGTTTGTCATAACCTGGGTGTCCTTTTTCTGGATGCAATGTGTTATCATTCAGATGAATGTTCCTCAGTAACCATCCAAACCGATTTACTGCCATCAGAGATGCAATATAACGATCATGAAGTTCTGGGGCACTAGACCAGTAGTCTCTGTATGCTGGCATACGCTTTATACCCATCAAAATGTTGATTCCCAGGAAAGTTCGTATTTCATTGTCAGTTGTTGGAGTGAAAGACTTGCCAGATTGCGTCGCATATAAATTTGTTTGGAAAACGATTAGCTGAACTAGCTCTTTTGGAAATATTTTTTCGAATATATCGATAGGTTCTGGATCATCAATGTCCCTAATAAAAGCACTTGGTCCTGATTCACTGTCGAACTGCATTCCTGAGGTAGCATTGAATTGTTGTCCCCAAGTTGGCGCTGTGTCAGCAGCGCGTTTTGGCGGAGTGGACTCACTTTCTTCCTCGCTCTCTGAAACTTCGCCTTCAGACGACACAATAGCCTCCGCAACAATGCTTGCTTCATAATCAGATTCGTCATCTGTGGTGTCAACAGTGGAATCCTCGTCTGATGGAATTTCACACAATAATCGTTCGATTTCTTCATCTCGTAAGCCTCTTCTTGACATTTTCATTTTCAAACAACAGCCTGAATCCAAGTAAAGAATACGTAAGCAAAACAAAATGGAGAAAGAGCTAAAATAAGTCACAACACAATTAAAAACTAAACTTTGTAGCGGAGGATTTCGAATTTTATACTAGGAAACGAAATGCAATAGAATACTGCTACATGCACGGTGGTACAAATAATATACCACCAAAATAAATTGTATATAAATAACGGAAGATTGTGCATATGAATGTATACATGGGTTCATACCGTAGCTGTGACGTCCAAGATATGGAAAAAACACAGGCGCAACAAGAAATTCGTTATAAACCACTATTCACACGCAAAAACCATGCACAACTCAGCACGCAGCTTTCACAGTTGTAATCTATGCAATTCTTGGCGGGAACTGATTCCTTATAGGCAGTGAGTGCCATCTGTCTGATAAGTAGAGAACTAGGTGAGCATATTAGAGTGGTGGTCGTGCAGTTAAACCACTGTGCAAAGAGCCAAGAAAATTTTCAAAAGGTGGTATACTATGTATACCACCGTGCTCCAAAGAGTTAAAGGCGCTTCAGTTTGGAACTGCGTGACCGCTACGGTCGTAGGTTCGAATCCTGCCTCGGGCATGGATGTGTGTGATATCCTTAGGTTAGTTAGGTTTAAGTAGTTCTAAGTTCTAGGGTACTTATGACCACAGATGTTGAGTCCCATAGTGCTCAGAGCCATTTGAACCATTCGTATGCTTCTGTGAGGTTTCAGGTTAGATACTTTGAGTCAAACTTTGTGGTTATGCAAGTAAATTTTTTTTTTAAGAAATGTAGAAAAATTCTCTTATCACACAACCTTTTAGCGTTCTTTACAGGCCTGGGTAGTCTGGGACAGGCGTCATTGTCTCGTAAAGCGACGACCGCAAGTGCATCACCTACTCCGGGCTGTTGTGTCGTTTTAAATCTGCAGGTGTGTGTGTTCCACATGGAGGAATGCTGGAATAATATTGCGCGCGAATCTATGAAAAAATCGTCGAAATAAACTAGGAAATTGTCTGTGTAGTAGTTTCGAATCAAACTTCGCTCTAGGAAACTAACCGAATGGATGAAAACGCTAATATTGTCCAAAGAAATAGAAAAAAGTTTGTCGCGTGTAAGTTCACCGAGTATACGTTTTGAGAGATGTACTTAGAAAATACGAAGGGTTCCAAAATAGACGATTGAACTGATATTTGTGTTACATTAATCCAAATTAGGGAGTGTTCTAGTTTTTTCGATTCAAAACAAACCGTCCTGCGAATTCGAGAACGTGGCAAAATATCGACAACATTTTCTCCAATTGAATTTATCTTGCCATCCGTTTCTTGATAACGATCGAAAGCAGCCGGCGCTCTATAGGCGCAGAACGTGGACAACTAAAGAAATCGTTTAACGTTATGCAACAGTTCAAGCAATGGAGTTGCATGAATTGTCTACCTCTCTTTGATACTGTAGATATACGTACTTTTACCGGTGGGCTGATCACGTATTTAGGAAGTATTTTCACGTTTATACACTATGAAAAGAAATATGTTCATTTGTGGCAATATTAGAAAGTCGTTGTATTTAACAGTTCCTGTATTTCCAAACTTTCGGAAAAACTTGATTCGCGTAACTGGAGTACGCATTCGTCATGTTGGATTACCTTCATAATGTCGAGAAAACAGCAGTAGTACAGTAATCAGTATTCAAAACAGTTAAGGGAATTCAGAAAAGCATCTTAATTCCATGAACAGACATGTTAATGACGTATTATGTTAATGAGATTCCTGTAGAAACGAAATGCGTGTTACAATTCGATGTATCAGTGCATAAAGTACCGACCTAGTGAATCATTTAATGATGGTTCGATTCAGTGGTTCTTCAGAACTCCAATGCAACAGACAGTATTCGACGTGCTAAAATAGGAAGTTAGTAGTGGGATGATATGTTGCGTAGCAAACAATATTTAGTTTGTGATTGTAAAAGCGCAACACAATATACCACATCTTTATTTTGCGATAAGAACACTTTTTTTTCCTCACTTGGGTTGCACAAGGCACCGGCTTTATCTCCTCGCTCCCGCGTCAATGGTTTTACAATGTCATTAATGTTCAGTTATTCCCACTTAAGATTCAGTTTGTCATTTGCTACATTATGCTTGAAACGCATGGAAGAACGTGCATGACAGCTGACAAGAGTTGCATTCGTGACAATAATCGAATAGAACAGATTTATTTATATTTTGGCGTTCAAAATTAAGCGAGCACTGAGGACGTCATTAAACCAGGTATTGAATTTGACGACGGTCGGATGTCATCTGTGACTGAAATTCCATTTTGACTTCAAAGCACTTGATCACTTTATTCCTATTGAAAAGTATATCTGCATTTGTTCACCGCAGATAACATTATAGCGTGCGTTATCGACTGTGTGTTTCAGTTCGTGTGGCCGTGCCCAACACTCCCACTGTGGAGAGATTTGCTTCGAGGCTTTGTGGCGACACGTCACTCACGGCCACTGTGATAATTTATAAACTCTAAATCTTAAGAAGAATATTTTTGTGAGCTGAATATTCGTTGACGTAGTAAACGAATGAAGAATGAAAATCTGAACCATTCTGTGTGTCAAAAGATTAAAAAAGCGATGTATCTCTATTCAAACATAACTAGCTTGTTTCTGGAAAACTAGAAGATATCGCAGAATTATGCTGCTCATCTTAAAAAAATGAGACAAATTACAAAATAATTTATTTAGAACGTTCTAATTGCCGTACGAGGAAACTGACTGGTTATGAGTACCAACAAGCAAATTTTTGTTCCACGTGTCACTAATACTGAGGCACTACATTTTATTTGTGAGACTACAAATACAGAAATTCATCAGTAATGTTTTAGCTAGTAGAGCTGTAGTAAAAAAAAAAAAAAGCCATTTCTCGTATCTTTCGAATTTTTTACGAGTGAACTACAAAATCAAATACAAGACAAAATCCTTCAGTATTTACTTCTGTTTCGTACACACGTCCATTCTTGGCATCAGATGTTGCAGAGTTTAGTGTAGAGCTTGCGGTGTTGTTGAGGAAGAAATGAGAACATCAACAGGTCTTTAAGTATTGAATGTGATAAGCATGGTTGGCATTTCAATTGAGGTACGATATGATATGCATGAACCGTGGTCTTTTCTTTTTTGAATACATTGACTTGTTCCTAGTCTTCTGTTTCAGATTAAGAATTTTTAATAGCTACTTGAGATGCGTAAGTGTGAGACACTTTGATCATACTGCATTTGGATATGTTACATGGCTGCATTGACAACAACGTTTCCAGCAGGATCTTTAAAATCAAAGAAGTCGGTTGTATGCATTGTAATTACGTGGAAGCCGGCCGCGGTGGTCTCGCGGTTCTAGGCGCGCAGTCCGGAACCGCGCGACTGCTACGGTCGCAGGTTCGAATCCTGCCTCGGGCATGGATGTGTGTGATGTCCTTAGGTTAGTTAGGTTTAAGTAGTTCTAAGTTCTAGGGGACTGATGACCACAGCTGTTAAGTCTCATAGTGCTCAGAGCCATTTGAACCATTTGAATTACGTGGAATGAATTCATAGCTTTAGCTTTCATAACATTTTCTAGTCACACTTTTTTTGTATGTTCGCCCATCCAAAGCTTTTACAAATTACCTTATTCCCGTACAAAGATATTTTATTGATACAAACAAAAGTTCAACCGAACTCCGCTTACGACACAAACTGTATATCTAGTAAATGAAGAACACCTTGACGCTTGGCACAAAGACCATGCGCCATTAATTAATGAATGTTGGAAACATTTTATCAACAGTTTTGTCCTTGGAAGAAGTCTGGGGATATGCAACAGAGCACCAAAAACACCACAACACTGGAAACGTTTTTTTTTCTCCAAATAGCACTTTTAACATTTGCACTATTTAAATACTCATTTCGTAATTCAACTTTACGTAGTGAAATGTACAAAAAAAAAAAAAAAAAAAACCCTTCGTAGAAAGATTATACATTAGCGACCAATTCCTTATTCGCTGTCCCCAAGCTGTTACCGTTCACATCGCTGACTCTTCGTATTAATTTTATTCTGACACCACTTCAATTATAAACGTAATTTGTATTTCTATTTCTTTTGCAAACGAAATTTCTGCGGCCAACTCATCACTTCAGTAGTCATAATTAGTGTTGAACGCTGTTAGTCTTGGGACAGCAAACACCAAATACTTCGATGAGGTTTCCAATATCGAGAGATTTCTCTCCGTGTGGTCCTGGCGGCAGCCCAATAGCAGTGTCCTAAGGAACCCTACCCACACGCGATGATGCGACGTACGTTAGAAATAACGCCCAAGAATGAGACACTGACGTACTCTTAAAACATTCGTCTTAATTAAACTTGCAGTATGTGTGTATGTATGTATTTATTGAACTTGGAACCTAGAACGACCCCTCAGTAGTACACAACTCCGTAACAGGCTACATCAGTCCACTCACCCCACCGCCGCCCAACACCGAACCCCAGGGTTATTATGCGGTTCGGCCCCAGTGAATCTGGTATTTAGTTCGGTCGTTGTGTTAAGAGTACGGAAATTAAAGGGCGCAGAAAGCCTATTCGTCTGAAACAGCCCCAAGGGACCAACGTCCCTAACGCCTTCATCTCACAGGCGGATCACCAGCAACAGTGATACATAAGATCAATCCAGTAGACACAGCAGACACGTCTGGAATTGAAACCAGCACACTGACAGTAAAGCTGCTGATAAGGAACTAGACACCGCCACCACTAGTCATCTCTTTGCCGGTCGAATACTTCCGCCCCCAGTATTGTGTCTCACTGTTTAGAGGCACAAAACGCATGGGTGTTTCCAGTTCGTTACTAAATGCAAATAAGTAGGAGGCCGAGTTGATAGGAGCTGAAGGAGTCCAGGTTGCAATAATATGCCGTACGGCACACTGTTAGAGAGAAGGATTATTATTCAAGAAGCACATAGTACAATGAAAATCATTTATCTTCAGTAGTTTGTAGGACGGCAGCTGTGGCTATGAACTAACAATATCGAAACATGGACTACCATGAACTAATACAACATATTCTCAGGGACTAAGCCTGGTGAGCCCTCCTCAGAGAACCAATGCAAACAGAACTGGCTGAGGGCCGATTATGAAAGTGCGTCTGCCTAGGTTGAAATCTAGCTAAGAAGTGAACGAGGGACACTCCAGTTCCGTCGAGCTGCACAGCCCACTAGAGTGCGCTGTGCTCGGCTGATGACGGGCTGCCAACCTTGTGTTGGCGCGGCGTTTTAGTAGTATCTGTGGCAATGATACTACACCCAGGATTCAAACTAACCAACTAACTAACCAACTTAAAAGTCAAACATCACCGCAAGAATGTGCATTAGCAACCTTTGTTGCACAGCAAGATAACCCAGATTAAAATATAAATTATTTTCTTTTAAACTCGAATTTTGAAAATTTAAAAATAGTCGAATATATTAGAAAGTGATGCCATTTCCTGACTCCTACAGTGAAATACGTTTTGAAGACCAAGCTACTGAAGATCAGGATAAAATATTGATGCTGTTGGATAGTAATGACCTTTTCGATAAAATTTAATAGACTACCTAGCTATATAAAGAGATGAATTAAAATTCTTCTGATGCATTCGTAATTGTTTCCCTGCAGTTCTGTTATTAAATACCGTATGTAGTCGTTAGTATTAACTCACCTGTAGCCTTTCCAGAAGCAATTTTAAGGTGACTAGCTGATTCCTTAAACGGAGACTTTACCCAGAGAATCTGTACAAGAACAAGTGATATCCGCTACAAAAACGTAACAGAGGACGATCACGTGGCGTATAACATAAACAAACTCTTCTGTAATTCCAAATATTTGAAGGAAGTTAGGTAGGTGCAGATTTATCCTACCAAAGACGACGACGACGACGACGACGACGACGACTACTACTACTGCAATAACATCAACACATTCGAATTGGGGAAGCGTGCCGGCTGCGTTTTTTGCAAAGGAACCATCCTGGCATTTTGTGTTAAGCGATGCGAGTGAGTATTTGAGCATCAGTTTTGTGTTACGGAAAAAGAAAGTGCGCGACAATCTGTAGCTGAGCAGTATGAGGGAAAAAAACGCTTACGTCTCATTTATACGAAATTGTAACAAAACAAAAATTGAATTATTGTAGTGGCTCCTGTGTATACAAAACATGTGCAGCCAAATTTCGTAGACATGACGAGGTCGCCTTGTTAGAAATAAGGCGTATTTCGTGAAACATTTGCGCTTCAGGGAAACGCTCGACGAGCTGATTTCAGCAAAGCCAACGAACATCGGATGGAGCATAGAGCTCAGGTAAACGTATTGCTTCGCCTTTCTTACCTGCAGCGTACGGACCAGACCTATCGTGCTAATAGGGATGAGATCTTTCGCAGAACAGGGAGCGTCTTATCACAGTCCACCGCATTGTTGCCTTGATGATTATACATGTGGCTGTAAAGATATAGTGACGATGCACACGCCGTTAAAAGTTGAAATACGTTCATTCTTAAACACATGCATGTTAATATAAGAACTCTACCTTCCACTACCTGTCATATGGCTTAGAGCTCAGAAATTGCTGTTCCTTGGGCTGGTAATCTACTATTAGTTATCATTCAGCGCTTTACTACAGGTCTGATGCTGCGTTACGCTTCTCTTAGCTGTCTGCTCCTCGACTTAGCGGTTTGTTTGAATGTGCCGTGAAACATACTGTGAAAAAGAAAGCTGTGCTACATCCGCCAGAAGTTCAGACACACAGTGCTCCCGGCTTAGAAAATAAAGAGCTAAAAATCAATGTCCTTCTTTGTTCCAAGGAGAAAAAGAGGAAGGCAGCCGGCTCTGAATTTTAATGAGCAGCCACTCTGGTTTTCACTTGGCGTTATCTGGAGAAATCTCAGGACAGCTAAATATCAGAGGTCACGGCACGACTGAAACCACAGGATTCACGTCTAAAATGTGGAGTTGGTGCGTCGGTTGCTATTCCGGACGGACCAGTTACAACTCGAAACATTTCTGTGTGTCAGAGTAATATTTACAGTACTTGCGCTGTGGAAATCGTCAAATATTGCAAGCCCCTCAAATGATCTCATTCACGGTACGGAGATCGGTCACTGTACCCGCTAGGACGGAAAGTGCCAGTTGCTTTGACTGGATCCTCTAGCTACAGGGTGATTATTTCTTCCGAGGAGAGAAACACTGGAAATTTTGACAACGGTACCAAACGATCACACGCATACTACTGTGAGCGCGTTCCCCCCCCCCCCCCCCCATCCCCCCCCTCCCCAACACATTGTCGTAGCTACTACCATGTTTAAGCAAAATAATCTAGGGTACCTAATGTTTTCGGATGAATTGGAATATTTATTCAGAGGTTTTTTGGCTAATACGAATGTTAAAGTCTGTTGTACTGAAAAAGTACTAGTAAAATTTCATATTGTGAGACTTCCGGTGTATGTACTAACCTAAGACCAAATTTGATCTCTAGCTAATAATTGTCGATACTGCAGTTGGTTGTTTCGTATGAGAAGGAGAGATCACTATCGAAGAAACCACTCTCCGCAAGCTACTTCGCTGTATAATTATTCTTAGCTACTTGCATGGCTCAGTTCTTGTAAAAAACGCCTTTGGTACTCGGGAAAACTTTCCTTGTCATTCTACCATATTCAGATGGTATAAAAGAGTATAAAAGGAAGGGACTTTATGAACTCAGGGATGTGCCCACCCACCGCCCCGGTTCTTTCTCTTAATAAGTCACTGAATTTTACTGCAGTGGGCAGGATGTCTGTTCTTGAAATACCGTGAGGCAAATCCTCGTCGAATCTGTCTGCTCGAGGACTTTTCACAGTTTCTCAACAACAAAATAAAGTGACGTTCAGTTTGTCTCTGTGGTCACATCGTGTCTCGTGATGTAAAGAAACTCGAAAAATTTGGAAGTGAAGTATATAGGATGTCCCAAAACAACACCGTCAAAATTTATATACAGAAATAAGTAAAAAAGTCTAGTAAACCTGGGCTCCAAAATGCATACCTTGAGAGCTATGAGCACTTTTTCATTTTCGCTAGTGTGAAACACATCTCTTCTGCTGAACAAGTACTAATATTTCGTAATAGATGTGCTTTAGAGCCATGTTTATTAGATAGCCTTTTTTTCGTTTTTGGTGTAGGGAACGTGCCCCTACAGTTGATCGGTGTTCCTCTGGGACAGGCTGTATTTCCTCTATTCCAGGCAGTGGAGACCATCGTCTTCACTATTATTATCCAGATAGTTCTCGAAAGAAATCGAGATTTACAGCTTTTTGACCACTTCGCCAGAAAAACTTTGTTTGTCAGGAAGAGGATGGCACCTGTTTCCTTCACTCAAAGCTCAGCAGTGAGACGTGTGCTGGTTAAAATCGTTACGTAAGTGATACGCGGAAGATTTCTTTTTTCTCGGTACATCACTTTGTAATTGACAATTGAGACACAGCGGAGATGATGGCGATTTTCTACCGAGGAGAGTTTGCATGCCTGGGACCAAGGGACGCCTTACTGATGGGAGACGCTTTAAGGGAAAAAGGCTGAAAGTGGTTCGAAAGATGAATACATACAAGAATGTAAACTGCCATAAAAAAAGCGAAGAACTCGGAAGAAGAGGAGGAAACGAAATGAAACTTCACAGAGCGAGATACGTGCTGTAATTGCAATGATTACAAAATCAAGTCAAAATTACAAGAAAACTTGGCAGTATGAGGCTACTTATTAGTGTGATATTGCTATACCCTCTGGCCTAGATGCACGGACTCATTCGGTTGGCTCCCTACACCACGACGCCAGAAGCAACAGCGGTGTGCCTCTCCAAAGCATGGGAAGAATGGGATCTCTCCGCACGTCGCCATGAGGGGTACTAGCGAACGATGGTTATCCCAGGTAGTGCAGAACAGCGATTCATCGATGAACACAATACGCCATTCATCAGCAGTCCATGGTACCACTCCAGATGCAGCCGTTAGTGTTGTGTTGTACTAACGGCAGTTCACGTTCAGGACGATAATTACCCAGTCCGGCTGCTGCTAGTGTCTAGCCAATGGTGAGAGATGATACAATAAGTTGCAGGGAGTCAATCACTTGTTCTCGCCGGCCGGAGTGGCCGAGCGGTTCGCAGGTTCGAATCCTGCCTCGGGCATGGATGTATGTGATGCCCTTAGGTTAGTTCAACTAGTTCTAAGTTCTAGGGACTGATGACTTCAAATGTTAAGTCCCATAGTGCTCAGAGCCATTGGAACCACTGGAACTTGTTCTCGGTTGGCTGTTGCAAGTGTGAAGGGTTTACGGAGTGCTAAGCGCACATTATGGCGATCCTACCTTGTGGCGGTCAGACATCGTCAACCGGGTCCTTGACAGTGAGTTCCTGTTCAGTTTAACGTCGGGTGTTGTCGCATCCGAATCCCTCGCAAATTTGGATATTGCACACTTTGACCAGCCGACCAGATGGAGACGCACAGTGAGGTTACTTCCGATCGCTCAGTGTCTGATACTGTTAACGTCACTGAACAAGAAGAAAACTAACGCACTCTAGTAGCCGTTGTAGCTGTCAAAGAGAGTTGCAATTCTAACATTTACGTACCCGCTGATGATGTGAATGTATACAAAGTCGACATATGACGCTGTGCGAGACACTGTAATAGAAAACGTTAGTAACAGTAATTGGCATTAATGCTCTTAAGCTCTTCCCAAGTGAGAGGTGAACGCCAACAGCAGAATAAAATTCGTTGAATTCTCTCCACCACCTGCGAAGAAATGCGTAGCAATTTCGCTTTCTGCGTCACAGACCGAACCGAGCACAACACGTATTGGAGTATAGCCTTCTGAACCTGAAGTACCTATTCGTTTTATTTAGACGAGAAGTTTCTTACTACGCAAGTATGTCGTTTCACGGCACCAGCACATCAAATATAAATGAAAAGACACGTAGTTTTGGTTGTGAAACGGAAAATGGTTCGTCGATGATCAAATGTTCTAACGTATGTAATGCTATTTGGAAATGTATGGCTAGGGAGGTAAACCTCCACAAACGCTTTACACAATAAATGATAGCACTATTTTCCAGTGATTATGTAGAAGTGAAAATTTGTGTGAGATTACTTTGGAAGATATGGTGCAAATATTTTTGATAACATTGATAAGGCTTGTGGAAATAGCATATTTTGTAGCACGCTGATTTCTTTCAAAATAGGGGGATCTACGGTCTATTCCTGGCTGGTCACGTAACAACCCACACCACTGTTGTTGAAATATGTTGTCAGTGACGTAGTGTGCAGCAGGAAGATGAACATTTTTAAAACTATTTTTGCAACATACTTGAGACCTAGAACCCACTGACACATCCAGAATATACAAGGAATTTTCCCTTTTCCCTTACTCCCTTGTCTGTATTCGGAAACAAAATCTATGTAGTTTTCGCGCCTTATGAAGCCGGCAACTGGCGCTGGAAAACGTTTTATTCATGGATTATACTGGCGAGTAGCAGTACCATGCGATTTATGAACGCTCACCAACTGCGTTGGAAGGCACGACGTCATCTGCTTCCGCGTTCACGTCTCGTATGAGGGCAGCCTTAGCGATGAATAAACAAGCACCCGCGTGAAGCTGAAAGGCTGCAGAGAAGTACACCTACGGGGGCCCATGAGGATGTCTTCTAAAACTTGTTAAGCAAGTCTTATGTGAGAAGGAGCCGAAGAATATTGTACCTGTTAGCTGTAATGGCTGCTGGACGACTGTTAAAGACAGGCATGCAGTATCGAAAGTCGAGCCACTCGTAATAGTGAAAATGTCACTTCAGTGACTACTCGCGAGGAAAAAGCGTGTATGTTATGCAAAGTAGCAACGTTATACAAGAATTTATGTATTCCCTCTCCTGTACGGAAAACTACAATCCTAGTTGCATTTTTCATTTTATAATGAATTTGTTAAGGTTTTTTCTTTATAATTTGCATACTCTACTTTCTTTTGTGTCCACGCTTCAGTGCAAAAATTTTGTATTGTAACTCTAATTTAATCAAATGACACTAAACAAAAGAAAACACTGCCGCACTTCATTACTGTGAATCCATAGAAAAGAGGTGCTCTGTAGATTTTCAGTTCCCTTATAAATTTTCTCACTCTTCCCCATTACGCAGCCTAGGCGTCAAGCAGACTGTGTACTGTTCAAGATTTCTACCAGTGTATTTTTAATCCCTCCTGAAATATTGTGATTGCCTCTGTATCCAATTACGCACTCTGTTGAGTAGCGGCAGCGTAAGCGTAACCGGAGTCTTTCAGCTTAGTTTTAATTAAGGCTACAGGCTACCCATTACATTTCATTAACTCAGGTTAATTCGTTATGGCATTCATTATATGATTGATGGTGCTGGAAAACAAATTGGTAACGATCAGATCCATACTATGAATGCACTACTGCTCATTAAAATTGCAGCACCAAGGAGGATAGCAAAAACCGAAGCTTTGTGCGTATACAGTATAGTAGGAAGAAAGCATTATTAATCATTATTAATTCTGTAGTAGGTGATTTAGCAGTATGTACAGGTCGCTAAATTCAGTAGACAGAGGTGCCACTTCTGACAGAAGCAATTGTTGTAGGCCGGTAGGACATCGAGTCTAACTGACGAGGAGAACACGGCAAGTGCCATCACCCGGTTTTCCAGAAACTTCGCTCAGTGGAAGAGGAGTCGAAAGAAGCGAACACATGTCGGCTTAACCGTAGATCGACCGTTTCTGAAAAAGAAAAAAAACCGATTGTCGAAGTTTTCGAGGTATTTTGTGTGTCCTTTACCGAGCTACATCCTCAGACGAAATGGTGGCTCAGTGGTTTGTGTCTCGGCTTCTTAATTTTGCGCCCCGTGTTCGAAATCAGATTATTGATTATTTTATTTTTATTGTTTTCGTTTATCTACCCACGTCTGTAGAAAGTTACTACACGAGTGTTTCTTATCAAACTAGGGGATGCAAGTGCGTTATATTAATTGTAAAATTACAATTGGATTTCACAATAAGTGTCATTATATATGTTTGTATGATGTATTGAGAGGTTACAAGCCTTTTAAATCCTGATTTTCTGATATTTCATTCTCGTTTTTATTTTAATATTTTATTCATATGTTTATTCTTCAGGAAGATTCGGTGCATTCCCTTGGATGATACCAATCGTAGAAACATTCGAAACACACGTATTCCGGACAGCACGAGCACCGCGCGAGGGCAGGTGTGACTCAATGACATTTCTTCGAATGAATCTCACTCGGGAAAGAAACGTTGTTAACGTTGCTGAAGATGTGGCTTTAATTTCGCGTAAACCATGCGTAACGGTTCACTTTTCCTAAAATTGGCGCTTGCAACTGATTATTCGGACGCGTGGCGCAAAATTAAAAACCCGCGGCGCTAACCACTCTGCCTAAGGATATTGCGCGGTAAAAGGCGCGTAAAGTAACTCGAAAACGGTCGAATATCTAGTGATAGTCTGAGACACATGTTCGCTTACAATGACTCCTCTTCCACTGAACGACGTTTCTAGGATATCTGGAGCTGGCAGTTGCCGTGTTCTCCTTGTGAGCCTCGATGAGTGATAACTGTACTTCAGTCCATGCTAATTCTACCGCAGAGTTGATCATTTTTAGTGGTTGGCAAATGGTAGGATCCTAGTGTCTCGATAGTCGACCGTTGTGACCAAGCGGTTCTAGGCGCTTCAGTCTGGAACCGCGCGACCGCTACGGTCGCAGGTTCGAATCCTGCCTCGGGCATGGATGTCTGTGATGTCCTTATGTTAGTTAGGTTTAAGTAGTTCTAAGTTCTAGGGGACTGATGACCTCAGATGTTAAGTCCCATAGTGCTCAAAGCCATTTGAATCATTTTTTTAGTATCTCGACAACCGATGGTCAGATGTTTTGAATGGGTAAGGGATCTGGAGAACGTCCTGGCCACGGCAATAGTCGGAACACGCTCTGTGCCGAGGAATGTCGGGGCAGCACGAACAAAATGCGATCTTGCGTTACCTTGTTAAAAGATCACTTCACAGGCATCTCTAGTTTACGGAAAGCCTCTAGCCGTAACACAAGTGTGACGCCTGTTGCACAAATTACCTACTATACTAATCAGAAGTGTTCATGTTGCGTTTATCGAATGGCACCCTATTCCGTCGTGCCAGGTGCTGTGCTTTTATGCGCCAAACGTCGTCGAACTGCCCGTGTGAATGCTTGCCTCGCTGCACACAAACCCATTTCCTGACAAGGCAAGTGACTTGGCTGTACGATCGTGCATGACAGAGTGAATAGTGTGTGTCCTTTCCGGCGCTAGTCCCTTGGGGCACTGATATGCATGGAGTTGAATATGGCCCCCCTGAACCTACATTCATATTTCATATTAGCACGAAAGTCATTAGATCCCTGGCAACACGCGCGGCAATATCGCGTTACGATAAACAGGAGCCTCGATAGGCCACGATTCTTCTGCTGTTGAATTCCGACCCGTGGTGGTCGATGATTTTCCTTTTGGCACGATGGGAAACACGATCTTTTCACAATTACATTAAAATTCAATATCTATGTGAGAAACCTCTTGCGTATCTTTCCTTATACAGAGTATCCGGAAATTCCCATTACAAACTTCTAGGACTTGCAGAGGGGAATGAGTACATAATATTCTGAGTAGGAAACCATGTCCGGAAACGTACCGTTTCCGCGCTACAACCACTTAAACAAGTAATTGATTACGCGTGATCCAGATCATCACTTATATTACCATTCCACTCATTAACAGCCAAAGAAATTGCTCGTGTACTCGTTGACGGATTGTCGTCAACGTAATGCAGTAGGGTCCGTTCCAATTCGGGTGTGCGGCGTCCCCTTGGAGCACTACAGCCGCGTCTGCTGATGGTGAAGGTAGCGTTTCTCGAAGCCGTTCCATAATTGTGGCGAAAAAGGTATGCGATGGAGTCTGACGTTGTGGAGAACGATCTTGATAAAGGCGATGACCAGCTGTTCCATTACCGTGAGCTTCGCCATTCAGATGCATCTTGTTGGTGCATTCTGCAAACGCGTACTCAACCGTGTTGCTCTAACACTCACAGACACGTGAATGAGGCTCGAACCAGGTCGGATTGGTACGATAAATGTCAGATGACATCGGCCGATCCGACGAAAGCACCCTCAACCATGACTATCCTGTTGCATACCTACCTAGTAAACATTTTTCAAACGGCTGTAGCACGAGAAAGATACGTTTCCGGACATGGGGTCCCTATTCAAAATATCATGTACTCATTCCCTCTGCAAGATGTAGAAGTCAGTAAAGGGAATTTCCGAACACCCTGTACACAGAATACACATGGTGAGACTACTACCTACTTTTTGGCTGCGCTGAAATGCTGCTCATTTGCATATCTAAGCACGTACTACAGTTCATGTCAATTTGACATTTGTTTCGCACCACCTCTATGGTGTTGCAATTTTAGTGGCCAGCGGTGTGTTATCATTGACAGATCTTCTTAAATAGGCTTCACCATTCAAGATGAAAAGAATGCAAAGCAATGGATCGAATCCAGACTGTCATTGTACAGTATAACCTCGTTAACACGAGTCCGAAAGGACCGAAAACTCTAACTCTTGAGTACAGTAATGCGTAATACATTACAGTATCAATTACTTTACATTACTGTAAGCTTAAAACACTAAAAGTGACTGTAAAAGTACTCACGAAATACGCTATTTTCTTGGAAAAATTTCAAGCATTGTTCGCTGACGTTGACGGGAACGAAAACACCTTGTAATTTCGTAACCAATTGTAGCTATAGCGTCCGCAAATCTAGCGCTGACTTCGGATGTTGAAGAAAATCGTTCTGAACTATCCAAGGAAGTAAATATCGCCTGACAGATGGGTGGAATGGTATCTGTGTTCTCCTCCTCCTCCTCCTCCTCCTCCTCCTCCTCCTCCTCACTTCCTTCTGACGACTCTTCTTGCACCTCAGTCACAGCTTTAGACACGTCAGATTCCACAGAACATACTGAACACGATCATCTGAATTCCTCAAAACTAATGGCAGTGTTCGTAATGTCTTACAGAACTGTCCATTCATCAGGTGAAGTGGCGTCGTCTAATTCGTGGATATTATCAGTGTTGGTATGTCTCTAGGCTCTGTTAACACATTGAATGTCATGGTATAGTTGGGTTACTGACCCCATGGGGCCATTTACTTTTTTTCAATATCCTGCTTCAGTTTGCTCCAAGTAAACTTGATAAGTGCAAATAAAGTGAAAATATGGCATGTTAGTAAGTTTTT
This sequence comes from Schistocerca serialis cubense, assembly GCF_023864345.2. Classification (NCBI taxonomy): domain Eukaryota; kingdom Metazoa; phylum Arthropoda; class Insecta; order Orthoptera; family Acrididae; genus Schistocerca; species Schistocerca serialis. The sequence continues at coordinate 715,282,509 of NC_064638.1, forward strand.
TAATTTTTTTGTGTGAGTTACCTATGATTCACTTAGTCCCAAATTAAAGGTACCAGGTGTGTCATTTTCTATGTCGCTGATAATTTCAGGTTTGTACTCCTGTTAGTTTTTCATTCCACAGCATTATTTGTGTACAGTTCCATTATTGCTTTCGTGTACTGTTGCTTCAGACTTTATTCATTGTTTTTTTGCTCCGTAACAAAGTGATATTGTGGCAGAAGAAAATGTCTCGTAGAAGATATGAAGATTAACAAAGGCATATACATCAGCTTTTAGATGAAGTTATGGACATAAGTGATGAAGATTCTGTGTCTTTATTTGGTGATAGCTCAGACGAATATTTACCAGAAGTTCTGATGATGGAATCATATCAGTGTTTTATTTCCACATTCAGTCAAAGAACCAGACTTCACAGCTGTAAAAACCAGGCAACAAACCGTGTTAGTGCCATAACTACTGCAGTTGATTCAGATTCAATTGAAGTAAGTGTAATATCAGAAAGTTCTGAAGATGAAGATGACCCGCTTAGTTCAAATTCTGATAAGATTGTCTGGGGGGGCAGTTACGGGTAAAAATATGAAAAACTTTACATTTATTCATTCCAGTTCTGGTGTAAATGCTTCTGCTGCGTTAGCTCTCAAAGGCAAGATACCATACAATTTCTTCAAATATTTTGTAACCGATGAAATTTTAGAATATGTGACTCAACAAACTAATTTTTACGCTAAACAAGTCTTAGAAAGTCAATCAGCAATTGTTAATTCGCGACTGAGAAAGTGGACTGATGTCAGCAAAACTGAAATTGAACTATTTTTAGGATTTTTGTTATGGACGTCACTAAATGTAAAACCGAGGATTCCAAATTATTGGTCAAGAAATATGCTCTATCACAACAATGTAAAAAAATGTTATTTCACGCAATTGTTTTGAACTGCTTCTACGTATGTGGCATTTTTCCAATAACAACCAGTGCCCACCGGGAAACCGCTTATTCAAAATTCAGCCACTTATTGATAAATTACGGCAGAGGTTTCAAAGTGCAGTTGTGCCCGAGAAAGAAGTTTGCATTGACGAAACACTTGTACGATTTCGAGGAAGACTAAGTTTCATTCAGTATATAAAGAATAAGGGCTATAAATTCGGAATTAAATTGTTCAAACTTCATCTAAAGGGTGGCTATACCTGGAATATGAAAGCTTACTGTGGGAAGAATACGAATCCTGGTGTTCCTCTTGCCACTTCTGTTGTTATGAGCCTTATGAGTGGATTACTAAATGAGGGCAGAATCTTATATACAGACAATTTTTACACAAGTGTTCATCTAGCACACTAGCTTCCTGAACAATCAACACATTTAGTTGGTACTCTAAAATCAAACAGAAAACTGAATCCCCAAGACGTACAGGTAAAACTGAAGAAGGGGGAACACAAAGCAAAGGAACGTACCACAGGTGTAGTAGTACTGAAATGGAAAGATAAGAGGGATGTTCTGATGCTGAGTACTGTTCATGGAGAAGAAGAAGAAGCAGAAGTTCAAACCAGGAAGGGCACAAAGAAAAAACCAGCAATGATAATAGACTATAATCAGACAAAGTTTTTTATAGATCTTGCTGACCAAATTAAGTCGTACTCGCATTGTCTAAGGCGGGGTGTGAAATGGTACAGGAATCTTTCAATTGAATTGTTGACAGGGTCAGCACTGGTAGGTGAATGCTCATGTGACTTACCGATACAGCAACAACAAGAAGATCTCAATCACGGAATTCAAAGAGGAAGTGACTTTGAGACTACTCCATACAGAAGATGCCGATGAGACCGAGGCATTTCTCACCAAAGCCACCGCGTTACCTGCAGATTGTGCGCTTGTGAACATGGGAGCCGGCTGGAGTGGCCGTACGGTTCTGGGCGCTACAGTCTGGAACCGCGTGAACGCTACGGTCGCAGGTTCGAATCCTGCTTCGGGCATGGATGTGTGTGATGTCCTTAGGTTAGTTAGGTTTAAGTAGTTCTAAGTTCTAGGGGACTTATGACCTCAGCAGTTGAGTCCCATAGTGCTCAGAGCCATTTGAACCATTTTGAACATGGGAGCAGGCAGACGTAGGTGTAAGTGTGCTACGAAAAAATGAAGAATGAATTTGGACGAGAACAACCTGTCAAGAAATGCAAACAAACTGCATGGAAATGTAAGAGTTGCCACTCATATTTTTGCGTAAAGTGTTTTTTCATAAAGCACAGTGCATACAGGTGTTAGAGAAAGAAAGTGGAATGACACAAATTTTTCATTGTTGTTGCAATTAGAGTTGAAGAATGTAAATAAAACTGTATGTGATTTGCAATCTACTGTGTAAGTAATATGTCAAACTAAATAATAAAAAGAAGAAAAGTCGAATACTAATGAGTCACGTGAGTTATATACAACTCTTCGAATTCAGATGTCAATAACTACTCTTGCGCTCTTGAAAACCGTAGTCCACGAACACGATTTGCTACTGAGGCCATAAACAATTCTAACACCGAGTCACAGCATGCTCCTGTGAGTTACAACTGTACCACGGAGTTTTAAATTGAAAAATGTCCGTGAGTTGTATTTACTTCACGTGACCCGAAGAGAATACTTCCTGTGAGTTATATTTAACTCACGTGGCAGTCAGTGTGTGTTAAAGCACTTCTGTATATGATATGGCTACGCAGAGTTCCGCACTGCCGCGATGGCCTTTATTACAAGTAGATCCCAGTTCGGTATTGCAGTATTGTTTGCAGTAGCACGAACTGCAACTCTTGCAAATCGTTTGCGATAAGCTCTCTTCATGAGAGAAATGATGCCTTCGTCCAAAGACTGAAGGCGGCTTTTAGCATTTGGTGGAAAAAACTGATCTTTTATGCTGGTTAAGTTCAGATCCTGTACGTTATGGGCAGAACATCTGTCCACAGTAGAGAAGAATTCAGTTTTGAGCAACCATTCGACTGTTGAAACGAGGAAGCCACTTGCGAAATGATGTGCCGTCGCGCGAAGCTTTCTTATAGTGAGAGTAGATGCAAGATAAAGTGTCCATATTTATGTTTTTAAAACGAGGTATCTCACACATACCTATAACCCAAGGACACAACTTCTCACTGCCGTCCGCATTACATCCAAGGGCAACATTTACACGGTGTTTGCTGCGTGCTCGACTGTGGCACTTGTCACCTTTCATCCCCAGGGTGCAATTTGGAAAAAGTTTGTTGAAAAGTACAGTTTCATTCATATTGAACGCATCACATGTGGCATAATTTTCACTTACTCGGTCAAATTTATCTAACCAGCTGTTCGCACTTTCATCATCATCAACTTTATTTGCTCACCCCAAATTTGTGCAGATGAAACTGAATGTCTCTTTTGGAAGCGGTGCAGCCAACCAGCAGAACAACTGAAGTCCTCAATGCCTACATTTTTGGCGGCCCCATTTGCTTTTGATTGAATCATGGGGCTACTTACAGGCACGGTAGATGCACGCATGTGTTTGAATCATTCTAGCAGTAACGTCTCATGTCTTCATACTTGCGCTGCGAAGTGGTTTAAATTTCTTCCAGAACCTGATGCAGCAGCATTAATGATTTTTTTTCTCGATTCTTAGTTATGGCGGATAAAGCAGATTTGGGAATTCCAAACCGCTCTGCATTTGCTGTTTTCTTTGTACCACGGTCAGCTTCATCTAGAATCTTTAGCTTTACCTCTACATTTAGAGCTACCTGTTTCTTCTTTGTAATATGTGAATGCACATACCATTGAATTTATTTAAATGCACTGTACACGATGCTTGTTGAGGTGATAATCGCGGCTGCCGACGTACAATATGTTAGAAAAAAGTACTGAAGAGGTAGCTTTGAGTTACATTTCTTGCATTCATTGCGGAAAAAATTAACACTTCAGAATACTGTAACATCGGAAGTTCGTGTTACGATGAAACTTAATTATGCTAGGGACTGAGAAAGAGTTCGTAATTCGCCTTAACCAGAATTCGTGCTAGCCGCTAAAACTTCCCATATGAACTAATGCATTCCTGCCGGGGCCAGTATTTTTTTTTTTTAGAGTTAACAGCGAGTTCGTCTTCAGCGAGTTAACGCTAAGGAGGTTATATTGTACTTAATTGTGCGCCGCAATTTATATGCAGATTGAAATGCAGAAACACCTAAATAGAATCGGTGCTAGCATCACTCCATCCTCCATTTTGTGGCATTGACAGATGTCCATTATTTTGCTGCACCAAACGTTTTGACTCTCCTGGTTGATCTCCATGCGTTAAAGCTCTTTAGCGTTTTCATTTCTTCACGCCTTTTACTAATGAACGTAGCCCCTGACCTACGCCCGAAATTTCACGAGCGTAACTGTCATAAATAGTGGATACCTCTCTTTTTGTGCCATTTTCAGCAGCGCTCAGTAGCTATTTTACTTCTGTCGACGGAGAGGACGTATTGGTATCAGTTTCAAATCCCTTACGTCTATCCTGATTTAAGCCTCAACATGGTTCAGATTCGGCCACAGCGGCCGGCATTTAAGCCTCATCGTATCATCACTTCAGATGAATGCCGAGAAGGATGCTAAAATAAAGTTTTTATTTTTCACAATAAAATTCAGTCATCAGTTGCAAATATATTTTTATTATGCTTTACCGGTTTCGACAAATTAATTTGTCATCTTCAGAAGCTTAGTACCGATACTGGTTTAGCAGATATCAACGTATTCTTCATAGGAGCATAATGCCATGATATGTCCAGAAATGTACATATTGTATGTGGTCATTGTAAATGCAGATTGTCGGTATGTGTTTACAATAATCACATACAGTATGTATATTTCTGGACATACCATGATATGCGTCTGTGAAAATATCTTGGAATCTACTAAACCAATACTAAGCTGAAGATGACTAATTAGTCGAAACCGGAAAAGCAAAATAAAAATATAATTGCAGCTGACGACTGAATTTTATTCTGAAAAATACATACTACAGTTGCTCAAAATTACAGCCACGAATCAAATAATAAAGTCGTTTTTGGTTTCTCTCCTCATCCTTATATAGTACAAACGTGACCTCAGTATCCAATGCCCCAGACGTCGACAGGACATTCTCTTTTCATATTTGGATTTCAACCGTTATAGTTATAATTACTCCGACGTACTCCTCAGGGCAATATGTAGCTTCAAGACATGCACGACTGCCGTAATGATGCACAGCCGAATTCGCCTTCCCTTTCCAGGTAGTGCTCTGTCACTGATGACAGGGTAGCGTTGTTGAAGATACCAGTTAAGAAATTATTTACGCTAATTGTGTAATTATACCGTTGCTCGTTACCTTCCCTTTCGAGAGAGTAGTTGCAACTTCCAGAGCTCCGACGTCTTTGCCTGTGTATTGCGCGTTCGACGTCGCCACATCTTACTCTAATCGTCGCCAACCAGAGAGCTGTGACATAGCACCTTGTGCCTCAGAGAAAGTGCGCGAGGTTGCCCTTCATGCTCTCGTGATAGCTATTTCTTGTGGGCAGTTGTTAGGCCTCTACTTATTATGTGCAACTTGTACTAGCATCATCTTTCGTACACCATGAAGAGGCGATGGAATGCCTATTACTTAAATGCACAACTGTTTTCGTCATGACGTACTTGACTGGGTCCACGATGATGTCCGTTCCCAGAACAAAGCTAATCCCTACCAGCAGGTATCGTTTGCATCTCTTGGCTTGCTCTTACGTTCGCAGTTGCAGTTGTATGAATAATATATTGCTTATGGCCTTTTTTCAAATCTTACTGAAGTTGCAAAAGCAGCCAACACCAAGATACTGTTTCATGTGGGTATTTCGTGTTAAACAATTTCCTTACTGTGTACTTCCAACTAGGAACTGTAAGCAAGCGATGTTCCATCGAGTAACTGCAGAAAAGTGAAATCTTAACAAAACCGTGGTGCACAACAAGCATGGGATGGTGTGATACTTGCATTTTCTACTTCTGTCACTTAACTACGGTAAAAATCTGTAGACGAAATACCATACAGAAGGCATGTGCTACCGTTTCTAGAAAGTTTGGAGTCCTCATGAAGTAGATATAACAGTAGATATCGAACGAATTCAGACATGTGTTGCTACGGTCGTATACGAGATACGAAATTTTTCTGCTCGTACCTTTTACTTACTGTGCATGGTACGCTTCAAAACACTCTCCTCCACAGTTGATAAACCGTTCCCAACGCCGTTTCCGCTTCCGGAAGCAATCGTGGTACGCATTTTGCTGGATCGAGTGAAGCGCCGTGGCGAATATTCTTTTATCTCGTCTATCATTGCAAATCTTTGTCCTTTCAACGAGGTTTTCAACTTTGGAAATAAGGAAAGTTATGTTTCACTTAAGGAACATCTTGTTCTCATTTGCGCGGTACAAAAGTTCTTCACAGATTGCGAGGCGGAGGTCCTTCTGGTCTAGACTCACGAGCCGTGGGACGAACGTGGTGACAATATGATGCATTCCAAGACGCTCTGTCAGAATTTCATGACATGATCCAACTGAAATGTTACAGTCTCCTGCAATCTGTCGGACAGTCTGTCTTCGATTGGCACGCACAATTTCCTTGACGTTCCTGACGTGAGCGTCGTCGGTAGACATCGAAGGGCGTCCTGAACGAGGGTGGTCTTTAACTTCCGTCCGGCCATTTTTAAACCGCGTGAACCATTCGTAGCACCGTATGCGACTTGAGCTCGGCACCGTAGGTTTCCTGCATCGTTTGGAATGTCTCTGTAAAGGTTTTCATGCATTTCACGCAAAATTTAATGCAGACGCGTTGCTCCTTTACCTCTGGCATCTCGAAATATGCAAACTGTGGAATGCAAGGTTCTGGTTATACAGCACTGAACAAGAACTAACGGACATAAACAGTGAGACATCCGGCAGTTACGTATTAAACGCAAGCGTGTGCACGTATGCCAACCTCATTTCGCTCAAACTCACCATTGACACAAAATTGATAATGTTCCGGAGTTTTTTGAACAGACTTCGTAGTCCGTACAAAAGTGCAACACAGATGGCCGGAGAACTCAAATGGCAATCCTTGGGGGGGAAAAAAAAGATTACGTCGTTCTCCCGATATCCCGTTGGATGAAATTAGAGAATATTTATTCGGAAAAGAATGTGCGACAGTTAAGAGGCCACCATCGCATGTCTCCTCTAGGGATCGTGAGATTAAAAGACTAGGGCACATACCGAAGGGTATAGACAGTCATCTTTTCAGTGCGCTAATGAAAGATACAAAAAAAAACTATAACGTTACGTTCAGTATACTCTCCGTCATGCACTGTACACTGAGCTGCAGAGTATATATACAGAGTGTGGACAAGAATATGGAAACACTAAAAACACAACCCATTACCTTGCCTAATACAGTGTAGGAAAACGTTGGGAACTGGCATGCAAAACAGCTTCCATTCGTCTTGGAATGGATGAATACAGGTCCCGTATGGTCTTCAAGGGAATCTTACGCCTACTTCTTGCAAAATAGTGGGACATTCAGATAACGATGATGGAAGCCTTTTTTCAAAGTAGGCCTCAAAGTCTCGATAATATTGAGACCTGGTGACTGGCGGCCAGGAGAGCCCTGACAATTCATCATCCTGCTCGCAAAACAAGTCCTGGACGATGCTGTGTTAAGGGGGCCATGTCTTGCAACACAGCACCACCACTGGAGAACGAACGTTGTACCATAAGATAGACCTAATCAGTCAAAATGGTCACATAACCCTTCGTAGTAATGCGACCTTGCAGTGTAATCGTGGGGCACGCGGAATACCACGATATGGCAGCCCAAATCCTCTCCGAACCCTCGCCATGTCCTCTTCGGGCGTAAACTCGCCCAGAAATTACAAACAGTGTGAAACAAGGTTCATCTGACTAAACGACTTTCTTCCATTGCTGCATAGTCCAGCTTCAACATCTTCACCTGCAAACTTGACTAGCATCTGCATTTATGTTCAAGCCTGCATTTCTCACGGTGTTTCCATTTTTTTCCAACCACTGTATATGGAAATACAAATTATGCCGCGCCTCTTTTCGAATTAAACTTAGAGATGTTAGACATTCCCAACACCACTGAACACAGAACTAGATACCATAGTTCCACCACAATTATAATGTATGGTTCTGAGGACAAATTGGTTATTTACAGCGTATCATGTAATGTGCGTATTTCAGTTACTGTCGAAGTTAATGTAGCTGACCAAACTCTAAACTGAGCACCTAACCGCGTCATAAGCCATAATATTACGAAGACGAAGCAGATGGTACATCGACGTAAAACTGTATGTAAGGACATGAGAGTACAACACAAGAAATCCAGAACAGAATGCAACTAGTATTTTCAGTTTTGGGCATGCTGGAGATCAAGGTTACGTGTCGAACTTCGCTGGGACACCAGTTATGTCGCTAAAACCAGGTCTGGTATAAAAATGGAACCTGAAAGTCCTCACCTATGCATTATAGTCGGACGCTTATCGTAAATTTAGGGTCTCCAAAGATGGTTTTGTCACGTGGATGATTCAACGCCTTGGTTTATGGCACGATGCTTGTTAATAGTTGTGATTTGTCATGCATTGTGGTATACAGTCACAGAGATCACTGCACAGTAGGTGTGAAACAAAGCGTAAGGCTATAGATAGAGAGATGCTGATTGGAACGCGTTTGGTCGTCAAGAGGGCAATGCGTGATGCCTTCAGCGACTACCGTAGCAGAATACTGTCAGATGATTTTTCACAAAACCCAAAGAAATTCCGAGCGTATGTAAAGGCTGTTATGTCACCATAGTTAGTGCCCAGTCCTTAGCGAATAAGGAGGAAATGAAATTGAGGGTTGCAAAGCAAGAGCTGAAATGCTTAATTCCTTTTTCAGATGTTCGTTTAGAACGGAAAACTCAGGAAAATTGCCCCAATTTAATCCTCGTGTCACTGAAAAGATGAATGAAATAAGAATTAATGTCAGTGGTTTTGAGAAACATGGAGACCGTGAACAGAGCTGCAGGGCGCCATGGAATCCCTCTGATTCTATACGTGCTAGCTCCTCTTGTACCTATAATCTATTGTAGATCCCTCGAACAAAAAACCGCGCCCGGTTGTTGCAAAAAAGCGCAGGACACACTCGTCTACAAGAAGGGTAGTAGAAGCGATCCACAGAACTACCGTCCACTATCCTTGACATAGATTTGTTGTAGAATTTTAGAACAGATTCCGAGCTCAAAGGTAATGAGGTATTTTGGACTGTATAACCACCTGAGTGACACCCAGTATGGATTCCGAAAACACTGATAACTAGCACTTTCCTCACATGACGTACTGAAAGCTTTGGATAAGGCAGGCAGGGAGGTATATGCAATATTTTTTGATTTCCGAAAAGCATTTGACTCAGTAACACACCTACGCCAACTGTCAAAAGTACTAACATATGGGGTATCAAGGAAATTTCTAAGTGGATTGGAGATTTTTGGTTAGGGAAGATGCACATGTTATCTTGCATGGAGAGCCATCGTCAGATATACAAATAACTTCAGGTGTGCCCCAGGGAGGTGTGTTGGGACTCTTGCTGTTCATGTTGTAGATTAATGACCTTGTGGACAATATTAATTGTAACCTCTCACTTTTTGCAGATCACGCTGTTATCTGTAATGAAATTTTGTCAGAAGGAAGCTGCATAAATATTCAGTCAGATTTTAATAGGTTTCAAAGTCGTGCAAAGATTGGCAACTTGGTTTAAATGTTCAGAAATATAAAATTGTGTACTTCACGAAACAAAAAAAGTAGTCTCCTATGACTATAATATCAATGAGTCGCTGCTGGAGTCGGCCAACGCATACGAATACCTGGGTGTAACACGTCGTAGGGATATGAAATGGAATGATCATATATGCCCAATGATGGGTAAAACAAGTGGTAGACTTCGGTTTATTTGTAGAATACTGGGGAAATTCAATCAGACTACAAAGGAGGCTGCTTACGAATCACTCGTGCGACCGATTCTAGAATATTTTTCCAATGTGTTTCACTTGTACCATGTAGGATTAACAGGGTATATTGAACGTACAGAGAAGGGCAGCACGAATGGTCACAGGTTTGTTTGATCAGTGGGAGAGTGTCTCAGAGATACTGAAGGAACTGAACAGGAAGACTCTCGAAGATAGTTTACGTCTGTCCGAAGGAAGTCTTTTAACAAAGTTTCAAGAACTAGCGTTAAATTATGCATCTATAAATATACTAAAGCTCTCTACATATCGCACGTAGGGATCGTGAGGACAAGATTAAAATAATTACCGCACGCACAAAGGCATTCAGTCATTCTTCCCGCGTTCCATACGTGAATGGAACTGGAAGAAACTGATTGGAACTGGAAGGGATCCTAATAAGGCGTGCAATGGAAGGTACCCTCTGCCATGCTCTTCGCGGTGGTTTGAAGAGTATAGAAGCAGATGTAGCATCCATCTGTAATGTCACATTTTACGTGAGGATGGTTTATTACTCATCGCAACTGGTTGTTTAATAAGGTGCCGACAATACAGCAGTGCACCAACCATAATTAAAAAAAAAGAATTCTGGAAAAAATTCTAGAAACTGTGAATCACTTCCTCAGAATAATGTGAAAATAAATAACAATATTGGAAATCCTCACCCTAGAATGAACCACCTGGTGGAATGCTCGAAGAAAGAGAGACAACTTCCTGGCAGATTAAAACTGTGTGCCCGACCGAGACTCGAACTCGGGACCTTTGCCTTTCGCGGGCAAGTGCTCTACCACCTGAGCTACCGAAGCACGACTCACGCCCGGTACTCACAGCTTTACTTCTGCCAGTACCTCGGCTCCTACCTTCCAAACTTTACTGAAGCTCTCTTGCGGACCTTGCAGAACTAGCACTCCTGAAAGAAAGGATATTGAGGAGACATGGCTTAGCCACAGCCTGGGGGATGTTTCCAGAATGAGATTTTCACTCTGCAGCGGAGTGTGCGCTGATATGGTAGAGCACTTGCCCGCGAAAGGCAAAGGTCCCGAGTTCGAGTCTCGGTCGGGCACACAGTTTTAATCTGCCAGGAAGTTTCATATCAGCGCACACTCCGCTGCAGAGTGAAAATCTCATTCTGGAAACATCCCCCAGGCTGTGGCTAAGCCATGTCTCCGCAATATCCTTTCTTTCAGGAGTGCTAGTTCTGCAAGGTTCGCAGGAGAGCTTCTGTAAAGTTTGGAAGGTAGGAGACGAGGTACTGGCAGAAGTAAAGCTGTGAGTACCGGGCGTGAGTCGTGCTTCGGTAGCTCAGTTGGTAGAGCACTTGCCCGCGAAAGGCAAAGGTCCCGAGTTCGAGTCTCGGTCGGGCACACAGTTTTAATCTGCCAGGAAGTTTCATATCAGCGCACACTCCGCTGCAGAGTGAAAATCTCATTCTGAAAGAGAGACAAGTTTACAAAATACACGTACACGAAGTTGGAAGGGAAAAAGAGGAAGAAGCTGGATTGCAGGATTCGAAGACTGCAAAATATTATGAATAAACTGGCAGCATTAGGTCCTGTTTGAAATCCGTTGCCTATGTTCAGAAAATGGACTGAGATGTATTCACAAGTAATTTACTAAAAGCTGTGAAAGCCACAGAGTCCTTGTAGAGTATTTGGTTAATATGGTTAATTATATTGAAAATGCATTATCAGCGTCTATTTTAAGTTACGTTAATAAATAAAGTGTACTGCAGTTCTATCACAGTAGTATCTATTCAGGCTGATTTTAAACACGCCAAAATGGTAAATAATTCTCATTTTGACAGTCCAAAGCCTGTTAAAAGTGTGATGGGAGTCAGCCTTTATCAGTTGTAACAATGAGAGATTGTTTTAGGCCTCAGAACAGTATGCCAAAATCTCTTAATGATAAAACTAGCTGGTCGTAGCCTGGTTGACTAGCGCTTAATCAATAAACCGTGGGATTCGGCCTAGTGAAGCTTGTGATCGCAAATCTGTGGTAAGGAAATACTTTTGAATTTCGCAGTCGCTTTCAGCAACAGCAAAAATCCTTAATATTCGTAGCCACTGCAAATGGTCTATATTCGTAAACATCTTTGATAACGGCATTTGTTTGTGATTGGAAACGACCTTCTACCTATGCAAAAATGTTATTGGCAGGACTGCTGCTGATGTCGATTTTTCCCTACTAGCTGGCCATACAAGAGCGGATGCTTTCGACGGATTCTCGAACACCTGAAGGTTCCACCTGTGCGTTAGTGGAGAGACGACCTTCGGGCCGTCAGCTGCTGTCCTTGGAAAGGGCGATCTTTCATCGGGTGTTGTCAGTAAATCTTCAGCAAACACTGCTGCTTGCATGTCTCCGTGTTCTCATTTCCTCGGCATTCGAAAAATGTTGGAGAAGCACGTTATCAGTGGAACTGACAGGAACAAATACAGGTCACGGTATCAGAGTTAGCTGTAGCTCTTCGTGCTATTGAAAGGCTGCCACGATTCTTCCTGTTGTCTATTATAGCCTTAGTGTCCTGTCAGCACATCCCCCCCCCCCCTTGTCCTCCTTTGTGTCGTCTCTTTCCAACTTAAATTCTTGTCTCCAAGTAACAGAGAGAGAGAGAGAGAGAGAGAGAGAGAGAGAGAGAGAGAGAGAGAGAGAGAGAGAGAGTGAGTGAGAGAGAGAGGGGGGGGGGGGGTGGTATGTAAGCAATGCAATACTGAAAGGCGTCTCGGAAACAACCACCTCCTTCCCTAGGCTGTGGCTAAGCTATGTCTCCCCAATAACCTTTCTTTCAGGGGTGCTAGTTCTGCGAGGTACGAGACGAGATACTAGCAGAATTGAAGCTGTGAGGACGGGTCGTGAGTCGTGTTAGGGTAGCTCAGGTGGTGCCGGCACGGTAGCTCAGCGTGTTCGATCAGAGGGTTATCTACCCTCTGTAATAAAAAACTGAGCAAATGGATCAACGATGAACTGAAATGGGTGTATTGCGACGTCCGCCCCCATTAGATACAACGAACAAAAACGAATAAAATCACTTTAAAAAAAGCGTGCTAGGTCAGAGGGTTAGCTACCCTCTGTAATTAAAAAACTGAGTGAACGGATCAACAAAGACCCTGAACGGCTATCATCGGACGTCAGCCACGAACAAATACATCGGCCGGCCAAAGTGGCGGCGCGGTTCTGCCGCTGCAGTCTGGAACCGCGAGACCGCTACGGTCGCAGGTTCGAATCCTGCCTCGGGCATAGATGTGTGTGATGTCCTTAGGTTAGTTAGGTTTAACTAGTTCTGAGTTCTAGGGGACTAATGACCTCAGCAGTTGAGTCCCATAGTGCTCAGAGCCATTTGAACCATTTGAACAAATTCATCGACCAACATTGAGGGGGGGGGGGGGGGGAAGTGGTAGAGCACTTGCCCGCGAAAAGCAAAGGTCCCGAGTTCGAGCCTCAGTCCGGCACACCGTTTTAATCTTAATTATGTGGCAGTAGAGAAGCAGTGAGTCTTCTTTTAGACACCCTGCAAGTCGTCCGTAGTAATTTTTCATTTAGTCAGTTCTGTCCCGTCTCTAAATATTATGTTGTTGTCACCACGGTCAAATGTGGGATATATATGGACGACAGCATAAATATACGCCATATGAAATAAAAAAAGTCAGTATACGTTGTTTCATTTTCAGAAGCAGAAATACCACTGCTTAGGGCCACTACTGTACGAGCTCAGTTTTAGCTCTCCAGGATGAGCAGTCGGGTTTTCTCTATCAGCCACGAAACTTTTGAAACCCTAGTTGAAAACACTAGCTTACTTCTCCGAAGTTGAGTCACGAAGAGTCGTTGGAGACCATTTATTACAATATATCACCGCGCCCGCCGTCGACAACACGACCTCCACCACCACCACCACCACCACCAGCCATTTGGTATCTAGTGCTGGATAAAGGCCTCATCGAGACTTCACATGGACTAGGGTTTTCATCTGTACGAATTCATATTTTTCGTCCATGTTTCTGTACTCGTCAACCGTCATCGACTCGGTCTTTTATTATCTTTTGGAATCCAGCAAAGAACTTTCTTAGTTCATCTATTACCAAGTCTCTAGGCCTCAATTTTATTTCCATTACGGTTATAATTACACGTTTCTATCGTTGTTGCCCGAATCGTTTCTTTCCTTACCTGTAGTTTCCCGTAACTACTAACATATGTCTCCCAGTTACTCTCTGAGAAACACTCAGTTTTGATTGCTGTCGTATGAAAAGCCCATATCTCACTGCCGTTGGTGAAAGCTGGAGGTACCCAGGGATTTGTTTGTACAGTACCCAATTTAGACACAGTGTATCTTCGTTCTTAAAACTACTTTATTTACGAAATGCACTGCACGCCGCACACAACTCTTCCGTTTGTGACTCTTCCCATTCACCCAGTCGAAATCGTCACCTGCTGTGAATACAAATATTCACCAGTCAGCTCTATTACATCATTCAAAAAAATTAATATTTTATTGTTGAGGTATTCATTGGATAAGGTATTATTTTGGTCTTATTTCAGTTATAGAGTTTTTGACTTGCAAACTAGCTCTGTAAAATTCGTGCATTCGATATTTAAGTTTATCTGCAGTGTGGACGTTACAATGTTATCGGCGGAACAGTGATTCTCCATACGTGTTACAATTTAACATACAGATACTATGTCATAATGTTCGCGGCAAAGCAAAAGCCAGATTATCGTATAACATCGTACGTTAAAGTCTGTAAACTCATGTATAGCATTAATATAATAATAGCAGATTTAAATAAATTCTTAGTGTAGTAGTACGTAGCTAATTAACGAAAACTTTACACATTCGCCAGATGCGCGTCTTTGCCTACCAACAGCCTGTACAGTGGCGCCTGCGGCGGCGACGCGGTTCTGCAGTCCACCATTAAATTCCGTTGTCCGCCGCTAGATGGCTGCCGATGTATCGTCCCAACAAGAGCGCCGTGTAATTCTGCAAGTAGCCAGGTTCTTTTTTTCGTGTGGTTTTGCATCCGCAGAATCACGTATTTATACGCAAGACATACCGTTAATTTGCATATTTCAATCATTTTGACACACTGAATGTTTGAATGCAGATTTCAACACCACAAGCTGGCGGTGTTCGGTTTAAACCGCCAGCTGTGAGCATTTTCGCGGCCAACGAAATGAAACTAGCATATGTACGCATTCTTGGTAAAGAGACATTTGGAGCAGTACCAGTTTAGATCTCACCTAAGAACATAACGGTCCGTCTTCTGTCTATCTTATAGGAAGATTTGCTGTCGTAAGTATTTCACATTTCTTTCTGTAGTTCGGAGCGCTGTATTGAATCAGGTCATGATGGTTAGGTGACGGAGTAGGTAAATTTTGACTAGGGTGTTGGAGAATAATTTTACAAGCCACGACGTAGAGAGCAATAATCTCGAATGTCACCCTGTACTTTCCATTACGACAGCTATCAGCATATTTGCCCCGTAGGTAACAACTGCAAAATTACAAGTGTAAAAAGAGGCGCCCAAGATGTCCATTAAAATATGAGAGTATGAATATTTAAAAATCACTGACGCAAATGACAAAATCAAATTAGCCAGCTAAGGCACCAACGTAATATTAAAACTGTAAGAACTTAGGTCCCTATAACTACTTCTCAAGAACCAACGAAAGTGAATAGTGTTGGGAGAATAGCAAAATGGAGAACCGACCGTTCGGGATATACAAAAGTTCATTTGATAGATTGTATCTAAATTAAATTAGATACGATGTTTGCTGATGTGCAAATGTACCTTTCCTTTATCGTGATATAAGCCTTAACTACGTAGATTTATACCTTTCATTTGCAGAAAGGACAGTGAGGTTGTTCCTTTACAGAATGTAGTAACTGTTTCCTCAAATGTAGGCAGTAAATCATTAGTGCCAATTCAAATTTCCACATATATTATGGGAGAAATTTAACTGCTTTGAAGCCAAAAATGCCGTATTGTTTGTCAGATGCGATGTCATAAGACTGTGACTGTGTGAAAACTTAATGAAAATAAAAGCAGTAACTAGCCATTGTTAATAGCTATACTTATTAAGTAAAATTTAGATATGATATTCTTTAGTTTGTAAAATAACTACATGAAGCAGCTGACAAATTATTAATGGTGTGCTTCCGGGTGTCCTGCCGAGTTGTTTCCATTTTATGCTAAGTTTTTCGACGGCCAACCCGGTTGTCTTCGTCAGGATTTTGGAGTTACGTTGTGTGTACTCCCTGTCTCGAATCCAGACGTGAACAATTATTGTTTTCTCGCTCCGCTATTTATGGCTGGCTAGCTTAGCGCCCGCTGCATCGCTTACGTACACTGTATGGTCTGTGCATATTGTTTTGTTTTTCTTTCATCAAGTTTGTATTGTGTTACGCCCATTGCTTATGTGTAAATCTACATCCTACAAAAGAGTCAGTGGCCCTTTACGTGCCTACCAGTCTTTGCATAACTAGGTGTTCCGACGGGTTGAATTTAATTTCATATAGCGTGTTAAAAAATCGAGAGAGGCAAGTCGAATAAGATTTACTATAGTTACTAGTGCTAGTGCTAGTCTTACACCCAGTACTAAACTCTGTAGATTCAGAGGGATATTCTTGGAATCGCATTTAATCGTCGTACGTTTTGTCATCAGTAATGATTAGTTTCGGTAGTAATTACAACAAAACTAATTTTATAAACCTATATTAGTCCCATTGAAAAAGTGACGTATTAAAGATACGTTTCTTTTTCAAATCAATTCTGACGAAACAGATTTGTCGCGGTGACTGCTAGCTGGCTTCCTTTGTTTTAGTTCGCAAATTGTAACACCTAAACTTTTCGCGCCGGTTAAGGTCATAGAGGCACGGTCTTTCCCGGAGGTACTTCCGAGCAGAAAGCGATTCTGCTTTCATAATGAAATATTTTCATAAAACCTTTCATCTCCTATTTCACCCCCTTAACTGCTGGATTTTTAAAAACAAAGGTACACGTATTTTTCCAAATTTTGATCGAGAGACCAAAAACTAAATTTTGTAGTTCTAGCTTCAAAATGCCCCTATTAGCGACATATTTTCAAAAAACTTTCGTCCCCTATTTCACACCTATCGGAGTGGAATTTCGAAAAATCCCTCTTAAACAGTGCTTATAGTAAGATCGACACCCTCTCCAGATTTCAAGTTTCTTTCCTTAGCAGTTTGGGCTGTGCGATGATCAGTCAGTGGATCAGTCAGGACGTTTCCTTTTATACAGGATTTGCCAGAAATGTTGCGACACACTTCGTGAGCTTGTACAGGGCGTTTTGAAAATAAGTCGAGGAGAAGAATTGCGGCAAGTTAAAAAAAAAGAGAACAGGAAGAGAGATGGATAGTGATATATACGTGCGTATGATATATCACTTCCCCCGAAAATATTTCTCTTTCATACCTCATCTGTGTTACCACAGATGACGTGTCACTGATATCATTTGTACTAAGATTGCAGTACACGCGAGGTGCCTGTTCGCTTCCACCGTCCTGAGTGGAATGAATTAAGTTCTGATAAGTGTTCACCAACCTGCAGTCTTCTGTAGTAGTTGTCCCCTGCGCAGGAAACATCACGAAGGTCGTGAATACGTTATCGTGAGGCTGTAAGAAACTCTTAACGAGGAACTATTATTTTAGAAATAATCACATTTCCAATCAGTTTATACGGAATGCCACTCGCTTTTTATTGGAAGAATACGAGAAATCGTACACTCACACTCATCTTCACAGTCACAAATAATTTCTATTCTTCAACAAATTAATGAACTGCATATTCCCGTTATTACAGCCGAATCACTTCGCCCGCCATCCAAGCTAGGCGCGATCCGAATCACCGAAGTGCTTCCTCTGCCTTCCCGTTTAGCAGTTGTTTCGTATTCTGCTGATTGTTAATACTTGTGAAATACTGGAATGATAGCACGCTATTGAGAGATGCTTTGAGAACGAAGCAGCCAATCGCGGAGAAGGACCACAATTAGGCGGTCTTTCTCGCGATACTCGTAAAGAACAAACCATCTGTCACCGGTACCTCACACCACATTACGTCATCGGGCCACAGCTTCCTTCTCAACTGCTCCAAGAAGAGCTGTCTGTACCCGATTATTACAGAATCCGTGTCCGGAAACGTCATCCACTGAGGCAACACAGCATCGCATTCGTTGGAGACGAGGCCGTTTTACGCAGCAGCTAACTCCACCTTCTCCACGCGTCATCGTTGCAATGACTCGCCATCACTGAATAACAAATAAAATGAGACGTTCCACCTGCGGCCTGTCTGGGTATAAAGCCGCATTTGCTGCCTAATTGTTGGCCTAGTGGCAGGCGCCGGAGCCCCTATCTTGGACGCTGAAGTTCCCGGACAATGGTCCCCATCCTTGATTTGTTCCTAAAGATACCCTGTGCAAGACTACGAGGCTCGTTGCAACATTTTTGGTACATCCTGTGTATAGAGATTGTGGATTCGACTACTAACACCCACCATGCCTTTTCATGCTCTTTTACTTTTCAGAGACAGCACTGATATTTCGTGAAACACAAAATATCTCATCGTTTCCCAGCTCTAATGGATATGATGGGCGGCGAGATCTTAATGAACTGGGTGTCAGACCCCAAACCTGTTTCATTTTAAATTTTAGGATGTATTTATTGGCTTTTCCGATGTATTTATTTCGATAGACTAGTTAAGTACAAAGCCCCAGAAACAATGCACTGGCGTCACCATACTGGTCTCGTCGCTTCTCATTTCGTTATTGTATCTGAGGCAGCGTGCCGCTGACGTTCCTTTGCATCTCTCCTCGACTGCTCTCGTAGCCTGCCCTCACGTAACACGTAGCATAGAACGCGGTACACAGTCGGCTTTGGGATACCTAGACCGTCTTTAAAATTACAAGGAAGATTGTTTACCTTTGTTGGCGGGAGCGAAATAGGCAGGACGGCATGTTTCCGTAGTAGTTGACTGATCTTTCTGTGTACTGGGCCAGCATTGAGACTGATACGCGCGACGGAGGTTTCAATTTAAACAAGATAGTTCGGCACTCAGTTTAGCAATATCTCGCCGGCCACGTGCACCAGAACTGCGAACACTATAAGAATGTGTCCGCCTCCGTAGCGTAGCGGTAGCGTTTCCGCCTATCACGCAGGGGGCCCGGGTTCGATTCCCGGCAGGGGACTGGGTGTTGTGTCCTTCGTCATTTTCATCATCATTGATCCGCAAGTCGCCGAAGTGGCGTCAACTGAAAAAAAAGGACTTGCAATACCGCGGCCGAACTCCCCCGCATGGGGCCTCCCGGCCAACAATGCCTTACGCTCATTTCCTTATGAGAATGTTAGTTAAGTGGAATACCAGTACTGGTTCTGAAGAGAAAAAAAGAGCATCGAAGAGCGTATTGGGCGTCGTGACTCGAACCCATTTAACTCACGAGGTGTGGTCTCAGACCGCGCGAAAATTTCCGAACTTGCTCTTCATGGTCAGTTATTGCAGAATGCTTCTTAACTCCCCCTGCCCTCCTTAAATCGCGAATCGTATAATGGTTTGCTCTCGGTTGCATTATCATCTTGTTGGGACGTGTTACTACCACGTGTCGGGGTCTCCCGGACAGCGTTTCGTGGACTAAGAACCTGTTTTCAACTGTCTAGTGCGAAATTTTTCCCGAGGAACGTGTCAACTTCATCGATGCTAAGTCCGGTGAAACTGTTGGTAGGTGGATGTAGGAAGAGGTCAGTGACATAAATCAAGAAACAGGCGAGAAAGACGATTTTACAATAGCGAGTGATCACAGTTCTACTAGCGAGCAAGACGATCATTCAGACGAAGAACTTCTGGACCATTATTTTGACCTTTATGTTCCACCAAGAAATTACTTAAAGCGTTAATTAAAGTCAAATGTATTCTGAGTGGTGATAAAGAAAAATGTAGATCCCAGCATAGGTTGTCAATTTTGCAGACTTCCTTTTTGTACTTATCGAGTGCAGTTTTTATGTGCAAGTTTCAAACTTGGACTTCAGTTTCAAGTGAACATTTATTTGCTACAGGGACACCACAATTTTTCAGAACGTAAAATTCAGTTCTCTAACACTTTGTTTACGTGTACTATTTTTTTAAAAACTGCACGAATTATGTGTTTTATGTGATAAAAAGTAAAATGTTGCAGGCATTATTTAGTGTAACAAAATAAGCTAGCAGTATTCAAACAACACTTACGTAATTGTAAAGACGGTTAAAAATTTCAAATGATTTGCGCCTTAAATCTCTGGTTAAACGCAGGGGCCCCGGAGAACTACCTCGTAGTACACGTTACAGAAAAGTCATCTCGCGAGTTAGGAATTAAATAACGGCGCGAGATCAACGGTAGTTCAGTACTCGCTGCCTGGAATCCAAACTGAACAGCGCAACTCGCAGCACAGGGTCGGTCGTGCAAATATTATACGCATAATGGAAACAAATCACTTGGAAGAAGACGCGGAATCAGTCACTCTGAGTAAACTTGAGAGACCACAGGTGGAGTATTGTCTGAGGCTCCTGATAACGCTCGAAGAAATAAAAATCGGAAAAATGGGAAAAAAAACATACGTCAGCGATTGTAGTTGCGCAAGAGAAAATTGGTTCAAATGGCTCTGAGTACTATGGGACTTAACATCGGAGGTCATCAGTCCCCTAGAACTTAGAACTACTTAAACCTAACTAACCCTAGGACATCACACACATCCATGCCCGAGGCAGGATTCGAACCTGCAACCGTAGCGGTCGCACGGTTCCAGACTAATTGCATAAGAGACATTAATATAAAATTAGCGAAGTGTTAATTACATAAGTGAGTGCCAACCAAATTGTGCACGGAGAAAAATATTACGAAATTCTAGATTTGTTTTTGGAGGGGGTCCGCCTTGAGCAAATTTTATTTTCGAGACATATTTTGCTAAAGTCTCAGCGTCACCTGTGGGCTTTTATTATCTTTCTATAAAACAGGAAAAATGCTCTTTGCCGCTCGTACACATATAAATTTGAGCTTTTAAGAAAGCATTTACAAATTTGAAAAACCTACTAAGTTTTGTATATTGTTACCGTATGCTGTGGGCTTCATGCATTTTTTATTGCAGTCGTTTTCTTTCACAGTTTGTCATCTGCAGCCGTGTAGAACTTAATGTACGACAGTTATTTACTTCTAAGTTTGACGACTGGGAATATTTTGGTTATACCTAATTTTGAGTAATTCTAAGTGGAAGTGTGTGTGTGTGTGTGTGTGTGTGTGTGTGTGTGTGTGTGTGTGTTTCACTTACTTTGTCGGGTTTCCCATTATCTTCAATGTGAAGAGATGCGCTAAGTAACTTTCACGGTGACTGTTTACAAAGTGATGTCGGATAGCTGAACATTTGAATGTTCTCTGGTCACTAGGTTTGAATCTTAGCGAGGTGTGTCTGCCATGGCAAAATGGCGTGCGCTGCCCCACCCGCCCCCCCCCCCCCCCACTACACACACTTCCGCATAGAATTAGTTAATGTTAGGCATAACCATAGCATTCACAGCCGTCAAATTTCGAGGTAAATAACTGTTGTACATTAAGATCTATATGGTCACAGGTGACAAACTGTGAAAGAAAACAACTGTATTAAAAAATATAAAAATCTAGGAAAACCACAGCATCTGGTAAGAACGTATATATACAAAACTTTGAAAAACAGTGAAATTCGTAAATACTGTCTTAAAAACTGAAATTTACATGATAACAATTTGTGAAGGGCAGTTTTCCTATTTCATAGCAAGAGAAGAAAAGTGCACTGATGATCCTGAAACTTCAGCGAAACATGTCTGGAAAATAAGAGAAAAGATAAAAATAGTATTTTGCTTCTCCAAGAACAACTTGTGAACACCGACAGAAGCGCTTCGTAGCCAAGATGATTATGAAATTCACTGATGATGACGAAAACATTGCCGTAAGAATTTAGAGTACAAACTACAAAGAGCGTTTTGCATCCGTACACATCTGCAACCGCGGGTGAGTGTGTTTGCCGCCTGTCTGCGGCGCCAGTTCGCCGGCGTGTTGCCCAAAGTGAACGCTCGCCTCCACAGTCCCCGCGGGGCGGGGCGGTGCGGCGCGGCTGCCGCCTTTGAAGTGCGTTGCCGTTGGCTAACTCAGGTAGGTAGCGGCGCCGGAGGAATGCTTCTGCCTAGGCGCCGCGACCGTAACACCCGGAGAACTCGGGCGTTCGCGCCAAAAGGGAAAGCAGTTTTTCTGTAATTTGTAATCCACAGCGAATTACCGCGCATGTCTCTTTGCTGACGACACAGCGCTCTCATGCCCCGTTTCCAGACTTCGGTATGTTGAGAAAGTTCAAAGACAGGAACAGAGACGTATTCCATTCATATCTCCTTTTTTCCAGGTAGGCCAAACGGAGCACTCGTTTTAAATTCCTTGAGACTTCAGTTAGAATCAACGTCTACTGGAACGATTTTATTTCTGGAATGTGCACAGAAGTCAGAGACTTATGAAAAAAAAAAGGGCACGTGCATCTATGTGCTTTCTTTAATGCTGATCTGCAATAGAAGTTACTTTTTAAGCGCTACACGTGTTGTGTCACATTGTTAATAGTATTCTTCGAATTTAGATTAATCTCCGTTCCCAGTGCTGAAAGTGACAGACACCTGATGAGTCTTGTCGGCGATCTGTACCCGCAACAGCGAAAATGTCGCCGGAAATAATGGCACATATGTTCTAATCGATATGAACCGAGTTTTCAACATTCGAATCTACTTTTACAGCCCTGGCGGAAATTTTTAGGCATGTAGAAAGGGCCGTTATCTTGATCAGAGCCCATCGTCCGCAAGGGCAGAACACTTGAAAAAAAAAAAGGGGAACCCGTTTTGTGTTATCGCGAAGTAGGAGAAATAATGTCATGGATATGATGAGCGAGTTGGAGATGCAATAATTAAATCAATGACGTTTCTCGCTGTGGCGACGTTTCTCCGCGAAAATTCAAACTTTCTCCTCCGAATGCCCAAATAATTTGTTGACTCCCAGTAACATAGGGAGAAATAACCATCGTAATAATAAAATAAGAGAAATCAGAGCTCGTACGGAAACATTCAAGAGCCCATTTTTCGCAAGCGCTATTCGAGAGTGGAACTGTAGAGAAAGAGTCTTAAAGCGGTTCCATGAATTCTCCACCAACTACTTAAGGGTGAAATACAGAGTGGTCATGTAGATGTAGGTTTATGTTTGGATTATCACATAAGGTTGGACGTGATCTCCGAGAATGGACCAGATAGGACGAGAGAGATTCTCACGAAGATAAATGACCATAAAGGATCTTGAGGAAAACATAAGAATGTTACGAAAACATTCCCTGTACAAAAATGCTATACTGTCCTGTGATGATGATGTTGAATGAATTCGATCACTAACGTAGACTGGAAAGCTGTGTTCACGATCCCTGCCGGCCACAATCTTGACGACAGTTAAAGCGCGCTGCAGTGCAGAGAGGTGTATTACTGTACGGCAGTTCAGCCTGAAGTCAATCCCTCACACTGATCGGAAACCTACGATCAAGAAATCTGATTACGGGGACTGGAACTGTGAGTAGCATGTATCTCAGCAACGTAAGGGCAGACATCTAGTGGACATACAACCCGGACATCTCTCTTCCACTACGGTTCGAATGTTTGAAGCCTAGCAAACATCATCCGACTTCCATTGATCGAATTAGCCTGGGTAACGCGTGTTAACCCGCACATTTACACCGATTCAAGATTCTGGACATTGCGATGAGGATCAATCAGATGTGGCAAATATGAATCATATAACACTGGCTTGCACGAAATAAGAAGATGCAGAAGTAGTACTGTACAGGAAATTGGATGCAAGGGGTTTTTCCCCTACCTACAAGTGTAACATCCTTACCCTACCGGTTCGATACATACAAATTCCATTTGATAGCAAAACATTTAAAAGAAGCTGATATACAGGCCTGTACTACAAACTGATGTGGCCAAGTACTCTCAAGGAATCATCAAGGGTAGAAAAATGCGCTGTAACTTCATATATTTATTTTTAATTAAGAACTTATTTTTATACATAAAACTTAAGTTTAATGTTCCATTGTGAAATTTTAAATTACACTAACTTCATACATTTATAATTACACTCCTGGAAATTGAAATAAGAACACCGTGAATTCATTGTCCCAGGAAGGGGAAACTTTATTGACACATTCCTGGGGTCAGATACATCACATGATCACACTGACAGAACCACAGGCACATAGACACAGGCAACAGAGCATGCACAATGTCGGCACTAGTACAGTGTATATCCACCTTTCGCAGCAATGCAGGCTGCTATTCTCCCATGGAGACGATCGTAGAGATGCTGGATGTAGTCCTGTGGAACGGCTTGCCATGCCATTTCCACCTGGCGCCTCAGTTGGACCAGCGTTCGTGCTGGACGTGCAGACCGCGTGAGACGACGCTTCATCCAGTCCCAAACATGCTCAATGGGGGACAGATCCGGAGATCTTGCTTGCCAGGGTAGTTGACTTACACCTTCTAGAGCACGTTGGGTGGCACGGGATACATGCGGACGTGCATTGTCCTGTTGGAACAGCAAGTTCCCTTGCCGGTCTAGGAATGGTAGAACGATGGGTTCGATGACGGTTTGGATGTACCGTGCACTATTCAGTGTCCCCTCGACGATCACCAGTGGTGTACGGCCAGTGTAGGAGATCGCTCCCCACACCATGATGCCGGGTGTTGGCCCTGTGTGCCTCGGTCGTATGCAGTCCTGATTGTGGCGCTCACCTGCACGGCGCCAAACACGCATACGACCATCATTGGCACCAAGGCAGAAGCGACTCTCATCGCTGAAGACGACACGTCTCCATTCGTCCCTCCATTCACGCCTGTCGCGACATCACTGGAGGCGGGCTGCTCGATGTTGGGGCGTGAGCGGAAGACGGCCTAACGGTGTGCGGGACCGTAGCCCAGCTTCATGGAGACGGTTGCAAATGGTCCTCGCCGATACCCCAGGAGCAACAGTGTCCCTAATTTGCTGGGAAGTGGCGGTGCGGTCCCCTACGGCACTGCGTAGGATCCTACGGTCTTGGCGTGCATCCGTGCGTCGCTGCGGTCCGGTCCCAGGTCGACGGGCACGTGCACCTTCCGCCGACCACTGGCGACAACATCAATGTACTGTGGAGACCTCACGCCCCACGTGTTGAGCAATTCGGCGGTACGTCCACCCGGCCTCCCGCATGCCCACTATACGCCCTCGCTCAAAGTCCGTCAACTGCACATACGGTTCACGTCCACGCTGTCGCGGCATGCTACCAGTGTTAAAGACTGCGATGGAGCTCCGTATGCCACGGCAAACTGGCTGACACTGACGGCGGCGGTGCACAAATGCTGCGCAGCTAGCGCCATTCGACGGCCAACACCGCGGTTCCTGGTGTGTCCGCTGTACCGTGCGTGTGATCATTGCTTGTACAGCCCTCTCGCAGTGTCCGGAGCAAGTATGGTGGGTCTGACACACCGGTGTCAATGTGTTCTTTTTTCCATTTCCAGGAGTGTATTACTGGCTGTATGGTCAATGTCACCTAAAGCAAACATAAATAAATAAAACAAAGTACTGAAATAGTGAAAAAGTACCACTATTATCCACAGACGAAAAAAGCCTCTAGTCGTAAAAAAAAGAAAGATATTTTGATTTTAAATGAAACAGCAAGTTTACTGTTACCAGTCACTGTTTATTTACCTGCATGGCACGTTTCAAAGGTTTAAACCTTCATCATCAGGTGGATTTACATGTGTTAGTATGACATTTGTGTGTGGTGTGTTACGATTCTTTTGGAGGAACTTGTGGCACTGTCTAATGGAGAAACAAAACGCTATATCAGAACATACTTTTGGGTTTCTTTCTGCGAAAAATTAAACGTATATCTACCGGTAAACATAAAATAAGTAAAATAGAGTATCTCCAGTGGTCACAGGTTCCTTTCACTGTCTTAACACATCACATGTATACTGTCTTCCGTATACTGTCATATTTTGTTAACAAATATGGCGTCTGGAAACTATTGGGTGCAAGGATCGTATAGCAGAAGAGAAAACATTATCTCAAAGTACAAAGGATATACATCCTAACAATATTATTACAGAATAAATTTTAAGGTATTTGGAGATGTTTGTTTCGAGGTGTCGAATACATGCGTTGGAACAAATACTTCAGGTGGTATATGAATCCGTTTTTGACAAGTTAAAATAGCTTAAACTTCATACTCGTTTATACAATCAGGTGAAATGTTAAAAAATTTAAGAACAATAATCATATTGGCTGTAGTGGTCAAATGATACACAAATAACAATTTTGCTTGGAATTCGCAGATAGACACGAAAGGCTGGAGGCAGAGGGAGAGGAAGAGAAAGTGAGAGGAGAGAGAGGGTGGAAAGAATGATTGTATGAGGAAAAATTTACAAAGTAGGGGTCTTAAGGTTATGTGTGTTGTACGTAGTAACTGATTAAAGGTTGGGGTCGTGACTAGCGCCTCCCGTCGGGTAGACAGTTCGCCGGGTGCAAGTATTTCGATTTGACGCCACTTCGGCGACTTGCACGTCGATGGGGATGAAATGATGATGATTAGGACAACACAACACTCAGTCCCTGGGCGGAGAAAATCTCAGACCCAGCCGGAAATTGAATCCGGGCCCTTAGAATTGACATTCTGTCGCGCTGACCACTCCGCTACCGGGGGCGGACAAGGTTGGGGTAATACGTTGTTACGTTACCATGACAGCAGCCAAATGTACAAGAGATTGACCTCATATACAGATATATCATCACACCAACAGCTTGCATCCCTTGTCAGCTTGAAACTATATGTACATCAACTACTGGCACTGGCACATTTTAAAGCATTAACCAATGCATTACCCCAACGTTTAGGCAGTTATTAAATTGGCACCCGTTTATGTTTTTGTTACTCCGATATGGTCCGTTTCCTAATATTTTTGGACAGCATACTCGAGACGTAGTCTCGTATTCTACGACCATTATTATTATTATTATTATTATTATATTATAACTCTTGGAGTAAAAATAAAACGCACGAAGAACAGGTGGCTGAATATTAAACCGGACGCACGTAGAATGAACTGATTATTTTGCACCGGTAAAATGTTAGCGTGAACGGCTTACTGATAATGACAGCTACAGAAAGAGAAGCAAGCATGAGGAATGGGCTGTCGGGCGTCCCGTGCAGGAGGGAGGCGGCCAGCAGCTGTTTGCGCTGGGCTGCCCCCATTACGGCGTTTACGCTGACGTAGCCGCGCTTTATTCTCACACAGTGGCAACGATCAATACAGTTTAAAATACCACCGGCCCCCACAAACGCCCCTCTCTCACACCCTATTCGTATATGCTAGCACACTGCAAAATCCTTAAAAAATTACTAACTGCTCCGACGTGGTTTCTGCTAATAAGCTAACCGTGAATACAATCAATCATATAAGTGGGGCATCCACAGCTGAAATGCTGAAAGGAACACTCGAACATATTTAAATATACTGTGGTGTAGAAGCGCTGGTAAAATTTGTCGCATTAGCTGTTTCGTTGTACTCGTACACTGATGTGAAAAAAGTCATGGAATAGCGATATTTACATGTACAGAGGTTGGTAGTATTGCGTACAGAAGGTATAAAAGGGCGGTGCATTGACGGAGCTGTCATTTGTACTCAGATGTTTTACGTGGAAAGGTTTCCGACGTGATTATGGTCGCACGACGGGAATTAGCAGACTTTGAATGTGGAATGATAAATGGTACTAAGATACATGGCACATTTTGTATCGGAAATTGTTAGAGAATTCGGTATTCCGAGACCCACAGTGTCAAAAGTGTGCCGAGAATATCAAATTTCAGGCATTACCTTTCATCACGGACAACGCACTGGCCGACGGCCTTCACTTAACCACAGAGAGCAGTGGTGTTTGCACAGCGTAGTCCATGCTAACAGAAAGTAACACTGCGTGAAATTGCATTAGAAATGAACCGTACGACGAACATCTCCGTTAGGACAGTGCGGCGAAATTTTTCGTTAATGGGCTACAGCAGCATACGACCGACGCGAGCGATTTTGCCAACTGCACGACATCGCCTGCAGCGGCTCTCCTGGGCTTGTGACCATCAGTTGGATCATAGATGACTGGAAAACGTTATCTGGTGAGGTGAGTTCCGATTGCAATTGGTAAGAGCTGACGGTGGGGTTAGAATATGGCGCAGACCCCACGAAGCCATGGCCCAAGTTGTCAGCAAAGCACTGTTCGAGTTAGAGGCGGCTCCATAATGATGTGGGCTGTGTTTACATGGAATGGACTGGGTCCTCTGGTCCAGCTGAACCGATCATTGACTGGAGTAGATCATTTGCAGCCACTCGTGAACCCAATGTTCCCAAACAACGATGTAATTTTTATGGATGACATTGCGCCCTGTCATCGAGTCACAATGTTTGCGATTGGTTTGAAGAATATTCTATACAACTGGAGCAAATTATTTGGCCATCCAGATCTCCCGACATGAATCTCATCTAACATTTATGGGACGTAATCGAGACGTCGGTTGGTGCACAAAATCCTGCACCGGCAACACTTTCATAATTATGGATGGCTGTAGGGGCAGCATGGCTCAGCATTTCTGCAGGGGACTTTCAAACAACTTGTTGAGTCCATACCACATCGAGTTGCTGCACTACGCCGGGAAAGAGGACGTCCGACACCATATTGACGGGTATCCCATGACATTTTTCACCTCAGTGTGTAGATGTTGACAAAATAGGAGCTGTAGACATTGGTGTACTCTCCAGTGTCATCTCAATATTAAGATTTCCAGCTGTCTACTCGTTTTCACGTTACCACATGGGCATCTCACACTCTCCGAACTTGAATTATCAGTGACAATTAGCTGTGTTTAGTTTGGCTTCCGTTGGTTGTTGCGCCAGTAGTTCCCTTTATAGAATCTTGGAACACGCATTAAACCATTTGGATAACATGGGACTTTAAAAACACCTGCGGATTTACTGGCATGATACGAAACGGTTGTACCGGTCTGTGAGCTGAACGACTACAATAAAACAGCTAAAGGCAAATTGGAGACTCAGTCAATTTTACCAGCGCTTCAACGCCCAGTATGTACTGTGTGAGTTTCCTTTCAGTGCATATAACTTTGAATAACTTCTGTTTACGTAAGTCACTTATAGTTAAAGCTTTTCAAGCAGTTGCAAAACTATCTACTGTTCATTTGAACTTCGGCAGTGCTGCATGTTGCGCAGAATTTGACATACGATCCCAAACCTCATCCTATACAGTAGTGATGTACGCCAAGTTGTTCTGTAAGGATGACAATGTTTTATTAAATACCTACTGTACGTTCGATAGATTTTATTTCACGTTTGTTAGTATATGTCAGTCTTTTCTTTAATGATTTATGAGACTTCAGTCATGTGGCTTATAGCAAATAATGTATTATTTTACTCGTTGTTTAGCTTTCGCCCAACTATCTTTGTCCATCTGATACCTCATATGACATATTCTTGGAAATTGTATGTAAATTGAGCTGAAATGTTTTCGTCTTAGTCACTTCCTTCGTAAATCTGGTCCACCACAAATGACATTGTCGTTAACCGAAAGTAAAATCTTTATCATTTTTTCCTTTCCCATGGTTCGACCTTGTGATCTATCAGCTTCTGATATTTAGAAATGTCGCTTGATTAAATTTTTTAGATGTCAGTTGCTCAATTCTTTACTTTTGTTCTGCTTCAACATTCCGTACAACTGGGTGAAGCAAATTAATGTTCCGTTATCAATTAGGTATAGAGGGAATGATGCAAAGTTTGGCTGCGGTAGTTACAAAAGAAAATTGAGAGTCTCTGGTTAAGGTTCTAAAAAACGAATATCATTCAAAAGAGTATGTCAGAGGTCAACGACTTCATGATCTTTCCTTTGTACACGCTGTATTGCACGACAAAGAGGTTCACAAGCAAAGATTCACAAAGTGTGCCGCTGTATGTACTACTTTTACCAGCCTACATACTACCAAAGAAGGGTTGTTCCAAGCAGTTTGAGGCAGAAATTCCATTCATGATAAATTTTCCCTACATTATGTTGACCTATCACAGCAGATAATAAGACAAAAGTGTGCGCCAAGATTTCGCAAGACTGTTGTTAGTAAGTTATGCTACATATGAACAGGGCGCGTAAAATGTTGGCAATCACATACTTTGTCTTCAGTAACAGCGGACATTAATTTTCGGTGTTTCTACGAACGGTGTTTCTACACCAGCTGTGTTGCCGACAACTGAGGTATTATGTACACCTTAAATACCCAGCACTTCATTTTTAGCGCCAATTGTGATTGCAGGGTGGTAAAATTCACGCGACTAAAATAACGAGGAGTTATGCAAATTGAAGGTTGGGAGTGGGGGGAGAGTACAGCAAAGGGATGGAACTGTTGGCGTCAGCTTCATCGGGACTTGATACAGAATCAGCGGCGACGATTGAAAACGTGTGCCGCAATGTGATTGGAACCCGGGATCTCCTGCTTACTGGGCAGTTAGGTTAACCACTGCGCCACAGTCTCAACTGCGCGGAATCTTTCAGTACGGCCCTCGGCCGACCCACGTTCCCATCTAGCGCCACCTATCCGCAGTCCCCGCCCATATCATCCTCCTCGCTACTTTCCGATTCTCACAGAAGGTCGAAAATAGTTGCGCATGCGCACTGAAGGTGGTAGATTCATGCTCATTGAGACGAATCAATTACACGGATGCGTGGTGTCTGTTCTTTCAGACGTGTCCTAAAGGACAGACACCACGCATTCATGTAACATCAGGACTGGCAGAAACTGTAACGAAAACACTGGAAGTGGAAGCTGAAGTGTTAGTGTTAGATTCCATGCGTATGCGCGAAAATATCAAATAGGCGACTACAGACTACTAAAATACAATTTTCACTATAAGGCAGGCCCAGTTTCCGTTAAATTCTTTTCACTTTGCAATCTCAAAGATGTAAGTGCTTGACTATTTTGAGGGAGTAATACAGTGAATAAAAAGATAGACGGTTTTCTGTATAGTAACTAAATTTCGTGACTTCTGGACATAAATTCAGTGTAGACGGCGTAAGCGCTTCGACTTAAAGCAGACTACATTCTAAAGTTACGAGATTAATTGGCTTTTATTATCATACTCCGTTTCGTGCTCAGGGAGACAGCTTGGTGACACATGGCGTATATCTTCTTCACATTTTTCATTACTTTCAGACGTGAAATATTAAAGCTCACGTTGCAGCGCAGACTTTTCCTTTTGGAGGTTTATCGCCTCGCGTATTATCTGCAGCATTTTCGCTGTGATAGGCGCCTTTGCCAGAGCGCAGTTGGCGGTTGCTAAGGCGACCGCAGGGGAAGTGCGCCGGCTGGCCCGGCCACAATGGGGGCAGAACGCCGTTTTATGCCTCTCCTGTACAATAGATTGGCCCTTCATAGCTCGTATACGGCGGCGTCGCAATTCGGCGGGGGGCGAGGAGCTTCCTCGTAAACGGTGGCCGCGGACCAGACGCTTCCTGAGGAGTGAGAGCACTCGTAAAGCCAGCGCTTATGAACACCGTTCACCCACGCCCTAATAACGAAAGCGGGGCCTCCTGGGTAATAAGTCCAAAGTGGAGAAACACTCTTCACTGTAATTAAATAATATATTAGGTTCCCATGATATAGTCTGATGTTCCAAGGGCTTGCGAAGTATACTCCCATTTCCTTTTCCCATTTTCGCTGTTCATTCCCTTTGAAGGCTTAAGGTACGGAATATAAGCTCACCGTACAAACCGTTACTCACACCCCCATTAAAGAGCACACTGGTCACTTTGGAACAGTGTAGATGGTGTACGAGGGGCGTTCAATAAACAAAGAAACGCATTTTTTTCTGTAAATTCAGTATTCTAATACACGATATTATTCCCCACTCTTTTTGGGCTACGAAACCCTATTTCCCAACATAATCTCCGATCAATGTGAAGGCCTTACGCCACATTACTGGGAGGGGATGTATATCCGCATGACGCCACTCCAGTGATCGACGTCGGAGCCAGCGACTTGCTGCATCAATAACTTGCGCATCATCCACGTACTGCTTCCCGTGGAGTGCATCCTTCATAGGGCCAAAGAAATGGAAGATAGAAAATAGAGATCCAGGCTGTAGGGAGATTGAAGAGGGGTAGTCCAATAAGTTTTGTGAGCTCCTCTTGGATGCGCAGAGTTGTGTGACGTCCAGTTGAGGCGACTTGTTCGTTTGTGATCCGTCGATCACCTCGAAAGAGTGTCCGCACGTCCCTACATTGTACGAGTCACAGCTCTGTGCGGTCGGCCGGCATGCGGGAGGTCGGACAGATTTGCATGACCTTGTTGTAATTACAGATGACTCGCCCACCGACTCATCGTGCTTTTGTTCACTGCGAGGTTTCCGTAGACATTCTGCAAGCACCTATGAATTTCTGCGATGCTCTGGTTTTCCACCAAAAGAATCTGAATGGCAACTCTCTACTTGGAACACATCCCAGTTACGGACGCCATTTTGAAGGCTACGTATGGCGCCGCCATCTATTGGAACTTCGTGAAGCTATAGGGGCTGAAGCTACAATATTCCACGATGACCCACACACATTCCGCGCTTTTTCAACCGAAATTGGCAAAAAAAAAAAAAAAAAAAACATGTTGCATTAATTATTTAATGTCCATTGTCTGTTGATATTAGGTTGTCATGTGACATTTCACGTTAAGTCATGTCAATGAAGTGCTGTGTATGTGCCAATCGGTGGTGTGGAATCAGCCCAATGAGACGGGTCGAGCCGGCCGCGGTGGTCTAGCGGTTCTGGCGCTGCAGTCCGGAACCGCGGGACTGCTACGGTCGCAGGTTCGAATCCTGCCTCGGGCATGGGTGTGTGTGATGTCCTTAGGTTAGTTAGGTTTAAGTAGTTCTAAGTTCTAGGGGACTTATGACCTAAGATGTTGAGTCCCATAGTGCTCAGAGCCATTTGAACTATTTTTTTTGAGACGGGTCGACGTAGAGACGTGAGAGAATGGCGGAAAGGAGCTATCGAGTGACAACACTGTGAATGAAGTTTCACAATGTGTTGGTAGTACCAATGTGTCTACAAGAAATGGTATGCCAAGCAACATGTCGTAATGACAGTGGCAATAAAAAAGGATCCTAACCAACAGGGACCGGAAACGATTCTCTCGCCTTGTCAGTGACACTCGGTTTCAAACCTGACAGGAATTGCTGACATCAGTGAATGCAGTTCCATCGCAACCACTTCTCGAGCGAACATTGAGATGGGAGTTCCGTGCAGTGGAGTCTGGTACCTCGCACAAGGCCATTGCTCACAGTGGCGTACAAGACTGCACCTCTTCTATAAGCAAAAAAGCACAGAAACTGGACAGCAGCTCGAAGTTTGTAATGTGCTCCTTGGAGTCGTGCCGTTGCTTCTTTTCAAAACATACAAGGCGTAGAGTGCACCGATGTCCCAGTAAGATGTTTAATCGCAGTCTGGAGGTGTTTTGATACCATGACTTCAGCTCATTCATTGGGGATACTTCCAGCATGTACCAGGATACATTTATTTCAACATTCCCGGTGACCAAGTCCTGCCATTCGGGAGGACAACGGTTCAATCCCGTCTCCGGCCATCCTGATTTCGGTTTTCCGTGATTTCCCTAAATCGTTTCAGGCAAATGCCGAGATGGTCCCTTTGAAAGGGCACGGCCGATTTCCTTCCACATCCTTCCGTAACCCGAGCTTGCGCTCCGTCTCTAATGACCTCGTTGTCGACGGGACGTTAAACACTAATCACCACCACCACCACCACCATCCTGCCCTTCCTTCTAAAAGTTCATGATGACTGTGCTGTGGATTCCCCGAAGACAACAGTTGTACTCACAGAGGAGTATGCATACTGTAACACACCCGTGTGTACAAAAGGGTGGGGTACCTTAAAGTGGATGTCGCTTCTGCTTTTCTATACCGTGCGCCCTGTCCACACCGCGTATCTGGCAATCCCGCGGCGGTCGTATTGTTCTGCTCCGCACTGCTGCTAGCTTGCCGGAAATTATCTGTCGAAATATGCAAGCGAGTCAGGGGAGCCACTCATCGTCAGAACACAACACTGTTCTACGTCTGGTGTGAACAAAACGACTCATTGATGATGCATCACTGGTAGCTGAAAGTGAATAGGAATTGAGTTAAGTCGTAAATGTAATGGAACATGTCCTAGCTGTAGGTTAAGACATGCACGTGAGGAACGAAGCGTCACATGCGGGCATGATAGAAGACTAAATGTTGCAGCTGGCAAAGACAAACTTCATAGAAATACAAGGACGTCTTTTATAAAAATAAATAGCAGCTAATGTCCAAGGATGGAAAAAATCGTTCCTAGTTTTGAATGTATACAGGGTGTTACAAAAAGGTACGGCCAAACTTTCAGGAAACATTCCTCACACACAAAGAAAGAAAATATGTTATGTGGACATGTGTCCGGAAACGCCTACTTTCCATGTTAGAGCTCATTTTATTACTTCTCTTCAAATCACATTAATCATGGAATGGAAACACACAGCAACAGAACGTACCAGCGTGACTTCAAACACTTTGTTACAGGAAATGTTCAAAATGTCCTCCGTTAGCGAGGATACATGCATCCACCCTCCGTCGCATGGAATCGCTGATGCGCTGATGCAGCCATGGAGAATGGCGTGTTGTATCACAGCCGTCCACAATACGAGCACGAACAGTCTCTACATATCGTACCGGGGTTGCGTAGACAAGAGCTTTCAAATGCCCCCATAAATGAAAGTCAAGAGGGTCGAGGTCAGGAGAGCGTGGAGGTCACGGAATTGGTCCGCCTCTACCGATCCATCGGTCACTGAATCTGTTGT
Source organism: Schistocerca serialis cubense (assembly GCF_023864345.2). Lineage (NCBI taxonomy): Eukaryota > Metazoa > Arthropoda > Insecta > Orthoptera > Acrididae > Schistocerca > Schistocerca serialis. The sequence goes on from NC_064638.1 coordinate 715,317,489, forward strand.
TGAGAAGCGTGCGAACACTTCGGCTGAAATGTGCAGGAGCTCCATCGTGCATGAACCACATGTTGTGTCGTACTTGTAAAGGCACATGTTCTAGCAGCACAGGTAGAGTATCCCGTATGAAATCATGATAACATGCTCCATTGATCGTAGGTGGAAGAACATCACCAACAATGCCTGCCCAAACGTTCACAGAAAATCTGTGTTGATGACGTGATTGCACAATTGCGTGCGGATTCTCGTCAGCCCACACATGTTGATTGTGAAAATTTACAATTTGATCACGGTGGAATGAAGCCTCATCCGTAAAGAGAACATTTGCACTGAAATGAGGATTGACACATTGTTGGATGAACCATCCGCAGAAGTGTACCTGTGGAGGCCCATCAGCTGCTGATAGTGCCTGCACACGCTGTACATGGTACGGAAACAACTGGTTCTCCCGTAGCACTCTCCATACAGTGACGTGGTCAACGTTACCTTGTACAGCAGCAACTTCTCTGACGCTGACGTTAGGGTTATCGTCAACTGCGCGAAGAATTGCCTTGTCCATTGCAGGTGTCCTCGTCGTTCTAGGTCTTGCCCAGTCGCGAGTCATAGGCTGGAATGTTCCGTGCTCCCTAAGACGCCGATAAATTGTTTCGAACGTCTTCCTGTCGGGACAACTTCGTTCTGGAAATCTGTCTCGATACAAACGTACCGCGCCACGGCTATTGCCCCGTGCTAATCCATACATCAAATGGGCATCTGCCAACTCCGCATTTGTAAACATTGCACTGACTGCAAAACTACGTTCGTGATGAACACTAACCTGTTGATGCTACGTACTGATGTGCTTGATGCTAGTACTGTAGAGCAATGAGTCGCATGTCAACACAAGCACCGAAGTCAACATTAACCTTCCTTCAATTGGGCCAACTGGCGGTGAATCGAGGAAGTACAGTACATACCGACGAAACTAAAATGAGCTCTAATATGGAAATTAAGCGTTTCCGGACACATGTCTACATAACATCTTTTCTTTATTTGTGTGTGAGGAATGTTTCCTGAAAGTTTGGCCATACCTTTTTGTAACACCCTGAGTAAGAAGAGCCTGAAATCCGTAAAGAAAATCGGGAAACGAATTACAATCAGCGTAAAACATCAGAAAGGACTTGGCAGCCACTCCTTTTGAACTTAAACACATAAGGTCATAAGTCATTTCTTATGTTAAACGATTTTCCATTACACGATTACGACTCGGCTGCTGTGAACTGTATACGTTACATTCCATTCAGATTTTATTATTACATGTTAACGCTAGCAGGAGGTGGGGTATCAGTTTAATTACAATTCGTATTGGTATTGGGAACAATGCTGCCCTATTTATTGGCCAGCAACTATGAAACATTAAAAGAGCAATGTCTCAATCGTTATCATGCGGCTCTTCTGTTACAACATTCTGAAGGAACTTTGACGAAATATTTGATGACGGTATAATATCCCTTTTTGCGCCACGTCAAAGATCTTTGTCAAGGAAATGTGATGAATATTTGATCAATTTTTTTTTGTGGAAGATGTTCGGTAGTGTAATAGCGTCATTAGCAACGTTCTAGTGGAGGTGTTTCCTAATGGCCGCCACGAAGTCGTTTTCATCCAGATGTCGGGATACTTTTGATCACATAGTGTAGCTCGGTCGGTAGATCACTTGCCCGCCGTAGGTAAAGGTCACAGATGCGAGTTCCGGTCCGACACATAGTTCTAACCTGCCTGGAAATTTCAGATGAACGCACACTCTGCGCCAGAGTAAAAATTCAGGCTGGCAGTTTACAGTGATTCGATATTATAGTGGTTCAAATGGCTCTGAGCACTGTGGGACTTAACACTTGAGGTCATCAGTCCCCTAGAACTTAGAACTACTTAAACCTAACTAACCTAAGGACATCACACACATCCATGCCCGAGGCAGGATTCGAACCTGCGACCGTAGCGGCCGCACGGTTCCAGACTGAAGTGCCTAGAACCGCTCGGCCACTCCGGCCGGCCGATGATATAAATCGGCGAACTGTTGTGTCATTCTTGAGCTACTCGAATTAGTTCGGACTTTTACACCCTTGTGAGGAGAAGAATTACTTTCAAAAAGTGCTGTCTCTTGAAGGGAGGCGAAGTTTACTCAGCTGGATAAACGTGGACGCCTAAATTTCATAGCCGTACCCGTTACTCTTGCACTGAAAGTAACTGTAAGCAAAACCCACTGAACTCACGATATGACCACTCTAGCAGTTGCAGATCCACTGACTACTTCGCAGTTAGAAGAAGATAACTGGGCTGACACTCCTCTAATTTCCTCCATACTTAGCTCAGATTGCAGCACGGAACGCATTACTTGTTGGTGTTGTCCGCTAATATAGCGCTCCTTGCGCTATTGAAGCTCCTGTGTTGCATTCGCGTATTTTCCAAGAGGTTTAACATAGTATCCCCACTAACTGTTTCGTTTTGTAGTTCCTGTGCTCAGTTTTCTTGGACAGTGTTCTCTGGACGTGCATTGCGTATTGCACGACATTGAGAATGATACAGACAGTAAGCAGCTATGTTGTACGTGTAATAGGACAGTCATTAAGGAACAGTATATCTACCTAAGTCTGTTTACGTTGTGTCATAAAAGTAGTGAAACAGTTGGGAAGCAATGTAAATTCTGAATGGACTGTAAGCAGCTAGGTGGTTAAATCGTCAGTTACGTGATTGCTGCACTATGTTATGTAAGCTCGACATCAGTATAAAAAGAGAGGCACGTATCTTCCAAAATGCACCAAAGATAATTATATGTTCTGCTATGACAACACTATGAATGCTTTAAGACATTGTTGCCGGTGGACCTTCGGTTGGACAGGAGTCTGTCATGGAACTATTTCTTTGACAAAGAAATTTGATCAAATATTCAGCATATTGCTGTGATGAAGCTCTTTGACGCGGCACAAAATGGGGCTACACTGTCATCGAATATTTCGTCATAGTTCCTTCAGAATGGCTGGAATGCAGCAACAGAAGAGCCGCATGATATCAACTTAGGAATTGCTATTTTTAATGCTGTTAGTTTCATAGTTCCAAGTCAATAAAAAGGGCAGTGAATCGGATATTTTATGACAGTGCGCCTAAATCACATGTACCTGCTTTCCCTCGGCAAAAACTTGTAATGATCATTACTTATCTGCAGGTTGGAGGAGCAGTCACACAATGAGGGGCACACACATAAAGCGCCGAGTGTATTCCAACTGTAAGATACTCTTGTTTGCACTGTTCACAACTGATCCGGTCACACTATCGACGTAAATATTAAATGGTAGTTCAACCACGTGGTCCGTTTTGAGTACAGTGCAATGTATTGTCGTGCTGTTTAGTGACACATTTCGATTACGGTACTGCCGCCACAATCACGCAAAATCACTGTTGAGATACCAGTGATTTTCACGCGTGCATGCTTGGCATTTGCGACGCAGCTGACGGTTGAGCTCACGATATGCAAACAGAACTATGTTCATTCGTGAATTTTTGTCTCACGTATTGTGTGTCTGGTTGTTGGTCTGACCACACGACACACTAGTGCGGAAATTCCGCTTTTCATACCTAACTGACGTTGAGCTGATGCAAGACACTCAGCTTTCAAAATGAAGACCTTGACATCTGAGATCAAAAATGGAGACTTGTGATTTCGCAGGCCACGGCGCCGGGACTGCACGTTGCATTTACCACGAAAGGTAATAGACGATTCCATCTAACAATCACGATCAAAGCTCTTGAGAGAGGCTACTGTCGGTACTGCGGAGGAGTAAATTTCGGTGCAGAACAATGAGTTGCTCGTGAAGACAGATACAGCTGTTGTAGATGGGTTAGGGTACATATTATGCACAATAACCTACCACCTGAAGTGGAATATATTTCATTCGGAGTCTTTCGTTCATACTCAGGAAGAACTGCAGCCCTTTTGTTCTTGTGAAATGACTACTGTCGCCTTACTGCAGAACCATTTTCAGAAACAAGAGCAGGCGATGTATAGAATAATGAACTTTAAAACTACTCTTTAATACTTCAGCAGAAATATATAAAATTTCGTAAGTTTCAAGGAAAGTTAGACATTAGTAGATACGAAGTATGTTCAGAGATTAAGTGTACTAGATATTTGTATTTTTTTGGAAGAAGTGTATTTGAAAAAAATTACGGGATATTGTTGAAATAATTATTGACTATTTTTCCACATAATCGCCATCCCGTTCAATACGGGTGGTGAGCTACTCCTCAAGCTCCTTTACGCCCTCCTTGAGAAATTCTGCCACCGCCTCCTTCCCTCATTTCAGAACCTCAAAAAATGGCTCTGAGTACTATGGGACTTAACATCTGTGGTCGTCAGTCCCCTAGAACTTAGAACTACTGAAACCTAACTAACCTAAGGACATCACACACATCCATGCCCGAGGCAGGATTCGAACTTGCCACCGGGGTCACGCGGTTCCAGACTGAAGCGCCTAGAACCACAGGGCCGCACCGGCCGGCTTCAGAACCTCTTTCTGTACGCGCTCGTCGGTTGAAAATGTAATGACACTCATGTGTATCTTCGGGGAAATGAAAACATAATAATATGAGGGCGCCAAGTCAGGGGCTTACGGGTATGGTTCAAAACCTTCCACCCAGCTAAGTCCAAGAGCATCTTAGCGCCAAAGGCTGTGTGGCTTCTCGTTAGCATTTCCTCCTTTTGTTTGGAATGCTCCTTTTGAATTTTTTTAGGGTCTCGTAATGTAGTTGTGCATTGATGGTCTTGTCCTGTGACAGAAATGCGACCGAAATGATGACTGTTGGGTCACGGAACACTGAAGCCTTTTTTTTTTTTTTTTTTTTTATTTTTAGGTGGAGAAATGGGGCGTCTCCAATGGGACGACTGTCTTTTTGTCTCAGGCCTGTAGTTAGCCACCCACGTTTCGTCTCCAGTCCCAGCAGAACTCAGACGATCCTCACCTTCCAGTTCAAGTCTCTGAAGAAACTCGCGGACCCTATCGTTCCGATTTTTCTTGTGCCACCCTGTCATCTGTTTTGGGACTCATCTTGCACAAAGTTTACGGTATTCCAGCGATTCTGTGAGTGTGTCGTGTGAGAGAATTCTGGATAGTTATGGAAGCATCGCAGAAATTTCATTGACTGTCAGTCGGCGGTCTCCACGTAAAGTTTTCTCCATTTCGGGCACCAACTCATCAGTCAGAATGTGTTTTCCTCTCCTATGCTGGTCATGAACATTTGTTCTTTCTGGACTAAACTCCCTACAATACTTACACTGTTCATAGCGCATTCGCCGGCCGAAGTGGCCTTGCGGTTCTAGGCGGTGCAGTCTGGAACCGCGAGACCGCTACGGTCGCAGGTTAGGTTTAACTAGTTCTAAGTTCTAGGGGACTAATGACCTCAGAAGTTGAGTCCCATAGTGCTCAGAGCCATTTGAGCCAACCATAACGCATTCGGCATAAACAATTTTGATTCGCGAAAAAATTTCACTTGGTGTTATTCCTTAAGCGAGTAGGAGGCTGATCACAGCACGTGCCTCGTACTTGGTGGGATTTCTTATCGACATCTTTCTCGCAACTGAACACTAAAACATGAGTTCAGCGTGCTACCGTATTTCGCGATGTTCGCTCATGTCAAGGAAACTCCCTCTACCACGCAGCGTTGCCGACCATCAAAAAACAAAACCACAGCCCGTTACACTCACGTATGACTAAGTCTTGTATCACCCTCTTCGTTAGAATGAAACGCAGGCAGATCTGTACAGTCGTTATTAGCCGAATGATGTGTTCATTTGCAACATTAGTTCGGCGTGCGTACCGCACGATTTTCGTCCCTGAGAAAGGGCTGTGCGTGCTGTCAGCACATTTTAGCTGCTGTCAGTAAGCGGCGATACCAGTAACAGCCGTTCCCAGCGCTGGTCTATGAGAACATGGGAGATTTAATAGCTTCGGGATCGGCAGGAAACGTCGACGCTGAGGATTCGTGAAGCGCGGAATGCAGGCTGCCAGCGAACAGTTGACGTGCTCGCGATCAGCCGTTGCGCTGCGAGCAAGCCGTGCGGAATGCGTGAAATCGCGCAAACCACGTGTTTGCGTCGCGATAACCGGCCGTGCATAATGCTGCGTGTTGCTGTGCGTAGCGTGCCCCGTCGCTGAAACTCCATAGCACCCTACACTTAGTTCATGACTGTGGGATCGACAGTGACTGACGGCATCGCTGTCAACGCTCAACGTCCGGAAAGGAAGAGTGATGCAGTTCAACAGCTGATGCCTTTGTTTTCGTCCTACATTAGAACTCGGTTCTGACAGGAGGCTAGGGACTCCACAGAAAGACATTACTTACATTCCGTTTCGTGTATGCAAGCCAAACAACGCATAACATTTAAACATTTGATATAATTTCTCGATTATAACGGCAACAGAGTAGTACTCGTAATCACGACAGCTATTGTTGGCTTTCGATGTGCAAAGAAATGTGTGTGAAATCTTATGGGACTTAACTGCTAAGGTCATCAGTCCCTAAGCTTACACACTACTTAACCTAAATTATCCTAAGGACAAACACACACACCCATGCCCGAGGGAGGACTCGAACCTCCGCCGGGACCAGCCGCACAGTCCATGACTGCAGCGCCTCAGACCGCTGGGCTAATGCCGCGCGGCTTTCGATGTGCATTTTAATAGTGTAATAGTCCAGTAGCTTCTGACATATTCTCACAAGATTGCGCTTGTGTTCACCATTGTTTAGAGATCGGTCTTGCATTGCCTTAACTAAAGTTGAGCCGGTGGATGATGTCATATGTAGGGCCATGAGCAATGCCCATTTGGTTTTGAAGCCTCATCAGCAGTCACTGGTCGGTTATTCAAAATCACGTTATGAAAGTGATCAGTGTCGGCATCAGTATTGGCAAGAGGACGTCATATTTTTTCCTCGTACTTCACACTTGTTCGGTCGCTTTTGAATTGTTCACTATCAAAAACTGCGCCGTGGTAAAGCATTGCCCTCGTATACTGATGAAAGCATACCATGGATTTCATGGAATTCAGTCCATGAGAAGTCGAGCATCATATCAGTCGAACATCATTGGTGGGAAGAATCTGCTGCGATTTTAGTAAATGAAACATCCCGACATTCGTCTAAATCAGTGATACCCGACGTGGTCGCTGCTGCCCACTAGTGGGCATTCCAGCTTACATTGTAGGCTTATTATTATTGGGGTTTAATAAAAAATTCCATAACTTTGTCATAAAATTTTGACATAAAATATTTGGGAAGTACTTAGTATTATCTTCTTTAATTTGCTGTAATTCTGTGTTACAAATTTTACAATGTGAAGTTACTTATATGCTTCTTAAAGCACCGTTACTGTGGAACCGGTGTGCAGTTACTATTAACAGGGATACTGATCTGGGCGGTATGTAAAAAAGGATGAACAGCCATGATCCAAATGATGTATGGAAGCCCCAGAGAGACTATATCGGAATAACCTCCAAAATTTCATCCAGCTGATACTCTACCTTTAGTATCAAATCTGAAATTATTTAGCGGGTTCAGTTCACACACCAGAACAACGCTGTTCTTCATTAGTGCAAAGGCGAAGTTGTGCTGATGTGTTTATTTCGCAAATGCGCGAAACGAAGAAGTGTTACAAACTATTACATTTTTTTGATTCATTGAAAACATGCAGCTCTTCACTAAACTGTAGTAACTGTCTCATCAGTACGAGGGTAAGGTGAATATTTCCCAGCATTACACTGAAAAACTAAATTCTTCACGTGGGCCGGAGCGTTACTCTGATCCTAGACTGGCGGTCTCTTCTTTTGCTTCATGTCTTTTATAACTATTTTTCATTCAGTTGGTCCAGGAAAGTGGCGTCTGTTCGCCAGGTATTGTTTTGCCATTTGCAAGATAATCAACAATAGATTTTCATTTATTCATCCACTTACGGAACTCTATTCATGCAAACCACCTTTAAGTGCGATTATGTTTGAAGTTCTTGACTGTCATAATAAGTCACCAACTTTTGACGCGTTTCGATTGGCGATAAACGAACCAAAACAAACAATTTTATGATGGCACAGTATCTGTATTAAGAAAGCTCTACTGCAGATGTACTAGCTCGTCAGTACCAGCAGGAAGAAAACCAGATTTCACTGACGTAATACATGAAACTGATTGCAGAAGAGAGCGATTAAAATCCCCGTTCCTTTCGCTTTTGTTTTCCCATCTACAAAAATCTGAAAATGTAGTTATTCATAGAAAGTGTTAGTAACAAGCCGCCTTCCTTTCCTCTTTTAAGAGGTGATATCTCGAAAGAAGTCCCCAGTTATTCTGTTCTGTAATAAAATTGCATTGACATCAACTTCATAACCATGTGATCATATTGACAAGTACTCATTCTGTCCGAGCGGTCTAAGGCGCTGCAGTAATGGAGTGTGCGGCTGGTCCCGGCGGAGGTTCGAGTCCTCCCACGGGCATGGGTATGTGTGTTTGTCCTTAGGATAATTTAGGTTAAGTAGTGTGTAAGCTTAGGGGCTGATGACCTTAGCCGTTAAGTCCCATAACATTTGACACGCATTTGAACATTTTGAACTCATTCTGTGACAGTACGGTTCTTTTGCCTCGGCAACATTCAGTTTGTTGAATCATACACTTAGGTGACAAAAGTCATAGGATAACAACCTAATATCGTGTCGGACCACTTCTTGCCCGGCGTAGTGCAGCAACTCTACGTGGCGTGGACTCCTACAAGTCGTTGGAAGTCCCCTGCAGAAATATTGAGCCATGCTGCCTCTACAGCCGTCCGTAAATGCGAAACTGTTGCCGGTGCAAGATTTTACGCACAAACTGACCTTTTAATTATAACCTATAGATGTTCGATAGGATTCATGTTTGGGCGATCTGGTACATTCGCCTAAATTGTCCAGAATGTTCTTCAAACGAATCGCGAACAGTTGTGACACGGCGCACTGTCTCCATAATAATGCCATAGTTATTTGGGAACATGAAGTCCATGAATGGCTGAAAGTGGTCTCTAAGTAGCCTGACATTATAATTTCCAGTCAGTGATCAGTTCATTTGGACCAAAAGACCCAGTCCATTCCATGTAAACACAGCTCACACATTACGGAGCCACCATCAGCTTGCGTAGAGTCTGGTTGACAACCCGAGTCCATGACTTTCTTGGGTGCGCCACACTCGAACCCTACCATCACTCGCACCAACTGAAACAGAGACTTAATGACCAGGCCACAGTTTTCCAGTTGTCTGGACTCCAACGGATATGATCACGAGCCCAAGAGAGGCGCTGCAGGCGATGTCGTGCTGTTAACAAAGGCATTCGCGTCGGTTGTCTGTTCCCAAAGCCCATTAAAACCAAATTTTCCCGCGCTGTCCTAACGGATACGTTCGTCGTAAGTCCCACATTAATTTCTGTGGCTATTCACAGTTTCTGGTAATGGTGGTAGCTCTACGCCAACGCTGTTGCTGCCGGTCGTTAAGTGAAAGCCGTCGACCACTGCGTTGTGAGAGGTAGTGCCTGAAATTTGGCATTCTTGGCACTATGGATCTCAGAATACTGAATTCCGTAATGATTTCCGAAATGGAATGTGCCGTGCAACTACGTCCAAGTAGCATCCCGCGTTCAAAGTCTGTTAATTCCTGTCGTACGGCCACAATCACATCGGAAACCTTTTCAGATGCATCGGATGAGTACAAATGACAGCTCCGCCAATGCATTGCCCTATTATAACCTGTGAACGCGGTACTACCGCCATCTGTATGTGTGCATATCACTACTCCACGACTTTTGTGACCTCAGTTCACGTATTGCAGTTGTTGTACTAAGGAGTAGTCTGCTTCACACGTTGAATAAGAAGGGAAATTAACCTGTCATGCATCCCAAGAGCGGACGTAGAACATGGCAGTTGCTTCTCTTCTCTTTAAACCCCTGCTGCGTGTTGAATAGATGCAGAAACTTAGGAACGACTAGTTGAATTAATGGATTCCTATAACCCGAGCGAAATTACCCTCTCTTCGACTCGGCAGGGCTGGCGCACGCGGTCCATACTAGGGTGCGTGTGGGTCGGGAGCAGCCGCCTTCATCCATCATCGGCGGCCGGCCGGGCGTGAACCGGCAGCCGGGTGCTGACATTTCGGGACCTACCCACCCACCCACCCACCCACCTGGCGACCCGGCGTATTCTGGACGCGCCGCACCGTTCCGCTCCGCGACCTAATCCCGGAGAGAGCTCCCGTTTCGGGACTAATGGCTTCCTCGATAGCGGCCGCCAGATCGTCGCATCGGCTCGCTGACGTCACATTTCTCCCCCTATCGGCTCTCATCGTGTGCCTCTCTCGGGGCGGAATCGCACGCCATCCTTACATCGAATGACACTTTTCTGTTATCTGCGTCGTGCGAAGGCATACTTCGGAGACGTTGCTTTTCGAGAGATGGGTGGCAATCGAAAGAAACACGTTGTTAGAAGCTAGGCACGCTGCAAAACTAAATCAAAACAAAGTGAGAACTGCAGATTTATCTCCACTGAATGCGGTAAGTGTGAACACCATCCACTGCAAACAACCATGCAAAAAGGTGGAGCTCAACAGCAAAGCAAAATTCTTCGGATAGGGTGTAAAAAAACCACGTATAGAAATTTTTAGACAGTTTAGAGGCGATAGCAGAACTGTTCCTTTTTATGTGGCACAAGTATCACTGGTGTACCGTTCCCTTGTTGGGATTTATTGAAGAACTCGACGGTGGTTTTTCCTTAGACCCACGTTCATAGTTGTTCTGACTACTCCGAATCCAGTACGTTGACATAGGAATTTTGTTTGCAACACAGTTATATCTCACTGCAAGGAAACTGAAGTTTTGATTAGTGCTAGCAGTGTTCACGTCCCTGCACAAACAGTTGCATTATTATTTTTTTATTGTTATGTTTACATTAAGGTTTGTACTGATGTTTACAGGTCCTTGACCGCTGATTACACTGTAAGGCAGGGTTTCCGAACCAGTGGCACGCAACCAAATAATTTTGGCACGGGGTTAAATGAGGGATTGAGGTAGGCGAAACTAATCCAAATAATTCATTTTTTCGTCTGCCTTTGAGACCATAGTAGTAAAGTCCATCGTGAACGGGGTGTCGCTGCCAAAGCGTCATAGATGTTGTAGATGACAGATACTCGCTCAAGCTAATTCATGGTGAGTCACGGTGTACTCAAATGCGTTTGTAATAGACGGCTCAGTCGCATGAATGTGACCACCTGTTAAAAACCCGAATAACCATCTTTGTCAGCGCGAGGGCTGCGAACCCTGCTGGAAGAGTGCCAGTGAGGTTCCTGAAGGTACCGCCAGGGATGTGGAGCCACGCCGACTCCAGTGCTGCGGTCAGCTGCGCTACGTCTCTCGGTTGGGGGTGCATGGCACTAACAGCCGTATCGAGGCAGTCCCACAGATCCTGAATTGGCTTTAAATCCGGGGAGTTTGGTGGTCAGAGGAGTATGGTAAACTCAACTTGGTGCTCTTCGAACCACGCAAGCACACTGCGATGTGTGTGACACATTGCATTGTCCTGCTGGTAGGTGCCATCGTGCCAAGCAAAAACAGACTGCATGTAGAGGTGGACACGGTCCCCGAGGGTAAATACCTAAGTGTGTTGGTCCATGTGCCTTCCAGAATGACTGTATCACCCTGAGAATGCAGAAATACTTCCCCCGACAACAATTCTCCCTCCAGGTTGCAGAGTGTTTGCTTTCAGACTTTTCACGCTCTCTACGCCAACAGCCGTCTATCCGATGGAGCGTAAAACGTGATTCATCTGAAAAGGCCACCCGTCGACAATCAGCCGACGCCCAATTGCAGTACTGACGTGCAAATTCCACCCTTCGTCGCCAGTGAGCAGCAGACAGCGTGAGGGGATGAACCAGGCGCGTGCTGCGGAGGCCCTTTACGCAGCTACTTTCGCTGAATGCTCTGTTGGCAGCCCCTTGGTTGATCTGGACGGTCAGTTACCCAACAGCTGCACGTCTCCTCCGTCGTACACCCCTGTAATCTATAGTTCGTGAGGCACCACAGTTGCCTCGGCGCAGGTTTGGGATAGTAATTTTTCCATGCACGATATACTTTGACCACGGCGACACGTGAAGAGTTTACATACGTAACAGTTTCGAAAATGCTTCCACCCTAGACCCGAAAGCCAAAGACTATGACCTTTTGGACATCTGATAAATAGCTCCATTTCCACATTGCGACAATGAATGCACTGTTTTCCTCGTCCCCCCCCCCCCCCCCCCCGACATGCTTTATATACCCAACACTGCTCGTGCTGCCACCTGTCATCTGTGAGTGGGTATTGCATGTTAACGTCGAACATAGACAGTGGTCGTATTAATGTGATTCGACTGTGTAATACACCGTCTTCCGCTATTACGCATAGGTAAGCAGCTGTCAGTGTTCCGACAGCGACGACTTCCGACCTCTAACGACAAATGCCGGCCGCGGTGGTCTATGGTTCTAGGCGCTCAGTCCGGAACCGCGCGACTGCTGCGGTCGCGGGTTCGAGGCCTGCCTCGGGCATGGATGTGTGTGATGTCCCTAGGTTAGTTAGGTTTAAGTAGTTCTAAGTTCTAGGGGACTGATGATCACGGATGTTAGGTCCCATAGTGCTCAGAGCCATTTGAACCAATCTAACGACAAATACCACAGTGCCAAATTGCCGTGGCGAAAGAGCATTTACCTGTTTGTTTTTGTTTGTTGCCGCAATTACACGAAGTTAGTGCCATTTTAAAACTTTGAGTGTTGCTTAACATGGGTAGTTTGACTAAGAAATAAAAGTGCAAGTAAATTTCATAGAGAACTTCAAACTTGGTGCATTGATAAATATGGCATGATTAACAAAGGCAATAAAACGATATGTATTTTTTGTTGCGGAACATCGTCTGTAAAACTGCGCTATGAAACGAATCATAAATCTCTTAAAACCGGAGCAAAAGCAGTTCATTACATACGCTGTTAACGAGAGGAATATGTGGTCGATAAATATAAACGAATATGTTAGTAGGCATTGTCGTACCAGTGAAGCAAGTTTCTCGGCTGAAAATGTCATGCCCGGCCCGGTAAAACCTATGGCGACGGGGAATTGTTGAATTAAGTCAGCTTGGGATTAGATGCATCACCATTTCCAGATTTTGAAAATAAAGGTAAGATCACTGACCGCATCAAAGATGATTTTTCATCTAGTAACACAATAAAGGATGGAATCTTAAAACTGGCGGAAAATGTAAATAAATTAAAATAATAAAAAGAGAACTATCAAAGCGAGATTTGTGGACTGTTGAGGCGAAATTGTGTAATATTCCCAGTTATTGGATTTTATTCGCGCTTTTAAGGCTTTAATAACGATATTGTTTCCCAAAAGAAGTATTTTCCAAATTTGGAAAAAAATCCAGCAATCTAGATTTATACGAAAAGGCGTACAAGAAAAGTCACTGAAGAATGTTCTTCGTTAATACATTCTTCCATCGAGATTTTCTCGGTCGGAAGAGTTGTCGAAAGCAATAGAATATATTACGTATCCAGATGTGACTGGACAGAATTAACTGAACGTGTCTAAATTTGATCGATTGGAAATTAAAATGCAACTCATTGATTTCTATTATAGTTCAGTGCGGACTCAGTTTATTGAAACAAGAAAAAAATTTGGGGTAGTAACTGAATCAGAAAGACTATCAAGCAGTATGAGCCAAAATGCCGGCATTAAAATTATGGAAATGTGGAATTCAATTCTAGTCACATATAACTGTCTAAAGAACCTCGTGTTTGCTGGGTCGGCAGTATTTTCATCTACCTACGCATGTTAGTCACTGCTTTCTGAAATGAATAACATTTAAGTTTCGTTAAGAAACTGTTTGTCATATGACTGGAATTCAACTCGCATTCTTCTAAGGTTATAAAGTATGCGCCTAATGCAAATTATTTGGCATCGAATTTGCAACAGCAAAATCACAATATTTCCTTCATTTATACAAAAAAAATAAAACGTTCATTCTATGACTGCTGCATGTAAGGTCTATTTTATGATTGGAGTATTAAGATGGAAGTATGTAGTTTTTTTCACTAACTCATAGAGCCCTAATTTCTATCCACCATCAAATCTTAAAATATGCATGTATTGATGCACTATCGTATGTCTCAACATACACAAAATAAGCAAGGAAAAAAGAGTGATACGCGGTATCGAAATTTAGTTCTACGATTAGTTGGTGGCACGCCATGGTCATATTAAACATTTCTTTGGAAAAAAAAAGGTACGTAGATGTATAAAGGTTCGCCATCTCTGCTCTGAGGTGTCGTCGTTGAGTGACTGTAGAAGTATACAAGGTTACTTAAACTAAATCTCTAGTTGGTGTGATTAATGGCAACTTGGTCTAGATGTAGAAAAGTGTACGTAATGCAGATGGGTAGGATAAAAAAAACATCACTTAATTATCGAATACAGCATTAATAGTAAACTGAGTTGCAAAGCGATATGAAATGGAACGAGCGCATAAGGACGGTAACAGGGAAAGCGAATTTTCGTCGTCGATTTGTTGGTAGAATTTTAAGAAAGTGTGGCGCATGTGTAAAGGACATGCGTATAGAACTTATGTGCGATCCGCTCTTGGATACTGTTAGAGTGTTCGGGATGCGTTCCAAGTAGGACTAAAGGAAGATATCGAAGCAATTCAAAAGCAAGCTGCGAGATTAGATACCGATATATTCGATCAGCACGCGATTATTACGGGGATGCATCGTGAATCCAAATGGGAATCCCTGGAGGGAAGACAATGCTATTTTTGCGGAACACTAATGATAAAATTTAGAATATCGACGTTTCAGAACGATTCTACTGCCAGCAACGTACATTTCTGTGAGCACTGCGGAGAGAAATTAGGACTCTCACGGAGGCATGTAGACAATGGAACAGAAAAGGAAATGAGTGGTACAGGGTAGCCTCGGCCACGCACCACACGATGGCTTACAGAGTATCCACGTAGATGTAGGTGACCCGAGTTAGCTGACACCCATTTCATTTATGCGGGGGTCCGATGCAAAGCGGAGCAGGCAGGCGCCTGTATACAGAAGGATTTCCATGGTTGAGGTTTCTAAACCGTCTCGTATTTCAAAAACGTGAAGCTGTCTTCGTGAAACAGGACACCTTAGACCAGACCGACGGGAAGCTGGTAGACCTGACAGCGCGCGAGCGGTACGGATTGAGGAAGCTGTTTTACGGCGAACTGAGGACAACCTCAGCACTGACAGTCCATAACCAGGGAACTAAATACATTCGACGCCAACATATGGAACGTCCTGCACGAGACGCACATGCTGCCGTACAAATAATAGAAGGTAGAAGAGCTATCACCTAATGACGTTCGCCAGGAGGTGGAATTCTGAGAATGATACCTACACCAAATAGTACACATCTCTGACTACTAAACATGTGTTTTGTGTACTGACGAAGCTGCCTTCACAAGGTGAAGGGAAGCAACATCTCTAAAAAAAAAAAAGTATTTCTCACATATCTTTCTGGACAGCGACTCAGATCATCAGTAGCGTCTAACCTTCATGTATTCCTGGAGGGGATGGGGGGGGGGCTGCGCAAGGTACGTCAGTGAAATTCTTTTGTGTTCCTTCTGATGTCCTCTATACATTCTGAAATTTTGTACACTAGTTCTTTTATAGCCTTTATAATTATGTACGGTCGTTGTCATCGTATACTCTACGGAGTGGTGAGACAGCATCATATTCCTCTTCAGCTTCTTCCCGGACTCCCCTCACTGAAATTTTTCGCAAATAGTTTCTAGTGCAATCAGCTGGCTGAGCATCATCCTTTACAATTAGACTCGCGTTCATTTATAAAACTATCGTTCTGTTAAGTCAGGGAAACGTCCTATTATATGTGAAAATAGTCTAAAATTCAATGTTTCATTGACACATAAAATATTCTTTTCCAGCGCTTTTCCGGGAAAGTCGTTTGATAAATGAACACCATTCTGGTTTTAGACAATGCTCAGCTACCCGAGGTCACCAGAAGACTCCTGAGAAATTTCGCAGTATGGAGATTGAAACGTAGCATCTGCAGAAGCTGAGGAGGATTATGACACAGTCTAATTACCTAGAAGATTTGTCGTTCGAGGAATAAGGGCTAGCTTATAAGGCACAGCTCTCAGCCAAAGTACGTGTTTTGAAAGTGCCAGAATAACAGTGTGTAATTTTTTTTAATTATTTGCAACAGGTTCCATTACAATATTTGTGTGTGTGTGTGTGTGTGTGTGTGTGTGTGTGTGTGTGTGTGTGTGTGTGTGTGTGATGATGATGATGATGATGATGATGATGATGATAAAAGAAGGGAAAGAGTGAAACCTGGTACCGGCACGTTGCCTGCTCCTCGGTAATATCTCCTAGGGGGCCGACAAGCTTAACGTCTCCATCCGACGGACGGATAACTTTCATGACACGTTGCGGAGAGGTTTGGTATTTAAACTATGACGGTGGCGAAGTTGTTAACTGTTTCACTGAGAAGGGACTATTCTGAGAGAAATTGCCGAGGGCGGAATAATTATCATAGAAAGTCATTGTCTTCTACGTTGTTGTTCGTCTTCTAGACTATTTCAGCCTGAGAAAATTCTCCAGAAGAGTGCTATGAAAATCGTAATAGATCGTTTAGGTGTGCCAATGTGACGTGTGTTCCAACAGTGAAAACCCAGAAACTGGAAGATCTTAAGCTTCCCTGAAAGGTACCATTTATCTTAGTTCAGGCCCATGGTCTTTTTAGCGCGGAAAACATCATATACTTTTCATTGCGGCAAATGTTTCTAAAACCTGTTTTCAGTATTTGCTGACATAACCTAATTTCTCGGAGAGGAGACCACCCGTAAGTGAATCCGATCAGAATGAGCGAGCGGCACTTTACATCTCGGCTAAATGATTTAAAAAAAATTAAAACCTGTTTTCAACGACACGAGCTGTTGATTAAACATTCATTTCGAATTCATTATGCCATCAGTTTCGACTTAACGCCGTTTAAGTGTGACGTAGCATGACCTATCGTGTACTGTAATTAGATTTTCGCCAGCGAGTGAGTCACGGTACATGGCGCGCAGAGAACGCCCACGCCCCTCACTTCAGCCCAGAATCGAGCGGGTAATCGCACTTTACCAAAATTGTTGCAAAGTCGCTGATAAATTAACCTCACTTCGTTGTGCTGGCTAAACCGGAACACTTTGTTCACAGACACCATTCTTGTAACAATAATAATAATAATAACAATATTAATAATAGGGAGAAGTGTCTTAGTAGCGCAATCCACAGAACGCCTGTTGAAATGCCCATCCGGACCTTCCTGAATTTTTAAGTTACCTTAATTAATAACTAAGGGTTTTTGTAAAAAAAATCTAGAATGATGGGCAAACTGACGAGTCCGAGTTTCAACTCAAGACTTGTTCCTTCAACGTCCCCTCTGCTACTTATTACTCAAGTGCAACGCACTTGATTCAAGAAATAAAATAATCATTGTGCGTGGAAACTTTGTTAACAATAATTAGTAACATTTCCAAAGAAAGCAGCTGGGAATTCACGTTACACGATTCTCAGAATCAAAGGCGAACCTAAGTTAGGAGGGTGACATGAACCCATACCTATCTTAAAGAAATCCATTCCACGTTCTCAGTTAAAGTACTTTTCCTAAGAATAGTGTGTCCGTCTAGGGTTAACATCTTCCACTAGTAATCAGAACGTCCTATGTCTCGCGTTAGATCCCAAGTACTGTTTAAATTCTGGATAAAAATCCTCAGCAATGGCGGCTGCAGACTAAGGAGTCATCTTTGTCAAATAGAGCGGAGGAGCGGAGAGAGTTTCAGGGCAACCTCTTACCCTTGGGGGTGGGAAACTGCTCTTAAAAGGTGGAAGAATCAGCAGTGAACAACGGCGTGGGGATACAGAAGAAATTGGAAAGCACTGCATTAAAGACAGGGGACATGTGGCCTTTAATTGATCAAGTGTCGTGATGATCTCACCATTCGTAGATGGTTCCAAATGAGTCACTTCCTTCAGATTTCCGGGAGGGGGCTACCAGCGGAGAGGTGACCACGAGAAAAAGAGAAAGGGTAACGTGATAGGGAAGCTATAAAATCTGAACAGGAAAATACGGATGCTCATTCTAGATATAGTGGGGTCAGTAAATTGAAATGGAAAGGTGGTCAGTATTTCTGGTCAGATGAGTATTGGGTCATACCAACAGGAGCCGCTGAAAATGGTATAGTGGAACTGGTATTTGTTATGAATAGGAAGTTAGTACATGGAGTGATATGGTTTTTGTCATCATAATCGACAGCAAACCAGCATCAACAACAATAGTTTAGGTATACATGCCGGCGTTATAACCTGGAGATCAAGAGGACGAGAAAGTATGAGGATATTGAACGCATAATTCAATATACAAAGGGAGATGATAATCTAACAAACGCGTGGGGGGAATCGGAACGCGTTAGTAAGCGAACGAATTGAAAGAGTAGTTAGGGGAAGTTACGGACTGGGTAGTGGGAATGACAGAGGAGAAAGACTGACTTCTGCAATAAATTTCCGCTAGTAATAGCGAAAGCACTGTTCAAAAATCAGAAGAATAGATGATATGCTTGGAAAACGCCTGGAGGCACGGGAAAATTGGAATTGGATTACATCATGACCAGACAGAGATTCCCAGGAGGAAATGTAGACTCAGATCAGAATTTCGTAATGGTGAAAAGTAGGCTGAAGTTCAAGCAAATAGACCGGAAGAATCAATGCACAAAAAAGTGGGCCGCAGAAGTATTGAGGAATAAATAGTTGAAGTTCTCTAATGCTGTAGATAGTTCGATAAAGAATACCACAATAGGCAGTTCAGTTGAAGAAGAATGGGCATCACAGAATCACAGAAGTTTGCATGACAGTTATAAACACCGGAAGGTACCTGCGAAGACACCATGGGTGACAGAAAGCGAGCTAGCACGGGTAATGAGTGTATTCCTGGCGAAAAAAGTCTAGTAGTATCAAACCAGGGCTTTAATTTGAAGAAAAAAAATTGTGTAAATGTACGCCTGGCGCACAGCATTGTGTGGAAGTGAATCATGGACTATGGGAAAAACGGAAAAGAAGACGTAGTGGTTGAGATGTGAAACGAGAAGGTTCCCCGCAGTATTGACAAAGAAAGGAACATAAGGAAAACACTGACAAGAGACAAGATGATAAGACACATTTTCGACATCAGGGGATAAGTTCCACAGTTCTGCAGAGAGCTGTAAAGGAAAAAAGTTGTAGGGGAAGACAGAGATTGAAATACATCCAACAAACAATTGAAGACGTAGGGTGCAACTGCTACTCTGGGATGACGAAGTTTGCACAAGAGTGTGCGGTTTATTTACCATCCAAGTCCTAAAGTACGTGTCACAGTGTGGCGAAGAAACAATAGGCACGATAATGTCTTTTTGAGAGTCTTATAAGCCTCCACAATCTGTTCCGGCTTGTACCTGTTAAATAAGCCTGGATAGTTCAGAATATATCGCTTATTTTGATTAGAATTTTAGTGCATGTGTGTCATCGTTTATTATTCTAGCATATTTTCATTCTGTATTCGGACTGTTCACCCATTGTAGGTGATGGAGTATTCTGCATTGAATAGTAGCGTCATTACACAAGATACTAAACGTTGATCCCTCTTTAGCATTTTCACTTATTTGTTTCTGGTACCAGTTATTCTGTCATTTGCTATCTGTGATTAGTTATTCTGTTTTGAAACTAAAGCAGGCTGAAAGTTTTACATTGTATCTACGCTTGTAACAATTTTACAACTAATTTCGTAAGTCTGCTTCTTAATTTAACCGCATTCTGAGTACGATCTCGTTAACTTTCTCTCAAATGCACCTGTTGCTTATATCTTGGTGTAAATGCGAAAACATGTGTTAACCATTAGACATAATTATTTGGGGCTGTTGTCTCCTTGAACGTTTTCCGTTTTGATTTTCTGAAAACACAATAAAATAATGAGAAAAGACGAAATTTGGCATGTACAACACTTTAAAGTACATACCCACACATCATTTAACTCTGGGGTCGAAATTGATACACACTGAGCTTTTGGGCTTGGGAATTAGGATCGTGTTTCTGGTATTTAGAAGAAATTGACGAGGCTAAAGAGTCCACATCTCACTTTCTTGTGTCTTTAGCGAATGTATATATCGTTACACTTAATATTTTCACAGTATCACTTTATGCTGTCATGAGTTGCCTCCATCACTGTTAGATGAGCAGAGCCTGCCACCCGACCTAGAGTCCCGCATGCTTCTAGCTACCCCGATAGCTTATATTGAAGTCACTTGCAGCGGATAACAGCCCTTGGAACCACAGAACTTATTCTTCAGCGCTTATCATCCCATTGTTTTCTGCCCAAGTTTATACCACGATCTATACTTCGGTTTTGTTGTGTGTAATATATCTCTCGCTTCTTCCTTTCTCGTAAGTAATATTTCGCTTCATTCTTTCTGATTAAAGCGTCGAAGATGCACTTGTGTAGTATTCTTAAAGAAGCACGTAAGTATTTTTGTATATTGGAAAAACACGCCCCAGTACACCCTTCTAAGGCTTATTCAAATCTAACTGTTAATACCCTGCGCTACCGTACAGTTACAGCGTAGTTGCGGAGACAAATACAGTTTCGTGATATGCCGTTTTATATTGCGGCTGTAGGTGGGTGAAACATATTTTGGCCAATAGTAGCAAATGCAATAAAACATAGATCCCGTTAACGAGAACTTTAGACATGAAACTTTTGCTTTTGGTCAGTACGCAGTCTCAAGTACACTACTGGCCATTAAAATTGCTACACCAAGAATAAATGCAGATGATAAACGGGTATTCATTGGACAGATATATTATACTACAACTGACATGTGATTACATTTTCACGCAATTTTGGCGCATAGATCCTGAGAAATCAGTACCCAGAACAACCACCTCTGGCCGTAATAACGGGCTTGATACGCCTTGGCATTGAGTCAAACTGAGCTTGGATGGCGTGTACACGTACAGCTGCCCATGCAGCTTCAACACGATACCACAGTTCATCAAAAGTAGTGACTGGCGTATTGTGACGAGCCAGTTGCTCGGTCACCATTGACCAGACGTTTTCATTTGGTGAGAGATCTGGAGAATGTGCTGGCCAGGGCAGCAGTCTAACATTTTCTGTATCCAGAAAGGCCCATACAGGACCAGCAACATGCGGTCGTGCATTATCCTGCTGAAATGTAGGGTTTCGCAGGGATCAAATTAAGGATAGAGCCACTGATCGTAACGCATCTGAAATGTAACGTCCACTGTTCAAAGTGCCGTCAATGCGAACAAGAGGTGACCGAGACGTGTAACCAATGACACCCCATACCATCACGCCGGGTGATACGCCAGTATGGCGATGACGAATTCACGCTTCCAATGTGCTTTCACCGCGATGTCGCCAAACACGGATGCGACCATCATGACGCTGTAAACAGAACCTGGATTTATCCGAAAAAATGACGTTTTGCCATTCGTGCACCCAGGTTCGTCGTTGAGAACACCATCGCAGGCGCTCCTATCTGTGATGCAGCGTCATGAGTAACCGCAGCCATGGTCTCCGAGCTGAAAGTCCATGCTGCTGCAAACGTCGTCGAACTGTTCGTGCAAATGGTTGTTGTCTTGCAAACGTTCCCATCTATTGACTCAGGGATCGAGACGTGCCTGCACGATCCGTTACAGCCATGCGGATAAGATGCCTGTCATCTCGACTGCTAGTGATACGAGGCCGTTGGGATCCAGCACGGCGTTCCCTATTACCCTCCTGAACCCACCGATTCCATATTCTGCTAACAGTCATTGGATCTCGACCAACGCGAGCAGCAATGTCGCGATACGATAAACCGCAATCGCGATAGGCTACACTCCGACCTTTATCAAAGTCGGAAACGTGATGGTACGCATTTCTCCTCCTTACACGAGGCATCACAATAACGTTTCACCAGGCAACGACGGTCAACTGCTGTTTGTGTATGAGAAATAGGTTGGAAACTTTCCTCATGTCAGCACGTTGTAGGTGTCGCCAACGGCGCCAACCTTATGTGAATGCTCTGAAATGCTAATCATTTGCGTATCACAGCATCTTCTTCCTGTCGGTTAAATGTCGGATCTGTAGCACGTCATCTTCGTGGTGTAGTAGTGTTAATGGCCAATAGTGTATATTCATACTACACCGCAATAATATTTTTATTGATTTAGTATATTATTATTATGATGATGATGATGATGATGATGAATCAGGTTTCTTGTCCATAACTTCCTTTCAACAGCGTACGTATTGTTCTACTTGAATCGGTTTTTAATTTGTGTCTTCCTGGCAGATTAAAACCGTGTGCCGCACCAGAACTTGGAGGCGCAGTCATAGTCCTTCACGGACAATTGGTCTACCGGCCGCACTATCCTGACATTACTCACCATCCTGTCGCACAGCTTTACTTCTTCCAGTATCTCTTCTCCTGCCCCTGAACTTCATACAAGTTCACTGCATCCCTTGCGGAACTAGCACTTCTGGAGTAAACATTATTGCAGAGAGGTGGCTTTGCAACAGCATAAGGGATCGTTTCTAGAGTGAATTTTCACCTTCCAGCGCTGTATGGGCTGATCCGAAACTTCCTGATCGAGCACACAGTTTCTGTTGCATTCAGAAAATACTACTGGCTGAATAAAACAGTCCACGTCACTTATTGGAATTTTGTTATTTGCTACGACGTTCCGGCCACTGACGTCATTAGATATCAAAAAAACTTAGAACTTATAAAAGAAGGTTCTGTGTCAGTATTAAAAACTACGCCTAATCCGATTTTTGGTACTGACACTGAACCTTCTCTAATAAGTTCTGAGCTTTCAATTATATGATGATATCTTTAACCTAATCGTCTTAATAGGTAAAGAAATTCTTACAAGCTATCTACACGTTTTTATTAACAAAATATACTCAGTGATCTCGGACTCAAATAGGAAATTCATTTACTACATTAGTGATTTAAATAATGCAATTCTCGTCTAACATGAATGTCTCAGGAAATGAAGTCTCGTACCTCCGCACGTAGTTGCCGTTATTCAGATGGATTGCTTGCACGCAGCTACTGTACAGCCTCGTCTAAGGACCAGGTAAATTTCGGCAAACTATGGCAGCGCAAATTACCATAATTTACAATAATTTGTTAAGAGGAAATACACGAAACTTATTTTGAAGGTGAAAGTGATGGATGGCAATCTTGTTAAAATTTCACTTTGAACACTGGTCTAGTTCAAATGGTTCAAATGGCTCTGAGCACTACGGGACTTAACATCGGAGGTCATCAGTCCCCTAGAACTCAGAACTAACTAACCTAAGGACATCACACACATCCATGCCCGAGGCAGGATTCGAACCTGCGACCGTAGCAGTCGCGCGGTTCCGGACTGAAGCTCCTAGAACCGCTCGGCCACTGATCTAGTCCTGACTGTAGTCGATGATGGCTGATCTAACTAATGGAAGGTCCATTGCGGCTCCTCTGGGTGGCGATCATACGGCATTGATGGTCCGGAGTCCTCACTTGACGAAGTTCGGCCGCCGAGTTGCAAATCTTCTCAGTTGACGCCACATTGAGCGACTTGCATGTCGATGATGATGGAATGATGATACAGACAACACAAAACGCAGTCTCTGAGAGGAGAAAATCTCCGACCCGGCTGGGGACCGAACCGGGGCCCGCCAAATCACAGTCAGACATATTGACCGCTCAGCTAAGGGGGCGGATTGAGGCACAGTGTTCGTTCTGTCGAAGTAGCTGTTGAGACACTGTGTAACCGTGCGTCCACTTACATCCACATTTGGCGGATAATACCCACTTATGAACTATTTGCGGGACGTAAGGCGGGAACATAACATAGTCCCTTTTGTTTCCTTCTTCTGTGGTATTTTACCATAACTATGTTGCGCCTTATTGGAGGCTGCAGATGCCGTTTCGGCCCCCTTTCCGTGTATGGCTGTATCTCGTATCTTGGCGAGGATAAAGCAGAATGAAAATTCTGCCTGTAATTTTTGAAAATCACTTCCATAAGATCCCCACTACTTTCGGCTGACACAGCCCTAATGTTTCCTGACATTAAGCGATCATCTATATGATCCATAATTCTGATTTGTTAGTTAGCCTATCTGTTTCGAGCTCTTGCGGGTCTGTTTTGAGCTGTTGCTCATACTCTAACCCTTGTTCGTTTCTTTTACTTTCTGAGGGTTTTCATTCCAACTGATGGCTGAGTAATTTCAGAAAGCGCCTCATTATCAATTATGAGAAAAGAGGCTGATACTTTTGACGGAATAAAACAGGCTTTGACGTGATCTGATGAACTGAAAAAAATGCGAAACCTGCTTCTAAACACCTGGATTTGATTTAAAGGAATTTCTTTCGAAATGCTGTATCCTACTATGTCTCTTGCTTTATAAAGGTTTTCGGTAATAACTGCAACGAGTCGCTACTCGACATCTGGTTGTAGTTACGAGGGTCACTCCAAAAGAAATGAACACCATGTTTGTAAAAATACAGTTTTCATTCTGCATGTGTAAAAGTTTTACAGTGTGTAGATACATTCTTCCCGCTTGTTTTCAAACTTAGTTCAACCTGTTCCCATGAGTGGCGCCGTCACAGCATGTTTTTTAGATGGCTGCTACACTTGACGTTCGTCAGAAGCAGCTTTCTGTCATAGAATTCCTGTGCTGTGGAAACGAGACATTGGGAAACATCCACAAGAGGTTGAAAAAGGTGTATGGAGATGCTGCTGTCGATCGCAGTACAGTTAGTCGGTGGGCAAGCAGGTTACGTGATGAAAGCGGGCACGGCAATATTGAGGATTGTTCTCGCAGCGGCAGACGTCGTACTGCACACACTCCAGACAATGTGCAGAGTGTTAACGAATTGGTGACTGCTGATAGACGCATCACAGTGAACGAATTGTCACGCCACGTTGGGATAGGGAAAGGAAGTGTTTGCAAAATACTGAAAGTGTTCGCGTTAAAAAAGGTTTGTGCCATGTGGGTTCCCAGGATGTTGACAGTGGCTCACAAAGAAACAAGAAAAATGGTATGCAGCGAACTTTTGCAACAGTACGAGAATGGTGGAGATGTATTTCTTAGAAGAATTGTGACAGGTGATGAAACATGGCTCCATCATTTTTCACCAGAGACGAAGAGGCAATCAATGGAGTGGCATCATGCAAATTCACCCAAGAAAAAAACATTCAAAACCACACCTTCTGCTGGAAAAGTTATGGCTACGGTTTTTTTCGATTCCGAAAGACTCTTGCTTGTGGACATCATGCCAAGTGGAACCACCATAAATTCTTATGCATGTGTGACAACACTGAAGAAACTTCAAGCTCGACTGAGTCGTGTTCGACCACATCGGCAAAAGCAGGATGTTTTGCTGTTGCACGACAATGCACGGCCACATGTCAGTCAAAAAACCATGGAAGCGATCACAAAACTCGGATGGACAACACTGAAACACCCGCCTTACAGTCCTGACCTGGCTCCATGTGACTATCATCTCTTTGGGAAACTGAAAGACACTCTTCGTGGAACAAGGTTTGAAGATGATGACTCCCTCGTGCACGCTCCCAAACAGCGGCTCGAACAGGTTGGTCCAGAATTTTACTGTGCGGGTGTACAAGCGCTGGTCCCAAGATGGCGTAAGGCAGTTGAGAGGGATGGAAATTATCAGGATAAATGAAGCTGTAACTCTTTCAGACATGTAGAATAAAAGATGGCTTTTAAAAAAATAGTGTGCGCTTCTTTTGAGTGACCCTCGTATTTCTGAAAGCCTTTATTCATCGCAGCCGCAGTGTTGCATATCTATATGGATAAAAACTATTTTTCCCCTTTCCTTCGTTTATGCTTTCTCTATCAGAATAAAAACATTCTAAAGCTAAGATAGCATAAATATATATATTTTTTTTTTTTTGCTATAGCAAACAGTTTCGGCAGACTTCGCTTTTGTTTTCAGTTGTTCACAATTTTTTTTATGAAATGTGTTCATTTTGAGTCGAAACCTCACGCCAAGTTGTCATGGTACTGGATAAAATGTAGCACA
This sequence comes from Schistocerca serialis cubense, assembly GCF_023864345.2. Taxonomy (NCBI): domain Eukaryota; kingdom Metazoa; phylum Arthropoda; class Insecta; order Orthoptera; family Acrididae; genus Schistocerca; species Schistocerca serialis. The sequence goes on from NC_064638.1 coordinate 715,343,703, forward strand.
TTATACAAAGGCTTATCACAAATAAAACATTTGAAATCAAAAAGCACCTTGTGCACAGGCGATGTTCATACATGTAGTGCTCACAGACGATTGTTACGCCATAAATAATTGTGCTTCTATGCCTTTTATTATCTACTCTATTATTATGACGTTGGTATCATGTGTGAACGCTACATATATGGACATGGCCATGTGCACGAGGTGCTTTTTGTTTTAAGTGTTTTATTTACGCCGGCCGCGGTGGTCGAGCCGTTCTAGGCGCTTCAGTCAAGAACCGCGCGACTACTACGGTCGCAGGTTCGAATCCTGTCTCGGCCATGGATGTGTGTGATGTCCTTAGGTTAGTTAGGTTCAAGCGGTTCTAAGTTCTAGGGGACTGATGACCTCAGATGTTAAGTCCCATAGTGCTCGGAGCCATTTGAACCATTTTGTTTTATTTACGACAAATTGTTTGTATAATGTGATAAATTTTGTGCACCAACTGACACCGTGACGTGATGTTCCAACTCTAAATGAACATTTTATAACAAACATTTTTGAAGACCTGAAGATGACAGCAAATCCTGTCGAAACAGGTTGTTGTAAATAAAGAAATATGTATGCGATCTCTGCTTTATACAGTTTTTACCAAGCAAAAAATTCAGTCTTCGAGAATACATAGAAGTGTAGCTGTAGTTAGTAACAGGCGGTTGAAGAACGCCAAGGCAGTGTTGGGACCGGGCGCGGGCAGCCAGGGGGTGGCCCCACGGGACGGGAGGTCAGCGGCAGACGCCGTGCCGCGGCACGCGAGCGCCTATCGGCCATCGGCGCCGCTGCGGAAGCTCGGGCTACCTGCTGGCGTGCAGATGGAGGCCGCGATACGACGCCGCCGGTGGCTGCATTAATCACGGACACGGCGCGCCGGCGCCCAGCAAATCCGGGCGCGCTTCGGAAACAACCGGCCACCACTGAGCGCCCCAGCTCTTGCCGCCAACTGTAAGACCCCTTTACGCATTAATTTAGAGGTACCAACATGAAATTTTTTTTGGCAACATCAGTGATATCATTCGTAATCGGAATGGTTTTAATTACAAGGAATGCATAATTCTAAAAAGAACTTAGAAGGGATCCAGCATACTTCTAAAAATAACAGAAGGGATCCAAGTCGAAGGGAGGACCTGGCATATCTAGCCTACGCGGATGATATCTGCTTAATCAGTGGCTCTGAGTAAGAATTGAAGAAAAAAAAAAAAAAAAGGCCAGGACACTGGAGATGGCTACCGGCAAATTCGGGCTACTCACAGATGAAGGCAACACGGATTACCTCGTTACGACCCAGCGTCGGAATCAGGATTCTCAACAGTGACACTCTCTGCGGGTGGAAGACGAGTCCTACGAGAATGTCTGTGATTTTAAATACCTTGCAGCGCTTCTCACGAATTCGTCATACGAAGTGGAGCTAAACTACAGGATCTACATCTACATTATTGCTTTGCTATTCACGCGTAAGTACCTGGCAGAGGTTTCTCAACCCACCTTCAGACTATTTCTCTGCTGTTCTACTCTCTAAGAGCACGAGGGAAAAATGAAAACTTAAATCTTTTCGAGGGAGCTCTGATTTTTCTTATTTTATTACAGCGCTCATTTCTCCCTTTGCAGGGCGACAGTAAATGCTTTCACATTCACGGGAGAAAGTTGGTGATCGAAATTTCGGAACAGATCTCACCTCAGAGAAAAACGCTTTGCTTTGATGATTGCCATCCCAACTCACTTATCACGTCCGTGACACTCTTTCCCCTATTTTGTAATACTACAAAACGAGCTCCCCTTCTTTGAACTTTCCTACGCGTTAAAGATCCTATTTAGCGCAACATTACTCTAGCAGAGGAAGAACAAGCGTATTGTAGCCAGTTTCTGTACATTAGACCTAATGTATCTTCTAGACTAAACTAACTTAACTCCGTCCGAACAGGCCTCAGAAGGCCCAAAGGTATTCGCCGACCGCCATGTCGTCGTAAGCCTATTGGTGGTGGTGGTGGTGGTGGTGGTGGTGGTGGTGGTGGTGGTGGTGGTGGTGGTTAGTGTTTAACGTCCCGTCGACAACGAGGTCATTAGAGACGGAGCGCAAGCTCGGGTTAGGGAAGGATTGGGAAGGAAATCGGCCGTGCCCTTTCAAAGGAACCATCCCGGCATTTGCCTGAAACGATTTAGGAAAATCACGGAAAACCTAAATCAGGATGGCCCGAGACGGGATTGAACCGTCGTCCTCCCGAATGAGAGTCCAGTGTGCTAACCACTGCGCCACTACGCTCGGTCTAAGCCTATTGGCGTCATTGGATGCGGACATGGGGCATGTGGTCAGCACACCGCTCTCGCTGCCGTTGTCAGTTTTCGTGATATTTCTCAACCAACCAGCTCCTGAATTTGCCTCGCAAGGGGTGAGTGCACACCGCTTGCCAAAAAGCGCTCGGCAGGCCAGACGGTCAGCCCTCCAAGTACTAGCCAATCCCAACAGCATTTGACGTCGGTGATCTGACGGCCGTTGGCGATTTATGTTCTAAGCGTTCTGCCTGTAAAACATAGTCTTTGGTCTTCCCTTCAGCACTGTCTGTGTGATGATTCCAACTTTAGTTGTTCCTAATTGTGATTCCTAGGTATTTAGTCGAAATGACAGCCTTTAGGTTTGTGTGATTTAAAATGTAATTGAAATAACGGAATTTTTTTGTACTCCTGTGGATGACCTCACAATTTTCCTTATTGAGAGACAGTTGTCACTTCTCGCACCATTCAGATACCGTATGTAAGTCACTTTGCAATTGGTTTTGATCTTCTGATGACGTTACTAGACGGTAAATGACAGCTTCATTTGAAAACAGTCGAAGAAGGCTGCCCAGATTCTCTCGTAAATTATTGATGCAGATTTGGTAAAGCAGGGGGCGCGTAACGCTTCCGGGCGAATGCCGGATATCACTTACCTTTTACTCGATGACGTTCCGCCGACTACGTACTGTAGTCTTTCTCAGAGGAAATCATGGATCCAGTCGCACAACTGAAACGATACTCCATAGGCACGCAGTTTGATGAGAAGTCTGTTGTAAGGAACGACGTCTAAAGCCTTCAGGAAATCTAGAAGTATGGAATTAATTTGAGGTCTCCTGTGGATAGCACTCATCAATTCTTGCAGATAAAGAGCTGGTTGCGTTTCACAATAATTATATTTTATAAATCCGTGCTGACAGTGTGTCAGTAGACCGTTACTATCGAGGTAATTCGTAACTTCGGACGCAGTGTATGTTCCAAAATCTTACTGCATGCAGGCAAAAAGCCAATGCTTCTACAGTGTAACGCAGCTGCTTCGGTCCAGTTGCCTTTCGAGACAGTTTCAGATTCGGCTGTATAAAACCGTAAGTACTGTACGGCTGTGAGACGTGGCATATTGGTAAGCAAGACTGTCATAAACTTCTCTTATTTGAGACAAAAGTGCTGCGGAAGATCTTTGGTCTGATTTTGGATGAAAACACCAGATACTGATGAATGGAGGATCAGAGGCAACCATGAGCTATATGAACTGTACCGAGATGCCGATATAGCAGGAATCATAAGATGCAAGCGAATTCAGTGTACCGGACATATGGCTCGGATGGGAGACGAAGGTGGCCATGGAAACTCCTAGATTTAATCCCCACTGGTAGGACGTCCTCGAGGAACGACCAAAGAAGAGGTAGATGGCCTCCGTGAAGACCTGCAACTGTCAGCAATAGATGTGGAAGGATGGCGCTTGGAAGTGATGGGTGGAAAACAAAGGGGAAGGAAATACGTATCAGGGCTTGGCACAGTGGGCATGATCGCGTAAAAAGTAAGTAAAGTAATACAGGCAGTGGATTAGCGACTTTCCTCATCTCTCGCATGATTGTAGTACCTACTTAATTTAGATCGTCCTGTGATAAAATGCGGAAAGTAAAGTGTACCTGGAAATAAACACTCTCCAAGAATAGGAATTATCAAACAGGAGCTTATGAAACACAATTTTTTTGTTATCAACGCAGAAAATATAAATAAGAAGTGAAGGCCAGTAAGAACACAAGGAATAAAACGACAGCATGATGTGAAAGAATAGTGATAACAGAAACAGAAACAAATAGGAATGAAATTAGGGATACAATATTCGTTTGTCAGTATCGAACAAAGGAAAATAACTATTACATGATTATGCCTGTAATTTTGCTCGAAGGAGGAGGATTAGAAAAAAATCAAATGGCTCTGAGCACTATGGAACTTAACATCCGAAGTCATCATTCCCCTAGAACTTAGAACTACTTAAACGTAGCTAACCTAAGGTCATCAAACACATCAATGCCCGAGGCAAGATTCGAACCTGCGACCGTAGCGGTCGCGCGGTTCCAGACTGAAGCGCCTAGAACCTCTCGGCCACATCGGCCGGCGAGGATTAGAGATTAATTTCCTGTCGAAGTCATTGGAAACGAGACCCTAGTTCAATTAGAAAACGAAGAAGAAGAAAGACCTATTGTAACACTGTTCAAAAAAATATCCTGGCATTCTCCTTTAATAATTTGGAGGAAAAACGAAAAACAACTGGATCGCCGGACAAGAATGTGAAGTCTTGCTTCTCTTGTATAGTTGCACATATGTTATTTACTGCCCAGCCTCGCTTCTAATAGTGGTGACAGCTGTATGCCTTTGTATCGTATGTTCCAAAAATTGTATTAAATAGTGAGCAATACTTTTGATAGAGAAGTTGGCACACCTTCTTACGTATAAAACTGGAGATCAATTTCGTGTTATGATCATGGTTCTCTCGCATCCTAGCTGCCTTTCCGACGTACGTCGTTACACAACACCAATGTGAGAAATTGATAAGAAGAGTGGAACAGAAGCTCTCTGGCCGCGAAATAATCTAATATACAGGGTAATCGGAAATTTACTGTGCGATTACAATGTGTGTTCGAAATTACGTTAATGGGCGGCTCTACAAAAAGAACCTGCTCAGTTTTATTGGAAAACACGTTTTGTAGACCGGTTTGCGATATTCTTCTATGTACACCGTTACCTCAGTTTTACGTCACAGAGCTTACGTAGGCGATTGCAATACACTACAGATTTTGTTGCTCCCAAAGAGAAATGTCTGGTGGAGTAAGGTCTGGTGAGCCTGCGGGTCATAGGTTTTCTTGAGATGAAATGTTCGTCAAAAAACTCCTGCAGAAGACGCAAGTGTCGTTAGCGGTTTGCGTAGTAGCTCCATCTTGTTGAAACCGCGAGTAGCTGATTTTGTCTACCTTCAGCTAACCAGTGGAATCATGGATCATTAAACAGCGACTTTCACTGTTCACAGTTTCTTCAAGGTATAAAATGCGCCCTCTAGATATTGCTACCCACACTCGAATTTTCTGATAACGCAATCGCATTTCAAGCACAGCACGAGGACTCTCCACTGACCATAATCGTGCTGCGTGTGTTAACATGGCCAGAGAGGTGCAACCTGGCCGTGTCTGTCTAGAGGTGACATGGGGAAAGTAAATGGTATTCCTCTCAATAAAAGATATGAACTGTCTGCAATAACGGATTAGTTTTTTATGATTTGCATCTTTCTTTCTTGCACTGCTGTTGCTTTACGCCGGAAAGATTTCAATGATTGCCTAACCGCTTTATGTGCGTTTGCAAGCTCAATGTCTGTTTCTTGCTCCAACCTGATTTTGCTGGGCTCTGCTTTATAGAGTCATAAAATACCCAGCAGCGTCCGTTCGATCAGTCCAGGTGGTCTTCCAGTTCGTCCCGCATTTGACGCACCTTGTCTCTCGAAATTTATCTGTAAGTTGACAAACGAAGAGATGCAGCTGTTACCGGAAATTTTTCGTCGAATACCTTCTTGGCGAAATACGTGTTCAACAAGAAAAATATGTTCGTCAATTGAATGCTTCATAATTTATAAACAAATCGAACATCTAAAGACTACACATCGCATTCAGTAGTCTTCGTCAACTGAACCAAACAATTATATAATATGCAGCAGTAGAATGAATTAAAAAAGAAAAAGATCGCTTATCTATGAAAAAACGTAATCTGTCAACATGTGTTGTGCCAACTTTGTTTCGACCTTCCAACATAATCTAGATCCATAGTCCAGTACACATCGATTTCCAGAACACACTGTATAAGAAGTACACGCTGAGGAGGGATCAGTATTAAGTCGTCTCTGTACGTACGTTTGAAGTGACTATGAGCAATGCCATACTTTTGAAACATGAAGCATGTAGTCAAATGATTTCACTAACGTATGAAATAGGTGTAACGCGGACTACCACAGTATTTGGACTCAAGGTCGTCGCACGTATCTACAGTACTTTATGAAATCGCGATGGCTGTCATGCTATATAGTAATGTTGGAAAACGGAGAGAAGTGCTAATTCTTTTATGTAACGACATTCTTTGGAACAAATAAAAAAATGTAATCGTGGTTTTGATAAAATTTAACATTCAAATAAACGCGTCTGTTTGTTGTCAACGAGGAAGCTGATTGCGCGAGGGACACCTTCGGCAGTGAAACGCTACGAGTCGTAAAACTTGAGACGAGGGAAGCGTCCCGGACTGCCACCTTTATCCTTCCTGATTGTATTTCTTGTTGCTACGAGGTTAGCCCTCAACTAGATTACATCTTGATTAACCCCACAGCGGGGCCCCGTCGTTCGCTGGAAGATGAAATTTCCCCACTGCTCTGCAGCGGAACCCCAATTACTTGCGGAACAGTTTCACAATCACAAGGTGCTGTCTTTATGACCAGTTTGATCTGCTGTTTTTCATTGCCTCGTACATGGATATACCAACATAAACGCAGTTCTTTCATTCCTGTTGTTCTAGTAGAAAGTGTTACGGGCGAGATTGCTAGCTGATGATTGATAGAAAACCTATTCTTACAGATTTCGATGATTCGTAATACTTATTGTACCAGATACTAGCAAAGGTAACATCCTTAATGTAAAAAAAAGAGAAAAAAAGAAAAATGGGACATAAAACTAAAAGAAACATAACTTTTGAGATCACACACAGCGTTTCGAAAAGTGTATTTCAATAGCGAAACGCATGAGGTATTGCGAAACAGATGGGTTTGCACAGCGATGGGAGATATGTGTTTTTATAAACTGTCTAACATTTATATGTGGCAATGAAAACCTATGGTAAAAGTTTTCAGAATTTAGGAGTAGTGCTTTAACAGAATACGCCACGTAATAACATAATGCGTAGCGGTCATTTTAACAGTTTTATACGACTTCGGCCCGTATGTGCATGAGAAGAAACCCACAAGTATTTGTGTTTGAGCGTAAATTACCAGCATTGTAGAGTTCGTATGGGAACTTTGTGGAGCCTTAGTTATCCTCGCTGCATGCGCCATAAGTTGGTATCGGCACGAGCCGATCGTGTTGGCGTCGAATCAGAATTACTGCAACTGCAACATTTCTAACAAGCGCTTTACAAGAAAAACGTTCATACCATGTGTGTTATATTTCATCCTTGGAAATTCCGTCCAGGATACGGCCCTATCTACACCTCCCTCATGAACATCGCTTCTAAATGCATTTCGTAAACACACACACACACACACACACACACACACACACACACACAGAGAGAGAGAGAGAGAGAGAGAGAGAGAGAGAGAGAGAGAGATGTTGCATTCAGAAGCTGCAGATCATTAATTCCTGTGCACAGTCCTGATTTAAATTTCACATAGTTTTCCTGGTAAGTTACGGCTAATATGAAAATTGCAATTTCAGCTAGACCAGAGGCTCGTCCATATTCTGTCGATTTTGAAGAGACATCAAGCTCTTCAAAGAAATGGTTCAAATGGCTGTAAGCACTATGGGATTTAAAATCTGAGGTCGTCAGTCCCCTAGACTTATAACTACTTAAACCTAACTAACCTAAGGACATCACACACATCCATGCCCGAGGCAAGATTCGAATCTGCGACCGTAGCAGCAGCGCGGTTCCAGACTGAAGCGCCTAAAACCGCTCGGCCACAGCGGCCGGCATCAAGCTCTGACATACCTTCCACCATCTGCACGTGGTCGTGAGTCAGATATGGGGCATCTAATGTTGTCATCACAGTGGTTAGTGCGTGGGTGCATATGGTGGAACCAGTGCTTAGAAGATGGACCATGGACAGCATTGACCGGGTAGCGGACCACTAAATGTGACTACAGCATAGGATGATGGACGTCTTGTCCATTTAGCTGTAATTCACATTCTGGTTCATCCAGTGTTGGGCCGACTGAAACGGGTGTGGAACAGTCTCCCGTCGGCGATTTGACGTCGAGCTACGTTCAGCACCGGTGGCACATAATATCCTTGGGTCTAGACGCTTCAGACTGCAATGGCAGCATGAATGAAGTCGCTAGCAAGAAGAATGGTGAAAGTAAGTTGATTTATTTTCTTCTTCTTCTTCTTCTTCTTCTTCTTCTTCTTATTCTTCTTTTTGTCGTCAGCAGATCGACATGTCACCTGACCGTGCTGACTACAGTACGGCAGCTAGGTTTGTTAAGCGATGTAACGAGTAAATGCGAAGAATGGTGGCACTGAGGCCGTTGGATACAGCATACGATGTCTAAGTATTGATGGTAATCAGAAAAGTAAGCCGTTTACAGGGTGGTCAGAAACAGTCTGAAAAGCCAGTAAGGGTGTTGCCGGGTAGGTCGTGCTGAAAAATAATGGGGAAGAAAAAATTCTATACGTTGTGCCGTTTCTGTGTTAATTAGCATTGAAGATAGCCAGTCAGGCCCTTGTACACGCAAATTCAGGCGGGTTCGATCCTTACTACCATCCCATGTCCAGCTTTTGTATTGCTCTCTTCTTTTGTTTTAGGAAACCAAACGAAAAACACGTTTGGCGACACCATCTCTGGCCGGCCGCTTGAATTTAAGCGCGCAACTTCCAGACTGGCTAACTTCAATACTGATTGAATCGGAAACGGCGCAACATATCGATTTTTTTTTCTTAGTAGCTATTTCCCAGTAGAACCTACCCTGCAACACTCTTACAAGCTTTTCAGGCTGTTTCTGACCACCATGTATTTGTACACGAAGTCGTAGCGTTTTTGCCTGAGTTTAATAAAAACAACAGGTATACGCAACAGAAACTTTAGTCATCAACAATATATTCCACTGTTTAGAACTGTCTGCCAACGCTAGGGTAACTACGATTCCGCGACTGTAGAAATCACGTGGTTTGAGGCGAAGAAATCTTCGAGCCATGTTCATCTGGAAAGGATGTTCCTTGAAGGTTGTTCGATAGTGAGTGGGAAAGGTGAAAATCTGAGGCAGCAAGATCAGGGGACTAAGGTAGGTGCGGAATGACTTCCCAACCCAACTCTTGTTGTCAGTCTAACAGAATGCAGGCGGCCGTTATCGTTGAGTAGCATCTCTTCACGCAGTCTTCCTGGTCGTTGTTTTTGGATTGCTTCTGCAACACACATCAGTTGTTGACAGCATTAAATGTCAACTGTGGTGATTGCACCTCGGGGGAAGCAATTTGTAACACACCACACCGTCGATGTTCCACGAGATGCACAATATTTCTTTCGTGAATGCGCGAAGATCTTTGTACGGGGAGTTGCTGTTTCGTTTGGGCTCAACCATTCCTTTCTTTTCCGTGAGTTAGCATAAAGATACCATTTCTAGTCACCAGTATCGGTACAAGGTAAGAATGAATGGTGTTGTTCACGAACCAACTGATGACGACTAAGCAGAGAGGCACATATGGCCACCAGCTGGTATTTTTGATTTTGGCTTAGAGCATGTGGTACCCCTACATCCGGTTTTTGAACCTTATCCATTGCATCTAAATGTCGTAGGATGGTGAAATGATCACAGATCTTCAGTTCGGAGCCGCGTTGCTGCTACGGTCGCAGGTTCGAATCCTGCCTCGGGCATGGATGTGTGTGAGGTTAGTTAGGTTTAAGTAGTTCTAAGTTCTAGAGGACTGATGACCTGAGGTGTTAAGTGCTCAGAGCCATTTGAACCATTTTTTTATTTGTAGTTTATGTGGTCATGCTGTATAGCGGGGACCTCAGTAATTCTCACGATATTTGGATATGCACGAAAATGTTGGTTACTTTCTCCGCTATGTGCGTGGTGGTGCTAGTGCCCTTCCGTGACACACGAGCACGTTGATTATCACTGTGGCTCTGCACGGCGAGGCCGTTGGAGGGTTGCTGTCCGCCGGTTTCTGCTATGAAGTGAGTTTTTTTAACGTTGGGCTGTCACTGTTGCTGGCAGGGGTTTTAACGTTTCCTTGTTTTCTTACTTTGCTCTTTTCAGCGTAGGTAAATGCGCTTTTAACATACCAGTTTTTGAACTTGTTAGTTTGAACTGTGACACCCTGCTTGTTGCGGGTAACAGTATGTTATTTCGAGAACGTTGAGGTCCCCTCCTTCCCGTATCAGGGCTTAAAGTTTTATGACGTTTGAGTATTTCATACTGGCTTCATGAGCGTAGATTATTAGGATAGGTAATGTTTTTTATCGTAATGTCGATTGTATGTTTCCTGTGTTGTAGATGTACATCTGAAGATTTGATTTGAAATCACGAAACCTGTCGCGTGTTCATATGCAGCTGGAAACGGTTTATTTCAGACACATGGATATCTCCCAATGACAAGACGACAATCTGTAATCTCAAATAGCACCAATGAACTACAAATAAAGAATGAGAATCGATAAAGAAACCCATTGCAACCGGAATACCACACATGCAGAACAAAAACGCAGCGAACTTACGCACCAACGGAATACAATTGGAGCGAACCACATACAACGCACTTGTTACTCTTCACGACTTCCACAAGACCTAGTGATGGTTAATCGTTTACGTAATCAAACATTCTTCCCGCCATCCATTGGGGCAACTTCCTACTTCTTCAATTTTACCCAAAAAGGAGATTATTTGCGTTCTCCTCAGTGCGAAGCGTATCGTCCTAATTATAAAACGTTGCGGGTAGCACTTTTAGCGTTTGTTTCACTACTTACATGAGATTCTCCAAAAATTCCTAAGCACGGCAATATCGGTGTGAAGGGCCTCAAACGTGCCGTAATTTTCTCATTTAACTGACTTCGATAATACTATTAATAATATTGACCCTTCACCGTAATTGATACGAGATAAGATGTAATGATATGACTGTAAACGGAAAGAAAGAGGAACAACTAAAAAAAATAGCACTCCGATCACAACAACTCACATATTCGTGAATTTAATATATAAATAAATTGTCGTACTAAATTTCGTGTTCGTTCTTTAATAGCGGATCTAAATTTCAAACAAACATGTATAAAATGCTAGTAGCTGGCGAAGTTTTGCTTACAAGAGCATGAAACTCTGGCTCTTGGGTTGTTTACATATCCTGAAGACAAGTCCGTATTCAAAGGAGCAGGTGGTCATAGAAAGCAGTTTCAGTAGATTTTCGCTTTACCAAAATTACGGTTCGGTGGTTTTGGTACACTACATAAATGACGTAGTAAATAGTGGTATTACCGGTAGTACAGGTAGCATTGCTATCGAAAGAAACAGAAACAAACGTACATACAAGAGAGAAACTGGAAGCCGACGGTTTTTTCTTCGTTTGTTTGTTTGTTTGTTTGTTTTGGACATACTTAGAGCTGCACATAATGCATTGTTAGTTCAAAATGGTTCAAATGGTTCTGAGCACTATGGGACTTAACTGCTGAGGTCATCAGTCGCCTAGAACTTAGAACTACTTAAACCTAACTAACCTAAGAACGGCACACACATCCATGCCCGAGGCAGGATTCGAACCTGCGACCGTAGCGTGTTAGTCCATTGTGTATTTTTATATCGTTACACAATATAAATTGCATTTTATAACTAATAAAAGTTATTTGATGGAGTAACTTCTGCGGGCTTATGAAACCCAAGAAATTACTTTTGATGTTAGTACAATTTACACGTACAAACATACAGACATATATTTAATTGTTGTTGTTATTTTGTACTCAGTATAAAGTTGTTCATGAATAATAGTAACTTATTTTATATAGGTTTGCTGAAGTTTAGGAGGGATATGTGATTTTTTCTTTTTGCCTTTTGTTGAGGAAATTGCACTTTCTAGCTGATTATGACAAATATCTATTCATTTCTTTATATTTACTACAGTATCCTTCTGTTTCATACTACAAATCAACAATTTCCTAATAAAACCTGAACTAAACATTGTCAATTTCAATTGTGCTATAAACGCAGTTTGTTTTAAAGTAACAGACAGTAGTATAACTGTGTAAAATAAATCTTCTGTAGGTTTGGTGGCCCTTTAAATATCCTCACTCTGGTTTTAGAAGATTCACCGGTCCCGGTTTCTAGGAGAACCTAATAAGAGACTGATCGCTCGTAAAGAAAGCGATCGTTATGAGGTAACGCCCGATGGATGTGGAACACACGTAATGTATAGGTAATGGAGATTTCACCTAATGGGAATATTTTTAACAAGATGAGTCTTGAGTGCCGGCTCGCTACTCGGCTTTGCGGCCAGACAGCCCCTACTAATTGCCCAATAGTCCTTGTATCCCCATTGTATGTTCAAATTCCGAGCGATTTTCTGTGGATTTCCTAAATCACTTAAGACAAATACCGGGATGAAAAGGATGCGTTCAATTTCCTTCCCCATCCTGCGTCAATCTGAGCTTCAACTCCGTCATATTGACGTCGTTGTCGACTGTACGTTGAACCCTATCCTTCGCTCGGTTCTTTTTGTATTTGCCATTGTATCCTCGCGCATTACGTGCTGCAGCGGAAAAGTATTCGCACGTGACGCTGGGTAGTGGACCGTTCTTAACACATTCTGCTGCGCGTGCCAGTATTTTTGCCAGTGAATCGGTGGCTGATCCGGATTAGCACGGCGCTTCCACTGGAGCGCAGGTGCGAGCTTCGGGCAGCAGGTGCGAGTGGGGCGCAACATGGCGCGCAGCCAGGGGATCGATAGCCCGCCCCGCCGCGGCGCGCTCCGCTCTGGGGCGGTCCGGCGAGCTACCTGCTTGACCCGAGCTGTGCGCGCGGCCGCCGCGGCCCGCGACCCGCCTGCTGCGCATGCGTCGGTGTACCTGTCGCGCCGCCCCTCTCCATTCCAGCAGCGCAAGCCCGCGGTACGAGCTTCCTCGTCCCGCTCTCGTAATTCTATCGCTGCTCACGTGCCATCGGGTGCTACAAATATCACAGTCATAGGCAACATCAGAATACACGGGTGGAAAATAAAAAGCAAAGTTGCCCCGTGAATGAAGGTATACTTCTTCACGAGTCTAGAAGTTTTAGGTCTACACTAAACTTATCGGAAAAAATTGGTTATGTCACCCCATTGCAAAAATGCTGTGGAGCCGTGTAGATGGTGTAGACATGGTTCCAGGCGGTAGTGACATCCTCTATCGCTAGCATAAATAACGACAGTTAGATGGGCTGACGTGGTGACGTGACAGAATGACAGAAGGAATTGACGTGACGATGCTGTTAATAAAGTTGCCCGATCTTTAAAGTGTCAGTGTCTACTGTCCAACGTGTCTGCATGGAACAGTGTACCATTCGCAGCTCTGTAACATGGTCCAGGATTAGTGGTCGTAGAAAGATCCTAACTGACAGCTTTGTCGGTGACAATCAGTTTCCAACCTCCCAGGAATTTTTGCTGTCAGAGACGGAAAGTCCGTCTCAACTAGTTTACGAGTAACATTGCTGAGGAAACTGCGTTCGATAGACGGTAGTGTCCGGGTAGCACGCGGGAGGCCATTGCTAACAGCACCACATAAAGCTGCACGTCTAAAATGGAGCAAACGACACAGAAAATAGACAGGAGATGACTGGAGGCGTGTAGTGTGGGAGGACGAATTATGTAAGACACTGAGTACATTGACAACCCAATCAGGCGATCAGCCTGCAATGTGTAGAGTATGGTGTGTGTACTGTAGGACCTTCAGTACACACTCCATCAGATTATTTGACTTGTCGCTCTAAGAAAGTAGGCGACTGTCAGCAATATGTCTCGTGGTCTTATCGTGGCGTGTTTATCTTCTGCCGTTAGGTCAGGCGATAGAATTACCACTTGCACGCTTAGAGTAGCAGATTGACAGTGACCGACTTTAAACAGAACTTGATTAATTTTCACACACATTTATTAAAATAATAACAAACATAAAAATTACTTAACTTGGTTCTGGATGCTATTTACAATTAACAATCTGAAGTTCCTTTGGCATTGGTATGTTAATCTTATTCTCACATATATCTCTGATACTTGACAAAAGTGTCTATACATTTATCTTCATGGCTATGTACAGGAATATGGTAATCTTATTAGGCGCAGACTGAAACTTGACTATGGACTGGTACAGACAAATGTAGAGCTCGTACAGAATAATGCAGACTGGTACAGACAAATGCAGACTGACTAATCGGAGGTCTGTATACTCGTTATAATACCTCGCGCGTTCATGTATCACTGCGCAAGTGTGGTCCATGAGGAGAAAAGGTTCTACGTTAGCAGCAATCTCAATACATATTAATACGCGGACCGGCGGAAGCAGAATTTGGTCCGTCTCTATGGCAGCGCCATCTCGTAGTGCGGAGACGGACGAGCGCTGCGCCTGCGCTGTTGTGGTTAGCGGGGCGCGCTCTTGTGGGAAAGTTGTATACTCGCTGACTACGCGGACTATGTACACAACATAGTGTGTGCCTTTCGGGTTACAGATGCTTATGTAAAGTTCTGTCGGTGTTTTTTACACCTTGAATTAAGCCCACTCATTGAGGACATCGTGAACACTTACCAGCATGTGTATTTCATATTTCTCGGTGACTGAGTTTCGTCTTTTCCTCAACATCTCCGTAATAAGTATGCTGTGGACACTCACTCCTTACAAGATAGTGCACAACTGCGTTCACAGGTGTCCAGCATTCATCTCTGATTTGACGTACACTCAAACAGCGTATCCCACTTCGACTGACAGCTAAATCTTCCATCCTAAGCCGATATAAAATGTCTGCCTTTTTTAGTTACTGCGGTCTTCAGTCTGAAGACTAGTTTGTTGCAACTCTCCGTTTTACTCCTCCCTGTGCTAGCCTCTTCATCTCTGAATAACTGCCGGCCGATGTGGCCGAGCGGTTCTAGGCGCTTCAGTCTGGAACCGCGCGACCGCTACGATCGCAGGTTCGAATCCTGCCTCGGGCATGGATGTGTGTGATGTCCTTAGGTTAGTTAGGTTTAAGTAGTTCTAAGTTCTAGTGGACTGATGACCTCAGATGTTAAGTCCCGTAGTGCTCAGAGCCATTTGAAGCATCAGAATAACTACTGTAACCCTCTTGGATCTGCTTGCTGTCTCCCTCTACGATTTGTAACCCCCATGCTTCTTTCCCTTGATGTCTCAGAATGCGTCCTTTCAACCGATGACTTCTTCTAGTCATGCTGTGCCACAAATTTGTCTCCTCTGTTTCATTCAGTACCTCCTTACTAGTTACGCGATCTACCCATTTAATCTTCAGCATTCTTCTGTAGCACCACATTTCGAAAGCCTTTATTCTGTTCTTGTTTAAACCGTTTATCACACACGTTTCACTTCCATAAATCGATACACTTCAGACAGTACTTCCTAAGCCTTAAATCTATATTCGATGTTAACAGATTTCTCTTTTTCAGAAACATTTTTCTTGCCATTGACAGTCTACATTCTGTATCCTCTTTACATCTGCCATCATCAGTTATTTTGCTGCCCAAATATCAGAGCTCATCTACTTTTAGTGTTTCAATTCCTAATCTAATTCTCCCAGCATCGCCTAATTTAATTCGACTACATTCCACTACTCTTGTTATGCTTTTGTTGATGTTCATCTTATATCCTCCTATCAAGACTGTCCATTCAACTACAATTCCAAGTCCTGAGCTGTCTCAGAAAATTACAGTGTCATCGGCAAACCTCAAAAGTTTTTAATTCTTCTCCCTGAACTTTAACTCCTACTCCAAATTTTTCTTTGGTTTCTTTCACTGCTTGCTCAGTGATCCAATTGAACAACATAGGAGATTGGTTACAACCATGTCTCACTCCCTTCTGAACCACTGCTTCCCTTTTAAGCCCGTCAATTCTTATAACTGCTATATCGTTTCCGTATAAATTGTAAATAGCCTTTCACTCCCTGTATTTTTCCCCTGCTACCTTCAGAATTTCAAAGAGGGTATTCCAGTCAACGTTGCCAAAAACTTTCCCAAATTTACAAATGCTATAAACGTAGGTTTAGCTTTCCTTAACTTATCTCCTAAAAGACGACTTGGTACTCGGGTATTCCTACACTTCTACTAAATCCACACTGATCTTCCCCGAGATCGGCTTCTACCAGTTTTTCCATTCTTCTGTAAAGAATTCGTGTTAGTATTTTGCAAGCATAACATTTCGGTATATTCACACCGGTCAGGATCTGCTCTCTTTGGAATTGCAATTATTACATTCAATTTTAGGTCTGAGGGTATTTCGCTTGTCTCATATGTTGCGCGCCGGATCGAATAGTTTTGTCATGGCTGGCTCTCCCAAGGCTATCAGCAGTTTTGACAGAATGTCGCACACTCTAGGGTGTTTTTCACCTGGTCAGTTTGTACTATGACGCCGTGCTTCTTGCGGGCAACAGTATTTTATCTGATACGGTTGTCAAGTTGTTCTGGCAACATCATATCTCCCACCTTATCTTCATCTACGTCATCTTCCTTGCATAGATGCTTTACATACTACTTCAACCTTTCAGCTTTTCCATCGTTGCTTAGTACTGATTTTCCATCAGAGCTCTTGTCTAGGTCTATGTATAACACCAGATTAGCCGTAGTGATCAACATCGTGACGATTTGGTTGTTGCACGGGATCTAACATCAATAACTGGCTTTTGCTGATTGCGTCATTTCTGGAGAAACTTTTGGACTCTCTTCCTTACCGAATCGAGACCATTACGAAGGATAGAGGCTGTGTTACGTGTTGTTGCCCCGTAGTATGAAATTGTGGGTGAACAAAAAATTTTTTGAAGTTTTTTTCGCGGCAAGCACGGAGCCGTGGAAAGATAGACTCGAAAGCAGTGTCTCAATCGGAGTGTAAACTGGGGAATAAATCCAATGCTGCAAATAGTGAGGCACATCATTGGGGCGTTGCCTCACAGCACTTGAGCAGAGTGCGCGGAATGCCACCTCCGCAGGAGAGCACACTATAACGTCATTCTGACAGCAGCGCAAGTGCGCATCCACAACACCGAGACGTTGCAGAAAGCGCACAATTGCAGATCTGAAACCAACAGCTGGGACAACACGGTGTGGTATAGAGCGCTGACAAGTCTAGAAAATGGAGCCATATTCGCTCCTCACCACGGGTGGGTAACGCGATAGGCACGAGATAACCAGCGTTAATACTTGCACCTCGGAAGCTCATTCGCTCAGTCGTCATTAACCATTCATGAGTGTTCAGTCGATAAGACAGTCTTGTAAGTTCCATGTTCGTATACAACAGGTCACCCAGACAACCTGATACACTTCACTTAGGTGGATTGCCGTTGCTGCCACTCTTGCTGCCATTGATATTAACACTTCAGCGGCTTCGGCCAGGCCAACGGCCCACGGTTGGCCGGGGAGGGGGGAGGGCGTGGGCGCGAGCTGCCGACCTCACACCTTCTCCTTGCTGTACGTGAGAGCAGCTACGGGTGTCTTGACCGTCTCTTCTTGTGGCGTCAGGACATAATTCTGCGCGTCTCTACTACTTTCATCCCGTGCGGTGCTGTTGGCCGCCGCCCATGGCGGCAATCATGATAACCCCAAGAGCGCCTTGGGTGGAACGGGTCGCCAGGCTGTTAGCCTGGACGAACAGCGCCTGCAGATGTTTGGCTCGGCATCCCGGACGACACCGCCTCCGCCGAGTGTGCCGTCCCTGACCACACGCCAAGTGAAGTCTGTTGATGCGGGCGAGTCAGAAACTCCCAGCTACTCGCGCCGCCGGTCAACACCCGGAGAAGCTGTTCTGCATTTTATTAATCCTGACACTGTCTTACTGACGCCGCTCCGAACTTATTATTCTGCAATCTAAAAGCCCATTGGTGTCTGTTATGGATGACTTATTTTGTGTCCAGCGTGCTTATATTGTGATAATAGACAATAACTTCAGGAGGTTGTATACCGCCCTCCATCTTTGACGTAGTCCTGCAGCCAGGCTTGGAAACAGTCGTTTAGAGAGGTAGTACTTCACTCTACTTTCACCTGATGTGAGCCACAGGGAATTTGTAAATTTGCTGTAGAGAAGTAACCATTGACTGTGAAAAGTGCAAATTGCTTAGAGAAGGGTTTGATATTAAACTAATAATAAAGTATCGGAACTTAATAAAAACCCGAATGTTTGGAAAAAAATTTGGAAGTGGCAAGACGCGAACCACCTCCCCAACAGGCAAGTTCTTATTGTTCAGGGACGCTACTCACTACGCTTTTTGTTTCTTTTTTAATCTCATTTTGTTAGTTTTCGTTCGTTTTATCTGCTCGGGGCGGACGTCGCAAGACATCCGTTTCAGTTCGTATTAACTCAGTTTTTTTTATTACAGAGGCCAGGTAACCCTCTGACCGAACACGCTGAGTAACCATGCCGGCATGCTAAACCAACAACACACAACTTGCATCCAATTATAACGTGTTACTACATGCTGGAAACCTTAATCGTAGATATGTTACTAATTGAAATTTGATTATAACAAATTGTACCAAGAACAATGCGTTTTGGGTGGATCTTCAGTGTGTCGCTGCTTTCAAATAGTATACGCTCATAATGCGCAAGTTGCAATAATTCTTTTGCCACGAATATGACGTTTCTGGTTATTTTATTGGAACGGATCACACAGTTAATTACGGGTTTTCCAGTGATTCTTGATTTACTGATGCTCAGAATCGGCATATATACGTATAGGCTTGAAATGAATGCCAATATGGCGCCTCACAACTCTGTACTGAAGGGAGACTGCGTGCATGTGGCGTAGGTGGTGTCGTGCCATCTCATTGGTCAACGCTCAGACGCACGCTCAGAATATCTGACATGCTAGATATTGCTCTGCACTTTCGGAAAGAGTCCCGAAGTGCTATTCCGCGCTATGACATCAGTAACTCTGCACTCTCAACGCTCAGCGTTCGTGTGCCGACGGCTTTAGTGTGGAGATTGAGGGGAGATGTTACACATCACAGAATGCCCATGAACGTCATCGGCATGGCCTAGGCGTAATGGTATGGGCAGACATTACGCACAATGGCCGAACACCGCTGCATATAATTGCGCAAATTACCGCGACACATAGCAGTATTGCAGGGAGATCATTCTGGATCAGTCCGTCTGCTTACAGGTGCAACAGGTCCTGACTTCCTGTTTAAGGATGGCAATGCCCGCCCATACAGGACCGCTGAGGTGTCGGACACACTGGAAAGTGAAGATATTGAACGTGTGGAATGCCCTGCGTGCTGCCCACACATGAACCCCGTAGCGCATGCCCGGGATGCTCGTCGCAGACGTGTTTCTCAACGAACACGTCCTCCCCGAACCGTGCAAAACTGAAAACAGCCTTGTGAGAGGAGTGGGGCCAATATTCCCAAAGAACTTCTCAAAAGATTGGTAGCCAGCATGCATAAGAGGTGCATTAGTGCCCTAGGAGGGCATATTCATTACTCAGAGTCCGATATCGACCTTTCTGTTGGGAGTTTGACTTGTGTCCAACGTTATTTATATCTGTTATTCTGCTTTCCCATGTGGTGAAATCTGTACCACTTTTCGTTATAAATGTACCACTACACCTCTCTTACATATGTACCGTGTTTCATTTCGTTTATCATTGCCTGTGATTATTCCTGTCCGACAGTGTCTCAGTGGTCAAGCAGTGTAATTTATGCCACGACCGCAGTGAGTTCTACAATACTGTTGCTCATTTGGCACGGCGGTCCGGCTGCGAGTCTATACACCGTGACCCCGAGGAACCAGAACGACACGCATTTACATTTTGCCGTAGTCACCATCGCCAAACGTCTCATGGCTAATGGGTTGGACAGTTCTTTGGAAGAATGGTTCAGCCCTCATGAAGCCACAATAAGAGCTTGTTATAATCGTGCCAGTTCCACGGCTTGAGCGCTTCGACACCGGCCTTGCGTGGCCACAACGTTCACTAACCCTTTACTACACTCCAGACAACAAATCATTCTTCCAGTGAGTCGAATACTATTGTGTAAAATCAGAGTTTTTCCTTTTCGTTGGTCGTTCTCACAGATCCAACCTACGGCGCTTTGTATCATCAGTGCCACAGGCAGATATGATTTTCCAAAGAGCTCGTCATCTATCTTTGAGATGAACAATGTACGTCACATGTTGCAGTAATGATAAGTTACCAATAGCCAATACGGAAGTGATGGGTGTTTCATACATTCCGAAATAGATGAAAAAGCACGTAATACGTAGCAACTGAGGTAGTGTCCATAGTTCAGTAAAAAGGAAGAAATAATAGTGTTGAACACCCCTTCCATAACGAGATCTTTAGAAAAGGAGCACAATGTTGAATTTCTTTGTTACGGATGGGGAAGGAACCATTCCGACATATGCCTAGAGAGATTAAGGAAATCATGGAAAACCTAAATTTGGATGGCCAGAGGCGGATTTGAACCACTGTCCTCCTGAATTCGAGTCCAGTGTGCTGACCATTGCTCCCGAAGGTCATTCTTACTGCACACCAATGCCGTGTGTCCTTGCGTATGCGACGGAGTAACTGTTCAAAACTGTTACAGGCAGACGTGGGTCGGTGTTTTCAATTTTGGTGACTAAAGGTAAAAAAATTCAGAAAAGTTAGTGGTTTATTTGCACAGCCATACAGTGGCGCCTCCATAAACAACTTTTAACATTATTCAGATATAAACGTAGTCGTGTTCAACGGACTACTAAATAGCTCGCTTCCTCTTATGCAATGAAATGAAAGAGGAAGAAAATGAGAAAGTTGTTAAATACATAACAGCGATTAAAGATTGTTGTCTAACCCACAAGGGGAGGCCACGACGTTTGGAACGCGGATTTACTTCAAACTTCGTACATTCGTAGTACTGCATGAGGACAACAAAATGTGTAAGCAGTAGCGCGTACTTCTCAAGCGTTATTGATAAAATCGCAAGATAATTTCAGTCGTCAAATAGAGACCTGTGCGTGGTCATTTTTACCATGAAGCGGCGGCAGCCGAGTGTTTAGGGTCCAATCCCCGTGGTCACTGGATCGATTCCGTTCGTCTGTGTGTTTTTTTTTTTTTTATCTTCAACACACTCATTTTCTTTACTATTTATATTACAATTGATATAATGAGAAAAATACGTGTAATCGGATGAAATTTTATTAAATTTACAATGTTATTTCGTGGTCTACTAACTTTTATTATCACAAATAATATAATATTCATATCTATATTTATTCCCAGAATCGTACCTGACGTCTGTGCAGGGTATAAATGCACACATACATCACAAAAAATTGAAGATTTGTGTACATGTTTTATGTTTTGTAACCGAGCTGCGAGCTGTATTTTATGTGCGTTGCTGCCTTTATTTAGTAGTGTAATAAAGCTTGTTTCATCCAAGTTATTCTCGCCATATACATTAAGCCATAAAATTTTCCTAGAATTTTGTCGTGATGGAGAATATTGGCAAAGGCTTACGTGATACACCGAGTGGACAAAAATATGTAAACGCTGCGAGAGCAGCTCGCCTGAACATAAATGCCACGCTGTTGTAAACTTAAAGTGAAAAAAGTCAGGGATAGCGATATACACATATACAAAAGGCGGTAGTATCGCATACACAAGGTATAAAGCAGCAGTCCGTTGAAGGAGCTGTCATTTTTTTCTCAGGTGCTTCATGTGAAAAGTTTTCTGACGTGATTATGGCCGCACGACGGGAATTGACAGACATTGAACGCGGAATGGTACTTGCAGCTAGTCGTATGGGACATTCCATTTCGTAAATGGTTAGGGAATTCAATACTACGAGATCCACAGTGTCAAGAGCTTGCCGAGAACGCCAAATTTCAGGCATTACTTCTCACCAAGGGGAGGCAGTGGTCCACGGTTTTCACTTAACGACCGAGAGCAGCGGCGTTGGCGCAGAGTTGTCAGAGCTAACAGAAAAGCGACACTGCGCGAAATAAGTACAGAAATTAATGTGAGACGCATGACGAAAGTGTTCGTTTGGGCAGTGCGGCGAAATTTGTTAATGGGCCATTTATTGTGGCAGACGACCGACGCGAGTTTTTGCTAAAAGCCCTACATTGCCTGTAGCGCCTCTCCTGGGCTCGTGACCGTATCGATTGGACCATAGACTACTGGAAAACCGTGGCCTGGCCAGATGAGTCCCGATTCCAGTTTTTAAAAGCTGGTGGTAGAGTTCGAGTGCGGCACAGTTGTCGCGAAGCCAGGGACCCAAGTTGTCAACAAGGTATTGTGCAAAGTGATGGTGGCCCGATAATGGTGTGGGCTGTATTTACATGGAATGCAGTGGGTCCTCTGCTCCAACAGAGCTGATCATTCACTGGAAATTGTTGTAATGTTAAGCTGCTTGGAGACCATTTGCAGCCATTCATGGACTTCATGTTCCGAAACAACACTGGAATTTTAATGGAGTCAATGCGCTACGTCACCGGGTCACAGCTGTTCGCAACTGGTTTGAAGAACATGCTGGAGAATTCGAGCGAATGATTTGGCCAACCAGATTGCCCAACATGAAACTAACCGAGCATTAATAGTACATAACAGTAAAGATCAGTTCGTGCACAAAATCTTGCATCGGCAACACTTTCGCAATTATGGACGGCTATAGAGGCAGCATGGCTCAATATATCGGCAGGGGACTTCCAACAACTTGTTGAGTCCATGTCGCGTCGAGTTTCTGCACTACGCCGGGTCAAAAGACGTCCGCCACGATATTAGGAGGTATCCCATGACTTTGTCAGGTCAGTGTATTCTTGGTCCAGTTTTATGTACCTGGCTAAAGTTTCGAACCATGTATCATTGCAGTCCTATTAAATTAGTAGTACCGGTATTAGTACAGTTTCAAGAAGTTAGAGTGTAAAAAGTTACGATTTATGTCCGTTATGTGGCTAGCATTTTCATCGAAAAATTAAATACTTACAAATTTGAGGAATTCTTACAGCGAGACTAAAGATTTTTCCCTCTTACATGCACTAAATAATTTTTCAGATGTCATGTGACAAATACAACTCCAACATGAGTAACAACTATTTTCGTAAGTGGGCAGCACCATTTAACTCGAAAACAGTGATTTTTGTGTCCACCGCAAAATCCATTTCATTTAAACGAACCATTTGTACGAATTTTCCCCATCCACAATGTTGACTGTGTTTTGAACTTATATGTTTGTTTTATAATGAATTCCTAAGTTCCGTAGATTACGTCATTACCTTAGATAAACGCTTAATTTTTTCAAAGATTTTTTTCGTTATTTTCAGAGGGCAGACCATGTGTTTGGCAAGAACAGCAGGACGGTGAGTTGAATAAGACACACTTGGTATTGCTTTGCAAGTAACAGCTGTATATACTTGTAACTGCAGAAATCCTCACAAGCATAGTTATTTCGAGATTTTGAGGGCGATAAGAAACTTCCCACAAAGAGATTTTATAAATAATTTGTCATTTCTGAAACATGGCATATCTTCAGTGTGTGTAATGTGCTCTCTTAGAATTGGGTACCTTTCTTCCTAAGTGTTTGAAGCTACTAAATGCGATAAACAAAAAGAGCGTGCCCTCCATCTTCGATACTTACAGAGTAGTATTCAGTACACGCAATATTTGTTGCCTAAGTCATTTGCAAGAATGTTTACCATAAACCATCACTGATACAACTGGTTCGCAAAGCCCTGAAGATGAGCTGTAGTTATAGTATTGATTTCTGCAGTGAAGGTAGATTCTGATTGCAGGATTCTTTGAATGTAGCCTCTTAACTCTGAAAAAGTAGTAACATACCTCAAAATAAAATTTATCGAGTATCATGAAGGTATTCCACCACTGTAACTATACTGTTGTCCATGTAAGAGTACTACAGCCCTCTCCAATCTCGCAGACAGCTATAAATGGTATTGTACGTCTTGGGATACTGTCTGTATACGGACAAACGTTCTTAGACGCTCGTGCAGAACACTTGTAAATTAATATGTAAGCACTTCGTCGAGAAAGGCTTAGGATAAATTTCCGAATGCGTTAGCAGAAAATTATCTATTTGTTTACTATCGTGTCAGAAGTACGAAGTATACAACCAACAAAAGGAAATAGATCGGTCACATCAGTTTACACATTGGTTGATCATACATTGGCCACGACATTGGACATATCGAGTGGATTCGATATCGTCCTCATCATGTCTTTGGTGGTGCATGTGGCTGAAGATGAACACAGTAGTACGCAGTTATTAGTCTGCACAGCATCACGCCACCAGTAAACCGACCCCCGGGAAGACCCCACTTCTGCAGGTTGGTCTTGCATCTCATGGTACTAAGAGCGTAATCTGTTGAGAGCCTTCTATGTTGTCCACGATTCTGAATGACCAGGACGGAGCTCTTATTTCGGAACAACCCATTTCTCCAGATGTTGACGTTTGCAACGCCACTTCGAGATCCTTACTTGATGTAGTGCTCCTGTAAGAGCTTCAGTGGTTACCAAGAAGCTCGTTCTTGATTTTAGCCAAGTATGTGCTGGCTGACTACGTCCTGTATAAGTTCAGGAGGGACTATGCCAGGAAGACAGTGGCGTTTATCTACGGGTGTAGGTCTTAAACAACCGATGATAACAGGTCTCATTCCTGACATGCATATTCAGCACTGGAGTAACACAGCATGAAATTGAAATCTCGTTTTACTGTGTACCGGCACCTTCTGCCTTACATCCGGATGACGACAGGGAGCAAAACTTGGCGTTCAACGCTTACTGTCATCTGATGTGCAAAACCAATTTGAAGCTTGTTTCCGTGTCAGAAATCCTGTGTCTGTAGGAGACAGGCCGTTGTTCATCCATTCGGAAGCGAGCGAACGAGAGACGGCCAACTTGCCGGTGATGGGAACCGTTCCACAAAGTGGAATACTTGAGTCCGGATATTGGTTGTGTTATCGACGAGTGGCGCATCTGCTCTGCTGCAGGAACTGACCGCCTGAAGCCTTACGGAAAGTTAAATAAAAAATCCTCGACCTTGAGCAGACAGAATAATCTCCCTCCCCCCCCCCCCCCTCTCACTCTCTCTCTCTCTCTCACACACACACACACACACACACACACACACACACACACTCTCTCTCTCTCTCTCTCTCTCTCTCTCTCTCTCTCTCTCAGCGAAAGTGTGATTGCTGTGAGTAATTGTGAAACTTGGTTGAAATCACAAAAATCTGCATTTTAATTAATTCTTCGAAACATGACACGATACTTGCTTCACGACGTTTCTTTCATTATATACGTAGAGCTCGTCATAAATTACTATATAGGTAATGGGGTTGTATTAACATTGTGATAGAGCTACTAACTTTCTGCATTTTCTTTTAATCACATCATGTTCTTTCCTTCACAGATCCACAATAAATGTCCTTACTGTAGCATTTTCAGAACGATTACGATATTTGCTGACTACGTTGTCAAACATCTTCCTTTTTTCTCTTTGTTACTAATATCTTTAAGGACAAAGTGGTAACTCTACGAGAGTGTGGAAATGAAAAGAATCGATAACAATGGCGATTAAGGCTTGTTCAGACATTCGCGTCAACTAAAGTTGGGAAAGAAACCTAATAGCTAAATTAGGAATGCAGAAAGAATGGCGCTGGAAATTGTGGCATGTTGCCCTCCTGAATCAGTGGAGGTGCTTGCTGCAACTAAACAACATTGCGTGGACATGACAAAAATTTTACCGAAATATTAATTAGATTTCATGTGTATGACATCTAGATGAAGGTAGATAAAAAGTACAGATATTAAAGAATCCTGTGTAACCTCAAACATTGAATGCCTGAGATACGAGACCTAGGCCAACATTTACAGAATCGTTTTGATTCTTAAATGTATGCAGAAAAATTGTTGGACGTGTCATTACATCAAAATAAATCGCTCTTCTTTGGTTAGAAGGGTGTAAGTAAAATTGTTCAATAGGAGCCACTTACATACTTTTGCCCGAAGATAATTTACATTTTTACACTTTAAACCTACATGCGAAAGAAGCGTCATCGTGGTTAACGTATCCTCAGTAGGATTATACACGTTTCCTCGAATAAAGTTGTGACTGTTCCGTGAGAGGGTCATGCTATCTCATCTTTTTTCCAATTTGGGGAGGATGCGAAGAAGAGCGAAATACAGGGTTAGTAATTACTGCCAGGGTTTCAGAAAACGACTACGTGAAAATTATAGGACATGCAAAAAATAGGTAGGCCTATACATCAGTGGATAGAGCACCTCTCCAAGTCTTAACTCAGGTCACAGGTGATGAATATGGGTCCTATTTGTGTCAAAGAAATCTTTAATTCTGCAGTCAAATTCTTGTCATACACATGCCGACGCGACACGGTCGACAACAGCGACCGCATTAATTATCCTTCCTTGCAACTCCTCCGAATTAAGTGGCAGTGGAGAAAGGAACGCACAATCTTTGACTTCACTCCACGTGATGTCTTGTTATGGGGTTAAGCCAAGTGACTGTGATGCCACTGAAGAAGAGGTAGCTAATAATGGGAAGCACCCCCAATCCAACGCTGAGATACTTCGCCATTGGGATGAAACGAACGTCTGAAAATAAGTGTGGTCGAACACTGTGTTGTTGAAAAATGAAGTCTCCACTGGCTTGTTGTAATAGTTGTTCAAATCGTTGCTGCAGCCAGTTCATGTACACGAAACCAGTTAAAGTTCTCTCAGCAAAGAGAAATTGTCCATAAACTTCTGGGGGGGAAAGCACAAAATACGTTAATTTTACGTGAATTACGGACGTGTTACACTGTCTCGTGTGGATGTTCTATTCCCCAAACACGAAAGTTATGACGATTCATGTTTCCAGGCACAAAGCCTTACTTCGTCACTGAAAATGAATTTCCGTTAAAAACAGTCTTCTTCCAGTAGCCGCTGTTATTACGAAAGTCAGAACGAAGCTTGTTATCCAAAGTAGCCAACGCACTCAACAACTGACGGTAAGATTTTACAATTAGACGTGTGCGTAGAATGTACCATGCAATTGTCGTGGCAGTGTCTGGATTCATTATACGACATGTACTCATACGCCTGCTTCTAGTAGCGTACTCTGCAGCTATGCCATGGGGCGTATTATGTATTGAAACCTATCAATTGACATCATCATTCACTCAGTCGTGTTCTGAAACCCAAGAGGTAGTTATCCGTAACCAAGTATATAATATCGACGGCTCTAAAGACGTAAAGCTAATAGCAATAAATTGGAGTATTATTAGTTACCAGCTTGTACAGTGTTCACAGAAAAGCATGTAGCAGTGATCAATGTATAGCACTTAAAAACTGTAAGTTCTCTTACTATATTTACGTGTCAAACACTGGTCATTGCTAAATTATTGTCTGTATATGCTTGGAACTAATTGTGCAAACAAGGTCTCCACAAAACGTTAAAATACGCATGACAACAAAGGTCTTGAACATCAAAGTACAACTCAAAATAACTAGCATTAAATAAAAGAGATATATACAAGTCGCGCGGGATTAGCCGAGCGGTCTAGGCCGCTGTAGTCATGGACTGTGCGGCTAATCCCGGCGGAGGTTCGAGTTCTCCCTCGGGCATGGGTGCGTGTGTTTGTCCTTAGGATAATTTAGGTTAAGTAGTGTGTACAGTTAGGGACTGATGACCTTAGCAGTTAAGTCCCATAAGATTAAAAAAAAAAAAAAAAAAAAAAAGAAAATAAAAGATATATATATATATATATATATATATATATATATATATATAAACGTGCCTTAGCTAACACAGTGTTTTTAGAGTGGTTTAAGGGGCCGGTTAATTCATAGTAGTTGCATTACATTCAAAAATTATAATTTTTTGAGCACACGGAACCAACTAAGCAAAATATGTACATACCGTGCCAGGGTCAGCACGGCATGCGTCAAAGCGGTGTACAGCCGCAATGTTTAATTCTGACCGAGAAAGTGTGTGGCGGTTAGTTTCATGGTTCTCTTGAAGTGTACGTGTAGGCCCTGTCTAGTTTTGAGCTTTAAGCCCCCCGCCACCGAAGGTTTTGAAGGTTTGTCCGAGCCAACTTCGTGTGTAGCAGTTAAGAATGCTCTCCTTTTACATATCTCTGGTATCTTATTTCGTCTCTGAAGAAGTTAAAACGTTGTATAAGCATGTGATAGCAAGTCACCATTCAACAATCGACACATATCCAACGCGGTTGGAACTGGGAAGCACCCGTAACGAAATTACACACTTGCGAGGCACTACACCGCCATAAACTGTTTCAGGTTCGGTATTACGACCTACTTTTTTTGAGACGCATATATGGAAAACTAAATAGTGCAGCCAAGAATGTCTTGAAAAAATGGAAATCTTACAGCAAGGTATGCAATCCGGTAAGCTGTCTCCATCATTTAGCGGTTCAAAAGCTCAAATACTCTTGCATCTGAACTCAACGGGTGTAAATAAAATCTTGTATCTGTTTATAATAGCTGCAAGGACTGGAATTATTACATTTCAAGTAGTTAACTACTTTCGCATTGACGACCAAGATACAAAAACGAGTTGAAAGACGCGGCTCTGTTTCGCTCTAACAGCCCGCCGTAAACGGTGCAGTGAAACGATTTTCTCACGAAAACGTGTAAAAATTCCACATTACCTCGTAGAGCGATCGTAAATCAAAGATATACGGAGAGGCGAACTTTATTGTTGCCATTAAAAGTTATTTACGAGGTAGGTAAGATGGGGTGGGATCCATAGCGAAGGGATTTATAAATGACTGCTTGGTATAGGCGCCGGGTTCGTAATTGGAGTTTGTCTCAGGCGTTGTTAAGGTGTATCGCCGAAATTTAATATCTCCCCTAAGTGAAAGGCAGGCTTGATTAATGATTGCTTCTTCCGACTCAAGATCTTTTAATATCCGAATTTATTGACTGCTTCGTAATTACGCCGTGCCGGTTAATGTCTTCATCGCAGTGAGTGCTCTACATTGTTTACTCCATTTCCTGATCGAAACATTTAAGCTAGAGGCTTTTTTTAAATCCGTAGAACTGTAGGGAATCCTGTATGATTAGTATCTGTGAACACAATCGAACTAAGTGGGAAGATGTTACTGAAGTTCGAAAAAATGCTCCCAGGAATGCACAAAAATCATCTTACGCGCCGTAGAACTACATATATTTTAATCAGTATTGACACATTTCTTTCCGACATTTACTTACAGTACAGAAAGTTTCACGTTACTTCAGATAACATATTTGAGACAATGAGGGGACCATAACACATGATTTCCCGTCTGAGAATAATAGAGCACTGGCATCGTTCCTTGTCCAAAACAGTTTGAATTCTCTTCTTTAGAGCTACGAAAATAGGTTCGTGTTATAATAGTTGCTAGACGAAACAAGTGCCAAGCTAATCTCGTGAAATAACTCCACTTTGGGATGCCAAAATTAGGGGAAAAGAACAACTGAAGCTGGGAGTGGAAAATTAATGTAGTATATGAAGAAATAAAGGGAGAAATAGTCCCACTTCGCCAAATTAATATAGTGCCCCTTCGAAGACGCTAGCAAGGACACAGTTTTCGCAATTAGATAATTAATAAATATGCTTATTGCATCCTTCATTCAGTTAACTTCTATCTCCTGTATCCTTTCGTATTAGCTATAACACGTCTTTAGTCAATACATATAATGAGTGAAAGCGTGATTTGCCAACTTGTGCCTTTAAAACTTTGGAAGCCACAGCCGCAACCCGATGGAGGTTGTACGGTACGGGAACTTTGCGTCCCCCAACCATGAGAAAGGAGATATAGTTGTCGAAAAGAGGGCGTCGCACCAGTGAATCTCTTGTGGGAAGTCTGTGAAGCAGCCGGAAATCAAGTTTGTTCTAGAAGGTTCGAAAAGATCCGAGAATGTTCCATCATCCTGTTATACCAGGAATGCGTCCCCACTCAGAAGTGTACGTATAGACGATGACGAGTCGCATGCGTCAGTATACTTTCGGAAATCGGTTAGAACGGATCGAGAAAAAGTGGAAAAGTGAATTGTTTAAGATAGTTAAGAACGTATTCAGTGGAATTATAGTGTGTTATTACTAAATAACGAGGAGGAGGAGGAGATCATGCCAGTGATGAATTAAAAGGAAGAAAAGAGAAAGAACAGCGAAGAAATGGAACAGATTAGAAGCAAGAAGCACGTTTAGCTTCACGACGGCAGTTAATGAATTGATTGGGAAAAAATTTAAAAGGTGAACAACGGGATGAAATTAGACGAGAGGATCGAGTGAGACACTGAGCAAAATGGCTCTGAGCACTATGCGACTTACCTGCTGAGGTCGTCAGTCCCCTAGAACTTAGAACTACTTAAACCTAACTAACCTAAGGACATCACACACATCCATGCCCGAGGCAGGATTCGAACCTGCGACCGTAGCGGTCGCTCGGCTCCAGACTGTAGCGCCCAAAACCGCACGGCCACGCCGGCCTGCGACACTGAGCAAGCAGACGTAGAGAAGCTACAGAAGATGTAAGATTACGAAACCAACTAAGTAGAGCTATAAGTTCGTGAACACAACTACCGCAAGCGCGTGAACAGAACAGTGTACGAGAAGTGCAGATTAAAGTTTAACAGGTGAAGCATTCCGTTATAATCCCTTTAAAAAGACTACAACAAACACATACACGTTATCATTGGCAAAATGGATCAAGTGCCTCATGTCTGCTATGCCAAGAAATTCAGTAGAGAAACGCAGGAATTTGTTGCACGAGTGAAAAAATTGGATTAGCACGATTGGAAGTGCCTTCACCAGAATTATTTCGTTACATGACTGGAAAACCTCTGAAATCAAAACATTTTCTTTCAGAAGACATTTGGTGCTACTTTCATGGACAGTGATGAATATCAGTTTACTCGTGTGTTTTCGATAAGAGAACAAATCTGTCGGAGAGTGAGATCATTATTACCGTTGCAAACGAATCTTGAGAATTTTTACAATTGTATTTCATTGGCGACGAACAAATGAAAGTCGACCAATGTTGCGCCAATATAAGTGAATGGAGACGGAAAGTCACTGAAGAATTGCAGAAGATTTTAAATGAGTGGTTGGTGTTGAAGCTCTTTTTCGTTGTTTGCTGTAACAATACACATGATTTTGGATGGGATCCGCCTCTAGCAAAACACATTTTTGGTTTTTATCTCAAACATTTTTCACTGCAGTTGCAGCATCGTCAGTGGGCTTTTATTTTTTGGCTGTTAAAGATAAAGAATGTTCTTTATTGTTTGTATATATGTAAATATTATTTTTTAAATCGTAATTACAGATTTTTCGAGAAAACACGCTAGTTTATGAGTTCATACCCTTCTACCACATGGTGTGGTTTTCCTGATGTTTTATGTTTCTACATTGACAGTTTTATTTGACAGTTTATCTGCAACCATACACAACTTAATGTAGACAAGTTATTAAAGCAACAATTACGATTTGGAAGCTGTTATGGCTATGCCTGAAATTAATTAATTCTATATGGAAGGTTGTGTGTGTGTGGGGGGGGGGGGGGGGGGCGGCAGCTCTCATTTTTGAGGGTAAACAAGTAATAAATGAATACACAGCTCTCTCTCCAGTGGAACTCTGTTCTCTTCCCTCAAAGAAGAGAGAGAGAGAGAGAGAGAGAGAGAGAGAGAAAAGGAAAAATCCTCAAACGTTCTCTCTCTCTCTCTCTCTCCCCTACCCCCCCCCCCCCCCCCCTCCCGTTTTCACACAACCTTCCATATAGAATTAATTAATTCCAGGCATAGCCATAACAGCTTCCAAATCGTAAGTTTTGCTTAAATAACTTGTCAACATTAAGTTGACAAGTTAACATTATATTGGTTTGCAGATGACAAACTGTAAAAGAAAACAGTCTCTGTAAAAACATAATACATCAGGAAAACCACACGATGTGGTACAAAGGTATGAATTCGTAATTTTGTGTGTTTTCTTCAAAAAATCTGTAATTGCGATTTTAAAAACTAATATTTACATGTATAGAAACAGTAAAGAACATTCTTTAACAACCAAAATATAAAAGCCCACTAATAGTGCTGCAAATGCAATGAAACATTTTTGGGATAAAAAACAAAATTGTGTTATGCTGCCCATAAACATATGTAATAATCAATTGGTTCAAGTATTCATAACAGGATCAACAGGCATCCGATGATTGTAAAGTTGCGATTCGAGCTAACAAAAGACCGGTTAGAGAACACTGCGCCTCAAGTTATTGAAATTGCGTTGTAATTGTGGATAGTGAGTACAAAACCCATGGTATAAATATTCACGAAGAAGAGGAGGACTACAACGTAAAGCAGAAGCACATCGATTCTGGAATATTTTGTGAAAGCAGATGGCCATAAAGAGTAAGCGAAGCAGGGCTTTCTCAGCTAGTTTTAAAATAAATGGAAAGAGAGTGTTATTGCGATATATTTACTACCGTCTAACTTCACCGTTTCTTTACAGCGATCATCGGATCATAGTAGTTGCAGAGCAGACTGTTTGTTTCAGGTTCTTGGTAAACAGTTCGTGAGTAATGAGTCACGTGAATATAGTTAGCGTTATGGAAAAGTGTGGCATTTGACGGTAACAAGTTTCAGTGTAATGTAATGTTGACACCCTTGCTCTTAATTTTACCGAAGGTAATTTCGACTTTCTCATATGTTTAATTTCTCGTTCTGACGTCCATTTCTTATCGGTTTCTTCATAATCTTTCCTTCAGCCCGTTAGCCTTGATTTCCCTGCACTACTTATTTCATCCTTAACAGAGTTTATATTGCTGTATCCCTGTTCTCCCTGAACAGCTTCGTACTTTTCTCTTTGTCGATAAAGTGAAGTATTTTTTTCTGCTTCTCTTGGTTTCTTCGCGTCTACCTTCCTTGTATCTATACTTGTCAGTCCAGCTTCTGTGATGGCAAATTTTATAAAGGATGATACCGTTATGCTGTTACAAACTTTCAGGCGTGATAGAGAAGGGTAAATGTATCTGTTTAAGGTAAGGCTCCTGGTACGGAAACGTCCGAGTCGGGAGTTAAAAGCGAAAATCGTTCTGATATCTCTGACAGGTGGAACGCATGTACCGGTACTGTTGATTCGAAGACTGTAAAGTACGCAGTTTTCACAGGTGGTGGTATGGACCATTACGAGATAGAATAAATATGGTCTCTAAAGTGCATACCGTAAGTGCTATGGGAACTTGTTCGGTTGAAGATGTTTGTTTTACAGTAGCGAAGCTGAACAAGTAATGACGGCTCTTAAGGTAGGAATTTTAGAGCCCTTGTTAACTGAACATTTTTTCGTGTTTTGGTCCGTACTACCACCTCTGAGTGACATGATTATGATGATGATGATTGGTTTGTGGGGCGCTCAACTGCGCGATCATCAGGGCCCGTACAAAGCCCCAATTTTTACACAGTCCAATGTAGCCAGTGTCATGAATGATGATGATGATGATGATGATGATGATTATGATGATGACCATACAAACACCCAGTCCCCGGGCAGAGAAAATCCCCAACCCGGACGGGAATCGGACCCGGGATCCCTTGATCCACAGACAGCAACGCTAGCCACTAGATCACGAGCTGCGGACCACCCACTCTGAGTTTCCTACCCACAATCTTAGAAGCGGCAGTACCGATACTTGTAATCAATAGTCAGAGGCATCAGAACGATTTTGGCTAGTAAATTTAGAGTCGGTCGTTTCCGGATTAGGGTCCCTTAACTCAGATTCATACATTTACCTTTCTTCTTCATCGCTGGATGTTTGCAAAATTGTCACGGAATCGCCCTGTAGATGTCCATTCCCCTTCAACTGAACTGCATTTTGTAGTTATCACTATCGGACTATCATCAGCCTTAGAGAACTTCAAATGAAACTCTTCATTCCACAGTACTTCATTGTCCAACTTCTTTCCACATTTATTCTTCCGCCTGATTATCCAGCCTATTCATCATCATTACTAAATTGTGGTCTGAGGATGTATCTGCTCCTGGGATTCTCTGCATGACCATGGTGTAATCCAGCTGTAATTTGTTATGTCTCCAGGGCTTTTCCAAGTACTCATATACCTCCTCTTTTTGCGATTTTTGAGCAGTGTATTTGCTATTATTAGATGTGATTTATTGCAGCACTCAAGTAGTTTTTCACGTCTCTCATCCCTACTACCTAGCCCATATTCTCCCGTAACTTTCTTTCCCTTCCTCTAGTATCGCGTTCCAAGGCCTATCGCTGGCTGTTCACAGTAACTCATTTCTCGCCCTACTTCCCTGTTCATAACGAATCTTTCTTCCACTACATCATTTTCTGGTACTGGTGATACCCTATTTAGGAAAAAGAAACCAGTATCTTCTTTCCATTTCACTTCAGCCGTCTCTCAGTATTCAGTCTTGGCATTTCACTTTTCAGATTTTCTAGCTCCTGCACAACTCTCACACGTCTGTCACTACATACTCCGAATCGGAGAAACTGCCATTTTGTTGGTTATTCAGTCTGTATCTCCTTTATTTCATGGTTGACCCCCCTACCCCTTGGCGGCCCTCTTCCGGAGATCCGAATGGGAAACTATTCTTGAGTATTTCGCCAGTGGAGAACATGAAAGCTTATCAAGAAAGGCCACATGACCCGTGGAAACACATCGTGTGCCTATAACGCAGTGATTTAGTAACATATGCATTCCCTCCGGTGTGGATTTTTGTGTTTTTTGAACGTAAATGAGAAATTAAAATTTTACCGAAAAAAGCACACTTCAAATTGCCAGAAGAAAAGAAATAATGTAGTTACGTAAATTAGGGAGAAGACATTGGACTTTCCATTGTTCTTGTGGCATAAAATGATTGAGAGAGTTTTGCTACAGCCCCAAAGTCGTCGTTGGAAAGTAGCAGATTTGGTGACAAAAGAGTGTGTTATTGTTATTTATTGTCTATGCAAAGATATAGATATAATAATAATAATAATAATTCCCGTGGAGGCCCGGGAAAAGAATAGGCCTCCGGTATGTTCTGCCAGTCGTAAAAGGCGACGAAAAGAACAAACCACTAATAGGGCTAACCCCCCTTTCAGTGTGATTAGTTGGTTCAGGACAGAACTAAAGAAGCCTCGGACAAGCGCCGTCATGGTCGGGGACGACGCTTGAACCCTATGCCCGCCCACAATGGTAACGACACTGCTAGCCAACTGGAAAATGATTCAAATCCAAATAGAGGTGTTTTGCAGGATATGCTTCCTGCAACCACCCTAGAAGGAAAACAAAGACAGAGGATGAGATGGTCAGATGAAGTTAACCGACGCCTCATGTTCTGTTATTACCAAGCAGCAAACCTAGGAACCAACACAACTGGATACAGATCACAAGTATACACAACATTCTTACCAGATACCCAGAATTAAAATTTTTAACAGAACAACGACTAGCTGATCAGATCCGTGTAATAATAAAAAATAACAGGATACCCCAGTCAGAATTAGAAAACATCAAACAACAAGTACAACAAATACTGGAACAAAATAATGTGCAATGAGAAGGAGAAGAAAATACAGTAATGGACTCAAACATCCCAGAGCAAACAAACAAAGAACAACACGCATCAATTAAACAATCAGAGGAAAACGAAATCTTAAGACAGCCACCAGAACAAGCACAAATAGAACACGAACTGACACACATGTTAGATATAGAAGAAAAATTTCAGCTGACGTATGTAGAATACAAAGACACAAATACAGACATTAGACCATTCTTGCATAGACCGCCAAATAACCCACAAGTCGAAACAACAATAAAAACTATCAAAGAAAAACTGAGAAAAGACATCGGACAGCTAACACAATTTATAAGAAATGAAATGTCAGAAAAAAAACGAAAAAGGTTAGGTAAAATCTCACAACAAGAAGTGATAGAGCAATTAGATGAAAAGAAGCAGAAATTACAAGCATTGGCCAAACGACTTAGAAGATACAAAAAAAGTGAAAATGGAAGGAAACAAAACCAAACATTCAACACAAACCAAAAGAAATTTTACCAGACAATAGATAACACACACATTAAAATAGACAATCCACCAATCATAACAGACATGGAACACTTCTGGAGCAACATATGGTCAAACCCGGTACAACATAACAGGCATGCACGGTGGATACAAGCAGAAACAGACACATACAAGATGATACCACAAATGCCTGAAGTGATAATTTTGCAACATGAAGTCACCCAAACAATTAATACTACTCACAATTGGAAAGCCCCTGGAAATGATAAAATAGCAAATTTCTGGCCAAAGAAATTCACCTCAACACATTCACATCTAACTAAATTATTTAACAGTTACCTTGCAGACCCATACACATTCCCTGATACACTTACACATGGAATAACTTATCTGAAACCTAAAGATCAAGCAGACACAGCAAACCCAGCTAAATATCGCCCCATAACATGCCTACCAACAATATACAAAATATTAACTTCAGTCATTACACAGAAATTAATGACACATACAACACAGAACAAAATTGTAAATGAAGAACAAAAAGGCTGTTGCAAAGGAGCACGAGGATGTAAAGAGCAACTGATAATAGATGCAGAGATGACATATCAAGCTAAAACTAAACAAAGGTCGCTACACTGCGCATACATTTATTACCAAAAAGCTTTTGATAGTGTACCCCGCTCATGGTTACTACAAATATTGGAAATATACAAAGTAGATCCTAAATTGATACAGTTCCTAAACATAGTAATGAAAAATTGGAAAACCACACTTAATATCCAAACAAATTCAAATAATATCACATCACAGCCAATACAGATTAAGCGTGGAATATACCAAGGAGACTCATTAAGTCCTTTCTGGTTCTGCCTTGCTCTGAACCCACTATCCAACATGCTAAATAATACAAATTATGGATACAATATTACTGGAACACACCCACACAAAATCACACATCTGCTGTACATGGATGGCAGCAACAAATCAACAACTCAACCAATTACTAAAGATAACAGAAGTATTCAGCAATGATATAAATATGGCTTTTGGAACAGACAAATGTAAGAAAAATAGCATAGTCAAGGGAAAACTCACTAAACAGGAAGATTACATATTTGATAACCACAGCGACTGCATAGAAGCGATGGAAAAAACAGATGCCTATAAATATCTAGGCTACAGACAAAAAATAGGAATAGATAATACGAATATTAAAGAAGAACTAAAAGAAAAATACAGAAAGAGACTAACAAAAATACTGAAAACAGAATTGACAGCAAGAAACAAGACAAAAGCTATAAATACTTATGCTATACCAATATTGACCTACTCATTTGCAGTAGTGAAATGGAGTAACACAGACCTAGAAGCACTCAATACACTTACACGATCACAATGCCACAAATATAGAGTACATCACATACATTCAGCAACTGAAAGATTCACATTAAGCAGAAAGGAAGGAGGAAGAGGATTTATCGACATAAAAAACCTACATTGTGGACAGGTAGACAATTAAAGAAAATTCTTTCTAGAACGAGCAGAAACTAGCAAAATACACAAAGCAATCACTCATATAAATACATCGGCTACACCACTGCAATTTCATAACCACTTCTACAGCCCTTTAGATCACATAACATCAACAGATACGAAGAAAGTAAATTGGAAAAAGAAAACACTACATGGCAAGCACCCGTATCATCTAACACAGCCACACATCGATCAAGACGCATCCAACACATGGCTAAGAAAAGGCAATATGTACAGTGAGACGGAAGGATTCATGATTGCAATACAGGATCAAACAATAAACACCAGATATTACAGCAAGCATATTATTAAAGATCCCAATACCACAACAGATAAATGTAGACTTTGCAAACAACAAATAGGATCAGTAGACCACATCACAAGCGGATGTACAATACTAGCAAATACAGAATACCCCAGAAGACATGACAATGTAGAAAAAATAATACATCAACAGCTTGCCATGCAACATAAACTAATAAAACTAAACGTTCCCACGTACAAGTATGCACCACAAAATGTACTGGAGATTGACGAATACAAATTATACTGAAACAGAACCATTATAACGGATAAAACAACACCACATAACAAACCTGACATCATACTCACCAATAAAAAGAAGAAATTAACACAACTAATCGAAATATCCATACCCAATACAACAAATACACTCCTGGAAATTGAAATAAGAACACCGTGAATTCATTGTCCCAGGAAGGGGAAACTTTATTGACACATTCCTGTGGTCAGATACATCACATGATCACACTGACAGAACCACAGGCACATAGACACAGGCAACAGAGCATGCACAATGTCGGCACTAGTACAGTGTATATCCACCTTTCGCAGCAATGCAGGCTGCTATTCTCCCATGGAGACGATCGTAGAGATGCTGGATGTAGTCCTGTGGAACGGCTTGCCATGCCATTTCCACGTGGCGCCTCAGTTGGACCAGCGTTCGTGCTGGACGTGCAGACCGCGTGAGACGACGCTTCATCCAGTCCCAAACATGCTAAATGGGGGACAGATCCGAAGATCTTGCTGGCCAGGGTAGTTGACTTACACCTTCTAGAGCACGTTGGGTGGCACGGGATACATGCGGACGTGCATTGTCCTGTTGGAACAGCAAGTTCCCTTGCCGGTCTAGGAATGGTAGAGCGATGGGTTCGATGACGGTTTGGA
The DNA here is from genome assembly GCF_023864345.2 of Schistocerca serialis cubense. NCBI lineage: Eukaryota > Metazoa > Arthropoda > Insecta > Orthoptera > Acrididae > Schistocerca > Schistocerca serialis. The sequence continues at coordinate 715,382,661 of NC_064638.1, forward strand.
TGTACCGTGCACTATTCAGTGTCCCCTCGACGATCACCAGTGGTGTACGACCAGTGTAGGAGATCGCTCCCCACACCATGATGGCGGGTGTTGGCCCTGTGTGCCTCGGTCGTATGCAGTCCTGATTGTGGCGCTCACCTGCACGGCGCCAAACACGCATACGACCATCATTGGCACCAAGGCAGAAGCGACTCTCATCGCTGAAGACGACACGTCTCCATTCGTCCCTCCATTCACTTCTGTCGCGACACCACTGGAGGCGGGCTGCACGATGTTGGGGCGTGAGCGGAAGACGGCCTAACGGTGTGCGGGACCGTAGCCCAGCTTCATGGAGACGGTTGCGAATGGTCCTCGCCGATACCCCAGGAGCAACAGTGTCCCTAATTTGCTGGGAAGTGGCGGTGCGGTCCCCTACGGCACTGCGTAGGATCCTACGGTCTTGGCGTGCATCCGTGCGTCGCTGCGGTCCGGTCCCAGGTCGACGGGCACGTGCACCTTCCGCCGACCACTGGCGACAACATCGATGTACTGTGGAGACCTCACGCCCCACGTGTTGAGCAATTCGGCGGTACGTCCACCCGGCCTCCCGCATGCCCACTATACGCCCTCGCTCAAAGTCCGTCAACTGCACATACGGTTCACGTCCACGCTGTCGCGGCATGCTACCAGTGTTAAAGACTGCGATGGAGCTCCGTATGCCACGGCAAACTGGCTGACACTGACGGCGGCGGTGCACAAATGCTGCGCAGCTAGCGCCATGCGACGGCCAACACCGCGGTTCCTGGTGTGTCCGCTGTGCCGTGCGTGTGATCATTGCTTGTACAGCCCTCTCGCAGTGTCCGGAGCAAGTATGGTGGGTCTGACACACCGGTGTCAATGTGTTCTTTTTTCCATTTCCAGGAGTGTATATAGAAGAAAACAGGAGAAAAAATTGAAAAATACATCCAACTGGCTGAGGAAGTCAAGGACATGTGGCGTCAGGATAGAGTCGACATTATACCAATTATACTATCAACTACAGGAGTCATACCACACAATATCCACCAGTACATCAACGCAATACAGCTACATCCAAACGTATATATACAACTACAGAAATCTGTAATTATTGATACATGTTCAATTACCCGAAAGTTCCTAAATGCAATGTGACATATACCGTACAGTTAAAAGGAAGTCACGCTTGATCAAGGTCCGCCTCACTTTCCATTTTTAACCAGACATAACGTCTGAGACAGGAAAGAGAAATAATAATAACAATAATAATAATAATTACCGCCGGACTTTTGTTAAGAACATAGACTGCAGGTGCGACATAACAAATGTTGAAACGTGAAAACGATTGCGCGCGTATGACGCACGATCGTTGCGTCTTCAAACTGATTACTTCCAACTGATATAAAAGGCCAAAAAATATACAAAATATATCGTTTTGCGGAAATGACACGGTAATGCACTCAACCACCAAAATGAAGTCGTATCTTAAAAGATGTTCTTATACAGGGTGGCGCAGGGGAACGGGAAATTTTGAACGTTACAGTTGGCAGCACTGTAGCTCCGGCAGATATTCGAAACTTCTCACAATTGATGTGAACGCATTGCCATTTAGTAATCATGGAGAATTGGACTGGTGCGGAACGTGCAGTAGCTGTGGGAGCGTTTTACAAAAATGTTGATAGTGCGACTGCCGCGCAGAGAACTTTTCGACAGCATTACCAACTTGGACGTCATGGACGTGTCCCATCTGCGCTTGCGATTACAACGTGGGTGCGTAATTGTGAAGAAACAGGATCTGCCTCGAAAAAGAAACCTCCAGGTGGCATTCCAACGGTACGTACCCCAGAGAACATTGCAGGTGCTAGAGCTGCAATCGAGAGAAGTCCTCGCTGCTCCGTTCGACAGCATGCATCTTCGCTAGAGATTAAGCGAGGAAGCTTACAATGAATACTGCACGAATTAGACTTCCATCCCTATAAGTTGCAGATTGTGCAACACTTACATGAACGAGACCCAGCGTTATGTATGGAGTTCAGTAGCCAGATATTGGCTAAAATCAACGAGGACGCGAATTTCCTTAGTAACTTATGGATATCAGACGAAGCCCATTTCCACCTGAACGGATTCGTGAACAAACAGAATTTTCGTTATTGGGCACAGGACAGTCCTTGTGAGTTTCACCAGCGACCACTACATAGCGCCGAGGTCACAATATAGTGTGCTGTATCATGTCATGGTGTTATCGGCCCTTTTTTTTTTTTTTAACGTGAGGATGGTAGTGCAGTGACAGTAACATCCACTCGATATGTTGAAATGCTTCAAACATTCTTTACACCGAGACTGTACGAGTTTAATCTTAACGTCGAAAACATGTGGTTTCAGCAGGACGGAGCCGCGTCACACACTGCTCGACAGTCGATGGCAGCAGTTCGTCAGTTGTTTGGAAGACGCATTATTTCACGTAACGGTGATATTGCATGGCCTGCGAGATCCCCTGATCTTAGTGTGTGCGACTTCTTCCTGTGGGGATATCTTAAAGGCAAGGTGTACCGTACACGTCCTGCGACAATCCATGAACTGAAGAACATTGAAAACGAAATCACTGCCATTCCCCAAGATTTGCTACACCGCGCATTCCAGAGTTTTCATAACAGGCTGTTAGAGTGTGAATTCCGAATGGGAGCACATCTTTCCGAGGTCATCTTTAAAAAGTAAAGAGACACTTTTGGACATTTTGATTGTAAAGACATACTGAATAATGGCATACTGAATACATTCACTTTCGTTAGTAAATTACTAGTTTTATGAATTTATTCATGGAAATGACGTTATTTCGAAATTTCCCGTTTCCCTGCGCCACCCTGTATTACAACAGAATTCATGATACAAGAATGATAGAAGCTGTTAGCAGTGAGGCTGGAAGTAGTAGTAGAAGAAGAAGAAGAAGAAGAAGAAGAAGAAGAAAAAGGAAGACTGAATATCAGTTCTTGTTTTTAAAGAAGAAAGGTTGAAAAGTTCATAGATAATTAAGACACCACAGTAAAGTTCACACTCGGAGATATAATCTTATCGCTAATATCGTTAAAACACGACGATATGCTACAGTCTTCATTACCTTCAGCATTCTCATGTCATTGATGATTCTTCTGCCTCTTAGGGGCAGTTTCCCACCTCAAAGGCAAGTGGGTGCCTCGAAGCTCTGCCAGCTCCTGCCCCGTTTTTGACAGGACCTTTGGCAGAACGAATGTGACCTCTTATATCGGAAATCGTCGGCTACCAGTGCTGATGATCTTTATTCAGCATTTAGGTAGTGGCTTGGATCGAACCGTCACCCAGGACGTTACGATTACTAGTTAAAAAAAATTTCGTCTTTCTGCGAAAGATAATTTTACAAAATGTTCGTACAGTTCTCTTCCTCTGCAATTTGAATTACGATTCCCATTCGTCCCAGAGATTGGTGACATTCACCTTGGCATCTGAAAACTCCATATGCCAGTTTCACTCCACTGTGGAGGCACTGAAGCTAGTACATACTATTGTAGACACACACACACACACACACACACACACACACACACACACACACACACACACACACACAAATATCGCTAGCTGTTTAGCGTCTCCAGATAACCGAGCTGATTCGCTAATAGGTAGGTATCTGAGGAGTTATTGGTCTCTGTGGCAGCAATCTCACGTATGGTAGCAGAGTGCGGTAAGCTCTCGGTGAGTGTAACAAATGGTTTTGATACCACAATGCATCAGATTAGTGCCTTCAGTCGTGTTTCCTTTGACAGCAAGTTGCATATGAAGACGACTGTAATTCTTGTTCGTCTTTCTCTTTATACACGACTGGGAAGTAGAGGCGCATCAATCTGTGGCCTCTCTGTGATGTGCAGATACCTGGCGACGGTTTGTTTTACAGACGAATGTTAAAATTGTACTGTATTACCTATCTTGTGGTCGACTGAAACGCAAAATTACTTATGTCGAAAAAGACCAAATAGGTCTGTGTCTGCTTCGTGCATTCGAATACATGCGGGTGAACTCTTGTAGGCCACCTGAAATTCACGAAGTGCGTGGGAGATATTCTAACTATACAAATTATAGATTGTCTGTTCTTAACCATGTTTATTCTTTGCTTTGTACGTTACACAGAAGACCCTACAGCAGGGGTGGCCAAGAATTCGGTAAGTCTGCCTCGGTAGTTGGGCGGTCAGTGTGGTGGATTTCCAAGCTAAGGGGCCGGATCGGAGATTTTCTCCGCTTGGGGACTGAGTGTTATGTTGTCTTCGCATAATAATCATTGACATTATTATTCAGCTGGCTGAATGGGCATGACGCGGAAAAAAATTCGGCACGTGATTAGTGCTCTTGCACGCTTGCGTAGCTCACTCACCTGGCTACACTCTTCCCCATCGCCACGCCACGGTGTCCGAACGTGAGAAGGGGGAAACTGCATACGACTTCGTTTCATGTTTATCAACAAAATACTTCACAAACAAAACAAAGATTCAGTATTATTTGATTATTTTTTATGCACGGAAGACGTGGTACAGTTTTTATCTTTGACATTTTTGGCGTAAATACAAAAGCAGTCAATTCCCCAGACTTTTGCACTCAGGTTGCACCTAATCGCGACTATCTTAGTTTCGCAATCGAAGAAATTGTTTCGCACAAATCTGTTAATCGAAATACTTTATTACTCATTATGAAAACGTTGTATCTCTTCCAGGATACCACATGGACAGTTTTAATGGAAAAGAATTTGTCTTTTAAACGGGAATTACATTGCATATCATTTAGTTCGATATGTGCATTCACTGGGGCGCTTCCAACTGAAACAACGTACGTCTCCAAAACAGCTGGAAATAGATGTAAAATTGTCAGTGTCTTCAAAACATTTAAAAAACTATTCTTGTAATTTTTTCAGCGTCATAATGAATTCTTCGCCACTGGACAAGCGAACTTCTTTTGTACCATGAACAAATAGCGAAGGGTAAACAGCGCTGAAACCGCGAGTCTCTCACTCTTAAGAATGTTATGACGACCAAAAAATTCCGTACCGCAATGTTAAATGAAATGTGTCACTGTACCGAATACTGTCCAGAAGGACCGAAGAATGACGAGACGGACCAAGCCTCGGCTCCCACGTGCGCAAACATCGTGCTCGCGTGCAGTTCGGCCGAGTTCACCCTAAAATTTCTGTGTAGATCCTTCGCGGGATAGTCGCAGATAATATGTGGTACTCCTTATCACAGAAGCGGCAAACTGCCACACGATAAAAGCTGTGCGTTTCCTTTTAAATTTATTAATGCTTGCACAAAGAAACTGACCTTCCAGAAATATATCCATTTAGAAGGCTGCCCTCATCTCGAGACATTCAGTTAATGATGCAGATCTAATATGCATGGATAAAATTCAGTGATGGTATCAAATGGAAACTGCATAAAATATTGAATGTCTGTAGCTATGACAGTACTCCATCACAAATTCAAAGACTGCGACTAACAGCCTAAATGAAAACTTAACGCCCATTTAAGAAGACGTTGAAATAATTATGAGTTTAGGTCTTCATTGTACAACTACATTTCTGTGCCACACGCACTGGACATTTTAACGTTGATGACGCTATGGTAATGCCATAACACCCGTGGTTGATAGATGCTCAAAATTACCGCTCTCACACGCACTCCTCCGAGACAGTGAACGCCAGCCTTCCACTGATTAAAATGATGCTTCAGGCCCACTAACACTCATTCAGCTTCCCAAGAACGACAGCTGATAGTTGGAACACCTTCCACTCCCTATAAATGAGCCTGTAAACGATAGTTATGTATGGCTGATGTTCTCAACCAGAATATAATCATTGTTAGCAGTTGCGCGGGCGCGCGCGCGCGCGCTTGTGTGTGTGACCTGCCCTTGGAATTGTAATTATATGATTCACTGAAACACTAGCGAATTGAGAGTTGCTGCTCCCGTTACACAGGGTGTATACGTGGACAAGGAAAAAAAAATTCCCGGATTTTTCGGATTTCCCGGTTAAAAATACACTTAAAAATGGTTCAAATGGCTCTGAGCACTATGGGACTTAACATCTGTGGTCATCAGTCCCCTAGAACTTAGAACTACTTAAATCTAACTAACCTAAGGACATCACACACATCCATGCCCGAGGCAGGATTCGAACCTGCGACCGTAGCGGTCACGGGTTCCAGACTGAAGCACCTAGAACCGCACGGCCACACCGGCCGGCGGAAATACACTTATTCCATGTTAAGTGACAGTATACTCTTCCTCGGCACTGTTAAACTCATCAAACCTTTGAATGTTTATGGTTTTATATAACGACGTAGAATTTCCCAACACTTTAGAGAACTAAACACGGGGGAGGGGGGGGGAGGGGGGAAGACGTTTTGAAAGGCCTTTGATGTGCAGCAACATGTACGCTGCATATTTTTGTATTACAAAGGTATAAATTTGAATTCCACCAAACACCGCATATCACTTTCCGAAGCTTTGAAATCGAGACTGCGATGCGCTTTTGTAGGCCAGTCGTAGCTCATGTCACATGATCTCGCCAGCTGATGACAGCATAATAGTACACGTGATGTAGTCAGCCAATAGCAAGATCACTCTTAAGTAGCGCGAACACGCAAATAAGGAAAGATAATGGTTTAAATTAATATACATAACATTCACATATGATATTGGTCTCGAAGCTTAATAAGCTGGAAGAGAAGCTAAGCTTCCACATATAATGTTGATCTTTTTTGCGCGTGTTACACTTTGATACATAACACAAATGTGCCAGTAAATTTTTTAATAAAGACGTAAGTGTCTGATCTTCTGGGCTCGAAATTATTCTAAATGGTCGTCCTCAAAGAGTTGATTTTTAAATGAGAGTCAAATGCTTTGTGATTTAAGAAATTCATCGTACATTCTCGTTCATAGTTCATCTTGCGTAAAATAAAATCTGCTTTGAATGTAACGCTTTTCAAACCACCATTCGCAATATTTTCCCGCGACCTGTTAAAAATAGGTTCGTTTCAGCAGTTGCAACAGAGCGCCAGAAAAATGTTCGTGCGTGTAAAACATTAAAAGATCTTACATTATGTCACAAAAGAATCAAGACAAAAGAGGTTACTTCAAGAGCGTTGGAATTTCGTGAACCTACTGAAATGCATAATTCGGCTTAAAATGCACATTCTTATGTAAATTTTGTTGGAGTACCAGTACTGTATTATGTCATGTTTGGTCCTTTATTATGGCATAATGCCATACGTGCACTTGAAATGCAGCGAACAGTTGAAACAAGCCAATAGTGTGAAATTAAACACTTCAATTCAAATTAATTGACTGCCTCAGCAGAAAAGATTAATAAAAGCCTAATCTCTTTAGCAAACGGGCAGAAATAGCTTCATTGTTCTATAAGGCGATTAATGCTTGACTGTCACAAAGGTGGAAATAAAATCTGAAACTAATTACATATTTTAGCCTTCCGTAATTATGCGAATGTATTTAATTTATTTGATAGCTCCCGGCCACAAAAATTCGTTTTGTTAACATTTAACGTGAGAGCAATAAACGAAGAGGAAACAACAAAATCACTGAACTTAAACACAGGTCACGTGGAGACGACCCACCTCCCCACCACAACTCAGACTGCTCTGTGCATTAGCCCCAGATTTACTATATTTCCGAATCGGGGAAATATTAAATAGTGGCGCCCAGCGACACTTCTGTAACCAGAAGCGGGAGAAGGTACTACTAATACGCAACTCAACTGTGCATGCGCAAGAGCCCGCCCGCAACTGCTCAAACGAATCTAATTTAAATAGTTGTCATGTCACGCTCATCGGAGGCAATTTGTTGTTATAAAGCATTGAATAGTCTTCCTAAAGCCTTTGACACACTTTGCTGTTGGCAGGCGCTTGTATGAGCACTGTTTTGTTGTTGTATACGGCGCATTTCCTTTGCAACTTAAGTTTTATTTTCGTTTTTTTTTCTCTCTCGTTCATGTTTTGTTGCTGCAGTATTATTCTGCAGTAGCGGGATATATCCTTTGTTAGAATATTGGTTCTTACCAGTCAAAATCACTGAAAAGTAAAATAAAGAAAAATTCCCGGAATTCTAAACAATCACGGGTTTTTCCCGGTTTTCTCCCGGATGAAAAAATTCCCGGGTTTTTCCCGGATCTCTCGGTTGTCCCGGGTCGTATACACCCCGGTTACAAAAGATTTACTTTTTGGAGTAAGATTTGGGTGGAGGGGGGGGGGTGTTTGGGTTGGTGGAGGTCTACTTTGAGAAACAGTACTTGTTAAACCAGAAATATCTTCCTCGGCAATTAAAAAAATATATCAGTTGAACAATTAAAATATCTGGCCTAATTATTCTTCCTGTAGGATGGGTACTAGAACAACGAAAAAAAATTAAAAATTTCTTCAACACAGTGATAAAACAATTGAAATTAACACCGCCCCAGAAACTATAAAATTAGAGGCAACGAAAAGAACAAACAGTTGATGAAATTAGCCTCTTGGCCAAAAAGTGTAATAACGACAAAATTAAAATAGCATCCAAACACACTCACTTAATACGGACAGTAAATCATAAAAACTGCCTTCAGATTTAAATGGGCTTTCACACGTTTACACTACACTAGATCTTATAACCTCTCATTTGACCAGCTGTTCACTACTATTAACACTACAACCAACCAACTAAAATACTATCGTGTCTACGCATATTAACAATTACAGTTACTAGAACAGTAGCATGTAAAATGCTGCATATGCTCACGGCGTAGCAATAACAGACGAGATTACCATAGCTCTCGTCTCCAGAAAACTGACGTACACCCAGCGTGCAACAAACGCCGTAACATTGACACTCCAAACTATGCTCAGGACTTTTCCGAGTGGAATATGGTTGACAAGTCATTACACCCAGTGTACACCATTTGTACACTAAACACATCCTGAGTCAACTCAACTTAGTAATATTCCATTGTCGGTCACTATAGCGCAGAGTTAGCGCTCCACCTGTAATACGGAAGGAAGCCCCCGTCTGCGTATCTTCTGGGACCGCTGCGCCGTCGTTTCGTCGGGGAAAGACGCAAGTACGCCCAGTTGGGCCAGTTGTTCCACACTTAGCGGACACATACGGCGTCGACTGTTGGGGAAGTCCCAGTCCCAGCTCCTTGGCGCCACAGGCTCTGTAGTAAGCTTCGTACTCGTTGGCTGCCCGCCCTGACATTCTCCGTTCTCGCACCTCTAACCGCTTTCACTGCGACCCCTAAGGCCTGCTACGCCACTTCAGACGAGTTGAGCCCCAGGACTCGTCAGCCGCTCGTATAACTGCTACCGGCAGAGGCCCTCCATAACGTCACCGCGTCTTCTTGAGCTCCTGTACAACAGGCTAAATCGTCCGCCATGTTTTCCCCAACTCTGCGATTCGACAATGCTTACCGTGCGGGTTGTTAACGTATTCACGAAACTTTTTACAATATTCGCTATAAAATATTTGTTACTGCTTGTATGAAGTGTACTGAACAGTAATTAATGTATGAAGATGGTATCTGTTCTTTCGGACATGTCCGATCTTCATATAGATACGGCTTACTGGCCAATGATCTTCTTCAGTGTAGATGCACTGATATTGCCCGAACTCTTACGGGAATCAGTAGATTGACTGCCGTGAGGAATGAGTATAGTGGGCAGGGGCACTAAAATGTAGTGTGTGGACAGTAAGTTGAAAATGCGGGTCTCACGGGCAGCTTGCCGAAGATAAGTCACTGCAGTCGCACTATCGTCTGTGTCCTCGGTGGCTCAGACGGTTAGAGCACCTGCCATGTAAGCAGGAGATCCCAGGTTAGAGTCCTGGTTGGGGCGCACATTTTCGACTGTCCCCGTTGATATTTATCAACGCCTGTAGGCAGCTAAAGGTCTGGATTTCATTGTAGTTTCAGTAATTAATGTGGTTAGCGAAATTTAAAATGCGCCTTTCATACAACAGAAAAATTAATATGTGATGTTACATGGTTATGGGGTATGCTCCTCCAATGCATCCTCGCCCGGATTTTTTATCCTTCTGAATGTTTTCGTTGCAGTGCCAAAAGTTTGGATTTTATTTTCTGGATCTCCACGTAATTTCCTATAACTGAAGAATTTCGTCTGTAAAGGTCTCGAAGACACTGGAATTTCACTCGTTTTCTTGTCCCAGAAATTTTTTTGACAGAAGTAATTCATTAACATTTTTCGTATTTTGAGTTTGACGCATTTGAGCCACCAGAATGGGTTGTGTCTTGAACAGAGTTATAAGGTGAATAACAACAGAAGTAACACAAGAACGATGGAACGTAGTTGAATTTAACCAGCTGTTACTGATAGAATTAGACGAGAAAATGAGATAGTAAATGTTGTTGACGAATTTTGCTGTTTGGACAACAAAATAAGTGATGATGGCCGAAGTTAAGAGTTCATAAAATGCATATTGGCCATTGAAAAAAGTCTTTTTGAAAAAAGGCCACTTCGGTAACATTGGATATAAATGTTAGTGTTAGGAATTCTTTCCTGGAGGTATTTGATTGAAATGTAGCCGTGTGAGGAGGTGAATCGTGGACGATAAACAGTTGACACAAGAGAATAAACTCTCTTGAAATGTGTGGTGTTGCAGAAGAATGTTGAAAAGTATATAGGTTCATCAAATAACTGATGAGTAGGTACTGAGTCGAACTGGAGGGAAAAAAAAAGGAAATTTGTGGCATATCTGACTACTGAGGGATAGGAAGGTAGGACATGTCCTTAGGCACGAAGAAATGGTCAGTCCGGTTGTGGTGGGAAGTATGTATGTGCGGGAGGGTGGGGGGAGGGGAAGGGAGAATGTTAAATTGTGAAGAGAGACCAGGGACTAAATATACTTGGTGAAGCGAAATTCGCGCACCCGGGCTTCGACTTCGGCAATCCGGCAACATTGTAACCACATGTATTGGTAACTACCTCTGTCAGCACTCATCAGTCGTGCTGTACAGTTGGTGCAGTGGATTGAGTTTTAGGTTTTATTTGCTAATTTCATTCTGACGTTTCATACAGTAATATACACAGTTTCTTAGGTCACATGTATCCTAAATGTACAACATTTTGTAATGCTGAACGTAATAGATACGTGGTTAGACAAATAAGGAATAGATAGTAGAAACAAATGACCTGTCACAGGACAGAATAACTACAAAAACATCAGTTTCGAGATGCTAAAGATGATAGCACAGTACAGTAACGCAACATCTACTTGTCATTTATACTACTCAGACGTCGCACATCAGCAACCAGTGACAATAATAATGTCCATATTGATGACTGCATGACCTTCACAACAGAATACGTTGTCCTCAGAACAAAAGATGCTCAAAGCGACCTTCCTGCACGTCCAAACATTGCGCAACCCGTCGGATCATACAGCTCTGGACCGTTCGCAGCAAAGCTGCGTCCACAGTAGCAAGTGCAGCATGACCACGCGCTACCAATTCTTCCACATTCGTCAGCGGAGTAGAGTACACGTCCCACAGGAAGAAATCCAGGGGATTTAAGTCAGGTGAAGGCAGTGATCATACAAATGGACTCCACGTCCGAGCCATTTCCCTGGAAATGTTCTGTGCAAATACTGTCGCACTTTGATTCCAGAGTGTGGAAGTGCACCATCATGTTGGAACCATACCTTCTGCCGAACATGTAGTGGAACATCTTCCAGCTCATCAGGCAGATAGTTTGAGAGAAATGCATGATATCTTCGTGCAGTTAGCCGGTCAGGCAACATTTAGGATCCCAAACACCTGTTGCCCAATATTCCAGCCCAGACGTTGATACCAAAGAGAACTTGATATCCACGGTCGTGGGTGACGTGCGGGTTAACCTCACACCAATGGTGGGCATCGTGCATATTGAAGACACCCTCTCGAGTGAACGCTGCTTCATCCGACCATATTACTGTTCACGAAGGCATCGTTGGCTTTCTGGTGTTGTTGTTGGAACCATTCACAAAATTGCACCCGTGGATGGCGATCTGCAGGATGCAAGCGTTGCGTGAAATAATTATGATAGGGGTGCAGCCCATGCTCGTGCAGCACGTTAAGTACCGTGAGCTGCGAGATAGCTGCTGCCTTGCTAAGCTACGTGTACATCGCTGAGCTTCTTGGTGTATGACCTGCTAAGTAGCTGGAGTACGGCGAGTCCGTGGACGACCTCTGTCACGCGATGGTGGAAGGAGTGAACCTGACTCCCGAAGGCGCAGCTCCAGACGACGAAACACATTTTTATCTGGATGGCGTAGACGAGGATATCTAGTAGCACATTCACGAGTGGCACACCAGCCTGGTTATCACATGCACCAAGGACCGGAGGCATATCCACATGTTCATCGTTTGTGTATGCCATACGTCTGCCACTCTGGTTTGGAGGTTTACAATGAGATAATTCGATACGTTTACGCATGTACGTTGGAGACTGTCACGGGCGTGTTACTCCGCTCGCAACTAGGCCCTGTGTGGTGAACAGCGCATACAGTATAAACACGACGTCAGTCCTGCGTGCTCTTCCATCTAACGCTCATTAGCATTGTTCTGTATGATTCATTCCGACAGCGCTAATTGTGAAATGTTCGGTTTCGAATTACACTGCTTTCCTAACGGTAATAGACGTGATGTTCCTACAATCCCATCGATATAATAATAATAATAATAATAATAATAATAATAATGCATTGAGATACATACTAAACAGCATGCGGTCACCAGACTCAGTGTTGAAAGGTATAATTAGTGAGACCATCGTGATAACACATACAAACAGTAACCGAGTTTGGGCATTGTTGACAAAGCACTTCGCTAGACCTAATGGCAACGTAAGGCCCTAACGAAATGTAATAGACTTGAACGAGGCAAGAATAATAGTTGATACTAACTTATGGGACCATTGGAGGAGGGTACAAAGAAAACAGGTTTCGCGTCTAGTAGAACTAGTGCGAATAAATTCACACCCTCGACGTGGAAAGAACTTCTTTCAAAGCTGAAGAATCCTCCATTTCTACGATTATTGTATGTAAGTGGAAATGTTTTCTAGAGGACCCGCTGCAGTCGCTGTTGACGATTAAGATGCCAGGTACCTTACCACCTACCACTTGGATTACATTTACCAAATAAAAAACACATGCCTCAACCCAGGATCGAACCAACTCGATGCACTGCACCAACTGTACAGGACGACTAATATGCACTGACATAGGTAGTTACCATACATGTGGTTTCTGTGTTGCCAGATTTCCACTCTTTAACGTCCTTTTTCTGCTGGATGTACCCGCCGCACGAAATTTTTTTATCGCTTGCATGTGAGGAGTCTTGCCGCGAAGCCCGAATTATGCTTCATCCTATAGAAGCCGCTTCAAATACAGGTAGGTTGCGATAGGTATGCTGAGATGAAGTGGCGTTCAGAAGGTAGACAGGCGTGGAGAGCTTCGTCAAATTAGTCTGACCACTGGCTACCACAAAAATAAATTGTTATCGTTATTATTATTATTATTATTATTATTATTATTATTATTATTATTATCATTGTCATCATCAATCATCATCAACTCGTTGTCATTATTATGAATATGCTTTGCTCTACGGGCAAACTTGCTCAGGCCTGAAGCTATTGCTAATTTATCCATTCTACGGTGTTCAACCCCGGGGTTGTGGCTTATATTACTTTGAATTAACTGAAACTGTTGCGTTCCGCAGCGTCAGTTTTTCAAATTATAAAGTCATTATAATGTCTAACACAGAAAGCAGGCATGTATTAAGGTACTCGTGCTTTATTCGATCATGTCGGCATATGAGCTTCATGATGGCCTTAAATCATGCAGACTTACTCACAGGCAGACTGAAAAAAAGTCATAACTGTAGTTTATGAAGTGATGTGGTGAGGCTGTACTACGATGTAATTGTTAATACAGCGACATGTTTAATCAACATGAATTTAGTTGTAGCCTTTCTCGTGGGTATCATTAGTCAAGAGATATCGCAATGATTTTTATGTATATCAGCTGTTGGTTACCTTTCAGCCTTGTGTTTATTAGTCACCCGTTATCAGCGTACTCCAAATGCTGCAGCAGACAGGTAACAGATTAACGAGGGCCTTGCGTGATTCATATTCCGTGGGCGGGTTTGCTGTTCAAAAAGACGCAGGCAGTGGTAAAAGGCTGACCGTCACAAGATTCCTGTGTTTCATACGTAACACAGAGAAAGCAGTGTCACGCTCTGTGGCCAAGTCGAACGATTCAGAATCTTGTGTAGCCGTTGAATCTGGACATCGGCATTTCACAATCTAATGTATGGCTTACACTGTAGCAGAATAATCTGTAACCTTACCATAAACAAAAAGTGCATCAATTATATCCCCGGAGGTCCTGCCCTTCGCTTGGAGTTGTGCAACTGGTTAAATACTAATAGGCAGTCATACAAATACATTTTATTTACTGATGAGGCACAGTTTACTCTAGATGGTATAAACAATTTACATAACGAGCACGTATGGTCTGAAGCAAACCCACATGCAACAGTGCAATGCAATTTCCAGCATCAATTTAGTTTAAATGTGTGGTGTGGTATAATCAACACACACTTTATTGGACCATTCATTTTCCCAGAATGTCTAACTGGCGAGACGTATTTACAATTCCTTCAAGAAGAAATGCCCCGCCTGCTCGTAGATGTTCCACTTGCTTCGCGATTGCAATTGTATTTTCAACATGACGGCGCGTCTCCACATATCACCAACGCCGTTACTACACATTTAAATGAACATTGTCCCCAGAAATGGACTGGTCGTGGTGCGACGCGTCTGTGGCTACCCAGATCGTCCGATTTAACACCAATGGATTTTTGTGTATGAGGATGGATTAAAGACATAGTTTATGAGAACAATTTCAATACTCGCGAAGCATCACTTGCTCACATTATGAATGCAATAGACGAATTAAGAAACCCCTGTGAAACTGAAGCGAGCAACAAAATCTTCTCATACACGTGCATCTATATACATTGAACTCTGTGGAGATAGTTTTGAACATTTATAGTGAATGTATTGTGAAATTGTATGTACACTGTACAACTTTCTTAACACTGAGCTTTGTTTTTTCCGGTTTAACGTGATGAATTCACGTGTGCTTGGTATTAATAGAAGCAGATTATCTGACACATTCATACAGTTTTAGTTAACGCAACGTGTGTTGAAAACTTTGTGCAATTGTCTGGAATTTAAAAAGCAAATTGAGCCAAGTAGTTAATAAATTTAAAAAATTACGAAATTAGTTCATTTCTTTTCTGGATACTCTGGAAAACTACTGCAGATACACGTCTGGGACATGTTTTATTAGATTCACCAGGACAGTAACACCAAAATAAATGGAAATAGCGAATTTGCAAAATTTCTGGCAAAAATCTTTTATTAGTCGTAACTTCGTAACTAAGCATTTGCGGACCTATGTTTATATGAGCTTTTTTCTTTAGTTTTACTTGTAGAATAACGTGTTAAAATATTTGCGTATCTTCGTGATTCACCGTGTATATGATGTCTGTCCTTTCGGACAAGTCCGAAAGAAAGGACACCACATATATGGAATTAATTTTGATCTACAAAACTCCTCTCGTAATGTCTGTCATTGGAGTCGTTCGAATAATTGTTTTGTTAGCACACTCATGTTCTAAGCCTTCCTTCGCGAAGAAGCGTTACACGTTTTTCAGGCGTTGTATCTGATTTTACGCGAACTTGTCGTGAATCCTGGAGATTGTGTTAGGCAAGAGACTCTCTCGTATTCAGCCAAAGAACAGAACTCCAGTAGGAATAGGTTAGACTCGAATGTGGACCCATAAAATCTGACCAAAATATTCATTGTCAGTGTGTCGATGACCTGGTTGTCTTGAACGTATCCCTCACTGATGCTCTATAAAATAATTTCGCCCGAGCATTTTCTCCGGCTTCTTGGCGTCCTTTATTTCTCTGTGCCAAAGCTGATCCGCGTCAACGGAAAAGAAATTCCATTATGCTGGTAGGACGAGGGCTTAGGGCGCGAGGCAACGCCGTTGTGTGAGCTTGGCCGCTTTGAATTTCCTGCGGCGTCCCGAGGGGCGCGAGGCGGCGACGGCGGCGCCGACGCAATTGTCATGCAGGTGGGCGGCGACTGAACGCCGCTGCAGCTTTCCAGCGACGCTATTTGGGATTCCGCGGAGCAAGTTGGGTGTCTGCTCGCCCCTCCCACACTCACCGCCTAACACCCAGCTCCCTTAAATGTTGGAGAAACCGCGCACCTGACAGCTTGACGTACATAGCTGCTCGCGTGTTTTGACGTCATCTGCTGCCGTCATTCACAGCTCTGTAAATTACATCTTGTCTTCCAAACTGTTTCACCATCTGCTTGTACTCTACCTCGCTGACTCTCCAGAGCGTGTATCTGCATAGTACGTCAGCATTTAGTCTCACAGTTAGTGCTTCAGATGTACCCAAAGATGTGCGCGGAAATATTCGCGAAGGCCGTTGTTAGTTGCGTTCTCACGCATCATATTCACGGCAAATGTGTTGGTGTGGAATTAACCAATTCAACAGAACTTGTAACCTCCCCCCTCACTTATCGACCTTAATGACAGTGAAAAATTAAACCGCGTGTACCTAATGGAAATTTGGGAAAAGCAATCGTCACCGAAGTTAATCTGTCGGTAAAGAGGGAGGAAAGGGTTACATCTAAATGAAAGAAAAAATGCAAATGAAACTGGTGGAAATTAATTTTGAAAAGGGGTAAAGTTAATGAAGAAAGTAAATGTGCGTCCGTTACGTTAACAATTAACTAGCGGTAATTAGATGTTTGAGATTTGGGGTAAATCACGGTCGCCAGTCCTATGGACAATTACTATAATAACTGAAAAAGAAAGGTTATTACACATATAATTAGCACTAGAAGCGTGGCAACTGAAGGTTGACACGTGTAGTGTGAAAACTGAAAGTTTGTCAGAAGTAATAAATTTCGCTACACTTAATTTAGCAAAAGAATTAATGAAACCGGAAAATCGAAAGTTAATTTAGTGACTGTAGTTTATAGTGAGCTTTCTTTCTGAAGCACATCGACATTCAGTAAAATAAGGTTAGTCTTGGACTACCTCAACAATCATTTCAAAAGCTACTTGAATCTACGCAATTTAGAAATAAGAGAATTAACTTTGAACTTGAATTAAATGATTCTGAACAATTAACAATAGTAAAATTTAGTACGTACCAAGCTGAGCTGCAGTCACAGGTAAGCTAAAATATGCTAACAAAACTCGCACTCTAAATTTGTGCTCGTGTAACCTAAATATTGTAGCCAGCTACTGAACTTTGAAATTAAAGCAGTGAAATCTAATTATATTATTTTAATGCTGGCGTTTGAATTTCAACGACACTCGGGTTCATTTCGGAAAAGGAAGGGACCCTGCTTGGCAATGCAATTGGGACAATGAGCAACAAAGGTTCATGCTAAGTTGCTGTAATTTTGCGAGGCAAATGGAACAATTTGAAAAGCTGAGGTCTGCCATACAGTTCTGAAACTTTACGTGCTTTTAGTCTTCCTTGTTGGTTGATTGAAGGTTTGAAGCCGTCGATCGAGGAGGTGGCGACAGTCGATCATTGTCGGCCGTCGCTGTTGCAGAAGCTGGATGTTGGCGCGCCTTCTTCTCGACACGGTCACCAGGCGAAACGGGCTCTTGATGTGCGCCAGCTAATGCTTCCCGTCCGCGACACCATGTCAGAAACTATCATCGCGAGTCGAGCGCAATTACATGCTGCCAAACCCCGAAAGCGCGGCAACTCGCGGGAGCGTCACACAACACCTGCTCCACTCGCTACTCCCGCCAGACTCTCACTGTTCTGCCCGCGCTCCTCGCGGCAGAGTTAACACTACCAAAGATCCTACACACTTTGATTCTTCACACGACCTGTCGACGTAATCGTTTGATAGCAGTTTTCCCTAGGCAAGACCCAGCGTAAAAATACAAATAGTGTTTACGAAACAAACCAATTATACATCGACATGAGTGCATAAATATATATATATATATATATATATATATATATATATATATATATATATATATACAAACAGTAAAACAATTACAATATATAAAGAGACAGAAATGTCATATCTTGAGGTAACAAAACAAAGGAAAACAAATTATAGTACAATTGATGGAAATAGGAGGATATGCATTTCCGGCGTTACACGTGCCCCACATTGTCTGAGGATGTTCGTATAACGTAAACAGACTCAGAAAATGTCCCGAAAAAGAAACAGCGGAAATGCATATGCTCCAAACATCAACAAAAGTTAGCATTCGTCTAATTAACCATAAATCAATTTTTAGACCATAATAATTGAGTGGAGACACTCCTAATCTTATTCCACTCTGTCACCTTGCACAAAATAAAACAGGTTGACAACATATTAAAATTCATAGAAAATATAGAAAATGGTTTAGCTATTCCAAAATCGTCAAAATCCGTAACACTATCATGAAATGGAATACTATTTACAAAATTAATCAGAGTACATGGTCATAAAAACAGGTAGATCAAAATACGCAAATTAATTATTAATTACATAGAATACACATTTTATATAACCTTTTCATAATTAATATTCTCGTCACGAGAATCTATTTAACGCTAAACAAGAAAATAATGTACAGCAGATCGACAAAAACATAAATATTAACAGCAGAATTCTTTCAGCTGTCCAGGAAGAAAAACAACTCCGCCTTCCGTACTCGCAAGTACAAAGAATGCCGACAGCGGCACAAGAGCCGACAGCGGCACCGCCTCGCCAGTATTGTTGCGCCCGCCTGTGCGGCACGCTTGATCTCACTCGCCTGTGTAACGGCATTTCCAGAACGTCCGTTTCACTGAATTCTTTCGGAAAAACTCACTCCCGAGTAATCTCAAGGAGTCCATTAACACTATCACAGTGGATAACTCAACACTGTCCATCATCACACCCATGTACTAGCCTGAAACTTAAAACAGCGTCTAAGTACATCGGCAATGACTAGTAGAACACATATTCATGGAATCTTACAGCTATTTACAAAATCATATTTACATTCCTTAATCTACTGTGACTCAGCTGAAAACTTAAACTAGCAGCTTGGATTTTTCAGTTGATTAGATCATGATTAAATTGATTAAAATTAAATTGATTAATCAAAATTAATTACTTATTAATTACAACTTCTTTAATGACCTTGGTCAGTCAAAAGCATGGCAATCTAGCAAATCGTTAAATCTTACACTCTATTTTACATACTTTATAAATTACCCATTGTGTGGTATTAATCGATCCTAGGTTGGTACAATTTCAAGTCTACTATATTCCGTATACCTAATCGTTTTCCAGAGCTTGGATACTCTAAGCAATAAGCATTTGTGTGAGGTATACCAATGACTTTATATGGTCCATTATAAACAAACTTAAATTTAGAGATTTCATTGTCTATCTCGCTCGATTTCTCATGAGCTTTTACAAGTACTAAGTCTCCGATTGCAAACTTAGCAAAACGCGCTTTAGCGTCATGACGACGTATGCGAGCATCAGCTTTTAGCTTCATTACTTCTCGCAAACGATCTTTTTTCACACCAATACTAATGTCAATCCGTGGAGGGAATTTGATTATCTCTTCCAATTCACTTTCTACACTTTTGTCAATGCCGAGATTCCTCACGTTACGGCAGTTCAAATTCATTCCTACGTCAATGTCATCCGGCCAGTTAACAATGTGTATAGGCTGGTATTGCCTATGCACACCGTCTCCTGCCTCGTCAAAACTAACTACTATTGCTTTATCTTGTGACGTACATGTCAAAGTTTTGCTTTCGCAATTAATCACTGCACGGTACTTTAATAGCCAATCTAACCCGATAATTACTTCCGTAGTTAAGTCTGGCACGACGACAAACTCTTGTTCAAATCGTGCCCCACATATCTCGAAGTTGACAAAAATCTGTTTTGTGACCGGTTTACTGGCCTTCCCAGTAGCACCGATAATTTTCACTCCTGTTACTGGCATAACTACGATGCCAGGTCTGTCTTTCAGTAACTCCAATATTTTCCCAGATACAGCACTCAACTCTGCACCGGTGTCAATCAACACGTTTAGTTGTAGGTCGTGCATATTAACAGACACTACTATCTGTCTACACTTGTCCTCGACTGTTTCTTTATTTTCCCACAGTAAATCCTCGTCTATATCCAGGTCATTCCAGAAAAAACCATCCGGCTTTGATCCTAAATCCGGTTTATCTGGCGGCTTTTTCAGCCTCTGTTCACATACAGTTTTAATTTCAACACGTTTGTCCTGAGGCTTAGTCTGTAGCGTCGCCTCCAATACCGAAACCTTTTCCTGTAACTCGTCAACTAGTGAGTGTTGCTTTGCTATCAATTCACTAATTGTCACCTTCGTTGATTCCTCTTTAATCAGATTGATCTCATCTGCCAATCTACCTGGAGACATGTGCCCAGTAGTATCTGCAATTACTTCCTCTAGATCTGCGCAACCCACACTGTTATCTTCTGACCGTATAATGTCAGCTCTAACCTCATACACGCTGTAATCTACGTGCTTTTCTACCAATCGTGTTCGGCTATCACTAAAATTTTCGTAATCTTTCTCCTTAATACTCTCGCAATGTTTAAACTGGATGTTCGCGTCGGATGGGTCGGCTACTTCTACCATTACAACTTTCGGTAAAGTCTGCCGGTTAGGGCCAGAACTTTCCGTTACTACTTCAACATTCAACTCCTGCGGGACGAAACACGACGCATCTTGCTCGTGCTCCCCATTAACATCAACTGTTTCTAGTAAAGTCTGCCGGTTAGGGCCAGAACTTTCTATCACTTCACAATCACTGTCTTCCTGCGGGACGAGACGCGGCAAATCCTGCCCGTGCTCCCCATAAACACTTCTCCCGTACAGGCCCCTATAATCTCTTAGTTCGTCGTATAAGCGACCGTACTGCCTTAACCAGACCTCATCCCTCTCTGCATCTCCTCGCTCGATGACGGACGTTTTATCCGACACCTGATCTTCTTTCAACACTTGCGAATCATTCTTAAACTCAATCTCCAGTTCCGCTGTGGGTATTACAGCTGCCACTTTATAATCGATTTCCGGAACACTACTTAAATTGTTCTCACTGACAGCGAATGTATTTTCTACTGCCGTGTCTACAGCTGATCTACTACTTGTGGGCGCACTCCTTTCTCCTAATACTGGCACACTCTCCCGCCGTTGATTATTCCATACGGAATTTTCATAACGACGACACCTCGGTTTTCTACTGTTATTGGGCCGCCAAAATTTCTCCACGCCCGGTCGGCCCCTCACCGGCGCGGCTAATGGTTTCCCTGTCTCGTCCCAGCAGATACGCTCCCCGGATACTGCTGAGGCGGCTGGTCACACCCTCTGGCGTTATTACTATTCTGCGCAGCCCGTATCACGCTAGTATGATACTGGATTCCGTCATTCCGGTTATTATTTGCATTGTACCGATTGTTATTACGGTCCGAACCATTATTGTTATTGCTGCCATGGTTGCGGTATGCATTATTCCCATGGTTATCGTTGGTGTGGTTGCTGTGGTACCCGTTGTTGTTACCACGGCCTCTACCACTGTCGCGATTATTGCGCCAATTGTCCTCGTCCTCCACTCTTTCCAGGAAATCATTTATTGTCCTGTAATTGCTTCCTACGTAGCGTTTTGTATCATCTGGAAGCTTTTTGTAGAGTTCCCAGACTATTTCGGATTCCGTGCGGCGATCACGCAAATATTCCAACTTGCGGATCCAGCCCTCACAAAACGCCTTCATCGAGCCGCGCGAATTCGCATCGAAAGGCCTCGATACGACAAATTCGCGCCAGACACTTTGCTGTTTTTGCTCTGACCAGTATTCAGCCAGAAACAAATTTTTAAACTCGTCAAAAGTCAGGTTCGTAATGTTGAGGTTTAGGCCCCAACGCTTGGCATCACCAGCCAACACATCAATAACCGCATTAATTTTTCTCTCATTAGTCCATGATCTGGGTAAAACTCTTTCACAATTTTTAATGAAATCCGTCGGGTGTATACCGCCTTTTTTCAAGGGGTCGAACCGCTCCTCTTTCGTCAACAACTCCGAACTATGTGCACAGATTGGCACATAGCTCTGTTTTTCGTCAAGTTTCCTTTCTAATTCCGACACCCTCGTAATCACTTGGCAAGTGGTTGTCGCAAGCGTTTCCACTTCCCTCTTTTTCTCTTCGCAGGTGTTAGCCTGCTTCGTCACTTTGGTATCTACTTCGGATACTAAAGCCTTTAAAGTTTCCACCTTCTGTTGATCCTCTTTTCTCACTACTTGAATTTGTTCCGTCACCTTATTCTCGATGATCGGAGCAACTGCGTCTCCTACACTTTTCTCGATTCTGCTAATTTCGGAATCAAAACGAGTATTTATGCTCGCAATTTCCGCCTGAACGCCTATCATTTCCTGTTTAAGGTTACCGATTTCGGTATTAATCACGACAATATCGTCTTTGATTTTATCAACTTTTGTGTTAACAACTTCAACATTGTTGTTAACAACATTAATAGCTTTGTTCTAATTGTCTAGCATTCGTTCAATTTTTTCAGACTGAGCTACTTGCTTGGCAGCCTGAGCTGCTTGCTCGGCAGCCTGAGCTTCTTGCTTGGCAGCCTGAGCTTCTTGCTTGGCAGCCTGATCTTTAATTTCTGCCGATTGACTCTTGATTTCGTTAATCAAAACATTCAAAAAATCAGTTAAATTCCCGGAAACCACCGGTTTTACTTCTGTAGCGGCTTCCTCTTTCATTGTCCCCCCGTATTCGTTATCAAGGGATTCAGATTTGATTTTCACTTCCGATTCCGAAACATTTTCTAAAGTCTGGAATTCCATTTCTGCTCTTTGTTGCGTTTCGGCGGTAGCATCTTTCATGCTAGCCGCCTGCCCCGGAACAATGGGCACCGCTGTGCGCGTTTCCCACTGTTCGACCGATTGTTCCGTATCTAAGTCTAACAAATTTTGGTAATTGTTGCCTTCACTCATTTTAATAATTTTCAATATAAATGCAAAATCTCAACTCTAATTAGGATTCCTCACACGAATATTCTCGCTGGCGTATCGACCATTTCGTAACCAGTACTTTGTTACGAGATTTGCACAATGCAAAATTCGTGTCCAGAACAACCTCAAATTTGAAGATTGTCCTGTCACCAGGTCGCCACGTGTAACCTCCCCCCTCACTTATCGACCTTAATGACAGTGAAAAATTAAACCGCGTGTACCTAATGGAAATTTGGGAAAAGCAATCGTCACCGAAGTTAATCTGTCGGTAAAGAGGGAGGAAAGGGTTACATCTAAATGAAAGAAAAAATGCAAATGAAACTGGTGGAAATTAATTTTGAAAAGGGGTAAAGTTAATGAAGAAAGTAAATGTGCGTCCGTTACGTTAACAATTAACTAGCGGTAATTAGATGTTTGAGATTTGGGGTAAATCACGGTCGCCAGTCCTATGGACAATTACTATAATAACTGAAAAAGAAAGGTTATTACACATATAATTAGCACTAGAAGCGTGGCAACTGAAGGTTGACACGTGTAGTGTGAAAACTGAAAGTTTGTCAGAAGTAATAAATTTCGCTACACTTAATTTAGCAAAAGAATTAATGAAACCGGAAAATCGAAAGTTAATTTAGTGACTGTAGTTTATAGTGAGCTTTCTTTCTGAAGCACATCGACATTCAGTAAAATAAGGTTAGTCTTGGACTACCTCAACAATCATTTCAAAAGCTACTTGAATCTACGCAATTTAGAAATAAGAGAATTAACTTTGAACTTGAATTAAATGATTCTGAACAATTAACAATAGTAAAATTTAGTACGTACCAAGCTGAGCTGCAGTCACAGGTAAGCTAAAATATGCTAACAAAACTCGCACTCTAAATTTGTGCTCGTGTAACCTAAATATTGTAGCCAGCTACTGAACTTTGAAATTAAAGCAGTGAAATCTAATTATATTATTTTAATGCTGGCGTTTGAATTTCAACGACACTCGGGTTCATTTCGGAAAAGGAA
Source organism: Schistocerca serialis cubense (assembly GCF_023864345.2). NCBI lineage: Eukaryota > Metazoa > Arthropoda > Insecta > Orthoptera > Acrididae > Schistocerca > Schistocerca serialis. Next base: position 715,406,841 of record NC_064638.1, read on the forward strand.
GGGACCCTGCTTGGCAATGCAATTGGGACAATGAGCAACAAAGGTTCATGCTAAGTTGCTGTAATTTTGCGAGGCAAATGGAACAATTTGAAAAGCTGAGGTCTGCCATACAGTTCTGAAACTTTACGTGCTTTTAGTCTTCCTTGTTGGTTGATTGAAGGTTTGAAGCCGTCGATCGAGGAGGTGGCGACAGTCGATCATTGTCGGCCGTCGCTGTTGCAGAAGCTGGATGTTGGCGCGCCTTCTTCTCGACACGGTCACCAGGCGAAACGGGCTCTTGATGTGCGCCAGCTAATGCTTCCCGTCCGCGACACCATGTCAGAAACTATCATCGCGAGTCGAGCGCAATTACATGCTGCCAAACCCCGAAAGCGCGGCAACTCGCGGGAGCGTCACACAACACCTGCTCCACTCGCTACTCCCGCCAGACTCTCACTGTTCTGCCCGCGCTCCTCGCGGCAGAGTTAACACTACCAAAGATCCTACACACTTTGATTCTTCACACGACCTGTCGACGTAATCGTTTGATAGCAGTTTTCCCTAGGCAAGACCCAGCGTAAAAATACAAATAGTGTTTACGAAACAAACCAATTATACATCGACATGAGTGCATAAATATATATATATACAAACAGTAAAACAATTACAATATATAAAGAGACAGAAATGTCATATCTTGAGGTAACAAAACAAAGGAAAACAAATTATAGTACAATAGATGGAAATAGGAGGATATGCATTTCCGGCGTTACAAACTTACTAGCTCTTCTTAAAAATTGTGCACTGCCTGACGAAAGAGTGAAGCACCCAGAAGAATGCATTAGTGTTGTTAGCGTTTAGTGATGTTATCAGGCATGGTGGGGTATACAAGGGTCTTCAGTAGCGTCAGATCTTGAGTGATTGCTGTGATGTACTTTCTTTTGAGATAGCATTATCAACGCCTAGATACCGCACTGTGTTTCTCCATTTATCCGGCTGGACGCATCGTGCAATATCCAGATCTGTGGGGCTTTCGAATGCATCGGGTTGCTGCATAAGTTGGTAGCATTTTTCGATAAGTTTGATAAATGGAACAGATGCACATAACAGACACTTTAGTCATCAATAATATATTCTTTCACTATGTGCAACAGTCTGCCAACGCTTGGGTAACTTTTCGATTCCACGATCGTACAAATCACGTGATTTTGACGCGAAGAACTCGTCGAGCATTGTTCGGGCGTATTTTCATCTGCAAAGGAAATTTCTTGAAGGCTGTTCGACAGAGTGTGGAAAAGGTTAAAAGAATGAGGGCGCACGATCAGGTGAATAAAGCGGCTGCGGAATGACTTCCCTACACAACTCGTCTATAGTGTTTTTTGTCAGTGTAGCAGAATGCGGCCGGCCTTTATCGTGGAGTAGCACTCTTCTTGGTTGTTGTTCTTGGAGTGCCTCTGCAAGACGTTTCTTTTGACAGCACATGTCAGCAGTGATAGTTACACGTCGGGGAAGCTGTTGGTGGAACACTACACCGACGCTGGTTAATCAGATGCTTAACATTATCTTTTGTTGATGCGCGCAGGTTTCTGTACGGGAGTTGCCGCTTTATTTGGGCTCCACTTTTCCTTTCTTCCCTGTAGGTTCAAAAATGGTTCAAATGGCTCTGAGCGCTATGGGACTTAACATCTATGGTCATCAGTCCCCTAGAACTTAGATCTACTTAAAACCTAACTAACCTAAGGACATCACACAACACCCAGTCATCACGAGGCAGAGAAAATCCCTGACCCCGCCGGGAATCGAACCCGGGAACCCGGGCGCGGGAAGCGAGAACGCTACCGCACGGCCACGAGCTGCGGACTCTCTGTAGGTGTTAGCATGAAGGCACCGTTTCTCGTCACCAGTAACGATACATAGGAATGGTCGGTTTTGTTTACGAGCCAGTTAACGACGAGCAAGCAGAGATGCACATATGGCCACTTACTGATTGTTGTTGTTTCGGCTTATATCATGCGTTACCCATACACCCTGTTTCTGAACCGTCCCCAGTGCATGCAGATGTCGCACGCTGGTGGGATGATCACAGTTTTTCATATTTGTCAGTTCTCGAGTACAGCAACATGGATCATTTTGGATTAATGCGTTCAAACGATCTTCATCAGAACCCGAAAGTCTTGTTGAACATGGAGAATCAGTGATGTGGGCACTATCCTCCTTAAAACGAGAAGACTATTTTCTTGCTATGCTGTGTCCTATGGTGGTATCCCTACACACGGCGCAAATGTTTCTGGCTGCCTCCATTGCTTTCACCCCTCTGTTGAATTCAAACATGTTCAGATTTCCGTTACGCTCGCAGGTTCGAATCCTGCCTCGGGCATGGGTGTGTGTGATGTCCTTAGGTTAGTTATGTTTAAGTAGTTCTAAGTTCTAGGGGACTGATGACCTCAGATGTTAAGTCCCATAGTGCTCAGAGCCATTTTTTGTTCATATTTCTCCATTTTCTAGTGTCCACAGGTGCACTGACTATCTCCAAATACAAAATGAATCTCGGTTCTGCACTACCCGTTACGACCATCGCTCGCGAATAGGGCGGCGGTCTGAGGAAAAGGCCCATTCTTCCAATGTTTTGGAGGCACAGTGACGTTACTGTTGGCGGTAAGGTGTGAGAAGCCATCGGGTATACTGGTAGTACTTAAGGGTATTGTGACGGCACACCGGTACGTCACAGGGATCTTTCGTTACATCTGTATCTGCAAATCACAACAGATTAACGTCAGCGATGTTAATCTATAGTTATGTGTTCTGCCATAAGACCCTCCGTGAGAACGGGAGTGACCGGCACTGTTTTTCCAATCACTAGGTTCCCTTCCTTCGTCTGGCGACATACCATAAACTGCTGTTATGAGGGGGAAGCAAGGTCTATCTGATAATCTTACAGGTATCTCGTCCAGCTGCTTCTCCACTAATAATCGATTTTAGTTCACTTTCTATCCCGCGATCACTTATCTCAGTATCTGCTCTTTCCAAGTTATTACTGTGTCTAGATGGAGTGACAGCATTACGATCTTGCGCAGTAAAACAATTTCGGAAGGCGGAATTCAGTATTTCAGCCCTCTCTTTGTCCTATTCCCTTTCAATGCCGGTAGGGTCACTGAGTGACTGAATAGACGATTTTGATCTGAGATGTAAGATCAAAGCCTCTTCGGGTTTTTAGCCAGATCGATTGCCAAAATTTTACTTTCAAATTCATCGAACGCGTCTGTCATTGCTCTCCTTATGCTCTTTTTCACTTGGTTCAACTTTGGTCTGTCAGCTAATTTTTTACTTCTCTTGAATCTCTCTTACGTGGCTGTTAAACCATGGTGGGTCCTTCCCATCCAAAGCTTTCTCGGAATACATTTGTCTAAGGCGTACTGAACGATGCATGTGGTTGTGCATCCGTTTGTGCTACACATATTCGCCCTCAACACTGAATATTTGATTTTGACTGCTCAGATACTTAGCAATTTACATACTTCCACTCTTCCTAAGCAGAAATAGTTCCTGCCCTCCTTAACAGTCCTTTTGACACCCGTAGTCGTTGATGCTATCCCAGCTTTATGATCACTGATGCCCTCCTCTAAGTTAACTGATTCGAAAAGTTCAAGTCTTTCTGTTTCTTGGAGGCCTAAGACGTTACCATCACGAGTTCTCTAACTATCTGCTCGAACTAATTTTCGGTAAAGACATTCAGAATAATGTCACACGACTCCCTGTCTCCGGCACCAGATTGATCACATGCCTCTCCCATTCTTTACCTGGTAGTTTGTCGACTCCCCCTATCACAACAGCCTGATCAGGAAGCTTATTCACTGCGACTAACTGTGCATCGCCATCTGTCAATCCATTTACAACAGGAGAAGCACATCTTTAGCTTCGCTAGTTCTTCTGAATCATGTTGTAGTTAATTCACAGACCTGTTTCATATGAAAGTATTAAGAAATCACATACCTGATTGTGAAGTTTTGTGTGGTAAATAAAATTTGTTTACACTTCAGTATACTGTTGTAACAAAAGAATCTGATAAGCATGTGTTAGTTACGTTGTTCTTCGAGTCTGCCGTCACGGAATTCGAAAACCACGATAACTATTCATTAATTTTGGCCAATTTAAAATGTGTTTCAAGTTCAGATCAGTGCCGTCAGAATTATGTGATCCGTTTTTGAGATTTTTCGTATAACATATAACAGAATTTCTGAATTTCAATGTTAAAGTTGTAGTTTCACACGTGAGCCTTAAAAGTGTTTACATCGCTGACGTGTCGTGATTGTGGGAGGTGAGTCATTGAAGACGGAAGTTTCTAATTTGGAGATGCTGTGAAGACAATTGCTGGACAAGCAATAATTACCGTGTAATCACTGGCGTACCATCAAACTGTGCTACCGGTTTTGTGTAATATTTGATCACACCTGAGCAAAGTTAGGAGTGGGTGGTTTGATGTCATTAGGTTCTATAGTGCTCCAGAAAATGGGAAAGTAACGGACGTTTATCAGTATTGCATTTTGGTGTTTACTCAATATTAATCTCCACCATGAAACTGATAAGGCGACGCTACTGCTGGGGAGACACCAATCGCATCGTGCTTAGGGTGAGGCATGCCGATATGGTTTGCTTTTTCTTTGGACCGGGGGGGGGGGGGGAGGGGGGGGGGGCGAGCAATTTGAACGGTGGTGCCTACTAAAAGCTTTGAAACTATTGGTAAGGGACCGATAGCCTCTGTAGTCTGTTTCCTTCAACCCCCACAAACCAAGGAACCAAACTGTTGCTTTTTCTTCACTTATTGTCGACAACGCATCTCATCTTCCTTTACGATGACGTAAGGTCTCTCCAAGGGGGAAAAAAACTTAGAAATTTTGGCACGTCATGACTTCTTATTGTTATCTGGAGGAAATGCTCTACGGATGTCGATTTCAAGCACCAAAAGATATATTTTCGGTGAGGAAGTGAGGCCGCAGCAAACGAATAGGCAAGACACTATAGACGTACTCTTGAGAACTGTGGTTCAATTTCCCTTTCGGACAACTAGATTTCATTTGTGAGTGATTTCATTACATCGTTTAAGGCAAATATCGGGATAGTTCCTTCGAAAGGGCACTGCCGATTTTCTTCCCCACTCCAAGCGCGCTGCCTTTCTAGTGACATCATCGTCGTCGATGGTATGTTAGACCCCAATCTTCTTTCTTCAGGCCGCAGCAAGAAAATACTGGAATAAAAAGGTATGATGTCTGCACTATGGTTTTGGTTAGGTTTTCTCTTGTAAATCAATTGGTTTTCACTACATGTCAAAACATTTCTGCCCACTAGTTCTTCCTACCTACTACGTTACCTCATAAATATAATGCAGTGTTATTAATTGGGAAGCCTAAGTCATCGCTGTAACTGTTCTTGTTTGCAGTTCTATACAAACTACAAATATGATATTATTATTCGTGTGCTGGAACACTGAGCCCTTAGTTTATTCGGTATGTTGTTTTAATCTTCTTCATGATCGTTACGTTACTTGATATTGGGAACAGCCTGACGAAAGCGTGTGTATTACGCTCCCGTCCGTTTAGACTATGCATCTAATAAATCACTCAATGTCATCGCAGTTTAGTGTTACACAGTTTTGTCATGTACTTCGTCAACTCGGTAGATACAGATTTTTGTGGTTAATACACTTGCAGCGAACGTTCCGGAGAACGCATACTTACGTAATTGCTCTTCAGACGGAGTGAGCAGCTTCAGTAGGTAAAGTTTGATGCGATAGGACCAGTATTAATATTATATTTTGTCCCCATATTAACGGGGACCATATGAGAAAGAGAAGGAAGCTAAGTTTCCCCTGATGTAAATATCTTGTGCTGTGTTTCTTCGTATGAAGTTCGCATGCGTGTTATCAGCGTCACTGCCTGACTACATTCAAATTCAGTATCCCTCTGCGAGCCCTGCAAAGGAGGTAATTACACTTTCCCGCTCAGAGCAAAATTTAATTAAAGCCCTAGACTCCGCTATAAATATTAATGCGGTCGGTTATTTGAACAAGTCGGCACATTCTAAGAATGAACTGCAGTGTACAGCTTGTCTGATGATTGTTTCAGCGGTACTAATTTAATTTCCAGAAAAAAACAATCTTTGCTTCTCTGAGCAGTATTTTTCATGAGTTCTACGAGAAAAATTAGCGCTAATTGTTGAAGCAGTTAGACTGTCTTTCTCCGATGTGAGACACAGTTGATCAATAACTTTTAGCTATTTTGAAACCCTCTTTCTTTCTCGTGAATCATAGTGTTTTGTCATTTTAGAACTGTGGATCTCTTCCGTAGCAACCAAACCACTTCCATGCGAACGAACATTATATTTATGACTGGAAAGATTATAAAGTTAAAAATGGATAGGTCAGGTTCCTCGTAAAATGCAACAACGAAGTTGCCAGTATTCTCTGAAATTCTTGGACATCCGTGATTGGAAGGACAGAGAATCAGGAAAAAAGAAAAAAATAATGCCAGATTTACCATACTTCGCATTAGAAACGTTACGACTTGTATACCAGTTTTCATACAGATACGACTATATAACGTGTCTTAACCCTTTTAAATGATGTTCCTATAGTCCTCTGTCATTGTATTTTGCAATCGACAGGAATTCCTCACATTAATATTCCTTGCTGTATTCGCAGCAGCCTATTCATATTTCCGCTGATAGCATCGACGTTGATCTCCCGTAAGCTGCTCCTCCTGCTCCTCCTCCGCCTCCGTTTCACTCAATGTTGAGAGTGCCGTCTGCTTTAGAGTGACGATCTAAACGCTATTCCCATGGATTCTGTCGAAGTCTTAACTGTTCTACTATACCACTTGTCAATGACTTCGGTGGTATTTTCTTAAGTGTTCTCGGTTATCTTGGCTGTATTTCAGTCGTGTATCATCTTTTGTTCACGTTTACTGCCACGCCGTCCCTGGTGACTACGGTATGTAATATATCTTAGGTATCCTATATATGACAATCGTAATGCCGGCCGGAATGGCCGAGCGGTTCTAGGCGCTACAGTCTGGAAACGCGCGCCCGCTACGGTCGCGGGTTCGAATCGTGCCTCGGGCATGGATGTGTGTGATGTCCTTAGGTTAGTTAGGTTTAAGTAGTTCTATGTTCTAGGGGACTGATGACCTCAGAAGTTCAGTCCCATAGTGCTCAGAGCTATTTGAACCATTGTTGAACAATCGGTAATTTTATTTCCATTGGAAGGTGGGGTCTTCCTGACTTACTACTTGATAATTGGCGTGTTACTCTGGTAGTCGTGTAGAGAGACGACTTTCTAACTATTAGTTCTATTTATTCATGTTTATTATTGGCTCATAATCTAGGGAAGTAGGATGAACAGTATGTTTTCACCTGACATTTTTAACCCAATTGTACAGAATTCATATACTTTCTGATATTTAATTAGCTGTTACTAATTTGCCCCATGAAACTGTCACCCGCCTCGCCACAAATCCATAATACGCTCTCTGGTAGAGATGCGATTGTTTTCTCGGCTTCAGAGTATTTAACTTTAGGTGGACTGCTTTGCTTCATCCAATAGACGGCTGTGATCGCACTGACACGCCATCAAGAGACAGAACCTGAAACACATTCTATAATGCAGCAGTTGATGTTGTACCGAATGCCCGTGAGCATAGCAGGAGAACTGGACGCTACGCACTCTCACAAACGGCTTGTCTTTCTATCTAAAGTGACTGCAAGAGTCATCAAGGTATCAAATACTTTTCTGATCCGAATACTCCCATTTGAAAAGCTGTGGGACCACTTAGGACACCTTGTTAGTTGTGCAAATATTCCACAGATCCTGTGGCAAAAAATACAAACAGCGAGATCCAGCTTCTCGTGGAGATCTGTCGGCAACAGCCGGCTGGGGTGGCCGAGCGGTTCTACGCGCTACAGTCTGGAACCGCGCGACCGCTACGGTCGCAGGTTCGAATCCTGCCTCGGGTATGGATGTGTGTGATGTCAGTTTAGTTAGGTTTAAGTTATTCGAAGTTCTAGGGGACTGATGACCTCAGATGTTAAGTCCCATAGTGCTCAGAGCCATTTGAACCATTTTTTGTTGGCAACACACAAGCCTACCTGGCACTGAAGCGCTGCGACATGCCATGGATGGGTTGCCTAGAACGAGCTAAGTGCCGTCCAACGTGGATAAGGAATGGGTGAACGTTTTTTCCGGCTACAGCCCCGATGTGTGGTCCTCTTGATCGCGTGAGAAGATTGGTGACTTGGTGAGTTCGCGTTACTTTTCACAGTAATGTCAATTAAAAGCCCTTATTCACCATTACGATAGGTTGTTTACATTTAAAACTAATTTTATTACATAGGTTTACATTTTTATGCCCTTTTGTTTCCGTGAACAATTACATACCAGCTGTCTAGCTGGTACAGCGACTGCTCTGAATGCTACAATGGGTGTACTCGCAAAAGGTTTGTTGTAGTCTTTCTTCGTATCCGGTAATTGTTAGAAAAAGGCATCGTCTGGTCACTAGTTGGCGCCTCGAACTCTTAGTAATTGCCCATTTAATGCATGGAAAATTAGGAACACCTGGCGAACTGCATTTTTGGCGCAGTAAAACCTGTTAGGTGTTTATGTATTGCTGTTAGCTCTCGTTGATAATAAGGGAGTACTAATTTCTTAGTGAATTAGTGTACTATGTTATTGCCAGGCAATTAGGGTACAGTTAAGGAAGATTAATACAACACTACTGGCCATTAAAATTACTGCACCCTAATGCAATTACGTCAAATTATCATGAAGTGTACCACCTAGTTGGAAATGCAAATGATAAGCACTTAAACGCAATCGCACAAAGCAGGTGGGACTAACGTCATCTGCAGTCTGTAAATAAGGAAGGATTACGCAACAAGCTTCTCATTCTGAAATCGTATGTGAATGCTGTTTGTTTGTGAGAAGGTGGTGGTACGCGTTGCGTAAGAAAGAGAAACGTCTACCAGAATGTGTTTGAATTCGACGGTTGTAAGATCATGAACCATCGAGATTACAGTTTACTGTTATGCGCTGTTGCTGCTCGCTTTGGTAGGTATCCCACGGTTATTGTGCGAACATTGAATCGACGGTTAGAGAAGTGTCAAGGAGGATCTCAGGGACCCTGCGCGATTAGCGCCCGATAGGACGGAAGCGCTGTTCGGTCGACCGTCCAGGTGCTTTCAGCCATGTCGCGTACCGTGACTTAAGAAATGGGCTTGTTTACAGCAAGGCATGAATCCCTCACCCACAGTTCGACGACATTTCACCACGTCAAAGCGGCTTTTCCCGCAGCGCTGCAGCAGAGAGGCAAGCTGGCAGTGGTGCGCCCAACAACACCACGACGCACATGAGAGACACGGTGCGGTCTTTTAAGACGAGACCTCGTTCATCGCACAGCGTTAGGATGGGCGTATCCGTGAGTAGAATGTACGTGATGATCGAACGTTACCAGATCGCATTTGTCATCGTCATACAGACCCAACAATTGGCCTTATGGTATAGCGTACCATTAGGTGCGTAAGAAGATAGCTCTGCTTTTTATGGCCAGTAATTTAGGCAGCTTGCGTTGAATTTGCGACACGTTAAGGACAATGCCTGTTCCCTAACCTTCGAGGACTCCGTGACGTTATCTTTCGGCAAGACAATGCGGCCTCATTGTCTGTGTAACATGACTGGAATTCGGTTACAAACAGACTGCCCGACATTCGTGTGAAATACTGAAACAATCTGAAAACAGCTAATATTGTCTCTGGGAAGCCAGAGACATCGTCGCAGACATGCTGCATACGTAGGCATGCCGTAGGTACTCAGGTGTCAAAAACAAAACATCGAAAAATTCTTAACAAAGTTAGGACATGCACACCAGGGCAAAAAAAAAAAAAACAAAAAAAAAAAAAACCACGAAGGAATTATCCAAATTGGTAGACGTGACGTACATGTAGAGACAGACAAACGATAACAGTTTCAGGGAAACTGGATGTTTTATTCAAGAAAAAGAACTTCACAAATAAAGTAAGTCAATAATGAGTTAGTCCATCTTTGGCGCGAACGCAAGCAGTCATTCGTCTTGGCGTTGATTGATAGAGTTGTTAGATGTCATAATGCTCCGAACGTTCTCATTTGGGAAGATATCTGGTGACCTTACTGGTGAAGGTGCGGTTTGACAAACACGAAGACAAGCAGTAGAAATTCTCACTGTGTAATGGCTGACGTTGCCTCGCCTGAAGTGTAAACCAGTAGGGCTTGTCATGAAGGGCAACAAAATGGGGCGTAGAATATCGTTAACGTACTGCTGTGCTGTAGGGGTGCTGCGGATGACAGCGAAAAAGGGGTTCTCTTATGAGAAGAAATGGCACCGCAAACCATCGCCTCTGTTTGTCGGGCTGTATGGCCGACAGTAGTCAGATTGGTATGCGACCACTATCTGGGGTCTCCAGACGCGTCATCACTGGACATCGGGGCCTGGAATCTCTTTGACTGGAGTAGAATTATCTTCATGGATGAGTGCAGCTTCGAACTGAGCCTCCATGACCAACGAAGACTGTGTGAAGACGCCAAAGACATTAGTGCGTACCAAGCTGACTGTCAACCGTCATACGGCCCTACAAAGCGGAGTTACTAAATACAGTTTTCCGTAATTCCTCCACGAAAGAAGATGAAGTAAATATTCCAGAATTCGAAACCAGAACAGCTGTTAGCATGAGTGACATAAAAGTAGACATCTTAGGTGTTACGAAGCAACTCAAATCAAGAAAGGCAGTCTTCCGGCCCAGATGGTATTCCAATCAGGCTCCTTTCAGAGTATGCAGACACAGCAGCGCCTTTCTTAGCAATCATATACAACTGCTCACTTGACGAAAGGTCTGTTACTGAAGACTGGAAAGTAGCACACATCACACTAGTATTCAAGAAAGGAAATAGGAGTAACCCATTGAATTATAGACCCTTATCACTGACCTCAATTTGCAGTAGGATTTTGGAGCATATACTGTACTCCAACACCTTGAAGAAAATGACTTATTGATACATAACCAACACGGATTCAAAAAATATCGTTCGTGTGCAACACAGCTAGCTCTTTATTCCCATGAAGTAATGAGTGCTGTCGACAAGGGATCTCAGATCGATTCCATATTCCTAGATTTCCAGAAGGCTTTTGATACCGTTCCTCACAAGCGGCTACTAATCAAATTGCGTACATATGGAGTATCGTCTCAGTTGTGCTACTGGATTCGTGATTTCCTCCCAGAGAGGTCACAGTTCGTAGTGATAGACGGTAAATCATCGAGTAGAACAGAAGTGATATCTGGCGTTCCGCAAGGTAGTGTCATAGGCCCGGCCCTCTGCTGTTCCTGATTTACACAAATGATCTAGGTGATAATCTGAGCAGCCCCCTTCGATTGTTTGCAGATGACGCTGTAATTTAGCGTCTAGTAAAATCATCAAATTTTCAACTCCAATTACAAAATGACCTAGAGAGAATTTTTGTATGGTGCGAAAAGTGGCAATTGGCACTAAACAAAGAAAATTGTGAATTCATCCAGATAGGTTCTAAAAAAAATCCGATAAATTTTGGGTATACGATAAATCGCACTAATCTAAGTGCTGTTAATTCGACTAAATACCTAGGAATTGCAATTATGAGGATCTTAAATTGGAAAAAACACATAGCTAATATTGTGGGGAAGGCGAAACAAAGACTGCGTTTTATTGGCAGAACACTTACAAGATGCGAGAAACCCACTAAAAAGACAGCTTACATTACACTTGTCCGTCCTCTACTGGAATATTGCTGCGCAGAGTGGGATCCTTACCAGGTAGGATTGACGGAGGACGTCGAAAAAGCGCAAAGAAGGGCAGCTCGTTTCGTGTTATCGCGCAATGGGGGTGAGAGTGTCACTGATACGGTACGCAAGTTGGGGTGGCATTCACTGAAACAAAGGCGGTTTTCTTTGCGGCGAGATCTATTTACGAAATTTCAATCACCAACTTTCTCTTCCGAATACGAAAATATTTTGTTGACACCCACCTACGTAGGGGAAATGATCATCATAATAAAATAAGAGAAATCAGAGCTCAAACGGAAAGATTTAGGTGTTTCTTTTTCCCACGCGCCATTTGAGAGTGGAATGGTAGAGAAGTAGTATGAAAATAGTTCGATGAACCCTCTGCCAGGCACTTGAGTGTGAAATGCAGAGTAACCATGTAGATGTACAACGAGAAGTGGTGGTCTGGGGTGCAGTTTCTTCTCGTGACAGGTCCCCTTTGGTTGTCATCCGCGGCACCCTTACAGCACAACGGTAGGTCGTCGATATTCTACTTGCCGTGGTGTTGCCCTTCATGGGAAGCCTCCCTGGCCTTACATTGCAGTAAGATTATGCCCGGCCGCATACGGTGAGAGTTTCTATGTTTTGTCTTCATGATTGGCGTAACCCACCTAGGACAGCAAGGTCGCCGGATCTCTCTCCAATTGAGAACATTTGGAGTATTATGGGCAGGGACCTCCGACGAGCTCGGGTTTTTGGTCATCTAACTAGTCAGTTGGACAGAATTTGGCACAATATCCCTCACGAAGGCGCCAACAATCTATCAATCAGTGCCAACCCGAATAAGCGGTTGCTTAAGGCCCAGAGGTGGGCGAGCGCGTTATTCCCTTGCTCAAATTGTGTAGATACTTCTCTCAAAAAAATCATGCAATTTTTCTGAAATTGTAATCTTTTCTTTGTCTGTGCATGTACATTACATCTACCAATTTGCGTCGTATGTGTTAATTCCTTCCTGGTGCGCCTCTTTTTTGAGTGAACAAAGCAAAAGCGCACAGCGCTAACCCATCACAGTTACGCTGTCCGTTAGGAAAGAGGGAGGGAGCTTTTGGCCAGCACGTTCTGTGGATGTTTCATTAGAAAACTTGCGGTCCTAGGCTGTCTAGACTCTAAGGCCCCCTTCGCCGGTGGTTACGATTAATTAATTCTAGCGTAGAGTTGAAGCAGCATGGAATGACATGCACTTATCTTTCTCCCAACCTTAGCGCTACTCGGTGGCCAGCCGGGTTAAAGCCATTGTTGGGATTAGTGGTGGCTGCTCTGTGTACTAAACTGCGCGTCCTGTCTGCATAAAAATCACGTACAAATTTAATGACACGTTCTGCCTGCTATACAGTATACACACATTTTCTTTTTGGTACCCTGTACGGTTTTGGAATCTTAATGCCCAGCAGCGTATTACGAGGAAAGCTACCAGTATCAAGTGCAGATTGAGTAGGTGTAACTTTATCGGCGAGAGACTGGTACGCGAATTGACAGCTGTAGGTGCGGAGGTGGCAACCGCCGTCGCGCCTGGCCGCTCCGAATGCCGACGCAGAGCTCGAGGTGAGGTGAGGTGAGGTGCGCTGCGGTGAAGTGGCGCCGCGGGCCTCAGCGGCCTAGGCTCGTAGGCTGGCGCCGCGGCGCGGCAGCGGCCGTCGCCCGCACTGCCCATCGATCGCGGCGCTGCGGCAGCTCGCAGAGCCGGCAGGCGCGCCATGCGACACCCTGCCGGCTCCCACCGGCTCTGAGCAGTCGCGCGCACCCTGAGCGCGGCGCGCCGCCTCACCTCTGCGGCTGGCGGTCGCTGTAGCACCTCACGTGTCCGAGAGGGCCGCATCGCCGCTGTAGCCAGAAACATACCTTATCCACGTTGATCCGCACTTGACGCGTTCTAGGAAATCATCCGTGTCGTGCGGCAGCCCTTCAGTTTATGTGCCTTCTGCACGTAGTATATGTACTGCATTTATTATTTGGTTGTTTGGTTGCGAAATGGACAGTCGATTCTGATTCACTAAAATGTGCGAGATCAAGTGCCCGTACGATAGTTTCGGCTAGACCTGGCGGAACATGATGTATTTTTAATATCGTGGAAGACGAATAATGGCTTGTAAGTAGCCATAAAAAGTTCAAATTCCGACCTTGTTAAACATATCCGTAATACGGACGTCTAAATCATCCTCGTGAAATAAAAACATCTGATTACACCATATTCTTTCTTTTTCCTGAGAGCCGGAGGGGAGGGAGGACAAAATCCTCGACCACATCAGTTATTCGTTTATTGACATGAACAGAGAAATGAAGCGAAAGGTGCTCATTACAACAATAATTTACTGTATGAAACAGTTCGAAACAGAGTACGTGGCACCATACAAAGTCTCATTGCTTGCGAAAATGTTCTTAGTAGTTCTTTATCGTTTCATTGCCACTCCATACAAAGTCGTCATGTATCTTAGCCACCTTCCCTTTTCTGTGTTCACTTATTCTTTCCCTTCTTCCTCCAAGTCTTTTCCTTCCCTCTCCTGCTTCGTACACCCTCTTTCCTTTTTCTTTTGGCTATCCAAATATATTTCTCGCATGTCACGGAAGTGGTGCTACCCCCCCACCCCCCACGGCAGACAGCATTTAAGTCGCGCTTTGGAGCTACCTTACAGTGGTGGCGTCACAGAAGACCAGCTGCTTAGTAGTGATACTCACGTCAACACTGTAAGCTGTCATGAAAATATGAGAACCGTATCTCACCAGCCACTCTGGAGTTCATCTAAACTGGAACGTTTAATTGATGACTGAGCTTCTCCACTACTCCTGCAGTGCTTCACAAAAATTCAAACGCCGCGGCGCTCTATCGCGCAATCACACACTCACTATAAATGTAACGCAAACCATCAGGACACCGAAATAAACGTTTTTTGGGTATGGTACCGCGTCATATTGTATAAAACTACTCCTGGACAAACACCAACGTTTCGGCCACGGTTGCCTTCTTCTGGATCTACTGGTCACACAAGGAGGCCGCTGCAATCGTGGCCGAAACGTTGGTCTTTCTCCAACACTAGTTTTATACAATATGACGCCGCAGTACCATACCCAGAAAACTTTTACGTCGACTGACTCTGGGCGCGGAAGCACACACACGAGAAAACAGATGGCGGTCATCTCCGGCGCCCGAATGTCCACGTAACGTGTGGGAATCCGGGGACCTGCCAAGAGGGGAAGAAGGGGGAGGGAGAGGGGAGAGCAGAGATGCCAGTGGCAGAGGAGATGGGAGGAGGAATGGAGGAATGGGGGTAGGGGAAGCCCGGGGGAGGAGTGGGGAGAAAGGGAGGAGGGAGGGAAGGGGGACAGAAGGGAGAGAGGGTGCCCAAAGGAACAAACACAGGAAGAGGGAAGGAGGATCAATGTTGGTAGGAGGGGAAGATTGAGGGGAGGAGGGCATCATCAGGGAGGGGGAGCCGGCGGAAGCCACCTTGGGAGAGGGTGTGGAGAGATGGAGAGCAGGTGGGACGTGGAAGTACAGGCGCGGCAGCGGACAGGGGCGGGAGAGGATGGGAGAGACCAGCGGGTGAGGAGGATCCGTATCCATTCGAGGAAAAGGAGGAGGTGGGGGAAGGGAATATGGTCGTACAGGATCCGCGTGGGGGAGGGGAGACGGATGCGATAGGCGAGGCGAAGAGCATGGTGTTCTAGGATCTGAAGGGATTTGTAAAAGGCAGGGGGAGCGGAGATCCAGGCGGGGTGGGCGTAGCAAAGAATAGGACGAATGAGGGATTACTATTATTGGTCACACGCCGCTAGTTATAGCTGGCTGTGACTTCGACTACCCGCGCTCAATACGTCCTTTCATGCTCTTTGGTTTTTAAGAGACCCCATTGAAACACAAAATCTCACAAGGTATCCCAGCGCTGGAGGACGTGATAGTCTGCGATATCTGTCGGACCTCAAGTCCTATTTAAATTTTGTTTTTATCTTTATTTAAATTTAAATTGAAAGAGATGTCCCTGTTTATTAGGATTCCGACTTATTTATTTCGACGAGTTTCTTAATTACACTGTGCCACATACTGGGCTTTTACACCAAGATGCTAGTCTCAGTATGTTTAATTTCATCATTATATTCAGGGCGGTGCTCGGTGACCTCTAATAATTTACTTTATTGTTTTATTTTGTGTCCCTGATGTTCGTTGTATCTCTCCTCGACTGTTGAAATAGTCTGCCCCTCGTAAGACATGCTGCATTCAAAAAAATGTTCAAATGTGTGTGAAATCTTATGGGACTTAACTGCTAAGGTCATCAGTCCCTAAGCTAACATACTACTTAACCTAAATTATCCTAAGGACACACACACACACACACACACACACACACACACACACACACACACACACACACACACACACACACACACACACACACGCCCGCCCGAGGGAGGACTGGAACCTCCGCCAAGACCAGCCGCACAGTCCATGACTGCAGCGCCCTAGACTGTTCGGCTAATACTGCCCGGCTGCTACAGTCACATAGGATGCGGTACACACCCGGCTTACGGAGATCTAGCCATATTCAACCTTACAAAGATGACTTATCTTTGTTGACTGGAGCGAAATACACTGGATGATGCCATGTTTCCGTAGGAGTCTACGGAGCTTTCCGGATACTGGACCAAAATATGGTAAGATAAGGGATTCTTGCCCCCTCTGTCTGAGTCTCAACCTGTTTATCTGAAACATTGTTGATTTTGACTGCAACATCAGCCACCGGCTGGAGTGGCCGAGCGGTTCTAGGCGCTACAGTCTGGAACCGCGCGATCGCTACGGTCGCAGGTTCGAATCCTGCCTCGGGCATGGATGTGTGTGATGTCCTTAGGTTGGTTACGTTTAAGTAGTTGTAAGTTCTAGGAGACTGATGACCTCAGAAGTTAAGTCCCATAGTGCTCAGAGCCATTTGAACCATTTGCAACATCAGCTCAATTTGACGGTCTGAATGCCCATTTCTTCTGAACACAATCTTAGCTGTAATTCATGAGCGAGACTTTACTTATCTGAAAGTGTTCGGCCTCTATGGACCAGTATCTTTAGCATGATACTTCTTTGTGACGGGTCGTGAGGGATCGAGGTGCGGAGATACGGAATCAGTGTGCGTCGGTTTTCTATACAGACATGACCAAGGGATCCGGTCGGTCTTCTCTTAACTAACACGTACAGGAAATGTAGCTGCCCCGCTTTTTTAAGTTCCATCGTGATACTTATAGCAGACTGAATGGAGTTTAAGTGAACCTGGCATTCTTTAAGATTTTTCATCCCATTCGGCCACACCACTAACGTATCGACCACGTATCGATAGAAGCACACAGGTCTGAACGTGGCGAATACCAGTGACTTTGGTTCATTGTTCCCTGGATAGATTCACCATTTTCTAGCACTCCGTCTTCAGGCCACAAGTGGCCCATCGAGACCATCCGACCGCCGTGTCATCCTCAGCTAAGGATGCGGATAGGAGGGGCGTGTGGTCAGCACATCGCTCTCCATAGATTCACCAAGACAGCCGATAACGTGCTACCCATCGCCCTCCAATCTATTTGTTCATAATATTTTCTGTAGAACAGGAAATATGTATTCTTTCGGTGAACAAAGGTAATTTTGAGCTCATTATTTACCCTTCCAGACGTATTGTAGACAAGTAAAAAATTTTGCCCTATAGTTGTTACTTTGTTGCGGAAAAATAACCAAGCGATGTGGGAGCACTGTTATAAGGCATACAGTAAGACCATCAAATGACTATGTATTGTTTGCATATACCGTTAGATAATTATGGCAAGTATGGGCGATGCTGAGGCCTGCAACCCTCAAACCCATCTTGGGACTGATATTGTCAGGCATGGAGTTTTTAATCCAGAGACGGAAAAGCAATGCAAGAACACTCCATAAGTATCAAAGACACTGGTCTAATTTGGAAACGGTCTAGGCTGTCGTTGAGTTACGGTTTATATAAAGTTCGCCCGGTTTCAGCTGAGACACCTGGACAATCATAATAAAGTAACCGCTGGATCCCATACGAAATTAAGGCAGTAACCATTTTTGTGCAATTGTACGTGACCACTGTCTCCACTATTTCTTTCAAACCGCTGTTATTCCATTTTGTGTTATCTGCTTAAATCTAGTATCATCATTGGACGGGCAGTGCATATGTTCGCCTATAGCATATGTATGAAGTCCATAGTTTCCTCATAGCGTTTCATGATTGTTGTGGCGTATAACAACATAAACCAACCCCTTGCGGTAAGGAACTCTGTGCGCTACTACATTGGTGATGCGCAACTTATTTCGCAAATCCTAGTAATGAGATTGTGCGCCTTACTCGGTGCACGAAAAAATGTTTATTTTAGAGGAACACCAATCGCATACGAAGAAAAAAAATTTCTAGGCGTCCTGCTCTGCCGTAGAACCTTCCACAGTTGCAGTTGGTCGAAACCGGCAAGTTCGTCGAATATACTGGTCGTTGTTGTCGTTGTGAGGTGCCTGCTGTTTATAATTTGATCTGCAGCCACAGACAAGCACAGAGTTAGGAATAGAATGTATCCTAGTCGCCAAAGAGAACCTTGCACCAAGTTTATTGAGGACAGCTCGTATCGTGCCGGATATATCGAATGGGTTGGTTTGTGGTTTGACAAATGTTTCATTTTGCGCTGTTTTCTACATCTATATCCGTACTCTCCAAACCACTGTAAAATTCATAGTAGAGGCTGCTTAACACAATACCACACGTTCGGTTTCCTCTGTTCCAATCGTGCATGGAGCGCGTGAAGTAATACTGATTACTGCTGATGCTGATGATGTTTGGTTTATGGGGCGTTCAGCTGCGCGGTTATCAGCGCCCGTACAAAGTTCCAATCTTTACGCAGTCCAATCTCGCCACATTCGCGAATGATGATCAGATAATGAGGACAAAACACACACTCAGACCCCGGCAGAGAAAATCCCCAACTCGGCCGGGAATCGAATCCGAGACGCCGCGATCCAGAGGCAGCAATCCTAGCCACTAGACGACGGGCTGCGGATTCTGGTTATTGCTGAATGCCTCTGTGCCTGCTGTAATTAGTTCAATGCCGTCTTCTCTATCCTTTGTGAAGCAATATTTATGTGGATGTAGAATATGTCTAGACTCTCCATGGAATACTGGTATACGAAATTATACAAGTAGGTTTTCGTGTGATATCATTTATCTTCAGGTGTCCGCTAATTCATATTTTTGAACATTTCTGTGACACTCTGCCATGTGTCAAACAAACCCGAGGCCATTCATAGGCCTTTTCTGCATATTTCAATGGTCTGGGTTACTCTTATTTCGTATGGGCTCCACACACTTCATCAGTATTCTGACGCGGGAGATTTATTTGTAAGCAATCTTCTTCGTAGACGGACATTTTGGCAGCATCCTTCCAGTGAACTGAAATCTGCCACCAACCTTATCTACGAATGAGCCTAAGTGATCTTTCCATTTCATATCCCTATAAAATGTTGTAACAGAGTCTACTAAATCCATTTGTGATTCACTGATGTTGTAGTCATAGGATACTACTTCTCTGCATCTTATGAAATGCACAATTTTAAATTATAGTAGTTAACAAGAACTTGTCCTTTTTGCATGCTTTGCTTTCTGTTTATATGCGCAAACGTGTTGCGCCTTTTTGTCAAGGCATCCTTTATGGATGTACAGGAATATTCATGCTTTTTCGCTTTCAAATGTTGGTTATTAAAAATGGTTGAGATGGCTGTGAGCACTATGGGACTTAACATCTGAGGTCATCAGTGTCCTAGACTTAGAACTACTGAAACTTAACTAACCTAAGGACATCACACACATCCATGTCCGAGGCAGGATTCGAACCTGCGACCGTAGCGGTTGCGCGCGGTTCCAGACTGAAGCGCCTAGAACCACTCGGTCACAACGGCCGGCTGTTGCTTATTAGATTTATCTGAGTTCACATACATATGTTATAATAAAATGAACATTTACGTACACGAAAGCTTCTAATACATCACTTGAAGATCATGTGGGAAATGGGCTGAAAGTCGCAAATTTTACATTTGTGAACGTTTAAAGGAAGTTGATGATCTTTGCACTATTGGGAAATCTTATCAAGATCTGCTTGGATGTTTGTGGATCTTTTTCACACAACACGTTTCGACCCAGTACCCAGTGTGCCATGTAATTTTCTCATGAGCCTGCCGTAAAAGAGGGATGTAGAGGAGCAAGCACGTACTGGTATGCCTAGTGCGACGACTGTTACAGTCAGTACTGATTTTTCTACGACGCTCGGTCAAGTTCAGACCGGCAGCGTCTAACAAAGACATGTCTCGAAGAGACGAACAGAGAGATAGTACAATAATCTTACGGAAAATTGAACATGTACATATTGTTACAAAACGTTGCCGGATTATGTATAACTAAACCACTGTCAAAGGTTCCGAATTTCAGTAGATAATTAGTTTCTTGAAAAATCCAGTTTGTACGAAATTTTAAAAGCGCATTATATTGAAGTTAGAGAGTTTTACCTTTGAATTAAGTTCCCATTATCATAAAAACGTATGGTAGAAGTTTTCATGAAGTAATCCTTCACTAAGTTTTCATGAAGTACATCCTTCACTTTTTGAATTATTAAGTAACAGCATATTTAATGCCAAAAGCTGGAAACAGTAGTTCGTAATAAAGATACAAGGCTGAAATGACAGCACTGATAAGTAATAATGAAACTGTACAAACTTTCGCTATGAATTTGTAGTTCAATAGACGCACAGAAAGTAGAAAGAGACAGTTAAGTGGCCACTGTATACCCTCGGTACCATTTGAAAAATTCTGGAGGTTAAAATTCAAAAGTTATCGGGCTGAGAATTTTATACAACATAAACAGAGTATAATTTACTGAGAGAAAAGTTGGAATCATTGTAGTTCAACTGACAACGATATAGATAAATAGGTAAGCAAAAAGGGTACTGGATGAGCGCTGCTGGCGGCGCTGAAAGCAATTTTGGAATGAGTGTTTCCTTCGGCTTCCGCAGCGCGAGTATGTAAAGACAGGAGCGTTTGCAATTTGGATGTTATTCAGTCGTTTTCAGTCATATGGAATGTGTTATGATACGCTGCAGAATGTGCCGTGATTCTGTCAGTGTCCGCTTAAGCTTCGGATGGCGTTAATGACGACTGACGTGATTGTTTTTATGAGATATCCTTCTTATTTCGCAACCCCACATGTGCGCATCGGATTCACCATAAAATATTTAATGATACTCCAACTGTTCCACCAATGTATACAATTCCAGAAGTATGTAAGATGTTGGTGTGCGATATATGGCTACCATAGTAATGTCGGAAAGTATTTCTTATCCTTACTGCTGTAACTCGAAGGCTTTCAATATTTACATCATTTAACGGTGTTACGTGTACCTCAGCAAGTCGTTAATTGAAAGTGGAACTTCCCCTTCGTCGATTTCCTCTGTATTTTGGAGATATTGGAAAGTTGTAGTGAGCTCACATATAACAAAATGGTTCAAATGGCTCTGAGCACTATGGGACTTAACATCTATGGTCATCAGTCCCCTAGAACTTAGAACTACTTAAACCTAACTAAGGACAGCACACAACACCCAGCCATCACGAGGTAGAGAAAATCCCTGACCCCGCCGGGAATCGAACCCGGGAACTCGGGCGTGGGAAGCGAGAACGCTACCGCACGACCACGAGATGCGGGCCCACATATAACAGTCGGCGATGTTTTCCTTGTCCATCGTTCGTCTTGTTGATGCACTTGTTTCAAATTTCCACTCAAGTATTCGAGTACCACTCAGATAAACTAAGAGTTCCAGTGTAGACTGCTGATAGTAGAATTGCACATAATTTTATATGGGCTGAATCAACAAGTCCTCGGAGGTTTTCTCTTGACATCTATACAGATATGTAGAATAAACAACATGATTTTGTCGTATTGCTGGGGCGTTGGAACCAGTCGCGATACTGAGGTGCGCGCAGATGGTAAGATAAAAATACACAGAGAATATTATGCGGTATTGTTGTCAGTGTTATTTAGTACTTCTGAGTATGTGTCTTGTTGCTCTACTGCCGTTCTGCGCACACTTGCCGACATTGCTTTGGCGTCTACGTGTTACAGCTGTTTCAATGCCAATTTTCCTTCTGTTACGAGTATACAATGTTAGTGCAGAAGTTGACATATATGCTGATTTTCCAAAGTCTTTATTAGCCAATTCAGCCATATGATAGGTACGGTAGGCAATAATGTCTCTGTCTACAAAACTTTCAAGGCCAGGAACATTAGGTACTCCTGTACCACCTCGTACAATAGCTACAGTAAGCCAACCATTACCATGACTGAATGTATCATTAAGGTCTATGCTAAAATTAATTCTACATCCAACAAATACACAGGGG
Source organism: Schistocerca serialis cubense (assembly GCF_023864345.2). Lineage (NCBI taxonomy): Eukaryota > Metazoa > Arthropoda > Insecta > Orthoptera > Acrididae > Schistocerca > Schistocerca serialis. Next base: position 715,429,106 of record NC_064638.1, read on the forward strand.
CCGTCGACGAGGGCACTAGCAGCAATGTTCTTCACGGTATTCCTCTTCTTGTCTGCGGCAGATGTAGTCAGTTCTATGTTTTCAATCGTTTTATATACTGTTTGTTTAACACGACGTCGATATCTTCTGTAAGGCATCTTGGCATAGACCTTAATGATACATTCAGTCATGGTAATGGTTGGCTTACTGTAGCTATTGTACGAGGTGGTACAGGAGTACCTAATGTTCCTGGCCTTGAAAGTTTTGTAGACAGAGACATTATTGCCTACCGTACCAGGCTGATAGTACGATCCGATGCAGTGAAAGCTAACTAGGTCTGTCGCTGAGTCATCTACTGCATCGAACGTCGTTTCTGCATTGCTTCGCACATTGAATGAACCGCTATCAATTTTTAAGTTGTGTTATTGGAGCAATAAACTGCTTGACTGTGGGTAGCGTATCCCCGTTACAACTATGGAAGTCGGCAGGCCTTGCGTTCTGTCATGTAGAACGCGATCGGGATCATTCTTCTTGGGTTTGTTACACACTTTCTTCGTAAACCGTTTGATACTAGTGATCTAGGGTATACCTCGCTAAAATTAGTTTCCTGTAAACTTGAGTAAACATTTTGCGTGATTTAATATCTATGCATTAGAAAATTAGGGATATACAAGGCTGATTTCTTTCTTCACTCATATTTTCGCCTGGGTTTCCTTCAGTGCCTTACGCTCACAATATGAAGTTTTATATGTGAACGGGGAGATTTTAATATCTTCTCTACTAACATGGCCGGCTGCTGGTGACCGAGCGGTCCTAGGTGCTTCAGTCTGGAACCGCGCGACCGCTACGGTCGCAGGTTCGAATCCTGCCTCGGGCATGGATGTATGTGATGTCCTTAGGTTAGTTAGGTTTAAGTAATTCTAAGTCTAGGGGCTGATGACCTCAGATGTTAAGTCCCATAGTGCTCAGAGCCATTTGAACCATTTTTCTACTAACATGGTGCTTTGCTGACTGGTTTCTCCAGGCTATTTCCGAACGCGACGAACGTGCCTGGTTAGACGTGCTTTGTTTTTTTTTTTTTCTGTGCTGCTTTCCTCGCCTTCGCGCCAAAATAAAATTAGGCACTGAAAACCATGAAGGTGCCTAGCACGGAACAGAGTTTTGACAAAAGTTGGGAAAATCATCACAACATCCTTCACTTCCTATTAATAAATAATGCACCAACTTTACGTTACTTAAGATTATATTTACTATACAGTAGAAGTACATTTACTTTACAGTAGAAGAAGAATGGGTAGCTTTGAGAGACGAAATAGTGAAGGTAGCAGAGGATCAAGTGGGTAAAAAGACGAGAGCTAATATAAATCCATGGGTAACAGAAGAGATATTGAATTTAATTGATGAAAGGAGAAAATATAAAAATACAGTAAATGAAGCAGGCAAAAAGGAATACAAACGTCTCAAAAATGAGATCAACAGGAAGTGCAAAATAGCTAAGCAGGGATGGCTAGAGAACAAAAGTAAGGATGTAGAGGCCCATATCACTAGGGGTAAGATAGATACTGCTTACAGGAAAATTAATGAGACATTTGGAGAAAAGAGAACCACTTGTACGAATATCAAGAGCTCAGATGGAAACCCAGTTCTAAGCAAAGAAGGGAAAGCAGAAAGGTGGAAGGAGTATATAGATCTACACAAGAGCGATGTTCTTTAGTACAATATTATAGCAATAGAAGAGAATGTAGATGAAGATGAAATATGAGATATGATACTGTGTGAAGGGTTTGACAGAGCACTGAAAGACCTAAGTCGAAACAAGGCCCCGGGAGTAGACAACATTCCATTAGAACTACTGACAGCCTTGGGAGAGCCAGTCCTGACAAAACTCTACCATCTGGTGAGCAAGATGTATGAGACAGGTGAAATTCCCTCAGGCTTCAACAAGAATGTAATAATTCCAATCCCAAAGAGAGCAGGTGGTGACAGATGTGAAAATTGCCGAACTATCAGTTTAATAAGCCACGGCTGCAAAATACTAACACGGATTCTTTACAGACGAATGGAAAAACTGGTAGAAGGCGACCTGGGGGAAGATGAGTTTGGATTCCGTAGAAATGTTGGAACATGTGAAGCAATACTGACCCTACGAGTTATCTTAGAAGCTAGATTAAGGAAAGGCAAACCTACGTTTCTAGCATTTGTAGACTTAGAGAAAGCTTTTGACATTGTTGACTGGAATACTCTCTTTCAAATTCTAAAGGTGGCAGGGGCAAATACAGGGAGCGAAAGGCTATTTACAGTTTGTACAGAAGCCAGATGGCAGTTGTAAGAATCGAGGGGCATGAAGGGGAAGCAGTGGTTGGGAATGGTGTGAGACAGGGTTGTAGCCTATCTCCGATGTTATTCAATCTGTATATTGAGCAAGCAGTAAAGGAAACAAAAGAAAAATTCGGAATAGGAATTAAAAACCGTGGAGAAGAAATAAGTTTTGAGGTTCGCCAATAACATTGTGATTCTGTCAGAGACAGCATAGGACCTAGAAGAGCAGCTGAACGAAATGGAAAGTGTCTTGAAAGGAGGATATAAGATGAACATCAACAAAAGCAAAACTAGGATAATGGAACGTAGTCGAATTAAATCGGGTGATGCTGAGGGAATTAGATTTGGAAATGGGACTCTTAAAGTGGTAAATGAGTAATGCTGTTTGGGGAGCAAGATAACTGATGATGGTCGAAGTAGTGAGGATATAAAATGTAGACTGGCAATACCACGGAAATCGTTTCTGAAGAAGAGAAATTTGTTATCATCGAGTATAGATTTAAGTGTCAGGAAGTCGTTTCTGAAAGTATTTGTATGGAGTGTAACCATGTAAGGAAGTGAAACATAGACAATAAATAGTTTGGACAAGAAGAGAATAGAAGCTTTTGAAATGTGGTGCTACAGAGGAATGCTCAAGATTAGATGGGTGGATCACATAACTAATGAGGAAGTATTGAATGGAATTGGAGAGAAGAGAAATCTGTGGCACAGCTTGACTGGAAGAAGGGATCGGTTGGTAGGGCTTATTCTGAGGCATCAAGGGAGCACCAGTTTAGTATTGGATGGCAGCGTGGAGGGTAAAAATCGTAGAGGGAGATCAAGAGATGAATACACTAAAGATATTCAGAAGGATGTAGGTTGCGTTAGGTACTGGGAGATGAAAGGGCTTGCACAGGATACTGGCATGGAGAGCTGCATCAATCCAGTATCTGGACTGAAGACCACAACAACAACATCATTTACTATTAATTTTAATTCATAGAATTTCCATGTACAGACTAGTGACACTAGTGTCTTTTTACAGTTGTAAAGTTTGTAATTAGTGTGAAGCTACATCAGGACACACACGCACGCACACAAAATTATGAACTACGCTATTCCTACGCTTCACAGCGCCCGTTATGATCATTTTCATTAAGGAGATTTTGTGGCTAGAGGTTCAGATAAAACTGCCGAAACACCTCCGATTATGAAGTATTACTACTGCGTACATGATGTAGATACTCGATTATGTTGTGTACCCTAGCTAGCAACTGAGCAATGCAGAGCAAAAAATTATACTTTGTGCGCTGGAGCCACATGGAAATGAATATACGGGAAACTGGTTAGAAAGCTTTTCGTGAATTTTCATATATATGGCGTGCGGCTACGGATACAGATGCTTCTAGTTCACCGTAAGATCAACAGGTGTCAGAACCATGTATACATGTTAAAATCTTAAAATCAGTGACAGTGTGTCTTAGGTCTTTATAGTTTTCATCGCATCTTTTGATATGTTGATCACGAGGAGCGAACTTTTAATCATAGTACGCGACTTGCAGATGGCTCTGGACCAGGTATCTTGTGCGTCTTGCAATCTGCTAGTGCAGGAGGCCAACAGACAACTGTTCATCTTGTGAAACATCTGGCTTGTAGTGGCATATTCATTAGATTATAAGCTGTTCTGCCTTTCTCGTTGAGGTACGTGTAATACATTAACTGAGCCACATGCTGCTGCCGTGACACAAGTCGAAGTGGCTTTTGACACTGGCTGTCCTGTTGATGTAGGACGGAAAATTCGGAGGCAAATACTGACGTCGGCGAAACTGCTACAGTACCAGATCCAGGAGCAGGTGTAATTTTACATTATAGGTACTCAGTGCCACCGGGTACGAAAGATTGCGTACTGGCCGTTTCGTAGTACGGTTTCAAAGGTAATAAGGAACTTTTGCATATTCAGGAATTATATAATTAAGAATTGCAGCAATTTTTGTGCAAATGATTCCTCATGTTTTTATTCAGGAGTCTCACCAAGCTCTAAATCCCTCCCCATTACCCTCATTAAAAAGTCAATGAGCCGGTTGCTATTTCCCCACACGTATGTGTGCAATTACGGGTCTTACGTGATGCTTAAAATGCAGCGTATTTCACAAGACTGTCTCTCCTAGAAGTATGAAGAAGGGAGCCTGGGGTGTATTTCAAATTGCACAAAAGTTAACAGAGTTTTATTTTCAAAAGAACCATACTATTTTACAGCGCTCTGTCTTTCACATCGCCGGCCGCGGTGGTCTAGCGGTTCTAGGCGCTCAGTCAGGAATCGCGCGACTGCTACGGTCGCATGTTCGAATCTTGCCTCGGGCATGGATGTGTATGATGTCCTTAGGTTAGTTAGGTTTAAGTAGTTCTTAATTGTAGGGGACTGATGACCACAGATGTTAAGTCCGATAGTGCTCAGAGCCATTTGAGCCAATATGTTCTAATTTCTCGTTGCACGAAACAAAATTCGACTGAAATCACAAACAAAGGTCAGTGACCTTGCTGTGCGTGCCATAGTTGACTATCCATGTATACTGTATACCCCCACACACCACATTTCTTTAAAATGTCTGATGCCATGAGATCAGTCGACTTTGGTGGCTAAACGCGCAATGCGTGAACAGTACGCTTTAACCATCGTTGAGGCAACTCCTTAATAACAAATCCTATTAAAGCGCGTACGCACAGGGCAGCGAAGACGAACGAACAACATCCAATGGATTGGGCCGAACGTTTGTCGCTAACGCATTGGCTTTCTCCCTTTTATCCTCACAAAACCAAGGGGTTGGGACCAAGGGATTCGGCCATGTGGGGTTGCAGTTGGCTCTGATAACTTGTCGAAGTTGCCCCCATTTTATTATTATTTAATTACTGTTATAAAGTAGCGTTTGAATAAGAGTTTCACCGACTGCTATTAGGAGGGAAGAAGAGAATTTAGCAGTCGTCGCACGTGCAGCATTTATTTAGATTTCTTATTGTTATCACATTATGTAGGCCATAAAATTTCAATTTTAGGAGAGAGTTGTACCTGCGGCAAAAAGATACCCCTAAAGATTCCATTTCCTTTTTCACATATTGCACATTACTTTTTGACAGCTCACTTATTTACCTTCAAGCGCCTAATCTTTTCAATTTGTTTTTACAGATACATTTCATAGGGTCCCATAAATATTCTCCTTCTGGGAAAAAAATCAGCTTCAAAGCTGTCTCCGTATTCCACTGAATACTCCAATGTTTTCAGAGACAATAAGTACATACTCGTTCAATACACACAACTACTGAACCAACGAACATTCGACGCGACGTCCACACTAAGGCGTGGATCCCAAGCTCAACTCATCGCCAATGCTTTGAATTTACCGACGCCATTTCGACCCGTAAGCAAGACCAACCGCATCGTTGGCTCCGGTTTTCTTTCCGTAAGCACTAAGCAAATTTCGGCCAACGGTGGTTGTCGTTCGTTGGTCTGGTGCGTATCCGCCTTTATATGCAAGTGCAGTGGTGTTCCGTCTAGTTAAAAAATGTAAGTTTCGACTTCTTTTCGCAATTAACGAAAAATTCGGATCTGTAATATAACCGGATACGCGATACCCTTCGTACAAAAGGAACGAGCGTAAATCTTAACTCGCATGAAGCTTTGGAAAGTCTCCTTCGTGATCGGCTGAAGTATAAGGGACAGTGAAATTAAAACCCAACACCCGTCACAACGGGACCATGGAATGTTTCCACTTAAAAGTTATAGAGACGCAATGATAATTCATGTTCCGTAGAACGCGGTTGGCCTCTGATGGCTCCACAACCGCTCCCACACTGTTCCACTTCCTCGTACGACTAAAACCGACGTCCACGCGTAGCTTTGTTCAGGTCTCCAAAGATGGAAGATCGTTCCTGTACGGAGAATATTGCAGTATATCACAACCAAATCGCTGAAGTTTAGTCTGATTGGCCGTCTGGGGATGGACGTTATCGTGCAATAGGATGTTTCTGCCCGACAGCATTCCTGGGCGTTTTGACTTTATGGCGCGTCGCTGTTTCTGCAAAGTGTTTTCATAACGCTGCGCATTGATTGTACTTCCATGCTCGAGAAACTCGACGAGCATTGGGCCTCTGCAGTGGAAGGAGGAGATCATCGTGACCTCACCACCAATTTTGTGAACAGCTTTGGATTTATTTGGCGGAGGAGTTGTGGAAAGTTTCCACATTGGTTTGCCTGTTGCCCTCGAACTGTCTGAATGCTGTCGGACGGAATCACCCAGTTGCATGGTATCGCCCTCCCCTACACTGCCAATGGGACAAAGGCCACGCTTCAGCGATTGGGTTGGGAAACATTGCAACATCTTCCGTACAGCCGGAATCTGCCACTGCGTGATTTTCACGTGTTTAGTGACGGCGTTCTGCAAAACAGGAATTGATCGTCGCGTCCCTCAGTGTGATAAATGTCTTAGCGCGTGTGGTGATTACTTTTGAATGGAACTATTCCACAGTTACATTGTGACTGTTGTTCGGTTCTCGTTTGACTGCTCCTCATATGTCGCTACTGTGTACCCTGTGTTCTTACGTTGCGGTATCTTCTCTTTCCCTCTTAAACGGAATGTAGGCTCATCACGGAACACTATATAAGAAAGGAACTTGCTATCCCCCAACTCTACCCCCTGAATGAATCGACAGACTCTACACGTTATCATTTGTCACCTACATTAAAATATTATAACAACTGAATCCTTTAAGGTTTGAAACACAAACGTCGCCACATACCCACCAGAAACATTTGGAATGGCTGACGGTAGACTGACACGACGAGGTGGTTTCAGTTATGCGGACTTCGTGAAAAATCCTGTTGAACGTTTGTAATGAGCGCACATGATTGACCTGTGAATTTCCCCTTACGGAGTATCTTCACTGCTGGTGCAGTGGTGCTTTGAGTGCTTTGAGTTGTAGGAGGTGCAGTGCCGTACATTCTGCAAAAATCGCGTGGAGCAATTGTGACTGAATTCTGAAATTTAAAACAGGAGAACACAAAACTCAAAACTCCTTTTGTTGCCATATAATCCCCATCATGATTGGCCACACATTAGGTAATTAAGGCAGTACCGAGTGAGCTATCTACGTGTGAGGGAGATCCCAACTGGCAGTCGTTAGAACCGGTAACCTTTTCACTTTCAGCATTTAAAGTGACATCTACCCAAAATTTCTGTCTTCATTGTTATTGAAGATGTAGTGTTTTGGAGTCGAATAAATCTTATGTAAACATCCTACACAATTATGTTATTGTGAGCTGCAAGATAGTTTGCGATTCCACTGTACAATTTAACTTGAGCTTCATTTGATAAGTGGTGTCAGAGTTACATTTATTTTTTAATTCCAATCTATTAGGAATCCTTTGTTGGAATTAACTTGTAAATCGGGCTACGGCTCCACCGTAGCGTAGAACAATGATGTTTTCCACGCTACTCGTCCCTTTTGGCAGCAGGTGATGCGGTTGAAGTGTGTAGAACTGCCTGTGTGAAGTGGAGGTAACAAAAAGACCGCAAGATATCCTCAAATCGCTTCATGCGCAAGTCGCGTATGATGCTATTCGTACCCTAAGCGCCCGGTGGAACAGTATATTCACTAGAATTCCTCAATGAAATAATTAGGTAGAAGACATAATTTATCGACGGGTTTACTTAAATAAAATAAATGCGAACCTACAAAGTGAGTTACCATAGATGTACGTATTACGAAATTGCAGTCATGGGCTTTGTCAAAGTTGGAGAGCTGTGACGATGGGTCGTGGGCTGTGCCTCGATAGTTCAATCGTAAGATCATTTCTGTCGTAAGACTGGGTTCTGCGTCCAAATCCCTGTCTGGATCTTTGAAATGGTTCTGATGTCACCAAACTGTGTTTATGGGCAGCATTTGTCACCAGTGAAACTTTGTAACGCACTGTCTCCGTATAAGGGACGCTTCACGCCTGTATAAATATGACTCATTTGTAACTGCAGTGAAAAAATTGGGGTAAAAAGGGTCTTGACATACCTGAAAAGAACGTAAAATGACTGCCGAAAATTATATAAACTTCTAAGACTGTAAATCCAGTAATATATTTTTAATAACATTTTCATTCTCATAATATACAGATCGTAAGGCGGGCATTTTCGATGAATGACGGTCGAAGTGCAAAGTACCCAGAAAAAATGTAAAGCAAATGAATTGGTGTTAACCTTATACTATGCCTATTTATTTGGTGTTTATATGTGATGAATTATATAAATAAATTGCCATGGCTTTACTGACTACTGACCTGGAGAACGGAGTTTATACGAGCAGCACACAGGGCTGCAGCAGAGAAAAACAGGGAATAAGCGGAAAAAGTCTCTTTCGGAGCACAAAAAGCAAATATGTCTCTCTTTAAAACACTGATAGAAAAGGGGGGACCGAGCGGCTTCAATCCTCAGCCCTCCTCCTTCAACAAAAATTTTGACATGTGAACAAACTCGCGCTTTCTTGTACTGAAAGAGAGAGATAGTGACGGGGGCTTAACTATAGAAACAGACCGGAGAAGAGGATGTAGAATATTAGGTGTTGAAATAGAGCGTGTATGTTTACGTGCCAACATTTTTGGTGAGGAAGGCGGAATGAGGACTGAGACAGCTGGATCCCTACTGTTCTGTCAGAATCTTGTAAAGAGGAACATATTCACCATTTTTGTGCTCCGACAGGGGCATTTTCAGGCTGGTATAATTATAGTTGTCCTCATCAAGATCGAATTTACGTGATTATTAGCAATCTTTAGGTAGGTGAACGGACAGATGATCGAAAAACGCCAAAGTCTTCTCTATACTGTTTGACTCGTGACTTGTACCTAGGAATTCAGACCCCTAACATAGGTTATAAGTTATTGTTGTTGTGGTCTTCAGTCCTGAGACTGGTTTGATGCAGCTCTCCATGCTACTCTATCCTGTGCAAGCTTCTTCATCTCCCAGTACCTACTGCAACCTACATCCTTCTGAATCTGCTTTGTGTATTCATCTCTTGGTCTCCCTCTGCAATTTTTACCCTCCACGCTGCCCTCCAATACTAAATTCGTGATGCCTTGATGCCTCAGAACATGTCCTACCAACCGATCCCTTCTTCTGGTCAAGTTGTGCCACAAACTTCTCTTCTCCCCAATCCTATTCAATACTTCCTCATTAGTTATGTGATCTACCCATCGAATCTTCAGCATTCTTCTGTAGCACCACATTTCGAAAGCTTCTATTCTCTTCTTGTCCAACCTATTTATCGTCCATGTTTGACTTCCATACATGGCTACACTCCATACAAATACTTTCAGAAACGACTTCCTGACACTTAAATCAAAACTGGATGTTAACAAATATCTCTTCTTCAGAAACGCTTTCCTTGCCATTGCCAGTCTACATTTTATATCCTCTCTACTTCGACCATCATCGGTTATTTTGCTCCCCAAATAGCAAAACTCCTTTACTACTTTAAGTGTCTCATTTCCTAATCTAATTCCCTCAGCATCACCCGACTTAATACGACTACATTCCATTATCCTCGTTTTGCTTTTGTTGATGTTCATCTTATATCCTCCTTTCAAGACACTGTCCATTCCATTCAACTGCTCTTCCAAGTCCTTTGTTGTCTCTGACAGAATTACAATGTCATCGGCGAACCTCAAAGTTTTTACTTCTTCTCCATGGATTTTAATACCTACTTCGAATTTTTCTTTTGTTTCCTTTACTGCTTGCTCAATATACAGATTGAACAACATCGGGGAGAGGCTACAACCCTGTCTTACTCCCTTCCCAACCACTGCTTCCCTTTCATGTCCCTCGACTCTTATAACTGCCATCTGGTTTCTGTACAAATTGTAAATAGCCTTTCGCTCCCTGTGTTTTACCCCTGCCACCTTTAGAATTTGAAAGATAGTATTCCAGTCAACATTGTCAAAAGCTTTCTCTAAGTCTACAAATGCTAGAAACGTAGGTTTGCCTTTCCTTAATGTTTCTTGTGAGATAAGTCTTACGGTCAGTATTGCCTCACGTACGTGTTCCAGTGTTTCTACGGAATCCAAACTGATCTTCCCCGAGGTTGGCTTCTACTAGTTTTTCCATTCGTCTGTAAAGAATTCGTGTTAGTATTTTGCAGTTGTGACTTATGAAACTGATAGTTCGGTAATTTTCACATCTATCAACACCTGCTTTCTTTGGGATTGGAATTATTATATTCTTCTTGAAGTCTTGTAGGAACCTTAGTTGGTGTTTTGCAAGCAAACCCCGAGTTCATCAGGATTCTGCGGCTGCCGTCTCCGCCTGAAATCATTAGACAGGTTTTCTCGTGCCATTTAAAAAATTTTCATCAGGTTTTACTTACCAGACGGTAAAATGTTTTCCATATGACATTATTGAGAAATCGTAGTATTTTTATCTCAGAATATTTTCACGAACTTTACCAGCCCTTCCTGCGATGTGTATAGGACGATCAAAATGTTTGCGGTAGAAGACTGTATAACCCAGAATCGACGTGCCACTCAGGCAACATCACTGTAAGCACTGAGGCAATCATACCACCGACGGACCGGGTGAAAGATAAGCATTTAATAAAACTGCTGCATGAGGAAGTCCGTAACTGCCTGGTGAGCATCCTCGTCAGACAGGAATCGTCGATTATTCAAGGTCTTTTTTAAGGGACCGATGGCGTAATAATCACATTGGGAGAGACCAACACTGCAGGGCGGGTGCTCGGATGTCTGCTACTTGTGTTGGCATAACTACTGCATTACTACATTTGCGAAATGAGAACGTGCGCTATCATGAAGCAGCAGCACCCCTTGGCGCAACATTCAACAACTGTGTCTAGCGATGTTTGTCCTTTGGCAACCAAGAAAAGAATAACGGCACGTTGGTCAGGCTTGGACACATTTGGTAATATCGTCGCCATAGTTCAAGTTTCTGCATTTAAGGCAAGCACGTCGGAAAGACACAAACGCCACACTGACCCGTTGCCTACGTGTCGATGCTTACATACCTGCTTCGGATTCGCGCTGCGTTGCGTATAAGCTGCGGCAAAGCCCTCACATGAAAGCTTTTCGATTCCGCCTTATATTTTCATACACTACTGCCCATTAAAATAGCTACACCACGAAGATGACGTGCTACAGGCGCGAAATTTAACCGACCGGAAGAAGATGCTGTGGTATGCAAATGATTAGCTTTTCAGACCATTCACACAATGTTAGCGCCGGTGGCGACACCTACAACGTGCTGACATGAGGAACGTTTCAAACCGATTTCTCATACACAAACAGCAGTTGACAGGCGTTCAAAAATGGCTCAAATGGCTCTGAGCACTATGGGACTCAACATCTGAGTTCACCAGTCCTCTATAACTTAGAACTACTTAAACCTAACTCACCTAAGGACATCACACATATCCATGCCGAGGCATGAAGTGCCTAGAACCGCTCGGTCACCCCGGCCGGCGAAACGTTGCTGTGATGCCTCGTGTAAGGAGGAGAAATGCGTACCATCACGTTTCCGACTTTGATAAAGGTCGGATTGTAGCCTATCGCGATTGTGGTTTATCGTATCGCGACATTGCTTCTCGCGTTGGTCAAGATCCAATGACTGTTAGCAGAATATGGAATGCCGGCCGGAGTGGCCGAGCGGTTCTATGCACAATAGTCTGGAACCGTGCTACGGTCGCAGGTTCGAATCCTGCCTCGGGCATGGATGTGTGATTTCCTTATGTTAGTTAGGTTTAAGTAGTTCTAAGTTCTAGAGGACTGATGACCACAGAAGTTAAGTCCCATAGTGGCTCTGAGCACTATGGGACTCAACTGCTGAGGTCATCAGTAGTCCTAGAACTTAGAACTACTTAAACCTAATTAACCTAAGGACATCACACACGTCCATGCCCGAGGCAGGATTCGAACCTGCGACCGTAGCGGTCTCGCGGTTCCAGACTGCAGCGCTTAGAACCGCACGGCCACTTCGACCGGCTAAGTCCCATAGTGCTCAGAGCCATTTGAACCATTTTAGAATATGGAATCGATGGGTTCAGGAGGGTAATACGGAACGCCGTGCTGGATCCCAACGGCCTCGTATCACTAGCAGTCGAGATGACCGGCATCTTATCCGCATAGCTGTAACGGATCGTGCAGCCACGTCTCGATCCCTGAGTCAACAGATGGGGACGTTTGCAAGACAACAACCATCTGCACGAACAGTTCGACGACGTTTGCAGCAGCATGGACTATCAGCTCGGAGACCATGGCTGCGGTTACCCTTGACGCTGCATCACAGACAGGAGCGCCTGTGATGGTGTATTCAACGAGGAACCTGTGTGCACGAATGGCAAAACGTCATTTTTTGGGATGAATCCAGGTTCTGTTTACAGCATCATGATGGTCGCATCCGTGTTTGGCGACATCGCGGTGAACGCACATTGGAAGCATGTATTCGTCATCGCCATACTGGCGTATCACCCGGCGTGATGGTATGGGGTGCCATTGGTTACACGTCTCTGTCACCTATTGTTCGCATTGACGGCACTTTGAACAGTGGACGTTACATTTCAGATGTGTTACGACCCGCGGCTCTACCCTTCATTCGATCCCTGCGAGCTGGGCGGAGTGGCCGAGCGGTTCTAGGCGCTACAGTCTGTAACCGCGAGAGCGCTACGGTGGCAGGTTCGAATCCTGCTTCGGCCTTGGATGTATGTGATGTCCTTAGGTTAGTTAGGTTTAAGTAGTTCTAAGTCCTAGGGGACTGATGACCTCAGAAGTTGAGTCCCATAGTGCTCACAGCCATTTGAACCATTATTTTCGATCCGTGCGAAACCCTAAATTTCAGCAGGATGATACTCAACCGCATGTTGGTGTAGCAATTTTAATGGCCAGTAGTGTAATAACATGAGGGTTCTTTAGAGATAATGGCTGTGTTCCCCGTTGTCCCTCCCACAGTTTACCTCTGCCCCAATCCCCGACCCCCTTACTTAGAACTTAGTGTCTATTGTTGTGGTAGACATAATTACATAATTACATAGTTTAATCGATATATTTATACTGTTGCAAAGTTTGAGCAGTACAGTGTAAACAGCCTATCAACGTATTATTTGATCGTGGTATTTGTAGGGTAGTTTCAGTGTGGAGTTTTTAAGCGGCGCGGCGTGTATTGGGCACCCTGCAGCGCGGCGCCGGCGCCCAGCGTCCATCGGACCAGGGCGGCCGCGGCCAGCTGTGTGCCAGACGTCACTCGGCGGTGAAATATGAGCCTCGCCTGTCGATGCCGCCGTAATAATAGCGTCCACGGGCCGCGCCTCACCCGCTGATATCGCCGCCGCGCAGGGGCTGGACCCTGTTCCGTTTTGTGACGTAAATCCGTTCAAAAACAACCCCCGCACGTTGTGTTCGTCACTGGAGGCACGAAGCTTTAAATACAAGCTAGAGCCAGTTCAGATTACGTAACATGTAGCCAAACAGGCCATGAAATCCTATTTAAACAAATACAGATAACTGTCTGCAGTTATTGCTTGAGTGGATAAAGATGCGGTATTCCTGTGAGGTGCATAATTTTTTTCATGTTGTTCTATCCTTTCCTGTCCTCTCACATTTCTTTTACATACTTCAGATCCATTTTCTGTTAAACGTTTTGTAAAAGATATTTGAAATTAAACCAAATGGAAAAGCCTGCCTCGTATGAACACAGGATTCTCTCATACGAATTGTTGGATTTCAGATATCTTTGTCAAAAACTTTTAATGGAAAATGTATCTAAATTACCAGAAGCAAGCGGTATCCAAGAAACGTCTATAAGTGGCATGCGGTGCATCACAAGCTGTGTTACGCAAATGTTTAACTTTTTAGCCTCACCGCACCAAATATTTAAGTAGCGCCATCTGCATTCTGTATGCAGGGCAGGACAGGAGGAAAACTGCATGCTTTGAGGAGTGACAGTATTGGTGATTTTGAACAACAAACTTCACATGGCCATATGTTCCATTCCTAGTAGTTTCCGTTGTCAGTTTTGTAATTTTTTTGAAAAATTCGAAAATCGCGGCCTTTAGAGGAAACACATCGAGTACAAAATTAAAGTACATTAAATATCCTACGAAAAAGTCCCGTTTCGTTTGTTCTCCACGCCTAATAGGTTGCGCGAAGACAGCGAAAAAATATTGAAAATCTCGCGCGACGCGCATGCAAGGTAGCGTAGGTAGTTTTTCTAGGCCAATTTGAGGTAGTTTACAGACATTATAAACGACAAGTGCCCCATATCAAACCTTTCGCCTAGAATTCCTCTACAATTTAGTGGTACGTTGTAGACTATGACAATGTCTTGAATTATACAGAAAATAAACAAGGAAGTACATTAAATGTGTCCTGTCTCAGAAACCATTCGGAACAAGGTATATGTCCACTTGAAGCTTTTTGTTCAGAGTCACCAATACTATCATGGCTCAAAGCATGTACCTTTCCTCCTGGCTCAGCCAGTACAAGATGCGTTTCTCATTCAGAAGTCGCATCTGAATGTTGGTTCGTTGCGAGAATATAATGCTATGGCTCTTGTAGGGAGGAGAAACGTCTACCATCACGTATCGGAATTAGACACGAGTGAGAACCGTGGGCCTGTCGAGACTACGATGTATCGTTCGGCGCTTTTTCTGCTCGTTCCTCTGCAGCCCACTGCTGTCATGCGCGTATGGAATCGATGAGTTCAAGGGAATCATACTCAAGCCCATGCAGGATTTATGTGGCCCAGTACAAGCACAGTAGTGGTTAGACGTAGTTTTGGCTCGTCTGTCTACGATCGTATAGTCACGCCAGTACCTTGAGACAGGAAGCTGACTTGTCCGCATCAAGAAACGTATCCACACGGACATTGTGAATATCCATTGAAAACCGCGAACTTTGA
Source organism: Schistocerca serialis cubense (assembly GCF_023864345.2). NCBI lineage: Eukaryota > Metazoa > Arthropoda > Insecta > Orthoptera > Acrididae > Schistocerca > Schistocerca serialis. The sequence goes on from NC_064638.1 coordinate 715,444,318, forward strand.
GTACGGTGGCCATTCTTGACTTATCCCTTTACGTGGCATGAAAAAGAGAAGCCCCGACGATGGTGTACCCACCGGCTCCACTGGACCACGCCACCACGGCATCTTAAAAAGACGAATCCTCGTTTCATTGTGTGGATACTCCAAGAAGAATACACGTTCCCACAAGACATTCGTCATCGTCACACGACCTTACCATCTGGCGTAATGGTGTGGGATGCCATTGGCTAAATAATACGATCACCGTTGGTTCACATGCAGTAGTTTGGACAGCAGCCGTTACGTTTCCGACGTATTGAGGTCGGTGACTGTGCCCCGTCTTCGACGTCCCAGTAATGACATTTTTAAATAAGATAACGCAAGACCGCATTCGCTCGTGCTGTCCACAACTACCTGGATGCCGAGGTGTTCGCCTGTTGCCCTAGACAGCACGTTCTCCAAATCCGTGGTTGCTGACGGACAAGCACACCACCACTTCCCAGCGACAGAGACCTATCGGTCAGTTTTGGTCATGCTGGAAGAAGAAATATACGTCTCAATTAAGATAATAATCTTTCATCTTTGGAACTCTAAAATAACACTGGGCAACAAAAAAGAATTTTTTAAAAAAGTCTAGGGTTTTCCCGCTGAATTAGACTAATTTTGATGCCCTGAGTCCGAAAATGACCTTGGTTTTGTTCTATCAGGTCAGGATTTTTTGCTAAAGAAATTTTTAAAAATCGATTTTTCGTAAAAAAACATATTTCTTTGTATCATCTGCTGAGAAACCCCGGAAGATTTTTTTCCGTTTTCCTCAAGAAATAAAAGTCAACGTATGCAAATTCATTAAGTTTTTATTTACTCCATCAAATTAAATAAGCATATTTATCATAATATTAGTATAACAATGAGCGTTACATGACACAAAAGTTCAGAGTTCACGGCATGAATCGGCGTTTCTTCGATTCTCGTTTGTGAGCAGCTGCTGGGTTGTCTCTCTTCAGCATCCAGCAGTAGTCCGCCACCATGACTGCGTCCCACCTCCCCTGGTACCTATCCTCCATTTGGCGCATGTCCTGATGGAACCTTTCTCCCTGCTCGTCGCTCATCGCCCCAAGGTTTTCAGGAAACTTCTCCATGTGTGAGTACAGGAAGTGCATCTTTATACTCATCAAACACCCGAGCTTTTGAAAGGCCTCTATCATGCTGCTGATGAGTCTGGCGTGGTTTGCTGCCTTCGTGTTCCCCAGGAAGTTGTTCACCACCTGCACAAACGATTTCCACGCGGCGCACTCTAACGTGTTCATGAAGTTTTCGAACTCTGTGTCCTTTATGAGCTGTTCTTCACAAATCCCGTGATGTTCTTCCTGTCAACTGAAAGCGTGTATTCTCCGCAGATGTAGCAGAAAACGTCTGGATTATTCAAGCATGAACGTCGCGCAGAAGCCATATCAATCTGAAATAGTAATAGAAATATGCAGTTGACTGTCAGACAATAAAAATTAGAATAAATTTTGTACTATAGTAAGAAAAAAAGGCATCTATTGGAATGATTAACTGTTACAATCTTAAAGGCTTCTTTTGTTTTCATATGTCCTGAATAATCCCCCTAAAACCCCTAATATTAGCATATTGAAGCCTATAAAAAGGCTTACATTTCAGGGAAAAATGGTAATGTAGGCCTATGGCTGTGTCTCAAGAAGTTGACCTGATAGAGCAAAATCAATGTGATATTCTGACTCAGAACACCAAAATTAGTCTAAATCAGCTGAGAAACCCATGACGTTTTTTTGGTTGTTGCCCAGTGTAATGTATATCGAAATTGAAATGTGTTCCGGACAGAGACTCGGACTAGGGACCTTCAGCGCTCACTCCGCTCCAGAGTTAAAATTTATTTCTGGAAACTTCCCCCAGGCTGTGGCTAAGACATGTCTCCCAAGATCCTTTCTTCTAGGAGACTTTAGTGCTGCTAGTTTCGCAGGAGCGCTTCTGTGAAGTTTGGAAAGTAGGAGACGAGGTGCTGGCGGAACTGAAGGTGTGAGAACGGATCCTGAGTAGTGCATGGGTAACTCAGTCGGTAGAGCACTTATCCGTTAAACACCAAAGACCCGCGTTCGAGTCTCGGAAATTTCCAGGAAATTCCATGTCAACACACACTCCTCTGCAGAGTGGAAATTTCATTCTGGTACTGTACATACCTTTTCCTCCGCTTTCTTCCTGTGACCGTGGTATATTTGTTACAGTACTTTTTGCAAATAATTTTGCCGTATGGGTATTCAGTAAGGCGCTAGGCACACTGTTGGTCATCTTCTGACAATTTTTCGTGTATTTAGAATGCGGTGGCAGAAACTAAAGGAACTAGCAGGTATTGATGCAGTGCCAATTGTGATATTAACAGTGATCATTGTTACATTTTTTAAAAATAATAGCTAGTGTAGTTAATGAATTCTGTGTTGTTGACCAATGAGTTCATAGCATCTGGTTCTAATCATACATCGATATAATCTCCGACACGAAACCGAGCGAGGTGGCGCAGTGGTTAGCACACTGGACTCGCATTCGGGAGGACGACGGTTCAATCCCGTCTCCGGCCATCCTAATTTAGGTTTTCCGTGATTTCCCTAAATCGCTTCAGGCAAATGCCGGGATGGTCCCTTTGAAAGGGCACGGCCGATTTCCTTCCCCATCCTTCCCTCACCCGAGCTTGCGCTCCGTCTCTAATGACCTCGTTGTCGACGGGACGTTAAACACTAATCTCCTCCTCCTCCTCCTCCTCCTCCGACACGAATTTCATAGATCCGTGGGGCACTTACAAAGTACAGTAAGATGAAAAATATTCAGGCTTCAGCGAACCTCATCGTCCGTGCATCATCTTTTTCTTTTATAATCCAATAAGTGTTGATGCCTTTCGTCTTTCATCAGAAATGTATGTTTCAGGAAAGAGGCCATTTTGCTCTTCCTAGTGTCGATTAGGACCAGCATTCCCTGGATTGAAGACAACAAATATTCAAAATTGCTCTCCCGCCACTCAGTTCTGAGATTGCTACAGTTCGCTGAAATCATTTCGGTCTAATTCTGAGATGATTCGCCTAAAAAGGATGTGGCCGATTTTGCCTAATCCTTGTCGATTCGAGCTTTTGCCCAGTCTCAAGATACATCGCTGTCAATGGAATGCTGAAACTTAAAATTATTTTCGTTAACTGTCAATAGGCCCTCACGATGGTAACGCCTATTTATAGCGCATGATCTAGTTCTACTAAATACTTGTTGATTTACTTCATGCGGCTGTGACATGAGTAATTGGTGAGTTTGGTGAAATATGGAAGCGTGGGCAACGAGGTTTCTTTGGAAATATTATGTGGCTGCGCTGTTAAAAAATAAAAGGCTAACGAGTGACAGTTGCGAAAAAGAACTTTACGTGATTTGTGAGGTGGAGTGAGTTACATGAATTGCCAGTCGGAAAAAAATGATAGTTACACTGAAGGGTCGAAGGAAATTATTAGATTGCATTAGATGTAGTTTATTTTCATTTTACTTTAGTGTGTTAACAAATTCAACACCACTGTCGTCTTACAACGTTGACATGTCGCTGTTGGTTCATCCTCTATACACTGCGGTATTGATCGGGTGAGTGACCTGTCTACTTGCGAAACCTGGGACATAGCTCCAAGAAGATTTTCGGTTTCTTTGCGGTGTTATGTGTCTCGTTGAGAAGCAAAGAGAATTCCTAGTCGTTAATAGGAACCTAACTCACATTCTCTGTACGGAATAATACAGGTCGGCCGCTAGGTCATAAAGACGAACAGTTTAATGTTCTGGTTGCAGGTAAAAGCGGCTAGAATCGTTATTGCCGTTTTCTCTTAATCGTGAAGTGACGTCTCATTGACGAAGAGACGGTCAGTCACAGTGTAAGAAATCGCCTGACTCTTAATGCAAGGAAAGCCAAATTGGTCATCTGAAACGATTTAAGGATACCGATTAATACCATTATAAGTCTTGGACAAATTTTCAAGCTTTCTCTGTCGCGTCAGTTTATTTCTATACTCCAGCTTCCGAAGACCACCTCTGTCGTGATGTTGATGAGTTAATTGTCGCACTAACAGACTGTATGGAGGTTTCATATGTAGTTGATGGAACTATGTCGTGTTGACTTTAGGAAGTCACGGAACTCAGTTTATTTCTCTTAATCCTTTCAGGATAGAAGGACCATTTCCACACTCCAGTAAGATAGGCGCTGCACTGGTTAGAGCGTGACTCAGATTTCGCGGTATAATAGCATGCTGGCCACTCATCCCATCAATACAGCAGTGTATAGAGGATGAACCAACAGTGACATGTCAACGTTCCGTAAGACGACAGTGGTGTTGAATTTTTTAATACACTAAAGTAAAATGAAGATAAACTACAGTTACTGCAATCTAATAATTTCCTTCGACCCTTCAGTGTAACTACCCTTATGATTTCGACGGCTTTCATGACATAATCTCAGTTTATATATATATGTTTAGAAGAAGATTTTCGTTTCATCAAATATAATCATGTTTGTGGTATGTTTGTGAGCAACGGCAGATTTGTCAAAATAGCTATATTTAATGTGGCACCGGTGCTCGAAAGTTACAGAGAAATAATAATGTTTCTTCGTCACAGACAGCGACTTAATCTCTGATAGCTTACGGAAGTTTGGTGACTTCTCAACTTCTCCATGTCATAGTTCGACCACTTACCATGTACAAGGTAACAATTATCAACTAAATGAAATGAAGTCGTCATAACTTTTGTACGGTTTGCGTTTGGACGTTCAAATTACCCGGTTGGCTGCGAGACATGTTGGAAATTAGAACCCGCATTATGGTTTGGTTTGGCGACGAAGCCCACTTTCATTTGGATGGTTCGTCAATGAGCAAAACCGGCGCATTTGGGAGACTGAGAATCCACATTTCGCGCTCGAGAAATCTCTTCACGCTCAATGGGTGACTGTGTGGTGTGCAGTGTCCAGTCACGGAATAATCGGTGCGATATTTATTGGTTACCGAACGGTAAGTGAAGGTTTTCGAAGATGATTTCATCCTCATTATCCAAATTGACCCTGATTTCGACAGTATGTGGTTCATGCAAGATGGAGCTCGATCCCATCGAAGGAGGAGAGTGTTTAACGCTTTGGGAATCGCATTCTGGCTCTGGGGTACACAGAGGCCACTGGCATGGACCTCGCGTGCCCACCATATTCTCCGGATCTGAACACATGCGACTCCTTTCTGTGGGACTGTATTAAAGACAAGGTGTACAGCAAAACCCCAAAACCATTGCTGAAAACAGCCATTCGGGAGGTCATCGACAACATCGATGTTCCAACACTTCAGCGGGCCATGCAGAACTTCGCTATTCGTTTGCGCTACATCATCGTCAGTCATGGAGGTTTATCGAACGTGTCAAAACCTAAATCTAAACACCTGTAGTGACGTTTACATGTTGTATAAAGTGTTTGCATCCAGTATTTTGTAAGTAATTTACGTTTTTTTTCATATAGTTCAGTAATAGTCACCCTTTAGGTATAATACAGAGGGTTGTCATTAGGTCATAAACTTAAAGTCGACGTCCGCCATGTTAGTCGCCCCAAACGTTAACGTATGGTGGAAGTGTTTCTATAAAAAAAAAAATAAAAAAATGCCAGTTGCATTGTTTACAGGCGTACTAGTCGTTCTGATTATAGCCTAAAGTGTAAAGGAATTACATTCGATTCGTAAGTGGACTCGTTGAAGTGATATTTTCTTTTACATACACCAATTTTATTTGCACTGATTACTTTTACTGTAGTGGTTTTATTTCCGTAATTTGGCTTTAGATTTCCTATCGATACAGACCAAACAGCGCTCTGGTTGAACGCTGTGAGAAGGAAGTATTGCAAATCGTCCAGCCGTAGCAAAACATGTTCCCAGCGTTTTCGGAAAAAATACATAGACAGAAAAACAGTTTAGCCAATCTGTGTTAAGGTTCAAATGGCTCTGAGCACTATGGGTCTGAACATCTGTGGTCATCAGTCCCCTATAACTTAGAACAACTTAAATCTAACTAACCTAAGGACATCACACACATCCATGCCCGAGGCAGGATTCGAACCTGCGACCGTAGCGGTGACGCGGTTCCAGACTGACGCGCCTAGAACCACACGGCCACACCGGCCGGCAATCTGTGTTACGGATAATGTTTTACGAAAGCTGCCTTTTCGCCTTCCTGGTTATTCAAAACGTTTAGAAAAAAAAGAAATTTACTTTAATGAGGCCAAATTTTCGTATTATTGGATGAAATATGCTATTGAGACCAGGAAACGTCTGAAAATACCTTCCAGACACTGCGTTATTCACGAAAGCAGCATAATATTTGCTGAAACTTCCTGGCAGATTAAAACTGTGTGCCCGACCGAGACTCGAACTCGGGACCTTTGCCTTTCGCGGGCAAGTGCTCTACCATCTGAGCTACCGATCACGACTCACGCCCGGTACTCACAGCTTTACTTCTGCCAATATCTCGTCTCCTACCTTCCAAACTTTACAGAAGCTGTTCTGCGAACCTTGCAGAACTAGCACTCCTGAAAGAAAGGATACTGCGGAGACATGGCTTAGCCACAGGCTGGGGGATGTTTCCAGAATGAGATTTTCACTCTGCAGCGGAGTGTGCGCTGATACGAAACTTCCTGACAGATAATATTTGCTAGTAAAACAACAGTTGCGTATACACGGCAGAAATTGCGAACAAGAAGCAATTGTAAAAGTAGTCCTCTAATGTTTAGGGGCTACTAATAAGGTGGCGCCGGCTTCAAAGCAATGTACACCTGAAGGCGGTAGCACCATTTCCCCTTATTATACCTCCATACTAATTACGTACGAAAGTAAAATTTGTTACGCGACACGAAAACCGGGAAACATGTAACCAAGAATGTCATCGCTTAGAAAAAAAATGGCTCTGAGCACTATGGGACTCAACTGCCGTGGTCATTAGTCCCCTAGAACTTAGAACTAGTTAAGCCTAACTAACCTAAGGACATCACAAACATCCATGCCCGAGGCAGGATTCGAACCTGCGACTGTAGCGGTCTTGCGGTTCCAGACTGCAGCGCCTTTAACCGCACGGCCACTTCGGCCGTCCATCGCTTAGAACTACGTTCTCATTTACATTCATACTACTATATAAAAATAAAGTTCGCGATCGATGTACTTTAAATTTATACGTGATGCTGTGATAAACTCTCGGATGGATATTATTTATACATAAGGGTATACCGTTACCAAGACTCACGAAAAATGTTTGACTGATTTACTTGTAATTGTTATATGTACATGTTTCTGTTAGGAACGACTGCGAGAACGAAAATGCTGTATAGGCTTCTTACAGTTGGTTTTGACAGAAAGCAGGAGATTTGTGTTTATGGATTATTGGCCTATGATAAGAGTACTACGGGATCTGAATCGTCTGAAACTTTGTAATCCTATCCGTTTGCATATTTACACGCCTCGTTTACACGCTGTATACCAATAATCACAACCGATTTACCCGTTCGTTTTAAGCGACTTAATTTCCCAATTAAGCTTTTGTTTGCAATAACAAGAATCAAGGCTTAAAGTCAGGGAGAGGGAGGGGGGAGAAGATATGGAACGGGGAAGGAGGAGATGGACAGAGAGAGAGAGAGAGAGAGAGAGAGAGAGAGAGAGAGAGAGAGAAAGGGGGGGGTGCGGGGGTTGCGGAAGGAGAGAACAGAGAGAAGGGTAGGAGGAAGAGCAAATGGACAGAGAACGGAGGCGGCAGGAGATATTTAGCAATCGCGGAGCATTAACGGGTTCGCCAGTTTCGTACAAAGCTGACGAATGGCGACGAATAAGCTACTCTGAATCCAAAATGATTTTAAGACTGCATCGCTTAAGGGGCTCCGGAACGCCCTATACTTGCAATGTTAAAATAACGCTTATAAATTACATCTTTCCTCACAAAGTATTTGAGGTAGGAAGTTGAACTTTTTACAGATTATTTATTGGAATATGGGCTACAACTTAACACAGGGATTTTACAAAATTTTAGTTCAGTTATTAAAGATGATTTTTTTCAATTGTAATGAAAATTCACAACATTTTTTTGCAATTTTTTATTTATATATTCAAAAATATACAGTTTTTTGGAAAAAGGCTGTGTTAAATTATGCAGAAGGTACTGTGTAACATTTACTGAAAGTTTGAAGCAAATATGTTTGGAAGATCCTTGGAAAACATGTAATTAGTATGAGAAAATAAAAGTTTTGGGAATCGAGCGACAAAGATTGGATTAACTTTTTAGTGCATTCCAGGTCCATAGGATGGATTATCTTCATTCTCTGCAAACTCCTCCTCCAGCTTCTTCTTGTTCCTCCTCCTGATTACTCTTGCTTGTATTTCTAGACTCTTTACAGCCCTGTCTGCAGCCCGAAGGCGTTCCTTGCCTAAAGCAAGCATCGCTCGTTGTTGTGTTCGTAGATTTTTCTACCATTTTCTTCAGTTGCAGTTACTGCAACACTGTTCCAAAAGGTGGTCATGTATGAACACTTATCACATTTCAGTTGTATTTCACTAGCAAGTCCTACGTGCTTTATTATGGACAGTTCCAGACCAACTTCACTACAGTGAATACATCTTACACAGTTTGAAAAAATTCCTTTGAGAACCGACATATCAAATATTTCATTCACATCCGATTCGCCCATAAAACATTCATAGTTTTCACTCATTGAACCAAGCTTCTTCTGTGAAGTATTTTCTTTCCCACTTTGACTGCTATGGGCAGGTGTACTTGAGAGGTTAGGTTCACTCACTTGGTTATCGTCTTTATTGTTTACAGTAATAACACATACCTTTGGCTTTCCAACATTTCTCCTTTTCTTAAAAGCCTTCAGAGGATTTCTAATAACTTTACTTTTACTCATTATTATACTTCAACAAAACAGAGACTCAAGAAACAGAATTAATTACGAATATTTTCGAGATAACGACAGAGTAAATAAACATGAAACAATCGACAATCACACCAGCGATATATATTGAACCATCACAGGTTAGCCACAACACATACTTTATCTCACATCACTAAAATGTACCTGATGAACACGGACGTTAATAATAACACCATTTGACAGCAGTTTAACAGCGCCACAGTGGGTCACACCCATGTAGAACACATTTGAAAAAAAATTTAAAAATAGTTGTAGTCTTCGGAATTGAATAAATTATATATCTATTAAAAGGTAATAGTCTGCAGATTCAGAAAACGCAAAAAATTAAAAATTGAACTTTTCATGATTTTGAGCCTTTCCGGAGCCCCTTCAGTCGAATATCGGTGCTATAAAGAACTGGGGTAAACGTATAAATGTTTGCAGAGAGCGTTCTCTCTCATATGGTATCCATGAAGGGAGCACTGAATCGGCATTTTTCGGGAGTTGAGCAGGCGCCAGCAGCCTCCTGGCGGATATGCCACCCGCGTTTCCCGCTCCGCCTTGGCTCGCAGGGCGACGACGCTATCCATAAAACATGACCCGGCGCACGCCCCCCGGCCGCTCGCTGTTGACCTTAGCGACACCGGCCCGCCTGTTGACACAGCATTCAGGGGGCGGTTGCTGCCTGCCCACCCACCAGCTGTCGCTTACCTGCCGCTGCCGTGCTGCGCTTGGCTATCGCCTCCCGTTCTTCTCGATGGGTTTTGTGCTGCTTTCGTTCCGCAAGCCTGCTGTGGACTACGTATCGACAAGCTGTCGAATGAGGAGTAAATGGAATAATTTGACGTTATTCGATGTTGCATTACACGTGCGGAATCTGCGTCACATATGAATATGATTATAATCTCGGAACAGTCTTCACCTGAGTTTATATGTCTTGTCTGCACGAGTCCAGGCTTCTTATTGCTAGGATGTTCCAGGGACTATCTAGTGCCTGACGGTAAGTTGCTGGGAGACCAGAAATATCGATTTTGCAAGTACGATATATTGTCACAATACAAATCAAGTGATTTAAAGTGTATGCAGGGTCTGTCATTATTGATTGCGAAAACTGAAGTAGGTGGAGGTATACAATAACAGAAGCAAAAACGTTCTTACAAACTAGGTCCCTCTAACTAGTCGTTTGCGAGCTGAGTCCGAGTGTTACGAGCTGCCATCTACTTCAGAATGAAATGTTACCCTAATTCGAATGCATTTTAAATATAAACTTCTTGTAGTGAGGCTCACATTGGACGTACGTGGGCAAGACGTTCATGAGTCGACACCTCAGCAACGCTTGTCATCGAGTATGTTGCTACGAGCAGTAGGAGATTGACTTATTCTGCCATATATTCTTTCAACAAAACTTGATACTCGAAGTTACTTTCGGTTTCTGCGGACTGATCTTGCAGAATTAATACAGAATGTTCCCCTCGCGCAATTCTGGAGAGCTGGCACATGCAGGCGTAATAGAACACCGGCACGTTTTCTGCTGATGTAAGAGAACAAGGCAACGTGCCAATATGGTTTAATATGGATAGCTATATCAAGGTCTGTACCTTGGCCTCCAATATTACATGATGTCAAATCTCTCGATTTTTCTATTGACGATAATTTCAGAAATGAAATGTACAGAAACCTGGTTGTTACGGTTCAAGGGCTTCAACAGCCAGTTGTGGTTTTGTCAAGATTTACAAGATAATGCAGGAACATTTGAAAGAATTAGTAACTCACTGCAGGGGGGAGTGGAAGATTGCATCTGAATTTGAGGACAACTCGTTGAACACTTCCTTCAACTGATACGACTACACAGTAAATTGTAATACATAACGCGCTGAAAAAATATTGTACTTCTTGTTAAGGCACACTATGTTAAAATTTGAGCTTATTTAGATGGAGACAAGCCAAAAGTTTTCGTGTCAGATATATTGATACTAACTATGACACTATTTCATATTAAAGACCGTGGATAGAGGGTCGTAGTTATGCATTCACAATGGTCTCGCAGACGGCTCATTTGCGGACGCATGTTTAATGGAACATTGTAGCCAGTTTCCGCTATATAATACACTGTGTATTTCAGAGACACAATCAGTACAATGTTTCGCGAAACAACGGGTTCCGACTATTCACGGGTATTCTTCAGACCCTAAGTAAATGTAGCTGCATACTTCACTCATCACACATCTAAGAACGAAGTCGTTCGCGACGGCATTGTTGTATAAAACATTTTCTGACTTCTTGCCGCGTCAGTTCAGGGTAAAACCTCGAGCTTTCGACGAGTACGTCCACCATCTTCGTCAGGACCCACTGGCGAAGTCGATGGAGGTAATCGTCGAAAGCGGGAGGTATTACCCTGAATTGACGCGACAAGAAGTCCGAGAATTTTTAATAAATTATTCTTGTGAATGCCATACGGTGTTCTGTCTCTGTTTACTAAAGTAGGTGTTCGTAATTGCGGCTTCCGTATGTGGGCTGCCATCAGGATTCTTTCTCTAACTTGTCACTCATCATAACCCTCTCCACAGGCTTGATATGAATGTGTGCAGGTTCTGACACTGTAGAGTCTTTTTGTCCTACGCAATGGAAAGAAGAATTGACATTTTGGCTACCAAACAGATTAGCACTTCATGTTGATCGCCTTTAATTCACCGAACAATTTCATGCACATATGTGAGGTATTACGAACTCTGCTGTGGCCGTAACGGAGTCACCAGATTAAGAACAACGAACATAACTAATGTATATACAGACATTTACGTACCTACAGCTCTATTTTTAATTAAATTTTATTCATATTTTGCAGTTTCGAACGTGACTGTATTCGGTAGACATTATAGTTTGATTAAAAATGCCTCCAGTCACAATATTTTCGTGTTTTATTAAACTGAACGATGCTTTTCGGATCCCGTAGGTCACTCTTCAGGTTCCTACAGGTCTAGTTCGAAAATTGGACCGGGGTGTCAGGTTCTATGGGAGACGGACATTCGTTGGACGTTGCAGTGTCGACAGTACGAGTTTCTCGAGTTGGATGCGCGTACGTTTTCAAGTAGTCACAGAGTGGGAGCGGAAGATCGAATGCGGAAGCGCGCCGCGAGGGTAGATACAGAGAATTGTGAGAGAAACAAGTTATATTGTATACTGTGATTATAAAAAGTGAGATACGTATCGACGGAAGGTAGAAATGGAAATGCGATGAAAAGATGCTTTGTTTTCAGGGGAACGTAATGCGGTGAGAAGTTACGAAAGACATTGCGTTGGATTGAAGTTGTTGAAATGCGTATAATTAACAAACCTTGCCCCTGATGACAGAAAGTAACTGTCCTAAACGATAATTCTTTTAAAAATTGGTAAATTTCAAGCAGTGTATTCCAGAGTGACTCCAGTCAGAGGAGAAATAGTTTTGTAAAGACAGTAACAAATGTGAGTGCGTCATGAAGTATTATTAGGTTGAAATTTTTGTCTAATAAACAGTTACTTATAGCTGTTCGTGGTTAATTATTAAATATAACTCAGGGCATAATATCATCTATTAAATTACAATGGACTGTGCTTCAAACGACAGTAAAAGATCTAACTAGTGACATAGGAGAAACGACCACCACGATAAAATAAGGGAAATCAGAGCTCGTACGGAAAGATATAGGTGTTCGTTCTTTCCGCGCGCTATACTAGGTTGGAATAATGGAGAATTGTGAAGGTGGGTCGATAAACCCTCTACCAGGCACTTAAATGTGATTTGCGGAGTAGCCATGTAGATGTAGATGTAGATGGGATTGACTATAGGCATGCGTCCGCAACTGTTAACCTTTCCTTGTTCTCTTTTTTGTGACTTCTTCGACGCCAACGGATAAATATCCCATTGACTTTGATTAAATCAGCGTTCTAAGTATAATGAGAGGGGGAAGAGTGTTAAAAGAGGGTGAGACTTGTAGTAGTCTGCCGTGGTCTTACGATAGGAACCACCCCGACATTTGCGTGAAGTAATTTAGGGAATCAACGGAAAAACTAAATTATGACACGTAATGGGAATGAGGGTCTCCATCCTCCTCAGACTACTAACAACAGCGCAACCTCGTTGGGTTATCTCTAGTGTATAATGCTGCTTTGTTTACACAATCCTTCAAAGAAGTTATTTCATAAAATAAGAAGCTAGTGCTGCACTTTTCATTGCTCCACACCAGTCACTGTACCTTCTGCACACAGCACCACCTGACACCAGAAACGTTCCGCTTAACATATCTGTCCAGTTAGCTCATACACAACGTAATATAGTGTTATCAGATATAATGGACTTTCAGTTGTTTCGTAACATTCTAGTCAGTTGCCATCTGTGGACTACGAACGGAAATGCTAGTGGTGGAATTACGCCTGATGTGTGTTAAATTTGGATATCGCTGTTTGATTTTCCCATATCGTCGAACTGTTCCGTAATATGAGTCAGAGAACGTGTGATCTACATACCAATAGACTTCTGTAGCGCTAATATTATGTTGCGCGAAACAGCAGCAATGTTTCAGCCCTCCCATGACATCGCTGGGAATCTCCTGAATGTTACACTCGGCAGCGGAAACCGATACAGCTGCAACATATCATTACTAAGGCGTTGTTCGCGTTGCGTTTATATTTCTTCCTACTCTCTATAGGTCCTGGAAAAAGGACACTAACACTGTTATACTGCTATAACAGTAATAATTCTCTTGGGCTTGCTTGCGTTTTTTTTATTACCCACTTTAATGGTACGTGTTCAGAGTGTTTAGACTGCGAAATTAGTTTTATTTTTTAATTATTTATTTTTTATCCGGGACAACCCAGTAAGTAGTTCCATCAAGATTTTAATTCACTATTGTCATCACCAATTTAGACGGGTGCAAAGTTCGAAGTAACGCTGCCTTTTCCTGGAGGTATTGGATTCCAGTTTCCGTCCACACATTTTGACTGGCAAGGGGAACGCGTCTTAGGTCGCTCCCTGATACTGGTATGTAGATCACACATTCTCTGTTTTTTCATGTTGCGCAATATTTCAACGGAATGGGAAGATGAAACAGCGGTAACCGAATTCGAAACTTGACAGGGTGACTAGAAGGATGAAAGAAGAAGGTACACCTGTTCTGGCTTTGGTTTCGAGAAAATGACAGTCAAAGTTTCGATGCAACTTCATCGAGCTATTGGCGCGGCGTTGGTAGCGTAGTGGCTAAGAGCACAGTTTCAAAATTTTGCGTCCAGTGTTCAAATTTTATCTTCCGTTCTTTTGTGTGTGTGTGTGTGTGTGTGTGTGTGTGTGTGTGTGCGCGCGTGTGTGTTGTGGGAATGTGTCACATCAATATTTTTATGATTTCGTAAAATAACACAATGGAATTGATCCCCAAAAATTAAAGATTTCAGATCTTATTAAAAATAGAGCTTATCATCACAATTGACAATCTTCCAGAAAACTGCTACCGACCGTTTTCGTTTGTCCGCAAGAAGTTAGTGATTGTTTCGGCCTCGAGCCCATTGAGACGTAAACCTGGTAATAGGATGACACAAAATGCGCACAAAACAGCCACAAAGTCTGGAAAATTCAGAAAAGAAACGAATCATCAGTTTCTGGACAAAGTTTTGCGATCTTACATAAAAATGGATCAATTTCTGTACATTATTGACTCGTGGGGTGGACAAAACGATCTCTCATTGGACGATTGACTGTTTGCCGATCAAATAGATCTACCGACACGTTCGCTAAAAGTAATTCCTCCACAGTGTACGCCGTTATATAAACGCTGCGACATATGCTTCTACTGACAAATGAAGAACTGCGTTCGCCGATTACAGAAGTGCCCTACTCCCATCGCAGAGCAAAGAAAAATCACAAGTAGAAGCGAAGCATTTAAAATATACACTGGATCCATAATAAGTTGGAAGCTCCACCTTTCGAAACACGCTTTGGTATACGAGGTTCGCCCCGAAATTTTCGCCAGATCGCGAAGTTGTTTTCTAATGACGTTAACATAAAAAAGTGATTGTGGTACATGTGCATTCGCACGTTGATCTTGGTGAGCCGTATTTTTATGCTTTCAATATTTTTATAGATGCACTAGTTCACTTGAAGCGTGAAAATAAAATACACGGTCAAAATTGAAAAATTAGAAATACTACGATTTATGATGATGCAAACTATTTTAATTGTATTTTGAATGCTTACTTCTTTTGTCAGTAATTTCATCGCATTTCGTGATGTTATAAAAAATGCTGACGTCATTCTTTCGCGACAACAATAGGGAAACAACGCATAAAGTCTGATTTGAGCACGGGGCGCGAAATATCGAAGCGCTCGTAGCCAACGCGCTACCAACTCCTTTGGTGTTAACGATGCGCAAGTTGACTGGAAAAGTCGCGTCGAAAGTATGATTGTCATTTACTCGAATTCTATTAAGTGATGACATCCAAGCCGAAATAGGTGTCCTTTACTTTCACGGCTCTTTCACCACGCCCAGTTTCAACTGTATCAGAGTGTTCTTAAAGACGTATGAAGGTGTCCCTTCAGTGATATATTCAATAGCTGAGCAACTGCTCCATGCAAATAAGGATGCTTGCAATGGTCGCTGCCGTCTGATGAGCCTAGGTCCGAAACTACTTAAGGAAAGATAAATCATTCACTTTAAAATAGAGACGGTTGGTTTTCTTCCTCAGTGATGCTTCTCGAAGACAGCAACAGTGTCCTCTACTTTGAGTGAGCGTTATAGTCTCGTAATTTAACAATCCGCCACACAGTGAAACCGTCATTGGGAACAACAGGAATGTTTTCTTCTCGTGTTATGCTGACCGTATGAATGGCCTTTATCAAATTTCCATGGATTTATCTTTGTTCATAGCGGTCAGCTACCACACGTTACATAAGTTACAGAGATTTTAAGATATGCTTCGTGGTCTTCCGTTGAAGAGACTTGTCATTTGCAATGCAGTTTCTGTGCTAATTCCGCAAAATACTGATAAGTGATACGCTGGTAACGGTAATGTTCCTGAGGATCAGTTGCATCTACTGAAAATGTACTATAAAATCATTTACTAATCAGTAAATGTCTTATAACAGCTAAAATTTTGAAGGAACCCTTTCGACATACCAATTATGTAATTTAATGATGTTTTCCGTCGCTCTCTGCTTCAGTTCTGTACACATTGAGGTAGTCAGAACGTCTGTCCTGAAATTCGAACCCACTTCCTTCAGTGTAAGATGCGAGTGTTTGCACCATACCCCATACCACACTATAAATATTTGTAAATGTTCTCCACACTATAGCTACACTACTGGCCATTAAAATTGTTACACCACTAATATGACGTGCTACAGACGCGAAATTTAACCGACAGGAAGAAGATGCAGTGATATGCAAATGATTAGCTTTTCAGAGAATCCACACAAGGTTGGCGCCGGTGGCTACACCTACAACGTGCTGACATGAGGAAAGTTTCCATCCGAATTCTCATACACAAACAGCAGTTGATCGGTGTTGCCTGGTGAAACGTTGTTGTGATGCCTCGTGTAAGGAGAAGAAATGCGTACCATCACGTTTCCGACTTTGATAAAAGTCAGACTGTAGCCTATCGCGATTTCCCGGCTGGGTCGGAGATTTTCTCCGCTCAGGGACTGGGTGTTCTGTTGTCCTAATCATCATCATTTCATCCCCATCGACGCGCAGGTCGCCGAAGTGGCGTCAAATCGCAAGACTTGCACCAGGCGATCGGTCCACCCGACGGGAGGCCCTCGTCACGCGATATTATTATTTATACTAGCAGTCGAGATGATAGGCATCTTATCCGCATGGCTGTAACGGATCGTGCAGCTACGTCTCGATCCCTGATTCCACAGATGGGAACGTTTGCAAGACAACAACCATCTGCACGAACAGTTCGACGACGTTTGCAGCAGCATGGACTATCAGCTCGGAGACCATGGCTGCGGTTACCCTTGACGCTGCATCACAGACAGGAGCTCCTGCGGTGGTGTACTCAACGACGAACCTGGGTGCACCATAGGCAAAACGTAATTTTTTCGTATGAATCCAGGTTCTGTTTACAACATCATGATGGTCGCATCCGTGTTTGGCGTCATCGCGGTGAACACACATTGGAAGCGTGCATTCGTCATCGCCATACGGGCGTATCACCCGGCATGATGGTATGGGGTGCCATGAATTACACGTCTCGGTCACCTCTTGTTCGCATTGACGGCACTTTAAACCGTGGACGTTACATTTCAGATGTGTTACGACCCGTGACTCTACCCTTCATTCGATCCCTGCGAAACCCTACATTTCAGCAGGATAATGCACAACCGCATGTTGCAGGTCCTATACGGACCTTTCTGGATCCAGAAAATTTTCGACTGCTGCCCTGGCCAGAATATTCTCCAGATCTCTCACCAACTGAAATCGTCTGGTCAATTGTGGCCGAGGAACTGGCTCGTCACAATACGCCAGTCACTACCCTTGGTGAACTGTGGTATCGTGTTGAAGCTGCATGGGCGGCTGTACCAAGCTCTGTTTGATTCAATGGCCAGGCGTATCAAGATCGTTATTACGGCGAGAGGTGGTTGTTCTGGGTACTGATAGTATCTATGCACCCAAATTGCGTCAATATGTAATTACATGTCAGTTCTAGTATAATATATCTGTTGAATGAATACCCGTTTATCATCTGCATTTTTTGTTGGTGTAGCAATTTTAATGGCCAGTAGTGTATTTTTATGCAGAATAATTTAAGGCACAGAGAAAGCTGAATACCATTCAGAAATGATAAGGATCAATTTTTGAGACTAAACGAAGCCATTAAAACACTATGCGAGAAAAAATCCTATTTCCGATAACGTCGTTGTACGAGCTTTACGGAAGTGTTAATGCGAAAGCAACGAGGGAGCGCGTACGGTGGTTGAACACACGGTCAGCTGGCGAGCGGCTCAGGTGGCTGATGGCTGACCGCCCACACGTCGTGTCAAGTTAAATTTTCAATTAAGCCGGCCAGGTAATGGAGTGTAAGCGCGGGAGATTGCTTTCCACCGGGGAATGCGCGGGATTAGTTGTACGTTGCCGCGCCCGCCGCCCGATCGCGGATTACCTCCCTCTATAACTGTCACTCGTAATAACGTGAACCCTGATTTTTGTGCTTCCATGTCCTACTTTGATGAGGGCGGGTGACTTTTGGTTTGAATCGCGATATAAATGTATATATTTCCACAGTGTATTTGTGAGCTGAGGGGAAGGGCATTGTAAAAATTAATTTTTTGATTACTGTAACTAATTTATCTTTGTATTCCTTCAAAGGTTTACTATTTGAAAGTAGCAGTTAAATTTATTACGATAATTCGTGGCGGAGACATGTAGGCAGGTAATTTGGAAGAAGAAACGACGTTTTCTGTCTCACAGTTGTGATTATGATACGGTCTTTGTAAGCCAGTATTCATGGCGACGAACTCATAATAGTAAACTCGCAACTTAGAACAGGTAAATCACTGGAGGTTGTTGACATTTTAACAATATGGAAAATCAGTAGCCTTTCTCGATTTCTGTTCACGTTATTGTTATTGTTGTTGATTTTGGTGGTGGTGGTGGGGGTTATGTAACATATTGCAATGGCACAAATACTACTAAATCCATTAAACTCAGTGCTCATTACTTTGACACTAGAGGACCACGTTCACAATGATACCACTGTGAAAGAATTACATATGTAATCTTGAGAAGAGTTGTTAGGTGAAATCTTAGACTAGTGTGTGAGTGTGTCGTTTTTTTTTTTTTTGAGAGAGAGAGAGCAACGTTGGCGGAGACTGGATGAGGGAAGAGAGCAAGACATCAACATATCGAAATACTGGGAGAAGTGGAGAAACCGGTTTGACCCATAACATTAAACAATTTTCTGTTTGATCACATGTGGCGAGTTGAACTATGCGCTTAAATCTTTAATTTGTGACGAGCTGCTCCCCTTTCCTTCCAGACCCTGCACACAGTTTCAGCTTGTCACATATAGTGATGTGCAGAAAAATTATAGCAGCTTCCTATCCCGAGATAATATACTACTTGGTGGCGTTGCAGGCACGTAAGATTAGGAAAGCATGTAAGGGACCTACGATACAGACCGCATATGTTGAAATATTCTGACATGAGCGACTTACCCAGAGGGCGGATTGTTACTACACGGCATCTCGTGATGACAATCTTGGAAACAGGGATATTTGACTGTTCACGTGCTTCGGTGGTGAGCATTTATGGAAAGTGGTTGAAGGACGGCGAAATTACGAGTAGGTGACCAAATTCACAAGGGGCTTTATGTTTATGCATTTCCCGTCACGTTCTTTCGCTCGACACACTTCCCTAAAAGAACGTTACGGACAGCAATCACTTGGCGGCACTGTTATCTTGTTAAAGATTTGACAGCCACTTGTAATGTTATCCGGTCTTTCCAAGAGTTAATTTTGTCTTGCACTGTTGTTATTAGCACATCAATTTTTTTTTCCGTGAACTGTGTAGCCTGCCTCGCCACTAACTACATACAATAGCTTTAAATACCACTAAGAGATTTGTCACTATTGCTCTGTATGCATCAAACAAGACGGCACCGTTATTTCTTGCTTTTGGAAATCTGTGACTTCTGGCAATAACGAACTTGATACTCTGCCAGAAATGCTATGATACGATGTCAAGGGAGATCCAGTATTAGCAGTAGTTACGGTAGTAGTAGCAGTAATTAGTGGAGGTGATGGCGTTAGTACAGTACTTTAAAAAACAACGCAGTCTGTGCAGGTTACGAAGGTTGTTCGAAGTGGCCTCCATTACGGAATCCACATGATTAAATACGAAGTTACGCATTCTTTAACACATTCTGTGCTTTTGTTGAAGAACCGGAACAGCACATCGTTCAGTTTCTTTCTGAAATTCGTGAATAGTGTGAGGGTAGCCAGCATCCTCAAGATATCCCATAGGAAGAACGTCTGATGGGGATAAATTGGGAGACTGAGGCCCCACAACCTCTTCGAAAGCAGTTTTCCATGAAAGCAGCGATGCACGAAAGACACTGGATCGTTGACTACGTGAACCATAGCATTGTATTTTGTTTATTTATTTGTTTATTTAACGTGATCTGATTAGGGCCATCATGCCCTTTCTTACATCGGACCAGGATTTCACACTTGCGGTATACGTTCCATTATAGCAATCTAAGAAAATATGTTTTAGTATGACAACTAGCATTAAAACGATATGAGTGTCTGCAGTGGCGCTGTGATTAAATTATAGTACGGCAGCTGCAGACATTAATAATAGTAGTAGTAGTAGTAGTAGTGATGGCAATAATAATAAATGAGACATTAATAATAATAACGATGGTGGCAGATTAAGAATTTATAGTTCCACAAAATAGATGTTTTTTAATATAGTGAGTTTAGGGAAAAGGAAATTTAAGGAGACTATGTTGGCTAAGAATACTGAGGAATGAAGAAGATAAAGTTAGAAAGAGGCATGTACAAGGATAACGAGTGCGTAGGGAACAATGGTAATTTTATTATTTCTTTAGTAAATATGTCATTGCCTGTCTTCTGAAGGTAGAAATGTTATTTAGTCCTCTAATATAATACGGGTTCCTGCTACTGAGAAGGACTTCAAGAACGTGGCTGAACAGTGGAGTGGGACAAAAAGGATTTTGCTCTGATGGGAACGTGTATTTCTTCCGTGTTGTTCAGACAAGAGCTTCAAGGTCGAAGACAGATATGAAGTACAGTGTTCATTGATACGACAGTAGAGAAGACAGATAGAAATCTCTGCGCTTTCCTGCATGCAGCCGGGATAGCTATGTATATGATGGTGAAATGAGATAAAAGAGTCGAACGTCATAGATATAAGAAACACAGGCATTCGTAACAGATCAAGGCGTCGCGAGCTTTCCTGAGAAAGGCCTTTTGGGATAATGTTGTTGTTGTGGTCTTCAGTCCTGAGACTGGTTTGATGCAGCTCTCCATGCTACTCTATCCTGTGCAAGCTTCTTCATCTCCCAGTACCTACTGCAACTTGCATCCTTCTGAATCTGTTTAGTGTATTCATCTCTTGGTCTCCCTCTACGATTTTTACCCTCGACGCTGCCTTCCAATGCTAAATTGGTGATCCCTTGATGCCTCAGAACATGTCCCACCAACCAGTCCCTTCTTCGTGTCAAGTTGTGCCACAAATTTCTCTTCTCTCCAATTCTATTCAATCTCTTCTCATTAGTTATCTGATTTACCCATCGAATCTTCAGCATTCTTCTGTAGCACCACATTTCGAAAGCTTCTATTCTCTTCTTGTCCAAACTATTTATCCTCCATGTTTCACTTCCATACATGGCTACACTCTATACAAATACTTTCAGAAACGACTTCCTGACACTTAAATCTATACTCGACGTTAACAAATTTCTCTTCTTCAGAAACGCTTTCCTTGCCATTGCCAGTCTACATTTCAAACCCTCTCTACTTCGACCATCATCAGTTATTTTGCTCCCCAAATAGCTAAACTCCTTTACTACTTTAAGTGTCTCATTTCCTAATCTAATTCCCTCAGCATCACCCGACTTAATTCGACTACATTCCATTATCCTCGTTTTGCTTTTGTTGATGTTCATCTTATATCCTCCTTTCAAGACACTGTCCATTCCATTCAACTGCTCTTCCAAGTCCTTTGCTGTCTCTGACAGAATTACAATGTCATCGGCGAACCTCAAAGTTTTTATTTCTTCTCCATGGATTTTAATACCTACTTCGAATTTTTCTTTTGTTTCCTTTACTGCTTGCTCAATATACAGATTGAACAACATCGGGGAGAGGCTACAACCCTTTCTCACTCTCTTCCCAACCACTGCTTCTCTTTCCCTCGACTCTTGTAACTGCCATCTAGTTCCTGTACAAATTGTAAATAGCCTTTCGCTCCCTGTATTTTACCCCTGCCACCTTCAGAATTTGAAAGAGAATATTCCATTCAACATTGTCAAAAGCTTTCTCTAAGTCTACAAATGCTAGAAACGTAGGTTTACCTTTCCTTAGTCTGTTTTCGAAGATAAGTCGTAGGGTCAGTATTGCCTCATGTGTCCCAACATTTCTACGGAAATGATAGGATAATATCGCTGCAATAATAATTGGAAGTATAAATGTTTGTACAAGTTTCATTTTCAGGTCAAGAGGGCAGAGCTTTTTAGATCTGTCGCTTTTTATATCTACTTCATCTGTTCTTCGAGTATAGCGTTCATAAATAGATGAACCGTATGTAGCACGTACTGCTCACTGTGACGTAAGAGAAGCAATCAAGATTCGCCTTCGTGACGTTTACTCGTTGTACCCACTTTCGGTGTCCTGAGGGTACTCACGCATCTGACGTGGATTTTCCGTAGCTCAATTACGTGGATTCTGTGCACTCGCATTACCTTCAAGGTGGAACCTGGTCTCCTCAGATCAAAACTACTCGATAAGCCGGCCGGAGTGGCCGAGCGGTTCTAGGCGCTACAGTCTGGAACCGCGCGACCGCTACGATCGCAGGTTCGAATCCTTCCTCGGGCATGGGTGTGTGTGATGTCCTTAGGTTAGTTAGGTTTAAGTAGTTCTAAGTTCTAGGGGACTGATGACCTCAGAAGTTAAGTCCCATAGTGCTCAGAGCCATTTGAACCATTTGAGCCAAAACTACTCATTGAGTTGTTTCCCGTAATAGTTGACGTGGTCCACTGACAGAAAGTTACACTTTTCGATTGTCTGCCGATGATAACTTATGAAGAGTACTAACAGTGCCCATGTGGGCACTGCCAAAGCTGTGAAACAGATGACGCAGTTGTAAGATGCAGTATTGGCATACGGCAGGACGTCGGTTCAGATTCTTGTCCGCCCCTCCAGATTTATGTTTTCTGTAGTTTCCGTAAACCGCTTTAGGCGAATGACGGGATGGATCCTTTGGAAAGGACACGCCCGGTTTCCTTCCCCAGTCCGAGCTTGCGTTCCGTGTGTAATGATCCTGTCGTCGACGGGTTGCGAAGTGCCAATAATCCTTAACTGCTTTCCTTTTTAGCGCCAAGGAAGTGATCAGAGTGCGTAGATAAGCTCGGCTGCACCTGCCACCTTTCCTCTTTCTGAAACTTGTCGCACAACACAAAGGGATGAAAGAACATTAACTGTGAGGTGGGCATTGATCTACATCAAGGGGCAAGTTGAAAATTTGATCCGGACCAGGAGTCGAACCTAGGTATCATGCTTACTAGGTATCTGCGCTGACCACTACGCCATCCGGACACAGTAGTCACCGCAGTTGCACGAACTACCCTAGTACGCCTGCTGTCAGACCTACGAAAATATTCTCAGTTAATACCACGCACTACGATGTAGTGTCCCTGCTCTTTAGCCTCATCACTCGCGACATCTCGTCGATTACTGTAAAAGTTCGAGCTTGGTGTGCAATAAATTTTCAATTTGCCCAATTGATGTAAATCAGTGCCTACTGACAGCTAATGCCTTCTTGATTCCTAGTCGCTGGACGATTTTGTGTGTTATGATCATGTAGCGTGACTTTGTAAATTTATAATAAAGATTTTAGACAGTGGTTTCACTCGTAAAATTATAAGTGACGTGCAGTTTTTATCAACACGGTAACGCGAATCCAAAGATACAGTTATCGGTCTCCTCGGCTAATTTCATATAATAGTGATTTGTATACTGCCTTGCAGTAATGTGGGTCCATTAGCACGTAAGTTTGGGGGGGAAGGGGGTGTCGTCGGGGTGGAGGAGCACATTACACAGCCTATGAGAACAGTTGGACTATGGGCGTGGTAAGTGACGGCCATGAGGCTGCAAGTTTTCGAGTGTAAAATATTGTGCTGGAAGAGAGAACGTTGAATGTATATTGATAAATTGAAAACTGTTTGTATATAAATGTTTATGTGAGGCTATACCGGGTACTACAATTGCAAATTTTACGACGTAGTCAGTCGTACCCCTTATGCGTCGTTGGTTTCCAGGAACATTCGGAGCTGAGTGCACTTTTTTTAGCCAGAGGCATTGTCTTTGCATTTCCGTTCAACAACGCTCAAGCGCTACCGTTCGCGCGCCCTTACGCGGTCGCATGCAGCCGAAAACAGGAGTTGCAGAAAAATATGGAAACAGAGCGACGAAATACATTTTTGAACATAAATGGAGTTGCTAGCCGAGCCCGCAGGTCGTGCTGTTGCATTTGGCTACGAACGGCGTCTGCGCAACGTCATCAGTACATTCTGTTGTCATTCGTGGTCATAAGGTTCTGTGTAGTTGGGGCTGAATTATGTCGGTGCAAATGACTTGGAACGTGGAAAAATTGTTGGCGCTCTTATGGTGGGTGCTTCGACAACCAAGGTAGCCGAATTGTTTGGTGTTTCAAGAGTTACCGTATCGAAGATGTATACCGCATGCAGGGAGAGCGGAAAAGCATCATCGGCTAACATGTCGCGGATGAAACTGTGTTTTGAGTGATGGTGGCGGACGGTCATTGAGGAAAAATGTACCGAAAAATAAGAGGGCAACAGATGCAAAAGTCACAGCAGAACTGTGTGTCGCACTCGCTCACCGTGTCACCACCAAAACGACACGAGCGGAGATCACAACCAGGGAATTGCAGGGCGAGCTGGGATTTGCAAACCACTCATCAGTGACGTGAATGCCCTTAACAGGAAACCGTAGTGCCGAAGCCATAAAGTTAGGACTGTGGAGCAGTGAAAGAAAGTCGTTTGATCGGCTGAGTCTTGTTTCACACTGTTTCCAAATTCTGACAGAGTTCACGTTCCGAGAGTGAAACATGGCGTGGTTTCGATGATAATTTGGGTTACTATATAGTGTGTATTCCTTGGACGCTTTGGTTACCATTCAAGGATTATGTGACCATTTTGGCTGATCGTAAAGTTTTTTTCTCAGTGCTGATACTGTGTTCCAGGGCAACAGGGCCTCTGTTCACACAACTTACATCGTCCAGGAGTGGTTTTGTGAGCGCAAGGACGAACTCTCCCGTTTTCCCTGGCCACTGTAATCACCAGATCTCAATGTCGATGAGGCTTTTCGTCTAGGTCGGAGAGAAAGGTTGTTTTTTTATGGAAGGGAAACTTAAAAAGTTTTTCTCTTTCATACCTTTTCACGGGTTTTCAATATGCCCGCCTTGAGATACACGGTGTATGTCAATGCGGTATTCAAATTGTTCCTACACTGCAGCAACCATGTCTTGAGTTACAGCTTCCACAGCTGCTTTTATGCTATGTCTCAGTTCATTCATTGCTGTTGGTACCCCCTGCGGGTCCGGGGTAAGAATAGGCCCGAGGTATTCCTGCCTGTCGTAAGAGGCGACTAAAAGGAGTTTCAACCATTTCGGCCTTCCATGTGATGGTCCCCCTTGGGGTTTGACCTCCATTTTTCAAAATTCTACAGAAGTACGAGCCTTTTGGGGAAGGACGCCTTACGTGGTGTACCACTGGTTCTCAGTGCACTAAGACCTTGGCACTCAGCATTGTACTGGCGTTGTAACCATACCCACTATTCCTCAAATTGGGCCTAAACGCCTGATGGGTTGTACAAGTTACGCCCATAGTGTGTCCCCATCTGCACCTACGATCATGATGGACTTTCCATGGCACCAGAAATCCAGCACGATAGCCAGCCCGTTGTGGTGGGGTCGTCATGTACCCTCTAGGTTGTACCCCCTGACAACACAGGGATCGTACTGCCGATACCTGAGCTGCACCCTCCCCATGTCGGCCAAGGAGTAGATGCCCGTCTCCTTGGGGCATCAGGACTCCCGGCAACGGTCATCCTGCCAGGTGGCCCTTGCTGAGGCTGGGTGGCGCCTGTGGGGAGAGCCCCTGGTCGGAGTGGGTGGTATCGGGGCGGACGTTTCGCAGATGAAACGTCAACACGTATCAGGTCGCTCTGCGGCCGAGTCTTTCAAAAGGAAAGGTACTGTCTCTGGTTCTGGTTTTCCTGCCCTTTCCCCCTTGGCCACTCCCTGGGAGGAGGGACAGGCCCGCCGGCTTGGGGCGAAGTACTTCCCCCACTATTTGGTCTGTTCTCGAACCGCTGGGGGGACGTTCGCCACCTCCAAGCCCATGTTCTTTGTTCAGCACATTGAGGACATCTTCGGGGAAATCGAGGCTCTCAGTAAGATGCGTTCGCGGTCCGTTCTTATAAAGACCGCCTCCGCCACACAGTCGGCGGCGCTCCAGGCGTGCGACCGCCTAGGGGACATCCCAGTGTCCATTGTCCCGCATCTGGCACTAAATGGGACGCAGGGGGTTATTTTTCATCAGGACCTCCTGCTGCAATCTGATGAGGAGCTCAGGGCCAACCTGGAGCGCCAAGGCGTGCATTTCGTCCGGAGAGTCCAGCGCGGCCCTCAAAGACCGTCGCATCGACACCGGGGCCTTTATCCTCGCCTTCGAGGGGCACGTTCTCACGGAGAAGGTAAAGGTGATGTGCTACCGGTGCGACGTGTGACCTTACGTCCCGCCTCCTATGCGCTGTTTTCGGTGTTTGCGCTTTGGGCACATGTCGTTACGGTGTGAGGCTGAGCCCCTTTGTGGCGATTGTGGACGTCCTCTTCGTGAGGAACATACATGCACCCCACCACCTCGGTGCGTTAATTGTCCTGGCATCCACTCGCCTAGATCCTCAGACTGCCCCGCATATCAGAAGGAGAAGAAGATACAAGAACTCAAAACTTTGGATCGTCTCTCTTATTCCGAGGCCAGGAAGAAGTATGACCGCCTCCATCCCGTGCCGTTGACCACTTCGTTTGCCTCAGTTGTGTCCACTCCTTCCGCGGTATCCTCACCCCTATCCTGTCCCCCCTCTGCCTCCTCCCCTGATCTGGGGTCTCTGCCTATGCCTCCCAAATCCCTCCCTTCCAAATCCTCCTCCCCCGTGGCCCCCGCCCCCCCTGCCCCAGGGGCCACCCTTCCTCCTCCTCCTCCCCCCCCGCCGCCTGAGAAGTGATCCTCTTCTCAGGCGTCCATCGGGGAAACGTTCCGGACCCCAGCTTCCGAGGTCCGGCGTTCCAAAACGGACCCCGTGCGTGAGGACCTTCTTCGGGTCCAGCCCACCATCCCTGTGCCTCCTCGGACTTCCAAGAAGGCCTCCAAGAAGAAGTCTCTATCCCCCTCTCCATCCCGGCGCGTTTCGTCTCACGCTCCATCTGTGAGTCGCTGCTCCCGGCCGTCCTCGGTTTCGCCGGGACGCTCTGCTGCCAGGCGCTCAGCTGGCCTCTCGTCGGCAGTTGATGCTGCCCCTCCTACACAACCAGGGACAGCGGCCGCAGCTGGCGACGACTCGATGGAACAGGATCCGCCTCCCGCCGGTTGTAGCGTTGTTCCCTCGAAACCTGGCCCTCCGCGGCCGTCGAGGTGACCAGCTCTTCCCCCGTCTCGTTCCCCCTCTTTTTTGACTAGCGATGGCCTTGTTACATTGGAACATAAGAGGTATTCGATCTAATCGGGAGGAATTACAACTGCTCCTCCGCCTGCACTGTCCGCTCGTCCTTGGTCTCCAGGAAACCAAGTTGCGCCCAACTGACCGTATTGCCTTTACCCACTATACCTCGGAGCAGTATGACCTCACCCCTGTGGACGGTATCCTAGCTCATGGTGGGGTCATGTTGCTCGTTCGGGACGATGTCTATTACCATCCCATCCCACTGACCACCCCACTCCAAGCTATAGCTGTCCGTATTACTCTTTCTGCTTTTACTTTTTCAGTTTGTACCATCTACACTCCATCGTCATCCGCTGTTAGTCGGGCTGACATGATGCACCTGATTGTTCAGCTTCCCCCGCCGTTTTTATTGTTTGGCGACTTCAATGCCCATCATCCCCTTTGGGGCTCTCCTGCATCCTGTCAAAGAGGCTCACTCTTGGCGGATGTCTTCAACCATCTCAATCTTGTCTGCCTCAATACTGGCGCCCCGACTTTGCTCTCGGACTCTACTCATACCTACTCCCACTTGGACCTCTCGATCTGTTCTACCACTCTTGCCCATCGGTTCGAGTGGTATGCCCTTTCTGACACCTGTTCAGCTTCCCCGCCGTTTTTATTGTTTGGCGACTTCAATGCCCATCATCCCCTTTGGGGCTCTCCTGCATCCTGTCAAAGAGGCTCACTCTTGGCGGATGTCTTCAACCATCTCAATCTTGTCTGCCTCAATACTGGCGCCCCGACTTTCCTCTCGGACTCTACTCGTACCTACTCCCACTTGGACCTCTCGATCTGTTCTACCACTCTTGCCCATCGGTTCAAGTGGTATGCCCTTTCTGACACCTATTCGAGCGACCACTTCCCCTGTGTCGTTCATCTCCTGCGCCACACCCCATCCCCACGTCCTTCGAGCTGGAACATACCGAAAGCTGACTGGGGACTCTACTCCTCCCTATCGACCTTTCCGGACCACGATTTTCTCAGTTGTGACAGTCAGGTCGAATACCTCACGGCTGTTATCATCAATGCTGCCGAACGTTCCATTCCTCGTACTGCCTCTTCTTCACGTCGCGTTTCCGTCCCCTGATGGAACGAGGCTTGTAGAGACGCTATCCGTGCTCGACGACGTGCTTTACGCACCTTTCGCCGCCATCCTACGTTGGCGAATTGTATTGGATACAAACGACTCCGAGCGCAATGCCGTAGAGTCATCAAAGACAGCAAAAAAGCGTGTTGGGCCTCTTTCACCAGCTCCTTTAACAGTTTTACTCCCTCTTCTGTAGTATGGGGTGGCCTGCGCCGGCTGTCGGGCATTAAGGCCCACTCCTCGGTACCTGGCCTGACCCCAGGTAATGAGGTCCTCGTTGATCCTGTGGCTGTCTCCAACGCCTTCGGCCTGTTTTTCGCGGCGGTTTCAAGCTCCGCCCATTACCACCCTGCCTTCCTTCCCAGGAAAGAGGCAGAAGAGGCTCGGCGACCTTCCTTCCACTCGCTGAATCTGGAAACTTATAATGCCCCCTTTACTATGCGGGAACTCGAACGTGCGCTTGCACTGTCCCGGTCCTCTGCTCCGGGGCCAGATGCCATTCACGTTCAGATGCTGGTACACCTTTCTCCGGCGGGCAAATCTTCGTACCTACAATCGCGTCTGGACCGAAGGTCAGGTCCCCATGCGTTGGCGTGACGCCGTCGTTGTTCTTATACCCAAACCCGGGAAGGATAGACACCTTCCTTCTAGTTACCGCCCCATTTCTCTTACAAGCTGTGTCTGTAAGGTGATGGAGCGCATGGTTCATGCTCGGTTAGTTTGGATTCTTGAATCTCGACGGCTACTTACCAATGTCCAATGCGGCTTTCTTCGCCGCCGCTCCGCTGTTGACCACCTTGTGACCTTGTCGATATTCATCATGAACAACTTTTTGCGAAGGCGCCAAACGGTAGCCGTGTTCTTCGATTTGGAGAAGGCTTATGATACCTGTTGGAGAGGAGGTATCCTCCGCACTATGCACAGGTGGGGCCTACGCGGTCGCCTGCCCCTTTTTATTGATTCCTTTTTAACGGATCGAAAGTTTAGGGTACGTGTGGGTTCCGTATTGTCCGACGTCTTCCTCCAGGAGAACGGAGTGCCTCAGGGCTCCGCCTTGAGCGTAGCCCTTTTTGCCATCGCGATCAATCCAATTATGGATTGCATTCCACCTAATGTCTCAGGCTCTCTCTTTGTCTGCAGTGCCCAGAGAACATGCCTCCTGGAGCGCTGCCTTCAGCGTTGTCTAGACAGCCTATACTCATGGAGCGTGGCAAATGGCTTCCGGTTCTCTGAAGAGAAGACGGTTTGTATCAACTTTTGGCGATACAAAGCGTTCCTTCCGCCATCCTTACATCTCGGTCCCGTTGTTCTCCCATTCGTGGAAACAATTAAGTTTCTAGGGCTCACGTTGGACAGGAAACTGTGTTGGTCTCCGCATGTCTCTTATTTGGTGGCCTGTTGTACACGTTCCCTTAATGTCCTCAGAGCTCTTAGTGGTTCATCTTGGGGAGCGGATCGCACTGTCCTGCTTCCCTTGTATCGGTCCATAATCCGATCGAAGCTGGATTATGGGAGCTTCGTCTACTCGTCTGCTTGGCCATCCCTCTTGCGCCGTCTCAACTCCATCCACCATCGGGGGTTACGTCTTGCGACCGGAGCCTTCTACACTAGTCCTGTCGAGAGTCTTTATGCTGAAGCTGCCGAATTACCATTGACCTACCGGCGCGACGTACTGCTGTGTCGGTATGCCTACCGGCTGTTGTCTATGCCCGACCACCCCTCTTACCAGTCCTTCTTCGCCGATTCTCTCGACCGTCAGTACGGGTTGTATGTGTCTGCCCTGCTGCCCCCCGGAGTCCGCTTCCGTCGCCTGCTTCGACAATTGGATTTTGCCCTCCCTACCACCTTCAGAGAGGGTGAGAGCCCGACACCACCTTGGCTCCAGGCTCCAGTTCACATTTATCTCGACCTCAGCTCACTCCCGAAGGAGGGTACTCCAGCTGCAGTGTATTGCTCACGGTTTGTCGAACTTCGTGCTCGACTTGCCGGTCACACCTTTATTTACACCGATGGCTCCAAAACTGACGATGGTGTCGGCTGTGCCTTTGTCGTCGGGGCCGCCACCTTTAAATACCGGCTCCTCGACCAATGTTCCTGCTTTACGGCCGAGCTTTTTGCTCTCCATCAGGCCGTTCAGTATGCCCGCCGCCACCGCCATTCATCGTATGTACTCTGCTCTGACTCACTCAGTGCTCTTCAGAGCCTTGGAGCTCGCTATCCGGTCCATCCCTTGGTTCAACGGATACAGCAGTCCCTCCATTCTTTCGCTGATAATGGTTCTCCTGTCAGCTTTCTGTGGGTTCCCGGACATGTAGGAGTGCCTGGGAATGAGGCTGCGGATGCTGCAGCCAAGGCTGCAGTCCTCCTGCCTCGGCCAGCCTCCCATTGTGTCCCGTCATCTGACGTTCGTGGGGATGTTTGTAAGAGGCTTGTGTCGTTGTGGTGGGATGCTTGGTCATCCCTCCAAGGAAACAAGCTCCGGGCAGTGAAACCGCTCCCAACTGCTTGGACAACCTCCTCCCGACCATCTCGGCGAGAGGAGATCCTTCTGACCAGGTTGCGGATTGGGCATTGCCGGTTTAGCCACCTCTACCTGCTCTCCGGTGACCCAGCCCCGCAGTGCCCTTGTGGTCAGGCATTAACAGTGCGCCATGTTTTATTGTCGTGTCCCCGGTTTAGTCAATCTCGTGTTGTCCTGTCCCTGACATCTACTTTACCGGATATTTTAGCTGATGACGCTCGAGCAGCTGCTCATGTTCTGCCTTTTATAACTTTGACTGGCTCGTCCGAAGACATCTAACTTTTTTACTTATTTTATCTGCATCTTTGTCAAGCCTTTCTGGTGTCCCCCCTCCCCTTGAGTTTTACTAGATTCCATGTGCTCTAATAACTGTGACTGGGCGCTAATGACCTCAGTAGTTGAGCGCCCTTAAACCCCACCAAAAAACAAAAACAAAAAAAAATTGCTGCTGGTAACGGAGGCACATAAACAGGCTTTTATAAGCCCCACAAGAAATAATCACATTGTCAAATCTTGTCACCTCGGGTGCCAGTAATGTAAGGCTGTATCATTTGGTCCAGCGCCACCGATCCATCGTTCACGCAATCCTTTGATTATAAATGCACGCACTTAGATTTGCCAGTATGGCGGCGGCCCCTCCTGTTGGTAAATGAAGTCGCTGGAATCAGTCTCCAAATATGGAAAAAGGAAGTTCTCGAGCACATCGAGATACTTGCTTCGCCGGCCGCTGTGGCCGAGCTGTTATAAGCACTTGAGTCTGGAACCGCGCGACCGCTACGATCGCAGGTTCAAATCCTCCCTCAGACATGCATGTGTGTGATGTCCTCAGGTTAGTCAGGTTTAAGTAGTTCTAAGTTCTAGGGGACTGATGACCTCAGATTTTAAGTCCCATAGTGCTCAGAGCCATGTGAGCCATATGTGCTTCCTCTAACAGTGTTCTAGGGAAATAAAAATGGACCATACACCTTTCCCGTGAAATTTCACAAAACACATTAAATTTTGGAGAGTCCCTCTCATGTTGTACAACTTCATGTGTTTGTTCCATATGCCATATTCTCACATTATGACGGTTCACCTTTCCATTTAAATGGAATATTGCCTCGTCACTAAACGTTAAGCCTGGAAGAAAACTGTCAGTCTCCATTTTGCCAAGAACGAAACTATAGAACTCCTCGCGTTGTTGTTCCTCACATTCACAAAGAGCTTGCACTAGCTGAATTTTGTATGGTTTCATGTGTAAACGTCGACGCAACACACACGAAACGGACATCGGGAGGCATGTCGAGCTGCACGACCAACGTATTTCTGCGGACTCCTCGTGAAATTATGGCGGATGCGTTCGACGTCTGTGTCAAGACACTCGGGGACGGCCCGACGATTTCCTTTTACATAAACAACATGTTTCAAGGAATTGTTCATGCCGTCGTCTAATGCTCTGCGCTGTAGGAGGATCCGCACCACATCTCACACGATAGTCACGTTGAACAGTTGCCGCGCGGGATTAGCCGAGCGGTCTAGGGCGCTGCAGTCATGGACTGTGCGGCTGGTCCCGGCGGAGGTTCGAGTCCTCCCTCGGGCATGGGTGTGTGTGTTTGTCCTTAGGATAATTTAGGTTAAGTAGTGTGTAAGCTTAGGGACTGATGACCTTAGCAGTTAAGTCCCCTAAGATTTCACACACACACACACACACACACACACACCCCACACACACACACACACACACACACACACACACGTTCAACAGTTATTATTAACCCGCCCTGCGCAAAACGTAGAACACAAAACGCTTTCTGTTGTCCCGACACTATTTTTACTAGGACTGAAGTGATCGTACACTGCTGCTACCTAGCGGGAACCATGAAAACTCGAGAGTTCATTACTATTATGTTGTTTGAGATGGTTATTTTTGATACACCCTGTCCGTAAGACAAAGAGCGGTTGGAAATTTTCATAGTAGACCACTCATTGCACGAGCGTGTGTAAGATAAGGGTCGATAGCGTCGTACACGAAGCACAGACGTAAAACTGGAGTGGCCAATGGACGACAGACCGCAGCTTGATGGCTGGGTGGCGACTGCTGCCGCTGTCGCTTCTGTGCCGCGACAACAGGCCGGCCGCACTCTTATGTATTTAGGGCCGGCCCTCAGCACGACCGCGGCCACCCCTGCGCCCTCATAAATATTCGAGACTGCCGTCCGGCACTAACGATTTAATTACTTGCGCGCCTTCATTTGACTTGCAAACTTCCGGTCCGCTCTGTCGATCCGCCCCTGTCCCATGGGCAGCGCGCCAAAATTATTTTTTAGTGGCAGCGGTTTGTCGTTCAGAGATGATGGGCAGTGCGCGGTCGGACGTGTGAGTTAACTTGTTGCCGGCCGGGGACTGGGGGGAGCGTCTGCCTGCTGGTAATCCCCGTGTCGCGCCCGCTGCCCTCTAACGAGTCGTCATGCTGTGCTTCGCTGCAAATTCGGGCTCGTATATAAAACTTAAGCGCACAGTGGCTGTCACTGTTAACTCCAGCAGTTCTGCTCGTCGAAACAAATTTGGAGTTTTAGAGTGAACGGGAAATGTAGCTGTGGGCATAAGAAGAGACACTGGGTTTGTTTATAAATAACTTTCCTGCTACCAGTCACAATTTCTTTTATTTATATTATACATGACGCGTTTCCGGTAATGATCCTCATTTTCAAGTCCGTTTTTCTCTTTGTACTATGCCGTTTGTTGATGTGTGGGGTTTCCCTTTGCTCTGTTGACTTTACTGTAATATGTAAGAAATGTGCAATTTTTAGTTAATGGCGAGATTTGGAAGAAACTGTAGCTACAGAGTCTCGCACATGTTAAACATTACACGCACTAGAAAATGGGAATTGTAACGACTTAAACGGCTTCTGACATCAAATGTAACAATTGTGCTACTAAATGTGACACTTCTGTCACCCAATGTAACTGGGTTTTCTCTTTTCATGCTGTCAAATGTCAGGATGAGCATTCTAAAGCATTCTGTCAGGGTGAAAATATTAAATAAATTAACTTTTCTCTCTTACAACATGTGGGCAGGGTGGGTTCTCCCTTGGCTCGGGTATGAGGTCGAATGAAACATCATTTTTACATAAGATAACTTTTATTGAAAGTTTCGTACAACTGTATCTTACTGGGACGTTCTGGTTCGGAGAGCGGCAGCCGTGTCGTTTACGTAGCCTTCTGCTGCGACAGCGGCGGCGGCGGCGGCGGCGGCGGCGTCTGATTACGCGTAGCGGTGTGTATCTCGTGTCGCCGTCTCGCCCAGCTGACCGGAGACGCGCAGCGCAAGGCGGCCCGTTTAATTATTGCGAGCGACGTCGTGCATCGGATGGTGATACCTTGTATGTGGCGTCCCAGTGTTTCTCTTCTCTAAGCGGCCGCGTGTGTTGTGCGTCGACCAGCGGAGCGGTTCGGCGGGGGAAGGCCAGTGTCCCGAACTCGAACCGCGGACTCCCGCTTGCCAGTCTTCGGCTGTCAGGTCTTCATCCCAGCTCACAGGTAACTACTGATGTGAGGCCGTCTCCGTCCCGTCCTCACGAGTCACCCGGGTATGTAAAAACCAGACTTCAAATACCTCTTAACTTCTGTCTTCCGGCGCCGCGGCTGCTGCTGCTTGCTATTCCATTACAGCGGCGGACTTGGTGCGACTGTGCATGATGTAGTCTCTTCTTGCATGACGGTCTTCAGCACCGAAACTGACTGAAAACTACTGTTACTCTTCTTTTCTTCCTTCGTCTCTCGTCTTCGTCTCCGTCTGTCTTCATCTGTCTTCAACTGTCTTCATCTGTCTTCATCTCTCTTCATCTGTCGGGCCCACCGCGTCTCGCGTATTTATACACTTCAGTTTACTGGAGGTGAACGACTTCACGGCCATTGCCTCTTCTGTCACGTTGAAAAGCTTCTCGAAGAATCTTCTTGGCCTCGGTCATTGGCTCTTGGAATGTAGGCGGGGGCCTCTGATCGCATGTGACGACTGAGAAACACGTGAGCCGGTCATTGCCTCTTCCGTCACGTTGGAAAGCTTCTCGAAGAATCTTCTTGACGTCGGTCTTTGGCTCTTGGAATGTAGGCGAGGGCCTTTGCTCACATCCGACAACTGAGAAACACGTGAGCCGGTCGGGCGATGCCCTGACGGCTGAATCGACAGCGCCCGCTTATGTGGAACTTGCTGACTTCATATGGTCATTGTCTCTTCTGTTCTGCCCGCTGAATGCCAGTATGTAACTCTCTAAACCAAACCAAGTTTTCCATTTATATTCTAATTTCTAGTTCACTTTGATTTCACTAATCTATTTACTTAAGTAACACTCAACATTCCTCCACCCTTCGGAGAAATTCGCCCTCGAATTTACCACTCAACAGAATCATTTCCCAAAACGATAGCGGGGAAGTTATTTATAAACGTACCCATTGTTTTCACAGTCGCAGGCTTAGACAAACGATTCGTAATGAATCAAATCAGAAGAAGTAGTACTAGTCATGCTGTGGGTGACAGATGTGATAGAATATAATGATCTCTTCTATGCCACAGTATCAGTTTACTTACTGATATATTGTCATGCGTGATCATAAAGCTACCTTATGATTAGAGTGGTAAACATTATTTTGCATTTATAAAGAACAAATAAAATAATACGATACAAATATGTAAAGATAAACCACCTTACATTAGTATGCCTGCAAGAAATTCGCAACACCAACGCAACATTATTCTTTCAGTATACGAATATCCAATATAATTATGCAATGAAGGCGTGCAGTTTTGCGCGTTACACTAAACGTCAACACTGTGACAACAGTAAGAGTTTTTCAGAGATTGAATGTCTCTTTCACCTCTCCCAGGCAATGATACATTGACTGAAAAATGGGGACTACCAGCATGATTTGGATTTTAGCAATAGTGCCGCCCATCTCCCTTTCTCCACTCAAGCTTTCATTTTTCAGTCGTGGTTGGGGAAAGATACCTTTCCCTCTAAATATTAAACCATAAGTCTCACACATTAACTTGCAATTTTACACCCATCTTAAACCAGCTTAGATGTAGGTAACAGACTGTGGTCTTCAATTTGAAGAGTCGTTTGGTTCAGCTCTCTGTTCAGAATGTTTACTGTCACCTAGATTTGGTCTCCCTTTACAATTTCTTCTTCTTTCACTTCTTTCATCACCAAATTGTCGATAACTTGATATCACAGGATGTCTCTATAGAACGATCCCATCTTTTGGGCAGCCTGTACTAAAAATTCTTTTTCTCCCCAATTCGATTCGATACCCCCTTATTAGATCTACCGATCTAATATTCATCATTCTTCTGAGACACCTCATTTCTCTTCTTATCTGAAATACTTGCTGTCGTGGACATAAAGCCAACACCCACCATACTAGTCCAAGTTTATGTATGTACTAGCTCCGCAGACGATGAACAGATTGAAATAATGATGAAATAAAGGAAGTTATTCTGGTAGTATTAAGGGAAACGAAAATGTAATTGTGATGGGTGACTGGGAATCGGTAGTAGGAAAAAGAAGATAAGGAAAACTAGTATGGCAGAATGGACTAGGGTGAAGGAATGGAGAAGGAAACCACCTGTTAGAATTTTGCAAGGGCCATAATTTCATCATCCCCAACTCTTGGTTTAAGAATCATAACCGAAGGTTTTACATATTGAGCAGACCTGTGGACACCATGAGGTCAGATGTGAGCTGATCATAACTTACTGGTTATGAACCGCAGACTAAAACTGAGGAGACGGCAAAAAGGTAGAAAGCTAAGGAGATACGATCTGGGTAATTGAAGGAATCAGAGGCTGCTGAGAATTACGGTGAGAACATTAGGCAAAGTTGGACTGAAACAGAGGAAGGGAATGCAACACAAAACCAATGAGTAGCCTTGGGAGATGAAATAGAGAAGACAGCAGAGGATCATATAGGGTAAAAAGGCCTAGTAGAACTACTTAGATAGCTCTCAGATGTTAGATTTGACGGGAAGATAAAATATAAAAATACGGAAAATGAAATCAGACGAAAGGGAATACAAATTTCTAAAAAAATGAGATTCACAGGAAGTGCAAATTGGCTTACCAGGAGTGGCTAGAGGACAAATATAAGTCTATAGAAGGATGTATGATAGCCGAAAGAAAAATTGAAGAGCCCATTAGACAAAAGAGACTCAACTGTATGAGTATGAAGACCTCCAATGGTAAGCCAGTACAAAAGTAAAGAAGAGAAAGTTTAAAACTGGAAGTTGCATACAGAACGTGCCCATAAGTGGAACAAACTACGGGGCAGTATCCAATATAATCCAGAATAGTGGTGGGTTACCGACCTCACTGTGGTGGCGCGCCATACGGCCCGACAACCAGGAGTCGTTGTCTGGTGGTGCCACTTCTTTTCATAGCAGGATCCTTTTGGTTGTCATCCGCAGCACCCTTACAGGACATCGGTGTGTCGACGATATTCTGTGCCCCGTTTTTTGTTTTCCTCTATGCCATGCCATCCTAGGCGTACATTTCAGCAGGATAATGCCTGCTCGCACACGGGAAGAGTTCTGCTGCGTGTCTTCGTGCTTGCCAAACCCTACCCTGGCCAGCAAGGTTGACAGATCTCACACACCAACTGAGAAAGTTTGGAGCATTATGGACCGCGCCCTCCAACCAGCTCGGGATTTTGACGATCGAACGCGCCAGTTGGACAGTAATTGGCACGATGTGCCTCAGGAGGACATCCAACAACTCTATCTATCAATTCCCAGCCGAATAACTGTTGCCATCGCCTTATTGACTTGCTCATATTGTGAAGGTCTTTCTCCTGTATAAATCATCCAATCTTTCCGGAACTGTAATCATTTGTTTGTCTGTGAGTGTGCGTCACGTCTACCGATTTCCATCCCATACGGATAATTCCTTCGTGGTACTTCTTTTTTTTCCTGTTAGTGTATCTTGCGTATCAGGTGGGACAGTTTCTTCATGGCTGGCTCGACCAAGGACAGGTGAAATACACTCAGAGCTCAGGATGAATCTATAATTCTAATTCCAAAGAAGACGGGTGCCGAGACGTGTGAATACTAGCGAACCGCCAGTATTGTACGGCGTGGTTGCAAAATACCGATAATTATTTATATAAGGAAGAATGTAGATACTGGACATCAAGAAAAATCGGTTAGGGTACCGGATAAATGCCCAAGACTCAAAGCAGTACTGATCCTATGAAGTACCTTAGAAGATAGCATCTGTAGATATAGAGAAACTTTTGATAATGTAGAGTGGACTGCACTCAGAGATTTTGAAGGTAGCAGGCTAAAACAAGGGATCGAAAACTTAGAGGTTTGACAGAAACCACATTGCAGTTGCAACAGTTGAATGGCACGAAAGGGAAGGTACTGTTGAGAGGAGAATGAGACAGGGTTGTAGCCTGTCACCGATGTTATTCAGTCTGTGCACTGATCAAACTGTGAAGGAAACCAAAAAGAAATTTTGAAAGGGAATTAAAGTTCAGGGGAAAAAAAAACTTTGTACTCGTTGTCTTGGAAGAGTAGTTAAATAGAATGAATAGTGTCCTGAAAAGAGATTACAAGGTGAACGGTGACACACTAAAACAAGGGTAATGGAATGTAGCGGACTTATATCGGGTGATGCTTAGGGAGTTAGATTAGAAAATGACCAATAGATGAGTTTTGTTTTTTGGGCTGCAGAATAAATAACGAAAGGAGAAGTAAAGACGATATAAAATGCAGACTGATAAGAAGAAGAAAACATTCCTTAAAAAGAGGTATTTGTTAACACCTGATGTAAAGTTGTAAACATAGAATATGGACTTAAGTGTTAGGAAGGCTTTTCTGAACGTATTTGGAGTGTAACCTTGTATCTAAGGGAAATGTTGTCAATAGGCAGTTCAGACAAGAAGAGAGACAGACGCTTTTGAAGTGTATTATTGTAGAAGAATTCTGAAGATTGGAGAGGTAGCTCGAATAACAAATGAGTAGGTACTGAATGAAGCTGGGGAAAAAGAAAAGTGTGGCGTAACTTGAATAAAAGAAGGAATGGGGTGATAGCACCAAGAAAGCGTCAATTTGACAGTGGGAAGGGGGTGTGGCGGGGATAAAAATTTTAGAGGGAGGCCACGGCTTCAGTGCAGTAACCAGGTGGGTGGTGGTGGTGGTGGTGGTGGTGGTGGTGGTGGTGGTGATCACGCTTTTCTGATGGTGTTGCACCGCATGGCGTCGCCAAAAGCTCGTAACGTCTCGACTTAGCATGCTGTCGTAATCTAATGATTTTGACTGAGCGAAAGCGTCCAGTGAGGCTCTAGATAGTAGCTGAAGAGTGAACACTCAGAGTCATTAGTATGTATCATGTGACTGTTTACTTGTTTTGTGAGTGACGTGTTGACAGTAAATCTCCGTCGCGCCCATAGCCCCCTCTCTTGTCTCTCACGTTCGGCTAACGTATTTACTATTCGTTTAGGGCAAAGGAGCTGCATTCTAGCACCTTCGTCGTCCAACAGCTCGGCTGGAGCCTGGCCACCGAGCAGTGTGTAAGTCGCACGCAATCAGCGAAGCCCCTTGAGCCGCGCCTGCAGGCGACATCCGGGGCCTGCCCTGCCGCTGCCGCCGCCGCCTGCTCTCCTGAACGGACAGGCAATTTCCGACGGCCGGCGGCTGCGCAGCCACTGGACGCTGCCTGCCGCAGAATGAGCTCTCGCGGCCAACAGCCATCTCGCCGTGTCTCTCGTCACCATCACTTCTCCCCTGCCGGAGTACATTTTCAGGCAGCTGACCTACGCTAAGTGATCATACTTCTGTTTCTGGTTCTGATCCTCGAACAGCTGTTCCCATTTGTGTATCAGAAAAACAGCGGATCGCGTTTGATTAAGGGAGGGGGCGGGGGTATGGAAACGACAGCGCTCAAGGGCTGAATAACTGTAACGTCACGAACACCGTTTGTAATATGATAGTTATCTACGTTTATGAAGTGTATTCGCAAACTGTGGAAACGATTACACATCAGCTCTACACTGTGGTAACAGAGGTCGTGGTG
Organism: Schistocerca serialis cubense; assembly: GCF_023864345.2. Classification (NCBI taxonomy): domain Eukaryota; kingdom Metazoa; phylum Arthropoda; class Insecta; order Orthoptera; family Acrididae; genus Schistocerca; species Schistocerca serialis. The sequence continues at coordinate 715,484,397 of NC_064638.1, forward strand.
TATCGTCTAATACCGTGTCGTACCTCCTTTTACCGACGTAGTGCCGCAACTCTACGTCGCATGGCCCAACAAGTTGTTGAACGTCCACTGCAGAAATAGTCATGTTGCTTCTATAGCTGTCAGTAATTGCGAAGGTGTTGGCGGAGCAGGATTTTGTGTACTAAGTGACCTCTGGATTATGTCGCATAAATGTTCGGCGGGGTTCATATCGGGCTATCTGGGTGGCCAAATCGTTCTCTCGAACTGTCCAAAATGTTCTTCAAACCAGTCGTGAACGGTTGTGGCCTGATGACATGGCACATTGTCACCCATAAAAATTTGATCGTTGTTTCGGAGCACGAAGTCCATGAATGGCTGCAGATAGTCTCCAAGTAGCTGAACATAGCCATTTCCAGTCAGTTATTGTTACAGTTGGACCAGAGGACCGAGATACACTACTGGCCATTAAAGTTGCTGCACCACGAAGATGACTTGCTACGGACGCGAAATTTAACCGACAGGAAGAAGATACTGTGATATGCAAATGATTAGCTTTTCAGAGCATTCACAAAAGGTTGGCGCCGGTGGCAACACCTACAACGTGCTGACAGATACGGTCACGATGCAGGAGAGGCGCTGCAGGCGATGTGGTGCTGTTAGCAAAGGCACTCGTGTTGATCGTGTCCTGCACGGTCTTAACGCATACGTTCGTCGTACGTCCCACATTGATTTCTGCGCTTACTTCATGTACTGTCGCTTGTCTGTTAGCACTGACAACTCTAAGCAAACGCTGCTGCTGTCGATCGTGAAGTGAAGGCCGTCGGCCACTGCATTGCCGTTGGTGAGAGGTAATGCCTGAGATTTGGTGTTCTCGGCACACTCTTGACACTGTGGATCTCGTAGTACTGAATTCCCTAACGATTTCCGAAATGGAATGTCCCATGCGTCTATCTCCAACCACCATTCCGCGTTGTAAGTCTGTTAATTCCCGTCGTGCGGCCATAATAAGGTCGGAGACTTTTCCACATGAATCACCTGAGTACTGCCCTTTTATACCTCGTGCAGGTGAGTTTAATGCCATCTGTATCTATGCATATCACTGTCCCATGACTTGTCACCTCTGTGTATGCCTACCGTTCAACCTTCGCTGCAACGCTGTTTGCTGTCTGAATGGCTCTGAAAGTGTTAGTTGTGAAGGGTTATTACCTGAGTCTAGTTCCTCTCAGCTGCTGCTCTGTAGGACTTTTAATTCTTGTACATATTACATTGGATCAATTTCGTACTCCACAGTTCCACTTTTAGTAAGTTCGACTAATAAGACTAAGAGTAGTCGTGCTTCAACTTTGCCGTAGATAGGATTCGTCTACATACTGTTGTAAAGGATCTGTGAGAGTAAGCTACATTTATTTGTTGTGCCAGTTCAAGTTTACAGGTCGAAATAACTTTGTGGAGACGTATTTGCTACAGAATGTTTGTTGGTTATTTCCTAGATGTTTCACATCGCTGTCACTGTAATCAGTTCATTCTCTGGTACTTGAGGCTTCGTTGTTTTTTTTTTTTTTGTTTTTTTGTTTTTTTCTTCTAGAGATGTTATCCGTGCTAATATGTAAGTTACAGGAAAAGTATGAGAGCTGTCTAAGGTTCTTGTATGAGAGTCATTTGGGTTTCTTGACAGATATCCCGAAAGGGTTTTTGGCTACCTAATTGAAAGAGACTGGTTCCTTCTCGCTAATCAACGCCCTGTATCAGAAATGTGTAAGACAACTGTCTTAGATGTGTGTGAAGTGTAGACGGTTGTGAATAGTACCTCAAGAGTGCTTGTGTATCTGTGCTGTTGTGGACGAAAGAAGGAGATGACGGCTTGTACCGGCACGTAGCCTTCTACCGTCGAATAACACTTCGACGGATACAGATTGAGTGATCGAGGCTGGGGCAACAGGAGGGATAGACGCAGGGAGAGTGTAAGACACAGAAGCAGCTCAGGAGATGAGCCTCTGTGCTGTATCGCTGCCGGAGCAGCTGTTTAAAAAATGGGCTCCCGCTGGAAGCGCCCGACAGCTGGGCTGCTGGGACTTCCGATAACCGGCAGCGGGTCCCGAAGGTGCTCCGCGGCGAGACCGCCGCGCCGTGACAAACTGCGGCCCTGGCGAATGGCTCCTAATGCCCGGCCGAGGCCGATCTTTCTCTGCCAGCGGCCACCTCCGGGAGAGCAATCCGTCCACCGCTCCCGCCCCCACTCTCGGGAACCCTTGCCTGGGAAGGCGGACGCACCAGCGGGGCCCTCCCGCCTCCACACACACACACACACACACACACACACACACACACACAGCAGAGGGTTCATTGAACCACCTACACAATCTTATTTCCCTTATCTTTTATGATGTTTCTCCCTATGTAGGTCAGCGTCAACAACATATTTTCGCATTCGGAGGAGAAACTTGGTGATCGATATTTCATAAGAAGATCCCGCCACAACAGGAAGCGCCTTTGTTTTTACGATATCCATCTCAACTCCTGTATCATGTCCGTGACACTGTCTTCCCTATTTCTCGATAATACAAAATGTGCTGCCCTTCCTTGAACTTTCTCAATGTACTCCGTTAAATTATATCTGGGTAAGTATCCCACACACCACAGCAGTATTGCAAAAGAGTGTAGGCAATCTCTTCAGTTGATCTGCTGCATATTCTTAGTGTTGTGTCAGTAAAACGCAATATTTGCTTCGCTTCCCCACAAAATAATTTTCTGTGTCTCCTTTCTAATTTAAGTTGTTCACAATTGTAATTCCTAGTTATTTAGTTGAATTTACGGCTTTCAGATTTGATTGATTTATCGTGTAACCGAAATTTAACGGATTCATTTTAGCACTCATATGGATGGCCTCACAGTTTACATTATTTAGCGCCAGTTACCAATTTTCGCACCATAAAGATATATTATCTAAATCGTTTTGCAATTTGTTTTGATCTTCTAATGACTGTACTAGACGATAAACGACAGAATCATCTGCAAACACCTAAGACGGCCGCTCAGACTGTCTCCTAAATCGTTTATATAGCCAAGGAACAACAGAGGGCCTATAATGCTACAATTAGTACGAACTGTGACCTCTCTTACAGTAAATCAAGAATCCAGTTGCGTGACTGAGACGATATTCCATAAACACGCAATCTGATTAGAAGGCGCTTGTGAGGTACGGTGTCAAAAGCTTCCTGTAAATCTACAAATACGGATTAAATTTGAAATCGTTTGTCGATAGCACTAAGCATTTTAATTGAGTAATGAGCCAGTTGTGTTTCACAAGAATGATGTTTTCTAAACCCGTGTGGACTGGTCTCAGTATACCATTCTCTTCGAGGTGATTTGTTGTGGATTGGCAAGACAGCCAACCCACTATGAGAGGAAGCCGAAAGGCACGCGTTTTAGCTCACGCAGGCTGGCGTGAGGTCTGGAACAGGTCAAGGAAATGAGACTAACAAAAAACGTACGTAGCTGCTGGAATACTTAACTTTAATCCATAATTTGTGAACATCGCTCTTGACGGTACATGTTTTACAGCATCAATAGTAACTGGTAATGGCGCCTTGCTAGGTCGTAGCAAATGACGTAGCTGAAGGCTATGCTAACTATCGTCTCGGCAAATGAGAGCGTATTTTGTCAGTGAACCATCGCTAGCAAAGTCGGCTGTACAACTGGGGCGAGTGCTATAAGTCTCTCTAGACCTGCTGTGTGGCGGCGCTCGGTCTGCAATCACTGACAGTGGCGACACGCGGGTCCGACGTATACTAACGGACCGCGGCCGATTTAAAAGCTACCACCTATCAAGTGTGGTGTCTGGCGGTGACACCACATGATTCATAATGTTCGAACACAATATATGTTCCAAAAGCCTGCTACATATCGACGTTAATGATATGGGGAAGAAGCAATTTGCCGTTACGTTTCCGTGCATGCGAAACTTCAAAATTGATCTCGTAATCCCTACGAAAACGGATAGTCAAAGAGTACTTTCTCGTCTGTTACAAACTGCTCGGCAGTGATGCGTGACTATCGGCATCCATAGTATCAGTCAGACTTCTTCAGTGGTTAATTAAAGCCTACTGCCACTGTGTCCCGAGAGTTGCTCCTGATGCTATTGCTGTGATAAATGACACGACGTGTAGACTGTAGAGTGCGTACTCTCCGCAGCGATACGTGTGAAATGTTTTGAAAATAGACTGAAATTCGCTTTTGGAAATATGCCACATATGTATTAAGTAAGGTACGATCGCGATAATTGTGAAAATACGTAGTTCGGAAAATTCCCAGGCCGCATGCTGTCATTGCTAATATTCAAATATAATATCGACAATAATATAATTGTGGTTTCGACAGTAAATTAAGCCAGGTTCTCACACGTTATTGCCACTTATTGTTATTTATTTTATCAAAATTTTGACTTGTTGTAGCAATGTTCTAATGAACACACTTTTCCGAATTTTCTGTGTGACATCTGTTCCAGTTTTTCCCGTGTACGTACACACCTGTCACCGTTCCTACAGGCCTCAATCTAAATGCAAATGGCGTACATTACGAAATGAAATATCAGTATTTTACGCCGTGCCTGCAAAAAACAGCAGCCGCGCTGCAGTGTTGCCACGCATCATACAGTAAACAGTTGAAAACAAGTGATTGACCGCTTCTGATGCGAAATCCTTACTGCAATGTGCTACGTACCAATTTCCGCTAACACTTTCGAGGGAGCGTCTTGTAATACTGATGACCATGTGATATATGCGTCAGGTGGCGTACCGTACTCTTGTCACAGGCAACGAAATACAGCCACACTGCGTATCAGCAAATTACCATGTTACGTTTTGAACGGTTGATTGCAAGATGCTCGCTTGAAACTGACATGTTATTCGATGTAGTACGATAGCACGCCGTGCAGTCACATTAATATGACTACGGCCTATTTCGACGTCAACGTGCAATAACCATTCAAAGACTGTAGGTGTCAGCACTAGCGGTTTTATTCTTATGGTTAGGGCCTCTCGTTGGGCAGACCGTTCGCCGTGTGTCGGTCTTTGAATTTGACGCCACTTCGGCGACCTGCAGTCGATGAGGATGATAGGATGATGATGATGATGACACCACAACACCCAGGCCCTAGGAGGAGAAATTTCGCCGAACCAGCCGGGAATCGGACCCGGACCCAGACGATTGACAATCCGTCACGCTGACCATTGAGCTACTGGGGGCGGACAGCACTAGCGGTGGAGGATATATAAAGCGTGTCGGGAAGGACGGGGAAAAACAGTGCAGTCGTTGTCGCAATGATTTGCAAAAGTACATGATCATAGACTTTCTGATCAAGGACTGAAGCATTTCTGAAACGGCTGCATTCTGGCTTATCATCCTGAATGACATATTGTATCAGTCTGAATAAGCATCTTTTCTTCGGGACCGTGTCCACCTTACATGCAGTTTGTTTTCCCTCAGCATTTTGGCATCTATCAGCAGGACAATGCAACGTGTCACACAGCTCGCAGTGTATGTGCATGGTCTAAAGAGCGCGAGGATGCGCTGACCTTGCTCCCCTGGCCACCAAATTCCCCGGCTTCAAACCCAGTTAAGAATCTGTGGGACCACCTCGATCGGACTGTTCGCGCCATTGATCCTCAATCGAGAAATCTAGCGCAGCTGGCCACAGCACTGGAGCCTGCATGGCTCCACATACCTGTCTTTACATTTGAGAACCTCATTGACTTCCTTCCTGCAAGTCTTGAGCTGCAAAAGACTTAAGAAAGGTTGTCTCTTTAATGTGACCAGACTGTGTATATTTGCAATAAAACTTCTACTTCCAGAAACTAACAATGATTCCTGTGTACTAGCCACTACGAATGGATTGTTTCCAGAACGAAAATTTCATCCCGTGGCGGAATGTTTGCCCTTTTGGAATTTCCAGTAAGATTAAATGTGTGTGCTGGAACCTTAGCTTCCTCTAAATCTGCTCTACTAGTAGTACTAGTGCAGCGAAGTATGTAGGAGAGTTTCTGTTAAGGTTGGAAAATATGAGAATGTTATTAACACAACTGGAGCTGTGAGAGCGCGTAGCTGGTCGTGCCTGGGGAGTCGATAAGAGTATTAGACGCCGAAAGCAAGGTTGCGGATTAAAATCCCAATACGGCAAACGGGTTTAATCTGCCGAGAAATTTTTAAAAATAGCGTATACTCCGCTGCAGGGTGGAGGTTATATTGGTCTCATATTTTATTCCTGGGATTTCTTCCGAACCGTCTGTTCATGATGTGTTTTAGTCACGAATGGGTCTTCACAACAGTTGCGGTCGCACACATTATTTTATCCTGTCGGAAATCCTGTAAAGTTACTTTTAATATCGCTACCTGATCCCATTTGTCAATGGCCGATTGCTTGGCCAAGAAATTAGGAAAAATTAAGAGGGAGCTCTCCTCTCGCCCCATTGATATTAAAGTTTATAACTATAATAATTCAGTTGACGCAGGAATATTTTTGCCTAGTCTAAATCACCACCAGACTAACTTATTCTTATCTTAAAAGTTCGTGCGCCATGTAATTTGACCACACATTATCAAAATGAAACAGGTAGCAAATATGTGTATTGCTGATCAACCATTCAGCGTGACTTGCAGGTTTACCGTAGGTATGGCAACAGCCATATAGCCACCTGGAGGTATCGTACGACATACCTAATCCAAACGTCGATCTTCTGCCCGTGAAGTTAAACTGTTTATATCATTGATGGTTTCAATGTTTGATTTGATACACTGTCTGTATCTTCATGTTATAATGTTCTTCAGACATGCATGCAACTCCGAAGAAATAGGGACTGTTCTGATACTACAGCTGTGGTAAATATTACAAGTTGATGCGCATTTTCCGAATCCCTATTGAGGTCAGCTGTTTGTGACGGATGAAAATTTGTGCCAGACCAGGACCCGAACCTGAATTTCGCACTTATCGCAAGCGGTTGACTTGATCGATTCGGCGAGCTGTGCACGCCTCCAGGACCGATCCAGATCCTATGTGTCACGGAGTCCACAACCCTTTGGCTCGCACATTCGTGATTTCCGCAGAGAGAATGAGAGAGAGAAATATCTTATTGTCGTCATTTTGGCCCGTCAAAGCATATTACTGTATATATATAATCATTGATTACTACAATTTCTGTGTTTTTACTGTTATGCATGCAAATGTGAAGGACAGTGTATGTGGAGGTACAGACACTGTATAAAATCAGACATTGTAACAATCTGTGATGTATACATGACTCGACGGGCTAAAATGGCGATAAGATATTGGTTTCTTCCAGGGCGAGAGTCACGAAATGTGCGAGCGTGACGGTTGTGGAGTTTGCGACACGAGAAATTTTCTGTTGCTCCTGGAGGAATGCTCGAGGTGCCGTAGTTTCTAAGGCGACCACTTGCGGTAAGTGGGAAATCCGAGTTCGAATCCCGGTTCGGCACACATTCATCTGTCACAAGTCGCAAACGTCTGTCCGGATTCGCAAAATTTTGTATTATAAACTATTTACGGACTCCTCATTTTGTTGTTACATCTGCTGCTACAACTCACATAAATCACTGTTCTGAGTACTGTTTGTGTGAATTCAGGCATGACAAATGTTCAATTCTGAAAAAAGTGAACAAAACTCTTTTCCTCTGCGTTGCATGTATGATGGGAACTACGCTCCTCAGACTCTATTGTAACGGGTTTAGATCATCTGCAGTCTGAAGAGTCCAATACGTCCTTTGCATGAACTGTAAGTACGTTTACAAAGGAAGTACCAGTGGCTCGAACGCCTAATGTCAAATATTCGAGGTCTCTTCAAAAAATTCGGGAATTTTGTCCTCAAAATTTTTCCACACTTTCTTGTTACTTATTGACCATGGTCTCCATCGAAATATTCTCCTCCATCATTGCAAATCTTCGTCCTTTCAACGGGTTTTTCAACTTTTTAATTAGACGCAAGTCCGCAGCGGCCAGGTTTGGAGAGTACGGAGTGTGCGGTAGCACAGCGACTTGGTTTTTTGTGCCGTAGTCACACACCAGCATGGATGAATGTGTGGGTGCGTTATCGACATGCCTCGTTTCAAGCCGTTTCCTTCTCACACTGTCCCGAAGTCGTCGCAATGCGTCCTGATAGTGCCATCGGTCCACAGCTCTTTCCTGTGGCACGTATTAATGATGAACTTTCAGTCAGGAACCGCGCGACTGCTACGGTCGCAGGTTCGAATCCTGCCTCGCGCATGGATGTGTGTGATGTCCTTAGGTTAGTTAGGTTTAAGTAGTTCTAAGTTCTAGGGGGACTGATGACCACAGAAGCTAGGTCCCATAGTGCTCAGAGCCATTTGAACCACGATGAACTAATGAAAGGTGGCTACACTGAGTCACAGCGCCAGAGATTGCGCCAAAGATTATTATTCCGCCGCCTCCACTGAGCGCAGTAGAAGTTCAGAAGATGTCGAGAGCAGTCGGTGTTCTGTTGGGCGAGAGAGTAGATGATCTGAGTGTTGACTGAAATGTTGTACTGTTCGGTTGGTGTAATGTATAGATGGAAGAAGATGCAATTGTCAGAGTATATTCGAGAAAGGAGATGGGCTTTTGATTTATGATGCTGGTGTAGTGGAATATTTTCGTCAATATATAATGAGGTAAAAAGGTATTACAGTTTTCTTTAATAACAATCCCTCTTGCTCACAGGTACAGTCAACAAAGCATCTGGCTCGTGTTCATTTATTAGACTTGTAATTTTGGTTTCTATGTGCAGTTATAGTATTTCTGGTTTTTCAATTAGTTCATTGTAAATGGTGTTTAAAATATTTTGTCTTTTCCTTCTTCCTCCCTGTACGCCCCTGAAGGCCAGCCCACGCGTCTGACACGTAATAGGTGCCTGGGTAACGCGTAATTCTCGGATCCGGGTTGCCACGCAGGGTTCGCACGTGCCCCCTGGTAGGGGCCAGGCCCAGGGAAGGGTGACTGCCGATTGGCCCTTCTGTCAGGAGTTCGGGAAGTTTGACCTGAGATGCGAACAATCACCTAAGGCAGGTGCACCCCCGTCTGAGGGGGGGCCCCCAGTTGGAAGAAGCATGCCATCCTCCGACGTTGGCAATCATGGTGGATTTTCTCGCAATTAGTCAATAATCTTCTTCACAGTCGACGTCTACTAAACGTAAACAGAACGAGGGTACACCATGGCTCCTCGTGGTTTCACATACCGAAAATGGTCAGTCCTTTGCTTCGGTAAATTCGTAGAGTCAGAAAATTGTTGATGCAGTTCCTGGCCCTGCGAAATACTGCTATCGTTTACGCGATGGCACCTTGATTTTGGAGAATACTTCTGATTCTCAATCACGAGAACTGCTTGCAGTTTCGCTCTTCCACAGCTGTTCTGTTCGTGTCGAAGCCCATTGAATACTGAATTCTTCCCATGGTCATTTACAGCTGACCTGTACCTCAACAGCGACAGCTGCCATTACCGAGCACAACGGAAATCCGTGCTCACTACCCTTGTCCGCAAAGCTCATGAAATACACGACAAGTACAGTTTATTTGCTGAGATTCAGCACCTGAAGAAAACCTTCCAGAAGAATGGCTACACAGTAACGCAAATTAGACGCCCTCTCAAGATGAGCAGGAAGAAGAAGGAAGACCTTCAGGAAGAAGAGAACAACGAAGGTCTGGCGTTCCTCACGTATGCGGGACCGTCCAGGCCAAGATTGCCAGGATTCTGGAGAAGAACAAGATAAAAACCATCTTCCGTCCTCCAGCAAAAATCAGGAATATGCTGAGCACATTGAAGGACAGCTTGGGTCTAAGAACACCGGGTGTCTACAGTATTTCCTGTGAGTGTGGAACACAATATATTGGACAGACAGAGTTGCGTAACACAACGCATTTCTGAACATGTGAGAAGTGTTCGCCTCGGACAAAAGGAAAAATCCACGGTAGCGGAGCAGAGCCTCAGTGAAGAATACACGTTTCAGTTTGAGGAAAGCAGGAGACTGTGTAGAGCGAATGGTTTCTGGGACTCTAATATTAAAGAGGCAGCGGAGATACAGGTTGATGATAACCTGGTCAGCCGGGATAGTCGCTTCCAACTCAGCACCGCGTGGAACATAACATTGGCAAGAATAAGACGAGAACGCACTGACGGAGGCAGGTCGATGGCGGCGGATGGAATAAACAGGCCGCACCGAGACGAGACGCTAGGACTCGGCGCCCCCACACCCTCCACCCCCTCCCCCCGCCGCGCGCTGCCGCGCAGTTTCCGTTCACAGTTGATTAGCCCGACCGGCGCCAAGGATGCAAAGAAGCTCGTGGTCTAGCGGCTATAAAGATTCGGACGAGACGTAAACCCGACACTTCGCATGGAGATGGCAAGTAAGAAACTTACTGAAACGTTGCCGGAGAACAACGCATTGACTCGGCTGTCAACTCTGTTGCTATCTCCAACACCCCGGGCCGCTATTTTGCGGTGTTTTCGAGCTGCTCCAACTATCACTCTGCCTTCCTCCATCAGAAAGGAGTGGAGGAAGCTCAGGCGATATACTCTTCTCAGAATGGTGAGTGCTGCAATGCTATCAAATGGTTCAAATGGCTCTGAGCACTACGGGACTTAACATCTGAGGTCATCAGTCCCCTAGAACTTAGAACTACTTAAACCTAACTAACCTAAGGACATCACACACATCCATGCCCGAGGCAGGATTCGAACCTGCGACCGTAGCGGTCGTGCAGTTCCAGACTGAAGCGCCTAGAAACGCTCGGCCACACCGGCCGGCGCAGTGCTATCGTCGCTATGAGTAAGCTAAATCATGCTCTCACTTCATCCCGATCCTCCGCCCAAGAGCCGGACAATGTTCACATTCAGATGTTACAGCACGTTTCTCTTGCGGGTAAGCACTTTCTCTTTCGTATGTACAATCGCCTCAGGGCAGAGGACACGTGCCCCAGACGCCGCTTGAAGCCACTGTCATACCCATACTTAGCTGGTAAGGACGAATACCTTTCTTCTAGCTACCGCCCCATTTCTCACACCAGCTGTATTTGCAAGGTTATAGAATATATGGTTCATGCCTGGCTAGTGCGGTGGCTCGAGTCTCGGACTTTGCTAACCACTGCACAGTTTGGATTTCCAGACGATAGACAAACTCGTGACTTAGTTTTGCGAGCATGTCTGTAGTTACTGTATTCACTATTATTGCTAGGTAGCATCGCAATCCACCCACGGTTATTGGGGGGGGGGGGGGGCAGCACACACACAGACGGAGTCTTTCACAAATACCCGCAAAAGATGTCACATACGTCGAGGTCCGGCGACCTTGGAGATCAACTGTACAATGTGACATCTGTACGCCGCTTACGGCCGATCCGTCGTTGAGCAGTGCAGTGCTGTACTCTGGACGCAAATCACGCCCCGCGGTTTTGACTGACTTTTACCCGTTGAAACGGAGGACACAAAACTCCTTTTCATGTTGTGCTACCAGCAGCTCGACTTGGTTCAAATGGCTCTGAGCACTATGGGACTTAACATCTGAGGTCATCAGTCCCCTAGAACTTAGAACTACTTAAACCTAACTAATCTAACGACATCACACACATCCATGCCCGAGGCAGGATTCGAACCTGCGACCGTAGCGGTCGCGCGGTTCCAGACTGTAGCGCCTAGAACCGCTCGGCCACCCGGGCCGGCGGCTCGACTTGATACACACTGCATAACAGAAGAACGAGCGAGACAGCGAGCAGGAGGGAGACCGCTACCTGCAGCTACGTTTTTGGCCTTGTGAAATCGAATGAATTTTTCAGAAACCCTGCGCGTTTCCAATCAGTGTCAGCCATTAGATTTGGGGTATTTCACTTATTAGAATCTAAGGAATAGCTGTATGACAGTTTCTTTTTTATTTTAATTTTGTGTTGTTGGAAATCTTTCTTTTCATTTGCCTCAAACTGTTCATTCTTTATGTTAGAACTCCGGTGACTCAAGGTCAGCTTATTGAGTGGCACCTTCCCTTTTGTCGTTCAGGCTGAAGTGTTTCCAATCGTCATGTCCTTCTCAATTCAGTCAAGCCGTGTGTTTTACACAGTGACGAGTACCTGCTGCAGTGTCGTGTTTGCCATTGTCTGTTCACTGCTCTTCGCAGCATCTGAGTCCAATCCCAAAATCTTGGTGCGTCTACCATCTCTTCGTAACGTCGCTACCTCTGCGTGAATGCTCTCATTTTGTAAGCCTCAGGGACCTGCGCTGGTTGTGTCGTGATGTGTGTGTCACCTACGCACGGTGTAGTGCTTCAACATTGACAGGTGCGATTAGGGGAGGGAGTGGGTCACGCACGTAGGCAGAGGCAGAGGCAGAGGCCGCGGGAGCCCCTGGGACCCTTGGCGCAGCGCGGCTGAGTGCGCCTGTTTGCCCGGCGTGATCGCTCTCTCCCCAGACGGCCGCTCTTCTAATGGTGGCCGCCCGGCTTTGGTTGCTCGGAACAAACACTGCTCTGGCCTCTGCACCTTCGCTATCCGAAGGGCGATGTGGTGCGCCTGCTCAGGTGCCGTCCTCGCCGCGAAGAGCTCACTTCGGTAACGTGCGACTGCTTCACGTTTGTTGAGACCAGTCCAAAAACTGACCTCATCTGAAGAACACAGACGTGAAAAGCTCAACAGCCGAACAGTCGACCGACGGAAATGACATGGAATTTGACATTTGAGCCTTTCCAAACAGGTACCTCGAACGATTTTTTTTTAAAAAAATCGGAGGCCACTTTGTCACATATCGTACCTGCTGCCCAAGGAGTTTTCCTTTCTTACATAGAGTACCTGTGTGGACATTGTACTCGTATTGTAGTTTGAGATCTACTTATCATTGTTTTCTAGCATGCAATCGAGTCTGTATCAGTAGATACCCAAATCTACTACTCCAGTGGTTAATCTTGATGTTTCTTCCAGGACAGCAGGTCCATGGCTTCATTTGAAGTCAGAGATGGTATTAAGTTAAGAATAACAAACAAAAACTTTAGATAACGTTCGTTTATTGCCATCATTTTACAAAAAGAAATACAGGCATCGAAAGCACGCCAACAAGGGCGCCATAATTCAGAAACTAAAGTGTAGCGACATCTGAAGTGTTACACGCTGTCTCTTGTACATTGAATCAAATTATCTTTTATACGATTTCAAGTAACGCTTCAGACCAGTTTTAGGCAAGATTTAGTGCTTCGTGATAAAAATCCTGGACCATCGCAGATTGACAGTATCGTTAGCGTGCAAATAATGTTTGTAATTCGTTCGTATGAAGACAGAAAGGCTAAAAACACAAAAATCACTATAAAAATGTCAAAATGAAAACTCAACAAAATACAGTTGATGTGTTTTATCAAAAGGTTTTGTTTGGTTAGGAGCGTACAATTTCGAAGCGGAATTTTGTAAAGAAAACTTATTTCGAAATTTGTGGACAATTTTTTATCAATGCTTTAATTAATATTAATTAAACATTTTTAAATAAAGCAAATTATCTGAGGCGAGGAATTTCGACTTTGTAGTTGTATTACTTTCTAAATAAAGCGAAAAAATTAAGTAGATCAATCAACTTATGTTAGGCTCTGTGGCATTTGTTCATAGGAGCTAACCCACACAAAACCTATTATGTTACTGCGAATAAGAGGTGGTTCGGACTTTCAGTGTTATTAAGGCCACAGTTTCTAAAAAGGCAACCCAAAGCAAAACCTGGAATAATACGATCCGAGCTCATCGAGTAAATACAGGATGAGTCAGGAGGCAAGTATCATGCTGTGGATGGTGATAGTATTGGTGTTTCTGAACAAAAAGCTTCAAATGAAAATATGTCCTTTTCTTAACAGTGTCCGATACAGCTGTTTGAAATTCGTGGGCATCAGTCTTGTCTAACTAGTCAACCACGTCGCGTTGTCAGAGGAAAACCCTCACGAAGTATTGTGGTAACAACCGTTCTCCTTTAAGACGGTTATCTAAAGCAAATGGACTGATGAGTTGGTCATCAGTAATACCGCACTACACGTCCACTGAGAAACGTCGATGAAAATTTGTTTCCACAGTGGCAAGCATATTTTCATGTTCCCACAAGTGAAAGTTACACCTGTTATTGATGCCTTTGCGGGTAAATGTCGACTCATCAGTGAACAGAATACGTGGAATACAGCATTCCGTACGAATGAGCTCATGTGAATAACACAACAGCTCTCTACAAGAGCTTCATAGTGCGTTGCAGTTGGCTGTCGACTTTTTAAACATCTTTTGCGAGGAAATGTACACAATTAAACAAAACATTAGATCACAGCGTCTCATTGCTATCACTTGTGTTCCCCATTGTTTTCATTAGCAACTTCGGTAACTATTAAGAGCAGGACATACTTGTATGTTTATATGACGTTTTTTATTCAGAATCACTATCACCCTCAAAGCATGTACATTTCATCTTGACTCACCCTGTGCAAACACAAAAACTAAAATGAAAAGGGACGGACAGTTGCAAACATTTTTGTGTTGTACCTAAAACTGGATGTTACGTTAAATTAGAACCAATTTTTACTGTCCGAATCATAGGTTAGGATGAACAAAGAGCTTTCCATCTGAAGCTGTCGGTTAGATGCTCTTCGTCAAATTGTAGTAAGACCCTCGTGTACGGGTACTACGGTTTTAATGGTACACTGCCTCCTGCGTACGTGTCTTCATGCTACCCAACTTCATGTATTGGGCTGTAGCGTCTGACTATGTTCAGTAGTACCGTGACCAAACTTTCATACCCTGAACAAAGTTCAATGTGAACCGTAATTAAAATTTTCTTTTGGAAATAGTATTGTTGGGGCGGTAACGATTTTCCCATCCACGTCCACGGAATATTTAGTTATTCGAAACCAGGGATGCATACTGCGTGGGAAAACCGGAAGCTGCTTCTCAGTAGGCTTCGGTAGACTTTCGCTAATGAACGAGATTCTGATTCAAATTAAAAATCAGCGACGTTCATTAATACTTGTAATTATAGCAGAGGCACTGCTGAATGCGCCTTGATTGCGCCGAGTTTATCACTCGGCTCGACCGTAATTTCCTTAACAGCTGTATTGATCGTAACTGAATTACCTGTGCACGCCGTCGTTATGCACCAACGTTAATTAACGTCGCGTTTTATGCCTTTCGACGGAGAAAAAAAAAATTCGTGTCGCTCCCCAAGGAGAAAAATTTCGTGAAGATAAGCCTCACAGTTTCGCGGTACGCCGACGTTCAGGGCTGTAATAATGACGCAGAGTATGGGTATAATTCAGTTAAGTGTGCAGATGTTTCCTACGAATGCATGCACGAATGTGAACGCACTAAACTCTCAGACTAAAAGAGCAGATTCATTGTTGTGTACTAAACAAAAACTTTCGAGAGTTAAAAAAAGGGGAAGTTCATAATAAAAATGGGAACCGCCACAAAACACCCGTCTGGGACAGTGGCACACCAGAGCGTAATTTCTTTTCCTACTAGCAGGGTGAATTGAAGTGTCAGTCTTCCCATTCAGATGCGGTTCACATCATTATCGGTGCATACAAAATGTAGTACTGGAAGGGTACTTCAAAAACAGTAATGAGAGGAGAGTAATACGTAGACTATGAAAAAACTTGTGTTATGCTCTCAAAATGTGCAGCAGAGATTGAATAAAAACAGCACTGAAAGTGGGCAAAGGGTGCATAAATCATCACACACAAGCAGGAAATGATTACGGTGCACATTACTCGAATAATAACAGAAATTCACTGATAAAGGAAGCAAATCCGGCGAGAGAAACTGTAGGAGGGGGGCGGGAGGGGAGGATCTGTATATACCGGCGGCTCATGATTCAACAATAGCAGTTACCTGGACGGCAGCTTAGTCGATCTCGAGGCTCGACGCTGAACATCCTTTCGTGCTACTATCATCATTAAATTAGCAAATGTGGTATCACTAGTTGAGCATAATTAAACAACAGCACCCCATGAATATTTAAATCAACATGGCGCCTATGCTGTAGATCCATGTGGCCTGACCGAGCGAGGTAGCGCAGTGGTTAGCCACTGGACTCGCATTCGGGAGGACGACGGTTCAATCCCGCGTCCGGCCATCCTGATTTAGGTTTCCCGTGATTTCCCTAAATCGCTCCAGGCAAATGCCGGGATGGTTCCTTTCAAAGGGCACGGCCGACTTCCTTCCCCGTCCTTCCCTAATCTGATGAGACCTATGACCTCGCTATCTGGTCTCCTTCCCCAAAACAACTCCCCCAACCCATGTGGCCTGGCGTTGGTGATAACATAATCGCGGCCGGCCGGTGTGGCCGAACGGTTCTTGGCGCTTCAGTCAGGAACCGCGTGACCGCTACGGTCGCAGGTTCGAATTCTGCCTCGCGCATGGATGTGTGTGATGTCCTTAGGTTAGTTAGGTTTAAGTAGTTCTAAGTTCTAGGGGACTGTGACCTCAGCTGTTAAGTCCCATAGTGCTCAGAGCCATTTTGAACATAATCACGTGTCGTCTTCTCGAATCCAGCAAAAAATTATCATGTGACTACTCTCTCTTTGAAGACTCCAGTCGAGATAAAAACAGCCCAGTAATGACGTAGAGGCTACTTTTTATGACCACCTGAACTGGGACTCTTTGCAACAAGTTCTGAATGAACCGCTGCGTAAAGTTTGGTTGCATGGCTCTGTCTAGTTTTTACCGAAAGTTTCACTTTGCAGGTGAATCATAGCACGTGATAATGGGGTGATTCTAAAAAACGAAATAGCGAAAAATTTTCATCTTTGGACAGTACTTGTTAATTTTTTATGGTATTATCTATAGTGCCAGAAAATCGAGGAGAAAAACTATACTTGGCAAACATTCTGTAGTTTATAGCTATTTGTCGATCAAGCTCGAAACATATATAAAATTAACATTCAAATTTCAGTACATCATAATGAATGACTCCTGACACAAATTTTTAACTTACGGTTAGTTCATTTCCTCAGCTACTTTCTACGTGGTCATTGAATATAGAAAACTTCTGAGTGTAGCACAGCGCTTTCATTCACGACGGACATTTTGATCCGTAGTGAAGGATAAAATTAGCATTTGAAATTGCTCGGTTTGCATATTGTTCAATTTGCCGAAAATATTAAGTCATCCGAAGTATACAATACGGCAGTTGACAATTACCAATACTCATTCGAGGATGACGTGTGTGTAAGACGGTTAAACAATTTGTAACTAAATTTGACACCAAATATGATATACAGGTCAGGTCTGAAGTCTTCAAAATAAGAAAAAAAGACAGACGTTTAATTTTTGAGATAATAAATATGTCCTCCGCAGGGAAAACAGAAAAAAATTGTCCTTTCAGCCTGAGAAGTGACTCTGAACGATATCAGCGTAGGTACTGATTTCTATTCAGACGCTCAGCACACGTTGCTTTTAACTTCCAACAACCCGTTAAAACTGATGTTCGGAAAAATTAAAGCAAAAGAGGAATACGTACTAATGAAATGAACGTCATATCATAAATGAGTTTGATAGTGTTTTGCCAAATTTTGCAACGGCGAGTGCTGCGAAGGTGGAGTAATGTAGGTACTGGTATTCTTCGGTATTTTGTCGTTTATATGAAGAAATTCTTCGAAGTGATCTTTCTCGATACTCATCTCTACACTTTGTTTTTAAGGTAATAAACATTCTCAGTTTAGAAGGTCGACAATTAAATCTTCCATTTGCTATCTGGTGCGAGCTCCAATACACGCAAACAATACTTTCATGTGAGATAGTTTAAGATCTCCGCCCGTACTCAGGTATGAGCAAGCGACAATCACGACGCAATAGCGTGGGGACCTCGGCCCTTATATTGAAAATTTTCTAGGCTGTAAGCAGAGCTAATGTATAGCTTTGCATGTCTGCAACGGTCTCATTAGCAGCTGCGTCGCTCTTGTGACCCGGTCACTACGGGATCTGCTCGTATGGGACACCTTTCACGACCTGAGCAACATAAATTCCAACATAAAACGCAGAATGAAACAAAACAAAAGAAATTAACAACTTATCAATTCAGTACGACCATAGACCACGAATAACTAATACAGATCTGTCAATCATCTACTTTTAATCTACCATATTACGTATGTGTAAACAGGGATTTAAGAAAACGGTTTTATACCGTTGAATTGATTTAATTGACTAAAATCCTGTAATAATAGTAGAAAGGGTAATTTTCATCACAGTTGTCACGCAACCTGCTATACCATACAGCAGCATGTACTGCATACAGATCGCGGGCTAGTATACTGCAATGAACGGAATGAATCCGGAAACACCTGGACGGGAACTAGGGTCACAGCTCGCATGACTGTACAGAGTGAACACGAATAAAACCGACAAATTGCAGGGAAGCTTTCCTGACTGGTAATAGAGGAAAAAAGGTCCTATGAGCATGTGTCCGGAAATGAATAGGGTGTGTGTAACAACAAATCGTCCCGTACCACAGTTCAGAAACGCATCGCAAACACGTCGCAGCAAACGTTCAAAGTGGCCCCTGCAGGTGATAGGGCTAGTAGCGGTTATCACGCAGGATACGCATACTATTATTTTAGCATACACCTTGTTGGTGGGCTATTTGCCTGGGGGTGTTGTACTAGGGTTCGTCGGAATATCCTAAAGAACCTGCTCCTCCAAATCTGGTGTACGCAGAGTCCGCCGCGTTCGTGCACGTTCGTTTTTCTGAAATGACACAACATCACACAGACGCCCAGAAAGGGCTTGAAACTTTTTTGGAATGAAATTTTCGCTCTGCAGCGGAGTGTGGTTCAAATGGTTCAAATGGCTCTGAGCACTATGGGACTTAACTTCTGAGGTCATCAGTCCCCTAGAACTTAGAACTACTTAAACTTAACTAACCTAAGGACATCACACATATCCATGCCCGAGGCAGGATTCGAACCTGAGACCGTAGCGGTCGCGCGGTTCCAGACTGTAAGCGGACTGTGTGCTGATAAGAAACTTCTTGGCAGATTAAAATTGTGTGCCAGGGAGTTTCATATCGGCTTAAAATGTTCTGTAATGTGGTTGCCCCCCATGAACTATGGACCTTGCCGTTGGTGGGGATGCTTGCGTGCCTCAGCGATACAGATGGCCGTGCCGTAGGTGCAACCACAATGGAGTGGTATCTTTTGAGAGGCCAGACAAACGTGTGGTTCCTGAAGAGGGGCAACAGCGTTTTCAGTACTTGCAGGGGCAACAGTCTGGATGATTGACTGATCTGGCCTTGTAACACTAACCAAAACGGTCTTGATGTGCTGGTACTGAGAACGGCTGAAAGCAAGGGGAAACTACAGCCGTAATTTTTCCCGAGGGCATGAAGCTTTACTGTACGGTTAAATGATGATGGCTTTCTCTTTGGTAAAATATAACGGAGGTAAAATAGCCCCCATTCGGATCTCCGGGCGGGGACTACTCAGGAGGACGTTGTTATCAGGAGAAAGAAAACTGCCGTTCTACGGGTCGGAGCGTGGAATGTCAGATCCCTTAATCGGGCAGGTAGGTTAGAAAATTTAAAAAGTGAAATGGAAAGGTTAAAGTTAGATATAGTGGAAATTAGTGAAGTTAAGTGGCAGGAGGAACAAGACTTCTGGTCAGGTGAATACAGGGTTATAAATACAAAATCAAATAGGGGTAACGCTGGAGTAGGTTTAATAATGAGTAAAAAATAGGAGTGCGGGTAAGTTACTACAAACAGAATAGTGAACGCATTATTGTGGCCAAGATAGACACGAAGCCCACGCCTACCACAGTAGTACAAGTTTATATGCCAACTAGCTCCGCAGGTGACGAAGAGATTGATGAAATGTATGACGAGATAAAAGAAATTATTCGGATAGTGAAGGGAGACGAAATTTTAATAGTCATGGGTGCTGGAATTAGATAGTAGGAAAAGGAAGAGAAGGAAACGTAGTAAGTGGATATGGGATGGGGTTAAGGATTGAAAGAGGAAGCCACCTGGTAGATTTTTGCACAGAGCATTACTTCATCATAGCTAACACTTGGTTCAAGAATCATGAAAGAAGGTTGTATACGTGGAAGAGGCCTGAAGACACTGGAAGGTATCAGAGAGATTATATAATGGTAAGACAGAGATTTACGAACCAGGTTTTAAATTGTAAGACAATTCCAGGGGCAGATGTGGACTCTGACTACAATCTATTGGTTATGAAATGTAGATTAAAACTGAAGAAACTGCAAAAAGGTGGGAATTTAAGGAGATGGGACCTGGAGAAACTGACTAAACCAGAGGTTGTAGAGAGTTTCTGGGAGAGCATTAGGGAACGACTGACAAGAATGGGGGACAGAAATACAGTAGATGAAGAATGGGTAGCTTTGAGAGATGAGTGAAGGCACCAAGTAGATAAAAAAAAACGAGGACTAGTAGAAATCCTTAGGTAACAGAAGAAATATTGAAGTTAATTGATGAAAGGAGAAAATATAAAAATGCAGTAAATTAAGCAAGCGAAAAGGAATACAAACGCCTCAAAAAGGAGATGGACAGGAAGTGCAAAATGGCTAAGCAGGGGTGGCTAGAGGACAGTTCTAGGGATGTAGAGGCATAACTTCATCATAGCTAACACTTGATTCAAAAATCATGAAAGAAGGTTGTATACATGGAAGAGAACTTTGGAGAAAAAAGAACCACTTGCATGAATATCAAGAGCTCAGATGGAAACCCAGCTCTAAGCAAAGAAGGGAAAGCAGAAAAATGGAAGGAGTATATAGAGGGTCTACACAAGGGCGGTGTACTTGAGGACAGTATTATGGAATTGGAAGAGCATGTAGATGAAGATGAAATGGGAGATACGATAGTGCGTGAGGAGTTTGACAGAGCACTGAAAGACCTAACTCGAAAAAAGGACCCGGGAGTAGACAACATACCATTAGAATTACTGATAGCCTTGGGAGAGCCATCCCTGACAGACTCTACCATCTGGTGAACAAGATGAATGAGACAGGCGAAATACCCTCAGACTTCAAGAAAATGGACACTGAATTCTATTCGACGAAACATCTGTCGTTATGGAGACGAAGGGTTTTTGGGATCGCGTCATAAAAGAAGATATTGAAATAAAAACCTCTGAAAACACCACCAACAAGGACGGAGGTTTCCAGCTCAGCACAGCCTGGGGCCTGGCTATCGCGATGTTAAAGCGGGCGCGACGGACACGGAATAAAAACATTGCCATATATGGCCAGGAAGAGAGCACCAGTGACGTCACAGCCAGCAGTTCGGCTATGTAACGACGCGGCCACGGCGACACAGCAGTCAGTCTTACCACTTGACAATGACCGGGGAGAGATCTTAACCACCTGACGCGGCGGGAAGCCCGAGAAAATTTTATTAACTGTAGATCACTTCAAAATGGTTCAAATGGTCCTGAGCACTATGGGACTGAGGTCATCAGTCCCCTAGACTTAGAACTACTTAGACCTAACTAACCTAAGGACATAACACACATCCATGCCCGAGGAAGGGTTCGAACCTGCGACCGTAGCAGTCGCGCGGTTCCGGTCTGAAGCGCCTAGAACCGCTCGGTCACCGCGGCCGGCTTCGATTTATAGAACAGTGGATAAGTAGCGCTGGCTTATATCAGTCTCAAAATAATTTATTTATAGTGGCGGTAGTGGTTTTTGCTTAACCGTAATTGGCTCATATATCTCTGCTAATCTCATAGCTTTCAACGAGTGTGATTACCCTGTGCGACAGGTTTCTACGTTTGTACGACTGGAAGCTGTTATTGCAGTAGACAGTCCATTTGTGAAGATTTTTGTATTTGGGAAATGAGTTATGAACTTGACGCGAATCGAAGAAAGAACGGGCGATGTGGGCGCGATCGTCAGCCGCCCGTGGTTCCAGACCGTCGCTTCGGGCGGAACTACGTCGATAAAAGGGTTGCCAAAGTGCATGTTAGTCACGGCCGGCGCGCCACATCACTCACACTGCTGCTGCTGCATACTCCCACAAAGAATGTGGTCCGCCAGGTACCGAAATAGCCGCTTGCGGGACAGTGTCAGAGGCTTCACTAGAAAATATTCACCTCATCGTCTCAAGTAACTGGTCTTTCTGTAGGCCCTGCAGAGAGTCTCTGTCGCTTTTCCGCACAAGTGTTAAGTAAAATAAAATGGAGACTGCGATGTACTGTCGATTTTAACTGTTGCTGAGTTAAGTGCGTAAGCTAATACGAGGGTAAGTCAATTATTGTCCGCAGAGTAGTTATAAAATTTTATTGTAATCAAACAGGAAACTTACAAGAACATTTTTCGGCATAGTCTCCTTGCGTTTCAACGCACTCGGTCCATCATTGTACGAGCTTCCTGATGCCCTCATAAAAGAAGGTTGTCGGTTGAGGTGCGAGCCACGAATGCACCGCTTCTTTCACTGCTTCTTCCGAGGCAAATCGACGGCCGCTTAATGCCTGTTTGGGTGGACCAAACAAGTCATAGTCACAGGGGGCATGATCGGGACTATATGGAGGATGATCCAGTACTTCAAATTTGAGTTTCTGGAGCGTTTCGCAGTGTGGGCCGCAGTATGCGGACGGGCATTGTCGTGCTGCAACAACCCAACACCTTTTGACAGCAATCCTCGGCGTTTGCTTCGAATTGCAGGCTTTAGCCTGGCAGTAAGCATCTCACTGCAACGTACGCTGTTTATTGTTGTGCCTCTTTCCCCATAATGTTCCTGTACTGGACCTTCTGCGCCCCAAAAAACCGTAAGCATCAGTTTTCCTGCGGACGGGTGGGTCTTGAACTTTTTTCTTGCACGGCGAATTTGGATGTTTCCATTCCATACTCTGCCGTTTACTCTCCGGTTCGTAATGATGGATCCATGTTTTGTCACCAGTAATGATAATGTCTAAGAAGTTCTCCCTTTCGTTACCATGGTGATCCAAGTGGTTTTTGCAGATGTCCAAGCGCGTTTGTTTATGCAACTATATGAGTTGTTTTGGGACCCATCTTGCACAAACTTTATGAAAACAAAGTCTGTAGTGGATGATTTCGTAGGCAGAATCATGACTAATTTGCAGACGCTCTGCCACTTCGTCAGTAGGTAATCGTCTGTCTAAGAGAATCATTTCACGTGGACGCTCAATGGTTTCTTCATATGTGGCGGTATACGGTCGTCAGGCTCCTTCACCGTGCGTAAACACTTGTGCGACCATTTCGGAATTTTTCAGTTCATTCATAGACACTCCGTTGTGGCAGAACACTGTTCCCGTACTGTACCGAAAGTCTTCGATGAATTTCGGCGCCTGATACGCCTTCTGACCACAAATACGGATCACTGAATGTTGCTCTTATTTGGTGCAAATAGACAGCGGAGCAGCCGCGATTAACAGCACGGCAGCGATAACGAAACTAACCTAGCAACTTGAAAATTGCAATGGTATAACTACAAATAAACAAAGCATGCCTCATCAACGTAAAACTACAGTACTACCAAAATAAACAAAATATAACTAAATAGCGGATACTAATTGACTTTCCCTCGTAGATGCATGTATATGCGACAGATGCTGCAGCTGGAAAAAATTATTAGTATGACGCCAAGGAACTTTACTTTAACCTGAAGTAACATTAATCTGTGACTTGAACATGGTCACTTGACCGGAAGTGGTTGCGTGTGAATAAGTACACATTATAGCAACTTTTAGTGGTCCCATGATGTCATTCTTCGAATATAAATACAGGCAGTCCAAAGAATACATAAATGGTACTATAAAAACGAGGTAGTGTTATGTGATCGTGATGGGAACCACATAAGAAGAGACACATGAGAAATCGTATAATATAATTACATGCTGACATTCGCATTCTATGAAGTGAAAATAGTCTTACACGTCTCGTCGACGCTGTAGTCTCTAGTGGCAGACAACAAGCTGTCCATTTAATCTCGAATTTTTGTCAGTATAATTCCTCAAGTGGAATGTCACTTCTCTTCCAATATTTTCAGAATGTAAGAAATGCCTTTTCAGGAACGTGCCTGTCGGCTGCAAATTTAGCAGTCCACTATTCTCTACTGCGGTAACTTGTGTTAAATAAATATGACTAATGAAATTAGTTGCATTGACGACTCCCCGCATCATCACACAAGTCTTAGAACTAACCATAAAATTGTACTTACTTTCTGTGTCACTGAATTTGAGTGCTTCATTCACTTTAAATTGGGTTTACTACGATACCACGGATGCTGAAGGTATTGCGGTTATAGTACTCTTTGTAAATCGAAAATAATTCGGCGTTCCATTACAGCTATATACGGTTTCTAGCAATACTGTAACTCTGAAGCTGATAAGTTTCAGTTCTAACTCAGCTTTCAGATTTGCTATGGGAGTCTTCACGTTTTGGCGGAGACGTTATCTCGCTCCTACAGTGTAAATCCGCATTCTAACCACCCCTGTGGTTTGTGCATCTGTCGTCCGTCTATTCTGTTCGTAGATTTGCCTTGTTACAAAGTTCAACACAAAGGTAAATAACCTTCATCATGACATTATGAGAAAAATGACGTCTTTATTCTGTCATCTCCATCACCTTGTAGAACGTAGGTTTTTTTTTAGAAAGTCTTAACTGAGAATGTTGTGACCTTCCTCCAAGACGGAAGATACCTTTCTTTCTTTGTGTGTTCTGCTCACCAACTGTACTGAATACATGTATTTCCAGTGATCAACACATGGATGGCTTTTTGATTTGCTATTTTTGGGCATATTATTAGATGTTGCTGATCTTGTATTGAATCGTACTGTGTTTGTTTTCCCATTTTCTCAGGTTGGTGTTACAGTGTGTGACTTGAGTTCTTAAGCTGTCAAGTCTCTCATTTTGGAAACTCTAGATGGCTCCTAGCAGCCAGTTGTTCTTTAGGCTTTATTAGCGTCTGGTTAACACAGCTTTGCCGTAAATTTTCACGTCGTATTTCAGGTGCTCGGTTAAAGGGTTGGTCATTCACATAAAGCTTTGCCGGGACTTCATTAGCCACATAACGGGTGCCTGTGATCATCACACTGCTACTTCCATTCAGACAGCTGCAACTTGCCTTCGGACTGTGGGTGGGGCTATGCCGACATTGGCATAAATTTGTTGAATTGGCATTGGTTTTAGGCAGCCAGACGCTTTTGCAGATTGTCTCACTAGTCACCACGTCAGCATATTTGCCGTCTGCAGTGTACAGACATGCCGCGCGGGGTAGCCGGGCGGTGAGTCGTCTGAGGCGCGGCTCGCCCCCCCCCCCCCCCCCCCTCCCCTTCTTCGGAGGTTCGAGTACTCCCTCGGGCATAAGTGTGTGTGTTGTCCTTAGCGTAAGTTAGTTTACTAAGCTGGATTAAATAGTGGGTAAGATTAGGGACCGATGACCACAGCAGTTTGGTCCCATAAGACCTTACCACAAATTTCCAGTACTGCCAAACACGTGCTTCGTACTCTGCTGCGGAGAAACGTGGTGTGGGAGCCGATATTCTCAGAATTTGAGGTTGAGCTCCCCATTTCGTGCTTGTGAGTTTTCAGATGATATTTGCCAGTCGTTCCAGTTCCGGAACACCAAGTGGATAGAAGATACAACAGAAGAAACTGAATCTCATTTATTGGTCTTTTGAATAAGAAAAGGGAAATTGACAATATTAAATGCATCGACCACAACAGATGTAAGTAGACTTGTGATGAGAGAGTCTTCCATTCACAGAACTAAGTGTTATTTTGGATATCAATCCAACGAGTTTTTGGTTCCGTTTTTATACATAATACTAGACTTTTCACCACTGCTTTGACAATGTATATATTCGACACATGTTTTGAACAAATCTCTTCCACCCTCTGTCCATCCACATCTTCCTCCCTCTATTTGCCCACCTTCTTCTCCTTCTGGCTGTCCACTTCTTCCTCCACCTGTCCGTCACTTCATCCTCCTATCTCTAACTCCACCTCCCCACTCTCTTTGTCTCTTCATCCATTTCTCCCACTGCTCTTCCCCAGACCATATCTTCCTCCCCCCTCCCTCTGTCCATTTCTCCTTTCCCCTTACTTTGTCCATCCACTCCTCTTTTCATCTTAACCTGTCCCTGGCCATACTCATTGGCATGTGTATCCCCTGCAGCACATTTAAATAAAGTGGGCCAGTACTACTCATAGCTTACCTGCTATGCAGGGTAGGCTACACACCAGGGTCTTGGAAAGCATTTATTTGCCCCTGATGTGCAGGCCACCATGCAAAAAATATCGATAAAATGTGCCAGTACTGCGCCAACACAAAACACCTGTCATATAGGGTAACATGTTGGGCCCCAGAAAACTGTTTGGCCCCAGAAAACTGTTTCTTACCCGTGATACGTAAGCTAGCATACAGTGCAGGTTGAATGGGAGGCTGTTGCTGTTCCTATACAATATGGCTGTTGTGCAGCCTATACACAAGGTGGTGGAAAAAGAACCATAGTTTTGGCTGCATCTCCTCTCCTATAGGAGTTAGGAGGTTATAACGTACAATGTTTTCTGTTAGAGCTAGGAGATTATGCATTCTTGTTTGCCGATACTCATGAAGCCTGCTGTTTCTGTGCCAAATGTGGCTGAAATCGATCCAAGTGTTGTGGAGGAAATTTTGGACATATATACATACACTGAGCTTTATAATAGGCAGATAGAATCAACAGCTTCTCTGAAAACTCAAAACCACACCATTAACCAATCGCTCTGAGGAAACCAGAGATATGAAAGTGAATACAGTTTTTAAAATATCATAACACCAAGATAATGGAGCTAATGGAAGAAACTAACTCAAGCTGTCTTTAAAACAAACAAAAAAAGGTGCATGCAACGAGGAAGTAAAGTTTGCGCTGGGAAGCCGTTAACATTCTCCCTACAATGTGGATCTCTCTTCATGCGATTTCCATATTTTTTGAGCCCTATTGGAAGTCATTCTATGCCGTTGATTTGCTTCAGACAGAGAGGTGCACACCTCGTTACAATTATTGTTCCATAGGCAATAACGAAAATGTTGCCACCAAGGCACTGACTGTCGTATCTTAGAGTGGGATAAATGTGTTAACAGTTACAGAGATTATTTTTGAAATAATAAACAGTTCACTTACTTTTTTCCCATCTATGTCGTTTATATTTGACACTACGTCAGAGTAATACTAATGGAAGTAAGATCACATAGAGACCAGCACTGATAAAGAGAGTTGTGAAACTTCTGTAGGCTATCAGAAGTAAGCATGGACTGCGGTAGTTTTCCTTGTAACTTTGATCAGCTAAGGTGGTAAACGCGTTACCTATACATTAGGCCTGTTGCATACCCATCAGGTATTATCTCATAACTACCTAGATTCATCTAAAAAACCAGAATCGGTGAATCGTCTACGAACTAAATGAGCATATACACACATCAAAAAAAGTTTTGCACCACCTCGGTTCCAAGAGTTCTGGAACCTATGCAGAAAACTGGAATAGAGATCTACATAAACATCATTTCCGCCCCTTTTACTGCTCATGAAAACCACACATTGCATGTTGTACCACCATACAGCGAGACCTTCAGAGGAGATGGTCCAGATTGCTGTACACACCGGTACCTCTAATACCCAGTAGCACGTCCTCTTGCATTGATGCATCCCTGTATTCGTCGTGGCATACTATCCACTAGTTCATCAAGGCACTGTTGATCCAGATTGTCCCACTCCTCAACGGTGATTCGACGTAGATCCGTCAGAGTGGTTGTTGGGACACGTTGTCCATAAACCAGTTTATACCAGGTAGGTTCAATAGGATTCATGTCTGGAGAATATGCTGGCCACTCTAGTCGAGCGATGTCGTTATCCTGAAGGAAGTCATTGACAATGTGTGCACGATGGGGGCGCAAATTATCGTCCATGAAGACGAATGCCTCGCCAATATGCTGCCGATATGTTTGCACTATCGGTCGGAGGATGGCATTCGCGTATCGTACAGCCTTTACGGTGCCTTCCATGACCACCAGCGGCGTACGTCGGCCCCACATAATGCCACCCCAAAACAGCAGGGTACCTCCACCATGCTGAACTCGCTGGACAGTGTGTGTAAGGCGTTCAGCCTGACCGGGTTGCCTCCGACGATTGTCTGGTTGAAGGAAAATGCGACACTCATCGATGAAGAGAACGTGATGCCAATCCCGATCGGTCCATTCGGCATGTTCTTGGGCCCTTCTGTACCGCCCTGCATGGTGTCGTGGTTGCAAAGATGGACCTCGTCATGGACGTCGGGAGTGAAGTTGCGCGTCATGCAGTCCATTGCGCAGAGTTTGAGTCGTAACACGATGTCCTGTGGCTGCACGAAAAGCATTATTCAATAAGGTGGCGTTGCTGTCAGGGTTCCTCCGAGCCTTAATCCGTAGGTGGCGGTCATCCACAGGCGTAGTAGCCATTGGGCGGCCTGAGCGAGGCATGTCATCTCCGCTGTGTCCGAACAACATTGCTTTGGTTAGCTCCGAGACGCCTGGAGACTTCCGTTGTTGAGAGCCCTTCCTGGCACAAAGTAACAATGCGGACGCGATCGAACCGAGGTATTGACCGTGTAGGCATGGCTGAACTACAGACAACACGAGCCGTGTGCCTCCTTCCCGCTGGAATGGCTGGAACTGATCGGTTGTCGGACCCCCTCCGTCTAATAGGCGCTGCTCATGCATGGTTGTTTATATCTGTGGGCGGGGTTCAGTGACATCTCTGAACAGTCAATGAGACTGTGTCTGTGATACAATATCCACAGTCAACGTCTATCTTCAGGAGTTCTGGGAACCGGGTTGATGGAAATTTTTTTTGGTGTGTGTATAAAAAAATCAGGTAAGCTAAGGAACATTTTTATTCTACGTAGTTATCTCCCTGTTTGTTACTTAAAAATAGACAGTATTTGTAGCAAAACTGAAATTTTCGATGTTTAATTTAGGTTGTATTCGAAAACCTTTGATTTGTTACATGAAACAGTGGGATGTTGTAGTAAAAATGAAGGAAACAATTTTATTTACATGCAGCGTCTGTTCTTTCAGACATGTCGGAAAGAGGAGACAACACATACACACCATATATATATATATATATATATATATATATATATATATATATATATATATATATATATATATAAAACTAAGACGAGACGGCCAATGATCTCTTCAGTGGAAGTGTACACCAGGCTAGAACTCTTACAGGATGAGCGAAATGCTGCGAGCAATAAGAGTAATGGGCAAGGAGTAGCAGAGTAGTAGTGTGAGGATAACTTAAGAATTTGGGTCTTGTGGGAGGCGAGCTAGGACAGTCTGTGCGGTTGCAGTGATCACTTTGTTCAGATGCTTAGTGGTCAGAGAATCTGCCTAGTGAGCAGGAGAAGCCACTGACCCAAGTTATTCAACACGCCACCGTGTGAGTTAGTGGTGGCTCCATAATGGCATGGGCCGTGTTTACGTGGAATAGACTGGAAGGTCTGTTCCAATTGAACTGATAGTTGACTGGAAATGTTAATTTTTGGCTACTTGGATTTTCGTGGACTTCATGTTCCCAAACAGCGACGGAATTTTTATGGGTGACAATCTGGTGACATCCGGACCACAGTTGTTCGCGATTGGTTTGAAGAATATTATCGACAGTTTGAGGGAATGATTTGGCAACCCAGATCGCCCGACATGAATTCCATCGAACATTTATGGGACATAGCTGAGGGGTCAGTTCATGCACAAAATCCTGCGCTGCCAATAATTTCGCAATTATGGACGGATATAGCGGTAGCATGGCTCAGTATTTCTGCAGGGACTTCCAGCGACTTATTCAGTCCATGCCACATCTAGTTGCTGAACTACGCCGGGCAAAAGGAGGTCCGACACGTTATTAGGCGGTATCCCATGACTTCTGTGACCTCAGTGTATGTCAAACATGGCTTCAGTACCTCATAGAACGTATATGAAACACGTTTGCGCGCCGGCCACGGTGGCCGTGCGGTTCTAGGCGCTGCAGTCCGAAACCGCGGGACTGCTGCGGTCGCAGGTTCGAATCCCGCCTCGGGCATGGATGCGTGTGATGTCCTTAGGTTAGTTAGGTTTAAGTAGTTCTAAGTTCTAGGGGACTGATGACCTAAGATGTTAAGTCCCATAGTGCTCAGAGCCATTTGAACCACGTTTGCGCTCTTCATAAACAACTTTCGCATTTATCAGTAATAAGAGGGTACACGTTCCTTTGATCACGATGACCTCAGATGTTAAGTCCCATAGTGCTCAGAGCCATTCGTACCTTTTGATGAACGTTACGTTCAGTACAAAATAATTACAGTAATTATGTGTATTTTTTATGTTTGTGCTTGTGAACTGTACTTGCATCAGAATTAATTGCTGTCGTTACATAAGAGATCAGATGTTATGCGATCAACTAATATTTATTACTTATAAAATGCAATTTGTTTTCTGTAAGGGTGTAAAATCTTAGGAATGATATGTGCTTCTAATTATGTGCAAAACGAACAAAGAATGCAAAGTCGTCTGTTCCCACTTTCTTTCGTTTGCATTCATGTATGTTTGTTTCCCTAGCAACACTACCAGTACTACGGATATCCCCACCATTTACTACGTCATTTATGTGGTGTACTAAAACTATCGATCCGTAGTCTTGGCAGAGCGCACCTCTACTGATAACACATCTACCACGCCGCATCGTAGAAAGAGACTACAAGGAAGATAGACGCACTAGTTACGTTGGTCCATGCTGCGCGAATAGCTAACTAACTTTTACTTGGGAATAACTATGTGCGTGAGACACAGCGTCGCTGGCTAGGATTCACGTCAACGGTCGCCAATTTAATCGTAATTTCTTCGGTTGTGCGTGTTGTGCTTAGAGGATGCACGAAAAGAATCGTAAGGTAACAACTATTCTAGATAAGCAACTGGAATGCTCGTATGCGCAGAACAGTAGTGTCAGATGTGCTAATCGTAGATGAACAGTCGTGGGGACAAGCAGTACTCTGATAGTAGCGTGGGAAGAAAAATTGTTGCTGTAACAATTGATTTCTATTAAGACTGAATAAGTGTTTCTAATGAAACAAATATATTTACTACGTTTCTGAACATTTAATTGCATTGTCGTGTCTTGTACTGATATCAGAGAAAAGTATAGGAGGAAGCATTTTGTGCTTGGAATAATGAGCTGTCCTCTGCTAACTAAACCTAAAAAGCTGTGAAAGTATGCAGTTAGATTGAACAGTGTTAAGACAGAAGTATTCTTCCAGTTTTAAAGGGCGTTGTTTATAAAATAAAGTTTAACTGATAATTCATTTCAGTGCTGATGGTGATGCTTTTTCTTTAATACGATCGTACGTTTTTTTTTTCCAGATCGTTCGATAGCAATTCCTCGGGATGTCACATTCACAGGTAAGTTCAATCTCTGAACATAATCCTTGATTCCTCCATACATGCCTATCGCCGCTCAGAATTTGCGTTTGATAATCATGTTCTTTCAGCAGCGTTATTGCCCAGTGAATATTTCCTGTGTGATATTTATTCCGTGCGGAACTGGGGTCCCTCTACATATTGTTGACAGTTAGAGTTGGATGCTTCTTTAAGAATCATTTATGTAGACCGGGTAACGGTTCAGCACGAATTACCTCCTTATAGCAACTGCTATAACTTTGACTCTGTCTGTGATTTATTGAAGTTTTCAGAAATGTTCTCAGTAATTGTTTATTTGTTAGAAATCTTGAGTATATGAGTAACTGCTGCTATCTGGGTTTGGAATTGTTAGGCTGTACCGTGAATGAGTTATGAGCTGGTCGACCTGAGATATACTTATCTCACTACGAAGCACGGATACCCATACTCCGCACAATTTGTGATCGTAATTCGTCTTTCCATTGTGACAGTAAGAGAAACAAAATTTCTGAGAGATGCATAAGGAGCAAAATTAGAAAAGAATACGTTCGCCGGAACAAATGTAAGTGCATGTAACGCAGTCAGTTTATATGTTATTAATTGCGGGCAGAGTTTTGTTATATGACACAACTCATCCGAGCAGCAGATAAAGTGGCAATGACTACTGAAATATTGTGGGGCAGTGCAGGAACGTACATACGTTGATGAATCTAATCTATATAAATGAAAACGTGGAAGTTCATTTGCTCAGAGTCGTGTATCTCCGAAAATTGTGACCTATTGCCTTGAAATTTGTCACAATGGTTTCTTTTTATACAGGTAGTTTAGAATATATAGTTTTTAATATAGTGACACATTGTCACCTAAAAGGAGAGTTATTCTTTTGGCTTATTGGTTTGTAAATGAACAGATAACACTGAAGACCGTGCAGCTTCTCTAGAACAAATGATAATTAATTGAACCCTCAGCTTCCGACAGGCCAACAATTTCGAGAACAGTTACTATCTTCATATATATAGTTAAAGCCTACCCAGCCATTGACCTTCGTCTGTGCGAATTCGCACAGGTTGCCCGAACTCGTATGGGAACGCCAAAGTGTGCGCGAGTAATGAGTGGATGGGCAAATATCTATTAGGTACATTACATATTTAGAATTGTGGACGGTTGGGAATGTGGATGTCACGGGAAGCGTGCAAGGGATAAGCCCCTGCAGTGGCGCTATTCATCTGTGTCCTCGGTGGCTCAGATGCATAGAGCGTCTGCCATGTAAGCAAGAGATCCTGGGTTCGAGTCCCGATCGCGGCACACATTTTCAGCTGTCCCCATCGAGGTATATCAAGAATACGTGTCGGCAGCTGAGGGTTTCAATTAACTATCATTTATTCTAGAGAAGCTGCACGGTCTTCAGTGGTATCTGTTCTTTCGAGAACAATTACTGTCTGCATATATATTATTGGTTTGTGATTAGACTATTACTATAGAATCTGAACTTGCTATAGTAATCAATAAGGCTCAGTGTCAAAGAGAGGGTGGAAGAGGAAGTGGACAGAGGGGTAGGAGGAAATTGACATAGAAAATGGGAAAGGGGAGATGGTCAGAGAGAGGGTGGAGGAGGTGATGGACAGGGAGAGGGTGGAGGTGGAGGTGGACAAAGAAAGGGGGTGGGGGAGGTGGACAGAGACGGGGGAGAGAAGGAGATTGGGAGGTATATCCAATACGCATACGTATGAGAAACGTGTGCATTCCCTTTTCTTTATTTTCCATTTAAGGAGACTGAGCCACAGCAAAGCTTGACCGGGTACAACTATTACTCTAATAAAAACAAGTATAGCCGTCTGAAGATGGGTGTGAAACTGATCGCGGGAGTAAAGTAATAGTTTTCAACTGTTTGTGTCTGGTTGCGTTGGCGATTAACGGTCCTTAATTACCGTGCAATTTGACGCACAGCGGTTAGGTTGTAGTCTCGATGCCCGCAGTTGTCGTTCGGAGTGCAGCCAGCATTTTGGCTGGTGTTGTGCACGCTGGAGCTTTTCAGGCACCGCGCCACTCGACGCTGCCTCAGCCCTCGGTGGCCGTTTCGGCCGCCTTCCCGACCACTGTTCAGCTCCACTGCGGAGAACTTGAGAGCAGGGACGCGGAAGGGGCGGCTTAGGTTCTCATTGTGCGCAGGCGGAGATCTGCGGCTGCGTGCGCGTGCAGTTGGATCGCCGCGAACAGCCGTAAGCGCCGTCGCCGCCGTTGTCCTCGCACCGAATCTGCATACAGAGCGCCAATGCGCGCTTGCAAATTGTCCTAATTGGCGGGCCTGTCCGCTCCCTGGGTCGTTCGTGGAAGAGGGCTGTCGAGAAAGGAGGTGGAAAGCAGGGCGACTCGGAGGCGGGATAAGAAAAACTCTTGTCTTCTCGCAGTTTCCCTTCTCTCGACTGTTTTCGCTGCCCTGCGAGTCCGCCGAGTAAAGCTTTTAACTCAACGCAACACTGAACACAGTCGGATTCAAACTATCACTGCAGGCTTCAATGGAATGACGCATTGAAATATTTTATGCATTTCTGTTGGATGTCCTAGACGGTGTCTTAGCCCTTATATTCAGTCTGTGACATTATCGTCGTGCTTCCAACAAGACTAACTCGAATGATTAACTTTTGTAAATAGCAAAGTGGAGAGTCCGTAAAGGGTATGGCACACACATCTTCTCGGAGGGATGGCTGTACTTTCAGGGACTGGAAAAGAGGCTAAGACGCAGTCTAGGATACCTAGTCGAACTTGGCATCCCATTCAGTGTTTGCAGTGGCGTTTCTTTCTCGTTCTTGAATGTAGCCAGTGCTATGTTAACGAGGCTGTAGCCCGTCTTCTGGCACTGGTGAGAATACGAGCATTTCTGCTGCCTCGAACTGAAAGCACGCAGGCTCTCCAGTCGGGACAGTTTGCGTGCGAGCAGAGGCACTATACATACATCAATAAATATACATACATACATACATGTATTATTGGAATGTTTCGGCTATTGGCGTCATCAGATCGCATTACACTTAGAATTTGCGAAAGTAAGTTTATTGTAATTTGCAATGAAACGTATGCTGAAGTCGGGATCTGACGATCGCAACAGCTGGAACGCGTCCTTAATGTTGTGAATTAAAGAAAAAAATCCATGAACAAAGCGACTTACAAATTATTATTAACAAAAGTTTATAATACAGTTCTAAAAATGGATGATTCTCAGCAACAGTGCATTAGTTTCGGGTTGCAAATAACTCTTTCGTACATTGACCTAGGTTTCGACACATATAAGGATGTCTTCATCAGAATTACATTTTGAGAAACCGTAAAATTACATTGCGAGAAAGCAATGGTCGGAAAACCGCAGATATGCTCAAGTCAAAAAAATAAAACAAGACACGGTCCACGGAGCTGATGTTGTTCCTAACTACGCACACGTGCCAAATGCTGGAACGTGTTGTATTTTATTTTTTAACTTGAGCGTATCTGCTCTTAATTTGTCCATTGCTTTCTCGCAGTATAGTTTTACGGTTTGACAAAATTTCATTCTGATGAAGACATCCATAGAGATGACGAAACATAGGTCAGCGAACCAAACAGTTATTTGCAACCGGTTGGCTGCATAATCCTATGTTTAAAGTTCATAATGATCACAAACACACTTTAAGAATATATTTCCTCCATTAACAATGAGAAGATGTAGATAAATACTGAATAATGATACCGGAATGCACTCCTTTGCTATGTGCTATTTTCTAATCAAATAGAGTGACTGTCTACGTGAGCTAGTAACGGATTCCCAATAGAGACGAGGTAGGTGTGTTCGCATCTCCATCTACACTCCATAGTGATAGTGGACTTTTTCGTCATACTTTTTTGGCATTTCTTTGGCACGCAGCTAACAGAGAAAGAGAGAGAGAGAGAGAGGGGGGGGGGGGTGCTTCTGTAAAGTGTCTGACTGTATGAAAAGGAATGCCTGATGTCTTCACCCTGTGCTGTCGGGCGAGCAGAACGACCTCAACCATATGACCCTTTGTTTGCTTCTGCGTTTCCAAGATACGCACAGTTTACCACAGTAACTAGTGAATTTCCTGCTAGTAGCAACAACAAATGCTGTTGAGATGTTTAAACACACGATCGTTTTCTCCGCTACTGAATAAATGATAATTTAACGCTTTAGTGTTACACTTAAAGTATTCCAAGGTGTAAGGCTAGATTAGACCGCAGTTATCGTATTGTATTGTTTTTTATTTCTCATGTTACAGACGGACTGCGTCAGCGGTACATGTCTCATAAAAAGAATAATAAATCGAAGTGTGGTAATACTAAGAGCGTGTTCTACTCCCTATATGCTTTGACGGCCATTAGTTCCATTCGAACTTCATAGGAAATCTGGTAGGCTCCTAGAACCAACTCTGAATCCGATGCGTGCTATTCTTGAGCGACACTGACAATAGAACACACACGAATAATTTTCGGACGTTCCTTAGGAACAGCCGCCGTGGTAGTGGTTGCTGCGTAGAGAAACGATGTGTGAGACTTTGTGCAATCCGGCGCCCGCAAGACAGGATCAGGCCGATTTTATGAGCCGAAGATACAATTAGATACTCGTGCGTGTTTCTGCTGATAACTGGAGACTCTTCATGCAGTTCGTAGTCACATAAGCCCTCTTATCTACATCTACATCTATACTCCGCGAGCCACCTTACGGTGTGTGGCGGAGGGTACTTATTGTACCACTATCTGATCCCCCCTTCCCTGTTCCATTCACGAATTGTGCGTGGGAAGAACGACTGCTTGTAAGTCTCCGTATTTGCTCTAATTTCTCGGATCTTTTCGTTGTGATCATTACGCGAGATATATGTGGGCGGTAGTAATATGTTGCCCATCCCTTCCCGGAATGTGCTCTCTCGTAATTTCGATAATAAACCTCTCCGTATTGCGTAACGCCTTTCTTGAAGTGTCCGCCACTGGAGCTTGTTCAGCATCTCCGTAACGCTCTCGCGCTGACTAAATGTCCCCATGACGAATCGCGCTGCTTTTCGCTGGATCATGTCTATCTCTTCTATTAATCCAACCTGGTAAGGGTCCCATACTGATGAGCAATACTCAAGAATCGGACGAACAAGCGTTTTGTAAGCTACTTCTTTCCTCGATGAGTCACATTTTCTTAGAATTCTTCCTATGAATCTCAACCTGGCGCCTGCTTTTCCCACTATTTGTTTTATGTGATCATTCCACTTCAGATCGCTCCGGATAGTAACTCCTAAGTATTTTACGGTCGTTACCGCTTCCAATGATTTACCACCTATGGCATAATCGTACTGGAATGGATTTCTGCCCCTATGTATGCGCATTATATTACATTTATCTACGTTTAGGGAAAGCTGCCAGCTGTCGCACCATGCATTAATCCTCTGCAGGTCCTCCTGGAGTACGTACGAGTCTTCTGATGTTGCTACTTTCTTGTAGACAACCGTGTCATCTGCAAATAGCCTCACGGAGCTACCGATGTTGTCAACTAAGTCATTTATGTATATTGTAAACAATAAAGGTCCTATCACGCTTCCCTGCGGTACTCCCGAAATTACCTCTACATCTGCAGATTTTGAACCGTTAAGAATGACATGTTGTGTTCTTTCTTCTAGGAAATCCTGAATCCAATCACAAACCTGGTCCGATATTCCGTAAGCTCGTATTTTTTTCACTAAACGTAAGTGCGGAACCGTATCAAATGCCTTCCTGAAGTCCAGGAATACGGCATCAATCTGCTCGCCAGTGTCTACGGCACTGTGAATTTCTTGGGCAAATAGGGCGAGCTGAGTTTCACATGATCTCTGTTTGCGGAATCCATGTTGGTTATGATGAAGGAGATTTGTATTATCTAAGAACGTCATAATACGAGAACACAAAACATGTTCCATTATTCTACAACAGATTGACGTAAGCGAAATAGGCCTATAATTATTCGCATCTGATTTATGACCCTTCTTGAAAATGGGAACGACCTGCGCTTTCTTCCAGTCGCTAGGTACTTTACGTTCTTCCAGCGATCTACGATAAATTGCTGATAGAAAGGGGGCAAGTTCTTTAGCATAATCACTGTAGAATCTTAAGGGTATCTCGTCTGGTCCGGATGCTTTTCCGCTATTAAGTGATAGCAGTTGTTTTTCAATTCCGATATCGTTTATTTCAATATTTTCCATTTTGGCGTCCCTGCGACGGCTGAAGTCAGGGACCGTGTTACGATTTTCCGCAGTGAAACAGTTTCGGAACACTGAATTCAGTATTTCTGCCTTTCTTCGGTCGTCCTCTGTTTCGGTGCCATCGTGGTCAACGAGTGACTGAATAGGGGATTTAGATCCGCTTACCGATTTTACATATGACCAAAACTTTTTAGGGTTCTTGTTTAGATTGTTTGCCAATGTTTTATGTTCGAATTCGTTGAATGCTTCTCTCATTGCTCTCTTTACGCTCTTTTTCGCTTCGTTCAGCTTTTCCTTATCAGCTATGATTCGACTACTCTTAAACCTATGATGAAGCTTTCTTTGTTTCCGTAGTACCTTTCGTACATGATTGTTATACCACGGTGGATCTTTCCCCTCGCTTTGGACCTTAGTCGGTACGAACTTACCTAAGGCGTACTGGACGATGTTTCTGAATTTTTTCCATTTTTGTTCCACATCCTCTTCCTCAGAAATGAACGTTTGATGGTGGTCACTCAGATATTCTGCGATTTGTGCCCTATCACTCTTGTTAAGCAAATATATTTTCCTTCCTTTCTTGGCATTTCTTATTACACTTGTAGTCATTGATGCAACCACTGACTTATGATCACTGATACCCTCTTCTACATTCACGGAGTCGAAAAGTTCCGGTCTATTTGTTGCTATGAGGTCTAAAACGTTAGCTTCACGAGTTGGTTCTCTAACTATCTGCTCGAAGTAATTCTCGGACAAGGCAGTCAGGATAATGTCACATGAGTCTCTGTCCCTGGCTCCAGTTCTGATTGTGTGACTATCCCATTCTATACCTGGTAGATTGAAGTCTCCCCCTATTACAATAGTATGATCACGAAACTTCTTCACGACGTTCTGCAGGTTCTCTCTGAGGTGCTCAACTACTACGGTTGCTGATGCAGGTGGTCTATAGAAGCATCCGACTATCATATCTGACCCACCTTTGATACTTAACTTAACCCAGATTATTTCACATTCGCATTCGCTAATAACTTCACTGGATATTATTGAATTCTTTACTGCTATAAATACTCCTCCACCATTGGCGTTTATCCTATCCTTGCGGTATATATTCCATTCTGTGTCTAGGATTTCGTTACTGTTCACTTCCGGTTTTAACCAACTTTCCGTTCCTAATACTATATGCGCACTATTTCCTTCAATAAGAGATACTAATTCAGGAACCTTGCCCTGGATACTCCTGCAGTTTACCAATATTACGTTAACTTTTCCTGTTTTTGGTCTCTGAGGACGGACGTTCTTTATGAACGATGATAATGTCCTCTCTGGTAAGCCGTCAGGTATTTTATCGTTTCGCCCAAGGGGGGGTCCCTCTAACCTAAAAAACCCCCGTGTGCACGCCACACGTACTCTGCTACCCTAGTAGCTGCTTCCGGTGTGTAGTGCACGCCTGACCTGTCTAGGGGGGGCCCTACAGTTCTCCACCCAATAACGGAGGTCGATGAATTTGCAACCATTATAGTCGCAGAGTCGTCTGAGCCTCTGGTTTAGACCCTCCACACGGCTCCAAACCAGAGGACCGCGATCGACTCTGGGCACTATGCTGCAGATATTAAGCTCAGCTTGCACTCCGCGTGCGATGCTGGTTGTCTTCACCAAATCAGCCAGCCGCCGGAAGGAACCAAGGATGGCCTCAGAACCCAAGCGGCAGGCGTCATTCGTTCCGACATGTGCTACTATCTGCAGCCGGTCACACCCAGTGCGTTCAATAGCTGCCGGAAGGGCCTCCTCCACATTACGGACGAGACCCCCCGGCAAGCACACCGAGTGCACACTGGCATTCTTCCCCGACCTACCCGCTATTTTCCTGAGGGGCTCCATAACCCGCCTAACGTTGGAGCTCCCTATAACTAATAGGCCCGCCCTCTGTGACTGTCGGGACCAAGCTAACTGTGATGGTTGTAGTAACTGCACGTAAGTACTAAACCCTCATATTTCTGTTAACACAGTACCTAGAGTGCTCATATGTTTCACATTTACGACTTGTAGAAAGAACCAGATTCATTCTGTCAATTCAGGGAATCTGTTGTCAGCTCGAAGGAGACCATTTGGTGCACTGTGAAACTTTTGTTTTCTTGTGCTTCTCCGTGTGTATCTCATATAGAATCGAGATTTTGTAGCAAGTCCACAACCTGTGGGTTCACCATTGATGTTCACTTGAAATTAGCTTTTTTCGTGTGTGGTCTGTACGACCGTTCACTTCCATCTTTACTACGGAATAAACCTGGAGTCGTTTAATGTAACAGCTCATTTGGCTGGATTCGAGTCCGCGCATTTCGTTATGTCAAAGCTTTCGCTCGTCATCAGAAGCGATTTCATAATAGCACACCAGCAGTGCCACACTCAAAAGGGGGAGAGGGGTCGGTGGTCGGGGTCAGGGGGCAGTTTGGACTTATACCAGATACAATGAAAATTTTCTAGTGCCAAAATCCCTGGACTTTATTTCCTACTCCAAGTTTTTCTTTTGTTTGCTCAACGTAGATACTGAATGACAATGACGATGGCTGCAACTCTCTCTCAATCCCTTCTCAACGACTGCTTCCTATTCAAGCCCCTCGGCTCTTACAACTGCCGTTAGGATTTTGTACGAGTTGTAAATAGCCTTCCGCTCCCTGTATTTTACCCCTTCTACATGCAGAATTTCAGATCAATATAAACATATAATTTTCGTAACGCAATTTCCCGACAACAGCTCGTGGAGCGTCAGAATTATTACAGAATTGTACCACATGCGCGTCGCTTAGACCAGAAGGACGCTGTAGCTACTGGTAGCAATAAAAACTACGAGCACGCCTTGAAACTGTTGTGTCAGTTCTTTTATATTGGCGTTGGATCTCACCTAACAGGCTGTTTAGTTCTAGTATAAATTGCAGTAGCATCCGAAACAACAAACATTCTCTTCTGTATTCTCGGAGTTGTCAGGATTCTCCAATGAAATTTACTTCCTGAGTGACATTTTCTGTTAAAGAACGGCGTAAGTAAAGTGACATAATTTACACTGTATTCAGCATAGGGCCATTGATAGCCATTTTTGGTCCTTTTTTTTGTAACAGGAACTAAAAGCCTTAAAAGCGGTAGGCAATAAAGCTGGTTCTGTGGAGCGCTGTTCCCGCACGGGCTCGGCTCCGTTGTGTCAGTCTCTGCTATCGGCCAGATCGGAGCCCGCTCGGCGCCGCGCTTGGGCCCAGTCGATAATGTCGCCGAAATTAGGTGCGAGTGCGCAGTATCTGTTTCCGTGTTGCGCGCTACGCTGCGTGGCGCTTCAGTTAATTGGCAGCCCTGGCTCCGTAAACACGGCCGGCCGACCGGTAATGAAATTGAAGCGAGCTTCCGCGGGCCGGTCCGACTGCCGCCCACCGCTGACGCGCCTCTTCCCGCGTCCACCGGGTGCGCCGCTTTGTTGTCGGCGTGTGGAGGCCACAGCTAATTTCGTTGCTCCCTTCCTCTGCGAGTTGTGGGCCTTATGTTGAAGAATATTCCTCTGGTGAGAACGATGTCAACCACAAGTCGACGGTTGTTCACGGCGCGATTAAAGGCGTACTTACTGTAAACAAAAACATAATGGCACTGTCTAAGGACAGTACGCTATACACCCGTTCCTTGTGTCAACGAGGAGAGCGTTAGAGACTCGCGCTAACCTTGATTTTACGAGAATTGTGTTTATTCAATTGATGATACACTGTTGGCTATGGGAAAGCATGTGGAAGAACATACATGTACATATATACTTTGCACGTCACTTTACATTGCGTAACGTAAGAAATAACTATTTTCGCTCGCGCGTGCGGCGACAGAGTAACACATGGGTTTGACAAAAAGTAAGGATAACACTGTTCTCAGTAATACCAGACGTTATTGACACGTTCACCGCATTATATATTCTCATTATAATCACCTCGCATCTCGATCACCTTCCACCACACAGAGACGGAAGGCGTCGTACGCCGTCAGCGCGTTTATCTGCGTCTGTGTCTCGCGACGACCAGCCTATGGCATGTATGATGTCTTGTCTTGCGTTGTAAAGGATTCCACGAAGAGGTTCCTTCATTTTCGCGAATAGGTCGTAAGAGCACGGACTCGTATCGGGTGAAGAGGACGTATGTTCCAGTATTTCCCAATCCGACGTACGCAGGAGCTCCTGCACGAGTTTCGCAGTGCAGTATCGTGCACTGTTCGGAAGATGATGGGATGCACTGCCATAAGGTGCCGTCACTTTCTTCTTAGTGATGTCGAAAGAAATTTTTGTAGTAGACTGCAGTGACCGTCTGCCACTGTGGTACAACGTGTGTCATTATTAACCTGTGGATATCGTAGGCTACAAAACCATCACTTTGATACCAGATGTTTCATGGCGCACGTTCTGTGGGCGAGGAAAACCAAGGCGTTTCTATTCATGGATTGCCGCTTTATCGTCGTTCGTACGACCGAGCCCAAGTTTCCTCCATAGTGACGATCTTTCTAAGGAAGTCTTTACCAACCCTGTGGTAGCGATGACAAATTCCTTTGCAAGTGCATAAAGATACTACTGCTGCACCACGCCCACTGCATGCGATATCCAACGCGCTATAATTCTGCGGAACCAAACAATATCGTGCAAAGTGTGGAGCACTGTTTTGTGGTACACGCCTTCCTATGCGGCTAACTCATGCGCAGTCCATGGGCAGTCGACATCCAGGAGGGAGGCGAAGACCTCAGCTGCCATGTTTCCAGTGGGGGATTCGTCCCAAACGAGGCCAATCTTTAATGGTATCCCTGCCATCCTGAAACACTTTCACTCATCTCTTCACCGTACGACATGGCAATGCTGCATCGCCACGCGCTTCACGAAGTCCCTAGAAACCTTGTTAAACGTTTGGGCCATGTACCATTCAAGCACGTAGTTCGTGTTTGCTAAACATACTGTTAGGGTGCCGGAATTGGGCTCCCCCTCTTTCAGGCAGTACACACCGCAACTGACTCAAACACAGCCGTTGCCGCTCGCTGCACTACTTCTACTGACCTTTTACTGTCAGCAACAGGCAGCATGCGTGTCATTTGACGCACATCCTCCATGTTGAGGCAGTGCTGCCACTACATTTTATGCATCCCTCGTATATACGACTGCCCCTGGACACGTGCTAATTTCTTACCTTACTCTCTCGTTCCCTTGGCGAGCTATAGGGTGGTGGCATCTCTGTTGTCGCATAGTCTTCTTCTACAAGGGGCTTTCTGTGATTTACACTTCATTTATTTTATCATTCATTGAGTGCTGCCTGATGCATGATTGCAGTTGTAATATGTAGTACTTTGGTCTACCCGTAGGTGGCAGGACAATCACCAGAAGTGTCATCCCTACATCTACATCTACATCCTCGAGCCACCCTACTGTGCATGTCATCCCTCCACAGTACATCCCATTTTCCTAACTGCTATCACTACGTGAGCGGACAACATAGAGTGTAATCAAAAGGCCGGCCGCGGTGGTCTAGCGGTTCTAGGCGCTCAGTCCGGAACAGCGCGACTGCTACGGTCGCAGGTTCGAAACCTGCCTCGGGCATGGATGTGTGTGATGTCCTTAGGTTAGTTTGGTTTAAGTAGTTCTAAGTTCTAGGGGACTGATGACCACAGATGTTAAGTCCCATGGTGCTCAGAGCCATTTGAACCATTTTTTGTAATCAAAAACGACAGCGCTGGACGGCATGGTTTCTGTGGAATGAGAGTGCGAACACTGCGGATACGCAGAGGCGACTGGTGTCACATGTACTACTGGGAGGACGGCTGGAAAAGTGGCCGCACATTAACGGAGAAAGAAACTTGTTCTGGAAGAAAAGTCACTGTGGTAACACCAGTCAACATTTCAAGAATGCATAAGCATATTCAGGAGAACAGGTTGGCCGAGCAAGGTGGCACATTGGCTAGCACACTGGACTCGCACTCTGGAGGATCATGAGGATCACTGTTCAACTACGTGTACTGATTTCCCTAAATCGCTCCAGGTATGTATCCGGATGCTTCCTTTCAAAGCACACGGCATATTTCCTCCCCTATCCTTGACACAATCCGAGCTTGTGCTTCGTCTCTAATGATATTGATGTCGACAGGACATTAAACCCAATCTTCCTTCCTTCCTTCCTTCCTTCCTTCGATAACAGGTGCATCAGTGTTACGGAACTGGAGGCGGCTACAGCACTTGCGAGAAGCATTCTGCAGTGAATAGGGCAAAACACCTTGAGCTTTGCAAGGTGTCCGCGAGGTGGGTCGAAAAATCCCTGAATGCAGCACAAACACAGAAGCAGAAGGACGTTTGAAGTCATCTCCTTCAACACCACAACCAGGATCCCGAACGTTTCATGTCCAAACTCGTGACTGGCGACGAGACTTAGATCCGCTACCATTAGGAGGAGACCAAAACTCAATCAGTGCTGTGGAAGCATACAGGTAGCCCTGCGGCGAAGTAGTTCCGTATGGCGGTTCAGTAGTAAAAACACAGCCCCACACTCTTTCGGGACAAGGATGGAATCTTCCTCATTCAATGGCTGGAACAGGGGACCACCCCACCATTAACACCACGGCGTATGCGGAGACACGTTGGAGGTCGCACCGTGTAGTTCAAAATAAACGCCCAGGAAAATGGGCGAAAGCAATGGTCTTGCAACACGACGACGGCACATGCAACTGTAATGCCCTTTTCTTTCTTTCTTTCTGTTGACATATCTTAACATCAGACGGGAAATGATTGTGAGACACTACCGGTTCCAGTCCTCTATAAACTCTGAAATCTTAGGAAGGGACAGAGGAAGGGACAGAGGAAGGGACAGTGCCTCGTCTTTATTTCGGATAATTTTTATTGTCTGTTTGAGAGGCATATAATGAATAAATTAACAATGTGAAATAAGGCACACCTAGCTTGTTTTGGTTTTCTCCGTCTTTTGTGTTATTAGCTGACGTATGTTTTGACTGAATACATACTTTAAAACGTGTAACA
This sequence comes from Schistocerca serialis cubense, assembly GCF_023864345.2. Classification (NCBI taxonomy): domain Eukaryota; kingdom Metazoa; phylum Arthropoda; class Insecta; order Orthoptera; family Acrididae; genus Schistocerca; species Schistocerca serialis. Next base: position 715,529,021 of record NC_064638.1, read on the forward strand.
TATTTGTGGATATCATTGAGTAGTTGTCAAATGTTGTATGCTACTATATTCCTGGAGTCGACTTTTTGCAATCCAGGCCTTTTCTCACGTGGTTTTCCATCGATTTCATGCACAATATTTACGCAGTATTCGCCAGTTATTTTCACTTTAAAGAGCAATTAACAACAAGAATGTATTTTTCATGAAAGAAATACCAATACCATGGTATGATGTGTATTTGTAATGTACGACGTCCTCTTCAAGAAAAGGACGGCTACGTTGTATTTCAGCCCACCGTTTCTTAACTGTTTTTAACAATGGACCAGACTCATTATGAACTTTCATTTAGAATGAATTTGTGTTGGCTCTAGTTTGTCCAAAACTAAGAAATTCGTGACAACACGGTATTTTAATTTAACCATACGCATGACAGACATACAGCAGCACAACTTTAAGCATCCGTATAAGCGAAGTATTTCGCAGAGCCAGTCGCCGCTTGCTTCCGTTATTACGCAGAGTGTACCAATACCATACATACAAAATTCTGCAGTGAAAACTCTTCATATTAGTTTTGCTTATTAATGTCGCAAACTTCTTGGTTTGCATGTGTGTAAATCATCACTCATTAATATTGCTTCAATGAATCATGTTAAAATGCCATACTATGTAAAGAAAATAATAAAAGACAACTCGCATTTGAGACGTTAGTGGCAGAGATTTCCTACTACTGTACGTGTCCCAGAATGTAGTTTGCTTTGAAATGATAATGTAACGTCTTCTACTTATTGACGTCGAGAGAGTGCGCGTGTCGCTTATTCTCCTCTCTTCTCTTCACTAATGGCGCCATAAGAGGCTTCAATTAATGCGGTAATTGCCGCGCTCGCTCTAATTGAAATTTCAGCCGCATATCTCTCTGTTTGAATAGTGTCAGAGACGCAAACAGAACGGAGTGCCCTTTAAATTCTGCGCATTTTGTCCGCGTATTTTACGTCAAGCACACCGAAGATAATTATGACGTCTTTGGAAAACATATCATGCGATACTTAGTCGTAGTTTTATTTTTCTTTTCTAAAGAAAGGAAGAAAATTTACCGCAAATATGCTACAGTTTCATGACTCACCGCATGATCAGCATTAAATGTGTATTGCGTTTGATTAAAGTCAAAGATAGTATAGAAACAGAAAATAATAATTTAGTTCAGAGATGCCTGTTAATCTAAAAGACACTGATTTAGGGTGTCTTGTTGGGGTACGGGGGAATGAGGGAGGGGTGGAGTGAGATTTGTATGTAACGGTCAGCAGTTAATTTTTGTTAAACTTACAGTCAATTCTCCTCTTTACCACAATCTTTCTGGTACCCCTTCCACTTCTTAATGTTGCTGTATTTGGTCTCTAACTAGTTTGAACATGTAGCGGCAACATCATTGTGATAATGAAAGTGCTTTTTTAAAAATGATAGCGGCACTTTGTTCAATTAAAGCTAATGTTAATGTTAAAGCTGTTAATTACTCAGGTCCAAGGACAGATTTGTGCTCTGGTCGTTACAATCTTCGGACTAAGGAAGGTTTAGAGTTCAAGGTTTCATCGACGAAAAAGTCATTCAAGATTGAGAAGAGATCCTTCTGGAGAGGGCAGGGGCAGGAAGCGGACTGCTGAAGGAAGCATCCCAACAGTGGCTTGCTTAAATCAATGCAAGTACCGGTCGGGATGCTTCCTTCAACAGTCCGCTTCCTGTCTCTACCTTCTCCAGGAGAATCTGTGCCTTGATTTAAGCAAGCGACTGAAACTCTAAGGTAGAGATACCGATCTGTGATTTTACCTCTCCTCCTACAGTAAGATTCCTGTCCCTTAACCATTGCTCCTGCCTTTCTCCGTTATTAAAAACTTCAACTCCTTACATTTCTGCTTGCTTCGTAAACGAATCCCTGATTGATCTGAAAGGAGTAGCTTCCACCATAGGAATGGTATATCGTTAATTGTATCTTACACAAGTACAGTAGAAAATTATTATTTGCGTATTTTTTTGACTGGTGATGGTCGGTGATGGTCTGGTGTTTGAATAGACATTTTATCGTATCGAGTCAATAGTGTCGGCTCTGTTCGTTTCCTATGTTTTGTCAACGTGAGAAGAAGGAGATTTCTAGGATTTTGTTGCCATGTTAGTGATAGAGTGAAATCATTTCGCCCGCCGCTGTGGCCGAGCCGTTCTAAGCGTTTCAGTCCGGAACCGCGCTGCTGCTACGGTCGCTGGTTCGGATCCTGCCTCGGGCATGGATGTGTGTGATGTCCTTAGGTTAGTTAGGTTTAGGTAGCTCTAAGTCTAGGGGATTGATGACCTCAGATGTTAAGTCCCATAGTGCTTAGAGCCATTTGAACTACGTTGAAAGCTTTTCCTGATAACGTTGTCTTGCGTAGATAGTGGTACGGGGCATACAGGAATATTTGCATCACGCTTTCCTAGCAGGTGGTGAGAGCGCTTGGCGGGTAATTGTTTGAATAGGACCCAAGTCCGGATATTTAATAGTTCCCTTGGTACTGGAACAATATATAAAGCGATATATCTACAGTCCTCCGATTGTTGGGTGACAGTATTTGTAATTTACTGTAAATCTGATTATTAATACTTTTGTTACTAATTGTAAGTAATGTGGAAACAAAACTCAGTGCTAACTGCAGTTGTAGTAGTAGTGAAAACGAGTTGTGGACATCCACACACCTCGTGCGAAAAGTGGCATGTGGATGTTGTACGTATCGCCTGTGTCTTCGTACTGCACTTCGTCAGCACCGAAGTTAGTGGTAATCTACCGTGTCCTATTCAAACGAACACTCAGAAACCTACCTTAAGACATCTAGGAAAATCTTTTAGAAAACCTACACTTGGAAACCACACGGGTTCTTGAACCACCACCCTCCCAAATGCGAGTGTAGCTAGTATCATATCACCGTCCCATCTTGGTCGGTCCTCTTGGTGGAATCACCTCTGCACGTCGTAGAGGTTGTATCACATCGATAAGTACTAGTCAAAGACTTCCACTGGGTCACTGATGACATTACAGAGCCCTTCGTCGATGGTGGCGTTCAGTTTCTGAATTGGATTTAATGACGTCACGCAGTGCCATTACATGTGCATCATGTTACTGATCTTCATCACCGGTTGTGTTTACCATCCAGAATTCTATATGCGCAACTGTCCGCATCTTTTGGAATGTTTTTGATTGTCACTTCTCGCCCGAGAAGAAAGCAATGGATAGTGTTCATCCTGTGCCTGTTTGTGTATTCGCCTAAAGCACATCTAATTGTCTTCATAGACTGCGGTCTGTCAGAGTGTAAGAGATCTTTCACTAGACATCGTCAATCATTTGTGAACAGCGGCGCGACGATTCTTGCAACATCTGGCAATGGAATGATCGTGCTCATGGAATCGAGGAGACGTCTCATTTCACCTTCTCCCACGACAGACGGTCGTTTTTCACGGAGATCTTTGCTATGGGAATTTGGAGCTTGTAAACCTTACTCTTAATACTGTATTATTAAGGAGGTAGTATCGTTATGGAACAGATATGACAAAGGCTGGGTTTTGAACGACTCATAGACACTTGGAAACAGATGTTTCGATTCGAAATAGTTCACGGGTGATGCACCGGATGTCAGTGACCAATGATGGCAAAGTGGTCGTTTGCCGAAAAAAATGTTCAAATGTGTGTGAAATCTTATGGGACTTACCTGTTAGGGTCATCAGCCCCTAAGCTTACACACTACTTAACCTAAATTATCCTAAGCACAAAGAAACACACCCATGCCCGAGGGAGGAATCGAACCTCCGCCGGGACCAGACGCACAGTCTATGACTGCAGCGCCCGAGACCGTTCGGCTAATCCCGAGCGGCTACGTTTGCTGAAATGTTCTGCCCGTTAAGCTTTGACATTACGCAGTTCATCCGTGAACTATTTCGACATGAATTACACAGGCAAAAGCTTAACAATCACAGACGTTTTGTCGTTGTCACCAAGCGAGGTTTTGCAGTGCTTAGTATAATGACCTAACATTCCGCCCGGAGGCTGTTCAAATCCTCGTCAGCCCATTCATATTTAGATTTTCCTCTGTAGATCAAGTCTAATGTCGGAAAGGTTGCTTTGAAGACTGCAAAGCCTTTTCGCTACCGCATCATTGCCCAATCAGAAACTGTGCTCCCTCTAATGACACCCGTCGACGTGACGTTAAGCCTCAATATTCTTTCAGGTTATTGAAGTTAAAATAGCTTTTGTATCACTCGTGATCAGACAGGCGACAGCGTCTTGAATTCAGACCGATATAGTCACCTGTGTGTGCTCGCCCAAATGTAAACTATGTCCTCTGCAGCCATGTGCTATTCAGCAGCACCTCGGTATCTCTTTTCTCTTTTGGTCTTATTTGATTCGGCCTGTTAGTCTCGTGGGAACATCGTGGAATTCGATCAGAAGTCTAAAGACCATAGCAGAGTATCTGAACAGCAAATAGAACGATGAGAACCGAGTAACACATTCTAACTGCAGATCTGAATGAGGAAAGACAACTCTCCTTACCTGATGGTTGCGAGCAGGCACTCCAAACATTCAGGAGCGTATCAGCGTAGCGAGAATATTTTCTCTCAGCTAAAGGACTGTCTCTAAAGTTTCGTGGAGGGAAATGCTAATTAAATTTCTAACAGTTCTCTCTCTCTCTCTCTCTCTCTCTGTTGCGACCACGAATTTAATTAGCGTGGAAGCTACTCGCTGACAGTGAAACAGCAAAGCTCTCTGTTGCTTTCTGTGGCAGCAAGTGCGAGTACTGATTATTTTTAAAGCCGAGGTGGCTGCCGGTCGCGGTCTAATTCCTTAATTGAAACGCCCACTGCCGTTTCGGTCTTTACCTCACAGTGGCTTTCGCCGTGATTGAAGTCCTTGTTCTAGTGGCCGTCTATATCGGTTATCAATTGGGGCCGACCTTTTCAGAGACCAATGGATCACAACGGTAGTAGTTCACTTCAAATACGGCCAATACTTACATTTACTACGCTCTCAACTCTCCGCAGTGCATGGTACGATGACTTGCATAATAGATCATTGCACATCGGACAAAAAGTTGGCACCAGCAGGAGACATCACATTAATCCCCTGTAAGACTGCCTCTAGCGTTGATAATGACCTTACATCTTCGAGGAAAAGAGTTCTTAAACTTTTTTCAGGCGCGCTGTATCCACCTGAAGCCACTCGTTGATGAAGTACCAAACTGCGGGTATGTTGATAGCCACGTTACACCCGCTGTTCCAAATAGTGCCAGATATTTTATATGAGCTTAACAGCAGGCGATATAGCAGCTAGTCGAGGGGCGTTAGAATGCCTGAGTCTTCGTCAAACGAAGGAAGGTGACCATGCAGCACTGTGAACACGGCTCTCGTGACCTGGGAAGACGGAAGTGTTCACAGTAGGCTGATTATGAAGATGTTGAAGAAAGAGCAACACTTAGTCACAGATAACGTTGAAATAAATATTGTGGTTAAATTTCACGGTAATCAAAATGAATCGACCCAAGTCATGCTACGCAGAACACTCGCGAAGCATCACAGAACCACCTTTGGCCTGAATTGAAGCCTCCGTACACCGCAAGTTAATCGCCTCTTTGGGCCGTTGATGCACTGTACGGCTTCCATCATTTGAAAAGAAGGACAGTGGCAACACACTGAACCATACTACAACGGCCAGTCAGTACTGTCGAGTTTCTGTGTTGTCTGGCCCAGCGAAGACATGCAGCTTATGTACCGCTGTGAGTAATGACCTTCTGCAAGGTAGCCAACTCCAACTGTCCATTGCATGCAGTCTCCTTCGCAGCGTTAGCTCAGAAACTGCCGAGATGAGTCAACCTTCACTGACACTACAAATTCCAGTTGCGTTTGAAACGGATTGTCTGCTATCCTTTTAGTTTACGATCACTGTTCTCGCGCCGTGTTATATGACTGCGAGTGGTATACGATTTCTTGAAAACGTATTGGACAGTTCTCGTTGATACACTGTCGAGTGACATTAATGCGACCAACTGTCAAAAGCCTGTATATCCACCTTTTTCAGTGCCGATCGCTGCGAGACGCGCAGCAAGTGTCAGAGAGGTTCTGGGAGGTACTGACACGGTCGTGGAGCCGTGTCGACGCCATTGCCATGGCCAGCTGAGCCACGTTTCTCGATTGAGAATCCTTAGCGTGAACAGCCCGATCGAAGTTGTTCCATTGATTCTTGATTGGGCTTAAATCCATGTAGTTTGGTGCCGAGGGAGTACGATATACTGACCCCGGTGCTCTTCGAACCCCAACACGTACGCTACAAGCTGTGTGACACGTTGCAGTGTATTGATCGTAGATGACATCGCGCCCAGGAAAACTAAACTGCCTGTTGGGGTGTACACCATCCTCAAGGATAGATGCATGCTTTCGTTCATCCATTGTGCCTTCCAGAATAACAATACTACTCAGGGAGTGCCACGAGGACATTCCCCATACCGTAACGCTTCCTTCTCCGGCCAGCACCCTTCCGACTACTGTTGCTGGGTGTTTTCTTTCAGACGTTTCACGCTGTAGACGCCAACGACCATCTGTTCGATGTAGCATAAAAGAAAGGGCACTTGCCGCTACTCAGTAGCCATCCAGTTGCGGCATTGGCGTGCAAACTCCAGCCTTCGTCGCCGATGAACAGCAATCAGCATGAGTGCATGAACCAAGCGCCTGCTGCGGACGCACACACGCAGCAACGTTCGCTGAACGGTCGTTGAGAAGAGTGTTGGTAGCTCCTTGGTTTATCTGGATGATCATTTGCTTAGCGATTGCGCACCTGTTCGCCCTACACATCTCCACAGCTGTCGTTTACTCCTGTCGTCTGTGGCCAGTGGTGCATGACAGATGTCTCGGCACTGGTTTTGGGTAGTGCCATTTTGTCATGCGCGGTGTAGTTTAACCACCGCGGGACGCTAAAGGACTTGGCTGTTTCGGGAATGCTTGTTGCACCCTTGGCTGGAAAGCCAATGATCATGCCCTTTTGGACGTAAGATAAATCGCTTCGTTTGCGCATGACTGTTTTTCGCGTCCTCCACAACAACATTTATATACCCTCCACTGCTAGTGCTGCTACCTGCCGTCTGTGAGTGGTTATTGCACGTTGATGCCGAACATCGACGGTGGTCACATTGATGTTATTAGATTCTGTGTAACAACAAATCCGGTAATTTCGTTCACAGTGTGGTCAAGTGACCCCGTAGGACCACAGCTCCTGTTTGCCTTTTTGTCACGTCTTCATGTGGAGTCCTCTTACTGTGCTGTTTGCATACAATTGACAAGCACACACGTTCACCACGTAACAGCCATGACTTGATATGAATGACAGCATGACCACTTGGTTCCAGTACTCTACCATCAAGAGCTCTTAAAAAAGAGAGCTGCGAACGTAGCGAACAGTTTTATAGTACTAACAACCCGATTGTACGTAGAGGCGATAAAAGTCCTTGCATTCCTCCTAATGTGGTGTCTGAACTCGTTTTGCTCGGCATAGTGCAGCAGCTCGACGTGACACGGACTCAACAAGTCTGTGGAAGTCCCCTGGAGGAATATTGAGCCATACTACCTCTCTAGCCGCCCGTAATTGCGAAAATTCCGGTGCAAGATTTTTTGCACGAACCGGTCTCTCGATTATGTCCCATAAACTTTCCGTGGGATCTGTGTCTGGCGATCTGTGTGGCCAAATCAATCGCCCGAATTGTCCTGACCGTGCTTCAAACCAATCACAAACAATTGCGGCCCAGTAAGATAGTGCATTGTCATCCATGAAAACACCACCGTTGTTTGGGAACATGAAGTCAATGAACGGCTGCTAATGGTCTCCAAGTAGCCGAACATAACCAGCACCCAGTCTATTGCATGTTGACACAGCCTACACCGTTATTGAGCCATCACCAGCTTGCACAGTGCCTTGTTTACAACTTGTGACCATGGCTTCATGGTTTCTGCGCCACATTCGAACCCTACCATCAGCTCTTACCAACTGAAACCGGACTAATCTGACGAGGTTACGATTTTCCAGTCGTCTACGGTCCAACTGTTACGGTCACGAGCCCAGGAGAGGCCCTGCAGGTGATGTGCTGTAGCAAAGGCAATCGTGTCTATCTTCTGCTGCAATAGCCGATTAATGCCTAATTTCACTGCGCTGTCGTAACGGGTACGTTCGTCGTACGTGCTACTTGATTTCTGCGGTTGTTTCACGCAGTGTTGTTTGTCTGATAGCACTGACTATTCTACGCAAACGCAACTGCTCTCGGTCGGACAAGGCCGTCGGCCACTGCGTTGTCCGTGGTGAGAGGTAATATCTGAGATGTGATATTCTCGGCACACTCTTGACACTGTGGATCTCGGAATATTGAATTCCCTAACGATATCCGAAATGAAGTGTCCCTTGCGTCTTGCTCCAACTACCATTTAGCGTTCAGTTAATTCTCGTCGTGTTCCCATACTGCCTTCGGAAATCTTTTCACATCAGTCGGCTGAGCGCAGATGACATTTCCCCCAATGCACTGCACTTTTATAGCCTGTGTACGCGATACTCAGCTCGTGGTCTTACGGTATCGTTCTCGAGTTCCCTGGTTCGATTCCCGGCGGGGGTCAGGGATTTTTCCTGTCTCGGGAAGACTGGGTGTTGTTGTGTCGTCTTCATCGTCATCATTCATCCCCATTACGGTCGGAGGAAGGCAATGGCAAACCACCTCCGCTAGGACCTTGCCTAGTAAGCGGTGCGTGTCTTCTGCATCGTCCCCTACGCTCCTCGGAGTATGGGACATCATCATCATCATCATCATCATCATCATCACGCGATACTACCCCCACCTGTATATGTGAATATCGCTGTCGCATTAGTTTTTCAACTTCGGTGTATATCAGGTGTCTGCTCATCGTGTAAGGAACACGTGTTTAATTATAAGCTGCGCATCTACACAGGAAACGCTCAGTTATGAGCAGCATGTGTGCGGGACTAGGGTAGCGAGAGTCAGTTTGCGGCGCGCGGCGGAGCCCTCTGCGCCGCGCAGCGCGGGCTTGGCTGGCCGGCGGCTGTTTGCAGAGCGGGGGAGGCGCGCAGCGACTGTGCCCTGCCGTGTAAGACAGGCAGAGGCGCAGGAGGCGGCTGCGGCGGCGCTGGTGGCGGGCGGTTTTAATCACGCGCGCCGCCATACAAATCCGCGGCTCCCGCCCGCCACCCCCGCCCTCGGCGCTGGCTGCGCGGCACTGCGCGAGCTCGAGATTGTGTTTACCCAGCCCCGTCTCCCAGGTGGAGTAGCAGACTGCCTGTCAGCGCTCACTGCTGGCCCAGCACTTGCCGACACTTTCAGAAACTTGCCAGGCTTGCACTGCTCGTTCCCACCTTCTGTCTGTTTTTAGTTCTACGAGGCTTATTCTAAATGTAACAGCCGTTTGATCGTAAAAATTAATATCCGTTAGGAAAAAAAAAATTAGTTTCCTACGTATCTGCACGTTTAAGACAGATAGAGCTGAGCCTCTGTCGACAAGAGACCCCGATCGGCGCTTGTACGAGGGACGTTCAATACCTAATGTAACACTTTTTTTTCACGGCCATTGTCAGCTAGAATGCGGAATTTAATGTGGGACATCGTCAATATTCCTGCTACAGCCTCCGTCCTGTCATGGAGTTCCGACAGACGGCGGTGCTAAACGTCTATAACGGAGATGCGTTCCAAGCAGAGAGCTCTCACTGAATCTCTTTTGGTGGAAAAGCAGGGCATCACAGATATTCGTAGGTGCTTGCAGAATATCTGCGGAAATCTGGCAATGAACAAAAGCATGGTGAGCCGTTGGGAGAGACGCCTGTCGTCATCGCAGCAATGTCGCGCAAACCTGTCCGATCTCCAGCGTGCCAGCCGACCCACGCAGCTGTGATCCCTCCAATCTGCGGAGATCTGGCAGTGAACAAAAGCACGGTGAGCCGTCGGGACAGACGTCTGTCGTCATCGTAGCAAGGTCGCTCAAACCTGTCCGATCTCCAGCGTGCCAGCCGGGCCACACAGCTGTGATCCCTCCGATGTTAGAACATGCGGACAATCTCATTCGATGTGATCGACAGATCACAGACAGACACCTGCTGCACAACTGGACGTCTCTGTTGTCAGTGCTGACACAGTTGGCCATCACTGGGTATTGAAGGTGTGTGCCTGCTGTGTTCAAATGATTCAAATGGCTCTGAGCACTATGGGACTTAACATCTATGGTCATCAGTCCCCTAGAACTTAGAACTACTTAAACTTAACTAACCTAAGGACATCACACAACACCCAGTTGCTGTGTTCCTCGCCGCCTAGCACAGTACCATAAAGAACAGTGAAGGAGCATCTGTGCAGCGTTGCTTGAATGTTAAGAGGCTGATTGTGACAATTTTTTCTTTTTGTCGAAGATCGTCACATGGAATGAAACATGGGTTCATCACTTCGAACCCGAAACAAAACGGCAATCCACGGAGTGGCGCCACACCACCACTCCTCAGAAGAAAAACTTCAAAGCCGCCTCCTCAGCTGGTAAAGTCATAGCGACGATGTTCTGAGACTCTGAAGGGGTTATTCTGTTTAATTTCCTCCCTCATGGTCCAACGATCAACTCTGAAGTGTACTGTGATACCCTTAGGAAAGTGATAAACTATTTCAGTGTCTTGCACGCCACAAGAGTGCAAACGAATTTCTCGTTCTCCATGGCAAGGCAACGCGTCACACAAGTCTGCACACCCGAGAGGACCTCACAGAACTTCGTTGGACTGGTCCTCCGCATCCACTCTACACCTCGGTCTCGCACCTTCCGACTTCCATCCGTTTGGCCCAATGAACGATGCACTCTGCGGGAAGCTGTACCTACGTGATGGAAGGTTGTTGATACAACAAGACGTTTTTCCGATGTCGATCAGCAGTGTGGTACAATGCTTTCATACAGGCCCTCCCAGTAAGATGGGGCAAGTCCGTCATATTGAAGGAAGATTTTGTTTAAAAGTAGGTTTTGTAGCCAAAAGATGGTTCAAATGGCTCTGAGCACTATGGGACTCAACATCTTAGGTCATAAGTCCCCTAGAACTTAGAACTACTTAAACCTAACTAACCTAAGGACATCACACACACCCATGCCCGAGGCAGGATTCGAACCTGCGACCGTAGTAGTCCCGCGGATCCGGACTGCAGCGCCAGAACCGCTAGACCACCGCGGCCGGCTGTAGCCAAAAGAGTGGGGAGTAATATGGCGTATAGGAGTCCTGAATAAAACCAAGCTTCTTACCGAAAAAAAGAGTTGCATTACTTATTGGCCGCCCCACGTGTTTTCCGTACACTTGGTCACAAAAAACGACTACATACAATTTGAAAATTTTGGAGGGATGTCAGCGGACTGTAGCGCTTAGTGTGTTTACTAAGCACAAAATCGGGTTTTAATCAGTGTGCACTGTATACTTCCGCCGTCTTTAGTATGGATAGGGACTGTGATTGCTGTGTTCGGATGCAAGCTGAATTGGTGACCCGTGGCTCACACTCCAGGCATTGCTGGCTTTAGAAATGTAGCTTCAGGCCGTTGCCAATGACCGTCACTGGAGAGAGAGAGAGAGAGAGAGAGAGAGAGAGAGAGAGAGAGAGAGAGAGAGAGAGAGAGTGACCGGGTGGGGGGGACGACTCGGACCCAAAAGACGAGGTGCACGTCCCACGTGTCCCCCGATCGGTCCACCAAAGTGACCACCCCTGGTGTTGCCCGTACTCAAGTTGATCTCTCATCTTTTTCGAGTGGGAGATAGTTTCAGCGTGTGGCAGGCACTGAAACATTTTCCGGGGACAGATCGAAAGGCCTCAGCATTTGCCTGACAAACTGATTTCAGCTCTGGCTATAACTGACAAAAATCCTGAGCCAGATGCAGTAGCTTTTCCTGTTTCAGGGGAAGTATCTCAGCCTGCAAGATTCGAACAGTCACAGAACGTGTGATTACTGGTAGTCGGGAGCTCTAATACGAGGTTGGAACTTTAATAGTGGAAACTATTTATTTACAGCTCGTACAAAATAGATACGTGTTTCAAAGTTTTACTAACCTTCAGCGTAGTCACCAGCAGTGTGTGTAACCCGTTGCCAGCGATGTGGAAGTCGTTGGATACTCTTAGTAGTGTCAATTGTGTTGACAGTTCGAGCGGTGCGGTCTGTTGCCCGACGAATTTGTAGAGTTCTGAAGCGAATGCCGTGAAGTGTTTCCTTCAGTTAGGAAGTCGAGTTGAACTTACGAGGGCTTATGTCAGGGGAGTGCAGTAGGTGGTATAGCACTTAGCAGCCCCATCAGTCAAACAAATCAGTAACAGCTTGCACTGTACGTGCTTGAGCATTGTCCTTCAAAATGATGGTCAGGTCCTGCAGAAAGTGTCATCACTTCTGTCTCTATGCTGTTCATTTTTGGAACACAACCTACGACCAGCTTAGAGGCAGAAGTGATGACCCTTTCAGCAGGACCTGACCATCATTTTGAAGGACAATGCTCAAGCAGGTACAGTTCAAGCTGTTACTGATTTGTGTGACTGATGAGGCTGCTAAGTGCTATACCACCTACTGCACTCCCCTCACATAAGCCCTCGTTAAGTTCAACACATCCTAGATGTGGAACGGTTCCTTCTGGATGCCATGCAGAGCACAAGGAGCAGCCAACCGTAGGGCATGAAGAGCGCAAGGAGCAGCCAACAGTGGCTCATATCAGCACTAATTATTTGATAGGTTCGAAGAGATTCTCTTTGTGTTCCAGCGGCTGTCTGAATTGGTATAGAATGCCAGCCTTGCTTGCGAGATGAGGAGATGCAGAAGATGCAGAGGATCAGACCCTTCGACGGCTGTGTAGGCTGCAGATTCCTCGACTTGCGGCATAAGATCGTGCAGTATCGATTTCCGCTAAGCGCGTCAGGGGTCTTTTACAGACAGGAACCTCTACACGGGTAACGGAGGTTGTGTGGAGTGGACTGGTCGGTCTTTTATGTTAGAGGTTCTTCGGAAAGAACGAAGAGGGCTTCAGTCTCAAAGGGTGCAGGTCGTATACAGGACGAGGGTAGACGTAGGAACCATATTTGTTATAGTTCTTCATTTATCATAGCTATGTTGGAGAAATAACCAGAGACCCAAGCGCTAATAGAAAGCACTAAAGCACAAATCGTTATAGCTACTGAAAGCTGGGCAAGGCGCAAAGAAGTTAAGCCGTCATTTTTGCAAATGAACTACCGGTGTTAAGAAAGTATAAATTCAATATAGCTCGTGGTGGCGTCTTTGTTACATCAGAAGTAGTCTTGTAGCGAAATTCAAGTATATAATTCATATGAGGTAGTATGGGTGAGGCTGTACTTGACAAATGGTTTAATGTAAACCGGTATTAGTTAATGATTGGTTCCTTTTGTTGACCCCCAGCTCCGACTCTGATGATACAGTTGTACTGAAAAGTTAAGTATTGTCAATCTACTGTATTGAAATAAAAACTATTAAGGTGATTTGCTTGAATTGTTGTATAGCATTCCGAGAACGCAGCATCCTTTAGGCACGCTGTACGAGACGCGTGGGCAGGACCACACAGTAATGTTACCGATGATGATAGCGGAATTACTAAATACGGTTTTTCGAAATTTCTTTGCGAAAGAAGACGAACTAAATACTCCACAATTCGAATTAAGAACAACTGCCAATATGTGTAACTTAGAAGTAGATATCGTCGTGTAGCAAAGCAACTCAAATCATTTAACAAAGGCAAGTAGTCAGGTCCAGAATGTACACCAGTTAGGCTCCTTTCACAGTATGCTGATATAATAGCTCAATACCTAGCAATCATATACAACCGTTCGCTCGACGAAAGATCTGTACCTAAAGATAGGAAAGCTGCACAGGTCACAGCAATACTCGAGAAAGAAAATACGAGTAATCCAATGAATTACATATCCATATGACTGACGTCAATTTCCAGTCGAGTTTTATGACATATAAAATGTTCGAACATTATGAATTACCCCGAAGAGAACAATCTATTGACACACAGAAGGCACGGTTTCAGAAAATGTCGCTCTTTATTATCATGAAGCAATGATTGGCATCTACAGGGGATCCCAAATAGTGTATTCCTTATTCTGGATTACCAGAAGGCTTATGCCACAGTTACTCACAAGCAGCTCCTATTCAAACTGTGTGCCTTTGAAGCATCCTCTCAGTCATGCGACTGTTCTAGTGATTTCCTGTGACAAAGATCACAGTTCGTAGGAACTGACGGAGAATCATCGAATACAGCGGAAGTGATACGTCGCGTTCTCAGGGAAGTGTTACAGGTCCTCTGCTGTTCCTAATCTAAATAAGCGTTATTGAAGCAATCTGAGCAGCCAAATTAGACTGTTTTCAGATGACGCTGTCATTTACCGTCTAGTAAACTCACCAGAGCATCAAAACCAATTGCAAAATTATTTACAGAAGACATCTGCTTGCTGTGAAAAGTGGCGATTGACCCTAAATAATAAAAAGTGTGAGGTCATGCACAGAGTACTAAAAGGAACCTGTTAAATTTCAGTTGCACGATACATCACACAAATCTAAAGACTGTCAACAAAGTACCTAGGGATTACAATTGAGAACGACTTGAATTGGAGCGACCACATAGATAATGTTGTGGGGAAGACGAATCAAACAGAGTGTTTCGTTGGTAGGACACTTACAATATGTATCAGATCCACTTAAGAGACTGTCTACACTAAGCTTGCTCAGTATCGTATCTTTACCTGATACGAGTGAGGGGGGGATAGTTCGGAGAAAGGCAGCTGGTTTTGTAGTATCGCAAATAGGGTAGAGAGTGTCAGGATTATGATGCGTGTGTTGGGGTGACAACAAAGGCGTTTTACGTTCGACGAGGTATCTTCGCTAATTTCAATCACCGACTTTCTCCTCCGATTGCGGAAATATTTTGTTGTCGTCCACCTACATAGAGAGGAATGTTCATCGTAATACGAGTAAAATAAGAGAAATTAGACATATCACTGGAAGATTTAAGTGTTCCTTTCTCCAGCGCATTGTTAAAGAGCCGAAAGGTAGAGGAAAAATAGTGTGAATGTGGTTCGACGAACGCTCTACCGGGCACTTACGGGGAGTACGTGCATCCTACACCTTCGGTGTTAAATTTGCAATGTTGATGACCTATTTATCTCGGAACGTCTGACAGATAGAGATCTAAAACGTTTGGGAAGCATAGTTTACTCTATTACTGAACCAGAATCACAATATACAGATAAATAATTAGTTGGCTACGATAATTTAAAAAAATTATGTTCAGTAAATCCACTTTTGTTGCTATAAGTAAATAACCATTATAGGTAGAAATGTTTTGGTGGTTCAGCAGCAGTATACTAAGAGATAGTATATTATGAAATTAGATACACCTGTTTGTAATAATTCCTGAAATACTGGTCAAACATTAAAAAAAGATCATTTTCAGAAAATCAAGTTTAAACGTTTCGTTTGATATTAACTCACATAAGGATGCATACCAACTCCTAGAAACAGCCAGGCCCGTAATCACCATTATCAGGATCCTGATTTTATTCGCCCTGTGAACCTACAAGCTTCTTTCTTTTCCTGCCTCTTGCTTCGTTAATCATTTCGTCTGCTGCTCACTGGGCTTTCATTATCCTATATCGATCCATTCGTTGGAACGCTTGCAATGTATTGGTTCCTGAAGTGATACCAAGTTGCTCTAGTACCGGAATTTTCTTCTATTGCCATCATTAAACCTTATCATAGCGTCGCAAACACCCATGCATATAGTTTTCATTCATACAAAGACATTTTTTGGTATGTGGGTCCAAATGACATTGTTGAAAGACTCATTCAGGTTTTGCGTTCGACAATAGAGACATTTGTCAAGAAGGTCAGGATTAGCTATCTATCTATGTATTCGTTTAATAGCTTCCATCAATGCAGATGGTATACTATTTTTGTGTTTAAATTGTTCTTCTGCACCCGCTGCCTGAGCTTTGCGGTGCTTGTACCATCAATCAGCACCCTTGTAGGCTATGTGTATTGTTTTTTATTGCCATTTCATAATATGGCTGAAGTTCATCAGTGTTTTTGTTTGTAAATCTTCCTTTACGATTTAGAGCCTCCACATAGTTCATGTGCAATACCGCCGTTTCTCTTTACACACTGCATCCAACCTCTTAACACGAACATTAACATGAATTCGAGGAATAAATAGATGAAAACCACAGGCTTCTAGATTGAATAGTTTCGGAAATGGAGATACTTGAGGACGTCAATGAAGAATGACTGGACCTTTTCATACTTTCGCTTATAAATTTGAAATAATGAAAACTACACTACCCATTGGAATTAATCGAGAAAATATGCATAAAATTATTGAGGTGAGATCAAATATTATTAAGGTATAGTAATCGGAAAATGTCACTTTTTGACCAATTTCACCATACATTCAACCCTTTTTAAATGTGAATTGGAGAACAGTTACGTACATGTTGTTTATTGTTGCGTTCTGTTGGATGGTGATTGTTAATGTCGCTGGCCGCAACTTCCGTGAACTATAAAAGGCACACTAAAGCTAGGTCCTTTTGCAAGGGATGCTAGGGGCGTCAGCACGCGATCGCTGCCTAGTTTTATGGCCTGCAGCTGAGGATTGTTGGACGGGAAGAAGAGGAAAAGTGTAGGAGAAGCAGGCCCCGCCTTTTTCTCGCAGACCAAGCAGCGTGTTACAATCAATAACAAGTTCACAGTTCCAGCTAAATTCTACGTCGTGTTGTATTTTTGACAGCTAATGTTGTCAACGTGTGGAAACATTCCGTACCTGTCCGAAGTGATTTGACATCTACTGGTTCCTTCGGCTCCAAAAAGGGCCAAGTTACATCATGCATGTAGCAATTTTGTTTCGCATCTATTCTGTAAAAGATGACATTACTTTGGTTGTCAGTTATTGTACGTGTTAGCTATTATTATTTTTTTAAATGTCGTCAGTTCCACAAGATTAGGGGCGTGAAAAAACGAAGTGCTGCAGAAAATAGCAGTAACATTAAGCGCCAGATGGAATTTTTCTGTCATTTAATGGAACTGTTAACGTCGGTGGTGGTAGAGTTAGGAGTGGATACCTTTCTACCCCACTGGATACAAATACACTGACGGATAAAACATCGCAACACCAAAACATAATCAATGTAGAGTAATATTTCGGGAATAAATTTGCCTAGGTAACGTATTCGAGTGATTAACATCGGCCAGCCTGAGTGGCCGAGCGGTTCTAGGCACTACAGTCTGTAAACGCGCGACCTCAGAAGTTGAGTCCCATAGTGCTCAGAGCCCTTTGAACCATTTTTGATTAATATCGCAAGCTCTCAGTTTAATGTCAGCGAGAGACATGCCATTGCAAATGTGAAATGCTGGTACATTAATAACCGGTGTAACTGTCAGAAAGTTGAATGGAAGCATACAAACGTGCGTGCATTGTGGTGTGCATGAGGCGAATTTTAGATTGTGGGATGGAGTTCCGTGCCTGTTGCACTTGATCGGTCAATTCGGGGACTGTTAATGATATTTGTGGATGTCGTTGGAGTCGTCGTCCAGTGAGCTTCCATATGTGTTCGATTGGAGAACGATCTGGTGATCGAGCTGGCCAAGGCAACATGGCGATACTCAATAGAATATGTTGGGTTATAACAGCGGTGTGTGGGCGAGCGTTATCCTGTTGGAAAACACCTCCTGTAATGCTGTTCATGAATGGCAGCACGACAAGTAGAATCACAAGTAGATGTACAGATTTACAGTCAGGGTGCGTGGGATAACCACTAGAGTGTTCCTGCTGTTCCATGAAGTAGCAACCCAGACGATAACTCCAGGCGAAGGTCCGGTGTGTCCAGCACAGAGACAGGTTGGTTGCAGGCCCTCAACTGGCCTGCTCCTAACCAACATACAGCCTTTACTGGCACCAGGGCATAGCCAGCTTCCATCAGAATACACAACAGACCTCCCCTCCAACCTCCCCTGCTATCGAATGGCACCACTGAAGTCGCGAATAGCGATGGATTGGGGTCGGTGGAATGGACACTACAGGTCGTCTGATTCGGAGCTGTACTTGAAGTAACACAATGGTGCCAACTGCTGCTGCAGACGCAGTACGATGCGCCAGGGCCATACACCGAACACAATGGCCTTATCTCTCGGTAGTGCCACGTGGCTGTCCGGAGCCAGGATTTCTTGCGGCCGAACATTCTCTTGACCATCATTGCCAGCAGTTATGTACAATGGCTACGTTCCTGCCAAGTCTTTCGGCAATATCGCAGAAGAAACGTGCAGCTTCTTCTAGTCCTGTTACACCGCCTCTTTCAAACTCAGTAAGGGGTTGAAAAAGGCGTTTCTGTCGCCTTGAAGGCATTCTTGACTAACATCAGCTCACCACGTCCAATTCCAAAGGTAAGTATCGCTCACGACATCACATCGTGTATTTAAAGCAAACCTAATTTGCATCCTCATGGTGGCGCTACTAGCGCCACTCATATGCGTCTGGCGCAAAATTTAAATTGACATCTTCTTTCAGTTGTAGAAACACACCTACCAACTTTTGTTCATGTAGCAAAACTCTTTCTTGGTGTTCCGATTTTTTCCGTCAGTGTATAAATTTTACTTTACGCACACGATAGGCGAATGTTAGAAGTAAAGTTCAAACAGGTGCTTTACATGTTCACGAAAGGTATAAGCCGGGAGAAGACGATGCGCGTCTCCACTCTGGAAGTTGCAAGCCAGTGAATTCCAGAACAGTTGCCAAGTCCCGTTTGTATCCCAATCGATCAACAGAATAATAAACTGAAGAACCAAAGAAACTGGTACACTAGCCTAATATCGTGTGGAGTCCCCAAGAGCACACAGAAGCGCTACAACACGGCGTGGAATGGACTAATGTCTGAAGTAGTGCTGAAGGGAACTGACGCCATGAAGTCTGCAGGGCTGTCCATAAATCTCTAAGAGTACGAGAGGGTGCAGATTTCTTCTGAACAGCGCGTTGCAAGGTATCCCAGATATGCTCAATAATGTTCATGCCTGGGGAGTTTGGTGGCCAGCAGAAGTGTTTAAGCTCAGAAGCGTATTCCTGTAGCCACTTCGTAGCAATTCTGGACGTGTAGGGTCTCACATTGTCCTGCTGGGGTCGCAGGTTCGAATCCTGCCTCGGGCATGGATGTGTGTGATGTCCTTAGGTTAGTTAGGTTTAAGTAGTTCTAAGTTCTAGGGGACTGATGACCATAGATGTTAAGTCCCATGGTCCTCAGAGCCATTTGAACCATTTTTGTCCTGCTGGAACTGCCCAAGCCCGTCGGACTGCACTACGCACATGAATGGACGCAGGTGATCAGACAGGATGCTTACGTACGTGTCATCTGTCAGGGTCGCATCTAGAAGTACCAGGAGTCCCATATCACTCCAACTGCACGCGCCCAACGGCATTACAGAGCATCCACCAGCTTGAACAGTCCCCTGCTGACATGCAGGGTCCATAAATTCAAGAGGTTGTCTCCATACCCGTACATGTCAATCCGCTCGATAAAATTTGAAACGTGACTCATCCGACCAGAACAACATGTTTCCACTCATCTAGAGCCCAATGTCGGTGTTGATGGGCCCAGGCTAGGCGTAAAGATTTGTGTCGTGTAATGACCAGGGATACACGAGTGGGCCTTCGGCTCCGAAAGTCCATATGGATGATGTTTCGTTGAATGAGTCGCACGCTGACACTTGTTGATGGCTCAGAATTGAAATCTGCAGCAATTTGCGGAAGGGTTGCACTTCTGTCACGTTGAACGATTCTCTTCAGTCGTCGTTGGTCCCGTTCTTGCAGGATCTTCTTCCGGGCGCAGCGACGTCGGAAATTTGACGTTTTGCCGGGTTCCTGATATTGACGGTACACTCGTGAAATGGTGGTACGGGAAAATCCCCACTTCATCACTACCTCACAGATGCTGTGTCCCATCGCTCGTGCATCGACTATAACACCACATTCAAACTCACTCAAATCTTGATAACCCCCAGTGTAGCAGCAGTAACCGATCTAACAACTGCGCTAGACAGTTGTCTTATATAGCCTTTGCCGACCGCAGCGCCGTATTCTTCCTTTTTACATATCTCTGTATTTGAATATACTTGCCTATACCTGTTTCTTTGGCGCTTCAGTGTATAATATCGCATAATGAGGTGATTCCTTTGAAGGACGCGCTTTTGATTTCCTGGTCGCGGCGTGTGTTTATTTAAACAGGCCGAGAAAGCGAAGGGTTTGCCTATCTAAGTCTCACCAAGGAAGGCGACGCAGTGTTTAGCGCACTGCACTCGCATCCGGGGGACGACGGTTCAAATCCGCTTCTGGCCGTGTTGATTTAGGTTTTCCATAATTTACATAAATCGCTTCAGGCAAATTCCGGGATGGTCCTCTGAAAGGGCACGGCAGACACCCTTCCCTATCCTTCCCTATTCCACTTGGACCGATGACCTCGCTGTTTCGTCCTCTGCCCCAGATAAACCAACCAACCCGCCATCTAAGTCGCGCCTCATGCCGTGCCGTCGCGATGCTCTATGTCCATCCTGCGACGATCACTACCGACTAGTCGATCACACCTCTACATCGCTGTCCGCTGGTCGGATACGCTCTTCGCTACTTGACGGAGATACAGTACAAACGACATTGTTACTGAGGCATTAAAGACGGGGACTTGAGAAGGTAGCATGGAGCTTCCAACATTTGGAAACAGGGAAAAAAAGGAGTCGGTGACAAGAGGATCGCGAAAAGTGTCAGGAAAGTTGAAACCAAAGCAAGGTTGGTTGGGGAGCGGGAGTGGCGCCAATATGTATCTGGCCTATGGCACCACCACCTGTAAATGCGGTCCTATAAATGTACTCCACTTTCCCATTTAATCGCCACAATTTTTAAGCACATGTTGTAACTTTGTTGTAGCTTCTCCAATTCGTCTGCATTGATCTTTGCCTTTCAATTCAACCAGCTGACGACAGTGGTGTTATTTTCAAACCGTTTTCCACAAATTCTTGTTTTGAGTTGTAGGTGTAACGCTCAGCCAGGCTGAGTCTCTTGGCGTGCCCTAGCTTTGGCATTGTCGCAGCGGAACGACGACGTTAGTGTGGAATGCGAGGAGCGTGGTCGCGTCGGGCACGATCGAGGTACGGGAAGATGTGAGGTAAAGTTGCGAGTATTATTTAGCGATTAACCTTTATCATTTATGATAACATCGATGTGTCAAGAATTGAAATACCCCACATTATTACGAATTGATCTAGCATCACTGGATATTATTTGAGACTATGAACGATTGGTGCACGTTTATAACAGGCACACAGTGAATGCTGCAAGTACTTAAAATATATGGTTTTGTCACCGCTAATTATAGGAGCTGCATGCCAAACACACGTTGAATCAACTTAAGGGGACTAATAACCTCATAAGTAATGGACTACTCAGATGGAAAAGCAGAATTGTTACGTCTAGACGAGTGACTTTGAAAGCATAGGTGTAAACGATTATTTTCAAAATAAGCTCAAAAGTTTTACTGTTGGGTGGATAGTCGAGAAAGATCACAGCGGAATTCTGAATCTACCGGTGGTACATGCAGCAGTGTGTAGACATATTTGTGTTGGAGGAACACTACCTCGGACGACAGTTTCCCTTGCCGATCTCAGTCTGACGAGCGTTTCGATGTACGCGTCATCTGTAATTGTGGCCCACATCTCAGGGAATCAATCCGAAGAACGCCCCATTTCGTCCCAGAAAATCGTAACCACCGTTTTTCAACTGGACCAACAACAAGATCGTTCTATTTTTTCTGTTTTAGCGAGGTTGAGTGGCGCAGCATTTGTTATTTTGTATCTACGTGGGTTAGCGTATCCACACCTCGTCGCTCCTAACAGTTTTGGAAATCAAATTATTTCCTTCTTGTCGCAATCGTAAATCGTCGATAAGATAATAGCTTTCGGTCCACTTGTTGTCAGATTTCACCGGTCTGTGTACTGGGCCGCCAACTCCGCTCTTCATTATGCTCATTTGCACGACCACTTTTAAAATCTCGTTACTTTTCTTCGAATCAGCAGTTCTGGGTCTTGAAATAAGCACTTAGGAATTTATCGAAGCAACAGTTTTCGAAACTACTGTTGTTTGTTTTCTCATAAAGTCAAACGATTACTGAATCAATACATGATTTCATTGGCTTCGTAAACAATCAACAAAAGGCGCTACATTCGTGCAACTTTATTCGAGCTGCCATGGGTTAAATACAAGCGGAAGATCCTTACGTTCTAATTCGCTCGTGGACTCTGTTTGTAAGGAACTTAACTTTCCCCTCATGAATTAGCTGTTGGTTGTGTAATTAGAAAATAACCTTATTACTAACACAAGCGAGACATGAAATGTTTTCTGACATTTTTACGAAGGCACAAGGAAGCTTTCAGCTAATGAATATTCCATTCTGTACTGCAGTGTTGACTGTCGCCAAGGTTGTATCGGAATAGTTGAAGTCAGATGTATATTTTGTAACGATCTCGAATGAAACAGCAGTTAAGAAAACGTAAATATTGTTTGTAAATAAAACCACACCGAGAAGCACACATTTCAAAAGAACAGATGTTTGTGATTGCTGTTTATGTAAAATTGTCCTCAGTTTATATAGAGGTTGTCAGTGCGCATCACTGCATTTAAAAAAAAGTTGTGTGTGCTCTTGCTGCAGCCTCGTAGACAGCTGCATATCGTCGCCGACAAAGCTAGTACTGTAACACTCGATGTGGAAATAGATTGTTCTAATTCTCGCGGTGGAATCTGTATTCACTGTGGGGGCGTACTGCTCGCGACCACCACACGTACGCCATTGTCTTACGTTGCATGCTAAATATCTTTGTAGTCTCAGACAGTAGCGTCTGATAACATATACGTATATTCGTTGGCGGCAGTGCACTGGGTTACACTCTGGCAATGCCTTTCACCATTTCTCTTCCTTTATTTCCGAGAGTCTTCCATAACATCACTAAAATAACTATGTGCTGTAGATGAACTCGGTCTGGTCGTTCACAAGGCAAGTTGCACATCTGAACCAACATCCACACGTCTCCCTCGAAAGACATAGTGAATCACTTGGAAGGATTCAGTCACTGCCGATAACGACAAAAAATTGTGTGTATTGTTCAGAAAGAAGTAAACATAATAAACAAATTTCTAAATTTGGCCCCCATTTTCGACTTACTATGGAGTCTGTTTTAGTATTCATTTACCGAACAGCATCGATAGGTAGCAATACGTATTCATTTCTCTCTCAAGTTATCTCATGTCACTTAAATGGAACGATCTGCCAGCAGCTGAAGCACACCATCGCCATGCAAATGGCAATTGTTTAAATTGTCATACTAAACATGTCGTTGAAATTTAGAGACTAATTTTCTCAAATCCAAACGTACAATAAGTATTATGACATTTCTGGACAGCGAAAAATCCTCTATAAAACACATATTGATTCCGTAAACAAGAGATCTTTCCAATATACTGCACGTTCTGGTGTCCGTGAAATCTGTGGCGCCATAGATAATGGCGTAAAATTTATGCACCTATTTTTTAGAACACGTAAAACGGCGAAAGCATTGAATTTTTCAGGTGTACATCACAGTTGTATTAATTTATTAAGCAATTGGGGCACCTAGTTTACAGTTTGTAGCCTTTGTAAGTAAAATATTTACTCATGTATTACGTAGTACCGCTTGTCTTAGAGAGATTTATAAATCTGGTATTAATTGTAGATAGAAGTGCATAAAACTGATATTTTTCACCTATGCTCCAATTATCAGTTTAATATTTAATACTGAATTATGATACTCCGATGTCAATATAAATATGATCTTTTTGGAATATTACCAGGTACATCACTGGCTGTAACTGTAAACTGTACATCACCAATGCGTATCTCAGCCCTCTTTTTTTTTCAAGGTGTACCTGACGTGATGACAAATGCTACACATCAAAGCCTAAGTGAAAATTAGATACATAAATTATTTTTAGGTAGTTACTGTCTGCCGTTGTCTCAAAAGGCCTTAAAAACATAGCAGACTCAGTGTGAGAGAATACGAGAACAATAATTCAAACACGCGGAGAGAAAAGTGCGACAGTACGCTTTCCTATTCTATTCATTGAAGGCAGCATCCAAAAAGATGGAAAGAAAGTAACCTTCAACATGCCGTGAATTATTTCAGCTAACGTGTTGAGACACAGGTTACGACGTTGGATTCGTAATCTAGAGCAGATGGATTTGAATCCAGGTCCGTACATCACAAGTAACTTTTGTCATAGATACCCTAATCACGTAATAAAAATTTCTGTCAGCAAGGCCAGGACTGTTCTCCTGTACTCATTGTTTGATTCCGACGGTTATTAGCTGCTATTGTTGATGTCGGTGCGTTAACGTATTCAGTAGAAATAAAGCGGCTGAAGTGATCGACCGTAAGCACACCTGCTGTTTTAAAACCAGAAGAACACTATGTTATTTGAAATTCGCAGTGTTGAGTTTCATCTTGCTTCATCTTTGTATACCACAAACGATAGAGACAGTTTGTATGTCCGAACTGAGAGGACACTTTCCAATTGAGCACGTTTCTTGACCCTTACAGATCGTTAACTCTCACATTCCGACCTCCACAGAGTTTCTCTTGCCAAACACCATCGGGAGGAGGCGCATTATAAGAGTGTGAAACCTCAGCCTTAGCATTGTTTCAGAGACTAAGTAGAATACTTACAGCCTGAAGATGTGAAATCATTCCGACAGTCATGTGGTAATGAATTAGCAAATTCCTCGAAAGGTAAAGTGTCTCATTACAGTCCCGGTCAGCGTAGTGAGCTGACAGTGCGGGTAACCCAGACCCGCAGCTACAGCAAGAGCGGCTGTTCCACGACACACTGAGTACTCTAGGAGACGGTATGCACCACGCAGGCTCGCATTTAAAAGTGAACCAGAAAAATAGCGAGGAGCTACGGGGCTTGCGAACAACGCCCACCGATTGAGCTACTAAATGGCGCTCATTTATTTTGCTTTTTCAAGCGCTTTCTTTACGTCGGGAGCCTGAATGGGTCGTTCTTCTTCACGCGGAGGAAACAAACATTTTATTCAGGTCTTAGAGCCCCTGTCGAGTAAACACTGTCTGGGATCCATTACTGCCAACTCAGAGAGCACCCAAACAAACAGACCGCCAGCGTTTTACGAATTAAAGTGGAGAAGCCCATGTCACTACATACACAGCTTTTTTTATCTATTTCACACCGGGTGCAGAATTTACCAAGTTGTTATCTAGACTGATTATTTTCGAAGGGTTGTTCACTCGCCTTCACAGTAGTTTATCTCCATGCAGATTGAGTACAACGTGCTAAAGTAATAGAATATCTTTGTTTTCGTATACTGCGTCTGTTTTCCACTACCTTCGTGGAAAATCGTTGGAATAAACTAGAGCGTATAATTAAATTATCACTTGTAGTGGTAATCGAGCAAGATGACGCAGTGGTTGAGGCACTGGATCTTTCCTCCACAAGTAGTAGAGTTCAAATCCCCGTCGACTGACTCAGCTTTCCGTTTCCCATTATTTTTCTAAACCACTTAATGTTAATGCCTTGATGGCTCTATTAAAATGGACATGACTGTTTTCTCTTTCCCTCCTTCTCCTATCTGAACTTCAGCTTTCGTCTCTATTGACGTCTTCAAAGAAAGAGTGTAAAATTTTTTCTTAATTAAGTGGCAGAACTTCTTCATAGGACTCATTGTTGTTGCTGTTCTGTGCAGATCGAATCCGAAAAATAAGGTTATTTTTAATTAACCTCAACTCAATTCCTTTGTTAAATGTATACTCTGAGACAAGAGGAAAACTCCACGTGCTGGAAAAAATGTTTATGGAATAGCTAGAGTGGGAGGCCACTACATAATGGGTACTTCATTCAATCTTTTATCAGTGCTTACAACTATTTCAGTAAGTTATTGTAAAGACAGAGTAACTTATGCAAGATGAACTTAACCAAACTGTATTGAACGGGTCATATTAAAATTTGCCATACATTGCGCACACACACACACACACACACACACACACACACACACACACACACACACACACACAGGGCTGTTCAGCTACTCCTACTTATTGGTTTTATGCAAGTCGCAACACTTTCAAAACCTCACATGAGATTTTCAAGTTCTCTAGCCCGCTACGCACAAACTCTTAGTTCTACAGAAAAATGAACAGAACCGTTTTTATAGGAAATTTAACGTAACTCGAAAATTATGGCCTCCAGGGAAAACTTATCCCAGTACAAAATTAAAGTACATTAAATATCGTACAAAAAGATCCGGTTAATTTTTTCTGTAGAACTGCTAGCTTGTCAGTACTGAGCGACGGAGTATGAAAATCTCGTGCGTGGGCTTTGAAGGCGTCGTGTGTCGCATAAAACCAACAGATAGGGTCAGCTGAAGCAATCTGTATACATACATTTCTTTAAGTATGCGAAGATTGCACAACTGTTGATCCATTGTGCAGCATGAACGTTGGGAATACAGCAGTGAAGACATTAGCCACACAGTTGTTGATAAGCAGAACTGTCTGAAGCCTCAGACTATACTCTGGCTTGCGTCACTCCAAAGCGTAATATTATTTTACGTGCATATGACAGGATAAAGGAAAAGTCATGAACTCTGACTAAATATGGGAGAAGAAATCAAAGGAGATTGCCGAAGCGAAGTGCATTTGTCTCCAGCAATAGGGGGTCACTGTTATTGGTCGGATAAGTGGAAAGTGATCAGTTGAATCACAGTGTCATGAATTGTAAGAGATTTTCAGTTCAAGCATTTTGTAGACCATAAGAAGCCATGGCTTCTGGTTTTCCGTATGACACTGTGCACTGTGTGTAGGCATACCATGTAACGAGTAACGTAGGAGTCACCCACTCGTGCTGTTTTGTTAGGGCACGTGACCTGAGGACCTGTGGGCCATTGTTAGACGCCAATAAGACAAGATTAATTATTACTCAGTTCATTGGTCAGTATACATCTCATAGCTGTGACCGCAGCGATGGCTGTTTGCTATGTAGGTCGTAGAGGAATCTGCTATCGTCAGTGGTTGACCCTCGGCTGCCGGAGGTCTCTTGTCAGCCGCAGCATCAGCCAGCGACACGTGGACTGGCGGGTTGCTTGCTTGCCGATCTGTAGGCGCTTCCCATGCGGCAGACCGATGCGAAGAAGGCATGGCCGTGCTGCATGTGTAATTGATTCACACACCATCCTGACTGTGCTCAGTTCCTCTGTAGTCACTACCTTCATTGTCCCATCAGATAGACGGAAATGTCACATGCCATGAAGTTGGATGTCATCATGTACGCTGAGTCTGGCCAGCCTGTTAGGTAGGCCCCTCTGGTCCATATGAAGGGTATCTATGACAAACGTTACTTGTGATGTACGGACCTGGATTCAAATCCATCTCCTCTAGATTACCCATCCAACGTCGTAACCTGTGTGTCAACCCGTTAGCTGAAATAATTCACGGCGTGTTGAAGGTTACTTTCTTTCCATCTGAAGTATCAAAGCAGCTTGTGCGCTGAGCTGGAATAGTGGTGATGGATCTATGGATGACCTATCAGTGGCAGCTGCAGTCCTGGACTCTGGTATCAGTCATCCGTGGTTACGGAACTTCTGTCATTGCACCAGCCAGTGAGACTGGCTGGCACAGTGTGACAATGATGGAACAACCTTACACATAATGTTTTAATACAGTAATCAGATAATCGAGTGCGAACGACATGGACGCCTTCAGTCCTACTGATTGACTGGCTCTAAGCTGGCAGATCGGAGTACTAATATTGAAGTGATGAGAGGCTTTGCTGTGAGACATCATTCATAATGACTGAATGTGTCCAGATTATTATGAGAGGTCAGTGGTCTCTGGCTCTGCTACATTTGCTCAACGGGTCTGTTTCAGTACCGTAACTGCTTTGTCAGGTCCCTGATAGGTGTTGTTGCGTACTATCTAGTGCACTTACTTAATGTTACGAGGGAAATGAAAGCAGTTGGGTCTGCACTTTCTAACACTTTTCCTCTGAGCTCATTCACACACACACACACACACACACACACACACACACACACACACACACACTCAGAACTGTCGATGTTGCACTCTTGGTGACTGAGTAACCGTGTCGAAATTTCTACATCTTGTGGCTTGCTTGTGTGGACACATCCCTGCACTGAAGCAGTGCTGGACTGTGAGAACTTCCATTCCCATAGCATCTCGGTGCATAACAGTACTCCAGTTTTCCTAGAAGAGTCTATTGTTGGTGCCTCCCAGAAACTTTACTTACAGACCATTTCTTTCTTTTCACCTATTTCATAGAATATTGTCACCATGAGAAATTTCATCAGAATCTTGTATTCGCTCACAGATATAGTAAGTGCCAAATATCGACATAGCGTGGAGGGTGGATAAAAATTCTGTTACTCAGTATGCAAGCATCTCGTATTTATGAGCAATCCGTTCAGTAAATAGGACACCGATATTCATCAGAAAACAGTCTTTCTGCATTCAGCTGAGTACCGTTCGGAAACTATAGTGCATACTGAAGAATTTATTGCCTATTTGTCTTTGTTGATGTATATCGTGTGAACCGAGGATCTTTTTAGATTTGAGTTCAAAATGGTTCAAATGACTCTGAGCACTATGGGACTTAACATCTGTGGTCATCAGTCCCCTAGAACTTAGAGCTACTTAAACCTAATTAACCTAAGGACATCACACACATCCATGCCCGAGGCAGGATTCGAACCTGCGACCGTAGCAGGCGTGCGGTTCCGGACTGAGCGCCTAGAATCGCTAGACCACCGCGGCCGGCTAGATTTAAGTCTTTTGTCTCTGTTATGACGGTGATATGCTCTACTGTTACGGTTAGCTTCCTGCGAATACAAGGACCATCTTTTCTCAGTTCAGTTATTCACAGTGTTGTCATAGGCTGTCACGGAATCTGTTGGCATAACGCACCATTGCCGAAATACTGCCACCCGTGGCCAGAAGTAGAAAATGATCGATCTCTCAGGTTCGATATGTCGTGTCTCTTACACGTGACAAAAGCAACTGATACGTATGCAGACGGCCTGTCACGCATGAGTTGTATAAAGTGCAACTTCTATTCACATTCAACGTGAGCCTACTTCGTCAGTGATATCCGTTATAATGGGACAGTGCAAATTCTTCGGCTGAAGCAACAGGAGATTCGGTGCCAATAGTTTAATTGTATCTTTCTTTATCTGCAGACTGAATATAGTGTTGTAAAACAGGCGAATCTCGTAAGCGCCTTTGTTACTGATATTTGACGTCTCCCATTAAGTGACACTTCTAGTGCACCGCACTCCATTTCAGTCTAATACACAATTTACATGAAACATCTGACATATGTTTTTGGGTTTCCAGCTCAGTTGACGATTCTGTTTCTGCACTCAGTATTTCTGTGACAGGCTTATCTGTCTCCTTCAGTTTCTGCGAGAAGTGGTTCACTTGCCTAATTAATCAACATACCAAGAGCACAACCACTAGTCTCATATACTAGTGAGATGGAGTTCCACTGTTGAACTCTTAAAGTTGCGGATGAAGTGTTATGATTAAATGGTTAAAGGAATGTGTAATTGAACAATATGCTCAACTGACATTTAATGCCGCTTCTGCACTTTAAAACACCACACAAATAATGTGACCAGTCTGGAGTTCATTGGCGTTCATTATAAATAATTTTATGTTAGATGGGCAAGTGCGCCTGTGAAGTGGCAATTCTGTGGTGTACTTTTGATACAGCCTTTGGCTTAGTGGGTGCCAGGCCAAAAATCCAAATGTTTGTAGTTCGCTCTTCAGTTGGAACTGGGATTATTACTGTCAGTTATCGCTTTTATCTCCTCAGTCAGTGTTTTTTATCTGGACAAACCTCAGACTGGACCACGGTTCGAAGTCCACGTGGAACTGTAGTTCCTATTGGAGCTGACTGCATCGAATGGTAAGTCACCTTCAATAAGATCATACCTAGTAAAGCAGTACGGTGTTCCAACTTTCGGATTTATGACAGCATTACCTTTTTTTACACATCGTAAGGGTAATACCAAGTACATTTCCATTTACAATGAAATGAACACCCTTAGCTGCTTACAGGGGTTGACATACGTCAACGGGGACAGATGAAAATGAGTGCCCCGACCGGGACTCCTGCTTACATGGCAGACGCTCTATTCATCAGATGGATAGAGCGTCTGCCATGTAAGCAGGAGATCCCGGGTTCGAGTCCCGGTCGGGGCACACATTTTCATATCTCCCCGTTGACGTATGTCAACGCCTGTAAGCAGCTAAGGGTGTTCATTTCATTGTAATTTCATTCTAACGAGCTGCATGGTTACCGATGGTATCTGTTCTTTCGGACATATATATATATATATATATATATATTTCCATTTCCTGCAGACAGTGTAAAACTTCTCACAGGCACTTAGTTAACTTCTTCATCTTCGACTGCTCCAATACGATCGTATTGTGGAGTCAGTGATCAAAATGCATTCGCGTTAATTTGGGGTGGAAGTGGCTGTTACGTCTTGCGAACAGACATTAAGCTTGGAAGCTTCTCATCCAGATTGTCATGTGCAGTAATAGTAGTAATAGTAGTAGTAGGTTGGTATAGAATGCCTTTTATTTTGTACCGTATTCTAATCCTGAATCATTGTGTGACTCGAACATTGTAATTCGTCGGCAGGAATCTGATATTCAGGTCTGATGTGGTTGAATAAGTGAATGTAAGGTACTGAACGATCGATGGCACAAATTTAAGACGATTACTCACACTTTAATCGCATCCTGGTAAGGGATTGGCCTAAAGTCATGTTCATGTCTCAAGATCGAAGACTCACATAAAAGAGAATAGCTTCCTTTAAAATGGTATCTTTTTACTTCGAAAGTCGATTGGAAAAATTCTCTCCCCCCCCCCCTCCATGTGTGTGTGTGTGTGTGTGTGTGTGTGTGTGTGTGTGTGTGTGTGTGTGTGTGTGTGCGCGCGCGCGCACGCGCAGAACCGGAAGAGTTGTGATAATCTGGACCGTCATCGGGACGACATCGGTTTAAATTCCCCACTGTCCATACTAATTTGTGTTTCCTGTGGTTTCCCTTAATCGCTTAAGGCAAATTCCGGAACGATTCGATTGCGTTGGACGTGGTCGGTTTGCTCCCCAAGTTGTCTGATCCGGTTTCAGCGACGTTGCTGGCTACAGGCGTTCACCAGTCCTGGCGTCTGATCGGTTTCCAGTGAGGTTGTTTCCTACAGGATGTATAACATCAACAGAATCGTTATTCCGCGAGGCGACTCGTACACGCTAGGCTCCGAGGTCGGGCTAGCGCGGCCTGGGAGGCGGGAAGTCGATAGAGCGCCGGCGGTGGGCGGCCGGTGGCGGTCCTCGGTAGGACGTGACCCGCGTGCAGCGTTCCTCCGTCCGGCCGCCAAGGGCAGCCCTCGGCGACTCGGCCGGCGGCGCTCGTGAATATTTGAGCTCTCTTGGCGCAGCGCAATCAATAGCTGTCTGTTCGCCGTGTCTCGACGACCGCTAAGCCTAACAACCACTTGCTGTTCGCCGGGAAGCGGCACTACCTGCCGCTACGCAAGGCTGGTGCGCTGTGTTCGTTTTCTGGACGGAGGCAGCTCGCCCTTTGATACAGCCTTTGTCGTCGCATTATAAAAAGATAACGAACCGTGAGACCAGATTTCTGCTAATGGCGGAAAACCATTGTTTAAATTGCGTGTAGCGCGACAAGGTGGGACACACTAGTCTTGATAATTTTTCTGCGAGGATTTTCGGGAACTAATAAACGGCAATAAATAGTACTGGAAACTAGTAATGGTGAATATTTAACCGCGAACGTAGGACATCTGTTAGGAATCGATTCTTCAGTGGGAAATACCAGAAATGTCATCGGCGATACGTTAGAAGAACGTCTTTGTCTTCAGCGCATTCTTGCAGAAGAAAGTAGTTAACATATATAAGTTGGCAAGAACCGAAACACAAATTAAATTGGCTGTGTTATATCAAATGACAAAAAAAATTATATTCTTGGTAACATTGTTTTTATGGGCATTAGGCCATGATCTAAGGCAAGCTTCTTTCCCTAACGTATCGTCCCCTGCTGTGGCAGACACTCTGAAGCCGCGAAAATGTAGGCAGTTAATTTGCAAACGTAAGCTTTTGTAGTCACCCGAAACTGCAAAAGTGGTTTTTGCTAACTCCACAACGGTCGAATTAGACGCCATCCGACTCTGCCAAATATTGCGGAGTCGCGCTAACATGTGATGTGAGGCTTGCACCGCTCAGCAGTTGGTGCTGTTTGTTTTAGGCAAACACTGAAGCCCGCAATTTGGCTAATTTCTGTCCTCCTCCTCTTCTGTTAAAACGTTCTCTCTCTTTAATTTCTACGGCCTCCCTGTACGTCTTACCGTAGCAACGATTGGCCCGTGATGAAACTGTAGTTTCGTATGACGGAAATATGTAGTTCTCTAGTGCATGATCTGCTACTACTGCTTTAGGCAACGACGTAATAGTCTTAAAACTAAATTCACCAAAGACAGAAGTACTATCCGCCAAAGACTGTACTGTGTGAGTAAAGAAATTATGCAGTATATGTTGGTTCTAAACCACTTTCAATTTGCTTTTGATCACAAACTACAAGGAGCCACAAGTCAAAATATACTCAAAACTGTAAAGAAACTAACAAAAGCGGTACGACATCGTAATTGTAGATATCGAGTATTTATTTAAAGATATTGAGGTATACTAGATTAAATTAAACAAGAAGTTCGGCATCTTAGATAATGAAGGTTATGTATATAGAGATGAACGAGGCAATTATTTTAACAAATTGAATGAAGCAAACAACAAAAAGTTGCAAGTACGAAGACATCAAAAGAGAAGAAAATGTCAAAAAAAACGAAACAGCTATTGAAGAGCAGGCGGAATCTTCCTGAAAACGGTAGTACGAACTTCTATAATACAGTGAATGAAACAAGAACTATTCAGACATTGCTCCGAGAAGCTGTGAGAAGAGACATTGAAGCATCTGACTTTCAGTCGCCAGGACCTGCGGCTCGGCCACCACTTGCGTCCTCAAGAGTGGCCTTGACATCATTCTCTCCCTCTTCCTCTCCCTCTTACCACGGCTGACCGTGGAAGAGAAGGAACAATTCAGTTCGTCAGCGGCTCATCCACCGGGCGTAGATCGAAAGAAGCCTCGCGTCGCCCAATTGATTCGTTAAAATGTAGACTGCCAGCTGGGACAGTGCCAACTTGTCAATACCGGCCGCCGTGGCTTCGCTCTGTGCATTGTTACGAACGAGCAGATCCCCTTCTGTGAACGTGATTAATTAGAGTGATATATGGGCAGAACGACGGGACAGTACAGGACAATTGCGTTAAATAATGGAACAGAAAAACCATTCTGCTTCGATTTAAAAATTCCTAATGCAATTTTGAATACTTTTGTATAATTGTCGTGATTGTAGTGTATTTCCATTAATCGCACGACTGTCTGTCAAAGTGTTTGAATTTGGGTCACATTCCATGTTTTGACTGACGTTGAAAAATGCAGAAAGCACATAAGAGCTATGTTTAATCGGACAACACATTCGTGAACTTTCTAATTATTGATCTTTTGCTAAGTTTTGTGAGTCGTTCATTTAGAACTGTTTTCTAATATGTTCGTCAGCATTGAATATTCGCTGCAGTGAGAGCTGTGTGGTCCAGGTCATATATCGCCCACAAACATTAATCATTCGTCATTGTTTAAGAAGTGGAAATATAGTGCTGGAGTTCCAGCAAAAAATAAAAATTTCTTAAGGCTGTGTAGTTTTGTGGATTCGGGGATGTTAGCTTTTTGCCCTGTTTATGGGGGATCAGATTAACCGTCTCTTACTTCCGGCCACATTATGCTTGTGGACGTTTTTGTCTCCGTCAGTTGATATTAATTTCCTTCTCGTCCGTCGTACGTGAGTTGAATTTGGAAAAAGACACGTGTCTGTCAGTTATTTTTGCCTTAACCATTAATTATTTTTATCTGTGCAGTTGCTGCTACAACCCAAAAAATGACCAATTGGGGCACCAAGCTAAGAAGGGCAGTAGGGGTGCCCAAGTGCGTGATTTATATACAGTGCGTGTCACAATTAGTAGCGAAAAATGATATTGGTAAAAGTGTACTAAGGAAAACCGCATCTTCCATCTTTGGAACGAGCCATAGCATCGGTTGCTTACGGAATCAGCAACAATTACTCTCCAGAATGAAAACAGTGAGATGTTAATGGAAACTTTCTCCGAAACAGCGCAGTGTAGAAAATCCTTCACTCTGTAACATGACTTTCCCCTTTGGGATGAACGGTAATGGAATATCGGGAGACTTGCGGTTGTAGCCTACGTCGTCGTAACGCTGACAGAAGCCAGATAATGCTGAAAGTCCAGTGGGTAATTTAGACACCGACAGTGTCATACGATTGGAATTCTCAAAACATTTTTGTAGACGAGCATCAACAAATGGAACATAACTATAAATCCTGAAAACGAGAGGTGGTCATGCTACAGTTACAATATGTGAGACCAGTTTGTGCTAGTAAGATCTTCTGCGTAACTTTGCTGTTTATTTCTTCGGCGTTATTCATTATCTTTTTTTATGTTTCTAGTAGTAATTGTCATGTGGTTTGCTTTTTACTTTATCGTCATGGTTTGGTAATAATTTGTTTCTAACTTGTTAGTGGATGATTGCCCATCTTGTCCGTATCTTGGTCAGGTAACCTAAATTGTGTCTGTGAATAGTGTTACCTTTGTTCTCTGAGAGTGTTATTGTGTGATACCTATTTTTCTAACACTTTTCTGACGCGGAGGTAAGGAACCAGCCTGGCGTTTACCTAAACCAGCATAGAAAACAGCCTTAAAACCTCACTCGGATTGACCACAATATGTCAAATGGCTCTGAGCACTATGGGACTTGACTTCTAAGGTCATCAGTCCCCTAGAACGTAGAACTACTTAATCCTAACTAACCTAAGGACATCACACACATCCATGCCCGAGGCAGGATTCGAACCTGCGACCTGCCAGACCAGGGGTCGTTCAGTATAGTATAGTACACGGATTCCGTCACCTACACGTCTGGCAAGTTAACGACATGTGCGTTGAGCTGTATAGACATGTCTCTAAGCGGTGTGCATACATTGCGCAAATTGAAGCAGACACTATGAAAATGAGAGATGAGCCATTAAACAGAAAATACGGATTAGTCTTTTTTTCTTCTGAGAGGCTGTACATTTTGTTTTTGTGTATATATTTTTTTTACTCATGGAGAGATGGCTTCACATGTACGTTCTCATATGTAACTACGTTAGAGAAAGGCCACGAAGCCGTCCTTACTGTACCGTGGACGTTGACGATGGTAAGGAATGTAACGGAATGTATGAAGAAAATTTTACTTTCGAATGTATGTTTTTCTTCGTCTCTCATCCCTAACCACTTAGGCACGGTGGGCCTTTGTCGAACTCTCGACGTTTTCAGCTAAATCCCCAAAAGCTGCGAGTGGGGGATGTGGGTTTGTGAAATCATTGCCCAGACGAGACAAAATGCCTGCAGATGTGTGTAAATCATATTTGATTTGCACATCTATTCTCCCGAAGTCTGATTTGATGCAGCTCGCCAAGTTAGTCTATCTTGTGCAAGCCTCTTCATCTCTCAGTAACTACCTCAAGCTACATCCATTTGGATCTGCTTACTTTAATCCAGGTACGATCACCCTCCATAATTTTTACTCCCAACACTTCTCTCTGTTACCATATTGACTATTTCTCGATGGCTCGGGATGTGTCCTATGAACCGGTCCCTTCATTTAGTCAGGATCTGCCATGAATTTCTTTTTCGCTCCAGCACCTCCTCATTAGTTACTTGATACATCCATCTTATCTTCACCATTATTCTGTGGCCTCACATTTCAAAATCTTTTATTCTCTTCTTGTCTGAAATATTTATCGTCCACATTCCTCCTTACAAAGCTGTAATCTAGGAAAAAAACCTTCAAAAAAGACTTCCTAAAAATTAAATTTATATTCTACTTTAACAGTTTCTCCATTCAGACATGTATTTCATGCAAATAAATCCCAGTTTCATTTTATATCGTCTCTACTGGGGGCATCATCAAACATTTTACTGTCGAAATGACAGAAATGTCTACTAATTTTAATGTGTCATTTCCTAATCTAATTCCGCCAGGGCCGTCAAATTTTATGCAACTGCAGTCCATTAAACTCGTTTCACATTTCTTGATGTTCATTTTATAGCCCGTTTTCGAGACACTGTCCCTTCTGTTCGACTGCTCTTCTAAGTCGTTTGCCGTTGCTGGCAGAAACACAATGCCATTGGAAAACCTTACTGTTTTAAGTCCTACGCGCTCAGCTTTTTAATACCATTTCCAAATTTCTCCTTGGTTTGCAAGGTTTTTTTCCCTTGTTTTACTGTTACAAGTACTAGCGAAGCCGCAGTGCGATTTTCGTGGCTACTACGACCTTTAACTTTGGATGCAAAAAAATGAGGAGAGCTACTCAAGGCTGTTGCGCCAGAAAAATGTAACCTGTAATATGCTAACTACGAAGAGAAATCAGATTCGATATTAGTTACGTGAACACCAACAACTTTGTTGAGCTAATCTTTGATGACTGTTTTGTAATTTTATTAAAATAAACGCCGCGCGGGATTAGCCGAGCAGTCTAGGGCGCTTCAGTCATGGACTGTGCGGCTGGTCCCGGCGGAGGTTCGAGTCCTCCCTCGGGCATGGGGGTGTGTGTGTTTGTCCTTAGGATACTTTAGGTTCAGTAGTGTGTAAGCTTAGGGACTGATGACCTTAGCAGTTAAGTCCCATAAGATTTCACACACATTTGAACATTTTTTAACATTAAAATAAACGGTGTGTGTTAAGTCTTCTTGTTCTACTGGTCGGGAAGTATTCGTCCGAAAAATTTCGGACGGATTGTGACCAGTAAATTTCCTTTATTTTGATTCCATAGTAGCTCAGGTTAAGTTAACTTGCAGTTGAAAAGGAGATAATTGAGAGTGCCTCTCAGCGAAGTGTGTGCCTGGCTGTGAACGCAACATTGTTCGTTTCTTCTGTAGGTCTCAAATGAAACTATTCGTGTACTCCAGGCAAGTGAGAAATCAAACACGAAAATAATCAGTTGTTTAAATCCGCACTGCAGTGGCTACACCGGCTCCTGTCAGATCACCGAAGTTACGTGCTGTTGGCTAGGCTAGCAGGTGGATGGGTGATCGTCCCGTCTTCTGAGCGTTGTTAGCAAGGGAGCTGCACTCAGCCCATGTGAGGCAGGCTGAGGACCTACGTGACTGAGAAGTAGCGGCTCCGGTCTCGTAAACTGACATACGGCCGGGAGAGCGGTGTGCTGACCACATGTTCCTGCATATCCGAATCCTTGAACGCGTGTAGGTTGAAGATGACACGGCGATCGATCGGTACCTTTGGGCCTTCCGAGGCCTCTTCGGGCAGAGAGGAGGTATCTTCGTCAGTGGAGCAATGCAAGTGAAGAGGGAGGAGCGACGGCTTGGGCACGCTGTACACCTCACGTAGTGTTATAGTGCAAACCTGGTTTGGTTGGCCGAGGAGGTATCTGCCCTTGACGTTCCCACGAGACAAACGGTAGAGCGCAAAGCCTTTGACTACACACACACACACACACACTACACTCTCTCTCTCTCTCTCTCTCTCTCTCTCTCTCTCTCCCTCCCTCCCCCCCCCCCCCCCCACCCCCTCCCTCTCGTTCGTATCTTGGTGCGCAATATCTCGCCAGCGCAGAGGTGCCCTGTGCACACTCTTCGTCTATTCTCGGCACTGCCACTGTCTCCGTCGCATTCTCCCAGAAGTCAATCGATCACTGTCTTCTCGCTGAGCTGGAAGCCCTGCACCAAAAAATGTGCGGCCGTCGTGAGTTTGCTTCTCTTTATCATTTATCACCGCTGCGTGCCGGAAAATTCGATTCAGAGTTCTTTTTACGCGTAGTATGTATACCAATCAAAATACGTAGTTATTTATTAGAGATTTTATGAAGTCATACTGAACAAGAACACCACGTAGAGCGTTTCCATGAAATACCTCGTTTCGAACATTAACTTATTAATGGCAGGAATTCTTATTGTTTGATCCATAGTAACCTTCAATGTGCGAGTTATTTTTTGTAGAAACACTTATATTTCATTTCCATCAGAACCGGCTTTAAGTGCTTTCATATATTTTAGTTAACTCAAAGACGAGAAATTTTAGAATGGCTTTGGTGAATGTAGGTTGTGCCTTTTAAAACGCACGGAATGTTTTTTAAGGTATGTGTTGGTTTCCTTCTCTACCACACTGCAGTTATAAAAACTCGTGAGGTGAAGATGAGATTGTCGAGATACTGTCGGGTTCGAGATACACGGGATCTCTCTTTACCCAAGTTTCTCTTTCATATTCTGACACACAGCATACAGACCTAATTATTATACTTCTTTAGTTTCTGCAACTAGAACTAGGCCTTCCAAATATTCCTGCTGTATTTACAGATTTGAATTTCAGTCAGCTCTGTTATTTCAGTATGAGATGTAGCGTGTCTCATAGTGTCTCATCATTTCTTCGTCCGGTCTTCATGCTTCCTTTCCTTGTTTGTCGGTCGAGCGGAGTTCTAACTCTGGGAAGGTGATCTACCAAGGGTATGGCAACCCGAAATATTGCACAGTCGTCCAATTTGGGTGTTGAGCCTTTGGGATAGCTTCCCAGCACTTGTAAAAAATATTTTCTCGGCTCAAGACCTCAGCCAGAATGCTCGGAAAAATCACAGGATTGGATAATCACGGAGGCGATACTGGCTACGTGAAAGGACTGTGCTTGTAACAACGTGGAATGTGAAGGGTTTCGGCACAAAGAGAAGAAAAGTATTCCAGTAACTAGGTAGGTTAAAGGTAGCTGTGTGTGTTAAAGTGAAACAATATTCAAGGGGAAGGGAAATGAAAATACAGGAGATCACTCACAGTTTTACAGTGGCGTTAAAACTGAGGAAAGGGTAAAAAGATGGATTTCAATAGCCGCCCATAAGAAGTGTAGAACAGACATAAAATGCTAGGAGGAAATTAATGAGAAGATAATGACTGTTTAATTGAAAATTTGGCCACGAAATTATCATTGTCGGGACTTATCCACCGTTAAATGACGCTGACAGTAAAATAAAAGATGAGGTTTATGAAAAATTACAAAGAAAACAAATTTGATGGATAAGTAGTGATGCACAGCGATAGTGGAGCAGTAGGAAGCTGAGGAAATCACACTTTAACTGGCAATGGAGAAAGGTTAGATGATATATTCGAGATATTGTCTTTAAAGATTTTAAATTGTTTCTTTTCCCTCTAGCAGACCCACAAGTATACCTGGTAGAGTCCCTTCAGAAATATCTTGTCAATAATAGACTGTATTATTCAAAATAAAATTTCCAGCATAAGAACAAATGATGATAGAGTCTAGAGGTGTGTAGAATGTGGGTCAGACCATTTCTTAGGTGCAAAGATGGTAGTAACACCTAAGGCGCAAAGTAAATTAAAGAGGGAAATATTCCTATGAGGCAGTGGATATTATGAAATACAACGTAGGTAATCAAATCTAAATATATGGTTCCAGAGACCTTTCCAAGTCTCAAACATCTGTGATGTATATATACAGACAGTAGCGACGAATGAAAATTTATTCCAAGGCTGAGTTTCGAACTCAGGATTCCTTCTCACTAGGCAGATCCGCTAATTACTACGTCACCCTGGCTCAGTGGCTTCGCACAGCATCGAACGGAATGGGGGATCCTACCTGAAACCCAGGACTGGTGCTTTAGCCTCCGTTCGATGCTGAGGTGCTATTCCCATACAGTTAGGGAGCCTCTGCTATGCTGTTCGAATTCAGGGTGAATACCAAGTGGACTGAGGCGTGATGGGAATTCGGATTGAGGAAGGAGCCGTGCTAGAGTAGTCTGTGCAGTTGTGCTGTGTTACTGTGCCAGGGTCGTGTAGTGGGTAGTGCATCTGCCTAGTGTGCAGAAGGCCTGGGTTCGAATCCCAGCCTTAGTACAAATTTTCATTCGTCGCTTCAGTCTACATAAATACATCACATTGTAGATAGTCTGAAACTAAAGCATATACAATTTCTTTATAAATTACGGTTAGCACACAGACAACACGCCTAGAAGAAGGAACGACGGAGCATATATGGCAAGGAATTAAACAGTGCATACGTGAAACTGCATTGAAGAAGTGTGACAGAAAAAAGAAGAAAGAATGTGGTCCCCATAGGAGTGGGCTCATAAATTCGAAGAAAACTGAAACCTAAAAAAATGTTCAGTGTTACCTTGAGGAAAAGGGACAAACAGGATAAAGCTTTGTACGTTAGAATGAACAGAAAAATAAAACAGGACATTTGTTAAAGGAAAAGTGAAATCCGAAGGGAGAGGGGGATAAATGCGAGGAACTATCAGTCTCATAGAGTGGGAGAAGCATTTTACATAATTGATAACAGAAGAAAAAACAGTACAAGGAAATAAAGTGTGAGATGAGATGGGGGAAAACCAGGCTGGTGAAGAGATAGAGAAAATAACCACGAAAGGTATACAGAATGTGGCTACACGAATGAAAATGAGGCAATCACCAGGACCTGAGAAATGTACCAGTAGAGTTAGTGAGATATGGCCCAAGTCTTCTGTATGAATATCTAAGCAAGGTATTTAATAAATATGTGGTAAGAAGGTAGCGAGAAATTCCGGGAGAATGGAACTTAGTGCATCTAAGCCTTATGCGTAGAAAAGGAAGCAAGAAAATGTGTAGCGATCATCGGGGGTAAGTGTACAGGAGAATTTTAAAAGAAATTTAGAAAGATCCTGGAAGGATATAAAACGTGGGGTTTGAATATTAATTTCAAGAAGACGGAATATCATTGGTCCGGAGAGAAGCGAAATATCTTTTACATAGGCGAACATCAAATTAAAGTTTGTAAAAAGTTTAAGTGTCTAGGTAGTGTCGTAACACGTGATGGAAGATGTGACAGAGAATCCAACGACGGGTCAGACAGGGAAGGGCGGCTATCCAAAAATTAATTCCTGGACTTTGGTCCGCAAAAAATCAATTTAAAGTTTAAAATACCATTATACAAATCCATCGTGGAAACAGTAACAGGTTGCTAGTGTGAGTGGTGGAAAAGGATTGAAAAAAATAAAGACTTAGAGCTTTAGAAACGAGCCATATGAGAGGAGCATGTAGAAGTTCCCGACATGACTGCGTGAGAAATGAGGAAATAAGAGAAAGGACGAGGACGCATTGTAGCATTGCTGGTAGAGTAGAAGAAAGACAGCGAAAACGATTAAGCCATGTCAAAAGAAGGGAGGAAGACATGTAGACAAAGAAAACGCTCTCATGGCAACCTGGTGGAGGAAGAAAGAGAAGAAGAAGAAGAAGATTACGAAGAGGATGGATAAGGGGAATCCAAGAAGCGTTGGAGAGAAGAGGAAAAGAAGAGGAGGAGGAAGAATGGCGAGATCGAGGTGTTTGGCGACAGAGATGCTGGTTGCGGCGATGGCTTTGGGAATCCCGTAGCAAGAAATGGAGAAGAAGAGGAAGGTGGTGGTGGTGGTGGTGGTGGTGGTGGTGATGATGATGATGGAGATCTATCTCTTGAAGCTCTGTAAACATGTTACCTAATCTGTCCGAATAAAACTGTATATTTTCTGTTTTCATTGTGGTTGCTTACCGGCTACATTAATATTTTATCATGTGACATACATGAAGAGCTATTGGGTCGCGAGAAAAGCTATACATATGGAAAGATTACTAAACTACAACTTATCAACATGAGAACAGCTACAGGCAAATATCAAGGTCTAGTATATAGTTTATCATACCACTCATCTCTGTCAGGTAGTATTCGAAAGGGTTCTTGTAGGCATGTGCGGAACATGTTGTTACAACATGTCGTTCCGCACCAGTTACAAGATGGTGATGTAGGTTTGCCCCATTTGTTAAGTGTGTGTGCACATTTTCTGTGACACGTTCGGATGCAGTTCAAGATAGACAGAATCGCCCGAGGCTGCCCACGTGCCCAAATCCATAGTGTTCCTCCTGGACGCAGACAGTTGAAGGCATTGTGGATGACAGGTTAATGGTTTTCCCTTCACGATTTTCAATGTTCGTTATTCGGAGGTCGGGGTTAACAACAGTCAGTCTTCCGTCTGATATTAGTAGATGGAATGTGACTCAAGATAGGTAACCAGTACATGGGGTAGACTGTATTGACTCCGCAACAATACGCATGCATTAGGTAAGTTGTACATCTGTCGTTTGCACATGGCACACAGAAGCACGGAACTCTACTGTTGAGTATACCAGAGTGCTAATACTAGAAGAGTGTCTGTTGAATATCCCCCACTATTGTCACAGGAGTTATGAAGTATGTTTTTTCTGCTTTTGAGGTTAGCAGACTTTTGTCACGTGATCCTTAAAAGAAAGTAGTGTGTTAACGTGATCCTAAGGTATTTTTGATGCATATTATGTCGTAATTTGTCACGCTCAAAATAGACATTAAGGACTCCGTGCGCCATTCTATTGAACAGATGAAAACGTGAAACTTCTGTTTTATTTGTGTTGAATTCGACACGTTGCACCGCTTCGGAGTTGATTAGCATTGAAGTTAGCCAGTCAGGCCGTTGCCCGCGCAAATTCAGGCGGCACACCAGAGACGATGTCGCCAAACGTGTTCTTCGTTTGGTTTTCTAAAACTGAGCAAGAGAGTGATACAAAAATTGGACTTGGGACGATAGTAAGGATAGAATCCCACGTTCTGAGAACAACTGACAATATGTGTATGTGGCACAACCTACGCTGCAACACCCTTACAAGTTTTTCGGACTATCTGACCACTTTGTATACAAAGTAAACAAGAGAGGAACGAGGACGGATCCCTGCCATAAGGCATAATTCAATACTTCTGGACAGCTAGTGTCTTTTCATGTACTTAAAGTAAATATACTTTCAGATAAGATGTTGTCAATTAATTTTGTTGTCCGCAAAAAAAATTCCAGCTTCGTCGCATGAACGGAAGTATTCGTGCACATACTTAAATATTATGCCAATAGAGGTGAAAAAAAACTTGAAGAGGCAATTAATTACATAGATGTGGAGGTGTATTGTGGTTACGATGCTGTAGCTGAACTATGCACCGTAATACAACACCACAACAGAAGGTAAGAAGCTAGCTTTTAATATATAAGTAACAAGTAGTGAAGCATTGTTGATTTCCTGAACAGTCATTTAAGTTATTAAATAAAAGATACAACTTGTATCTAACTAACCTG
Source organism: Schistocerca serialis cubense (assembly GCF_023864345.2). Lineage (NCBI taxonomy): Eukaryota > Metazoa > Arthropoda > Insecta > Orthoptera > Acrididae > Schistocerca > Schistocerca serialis. Next base: position 715,572,525 of record NC_064638.1, read on the forward strand.
CTGAAAAAAATAGAAGCGTGGGAGGGACGTAGGAACAATCGAAGCGAATTGATTTGTTTGCAGAACATATCTTTGTGTGAATCAAATATCAAATAGCAAGGAAGTTTCAGAAATATTCACCGAATTTCTTTGTCTTCTAAGCGAGGTTTCAGCAGTGCAAAAAAATGTTATTTGATAATTATACTTGAGGGAAAGCAACTGAAACGAAAGGACGAAAATTTACAAAAAGACGCGATTTGAGTAGTAATCTGGTCTAGTGTAAGCAAGCAGTAAATGTACAGACACCTCTAGAAAACATTTTGATTATATTCACACCGAAGGCTTTATTTCTGTATACAGAGAGAGAGTGCTAATGGTAGCAAAGAAGTTGTTTTGTATGGTGTTCATTATGAAAGACAAAAAATATCAGTTTTATAAAAGCGTTTTTCTTTTGAGGAAGGAGCCTGGGATTGCCCGGCCGATAGGCCTTGGGCGCCGCTGGAAATTCCAATTTAGTTTCCAGTCCAGGCCGCTATTTTAATTTCACGGGCCGGGGCACCCAGTGAGGCGCCGCTTTAGGCCTATTCTTCTGCAGCTCCTGATTAATCGATTGTTACTGAATAAACGGAAGACTCCACAGCAGAGACTACAATATCATCCAATGAATGCTGAAGAGCACCATCGTGTGCCGAACCCTTAGGTGAGTGCTAGATTACAGATAAGATCGTTCCAATCTCAGACGGTGTATTGGGAGCACGATTACGCAGGCCAAGCGGTACTGGGGAAATTGGACCCGAATGCGATTTTCTGGTAGGGGGGGGGGGGGTTGCTGGCAGGGCATTGGTGGTGCCGCCCTTTGATGTCTGGCCGTTCTTCACAGCGCCTTCCACCGTTTCTGGCAACTCTGGGCCACACATTCTCCGATAAATTGAACTCCTGGCACCAAGGAGCTGCTTTGCGTGCGAAATACTGCTCTCCCCATACTGACTAAGGCACGAGTTTCACCACAGAAAATACTGTGTAGTGTCGGAGGAAATATAAGGACTCTAAACTGATGGCCACTTTCTTCCATTAACATTAACCGCTTTTCAGTTATGTTTCAACAAAGCGTTTCTAGCCGACGTTTCGTGTAACATACTGGGGTAAAACAACTATTGAATCAAGCCCAGCTGCCTTGTTGGGAAGAGATCGCTTTGTCACCAAGAGGAGATGATAATTCCTTGGCATGTGATGATGTTGTCACATGACGTTCTTCGCTTGGAAAGCGTTCAAAGGGAGAAGGCTACTGAGAAAAAAGTGGTAGGTACTTTTTGAGATAAACGCGGAATCAAATCTTAAGAGTGCTCAGGGCGTGAGAGTAGGACTGGACAACAGATCGTTTGGGAGCTGTGTGTGTCGTCCACAGTGAAATCATAAGAGAAGATGCACTGGCTCGTAGAACAAGCGTGGGGGGCAGGTGAGATGCCCCGGTCTTGTTTGAGGGAACCAACCTGTCAATAGCCTAAAGCGGTTTAATAGAACCGCAGAAAACTTAAACCAATATTGCGTAAATGGATTTGACCACTTGCCTCCAAGTAGGTCTTTTATAAGATGAGGGAGACTATGGAAATCATAACATCATTTTATCTTCGTCGCTTACGAAGTGACATCAGAGGGAAAATCGGTTTACGTAAACTTAAAGGATCATCATAAATATGTGTAGCTTGATCTTAATAACAGTGTACGAAAAAATGTTAAAATATGGAGATTTTATAAATGAAAGTTCTTCAGACAGAATTGTTTGTATCACTGCACTAAGACAGAGCAGACACATGTTGTTTGTGTGTCAGATGACCTACAGAAACAGACGGTATATACTGAACGCTTTCTAAATTTACGATGGTGATTCTGCGATTTTTTCGTTTCTACTCACTGATTCTGATTTGACCATCCAAACCATGTATTTAATTTTCTGTTTTCGATCAGTGTTCCAGCTTCGAGGTATTACAAAGGTATGGATGATATACTAAAAAAAAATAATGATGTGTTCCTAATGTTGGAGGCGAGGGCAATCTGTAGTCTTTTTCTCCCATGTAAGCCGCGCGGTCCAGGGCGTCTTGTCACGGTCCGCGCGGCTCCTCCCGTCGGAGGTTCGAATCCTCCCTCGGGCATGGGTGTGTGTGTTGTCCATAGCGTAAGTTAGTTTAAGTTAGATTAAGTAGTGTGTAAGCTTAGGGACCGATGACGTCAGCAGTTTGGTCCCATAAGATCTTACCACACATTTACAGTTTTTTTCTTCCATGTTAGATTTCTGGATGAGGACTTGTAAGACATGTATTCGGAGATTGGGATTGAGATACTCCTCCAACCACGCTGATAATATTTACCACATTTCCCTAAAAAAGAAAAAAAAAGCAGCAACAAATTTCTTCCTCCAGTCGTTACCTCCTTTTTCAGTGCTCAGTAATTTGTGGTCTTCATATCCGCGAGAAATCACAATATATGTCATCGACTGGCTTGAAGCTCCTTACTACAGCCTGTGGAAATAAAATATTCATCTGAAGGATGGTAGAAACTGTTCACCCAGACGGTGCGCCATTCCCTCAGCCCTTCTCAGCTCTTACTGTTCGACTGCTCAATGTCTCTATGGGAAAATTTAAGCGTATTGCGACATATACAGTTCATTAATTATTTCTGTAGTTTTCATATCAATCAGAAATGCGTAGGTTGAGATCGATTGAACGGACTAGGAGAAGTGCTTTAAACAATTTTAAATTGTCAACTTTACTCTGTCGGAAGCGCTTACTCTAGCGTTTATCATCGATTATCGGTCATCTTGATCACTAGGTTTAGAAGCAGAATTTCTTCCACATAGGCAAGAACCGGGAATAAAGAAAGTGGCTTGAACATATGGATAAACCAGGGGATGAATTTACTTTCGCATACTCTTAACTGTATTCCCTGAAAGGACGCAGAATCATCTCAGTTGTATCAGATACTGGTCCTTGTTTCTTAATACCCGGCGAGCCCTCTGTTCATTTTAATAAACGTTTGTCGTGATTAACAGCGGGTATAATTTCAGAGCTCGGCGCACCTGTTGTATTCTGTTAACAACACTGTGTCCGTAACTGTGAAATAAGACAGAAACGACAGACTCTGCGGGTGAATGCTTCTGATGCACAAAGGAACGACAGCGGGCGAAAGATAATGAGCTCGCGAATGCCCTCCAGGAAGGCGGTCTGTGCTTTTCTCCCGGTACTGTTGGAAAAGACAAAATCCTGCATTCCTATCTCTTTTTCCACGGTACGGTAGATCCTGTTCTGTCATTGGCAGTAAGAGTCTGAACTCTTGTGAACTTTACTGGGAAATGTAAGATTACACTATCGTTATTGCTGTGGCTGACAGATGCAAATCAGCGAAAGATTTCTAGATTTACCGCAATGGGCGTGGCATATTATTACTATAACCGTTTGGCATGGAGGATTGTAACGTATGTTTGAAGTTTGTATCAGAAACAGTTTGCCAGCTCGTTATTTCTTTCTCGCTGCTTTTTTTTAGAAAATTACAGTGTTTTTTTACAATAAACTGTTTTAATGTTGTGCACCATTTATGACAAATATGCAAGAACTCAGTCCCATTCGGTTCAATAAAATTTGAAATTACAAAACGTGTGAAAACTGAAAATTATCGCAAAAACAGTACAGCTAGAAACGATTGTACAAAACCCGTAGGCGAATTAATGAGACACATACTCACAACCCGTAGTATACAGAGAGTAGAAATTATGAGAAATGGCAACACTGACATTGGAACCTCAGTGCTACCGCGATTTGGCTGTCGTTCTTACATCGGAGACCTGATATGTTCCCGCCATCTTGACTTTTTAAGTATCACAAACGAGCCATTTCCGGCACAGGAAGGAAGCAATGGTTCGATCTACTGAAGATCACAAATTTTGAATTTTCAAACTTGCATTTAAAATAAGTGTACCTGATGAGGAGTAATTAAGTGAAAGATAATTCTAACCATCCTTGGTCCACATTGTGCAACATGGCGTTTACGAGCTAGGGGGAATAAGCTTCGTATCGTGCTATCGTCCGGTCCAGATTTTAATTCTGGTGATGAACTGTGCACCCCAAACGCGGCGCGAGAACGCCACAGCGTGGGCGTAGTTTCCTGGCGATGGCACTGTCGCCGGCCACAGTTACGGGGAACGTCTTCTGGTAATTCCCGAACGTGGAATGCTTCTTCTGCCGGCTAGCACGTATTGCGGTGGTTTCTCCATAAGCTGAGCGGCGCTGGCTTTCAGGAACGTTTTCAGGATTTAACACAATACACGGACGTGGGTCTATTTGTTGCTCTAAATGAGAGATGGTTTCGCATAACGTTTGTAGGATTTTTCAGAGTGTTATCGTAACATGATAGTAATAAGGGGTCCCATCAGGGGAAAAAAGAAAAACGTGATAGACAAAGCACAGACAGTGATGTAATCTGGAATGTATGCCGAAAATCTAAAATCTCACCTTCAGAGGACCTAAACACAACATTGGACGGCTTACAAACGTTGAAATCTACAGGAAAGGTGCAGAACTTTACATTTCAGAAGTTTTCATACTACAAAAAAAGTGAAGCATCCACAAGACATGGTCATTCACACCATCGGCAGGTATGTAAATGTGTGTTTATTGTGTGTGACAGCTACTACGGTCACTCGTGGGCATTAGTCCTTTCCTATTCAGTGACCCTTGGTAGGGTATATAAAACGACGCGAACAGAGTCAGACGTTGAGTGGTCGCTGTAAAGGACACAGAGTTGCCGCGTAATCGTTTGAGACAGCACTGTAACCCCCTGCCAGATCGTAAAAGGGGCCTCATCGTGGGTCTCCATTTGTCTGGTAGGTCGAATCGTTCAGTATCAAGATTTGTTGGGCATTCGGATTTGACAGGGGCCTGACGTTGGACTTCATGGAAACTCGTGTTCTAGGTTCTGGTTGACCACGTGTAACGAACACGGAAGAGGATCGCCGTATTGTGCACCGAGCACATCGTAACCTCTTCACATTTGCGCCTGCGAAATGAGAACAGGTAATGGACTTATTGCAAATTTGTGTCATTGGTCAGATGCTAGCAGCAGCCGGGCTAGGGAGTCAGCGTCACACGCATAGGCTGCCATTGATACAGCAGCACGAACGGCTGCGTTTAGATTACTGTCAAGGCCGGGAAGCATGCACTGCTGTTGATGGTGCCGCATTGTGTCCACCGATGAATCTAGGTTCTGCAATACCCCGAATGACCCTCGTTGGCGAGTATAGCGGCGTCCTGGGAAGACACATGATTTGGAGAGCTATCAGATATGACTTCAGGTCACGCCTAGTAGTAATGGAAGGAACGGTGACGGTACGCCACAGACACCCTGCGTCCTCATGTGTTACCTGTCACATGACGGTATCGTGGTGCTATTTTTCAGCAGGAGAACACACCTCCACACTTGACATGGGTATCTATGAACTGTGTGTATGTTCTTGAGGTACTCCCGTAGCCAGAAAGATCCTCAGATTTGTTCCCAATAGAACAATTATGGGACCAACTTCGACATAAAGTGCTCCGCAGTGTCAGTATCCAGGATATCAAGAACCAGTTATATCAGTTGTGGGCCGCCTGGCCTCAGGAGAGAATGCAATGGCTTTACGACACCCTTCCCAGACTGTTTATAGATCCATACAAGAGGGGGTGCAACGTCATACTTACGAGTGAGCTCATACTGTCGAGTTCTTTGTGAACTTGACTCGATTTTGTTATCACTACAGTAATATCTCATACCCTCTCAACCCAAGAAGTTTAATTTCTTTTTCTATTTCCATTCTGTTCTTCACGTATTTATCAGGCGATATATGAAGGTTTGCCCTTAAACTTTCGCTAGTTTCCCGACTTGTATCAAATGCCAGTTTCACAGTACTTCAGTCCGTGACCGTAGACGATCTGTTTCCGCTATGTGTAACCTATTCCTGAAAGTGCCACACTGGAAAATACATAGCAACGATATTAAAATTTCGTTTTTTGCTCACAATAAATTTCTAGGAAAGCTAGCGAATTCACTTATCAGGCGCGAATCCTAGAGAAAATAGAAACTGTGTTTGTACTGGGTGGAGAAAAATTGTATCGCAAAATTTTAACCCTGGATAGCTGATGCCATTAGGAGCCAAAATTACAAATGTTGTGTAGGTCGACAACACACAATTTTTAGACTGCGGAAACTTGACGCCAGGCGCTCCGATTGGCCGCGGTGGTACCGCGACAGCCTCTGGGGGCCTGGGTGCGAATCCGTTGGGGCTCGACACATCCACTGTAGTTTCATGCTAAGACGTACCGGGAACAAACCCGTCAACAGCTGTTTGTTCGCGTGTAGAAAATCTCTTTCACAAATTGTGTCGGCCGTGAAAAGGGCCTTGTTTGTTCAAATGGCTCTGAGCACTATGGGACTCAACTGCTGTGGTCATAAGTCCCCTAGAACTTAGAACTACTTAAACCTAACTAACCTAAGGACATCACACACATTCATGCCCGAGGCAGGATTCGAACCTGCGACCGTAGCGGTCGCGCGGCTCCAGACTGTAGCGCCTAGAACCGCTCGGCCACTCCGGCTGGCTGTGAATAGCAGCACAACGGGTTGAAACACCAGATTGACGTACAATTCTGCAGACAGGGTGCGCGGGATTACGAGAGTGCTCCTGCTGTCAAACGAAATTGCACCGTAGACCGTATCTCTAGGTGTAGGTCCAGTGTCCCTGGCACAGAAACAAGTTGATTGCAGGCCCTCTACTGGCCCTCTACTGCCCCCCCCCCCCCAGCCAACACACAGGCGTCACTGGCACCGAGGCAGAACGAGCTTTCATCAGAAAACGCAACAGACATGCACCCAGGCGTCCAATGAGCTCTGCTTGACATCACTAAAGTCGCAGACGGCGGTGATTTGCCATGAGTGGAATGCACGCTTCAAGGCATCTTATTCAGAGCTGTCCTTGTAGCAATGGATTTGTAAGAGTTCGTTGCGTGCCAAAATGCTGCTGGAGTTGCTGCTACAGATGTAGTACGATGCGCCAGGGCCATACACCGAACACGATGCTCTTCTTTCTCGATAGTGCCGCGTGGCTGACCGAAGCCAGGTCTTCTTGCAACCGTACGTACTCTTAACCATCGCTGCGAGCAGTCAATGTACAGTGGCTGCATTCCTGCCAAGTCTTTCTGCGGTATCGCAGAGGAAACATCCAATTTGTCGTGGCCCTATTACACGATCTCGTTCAAACTTAGTGAAGTGTTGAGAATGGCGTCTTAAAGACATTCTTGATTAACACAACCCACCACGTGCAATCTCAAATGTAACTAATGCTCACGGCCATTACAGCGTGTATTTAAAGCAAATCTGAGTGGCATCCTCGTAGTGGCGCTGCTAGCGCCGCTCTAGTGCGACATGCGCGAAATTTGAATAGACATAGTGTTCAAATGTAGAAACACACCTACCAACTTTCATTTATGACGCAAAACTTCTTCGTAATATTGCGATTTTTTTCCCGTCTGTAGATGCACTTGATGAGAAGAAGGCACGGAGTGGTAGTGGAGCAGGAATAGCTTCCGTATCGCAGCCGCAGTAGCGCTGCAAAGAGAGGGCGTGGTCGGCCGGACTGTAGGAGGGGCTGGGCTGGGATTTTCGACGAGTCACCGGGTCAGCCGCCCGGCTGGCGCCGTCCACCGACCCAGCCGCTGCTAATGTACGGCCGGTGCTCACTGAGCAGCCACCGGCTCTCCGAATTACTCGTGTAACCAGCAGTAGAGTTCATTCAAAGCACTCCGACGGTATGAAGCACTGTACGACACAGCAACCGTAATTACTATTCGCTAATGTGACTGGGTCACTGCAGAGGGTCAGCACAAATTCGTATCTGTAGCGCAAGGATACCGAAATATTTTTCGTACGTCTGTGAGAAACATTTTTCCACTGCTCACAAAAGAACTACACTTGCTAATTGGAACTTCGGTGAACTCAGTTTCTCTGTAAATCGAACCTCTTGTCAACTCTCTTAAAAGAACGTTCGCTAATTCTAATAAATCCTAGAATGAAATTTTCACTCTACAGCGGAGTGCGCGCTGATATGAAACTTCGTGGTAGATTAAAACTGTGTGCCGGACCGAGACTCGAACTGGGGACCTTTGCCTTTCACGGACAAGTGCTCCACCAACTGAGTTACTCAAGCACGACTCACTCCCCGTCCTCACAGCTTGAACTGCCCGCGAAAGGCAAAGGTCCCGAGTTCGAGTCTAAGAAATCCTGTCTGTTTTGGTACAGTGTAAGTAGGCTGTTTAGGTTTTTATATTGGTAACGCCACGTAGCGCCCTGTATGAAAATCACTGGCTGTGCTGTGTGCAGTCTGTGGCTGGTTTGCATTGTTGGAAGTTGCTATTGTAGTGTTGGGCAGTTGGCTGTTGCGCGGTTGGAGGTGAGCCGCCAGCAGTCGTGGTTGTGGGGAGAGAAATGGCGGAGTTTTGAGAGCGGATGATCTGGACGTGTGTCCATCAGAGACAGTAAATTTGTATGACTGGATGCCATGAACTACTATATATATATTATGACTTTTGAACACTATTAAGGTAATTACATTGCTTGTTCTCTATCAAAATCTTTCATTTGCTAACTATGCCTATCAGTAGTTAGTGCCTTCAGTAGTTTGAATCTTTTATTTAGCTGGCAGTGTTGGCGCACGCTGTATTGCAGTAGTTTGAGTAACAAAGATTTTTGTGAGGTAAGTGATTTGTGAAACGTATAGGTTAATGTTAGTCAGGGCCATTCTTTTGTAGGGATTATTGAAAGTGAGATTGCGTTGCGCTAAAAATATTGTGTGTCAGCTTAGTGATGATCAGAATAAGTAAAGAGAGTAATGTCTGAGTACGTTCAGTTTTGCTCAGCTGTTTGAAAAGCAAATAACGTAAGAGGTTTATTACTACAGTAATTCACTAATTTTTCTAAGGACACGTTTCAACAGTCCATAAATCCGAGCGATTGTCATGGCATGGGGCCCTTTAGACACTCGGTAATTGGAAACCAGCGCTTATGTAATTCGAATTGTTTCGTCAGTTGTTCAGATCATTGTTTCGTTATTCTTCTCTTCGCGAAACTCCTTCGTTCTCTCAGCAATGCATAATTTACCACAGTACATCAATCAATTGTAAATATGTCTTTAGTGAAATAAAAATGTTGGAATTTATCGTAAGGTGGAAGGAAGTGAACACGGCGAGATGAGTTTCTGTCTCTCGAAGAATGCTTGTTGAAAAGGCTTCGGCAGCGCAGAAGACAAAACATACGTTTTTATGCTTAAAATAAGCCTAAGTCATTTACTTTTAGTCTGAACATTTAACGGAACGCCTCAAACGAGGAGTGTCTGATTAACTTCAAGCACAACAATTTTGATATAATTTTCATTTAAAAAGATATGTGTTCAGCATGGAAAAATTAAAGAAATCGAAATTTTCTTAGGTATTTGTGCGTTTCGTTTGATATATTAAAATAAAATTAGTAAAAATGAACTTTATTTTCGGGCCTAATTGTTATTTTCTGCTGACGGAGACTCTAACGCAGAACCTTTTGTCTTTCTCCGCTGCAGAGTGAAAAAATTCATTCTGGAAACATCCCGCACGCTGTGGCTAAGCTTTGTCTCCGCAGTCCTTTCTTCCAGGAGTGCTAGTCCCGCAAGTTTCGCAGCAGAATTTCTGTGAAATTTGGAATGTAGGAGGAACAGGCGGAAGTACAGCTATGAGGACGGATAGCTCTATTTGTAGGGCACTTGTAAACGAAAGGCAAAGTTACCAGGTTCGAGTCTCGGTCCGGCACACAGTTTCAATCTCCCAGGAAGTTGCAAGTCAGCGCCCACTTCTCCGCAGAGTGAAAAACTCATTCTGGTTACAGTACCATTTTTGTTCAATTATACACTTATTTCGACTTTTTTTCCCAGTATCAGCTCGCGGCGTTACAGCCGCTGGTTTCGATGTACAACTATAGGTGAAGTTCAATTTTCAGTTAATCAGCCTTGCATCCCATCTAAATATTTCATTTAATTTTTCTTGATCATGTTCGGATTTCTATTATCCAGACTGTAAACCACAACTAAACCTTTGACGTTTTCTGACAAGCAATGGGCAGATTCGAACGTCGAGATAATCTGTAGTACACAAAAGCACTCTCAGTTGCCCTGGTAAAAACGTTAACTTTTCTAAAATTGTCAATTATAAAGCTTATCCCTTGTTGATTTGATTCTAAACGTTGTGGAAATCAGGGTAGAGTTTTTGTGTTACGAAGACCGAGACGACTTTTAAGCAGGTCTTACTTATCTACAAACGGCAACTCCGTAAATAATCTATGGGTCAAGTGTTACATTTTCGTAAATCACAGATCTCAAAGTACACTGCACAATTGAATTAAGGTTTACTTTTTCGAAACCCTCTAATTCCCAGCCATTGCGACGCTTAAGTTTGAAACTTGGCATAAAGGTGCGTACAATCTTCGTCTGTAATGTTGCAAAAGCGTGGCACCCTGCGACATAATTCTCGGGCTCCACAACACTTCAAACAGCAAGGTGTTTGCACACACCGAAAAAAAAAGGCCACACCTCTGAAGTTCATGTGACGTGTAAGATTGGTTAATAGTGTCAGATTGACACCAAATTTCACCTCAGTTCTACTCAGTGCCACGGAGTACGTGTCACACGATCGGAAAGTCTTCATACCCTTCCCACATTTCAATGCCTTCTTTTGACGTCTCTGCGATGGACGTGAGATCTACGACGCGCAGCGTTGAAATAACGCCGTTTTCTTGTGACTGGCCACGGAAAACATTCCTTTAACTTTGTTGCGCAGTGAATTTTGAGTTTTTGTAGTAACAGTCAATCGAAACAGGAAAATAATTCTCAGTGAATTCTTGCAAAATAGCCGCTGTATGCTTCCTAAATGAGGACTCGAACAAAATGATCTTCATTTCTTGTGAAATTCGGAATCGAATAACTTACTAGCAGTCGTACCATTATCTTCTAATCTGCATACATTGGAGTTGTGATAGCCGCGGCATTCTGTTACACCATAACCTTGATCAGGCAAAGTGGCGCTAAATCGAACTCTCAATTATACGAACTTATTGTTAGTCCCCTTGAAGGTTGAACTAGCGAGAGTCGACTGTATCACCATCTTTATTTTAGTCACGCTGGTGATGATCCAGTGAAAATAAGCTTGCCTGGCTATGTTCAGTACGGTACAAAGGCTACGGAAGCACAAGCCAGTACATTCAGATATTAGCCTCACAACGTAGCATGTTGCATCAATTGGATCGTAGGCGTTGCTGCCCTTGAAACGAAAAATATTCGCCGAAGGCAGCAGGTGGTGGAACAAGATGTCGAAGGACTTCATCCTAGAATTTTACAGTCACTTGAGGGCGGTTAATGGGCGGTGCTGAAGTCTGCTCGTCACGCAATCGTTGTTTCAACGAAGAAAAACGGTCTGCCACCACGACACTGAGATAGTTCACGCACAATTATGCAGTTACTTTCCATTTCGCGCTAGTTCCAGATGTCAACGTGTCGCAGATGACAGACTCTCCAGTAAATGCTGAACTGGGTAAGTGCAAATAATATCAAACATAATTTTCTCTCCAGGACGATCCAAATGATGTGGAATGATACCGTAATTTCCCTGTCTGTTGTTATTAACTGAGGAGATATGTTCTGGAATGCCCAGATCTGAAGTCCAATTTTTATCGCATCGTGTAGTGTCTTGCCATTTGTCTCTTCTGTTACATTTAATAATTAGCTGTTGAGCTGTATTTTCCATCAGTTCCTTGTGATATTGTTTTCAGCTCTTGAAAGACTTGTTTGCATTACCGTTAAGAGAGGAAGTTTGGTATTACATGAATCCCAAACATCAGTTACTTATCTCAAAGTTTATGTCGATTTCCAGGCCCAGTTATTGTGTACCGTGTAACAGATTCTGAGACGACTAACTTGAAGAGTATCAAGATGGTATCTGTTCTTTCGGACGTTTCCGAAAGAACAGATACCATTTTCATATAATTAAGGCTAAACGGCCATTGACATTATTCTATGCGGATGCACACGTATTGCCCGAACTCTTACGGGACTCGGTAAGATTGGTTGCCGCGAGTAATGGGCAGGGGCACTACGAATGTAGTATGTGGACATTAAGTTGGAAATGTGGATCTCACGGGGAGCGTGCAAGGGAGAAGTCCCTGCAGTCGCGCTATCCTCTGTACCCTCGGTGACTGAGATGGATAGAGCGTCTGCCATGCAATCAGGAGATCCTGGGTTCCAATCCCGCTCGGGGCACACATTGTTAGCTGCCCGCGTTGATGTACGAGTATATCAACGCCTTTCGGCAGAGCAGGGTCTTGATTTAATTGTCATTTCAGCTTGAAGAGTGGTTCCGATATTTATTTCGTGCGTTTTCCGACAGTCTCTGTTGCTGCCTTTTCTCACTTAGATTTATGGCGGCAGAAAGCCTGAGACATGTTTGATGTGTACAGATCACTTAAAATCTGGTCCGTGTGATACCATGCCATGTAAGCTCGTTTCCCCTGGGCCCGATAATTGCCTGTTACGCTGTGTGGACCGTGATTGGAGACAGACTTGCGTCAGTAAATTACCCCACCATTAGGTAGAGCCTTCGTGGTACGGAACTCAATATTTGCAGTCTTCGGCACCTTGGCTCACTGCTTCCTTCCGCGTGAACTTGCTCGTGTGCTGTGTCTACGCAGCCTTCCCGGGCCGGCCTGCGGCGCCATCTAAGAGCACATTGTGCCCCGGCTTCTATTAGAGGCGCGCCCGCCGCCTTTGTGCGCCTCGCCGTCGATGCTGTCGCCCCTGTGATGGGCGCGCATGCTACAAACAGCTGCCTCGTGTTACGTGTGACCTCGGCACGAGGCAACCGCCGTTCTCCGCTTATGGGCTGTAAAGGAAGCGCCCGCGGCGAACTTGTGCTGGTCGCTAGCAGCGTGGTAAATCTTAAAATATTGCTTCTCCACAAATTACCGCCTTCTCTTTCAAGCAGTTGCTCCATCTCTCCATGGACTGATTTTCCCTTTTCATCCACATTTGCATCTACATACATAACACTGTAAGCCACCGTACGGTGCGTACGGGATAGTACACTACACCACCACTATTCTTTTCCTTTCCTTTTCCACTCGCAGATAGAGCGAGGGAAAAGCGCCTGCTTCCGTGTGAGCCCTAATTTCTTGTATCTTACCTTTGCGGCCCTCTGGCGAAATATATTCTGGCGGCAGTACGATCGTTCTCCAGTAAGCTTCAAATCCCGGCTCTCTAAATTTTCTCAATAGTTGTTGTTGTTGTTGTTGTTGTTGTTGTGGTCTTCAGTCCTGAGACTGGTTTGATGCAGCTCTCCATGCTACTCTATCCTGTGCAAGCTTTTTCATCTCCCAGTACCTACTGCAACCTACATCCTTCTGAATATGCTTAGTGTATTCATCTCTTGGTCTCCCTCTACGATTTTTACCCTCCACGCTGCCCTCCAATACTAAATTGGTGATCCCTTGATTCCTCAGAACATGTCCTACCAACCGATCCCTTCTTCTGGTCAAGTTGTGCCACAAACTTCTCTTCTCCCCAATCCTATTCAATACTTCCTCATTAGTTATGTGATCTACCCATCTAATCTTCAGCATTCTTCTGTAGCACCACATTTCGAAAGCTTCTATTCTCTTCTTGTCCAAACTATTTATCGTCCATGTTTCACTTCCATACATGGCTACACTCCATACGAATACTTTCAGAAATGACTTCCTGACACTTATATCAATACTGGATGTTAACAAATTTCTCTTCTTCAGAAACGCTTTCCTTGCCATTGCCAGCCTACATTTTATATCCTCTCTACTTCGACCATCATCAGTTATTATGCTCCCCAAATAGCAAAACTCCTTTACTACTTTAAGTGCCTCATTTCCTAATCTAATTCCCTCAGCATCACCCGACTTAATTAGACTACATTCCATTATCCTTGTTTTGCTTTTGTTGATGTTCATCTTATATCCTCCTTTCAAGACACTGTCCATTCCATTCAACTGCTCTTCCAAGTCCTTTGCTGTCTCTGACAGAATTACAATGTCATCGGCGAACCTCAAAGTTTTTATTTCTTCTCCATGGATTTTAATACCTACTTCGAATTTTTCTTTTGTTTCCTTTACTGCTTGCTCAATATACAGATTGAACAACATCGGGGAGAGGCTACAACCCTGTCTTACTCCCTTCCCAACCACTGCTTCCCTTTCATGTCCCTCGACTCTTGTAACTGCCATCTGGTTTCTGTACAAATTGTAAATAGCCTTTCGCTCCCTGTATTTTACCCCTGCCACCTTTAGAATTTGAAAGAGAGTATTCCAGTCAACATTGTCAAAAGCTTTCTCTAAGTCTACAAATGCTAGAAACGTAGGTTTGCCTTTCCTTAATCTTTCTTCTAAGATAAGTCGTAAGGTCAGTATTGCCTCACGTGTTCCAGTGTTTCTACGGAATCCAAACTGATCTTCCCCGAGGTTGGCTTCTACTAGTTTTTCCATTCGTCTGTAAAGAATTCGTGTTAATATTTTGCAGCTGTGGCTTATTAAGCTGATAGTTCGGTAATTTTCACATCTGTCAACACCTGCTTTCTTTGGGATTGGAATTATTATATTCTTCTTGAAGTCTGAGGGTATTTCACCTGTTTCATACATCTTGCTCACCAGATGGTAGAGTTTTGTCAGGACTGGCTCTCCCACGGCCGTCAGTAGTTCCAATGGAATATTGTCTACTCCGGGGGCCTTGTTTCGACTCAGGTCTTTCAGTGCTCTGTCAAACTCTTCACGCAGTATCATAGCTCCCATTTCATCTTCATCTACATCCTCTTCCATTTCTATAATATTGTCCTCAAGTACATCGCCCTTGTATAGACCCTCTATCTCAATAGTGTTTATTGAAAATAGCGTCGCCCTCCATCCTGTGTGATTTTCATTTGAGTTCCCGAACCATCCTCGTAACACTTGCTTGTTGTTCGAACCTACCGGTAACCAATCAAGCAGCCCGCCTCTGAATTGTATTAATGTCTTCTTTTAATATGATGTCGTGCGGATCCCAAACACTTGAGCGGCACTCAAGAGTAAGTCGCATTAGCATCCTATATGCGGTCTCCTTCACAGAGGAACCACACTTTCCTAGAATTCTCCAAGTAAACCTAGTTGACTATTCGCCTTCCCCACAGCTGCCATTACATGCTTGTCCCACTTCATATCGCTTTGCAACGTTACGCCCAGGCATTTAAACGACGTGACAGTGTCAAGCAGTGGTCGGTTGATGAATTCTGAGGTGATTCCCAACCAACCAAAAGAACTGTTTCTAAACGTTCGGAAGAGCACAAGGGAAATTGTAGAAGAGGAGAAACGGAACGATCAGCTGTTGCGGAGCATGCTTTCCAGCCAGGGAACCACAATATTCGTTTCGAGGAGACGCAAGTACTAGCGGCCACGAGCGGATACTACGAAAGGCTCTACAGGGAGGCAATCGAAATCGCTAAACACCCAAATAATTTCAACCGAAAGGAGGAGGGCGTCAAATTAAACGGTATATGGATGCCGGTGTTAAAGAAGATGTGTACCACTCGTCCACTACTGGGTGATGGGAACGGCGATCGACGGTGACGGACAGCGGCCAATTGCACTGACGTTTTCAAAACACGTGACGTCACGCGGGGGCGCGCGGACACGGAATTTAGCGGCAGTCAGTAGCGAGCCAGTGTGTGTGTTGGACCTTCCATCAAGCTACAGACCCCCTTGAAGATGTCTCCCGCAGTCGGAGACGAAACGTTGGGAATCACCTCAGAATTCATCAACCGACCACGGCATAGCAGCCCGCATAATTATAATGGACATGATATTTCCGGCCGTGAAAGTTTACATTTTAGTATCAGTGTCAAGCAGGACACTAATAATGACCGAGAGAGGTGGCGCACTAGTTAGCACACTGGACTCTCATTCGGGAGGACGACGCTTCAAACCCAGATTTAGGTTTTCCGTGATTTCCCTATATCGCTTCATGCAAATGCCGGAATCGTTCTTTGAAAGGGCATTTTCTTCCCCATCCTTCCCTAATCCGATGCAACCGATGACATCTCTGTTTGGTCCCCTCCCCCAAATCAGCCAACTAACCAACACTACCAATGCTGTATTCCAACGTTGCGGGTTTGTTTTCCCTACTCAATCGCATTAAACTACATTTTTCTACTTCATCGCACCAAGTACAAATTTTGTCTAAATCATCTTCTGTCGTCCTACAATCACTCATCGGTGACACCTTCCCGTACACCACAGCGTCGTCAGCTGACAACCGCACATTGCTGGTCACTCTATCCACCAAGTTACCTACGCATACAGAAAATAATAGCGTTCTGATCACATTTCTTTGGGGCACTCCTGACGTTTCACTCTGATGAACACTCGCCGTCGAGGACAGCATACTGGGTTCTGTTACTTACGTAGTCTTCAAGGCACTCACATATCTGGAAACCTATTCCGTATGCTCTTACCTTCGTTAAAAGTCTGCAGTGGGGACCGTGTCAAATACTTTTAGGAAATCGAAAAAATGCGGATCTGCCTGCAGGTCTTCACCCATAGTTCGCAGTATATCACGTGAGAAGAGGGTACCTTGAGCTTCACACCAGGGATGCCTCCTAAAAACGTACTGATTCGTGCACATAAGCTTTTCGGTCTCTAGGAAAGTTATTATATTAGAATTCAGAATATGTTCTGCAATCCTGCCGATATTAAAGATCATTATCGCAGTAATTTTGCACGTCCATCTTTTACCCTTCTGATATGTAGAAGTTGCCTACGCTTTTTTCCAGCCGCTTGGGTCTTGACGCTGGGCGCGGGATTCGCCATAAATGCAAGCTAAGGGGCCAATGCCGTGCAGTACTGTATCTATAGCCGAACTGGGATTCCATGGGACCTCGTGACGTATTTGTTTTCAACTCTTTCAGTTGTTTCTCTACTTCAGGGATGCTTCCATACGAGATGTGCGATGATCAAACGACAGACCAGAATTTTCTCGTGTTCTCGGCTATATCTTTTGCTAAGGTATGACGGTGGTAGTTGTTCTATTCTTAGCACATAGATCTTTTCACAGACTCACGAATCACTAATAACCTTTGCCTGTCATCATTTGAGCGTTCTCTTGTGAACTGAAAGTTCAGCAGCCATTCTGTACTGTGCAGTATACGCTGACAGGGAATGGGAATTGATGCACAATGGACGCCTTGACCTAAAGACACTAAATCATATTGCACTATTTCCGTGCCTTCGGAAGTGTTGAGTAAAATTGCGTCCATGCCAGCAGAAAAAGGCCATTCCTACAGAAGAAAAATGATACTAGAGCATGCTGTCCTGTGCGTGTGTGTAATTTTCAGGTGTAGATCGAATACGGCATCGATTGTTGACATGAGGAGTGTTGGAACATCATATGGACATCGCGCAGACAGTTGGTTGCAGCTACTGCAGGACGAGTGGTGACGAGATTCACTTAGTAAAGTAGAACAGGAAAGTATGCTTGCAGAAGGACTACGCCGTGAGAAGACAGGAAGATTGTTCGACTGGCTCTGAGGAGAATAGACGGCAGATTATCACAATGAACCGTCGGAAACAGATTGTTGGAAGCTGGTTTGAGATGGATCTCGAGTTGCCATGTGTCGTTTACCGCTACCACCATACCACAGGCATCTGAGACCAACTTCGTGTGGAGACAGAGTCAGCTGAAGCAATGAGTGTCATTTTTTAATGTTCAGGGATGAGTCTGGCGATGTTCGTGGCGGTAAGAATGACGCCAGCTTGTCCCAAAGCACCTGATGCACTATCATTTGAAACATCGATTGTCGAGACTTAGGCTGTTGTGGATTGGCAAGACAGCCAACCCACTATGAGAGGAAGCCGAAAGGCACGCGTTTTAGCTCACGCAGGCTGGCGTGAGGTCTGGAACAGGTCAAGGAAATGAGACTAACAAAAAACGTACGTAGCTGCTGGAATACTTAACTTTAATCCATAATTGGTGAACATCGCTCTGGACGGTACATGTTTTACAGCATCAATAGTAACTGGTAATGGCGCATTGCTAGGTCGTAGCAAATGACGTAGCTGAAGGCTATGCTAACTATCGTCTCGGCAAATGAGAGCGTATTTTGTCAGTGAACCATCGCTAGCAAAGTCGGCTGTACAACTGGGGCGAGTGCTAGAAGTCTCTCTAGACCTGCTGTGTGGCGGCGCTCGGTCTGCAATCACTGATAGTGGCGACACGCGGGTCCGACGTATGCTAACGGACCGCGGCCGATTTAAAGGCTACCACCTAGCAAGTGTGGTGTCTGGCGGTGACACCACATAGGCCTCTATACTTCATGGAATCATTACGTGAGGACCTGTTGGAAATGGCAACAGGCGAGATTTGAAATACACTCCTGGAAATGGAAAAAAGAACACATTGACACCGGTGTGTCAGACCCACCATACTTGCTCCGGACACTGCGAGAGGGCTGTACAAGCAATGATCACACGCACGGCACAGCGGACACACCAGGAACCGCGGTGTTGGCCGTCGAATGGCGCTAGCTGCGCAGCATTTGTGCACCGCCGCCGTCAGTGTCAGCCAGTTTGCCGTGGCATACGGAGCTCCATCGCAGTCTTTAACACTGGTAGCATACCGCGACAGCGTGGACGTGAACCGTATGTGCAGTTGACGGACTTTGAGCGAGGGCGTATAGTGGGCATGCGGGAGGCCGGGTGGACGTACCGCCGAATTGCTCAACACGTGGGGCGTGAGGTCTCCACAGTACATCGATGTTATCGCCAGTGGTCGGCGGAAGGTGCACGTGCCCGTCGACCTGGGACCGGACCGCAGCGACGCACGGATGCACGCCAAGACCGTAGGATCCTACGCAGTGCCGTAGGGGACCGCACCGCCACTTCCCAGCAAATTAGGGACACTGTTGCTCCTGGGGTATCGGCGAGGACCATTCGCAACCGTCTCCATGAAGCTGGGCTACGGTCCCGCACACCGTTAGGCCGTCTTCCGCTCACGCCCCAACATCGTGCAGCCCGCCTCCAGTGGTGTCGCGACAGGCGTGAATGGAGGGACGAATGGAGACGTGTCGTCTTCAGCGATGAGAGTCGCTTCTGCCTTGGTGCCAATGATGGTCGTATGCGTGTTTGGCGCCGTGCAGGTGAGCGCCACAATCAGGACTGCATACGACCGAGGCACACAGGGCCAACACCCGGCATCATGGTGTGGGGAGCGATCTCCTACACTGGCCGTACACCACTGGTGATCGTCGAGGGGACACTGAATAGTGCACGGTACATCCAAACCGTCATCGAACCCATCGTTCTACCATTCCTAGACCGGCAAGGGAACTTGCTGTTCCAACAGGACAATGCACGTTCGCATGTATCCCGTGCCACCCAACGTGCTCTAGAAGGTGTAAGTCAACTACCCTGGCCAGCAAGATCTCCGGATCTGTCCCCCATTGAGCATGTTTGGGACTGGATGAAGCGTCGTCTCACGCGGTCTGCACGTCCAGCACGAACGCTGGTCCAACTGAGGCGCCAGGTGGAAATGGCATGGCAAGCCGTTCCACAGGACTACATCCAGCATCTCTACGATCGTCTCCATGGGAGAATAGCAGCCTGCATTGCTGCGAAAGGTGGATATACACTGTACTAGTGCCGACATTGTGCATGCTCTGTTGCCTGTGTCTATGTGCCTGTGGTTCTGTCAGTGTGATCATGTGATGTATCTGACCTCAGGAATGTGTCAATAAAGTTTCCCCTTCCTGGGACAATGAATTCACGGTGTTATTATTTCAATTTCCGGGAGTGTAGTTCAAAGGATGCTGAATTATCACCAGTATGTGGCAATGCTGGTAAACCGCACGTTGTACTGTTAGTGACCATAACACCAAATGGCTTATTGTAGCAGGATAATGCAAGAGCCTACATTGGAGTTCACATCGTAAACGCCTTGAGGAACATGCAGTACCTCGACTGAGGTGCCCGTCCCTTGGTTTGTCACCCAGAGATCATATCAAACGCGATGGGAAGACGAACACATTCATTCCCGTCTCTAGCCAGCCATCTTCATGAACTGACACAATATGTTTTCAGGCATGGCAAAAAATTCGTGAAGATGACTTCTGGAGGCTGTTTGCTTCCATGACTACGAATACAGTTGTGTATTTGTGCTTGTGGGAGGTGACACCACATATTCATCTTGATGGATATCGCTTCCAAATGGAGTGAAAGGTTAATCGTTTAATACACCCATTTCCACAGAGTTTGATAATTGTCGCAGTAGTACTTCACGGTGTAACACTTTCGGTTTCTATTAGTGTAATTATGTTTCGGAGCGGATGGATATGTTGTTACCGTACCGTGCCGTGGTTGATGCAAAAGCAGCAAATGTAATTTGTTGGATATTTTCTAGCAAGCATGGGTCAACGTCTTTTTTAAAAACTTTTCTTTGCTGAAGCTACTGTACAATAATTATACCTGTGACATGTCGATGTCACTAATTGCACGCTATGGAAACTGCAATAAGAGTTTATTTATTTACTAGTTAAAGCTTTGGTCAGAATTTTTATTAGAACTTTGTAATTTCTTCTGTCCCGAGAATTCTGAGACTTTTTGGGAATGTTTTAATTTTATGTTTGAAGTCGGATAACAGATGACTAAAGAAATATTTTTTGTGGTATAGTTACATATTCACTGTTTTCAGAGTTTTTCCTATACTTGTATTGTGAAACGTTGTATCTTGACAAATTTCATGATTCTAGACCGACAGGAAGTACACTGTATATTTTGATGAGTGAGTTTGCGAGTATCAAAACTTGTGACGAAAATGGCCATATCTTTTGATTACATTGTCTTAGAAGCTGTAGTTATTTATACCGCCAAGGTTTCTTAGTATATGACATAAATCTCAACTTGATACGTCTAATCCTTCCTCACAAAAAGGGTTTTTAACGGCCGGACGGCTAGACAGACAGACAGACAGATAGATAGTCAACGGAGTGATCCTACAAGGCTTTTATTATTACCGATTGAGATGCGAAATCCTAAAAAAATCTCATAACATTACATAAAACTTCCTGATTGAAAAGATAACCATAGGATAGAAACATACAACGACCAAACATTAGCAACCAAACGTTACTTGATCTAACAGAACACACAGTAGCAACACCGAAGCAAGTAATACGAAGTGTAAGTGCATGTGTGCAACATGAAACGTTAATTTGCGCATGTCAACCGTCTCGACAGTTACAGCCAGAGGCTGACAGATTCCCCCACCTCCTGGGGTCTGGGAAAATGGATCATTTACCTTTCGCGGTTCATGCGCTCGCTCCGCTCACCGGCAGCCCAAGCCGTGTCAGATATAACGTTTTCACTGACACTGCCCCGCTTGCAGCTCGCGAGCATAGGCGTTAACGCACAACGTGTCATGGCCATTGTCAGTTGTCAGTTTACCATTCACACAGTAAACGATCTTTATCTGAGCTGCTTCATTTGTGTCTGAAAAATAGTTTCGTTACCTAATACTCCTTGGTCGTTCAACAGTTTTTCGTTCTGATGTAGTCTTCCGAAATAGACAAGGATTTATATTGATAAAAAATTTCTGTGTCTGCCATATTCTCTTTCCCTGTATTACAGTAAAAGTACCTTGTGTTCCCCTTCAGAAAGCTACGAAGTATACAAAATCGATGGCTAGTGTCTGGTACGTCGGCTCATACAATCTGCTGTCGTGGCCTGGCTTGACAGGAACTCGGCTCTCGGCTGCGGAAATTCCGCTGCGGCCGTCCCGTCAAGCTAATGAAAGCAAGGGGATGAAATGGGATTTATGGCTGTGCCGGTTTGCGGCGCAGATTGAGGCAGCGTTTAATGAAAAATGAAGTCGAGGGCTCATCGCTTGTCGGCGCTGCGCGACGCGACGTCACCCCCGCCTTCTGCTGCGCCAGCTCGCTCACCTCACGTTTCTGTCGCACAAACGGTGTCGCTAATTGAAAATGAGTACTGCGCCATTAATTGATAGTGAATGTCCGTGTCACAGTTGCATTTATTGGCTATTGACTAAAGGTAAGGTTGGCCTGGACACCAAAGTGCTTTCCAAGACGTGGTAGAAGTGGTTTGCGTTGCCTTCTGTCAAACTGACATAACTTTGGCCGTTGCAGGCGACGTATAGTTCTACGTGGACACGAAGGAAGTAGGTGCTCGACATTTTTCACGGCCACAAATCATTCCAGAGTTGGAAAAAGAGAGAACTATCGATACCGCCGTTGCTGTTAAAGAGACTGAGAAATGGTGCTAGTCACTTATATATGTAGATCTCTCCCCCGATCAACCACGCCTACTTTACGGCCCAGCAATGGATCAGTGGATGGGGGTGATCACATAGTTTCTTTAATGGCTCTGAGCACTGTGGGACTTAACTTCTAAGGTCATCAGTCCCCTAGAACTTAGAACTACTTAAACCTAACTAACCTAAGGACATCACACACATCCATGCCCGAGGCAGGATTTGAACCTGCGACCGTAGCGGTCACGCGCTTCCAGACTGTAGCGCCTAGAAACCCACGGCCACCCTGGCCGGCATTTCTTTAATTATGCACGTGCATAACTAGCTGTGAAATGAAGTTCGAAGATACGATAAATTCGTGACTTTATTAGCACAAGTTGATTACCTTAAAAACCATTGCCACGCATTTCAGTAAAAGTTATTCCAGATGCAACGACACTAATAACAAACACAAAACAAGAAAAAATTGAAGTGACTTGTGGTTGGAAAAGTTCAGGAAGGGAAGCAGGTGATGGCAAATACAGCTTTTCTAACATATTAATTTTTAATTCACTGAAATCTGCAGCTCGATATCAGTTATTGTATTCATGCTTGCAAATAAGCGAAGTTGCAGTGCTGCTGTGCCAGCCCCAGCGTCCAGACGGGACGTAACTGTGAAATTATTGACGGTTATTAAATGAGCGCGACCTATACCGCTGCCCGGAAATGTCACCATCGTCGGAGTGTGAATGCGCCGGCTGTAGGAGCCGCCGATGGCTCGCTCAGCGCGGCTGTGTGGGCGTCGTCGCTGCATCGCCCTCGGACGAGGTCTGACTCAGGAGCCTGCTGACAAAGTTGTCTCCTGAAATGTCGTCACCACAAACTGTCCCACCTGTGTGCGGAAGTGTGTCTGCCGAGTGTAAAACGTGAAGTGACTCTGCTGCAGACAGAGGTCGAAGTGTCCTCTTTGCAATCAGAGCCCTAAGTCGCTCTACTCAGAGCTAAACCGAAGTGAAGCGCACAAAGCGCGTGAGTTCTGCGGACGTTTCCTGCGTCTCAAGCTGCAGTTGCCAATCAGAAAGTATTTTTTTAATTAAGCATCCGCCCCTGAATCCCAACAACCGTAGGACAAATCCAGCCCTTACAGTTAAATCTACTGAAACTTCTCTTTCACAATCTTGCGTCTAAAAATTTTACGTCACGATACTCCAGCCAGTCCGGGAGTCTCATATTTGGCGCCTTCTGCGCACTGTATTTTCGCATGACAACATAGAAACGGAAAGAAAGAATAGAAAAGAGAAAGATGTTGGGCTAGATGCCGAACTGGCGAACGAAGCATGTGCCCGTCATTCCCAGGTACTGCCCGTATCATTGCGAAAGCTTTCGAGAGCTACATCTTCCCTACGAAGTTTTTTCCATAACAATGCATTCGGGAGGACGACGGTTCAATCCCGCGTCCGGCCATCGTGATTTAGGTTTTCCGGGTTCTCCCTAAATCGCTCCAGGCAAATGCTGGGATGGTCCCTTTGAAAGGGCACGGCCGACTTCCTTCCCTAATCCGATGAGACCGATGACCTCGCAGTTTGGTCTCTTCCCCTAAACAATTCAACTCAACCTTAACAATGGCTCACAATGGCCGCGAGGGGTTAGCCGAGCGGTCTAGGGCACTGCAGTCGTGGACTGTGCGGCTGGTCCCGCCGGAGGTTCGAGTCCTCCCTCGGGCATGGGTGTGTGTGTTTGCCCTTAGGATAATTTAGGTTAAGTAGTGTGTAAGCTTAGGGACTGATGACCTTAGCAGTTAAGTCCCTTAAGATTTCATACACATTATAACCACGTTATTTACCAGACCCTCTTTCCGCCTGGGAAAGGTTTCGCAGATGTTCTTGGCAGAAAATATTGCAGAGTGCCCCTGGCTGACAAAGTTCAGAAATCCGATAGAGCACATGCCCGGCTATCCGCAGCATCCGTTCTGACCCACCATGAGCCCATCACAAGAGGCCGACGCAAACCAGGGAGCGTTGGAACAGTTCTTTTGTTGCTTTCTGTTCGCACAACACACGGAAATCGCCTTAGCCCATACCCAGTACATACAAGTATCTAGGTGGAAGAAAAAGGGAGAAATCATCTATGCAGTCATTGTTGTTGTACACACTTGAAAATAAACGTGCAGTTATGCAGTCTTCCCCATTTTGACTATTTAATTTGAAATGTAATTGATCTGGATATCAAATTGACTATTATTTGCACATAAAAATGAAGCCAGTTTTCATAATAACGTATCGCTGGAATGAAAAAGAGACAAGGCATTCTGGTTTGACACTTTCCAAACTGACATAAAAATGTGATTTGGCCGACTGTTATTGAATCCTCGACGTTTGGACCAGTACTCTGGCACTCTGCCGAGTCACATGCCGTTTAGTAGTGTTCAACATCCCCCTCTCACTCCGATGACGGCACCGACGCTTCGTAGCATGGACTCTTAAGAGACATTGAAATTGTGGACCCGTCGGGATCTTTTAACACTTAACCGCGATGTGAGAGTGATGGAGAGGGGTGGGGGCAATTGCTTGGAGATAGGTTCAACGCGTTCGCCCCTCTCTCAATAGCGATTTCCGTTATTCGCAGTGTGATGGAGATCGGTGCCGAGGAGGAAGAGAACAGAGAGAGGAAGAGTACAGAAGCATGTGCATGTGTGAGTGGGTTTGCTGAAAGTATTCTAGCACAGTACGGGAGTGACGGGATGATGCATTATCATAGTGAGGAAGTAGATCCCTTACGGGGTGCTGTTGGCAAACAAATGGGTGCACCTGAAAAGGCAGTAGGTTTTTGTATCGTTCGCTAATGAGACCACAGTACGTAACATCTAGACGCCCCTCCCCCCCCCCCCCCCACCCTACCCTAGGGTACCACGATTCGTGACACCAAGCGATCTTTTTGCAAGCTTCAAGCATGTACCTGCGCCCTTACTAGCCTGTGTGACCAGTGGCCATGTGGTGCGCAGAGGTTCATCGAGTGGGGCCGTGTCTTCTGTACTGTTTAGCGAGGGGATGGTTCTGGCCGTTTAAGCCTCATTTGTGACTTACTGCAGCCTGTCAGCTGCAACGTAGGCAAAATCTGTGTGGGGAAAATTTTAGACCTGGATTATAATTTCAAAAAATTGTTTTCATTTGAGAAAGGTGGTGGCGTGTGTCAATTTCGATGGCTAAAGTTACTGTAGTGGGTCTTTGCGGACTTTGGTAGATGGAAATTTGGTCTTTTAAACTGCACCTTCCACCAAACAATGTATTTATTTTTCTATTTAGCCAAACATGTTTCCACATGTGTGTGTCATTTTCTGTGTGTCTCGATTTAGCGCTGTACAAATATTAGACAAAGTTCACGGTTCTTTTTAGCCTGAAAAGTACATCATACGCCGTTTTTATTTTACTTCTGTTGTTCATCCAACTCTACATTAATTTTGAATGTGGATTTGCATTAGGTCATCATGTTTTTATGCCTTTTATCGTATAACAGCATGTCATCTGCAAAGTTGTCGGAAAAATTTGCGTAAAGTTATTAATTTTGAAATGCTTTTTCGAAAGTGCTATTGATAGTTGTGTGTGTTCTGTACTTAAGTCTTCCATCCTGTTATGGGTCCTTGCTGTATGGTGCATTAGCTCTCTATGAATTGTTATTACTGCCTCCTTGTATTTCTATGTCAGCGGGGTAGTGATTCTTTTATTTGAGGTAATTTTCACTTTTCTCTGGTGCATATGTTAAGAGTATCTTATTCTTGTTGTCTTTCACACTTACGCTGAATGAGGGCCATTGAAAGTTAATTGACATTTTATGTTTGTTTTGCTCAATTTACTTGTTGTTGTACATAGTGCTTGTAATTTTGCTGTTCAGTGTCACCACGAATCATCGCGGGTATGTAATATAAAGTTTCTCTCTTTATCTTATATATTTGTAACACTGCTTGGTCATTACAATAAGCCGGCCGCGGTGGTCTAGCGGTTCTAGGCGCTCAGTCCGGAGCCGCGCGACTGCTACGGTCGCAGGTTCGAATCCTGCCTCGGGCATGGATGTGTGTGATGTCCTTAGGTTAGTTAGGTTTAAGTAGTTCTAAGTTCTAGGGGACTGATGGACCTTGGAATCTTTCTAAAAGTAGCTGGATTACTTCATGGTTTTCTTCATTGACGTTGGATTAGTGAGAAATTTAACCCCTTCATACCTTAATAAAATTCTACTTATCGAGTACGTAAGGTGAAATCTGGGATACGTTATTATACCTGAGTGATTAATAGTACAATATAGCCTTACTCATGAAATCTTGGAAACAGTTTATTATCTTGTTTGCTCGCAGATGAACGCTACACTAACCACACATGAATTCTGTCTGTCCCTTCTTTTACATCTCTGACTTGTGGCTGCTAACTAAAGCCAGTGACCTTCTGCTTCAATTCGGGTACACTTAATTGTAAGTGATGCTTGTTGCGTAGTAGTTCTGCCTCGATACTGGCTGAAGTCCTGTCTCTCTTCTTAATTTCTATGACTCTTCTTTCGTTGGGAATGGCTGAGCTATTCTGGATTTGAATTCTAGCACATTATTTTGTTTATTACGGCGAATTTTGAAACCGACACGGTCTGTCTCAGCTAGTGAAACAAGCTTTAAATCTCCATTCGCATTTTGTGGAGCATAAATCCTCGAGCATCGGTTGGTAATAAAAGAAAAGCTTCAGAGTATTAGCTGTTCATTCGAGCTGAAATGAAATATAATCAGTCAAAATCGTATTAAGCTCATATATTCATTTGAATAATTAGGAAACTTCAATTTATTACAAGTTCGAGGCCTATTCGGAATGTAACATACGATTTCCAACAATTAGCTACACCTTCCAGCTACTTCCCTACGTAGGTGCCGCTCCGACTTAGACGTTTTCGTAGCATTATACCAACTTTCCAACACCCTCGCCGTAGAAAGACAACCGCCAATCCTCTATGCTGGTCTGCAGCTCGTTGCCTGTGCTAAAATACTACCCTCCTAAGCCGGCAGTTCATGTGAGCGAAGATTAAAAGCAGAGGGAGTCAAGTCCTATCTGTATGGTGTGTGATCAAACACTTTCCATCGAAAACGCTCCAGGAGCGTCTTTATTTCCCTTGCAGTGTGCGGCCGAGAATTCTCATGTATAAGGAAATGCACAACAGCTACGTTACGCGGGGATGAAAACTGGTGAAATCTCTCAGCAGACAATCATACTTGGGGGGAGACACTATTTTCTAGGGTTATTTGCGTGCCCATTGCCCATTGCGCGTACTGATCCGAAATGGGCGACGTGAAGCGATCGACAGGCATAATAGATACAGTTCACTTCACATCTGTGGAAAACTTCATCGTACGTATTTTCACTATGGTTTCCATTTCACGATCTTCTGCCTCAATGCAAGAATTGTCGACCCTCTTTCGATCTCCTGGTGACTTCCCGTACTCACTACATTTTTTTCCGTCGTCTGCTCTGACCTACGTATCGGCCCCATCCACACACTTCTCCGTTAATTCGTTCTCAGCTCTGGCGTCAGTATTACCTCCAATGCCACGGTCTTATCGCTCCTACGTTCTTACATGATCACTTACTATGCGTACGCCACTAATTACGGATGACCTACCACTGGATCGAGGGACTGATGACCCTACTTTTTAGTCCCCGTAACTCCAAGCAACCAACCAAGGAATCTTCACACTTTGAATCCACTAGATTTAAAGCCCTTGAAATTTGTATTCGTCGGAGAGTTCTTCATATCGTTAATGGTGGTGGATTTTAATGCCCAGATTCTTGCTCCATATATTTACGATACTTTTTAAAATTCATTGCCTTATACTGAGTGTGAGGCTATCATTACATAGCTTCGGTGGAGGCGTACATTTAACAATACAAGTCTATTGCAGGTTTTAAAGTGTGTTTAGGGTTTTATGTGATAATGCAACCGAGTAACTCGAAAGATCCTTTTCTACTGACTGTACTACCGACCATTGAAAGCCATGCATATTGTCTGTACTGCATTGATCTTAACGTCTAATTATATTATAGCAATGATACTTTTATCCAGAAAAGTTTCTATGTTACTCAGTTAAAATTATGGTCTTGTTTGAATAGCTGGACAGCATTATTATGCTTCCAGAGGGCTGGTGATCAGAAAGGATAAATACAACTTTGACCAACGTACCTGACCGTTCACTTCAGTGGTTTTATATAACTTCATCGTACCGACAAAATAATCCACGGATGTACTGCTGGTTCTGCGATCGGCCCTGCTGTCGCCATCACTTTACAAACATCTGACTCCGACGTACTGCTCATACAACACCTCGTAATATCTGCAATATTCTGTTCCGGCCATGGGTTCGCTATCGCAAAATAGCATTTATAAGTTTCACCCTAAAGATTTTGCTCAACTTGTACGGTATTTAAAAATTAATAACTTTCTTTAAATGGATGTGCAAGAGAAACTTACTAATAGGCACAATTTCACCAAGAATATCTACAGCAAAAATCTATTTCAATAAATAGAAAAGAAGATATAATGCAGTTATGAAACCAGACAAATACATTATGTGATGAAAAGTATCCGTACACTCACAAAAACATAAGTTTTTCATATTAGGTGCATTGTGCTGCCACCTACTGCCAGGTACTCCATATCAGCGGCCTCAGTAGTCATTAGATATCGTGAGAGAGCAGAATGGGGCTCTCCGCGGAACTCACGGACTTCGAAAGTGGTCAGGTTGTTGTGTGTCACTTGTGTCATACGTCTGTACGCGAGATTTCCACACTCCTAAACATCCCTAGGTCCACTGTTTCCGATGTGATAGTGAAGTGGAAACGTGAAGGGACACGTACAGCACAAAAGCGTACAGGCCGACCTCGTCTGTTGACTGACAGAGATCGCCGACAGTTGAAGAGGGTCGTAATGTGTAATAGGCAGACATCTGTCCTCACCATCACACAGGAATTCCAAACTGCGGCAGGATCCACTGCAAGTACTATGACAGTTAGGCGGGAGGTGAGAAAACTTGTATTCCATGGTCGAGCGGCTGCTCATAAGTCACATATCACGCCGATAAATGGCAAACGACGCCTCGCATGGTGTAAGGAGCGTAAACATAGGACAATTGAACTGTGGAAAAACGTTGTGTTGAGTGACGAATCACGGTACACAACGTGGCGATCCGATGGGCAGGGTTTTGGTATGGGGAATGCCTGGTGAACGTCATCTGCCAGCGTGTGTAGTACCAACAGTAAAATTCGAGGCGGTGGTGGTACGGTGTGGTCGTGTTTTTCATGGAGGGGGCTTGCACCCCTTGTTTTGTGTGGCACTGTCACAGCACAGACCTACGCTGATGTTTTGAGCACTTTCTTGCTTCCCACTGTTGATGAGCAATTCGGGGATGGCGATTGCATCTTTCAACACGATCGAGGACCTGTTCATTTTGCACAGCCTGTGGCGGAGTGGTTACACGACATTAACATCTCTGTAATGGACTGGCCAGCACAGAGCCCTGCCCTGAATCCTATAGAACAATGTTGGGATGTTTTGGAACGCCGACTTCATACCAGGCCTCACCGACCGACATCGATACCTCTCCTCAGTGCAGCATTCCTGAAGAATAGGCTGCCATTCGCCAAGAAACCTTCCAGCACCTGATTGAACGTATGTCTGTGACGTGGAAGCTGTCATCAAGACTGAGGGTGGGTCAACACCATATTGAATTCCAGCATTAGCGATGGCGGGCGCCACGAACTTGTAAGTCATTTTCAGCCAGGTGTCCAGATATTTTTGATCACATAGTGTACTATGCAGCTAAATGCATTGCTACATTGAAAAATGGGGGAAATAGTACGAGTGGAGGGAAAAACAGAACATATTCGTTGAAATATTCTGAAGCCGAAGACTGATGAGAATAACAGCTACCAAAAATAAATGTAAATGAAATTGAAAAAGATGGACATGAGATGTACAAATTAGGATGAAGGTGTTCTGTTCAGGAAAAATCGGAATAAATCCAAGCAATCAGCTTATAATGGAAAGAGAAAGATAAAAATCAAACTGGAGGTTTTTTCACTGTGAACCAGAGGAAATAATTGGATGAAAAAGTGATATGACAAAGTATTTGGAAGAGGAAGAAAAGAGAACCCAAGTACAAATCGTGGGCTCTTCTTTCAGATGGTCAACAATAGAACAAATTCAGTGAATAAGGCACGTTGTCACGGTCCGTGCGGCTCCCTCCGTCGGAGGTTCGAGTTCTCCCACGGGCATGGGTGTGTGTGTTGTCCATAGCGTAAAAGTAGTGTGTAGGCTTAGGGACCGAGGGACCGATGACCACAGCAGTTTTGGTTCCATAAGACCTTACCACAAATTTCGAAATTTTTTCGGTGAATAAGGAGAAACTGTTAATTAATTCGAAGTAACAACATTGGCGTAATGTCCGATAAAAAAACAAAGTTACTTTCAATAACTATTAGCTGCCTTATTACTATAGCCGTATAGTATCATTCATTGATTTCGGTTATATAGAGCCATCTACAGGCTTCTCATCCTATAATTACCTATTGCGTAAGCAATGCACATGTTCCTTAAGTCTTCTAAGTTGTGACTCTTTTGTATAGCTGTCGACTACTTGTGACGAGCTTCACATAGGATGTGCAATGCTTACGCAGTTAGCGACGCGACACGCATGATCACTGCCCTGAAGATAACATTACGTAACCGAAACCGGTAGTTACGTGATAAAAAGTCCCGATTGCTTATACATTGGCTTCAGTCCGGAACCGCGCTGATGCTACGGTCGCAGGTTCGAATCCTGGTGGTGGTGGTTAGTGTTTAACGTCCCGTCGACAACGAGGTCATTAGAGACGGAGCGCAAGCTCGGGTTAGGGAAGGATTGGGAAGGAAATCGGCCCTGCCCTTTCAAAGGAACCATCGCGGCATTTGCCTGAAACGATTTAGGGAAATCACGGAAAACCTAAACCAGGATGGCCGGAGACGGGATTGAACCGTCGTCCTCCCGAATGCGAGTCCAGTGTGCTAACCACTGCGCCACCTCGCTTGGTTTCGAATCCTGCCTCGGGCATGTATGTATGTGATGCCCTTACGTTAGTTACGTTTAAGTAGTTCTAAGTCTAGGGGACTGATGACCTCAGATGTTAAGTCCCATAGTGCTCAGAGCCACTTGAACCATTTGAGCTCATGCCTTTGTTGAGGAACGATTGGTAAAGCATAGGAAAGCAATTTAGTATCTGAATTACATAAAGATGCAGGATTAAAGGAACGGGAACTAGAGGTCAGGTTGGTGGGTGAGGGGAAGGGGGGGAGGGAGAAGGGAGAGGAGGAGGTTGTGGTGGCGGACAGGTGTGCAGCACTAGGACGTGCGCGCCCCGGTCGCAGGTGAGCGGGGGAGCACAATATGTTGGGCTCTTCCTTGGCTGATCCGCGGGCGACGAGCGAGTGGCTTTTGTTCAGCCTAAGCTCGGCGCACGGCTACGTATTTCGCCAGGCGGCGGGCGCCTCGCTTTCAGAATGAAGCATTGTTCCGCGTGAACAGTTTGTTACCATTGAAAAATTAATACTGCTTACGTTATTGAGACAGCGAGCGCCTCAATGGCAAGGCGCAGCATTGTTTCCGCTGAGCTGCAGAATACACTGCGCATTCACCATGCGAGTCACGCATTGCGCTCAAAGTTGCGGTGTTCGCTGCCGCCAATTGTCATTCAGAGCGTACATGTCCGGCGTGCTCCCTGAACTAATGGCGCTATTAACGACCTGCTGCGGACGTCGCACTGCGGGTGAGCCGTGTGTGCAGGTGAAGAACTAACATTTGCGGGTACGCCAAGTAACTTGGCCACACTCGGTTAAACTGCACATGAAAACATTTGTGGTTCGTTACCAATACCGGTAACTTGAAAAACAAAATCCAGATAAATTTAGGCACTACTTCTGTTATGAAACTTTAAGTTTTATGATGTAAAATGTATTTTTTAGCATCTTTAAACCACTTTCGGTTCTAGGCAGGAGTGAATAGTGCATATTATATTGATTGTGGGCTTTTGGTGATACAATGTAACTGTTATTCGAGAAAACAATTTTTTCAGTGTATTTCAGAACCGTTTATTCTACACGACCTAGGCTTCCAGTTACCAGTCCATATCGTAGCATTACTGTTTCACAGATATTACCCTTTTTCTGGTGATCTATGAAAGGAATAATCCACACCCACAAAAGAAGTTTATTAGACATTAATAATGCGATGTTTTACAGACTGTATTGGAAATACACGCTGGTTGAGAAAAGTGTATTAACAACGGCGTTGGTGCACGCTTTCTAGAATCGTGTCATTAGTCTTTATTTTAATGGCGTCGTGCTAAATAACCACAAATATCTACAATTCCTAACAGATAGGCTGCCGCATTTATTCCTTCGCACTGTTTTTTTTAATTTTTTTTTATTTAATGACAGTTTGGCGCAGCATGAACTCACGCGTGTTATTCACAATTAGCCTAATGAAATACTTTAAAAAATGGAAAAATGGACTCCTGCTCAGTTTCATTTGAAAGTACAGAAACATAGATCAGTTAATTTGTGTGGGATTCATCCGTAGAGGATATCTGGACACATGAAAGCGTCTTGTACTCCATATCTCTGCAAGGAAAAAACTTGAAATAATTTGATATTAATTTTTTTATTGAAGATATTCAAGGGAACATACAGTGGATTATAGCACAGTTGCTTTTGCTTTTCTACAACGCCAAACTTTTCCGTGAATGTTGGGAGCACGGCGCTAGAACTATTCGAAGTTGGCTACCATATGAAACTCGTTCTAGGAAAGATGGGTGCCAGACTTTGCTCGTTGGCAGAATTCTGAGGAACTATCATTAACCAACGAAACAAGTAGCGTACACAGTTCCCGTTTACTGAGTCTTGAATATCACTCGTGAATCTCGGATACTTAACAGGTAGATTTAACAGAGGAGATGATAATGGTCCACAGAAGTGCAACACATTTCGTTAGGAATTCGTGTAGTGAACATGAGAGCGTCACTTAAATTATGATTGAAGCGCAGAAGCACAAGCTACAAAGGGAGACGTAGTACTCCACGGAAAGGTTTACTGTAATTCCTGTAAGATATGTCCCAAGAGGAGTCAAGCAACGTCTTACTTGCCCATACGTGTATCTCGCAAAATGACTGTAGCGGTAAAATGGGAAGAATTTGAGATCATGCCGCCGCTTATCGATAGTTGTTCTTCCCGCAGAACATTCACCATTGGAGCAGG
The DNA here is from genome assembly GCF_023864345.2 of Schistocerca serialis cubense. Taxonomy (NCBI): domain Eukaryota; kingdom Metazoa; phylum Arthropoda; class Insecta; order Orthoptera; family Acrididae; genus Schistocerca; species Schistocerca serialis. The sequence continues at coordinate 715,606,195 of NC_064638.1, forward strand.
AAAGGGGGAAAGCACTTCCCGTGACACGCCTTAAAGTGACTTGTTGAATATGTCCGCAGGTTTGCGATGAGAATCTACATTCGCGCGCACAGGCGGCAGTATTCCTTCGAGTGATAGAGGTTACCGATTATCGTGGGTGGCCAGCGGTGGATTGTAGTCGACGTTTGGAACAGCTTGTGCGGGGAATGGACGGTAATGCAATAGGGCGCCAGCTGCCGGCAGCTGTTCGCTAAAAATATCTACAATTCCTGACAGTTAGGCTGCCGCATTTATTCCTTCGCACAGTCGCACAATAAAAGGCTGTAGTCGACAATGGCGGCAGCTCCCGCGCCTCCTGGACATGCGTTCTAGCGCATTCGCCGTCTCTGTGAGTATGAGCTACGACGATGAACCGGTGAATGATGGGCGATCTGGCAACAAAGACAATATTTCCACTGCACGGTGGAGCTGTTTGGTACGGATTTTTAGGTTGTTTTTACACCGGATGGTTGTTTTTCTTTTTATTTAGTTGAAAATTAACTATTGAAATAAACTGGCACCTCCTTTGCTACAATATAATATTGTCAAAATCCCTGTCTCTTATAATTGCATATGACTGCATATTACAAGTTGTTATAATGCCTTTAATTGATTCACAAAAAGGAAATTGATTGCTTTAAAGTTGGCAAACATTTTTTTTTAACCATCTGTTACAAATTTCGGCACTTGTAACCTTTGGAAGGACTAGAAATTACTATACATAAATAACAAGCGGCATACATTTTGCTTTGACAAATGTGTAAAGTTCTATCTTCTGGACCTTATTGTTTGAAACTGAACACTCCTTATCTAAACGCGACGTCCGGGAAAGTGTCGCAATGTCAAAATTATACTGAAATTACTGAAGTAATGGGATACTTCCTAACATCGTTTCGGACCTATTTTTGTCCGACACAAGAAGTCGTTGGAAGTCCCTTGAAGAACTACTGAGCCAGGCTGTCTCTATAGACGTCCATGATTGCGGAAGTGTTACCAGTGCAGGATTTTGTGCACGACCTGACCTCTCGATTACGTCCTGTAAATGTTCGATGGGATTCATGTCTGGCGATCTGGGAGGCCAATCATTCGCTCGAATTGTACAGAATGTTTTTCAAACCAGTCGCGAACAATTTTGGGCAGGTGACATGGCACTCGGTCACCCATAAAAATTCCATCGTTGGTTTGGAACATGAGGTCCATGAGTGTCTGCAGATAGTCTCCAAATGGCCGAACAAAACCAGTTCCAGTTAATGATCGGTTCAGCTGGACCAGAGGACCGAGTCCATTCCATGTAAACACCGCCCTCACCATTATAGAGCCATCGCCAACTTGGGTCTGAGCTACACAAGAGCGCTACCATCACCTCTTACCAACTGAAATCGGGACTCACCTGACCAGGCCACGGTTTTCCAGTCGTGCAGGATCCACCCGACATTCTCACGGGCCCAGGAGAGGCGCTGCAGGCGATGCCGTCCTGTTAGGAAGGCACTCGCGCCGCTCGTCGGCTGCCATAGCCCATTAACGCCAGATTTCGCGACACTGTCCAAACGGATACATCCTTCGTCACACTTTGATTATTGCGTTTATTTTACAGAGTGTTGCTTCGTCTGCTAACACTGACAACTCTATACAAATGCTGCTGTCACGGTAGTAAATTGAAGGCCCTCGGCCATTGCATTGTCCATGGTGGGAGGTAATGTGTCAACAAACTCTTGACGCTGTGGATCTCGGAATATTGAATTCCTGAAGGATTTCCGAAATGGAATGTTCCACGCGTTTAGCTTCAATTACCATTCCGCGTTCAGAATCTGTTAAATCCGGCCGTGCGGCCGTGATCACGTAGGAAACCTTCTCATTTGAATCAACCGAGTACAAATGACAGATCCGCCAGTGCACTGCCCATTTATTCCTTGTGTACGTGCAACCAGCCTCTGCGTAAGTTCATATCGCTATCCCAGTACTGTCACCTCATAGTATACGTAATATAGAGGATCCTAATTTGAGTACATTGAGATAAAGTAGGGGACGGAAATGAATATTTTATTACTGCCACAAACAATTAAAACCACGTAGCAGCAACTTAATTGCATAGAATCTGTTCAAAGTGACGACTGTCACTCTCTAACCATGCGCTAGAACGGCGCTTGAAATTTTGCCACATTCTCTTGACAGTTGTACATCTACACAGACAGCTGGGACCCTACCAACCCGCTGCTTTTCACCTGTACGACGACGACTTCGTGATTCCCTATAGGAATAAATTCTCGTAGTGAATACCTTCCAGTCTAACGACGTATCTCCTAATTAGGCAGTCACGAACATTAACATAGCAGTGGTACATATTCCGACAACTGTCGAAAACGTGTCGAACGAAGATCAGGTAACATGCACCGTTCAAATGCTCTTATATTCATGGAGACGAACTTACTGCATTTTGTATCCCAGCAGACATAGATTTTGTCCCATTTGATACTACAATAGCAGTTAAAAGAGGCCCCATGCGAGAACATCACAAGCTGTAGGACAGTGGTTTCCAAGACTTCGGTTCGCAGGCCACGCATGGGCCCGAGCGACGAAACGCTCAGCCTTACTTCACGACTCCGCCGCGCCGCACTGTCTGAGCGTGAGGAGGGGGAAAAGGGAAAAACAGCGATGGCGCGGCACTTAAAATGGCAGTAAAGTCGTACTGCGTATGACTTGGTTTTATGTTTCACATGTCGCAACAACAAAACAATTTTTCAGTATTAATTAATTATTTTTGGCGCGCTGAAGACGCAACATAACTTTTTTTCTGGTACAAACTGTCGGCGCAGACAATTTCACAGAATTTCACTCTCAAGTTGCCATGTAATTGTGAGTTTTTTTGTTTCATAATCGAAAAAAGTTCTTTCACACAAATATGTCGATCGAAATTATGTAGCACTTTTGCAACCTCATTATGGAGACTTACGAAAAAAACCTGAGAAAAGCAGTGTCGACGTCTTGTACAGCTTTAATGTAAAAAGATTGGTAATTAAAACTAGAACTACCTTGCACGTCAGTCAGTAATATCTGCACGTGCACAGGTGTGCTTTCAACTGAAACCGCAACAGATGTACAATTGACAGTGTCCTCAAGACCTTTATAAAACTGTCGTTGTAATTTTCGAGAGGCCCTAATGAATTCTTCAAACTTCACGCTCTCCTTAACGCCATTGAGCTTGCGGAACTGGGTTGTCTTTGTCAGAATGTGGCCCTTCCACAACACGATTTTCTTTTTGAGTGCATCCACATCAAATCGGAAAGAAGGTACCTTGTAATGTCTCAGTGGCAGTGTGCAATCAAATCCACTTAAAATGCGAAGTCTGCAATCCATTCCGGATGTTATAACTTTCGTTCCTGCACTCCTTTTCTTCCTTCAGATATTCAACAGCGAGATTTAAATCGAAAAAGCGTTCCAGGCGTGCCCTGTGATTTAGCCAGCACTCTTTGCAGTAGTATGTGAAGTCTCCATATTCTTCGTACATTTCCACCGAAAATTGTTGCAACTGGAAGTGGAATATTGGGTGAGGCTTCAGAAATTTTACTAGTCGTACCACCAATTTCTTCAAGTGCTTCATGCCTGCAAAGTTAGTACAAAGTGCTTCTTGGTGTAAGAAAATTGAACCATGTTTGTCGGCTGTTGTAATTTTTTGCTCTCTCATTGTCATCTGTAAGTTTAAAACTCTTTCTGTATGGTACTATAATGACGTTTCATAGCAAATAAGCAGTACCCGTCGCTTATGCGAATTGAGAGTTCTCATCACTCTCTTCTGTCATTCCAGTTCATTGTAAAGCATTAAGACGATAGGTCCATAGACTGCCTCTTTTTGTGGAAACAGCTACTGGATCTGTGAATGACCTTCACACCACGAACAAATAGTCTTGGGTAAGCAGCGCCGACACCACGATTCTGCCGCATTCTGAGGATTGTGCCGACCGCAGAATGCCGCACCGCAATGCTGACTGTAATGGCGCGCTGTGCCGGGTACTTCAGAGAGGGACGGGGCAAAGCTGAGTGGCAGGCAGACCGGGCCCTGGACCGCACTCGATGCACGCGTGAAGTCTGGCGCGCCGTGGCTGACCCTGCTGCAGGGAGTTTGACACTGAAGTACTGAACTCTGGATTCCAAGGCATTTTTCTAGAGTGTTTCCACTTTTTTTCATGGTATAAAGTGCAATTCACTCTCTAGCCTGTGGTCTTTGAAATACGTATTTCAAGGAAAAGTTGAAAAAGGCTTTCTGATGAATCATCTCGCACATGATTCAGTATAATCTCATCAAATTCGGGGTGCTCTCTGGGGCACTCTGAGATGCTTTCTGGGGTACTCTGGGATTATCTATGGCTCAGTTTTGGATGGTGTATGTATTATTTTTTATTTTATTGTTCAGTTTAAAGTTGCGAAGCATCCTTATCTATCTCGTGAGATTTTGTTTTTTAAAAAGTATACATCTACTTTAATTTCAAAACACGAACAATACTAACATTATTCCTATGGCGTGTGGAACCCATACGGTAAATAGTTTTGTCTACACTGGCTCAAGTAGCGAAAGTTTAATTATAACCAACCCGTTAAATAAAAACAACTGTTTCGTGCTGCCTTAATCAGGGTAACTGCGTTTCTGTGGAAACATGTGCTGCTTTGTCTTTGTTATCACGTAACAGTGATGTCTCGAAGGTCATCTGAAGGAGTAACTGAAACATTGGTTATTACGCACAGAGTAGTGTAACGCAGTCAGAAGAATTTAACGGAGTAGAACTCCGTATGCGAAAGTCAACGCTCATTTTTTATCACTGACGTATTAGGCAGAATATGTCTTCAATAAATGTAAGTGACGAGATCACAGTTTTACAATCATGCTTTGCGGATAACCCGGTCTTGCGGCGACATTAGCCCTTTGTTATTCAATCATCGTTGGAATATACCGTTGTAATTATGAATGAAGAACAATGTTTTTCGTAAGTTACTAATAAATTTGGTAACGCTGTAAAGTGAAGGACGGTATAGTTTTGGCGAACATTATACAACCACACAGAATAAAATTTATGAAACTCGCATGTGATTAATATTCTTAATTTCAATTTTCTGTTTACAGGTTCTACGTAGAATTGCCAGAGATTCTAATCGGTTCCCTCCGTTGTGGGCGGTTTGGTAATCTTCGCATGGTAAGTACGTGGGTGCCTCCAATATATGCTTTTATTTATTACTAATAGTGAATTATAAGAATTAGCTATGTTACCACGTAACGAAACAGTTTTCTCTTTGCGTTAGAGATGTTCGCTGATGCGCTTAAAGTGAAGTAATTTCTTAGGAAAAATCAGATTTATGCTAGCGCTGACTAGTGTATCGAAATTATTATAGCTGGGTTACTTTGCCACAAGGACCTTTCCCTCATACTCGTAGTATCGACACACAGCAAACCTACATAATACCATCCATATAGAATGACTAAAATAAAACGTTAGTACTTGAGACTACATGTAGACGGAGACAGGGAATAACATGAAAATTTCTTCTGAGAAAGGACAAGGTTGTTAACGCGGAATTGTAAATCTAAATGGTGGGAAGTATTTTCAGAAGTTACGTGTCTGGTTTGTAGCCTCATTGTCGATAGGCGGACGATAAACAATTCCGACAAAAAGGGAGTAGAAGCTTTTAAAGTTTGATGCTTCATATCGAGAAAAGTGATTTGTGACACAACTTGACTAAAAGAAGAGTGTTGGTCGACAAGACATATTGTAAAGCATCAAGGAATAGCCAGTTTGGTAATGGAGGGAAGTGTGGAGGGTGGAAATGGCAGTAGCAGATTCAAATGTATGTGGACTGTGGTGGCTACACAGACATGAAGAGGTTCGCACGGGATAGTCTGGCGTGGAGCGGTCCATTAAACTAATCTTCGTAATGAAGACGACGACATTAGATTCTAAAACGAATCGCAGGTAATGATCAGCAGATAATTTGTAAGTTTCGGGTGCGCTGGTGCGAATATTTCAACTTTCTATTTGCGGGAGGACTAAAAACAAAGTTTCCACCTTTCGTGTAAGAAATCTAGGGCATTATTACAGATCAAAACAAGGACCTGATATGTGTACGCCGACGGACAAAAATTTGTAGACAAGCTTAAGCCATTCCTGAAGTTTCTCGCAGTTTTTTTTTACTCGAATAAAATAAATTTGCGTTACGCGTACGTTAGTCAAGCAGAGCTGCGTTGCCGGCTGTTATTGGTTTTGTTTTCCTCCTCTGTCACGTTTGACTTGTCTCGCCTGGCAGCGTCCACTCCGCACGCACGTACATAGCAGGTACCACAATGATCACATAAAGCCTGAGAAAGAGCAGCGGTCGACTGACGCCTTGTTCTTACCACTCGACTCGCTTACACTTCAGTCACAGAGTTATTTTAATCGAACTACAAGAAGAACTTCAAGAGCTAGTGCAGAAACTGTATGGTGCTATCTTCACTGTAACAATAATGTCTACTGATTGTGACACTGAAACGCGAATGCATGTTTACTTTACTTTACCTTACTTACTTTCACACCTATCTCCAACGGTATCATATTTTGTGCAACTTTGTACCCTCACCTACGACTTTCTTAGCCCAGCTCAGACCGATTTGCAGTGTCAGTTCGCGAACTTCGCGTAGCCCGTTGATCAGGTCTCCTGGAATTCTACCTCTGTTATTCCTGGAGATGTCATGGGATTTGTTGTTGGCAATGTCTACTGTCCGGGAGAAACTGCAGAATTCATACAGTGAACACTAGACGGGAAAACGATAAGAGCTTGGATAGCATTTCCTTGAGCAGTGCATTCAATTCCAAGCTGACAGATTTTTCCTTGTGACCTGCTCCTTCTATGCTGTTGACGAGTTCCTAACAGTAGTTTAAAAAAAATGGCTCTGAGCACTATGGGACTTAACTTCTGAGGTCATCAGTCCCCTAGAACTTAGAACTACTTAAACCTAACTAACCTAAGGACATCACACACATCCATGCCCGAGGCAGACTGCAACGCCTAGAACCGCTCGGCCACCCCGGCCGGCTCACAGTAGTTAAAATTTTACTCTGTAATGTATTATATATTGACTTACTGTCTCACAATTTGGTTTTCTGTTTTTCTTTATTGTTGAATTTCTTTTGTTTATAAGTTATCTGATTAGTATTCTGTAAAATGTGTACTAAGCTGTTCTACGACGAAGTATCACTGGCTCACATGGTCCCAAGGAACAACATAAATAACTACAATTAAATGAGAACCTGTTAGTTCCGTAGACCGTTTAGAAATTATAAAACTGTTCCTCCCATCCTTACCCACTTGTTACGGCAAACGACTGTTCGCACAATTCTAAAATGGGTACAAAAATAATTGGAGAAAAGCATGCATAAATATTATGATTGCTCGTGAGTTGTGAGACACTTTGTCCACAAGACTTGTTAGGGTATATTGCAGCAACACTTAGAATCATATGCCATGTTTCCCTGAATATTTAGCGCACTGCCACCTTGAACTGTGCCGTATACCTCAAGTCTTCGTAACGTCACCCACATATGTTTCCAGAGCAGTGGTTGTGGCACGAGTGTTCAGACGTAACTATTCATTTGATGCTCACACAATCACCTGAGAATTCTGTGACACGAAAATGAAAATAATAATAATAATAATAATAATAATACATGGCATGAAGAAAGTTCAGTGAGTGCGATATTCTCAGAAGGCCACCGAGCGGAAATCAGTTGACCAGTATTTCGGCCGACGGTATTATTCACCGTGGATTACAGTACTTGCCGTATGAAAACTGCCAAAAAACCTGCGGCGGAATAGCATTGCTAGAGACTGGATAAAATACAATGATAACCATGGTCCTGACACTGATAGTTCAAATGGCTCTGAGCACTATGGGACTCAACTGCTGAGGTCATTAGTCCCCTAGAACTTAGAACTAGTTAAACCTAACTAACCTAAGGACATCACAAACATCCATGCCCGAGGCAGGATTCGAACCTGCGACCGTAGCGGTCTTGCGGTTCCAGACTGCAGCGCCTTTAACCGCACGGCCACTTCGGCCGGCTACTGATAGTTGTCTAGAAACTGCATCTCTTGTATTGTGATGTCATCTGTGTGGCAGTGGTTCCGGCTTACAGGAAACATAAGATCGCAAGCGTATGAATACTCGACATATTAGCTGTAGGCTTCCTGGAGTGAAATGGATTGGCCTCTGTTATCACATGACTATATCAGAAGTGTATGTTCCACTGTTTCTACCTTACTACTAAAATCCGTAGTTACACACACGTAAATGAAATTCTTATATATTATTCAAATTAAACGTTTGTCTAGCTGGAAAGGAAAGGAAATATATATGAGCTCATGGTGTAATGGTTAGCACTGCTGCATCTAGATGAGAGGATCGTGGCTCGATTCTCCACTGGGTTGGAGATTTTCTTCACTCAGGATCTGAGTGCTTGTGTTGTCCTAATCGTTTCTTTTGTGTCGTCTCATTGTCACTGTTGGCTTGTACCATGGGAAGCAAGGGGAGAATGTTGTTTGGTGACCGGTGTCCTCATTCTATAACACAACATCATGCATGTATTAACAGGGTTCTTTATTCATATGAACAGAAATTTACTTATCTTAAAGTAAGTTGTTGTGGTACAAGCTCTTCCGTAATAGTCCACGTTAGCTCTTCTGCTGATGAAGTACAACTCCACTATGTACACTACTCTGGTCGCTAGATACTGACTGACTCTGAGCTAGTGGCTGAGGTAACTGCGACTGTGACTCCCACTGGGCTGCGACTGATGACTCGACTCGTTAACTCACTGGATGAGATACTGGTCCTCTGGTCCACGGCGGCGACCTAGATATTGGCGGCCGAGAGGGCGTTGGGTGCATGTTGCTTGCGAGTGTGTCTTTGGCCTCTCTCCGGTTAGATACTTGCTTGCGCCTATTACCGACCTTCTTGCAATCCCTTTGCGTCTGGTGTGCTGGCGACAGCTTACGCCAGCACAGTTTCATCTCACTTTTATCGATTCGAAAGTTGCCAATATGGCGTCCAGTAGAAATACTTGGACAAGGTTACCAAATAACCCCAAACGAGGTCTCCCATCCAATAATACCATATGGTCATTTCAGGGGTATTTAATAAACTAGCAAATTGTCTTTCCTTAATTGCTTTTCTTTCTTTTTACACCAGTAACTCCAGTCTATGTACAGTCGATATTTTCTCACCCATTCTCACATATGCTGACATCTTAGTCTTTACAGAAACATAAGTTATCACATTTATTCCCTTGTCTCGTCGAGAAATTGTATGCACTGCCTAATTGCACTCCATCATTCGCATGTTACTATTTTTTGAGTGCTTAGCTCCCAAACAACACACACACACACACACACACACACACACACACACACACACACTATTTTTGCAAATTTTCGAGAATTTGTTGAATTTTCTCCATACATGTGGCTGCTGGCAGTAGTGGAACCATCTAGTTTCTATCCCATTGACTTATGACCTGTCTATTTCAAGGTCAAGGTGACCCCCCTCTGCATCCCCCATCCCCTCCCAGCTCTCCCACTTTAATAAGCCAGTGGTGTGATTTTTTTTTTAAAAAAAGCAGGAAAATCAGAGAGGATTTGTGCTACTAGTCTGTCCCTCCTTCTCCCTCTAGGGCGATGACTTTTTGCATTCTGCACACTGTAGTGGAAGGATCATGATGCAGAGATCATCCATAAGAAACGAGTTGGGATGTTATCCTACTAGTCATTACCCAAATATTGTGATATAATTTACTGCCCAATTACTGACAGAATGCATAAGCTAATTATACTGATGCTATGTGTAACAGTTACCGAAAACAGCGCTAAAATTAGGCTACGCAGTTATATAAACAAAAATCATGATTTCACTCGAAAATAATTGATGCCTGACTAGTACAGTTGCTCTACCGAGTTCCACAATTCCAATGATTCTGGCAGAAAACCTATTCTAACTGATCTACGTACATGACTTGCGACCACAAAAATAACATACCACTTAAGTCTTACTATGTCCATATCAGTAACACGTTAAAAAGCGGCACATACATCTATGTACACGGTGGCGAATGCATTGCGGGGAAGGAAGGGTCCAATCGGCCTACCGGTGTGGTTATATTTATAAGGCAATTACACTACAGCTACACTCCTTCTATGTATTATTACACTGGACTCCAGCTCACTCGGGCTTTAACAGTGTGGGAAAGGAAGGGTGCAAAGTCATTATTAGTCTACTATGTTTTTTGGAAGGGTACAAAGTCTTTATTACTATGGTTAACAAGTTCTTTACTACGTGCGTTTACACTGTGGTTCACTGTGCGAAAGGAAGGGTACAAGGTCTTTATTACGTTGACCACCATTCAGAGTATGTCCTAAGTGTGTCCAGTGAGCCGCCGTACAATGTCCACAGTGCAGTCCGCAAATGACTGCAGCTCAAGGTATAGTGACGCCGTCACGCGCCTCTTGACAGTCAGCGAATGAGCCCACCATCTCCCCCTCCCTTCCACCCGCCGCCCCTCATCTGCCCGATCCACCGTAGCCCGCACGCCTCAAGAAAATATGCTACACCGACAGCTGAATGCACAGAAATTTATTGAGCTACTGCTTTCCTCCCGATGTGAACACGCTAATGCTCAGGCTATTTCTTTCCAAGAATGCACTATAATATCTCTCACGTTGGCAGTCATAGCATTGTAAAAAATATTATGAAGTGTAACACACGTGAGAAGATTCCACAGACCTTGGTCAGCATATGATGGAGCGTGTTTGCATCAGTCCTCTGCCCCTCCATGTGTCGTGGCTGGCTGACTCAAATGGTTCAAATGGCTCTGAGCACTATGGGACTCAACTGCTGAGGTCATTAGTCCCCTAGAACTTAGAACTAGTTAAACCTAACTAACCTAAGGACATCACAAACATCCATGCCCGAGGCAGGATTCGAACCTGCGACCGTAGCGGTCTTGCGGTTCCAGACTGCAGCGCCTTTAACCGCACGGCCACTTCGGCCGGCTATGGCTGACTCCTGTCTATAGTGTGCGTACCTTGTAATGTACGGAATGACTATCAGATAGGATTCTGTTTGGCGAGTCTTGCTACATGTTTCCATTTTAATGATTTTCCCGAAGAAGAATGTTGTTCAAATTTTTTAACTACCGAAAAGGAGTGTTCGAACACCGTACCACCTATTTTCACAAGGCCTGTAAGTTAACAGGTTTGGTTCTGGTTCCGACCACTTCTACATTTTAACACTGCTGACCAGTAATGTCAGAGGTTTAATACGTTTATAGATCTCTTGGTACATTTCACTCCACATAACGCTCGGTTCTGCTCCAGCATCTGTAAGGACATTTATATTCATTCCTGACATCTTAACAGCAAGAAGACGATAACGATTTGCAGAATAACCTACAGGTGGTTGATGAATGGTGCAGTGAATGGCAGTTGATTCTGAATGTAAGTAAAGGTAACGTATTGTACATACATAGGAAAAAAAGTCCACTACTGTACAACTATACTATTGTTGACAAACTGCTGGAAACAGTGACCACCATGAAATATCTGTAGTATCTATCCGGAGCGACCTTGAGTGGAATGACCACGTAAAACAAATGACAGAAAAAGCATATAAGAGACTGAAATTCATAGGAAGAATCTTAAGAAAATCTAGCTCATCCACGAAGGAAGTGGCATACAAGGCGCTATTTCGACCAATAATTGAGTATAGTTCATCAGTGTAGGACCCATACCAGGAGGACTGATAGGGAGGGTCCAACGAAGAGTGGTTCATTTCGTCACGGGATCGTTTAGTCGGTGAAAGCGCGTTACATATAAGTTCTACAAACTTTAGTGGCAAGTGCTAGAAGAGAGGCGTTGTGCATCAGGGAAAAGTTTACTATTGAAATTTTTTGAGAGCACTGTCCTGGAAGAGTCAGACAACATAGTACTTCCTCCCACATACATCTCGATGACCACGACAAGAACGTTCTAGGAATTAATCCTAATAGAGAAGCTTACCGACAAGAGCGGGGAGGAAATCAGTTAGCAATACCAAAGTACTTAGTACCACACACCATCATGTGGCTTGCAGAGTACTTGTGTAGATATATATCTCAGCTGCAAGTTGTTTCAAATTTTTTCTGGAATAATCCATTACTTCGACGTCTAGAACATGGTTTAATAATTATAAAAGCTGGTTGGTATTTTAGCAAATTTGTCTTCTGTCGAATGGCAGCAATGTTCCTAATAGGCAGACCAACAGGTCTTTTAAATCTGGGTGTCTCAATTTTACTCGTGTATTCTCATCTCATTTTGTTCTCGGTGGTATAATTCCTGGCCAAATCAGTTACAATTCGATCTTCCCACTGTCTACGTTGTTATTCAGGTCTATGTCTATTGTTTTTCCTGCTCAGCCAGGATATGTCATCTGTGAAATTTCAGTCACTATTGCATCGGTAAATTATCTGTGTGTCATTACTCTGCATTGGCACTCTGCGACGTTCTTAAGGCTTCGGCGTGTATAGCGGCTCTTATGTCCTTCGATTGTGTCTTAGCTATCTCTTATGACACACAGCTCCCCAAATGTTGCTGGCCCATTATTTGCTTCAACCGCTCTCCTGTCATCTTTGAACAAATACAATGAGTCAACTAACGACAGAAAAGTTTCTGTGGCGTCTTCAGCACAGTGACCCGTTTCTCCCTCATTTTGATGGGTAATTTTCTTTTTAATACTCGCAGAATGTCAGCCTGATGAATCTCTTGATCCCAGTACTTCGCTTTGTTTAAGTATTTCTGAAAACATCGGAAAGATTTCGGTCCTGATATGAAAGGTTCGGAATTCATCACCTGCTTTCACAGTCCCTCTTTAATACACTTTGATTATTATTTTCTGCGAAAAGCTATGTCAAAGTTCTCGTACCACGGCTATATGGATCGGATGCTTTGGAAGCACACATTGTGGATCGTCTTGCATATGTCCACTGACAAATCTGATCTTCAGTTTCTCATTACAACTTTGCGGTAGCATGCCATGAAAAGACATCACAAAAACCATTGGACTGTGATCTTTCCTCCCTGCTACAAAACTCGTGAATTGTTTATGTCTGAGCATATTGTCTTCTAAGAGGTACATCGATAAACTGGGTTCTGTTGTGGGACTGCTGGATATTGCAAACAACGGAACCTTGTGTATGCTCTGCGGACTTGCATGTATGTCACTGCTCTTGGATGGTGTGAGCTATCTCGAATTGCCATCGAAATGTGCTCTCCAGAACAATTTGTGAGATTCCCCTACCATTCACACAGACTTTCAACTGTTTGAATTTGTTTTGAACATTCTGTGCAGCACTCTGAACTTTGTCGACAGTATTGTGCAGAGTGTTAACTTTCAAGTTGCCTCTAAACTAATAGTCTTGAATCTGTTGTTTGTAGACTGCTCTACTTCCCGCTTTTTGTTCTTGCAGTTTTTTAAATTTTTCTCTCAGGATTAATTCCGCAATTCTCGATATTTCTTGCCATTAATTGGTGTACGTGGCTATCATTCTCAGAATAGTGTTTGAAGGACTGTTTTGTTGACATGTCCCATTCCGCATTTTGAATTTTGTTTCAAGACATAAAATTTTCAGCAACTGTTGTTCAGCAGCACTCCACCCTTCTAACTTCGTATTGATGTTAGTAGAGGGGTATCTACTTTACCGCCTACATCTTTGGGAAGCGCTTGAATCGTGCCTACTTCCTCTGATATTGCACTTATTTTATGGACTTCCGTGGAGATGTCGTAAATCTTTCCTACTTCCATTGCAATGTCAGACATTTTCCTGCAAAACTGATTCATCACTACGACTAAGTAAACTCCTAGAGCAGGTTTTTTTTAGCCATTTTCTTTAAATAATTTATTTGATCTCCAGTGAAATTACTAACACTCGACCCCCCCACAAATATTCTCGCTCAAAGATGTGTATATTAAATTTATCACGCTGCAGCGTTCACTAACAGCATAGTTTAAAGCTTTACTTGCATATGGAACAGTGCTCTTTTCTCTGCTGTGATCTGGGTGATGGCACAATGAAAAAACTTCCACTCGAAATCAGAATTGTCTCTAATGTCCAGTATTAAATGTTCAGCAGATTTTCTGCAGCAATTTTTCATTTCGTCAAATCCAATTTTCCTTTCGTGTCTAGTCCTTAAGGTATCTCTCTGTTCAAAAAATGGTTCAAACGGCTCTGAGCACTATGGGACTTAACATCTATGGTCATCAGTCCCCTAGAACTTAGAACTACTTAAACCCAACTAACCTAAGGACCGCACACAACATCCAGTCATCACGAGGCAGAGAAAATCCCTGACCCTGCCGGGAATCGAACCCGGGAACCCGGGCGCGAGGAGCGAGAACGCTACCACACGACCCCGGGCTGCGGACATCTCTCTGTCGTCCTACATGTTTTTCACGTTCTCAGTTTCACGTTCGAATACTGATTACATGAAAAAGAATGTTTCTTGGTATTAGAACAATAATAAAACACAGTAATAATTCTAAAAATTACTTTGCCTTCTGAGCTTGTCGGACTTTGGATCTTGAATAGTTCTGAAGATTACTGCTAAGTGTGTCCTATCAAGGGCGACACACATTCATCACCGGAGATGACATCTGTTGATAAAAAAAAAAGGAAATATTCAAGTAGGTGTTCGTTTGTGATCTCGTCTGCGGTCGGGAAGTAAGGCTGCCTATCTCTAAATTTCATCTTGACTTTTGATGTTAATTAAATCGCGAGATCAACGACAGTTATGACGTTAGATAAACATGTGTTTTTATTTTTAATAGGGCTGCTTGAGAGCTTTATACACCAGAAGATGTTGTATTTCTTTTTAGTCAAACAACATCTTTTTTCTTATTTCAGCATGACAGACGAATGTAGGAACCTAGCAGAGAGAAAAATTAGCAACACAGTGTAATTAATCTCTTTGGATGTCAGCATATCTAATGAGAACATTATGCAAAAGTGCCCTGATATACTTGAAAATCGTATTAAAAGTAAACCAAAGACAAGCAATTTATTGGAGACGATAACCTCGCTCGCAGACATTATGAATAATAATAACAACACTCATCACTCAATAATCATTCAGATTATCATAAAAAATATAATAATTAAAAAGCCAAGAATGTTGCTACATAGGTGCATGAAGGTGCTTTATTCACGTTTCACGTCAGTATAGACGCATCTTCAGGTTTATAATCTACGTTGCCACACTGTAGATGGAGAATTACGGAGTCCCAGCTTTGGGGAAGTTATCCATGTTAAGAGCCTTATCAAATTGGTGGTTTTTCATAATAAAATGGAGTACACCCAAAACATACTTATCGAAATGTACACAGCATGACTTGAATGAGCCAGGACGGATAACATCTTGAAGGACATAAGATACGGTAGACACAAGCTGTATAAAACCAAGTTTTATTTAGACTGGATTTATCCATCTGGTGTTTGCATTTTATAGCCCGTGTTCACTAGACTTTTTTTTTTCTTTTTGTAGTGAGGAAAAGTCTGTAAAGGAAATATAGTAATACCTCGTATAAATTCCGAGAAAAAATTGCAACACCATCGGGTGTTTTCCAATTAATTCAAAATTTATTGTAGAAACGATACATATGGAGTGCATGTAAAGATTACCTTTAAAGATTGAAAGTTCAAGCAGATCTGAGGTACCAGGTATGGATCTATACCGAAGTATCCTTTTTACTACGCAGGGAAGCCTCCACGGGCGCCAATGCAGGCACTGACTCTGTCACTCAGTCGCTCGTAAAGGTGACGAACATCGTCGTGGATACGCTATTCCACACTTGCTCGGTCTGTTGGCGTATTTCTGTATGCGCCCTGGTTGGACGATTCGCGAAAGTCACTTGTCGTCCCATCATGCCCCACAGGTGGTCGACTGGAGACAAGCCCAGCGTTGGTGGTGGCCAGGGAAGCAGCTACACGACTTGCAGAGCACGCTGAGTTTCAGGGGAAAAGTGTGGGAGAGCATTATCCTGTTGGAATAGAATATCCACGTCCTGTTGCAAGAACGCAGAACTGATCGAACAATATTCTTCACGTGTCGAGCACTGGTCAGCGTTCTTTGCACAACATCAAAGTTGAACGAGAGGTGTTCTTCTCGCACTCCAGGCCATAAGGTCATTGTGTCTTGGACGGATGCACTGTTCGAGCCAGCGCTCACCAGGTGTAATTGTACCTCCTTCGCGCGAACGGTCATCATTCGGGTACAGACGGAATCTGCTTTAATCGCTGAGGACCACGGTGCATCATTCCAGCACTCCAGGTGACCCTCTGACGGCACCAGTCGAACCGCGCACGTCCATGCTCTGGCGTGAGTGGAAGACTGGCTAGAGTTGGGTGCCCGTAAGTCCCACTTCTAGCAGTCGGTTACAACAGTTCGTGTTGACACTTTTGGCATCACATGTGCTTTTATCTGTGCTGTAGTGGCTGTACGAACTGCCACAGCTGCGCTTACAATACGACGATCACTGCAGGCATCTGTGCTGCGTGGATGTCGAAAACCTCGCCTACTAGTGTGACCATGTTCACATGTCCAGTGTGTTGCCAGCGTCGCTGCACAACCGATGTGACACGTCCAACTCGGACGGCAATTTTTCCAGACGATTATCCCGCCACAATCTGGTCACTCTGGAGGCCGCTCAGTTGGGTATAGCAAGCACGAGTGCGTTTCCGTGCCATAATGCTTGCTTGCTCTACACTTCTGCACCTCATTGAGCCTCATGAGCACGGGCATTTCGTTTTAAATGGTAAACACAGATTAAGCTCTGGTAGCTATGCCATCTGCTGGCGGATGACGTTGAAACCATATCTGAACATCTACTATCTCTCCGGTAGTGTGTGTCGTCATCGGGTCAAAATAGACCTCTTTCAAGATTTTTTTTTTTTTTTTTGTCAGCGTATCTAGAACCCAAGGCTTTCGTTTCTTACGTACAGATATGGTTCCCACTCATTTTTTATGCGACGATTTTACAAATATATAATTTCTGAAAAGGGGCAGCCGTTTCGAATCTTCCTCTTGCTACATTGAACAATTAGGACAAGACAATATTTGCCGACATATTTCACCGTTAGAAACGTTTGCATGTGTAGTTTTTAACTTAGTCCCTGTAGTGTCGTGAAACTTTCGGAACAAGACTTGGTGTTTTATAGTTTTGATCCCAGGCACACTGTAGCTACACCGCAAGTAGTCAGTCTTCAACGTCAAACATTCATCAGACGCCTCATAGGCGTTGTGTGGCCATCGAAGTTAGGACGGGCAACGTCATCAGCATCGCAAATCCCCGGAGGCTCGTGTTTGCGCACCGAGCACCGTCTCCTGAATTATTCTCGCGCTTGTTCGTGGACAGCAGTCGACGGCTAAACGATGAACCCGTGCGACAGCGGTCGCCAGTGAGCGTCGCTCCCAGTGTATCCGCTTTTTCGACAGGTGTTGAGACCATTGTGAGAACCCAGGTTTTCGGTATCTAGCAACTGTCCATGACTAACGCATTTGTTCCTACCAATAATTGCCAGCTGGAACAGACGTAAAGGAGGTATGATGCATAACTGAAGCAGAGGAAAGGGTTGCTTAACAAGATTTATTCAGTGCAAGTAGAGAGACGATACGTAAAAGCATCACACGGATTTGTATTTCCATAAGGCACACGAACCTGTGCTTTGCTGAGTTGCTCATTGGAGCATTTAGTGACCCCTCATGTGTTATAACTCAGCGCTGCGATCCTTAAACCATTTTGACGGAGAATTGGCCTGTAACACAACCAATAATGGTGAAAGCTAACACCCGAACCTCCACACGTCAGTCATTCAGCTCGATACCAAACTTTGTATATCGATTGAGTTTTCTCTAAAACACCGATATAGTTTTTCCTATGCGCTGTCGTCCAGGAGAACATGCCTAAACTGTAAGTACTAAGTAACATCTGAGCCACGGAGCACAGAAAAAGCCTAACTGTGAGCGTCAGTCGTGTAGGGCCCTCGTTAGATTGTCATACTAAGGATCCCTGGTTCTAGCCCTGGTCATGCCAGTTTTTGTACTGTAGTACGTGTGAAACTTATGTGGGACAACATGTTCGTGACATGTAGAACAGCTGTTCGGAGTTTATACCAATACCACGAAAGCAGAAAAGGGAAGTGTTTTACTCAAAAGATGAGAAAATGTAAATGCTCTTATATTGCCTTAACATCAAAAAGCAGCCGAAGCTAACCCTAAAATTTGCACATAGCATGATGTCTACAATGAAAAACGGATTTCGCTCTATGCGTCCTACACGATGTATATTGTGAAAACGGCGGTAACAAAGTGGAGAGTTAATGTGTGTAAAAGAAAAGTACAAACATATTATAATGCATGTGATGGAGACCTTCAAGCAGCGTCGCTAGGAGTGATGATGTGTTCGTGATGTATAAATCAAATTGTGGTCAAAAACAAAGGCATGACAGTTAAATGTGGCAAGTTTTAGCGCAAGTGACAATTTGGGTCTTGCGATGGAAACGTAAAAACAGTATTGTAAGACGTAAAGACAAATCTTTTGTTACAGTGAAAACGTACATGTACCGAAACGACATCCAAGAAACGGTGGAGGACTGGCAACAAGCAACTAGTGCACTCTTGACAGCCTACACACAGATGAAAATACCTACAACGCCGATGGAACAAGGAGATGACTGTGGGTTCCCCTCTCGCAGCTAGATGTTCTGCTGATATTGCAGAGGTTGTATGGTCCGTTAGCTTGACAACCCATACGTACAGAATTATTCCATTGCTTTCAAAGACAGGCGAACTTGCTCCCAAGCTGTTTGTAGTCCTTCAAGAGCCTCGCTCTTTGAAACCTCGCATACGTTAGTCCATGTTCGCAGCTACACATTTAATCGCCCACTCTCAGTCCTCCGGCAAAAGGACAAAGAAGCAGTAGTGGAACAAACCGGTGGAGAGAAACTTTTGCTAATACTGGATTCTTACGGCCCCCGCACAGACGCCAGTGTTCTTCGTGATCTTCACGTACAAAATAACATACCACAAAACAAAATCACAATTCACATTATTGCAGCAAGCATAAGCTCCACTTGTGAACAGCTTGAACGTCATTTCTTCAGGATGGACAAGCATATGATTTGTAAAATCCGATCCTGCTCGAGATTCGTCGGAAGAGATTAATCTGCAAGAACGGAATACTCTTCTTATGCAGCAGTCCCTCATATGAAATCAATTGTGTCCTTCACGTTTCTGTGATTCTCACAGTCACGGCTGGATAATGGCAAAAACCGTTGACGAACCCACGCCCTCTGAAACTACAACACAGTTCCTGTCCGCAATGTACACGTTGGGTACGCAAATGTGGCAATCATCAAATGTGCTCGGAGTACAAAAGTAATTTGCTGCAATCACGTCTTCGTAGGCAAAAACTCCGTACGTATAAACTTCGAGCCGGCAGGTGTGGCCGAGCTGTTCTAGGCGCTTCAGTCTGGAACCGCGCGACCGCTACGGTCGCAGGTTCGAATCCTGCCTCGGGCATGGATGTGTGTGATGTCCTTAGGTTAGTTAGGTTTAAGTAGTTCTAAGTTCTAGGGGACTGATGACCTCAGATGTTAAGTCCCATAGTGCTCAGAGCCTTTTGAACCAATATAAACTTCGGACAGTCAATTAACATGCCAGGTAAATGTTGTCCCATGTAACAGTTTCACACGTAATACAGTATAAAAACTGGCATGACCAGGGCTCGTACCTACGACCCTGGGTTCGACAAACTAACGTCCTACCGACTTCCCCACGGGACCTCTACACGACAGACGCTCACTGTTACGCTTTTTCTGTGTTCCGTTGGTCAGGTGTTACTTATTACTTACCGTTTACGCACGTTCTGCAGGACGCAGAAGACAAACTAAATCGGAATTTCTGTTGGTACTTATCGTACAACGTTTGTACCGATCTAACACTCTGACATCTGGAGGTTTGGGTGGCAGTATAATCCTGAAATGGAAATGTGTGCGCGATGTGAAAAGATCACAGGAAGTGCAAAGCTTAATGACAAATCATTTGGCTTAAAGCAGTGTCGAAATGCCACGACAGTGCATCCCAAACATTGTCCAGAGCAGGCCGTTCATCGAAGCTGGCGCAGCCGTTCAGTGTTGACAGAGCATGTCTTTGGGTTGCTGCGGATGAAGTGAACAGCAAGTCCTTAATATCACACTGTTTTCGCTGCTGCGCAGGGGGCACTGTATCTTCTTAAGGCTGTGATGCGTTTGTAGGGTGTTTGGTGTACCATAAAATGCTAGACGACGTGGTTCAATAAATCACATAGCAAGCCTCTCTGCAAGAATGGGGACGCAACAGATGTCAATTATTACCGTCGAGAAAGTATTATACTGAAGAGTGGTTAGTCATCTCAGCGGTAACGGGATACTTATTAAATAGCAGATCGAGTTTCAAAAATGCTGTTCCAGTGAGACAGCAATATACAATTTCACTGCCCACATAATAGAGTCTTTAAATAGTAAAATGTTACCAATAGGAATTTTCTGACATTATGTTACAGAAATTACAGTTCTGTGGTATAAATGGAATGAGCTTACTCGGAACTTTGAAAAAACACAGTGTATCCAGTTTTCTGCTGCAAGAACTACAATTTCTTCAATAAATGTAACACATCAATAGAAGTCAGTAGCCGGGGTAGAGCGTATAAGGGGCGTTGAGAAAGAAACGAGCCGGAGTCTGGAATGCGCAAACCTTGACTGGGGGGTGGGGGTGGGGGGTAGTAATATCGTGACGTGTGTAACGAGGTGTGGTTCCGACCAGAGCGTTGAAGTTCACAGCCCGTCGCTAGACGGCACGCGTGGACGTCACGTGACTGTACAGGGCTAGCAGCAGCATGCATCAATTGTCCAACGCTGCCCGTCGCATTGCAAACAGTGACATGGAGGCGTCAAAAGACCAGCAAAGAGGTGTTGTTCGTTTTCTGGTAGCGGAAGGAGTAGGAGGAACGGACATTCATCGACGAATGTCATAAGTTTACCGGGAATATTGCATGTCCCTTGCAAGGGCCAAGGCATGACATAAGCGTTTCAGGGAAGGACTGGTGTCGTTAGCTGATTATGCATGGTCTGGACCACCAGACTGCATTACCGATGAC
Source organism: Schistocerca serialis cubense (assembly GCF_023864345.2). Lineage (NCBI taxonomy): Eukaryota > Metazoa > Arthropoda > Insecta > Orthoptera > Acrididae > Schistocerca > Schistocerca serialis. Next base: position 715,627,448 of record NC_064638.1, read on the forward strand.
ATCGTGCAGCTGGTGGATTGCACTCATTACCCAGGAGCGACGAGTGACACTGAAAGCCATAGCCGCCGCGGACGGATTGAGCGTCAGAAATGTTCACACCATCATGAACGAACGACTGCACACGCGCAAAGTGTGTGCCCAGTCGGTGCTTCACAGTCTTCAACCACATCAGGAAGCATGTCGAATGGCCCACTGTCTTGCTCGTCTGTAGCGCTATGCTTAGGAAGGGAATGCTTTCCTGGCACGAGTGGTGGCTGGAGATGAATCATGGTGTCATCACTTCGAACCAGAATCAAAACGACAAAGTCTTGGAAGCATTCAGGGTCACTACCACCAAAAAACGCCATCCACACGAGTGCCGGAAAGGTTATGCTGACGTTCTTTTTTGACCAAGATGGCCCCCTTCTGATCCACTTCCTGCAGCACGGGACAATAGTGAATGCCCAGCGCTACTTGCAATGCTTGACCACCCTTCGCCAAACGGTCAATCATAACGACCAGGCAATCTCACATGTAGGGTCATTCTGCACCACGACAATACAAAGCCTCATACGGCCAACACAGTCGCGGCACTCCTGCAGAAACTCAAATGGGGGCTTCTCGGCCAACCTCCGTACAGTCCCGACCTCTCTCCCTGTGATTACGCCATTTTTGGTCCCCTTAAAAAGGCTCTGAGGGGCATAGTGGGACAGGTGTCTCAACAGCCGGGATCAGCACTTCTAACATACAGGTACTGGTTTCTGTAATTATGCGTCCGGCTCGTTTCTTGTTGAACGCCCCCTATACTACGTTTTAGAGCGTACATATAGAGTCTTAATTGGAAAATTCATGTTTCGGATCTCCTAAAGCGACTACGTTCAGCAGGTTTTGTAGTGAAAATAATTGTCAATTTTGAGGATATGGAAATTACACTGCTGGCGATTAAAATTGCTACACCAAGAAAAAATGCAGATGATAAACGGGTATTCATTGAACAAATACAGGGCTATTACAAATGATTGAAGCGATTTCATAAATTCACTGTAGCTCCATTCATTGACATATGGTCACGACACACTACAGATACGTAGAAAAACTCATGAAGTTTTGTTCGGCTGAAGCCGCACTTCAGGTTTCTGCCGCCAGAGCGCTCGAGAGCGCAGCGAGACAAAATGGCGACAGGAGCCGAGAAAGCATATGTCGTGCTTGAAATGCACTCACTTCAGTCAGTCATAACAGTGCAACGACACTTCAGGACGAAGTTCAACAAAGATCCACCAACTGCTAACTCCATTTGGCGATGGTATGCGCAGTTTAAAGCTTCTGGATGCCTCTGTAAGGGGAAATCAACGGGTCGGCCTGCAGTGAGCGAAGAAACGGTTGAACGCGTGCGGGCAAGTTTCACGCGTAGCCCGCAGAAGTCGACGAATAAAGCAAGCAGGGAGCTAAACGTACCACAGCCGACGGTTTGGAAAATCTTACTGAAAAGGCTAAAGCAAAAGCCTTACCGTTTACAATTGCTACAAGCCCTGACACCCGATGACAAAGTCAAACGCTTTGAATTTTCGGCGCGGTTGCAACAGCTCATGGAAGAGGATGCGTTCAGTGCGAAACTTGTTTTCAGTGATGAAGCAACATTTTTTCTTAATGGTGAAGTGAACAGACACAATGTGCGAATCTGGGCGGTAGAGAATCCTCACGCATTCGTGCAGCAAATTCGCAATTCACCAAAAGTTAACGTGTTTTGTGCGATCTCACGGTTTAAAGTTTACGGCCCCTTTTTCTTCTGCGAAAAAAACGTTACAGGACACGTGTATCTGGACATGCTGGAAAATTGGCTCATGCCACAACTGGAGACCGACAGCGCCGACTTCATCTTTCAACAGGATAGTGCTCCACCGCACTTCCATCATGATGTTCGGCATTTCCGATGGATCGGCCGTGGTGGAGATCATGATCAGCAATTAATGTCATGGCCTCCACGCTCTCCCGACTTAACCCCGTGCGATTTCTTTCTGTGGGGTTATGTGAAAGATTCAGTGTTTAAACCTCCTGTACCAAGAAACGTGCCAGAACTGCGAGCTCGCATCAACGATGCTTTCGAACTCATTGATGGGGACATGCTGCGCCGAGTGTGGGAGGAACTTGATTATCGGCTTGATGTTTGCCGAATCACTAAAGGGGCACATATGGAACATTTGTGAATGCCTAAAAAAACTTTTTGAGTTTTTGTATGTGTGTGCAAAGCATTATAAAAATATTTCAAATAATAAAGTTATTGTAGAGCTGTGAAATCGCTTCAATCATTTGTAATAACCCTGTATATTACACTAGAACTGACATGTGATTACATTTTCACGCAATTAGGTTGCATAGATCCGGAGAATTCAGTACCCAAAACAACCAATTCTGGCCGTAATAACGGCCTTGATACGCCTGGGCATTGAGTCAAACAGAGCTTGGATGGCGTGTACAGGTACAGCTGCCCATGCAGCTTCAACACGATACCACAGTTGATCAAGAGTAGTGACTGGCGTTTTGTGACGAGCCAGTTGCTCGGCCACCATTGACCAGACGTTTTCAATTGGTGAGAGATCTGGAGAATGTGCTGGCCAGGGCAGCAGTCCAACATTTCCTGTATCCAGAAATGCCCGTACAGGACCTGCAACATGCGGTCGTGCATTATCCTGCTGAAATGTAGGGTCTCACAGTGATCAAATGAAGGGTACAGCCACGGATCGTAACACATCTGAAATGTAACGTCCACTGTTCAAAGTGCCGTCAGTGCGGACAAGAGGTGACCGAGACGTGTAACGAATGGCACCGCATACTATCACGCTGAGTGATACGCCAGTGTGGCGATGACGAATACACGCTTCCAATGTGTGTTCACCGCGATGTCGCCAAAGACGGATGTACCATCATGATGCTGTAAACAGAACCTGGATTCATCCGAAAAAATGACGTTTTGCCATTCGTGCACCCAGGTTCGACGTCGAGTACACCATCGCAGGCGCTCCTGTCTGTGATGCAGCGTCAAGGGTAACCGCAGCCATGGTCTCCGAGCTGACAGTCCATGCTGCTGCAAACGTCGTCGAACTGTTCTTGCAGATGGTTGTTGTCTTGCAAACGTCCCCATCTGTTGACTCAGGGATCGAAACGTGGCTGCACGATCCGTTACAGCCATGCGGATAAGATGCCTGTCATCTCGACTGCTAGTGATACGAGGCCGTTGGGATCCAGCACGGCGTTCCATGTTACCCTCCTGAACCCACCGATTCCATATTCTGCTAACAGTCATTGGATCTCAAAGACGCGAGCAGCAATGTCGCGTTATGATAAACCGCAATCGCGATAGCCTACAATCCGATCTTTATCAAAGTCGGAAACGTGATGGTACGCCTTTCTCCTCCTTACACGAGGCATCACAACAACGTTTCACCAGGCAACGCCGATCAACTGCTGTTTGTGTATGAGAAATCTGTTGTAAACTTTCCTCATGTCAGCACGTTATAGATGTCGCCACCGGCGCCAACCTTGTGTGAATGCTCTGGAAAGCTAATCATTTACATATCACAGTATCTTCTTCCTGTCGGTTAAATTTCGCGTCTGTAACACGTCATCTTCGCGGTGTAGCAATTTTAATGGTCAGTAATGTAGTAAGCTAAGATATTCTGTACACTTCCACTTTCTGATAATGTCATACGGAATAATATTTTGACGTAACTCAACACTTTGGCAAAATGTATTCACTTCCCAAAAGAAAGTGGTAAGAATAATGTGTGGGGCTCATAGTCGCACCTCTTGTAAGCATCGGTTTAAAAGATTACGAATTCTTATAACAGCCTCACAGTACATTTACTCAAATGAAATTTGTTCTCAACAACATAGACCATTTTAAAAACAACAGTGATATTCACGATTACATTACCAGAAGAAAGAAAGAGTTACATTATCCTCTACATCACCTATCCTTGACACAGACAGGGGTGAGATATGCTAGTGCAAAACTTTTCGATAAATTACCAGATGAAATAAAAATAATAGTTTCAAAAATAAATTGGAATCATATTTCTCTGACAACTCCTTCTATATCATAGATGAATTCTTGAATATAAATAAATAAATTTATAGGTATAATGCTTTAGTGCCACTTAAGGGAATGGGATAAGTAATAAAAATTTTAAACTGAAAAAAAAAGACCCTTGACTCATGTGTGCATTTTTTATGCACTTGACACGTTCCACATCATAACGGATACCGATACTGATCAGTGGAAGAACTAACTAACTAACTAGTTCGATAAATTTGTCGATGACGAAGTAACTGTTGACATACAAACAGTTTTGTAAATCAAGTTACTGATTATATGTATATATGTGTGATTTGTAATGTGACGACATTATCACGAAAAAATTGTTTTTAACATTATTGCGACTCGAGTGAATTTAATTAATTGGTACTATATTATTAAAAGATATCTAATTTTGGGCAGATTGTGGATATACGAACGCTAAACTATACTGTGTGAATAAGAATTAGAATTTCCTATCAGATTGCTGTAGACTTCAAACCAAGTACTGAGAGCGAATAAGTTCCAGAAACTTTTGTAACAGCTGTGGAACAGCGCGTGGCAGGGACCAACATTTCACGCTCTGCACGCTTCGGAGTAGCCGTTCCGTGTGATTGTAGCACCACCAACGATGTCCTAGAGCCTTGCTTCCCAAAGTGACGTTTTCTGAAGGGTAAAACGAAAAGGGATTTATTTGTGGGTGAGTCGAGAAGCTGGATTACGTGAAAAGAAATCATGTCTATTATTCCTGTTTTCGTTATACTCTAATTCTTATTAGGTATGAAAGCAGGAATTACTCAAGATAATCAAATACAATCATTATCAAATGGCTCTGAGCACTATGGGACGTAACAGCTGTGGTCATCAGTCCCCTAGAACTTAGAACTGCTTAAACCTAACTAACCTAAGGACATCACACACATCCATGCCCGAGGCAGGATTCGAACCTGCGACCGTAGCAGTCAGGCGGTTCCGGACTGCGCGCCTAGAACCGCGAGACCACCGCGGCCGGCAATCATTATCGCTTAATGTGATGCGACGGAAGCCACAGTTTGTCATGTCAAGCGAATGTTTTTCAAAAAATGTTCAAATATGTGTGAAATCTTATGGGACTTAACTGGTAAGGTCATCAGTCTCTAAGCTTACACACTACTTAACCTGAACTATCCTAAGGACAAACACACACGCCCACGCCGTAGGGAGGAGTCGAACCTCCGCCGGGATCAGCCGCACAGCCCATGACTGCAGCGCCAAAGACCGCTCGGCTAATCCCGCACGGCAAATGTTTTTCAAATTCGTGCACATTCAGCTTTGACTACAACTTATACTAGTCAACTAATTTCTTCGCTGCTCGTCCATTTGTTAGACCAAATCACACTCTCATTGAGTCAGGTATTTGCACGCCGACTGGCTTGGCTCGTGAATTTGTTTGGAGGAATCAGTCCACATATGATTGGCTTCCAAGAAAATTTGATGAATATTTTGAGAGCTCAAAATAAAATTGGCAGTTTTCTTTGCGAACATGTACCGTGCGAAGACAGGCCTGCCGAATAGGAAGCTTTCGTGTTTTCAGAACTGACTGCTGTATTCGACTCAGGCAATGAAAAATATTCATTCTCAGATGAAATAAGTGTATACTTCTTGTGAATAATAAAACCTGTTAGCAACTATTTTCATGTGGCAAACTGAATGTAAATTTCTGTGCTCTAAGACTATTTTCTGTGAATGAAGGAATGTTTTCATAAAGTGAAATTCAAACTAAAATTCTAAAATCGGTTGGTTTATATTTCGCAAAGAAGACGCACAGAAAATAAGTGTTGATAGATGTGGCAACATTTCGACGAAAAGCTTATGACTGTTATGGATCACTGTTTCATTTTTTAAGCCGTGTGAATACTTATTCCATTTCCTAACAAAGGTGGCAGCGGTGAAAACGTAAGTGATGAGCCGAATACATTGAACGCTAACTAAATATCACTTCGATGTTTATTTTTATATTATTTTGAAAATAAAAATTATTGATCTAGAGTTTCATTAGGGAGGCCACTAAACTTTACGTTTTGGCTGATATCTCATCTCATTCGGTGGTAATGGTATCAGAAAAATCAGACACGTCTGCCACTCTAACCAGTCCTTACGATATAATCTTCACTTAGGGATATTCATCCCCATCATCTCGATGTTCCTACAAAATGGTTCCTTCTTACACAAGTGACCCCATTACCATCAAACTGAACTTTATCCACTATTTCTGTCGTTTTACCTTTCACTACGTTCTCCCTGGAGAATACGCGATGAAAATCGTTTTAGTGAGTGAAACGGCCTTCATTTGTTAAAGAGTATAATACGGCATTTATTCGTTGTTAACTGTCGATGCACCTGCGTGCACCCTAAACGAACCTATCTGTTCAATGCCGACAAATATGTAGATCGAAATATTGTAGCAGTTTTGCGTCCTCGTTATGGAGACTTGGAAAACCTACTTGAGAAAAGCAATGTAGACGCCCAGGACGATTTTAACATAAAGATATTAGTCATTATGAATGGAATTAACGTGCACGTCAATCAGGTACATCTGTACATGCACAGAGGCGTTTTCAACTGAAACGGTAAACGGTCTCGAAAACAGCTCGAAAACGGTTATAAGTTTGACATCGCCGTCAAAACTTCTATAAAACTATCCTTGTAATACTTTAAACGCTGCAATGAATTCTTCAGACCATGTGTTTTCTTTAACGACAGTGAGCTTGGGGAAATGGAGTGTCTTTGTCAGAATGTGTTCCTTCTACAACTACTTGACTTTGTTTTTAAACGCACTCCAAGCGGCATGTTCTACTTTTCGTTCCTCCACCCCTCTTTCCTTAATAAATTCAACGGAAGAGCAATTTAAATCGTAAAATCGTTCCAGGCCTGTCCCTTGACTTAACTAACGTACTTTGCAGTGATATATGAAGTCCCATTCTTCGTTAAGTTCCATTGAAAACTGTTGCAACTAACATTGGAACAATTCAGAAATTTCACTGTTCGTACACCAATTTCTTCAAGTGCTCTATGCCTCCAGCTTTAGTACTACGTATTTCTCGATGTACGGAACAATGAATCCTGTCTGTTGATCTCTGTAATTTTTTGTTCTTTCATTGTCAACTAAATCTTTAAATTCTTTTTGCACGGTATATTCATCGTTTATGCGATCTGGAGGTTCTCATCCCTCTCCTTCTGTCATCCCCATTCATTTACCGGATTCGATTGGTAGCTGCACTGCCTCTATTTGTGCAAACAGCCACTGGACCAGTGAATGTCCTTCATACCACGATTAAACAGTTTGAGTAAACAGCGCCGACGCCTCGATTCTGCCTAACTCAGAGAGTTGTGCCGACAGAAAAATGGCGCACCGCAAGGCTAAGTGAAATGTCGCGCTGTTCTGGGTACTTCCCAGAGGGACCTGGCAAAGCCGATTGACAGGTAGGACGTTGGCCCACACGCGGCCCACACACGCTACATACGTGAAGTTTGGCACGCCGTGGCCAACCCTTTAATACATTTTCTAGGAGCAACTACTTGAGAGATAGCTGTAAGCATTACAAAGAGGTGATTTACATTTAATCGTGCCGATACGATCGGATACTGACTTTAAATAAAGTAATCACTCCTGATCCATCTTGTTATAAGCTACCATGAAAATTTCCTAATCCTCCAAAGCGTCACCAAATGCCTGAAATAACGCATTGTATGACATTGAAGCTGCTTCGGCGGATGGGGGAATTCATTCCTGGCAAACATCGTTCAAGTGAATTTATAGATAAAATTCACTACTCGCAGCGGAATGCGTACGGGAGTGGTACATCATGATTTGAAAGCAAAGATTTACATTATATTTTTACTACTAGTGTGTTAGATGTTGGCGGTACTCGTTTCATAAACAAACTATACAGTTACCACTTGTGAGGAAATATTGATACTGACTGTTCGCGGTTTCCCTTCCACCTACCACTCTGACCAATAATTACCCTTATGTTGTGGCCATAATTTGGAAATTTGTGGTAAGGTCTTACGGGACCAAACTGGGGAGGTCATCAGTCCCTAAGCGTACGCACTACTAATCTAACTTAAACTAACTTGCGCTAAGGACAACACACACACACACACACACACACACACACACACACACACACACACACACATATACACATACACAGCCATGCCCGAGGAAGGACTCAAACCTCCGACGGGGGGAGCCGCGCGGACCGTGACAAGATGCCGCAAACTTCGCGTCTATCCCGCGCGGCAGCCATTAGTTCAAGAAGGCAGGACCATATTGCGAGATGTAATCTTTGAAGCACTAGAAAGTGATGCAGATATTCTTAGCTACTATGTCAGCTGTGTTCGTTGTTAATTTCGTGGATTGGATATGGATACAGTGCATGCCTCGTCACCTCCCCTAATTTAACCCTACACTGGCGTTTTCAGCCCCAAATGGCTTCCTATGACGTGTCTCCGAAATACACAGAGCATATTATTTCTTGAAATTTGGAAATTAACTTCTCAGGAGGTAATCAGCGCGCTGTGGTTAAGCTATCTTTATTGGTGTTAATATCTTTTGACAATTTAATAGAATAAAAGTCCACTAGAGTTGGAAGCAGTTTCTTATTTATTACACGATCGGTTTCGAAATCTTCAGGTGCCACCAAATAATAATGGAAATCTAAATGCGTGGCATTCTGGCCAGTCAGTCATGAGGGGTCACACCCACACCAAACAAACATATAGACGCGTAGGACCAGTTGCCGAAGCGTCTATCTTGGCAGCTAACAAGGAAATGACTGTTGTAGGCTGCCACGCATTAACGTTTCCATAATTATTTTGTGGTACCTGAAGATTTTTAGGATTTTTAGGATTCCAAACCGGTCGTATGATAAATAAGAAATTGCTGTCAACTGATGCGGATTTTAACTTTTTTTTATATCCTCCTCAGTTGTCGATATTCGTCCCATCACACTTTTTTTTTTTGACAGTGTTAATTCTCTGTGCTTAACTATTACAAGCCATTGGTATACGGTTGAGTCAGGAAGAACGGTTCGCGCTTTGAGGAGTGATAGTTTTGGTGATTGTGGACAAAAATCTTCATATGGGCACTTGCCCTATTCCAAATATTTTCCGAGGTAGTAGACGTTTAATGCGCATTGTTATCAACTTTCTGTGTTATTCAGCTCGTTGTCATGGTTTACAAAGTACCACAGTAGTGTAGAGGAATTCGAAACGAACAATGTAATAGAGGACTCTTATGGTTTACCAAATCAGCCTACAAAAACGACCTAAGCTACAGCATATGTGTGCCGCACGAGATTTGCAATATTCTCTCGTTATCTTAGCGCAGATTGTTAGCCCTAGAGAAAAAATGAATAGGAACTTTTCTTGTAGGAAATTTAATGTAGTTAAGTTTTGTACAGCGACACGTTATCGAGTTACCCAGGAAAATGTACAAACGTGACATTGAAGGTGTTCTATTTCGGTAACGATTCGGAACAGAGCTTATGTCCATATGGATTTTACAGTTCAGTAATAAAGACGTTCAGATTACTGATTCTGGTATTCCAGAACGTTTATACGATGAATCCAGATGGCAAGAGGACTGGCATAGCATTCGAGAGGATGGCGGCTCGAATCCCTACCCTATCTCTAGTCTGAAGTTTCACCTGTTTTCTATCGCTTAAGGTAAGCGCCGGATGGTTCCTTTGAAAATGACACAGCTGATTTCTTTCTCTATCCTTCTCCATGTGAGTGTGTTCTGCGTCTTCAATAATCTCGATGTAAACGGAACTTTAACCAAGCCTTCATTCGAGACCATGGGGATCGGGGAAAAAACTGATTGTAACAGTGGCTTGTGTCAATTTGAATAGAGATTTATCTTGGATAACTAATACCATATATAATAGAGAATGTGATTGTTTTGGGAACGAGTTCTCTAATAACAATGCAGAGAATTCCGTCCACCACCTTCAGAGTAAATTTTTAATTATTTATTCAGCTTGAAAATCATATTGATTGTTAACATCTGTTCGTCAGAAATTTCTGAATAATTTATATAATATTTGTGTGCAATGTAGCCGGCCGGAGGTTCTAGGCGCTACGGTCGCAGGTTCGAATCTTGCCTCGGGCATGGATGTGTGTGATGTCCTTAGGTTAGTTAGGATTAATTAGTTCTAAGTTCTAGGCGACTAATGACCTCAGAAGTTAAGTCGCATAGTGCTTAGAGCCATTTGAACCATTTTGAACCATGTAAAATGTATTGAGGAAATCATGATCGAAATATCGAGGGACCAACGAGTCAAATTGAGAAAGTATTTTACTAATGTCTGTTAATGCAGTCACGGTGATACCAAAACACCAGGAAAATCGCTAAGGAATTGAAGTATCGAAGGTATTGCAAGGTAGGGAATTAAGACTAAAGGGGAACAAATATAGAAGTAACTACATCATACTTGGCCTGTTTTTTACTGCAACATCGTTCTTGTGAAACATTACTGGAAACAGAAATCGGATGAATATGATCTAGACTTTTTCTGTGCCACGCTTCACTGAATGTGGCTTGCTGTAAGCTGTGGGCTGCCTGTGTTTACCGCATAAAATGTGCAGGCAGTCTTTTAGCGATCTTTTAGTCGTAATACAGGAGCGCAAACAGCGCATACGGGTCGTGCTGGAGCGGAAAGGATAATCGATCTGACTGTTTGTAGACTATTAAGTTGGCAGGCTGCCCGACCGGAGTTTGGGCACGGAAAGCAGCAGTCCCCGTGATTTGATTTTCGTGTCACGTTCTGGCATAATCAGTGATCCGTAAAAGACCGAAGCACTATTCGCCGGGCTGATTAGGGCACTAATTTTAAATGTTAGTCTGGAGACGCACAAATAGTTGGCTTCAGAGTTTCAGTGATGAGCTATGTAAATCCTTGTCGCTTTTATACTCCGCAAGCCACCTTGTAGCATGCGGCGGAGTGTGCTTCGTGGAGCAGTGCCATTTTCATCCTTTCCTGTTCCACTCGTATATATCGTGTGGGAGGAATTATTGTTGATAAGCCTACCTCTGAGCTGTAATCTGCCTAATTTTATCCTGATAGTCTGTCCGCGAGAAATACGTCGAAGGAAGCAATAGAGTGGTTGTATCTTCCAGGAACGTAAGTTCTCGGAATTCTACAGTAATATACAACACCTCTCCTCTGCATCTTCCATTAGAGCTGGAAGAGCATTACTGCGACACACGCTACGGTCGCAGGTTCGAATCCTGCCTCGGGCATGGATGTGTGTGATGTCCTTAGGTTAGTTAGGTTTAAGTAGTTCTAAGTTCTAGGGGACTGATGACCTTAGAAGTTAAGTCCCATAGTGCTCAGAGCCATTTGAACCTGCGACACATTCGCGCTAAATGTGCCTGTTACGGGACGCGCTGCTGTTCTTCGAATCGTCTCTAGTTCCTCACCTGGTACGGATCCCAGACTGACGAGCATTATTCAAGTCTTAGTCCAATAAGAGTTTTTTAAGCTACTTTTTTCGTGCATGGACTACATTTCCTGAGGATTCTTTCAGTGAATCTCTGTCTGCCATCTGCCTTTCCAGCGATTAGTCTTAGATGGTCATTCCACTTTAAATCGCTCCGTACGCATACTCTCATATATTTGAATTTTACTGCTTCCAGTGTTCTGCAATCGGATAATCATACTATACTGGGTCATTCTGTTTATTCATGTACAATGCTTTACATTTATTTATGTTGAAAGTTAACTGCCAGTACCTGCACCAAGCATCACTCCTCTACAGTTCTTCCTCTGTTTTGCTATATTTTTGTAGCATTCTGACTTCTCTGCATATAACAGCATCATCTGCGAAACCCCTTATAAAACATCTGACGCTGTCCACTAAACCATGGATATGTCTATGTGTGTCTCTGTCAGAGTCTTTGCATCAAACGTCTACATACGTGATAAATCACGTCATTGGGAACAACTGTAGTTAGAGACAAAATCTTCGCAGACTTTGTCCGATGACGCTAATGCATATCGCTGCGTGCGTATGGTTTGCGTGTTGTCTACAATACGGTCATCTGCTCCGCGTGTAAGGCAGTAGCCGAGCTGCTAAGCTGTCTTTCTCCACTTCGAGACATTCATTCATACATGGTAAGGTTTTCGTATTGTAAACCACTCAGTCAGGTTACTGTGGTAGTCAGTATGCAGCATATATGATTTGTACATCTTGGTGGTTCGGCGAAATATTGTCGTCCCAGGGGTGGTGAAAATTGAAGGACGCGTAGCGTCGCCGGAAAGCATCGCGATGCTTTCTTTTACGTTAGATACGACATACTGTATTCTGTTTGCTTGGAACTCGTCAGTCCATCCACAAAGCAGTTGTGATATTATGAACACTCGTATTTTGTTTCGTTTATTTATTCGAATATCCTTTTTGGAGGGTACGATAAACCAACTTTGGTTTTGCTTCTTTGTGTTTAATTTTCGTTGCTCCTATACTTCCTTCATCCTTTGCGAGTGTCGTTCCTTTTCTTCCCCGGTCCACATTCTTCCTTTTTTTCAAACGATTTGTTTCCTGAAATCCTGTCTTTTGGATTGCTTCTCCAAAAAGTACTGTTACCTGTTATGTCCATTCTGATTCCTGTGTTTTTCATATCTTTGTCAATTTCGGTGAACCCTGTGGGTTTAGATTTGTCGCTGTTTAGTAAATTGAAGATCTTCTTGGTTAGTCTGTTACTATACATTCGGGTTATGTGGCCATAAAACTGTAGTCTCTTTCCCTCATTACATCAGTTAGCTTTCCCATTTTCAAACACAGCTCTCTCTTTGATCATAATTTGTATTGAACATTAGTATTACTTCTAAGTCCCAGTATTTTTCTTAAAATTCTTTATTAAACGTATTTTTTAAGATCCGCAAAATCTTGGTAGTTTAAGTGTTTCTGCTGCATACAGTGTTTCAGGCCTTACCGCTGTTTGACAGTATATTAGCTTTGTGTTCCAGGACAAAGTTCTTTTGTTATATATGTGTCTGTCATTTGAAATGCTCTTTCTATTTTATGTTGTGTACTTTCTATGACTATCTTTTCTTTTGTGTTGCTGGTTATCCATTCTCGTGAGAATCTAAAACAGTTTGTTGTAGATATTGTGTTGTTATGAATTTTTTAAGATTTAGCGGGGCGTCACTGATATTTGTCGTGAAAAGTGTTTTTTCAAATTATATTTTTAGTCTGCTTGTTTCTGTAGTTCTTTGTTTTGTTCTTTGTCACTATCCAGTGAGTCAGTAATTAATTCCATGTCATCTGCAAAAGCTAGCTTTGGATTTCTTTCTAGTTAAACACCCTAAGTACTGTTGGATTTTCCCCATCATCTCATTAGCTTCTCTAATACGCGGTTAAGAAGCAGGAGTGATAAACCATCTCCCTGTCATACTCCTGATTTTATTTCGAAATGTTTTGACTGGTCCCCCATAAATTTTGCGTTTGACGTTGTGTTTGTTAAACTGACTGTAATTGCTTCTATTGTTTCATTGTCGAGTCCGAATTCCTTTAAAGTGTTAATCAGTGCATTTTTATCAATTGATTCATACGCTTTCGTTTAAAATCTGCAACAGTTATTACGTATTTATTTCAGGTTCCTAATTTCCCTCATTCCATTATGTTTTTTTTTTTTTTTTTTTTTTTTTTTTTAGGTTTAGCATTTCCTCTGCACGAGACCTTCCCTTCATACGTCCTGCTTAACATTCACCCAGTTGTGGGTTGAGTATTCCTTCAACTCTCTTTGAAAGTGTCATGTACAAGATCTCATATGTGGGTTGTAAGAGGGAGATCCCTCTATAATTGTGAGGATCAGTTTTCTTTCCTTTTTTATGTAGTGCATGTACTAATGACATTGTCCATTCTGATGGTAAGCTGTTTGTTGTCCAAATTTCATTAATGATTTCTGTTAGACGTAGAATAATGTTGTCAGTAGTATGTTGCACATAGTGTCTTTTCCTGATACTTTGTTATTTTTAAGTTGTTTCATGATTTCCTTGATTTTCGATGTTGATGGTGGTTTTGAGTCTGGTTTGCAATATAATATAAAAATTAAATTCTTCTTTTGGTGGATTGCAGTTCTGTAATTCTGTGAAGTAGTCCGAGAATATTATGTAGTTCTCTGTGTTATTCTATTCAACCTTTTGTGTTTTTGAATCTATAAACTTTAAACTTGGTGGTGTATCCTTCTTTAAACTATCTTTGAATGTTTTATAAACGTTTCTTATATGTTCTGCTTAAAATGGGTGTCAATTGACTTTAGTTGATCTTTTGTGTGTTGTACTCTGATCTTTTTGAGACCTTTTGATTCCTGTTTCCTTGCTCCTATAATTTTTTTTCTGTTCTTATCATTTTTATGAAGATGAAGCAGCTTGCACAGGATAGAGTAGCATGGAGAGCTGCATCAAACCAGTCTCAGGACTGAAGACCACAACAACAACATCATTTTTATTTACGGGCAAGATATTCCAACCCGTTTGTCTCATTATAATTATCTCAACACAGTCATCATACCACCAGGCACGTTTCCATTTCTTTTTAAGAATAGTAGTTTCTTCTGCAGTCTCACTACTGGACCTTTATTTTTTTTAAGTTGTTCCGAATATTTAGATATTCTTTCTTCCAATTTTATTTTGTAATTATTCTCTCTAGATAACTTTTGTAGGTCAAAATTTCTATGTTGGTGTTGGTTCTTTTTCCTAAATACCTACATTCACGCCTACTGCGCAAGCCACCGTACTGTGCGTGGGGGAGTGTACCCTGAACCACTACTTGTCATCTCCTTTCCCTATCCATTCGCAAACAGCGAGGTAAGAACGACTGTTGACAAGCCCCCGTATAAGCAGTGATTTCTCCCATTTTATGTTCGTGATCCTTACGCGCAATGTATGTCGGCTGCAGTAGCGTCGTCCGCCAGTCAGCTTCAAATGCCGGTTCTGTAAACTTTCTCAATAGTGTTCTTCGAAAAGAACGTCACCTTTCCTCCAGGGATTTCCATTTGATTTCCCCAAGCATCTCCGTAGCACTTACGTGTTGTTCGAACCTGCAGGCAAAAATATTGGGCAGACCCTTAATTTAATGATAAATAGGATATGGTCTGAATCTAATCGGCGCTCTTGGTAACTTTTACGTTCAGTACCCCCATTGCAGAGTGTCTACTTACAGCAACGTATTCGAGTTCTTTCTCACCTCGAATCAGATTTGGTGATACACGTGTAGTTTGTTTTCTAGGGAGTTGTACGAAGAACATTGATTTTAGTACTACGTTATGCTGTCTGCATAGGCTTAAAAGTTTTTCTCCGTTTGCGTGCTTCTTTTATGTGCAGGGAATTTTTCTACTGTTGATCTGTGTGACGTTCTTTGCCAATTTTTGCTTTAAAGTCTCGAAGTAGTAATACTGGATGTTTCGATGGAATGTGATGTAGGGTGTTTGATACAGTTTGCCAAAAATTTTCTGTTTGCTCTTTCTGTGTTCTGTTTTTCTCATTTGGTGATGCATGTGTATTTGAAATAATATAAACTTTGTTTGGTGATTTAAATGTTAATGTGGAAAGTCTGCCTTGTTTGATAGAACACAGTACAGAACTGTATCGAACTTACTATTGAAATGGAGGGTCGCGTCATCTCCCTGAGCGCCTTCGTCTAGTGCCTTCTGGGTCTCGCGGAAGTACAGAGCAAGCTGAGTTTCATACGGCCGTTGTTTACAGAATCCGTACCTATTCCTACAGAGGAGATTTACTGTCTGCAGCAAGATCAGAACATGTGACCATAAATCGTTCTAAAATTCTACCACGAATTGTCGTCAGTGAAGTAGACTTATAGGTGTATACACATGATCGACGAGACAGGTGCTGCTACTTTAAAATCCAATGGAGAGCATTGATGTACAACGCAGACTTTAAATGAATAGCGAAAAATGTTAAGCAGATACTGATAAATGAAACGTGCCATTAGAAGAAGGCAAAAAGAGGTAAGTTACGATAAGGACGAACGTGTATATGCAGCCTGTTCAGTATCAGGACTGCTCGGTGGCGCCGTAAACGTCTGTGAATCGAATAAATAGTGATTGGGAGACGCGGTTATACATTACGAATTCATTTAACAGGGAGTGTTTGAAAAAGGCGTCAAAACCATTTCATTTCTCTTCGCATCGTTTGATATGAAATGCTATCGGCCAGGGTGGCAGCGATTTCATTTCCAAGTCACAGGTTTATAGGTGGTACATTATACACTCCTGGAAATTGAAATAAGAACACCGTGAATTCATTGTCCCAGGTAGGGGAAACTTTATTGACACATTCCTGGGGTCAGATACATCACATGATCACACTGACAGAACCACAGGCACATAGTCACAGGCAACAGAGCATGCACAATGTCGGCACTAGTACAGTGTATATCCACCTTTCGCAGCAATGCAGGCTGCTATTTTCCCATGGAGACGATCGTAGAGATGCTGGATGTAGTCCTGTGGAACGGCTTGCCATGCCATTTCCACCTGGTGCCTCAGTTGGACCAGCGTTCGTGGTGGACGTGCAGACCGCGTGAGACGACGCTTCATCCAGTCCCAAACATGCTCAATGGGGGACAGATCCGGAGATCTTGCTGGCCAGGGTAGTTGACTTACACCTTCTAGAGCACGTTGGGTGGCACGGGATACATGCGGACGTGCATTGTCCTGTTGGAACAGCAAGTTTCCTTGCCGGTCTAGGAATGGTAGAACGATGGGTTCGATGACGGTTTGGATGTACCGTGCACTATTCAGTGTCCCCTCGACGATCACCAGTGGTGTACGGCCAGTGTAGGAGATCGCTCCCCACACCATGATGCCGGGTGTTGGCCCTGTGTGCCTCGGTCGTATGCAGTCCTGATTGTGGCGCTCACCTGCACGGCGCCAAACACGCATACGACCATCATTGGCACCAAGGCAGAAGCGACTCTCATCGCTGAAGACGACACGTCTCCATTCGTCCCTCCATTCAAGCCTGTCGCGACACCACTGGAGGCGGGCTGCACGATGTTGGGGCGTGAGCGGAAGACGGCCTAACGGTGTGCGGGACCGTAGCCCAGCTTCATGGAGACGGTTGCGAATGGTCCTCGCCGATACCCCAGGAGCAACAGTGTCCCTAATTTGCTGGGAAGTGGCGGTGCGGTCCCCTACGGCACTGCGTAGGATCCTACGGTCTTGGCGTGCATCCGTGCGTCGCTGCGGTCCGGTCCCAGGTCGACGGGCACGTGCACCTTCCGCCGACCACTGGCGACAACATCGATGTACTGTGGAGACCTCACGCCCCACGTGTTGAGCAATTCGGCGGTACGTCCACCCGGCCTCCCGCATGCCCACTATACGCCCTCGCTCAAAGTCCGTCAACTGCACATACGGTTCACGTCCACGCTGTCGCGGCATGCTACCAGTGTTAAAGACTGCGATGGAGCTCCGTATGCCACGGCAAACTGGCTGACACTGACGGCGGCGGTACACAAATGCTGCGCAGCTAGCGCCATTCGACGGCCAACACCGCGGTTCCTGGTGTGTCCGCTGTGCCGTGCGTGTGATCATTGCTTGTACAGCCCTCTCGCAGTGTCCGGAGCAAGTATGGTGGGTCTGAACACCGGTGTCAATGTGTTCTTTTTTCCATTTCCAGGAGTGTATATTACACTGATTCTTCTCCCAACTTATTGTTACGACGATATGTCTGCATTAGTTCCATGCTTCGGCATTAGACATAAAGCGTGTCAAGTGATTGACTATATCTCCATACCGTGTATGGATAACTTACAGAATCTGAAATGCTGTTAGAATATGTACTACGCTATAAAACGTGCGAACTCATTGCATTTTTGATAGAATTAGTTTCTGTTACCTGATGCCTGTCTGTGTATTCTTTTATTGAAGAAAATCAATGAACTGTACCTCATGCAACTGCAGCTGAAAATCGTAACAGAGCAAAGGTAGAGAAACAAATCCGTCTATTTCGTATATTTACGCTTTTGTAACATAAGTCGTGTTGATATTTTTAGTGCAGTTGCTACTCTTTTTTTTCCAGAGTGGGTCGGGAACCAATGCGTTTAACTTTTTACTGAACAGGACTCGTTTCAACTGGGTTGATACTGGTTTCAGGCGTTGCAGGTTTATATGAATACGTTATTCGTTACGCTTATTGCGTTATTGACGTTAAACGTGATGCGCACGGGCAGAAGAAGAATTACGCACATATTATGACACGTCGAGTTTAGTTGTTACTGTTAAACCGCGAACATGAATGGACGTACCTACAACTTTTCCCGTATGTTACTGTAGTTGAAAGACGCCTCGATCACATTACATGCATCTGTGATCAATATAGTCACTCAGCGGCGTACTCCGGGTTACCAATTGAGAGATGTGACACAGCAGTAAGATAATGGATTCGCGGTTCAAATCACCCGTCCATATATCTAGATATAGGTTTTCCGTGGTTTCCCGAAACCGCTAAAGGCGAATCCTGGAATAGGTCCTTCGAAAAGGACATGTTCATTCCCCTCCCACATTTCCCCAAACTGCAGTTTTGCTACGTCTGTTATTACCGCGTCGACTAGCTGGCAAACCGTTCCTTCTTTTTCTCCCTGTTATCTGCCACCCAGTGGCCCAACAGAGGGAGAGCGAGGGTTCCCACCGGCGCCATGCCGCAGCTAACCGGTATCCCACGTCGGCGTCGTTTTTGGAGGGTCGCGACGCAAGCGCGCTTAATCTCCCAACAACAGCTCGACGCGCGCCTTATAAAGCGGGCCGAGAAAGCTGATTCTTGTAAATGGGGAGCCGTTAAAGTTTAATGGCTTTCGTTAGGCGGAGTGCCGCTGCGTAATCGTTGGTATTAGCGGACCCCCTCTCCCGGGCCGCTTTACGCCTCAGTCTGCACTTCCGACCAAGTGTGTCTACTTTGCTGGGTGACACAGGTCTTCTTTTGCATTATTCGCCGAAAGATGTTCACTGCTAAAGATGCGCGGTGCGACCAATGCACTTTTTCAGTTACAGGACGCGTATTTATAGTATGATGTTTTTGTTATTATGATCTTCAGTCTGAAGAACGGTTTGATACTGCTCTCCGTGCTAGTCTGTCCTGATCAAAGTTGATCTCTGCATAACTGTTGCATACGTTTTAGGCAAGCCGTTATCTGTGTCTGCAATTTTTACTCTCCACGCTTCCCTCCATCACTAAATTCAGCATTCCAGTATGCGTCCTATCAACCGAACCCATCTTTTAGTCAAGTTCAGCCACAAATTTCTTTTCTCCTCCAATTCGACTGATTACCTTCATTTTAGTTATCCGACCTACGCATCTACTCTTCATCATTTTCCTGTAGCACCACGTTTCCAGACTTTCTATTCTCTCGTTGACTGAGCTTTTTGTCGTCCAAGTTTCACGTTCGCATAATGCTACATTCCAGATAAAAACCTTCAGAATATACTTAATTTGTACTTTATATGAAGAAATATAATTTTCTCAGAAGCGCTTTTTCTTGCTATTACCAGTCTGCATTTAATATCCTCTCTGCATCGGTCATTGTTACTTAATTTGTTGCCACCGAGCGAGGTGGCGTAGTGGTTAGCACACTGATTTGCATTCTGGAGGACAACGGTTCAAACCCGCGTCCGGCCATCCCGACCAGGGTTAAAATTTCGTGACACAATTTTTCTCCACTCTGTGCAGCAAATACGTTTCACTGAAATAACATTTATATCCAAGCAAAGCAGATATTGAGAAAAGTTTGTGGCAAAAGAGAAAGAAATTACAGAAGGAAATTACAGTTTAATCCATACGAAATGCTGGTCTTTATAGGGGCATCATTTGACATTGCAGCTTATCTTTACGTGGTCAATGCGTTGAGACATTGTTGGTGCCTCGTCGGTGCTGGCGGCGTAATGGAAATATCTCTGTCAGTCATAAAACTGCAACTGGATTTGCCCTCTTGTTTGGAATATGATTCTCCTGTTAATCATTCCTTTGGTCACAGTTAGTTTAGACGTAGTCTTTGCTGCATAAAATCCACATTAATATGTATAGGCACTCTTTACACACATGTTTCTATTCCTAACGTCCCGTACTCAGTTTTAAAACCGTATGCAGTGCATTTTTACCCGCTGATCGCCAAGTTACAGTCATTCCGCTTTTTAAAACTCTCCACGGCGACAGATAATGTTCTAGTGCGCGCAGCACCTGGTTGGAACTGAACTGTTTTTCACGTAACAGAGTTGTACGAAATAATATACTTTGAACTTAACACTTTGTTTAATAACGTCCATATCAAAATTTATTTTATACCGCGAGTGAAAAATAAGAACGCGGTCATAAATATGTGTTGCAAGGTTACCCAACACAAGCGCATACGCCACGACGCTGCACACCCACGCAATGCCGCTGTTCGACTGTCAACTGCCGAAACCGCTCTCGCATCACAGTTCATACAACAGTGCTAGTATACGGCATTGCCAGTCTTTCAGCGTTACTGGATCGCATAACTGCGTGGAAATGACAGTTCATTCCAGTAAAAATATCGCACATATCAACACCTACAATAAAAAATCAGTTTTTTGGTGTCTGTCCTGGATTGTTGTGGTTGGCCTATCGAACGGCTTCAAGGGGCAACAAAAAGTTCGCATTCAATATTTCAGCTGACTACTGACCGAATTGAAATGTGACTTGCGGTCATAATCTACTCATTAAAAGTAAATCAACACGATAAGTATTACAAACAGAAACTAAGTACTTGTGTTGAAGCTGATGGCGCACAAATATTCCAACTTTGTTCAACCATTACTCGAAAATGAAAACACTTACCGACTTCCAACGAACTTCACATATAACTTCAGACCATTACCAAAATTTTTTTTCTGACAGCCCTCACAAAATGGTGATGCAAGGAAAAAAATGTTTCGCTTATTACTTTATTCGCTACTCATATGGACAAACTTCAGCATCCGTCACGACGTTTTAATTTTTTCCTTCTTTACTACTAACGCTATTCCCAATACACTGTGCAGGGAATATCTACATATATCACTGAATGCACCTGCAAAATTATGTCACTGAACGGCACACAGTTCTGAGGGACATGACTTGATAGGCTCTTAGACGGGTCAAAAACTAGCTTCTACTTACATTAGTGCGCAGTAAAACTTCAGCATGAGGCGCAACGTTTTGATTTATCACCTTATTACTAATACCATTCGCAACATATCTTGCACCTGCAACATAATATCACTGTACAGCAAATAGGTCAGGAGATATGACGACAGCCGGCCAGTGTGGCCGATCGGTTCTAGGCGCTTCAGTTTGGAACCGTGCGACCGCTACGGTGGCAGGTTCGAATTCTGCCCTGGGCATGGATGTGTGTGATGTCCTTAGGTTAGTTAGGTTTAAGTAGTTCTAAGTTCTAGGGGACTGATGACCTCAGATGTTAAGTCCCATAGTGCTCAGAGCCGTTTGAACCATTTGATATGACGACATAAATAATGAGATGAGTCAAAAACGCGCTTCTGCTTAAAACGGAGCGTAAATTACCTAATCTATAATCATCCGATATTTCATAATGAAAGCACTTGTCGAGACCCAACAAACCTGAAGCATAATTTCAATCCTTTTCCAAAATTTTTTTCACTTACATGCTTTTAACGGAATTACAGCGGAATTACGATTGCTGCAGTGCATCCGGAAGAACTCGTGGCCGGCCTCGGCCAGCGCTGTATACCGATTCCATATAAAAATGGGCGTGTCCGATTATTTCACGTTAAGTTCTTCACATTTTAATGTTACTGATTGTTAATATTTTATCTAAAAAATTTATAAAAGTTAAATACGTTTCGTAAAATTACAATTACTTCATTATTTGCTTACCTTGGAAGAAGACTTAACAATGGAATGCATCATCATCACCATCATCCTCTGGAGATCAGGAGCAGAAGAACTGGAAGTGAATGGCCGAAAATATAACTGCATTTTCTTCATGCTACTGAGCATATTTTGAGTTGGAACAAAATTTTGCATGAGCAGCTGCTCCTCATACACTGGCTGCAAGCAAACATCCATTCACTGTGGAAGTAACGAGCCTATTCCTATTTTTCAGTTTTATAAGATTCATCTTACTGAAAACTCTTATCACAATTAGCATTTGAATGTGGAAGAGATAAACATGAGAGCGCCAACATTGGTAAGGCTGGGAATTCTCTCTCGCCTAATAAATTTTGATGTTAAGTATGTTCCCCCAAAATACTTTCAATTCTGAACATTTATAATATTTACGTCTAGTTTTACGATAGGAAATATCCTCCAGTCGGCATAGATATGTTGTAGACGCTTGTCATCATCTAGAGACTACTCTTGGCAAACTTTGGCATAAGAGGTATAAGAGGGGGAGTTTTGTATAAAAGAGCTCTTTTAGGCGTTAAAACTGCAAGCAGTGGCAAGAAGTCATCGTCAAAGTTATATCTCTCTTCCAGTTGTGAGCATTCCATCTGCATGAAATTTTTACATCTGCGGTAAAATTCTTTCATAGCGTCCCGTTTATTATATATTTCTGGTTTATGAATTGCGTTCTGAGCTTCAACTCCTAAATACATTTGGCTGTCAGGAAGAAACTTTGGCCTGTTATTGCGGTCAATGTCAATTTATTGGTTACGACATACTGCCTGTGCACGTAGCAAAGCAACATTTCCTTCTACCCTTCTTCCATCATTTCATGTAAGTCAATAACAACAATTTTACCACTCTGGAAATAAATAATATGTGAATTGCGGTAAAATATAGGTCAAAAGTAAATGAAACAGTTTAAAAAAAATTGTCATAGGGATCGGTGAATTCCTTCTCCCGCAGCCAGCCTCTCTAGGTATTTAGAATCAAAATAGAGACGCAAAACTTTCCACTGTTCTAAAATTCTCACTACAGCTGCTCACAAAGATAAGTCATCTTGTCTGTGGTGGATGCAACAACCTATGATTTTTGATCTACATACTTTTGGAATCTGTCACTTAGCACTAGCTTTAAAATGGATATCAATGTTCCTAGCTAGATCCTCACAACGTTTAGGAAGACATTTGCGCGAGTGACATACATTTGAGATAAATTAGTCCTGGACATTTTTCAGCTAACCGAATAGCAACAGAGTTTCTTGACCGAATCGTAGAATTACAGATATCAGAAGCAAATAATATAATACTGTTTTCAAAATCATCGTACTCGAAAAGTGAAAGCATTAGATTAGAATAAATGTTTTCATACTGCACCTTCGTTTGCCTTATCATATACACCGAGCTTAAAAAAGTTTCACAAACATTCCAAAGTTTACGTTTAGTTTTATGTGTGCCCTTATCAAAATATCTAACCACGACACACGACGTTTTAACAGATCCTACGTCTGCTGACTTATCACCAGAACATTGAATTTTTTTTGTCTCAGTTTTTGTGCAAGTTCGTTCTAATGGCTCTCTTCTGTCACGTTCATTACGTTCTGGGAACATTTGGTGCGACGCGCAAAGGTATAGCGTCGGTGATTTTAGAATCAGGAAAACATCTCTTAACTACACCCACCATGTGATCTACAATATTGAAAGGAAGATTGTGTTCTGCCACGAATTCTGCTAATTTAATTTCAGCAGTGTGAGCCTGATTATTTAAAGACGCATCAGTTGTAGCTGCTTTCACAAATGTACTCAAAACTGTCTAGCTTTCATATGACATCACCTTCACTTTCTGACATAATTTTCACTTTCAGAATGTTTTTAACATATCCCAATCAAACGTAAAAGTTACGGTACAGATTGTACATCTAGCCCTTTCAGAAACTTGCAAACTTAAGTGACAACAGTGTACTTAGCGTATCACAGTTTGGATTCCAGAATGATTGCTCGACTGAGAATGCTGTTTATAGATTTACTGTTGAAGTAGTAAAAGCGTTAAATAATAAAATATCGCCAGTTCGTTTTTTTTTTTTCCAAGGTGTTTGATTGTGTAGATCATGTTACTCTCGTAGAAATACTCAAGTTCTGTGGAACGGATGGCTTTATGCCTAAGAAACACAATGCAAAAAGTAGTGCTGAATAATTCAGACGGTATCGGAAACATAGAAAATTTAAGTGACTGGAAAAATAAATCACAAAAAAAATCACAAAAGGAGGTGCACAGGGTTAGATTTTGGGTCCGCTCCTATTCCTTACAATAATGAATGACCTTCCACTTAACATTCTAAAAGCAAAATTGGTACTTTTCGCAGGCGATGATTGTGTTAAAATAAATTCCATTAGAGAGAAAGTAACAGAAGACTTGGTAAATGACATTTTTGAAACGATTATTGTTTCTCTGGAAATGCGCTCTCCCTAAATTTTTAATAAACACACTATATTCAATTCTGTACAACAGTTACTCATACCAGCAGTTGATGTAGCAAATGAACAGGAGTCAGCAAATAGTGTAGAATGATTAAAATTTTTTGATGTGCATATTGATGAAAACTTTATCTGGAAGAAGCGTATTACTGAGCTTCTCAAACAGTTAAGTTCAGCTACTTTTGCTCTTCGTAAAATTACTGATCTTGGAAACAAAAATATCAACCTCGTGACATATTTTGCGTATTTCTACGCAATAATATCTTACGGAATAATTTTATGAGGCAATTCATCACTTAGAAAGTATTAATTGCACAAAAGCGAGCAGTAAGAATAATATTTTGTGTTCACCTACGGACGTCACGCAAACACCTCTTTAAGGAGCTAGGCATTTTAACTGTGTCGTCACAATACATATAGACGCTAATGAAATTCGACATAAATGATCCATCACAATTTGAGAAGAACAGTGCTGTCCATAACTACGACATTAGAGGAAAAAATGACATTTATTACCAATTGTTAAAACTGTCAGTTTCTAAGAAAATAGTTCAATATGCAGCAACAAACATTTGGATCAGTTTCCCAATAAGAGAAAATGTCTGACAAATAGCAAAGCAAGTTTTGAATCAAATTTTATATAATTTTTTTATGGACGACTCCTCCTAATCCATTGACGAATTTCTACTCAAAAACTGGCAGCTATATATAAAGTGTAGCTTTATGAATAGAACTAAAAATAATCATGTGCTATTTAATGTTACCGCTAATCATGTATATATGTTGTAAACTGACGCGTCCTACGTCATTTCGATAAAAGAATCGTCCAAATGATATATGGAACGTGTAACTAACCAACTACTACTTGTAAAGGCGTTGCATCGTTCTCATCTCTACTGGTCTTGCTGTTATAGAGGTGCACTGGCTTGACGGCAGCCATACATCTTGCGTTTCCCTCCGTCGTGGCCAGTAAGATTACCCACTGTAAGCTCCGGGCAGGCGGGCGGCAGTGACTGATGCGCTGTACAGCGCCTGTGGACGTCATACTGTACTGGGGCCGGCGAATACAGGTCCTTCCGCACCACTCTCCTGTGTCACAGAAGGTTCCTTTATTTATTTTTCAGTTCCGCAACCGTCGCAACCAACACCACCCCGTATTTGAGAAAGAGAACTGTTCTGTAATTAATTTGCATACAATAACCCGCACTCTTCTGACTGATTTGAGGGTAGCTTCAATACCGCGGCTTGCCGTGAATTAGGCGATGTGCGAACCTGAACAGTGTCGTTTTAGTGTGTAATGGATGTGTCACGCCTTTAGGTCCTTTCAACCTTATTTTGTACATACGAATAGCGAGTCGGTACGGGTTCATTAATTAGAGTGCATGGACGTTAGCAGCTGTGCGTCAGATGTATTTTTTTACATATACATCTAAAAAAAACTGACGTAAGAAGATAAATCCCAGTTTTTTTAAAAATTGATTCTTGCATCGCTATCAGCCAATAAACCCACGAAGTTTAGCACCTCACTTACCTTTTGGGGTGCGTTTGGGAGTGGGAGAGAAGTTACACTTATATTTTTAAAATGATGAAAGACAAATATTTAATTAATTTTCAAAGCAATAATTGTCATGTACTTGCATACAGAAATTTCGTTAAACCAATTAATAATGAGTCAATGAGACGAAGAATGCTGCTTGTTTTTAACTGCCTTTTTTATACAGGGTTCTGTTTCCGTCGGCGCTCATTTTCAGTCAGGCTTAAAGCACGTTTGCTTCCTTGCTTTTCAGGACAGAAAGGAAGTCATTATCTGTCGTAATGTCATCTGTATTTTACTGCAGATCTAGAGTGTAGTTATCTGTGCAGCTATCGTTGGTGCTGTGTAGGTAATCACGTAAACTCGGCGTAGTTATAACGACACATATTACAATATAACATTTTATATGTACGAGCACTGACTGAAGGCTGTGCATACGAAAGTTGAATTTTAATATGTGTCGTTATAATGAATCTACATGACTATCTATACAGCACTAATGATAGACGCGCTATTAGCTGGAATCTGGATCTGCAATAAGATCCAGATAACATTACGACCGATGCTGAACTAGTTTCTGTTCTGAATTATTTCACGCCCACACGGCATAATCATCCCCACTTAATCGAACCGATTCCTTGCCTTTCCTTTCATTGTTACCGTATTTGCACATTGTGATGAATAGTACTGAAATCATAATGCTTTCTATTTCTAACTACGTCAATATTTCGCAAGCCACCTGATGATGTGTGTGTGTGTGTGTGTGTGTGTGTGTGTGTGTGTGTGTGTGTGTGGAAGAGGGTACTTCTGACACCACTAACTGTTTCCCTCCCCCTTCCCGGTTCCATTCGCGAATGGCACGTGGGAAGAGTGATTGTCATTAAACCACTAGCTCTAATTTTTTGAATTTTCTCGTTGTGGTCATTTCGCGAGACGAGTGTGGGAGGAAGTTAAATGTCGGATTCCTTACTCTGTGGAAGGAAACTGTTACTTTTATTTTCTGGATACTAAAACAATAATTACAACAATTTTCTCTATCCATGTTTTACAGCACATGAAGTACTATTGGAACGACTTTAGCCTTAAACACAAAACGCTGTAACTGGCTTTTTTTACGTTTCATTTAGTTCCACATCATGGTTGCATTTAGGTTTAGCCTCTTATTCTTTCATGTTTGTCGAACACCAGTAGTTGTCAGTTTTACTGGACTGTTAGTTCACTTTTATGGCCGGCCGAAGTGGCCGTGCGGTTAAATGCGCTGCAGTCTGGAACCGCAAGACCGCTACGGTCGCAGGTTCGAATCCTGCCTCGGGCATGGATATTTGTGATGTCCTTAGGTTAGTTAGGTTTAACTAGTTCTAAGTTCTAGGGGACTAATGACCTCAGCAGTTGATTCCCATAGTGCTCAGAGCCATTTGAACCATTTTTTTTCACTTTTATGGGTAAACGAACCGTAATGTTAGAGAACGGTTTCCTCCGAGAGTTGGTATACAGTATTTTTGTTGTGAGGCTATGACGCAGAACACTTCAAACGTCGCTTAGCGAGATCCAGTCTTAGGATTTGCTTTTGCTCTGTCCGCGCAATCTCGTTTTTCCTACGCTGTAGCAACGATGTATTTATGTGTTCCCGCTTAGGGAACTTGACGCTAATGATAATTTTATGTGATACTAAACCGGCTGTTGCGTATTATGTGTACCCATTTATCTTGGTGGCCAGTAGGTAATCATTTTTTTCCTCTCTCCAGAAATGAATTTATTTTCCTCCTGTTACAGGTTAATATCACGCTTAACATACAGAGCGAGCAGGTAACTCGTCGTTCAAGCGTTCATGGACTTACGGCGTCTGTCTGTATATTTCGTGTAACATCAGAAACATAGTTTAAGAGGACTGAAACTGAAGTGGCTTCATATGTAAATTTTCATGTTCGTTGAAGGCCCTTCTCTTTGTGAGAAAGTTTCGTCCTTCAGAATGCAATACTGAGCAAAACTATAAGTTTCCGTACTTATATCTCTGGAAACCAAAACCCGTTGAGGTATGGGTAGTTTTTGGTTCCGACGAGTAATGCGTGGTATTCTATGGTTCTGTTTACAGATGTGACAGTATTCACAAGAGATGACATAGTAAATTACCACACTACGCACGTGGGCCGGCCGTGGTGGCCGAGCGGTTCTAGGCGCTTCAGTCTGGAACCGCGCGACCGCTACCGTCGCAGGTTCGAATCCTGCCTCGGGCATGGATGTGTGTGATGTCCTTAGGTTAGTTAAGTTTAAGTAGTTCTAAGTTCTAGGGTACTGATGACCTTAGATGTTAAGTCCCATAGTGCTCAGAGCCATTTGAACCATTTGAACTACGCACGTGTGGGTGAATGTAAATCCTTTAGCAATGACGGAGGTGGGGCGTCAAGATCGCTTCAGTGTCAGCGTATGGACTGAAATTGTCGGTTACAGACTCACAGGGCCGTACACTTTACCAAACAGGTCAACAAGTGCTGTGTATCACCGATTTCTGCGGGATGAATTACCAGCGCTATTTGAGAACGTTACCCTTGCAAAGAGTGAATGACTGGCTTACGCCCGAGGAGCCACCACCACCTTTTCTGCGGGTCGTGCGACAGTACCTCACCGAAATGCTTAGTGAACGATACATTGGTCTTGCTCGAGGTGGTGTGGTGTGGCCTTCCCCTTCACCCAACCTGAATCCGGTGGATTTCTGGCTATGACGACATTTAAAGACATTAGTGTATGCCAAACACATCAACAGTGTGCAGACGTTACTGGAGTCTGCGAGCAGAGTATGTGACTCAGTCTGAATGGAACCAGATTTATTTGAAAGAGTGCTAGATGCTCTGCGAAAAAGAGCTGAAACATGTATCAGGATGCGTGATATGCGCATTTAGCCCCTTAGTGTCTACTTCTACGTAACGGACATGTGAATTGGACGACAGTCTAATCCATACCTCAACAGGCATTGCTTTCCGGGCATATAATTATAGGATCTTCTGGTTTTGACCAATGCGACCTCTTGTGGTAATATGTGACACTCTTTAAATACCTTGTATGCAGGCTGTTCTTGTGTTTATCAAGATCTTCTTCGTGTTGCCGCTGTTCCCTCGTTATTTCTGTCCTCCAGCTGTATCGATCACGTATAGGTAACACATGATGTGTCACGTGGAATGCACTTACATGAACTATTGAGATGAAAGCTTCCGTTCTACGCGGACGTTAAGCCTGTTATCATTTCACCAGACAGGGTTGATAGAAGAGATAGAGAAGATCCAACGGAGAGCAGCGCGCTTCGCTACGGGATCATGTAGTTATCGCGAAAGCGTTACGGAGATGGTAGATAAACTCCAGTGGAAGACTCTGCAAGAGAGACGCTCAGTAGCTCGGTACGGGCTTTTGTTGGAGTTTCGAGAACATACCTTCAGCGAGGAGTCAAGCAGTATATCTTGCGAAGAGACCATGAGGATAAAATCAGAGAGATTAGAGCCCACACAGAGGCATACCGACAATCTTCTTCCCACGAACAATACGAGACTGGAATAGAAGGGAGAACCAATAGAGGTACTCAAGCTACCCTCCGCCACACACCGTCAGGTGGCTTGCGGAGTATTGATGTAGATGTAGATAGTTTGAGAATTCCGTTACTCTGTAAGAGCACAGCCCTGAGAAAACACTGCGACCAGACACAATTTACTTATTCGTGTCCAGCTTCGGGCGTAAGCCAATCTTCAACAGCGGAATATATTTCTAACGCAGTTTGGTTTGTTGCTTATGTAATGTAAGAAAAAAAAAAGATCGTGTCACTCATATGAACAGACACTATTGTTTACTTAGTGTAATGGTATAAACTGGACGTTTATTTTCGTATGAGATATGTTGACTTCTTGAGACAGGCTGCGTGCAGTGTGGCTGCTGTCGCAGTCAACTGACATTTTAAACTATGTTATGCAAAATATGAAAATCTATATGACAGTTGCAGCTGTATCCACCACTTATACAGCTGCTACATAAAGAAGAGAATGCAAAAATAAAAATTCACTTTGCTTGAAAATGAAAATACAGTGATGTCTATTTAGAATACTGTTGAATCTAAAAATACACTGATGTAAATAATATGGGAAGTGTATAACAGAGGTTTCATTTCTGTAGTTAGCTGCTCAGCTGAAAAGTTTAAAGCGGTTTGAGTTGTAGGAGCCAGACAAAGATAAGATTTTCAGTAAGAAGCTGAGATAAGAAAATTTAACGACGAAATAATTCTGTGTAATTGCCATGCACGCTCTTGCTGCCACACAATTTCTGCAGTTTTCCAGTTCGATATTCTGGTTGAACGTTTACGATATATCGTTGAATAGTCGCTGGCTACATCATCAGGTCATGGTGCACCGTGCAGAGGACGTTTTGGCTGGATCTTTACTCTGGAATCTTGGCGGGAGGGATGCTAACGCGTCGTGTTGGAAGCAAAATTGGACAGAAGCGTTCCGAAACAGTAACCGGACAGAGGAACTCTAGCCGTCACTATATTTAATTGATTTTGGGTCTGAATTCTAAAATACCTTCATTCTTTCCACTGGTAACTCTTCCGCTGCTTTCTATTTCTCTGCTATTTCATTTATTATTGTGCTCTTCAAATTGAGATTTGTAATCAAGACAAAACGTAAGAAAGATTAGAAAATTTTTCTGTTTGGCATAATGTGGTGCAGCGTATACCAGGTGTACCGGTATGAAATGAGCGTCAAGATACAAATGTGTTGATAGGGAACATTTGTTGTGAACGAGCCTTAAGTTTTTTTTGTTTGGTTGGTATGACATCTGTTCAAAATGGTTCAAATGGCTCTGACCACTATGGGACTCAACTGCTGAGGTCATTAGTCCCCTAGAACTTAGAACTAGTTAAACCTAACTAACCTGAGGACATCACACACATCCATGCCCGAGGCAGGATTCGAACCTGCGACCGTAGCGGTCTCGCGGTTCCAGACTGCAGCGCCTATAACCGCACGGCCACTTCGGCCGGCTCTGACATCTGTCAAAGCTATTTAGTATACATAAAGTCATGGAACAAACATCATCATATGTTTTCATCGTGTTAACAATGTCGCATTTTCTACCAGAAAGTGATAATTTGCTGAAAGCATTAATTTTTTGTTTTCATTTAGAAAAAAATTCTGCAGAGTCGCATCGAATGCTTGTCGAGGCATATGGTGATCATGCTCTATCAGAAGCAACATGCAAAAGATGGTTTCAGCGGTTCAGAAATAATTATTTTGATGTAAGAAATGAAGAACGTGGAAGACCACCAAAAAAGTTCGAAGACACTGAATTGCAAGCAATATTGGATGAAGATGATACGTTGAGTCAGAGGCAAATGGCAGCAATGCTAAATGTTTCACAACAAACAATTTCTGACCGTTTGAAGGCTAGGGGAAAGATCCAAAAGTGTGGAAAATGGGTGCCACATGAATTGAATGAAAGACAGATAGAAAATCGAAAAACCATTTGTCAAATTTTGCTTCAAAGACATGAAAGATGATCAATTTTGCATCGAATTGTTACTGGCGATGAAAAATGGATTTATTTTAAGAATCCTAAACGGGAAAAATCATGGATTAATCCGGGACAACAATCAGCATCGACTGCAAAACCAGATCGATTCGGCAAGAAGACAATGCTCTGTGTTTGGTGGGATCAGAAAGGTGTGGTGTGAGCTTCTAAAACCCGGTGAAACTGTGAATACTAATTACTCCAAACAACAAATGATGAATTTGAGCTATGCATTGATCGAAAAAAGACCAGAACGGGCCAGACGACATGGCAAAGTAATTTTTTTACGCGACAATGCACCTGCACACGAAGCAAAACTGGTTCAGTATACAATCAAAACACTTGGCTGGGAGCTGCTACCCCACCCGCCGTATTCACCAGACTTGGCCTCTTCAGGCTACCATTTGTTTTCATCAATGGGACACGCATTGGCTGAAGAACACTTCGATTCCCACGAAGAAGTCGAAAATTGGGTGTCTGATAGGTTTGCTTCAAAAGACGAACATTTCTTTTGGCGTGGTGTCCACAAATTGCCAGAAAGGTGCTCAAAATATATAGAAAGCAATGGTCAGTACTTTGAATACAATGTTTTTGCTTTTCAATTCAAAATTAGTGTTTCATTTTCACAAAAAAAAAACGCTCGTTGCATACCGTTACACCTGGTAATCTGATGCGCTGAATTCAGAATTATTGTCATTATTGCTTGCATGGTGGGGCATGAACGGATCCATTTCCGTCCGGATTTGGAATTTACTACATAAATCATGAAAACTAGCAGTGTTGTTTATTCGTGTGCCACATGAGTACCGACTGGCTGTGCAGCGGTGAAATGCATAAACACATACCAGTGCCTATAGTATGAACGTGGAATCGGTAATTCAGCGGAGTATTTGTTTGAACTGCTGTGCAAAATAATCAGTCCAGGTCCAAATAAGGCTAGCGTGATTCTTCTGAAGGGGTGAACTTAAGTGCTTTATTTTATTTTGTAAATGAAGTTTTCTCCGTGTTTCAACAACGGCTGCCGGCACACAGCCCACTCCTCTCGAAGAGAACTCAGCAGGCGTCCCCATCCGAAGAACAGATCACCATCTACAGTGTCGCAGGCCCTCAGTTCATGAAACACTGCGGAGACGCTGAAATTGAATCCAGGACATAAGCGCAAAGACCTGTTGTCGGGACTTTAAGCCACCGCCTCTGCTTTCCCCTGTGTCGTAAAAACAAAGGAAGAATTGTCAACAGCGCGCAACGTACCTGGACAATCAGCCATCCAATTGCTGGAACCCTCGACGGCGCTTAACTTCAGTGATCTGACAGGAACCGGCGTACCCACCTCGACACGGCCGTTGGCGATTCATAAAAATGAATTTCACTTGTAGTATAGTTGCATTTGCTTTTAAATAGGCTCGCCGTTATTAGATAAAATTAAAGGCTGGCTTTTTTAATTTATTGGCTTTCGGGGCGTGCCCATACAGACATCTCTACAGTGGAATGTAAATTATGACGATATGAGCGTAAGGACAACACAACACCCAGTCTCAGACGGAGAAAATCTCCGACCGGACCAGGAATCGAACCCAGGCCCCTCGGTTAGCAATCCGCCGCGCAGCTGCCGAGGCGGACATGGACTGACATGAAAATTTTTGAAGAAGAATGTTATGTTGGAAATGTACTAAACCGCTGGTGCGAATGTGTTTAATTATTTTATCCGTCACAGGAAACTACTGATATGCTCCTAGGCTTAGTTAATGTATATAAAATAATATCGTTCTTAATGTCTCTTAGTATATTGTCATGTACGCATTAATTCAGTTTTGTTTCCTTTCCTTGCAATGCTTGTGGGGAAAGATGCAAGCATTACTTTACAAAAGTTATCAGATTTCATCTGTACATGAAGAGACTGTGAAGACTGATGGTGTTAGCATCTCTGGTCGTGGCTGCTGTATGTTTGGAGACGCACGACAATGAGGTGTTCCTCGCCAAGGTTTCGCACAGG
Source organism: Schistocerca serialis cubense (assembly GCF_023864345.2). Taxonomy (NCBI): domain Eukaryota; kingdom Metazoa; phylum Arthropoda; class Insecta; order Orthoptera; family Acrididae; genus Schistocerca; species Schistocerca serialis. Next base: position 715,660,974 of record NC_064638.1, read on the forward strand.
AGTTGTCTGAAATATATTCGTCATACAAACCTTTTAGAGAAATTTTAAAATATGTTCTTTATAAGTCTTAAATTATTCCATGGTTTCGTATACAGGTGATGACAGCACGTACTGTTAGGAACAGTTTTCCATTAAATTATGGCGATCAGTACCTGAGCACAGTACTGTGCATTATGTGAGATCTAATCTCAATTCTGGAAGAGAAGCACACAGCTGCAATGATGAATCGCGACTAAAGACAGCGGTGATTAATTTGAAAGTTTGTACTATTTACGTCCTGGAAAGAAGCGACGTGTATACAGAGCTGGGAATAACAATGGATGGTACTTGGTATTCTAGGGGAATGAAACAAAGAGATAGATCTCTGAAGATATGCGCCCCCACCCTCTCACCCCTTCATTCCTCAAGGCTCTCCTTTTAGGGACGCCGACCACGTCCGCGGTTCCGAAAGCCGATACCTGCGGGCGGAACTTGTTCCGCGGCGATCGTTACCGCCTGCCGCCTTCCTCTCCCGAAAACTTGCGGAACGTGTGCCTCCGTTCCGCGCTTTGTCCATCACGCAATCAGGCCACAACCCTGCTGCCGCTTCCCTCCCAACTTGCGTACCCGGTGCCACTCAAGGCGCTGCATTTCACTAACTGGTCTGCGATTGAATAGCAGCGGCCCTGCCAGAATTTCTTCCGAAGGTTAACACGTCACTACTGTTATGTTCCATTGGTAAACATTTACCATATATTTCACTAAACGCAGAACACAAATCACTGTAACCAATCACTTAAGTTGACCTTTCCTACTTCTCACATGCATCACCACGTGGATTAACAATTCATTAATACAGAATTAATATAGACGATTTATACATGAGACTTTCCTGGGTTACCTTTGGCACTGTCTGATTGAAAAGGACGTAAATCTGTTTAAGTATGTGGCTCAAATTTAGGAGAGTCCTTAGACTACTTAGGCGAGCAGTAATATGAATTTAAATACCTTTAAGCGGATACAGGCCGCCATTAAGGCGGTGTTTACATTGTATACATTTTGCTGGAACTGAAATTTCGATTTTACGATTTTTATGTTATATAGTTACTGTGTGTGTGTGTGTGTGTGTGTGTGTGTGTGTGTGTGTGTGTGTGTATGTGTGTGTGTGTGTGTGTGAGAGAGAGAGAGAGAGAGAGAGAGAGAGAGGTGGGGGTTTTTTACATACCGTCCATCGCGGACTTCTCCCTCCATGTGAGGCTTAGACACATACACCATGGTTTTTCGCAAACAGCAGCAGCCGAAATCGAAATAATTACTCAAAAATAAATAATTAATAAATATAGTACACAAATCAGAACGGAGACTTTAATGGTGATGTTACTAGAAACGGTAAAATTAAACTTTTTAAGAAGTTTTACGTGTGTATTTAGCAAACCACCTGAATCAGTATTAAGTAAATACTTACATTTACGATCAACATGGTTCCAGACCCAAGATGGCTTCAAACAGGAAAGGCAGCCGCTACAAGATGGTTCACATGGCTCTCAGCACTATGGGACTTAACATCTATGGTCATCAGTCCCCTAGAACTTAGAACTACTTAAACCTAACTAACCTAAGGACATCACACAACACCCAGTCATCACGAGGCAGAGAAAATCCCTGACCCCGCCGGGAATCGAACCAACCCGGGCGTGGGAAGCGAGAACGCTACCACACGACCACGAGCTGCGGACGCTGCAAGATGGGACCTGCCACTGCAAAGCAGTGTAGGAACAGAGACCAAACGACAAGGGGCCATCAAGCCAAGGTCACACACAGGAGCACTTGTAACCAGACATACGAATATGAAAATTTGCAACAAAATGATGAGACGACAAACTAATGGACTCCACGCACGCGTACACACACACACACACACACACACACACACACACACACACACAAAGTTGTTAATCCTAATAAGCAGATCTCATATCGAATTTTGCACCAAAGTAAAATTGTATTATTCCTCAAAATGTATAAAACTGAGTACAAAACAGGTATTGCATTACCACTGGAACGTAATAGGTCTCTAAGATTAAAAAAGAATGCTTGTTGACAACCAAAGTTCCATAAGCCACACCATACGTTGCGAACACAATGGACCCTCAGACTAAATTCCCACAGCTAAATTGTCTAAATTACTCAACCAAAATACATGGGGCTTACTTATTAGCTGTATTGAAGTAAAATATATTTTAGTAGATGAGTATAATTCCATCTTTGTACCATACATCAGATTCGTCAAAATGTATAAAAACTGCTTCCATTACATCGTAAAACACAAATGCTGATCTAACGATAATTACCAATATAAACAATATTATTCCCACGATGTTGGCATTAACAACATCTTACGTCCGCAGAAAGCAGTTTTAGCTTATTCAGCTTCCATCCATACAGCTTGACACACTTGAAATGCATTAGGATAAGTAATATGATAAGAATGCCTACCAGTGGCAAATGCTTTTTGTTGGTACACGAAATGTCGATTGTCCATTCCAGCAACAAAAACCTCTGGGACAGGGTAGCTGTTATCAGTTCACCTCGTCTTGTTTCAGTCGGGAACGTAACAAGAATCCTACTCAGTGGAGTAAGTTCATCATTATTTAACAAAGCATCACGGTCCTCAAAGTAAAACTTCAGCATCAATAGGTGGAAGCTTCATTGCCTTGCTAAGAAACTGTGCTTTTTCTTCTAAGCACAATAACCCTATAGTCAAAAACTCAACTCAGTTCGGCTAGTTCCAGTATCGAAGTTAGCCAGGCAGATATTGTGTTGACCCCATGATACGGTATTAACTCTGTCTTGCAGTGCAAAACGATCTTAATCTCTATAATGCTAAGATGTCCCGTAAAACAGCGAAAATTACACGACACCTCCATGAAATAGCATTCTGAATTGTAGTAACACACATTTGTGTAGGTAAGGAACAAGGGTTGCTATGCTTTCAATTAACTGCTTTCAGCCGGCCGAAGTGGCCGTGCGGTTAAAGGCGCTGCAGTCTGGAACCGCAAGACCGCTACGGTCGCAGGTTCTAATCCTGCCTCGGGCATGGATGTTTGTTATGTCCTTAGGTTAGTTAGGTTTAACTAGTTCTAAGTTCTAGGGGACTAATGACCTCAGAAGTTGAGTCCCATAGTGCTCAGAGCCATTTGAACCATTTTTGAACTGCTTTCAAAGCCATTCAAACATTAAAGGCGAATCCATGCTGGGATACGAAACTTATCATGCAGAAGAAAACGTTTGCCAACTTCTGCTATCACGCAGTGGAAACTACAGTTGCATGCAGAGCTGCACAACGCCGGCTAGAGGGCGCTGTCGTCGGTGTCGTAGTGCCAACTTAAGAACTTGGACCTACGCCGTGGCATCGTAGTTATCGATACCACAAACTCCACTGTCAAAACTGTGCCTCATTTGAGGAGGAGATATCTGCAGCCAATTATTTCGGACCATCTTGCAACGGCGTGGCGTAGAATAGAAACTACCCCCTGGATGTTACGTGGCGCATCCAAGGTCGGTGCAAAAACTCTCCTCTTGGTTCTGACAACTTCGTGTGCTCATTTTCAGCGTTAGTTGATAAAAATTTATTAATGTATCATTACTGTGTATTGCATTAATGGTGGCATCGGTTGGAAGTGCGATGCACTACCGATGATCCGCTGCAAATGTTGACAGGCTCCGCCGAAACTAATCTTTCTTGATGCGTGCGTGTAATGTTTGCGCGTGAGCGCGGGCGTGCTGGCCGGGGACCACGGCTCGCTGCGGCCGACCCGTGTTTGCGGAGCGCTTCGGGCATTCCAGCCGGCCGCGGCTTGAGCTTCCGCTGACCAGAGCAGTGCAGGGCAGGGTACAGTGTGCTGCGCCCACCCGCCCGACGCTCTCCTCTCGGTCAACACCGGCACCGATCGCTAGTGGACCGCCCCCTCGGTGCTCCACTTCTTCTCCTCCTCTGTTTATCTTTCCCTCGTGTGCTGTTATATTTTGTATAGATTTTATTGCAGTATATCCCCAGGCCTGTGGCTGTAATAACCTCCTTTTCTGATATAACTGGCCTTCCTTTCACTTTCCCATTTTCTTTTATAGTGCGATGAAATTTACGTTTCCCAATATCCCATTTTTACTTTGTCGTTGCTGGATTGTCGTAATTGAATGGAATTGGTAATATGTTGCTATTTTGCTTTTGTTAATTCTCCAAATTATATTACGAATGATATCAAAAAGAGCCGCGCGGGGTAGCCGTGCGATCTGGGGCGCCTTGCCACGGTTCGCACGGCTCCTCCCCACCCCCACCCCCCCCCTCACCCTCCGTTGGAGGTTCGAGTCCTTCCTCGGGCATGTGTGTGTTTTGACCTTAAGCGTTAGATAGTTTAAGTTAGATTAAGTAGTGTGTTAGGCTAGGGATCGATGACCTCAGCTGTTTGGCCCCATAGTAACTTACCACAAATTTCGAAATTCCAGGTTTAAAGACGTTTAAAAAACTTGTTTGGCCATGCCATGTTTGCCATATTACTTGACTCCACTTTCAATATTAACAACTTCCCCTAACCTTCCCTATGAGCGTTGGATATAAGATTGAGTATCGGTTCTACGTTTAGTCACAAGGAAACCGACTTGACGAATGCCCGACGGTCCAGACATTTGATGTAAACTCAGAAAAATAAAACAATGCTTTTCAATAGATCAAACAAATATGTAGCATTAGCTGAGTACCCGCCGGCCGGAGTAGCCGAGCCGTTCTAGGCGCTTCAGTCTGGAACCGGGCGACCGCTGCGGTCGCATGTTTCGAATCCTGCCTCGGGCATGGATGTGTGTGTCGTCCTTAGGTTAGTTAGGTTTAAGTAGTTCTAAGTTCTAGGGGACTGATGACCTCAGATGTTAAGTCCCATAGTGCTCAGAGCCATTTGAACCATTTTTGAGCTGAGTACCCAGCGTTGCCTCGGTATGTATTTGTTCAATTCTATTTGCCCATCTCCTTCCTCCTCCATCAACTACACCTCGTCTCTCTGTCCATCTGCTGCTCTCGCCTCTGTCCATCTCCTCCTCCTCCCCCCTTTTCCAGCTCTTCCCCCTCCCCCCCCCTCCCCTTCTCTATCCACAGTATCACAATCACCGCAATAGCAGGGTGCTGGTTCCTGTCCCCACAGTATTTCTTTCCAGGCAGTAATATGTGTACAATGTTTGACTGAAGTCGACCCAAGGGTTTATGAGAAGTATTCTACCAGCGGCTTTGATCGCATTCGCACTTATCATGTGTATTTCACATATCTTTAATGTATTTCACACGTATTGCTACACACATTTCATCTGTTTCTCTAGCGAATTTCGCCCTGCAGTTACGTTTTGCGAAGCTCACTGTTCATGACATCATACAGGGTGGGGCCAGTAAAGGTGGATTGGACGAGTGGGTACCATTTGTGGCAGCATTAACGGAGGAGGAAAAGACCTACAGTTACTTCCAACAGGTCCGCCCCTGGTAGCTGAGTGGTCAACGCGACAGACTGTCATATCTAACCGCCCGGGTGCGATTCCCGGCTGGGTCGGAGATTTTTCTCCGTTCAGGTACTGGGTGTTGTGTTGTCCTTATCATCATCACTTCATCCCCATCGACACGCAAGTCGCCGATGTGGCGTCAGCTCGGAAGACTTGCAACAAGCGAACGGTCTACCCGACGGGAGGCCCTAGCCACACGGCATTTCCTTTTACTTCCAACAGGATGGAGCAACTGCCCATACAGCCGGCCGAACTTTATAGCCCAGTTTCACAGTCGTCTCGCCTGACAGAGTTGTTGGCGGAGTCAGTCTGGTCACGGCCCCAGCTGACGTCCCTGGTCACCTGTTGTGTCAGTGTGCGGTTACTTTGTCTGGGAAGCCATCAAGGCTAAGGTGTATCACAACAACTTTCGTAGTCTCTAAGAACTACAGCGGAACATATCGGATGAGACTGCAGCAATTCCAGCTGTCCAGCTTCTGTCCGCGTGCAGCAGCTTTCTGACCAGCGCCCAAAAGCGCCAAGAGATGAATTGTGGTCACTTTCAACATATGCTGTAGTCACGTTAGTACTGTATTTCCTTTCCTCTGCTGTGTTTCTTTCTACCCTGGAACACATTGTGTACTGCGATTCGTCATTCCACACAACATTTTTCCACTGTTCAATCGTCCAATGTCTACGCTCCTTACACCAAGCGAGGCGTCGTTTGGCATTTACCGCCGTGATGTGTGGCCGCTCGACCATGGAATCCAAGTTTTCTCACCTCCCGCGTAGCTGTCGTAGTACTTGTAATGGATCCTGATGCAGTTTGGTATTCCTGTGTGATGGTCTGGATAGATGTCTTCCTATTACACATTACGACACTCTTCAACTGTCGACGGTCTCAGTCAGTCAACAGACGAGGTCGGCCTGTAGGCTTTTGTGCTGTACGTGTCCCTTCACATTTCCACTTCACTATCACATCGGAAACAGTGGGCCTAGGGTTGTTTAGGAGTGTGGAAATCTCGCGTACAGACGTATGACACAAGTGACACCCGATCACCTGACCACGCTCAAAGTCCGTGTGTTCCGCGGAGCGCCCCATTCTGCTCACTCACAATGTCTAATGACTATTGAGGTCGCTTATGTGGAGTACCTGGCAGTAAGTGGCAGCACAATGCACCTAATATGAAAAACGTATGTTTTTGTGGGCGTCCGGATACCTTTAATCACATAGTTTATGCCACATTGAACTGCAAACAAACATGTAATTGGCAGTGTGAACTGGTTTACAGATCAGAGGAAGACATGTACGGTCTTCAGAAAAGACTTGTCGAGAGAATCGCTGAAATGGCTTCCTTATTACGAAAATCTGTTTCCAGTAAAAGACGCGTAACAGCATTCATGATTTGCGGTCCTCTTGCGCGATTCTAACTTTTCGTGAAACAGGTTTTTGAATGGCTAACTGAGAGAGTTCATCTGGTATCATTCTTTTCATTTGTATATAATACAGTGTAGGATAAAATTGTATTTTGGGATGTTCATCTGCGTAATTCTATTTTAAATAATACACTCCTGGAAATTGAAATAAGAACACCGTGAATTCATTGTCCCAGGAAGGGGAAACTTTATTGACACATTCCTGGGGTCAGATACATCACATGATCACACTGACAGAACCACAGGCACATAGACACAGGCAACAGAGCATGCACAATGTCGGCACTAGTACAGTGTATATCCACCTTTCGCAGCAATGCAGGCTGCTATTCTCCCATGGAGACGATCGTAGAGATGCTGGATGTAGTCCTGTGGAACGGCTTGCCATGCCATTTCCACCTGGCGCCTCAGTTGGACCAGCGTTCGTGCTGGACGTGCAGACCGCGTGAGACGACGCTTCATCCAGTCCCAAACATGCTCAATGGGGGACAGATCCGGAGATCTTGCTGGCCAGGGTAGTTGACTTACACCTTCTAGAGCACGTTGGGTGGCACGGGATATATGCGGACGTGCATTGTCCTGTTGGAACAGCAAGTTCCCTTGCCGGTCTAGGAACGGTAGAACGATGGGTTCGATGACGGTTTGGATGTACCGTGCACTATTCAGTGTCCCCTCGACGATCACCAGTGGTGCACGGCCAGTGTAGGAGATCGCTCCCCACACCATGATGCCGGGTGTTGGCCCTGTGTGCCTCGGTCGTATGCAGTCCTGATTGTGGCGCTCACCTGCACGGCGCCAAACACGCATACGACCATCATTGGCACCAAGGCAGAAGCAACTCTCATCGCTGAAGACGACACGTCTCCATTCGTCCCTCCATTCATGCCTGTCGCGACACCACTGGAGGCGGGCTGCACGACGTTGGGGCGTGAGCGGAAGACGGCCTAACGGTGTGCGGGACCGTAGCCCAGCTTCATGGAGACGGTTGCGAATGGTCCTCGCCGATACCCCAGGAGCAACAGTGTCCCTAATTTGCTGGGAAGTGGCGGTGCGGTCCCCTACGGCACTGCGTAGGATCCTACGGTCTTGGCGTGCATCCGTGCGTCGCTGCGGTCCGGTTCCAGGTCGACGGGCACGTGCACCTTCCGCCGACCACTGGCGACAACATCGATGTACTGTGGAGACCTCACGCCCCACGTGTTGAGCAATTCGGCGGTACGTCCACCCGGCCTCCCGCATGCCCACTATACTCCCTCGCTCCAAGTCCGTCAACTGCACATACGGTTCACGTCCACGCTGTCGCGGCATGCTACCAGTGTTAAAGACTGCGATGGAGCTCCGTATGCCACGGCAAACTGGCTGACACTGACGGCGGCGGTGCACAAATGCTGCGCAGCTAGCGCCATTCGACGGCCAACACCGCGGTTCCTGGTGTGTCTGCTGTGCCGTGCGTGTGATCATTGCTTGTACAGCCCTCTCGCAGTGTCCGGAGCAAGTATGGTGGGTCTGACACACCGGTGTCAATGTGTTCTTTTTTCCATTTCCAGGAGTGTATTTGTTCTAATGAAGCCGGAGTAAACAACGGAAAACCAACTTTGTTTTGATCCGTTGGGGTTAATCATGTGCTTTGTTAACTAAAAATGTCATATCACATACATCTCATTCAGTGTGTATGGAAATTGTTTTTGTCCAAACGAGATAGTTTCTGTATTGATGGAACACTTACGATACCAACAAATTTTATTGATCAAGATTTTGCTCGAACGAAAAGCAGGAATCACCTTTCACAGTTGTAATGCTGCCGCATTCCAGATTTCTTTCTTTACATACTGCCCACCAACTAAAGTAGGGACGTGTCTCCTACATTATGTTCAGCCGTCTGTTGGACTCAGACATTTTGCACAGTTACTGCAACGGTTTTTTGCGTCTCGTAGCAGATTCGGAATACTCCAGCGAAAAAAAATCTCAGGTTGAATTCCAAACGTTAGTTTGTATGATATAGTTTTTACGTTTCTGTGGTTTCTTATCAAAATTATATTACTAATTTTAGTAGTCTGAAAGCAGCTTGAAATGGCCGTTATGAGATGATACAGTCGTCGCGTAACGAGGCCTCCGCCAAGCACTACGAGAGAGACACTATCTGTTCCTTTCCATCTCTCAGCAGAATTCCCTTCGGGAAATGGGAATTTAGGTGGTATAACTTCAGCCTCCTCAACTACGCATTTCGTTATTGCGTCCTGCAGCAGGACGAAACTGCAATGACACCATGTGGGGTTTCTAATTTTAGCATTGTGAGTAATGTATGCAGTGTTATCCTGGTAACGGTTTGCTTTTCCGCAACCAATCAGTTTCTACACCGTCGTTTCGTTAAACAGACGCTTCAAGAGAGAATTTGTACAATACGCAGTGTTTGCGGTTAAAATTTAAGCAAGATAGAATTTGCTTTTCAGGTACATCTACTCTTCACAGAAGATCGTCTATTGATACAGCAAGATCTGTTGTACACGGATAGTTTCTCCCGAATCAGTGCTGGCACTTTGAGAGAAGTTTCATTTCCAACTGGAGCGTCGTAGTGTTAGAGCTTAGAATCTGTTCTAGGATCCTGTAGCAGATGGGTGCAAATCATCCCCGTAACAAACACAGATGATGCTCGCTCTTTCTAGTCGCGCGCAATATCCGCAAGGGATGCTCGATAAATACCCTAATGCAAAATAAATCACAGAACCAGAAAATAATTGATTTGGAGCTGTTAAATTTCGCCAATACATTTGTCTGGTTAACATATTTAAGTGATTAACACTGCAAGATCGCAGGTTAATGTAAGTGGGAGATGAGCTATTGCATATGTGAAATGGTTAAAAACTCACGCAGGCCCGAGTGGCCGAGCGGTTCTAGGCGCTTCAGTCCTGAACCGCGATGCTGCTACGGTCGCAGGTTCGAACCCTGACCTTAGGTCAGTTAGGTTTAAGTACACTCCTGGAAATTGAAATAAGAACACCGTGAATTCATTGTCCCAGGAAGGGGAAACTTTATTGACACATTCCTGGGGTCAGATACATCACATGATCACACTGACAGAACCACAGGCACATAGACACAGGCAACAGAGCATGCACAATAATGTCGGCACTAGTACAGTGTATATCCACCTTTCGCAGCAATGCAGGCTGCTATTCTCCCATGGAGACGATCGTAGAGATGCTGGATGTAGTCCTGTGGAACGGCTTGCCATGCCATTTCCACCTGGCGCCTCAGTTGGACCAGCGTTCGTGCTGGACGTGCAGACCGCGTGAGACGACGCTTCATCCAGTCCCAAACATGCTCAATGGGGGACAGATCCGGAGATCTTGCTGGCCAGGGTAGTTGACTTACACCTTCTAGAGCACGTTGGGTGGCACGGGATACATGCGGACGTGCATTGTCCTGTTGGAACAGCAAGTTCCCTTGCCGGTCTAGGAATGGTAGAACGATGGGTTCGACAACGGTTTGGATGTACCGTGCACTATTCAGTGCCCCCTCGACGATCACCAGTGGTGTACGGCCAGTGTAGGAGATCGCTCCCCACACCATGATGCCGGGTGTTGGCCCTGTGTGCCTCGGTCGTATGCAGTCCTGATTGTGGCGCTCACCTGCACGGCGCCAAACACGCATACGACCATCATTGGCACCAAGGCAGAAGCGACTCTCATCGCTGAAGACGACACGTCTCCATTCGTCCCTCCATTCACGCCTGTCGCGACACCACTGGAGGCGGGCTGCACGATGTTGGGGCGTGAGCGGAAGACGGCCTAACGGTGTGCGGGACCGTAGCCCAGCTTCATGGAGACGGTTGCGAATGGTCCTCGCCGATACCCCAGGAGCAACAGTGTCCCTAATTTGCTGGGAAGTGGCGGTGCGGTCCCCTACGGCACTGCGTAGGATCCTACGGTCTTGGCGTGCATCCGTGCGTCGCTGCGGTCCGGTTCCAGGTCGACGGGCACGTGCACCTTCCGCCGACCACTGGCGACAACATCGATGTACTGTGGAGACCTCACGCCCCACGTGTTGAGCAATTCGGCGGTACGTCCACCCGGCCTCCCGCATGCCCACTATACTCCCTCGCTCAAAGTCCGTCAACTGCACATACGGTTCACGTCCACGCTGTCGCGGCATGCTACCAGTGTTAAAGACTGCGATGGAGCTCCGTATGCCACGGCAAACTGGCTGACACTGACGGCGGCGGTGCACAAATGCTGCGCAGCTAGCGCCATTCGACGGCCAACACCGCGGTTCCTGGTGTGTCCGCTGTGCCGTGCGTGTGATCATTGCTTGTACAGCCCTCTCGCAGTGTCCGGAGCAAGTATGGTGGGTCTGACACACCGGTGTCAATGTGTTCTTTTTTCCATTTCCAGGAGTGTAGTTCTAAGTCCTAGGGGACTGATGACCTCAGACGTTAACTCCCATAGTGCTGAGAGCCATTTGAGCCATCTAGTGACCAAACATTCGTGCGGCCTCCGCTGCCAGCAATTATCGTCCGGCCATCCAGATATAGGTTTTCGCAATTTCCCTAAATCGCGTAAGGCAAATACCGCGATGGTTCCTTTGAAAGGGCACGGTCGATTTCCTTCGTTGACCTTCCCTAATCCGAGCTTGTTCTCTGTCTTTAATGACATCGTTTTCGACGGGACGTTAGACACTAAACACCTCCTCTTCCAAGGCAATTGCAGTCTGTAACACAAATTGCAAGTCTTGAGTGAAAATAATCGTAACAGAATCACAGCATGCGCTGTGTAGCCACCATACGACTGACAGCCGGTGAGTTTTTTATGCAACAGTAGGAAGATTCTTGGTGTGCTGCAAAACAGACGCAGTAGCTTAGTTTCCTTTCTCGCTGCTCGAATCAGCCATGAAAGACTTAGGTGTACATTGAATGGAAAGCAAAGCGTGGTTTCACCTCGAAAGAGCGAATTGATCTTTGATGTTTCTTTTCTGTGTGAAAACTGTTATTTTCCAGTCGACATTCCAGTGTTTTTGAACAGAATGTCTAAGAATGACAGGGGTCGGACTTTAGTACGGTAGTCCGTACAATGCAACCAGTACAACTTTTCCAACCTTAAAACCTCAGACACCCTTTCCGCATGAAAATAGCACAGTTTAGACATTTACATTCACGTTTGTTGTAACATTAGTTAGATTATTAGCTGAAAAGAAGCAGTCATATTGCGGAATGATGATGCGAGCTTTCCTATTTCTCCAGTTTCTTTCCTTCCATCACTGCGCCAGTACGATGTAAGTTAACTGCCTTTGCACCTCCAATAAAGTTTGATCTGAGTCATGCAAGCAGGACATTAGAAATAATGCGAACATAGCATGTCAGTGAATGCCGAGTCGCGAAAATTGTTGTTTCGTGTCACGAGGAGCGATCATTGCGCATAATTTCCAGTGTCTATTCTTGCGTTATGCTCCATAAGAAGGAAATCGTGTAGCCGTCGTAAATCACGGGCAGAAAAGCGTTAGGTATCTCCTGCGACTCGATTACAGGATTACCAAAGCATGGTTATTTGCTCCTCTGGTGACAAAAACACTACGTAAATAAAATTTTTATTGAAAGGCGTGTTTTCTCAGCAGCATATGAACTCTACCGTGGATCAGTTTTTTATGTTAAATAAACTTGGTGCGTCTTCCTAGTATATCGACAACTGTATAGTCTTACTTCATATTTGTACTAATTCAACACAACACTGCCTACAAGTGGACAGTCGACACTACAATATTTTATATGTATATGCTGTCATTGCACAAACCTCTTTCAGAATTTAACGGTGGCGTGAAATTTTGGATTAAAAATTTTAAACAATCTAACTTTAAAAAAGTGTAGTATGGAAATCGTCAGTTAAATATTGACTATTAATTAATTACACTTTATTATTTCAGAAGAAACATGTACCTGATTACGTTGAGTGAGTAGTGACATACTGATACCTATACAGATTTAAAATGTCATAGTTCTGTGTGTGATTATATACTATTGCACAAATGTCCGCCTGCTATGCTGAATGGTAACATGCTTGCCTGCCATGCAGTGGCCCGGGTTCGATTCACGGCCCTGTGTGTTGTGTTGCACTCATCACCATTTCATCCTCATCACCGGCAGGCGAGTCGCCCAGTGTGGCGTCGACTGCAATTAGGCCGGCAATGCCTTGCGATCATTTCTTTTTTGCACAAATATGCCATGTAGAAGCAATAAACAAAAATGTTCAAATGCGTGTGAAATATTATTGGGCTTAACTGCTAAGGTCATCAGTCTCTAAGCTTACACACTACTTAAACTAAATTATCCTAAGGACAAACACATACGCCCATGCCCGAGGGAGGACTCGAACCTCCGCCGGAACCAGCCGCACAGTCCATGACTGCAGCGCCAAAGACCGCTCGGCTAATCCTGCGAGGCAAGCATTAAACAATGACTTAAGATACCACTATAATATGTACAAGAAAGATCTATTACCATAAGGAAGCAAAACACCAAATTATGTGATAAAAATAATGTTAACTGTCGAACAAATTACATTAACAGGATTCATAACCAAAACGATGAATGCACAGTACATCGTTACTCTGCATCTTTCATCATAGTTGACTTAGTCAAAAATGTGTATAAACGAGGAAAGTTATATAAAAATAATTAAAAAGCATGCACAAAACCTAAAGTTTACTACTGAAGCACTCATTTGAAACAAATTAAAATAATACAGCAAATACACTGTCCATTGACAGCCTGCTTTAGTGTAATGCTAAGTAGGTAGTGAATTACCGCCTCTTTGTTGCACTAAGTCGTTAAAAGTGCAAATTTAATAAGACATTTAGTCATGAAAGTGAACTTGTAGTGAGAAATACAAATATTGATGCTAATGATACAAGGTGTATATACAGGGTGTTAGAAAAAGGTACGGCCAAACTTTCAGGTAGCATTCCTCACACACAAATAAAGAAAAGATGTTATGTAGACATGTGTCCGGAAACGCTTAATTTCCATGTTAGAGCTCATTTTAGTTTCGTCTGTATGTACTGTACTTCCTCGATTCACCGCCATGATTTCATACGGCATACTCTACCTGTGCTGCTAGAACATGTGCCTTTACAAGTACGACACAACATGTGGTTCATGCACGAAGGAGCACCTGCACATTTCAGTCGAAGTGTTCGTACGCTTCTCAACAACAGATTCGGTGACCGATGGATTGGTAGAGACGGACCAATTCCGTGGCCTTCACGCTCTCCTGACCTCAACCCTCTTGACTTTCATTTATGGGGGCATTTGAAAGCTCTTGTCTACGCAACCCTGGTACCAAATGTAGAGACTCTTCGTGCTCGTATTGTGGACGGCTGTGATACAATACGCCATTCTCCAGAGCTGCATCAGCGCATCAGGGATTCCATGCGACGGAGGGTGGATGCATGTATCCTCTCTAACGGAGGACATTTTAAACATTTCCTGTAACAAAGTGAAGTCACGCTGGTACGTTCTGTTGCTATGTGTTTCCATTCCATGATTAATGTGATTTGAAGAGAAGTAATTAAATGAGCTCTAACATGGAAAGTAAGCGTTTTCGGACACATGTCCACGTAACATATTTTCTTTCTTTGTGTGTGAGGAATGTTTCCTGAAAGTTTGGCCGTACCTTTTTGTAACACCCCGTATAGCAGCTCAGGTACGGTCATGCCCACAGTTAAAAAATGACGGAAAGTAGTTTATGGTTTAGACACAGTAAAATTGACATGGGTTTACGAAACAAGTGTCATCATGACAACATAGCAAAAAACTCAGATTGCATGATAAATAGAAAAAATGTTTTTTTAATCATTAGAGTAAGATTAATGATACACAATATTTGTAGTAAATGTAACTGTGGCAAAAAGATAATCCTAGGCATGAATCATGTGTAATTCTGGGATTGCATGATTATTAAAGAAAAATCTAATTGGCGTGGTTCTTTATCTCACTATCCCAATGAGTGCATTGATGTCGCATATGGTTACTTGAAAATTATCGTTTAAAAAGCTAGCTACCTCGCCACATAGTTTACAGGCTACTTATGCAATAACATTTCCATTTCTTTACATAACGTGTATTGGTCCATTCGCATACAGGTGACAAAGAAAAACTAACATTTTTAATACATCATGAAAGATAATGATGGATCTACTACACTGTACATCACTAATTACTCTGCTTTTGAAATCCTACCTATATGTTGAACTGTACTCCATATCCAATCACACAATTTCTTAATTCAATGGGCTGCGGCATCGACACAGCTCGTACTAAAGAACACCTAATAAAAGCGTCGTAAACACATCACTAGATGCAGTTCTTGTAATACCCTGCCTTAATGTGAGCCACACACGGTTACACCATATCTTGAAGCAATGGGATTTGTCATCCACGCCGCAAGGGGGAAAGACGCATTGTGGTGTGTGTAACAGCTATTGTCTAGTACCGTGGTAGCGTCATAACAGCTAATCCATGCGCGCCATTGGTTTGCACTGTATACTGCCCAGTGTGACGCCAGCATGGAAACACGACAGCAAAATTACTTCAGTATTATGAACAACACACAGCGGTGCTGTGTGTACATGATCTCGCGCCGCTGGCTGTCTGTGTAGAAACTGACAAACGAAAAATTCACTGAGCACACTCCCGATGTCTTCCTCAGCAACATTTGGCCCAGTACACTGTCCGAAAACATTGATGTAGCACTCCAATACATGCTTATCATTAGGTCGCCGCAGCTAGCTACTAGAGACCCTCAAACACTCGCAACAGCTTCTTGCTACTGTCCATTAACCTAGACCCGTAACTACCAACCATTGTCTGTTAAATCAAATCCGCAGTAATTCACACCGTCATTTTCCCACAGTGAGCACAGAACAGACAAACCAACACATGGGTTAACCATTCTGATTGGTATGATGCTGGTCGATAAGAAGAGATTAGGACAGGTATGTGCCAAATTCGCTCTTGCCGCATGAAACGTTTTCAAAGGTTTGAATGAAACTGAGGACTGTTGGGTGACAAAATGCATTTTGATTTGACGGAATTTATAATCTATTCATCTTTCGAGATTTTCTCCGCTCAGGGACTGGGTGTTGTGTTGTCCTAATCATCATCATTTCATCCCCATCGGCGCGCAGGTCGCCGAAGTGGCGTCAAATCAAAAGACCTGCACCAGGCGAACGGTCTACCCGACGGGAGGCCCTAGCCACACGACATTTCATTTCATTTCAGTTCCTTAATCCTTAGTTTGCTACCAGCTTTTCTTAATAGATAAAGACGTACAAATTTGAAGTTTCCCTTAGACTGGAGGAGTGGGCCATAAACATCAAATGCTGGAATTTTTCCAGGCTTCAGTGGCTTTCAACTTCAGCATGAATTTATGTTATAGAAACTGAACGTAGCTAATGTGCACATACAGTATTTTATAAACACGTCTACAAGGTGTCGGTGCATGTAGCCTCCAGTTACCTGAAAGTCACATTAATTTTTGTGTGTGACATGTCGTCATTATTCGAATAATATTGGTGTATCTTTTTTGTGATTATATTCATATTTTTCTTAACAGCTTTAAGAATTTGATCTACCTCCTGCTTTCATCTGATACTGCGTAGAAATCTGCAAATAAAACGCTCACCTTCTGAAATTCTCGTATACTGAATTCTCACGTCTTTCCGCCTAGGATAAGCAACATCAATAAATTAATTTTCCTTTTGATGGTGCTCGAAGAACATTCGGTACAATGTTTGAAATCCTGGTATATACTGAATCTCAAAATAAAATTACTGAACTGCTGTGCTCACTGGATTAACCTATAGTGCACTAATTCGCAATTTAGCAATAATGAAAGTGCCTTGTGATACATAAAGGCGATAGAAAATCTTCCTAGTAAGTAGAAGCACAACGTTTCAAAACTCCATACCATGGCAACTGCTTCTCTTCCCATGACAGTGTATTTCCCCTTCCAGTTAGTAAGCACACGGCTTGCAGAAGCGATAGTATTGTGTTAACTTCAATCAGTTGATGCAATTATTAATCAACAGCATAATAGCTGCAACCGTTGCCAAGATAGAAATTTCCACTTGAATCAGTATGAGCAAGTATTGGCGCCTCACACAGTTGGTTTTTATTTATTTCAAATGCTTCTTGATGTGCCTTATCCCATTTCATAATTAGTTGTTCTTTAAAATTTCCCGGCCTTGATACAAATTTTCATTCGACACTTCAATCCGCGTATATACGTCAAAGAAGTTCGAGACTTTAAACTGTCCCTGGAACCATATACAGTAGTTTTACTTGAGTAAATGGTTCAAATGGCTGTGAGCACTATGGGTCTTAACTTCTGAGGTCATCAATCCAATAGAACTTAGAACTACTTAAACCTAATTAACCTAAGGACATCAGACACATCCATGCCCGAGGCAGGATTCGAACCTGCGACCGTAGCGGTCGTGCGGTTCCAGACTGTAGCTACTAGAACCGCTTGGCCACCCCGGCCGGCTTACTTGAGTATTTATTTTGCTTCTATATTATTTGTTAGGCAGCGGCCTTGCCGCAGTGGATACACCGGTTCCCGTGAGATCACCGATGTTAAGCGATGTCGGACGTGGTCTGCTCTTGGATGGGTGACCATCCAGGCCGCCATGCGCTGTTGCCACTTTTCGGGGTGCACTCAGCTTCGTGATGCAAATTGAGGAGCTACTCTACCGAGTAGTAGCGGCTTCGGTCAAGAATACCATCATAACGACCGGGAGAGCGGTGTGCTGACCCCACGCCCCTCCTATCTGCATCCTCTACTGAGGATGACACGGCGGTCGGATGGTCTCGGTAGGCCACTCGTTGCCTGAAGACGGAGGCCTAAGTTAGATTTTGAGTTTGCGAAGCCACGAATTTGATGTCAGGTGAATAACTGTAGTTGTTGTTATTGGACGTGTTCTACGCGTATCGCAATTCGATGAGTGATTTGCGGGTACCACTTTGATGAGGTAGTGAGAGGAAGCAGGTAAGTGGTATCGTCAGGTTAAATATTTCTCAGATTACTCCCTACGTATCGCGGGCGGCCTCCCAGTATAAAAAGCGTTGGCGTCTGCGGCCATCGGGGTTGAGAGTCGCGGTCGGCGCCGTGATTGGATAACTTCTTGCCGGCGTGGGCGGTGAGCGGGCGGGCGCTGCCACTCTAACTTTCCCAGCTGGTCCCCGCGGCGCCCGCCAATCCGGAAGGCTTGCAAACAAAAACCTGCTGGTCGAAACAATGCCGCCGATAATTGAAAGCGCACTCCGGGGGCGGGCAGAGCGGAAGGCCGCCGGAGGCGACCGGGCCAGACCAGCCACCGGCCAAATTAATTCTGCGCTCCGCTTCATTGGACCCTCGTCCGATTAATTCACTGGCACATCGCAGGAGTAAATTTAATTTCATTCTGTGCTCAAGTACTCTACGGCCCAGAGCGCAGACAGCTGCCGGACGTGGAAGAGCTCTTCGCACGTGGGTTTCCCGTCGACCCCATTGCAGAACGGGCAGAGCTGGAAGAACGCTTGGTCCTCAGCCCGATTCATATCCGTTGTCTGGGCGCTTGTATTTCTGCGCCTTGTTTTGCAGAAAAGGCGCCTCGCTAGTCCGATGAAGACGTTATAAGAAGTGCTTTATAGGTATTAAAAGCTCTTGTCATGTCTCCAAAAGTTTTACTACCAATGTGCAATTTAACGTTGATAATAATTGTAGTCCAAGACTTTCATGTGCTGGACATGTAACAAAATAGTGTTAGGGCGTTACATGAAGTATATTCACAGTTGCGAATACGGACAACTATCACCTGTATAACTGAATGATGACCATGAAAATTTGTGCCGGGCGAATATGGCATCGTACTTCTTAAGAACATAGCCACTGCAATATCGTACCGTCTCACGACCTTGTAGTTGTGCTAGGTGCTTCGAAATTAAATAACTTTTCACATCCTTATTTGTTAAGAGTCGCAAACGATGATTATTTTCGGTGATGTGCTCCCTTATTTGGGATTTGGGATGGCATTTTTGGTCTATTAAGGCAGTTATTTGAAAAAAATACGAGGCAATTGCAGTAGCGTTAAAAAAATGGGTCTGGCATTACTTTGTCATAATTCACCTAAGATAAGCAGTTGACGTCCATACATAGTATAAAAGTGGATGCGTGCGCTAACCTGTGTGTGTGTGTGTGTGTGTGTGTGTGTGTGTGTGTGTGTGTGTGTGTGTGTCTGCGCGCGCATTATACAAGTCCTAAACAAATGGAACGGTTTCAACCAAACGTAGTACTCGTATTCGTTACTGTCAGGCAACAATCGCTGTGGCGTTAATAACTCCCTATCTAACATGGTTCCGGAGATGTGACGTCACAAACAGTGAGATGCGACAGAAACTACCGCATCATTCATGCTGTTTACTAATTACCTCTTTTCCACTAACCGTGTCACGTTTTACAGACGGTATCCACATCTGCCTCTGAAAGTACCTACCAAATGCATCATTATAGGACGTATGGACGAGGAAATATGACGTCATAAACGCTGAGATAAATTGCAGCATGAAGTTTCAGTATATTTATTCTTTTCTGCTAAGGCATTCGTCCAATCGAGTCAGATTACACCCGGCAGCGCTTTTGGCAGCTTCCAACTGCAAAGCGCAAACGGCTCTAGGAGAAAACAGTTTCCGTCTATATAACTTCAAACAGATGTTGCCTTAGAGACATTTTTACAAAATCGCGTTGTAGACACGCGCAGCAGCTGCGTCCAGCGTACGGAAACTATCCGGGATCGTGTTTCTTAACTTGGATACTGTACTTATTCATTTAATCACTACGCATATTTGTTTGTACGGCTGTTTCATAATTTCAAAGGTGTTTTCACGAATACATGGAAATAGTATTTTTTGGATGCTTCACTACAAAACACAGTTCATTTTTTGTTTTTTTTTTTTCCTAATAGAAAATTGGCAAATGAATTTATTTATTTTTATTTATTTCCATGTCAAGTTCCGTAGGACCAAATTGAGGAGAAAATCTCCAAGGTCATGGAACGTGTCAGTACATGAACTTACAACATAAAAGTAATAACATAAAAATAAATGTTCATGAACCTGAAAGAAAATCAGTCCATAAGTTTAAGCAAACGCTATCAGTATTACAATGAGAATCAGCTTAGTTTTTCAAGAACTCCTCGACAGAGTAGAGGGAGTGACCCATGAGGAAACTCTTCAGTTTCGATTTGAAAGCGCGTGGATTACTGCTAAGATTTTTGAATTAGAGGGCAGCTTATTTAAAATGGATGCAGCAGTATACTGCACACCTTTCTGCACAAGAGTTAAGGAAGTCCGATCCAAATGGAGGTTTGATTTCTGCCGAGTATTAACCGAGTGAAAGCTGCTTATTGTTGGAAATAAACTAATATTGGTAACAAGAAACGACAATAAGGAATATACATATTGAGAGGCCAATGTCAAAATACCCAGACTCGTGAACAGAGGTCGACAAGACGTTCGTGAACTCACACCACTTATTGCCCGAACCGCCCGTTTCTGAGCCAAAAATATCTTTCTAGAATGGGAAGAGTTTCCCCAAAACATAATACCATACGACATAAGTGAATGAAAATATGCAAAGTAGACTAATTTACGTGTCGAAGTATCACTCACTTTCGATACCGTTCGAATAGTGAAAATGGCAGTATTAAGTCTTTGAACAAAATCCTGAACGTGGGCTTTCCACGACAGCTTACTATCTATCTGAACACCTAAGAATTTGAACTGTTCAGTTTCACTAATCATATGCCCGTTCTGTGAGATTAAAACGTCGGGTTTTGTTGAATTGTGTGTGAGAAACTGTAAAAACTGAGTCTTACTGTGATTTAATGTTAGTTTATTTTCTACAAGCCATAAACTGAGGTCATGCACTGCACTACTTGAAACCGAGTCAATGTTGCACACAACATCCTTTACTACCAAGCTAGTGTCATCAGCAAACAGAAATATTTTAGAGTTACCCACAATACTAGAGGGCATATCATTTATATAAATAAGGGACAAGAGCGGCCCCAACACTGATCCCTGGGGCACCCCAACTTGACAATACCCCACTCAGATCCCACATCACAGCCGTTATCAACGTTGTGAATAATGACCTTTTGCTGCATGTTGCTAAAGTAAGAGGTGAACCAATTGTGAGCTACACCCCTTATTCCGTAATGATCCAACTTCTGGAGCAATATTGTGAGATCAACACAGTCAAATGCCTTTGTTAAATCAAAAAATACGCCAAGCGTTCGAAACTTTTTGTTTAGCCCATCCAGTACCTCACAGAGAACAGAGAATATAGCATTTTCAGTTGTCAAACGACTTCTAAAGCCGAACTGTACATTTGATAGCAAATCGTGTGATATAAAATGATCAATTAACCTTACATACACAGCCTTTTCCATAACTTTTGCAAACACTGATGGCATAGAAATAGGTCTAAAATTATCTACTTTGTCCCTTTCTCCCTTTTTATAGAGCGGCTTTACTACTGAGTACTTTAATCGCTTAGGAAACTGACCATTCCTAAAGGAAAAATTACAAATATGGCTAAATACAGGGCTAACATGTGCAGCACAGTACTTTAATATTCTACTAGGCACTCCATCATAACCATGAGAGTCCTTAGTCTTCAGTGATTTAATTATTGACTCAATCTCCCTCTTGTCTGTATCACAGAGGAGTATTTCAAACGTCAATCTCGGAAAGGCATTTGCTAAGAAATTTATATGATTTCCTGTAGAAACTAAATTTTTATTTAATTCACAAGCAATGCTCAGAAAATGGTTGTTAAATACTGTACATATATCTGATTTATCAGTAACAGAAATATTATTACTGCAAACTGACTTTATATCATCAACCTTGTGCTGCTGACCAGGCACTTCCTTCACAACTGACCATATGGCTTTAATTTTATCTTGTGAATTAGCTATTCTATTTGCATGCCACATACTTTTTGCCTTGTTAATAACATTTTTAAGCACCTTACAATACTGTTTGTAATGGGCCACCGTAGCTTGATTGTGACTACTTCTAACATTTTGATATAATTCCTGCTTTGTTCTACATGATATCCTTATCCCACTAGTCAGCCAACTGGGCTGTCCATTACTGCTAGTACCCCGTTTAGAATGTTCTAATGGAAAGCAACTCTCAAAGAACATGAGAAATGTGTTATGGAAAGCGTTGTATTTATCATCTATATTATCGGCACTATAAACATCTTGCCACTCTTGTTCCTGACAAGTTTTGAAAAACTCTCTATTGCTGTTGGATTAACTTTCCTACGTAGTTTGTAATTAAATACGACGTTGGTTCGAGTACAAAAACCTTTTAATGTTAAAATTTGTGCATCATGGTCTGAAAGGCCATTGACCCTTTTACTAACAGAATGCCCATCTAGTAATGAAGAGTGAATAAAAATATTGTCTATGACTGTGCTACTATTCCCCTGCACCCTAGTTGGAAAAAACACAGTTTGCATCAGATCATATGAATTTACGAGATCTACCAACATCCTTTTCCTTGCACAATCATGTACAAAATTAATATTGAAGTCACCACATATAACTACTTTCTGGTACTTCCTACAAAGTGAATCAAGAACCCTCTCTAGCTTAAGCAAAAATGCTCTGAAGTCGGAGTTAGGGGACCTATAAACAACAGCAATTAGAAGTTTAGTTTCACTAAATTCAACTAATGCTGCACAACTTTCAAATATCTGTTCAGTGCAGTGTCGTGATACGTCTATGTACTCAAATGAAATACTGTTTTTTACGTACAGAGCCACTCCCCCACCTCGCAAGGAACTCCTTGAGAAACAGCTAGCTAATCTGTAGCCTGGTAAAGGAAGCCTCTGAATTATCAAATTCAATACTCGGGCAATGCCGGGTTTGTCAGGTAGTTTCCAATAAATGAAGCTTCCAGTATGCCCAAGCGGCACTTCACCAAGGTACTGAAAAAGCAGCCGAAGTTCAATCCGTAGTCGTCGATGAACGTCTTACGTTAGTAGTAAAGTTTTTGGATGACAATGATCTGCTGCAGTGACTATCGCAACGTAGGCTGCAGTATCCCTGTATTGCTATTTTCACTAGCGCACAGTTTCGGCCGTCTAGTGGTTTTCAAGTTTCGGCATAAACCACGAAACGGACATATTTGGGGTTGACAGTCAAAACTTAACTTGATAATACATTGTTAAAGTGTGTAACATACTGCTTGCAATTACAATAGTTTAAAATTCTTGTCGGAAGCTTGTCATACGTTTACCGCCATAGGAGCTACGCTGTGACGTGATCAGAATATGAAGTACGCCAATTTGCTTTTAAAAAACATGAACATTCTCTACGTGCTACATTGTAGGACACACGACATGCCTCTTACTCGTTTCTCATCTTTCCAAAAAAGGGCTTTCTAATGAGGAAAACATGTGTACGTTCAAATGGTTCAAATGGCTCTGAGCACTATGGGACTTAACTTCTGAGGTCATCAGTGCCCTAGAACTTAGAACTACTTAAACCTAACTAACCTAAGGACATCACACACATCCATGCCCGAGGCTGGATTCGAACCTGCGACCGTTGCGGTCGCGCGGTTCCAGACTGTAGCGCCTAGAACCGCTCGGCCACCCTGGCCGGCCAGGTGCACGTCATCCTCGCCAAAACTGTATAAAAGTATAGATAGGAGTCAAGGAACTCTGCTACCAATCAGGAGTAGGGTCAGGCTCAGGCCATTGTCACACATCATTGATCCAGTAGTTACACTATTGGAGAAAAGTCTCACGTAATGTGGCGCTGCACCAAAGATAGCTCGCTTGTGTGTTGTACGTAGATTGGTCGATATTTCATAACTCACTGTTCAGTGAGTAACCAACTACATCTATCACAAAAATGTTTCTCGTTGACATCCGCAGCTTATGCAACAATGTCAGAAGTTTTATGTGCCCTCCTGAGTGCGATAGCGTATTGTGTTGCTTTTTTTCTTTTTTAATCGTTCTTGTCACTTAGTAGAAATAATGTGAGTGGTAATGAACCAGCTAAACGTAAGTAAAAAATCATCATCATTAAGTCTCAGTATATCAAATCCGGTGAATGTGTTATGGCAGTTCATACTGTAAACCCCTGAGCTTCCAAAGTGCTATAACGACTGTTTTTGTTTTGAATAAACGTGATCCTTTGTTTTTGTCATTTGCAATTTTGATGATGGACGACGTAAAGTGATGACTTACAAAGAAGTCATGGCCGTAGAATGTTTTCTTACAGTGAATATGGCTTAGATTTTGACAATCGGATGAATATCCTACTATTAACTGTGAGTGATCTGGAATCTGGAGATACAGTGATGGCGAGCCTGAGAGTGCTAGAAGAACAACACAAAGTTCGAATAATTTTTTGGAGAATGATGATAATGAACGTGTTGCTGATATACCGACACTACAAGCTTGTGAAAAGACGAAGGTACAAAAAAATCCAATCATTTGGGAAAAAATCAGAGGGCTTTATTTCGTATTGAACGAGATACTGGAGCATTTGAAAACGTTGTGATACGCCTAGTAAGGAAAATTGCAAGGGATCCGAACTACAAGATCTATTTTCGTAGGTATTATACCTGTAAATCTAGTTGTATACCAGTTCAAGCTAGGGATTCAGTGTGTAGGAACGATCCAAAGGAATAGAATATCAAAGTGTAATTTTCAAAATGTCAAAATGACAAGTAGCTAAAAAAGAAGTACGTGGATACTCTAAGGAATACACTACTGCTATTGGCAAAGTGGACATTGCCGTGATTTTGTATGTAGACGGTAGTATTGCAAAGTTTTAAACATGGCTGCTTGGTTCAGTGACCTTTTATAAATTCAAGTTGAAACAAATGAGGGCTCATTTGTTTCAACGTTAACAGTTGTAGTGTCTCTTTTTCCGCCTACTTTTTTTCGGCAAGCTGCCCAAATCTGAAATGTAAAGGTTTGACAGAAAAAAGAGAGAACAGAATGGGACCACGTCCTGTTGTTCCATTTTACAACTCACATATGGGAAAAGTGTATTTGTTAGATTGCAACATTGGCAATTGTCATATAAATATTATATCCAAATGAAGGCATTTATGTTTGTTTGTTTTCGTATCTGGTTTGTATAATTGTAATAAATTTGTGGATTCTCTACAGAAATGTATTCAACGGAAGTAAGAAAAAAGACAAGCCAATTAAGCGGAAGTAGTTTGGAATTGAACTGGACCTAACTCTAGGGCAGATTGGTCCTGGTGCAAGAAAAGCGTGGTGGAGCGGCTAGCACAGATATAGTGGATATCAACAGTGTCAAATTAAGGGATCATTGTCACCTACAAAGAATATCTGATTAGATTACTTTAATCGCTGACCAATGTGGAATGTAAAGTGTTAAGCTTAAATAAAGACAAAAACTGCTTTCTTGCGGTCCCGTGTATCTTAAGACACTTGCCTTCTATCGATTTTCGATAGCACCATTAATTATATCATGACTGTTGTTTATTTGGTGTTCAGAACTGCGTTTTTATACTTAAAGAAAGTTTATTAAGGGCTTCACTTTCACACCATTTTGCTTAAGCGTAGTGTGTGACGTAGGAGTGAAAAGGATAAATTTCACAGAGTTACGCATAAACGTAGTATTTTTCAATTCTTTATCTAACATGCTTGAACGATTTCAAATTTTAAAAAAAAGTGGTATTCCGAAAAAAAAGCAGTATGAGCAAATTTATTTAGCAATCAATTTGTGATTCGATCTGCATTATTGCGCAACAGTTGATTGATACCATGTCGGTGCCATTGCCAGGCGTAGAAGTTTTCGCGTTGGGCGAGAAACACGGCCAGGTAGCGTGAATAGAAAGACGAACTGGGGCGGGGGAAGCTCGCAGCCGGCAGTGGGCTGCGCGGCGGTGACAGCGGCGCGGCTGACAGCCGGCCTTTGTGCGGCGGCGGCGGCGGCGGCGGTGGCGGCCGGGCCCCGGGTCGCACCTCGCCTGCAGCCGAGCCGCGGCGCGCAAGTGGCCGACCCACCGAGACCGCTTAGCCCCGCCGCCGCCGCCGCCTCAATGACCGACGCGCTCGCTCTCCCAGCGCCCACCGCGCGAGTGCGGCTGTCAGGGAGCTCGTTCTGCTGCAAGTCTGATGCAACAACAGAAAAACCGCTATTCTTTCAGGAATTACCGAGAATTGTTCTGCTCAGCACTTACAACTCTTTCACGACGTGTTTCAGGACGATACAGATGTACCTAAAAGACTCTGTAACGCACTAAAGGCAAAGCAGACATACAGTTGCGTTTTGCTGTCAACATCTCGACATAAGATAGAGATCCGAAATTAAAGTGGTTCTCTCTCAAATTATTTAAAGGTAAAAAAAAGCTCAGATATTTTAAATGAAAGTTTTTTTCAGAAATTCATTGCAATTATTGAACTGCAATTTTCAAAGCACAGGACTTTGTAATACCGCGACAAGGCACAGATAAATCCATTGACGATGAACCTGATCCAAAATTTTACGTGAAAGAAAATAACAATTGCTTATATCAGATAATTACGCATTAACATAATACGTCAATCTAACGCCCATTCGTATTGTGACGCTAGACACACCAGGCTGATGAAGCGATTGCCAACGTCATTGTTCGAAGCTAATTTGAAGAGTTGCGCACTACCAAAGCTACAGTTCAGTAGTTGATTACGATTACCGGTAGTGTTGATGAATTGGTAGGAAAAGAAACGTAAATGGATGTGTAACACATAAAACGGGACACGACATCCTCGCTTTGTTTTCATGTTTCTTTGTCTGTTTTGCACATAGAGCCGCACATCGTTCAATGATAGTCCATTCTGTATTTTACACTGAAGCACCAAAGAAACTGGTGGTGGCATGCGTACTCAAATATATAGATATGTAAACAGGCAGAATACGGCTCTGCGGTCGGCAACGCCTACATAAGACAACAAGTGTCTGGCGTAGTTGTTAGAGCTGTTACTGCTGCTATAATGGCAGATAATCAAGATTTGAGTGGGTTTGAACGTGGTGCTGTAGTCGGTGCACGAGTGATGGGACACAGCATCTTTAAGGTAGCGATGAAGTGGGGATTTTCCCCAGTGTACCGTGAATATCAGGAGTCTGGTAAAACATTAGATCTCCATCTCTGCGGCCGGAAAAAAGATCCTGCAAGAACGGAACCAACGACGAATGAAGAAAATCGTTCAAAGTGACTGAAGTACAACCCTTCCGCAGATTGCTGCAGATTTCAGTGCTGGGCCATCAACAGTTGTTGGCATGCGAACCATCATCGAAATGGGCGCTCGGAGCCAAAGGCCCACTCGTGTACCATTTATGACTGCACGACACAAAGCTCTACGCCTCGCCTGAGCCCGTCGGCACCGTCATTGGACTGTTGATGACTGCAAACATGTTGCCTGGTCGGACGAGTCTCGCTTCGAATTGTATCGAGCCAATGGACTTGTACGGGTATGGAGACAAGCTCACGAATCCATGGACCCGCTTGTCAACAGGGACTGTTGGAGGCTCTATAATTGTGTGGGGCGTGTGCAGTAGAAGTGATATAGGAGCCCTGACACGTCAAGATGCGATTCTGGAAGTTGACATATACCTAAGCATCATGTCTGACCGCCTGCATCCATTCATGTCTATTGTGTATTCCGACGGACTTGGGCAATTTCAGCAGGACAATTCGACACCCCACACGTCCATAATTGCTACAGAGTGCCTCCAGGAACACTCTTCTGAGTTTAAACACTTCCGCTGACGACCAGACTCCCCAGACATGAACATCATTGAGCATATCTTGGATCCGTTGCAATGTGCTGTTCAGAAGAGACCTCCACCTCCGCGTACTCTTACGGTTTTATGGACAGCAGTGCAGTATTCTAGGTGTCAATTCCCTCCAGAAGTACTTCAGACATTAGTCGAGTCCATGCCACGTCGTGTTGCGTCACTCCTGTGTGCTCCCGGACGCCGTACACGATATAAGACAGGTGTACCAGTTTCTTTGGCTCATCCTTACAGAATGTAAATTGCGTTTTTTGTAGTTGATCGCCTAATTTCTGGTCTTTTGTGTGTGTCGTATTTCTGGTCCTCAGTTCGAACACTGGTTTGATACAGCTCTCCACGTTACTCTATCCTGTGCAAGCATCTTCATCTCTGAGTAACTACTGCAGTCTATATCCTTCTGAGTCTGCAGACTGGTATAACACAGGCAGACGTTACAGATAGAAAAACATTCAGACGAAAGATATTTGGTTGGTAAGTTAGTCAGACGGAAATAAGAAAACGGACTGGAACACCGTGGTCTTAAAGGTTGAAACAAATTTGGAACGCACAAAGGAAGGCCACTTATCAAAAACGACTTTGATTGACTGTGCATCGCGTGAATAATGATTATGGTAGTATATGTTTCCATTTGTATACATTTATTTTATTATTTATACGTTTACGTAGTTTCACGGGGGTTGCATAAATATTTTTCGTTGCTGACATGTATAATGTTACAAGTGCGAACGGTCCAAGTGACAGGAAATAAACGCACTATTGGCAGATTAAAACTGTGTGTCCGACCGAGACTCGAACTCGGGACCTCTGCCCTTCGCGGGCAAGTGCTCCACCACCTGAGCTACCGAAGCACGACTCACGCCCGGTCTCACTGCTTTACTTCTGCCAGTATCTCGTCTCCTACCTTCCAAACTTTACAGAAGCTCTCCTGCGAACCTTGCAGAACTAGCACTCCTGAAAGAAAGGATATTGCGGAGACATGGCTTAGCCACAGCCTGGGGGATGTTTCCAGAATGAAATTTTCACTCTGCAGCGGAGTGTGCGCTGATATGAAACTTCCTGGCAGATTAAAACTGTGTGCCCGACCGAGACTCGAACTCGGGACCTCTGCCCTGGTTCGCCAAGGTTCGCAGTAGAGCTTCTGTAAAGCTTGGAAGGTAGGAGACGAGATACTTTCAGAAGTAAAGCTGTGACACCGGGCGTGAGTCGTGCTTCGGTAGCTCAGATGGTGGAGCAGAGGTTCCGAGTTCGAGTCTCGGTCGGGCACACAGTTTTAATCTGCCAGGAAGTTTCATATCAGCGCACACTCCGCTGCCAGAGTGAAAATTTCATTCTGGAAACACACTATTATTTGTTGAACTTTATTGTTACTTTTCATTGACAGAACTAAAAACAGTGGCCCACGTCTTCTACAAAGTCGAATATACAAATCATTTGTGTCTTATTAATTTGAACAATTCACTTGTTGATATAGGTAAAGTGTAATCGTCGTAAACGCTTAGGGGCACGATACTGTGGAATTAATAGCGTCAACTATAGGAGACGGCGATAATTAAATTTAGATTCATTCAACCACCGTACACGGCTCCCTACACGGTGTTAGTTAATAAGTAAGAATGGTGTTCTACAGCACTTGGTGGTAGTGTTAGTTAGTTTCATGTTAAAAGGGTCATTTGCAGGATAATTCGTAATGGTGTGGACCAAGTTGTTTCACATACACATCACATCTTAATTTTTAAATGTCGCTACATGTTTAGAATTAATTTTTTTTCTCTACAGATGTTAGTATCACCTACTCAACATCTATCACACAGCACAGTAACAGAAATGCTTCTACAGAAGAGGAGTTGTCGAGGAGGAACTTTTTTATTTTGTTTTCAGATTATACTTTTCTGTCTACCAGACATTTTATACCCCTAAGAAAGTTATCTAAATTCTTTCTTGCAATATTGTGCACCTCTTTCTGAAATGATACTAAAGAGAGAGGTCATAGCGTCTACGGACAACGCACTGCATAAGATGGATAAAGGACGATCATTCTAAAAACACTACTGCTGAATTTTGTTTTGGACCTTGAACGGTGTCCAGAAACAAATTGGAGCCTCCTGTTTCGAAATAACGATAAAGGGGAGTTTACCGAGACAACAATCGTGAAGTCTTGAAAAATCTGTGATCAGCCAATTGCGAGTCTACTGACGCAGCTTACTACCGTACCATTTCTGATGTACCGATTTAGGGAAATAACGGCAACACCTAAATCTCGATTGCCGCACGCGGATTTGAACCGTCGTTTTCCCGAACAAGAGGCAGTGGCGGTAGTGATGATTGACGAAGTTGCGCTCAAGCCACTGACATTGAGACACATACAGAGGCAACAGGGCATCTGAACAAAGTAATGGTTTATTCTGAACCCCGGGAGTAGGCAGCTTCGGCCGAACTACTGCTTTTGGAATACTTCCGTGATCGTGGTGCTCATAAAAGACACGAACCTGGCTGTAAAGAAAATTACTGATTATTTCAGTGTATAAGCTGTTTTTATCAATATGTGATCAAAAATTACGTGAAAATAATGAATAATTTGTTTACTTGAAAGTAAGTGTGACGTTGTGCGTTTATGGTGTCAAATCAATTTCATACTAATTTTCCTCTGAATTTCCGGATTGCCTCGATTTACGGTAATCCAGATGTCCTACGGTCCCACCTAGTCCAGATAAAAGAGCTTCCTCTGCTACTTGTATTTTGAATTCACAATACCTCGTACTTACAAGCGTGAGTATATGTCGACTTTGTCCATTTAAGGTTGTGGCATCCTGCAGCCGTTCTGTG
The DNA here is from genome assembly GCF_023864345.2 of Schistocerca serialis cubense. Taxonomy (NCBI): domain Eukaryota; kingdom Metazoa; phylum Arthropoda; class Insecta; order Orthoptera; family Acrididae; genus Schistocerca; species Schistocerca serialis. Next base: position 715,691,598 of record NC_064638.1, read on the forward strand.
GATGAGCCACCTGACGTGTTCTCGACAGGCCATGTGAGTCCACATCATCTTCCGGGCGGGAATCAAGAAACGTAGCTTAGAATTAGACGTGCTCGCTAGCATGTGACAGAGACGCAACTATGATATACTTATCATAGAATTGTCGCCTGAAGTTATTTAATTCCAGTTCTTCTCCTTGGTTGATGATGTATTGTGTGTGCTTTCATATGCAGGGTGTTTCGCACTGTTTCGACTACTTCAGATTTCAATAACACACAAATTTGTCGCGAAACAGAGTTGACCATTTTGCACAAGCTACAACATTTATTCAAGTTTTCTTACGAAATACTACATCAGACAAATAACGACCATTCACGGCTACACAAAATTTGAGGCTTTTCGCCAAGTTTTTGAACACATTTTTAGTAATTTCTGGAGTTAATCAGGCAGTTTTGTTCTTAAATTTGATCTTTCAGCTGTTGCAAGCTTCTCGACCGGTCAGAATAGCTCTTGACTTCAGGCAACACAGTAGGTAAAATTCTGGCACGATACAATCGGGCGAGCGAAGCGGCCATTCGACATAAGCGCATTTGGAAATAATCGTTGCTGCCAAACGCTTCAGGCGTGCGATGCGCTGGCAGCTTCCTCGAAGTTTATTGCCCAGTTCAGTATCATTGCACGAGCAGGAACTCGATATTGTGGCTGAATTTTGAAATGCTAACGAAGGCGCGTTGGACGCGCACGATAGATTCACCGTAGCGAAAATAGCACTCCACTGCGAACGCATGATGTTGCTTCGACCAGTATGACATGATTACTGATATGTATATCGAACGAAGCTTGACTCTCCGTACTACTAATAGACGGCGCCACCGTCGCCAGATCATGTTTTTTAGCACGCATTATTCAAATTTGAAACCGTCAAATCACTGTGAAACTCCCTGTATTTTGCGGGTTTGGCGAAACCTTAAGATTATAGCCGTGTTGTAGCGTTGTCTCTTGAAGAAATTTGAAACGGCATTTTTCTGGATATAAAAATATTTTATTGATATGACAAATCCAAGTACGTACTGTATATTTGTGATTCGCCGTATAGAACCTTATGAAATTGTTACTCGGCTTATCGTACAAACATCTTTTTGAGACCTGAATATTTCCCTGAAATTAACCCTGCAAAAAGAGGACGACGTGACTGATGCCCACAGATGAGCCTTTGTTGCTAACAATCGTTCAGGTTGACTTTTGGAAGATTGCCTTCATATGTGTATCTATTGTTAAGTCCATTCTGATTCTGCGATTAATACTCTGCGATTGAATGTTTGGACTGTAACTGTTTCCGTAGGCCAAGACATTACGATTGACTGTCATTACAATTCTAGGTCAGTTCTTTCAATAACAATTTTTTTCACAAATTAATGTTACGCGTTTGGGAACATAATTCGTGGAAAGGCATAGTACAGACCACAAGTCAACTCCAGATTTGATGGTTAAAGAAAGCATTTGGAAGGTGTTACTGCAGAAATGAAATGATTTTACTGTTTGAAAGGCTTCTCGCTAAATATACTGCCTCTGAGGAGCATAAAGATTATATTGCTGTTTTCGAAATATTTATGTAAAAACTGTCCGAATCTTTAAAAAAGCTCGATGCTAATATAACGTAAGACCTTTAAAGGTTTATGCATTAGAGTTTTACGCTTTGCAAAGCATTAACTCAGTTGCTGTACAGACATCTCGGAGAGCTACATGACTTGATATTCGTCCTTGGATGGTGAGTAAACTGCCGTAAAAGCCTCACAGAGGGGCCGTGGAGGCCAGTTGCGTGTATCGCACCCAATGGTGACTGACTCTCAGTCGTTCAGACAAACATTCGCGCTGTACCTTATGGTTTTCGTGCAGACAAAGCGGCCACCGTTGCCTGCTGTTAAGTCGTTTCGAGAGGATCATTGATGCCTGTGCACGCGCAGCACGTCTGGTCGGTAAAAATGTCGAGGACAAAAGTATGCGAATAACACTGCAGTCAGCAAAGACTACCAGCTACCAGCTCTCTTATGGCTTTTCCTCCTACACAGATTCTTAAGTGAGCGAGTGTAAAATAGTGAAATGCTCTTATAAGGGTATCTCCGATATCTGTCGATATGGTAAACGTTGTTATTAATAAACTTAGCTTTTATTTTATTGTGCAAGATAGTGATTAGACATTGATTGAATTCTATCTGTTCCTCTTTCCACTTGGGTAAAACATTGTCCTTCTGGGGAAAAAAACGTTATAGATTGTTGTCTTTAACAAATAGCGTATCTTGAACGCTCATTGAGTAGTATTAAGTAAACCACCCGAAGCAGAATTAAGTTCTTTCTGTACGCTCTGGTGGTTTTTGTTACCTTCTTCAATAGTCTACGTGCGGGGGATATACGAAAAATTTTAACAGATGTTTTTCTGTTTACAGACTGCTGTGCTATTCTCTGGACGGCAAGGTGCTTCATTTGCGGTAAGCATGATACTGCTTAATCTGTCTTGTTCGATCTGCGGTCTCCATTAGGGTCGTGAAGTATTGGCTTCGGTCCACTACAATTTCAAGATAAAAGGCAGAGAACGTGACAACTTTTGGAGAATACCATACTGCAGTCCTGCGTAATGTCTTAAAGATGGTGTGCTGTTGTTTTCTTTTAATCAGTTACTAAGCATGTGGTGTGTGTTTCCAACAGGTTGGAGGCGGGAAGCTGCGAGTAGTTTGTGTGTGTGTGTGTGTGTGTGTGTGTGTGTGTGTTTGAATTGATATCAGTGGGTGAGGAATGGAAGATAAGGAGAGGGTAAAGCTCAGTGCAGGTACAAGGCTTGTCCCTTTCGAATGGTACAACGGGAATCTAAGACTTTATCATCTCCTTCCGTCGGATCTTCGTCAACATTGTCACATGGCTTGTTTCTGTCAGACGATGAGGAGAGGTTTGGGATTCAAACTAAAACATTGATTGACGATGAACGACATGACATCACCTCTCTTTTCCCTCGTTGGCCAAATACTGGTGACGATGTTCGGCGAACTCTCTAGAGTTCATAAGGAATCTAATAAGAACCTAGTTGCAATGACAAAAACTGTCGTTCTCTACGCGCCCGGCCTTCAGGACACGGCGCATAATTTGTAACTTAACTCTGCTCGCATCCGTACATAACAGAAGTAGTAGGTACCTCAAAAGCCACATAGTAACCTCATTGTATCATATCTGCAAGTTCATGCAGATGATCTGTGTGGATTTGATTATCATTCAGGCTGATCAAGGACCAGTAGCCAAACCCTACCCCATCGGCTCCGTCGTTTGTCGGAAAACTTATTCCGATTTGTTGAACAGTTTGTGAAGTACAGCATGTTCGAAAATGATTAGTGCAGTTTTACAGGACTATGTCTTGTACAGGAAAGAAGATAAAAACTGGACACAAATTTTAACTTGCGCATCGAAACTAAATTTTATCTTGGTGCCACTAGTAAGTTGTTTCCCCTGTGCAGGTAGGTAGTTCGCTGGCTCCATTACAGTAATCTCGTACCTATTTATGACGGAGATCTGGCTTCTTCCATAACTGCGTGAACTTTTTGAGACGTTTAATTTTTCAAAACGACAGAGACTACCGCTGTGGCGCCTGCATGTAAGGACATGTCATATCAACGGGCTGCCTCGGCGTTGTAAAGGGCGTTCATATATTTTCTTTCACCATTGATATCTAACGTAGCCTCACGATATGTGAATTGTTTCGGTGTTTTAGAAGACTCCGTATGTGTCTGTCCGTTTCCACCAACATTGGTGAACTATGACGCCACGTAACTACTACAGTGAATACAATAACTTTTACGTAAGCTTGTGAATTGTGGGACAAGTTTGACTTTCGTCTTTACATTTACCGTTCTTCCGTAGAAGTGAACATTGAACGTTTCTGAAAGGTAAAGAAAAAACATTTCATGCTAAAAGTAATTGTAAAAAATAGCCCAAAGATATATGTAAAAGATATATACACACATAATCTGCAGGTCAACATACAGTGCATGGCAGAGGGTACCTTCTACCACTACCAGTAATTCCCTTTCCTGTCCACTCGCGAATGGAGCGTTAATTTCTCTTACCTTGTTTTCGCGATCCTTACATGAAATGTACGTCGACGACTGTAGTAGCGTTCTGCAGTCAGCCGCAAATGACGGTGCTCTCAATTTTCTCAAAAGTGAAGGCCTTGTAGGTGAAGCAACCATAGCTATGAGTATTCGTCTTGTGTATTAATAGCCGCTTCAGCTGTATTTAGTTCTTTATTATTGGATCACTACCGGTTTCGTGACACTAAAAGCCACATCTTCAGGTTTTCCGCTCTAATGTTTTAATCATTCGTTCACCTGAATATGGGGATTTTAGTGCCACGAAACCGGTAGTTACTCAGTAATAAAGGACTAAATACAGCTAAAGCGGTTATTAATACCAAACTGATTTCTCTACAGTGTTTCGAGAAAAGAACGTAGTCCATCCTCCAGGTATTTCCACGGTTCACGAAGCATCTTCGTAATACTCGCATGCTGACCAAACCTACTGCTAACAAATGTGGCAGCATGCCTCTGAATTTCTTCGATGTGTTCCTGTAATCTGAACCGGTGGCGCTCCAGTACTACTCAAGATTGGTCGCACTAGTTTTCTATACGCTGTCTCGTTTGCAAATGATTAGCTACATTTTCCTAGAATTCTCGCAATAAACTGAAGTGGACCAACCACCTTTCCTATATCCGAAATTAAGCGCTCGTTCCATTTCTTATCGCTTTGCAACGTTATGCTCAATTAGTTAGTTGATGTGTGTCAGGCAGTAAATTCGAATGGTTCTTTCTGAGGGGGGAAAAAATATCATTGTACCTCTGTGCGTAAGTTAAAATTGACGCCAAGTTTCTGTCTTTTACATTTAAAGATGTAATCGTGTGAAGTGGGTTGGATGAAAGGTAGTGGCAACACTGTTATAATTCATACCAGAGTTTATTGACAGACATTCACCGTATAACATAATCCCATCGCCTCTCGACCATTTTACCCCACAGAGATAGAACGCGGCGTGCAACGTTAGCGCGTCCACCTCTGTCGATGTCTCACTAGGACCGTCCTGTGACACGGATGATGTCTTCTCTTGTCTTGTGGCGCGTGCCACCAAGAAGTTCCTCCATTTTGGCCAACAGGTCGTAATCGCGCGGACTCATATCCGGTGAATACGATGGGTGTTCCAGTTTTTCCCGCTCCGACGTACGCAGGGGCTGCTGCACGGGATTCGTCGTGTGGCATCGTTCATTTTCATGAAGGATTATGGGATGCAGTGCCAGAAAGAAGCATTGTTGTGCGATCCGATCGCGTGCCACTCAGTCTTTATCCACGCATCTTTTTCATGTTTCCTAAACATGGGCGCGTGGAGTGGCATCCCACACTTTCAGACGGTACACACAGCAGCTGACTCAAACACAGCAGTACTTCAGCTGACCTTCTGCTATCAGCCATAGACTGCAGACGTGCCACGTGAGGAACATCCTTCATGTTACGGCAGTGTCGCCACTAGCTTTTATCCAATACACTTATAATTTTGAAATACTCAGTATAAGGGATGTCAATTTTCTGTTTAGTACCCTGCCACATGACTCGTACCAATCCTTCCTGACATCTGCCGGATGCCAGCTTCTTTGTTGATGGGCGCGATTTACTGTACTGCCGTTCGCGTAGTGACATGTGGAGTGTCGTATGAGAGGGGGAAGACTGCTGAAATGGCACCGCGTGCGTTGTGTCAAGCAAGGGCTACGAATAGCAAAGAGGTCGTTGTCAGAGTCGTTAATTCGCTAGTTAGAGCGCCCTCAATTGACCACCGGGTCATGTTGAATCGGGCGACAATAGAAAGCGATCGTTTAGCGATTGGACGCTGGCACGCTGCCCCACGGGCTTACGTCAGCGCAGACGGACCGGGGCAGAGCAGAGAGCTAAACAAAGTGGTCTCCCCCCTCCCTCCCCTCTTCTCTCTCTTCTGCTCTACTCTTCGCTGCTCTGCTCTGCTCTGCTCTGCCCTGCCCTGCCCTCCCCTCTCCCTCCCGCTATTTTGAGGGCGCTGGTCGATATGCGCGCCACACCGCGCCGCGCCTGTCATGTTCCGCGCCGGTATGTGCGGGCGCACTCCCCGATGCACGCCGATAGGTGGCCAGCCACTGTTGAGGCATTTGGGTGCAGCCAGGAAGGAGAGCACCCGCCGCTGAGTCGCTGTCGAAAAAAGTATCTCAAACCGAAGAAACTTTGCTTTCGTGTGGCTGTCGCTTCGACGTTGGACTACATATCGTGGCATGACTTTCGATAGCACGAAGAAGAAAAAGTACCAGTTCGACTCGAATATGCCTCGAAGACACTGTGTCATTCAACTAGATCTACTTACTGGCGATGTGTTACATTCCCTTGCGTACGTGATGCGTACGAGAAGTAGTGCGACTGATCTTTTTATCTATTATTTTATTTTTATTTTTCAAACAACGCCATTGTCCCAGCCATACACCCGCGGAGTTGTTGTTCCCAGTCTTGCTAGCAGCACTGAAAGCCTTCAGCTGGTAGGACCTTTAACATGTCGGTCACATTCTTTTGAACATTCTGCAGAGTCTCAGAACGATATCCTTTTAAGACATTTTTCAATTTCCGGTAAAGGAAAAAGTCGCAAAGACTTCGACCAGGTGAATAGAGGGGCTCTGTAACAACAGGAATGCCTTTTGAGGTAAAAAATTCCGTGATGGAAGTGGCCGTTAGACAGGAGGCGTTGCCATGATTCAGCATCCAGTTGTCTGCAATGCCCGTTCTAGCCGATTCACCGTTCTCCTGAGACTTGCAAGGACATATTTGTAAAACACTTTGTTTACGATTTTTCCTAGAGAAACATAGTCTTTGTGCACGATACCGCTGCTGTCGTTCCCGGGTTCGATTCCCGGCGCGGTCAGGGATTTTCTCTGCCTCGTGATGGCTGGGTGTTGTGTGCTGTCCTTAGGTTAGTTAGGTTTAAGTAGTTCTAAGTTCTAGGGGACTGATGACCATAGATGTTAAGTCCCATAGTGCTCAGAGCCAGCCGCTGCTGTCAAAAAAATAATTTAGCGTTATTTTTCTGTTTCATTTGCTTTTTTCGGTCTAGGAGATGTCTCAGGGTGCCACTCCTCATATTGCCACTTTGTCTCAGGATTCATCTTCTGTGAACTGACGACTGAACCACTCGTGCTCGTTGGCAATCCTCTCAAGATGATCAACGCAGGCGTATTTTCGACCGCCCTACTCAGTTGTAAGGATTTTGTTACAAACCTTCCACATGTGCAAAACGTGGTCAAAACTCGTGTCCAGTGAAAGTGTTTAACAAGTTACCCATGATCTTTAATGTTAAACGCGTGTCTCGCCGGCCGAAGTGGCCGTGCGGTTAAAGGCGCTGCAGTCTGGAACCGCAAGACCGCTACGGTCGCAGGTTCGAATCCTGCCTGGGGCATGGATGTTTGTGATGTCCTTAGGTTAGTTAGGTTTAACTAGTTCTAATTTCTAGGGCACTAATGACCTCAGCAGTTGAGTCCCATAGTGCTCAGAGCCATTTGAACCATTTTTAAACGCGTGTCTAATCCAACAAGAGCACCCACACGTCCGACATTTTTCTCACCTTTTGAAGCTGAAGGACTTCCTGAACGAGGTATTCTTCTACGTATCCTCGGCCTCCTAAAATGATTTGTGGCACCGAAAAGCTTGGTGCCGTTAATAAGGAATGTTCGCCATAGGCTGTTTTAGATTCTCGAAGGTCGCACTCGCAGTTTCCCCAAGGTCAGCACAAAACTTCCATTTTAGTAACACACACACACACACACACACACACACACACACACACACACACACAGAGAAAAACAAGTTTTAGCTGATGGCACTCTCAGAAATCACTTGGTGGGTGCATGGAGACTGAGCGTCTGGAAGGGATGAACACACTACTGGGAGAACAAAGCGTTGCCATATCGCTCGCGGTGTTGTTAGTCTCACTATTTTTATTGCATACTTCGTATTGTGCAGGAAGAATTCAGAGAGTATGGAGCAGGAGAGTGTAAAGTCACCATATATATTGTGTGCACTTTTTACGCACCTTTAATTATTGTTTCGTCTTCGACTGTTTTCTGGAAAACAGTGAAATCAAGGGAACGAGTTGAACATTTAGTTCAGTCCGATATGGAGCGACAGAGAAATGAACGTCGTCCCATATATGGGAAGCCACACTGTGATGTAATTGTAGAAAATTGGAGCGTATTGTATTAGGACCTGCAGAGGGTCGATGGTTAGTGTAGAGCATGGCAGTTAGGCCTCGAAATAAGCAACTGTGGCGATTTTGCACACAGAGAGGCATCCGTTGACTCGTTGTTGTTTTACTGCCAGACTACCGAACAGTCGTTAGAAACAGTTACATACATTAAATGCTTGAGAACAACGGTCGAAATGGCCTGCAGTGTAACGATGAAATAAAGTTAATCGTTGGAAGTATTTTTGGTAAGCATCATTATTTCACTATTCATTGCTAGCCTGGGTCCATTATCAACTAGGTTTTCTACTAGAGACTGTTGGTTGGGAGTAACCCCCACCTGCCTTATGAAGTGTTACTGAGGAATGTTGTCACGACTTCGTAATTTACATTAACAGAGACATAATATTCCAAACACGTGTGCACACTATCATAAAGATTTCACTCGTAATTTCATTAAATTTACTCAATGTGAGCACCGTTTGTGACATGCAGAATATCTAAACGGTACTATATCTCCCACCATACATTTTGTAGCTGTTTTAAAACAGTCTCAATGATATGTTCACGCAATGTGCGCATTTCTGATAAAGTGTGGCATACACCTTGTTGTTATTAAATCCCCAAAGGAAAAAAGGTCTTGCGATCTTGGTGGCCATGAGGTTTCCCTTCCAGTCCACTGATATGGAAATTCTGCATCAACAGAATCTCAGATACATTATGCCCAATGAGGTGTTGCTCTGCCTAGTTGATCCATTAGACGGGGCTGCTCCTGTAGAAGAAGAATGAGCCGATGACTTTGTCGCGAATTAGTTCATAGCACAAACTGGCCTTTCGTCTATCTCTTACGTGCTCTCTTACAAGACCTGACTTTCAGTCAGACAGAAATACGCATGTTATGCCTGTTTACAAAGCCACTTACGTGAAACGTTGCTTCATTACCAAATGCTGTTTGCTGAAAGAAATGTTCGTTCTCTGCAATACGGAATAACTTAAAGTTGGCAAATTCCTCTCGTTCATAATCACATGTTTTCAGTTCAGAATCTTGTAAGCGTACAGTTGAAATCGTTTGCCTAACGCACTCGGCACAGTGGTCTTTGTTACCTGGAAATGACATGATGTTTGTTTCAGTTATTTGGATGAGGATGGTGTAAACACTGTCTGGATATTTTTAATAATCGCTGCACACCTAGAAGGTTTCATGCTGCCTTTCTTTTCTTTTCAACTGTTCTCTTGTTAAAGAATTGTTCCGTAAACACCTTAGTCAACGTGGCATCTAGTGGCGATTTCCCTTAACGTATTCTGAACATTCGTTGCTCCGTGAACAGACATAACATATTGTGCTCTTTCCTGCATTGATGCCTGCATTGTACCCTTATAGAGATGCGCTCCCAGCGACAGGCCCAGGGAGTGGAACACACCGCCATGAGAACTCAGCGAGTTTGTCAACTTGCTAAAAATAGGTTACGTATACTTACGTCATAATAATACAGTAATAGCTGCTTATAATCAAGGTGAACTTTCTGGGCCACTGCTTCTTGAGAATTAGAAATTTTAACTAGTCTAGGATTCGAACTGTGACCTGCTCGTTATGCGAGCAGTCGTCGTAATCATTAGAGCCGGCCACAGTGGCCAAGCGGTTCTAGGCGCTTCAGTCTGGAACCACGTGACCGCTACGGTCACAGGTTCGAATACTGCCACGGGCATGGATGTGTGTGATGTCCTTAGGTTAGTTAGATTTAAGTAGTTCTAAGTTCTAGGGGACTGATGACTTCAGATGTTAAATCCCATAGTGCTCAGAGCCATTTGAGCCATTAATCATTAGACTGTCGGAGTACGAAATTCACATGTGGACAAATTTTCGTTCGGCGGGACATATTCATGATATTGCAAGCTATACTTTTCTCGTGATTTTCACTGATATCGTTTCATTTCATTGATTCCGTCCTACTGATTTAATTTTAGTGAATTTAGTTGAATTGGTGGTGGTGGTGGTGGTTCGATTCCCGGCGGGGTCTGGGATTTTATCTGCCCCGTGATGACTGGGTGTTGTGTGATGTCCTTAGGTTAGTTAGGTTGAAGTAGTTCTAAGTTCTAGGGGACTGATGACCATAGATGTTAAGTCCCATAGTGCTCAGAGCCATTTTTTTGGTGGTGGTGGTGGTGGTGGTTGTGCGAGGTAGAGCCTACTGCTGACAGTTGAGAAGTATCAGTGTTTACAACTTCTTATGCAGCATGGAATTGTCTTCAGGTCCTTAATAGGCTGGCAGATCAGTTCCTCCAAAGGAAATTCTGATGTACTTAAAAGCTCTGTTGGGAGGCCGTGGACAGCGTTGCGATTGGCATAGGCGGAAGCAGACGGCCCAGGAATAACGACTAGAGCTCGAGTTCTGAAGGGCTTACGGATTGCGTAGGAAATTTCTTGAGACGAACGGCGGTAAATTTTAGGGATTTTGTTGTTCTTTTGATATTTTTGTGGCCTGTACGACAGTTTGTGTGGTACTGACATGCTCATGTGGGCATGCGATTAGTATGATTCCACATACTTGCGCCTAATAAACTAATCACCATATCCCCTGGTGCCAAATGTGACAATTTAGTGGCACGATCTAACTTTGGGGAAACGGTCTCGTCAGTACCCTGTCAACGATGTGACAGATGAGAGTAGAGATACCATTGTTAATTACTGGAGGGTGTGGCGGTATACTGCCTGAAACCGTTTGTAATTACCAGTGACACTTTATTTCAGTAGGTTAGTTGTATGGATTGTATTGGTGATGGGATTGCATTATGGTCAAATTTTAGTTTGCGGTAATCTTCTAGTCTTGTTTATTAAAAAGCTGCCTTAAAATTTTAAGAGACATATAGGATCTGCTTTATCCTCTAGATTATGGGTCGTCCTATGTCGAAATAAATAATTTCTTTCCCTTGATATTATTTTTTATAGCGCTACTACACCACAGTTAGTGAATTATTAGAAATAAAAAGTATTTCAGTCACGTTGTTGGAGGAATGGGACAACACTCATACAGAACAACTCAACTACCTGAAAGAGCGTGTCCCAAGTACTCGTGCTGGCGCAATGCTTAAGGCACTTGATTGCCTTGTGTGTTGATTGAGTGTAAACTTCTGTCTTCAACGAGGTGACTTGAGATTTGGAACGAAATCAGCGGTGTGCTCTTCAAAGGTTCTGATTGCTGAATTGACCTGAACCAGTATAGAAAAGCCACAATCTGGATGAGCGAAGGGGGATTTGAACACCGCCGACCTCCCTAAAGCGAGTGCAGTGTCCCACTCTCTGCGTCACGTCGCTCGGTGGCTCGCATTCGGGACGAGCGACATTCGCTTACCCAGATTTACAGTTTCCATCATTTACCTTAAATCGATTGAGGCCATTGGTTGTGGGGCTTCTTCGAACAGGACAAGACCGCTAGCCTTTCTTGCTGCACTTCTACTCGAGCATGCACTACACGCTAATGAACTTGTCGTTGACAAGAGGTTAACCCGCAACCTTCCTTCCGATTCTTCCTTAAAGCAGATGTATGTTGTCCATTGCAGTCGGCTGCGAATATAATCTTCTTGACGTACTGGCGCCCTTGTTCTAATGAAAGTTCTTGCTGTTACAGAATACTGTGCTAAGTGTAGCTTTTAGTTTCTTGTTGTTCAGGGCCTTCCCTCCTTGAGGCATTCCTAGCGTATCCTGTGAATAACGTTTGCCTTTTTCGATGTTGACCTGGTACTTTAAATCAACAGTAGATATACGAGGCGCGTTTAATAAGGAATGTGAAAGTTGGTTGGTTTTATTCACAATTCCAACACACGTGTTATTCCCTACTCTTTTGGTTACAAGACCCTATTTTCCAACATGAACTCCGTTCAACGCGACGGCCTTACGCCACCTTACTAGGAGGGCCTGTGTATCCGTATGGTAGCACTGTACTGGTCGACGAGGGAGCCAGCGTCTTGCTGCATCAGCAACCTCCCCATCATTCAAGCACAGCATCCCGCGGAATACATTCTTCATTGAGCCAAACAGATGGAAGTCGGAAGGTGAGAGATCCGGGCCGTAGGTGGAAGAGAAAGAACAGTCCAGTGTAGTCTTGTGTGAGACCTTGCGTTGTCATGGAGAAGGAGAAGTTCGTTTGCCTTTTTTTGTGGCGACGTGCGCGCTGAAGACCAATATTGCAGGAGTAACAGCTGTGTTCGACCGGCCAGCACACGGGAAATCGAACAGGTTTGCATGATCTTGTTGCAGAAATGATTTACGCCTCGCCCAATGACTCACCGTGCTTTTGATCACGTCCAGGTCTCCGGAGGCATTCTGCAAGAGCCTATGAATATCTGTGATGCTCTTGTTTTCCGCCAGAAGAAACTCAGCGTCAGCTTTCTGATTTGAATGCACTACCGTTATAGAAGCAGTTTTGAAGGCCACGTATAGCGCTGCCGCCTGTCGGAGATTCGTTAAACTATAAGGGTTGAAGTGGGAATATTCCGCCATGCCGCACAAAAGATTCCGCATTTGCTGAAGCAAAACTGGCCGCGAAAAAATGTGTTACTTATCGGACACCTCTCGTAATAACAAAATCTGTAGCAAAATTTATGATGCTCGACAGGTATGTTTAGCTGTTTAGTAACATAAGCTTAATGCAAAAATTGGTGGGTTTCAATGGGAGGATTACAGAAGCAGTGGCGCTGGTGTGCACTCCGGCTGTACACAGCGAGGACCCGCTGGGTCTGGCCAAGAGCCACGCAGAGCCCGCCGCCGCCGCCGCCACCGCAGCCGCAGCTTTTAATTGCTTTCCCCGGCATTCATTAAGGGCAGCGCGGCGCGGTGGGCGAACTCTGCTGCCGCCACTGGCCTTTCTTCTTGCAAACGCGACGCCAAACCGGCGCGCTGTCGGCGTCCTAGTCGCGCTTACAGTGGCAGGACTGACTCATGTCTACGGAGAGACAACTTCAAGTTTCTCTTTTCTTTTGGTTGTCTTCTTTCCTGAAAAGCCCGAGCTTCTAGTGACACAGAAACATTTATCTTCAGTTTTTAATACTTCCAATCCCTGTTCCTAGAGTTAGAGTTGGCTGTCTGAGTAATGACGCAGTCTAGGGTCAGCAGCTCTTAACTCACATACCAAGCATGCTGTAGTGCGGCGGACGGAGTCCCAAGTAACATTTGGGAGGGGTTTCAGTTCTGGCATCTGCCTTAGAACCGAGACATACCCCTAGAAAACCTATTTTTAATTTAATTCTGTGACGATCTCTCTCAGAAAATAAATAAATAAATAATGCGTTGCAAACCACCAGCTGCATCGATACAGCTCTATTCCTCCACCGGTTTCGGTTCGTCAAACAGTCAACACTGGAGGGAAAGCTGGACATTGGTGATTTACACATACATATCGTTATAATGACATACATACATATATGTACGTATAAATCAATAATGTCAAATGTTCCCTCCAGTGATGATTGTTTTATGAACCGAAACTGGTAGAGGAATAAAGTCGTGTTGGTATGGCCGGTGGTTTGCAATACACGAGGGTCACTCCAAAAGAAATGCACACTATTTTTGTAAAAAATACAGTTTTCATTCTGCATGTGTGAAAGTTTTACAGTGTGTAGATACATCCTTCCCGCTTGTTTTCAAACTTAGTTAAACCTGTTCCCGTGAGTGGCGCCGTCACAGCATGTCTTCAAGATGGCTGCTACACGCGCCGTTCGTCAGAAGCAACGTGCTGTCAATACAATTCCTGTGCTGTGAAAACGGGGCAGTGGGAAACATCCACAAGAAGTTGAAAAAGGTGTATGGAGATGCTGCTGTCGATCGCAGTATAGTTAGTCGGTGGGCTACTAGGTTACGTGATGAAAGCGGGCACGGCAATATTGAGGATTGTGTTCGCAGCGGCAGGCCTCGTACTGCACACACTCCAGACAATGTGTAGAATACTGAAAGTGTTGGCGTTGAAAAATGTTTGTGTCAGGTGGGTTCCCAGGATGTTGACATTGGCTCACAAAGAAACAAGAAAAACGGTATGCAGCGAACTTTTGGAACAGTACGAGAATGGTGGAGATGAATTTCTTGGAAGAATTGTGACAGGTGATGAAACATGGCTCCATCATTTTTCACCAGAGACGAAGAGGCAATCAATGGAGTGGCATCATTCAAATTCACCCAAGGAAAAAAAATTCAAAACCACACCTGCTGGAAAAGTTATGGCTACGGTGTTTTTCGATTCCGAAGGACTCTTGCTTGTGGACATCATGCCAAGTGGAACCACCATAAATTCTTATGCGTATGTGACAACACTGAAGAAACTTCAAGTTCGACTGAGTCGTGTTCGACCACATCGGCAAAAGCAGGATGTTTTCCTGTTGCACGACAATGCACGGCCACGTGTTAGTCAAAAAACCATGCAACCATGGAAGCGATCACAAAACTCGGATGGAAAACACTGAAACACCCGCCTTACAGTCCTGACCTGGCTCCATGTGACTATCATCTCTTTGGGAAACTTCGTGGAACTAGGTTTGAAGATGATGAGCCCGCATCTCGTGGTCGTGCGGTAGCGTTCTCGCTTCCCACGCCCGGGTTCCCGGGTTCGATTCCCGGCGGGGTCAGGGATTTTCTCTGCCTCGTGATGGCTGGGTGTTGTGTGCTGTCCTTAGGTTAGTTAGGTTTAAGTAGTTCTAAGTTCTAGGGGACTTATAACCACAGCAGTTGAGTCCCATAGTGCTCAGAGCCATTTTTGAAGATGATGACTCCCTTACGCACGCAGCCAAACAGTGGCTCCAAGACGTTGGTCCAGAATTTTACCGTGCGGGTATACAGGCGCCGGTTCCAAGATGGCGTAAGGAACTTGAGAGGGATGGAAATTATGTGAAGAAATGAAAATATTGTTCCTAAAGGATGTTCTACACATTGTAAAACTTTCAAACATGTAGAACAAAAGATGGATTTAAAAAAAGTACTGTGCACCCTCGTATTATTTCAAGTACTTGACAGCTGTAGACTGTTGCGTCAAGATAATAAAAAAAAAAAAACATAGTGTGTGTGAATGTGTATACTGAGTCAGGTCGGTAACTTCCTTGACATACAAAATGTACGTACTGTGTTGTGTTCGCTTCAGATATACGTGTGCAGATATAGACTGAAGTAAAAGTACTGGACTGTGAACGTTGTTTCAAGATTTTACACCGACCACACAGGCACTCCATCTCAGTCCCATGTTTACTAAGACAGGCGTCCATGCGGTATACCATTTCTCGCCGAACTCTCCCAAGATGTGATGCGTGTTTGCTGATGGCTGTAGTTAACTTCTTCGTGGGGACCGAGACAACTCTCAGATAAGAATAAAGCCAAACGAATCCGTTTGTCTCTCCAGCACTTAATGCTTAATTTCTGCACGTACGCTAAAAGTTGAGAACTGGAAACTTTAGTCCTCGACGACTCTAGGACAACACGCACTGGGATAATTGTGGTACAGAAGTTGTATATAATGCGTTATCGAGCAACGTTCCAGGTATCGTTGTGGACACCCGGATCTTTCTATGCCGAAGTGGTGACTCCCGCCTTGTTTTGGTGAATCACCTAAAACTTGAACCATAAATGTTGCGGAAATCGGAGGTACTATTGATGTGCGATTTTCACAGGTTGGATTGGTAGTCAGGGACTCGTATTGTGAGCCAATAAATAGACTGTAACAATACTTAGGAAGTTTATTTTTGTGCAAACATGACAGATTTTTAAATGGAACAATGCCTATTGACATTAACAAAACAAAGTGGGATAAATTAGAATGTCACAGGTGTTAGTTGCAGGACTGTAGTGCTAACAGTACTAGCTCCTGACTACCGATCCATTCTGTCAGAACCGCACATCAGTAGCACTTTTCTATTTTCACGATATTTGCGGTTCAAGTTTTAGGTGGTTTATCCTGTATAAATACTTTTTATTCTCTTCCCTCCCTCCCCCATCACGATGCGTGCAATTAAGCAGTGCTCCAAGCACTGTCACCCCAAAGTGAAAAGTGTCACTCGTAGAAGAAATGCCTTTGGATTTAATTTGTTTTAAAAGGTACTTACCAACGGCGAAATGAGATCTCATAATCGGTCCCATAAGACAGAATGCTGACGAGACCATTACTATACTCTTCACATGCGTCCTCGTCCAGTTCGTAGCATGTCCTCGAGTTCACTTCCCAAAAATATTTGAAAAAGTGTTTTTCCGTAGGAACTAAGTTCATGTAACATGAAGAGAAAGATAAGGTTAAACAATAAAATCAAGTACTTCCCCAAATAAATAAATGTGCCAGTGTCTGACATGGTGTTAAAAATATAAGAGTTATCGTCAGTAGTATCCTTGGGGAACACCAGCAGTCGTCGATGAATCATGACGAATGGGAAACGACATGGAAGCTGTGCAAGACAGCCTCAGGCGGCGCCGATCTCGGCTTTCCTTCACGGCCTCTCACAATTTATCCGCTTCATCCCTTCCGCCTGTAAATATTTGGGCAGCACTAAGCGTTAGCCAGAATTCACCTCCTAATGGAACTGGATTGTTCACAATATGCGGCCCCAGAGATTTAGACTGCCCCTTCATTAGTTAGCGCGTTTCTCTTGTTTGCAGGTAGTTAAACCTGGGTCAGGGTTACTCTGTTCCAAAAATTGTCCCGCTTTATGTTATCGTAAGATTCTGATTGGGGGGGGGGGGGGGGGGGGGGGAGTGACAAGTTAACCTGAGAAATGCAAAGACAGATCTTACGTGCGATCATCTCGATCGAAACTTAATGCCTTTGAGTCGACCACGATGGACATTTTTGCCCAATACTATTGTGAGTGCCGGCCGTTGTGGCCGTGCGGTTCTAGGCGCTTCAGTCTGGAACCGCGTGACTGCTACGGTCGCACGTTCGAATCCTGCCTCGGGCATGGATGTGTGTACTGTCCTTAGGTTAGTTAGGTTTAAGTAGTTCTAGGGGACTGATGACCACAGATGTTAAGTCCCATAGTGCTCAGAGCCATTTGAACTATTGTGAGTGACTGCGCTGGTTACCTGCTCCGATCGCTTCTCGTCATTGAAAAGTCGGCACTTCGACGACGACGACTACGACGACGACGACGACGACGATGACGGCGACGACAACAACAGTACTACTTTGAATCCTAAGCACACAACTATTATCATCTATGTCATCATCCATACATCGAGATTTGAGTCACACGGTAGCCCATTACGTGACTGTGTTATGAAAAGAATATCGAGGATCAGGTGAAAGGTAATACATTATAGAAAGACAATTTTAATAGACAGTTTTAATTAAATCTGGTTCAGATGGTTCAAATGGCTCTGAGCACTATGAGACTTAACATCTGAGGTCATCAGTCCCCTAGAACTTAGAACTACTTAAACCTAACTAACCTAAGGACACCACACACATCCATGCCGAGGAAGGATTCGAACCTGCGACGGTAGCAGTCGCGCGGTTCCGGACTAAAGTGCCTAGAACCGCTTTGCCACCGCGGCCGGCAATTAAATCTGGTATTGCGTGTGGAAGGATATACAGGGTGTATCAAAAAGAATCATCCGATTTTTAAAAAAATGGTAATTATTATGTTACTTGAGGTATGTGCGTGAACAACGTACTGTTGGAAAGAGCAAACTCTCGAGTTCTACATGGTTCCCGCTAGGTAGCAATAGTGTGCGCCCACTTCAGTTCTAGTAAGAAGGGTTTTGTGTTCTACGTTTTGCGCACTGCAGGTCACTAATAAATGTTCAGCGTGACTTTCGTATTAGGTATTGTGTGGATCTTCCAACAGCACAGAGCATTAGACGACGGTATGATCAGTTCCGAGAATCAGATTATTTGTGTAAAGGCAAATCGCCGGGCCGTCCCCGAGTGTCTGACACAGATGTCTAACGCATCCTCCATAGTTTCACAAGCGGTCGTCAGAAATCCTTTCGCTGTGCAGCTCGACAGCTAAACATGCCTCCTATGTCCATCTGACGTGTGTTGCGTCGACGTTTACACGTAAAACCATGCAAAATTCAGCTAGTACAAGCTCTTCGTGGAGGTGACAAACAACAACGTGTGGGGTTTTGTAATTTCGTTCTTGGTAAGATGGTGTTTAGTGACGACGCAACATTCCATTTAAATGGAAATGTGAACCGTCATAATGTGAGAATATGGGGCACGGAACAACCACATGAAGTTGTACAACATGAGAGGCACTCTCCACAATTTAATGTGTTTTGTGCGGTTTCACGGGAAAAGACGTACAGTCCATTTGTATTTGCCGAGAGCACTGTTACAGGAAGCACATCTCTATACGCTTGAGAACTTTCTTTTCCCAGAGTTGGAGACTGATTCGAACGACTTCATTTGCGGACTGACTGTATGTGTTTATCTCTTGTGGAGGTTTACAAAAGACGTTGTTTATGTGCCTCCGTCACGTACAACAATGAATGAACTGAGATATCGCGTAACAGCAGCCGTGGAAGCTGTAACTCAAGATATGCTCGCTGCAGTGTGGAAAAAATTTGAATACAGCATTGGCATATGCCGTGCATCTCAAGGGGGGAATATTGAACACCTATAAAAAGGCATGAAAAAAAACTTTGAGTTTCCCGTTCATTAGAGAACAACATTCATTGTATATGTTTATTAGTTTCAGAAATATAGATGTGCCAAATTGGATGATTGTTTTTGATACACACTGTACTTTCAGACATCGTATAATATACTGGAATCGGATCTAGGTTCCCGGCAATTCTTATTTACTTTCACTTAGAGCTTAGAGGATATGTTTTGCAGTGGTAGGACAGCCCAAATTCTCGTGCAGCTACCGCAGTTAACTTCCACAAATACAGCCACGGTTAGTGTGAGCAGCCAACACTCTCAGAATGAATTTTCACTCTTTGGCGGAGTGTGCGCTGATTTGGAACCTGCCCTTTGCCTTTCGTGGACTAATGCTGCAACTAGTGTTAGACCTGTAAGGTATGCAGAGGAACTTTTCTGAAATGTGGACGTTAGAAGAAGATGTACTGATGAAAGTGAAGCAATCAGGGCGGGTCGTGAGTCGTGCTTGGATAGCTCAGTCGACAGAGAACTTCCCCGCGAAAGGCAGAGGTCCGATGTTAGACGCCCAGTTAGTCAGACACTTTTAATTTACCAGAAAGGCCAACACTTCTTCGTAATTACTTGAAACGGTTTCAGTGAGATTATTAATGAGCTCTTTGGGACTTTCTACAATTCATCTCGACGAGCGCTCTTCTTATCTGTAATAGACGCAGATGGCACGGTTGTAAATGCAGTACACCTTCCAAGCGAATGCCAGACGTATTGAATAGACTGACGCAGGTTCGAATCCTGCCTCGGGCATGGATGTGTGTGATGTCCTTAGGTTAGTTAGGTTTAAGTAGTTCTAAGTTCTAGAGGACTGATGACCTAAGATGTTAAGTCCCATAGTGCTCAGAGCCATTTGAACCATATTGAATAGACTACTGTTCCTGGGACCGAGCTGACCACACCTTTAGAGTGGTCCACTCACATTATTGCCCACCAACTGATTCCTCTGGGGATCAGTATAGTTCGCTGTAAAAACGAAAGAATTGAAAAAGCAAACATTTCAGGAGGACAGGGGGTATCGTTCATGTGTCTCGGCACTGGCAGTCCTCGACATCTCGCAGCTAGCAATGTGACCCGACCATGCTCATTTACTACTTTGTTAGAAATATTTAATTTTCATTTTATAGGTACACGATTACTTATGGTATGAAGTCACGGTTGATCCAAATAAAACGAAAGCTTAACTTCTGCCGTCTGTCAAAATGTTTACAACTAGGCAACTTTATTCCATATTGTCAGCTGGCCGTTAAACTTCATGTTGCTGTCTATAACTATATGACTACATTTGTACTCTGTAAGCAACCTTTCAATAAGTGGCGGGGGCGGGTACTATCACTTCCCCACTTTCCTGTTCCCTGTCGCGAATGGTGCGTAGCCATAATGTGAGCTCGACTCTCTCTCTCTCTCTCTCTCTCTCTCTCTCTCTCTCTCTCTCTCTTCTGTCTGTCTCTTTGGATGTATGCCAGTATCTGTCCTCCCATACAGTCTTTACCCCTCTACAATTCCCCCCAGTACCTGACGTTTTAACAGGTGTGCTACCGTGCCCTCCTTTCTTCTTCTGATGTTTTCCGTGTGTTCCTTTCCTGACGATCGTATAGAGAACCACCTCGTTACTTATCAGTCCACCTAATTTTAAACCTTCTTCTGCAGCACCCCGTCTCAAACGCACCGATTCTTGTCTGCTCCCGTTTTCTCACAGTTCATAATTCATTACCATACAATGCTGTTCTCCAAAAGTACACACTCTGAAATTTTTGTCTCAGATTAAGGTTTATGTTTGATACGAGTAGACCTCTATTGGCCAGGCATGTAGTAGTCTGATTTTTTGTCTTCCCTTCGTCCGCCATGGGTTATTTTGCTTCCAAGATAGCAGAATTTATCACCTTCGTCTACATTGTGATTGCCGATTTTGATGTTAAGTTTTCGTTATTTTCATTTTCCTACTTTTCATTAGTTTTGTCTTTTTCCGATTTAAGCTCAAAACTTGTTTTGTATTGATTATACTGTTCATTCCATTGAACGGATGTTGTAAGTCTTCTTCACTGTCACTAAGCATAGCCGCGTCGTCAGCGAATCCTGTCATTGATATCCTTTCTGCTTAATCCCGCTCTTGAACCATTCTTTTATTTCCGTCATTGCTTCATCGATACATAGACTGAACAGCTAAGAGCAAAATACTACGTTGTTGTCTTACGCCCTTCGTAATCCGAGCACTTCGTTGTGGGTCTTTCATTCTTACTGTTCACTCTTTGTCCATGTATAAATTGTGTATTATGAGACTTGACATATGCCTTACTCCCATTTTTCTCAGACTTTCGAACATCTCACTTCGTTGTACATTGTTGAACGCTTTTTCCAAGTCGACAAATAGTACGATCATGTCTTGATTTTTGTTGATTCCAGCTTCCATTTCATGCGCACCGTCAGGACCACCTCTCTTGTGTTATTAGCTTTCCTGAAGCCGAACTGATCGTCATCAATTTTCTTTTTCGTTTTTGTGTACATTACTCTTGTCAGCAACTTACATGCATGAGCTGTTAAGCTGACTGCGCGATAGTTCTCACACTTTTCTGAACTTGTGTGTGTGGATCATACTTTTGCGAAAGTCTGATGGTATTTCGCTTTTCTAATAGGTTCACAATAATGTTACTTGCATGACGTTTTCACGAGAAATGCGTAGGAGGTAGCAATATCGTGGCTGGATATTCCTGGAAAGTACGGTCACAGAATTTCAACAGTAATCATAGCGTGACGATGCACAACGCCTCTCTTCTACCATTCGCCATTTGAGTTGAATGACTATCTCCGTGACGCTTTCGCGCTTGCTGAATAACCCGTGGCGAACTTACTGCTCTTCTGTGGATGTTGTCTATTTCATCCATCAATCATCTTGATAAGGATCCCAAACTAAGGAGTAATATCCCAGTGTCGGTCGAACGATGGTTTTGTAAGCTACGTTGTTCATGGATAGACTACACTTCCTGACAGTTCTTCCAATGACTCTCAGTCTGGCATCTACCATCTCTACCATTAGTTTCATGTGGCCGTTCCGCTTTAAACCGTCCCTTACGCGTAGTGCTAGATATTTAACGGCTGTGACGTCAGTGTCTGCCAGGGAATCGTATAGAAAAATGACGAATCTTCCCGCCTGTTTATGCGCGATACGTGGCGTTAGGTTATTTAGAGGGTCAAATACCGGCTGTCAACACCAAGCGTCGATCACCTGCTGGTCTCCTGCATTTCGCTACAGTTTTCTAGCGTTGCGACTTCTCTGTATACAACAGCATCACCCACTAAGAACCTTATGAGGCCTGTTTAGATGGGTGGAAGCACCTACGCGTTTAAGTAGGTCGTTTCTAATATTGCTTTTTTACCGTAGGACATCACCATCGCTATAATGTTTCACCACAAGGGGAATAAAGAGCGAAAAATCTATGTAGACTCCAAGAGATGTGCTTCTTGACGTGAACAGCCGATTGGAGATGAATCTGTCGGTTCGACAGCGGTTCCGGAGATATTTATGTAAATAAATAGCATTATCAGTAGTGGCTGGTGCTATCTTGTGATTTGAAACAATCAAACTATAACTTGTAGGAACCTTTTCTTCCGCTTAGAACTGCGTTGCAGGTGCGTGCATTTCCGTCATTTAATAAGTAACAGAGCCTTTACAGTGATATCGGCCCGCAGGGCGTCTGATGTAACATTGCGGTATATTCAGTAACGTATCTACTGAACTCGTGATTCCGTAGCGCAGGGAAGTTGCTTACTATTCCTCAGAAAGTTCGTCTACATTGTGATGCTGATCTTTTAATGTCTACTGCTACTGCTGCTGATGTAACGACTAGATATTTATGAACACTTAATCTGCTTTGTGGCATACTCTGCAACATTCGTCCATATTTAATTGACATATTGTTTGGTACTACCGTGTGGTGGCGTACACTTACGAGAAAGCCTTGTTTTATAAATACATGATTACTCTGCAGTTGACAGAGGCTTAATAGAACCACTGTTGAACTCTGTCTTGGCTGTTCCTCTCTCGAATAGCATCTGAGAAAAATGAAACCTAAATCTTTTTACTTTGGTCATATCTCGCTATAAAGGTGGGAGTCAACAAAATATTTTGCCATTCGGTGAAGGTAGTTGTTGATTGAACTTTCGTGAAAAGATATCGCCGCAGCGAGAAACCGCTTGTTTTAATGACTGCCACCCCAACACATCTTTCATATCTATGACGCTCTATACCCTATTTCGCAGTAATAAAAAAACGAGCTGCCATTTTTGAATTTTGGTTGATGTCCTGCGTCACGTAAGGATACCATACCGCACAGTAATCTCCAGCAAGGGACACAGAAGGGTAATATTGGTCTTCAGTAGGTTATTTGTCCAATTTATCGGAGTTCTGTGGAATTCCGGTTTTTAGGGGTACCCTTATGTATTCACGAAAGTACGAGGGCTATTCGGAAGGTAAGGTCCCATATGTCACTATATGGAAACGACAGTGAAAATTCGATGAAGCTTTGCACAGATGTGTTGGGCAGTACCACTAGTTGTCCCTGTCTATCGCCTCACGTCGCTCTTTTCAGTTCTGACCTCACAGTAAGCATCTAAAGAAGCTTAGAACAGTTGTGGCTCCCGCCGAGTATGGGTGCCCATTGCGAGGTTTAGCCTGATTTCATGAAACCCCGCATAACATATGTCATGGGTTTCCTTCTTAATGACAATCCTCAGCCGCACACTGCAAGGGCAAGGAGGATCACCCTGCATCGTTTTCGATGGGAACTGTTTGATCATCCACCATGCTGCCCAGATTTGGCTCCCTCTGATGTTCATCTGTGTTCACGTAAACCGCTGGCTATGAAGACAAAATTTTGGCTTAGACAACGAAATCCAGACCGACGTAGAGAAATGACGGAAAGAACAGTTGCCTTACTTCTATGACGAGGGTATTGGGAAACTGATGTAATGCTACCACAGATGTCTAATTCGGAGCGGCGACTATGTAGAGAGGCATCTGGGACATTACCAAACTGCTACAAATAAAATATTTTTGATTTTCTCTGTGGTTTCCATTTCGTGACCGATGGGACCTTCTTTTCGCATGGCCCTCTTACATTAGGTTTAAGAATTTCACTTACTTTTCTGTATACTCCTTTTTTCTCATTTCTGGTAATGCAGTACTTCCTGTCAAGAATCAACAATGTCAAACTCAACAGTTTGTTAAGACTGTGATTAAAAGTGGTTAACTTGCAAATACTGTTCTTCAGTGCATGTCAAACGCACTGTCGGCTATATTTATTGCCACAAATGCCAATGATTGTTAGGGATAGCTGTGTTTAATGGAGACAGACGAACAGCTATGAATGAATTTCCTTGCAGTAGATCTATTGTGGTGAGACGCGAGCTTTTGAATGTTGCATGCAAGGCGCGTCTAGTTGCCACAGCAGCATAGTCTGTGCATACACGGTCCTCGCTTCAGGCAGTCACTGTAATTGGTGCGCGCTGTTGCTCCCCTAATAGAGATCAATTAGTGCACGATCGATTCAGTGGCCCCAAGCTTCGTCACCTGTCTGACACACGGTCCCACCTGCCACGGGGGATCTTGCCGTCCTCTAACGCCAGAGAATGCCCATCTCTGTGAACATATCTGTGACGTGGAGGCGTCCGCCTCGGTCTCTGTGTGCCTGCCGTGACATTAACGTAGTGTGATACCACAGTCATACTCCTCGAGTGAATAGCCGCAATTGTTAACACACTGGATTGGTAGTCAAGTGGAAGGAGCGGGATTTTCATCCCCGTCCAACCAGACGAAACCACTTTCGACCGGCCATAACTGTAGGTTCTTTGATTCCTCTAGCAGTAGGTGCATCAATGTAGAACACATGAAATGTTAGTTCACTTTATTACCTAAATGAATGAAAGATTTACTTAACTTTGACAAAGTTCTTTGCCACTGGATAATTTACAACTGTCTCTTGCAGTGCAAAATGCAACATTTACGAGTTCGTCAGAAACTTCAACTATCACTGTCCTACATGATTATGTTGACTGCTGTCTGCTGAGGTCTCGAGTTGGGTTGAGCTCTTTCATGCTTGACACTGTATTGACCTCAGGGTCGTGTTATGCTGGGAGGGAGATGTGGTCTGGAAGCAGCAGTGTTGTCCATTGTATGTTGCGGATTGTAGCGAGCCCTCGGTAGCGTCTGTGGTATCGATTCACATTGCTGACTTTGCTGTAGCGCTACGATCTCTGGACGATACCACAGCTCGCAATTACATGTTTTCTGTGGAACCCGAATGACTTCAAATTAAACCGGAATGAGATTTTCACTCTGCAGCGGAGTGTGCGCTGATATGAAACTTCCTGGCAGATTACAACTGTGTGCCGGACCGAGACTCGAACTCAGCACCTTTGCAAAGGTCCCGAGTTCGAGTCTCGGTCCGGCACACAGTTGTAATCGGCCAGGAAGTTTCGACTTCAAATTAATTTCGGAAGATACCTTCAAGACTACTGATTCCTTCTCTAATCTTTGTCCAGTCCGAACATTTGCAGTTTCTCTAATGACATCATTATTCTCTAGTTAATTTTTTTCCTTCATGGTTTCATCAGAACACTGGTCTCGATTATACTACACTGAAGATCCAAAGAAACTGGTACACTTGCCTAATCTCGTGTTGGGCCCCCGCGAGCACGCAGAAGTGCTGCAACACGATGTAGTGTGGACTCGACTAATGTCTGAAGTGATGGAGGGAACTGACACCATGAATTCTACAAAGCTGTCCATAAATCCTTATTAACAGGTATCCCGGATATGCCTAAAAATAATCAAGTCTGGGGAGTTTGGTGGTCAGCGGAAGTGTTTAAACTCGAAAGAGTGTTCTTGGAGCCATTCTGTAGCAATTCCGGACGTGTGGAGCATCGCATTGCCCTGCTGGAATTGCCCAAGTCCGTCGGAATGCACAATGTACATGAATGGATACATGTGATCAGACAGGATGCTTACGTACGTGTCACCTGTCATGGTCGTATCTAGACGTATCAGGGGCCCATATCACTCCAACTGCAGACGTCCTACACCATCACAGAGCCTCCACCAGCTTGAACCGTCCTCTGTTGACATGTAGGGTCCATGGATCCATGGATTCAGCAGGTTGTCTCCACACCGGTACACGTCCATCCGCTCGATACAATTTGAAACGAGACTCGTCCGACCAGGCGACATGTTTCCAGTCATCAACAGTCCAGTGTCGGTGTTGATGGGTCCAGGCTAGGCGTAAAGCTTTATGCCGTGCATCACAAATGGTACACGAGGGGCCTTCGGCTCCGAAAGCTCATATCGATGATGTTCCGTTGAATGGTTCGCACGCTGACACTCGTTGATGGTCCAGCATTGAAATCTGCAGCAGTTTGCTGAAGGATTGCACTTCTGTCACTTTGAACGATTCTCTTCACTCGTAGTTGGTTCCGTTCTTGCAGGATCTATTTTCAGGCCGCAGCGATGTCGGTGATTTGATGCTTTACTAGATTGCTGATATTCACGGTACACTCGTGAAATGGTCGTACGGGAAAATCCCCTCTTCATCGCGACCTCGGAGATGCTGTGCCTCATCGCTCGGCGGCGATTTTAATACCAGAACCAAACTCAGTTCAATCTTGGTAACCTGCCAGTGTAGCAGCAGTAACCGATCTAACAGCTGCGCCAGACGCATTTTCTCTCATATAGGCGTTGCCAACCGCAGCGCCGTATTTTGCCTGTTTACGTATATTTGTATTTGAATACGCATGCCTGTACCTGTTTCTTTGGCGCTTCGGTATCTTTGGTCACTCTGCTTCCAACAGAAAAACTATGTTTTTATTGAATTTATCATAATAACAAAAGGAAAATTTTACATGTCGAATACACAGATCCTCGTAAACGTTTTTATAGTGCGTGCTTAATTACCTTTTGTTTGCTATTTCCCGCCAACGGCCATACCGCGGTGGTAACACTGGTTCCCGTCAGATAACTGAAGTTAAGCACTGTCGGTCTGGGAAAGCACTTTGAATGGGTGACCGTCCGGTCTGCCGAGCGCTGTTGGCAAGCGGTCTGCACTCAGCCCTCGGGAGGCAAACTGAGGAGCTACTTGACAGAAGTAGCGGCTCCTGCCACGAAAACTGACAACGGCCAGGAGAGCGGGGTGGTGACCACATGCCCCTCCGCATCTGCATCGAGTGAAGCCCGTGGGCTGAGAGGATGACACGACGGCCGGTCGGTACCGTTGGTCCTTCCAAGGCCTGTAAGGACGGAGAGACAGTTGCTGTTTCTCATCATTTAAGTTATAAAAGTTATAAGGAGCGACATTCCGACTCAAGCGAAATGTGACAGTTATATATTGCCAAGGCAGGGGGTGGTACCTCCGATGACGCAGAGTAGTAGTCTAGTTAACGTCTTTGTAGGAATAGACAGAGAACTGTTGGAACTAGAGACCACCGCAGACAGTCTGTTGAGCACTATTCAGTTTTTGCGGCCATGAGTGTCACCAGCGGTGCTTGGAGTTGAACTGTACCCTAGCGCTGTGTTTCTAGGAAAAAAGACAAATACTATCTATATCAATCACGTAGTGTTTAGTACTCAATAATAAAATGAGATGGCGTAGAGAATGACGTTCAAGCAGTTCTGCAACACATCGAATGATCAGCGGAAAGTGCCATGTTGTCAACAGTAGTATCGATCGGTAGGAAGATTTTAACGTACCGTCGACGACGAAGTCATTAGAGAATGTGCACAAGCTCGGGTGGGAGAGGATGAGAAATGGGGTCGGCCGTGTTCTTTTTCAAACGAACCATTCCCACGTTTGCATTAATCGCTGTAGAGAACGCACGGCAAACGTAAATTTGGATGACCGGACGGGAATTTGATCCGCGCTCTCCGAATTCGAGTGCCGTACCTCACAACTGCGCCATTTCGCTCGGTAGCAGAATTTAGCCTGATACTTAGACCATCATTAAGAGATCCTGGCGCAGGTTCTGCGAAGTTTTGTTAGTAACTTTGATCATTGCTGTTCATGATGTAGCTGGATGAGCCATCCTCATATGTCTCCTCCCTGCCTCCCTCAACAAACACACACACACACACACACACACACACACACACACACACACACACACACACACAACCCATTTAGGGTTTGTAAGGACTCGTCGACCCAAGACCTCCATGCTGAAGAAACTTCTGCCTCCTGGATACCGACGTCGACAGTAGTTGCAGAGTCATTTAGTAAGCGAGAAGCCGTCACGGAGGTGCTCAGCTCACTCCAGTGGCAGGCGCCGTCCTGTCTGAGAGGCCGTCCTACACCACAGTGTGGTCAACCGTTAACAATCGGATGTGTATATTGTTTCCTCCTGCACACAGCTTGAGAAATGACCATGAAGGTAAAATTGGAGAGACTGACTCACCGAAAACGTTCTTCCAGCGTACCATTAGCGACTGGAACAGGAAAAGGGGGGAGGGGGACAGTGGTAGTGGTAGACAAAGCAACCTCCGCCATACACCGTAAGGTGTCTTACGGAATATAGGTGCAGATTTATAAGAGCAAATAATCGCGGCCGGGAAATGAGATGTTACAACTCTAACTTGAGGTGACAGATCATTGTGAATGTTCTTCACTTGATTCGATCGAGTTCTCGTTAAGTGTAACTGTTCTTATGCCAGATTTTAACTGGAGTCTTTCTGTAGTGCTCTCTTCTGCACATCTTCCTTCATTTCGTAACCTCCTCCTTCCTAATCGTCCTACTGGATTGCGATATAATTGACCGTGATCGCGTATGCCTAGTGAAATTTTACAGCGAGTAAAGAAAGCTATCGTTACCGAAGGAAAATAATACGGGTTAGCAGAAGGCAGAATCTATTCTAAATACTGATAATAATCTGGAAATGGGTAGAATATAGTGGAATCGGTCACGAACCACACAAGTTGGGGAGGGGGGGAGGGGGTAGAGGAATACTTTAATAAAAAAATTTTGATTAGCAAAAAACGGATAATTAGATGTTCGCCAGCCCAGTAGGGCAACGTATATCCAAAATATTAAGAAAGGTAATAGCAAAGAAAATTAACGAAATAATCACTGCCTTGGCAACAGAAGGTTGTAACCGTTTTCCACAACACAACAGTTCACGAGAAAATAAATGAGTCGGGAAACGCTGATTTTACAGTATAAATACTAAAATATATAAATACTAATATATAAGTACTAAATTTTGAAAGTAAAGTTAAATGAAGTTGTTGGGTAAATAAATGACTGTAACTGAAACTTTATTTCCTAAAAAATCACTTTCAGTAACATCGGCATAACGTAATGTAAAATCTGGAAAAAGGCAAGCAATTTATTTCTGATTATTGAACGACTGAATTAAGTTTAAGCAAATGAGCAACTGATTTACTTAACATAACAATGAGGTACGCACCAAGCAAGCAGAAGTCACTCGTTAAGCTAAATACAGAATAAATGGATACTGTGCACCCTTAACTTGTGCTGTAGCTTTAGTTAATAGTTTTGCCGGTGAAATTTTACCTTACTTTAAATGAGTTAATACTCAAAACTGCAAATTGGTTAAGCCTCTTTTGTGGAGTACAGTGAAATGCAACGATGAACAGTTACTGAGGCAGGAAAATTTAGACTGAAAGTGCTCATTAGCAAACAAACAAAACTGTTAGTAAACAGTTAATCAATTTTCATATTTTTATGACACTTGATGATTGCATGGAAAGGAAAGGGACCCTGCTTGGTAATAATATCTGAGGGAAATGACAACACAGGTGCCCTACCAGGCTATTTTTTAATAAAGCTAAACTTCGCGAAAGAAATGCCTCTGGGTTATGCCTGTACAATAAGTTATTAGTTTAAGAGTCTTACGGTGTTGTAGCTTTTCGGACAACGAAGAATGCAGCCGACGGCAATGCTGAGCTGCCATCGTTGCCGCTGCTGGTTGAGAACCACGTGTCGTCTCCAGAGCCACGGATAATTATGGGACAGGGAATAGTTATAACTGCAGCTTGCTCCGCCTGTTCACTCTCAGTATTGGCGAGTTAACGAAGGTGCGCCTACGCTGGTGCGGTCATAGCTGCACATCGCGTCTGCGGGAGCGCCCAACAAACACTTCCGTACTCTCATAATTCAAGCTGCTCGGCTTCCTCTGCTCGCAGCGTGACAGGGATTCTACATACGCGAAGACGAGCAACGGCACAGCTAGTGCCATTTGTTCTTTGTATCGATACATTAAAATAAAGTTCCCTTGGCTATTTATAATTTTTGCATATTAATTACAATCAGCTATATACCGGGTGATCAAAAAGTCAGTATAAATTTGAAAACTGAATTAATCGGGGAATAATGTAGACAGAGAGGTACAAATTGACACACATGCTTGGAATGACATGGGGTTTTATTAGAACAAAAAAAAAAAAAAAATACCAAAGTTCAAAAAATGTCCGACAGATGGCGCTTCATCTGATCAGAATAGCATTAATTAGCATAACAAAATAAGACAAAGCAAAGATGATGTTCTTTACAGGAACTGCTCAATATGTCCGCCATCATGCCTCAACAATAGCTGTAGTCGAGGAATAATGTTGTGAACAGCACTGTAAAGCATGTCCGGAGTTATGGTGAGGCATTGGCGTCGGATGTTGTCTTTCAGTATTCCTAGAGATGTCGGTCGATGACGATACACTTGCGACTTCAGGTAACTCCAAAGCCAATAATCGCACGGACTGAGGTCTGGGGACCTGGGAGGCCAAGAATCACGAAAGTGGCGGCTGATCACACGATCATCACGAAACGACGCGCGCAAGAGATCTTTCACGTGTATAGCAATAAGGGGTGGAGCGCCATTCTGCATAAACATCGTACGTTCCAGCAGGTGTTTATCAGCCAGGCTGGGGATGATGCGATTCTGTAACATATCAGCGTACCTCTCACCCGTCACGGTAGCAATTACAAAACCAGAATCACGCATTTCCTCGAAGAAAAAAGGCCCGATAACGGTAGATGTGGTAAATCCAACCCATACCGTGACTTTCTCGACGTGCAATGGAGTTTCCACGACAGTTCTAGGATTTTCGGTAGCCCAAATTGTGCAGTTGTGGGCATTGACAGACCCTCGGAGCGTGAAATGAGCTTCGTCAGTCCACAACACGTTACTCAACCAATCGTCATCTTCCGCCATCTTTTGAAACGCCCACACCGCAAATGCTATCCGCTTCACTAAATCGCCAGGTAACTTTTCATGATGCCGATGGATTTTGTACGGATAGCATCGTAGGGTACGCCGAAGTGCCAACCAAACAGTAGTGTATGGAATGCCGGTGCGACGTGCGACTGCACGAGCGCTGACTTCCCCGTGCATAGACGAACCCGCTACATTCTCCATTTCTTCCTGAACTGTCTCAGCAGCATTACGCCTTGTGCTCGGTCGGCCACTACGGGGTCTATCGTCTAAACAACCCGTGGCTTCGAACTTCGAAATCATTCTCGCCACAGCTGCATTTGTCAACGGATCTTTACCCGTTCGAATCCCCTTCGTATGGCGATAGGATCGTAACGCTGAACTAGCACATTCCCCATTCTGATAATACAGCTTCACTAAAAGCGCCTTTTCAGGTAACGTCAACATGCTGCGACTGCTGGCGCATGTGATTCTCTCTCTCATTGCAGCTCCTTTTATACACGATTGTGATGCGCAGTCACTGACGTTTTGCTGTCCAGCGCCATCTGTCGGACATTTTGTGAACTTTGTTTTTTTATTTGGTTCTAATAAAACCCCATGTCATCCCAAGGATGTGTGTCAATTCTTACTTCTCTATCTACACTATTCTGTGGTTTAATAAGTTTTCAGATTTTACTGACTTTTTGATCACCTGGTACATTCAGAAATAAATACACTATTTCATCGATTACTTATTAAATATAGTTTCTGTAATATAGCTTACTGCTTCAGAATCGTATGTACAGTACAAGTTATCAACTGTTGATAAACGGCGAAAATTTTGAATGGTGCAGAAGGTATTTTATCTGCATTTTCTGCGCTACAATCTGTTTATATGTTCGTCCTCATCTAACATCATCCGTCATTCCAATTCCTTGGCTAAATCTTCCTCCCATAAGTCCCACTTTCCCTTTTATAATTCTTTGTTACAGACGATTCCTATGTGATGTATGTCCCAGGCAAGACCTTTTCCCCTATTTCTGATCACTTCCAATAATCTCTCTTCTCCTATTTTCTTCATTACTACTTCATTCGTAAGACTGTCATTCCATTTTACCTTCAGCATTCTTGTCCATAGCCACGTTTTAAAACTTTCGAAATATCTGCCTTTTTTTTCCTTATTAACTGACTTTGATTCACTTAGGTACAACACTACGCAGACATAACATGTAGCAAATATTTTCCCAGTCGTGAGTAGGCGCAATATCTGACAGCTCAGTCATAGTCGCATGTCGTCGTAGAAGTTAGTGGAGCCGTTGTAAATGAGCAAGTAAACAGTGGCAAGTGAGGCCGTGGTGCACGGGCTACCGGCGCCGTTTCCTGCACGTCCCCCTGGTGGCGCGCCACGGCCTGGCCACGGTTCGCCCCGCTGGGTGCGGCAGAGCGCTGCGGCAGCGCGGCCTGAGCTGGCTGCTGCGGCCGTGCCAGCTGGCGACCCACCGGGCGGTTCCTCCCCCCGTCTCGCCGCTGCTCTCACCCCAATTGCAGGTCGCCGGAATTCTCGTTTTAGCAAGATTGCCTCATAAAACGCCGAAGAGCTGCGTATAATTTCGTCGCATTTTATCATCACCGTAGGTTTCAGATCACGTCGGCGTGGAGTAGGAAAGTCACTTCGTTAAAAGCGTTGATAGCGGATTGGCACACTACTTTTAAGGTACCACGCTATAATCTCCACAGTAGTTACTCACAGGAATTTAAAAAAAAAAAAAAAAAATTCCCTGGTGAGCAAAAGGGAAAACGTCATGACTCTAGAGAAAGCTTGTCGAAAGTACTTCATAGAAAAGGGGAAAAAAACAGCGTTTACGTAGTATACAAGGTAGAAGCAGTAAGAGAACAGGTGTGAAAGAATGTGGCGAAAGATAAGAAATGTCATCAAAAGACAAAATAATTTTGTGAAATAGAAAAGCAGTGATCAGAGGGAATGGAAATTGTCACTTCGTCGATTCTCCCTAGTCGACCAAAAGGGAGGGGATGGTGTTTGGTTGGTGGGGCACTCAGCTGCGCCGATATCAGCGCCCGTACAAATTCCCAACCTTTCCTCAGTCCAATCTCGCCACATGCATGAATGATGATGAAATGATGAGGACGACACACACACCCAGTCATCTCGAGGCAGGTGAAAATCCCTTACCCCGCCGGGAATCGAACCCGGGACTCCGTGCTCGGGAAGCGAGAACGCGACCGAGAGACCACGAGCTGCGGACAAAAAAAAAAAAAAAGGGAAGGGAGTGGTGACGATGAGCGACGAGAGGAAGTTACGTAATTAAATGTTTACATTAATGCGTTGTTCAAATGGTTCAAATGGCTCTGAGCACTATGGGACTCAACTTACGAGGTCATTAGTCCCCTAGAACTTAG
The DNA here is from genome assembly GCF_023864345.2 of Schistocerca serialis cubense. Classification (NCBI taxonomy): domain Eukaryota; kingdom Metazoa; phylum Arthropoda; class Insecta; order Orthoptera; family Acrididae; genus Schistocerca; species Schistocerca serialis. Next base: position 715,725,073 of record NC_064638.1, read on the forward strand.
AACTAATTAAACCTAACTAACCTAAGGACATCACAAACATCCATGCCCGAGTCAGGATTCGAACCTGCGACCGTAGCGGTCTTGCGGTTCCAGACTGCAGCGCCTTTAACCGCACGGCCACTTCGGCAGGCATTAATGCGTTGTATTACGTCCGAAAGAACAGACACCACGCGGAATCCACATCTGTGGTACATACTATGGAAACTGAAGGTGGTGGCGGAAAAAGTGATGGAAAGCGAAGAAAATATTTAAGTCAGCTGCGTAGGGTCATTATACGGAATCAGCGGCGGCGAGTGAAAATGTGTGCCGGACTGCGACTCGAACCAGGGACCTCCTGCTTACTAGACATTTGCGTTAACCACTGCGCCATCCGAACACAGTTCTTATTGCAAGTGCGTGAACTGTCTCAGCATCCTCGCCGGCCAACTCTCACTGCCACCCAGCGCCACCCAACCGCAGCCCCTGTGTGTGTCCTCCATGCTCGCTCTTTTCAGATTCCTGTAGGAGCATGGAGGACACAGACGGGGGCTGCGGTTGGGTGGCGCTGGGTGGCAGTGATAGTTGGCCGGGAGGCGTGCCGGGATAGTTCACTCAGTTGCAATAAGCACTGTGTTCGTATTCCGCAGTGGTTAACGTAACTGCCCAGTAAGCAGGAGGCCCAGGGTTAGAGTCCCGGTCGGACATATTGTTTTCACTCGTCGCTGCTGATTTCACATAAAGTCCCTATGCAGCTGACACCAATAGTTCCTTCCCTTCCCTTTCCTTTGATTTCCTCCACTCCAACTTCAATTTACATAATAATTAGTTTTTGTTTACTTGCAGGTACGTGTTTGCACCCCTAGTACACACAGAAAGAAATCCCATCGACACATCGCAGTAGCTCACTGCTAGACAAGTTATAACAAAGTGGACCGTTAATAAAGAGGAGATGGACTGCGCCCGCCATCTTGTTTTGGCTCCTCTAGCGGCATGCTATGGTACTTTGATTCGGGACTCTTAAAGTATACCAGGACATTAAGCATGTACGTGTAAGCAATCAAAAAACAAATTACGTAACATTATTTCCGCCGGCCGGGATGGCCGAGCGGTTCTAGGCGCTACAGTCTGGAAACGCGCGACCGCTACGGTCGCAGGTTCGAAAATGCCTCGGGCATGGATGCGTGTGATGTCTTTAGGTTAGTTAGGTTTATGTCGTTCAAAGTTCTTGGGGACTGATGACATCAGATGTTAAGTCCCATAGTGCTTAGAGCCATTTGAACCTCGACGTGATAATTAAAAGAACTTTTGACACCCGCTCGTATGTAGGAGAGATTGAGAAGAAAAAACAGGAAATTGATTCCAGGTATCCCATGTTTGGACGTCAACCATCGTTTCCTAGGCTGAAGTCGAGAAAGACCTTTGTTCGAAAGTCTCAAGCAATTACGTCACCACCTTTCTCTCGCCAAATAGAACTTCGGCGAAACAAGTCAACTGGAAATAATGGCCAAACCCTAAGCGAAACCCTGATTCGGGACCACCGTAAGACGTGGAAGACGCTGAACAGACTGCGAACTGGAGTGACGCAGTGCGAACGACACTAGAAGTAGTGTCGCCAAGTTACTTGCGATGCAACTTGCAAATGTGGAGAACTTAAAGATGCTGAACACCTCTTGTCCTGCCCGAAGTTGCGTGACGCCTGCACGCTGGAGGACCTGGTTCGAGTAAATGCTCCAGCAATCAAGGCTGCCGAATTCTGGGCTTCAACGTCAATTTAACATGCACAATGTTTTGTGTATGTATTGTAGATATGCTTTGAATTTGTAAATAACGTTACTGTACTATCCTGGGTACGATGATAATAATAATAATAATAATAATAATAATAACAACCACGTCGCTGTTAGCAGTAGGTGCTCACTTTTGTTGCCTTGCCCTCTTTGTCTCTTTCCCTTCTCTTGTTGCCCCGTTTCTGTTATCTTATGCCCACAGAATTCAGATCTTGTAATTGCACCTATATTGTTGGTTGCCACAAAATATCTGGCAACGCGTTTTGCCGGTTTCTCACAGCGCGGCCGAAATTAAACCACGCGTTCCATTCATACTCGTTGTGAATAACGCGATTATCTGCCGTGTCGACGAAACAACAGGGCCACCACAATAAATGGCTGGCCGATGTGCGGACTGTGGTCGCCAGCCGCAGGGAACAAAGCAGCCGCCAGTCGTGGGTCGGGCTGGTCTCCCCTCACCTGCTTGCGGTCGCTTTTGAGCCGCACTTACCTTGTAAGCCCCACGAGCAAAATTAAATCTATCAATTCGCGACTAATGTTATTTGCTCATATACTCCGTGACTCTCCGTAACAACTAGCGACTGAAATCCTGGCGCAGATTTATTAATACCAACAGCTGCCTTTGAAAAGGAAGTCACTTCCGACGAAGAGAAATAGGGAATGTGTCGGACATAATTGTATCCTACCCTCAGTGAACTAACACCTTGAGACAGGGTTAAATGAAGTACCCAGAAGTCTATAAACAGTTTTCTATGCGATGCAGGGAGATTTAAAGCTAACGTTCACATCTGGATTTTGGAAGGTTCGAGTCCTCCCTCGGGCATGGGTGTGTGTGTTTGTCCTTAGGATAATGTAGGTTAAATAGTGTGTAAGCTTAGTGACTGATAACCTTAGCAGTTAAGTCTCATAAGATTTCACACACATTTGAACATTTTTTTGGCTTTTGGGATGTGGTACTGCGTGTAGGAAGATCTCACATCTGTAATGCTCAGAGCATATGACGTAGTTCATTCTAAACAAATTGTTGTAACATCTTGATTATTACAGCTTAGTCACCTGTCGTGCTGGACAGCATCAACCAAATGTGTAAATGTGTTGCTAAGGCAAGACGGCCCCGGTTCGAATCAGCCCGGCGGATAACGACGAGGCCCTGTGTAGCTGCCATCCTGGACGTTGTTTTTTGGTAGTTTCCCACATCGCACTAGATGAATACTGGGCTCGTACCCACGTCCCACCTTGGATACACCCTACGCAAACTTTCTCAAAGTTGCACTCAGAATGTACTCTACAAGCGGACAGATTGGGGTGCATTGATTTCGTTCTGGGCAATGAGTTGGAGAATGATGACCTTAGATGTTAAGTCTCTTTAAACGCATAATGGGGACTGATGACCATCGATGTTAAGTCCCATGGTGCTCAGAGCCAAACGCTTAATCAGCAACGATTTATGTTCCTTGCATTTCTCCTAGACTGCTTTAACACTCCCGCCACCTAAAGTTGTTCAAGGCTTACTACGCTGCGCATCTCCAATTTTCAGGGACATCTTAGTTAATCATGGTTCCGGAAAACTTTGTAAACAGTAACGAAAGCTTGAATGTAGTCAATACTTGATATCCGGTACACAGAGAAAGTAGCGAGCAAGAAGGTACGGGACCAGCGCTAATAATGAAACTCGTGAATAAATAGTGTCATGTTGGTAAAATACCCACAGTGTGGTTGGAGCTCCTCTAAGACCGTGAGAAAGACGACTTTGCCATTCTGATACATATTGTGCTATACAAACGTCAATTTACTTGACTTAGGAAAATATGACTTCCGTCGTACTGAAAAGAGTTTCAAAAATTAAACCAGAGAGTAATTACGAAAGCAAAAGTGTCGAATTCCGAAGAAAATTTCATTTCATGAACATTTTATTGCGGCGGAGATACTACGATGGAATCGAAACGAACACAAGTACCATGGTCTCTATAGTGTTCCACATTTCGGTCTAAACTCGCGACTAGTTTCACGAAGCGTAAAATGTAATATTGAAAGATGGCAGAAGTTATATTTAGTAAGTAATTCAGACCTGGAGCTTTATGTTGTAGAAACTATGAAATTTCTGCGAACGCCAGCTTGCTTTCTCTCTGCAACTGAGCTATTTTACTATTATCAGCGTCTGTCAACATGTCCATTACTAGCGAGGTGTTTTCTTGGATAATTTTGACGTCAAACGTTTCACTTACTAAGTTGCCGCTGGCATTTGTTTCTTCGAAGTAAGAAAGATAAGATTAATCTTCTGTTAGCTTTACCAACTTACCATAATAGTACCGTGTTTCAGATCTTTGAACTTCAGAAATGGATTTCGTGCTTGGATTCCAGAGTGGAAGGTTATCCATGTGCTATTGTTAAAGATGCTATTGTTTAAGAGTGTTTCGCCACTTGTGCAGATGGGGTCTTCTAACCAACTACTACTTGGGTTGAATGTGCTCCATCAAAAAATCCCGTATTGTCAGAGAGACAGAGCGATGCAGTGGCCGAGAAACTTTACAGGGAACACCTACACACTTAGAAGTGAGACACTAGATAATAATGCATGAAGGATAAATGAAATTGATATGTCTCGCCATCTAAGATGGATGGTGTATGGAAGTGAAAGTCACGAAGGAGGGAGAAAGTTTTCAAAACGGAACATTAAAATTGAACATTCCTCTTCAGTAGAACAACTCCAAATTTATAAATGAATTGCACTTTTGGATGCACCGCAGCAGGCTGTTTTTAAAACGAGAATAAGTTGAAATGTGTTTAAGCATCGATTGAAATCCATTTTGGCTGCACTACACAACACCATCAGTTGTAGGAAATTTAACTTCAGATTTACTATGTTGTGGGAAAAACAGTTTAGATCGCTAAATAAAATGTATTCATTTGTTACGGCGTCTCGGCATCTGCCATCATCTGTCACTTGCAGTTACAATAAAAGGAACGGATTTTTTTTAACGGTTCGTGATGATCGCGGACCGGAAATTCGTTTTCTTCTATTAAATTCAGATATGCTAAGTACACCTTAGCTAACATGAAAAGCAGCAGTATCTTAAAGAGTACTTTCACGTTTGTCGTAAGTGTCGTGCACCAGAAAGATCTTGACTTTGAAACGTAAGGTACTAGGTAAATGTGTACCAAATAATTTCGGATTAGAATTATTTCAAACGTCTGAGGACACCGTTTAAGTAATTTGGCAACGAAAGACGCCAAGTTTACGGAGATGACACTTGGTTTGGATTCTAAGTGCATTAGCAAAACCGTATTAATAAATTTAATGATTACCAGCCAGTTGAAGCGAATGCGTAATATTGTTGTACAATATGGGATTTTTCTGTTTATGTGTGGTCTAATTCTTCTGTTTCTCCCGGTGTACTTCATGACGAAAGATTTCACGGGTGAACAGCCGAGTGTTAGTGTCCAACGGCCACAATATTTCGGCAAGCGCCGGCCGGAGTGGCCAAGCGGTTCTAGGCGCTACAGTCTGGAACCGCGCGACCGCTACTGTCGCAGGTTCGAATCCTGCCTCGGGAATGGGTGTGTGTACTGTCCTTATGTTAGTTAGGTTTATGTAGTTCTGAGTTCTAGGGGTTCAAAATGGTTCAAATGGCTCTGAGCACTATGGGACTTAACATCTGTGGTCATCAGTCCCCTAGAACTTAGAACTACTTAAACCTAACTAACCTAAGGACATCACACACATCCATGCCTGAGGCAGGATTTGAACCTGCGACCGTAGCGGTCACGCGGTTCCAGACTGAAGCGCCTAGAACCGCACGGCCACACCGGCCGGCTAATTTCTAGGGGACTAATAACCTCAGAAGTTAAGTCCCATAGTGCTCAGAGCCATTTGAACCATTTCGGCGACGACATTGCCATCATCCGGTGCGCTGACAAACTAACTGACCGCCGAGGCGCCGGCGCTTGACTTTTATCTCCCCCCCTTCACCAGGTGTTCCGAACGCGTTACGCGCCCAGGCGCGTAGCGTCCAGCATCCGTTCCCTTCGCGGTCCGCGCCCAGTGGCGCGTGCTGCCGGCGTCTTTTTAGTATCTCTGCCTCTTCTCGAAGTCAGTGCGTAGCGGGATGTATTCTTTCTCCTTCTACTTAGATTCAAAGCGGGTTCCCATGTCTTACTAAGGATGTAACCGCTATCTCGATTGATCAGCGTTTCCCGTACTCGAATCTCGATAGATTCTTTAATTATTGGACGTCTGTGTCAGAACCTTGGTCGGGTCGTAATTCATTCTGTGCAATTCCGAGAGGCAATGTTCAACAATTGCCGACTTGTTAGGCTGTTGCAGTCTGGTGTGCCGTTGATGTTCTTGGCAACTATCTTCGATAGTACGCACCGTTTAACGTATCTAAGTCATGCCACATTCACAGGATATCTGGTAGACTCTTAATTTCCGTAGTCCTAGATCGTCCTTGACACTACAAGCAGTGCTTGTGTGTTAATTGGTGGGCGGAAGACAATTTTCACTTGATGTTTTTGAAGAATTCGACCTATCTTTCACGATAAAGCGCCACAGTACGGAATAAATGCTACGCTCACATCCTCTGAGGACCCTCTTTTGTTTCCTCCGGTTCTACAGTCGGTGTAGGACATAGAGATCTCCGAATTTGCTTCTCTGTGTAGTCGTTTTTCCGGAAAACCGACCTCAGATGTTCAAGTTCTTGATTAAGGGTCTCATTGTCAGACAGGGTACGGACCCTGTGGATCAATGTTTTGAGGACGTCGTTCCTCTGCGCTGGGTAGTGGCAGCTATTTGCATGTAAGTAAAGGTCGGTGTGCGTCTTCTTACAGTACACACAGCTACCGAGGTACAAGAGTCCAAAGTGCTTCAGTATGATAGATTAAGGAGGAAAGCACTTCCAGCATCATGTTCCCACTCTGGATTTCAAAAGAATATCTCAAATTTTAGAAGCTCAATAAACACCTGCATATTTTTGAGTGAGTTGTTACTTCTTATCCTTAGACTTAGCATCGCATTCGGAATGTATTGCCAGCGATTAAAAAGCTGCTGTCTTTAGCCACCATGCAGTCAGAGTGTATCGCTAAGCGATCCAAGCATCACTTCCCTCACAACAGCTCAGGCTCTTCACCACTCTCACCGATCGCACCCTCTCACTAGCTCACTGCCCCCCCCCCTATCATTCTCAGGAATTAGGCTGCAAGAGGGCTCACTAGCTCACTACTCCCACCACTCCTATGGATCGGATTGCAAGCTAGCTCACTGGTCCCCGCCGCTCTCGCGGACGAGATATCCCACAGAGCGGACCACACGGCGACTTGATGCGCCATTCTGTTCGCAGCGCCGTTGGCGCAAAGCACCTCTGCATCCGAGTTCAGCTCTTTATTCTTTGTATCCTTGTTTGATTTGTTCTAATCGTCGTCCTCTTGTGTTGTTGCTCTTCTGTTTTATTGTTGTGTGAGTGTTCTTGTTAGGTGTACTAGTATGTCTTCTTCTGTTTCTGTTGCATTTATAGTTGCTGTTGTTGGTAGCCCTTATCCAGGTTTTAATTACTGTGGGTGGATAGGAGACTAAATATAACGGTATGTGCAACATACAATTATTTTAATATACATGAAAGTCGCTGTATAAACGTTGCCTCAGGTGGAATGCTCGATATTCGGAGATACGACAGAATCAATCATTTGAAGCAAAAAAACTAAATATGGACATATGCCCTATTCCAAATGGTTCCTGAGATGGAACATATGTAAAGTTACTTTTGTACATTTTTCTTGAAGAACATGAAATCCGCAGGCTGTAGCAAAACTTGTCACAGTACAAAATTAAAATACTTTCAATTTCCATTTAAAATGCCCTATTAATTTTTTCTCAAGGACTTATAGATTGCGTGAAGTGAGCGGGAGAATACACAAAATCTTGAGCAACATGCATGCGTTGAGGTGTAGATTAGCCCGACTTGATAGACCACGTGTCCTACATCAAATTATTTGTCTCGACTTCCTCTACACTAGTATGGTACGATGTAAACCATGAGAATGTACTGAACAATAAAGAAAATAACTGAAAATGCACATTAAATATGTGCTATCTCGGAAACCTTCAGAATAGTACATGTGCCCACATGAAGTTTATTGCTTCAAATCATCGTTTCTGTCATATCCCTGAATATACACCATTCATCCTGGGACAAACTGTTTATTCTGTTTAATTTTGGGTTTATTCATTTAACCTGAACACATTAATGCCATCAGGAGTCTCTTACATCATACTAAATTTGTATGTAATTACAAAGTTCATTAAAATCACAGTTTATAAAAAATAATCATATTTTTAATATGGTATCACTTGTTCTTCTCTCTGCATGTAGTAGGTATTTGCCTGTTAAGCCCTTTTAGTTTAAACTGTTGATTTTCCTCTGTATTCCTAAATATCTTCTGCCCACTGGGTAATAATTATCACCAATTTTGGTAATCTGTCGTCATCCAATCTTGTAACATAATCCTTCCAGTTGCTTCTGTACAGTAAATGTTGAGCTGAAGGATTTTCGACAGCATTATCAATTCAAGAAAGAATGTTTGCTGAAGACAAAGTTTGTACCTCAAAATTACTAGGGACATAACACAAAACTATTACTCCCCTTTATAAGTTATTTCAAAATAAGACCAAATCAGATAAAAAAAAAAACAAGTTTAGTGACCTGAATTAAAATGTCAATGTACCTTCCTTTTACATATTTTTGCGAGTTAATGGTGAATGCTTAGTTATGCAAAAGAGCCAGTTCATTCCATTGAGTGACCAGTTCTGATCCAAACTCTGAAAGGAACAATTGTGCCCATCTCTAGTCTAGATGGTAGTCTTATAAACTCAGCTCATTAATTTTCGCTTAACTTCATACACTATGTGATCAAAAGTATCCGGACACCTGGCTGAAAATGACATACAAGCTCGTGGCGCTCTCCATCGGTAATGCTGGAATTCAGTATGGTGTTGGCCCACCCGTAGCCTTGATTACAGCTTCCACTCTCGCAAACATATGTTCAGTTTGGTGCTGGAAGGTTTCTTGGGGAATGGCAGCCCATTCTTCAGGAGTGCTCCACTGAGGAGAGGTATCGATGTCGGTCGGTGAGGCATTCCAAAATATCCCAAAGATGTTCTATAGGATTCAGGTCAGGACTCTGAGCAGGCCAGTCCATTACAGAGATGTTATTGTCGTGTAACCACTCCGCCACGGGCCGTGCATTATGAACAAGTGTTCGATCGTGTTGAAAGATGCAATTGCCATCCCCGAATTGCTCGTCAACAGTGGCAAGCAAGAAGGTGCATAAAACATCAATGTCGGCCTGTGCTGTGATAGTGCCACGGAAAACAATAAGGCAAGCATTATCAATTCAAGAAATGAATAATGCAAGCCCCCTCCATGAAAAACACGACCACACCATAACACCGCCGCCTCTGAATTTTAGTTTTTCCACTACACACGCTGGCAGATGACGTTCACCAGGCATTCGCCATTCCCACACCCTGACGTCGGATCGCCACATTGTGTGCAGTGATTCGTCAGTCCACACAACGTTTTTCCACTGTTCAATCGTCCAATGTTTACGCTCCTTACGCCAAGCGAGGCGTTGTTTGGCATTTAGCGGCTGGGTGTGTGATTCATGAGCAGCCGCTCGGCCATGAAAAAATGGTTCAAATGGCTCTGAGCCCTATGGGACTTTACATCTATGGTCATCAGTCCCCTAGAACTTAGAACTACTTAAACCTAACTAACCTAAGGACATCACACAACACCCAGTCATCACGAGGCAGAGAAAATCGGCCATGAAATCCAAGTTTTCTCACCTCCCACCTGTCATAGTTCTTGCAGTGGATCCTGATGCAGTTTGGAATTCCTGTGTGATGGTGAGGATAGATGTCTGCCTATTACACATTACGACCCTCTTCAACTGTCGGCGGTCTCTGTCAGTCAACAGACGAGGGTGGCCTGTACGCTTTTGTGCTGTACGTGTCCCTTCACGTTTCCACTTCATTATAACATTGGAAACAGTTGACCTAGGGATGTTTAGGAATGTGGAAATCACGCGTACAGACGTATGACACAAGTGACATCCTATCACCTGACCACGTTCGAGGTCCTTGAGGTCCGCGGGGCGCCCGATTCTGCTCTATCACAATGTCTAATGACTACTGAGGTCGCTCATATGGAGTACCTGGTAGTAGGTGGTAGCACAATGCACCTAATATGAAAAACGTATGTTTTTTGGTGTGTCCGGATACTTTTGAACACATAGTGTATGTGCAATAGGAGTGACATGGTTTACTTTACAAAAAGAATGACCAAACTCTCTCTTCTTAAGTGGTAGCCATTCAGTGGGTGCGACTGTTTGTTCTAATGGAAAAAATGCGGAGACTATAACGAACCTTTGCTATATATTTAGAGTACTCGTCTTGACCTACGGAAGGGAAAATCTGTTAATGAAATGTAAGAGATCTGTTCTGTTGCAGATGAGACTTTCTTATATGAGTTGCAAGAAATAATTTTGACCCCAAATCAAGGATACGTCTTCTGTGACTCCGTACTTTCTAGGGAAGCCATTATATCGGAACCACGTTCAACCACTTTCCAAAGAGAAGTTCCGCAACTGTAGCTCTGAACGTTCTTCGCAGAAACGGTGTGGCGATTATTAGTGTTTTATGCCAAGTTGGAGTTAGTTGCCACAGTCTCTTCTTAAGAGGCCTAGAGTTGTTTAAAATTTTACCCATTTTAAAGAAGAGTGGTGAGACCTGGTGGTCGAGGAAGACAGGATTCGGTTACGATTGTGGACAGGGGCGTAATGAGTTACTATTGGTTGGGTTTTCTTTTAATCGTACACAATTTATTTAAAATCAACAACAAATTAAAATAATGGCAATAATTTAAGAAATGTTTCACGGCTGAAGGTCTTAATGGCAATAAATTAAGGATTGATTAAACTTGCTGCAACTTACAATTACAGTTATTAAAATATAAAAGACAAGTGACCAAGGTCTTAAAGCTCGCTGCAAAACTACAATTGCCAAATTAAAATTTTAAGACAAGTAACGACACTCACGGCTGAAGGCCTTAATGGCAATAAATGAAGAATTGTTTCACGGCTGAAGGCCTTAATGGCAATAAATTAAGAATTGTTTAACTTGTTGCAACTTACAAACTACAGTTATTAAAATACTGAAAACCAATCACCAAGGTTTTAAAGGTTAACTGCTAAAATATAATTGCCACATTAGAATTTTAAGACAAGTAGCGACAGTCACGGCTGAAGGCCTTTAACGCCAGGAATGGCAATTATTAAAAAAATTTAACAAACATACTGTCAACAGCAAGGCAATAGCAAAAGTTAATTTAGAAGACAAGCAACTGATCACGAAACAGGTGAAACAAATGATAGTAACTTGGTAATACAATAATAAAATAAGAACACAATAATAAAACACAAGGGTTAGTCACAGACGGTGCTCCAGGAATCGACCTCTGAATGGGTCAGGCCAAAAACACTTTAGCGAGCAATGAGAAACGCAGCCAAGAGTTGCATTCACTTCACAAGATGGTTACTCAGACTAGTGGCAGTATTAACAAATGCTGAAGCTACCTAACGTCCGATAACCAATGCAACGATGGAACACCACGCCAAATCTGGAACAGGCGATCAGCACTATGTCCTCAGAATGCTGTGTTTAGAGCGTCCGAAAGGAGAAAGGAACCACTACTGCCAGAGTATAAGAAACACCAACCGACCTACAAATCAGGGAAACTGTCAAAACTACACGCCTTACTGGACAGCAGCGGCAAAGCGAGGAAACGTACACTGCCTTTACATACATCAACCTCCAGCCACCAGGCAGGAAAAATACCGCCGGTTGAACTTAACAAATACTAACATATGGAATTCAGCAATTAGTAACAAGAAGTTCAGGAAAGCTAATTAGATACGCCTTCCCCAAGCACTCCACTCGCTGCTCTTCATCTCGGCGACACTGCGAACAGCAACACAATCTCAAGTCACTGGAGAATGGCGGGATCTCACAATGGCGGAGGTTTCACTGCTAGGATTAAAATGCACTCAACTTAAAGGTTGTTGGTTCCGGTTGACGACCAGGTCGTGTACCCTCGCGACCACAGCACTTCCATCCGGCAGTGCATGCGTGCCGCCAGCGGTCCCGGCGTGTTCACGCACTACCCTCTTGGCTCCTCTGGAGTCCCCAACCGGACTGCTCACTCACACGACCCGGAAGAACAACGACGTCACCCCAAAGATAGAGCCACAATTACTACATATCGATAACGCCGCTGCTGCGACTAACGGACAGGCAATGCTTGTGAAACCAAGTGGCGCCAGTCAACACAAAAAGAATACAAACAACCGCAACCATGTCAACTAAATGATACATTGTGGCCTCCAACAGAGGACGGAAACCTACAAAAGCACCAACGCGAACCGCAGCATGGCTCAAGTGGAGTCTAAACATAGAGCGTGCGGCGGGGTAGGGTCGTTCTGTCTTCCTTTTGCCTCCTTACTCTCTCTGTCACTTTCATCGAACAGTTCACCTACCTCTATACTTCTTCCTTCTGACGTCCCTTCACTCTGCAGTCGTAGATACACGCTAGGCAGTTTAAAGCAGCGTTGATGAAATCACTGCCTAATACCTACTACACAGAGGCCACGTAACTCAAGTTGCAAATAAGTTCCTGTAAGTTTATTTTCACAAATTTCGGGCGGTAGGAGAACGAAGTTTAACTGTAATAAGCATTTGAAAATTCCATTAACGTTTTTTTATTTGTAAAGAAGCACATGAAAATGGCTATCAAATCCGTATATGATAATGCAAATGCTTTGTCATTCCAAGTTCACTGTTTATCCAACATGTTGCACACGTAAAAGCAGCCAGAATTCCTGCAAATCCGACCCGATTAATTTTACGGTCTAACAGTCACTGATCCGCCACTATTAGCGAGGTGAAGGTTCGATCGTTTGAATGGTCTTCTACGTTAGAAGTGCTCGCCAAAGTATTCCATAAAGAACACACAATATGACATGCGGAATTGCCTCTACGACCAAAAGATCACACGCTTATAAAACTTCAACTAATTAATTGAGCACCATCAAACTTCATCAACATGTTCGGAACTTAAGCTGTCCTAAACACAATGAACTTCCTAGTTCGTCATTTTACATACTATTTTCATGGAGACATGTAGCATGGTGTTACTCATAAGCAGGTTAGCGAGCGGCTCTCTCGATGCTCCTCTCCTCTCCTCTCCTCTCCTCTCTGCCTATCTATTTGCTCACAGGAACCGCTTAATTCTGATTGGCTATTGATCTGAATGACCAATCAGAATGATCCTTAGAGATCATTCTCACGGCAAAGCGTGCCTTAACCAACCACTAATCAGATAGTCATTTACGTCATTACAGTTTCAATTTCTAATATATTGTTTAATAAAATAGAACGAAATGCAAAATAATCTTTAAATTAATATAGAAACTTTTTCCGCTTGAGACTTCTATTCTGGCTGCTCTCATACAAAAGCAAGCACACATCGACATACGTCTCCAGCATCGTGGTTACAACACAGTTTTCCCACTGTTCAATTTTATAAAGTTTTACATAAAATGACATTAAGTTTTAACGTAGGTCCCGCATACAATCTCTCATTTATTCCCATGTATTCACACCAAAAAGTAATTAGCAAATAATAATTTTGAATGATTTTTATACTACAAGACGTAGAATGATTAAAGTTTTAACAAGAAAATTCCAATTAAGTGATTTTATATACTGTGAGGTTTGTTATGACTTCAGATAATAATAAAAGACATTTGATTATTGTTCCTATCTGAGCTTTGAAACGGAAGTGTCGGTCTTAGGACATTTAAGTAATTGTATCAATCTCCGTAACTATAGTAGATAAAAATCTGAAATTTTGAAAGGATCCCTTCCTTAGTAACAAAAGATTGCGTGCCAGGTTGGAACAAAATCGAATGATAATTACTTTGTTTTATATAGATTCGTAGGGGGTATGAATTTGTGTACCGACTGAATGTTGCTTGAGACCGTTCTCACGGCTGGTAACGTCAGCTGCGCTGTGAGTCAGAGCCAAGAAACATCCTGAGGCCACCGTGCTGCACGGCTGCGTGCCTTACTGCATTGAATGTTACCTCGTAATAACTTGCTACGTTACAAGGGTTTTAGATATTTATTTGATATTATTTAGATGAGGACCACAATTTGAAGATTGGATATACACATAGGTGAAAACACTGACGATCTCTTGGTTGCTCAGTAGCTTCTCCTGGTTGCGTCATCAGCATTTGCCTGCCAAGTATGTTTACAGCATACCATCCTTAGCAATACGTTATCCTGTTAGCACAGAAGTAAAGGAGGCAAGACTAAGGAGCGATTTACCTTATCTGCTCCGTTTCCCCTTACAGCTCAGCAGAAAGAAATGATGCAGAATGTACATGATACTATCCTCTTCCTAAAACAGCATGGAAAGGAGGTGATATTCTGTGGATACCGCAGCACACCGGAATAAAGACAAATGAACAAGTTGACGTAGCAGCCAAGGAAGCCGGTAGAGTGACAAAATTAAACAGTGTGGCATTCCGATGCAGGCATTAAACTCACTGTTGAGCCAGAAGGTCATGTGTCATAGGGAGAAAAGAAGCTGGAGGCGATGGACAAGTAGCTGCGGACCGTGAAACGAGCTATTGGTCGCAAAGGTGGGATGAAGTCTTACTCACCCGACTTTATATAGGATATAAATGTCTTTACGCATGACCTTTTGCTCCGGCTCGAGGACCTGTCCGTTGATAGTGCTGTGGCGCACACATTTCGGTACATCGTATTTTAATGAAGTGGGTTTCATTTCTGGCGAGACCGCAGCTGGAAATATAAGACCGGACGTGCACACTATTTTAGGCAACGACTAGATGAATGAACCTTGTTGGACTATAACTTTCAGTATTCAGGGTGGAACTTGTAGTGTATTGTAAATGTCTAACTAATCGTTTTCTAGTCTAGAGAGCACCCAGCCATGCTTTGCTGTTGTGTTACTTTTCACTTATCTGGCACAATCACCGTTACCAAAACTGATATTCATTTTCATTATTCACACATGTATTAACTAGCATAATAGAATGTCACGCAGGAGGCTCATATTAATAATATTAAAAACACAGCTAAATAGTAATCTGCGGCAGAATTACCCGAATACGCAAGCTGTAACAACACTATGCAATTTAAGCAGCCGGCCGGGGTGGCCGAGCGGTTCTAGGCGCTACAGTCTGGAACCGCGCGACCGCTACGGTCGCAGGATCCAATCCTGCCTTGGGCATGGATGTGTGTGATGTCCTTAGGTTAGTTAGGTTTAAGTAGTTCTGAGTTCTAGGGGACTGATGACCTCAGAAGTTAAGTCCCATAGTGCTCAGAGCCATTTGAACCAATTTAAGCAAAATAACAGTGTCAACAGTGGCGCCTGTGCTATTCCTGTCAGTAAACTAGCGTCGTCATCATCAAGGGAAACGAAACATGTTTCATTTGTACTCACCTGCTGTTCCACGTTGATCATCACGGCTTCTCTTTCAGTTTAATCGTGTTACTAACGGCTGTATTGCCATTTACTTACATGCCGAAATAACTAAGTGAAAACTTAGAAACTTGGAAGATGACGTTGCTTTATGTGATTGTATGACTCATACTTTGTTGTGACGAACCTGCCCGGATAACCGTGCATTTAGCACACCGCTTCCGGGATACGGGAAGGCGCGCTGGCCCCAGATCGAATCCGCCCGCCAAATCAACGACGAGAGCCGGTGTGCCGGTCAGCCTGGATGTAGTCTTTAGGCCATTACCCACATCGGACTAGGTGAATACCGGGGTGGTACCCACAACAAGGTATCCAGCGTCAGTTACTTGATTCGCAAACATTTCGACAACGTTCTCACACGTTCACTTACTATAACACTAGACGCAGACAGCTGGGGTGCACAAATACCGTCGGCAGTAAGTGCATCTGGTCACCCTTTACATTGCTAAACCTAGATTAACATGCCGAATATGTAACACTTGATAAAGCGTCTGTATCACTCTCTTAACGGAAGGTGAGTGAACACAGCTGATATCCTGAGACATTTCTGGTCCTGAGTTGTTCCACGAGATCCCATGGTCATATAGTGCTCTTAAAACTTCGGGATGGTCCGGGGACCGGTGGAACTTGGAATACATATACGCCAGAAAGATTCTGGAAGACCGATGGCAGATATCAGAAGAGCTGATCGTCAGACGAGTGACATTCACACAGAAAAACTGGACATCATTCACAAACATTTCGTGTTACAGGTGTGCAGATGTGTATCCACCACTAAGATATCTAGGCGCCTCGCTAAACAAGATGTATATTATTACCATTCTTACCTCTCCAGCTGTCTTGTAAACGTAACTTCATTCTTGTCGGTCTCTAACGCTAGTGTAGCTGTGATTGTATTACACCGAGTACAATCGGACGACGGATTATTACCTTAACCAGCCATAGTTAAGTACTGAGTCGGCCAGTGAACACTCGGACAACAAATTCCTTTAAGAATCTCACCACCATGACCAATGCAGAGCGCAGGGAATCGACTTGCGAATCCCAATATTTCTAAGACAGTTAATACTAACGATGCAGTGAATAGCCCCTGAAATTCTGCAACTGCGTTCCGTTTCGACATTAAAAAATCCCCAGTCTTGTCCCTGCAGCAGTGTATGTCCACCTTCATACAATACGTTGTCCTGATAGGAAGATGCTGGAGCAGCTAGTGGGGTTTTCACAATGTGATAATTTGCCGGCCTAACACAGTTTTGGACAATACAGGAAGCAGACTGAGGCCAAAATTTAATTGCCACCGGTCATGACTTTCATTCGTGCTCTGAATGTGGTTGTCGAATACAACAAAACAGTAGGTTTTTGTTCCCTTCTGTCTTGTGCATGTGCCTCAGCTTGCAGTCTTGGACGTATGTGGTTGTCTGTTTATGTAGTTTGCCAAATTCTGGGAAATATAACTTTTCTCGTTACTCACGGTTTCTCGGCGATCATTCCTGTGACCAAGATTATTTCAAGTTTTTTTTCTTTCTCTTTCAGTGAGTTCTTTCAGAGAGCCGCAGACACTCTGTGGTATAACAGCTTTCCTTTTTGGCAGCACGCAATTGCTGCAGATGTCAAGGTGGGACACGCAAACTCGTCATAACATTGTGTCGTAGCAGGTGCGAAAATATCTGTTGCTATCGCGGCGATACTACTCGCGATAAACAGCTCGCTTGCCTTCCTCCTTATGCATGAGATTCAGAGAACGCGTCGATCACCGCAGACGTGTATCCTTATCTGCATAACAGAGAATGCTGCCGCAGTTACTGGCATCGGTCTTCGCGGTGGCAGCTCCCTTTTCGTCGCAGTCGCTGTAGTTATTTTGGCCGTCTCTGCATCGCGCAGGTACTGCAAGTCACGCGAAAGCACACTTCTATCTCAGCTGCAGCGTTCATCAGTGACAGCAGTACCCCAATCTGGGACAAAAGAACTTGTGCCGTTTTTTCTACTATAACCCTAAATACAGGGTTATTACAAATGATTGAAACGATTTCACAGCTCTTCAATAACTTTATTATTTGAGATATTTTCACAATGCTTTGCACACACATACAAAAACTCAAAAAGTTTTTTTAGGCATCCACAAATGTTCGATATGTGCCCCTTTAGTGATTCGGTAGACATCAAGCTGATAATCAAGTTCCTCCCACACTCGGCGCAGCATGTCCCCATCAATGAGTTCGAAAGCATCGTTGATGCGAGCTCGCAGTTCTGGCACATTGTGTCTGTTCACTTCACCATTAAGAAAATATGTTGCTTCATCACTGAAAACAAGTTTCACACTGAACGCATCCTCTTCCATGAGCTGTTGCTACCGCGCCGAAAATTCAAAGCGTTTGACTTTGTCATCGGGTGTCAGGGCTTGTAGCAATTGTAAACGGTAAGGCTTCTGCTTTAGCCTTTTCCGTAAGATTTTCCAAACCGTCGGCTGTGGTACGTTTAGCTCCCTGCTTGCTTTATTCGTCGACTTCTGCGGGCTACGCGTGAAACATACCCGCACGCGTTCAACCGTTTCTTCGCTCACTGCAGGCCGACCCGATGATTTCCCCTTACAGAGGCATCCAGAAGCTTTAAACTGCGCATACCATCGCCAAATGGAGTTAGCAGTTGGTGGATCTTTGTTGAACTTCGTCCTGAAGTGTCGTTGCACTGTTATGACTGACTGATGTGAGTGCATTTCAAGCACGACATACGCTTTCTCGGCTCCTGTCGCCATTTTGTCTCACTGCGCTCTCGAGCGCTCTGGCGGCAGAAACCTGAAGTCCGGCTTCAGCCGAAAAAAACTTCATGAGTTTTTCTACGTATCTGTAGTGTGTCGTGACCATATGTCAATGAATGTAGCTACAGTGAATTTATGGAATCGCTTCAATCATTTGTAATAGCCCTGTATATGCATTTAATGATTTAAGGAACGATAAATAACTTTTCATAGAACTGAAATGTATGGAGTAACTAATTTATTTTGCATTTGAAAGGCTTGAGGCGTAGCAGTTAGGACAACGGTGTCTTACTGTACGTAGGTGTCAACGCGCGAAGCCTTACAGACGGCGATGGTATTTTCTATTCCGTGTGACACGTTGCAGCGTTACTTATTTGTAGTGAGGTAGTAGAAATCAAAACACCAAGAAGGAGCTGTGCGACATAAACGAAAGTTTGTAGGCCAGTTTCTGCTTCAGAAAGATAATGTCTACGCAAATTTCGCGCCAGTTGCACAAGAGTGGCGCTGCTAGCGCCACTGCGAGAATGGAAATCAGGTTTGTTTTAAATAAACACCATAGCAGCCGTGAGCGTTATTTAGCTTTGAGATTGAACATGGTGAGTTGATGTTAGTCAAGAATGCCTTTATGGCAACAAAGATGCCATTATCGACACATCAGTGACTTTGAACGATGTTCTGTAATACGGCTACGAGAAACTGGATGTCCCTTTGGCGATACTGCCGAAAGACTAGGTAGAAATACAGCCACCGTGGATGATAGCTGGCAGCGGTGGTCACGATAATGTGCGGTCGCAAGAATACTGGGCTTCGGACGGCCACGTGCACTCCAGAGAGCGAAGACCATCGTGTTCGTCGTATGGCTCTGGAGCATCGTACTGCACCTGCAGCAGCAGTTTGAGCAGCAGTTGGCACCATAGTGAACCAACGAACTGTTACAAATTGGTTACTTCAAGGGCAGCTCCGATCCACACGCTCTGTAGCGTGCATTCTACGGACCCCAAACCACCGCCAGTTGCGACTTGAGTGGTATCAAGCGAGAGCTCACTGGAGGGCAGGGAGGAAGTCTGTTGTGTTTGATGAAAACTGGTTCTGTAATGTTGCCAGTGATAGCCGTTCGTTGATAGGAGATGGCCAGTTGTGGACCAGCAATCAACTTGTCAGTGTGCTAGGCATACTGGATCTACCCTGGAGTTATTGTCTGGGATGCGATTTCGTATAACAGCAGGCGCACTCTCGTGGTTATCCCACGCACCCTGACTGCAAATTCGTACGTCAGTCTGGTGATTCGACCTGTTGTGCTGCCATTCATGAACAGCGCTTCAGGGGTGTTTTCCAACAGGATAACGCTCGCCCACATACCTCAGTTGTAACCCAACATCCTCTACAGATTGTTGACAGGTTGCCTTGGCTTGCTCACTCACCTGATCCGTCTCCAATCGAACGCATAAGAGAGATCCTCGGGAGACAACTTCACAAGAGCATTAATTGCCCCTGTATTCACTGACCAAATGCGTCAGGCATGGAACTCCATCCCACAAACTGATATCCGGCACGTGTATAACACAATGCATGCACATTTGCATGCTTGCATTCAACAGTCTTGCGGTTGCATCGGTTACTAATGTAGCAACATTTCACATTTGCTATGGCTTATCTCCCGCATACATTAACCTGTAACTTTGCAATGTTAAGCACTTAAATACGTTGCCTAGACAAATGTATTCCCGAAATTTTATTACTCTACATTAATTATTTTTTGGTATTGCGATTTTTTTCGGTCAGTGTATTTAGGATTGCTTCGCGAATTACTTTACTATATGATTGGATAACTAATAAATTCGCCTGCCGTCGTGGCTAAACGTAGTTGGAGGAGCAGCTGTTATTGTTGGATGTTGCATTTCCGTACTGTGCAATCGGGAAAAGAGTTACTGATTTGTGACGAGACAGTAGGAATATTTAGAAGTGTTAACTGAATTGGACTGCTAGTGATGGGATAATTAATAAATCGGTTTTTCATTCTGACTAAATGTAGCGTGAGAAAAAACTGCGGGTAGCGGAGGCTGCATTTGTTTGTCATTTTAGCACTGGAAATCAACAATGGGTGCGTATGTAACTGTAAATGTGCTGAACAAAAATGTAATGGGTGCTGGCTAGAGCGAAATGCAAGATGAATAAATAGTCAGTGCTATATTTCTCGAAGCACCCAGTATTGGATTACTTAGAATGTAAAACAGTAAAGTGTCGATTTTAACTGGAAGTAGAGGTGGTAATAGCAGATTTGTGGATGAACTCGTCATGTACGACGGTAGTTCGGACGGTAAATCGGTCGAACGTTTGGTAGCAACCCAGCGACATTAGTGGAATTGGACAGAATGTGCCAACTGTACATTGCCAATGGATGACGCGGTACCGACTCTGGCAGTTAAAACGCATTGGGACTGTTAGTGCTATTTGATATCTTGTTGCTTGAAAGCAAAATCGTCAAGTAAAGATTTAAAATCTTTCTAGTTTTATCTGCAGCGGATAAGCACTTGGTGCAGGGAGTGGCAACTGACCCTTAACATAGACAAATGTAATGTATTGCGAATACATAGAAAGAAGGATCGTTTATTGTATGATTATATGATAGCGGAACAAACACTGGTAGCAGTTACTATTGTAAAATATCTGGGAGTACGCGTACGGAACGATTTGAAGTGGAATGATCATATAAAATTGTTAGTAAGGCGGGTGCCAGGTTGAGATTCATTGGGAGAGTCCTTAGAAAACGTAGTCCATCAACAAAGGCGGTGGCTTACAAAACACTCGTTCGATCTATACTTGAGTATTGCTCATCAGTGTGGGTCCGTACCAGGTCGGGTTGACAGAGGAGATAGAGAAGATCCAAAGAAGAGCGACGCGTTTCGTCACAGGGTTATTTGGTAAGCGTGATAGCGTTACGGAGATGTTCAACAAACTCAAGTGGCAGACTCTGCAAGAGAAGCGCTCTGCATCGCGGTGTAGCTTGCTGTCCAGGTTTCGAGAGGGTGCGTTTCTGGGTGAGGTATCGAATATATTGCTTCCCCCTACTTATACCTGCCGAGGAGATCACGAATGTAAAATTAGAGAGATTCGAGCGCGCACGGAGGCTTCCGGCAGTCGTTCTTCCCGCGAACCATACGCGACTGGAACAGGAAAGGGAGGTTCAAAATGGTGCAAATGGCTCTGAGCACTATGGGACTCAACTGCAGTGGTCATCAGTCCCGTAGAACTACTTGAACCTAACTAACCTAGGGACATCACACACATCCATGCCCGAGGCAGGATTCGAACCTGCGACCGTAGCGGTCGCGCGGTTCCAGACTGTAGCGCCTAGAACCGCTCGACCAGTCCGGTCGCCGGAAAGGGAGGTAATGACAGTGGTACGTAGGGTGCACCCCGCCACACACCGTTGGGTGGCTTGCGGAGTGTGAATGTAGATGTATCTAGCGTATGTCACACTGTTTCGTGAAAAATTTTGTAGATGTACGTCGATTTATCTTTTGCGTGTACTTTTCGCTACCTGTTGACAGCGGATTTTTAAATTTCGTATTATAGTAGGCTCTGTGAGTGTGATGAATTCTGGCGCTATCTTGCATATTAGAAACATGAAAAGATAGATATGAGCTGCATTGTTCCTTACGGTTTTACCTCCCGTTGTGTCAAGGACATGACGGCAGTTTACAGCAAAGCAAAAATCTTGTTATGTTCATTGTACAGATCTACCACGTATAATTCCGGTCACCTGCGACCAAGAAACCGGCACGACTGTGCCTCATCGCAAGAACAGTTCAGATGCGACATTCAGTATATGCTGGGGTAGGGTAAGCATTTTGGGCTGCAAAAAGACCAACTGTTATTTGCTGTACGATTTTGGAATTAGGAGGCAGTGGTATCCATTTGAGTTCCCTCACGTGCAGGAAGCTGCTCCGTGTATCTTGCTTGGCTATACAGCCACCTGGGCCTCGCAGTCGGTAATAACTCAGTCGCTGGTGCTCCCCTGGCGCGCGGCGCGGCTTGCAGTTCAGCCTGAGGAAGACTCAGAGCAACCGGCCGGCGTGCTGCTCCTGTTCCGCCCGAGAATGCACATCTTGCCACAAGGGTAAACTCGTGCTCTCCCGGGCGCCTCCCAGCGTCTCGTACGTTCTTTACACGAGATTGTCATGATGGGGAACCTGTCGGACTACACCTTGTTAGCATAAGTCATTTTTCTTTATGACACCGTACCGACGTTTACAGATAACTATCTGCTATAATGAGAAACAGTTTGACAGCAACAAGCGCTCCGTTATTTTATTTTTCTTCCGGTACGCATCCACAATATACTTTTTAAATGACAGCATTTTTTTTTTCACAACGGCTTTTAGTAAATAAAATATCGGTATTTCTTCTTGCGGCCTTGCCGCAGTGGTAACACCGGTTCTCGTCACATCACCGAAGTTAAGCGCTGTCGGGCCGGGCTAGCACTTGTATGGGTGACCATCCGGTCTGCCGGGCGCTGTTGGCAAGCGGGGTGCACTCAGCCCTTGTGAGGCAAACTGAGGAGCTACTTGATTGAGAAGTAGCGGCTCCGACCTCGGAAACTGACATACGGCCGGGAGAGCGGTGTGCTGACCACATGCCCCTCCATATCCGAATCCAGTGACGCCTATGGGCTGAGGATGACACGGCGGCCGGTCGGTTCCGTTGGGCCTTTATGGCCTTTCGGGAGGAGTTAGTCAGTTATTTCTTCTTTTTAATTTCGTTTTGCATAACAGAACAGTTTCGGCTGTGTACCCAATTTGGAATGCGGAACTAAACACGCTACATATCGAACATATTGAAGCTAGTGCGGTGTAGCAGCGTTAGTACATGCATTTGTAGGCTCGTATTTGATAGTGTCTTCACAGCCGACACTGTTTGCTAACGCAGGTGAAAATCAAATTAAAAAAGAAAAAAAAACCTCTCAATTTAATAACAACTTTTGTAGGAAAACGGTATAATTTCTGCAACTAAGTATTTTGCACTAAATTTCTGAATAAAAGTTCGTCTTTGGATACCTCTGACGTCGGTCATTTGTAGTATTCTCTAATATGTTTTATGCTCGAGGATTATGACATTTCTGGGGACCGAAAATATCATATAAAGAAATGAACATGGATTTCCAGAACGACGATCGTGTGAAAGCTATCCTACTCCGTTCGTCCACGAGATTTAGAAAGCAGTGGATACAGGCGTCAGGATACATAATACGTTCCTTGACTTCCGGAAGGCGTTCGATACAGTTCTGCAGTGCCACTTAGTGAAGAAGATACGACTGTGCGGAATATCAGACCAAGTCTTTGACTAGACTGAAGGGTTTCTAACGAACAGAACATAGCACATCATTCTGAACGGAGATAACTCTTCAGACGTAAAAGTAACTTAGGACGTTCCCCAACTGAGAGTTACAGGACCATTTTCACAATATATATAAATCACGCAGTAGATAAAGTCGCAATTTCCGTGAGACGGTCCTCGGGTGATGCTATTGTATACAGAGAAGTTGCGACGCTGGAAAATTATGGAGGAATGCAGCAAGCCTTGCAGAGGACCGACGTTCGGTGCAGGGAGTGGCAGATGAACCTCGACATAAACTAATCTAACGTAATGCGTATACATAGACAGAATGATCTTTTACTGTATGATTACATGGTTGCAGAACAATCACTGGGAGCAGTTGCTTCCATAATATATCTGAGAGTATGCGTACGAGGCAATCTAAAGTGGATCGACCACACAAAATTTAATTGCAGGTAAGGCGGATGGCAGACTCATATTCATTGGAAAAATCCTCAGGAAATGTAATCCATTAAGAAAGTAGCTTACAAAACACTAACAGTAGTTGAATAGAATTCGCCAGCCTGGGATCCGTACCAGATAGAACTGATTTGCGAAATGGGGGGAGAAGATCGAAAGAAGAGCAGTACGTTTCGTTACAAGTTCCCTTAGTGAGCGCGAAAGCATCACGGAGATGTTCAGTCAGGTCAAGTGGCAGGCGCTCCAAGAGAAGGGTTCTGCACCACGGTGTAGTTACAGTTCCGAGAGCGTACCTTCCTAGAAGAGCGAACCAGTATGTTGCTTCCTCCTCCGTAGACCTCGCGAAAAGTCCATGAGGATAAAATTGAAAATATTGGAGCCCATATAGAGGGTGACCAGAAATCGTTCTCCCCACGAAGGATTAGCAACTGGAACGGGAAAAAGGGGGAGTGATACTGGTACACAGAGTGCTCTCTGCCACACACAGCATCGTGGCTTGCGGAGTGTAGACGTAGATGTAGACGAGTAGTAGTTTTCAGGGAGAAACATTTTCAGCGTAATTGTAAAGTGAAGTCAGTGGGTCTTGGGACTTGTTTTGCCACTTACCTATATTTTCACTGCTGTCAGTGGTTTGTTAATTCCAAATTGCACCGTGAATCGAATGCCACGTCGAACTGTGCTTTCCCATGTATCCTGGCTGGGTAGTTCTTTATTGTGATGATTTCGACCAGTAATATAATAATTTCAACTTCGTTGTGCTGGCCATTTTCTCTGCAGTTGTATATAAATTAAAGTAGTTCAAAAGAAAAACGCCTTTTCCATGCTGCACATTTAAGTTTTTTAATTTATTTTGTGCACTCTGACGCGTTTCGCTTTAGTTACAAGGTATCTTCAGCGGGTGTCAGATCAGCGTGTAATTCATTATTTGCTAGCCAAACAGTTTCTCTCATGTGGAAAACTGGTTGAAAGTTTGCAGTAAAGTGCTGTAGTTTGAAAAAGTGACAAAAAAAAAAAACTGCAAACACCAGTTTGACACATGAGAGAAAGCTGTTTGGCTTACAAATAATGAACTAGCCGGTGATCTGATAGCCACTGGAGATGCCTTGTAGCTACGCCGAAACGCATTTGGGTGCACTAGATAAATAAAAATAAAAAAACTTAATCTGTAGAATGTAAAACGCACTTTTCTCTTTAGCTGTTGTAATTAATATAATAATTAACTTTTTCCGTATTTCAAAAACAAGCTATGCACTACACAATTTCGCTCCACTGAATTTTCTGTCGAGTTGATATTTGACACGTTATTTCACATATAACGTCGATTAAGTGGCTACCTTAAAATTGAGGAAGTAGGAAAAAGTGCCAAAAATTAGAACAAAGAATGAACCCTTGGCCTGTTTAGATTTTGAGCCAGTATCATATCTATTAGGTTCGATTGACTCTGCTATTCCTTATTTATCGATTTTAACTCACTTGACAAATGTTTCGTGTGGTCTTTATTTTAATTCTGATTTTGTACGTAGACCAGATTACAAACATAACTGAAAGTAACTAAGATTTTGAACAAGAAATCTGTACGCTCAGGCTTCATAAGAACTTGCGAATAAACCTGACTACTTCTGTGTATTTCTTTGCAAATAAACAGCGTAGAATGTTGTTCAGTAAACTTCATATGATAAATCCAATAAAGTCCCTATTTCAGCAGGTAACGCCACTGAATACTTAGACACAATATAAACAAGACTGAGTGAATTTTATTACACACGTCTCGCAAACAGAAATGGCGCAGGCTTGCATTGTGTGCGTGCATTTCTGCTCTTCAAGTGTTTGGAGAGAGTGAGTTTGCCTGCGCTGCGCGGTACCATCAGTCTTAGTTTGCACACGCCCGACGTGGAGCCGTCAGTGAAAGACTTGGCGATGCTATAAGCAGCAGTGGCAGCAATTTGTCACCGCCGTGGCGTTCCGTTGTGCGAGCCTGTGGGGCGTGGTACCATGCGGCGCCGGATCCTTTGTGGCGTCTGCATCGCACCTGGGGGGATGAGGAAGTGGGGGGGGGGGGAAGGACGCTGTTTGCTCTTTTCGCCTCACTGCTGTGGTCCTTTCCAGCCTACTTTCTTGTAAGCTGACTGGGTCGTTTCTTTGGTCAATAAATTATATTGTTGGGCCAGGAGTGTGGGCGAAATTTTGAGTTTCTTCCATTGTAAAAAAAGTCTGAAACCTATATAAATAAAAATGTAAGTGTGTGTTTGTTCAAAATCGCGTATCTCCAAAAGTTCTTGACTGATTGCTTTGAAAGTGTGACGCAACGTTGCTACCAATTACAGGCCTGTTTTTGGTACCTATTTCTTTAATATATATGTAACTTTTTTAGATTTTTTTTGTAACAACGTTTCCCTATTGTTCTTGTTGTTTTTGTTGTTGTTGTTGTCATCGTCTTCACTCCGAAGACTGGTTTCATGCAGCTCTCCGTGCCACTCTATCCTATGCAAGCCTCTTCACCTCCGAGTAACTACTGCAAACCTGTGTTCTTCCGAATCTGCTTACCGTATTAATCTCTTGGTGTCCTTCTACGATTTGTACCCCCCACACTTCCCTCCACTACTAAATTGGTGATCTTTTATGTCTTGAATGTGTCCTATGAACCGCCGGCCGATGTGGCCGTGCGGTTCTAGGCGCTTCAGTCTGGAACCGCGCGACCGCTACGGTCGCAGGTTCGAATCCTGCCTCGGGGATGGTTGTGTGTGATGTCTTTAGGTTAGTTAGATTTAAGTAGTTCTAAGTTATAGGGGACTGATGACCTCAGATGTTAAGTGCCATAGTGCTCAGATTCATTTGAACCATTTTTTTGTCCTATGAACCGATCCCTTCTTTTAGACAGGTTGTGCCACATATTTCTTGTCACCCCAATTCTATTCAGTACCTCCTTATTAGTTACGTGATCGACCCATATAACCTTCAACATTCTTCTGTAGCACCACATTTCGAAAGCTTCTACTCTCTTTCTGTCCAAACTGTTTATCGTCCGTATTTCACTTGGATACGTGGCTACACTCCGGACAAATACTTTCAGAAAAGACTGCTTGACACTTATATCTATTCTTGATGTTAAAAAATTTCCCTTCTTCAGTTATTTGCTGCCCAAACAGCAAAACTCATCTACTAATTTAAGCGTCTCGTTTCCTAAACTGATTCCCTTAGCATCACCTGATTTAATTAGACTACATTCCATTATCGTTGTTTTTCTTTTGTTCATGTCCATCTTATATCTTCCTCTCAAGACTCTGTCCATTCTGTTAAACTGCTCTTCCAAGTGCTTTGCTGTCTCTGACGGGATTACAATAAGATCGACAAACCGCAAAGTTTTTATTTCTCCTCCTTGAACTTTAATTACTCAGAGTTTTTCTTTTGTTTCCCTTACTGCTTGCTTGATGTACAGATTTGATAACAACTGGGATAGGCTACAACCCTGTGTCACTCCCTTCTCAACCACTGTTTTCCTTTCCCTATTATTACTGGAGTCTGGTTTCTGTGCAAGTTTTAAATTGTCTTTTGTTCCTTGTGCTCTACCCGTACTATACTCAGGATTTCAAAGAGAGTAATCCAGTCAACATTGTCAAAAGCTTTCTCGAAGTCTGGAAATGCTATAAACGTAAGTTCGCCTTTCCTTAACCCACCTTGTATGAGAAGTCGTAGGGTCAGTATTGCCTCGCGTTTTCATACATTTCTCCGGAATTCAAACTGCTATTAAGCTTATATAAATTTGTGTATTATATTTAGTCCGCAGCTCGTGGTCGTGCGGTAGCGTTCTCGCTTCCCGCGCCCGGGTTCCCGGGTTCGATTCCCGGCGGGGTCAGGGATTTTCTCTGCCTCGTGATGACTGGGTGTTGTGTGATGTCCTTAGGTTAGTTAGGTTTAAGTAGTTCTAAGTTCTAGGGGACTGATGACCATAGATGTTAAGTCCCATAGTGCTCAGAGCCATTTGAGCCATTTGTATTATATTTATTTTAAAAAATAGGCAAATGAAAACAGGCGCTTATGCCAGTGGAATACTGTGTCGATATTTCAAAGCAATCGGTCAAAAACTTTTCGAGTTCTGCTATTAGGAACATCCACATTTTATATACAAGTATAAAATTTTTTTACCAACGTTGCATTCGAATATTCAAGTGTTGTTATGCACGTACTGGAACGTCGTCTGGTATATTATAATAAAAGGGGAAACGTTATAAAAATGTAAATTTTCATTTGTTCAAAACAGTTAAACTCCGAAAGTTCTTGACGGCGAGTTTTTGGTTACCTAATTCTTTAATATAAGTATATTTTTAATACATATAAGTATGTATATTGTGTATATGTAATTTGTAAAGGGAAATCACCCATACGTGTTAGAAATGTGTGCTTTCTCTAGTTTCGAATATTTCCGACTGAAAGGATGAAGTGATACAAAGGAAGCAATATTGGACAATCATTAAACGATGTAAAACATTACATAAAAGTGCTTTTATCGTAGGGTTTTCTTTTTAAGGCGTGCTTCCAAGAGTGAATCGTGTTTTCTTTCCCGGCATTCGTCGCGTTTCATACTAACTACCGAGGGATTTGTTGTATGTCATACACACCCCACTGTTTTTGCCGAGTGAGAAGTTCCTTTTTCTGTAATACAATTCCGTAGATCCTTTTCATGTTGATCTTCACTACTTTGTCTCCATTTCTGTTCAGGAGCCGGCCGCTGTGGCCGAGCGGCTCTAGGCGCTTCAGTCCGGAACCGCACTGCTGCAACGGTCGCAGGTTCGAATCCTGCCTCGGGAATGGATGTGTGTGATGTCCTTAGGTTAGTTAGGTTTAAGTAGTTCTAAGTTCTAGGGGACTGATGACCTCAGATTGTAAGTCCCATAGTGCTTAGAACCATTTGGACCATCTGTTCGCCGGCCGAAGTGGCCGTGCGGTTAAAGGCGCTTCAGTCTTGAACCGCAAGACCGCTACGGTCGCAGGTTCGAATCCTGCCTCGGGCATGGATGTTTGTGATGTCCTTAGGTTAGTTAGGTTTAACTAATTCTAAGTTCTAGGGGACTAATGACCTCAGCAGTTGAGTCCCATAGTGCTCAGAGCCATTTGAACCATTTGTTCAGGACAAACCACCAAAGATGGAGTACAGCTTGTACATTTCATTGTTGACCTACTAATTAAGTTTCCTTAATAATTTTTCTGTGCGAGTGAGTAATCTGTCAGTTGATTATCAGACAGCACCATGGTAATTTACTTTGGTTTTAAGCGGAAGCAACCCTCTGGCCGTGTTGTGTGCCATGCCCCTAACTCTTATTGCCGTAGTGGCGAAATAGATTCTCTTCTTTCGCATGATCAGATCATTTGAAAAGTTAAATATCACATATAACATTGTTTACCTTATCAACTGACACAGTAGGATTTTGCCAAATTATTTTATTATTGCATTACAGCAGTATCTCATATAGAATATGCTGCTTTGAGTGCAGCAACGAATCGTTGGCGTTGGCCACAAACTGGTGATTCCGAATGCACGCTGTTATTGATTGACAAGCTATTTTTCTCGTGACAAGGGACTATGTTGCCAACACTATTTCCCGGCATGCCTGGGCCGGGCGGTTTTAAAATACCTCCAGACCCACGCAGCAGCACCATAGAAGCGTGAACGTGATTAACAAAGTGCCAGCGAGTGCACATAGTGCTGCCGAAGATGTGAAACCGAGTGTTGCGTTACAGAATGTGTTGTACAGCCAGGATCACAGCGCTACACGAGGCAGACCCGCAGCGCCACATCCATCACCCTCACCTTGACGCAGCATCCATTTCCAACTCAACGACGGTGACGTGGAGATGCGCTGCACAGGGTAGTGCGTTAGACACGAAGTTCAATGCAGTGTCGCAAACAACCCAATTGCTCTTCCGAGGCTGTTTCCAAACGTAAATAATTTTAAAAAATTAAAACAAAATAAAAAAGTAATGATAACGTGCTCTGACGCTATTCTAACATATACACATTTATGTATCAGTAGTACAACTTTGCTTCTGCCGTTTTTCAGTAGAAGACAGTAGCGGTAGCGGCAAGTGGGTGTGCGGGTTGTAGGTTGCAAATGTCATACTCATTGCATCGCAAAGTACTTCTCAATTGGAAATGTCAGTTTACGAGCCCAGTTCTCGTCATTTGTGGGAAATTTTAATTTTCTGCTTTAACTTCAGTGAATCTGAGGCTGAGGCTCGTAAAGTGCTTGTCTTGAGGTGCCTATTAGTGAAAGAACCTGCAGAGAACCTTCAACGTTTCAAGAATGGTGGTTTTCATGTCGCAGACCGACATGGCCGTGCCCGAGAGAACGTTTACGAAGTTACTGAAACCGACGGAAAGAACAAGAGACCGTTATCAAAAGCATCTGATGAATTTGACCCGTGCACTGAAGGACAAACGGCCACGAGGCAGTGATAGACACGAAACATACTTGGAAACGTTGAAATGGGGTAGTTCTTCCTCACCCACTGTGTTTTCCAGCCATTGCTCCCTCTGACTACCACGTTTTTTCGAACAGTGGAACACAGCCTGGATGATCAGCAGATATGGTCATCATACGAACAAGTGCAAAATGGATCGATTCCTGGATCTCCTCAAAAGACGCTCACTTCTTTCGCAGCTGCACTCATGTGCTGCCCGAAAGATGGGAGAAAGTAGTGGCCAGCGGTGGCCATTATTTTACTTTGAATTGTGAATTTTTTGTAGTTTTTCATAATGAAGCTTTGAAGTTCGGAAAAAACGGCGGAAGCATAGTTAAGACCCAATTTACTGCACCGTGTACGTATTTATTCCAATTCGTTTAGTCATCTCCTCCTTCCTCTTCCCTCTGCTTGTCGCCTCCGCACCCTCTCTGTCCACCTTCTTCTCCTTCCCCACATCCCACCACATGTGTGTCCATCTGCCCCCCCCCCCCCCCTGCCCCCGTCCTCGTTCTCTATCCACGTTATCACCTCCACCCCAATAGGATGTTTCTGGTCATTACTTCCACAGTATTTCTTTACAAATAGTGACTGATGTATATATACCAAGGTTGTTCGAAATCGATGTAGGAGTTTACGAGTAGCCTTCTAGCGGAGACTTGGTCAGCATACGCATCTGTCACATATATTACAGCATATTTGACTCTTATTTGTACACACATTGCTCCTGCATCTGCAGCGAATTTCGCCCTGCAGTTTAGTTTTCAGGCAGCCCAATGTCTATGACGCCATACGTCCTGAATTATGTGGTGTACAGTGACATAATTTCGTGGGTACATTCAGCGACGCATGTGGCATCTTTCTGCGGAATATGATGCGAATAGAGTTCGTAGCAAAGAAGTAATAAATTTAAATGTGTCGCATGACGGCGCAGATTTTCACGCACCTCAGTGTATGTGACGTCTGATCTCCTGAAGTCTGTGTCGTACAAAGATGTAAATCTGCAGGTACAGTCAGTGGTGTATGTGAACATTGTCTGCAAACTGAGTCACGAATAGAAATAATAGTGATGAAGTAATAAATGTAAACGTCATTTTGATGCGGCAGTTTTACTGCACGAAAATGTGATACAGCTTTGAAATTAGGAGTAAACTTTGTTGCATGTCACTACTAGGTGCTGTCATTCTCAAACACTGGATGAATAAAATCTGGATATTCCCGCATTGTGGGTTGCTCTTCTTGTTCACCCCCACCCCTTTGATAGAAAGGTGGTTCTTACCCTCACATCAAGTCTTTGTGAGACAGTAAGTGATTGTATACGAAGCTTGATTGAAATCGGCCCAGAAAGTGAGAGTATTCATTCTCTCTCTCTCTCTCTCTCTCTCTCTCTCTCTCTCTCTCTCTCTCTCTCTCTGCCCGTAGCCCTCTTATTCAGAAGGCGGTGTAAAATGGTTCTTACTATTAAATATCATCCGTCTAGCCTTCATTCTTCTTCTTAAAATTCAATTTTCTCTACGTTTAGTCAGTATGCTTATAATCTCTCTTCTAGTATTTTACTGACCAACAGTACATTTACGAATATATGTACATTTATTTTTTATCATTAATTTATTATTATTATGCTGTAACAACTTTGTAACCAATCAAAACACGTAGCAACTTCAAAAGACGTTAAAAACACGGTGTAGTATATAAACAGAGTAGTTTATAGCAGTTACTGCTTAATGCGAAAGTTGAAATAATTTGTTGAACAATGTGTACACGGTTTGCAGCTGGCATGAATACTGTTCTAGGGGCCCTTTGTTGTAAACTATGTCTGTCATTCTACATGGATAGTCCTGCATTTTTGTGGTGACGTTCGTATGAACTGACTGTCTTTATCTCCCTAACCGTTCTTCCTTATACTGTATGCTGTGCTTTCGTGCTTTTTCTGAAATTCGTCACTATACGTGAAATCTTCCTGGGTATGTAATCAGCAATATAGCACTTACGTATATTGCTATACTTTACAGTGAGCCAGTTTCTGCGAACGACCTTCGTATTCTGTTTGTTTCGTTCCTGTAAATCAGAAGGACACTGCCGAAACCGTCTTTCATCCTTTTCTAACTATTCCAGTACCCAATCCCTAATGGCCTCGTTATATGCCTTCGTTTCTACCTTCACGCTTGACGATGGATAGCCAAGGCGAAGCGTGGGTGAGAATCTGGGGCGTTACATCTCCCTCATTCGTTTATCTCTAGTGGAAGCACTTCTGACGTGGTCTCCCGCCAGTAACTCGTTTGATACATTCGTCGGTAATGAAATCGCGGACCACTGTATGCGAGTTGCAAAGTCCGCTTCCGAAGCTGGCCGGTCTCGTCAGTGAGGGATCGTAGTTCTGCGTCCTTTGTGCCCTACTACAGCTTCTGCGACCATGAGTCAACTGTTTTCCTGCTACAGCCTGCCAGTGCAAAATTTTCAGTGATAAATGTAGTGGTAGGTCTCTCAGTTTTTTAGGTGCTGAGAGAAGACCTGGTGAAGTTAGTTAAATTGTTTTCTTTCTGTTAAATACCCCTTGCACCAGTCAAAGAGCAGCGCCGCATGTGGGGCGAAAGACAGGGGGGGGGGGGGGGGGGGGGGAGAGGGCGAGAGAGAGAGAGTGTGAGGGGGGGGGGGGGGCAAAGACAGATAGAATGTTAACAGCATCACGAATGCAGAGGAAGCTGTGGTCCGACGCCCGTGACGTCGGCCGCACCTGCCAGGCGCGGCGCCAAATTTACGGCGCGCTCCCACAGTGTTACACGGCTGCAGCGAGTCCCCAGAGGCGCGAGCTTCCGCCACACGACAGCCCACCTCCCACTCCCCACCCATGCTAACGCGGCTCGCAGCACAGCTTCACTGCTCTCTGTCTCCCAGCTCGAAGGGACTACGAGTATCGTCATGACGGATACAGGGAGTAGTGACCACAAAGTCGTTTTAGCAGCACACAAAAACCGTAGCCTCCAAATCCAACAAAAATAAACGCAAACTATATCTATTGAAAAAAGTTGATAAAAATTCGCTTGACGCCTTCCTAAGAGACAGCCTCCCCTCGACCCCAACTAACTATGTTTACTATGTAAGCGTAGTCCAGGTATGGCTTAAATCCAAAGAAACAATGTCGACGACAGTTGAGAGATATATGCTAAATAAATTAGTAAGAGACGGAACTGATCACCCGTTGTACACAAAACAGCTGCAGAACACTGTTGCAGAAGTGACTACAAAAGCGTGCCAAATTTAAAAGAACACAAACTCGCCAAGATTAGCGAAGTTTTACAGAAGCTCAAAATTTAGCGCAAACATCAATGCGAGATGCTTTTAATAGTTCCCAAAATGAAACTCTGTATCGAAAGCTGGCACGATATCCCAAGAGATTATGGTCGTATGTGAAGTACACACAGTCAATACCTTCACTGCACGATAATAATACTGGATCACGGGGTTCCGGATTCGATTCCAGACAAGGTCGGGGATTTTCTCCGTTCGGGGACTGCGTGTTTGTGTTGTACGCATAATTTCATCATCATTCGTGAAAGTGGCGAGTCTAGACTGTGTAGAGATTGAGAATTTGTACGGGTGTTAATAACCTCGCATTTCAGCGCCTCACAAACCAAATATCATCATCATCACGATAACGATAGTGATGTTACCGGTGACAGTGCCACTAAAGCAGAGTTACTAAATATGGTTTTTTGAAATTCCTTAACCAAAGAAGACGAAATAAATACTCCACAGTTCGAATCAAGAACAGCTGCCAGCACGAGTAACTTAGAAGTAGAATGGTTTGATATATCTGGTAAATTTCAGTGTTAGTATGAAACATTTTTGTTACGCCTTCATGGTTCGTAAGTTTGATTATTCCAAGGGTCTTATAAATAATTTCAGCATTTTACAGCGTAACGTTCATTGTTGACAGTCGTCTGAATTAGTCAGTGCGTCGACTACTATTGAAAATGGAGGAAATCGAGTTTTGTGCTGATATTAAACATTTCTTATGAAGGATTGGACTGCTACACAAACCAAAACATAATTGGGTGAAGTTCACATGGACTCTGCACCATCATTGAAGACCATTTACTTTTGTATTAATTTAAACGCTATCGGACAAGCTTTGAAAACCAAGCGCACTCCTGCAGTCCAGTTGAGGTCACCACAAAAGAAACCATTGACAAAATCCGTGACATGATAATACAAGATCGCCGAATAAAATCACATGAGATTGCTGAGACTAGGTATCTCAACTGAGTGATAGCGTGGTATCGTGCAAGGAGAACTGTGTGCGAGTTGGGTGCCGTGATTCCTCACAATCGACCAAAGCGCATCCAGTACAGCATTTCGACACAATGTCACGTGATGTGTAATCGCAATCCGCAAGACTTTGCACCAATTTTTTTCTGATGATGAAGCCCGGATCCATCGTTCCACAAAGCCATAGTAGTGTCTCACTGCAATCAGCGACGTAATATTACAATGGGTTAAAATAGCGGGCTATAGGATTCACAGGAAACCAGTTCTAGAAAAGTAGATGTCTGTAATGAATAAAAACTATGTACTCGAGATTGAAGATTCCCCTTTCGGATGCCAATGGTTTCAGCTGAGATCTACAACCATCTTCAGATCATTGTAGAAACATAAGAAGCCTGGCAACAGACGGTGGGAGAATGTGAGCACGGAGCAGTAGAACTTCACTTTACTCCTCCTACATCCCCACATCATAAGCTTTCTTCCTTGTTTCACGTAGCTGACTGTTTCAAAAAGGTTCTTACGATTTCACAAGACGATATATAGTACATAAATGAAGATGGAAGCTTGCGGTGAATTTTAACTTACGTATTGCACTACAAATTTTATTTTCCAAAGAACCATCCGACTCTACAGTGGTATATCTTCGATGTGCATGCACATAGATACTTGGGGTACTTCCGACTGTTATCTTTCCCAAATCTTCAGTGCGTCCTTCGCCTAACGTACGTCAAACATCCAGCCGACAGGTAAATTCGCTCCGTACTTCTGCGAGCATGTCTGGAGTTTACTTCATTCATTGCTGTTGCTTTGCGGCGTCGCAGTTCACCCACAGTTGTTGAAAGGACACACACACACACACACACACACACACACACACACACACACACACACACGTACGCACGCACGCAGTGAAAAACTGCGAGATCTTTCGGAGTTCGGACCGTAAGGCGGCCCCATCGTTGACCTAGCCCGTTGTTAAGAAATGCTCATACATGCAGCTACCATTCTGGTGATGTTCCGTCCTGTTTAATTTTCAGCATGTTCTCGCAGTTATGGGAAAAGCGATATCTTCAGTAAATCCACGTACGTGATTACCATTAACGGTTTTTCTGCAAAAAGGAATGGGCCAGCGTACGGGACAAAACGCATGGTCTCAATCTCGACTGCCCGCATCTCGTGGTCGTGCGGTAGCGTTCTCGCTTCCCACGCCCGGGTTCCCGGGTTCGATTCCCGGCGGGATCAGGGATTTTCTCTGCCTCGTGATGGCTGGGTGTTGTGTGATGTCTTTAGGTTAGTTAGGTTTAAGTAGTTCCAAGTTCTAGGGGACTGATGACCATAGATGTTAAGTCCCATAATGCTCAGAGCCATTTGCCAATCTCGACTGTTGTATGTTGCTGCTGTGTTCCCCATATCCTTACTTTTTGGCAATTAATCTTCCCACTTACCCCATAACTTTACTTTTTGAATGCTAATGTTCCCACGTAAATGGACCGTGGCCTTACCACTGAACGCTAATCGTGAAAAAAGGGAAGGGTTATCCGACTCACACATACGCACACACGCGCGTGCGCGCAATCAATTCGCAAAATTGTACACGTTGTTGTTTATCACCGTGATAAAGGTTCTTCAGCAATTGAATCCTGTACGATTGAAACATAAACGTCACTGCAAAACACGACGAATACACTTCATTGCGTTACTTAAAATATTCTATTGTAGTCGCTCTACATCTTGAATGAGTGCATGCAGGCGACCTGTGGATATCTCATTATCATCAATAACCAGTATGGTGATACTGCTGGTGCCGTTGCTGAATGCTTTGCGCTATAGGGCGTGTAATGCCGTACTCTCGTCGAAACTGACGTCGCTTACTTTTAACTGAACTGCACTTTATGAAATGGGTTAAGCAAAAGGCCTTTTGTTGCCGTATTATCGCGTTCTCGACTCGACGTACATTTCCCAATGAGTGGGCAAGCTAGATCGAAACCGGCAACTTACAAGTGGGGCCAAGTTAAACCTCTAAGATCGATGTGTAAGCTATAATTCATCCAGAATTTCTGTTTTCATCCGCATAGGGATACATACTTCTGAAATCGGATGAATCTCTTTGGAAGACGCTTTATTTCTGTTAGGCCGTGCCATTCCAGTTAATGCAGGAATCCCTACTAAGCTTGTAATTTTTTTCTGTAAAGTTACTGTTCTTGTTTCGTGTGTCGTAGTCGGAGGAAGGAACCGGGACTTACATTTGGCCACACTACTAGTTTCCGAACTTCCTAAGAAGTATGATATGGTAACCCCCCCCCCCCCCCCCCACGCAAAAAAAATTATCTACTTACAGTTTAGGTAGTAATTCTACTTTTACTCGACTTTAGTAGTTCTACATTTCCTTGAAGACTTTTTTTATCAAGAAAAAAGATTTTTTCGTAATGACAACTGATGAACGCTATAATTGGTGACAAGAAAAATGAAGTTATAACACTCATTAAAACGGCATGGAGTGCTTTTACTAACTCAGTTAAATTTCAGAACGAGAGTTCCAGTAAGTCTGAAACAAAGAGTTGACGTTCTGAATCATCAGTTTTGATTTCAGTTGCTGATACCACTCAGAACAGCGAATTCCTAATCGAGCAATGAAGAGATGTATTATGGGAAGTACTGGGATAGATGGGATAACAAACAAATGGACCAGGGAACACACAGTAGTCGAAGACAAAGTAGCACGTTAGGAGATACCGAGGTGCAGTGTGGCACGTCGTGCTGAAGACCGCAGTGTGTGTGGAAAATTCGAAAAGAGGCACCTATCCAGCGGTGAATGTCATATGATTGATTTTGACTATGGTGGCAGCGGCGACGTCGATGTTGTTTATCATGATGATGATATAATAAATACTAGAGTGTAACAAAAAACATACGGAGGTTATATTCTTAAAAATATAGTTTTTGTCACACCAAAAAATTCGAAACTGCATCCAGCTTCGGGACGACTGACGTAGAAAGATGCGGGGAACCGACCAATAATATCGTTCAGGCTGACCGTTGCACCGGACCAGCAGTCATTGATCCGATGGTGCAGATTCAGTCCATTTCAGTCCAATTTAGGAATCTAGTGCCATGCGTGCTCCGCTAAACGATCTGATTGATCTTATTTGCATGTGTACTAAGTAACTGTAAAGTGCGTGCAGTAGGTATTTATTTACTTTACGATACCTTACAATCTTCTTCTTTGACAAATTTAACTTGAAATACACAGCTGCCTCGATGCTGTCTGAACTGTTGCTATGCTAAGAGTATTACTTTGAGAGATTGCGCACTGGTTATGCTAGTGGACAGTTGTCGGTTGGGGTAGGCTTAGAATCTCCATCCAACCGTACAACTTTGAACTTTAAGCTGATGAATCAACATGTCACGACCACCTGCTTAATAGCAGTTTGGTGTGCCACTGGAATGCAATACAGCAGCAGTTCTGCGTAGCGTGGATTCAAAAAGTCTTAGGTCGGTTTCAGGAGGGATGTGAGTCCAAAAACAGTTCCGGTAATTACGGAGCGGTGGTTTGTGGGTGCGGAGCTGGTGACTGATACCGTCCCAGATGTGCTCTACCGGGTTCAGATCAGGCGCATTGGTGGCCAAGAGGTAAACATAAGTTCGGTATCGTTCCCCTCAAATGACTGTAGCAGGATTGTGGCCTTGTGTTATGCTAGAAACTGCCACCGCCGTCGGGGAAGACCTGAAGCTTGAAGGGGTGCAGGTGGTCCGCAATAGTGTTCACGTAGTCCACATCTTTCATGCTGCCTTCGATTACTGCCACATGTCTTATGGAAGCTTTTCCGTTGAGCCATGGTCCAAGCACGATGGTTTCGTGCCCGCTGCAGTCGTAATTGACGTTTTCGTTGGGTCAACAAGGAGCACTTAGGAATCTTCAGCTGCGGAGCTTCATGCTCAACAGTGTGCGGAGAATGTTGTACCCCAAAACACTTCTTCTGCACCATCACTGTACCCTGTCATCAGGTTTGCCACAGACCAGCGGGTATCCTGCTCCATGTTCTCTGATGAGGCGTGCACGGCCTACACATTGTCGCTTACTCATGGTTGCACCGTCCTTGAACCTCTCTCCATAGGTGCTCACGACAGTAGCACGCAAACAACCGACTAGCTTCGCCTTTCCTGCGATAGTCGTTCCCAGGCGCCGGGCCATAACTATCTGTGCTTTGTCAAAGTCACTTATTTCAGTGTATTTGCCCATTTGTGGCTCGTATCGCTGATAGGATGATGCCCCATTCGGCTGTGTCCCATTTTTTTTTGGCCGCGTCAAGTGCCCGAGACGGACCTAATGTTATTCATTCCCGCTGTGGGCAGCGCTCGTTAACTTTTGCCTCGTCTGTGTAGTTTGTACGTGGATTTCCTCGATCGGTCACTGGTTTATACTTACCTTCGTTCCGATTTTGGTGGCTACGTAGTGATTTCCTGAATGGTCCAGAGGCGTTTTTTGAGCAGAGTATGAGAAGTATAATTTTGATGTCGTTGGGTTATGGGCAATCAGCTGATACTGACTGGATTTGTATAGTTCGGTCATACAGGTGTGTGTTACGAAACGCATTATTATTGAAAGAAATGCTGTTTCAGCTATCTATAATCTATCAGACGTTGAGGAAAAGATAGTTGGTAGTTGGCCTGAAATTTACGCAGGATCGGAGTGTATGGAGAAGTTGCTGTCTTCTGAGTGAGTTGCTGCAGTGAGAAACTGAAGTGGAGCGCAGCTGGTGACTGCCGCCGCCGCCGCCGCCGCCGCCGCCGCTCACATCGCCTCAGGTTGTGCGCAGCCTTGACTCCATTCATGCCTCACGCCGCTACGCTGGCGACTCCGCCAGACATTTACATGCTGGCATGTATTTTTTGTGCAGTGTGTTATGATACGTTGTTGAATAACTACTGTATTAGCAGAACTTCTTTCTTGTACGTTGCTGAGCAGTGAAGTGAGAGATAATTTGCCTTACATTCACTAAGAACATTGGAAATAAGGAAACACGTCACTTCCGTCTAGGAAATGTCGTGGTGAACATCTTCAGAATTTTGCGCGTGAAGCTGATTGTGATGACGATCGCTTGCTTGTGTTGCCGTGTTCAGGTGTGCAGATTCATGAATGCTAATGGATTACACCCATTGTTATCTTGTAGCTTAGGAAGTACACCTTATCACTGACTTCCATGGAAGTGCATGATGAAACCCACTTTCAGCCCATGTGTTAAGCGACTAGGTTTCATCGTAGTGTAGATGTCCTACATATGGTTCTCATGGTAAGGTCTCAGTGCATATAGTTCCTGATTGCCCACCTTCAAAAGAATATTATGATGTATAAATCATTTGGAAGATTTTTTGTAGAACTTTTTAACATCCCAGATAGGAAGCAACCTTCGACTGCATCGAGTGTGGATGCAATAACAGGAGGAATGGTCTAAATAATTAATTCAATAATAATTTGGAACGTTCTGTGTTCCTATTGCAGGCAAACAGTTTTTGCTTATGTTTGTACAGTTGTTCTGTAGACCTTGTATTTTCTCCGTAGACCGCCGTGTTAAGGAATGTCCAATTTAAATCTCCGACCGGGATGACACTGTAGCTAAGACGCTGAACCAGTGTTTAGGATGAGCCAGGTTAAAATCTTCATTCTTATTTAGATTTGCCTGTCGCTCACTTTAATAATCTTGAAACTTCGACAAGACCATGGCTGATTCTTTCCTCTGTAGCTGTAGCAATCTGACCTCGTTTTCTTGGCTCTAATGAACTTGATCTTGGCGGGAAGTTAAAATATGATGTTGCGTATGTGCGTAATAAACTTTAAGACTAAAAAGACGCACAGCGAAGGAGTTATCTGAATGGGACGGAAACTGGTAGATATGATGTTCATGTACTCACAAACAAATGATCACGATTTTGAGATAACTGGATGATTTATTCAAGAGAAAGAGGTTCACTAAATGGAGACAGTCGGGGCGTCTCGGGACACATCTGCGGCCTACAATCTCGTTGACTGGAACAGAATTGTCTTCGTTGATGAGTCCAGCTTTGAACTGATCCCCGATGACCAGCGATGACGTGTCTGGTGACGTCCCGGACAGCGGTGGGATACCAACCTGACTGGAAACCCCCTCCCCCTCCCCATCACTCCATATGGACCGATAGCCAGGAGAGACAGTCTAGGGTGACATTTCATTTCGTAGA
This sequence comes from Schistocerca serialis cubense, assembly GCF_023864345.2. Lineage (NCBI taxonomy): Eukaryota > Metazoa > Arthropoda > Insecta > Orthoptera > Acrididae > Schistocerca > Schistocerca serialis. The sequence goes on from NC_064638.1 coordinate 715,765,953, forward strand.
AGCACCCCCGTTGGGTGTCATCCTCGGCACTGTTACAGCATAGGTTGCCCTACGCGGCGAGCCACCCTGTGCTTACATTTCAGCATTATTATGCACCTGTACACGGCAGGAGTTTTTAGTACTTGTCCTTGGGCCTGCCAAACCCTGCTTTGGCTAGCAAGACCGCCAGTTGTGTCCCAATTGAGAACGTTTGGAGAATTATGGGCAGGGCCTTCCAACCAACTCGGGATTTTGATGAACCAACGCTCCAGTTGTACTGAAATGGTACGGTATCCGTCAACAGGACATCCAACAACTCTATCAATCAATCCCAAGTCGATTAACTGCTTGTGAAAAGGCCAGAGGTGGACCAACGCGTTATTGACTTGCTCAGTTTGTGAAGCTGTTTCTCGTGAATAAATCATCCAGTTTTTCTGAAATTGTAATCTTCTGTTTGTCTGTACAAATACAACACATCTACCGATTTCCGTCCCATTCGGTAATTCCTTCGTGGTGCATAGTCTTTTGTGTCTTAAAGTATATAAGTGTTGTGGGCTATTGAACTTCACCACAGACGCTGATTTTTCGTCTGAGAAGCGGTAAACCTATCGATTTGCCATGTCATGACTGTAATGTGCAGAGCTAATTTAGTATTCGACTCGTTTAGTATTCTAGTCAAATAAGCGATTTCACCTCTAACAGAGGCTCATATTGTAGGAGGTTATTATAGACGCTATCACTTAATACAATTCCCTAGTGCAAGAGATTCCATGACCTTAAATGTTGACCTCACGGCATGGTTGCCGCGTGGGTAACTTTACTGTCGACAGCAGTAAGTTTAGTCATGTCTCTCTGGCCTTGAGAGCACGGTTCGCTAACACTTGGTATTGCATTTGTTACACTAACTCCTCCTCGCTTGCTAATTGGCGCGCATTTTGTTTACTGGTGCTGGGGGTCTGAGAGGGTCGTAGACAAGGTGAATTAGATTTTTTTTTCTTTTGTTTGTGAAAAACCGTGCATGGCGTGGCTTTTGCCCTTGTCGGCTGCGAAATGAGGTGTACTCTTTGCTACCAAAGCCTTGTCTTCGCCGTATTTCTCCTTGCGGATAGCATTTGTCCCTTCGTGAGAACGAGGCGGTGCTGGGAGATGCGGCGCAATTTCGGAACCCGCTGGAGCGCAGACATATTTTACGAGTGGTGCATTGTGAACGTTGGCGCAGCTGCGGAGCGGTCACGTTTCGCAGACGTGCATGCATGTCGTCGGCGGGCCGGAACTGCGGGGCCCGCGGCAGAAATAGCGGTGCAGATTTACGCTGGCGTAAGCGGCGGTGGCTGAGGCATCTGATAACGCGGTGCCCCAGCCTCTGGCATCCCGTATGCTTACTGCCTTTCGTTTTGAGATTTTGAATAAAATGTCAAAGTAGAAATTCAGTGATTAAACCCGATGTGAGATAACATTAAGTCACAGGTAGGATAGAATGTAATCGCATTATATTTTTGGCCCGTAGAGAGAGAGAGAGAGAGAGAGAGAGAGAGAGAGTTCTGTTCCACTAGAAAAAAGGCTCATATAAATGGCCGATAGCCCCATTGTTATTCTGCTGAAGTGACCGGATCAAAGAGTACTAGAAAACAATGATTATGTTAATTTTTAAAAGATTACACGCTGCACACTCGAACATTTTCGTGCGAGTATTCAAGAATAAATGAACACCAGAAGGTATACTGAATATTTTACCATTATTTTATGTACCACTCTAATCCTGTTTGAAGTTGTGTTCCCTGATCCTGTGTCAGCTCCGCAGTCCAAAATAGTCTTAGTCAAGACCATCTCCATATTTGATTGCCTTCCCTGTGCGCACGGCTCGAAACTTAGAAAGGCGGGACTGGACCTCATGGCCGATGTCAAAGATTCCCACTGGCTCTTCTGCACAGTGGCCGGTCAGCAACGTATGCATCTGTGATAGTTTGTAAGTACAGTAGAAAGGATGTGTATACCTTTCGCCATGTATTTCACACTCTATCAATAGATCTATGTGTTTGCCAGACGAAGCAACATATATATGTCGTTGTATCCACACTGCGGCATAGGTTTCCTACTGGAGAAGTAGCGCTAGCACTAGTTTCAAGCCTTTGCTGCCAATAGAAATTCTCATCTCTGCGATTCAACTGACACGACGAAGAGAGTTCCGAGTCACCAGATTGTCATGCAGTCCCGAAGGCTAAACCGCAGTCTTCCCTGGCACTGCTGATTGGTTATATAAGCGTGAGGGTCTCCTAGCTGCTGTTTTGAGGAGTTGCCGCTGACTGATTGCAAGTCTACATCTAATACTATTGATACACGTACACTCACAAGTCAACGTGCATTGTGTGATGGAGGGTACGTCGTCTACCCCACCATTCTATCCCCCTCACTCCCCCTCTTTTCTCTTTCCTCTTCCATTCGCGAGTGATCAACGACTTTCGAGAAGTGTCTTGCTCTTTTAGTTACATAAAACTGATGTGGTATAATACGTTCCTCGACTCTCCTTGGAGCCTTTGTTTTTAGATTTTCAGCGCTTAACATCTCCTTGAGGCATGAAGATCCTCTTCTGTCGTTTTTCCGTGGAGTTTAAGGAACATCTCCGTGATGCTCGCTCTCCGTGACAAAACGAACCCATAACGAAGTCTGCTACTCTTAATTGAAACTTCTGCAGCTCCTCTATTTCTTCTGCTTGCTAAGGTTCTTACACACATGATGAATATTCAAGAATCTGTCGAACAAGAGTTTGGAACCTACTGTTGACGTTAATTAATGAAATTGCATTAAAAGTGTTCCAATCAGTCTGTCTCCTCTTACTTTGTCGCCAGTGTTTTGATCAAATTATAACGAATCTTTTTTCCCCTCTTTTTCTGGCCTACACTCCGTATCTTCACGGGTTCACTATGTTAATTTCCGGAGCTGACGACATTAGTGTTGGAGGGTAACACGATTCCTTCCCCGTTGCCACAATTTCCCTCTCCCTCCTCCTCGCGGTGAGATTTCTACACTTCAAGTGCAGGTGTCTAGGGTTATCCCATGTGAAAGTGTGCGACCGTTTCTGAACGTTTGCTTATATTGTAACTAAGGCAAAACTTTGGTGTTAGCCTAGTATTCACCTAAAAATGATCATCCAGGTTGGCTATCGTCGTTAAACCACAGGGCAGATTCAGTGCGGGACCGGAGCGCTTCCCCGAATCCCGGAAACGGCGTGCAAACGAGAGTGCCTATCCGGGAGGGTCTTCAAATTATAATGTCTGAGTTTGTATATTTTCTCGCATTTACTTTTGCTTTTTGCTATTCAGTAAAATAAGCGTCGATTCTCTGTATGTCGTCTTGCACTTTGCTACAATTTTCTGGCGTACACGGAACCGCGCGACTGCTACGGTCGCAGGTTCGAATCCTGCCTCGGGCATGGATGTGTGTGATGTCCTTAGGTTAGTTAGGTTTAAGTAGTTCTAAGTTCTAGGGGACTGATGACCACAGATGTTAAGTCCCATAGTGCTCAGAGCCATTTGAACCATTTTCTGGCGTACAACTCCACTTTTTTACAACAGCATCGTCCATGAATACCCCGTCGTCCGTTTTGACGTCAACTACGAGGTAATTTGAATGTATCGAGAACATTAACGGTCGAAGCTGACGAATTCTGCCCGTTGAGTGCCAGTATCATTCTCTGTTTTGTTTCTCGTAATCAATAACAACGCAAACACAATAACATAGTCTGTGAGCTTGACAGTTAGCGCTACATATAACACACATACACAAGAGCCGTATAGCTCACTGCATATGCATATGCGTATGCGAAGAAGTAACTCTTTTTAAATTAGGCAGCTGAACAACGCCTAGGGGTCTCTTGGTCAACGATGCTGTTTCTCGTCTTAAGCTTTTCAACAAATTACCGCTATTGGGGTTTAGCTGGAAAATGTCGCCGGCCGGTGTGGCCGAGCGGTTCTAGGCGCTTCAGTCCGGAACCGCGGTGCTGCTACGGTCGCAGGTTCGAATCCTGTCTCGGGCATGAATGTGTGTGATGTTTTTAGTTAGTTACGTTTCAGTAGTTCTATGTCTAGGGGACTGATGACCTCAGATATTAAGTCCCATAGTGCTCAAGCCATTTTTTTGGAAAATGTCGCAGCAGATAAGATTGTGTTATAAAAATCTCGGTAGTTGAGTTTTAGCGTTGAGGAAAAATCTCCAGCCCATTCATAAACTCGTCTAGATAATACGAGATATTGTACGCAGTAAGTCGGGATATTCATAGAACATACTGAACTTATCGTTTGTTACCAAATAAAATGGCCGAAACAGATATCAAAAAGTCTATTTATTACAACTGTTAATAATTTTTTATGAAATGCCTGTTCTGTTAAGCCTACTTTCCTGCATATGTTACCTACTACCAGTTTTTCTTTTCGTGTCACAAACAAATACTGTTCTCGTTCCTCGTGTTAGGGAATATATGTACCAATCGCAGCTGTTCGTGGAAGCCCACGATCCTAATGGCGGTCTGATTTGGACACAATGGGGCGCGGTGAAGTGCCGTCTGCATTGTTTGCAGTTGCGGCAGCGTTAATGATCATCTATTTGAATTCCCTGTCCGAAGCAGGCACCACTCACTGCCGTCGTAATGTGTGGTCTGATGGCCGTACAGAGCCAGCACAAAATGAGGCCAACCCCGGCGCCATTGGAGTCGAGTGGAGTTCGTATTGTGTACTCAATGTTGCAGCGAAGCGCGCTCGCCGATCAGAATTTCAATTCAGAAATCCAAGGAACAATTGTCTATAGCTGTATGGACATACTTTTATGTTTATATCAAGAATTGGACTTGGATGTAGGGCTTATTTCAGTATCTTCATTTCATCAAATATCGGGGCGGGGTGTTGTCACAGTTCCAGTTCTGTCTGGTACGTCCCTGACGTTTCACATTTCTCTCCGCCACCACTCTCAGAAGTTGACAGGCAATTATTCATACATGCTGGATTACTTGTAATATGTTATGGTACTTAAATAAACTGGTCAGTGTATAGCGTATTTGACTGAATTAAACCCACAGTTAGTCGCACATTGTTGTATATTCAGAATGGTGTTACTAAACTAGACGATCGTATTTTACCGACTATTGAAGTCGTACTTCATATCTTCATTGCAGTCACGTTTGTCTAGTTTGTATTTCAGAGCCAGTCCGTTATTGCTACGGACATTTTTCGCCTTAAGGCTTCAGTAACCTTTTGTGGCGCTTTCATTTCAAGCAGACCTGTGTAGTAATTCTACTACGCTGAGTGTGATGCGAAACGACCTCACAACGTTCTAACTCGATTTTACGTAAGTGATGCTTGTTATTTTATTTACAAGAAGTTATCCATTGTATTTGTTAATACTGTGACTTACGATCAGGTTTTCAGTGTAATAAATTACATGAACGTAATGAAAGAGCAATGTATGCAAGTTTAATGATGCGTGAAATTAAATGTGTATGAACTATTCTTTCTTGGTTCCCCTCCCCCTCCGCTGTCCCTCCAAATCAGACGATACGTTATTCATCTATGAGGGTATTATATTTGGTACCACGAGGGTAAAACTGCTTTAAGTAAACTATTGTTATTACATACGCAGAGGCCGGTAGAGGACCAAGCAAAGCGTCGACTTGATGTGAGATTTTCCTACGCGCCACATTTCTGTTGTCTTCTCGTTATGCATTTTCTTCTTTTTGCCCGATCAAGTTGTTCTTGTCTCGAATATCTTGACCTCTTGGTTCACTTCCCTCTTGCGTAGTTTGTGGCTAAATGTTTGTCTGTTTTGTGTACCAGTGATTGTTATGCCAGCATCCTTCAGGTCTTTTTTGACTTCGCTGATCCACTTTATGTTCTCATGTTCGTTATGCTTTGTGTGTGCTCCAACATTAATTTAGTTTCTCAGGTGTTCGGCATTCTGCAACATTAATTTAGTTTGTCGGGTGACGGGCATTGTGTTGATTATTATTTCAATAGACGATACAGGTAAACGTTCTGAGTGGTTAAACGTAATTTGTATTCATTTTAATTGCACGCAGTTCCTAAATGATAAGAATATTTTCGCGTCTGTAGAACTTCCTGTGCACTTTTGGGACCGATGATTTCTCAAAACAAAGAAAAGCTTAAAGTTCAGCTGCCGCCTACAGTTAATGATTCTTATTATTAAAATCCGCGGACAATTCATTTGCAGTAACCACTGTCACTGTACGTAGTTGCAAGGGCATATGTACGTCGTTAATTTTGTCGCTTGTTAGTTTGGTCGGCAACTGAAACTGGATATTTTTATTTGGTTTCTGCGCGTGGAACATGAGCTTATAATTGCTGTGACCTCTGTTACCAGCACACCCATTTATTCGAAGGGCAGCGCATATTTTAAGGGTGTTGCGAGGGGCGTCCGGCTGGGAGTAGTTTCCTCGTTTCCTTCAGCATTTAACTGCTCGCCCTTTGTTCATTCGTTCTTTCTTTTCCTCTCGCCTCGTTCAGTTAGACTGCAAATGACGGCGGCTTAGCTTGTGAAGAAAAAAGTGAATCATTATCGCCGTAAAAGCAGAATTTTTATCGCGTTGCTTTCTGTGCTTCGTGCTCAGTGCGGGAAAGTAGTTCTGTAATATTGACAACGGTGTGAACTTTCAATTTACTCAGCGTGTTCATATCAATGCTTTCTGAGGGATTAGATACCGTAAAGCATTTTTGGCGTGGGTCGGGCGAAGCACAAGACATTTATGTTAGCATAGTTTCCAGGGAAGAGCACCGAACGGTAATCCGACGATCGTGTCTACAAGTTCCTATGTAAAACCTTTCTTTTTATTTTCAAATTTTATGCTGTTTACACCGGAAATAAAATATTCATTAATATTTTCACAAAAGGCATGAAAAGAAAAGGCAAAGGAATATTTGTGACTGGAAATAAATTTACGGGAAGAGATTTTACGGGATTGTAAGAGTAAATGAGAACTTTGTATATAAAATTGGATAATTTTATTATTTTCCAGTGGATGATTTACACGTGCTGGGGTGATATCGTAAAACAGGGGAAGCAGTAATTTTCTCTGCATCCTGCACACTTTATAATAGTTGCATTTTTGCAACGTTGTGGTTGTTTTAAAGCTTCTATAGAAAAATGAAGTTGGTTCACATTTGTAAAAGGCTTGCCTTCAAAGCAGGGTTTGGAAGCAGGGCTATATAGTGTATTTTGATGCACTCTCATAGGAATGTGATATCTTTATCTCTCTCGATGAGATTAGAGCAGCTTTGAGGCTTTTTAATCAAATTCTATACCTGATGATAAATAATGGACATCACTGGGTTAATACTAGACGATGGCGATCTTTCTTCATTTTGAAAATCTGGTCGTATAATTGTGGGTTTGTTTATCGTCGCCACGAGTCAATTAAAAGAAGAAATTTACTCTCCTGGACTTAAGGCTTCAACACACAAGTCAAAAATTTTTTGTATATGGCTGCTGTAAGTTACCAAGATTTTGACAAAGTAATGGTGACATTCCTATATTTTGCCGCATACCTGTCCACTGTTTTTTGAGTCCTCGATACGAAAGGGACAGCACTCACTTGTAGACTGTTTGCAAAAATTTTCCAGAAAAGGTTATACCGTACTGTGTTTTATGAGAGTAGGTTCCTTTGTTCGTGTTCCGGTTTATTTGCAGTGTAATTGATGTAAAAATCTATACAAATTATAAAAAAGGATTTACTTATGTATTAATCTATGTTTGTTTGTTCCACATCTCCTTCTAAGCCACTGGACCGATTTTAGCCAAACTTGGTAAACATATCACTCACTGTCTGGAAATTATCACTGTGTGTGTAAGAACCACTTGCCTGTCTAGGGGGTGGAGTGAGGGTGAAAAAGCAGTGTAGTACATGACGCGAAGATACCCTTACTTTAGTTATCCAGCATTTGAGGAGCAGACCACTTAAGAGACTAGAGGCAAACATAACACATAATTTCAAACCTTTCCGCAACTTTTTCTCGCGACGACCTCCGCAAAGTAATGAAAGGAAAAGAACTTCGTCGCTGAGTACATTTTCGCTGTTCATGCAATAAAATTGCCTCAAGAAGCATAACGTTTTCATTTATTACTTATTTCCTACAAAATGTATTTGTGACAGATTTTGCATACGGTATTCACATGAACACTAAATGCTCCAGAAAAAAATACAGCATTGTACGACACTTGATCCAGGAGATACGACGTCATAAACACGAATTCATGAAAATTTTCGCATCATGTAAAACGTTTAAATTTAGTACTTCGTTGCTACCAACTCCATTCCCAACATTTTCCCAGACAGTATCTACATTTGTCGCTCAATGTACCTACAGAAATATATAATTGTGCGACACATAGTTAAGGAAATACGTGATAAACTGCCGCATCTTCTGTGACGTTTTAATGTATTACTTCTTTACAATCAACTTGATTCCCAACACATTTGCCAGGCAGTAGGCAAATATACCACTGGATGTACCTGAAAAGTTGTATTATTCCATAGCAAATAATTCAGGAGATAGCATGTCATAAACATTAAGCTGCTTAAAAATGAAACTGCAAGGTGAAATACGATAGACATCATATGAAATATGTGTGCAAATATGCGTGAAATATGTTAAATATGTGTAAAGTATATTAGATGTGTGTGCGTATGCGAGCAAAGCCACGGGTAAGAAGCTCATCCTAAACTCATGGAACGATTTCAGTCAAATTTGGTACATGTAGCAGCTAGGATCCGGAAAGAAATATTATAGGGGTAAGAAGCCCCAGTCTTCTGTTGGGGTGAGTGTAATAACATGGAGAGTGAAAGGGAGACGAAGAGACGAATAGGTGAAGGAAGAGATAGGCACAGATACGAGCAGGAGGAGCTGGACCGAAATAGGGCTGGGGAAATGCACAGAGAGAGGAGCGGGGGGGGGGGGGGGGGAAGAGAATATCGACAGAGAAAGAAAAGAGGAGGAGAGGGACAGAGAGGAGGACAAGGAGCAGATGCACACAGAAAGGAAAGGAAAGGAGGTACAAAAGGGGAGGAAGAGGAGGAGGAGGAGGAGTTGGACAGAGTGAGGGGGTGGAGGAAATGGACAGAAATAGGGGGGGGGGAGGACGACATGGAATTTGAGGGGGACGAGGAGATGGAGAAATGGCGGAGGAGCAGATTGATAGAGAGACGGGGTGGGGGTGGGGTGGGGAGATATTGACTAATGGGAGATTCACACATACACTATGTGATCAGAAGTATTAGGACACCTGGCTGAAAATGACTTAAAATTTCGTTGCGCCCTCCATAGGTAATGTTGGAATTCAATGCGGTGTTGGCCCACCCTCAGCCTTGATGTCAGCTTCCACTCTCACAGGCATACGTTCAATCAGGTGCTGGAAGGTTTCTTGGGGAATGGCAACCCATTCTTCAGGAGTGCTGCACTGAGGAGAGGTATCGATGACGCTCGGTGAGGCCTGGCACGAAGTCGGCGTTCTGAAACATCCCAAAAGTGTTCTATAGGATTCAGTTCAGGACTCTGTGCAGGCCAGTCCATTACAGGGACGTTGTTGTCGTGTAATCACTCCGTCACAGGCCGTGCATTATGAACAGGTAATCGATCGTGCTGAAAGGTGCAATCGCCATCTCCGAATTGCTCTTCAACAGTGGGAAGCAAGAAGGTGCTTAAAACATCAATGCAGGCCTGTGCTGTAATAGTGCCACACAAAACAACAAGGGGCGCAAGCCCCTTCCATGAGTTGGCATGACACACGATGGCAGATGACGCTCACAGGGCATTCGCCATTCCCACACCCTGCCATCGGATCGTCACATTGTGTACCTTGATTCGTCACTCCACACAACGTTTCTCTACTGTTCAATCGTCCATTGTTTACGCTCCTTACGCGAAGCGAGGCGTCGTTTGGCATTTGGCAGCCACTCGACCATAAAATGCAAGTTTAATCACCTCCCGTCTAACTGTCATAATACTTGTTGCGGATCCTCATGCAGTTTGGAATTCCTGTGTGATGGTCTGGATAGATGTCTGACTATTACTCATTACGACCCTCTTCTGCTGTCTGCGTTCTCTGTCAGTCAACAGACGAGGTCGGCCTGTACGCTTTTGTGCTGTACGTGTCCCTTCACATTTCCACTTCACTATCAAATCGGAAAAAGTGGACCTAGGGATGTTTAGGATTGTGGGAATCTCGCGTACAGGCGTATGACACAAGTGACACCCAATCACCTGACCACGTTCGAGGTCCGTGAGTTCCGCGGAGCCGGCCGGAGTGGCCGAGCGGTTCTAGGCGCTGCAGACTGGAACCACGCGACCGCTACGGTCGCAGGTTCGAATCCTGCCTCGGGCATGGATGTGTGTGATGTCCTTAGGTTGGTTAGGTTTAATTAGTTCTAAGTTCTAGGGGACTGATGACCTCAGATGTTAAGTGCCATAGTGCTCACAGCCATTTGAACCAAGCCAGTTGCGCGGAGCACCCGGTTCTGCTCTCTCACGATGTCGCTGATGTGGAGTACCTGGTAGTAGGTGGCAGCACAATGCACCTAATATAGAAAACGTGTGTCTTTGGGGGTGTCCGGATACTTTTGATCACATAGTGTATAAATACCTGGGGAACGCCAGGATTCTTACGTAGTTGATAATAAAAAAAAATGTTTCTGCGTAGAGAGCCAATCACATGACCCTCGCATTACCATTCTGTACCTTTTCCGCTGCGCGAAGTGCTGTCAGGAAACCGCGCTAACATGAATGACTCATGCCTCGCCCTAACCGCGCCAAAAGCGCCTAGCTGTGACGTGACGAGAGCCCTAAGTTGCCTGGAGGTAGACAACCCTCTAGGTTGGACTAGAGCAGCAATTTGCAGGCACTCAGGACGTTGTTGCCGAACTGGATGGTCTTAGGGGGACCCTTTTCTGTTTCATTCACGCATGTGTCAATGTCGCACCCCCCCCCCCCCCCCCCCCTCCTAATCACGCTTGCTGAAAGAAGATAAGCAACTTTGCTGCTTAGGATCACGTTCAGATTTCGTCTAAAGGTTTTGGAGGATACTCCTTTGACCCACCCTGTGCCCCAGAGCAAAAATTACGGCGCACAGTACTCCAAAGAGGCGCGATACTTTCCGTGGGATTGCTGGACAACGAAGTTCCTAGAGGGTGTCAGCAGAATCAAACGTTGTTAAGAACGCCGTCCTGTTGCTCATAGCACTGCGAACTGTCGTTTTACACCGCGAAATGTGTGGAAATCAACGCCCTAATGAAAGGGATCGTTTCAGTAACCCTCTTTATGCCACCCCCTGAGGCTTTCTCGCGTCGATTCTGAGAGGCCGTGTGTCTGAAGTGTTTTCGTCGGCCACCCATGAGGAAAAAGCGTGATTTCAGCGCTGGGCTTCGCAGCTCTGACCTCCGTTGCATAGGAGTCGAAAGAAGGTGTGTGACATCCTTCCCATTGTGTGACACGTCCACGGTGGCGTTGGGCAGAATTACGGTGAAATTTGGTACCGATGTGTCATCATTAAGAACACCTCACAAGAACTTATGAGCTGTGGCCTTTTTCTCCCATGCGTGACACCCTACTGTTTGAAGCGTCGCCGAGACGGAGGGTGACGTCAAAGGCCCCACGCTTGTGCACCATTACAAATTAAGGTTGCGTCAAATTTCAAACTTACGCATTGCAATGGAAGACAATTACGAAATTTTGCTCTATGTGTAACAACCTTGTCGTCAACGAGAAAAGGTTGTTCATTCCGGCGTCACATGTGAATCAAAACGATTTTTGTATGCTTTTTGATCTCGCCTCTTAAATTGAAAATTACATGCTTGCAGAGTTACAGAATTAATTGCAAGCGGGAATGTAACATCTGTCATGCCTGCCTAACCAAGGACTCTTTACGAAGCGTGCGGGGAAGTCATAAGTTTTAGATCACTCCGTCAGATACCATGAAGTCATTCCAGTTATGTAACGAATGTCTAGGAAAGGCGCCTTGACTGTAGGCGTCAGACATCTGGTTCCCGTAATTGTTAAAAAAAACTAATAATGGATTACATCAAGTCAACGAGAGTCAAGGAATATTATACAATCCCATCCTCTCTTTCTGAGAAGATAACCAACAACACCATGTCCGAAATATGAAAACAAATATGTGAATCCTATCTTGATGAGCAGTAACTTGCACAATTCTCAATGTTGTACGTGTTCCCTTGATGTAGATAATGTCGGTATGGGGGAGAAGACGCCGTAATGTCAAATGTTCAGTAATGATGTTATTTTACTTCTTTGTAACAGTTGTTCCGCTTGTCCAGAAAGTGGGGATTTGAGCTTCTGTTGTATAGAATTCTTGCCTAGCCTTGGCACGACTTTCTACTGAACTCGTTATGCAATTGCTGTTTACTTCGTGGTTAGGATTTCTGGTGAAACTGTATAACTGCCTACAACTAGGTGGGTGACTCGGTTTTTAGATAAGGTGTACCACCCCCAATAGGAGTATGTTTGGCAAACATTGCTGTTTTAAAACCAAACTCTTCTTTTGTCAGGTGCATTAGCATCATACTTGGACCACTTTTTGATCGCGTGAGTTTTAAACCTGAAACTGAGCTGATAGCGGGTATAGGTTTCTCTGGTTCACGTTGGTGTTGTGTGTAGTGTTAAATATCCGTGAAAGGCTGAAACAACGCCACAGAAGCAACGGGTATGATTTTGATGTTGCTTTATACTAATCTGCCCGAACTCCTTCGACACAGTTTTGGAGATTGTTCATGAATATTTTCTTGGTAATGTGTTTTATTATAGAATGAGATTTTCACTCTTCAGCGGAGTGTATGCTGATATGAAACTTCCTGGCAGATTAAAACCGTGTGCCCGACCGAGACTCGAACTCGGGACCTTTGCCTTTCGCGCCTTGTCCGCGAAAGGCAAAGGTCCCTGTTTTATTATAAGTGGCCGGTGGTCTCCGATGGCTCATTGCAGGGTAATAATGTAATTATGGCTTACTGGGTTTGTTACAACAATTAACTTTGTTTCTTTGAAAATACCTTCACAACGGTGGAAAAGTTTGTGATATGCTATCGTTCTAAAACCGAAGATGTCTGTATACAGATGCAAAGATACTGTGACGTGATTGCCGTTGCTGAGGGAACAGCTAAGATTAGGGTCGTCGTGAGGCTCTCCCATTGCGTTCAGTGAACCCTTACGTGAGTAAACTTACCTTTATTGCTGTACACGACTACTAACGTACATCTAACGCTGCTGGAAGAAACAAACCCAAGACAGAATCGGGCATTACTGGATGCAGGTTTCCAGGCGAAGAATAAAGTGGGCGTTACCTTTGTTAAGAGTAAACGCCGTCAGTGAATGAAAGAAGTTTATTTCCAACATGCCACACAGCGCAAACCATCGACATTTGCTCTTTTGGCAGATATTTTCAGTTCGCTAGAGATATAGAGGTAAACGGTGATACGAAATCAAACAAAACAGAATTCCGTGTTACGTGCCAGCAGAGACCACGGGTACCTAATACCAAAACACACCAAGCTTTCGATTACCCGCGTTAATGCGGACTCGAATCTGCATGGATAACCGAAAAGTACGAATTGTCCAGAATACACAAGTTTTTACCGGAAACTGCTGTTTAATATTTGTACTGTACATACTACACGTTACATTTGATAGCCTTTTCCATTATTTGCGCATGACTGGCCTCAAACAGCGGTTTGGAAGTTGTCAGTCTTCAGCTCCTAGCTAAAGGGCTACACAAACATATAAACAGGAAATCCGTCGTGGACATGTCACAAGGATAGTCCCTCCGCGTTTACTTGAATGGGAAATGGAAAACAATGGAAAAAAAGTATTTCAAGGGTGTTCAAAGGTAGGACTGAGATCACCATGAAACGCGCGGACCCAAGGGGGGGGGGGGGGGGGGGGGGGAGTGGGCCATATGGTTCTTGGAACCCCCCACGCCACCCCATCCCAAAAAGAAAAACTTTGGTTAAACCGAGTATAGTTTCATATATGTTGATATCTAGATTTATGAACTAATTTTCGGTGAACAAAGCAGTTTGGAAAATGGCAAACAAATAATACGTTTCAGTTTCTTGGCCACATGGAGGGGTTGCGTCCTAAACGCCTATGGAGATCACTATAGCAAGTAAAGGTGCGCATTCACAGATTGGTCACAACCTGCTGCGGACGACAATTCCGAGACGGTTCCTGAGTCCACAGATAGGTTTAGGAAATCACATGACATGGAACAAGACGAGACAGAAAGGAAAAAGTAGTATACTAAGAAAAAAAAAGAAAGGACAAAGTGATTTCTCGAACGTAGTTGGAAACAGCTTCCCCCCCCCCCCCCCTCCCGCCCCAACTGGACGCCCGTAGGTGCGCACTTGGATTTTGTACTGTGTAAGTTGTAAAGATGTGCAAGTTTTGTGAGTTCTTTGCTGTTACTGTTCTTAGATCGATTGTATGACACTTTTACTTCACAAATTTTCGGACAAATTCACTTGAAACGATATATTTGTCTAATTTTAAATTTCTTGGAAGTTATGCACTGTGGATGACTAACATGAGTAGGCGGTTTATGTAGGTCTAATATGGATATGGTCGATTTTTGAATTTGATGCGATTTATTGTACCAGTAACTGCTTTTCGAGCCACTGCAGGCCCATCATCAGATGAAGCTGTTAATAGCAACATAATTTTCTGAACCGTGTATTTTCTGTACCGTGTGTAGCTAGACACACACACACTCACTGTATCTATGTGTACTGGTTTCACGATAAATAGATACTGAATGTACATACAGAGGATATGAAGATGCAAAGGAACAGCACTTTGCCACATCGCGATCTTGGACACCAGCTACATTAATAGGAATAAATATTCAAGTATTTAATGTAAATATTAATATAAATAAATTTTAAAATCAGTGCATTATTCTGTATTTTCTTGCAGGTCATGTCGTAAATCGCGATGTGCCAAAGTGTGACGTGTAGCATCTTCATACTCTTTGTACTTACATTCAGTATGTGTTTATCCTGAAACAAAGTGCACCTAAATACTGTGTGTTGGCGAGTGTAAGCTGCCTAAAATGTACTTACACGCAGGTTCGTCAGCACCACGGCCCTAGCGTCTACCTGCACATGGTCGAGAAAATAATGTTGCTGCAACTCCCCCGTCTGATGTGACACGAAAACTCGTTAATCGTACAATAGATTGTGTCGAATTCAGAGAACGACTAATTCCTGGGTATACCTACAAAAACAGCCGATGTACGAAGTACAGGCAGAAGCAAATTATTGTTATATCAAAAAGTTTTATATATTTATTATTATTGTTATTATTATTATCATAGCCACATGCGACATGGTACAAGTGATAGTGACGGTGAATCAGATTTGGAATCTGAGGGGAGGTGGTGACTGTAACAAACTATGGCCATCACCCTCCAGAACCGAACCGAACCGAACCGAACCTTGGATCCGTGCCTGACACACCATCTTATGGACTGCGTACTGACGACTTGTTTTTGGACCGTACGTAACAACATGGTACGAAGCGAATTGTGCTAACAGTGAATGTGCTTTGCTAGCGAAATAGGCGCAGTGGCGCCGATTACGCCGTTCCGCAGGGTAGCGCGCTTCCGAACTCTGAAAATCGTAGCCAGACTCCGCTGAGCAGCCCAAGTTGTGCCGGCTGCCTGCCTGGCGGCGCAGTGCAGTGCTGTGCAGTGCAGGGCTGAGCCAGCAGCGCGGCCTGTAATTTGGCGGAGGCTCCGGAGCCACGAGCCGTCCCAACCGGCCGCCACCTCTCCCCTCACCCCTCACCAGCGCAGCTTCCAGCGCCCGATCTCGTCTGTAAACTGGCGCGCACAACTATCCGCGCTTCCGGAGTACTCATCACTTCCAGCTGCAGCGCCAAGTTGCCTGTGCTAATTATACGCTCGCAGTGGCCGTCCAGTCCGCTGCGGCTGCCTGCTGATGGCCTGTGGCCGGTCACAGAGGGGTGCAAAACGCTGTCAGTGCGCGAAGTTGACGTAGCAGTTTTGCCAAGCACAGTCGTTAATATACATGCAAACGGAACAGTCTGGACCTTAATATTTCATTGCCGGAACTCATTAACCTTCAACTAAAGTTACATCAACTTCGGTGAGGAGAAAAATTTATGATTCTTTGCTACTGATGTCGTCTAGCGAGGGAAATGCGTGGCTGGAGTTCTGATGAGCAAAGTGGGGCACCTTGCAATAAGAAGAGTAACACAAACAGATAGTGTGTGACTTTATACGTACCTCACGATTACAACCATGTGCCGGAATATTGCATTCTTCTGTAGTAATTATATATCAGATAACTGTATTTACGCCCGGTAAGTTTGCGTAGGAATGATGTGACATAGAAATACAGAGGTAATAGCGTACAGCTACTTGAAGTGTTATATATATATATATATATATATATATATATATATATATATATATATATATATATATATCGACACACAAAAGTGGTATTCGCTGGAAAAACATGACGGACGAGAGATGCCTAAGAATTTTTTATCTGAAAACTATTAAGCTTTTAAAATAAAACAGCTGTTATTGAGATTCACTATCATTATTCTTTACGTCTATACATTTGCAGCCCTGTGCCATCAGAGGTCTCCAAATTGAGTTTCGAATTTGAAGAGTTCGTTCACACAGGGAACACCCTCTCCTTTAACCTGACAATGCCGGAAGACACACGAGCGCAGAGACATCTGCAACAATCCGACACCTTGGCTTCACTGTCATTGGTCATCCTCGATACAGTTCCGACTTGGCCCCATCCGATTTTCATCTGTTTCCAAAACTTAAAGAACACCTCCGAGAACTTCACTTCGATAGTGATGAAGTGTTGCAACCAGAGGTGAGGTGGTTGTTCCGTCAAACATTCTGCTTTGACCTTATGAGCAAACTGGTCTCTGGTTGGCGGAAATTGGTTCGTCGCTGCGGTGGTTGTGTTCCGAATTAAATGTGCAGACGTGAGGAATAAAGATGTATAATGTTAATAACGTTTGTTATATTTAAAAAGCTTAAAGGATTCTCACATAAAAATGCGCAGGCATTACTTTTTAGCACACCTTCGTAGTTAATTTCATGACTCTGTTTCTACTGAAAAATCTTAGCTGTGAACAAAAGTGTGTTGTTGTACTGGTGCAGCCGCCAGTGTACTCAGAAACTAACGTTCAGTTTTTAAGAGATCCTTAACGCAAATTAAAAAAAAAATCTTGTATATCGAAACGCACTTGGGGATGATGAAGTTTTGCCGCGTGGGATTAGCCGAGCGGTCTGAGGCGCTGCAGTCATGGACTGTGCGGGTGGTCCCGGTGGAGGTTCGAATCCTCCCTCGGGCATAGGTGTGTGTGTGTGTGTGTGTGTGTGTGTGTGTGTGTGTGTGTGTGTGTGTGTGTGTCCTTAGGATAATTTAGGTTAAGTAGTATGTAAGCTTAGGGACTGATGACCTTAGCAGTTAAGTCCCTTAAGATTTCACACACATTTCAACATTTTGATGATGAAGTTTTACATGTATATTAGTTTTTTGTTTCTAAAAATGTGCAAAAAAACATGATATACAGTATAAAAATGGTTATTCTTGATATTTTCTAACTGTAAGGTGACATTTGTCACACTGTACCCCAAATTGACTGTGCTGGTTTTCAGTTGCTGGTACAGGTTTCTTATGGCTCTATAGAATGCAGGATGCGTGTAAACCTGAGTTCTTTCTGTGATTTGTTGCCTTAAACTGTTAATGCTTTAAGCTCGTTAAGTGAAAAGCAAGAAAGATACAATGACGATGGCAAAATATTGACGAAACATGTTCCTATACGATTTGTACGAGTGGTCTGCACAAAGGCAAATCCACAAATCCTACACTGAGCATATTATAAAGGGTGAACCAGAACTGTACCGACACTTTTCAGAGGTGGTTCAGGGACCCCATGCGAGGATTTTGTTGTAAGAGACCCTCTGTCTCCGCGGCTCGTTTGCACAGTTACTGCATTTCGTTTGATTTCTTGCCGCAGTTAACTCTGTATCTGCATTGCACTGAAAATAGTGCACAATACTGTAAATGTCGATGGTATGTACTCTGTGTTTTGTTCGGAAACAAAGATGTTCCATTCGCTTATGATATTAAATGTTGACAACAGTAATGGCCACTTCCGTCTAGGCCCTCAAGCTTGCACTCAGCACTGCTCGTTATGTCTGGGGTTTGTTTTTCCCGTAATGTTAGTTCTATACACAGCAGTAGAGACATATTTAGCGATGAAGTGTAGACCTCTTGTGTGGGTTCACTGAATGAAATGCAAGAGCGGCACGATGACGCTATGCCGAGCTGTTCCTGCAGAGACTCCAACTCCATCACAGTACCGTACATAGGCGCCTAGAAGAAACTGGATCCTTCCGTCTTAGAATGATTGCATATTACAGACATTTGCATTTATATGAAGGTATTTTAACATAAACAGAGGAGATTGGGATAACAAACCGAATAAATGATGGTTAAATTATTACACTGTAACGATCCGGCGAAGGCCATGGATCCCTTATGCCAAAATACTCAGAAGTTGTCCTTCAACAACCTCTGAAAGTTGCTCATTTGCAGCTCTGGTTCGCGGTGTATATCTGCTTCTACATACACACTCCGCGAGTCACAACACTGTGCATGACGGACGGTACTTCGTAATCGTGCTAGCCTTCTCTTTCCGCTTCCGTGCCCAAATTGAGCTTCTGTCGTAGCCCTGATTTCCCTCCGCGGTCCTTACGTGGGATGTGTGTTGCTGGCAGTAGGATGTTCTGCAATCTGTCGCAATTGCTGGCTCTCTGAACTTACTCAGTAGTGTTTAGCGAAATCAATGTCTTCTTTCCTCCAGGGATACCCATTTCAGTTCTCGTTGAATTTCCGTAACACTTGCGTGTTGATCGATCCTCTCGTTAACGAATCTAGCTGCACGCCTGTGAATTGCTTCGGTGTTTTCATTTAATCCGATCTGGTCTCTCGTTAGCAAATCTAGCTTGACGCCTATAAATTGCTTCGTTGTTTCCCTTTAATCCAACCTGATGGGGATTCCAAACAGTCCAGCAGTATTGAATAATGGTTGATAAATGTGTACTGTACGCAATATTCTGTGTAGATGAGCTGCAGTTTCCTACACTTCTCCCAGTAAACCGAAGTCGACCATTCGCCCTCCCTGTAGCCGACCTCTCGTGCTTGTAAATGTTTAAGAAGCAATTTGGAAAATCTATTGCCCTGTGAGAGTTTAACGCCTCATGTTGGCAGCAACGCTAATACACCAAGCATCTGTCTTTCTTTTAGCAACGCTGTTGACATGATATATGTTGTTGGTTGCAAGTTACGAGAAGTCTGTCTTCAGTGCAGTCATTGTCCAGTATCGCGTTCTAGGTATGTTTTACTTCATCAAATGTTAAAGATTTAACAACTGTACCTTCTACTTGATCATTGTCGCTTGAGTTCCTTGTATACGATTGACAACAATCGGTTGTCCTATTTCTTTAGTACCGATTCGTAACCCAAAGATGTTTTCTTGTACCGAAAGTTATGCTTTTTAAAAGGACTGCGCACTAGCCCTGTTAACACTGGCAGTCCACACATCTCCCAGGTGCACTCAATTTCGTCGCGGATGTTTCAGTTACGTAGGCTTACAGCGGAAGACATAATTGTTCAGTTTTGGCGATTCATATGTGTGACTAGCACTGCGGGATCTTCGTGGACTAGCAGCTTCTACGGAATTGGACACTGTATTTTGATTTCTCCTACACATCAGACTTCTATTAATTTTGAAAATTGCTCAGATGTGCTGACTGTAAAGGCTACAACGGAAAACTGCAGATGATTTTACTAATAAATTTGTTCTTACTTGAAACTGTGGTGTTAACCTTTTCGTAACTGAACTTCCAGGCGGTGTACTTGAAATGGTCACACGTAAAACTTGGGAAGAAAAGAAAAGTAGCATCATTATTTTAAATCTACCAGTAGTACGTCTCTTATGTCTACGACGAACTTCTTGTTTGTTCTCTCCAGAGTTGTTCATTCGAAAAATTTTTCAGTGTTTCACAAAGACGGAATTGGCAGTTCTAACACTGAGGCTGGCGTTTGTGATTTCAGCAAGAGATACGTACGGCGCCTCTACGCCTCGGTGATCATGAAGTTCGCTTTTGCTGCGCCTCTCCAGGCACTCGTCAGAGTTGACGTTACTCCACGAGACACAAAGCGCCGTTTCACTTACAGACTGAGGCCGCGCCCCCGGCTCTACCCTTAATGCTGGGGGCGTTCCGAGGAACGCTAATGCAGTGTAATCGTACGGATCGGGTGTACCGCAGCAGTGGCGCCGCTATAATGCAAAAGTATACAAATTAAGTTGGCGCTTCTGTAGCGGGGAGAGAAGCACCATTAATGCGGGGGCCGGAGACGACACGCCGTAGAGCCACGCTGTGCTGCAGTGATGCCGACCTCCAGGCGTTTTCAGAGCCGCTCAACTCTGCGTCTCGCTGTTGTGAAGGGACGTCAGTAAGCAAACCACAAAACAGCTGTCTAATACATAATAGTTAATATTCGTTTGTTCGTCTTCTATGCATTTCTATACCATTCATCCGATTACTATGACTCTTTCATGAGTTTTTGTGCTATCGACCGCAAAAATTTCTATGGGGTTAAGAACTATCTGATATTCACAACGGTGGGGGTACCAATGTAAAAGCTCAGCTCAGGAACTTGTGGATCAATTTCAGTCAAATTTTATGCATATATGATTCATTATTTGTGTGAGAATACTGTAAGCTGAAATACCGTCAGTTTCAAAATATTTGAAACACCGTATAGTGTTTTGGATTTGAGATTTAGTGCAACAGAAGATTTTATGCAAGAATAGGTACGAATCAACGTAACATTTTTCATGTTGTTGCCGTAACTGGTCTCCAGATAATCTCATTAGAACTGTTTATGAGGTCGCCTTATTCATCTTCAGAGCTTCGTGAGATAAGTCTTCTTCATCTTCAGAGCTTCCTCATACAACGCTTCCTCCTTTGGAATGTGAAACAACTGCTTCAGTTGATGCACTAAGACTTTTAGAAGTGCCTTGTTGATTGTTTTTTCAGCTCCTTAGCTCTCCACATTCACTGGACACAGATATATAATTTTACTTCTTACCATCTTCGACGATGGAATATTGTCTTCAGAGTTTTCAGTTTCACTTGGACACTCGACTGGTAATGATTCATCTGAGCTAACACAAAATAATGATACAGTACCTTCGTCATCCATGGCAATAATCTCATATACAAGCTTGCAGACCCGTTTGTTATCTTCAGAAATTCTGCGAAACATTTTCTTGTTTCTCAGTATCGTTAGGTTACAGCACAAACATCAAATAAAGACTGCCGTAACAGCGAAAGAAAGCGATATTAATATTATACGCAAATAGTGCGAGTATTATAGAATAAAAGACTGTCTGACAGCAGTAAATGACGTAGTAAATGACTCCCCTGACATACGTTAACTCTGGCGACATGTGAGTCATATGTAACTCTTACAACAACAAAAAAACTGAAAGATTTTCAACTTATCTATAGATAATTAGTTTATTTAGAGCAAACTAGAGCAGGAAGAAAAATAACAAAAATGAAAATGAAGGGCTCAGGTGGTCGGTAACTCAAAAATGTCATGGTTGCTGACGTGCTAAAGTAAATAAGATTGTAAATGCAAATTTACGGAAAAGAATACGTATTTATTAGAATCTGGAGCAATTTTTTGTTTATTTTGTAGGTTTCTAGATTTTTCTCCATTTGAGAATGCCGTTATTGACTTCACTGGGTCTGTAGTATTCTCCGAAGCAGGAAAAAGAATATTTAAATTTATCAATGTTATGTGGATGTTATTTGGGGGCTGCAACTGTATTGGAAGATGTTTCTGAAATAATATATAGTGTAACAATAATTTGTTATTAATATTTTATTAGTACAACTTGCTTCGGCAACATGTTGCTATCATCAGGTGCATTTACAGTTATTTTTTCATTGTAATTAATATGAAGTGACGTTTGCTTCCTTTACTGTGTATGCTACAGAGGCTGTGTGTCGAAAACCGCCAAACCGGGCGAGAATTCCAAAACAGATACCACGAACATGTAAATGCCTACCACACTAACAACAGGCCACCCAGTTCTTGATATTGTGCACGAGTTTTGTATATTACGTGAAACTGACAAGGGCGACAAACGGAGTTACATGAAGAATTAGAAACATTCATTCGCGGCACAGAACATAGCGATATGTTACTAAATGATACACTTGAAAGTAATAATATTAACTTCTTTAAAAACTTCTCCAATGTAGAGAGCCTATTTCATTAAGGAAAAAGAATTTGTCTTTTTCGACCACTCAGATAAATATCTCATCTTCACTGTACACTAATGTTTTAGCAATACAAACTAGTTTATCTTAGCTTTTAAGGCTCTTTTGATGCCTGTAAACAAATGAATGTGGAAGTGTTAAGTTGTGACATACTTTTCATTGTGACCCTCACTTCATATCAGTTATAGTGAAAAAGTAACTGTAAATGCATCTGATGACGGCAGCATGATGACGAAACGAATTAGTAATAAGTGTTTGCAGCATATATTATTTCATACAAAGGAAGAAAATGCTTATTGACTGGAGCGCTCTGATTAATTGGAGCGCATTGATCAACTGGAAGATGTCAGATGGACAGTTAAATTGGCAACGCAGGTGCGGGAACTTCTTAGATGTTCCAACGTGCGGTGACGTGTGAACGTTGAGTGGGCGACTCGGGCAGCAGCAGATTCGCCGCTGTGGCCGTTCGCGTCTGCGCGGCTGCCCGGCTTTGTCTGGTTCGCCGACAGGAAGTCCGCGACAGCGTCTGAGCGGCGCATGAATATTCAGCACGCGTGTTGCTCTGCGCCTGAGTCGCATCCGCCGGGCGTCTTAAAATAACTACCAATTTGGGGATGCAAATAGGTCTTAATTATAAACAAACTTGAGACGTAAAACACAGACAGCGTTGTGTCAGTGCACGCAAGTCACGTGTACCTCCCCCTGTCGCCTCCCCACCGTGTGCTACTTTTCATTCTTTATCCCGCAGACTGACCCCGGTGTGTGACACCAGGAATCCCAATACCATCCGGGAATCCCACTTCTCTCTATAATTCCGTCTGTGCCTTCTGCCTTACCCGACCAATCCATACAAAATGAGTACATCTGAGAAACTAAAATTGTCTCCTGCGTGCGCGATTCAACTTTTCGCGAGCTATATTTTTCCCCAATGCTGAAACGCCTCATAAATGGATTCAAATTCCACGTCGCCCCTCTGTAGATGTTACCACACTAGTATCTCCTTGAGAAAGTGTTCAAGTAAACATTGACAGAGATTAGACTTGCGAATGGAGTTCTTCAAAAACATGTGCGCTGTTTCTCTCTGCATTTCCACAACAGAGAGGCATGCAGAAGAGGACGGTCATTTCGGAAATACGAGGGCGCGCTGAAAAGTAATGCCCCTGAATTCTTTATTCTGTTCTCAATTCAGCAGAGCTATTGCATGCCATGCGTATTACTCGGTCGACTTTCCGCTTCGCCGACGCAAGTTGTAAGCCTCTGCCGCCAGAGGGCTCCTAGTTGTAGCGTACAGCATGGCGCTGTGTAACGTAACTATTTCGGTGCGTGAGAAACAACTTCCTGTAATCGAAAAATGCAGCAAGAGTTTGTCCACACTTGGAGTACCTTCTCCTTCAGCATTTAATGCCACACCACACACGAGCGCTGCGACAATCCGACGCTTTGGTGTTCACTGTCATCGATCATTCTCCGTACACTCGCGACTTGGCCCCATCCGATTTTCATCAGTTTCCCAAACTCTCTGAACACCTTCGAGGACTCCACTTAATTAGTAATGACGCGGTGCAAGCAGATGTGAGGTTGTGGCTCCGTTAGCAGTCAGACATTCTACAGTCGCTGTATCAACAAACTCGCCTCTCGTTGGTAGGATTGCAAAGGGGATCCTACAGAGCGCAACAATTTGTAAATAAAAATTGAACGAAAGAACCCACGGATGATGGCACGGAGATCGTGAGTGATGGACCTTAATTCCCCTAATTTAATCTGCAGACACGGCATCTGCTAGAGATTCAAAATCGAAATATGATTATAATGACCGCTGACCACCGCGGGGTTAAATGCCGTCTGGCAGCGTTCCGGGCGCCAGAGACGGAAAATATATAATCGGAGCACGAAGAATGAGAAATCATTCTCGCGACGATACGGACGGAAAATGGGGAAATATGCTGACATAAGCTTATCCGAAAAAGGGGAAATTGTCATGGCCTGCAAGCAAGCATTTCGTAAACAGCAAAGTTGGTTGGCTCTCAGCGTGCTACTGCCCTCTTCATGTATCGAAAATGGTTGAAAGAAAGTGAAAGCACTATTAGGCGACAAGACATTGGACTTACGTAATAAAACCATAAAATAACTCTGTTAAACTCAAATACTCAAAATCCTCGGTAGGGTATTTTATATGTTAACCGTTTCCGAAAGGATTTACGAGGTAATTGTAATTCTGCAACACGTCTAAAGCATCTAAGAATGACCACAGCGTGTCGCATAAGCTCGCGTTATATTTCCTAGCTATTGATACCACATTCGTGTAAAACTGTGTCCTCACAGCTCTTGCATAGCATATTAAACTAGAGTTCTCATCTGCGAGCTTTTTTGTCGAGCCTGTTCAGTCTTTAAACGACGAATGAAAGCCGCAAAGGTTAATACTTTGACGGTATTCTGGCAACCACCTTTTTTTTATGAAACGCTCTGACCGAGAACTCTTCTCGGGTCACGTGCAGCCCTTCTCGTGGATTATGTTCACTTGATGTGGGTGGCTTGTGCACCCAGCTGTAAAAGTGCTTCATCAGCTTTGTTCCTCTTCCCAAATCCCGAATCTTATTCCCCGTAATCAGTTGGAGTCCACTCCATTGTGAGACAGAATTCTGCACAGGATTAACTTAGCGTATTCCATAACACCAGTCTCGTTAATTTCTGGTATGTTCCATACGTATATGGGTGGTTTCGAGAATGGTGAAGACAACATAGCAGAGTCTTCCAGTGGGGGGCTATCATGCCCATTATCATCTACAGAGCTGTAAATCGATGCAAACCACACAGGACTTCTGAAATTGTGAGGTGTCCTGAATACCGCTTCCATCTCGAAATTATTTCACTTTCCGTGGTTCTCAATTGTGACACTACCCCTACAAATTACCTACTGATAGTCGTTTTCAATCACCTGTCTCCTAGCGTCTTGTTCCTAGGCTTTTCGTTGAAAAAAATTACTTTTATGTCTATGTTCAAGTGGGCTCCAGCAAACGTGACTGCCCTTAAGTTGTCGACGGGTATATATGATTAAAGATTCGTATGAAAGGACCAAATTTCATTAATAAAAAATTTAAATCCGTGAATATCTTAAGAAGCCTCTATTAAGGAACGGGGATGAATTGAGTGTTCACGGTTCTATAAGAACATGCGCTAAATTCTGAATTAGATGGCCATCTTTTAATTTATTTAAATATATACGTAATACATATGCCGGGGAAACTGGTTTAAAGACGCATGTGATAAAATCACATCAGCACACCATTCGTTGGTGTAAAGAAGAAAAACCTGTAATTTGGGAAATTCTTGGCTTTTATTGTGTCCAAACGATGTTCTTTTACAGAATCCGACCTCTGGCCATAGCAGCAGCCAGTTGTAAGCGTGCAGTTAAATGGAAACCCTCACTTATTTCCTTTCGTGAAAATATGAGAAGGCCATATTCGGGCGTTTATTGTACGGAGGTACGCGAGAAAGTGACTATGAACTACATTCCTGATAGGAAGACTGTTAGTTTTCGATATTGTCGAAAAAATACTTACGTTGGTGCTGTAACATTCTTGTACCCAAAATCTCCTACACTTAACTCGCTCTGAAATATTGGTCAGCATGACAGTTAAGTTACATACAAAGCAAACAACAGTCATATAGTGAAATCAACTATTGGGAATGACAAGATCTCCTATCACGACTTCGAATCGAAGTACTGATAACTGTTATCATCTCGCTCCTATATTGGAAGACGTTCAGTCCAGATCTCTTTATATCCATCTAATTCTTTAATTTATTTTGAGGAATAGCGAAGATGCTCTATGTGATGACTGTTACGCTTACTCTTTAACTATATTGGTCTGCTTCTAATACTTTTTGGGTAATTTTTAGAACTGATGATAATGATAATACGAAGTGCGACAATAAAGTAATGAGACTGATTTTCTTTGCAAGATGTGGCAACCCTGCAGGCTTGCGTATGCACAATATCTTTGACCTTGGTCTGTAAGCTGCTTCTAGTCCAAGCGGCACAATGAAGCAACTGCTCAGTCGTGAGTTGTGCTGTAAGAACTTAACACGTGTTTGTGTCTCTCGTCACGGAAATGGAACCGCGTAATACTGCACAACGGTATTCCATTTCTTTTTGCGTTAAATTGAGTGGAAACGCGACGACAACTTATGGTAAGCTTCAGAAGGCTTTTGGAGAGGAGGTTCTGTCAAGGGCTCAAGTTTTTCGTTGGCATAAAATGTTTAGTGAAAGCAGAACGAATGATGAATACCACAGTGGACGATCAACAACCTCATGGACAGATGTCAACTTGGACAGAATGCGTGAACTTGTACGATCTGATGGAAGATTATACGTGAAAATAATTGCAGAAGAACTGAACATCAATCGAGAAACGGTTCGTCTAATAATAACTGAAGATTCTGCATCACGATAATGGGCCATGCCAAAATTCTCTGTCAGTACAGCAATTTGTAACTTCAAAACAAAGTTCAGTACTACCACAGCCACCTTATTCACCACATCTCTCTCCGTGCGACTTTTTTCTATTTTCAAGAGTCAAAACGGCGGTCAAGGGACACCATTTTCAAACAACACAAGATCACAAGATGTCCAAAAAGCTGTGACGAGGGTCTTGGAGGATATTACAGAAGATGAGTACCAGAAATGTTACCATCATTCAGTCTGGAACCACGCGACCGCTACGGTCGCAGGTTCGAATCCTGTCTCGGGCATGGATGTGTGTGATGTCCTTAGGTTAGTTAGGCTTAAGTAGTTCTAAGTTCTAGGGGCTAATGACCTCAGATGTGAAGTCCCATAGTGCTCAGAGTCATTTGAACCATTTTGTTACCATCAATGACAGAAGCGCTGGAAGAAGTGTGTGCAATCAGAAGGAAACTACTTTGAAGGATACAACACTAAACTTGACTAAAACGGTAAGCAAAATTTTTTTTCACATTAGTCTCATTACTTTATTGTCGCACCTCGCGTAAACTTGCTTTAAGGAGCAGTGTGCATTACCAGTGTAATTGTTAACGAATTTACAGCATCAGCTGTATAATTTACTATTTAACAACAAAACCGAAAAACGTCATTTTCAAAGCAGATTCTAGTTCAGTTCAAGTGGTTAATTTTTGACATCATATGACCGATTAAGCATATAACATTTTACGGCATTCTAATTCCAAGGGATTAAAATGTATCATCCTTTCGTTAAACGTTGATCGTTAATTCCTACACGGTCCGCCGACCGTGGTGGCCACGCGGTTCTAGGCGCTGCAGTCCGGAACCGCGTGACTGCTGCGGTCGCAGGTTCGAATCCTGCCCCGGGATGGATGTTTGTGATGTCCTTAGGTTAGTTAGGTTTAAGTAGTTCTAAGTTCTAGGGGCTAATGACCTCAGATGTTAAGTCCCATAGTGCTCAGAGCCATTTGAACCATTTTTTGAACCTACACGGTCCAGACAGGGAGGGAGGGGGGGGGGGGGAGAGAGAGAGAGAGAGAGAGAGAGAGAGAGAGAGAGAGAGAGAGAGAGAGAGAGAGAGAAAGGGGTGGGGGGGGGGGGTGAGACTAAGACATTCATATTGGTTTAAAATTAGATTGTCTGCGACTGTAAACGATAGTAAATGTAATGTAATGCGTGTACATATCCGTACCATCTTTAACCACTTCCACACTGTGGAACACCGAAGCCATAACCCCAGACATGCACCTCTGCTCACCAAAAGACAGAGGCTGCAGAGACTCGCAAGGGCCCAGGAGCACTGCACACCACAGCTTGAGAAAGGTCTCCTCAACTTACAAGTCTGTGCAAGTGGCTACGACCTACGTCGGAACCCACAATAGCTAATGCATCCACTGGTCGACAGAAAACGTTTTTGGCAGGTAGTCGATCTCTTGTCCCACAGCTGATGTTTGCCTGGGAATGAAACGGGTCCAGTCGTGCGTCTTGTCACCGCCCCTCACCAATTAACAATGTAGAGACGTACAACCCTATCAAATGCGTGCATTTGTTCGTCTACAGCGCACCTCATACGACCTGTACACTTAGCAAGATAGTGCACCACAACCCCACATCGCACCCGAATTCTATTAGAATACATAGTGTTTATAAATTAGTAATACAAAAGTAACCTTTAATTGTGAAAAAAGATGAATAATTTACAGAAAAGTTTGATGCAGCACTGAAATCAATTTATCTTCGAGTTTTATTTACAAATGTTTAGTGTGGCTACCTTTTGCAACATGCCAAGTGTCCCATCTTTAATAAGTTCCCTGCCAAATACTATGAAGCAAGTGTTGATGTATGGTGGCAATTGTATTATCCGTTGTCGCAGCTCGTCGACGTTTCCAGGAAGCGGAGGAACACACACTGTCTTTAAAGTAACCCCATACACAGAAGTCCATTGGGGTTAAACTAGATGATAGTGGTCTCTAGGACATTTTTCCACTCTAGGATATTTTTCCACCAGCTCCAATCCAAGTCGACACATTCCTGCGGAGCTGACGCGTGTCATTGATTTACTCGGACTACTGATGTAAGACTGCCGAAATTGTTCAGTTGCTGCGTCGAAGACTGCTTGCCGACCCTGACCAGGCGTCGTGTGAGATACGCTGCCAGTTTTTGTGAAATGAGTGTACTAATTAAAAACAGTTTGCCTTTGAGGTGGTGGCTTGCGATATTTAGTCTTGAATTGTCTCTGAAGTGTAGTCGCGCATTTGGATTCATGAAACCATAAACAACACTGTGTACGCTCTGCACTGTTCTACGACTTCGCAATAACTCATTCGCGCATGCCAAATAGCGGGGACGTTGAGAATTAACAGTATTAGGCGGGAAGAAAACTTGGAGATACACTACATTCAGTGCAGTAATAAACATTTCTGTAAGTTATTTACCTTTTTCAAAATTAAAGGTTGCTCTTATATCACAAGTAAAAAAACACTGTATAGTTAGAGAAGACACCACTGACGTGAGTGATGATTGTGGGCTTCCAAAATCATCGGGCATCAATCCCATTGAACAGATGTGGGACGCATCCAGCGAGAGGTGTACAGAATGGTCATAGCTACGATCAGATCTCCGTGAGTTGTGGACGGCGCTTGATCGGTCATGACTCGGCATCGCTCCAAATCACTTTTGCGCTTTGTTCACGGAACGGTCGTTGAGGAGATACTGTCAGTAGCCCGTTGGTACATGTGGGTGATCAGCTTACACATCTCCATAGTCGTGTGTCACTTCTGTCATATATGGCTCATGAGGCACCACTGTTGCCTCGGCGCCGGGTTTGGGTAGCGCTACTTTGCCATGTACGGTTTGCTTTATCACGGCGGCGTGAGAACAGTTTACAAACTTTGCCGTTTCGGAAATGCCAATGATAATGCCCTTTAGGACGTCAAATAAATCGGTCCATTTCTGCGTTACGGCAACGCGTCCCCCCCCCCCCCCTCCTCCTCGGCCGGCCGCGGTGGCCGTGCGGTTCTAGGCGCTGCAGTCCGGAACCGCGCTGCTGCTACGGTCGCTGGTTCGAATCCTGCCTCGGACATGGATGTGTGTGGTGTCCTTAGGTTAGTTAGGTTTAAGTAGTCCTAAGTTCTAGGGGACTGATGACCTCAGATGTTAAGTCCCATACTGCTGAGAGCCATTTTTGAACCCTCCCGCCTCCCCCGACATGCAGTATATACTGTCCACTGCTAGTACTGCCGTCTGTGAGTGGTTAGTACACATTGACTCGAGCATAGGCGGTGCTCACATTACCGTGCTGGACCTAGATATTACAGAGTGCTAATATATCACATACTGCCTTTTTCTAAAGTACTTTCTGGAATGTAAAATCTACGACTGTGTTTAATTTCGAATCTTTTCAGGGTTATTCTCAAATGGTGTTTCCAGGAACTATATATTTTGGTCCAAGTGGAGCTACTCTTTGAGATTATGTTTTAACTAGCTTTACAATTTCAGCGACAAGCTGAACTTGGCCCCGAAAGATAAAGCTCGTGTGAAAGCCTGCCATCTGAAGATGAGCATCCAGTGGCTGGAAAGCTGGTTAGCAAAAATCAGTTTTTGACACGACCAGAGATTGGCACGGGAAGTAGCTCATTCAAAGGACTAATTCAGTCACTAAGTTGTACACGTGTAACACGATTGTACTGTCATATTTGGCACTTATGTTGGTGTCACTTCCACGTAACACCCACGCAACTGCATATTGTGAAGTCTCGTCGTCAGTACTTTAGGTAACTCCACTGAACCTCAATGATGTCTTTTACGTCGAGAAAGTGTTAAACTGTCATTCGTTGTGTTTCAGAGACAAGTAAGTCATCTCTTCCTCCCGTATTAATCAGTCATCTTTCATACTGCGAGCACTATGGTAGCCAGCCCTAGCCTTTTATTTCGAGACGATCATGCTCTCAATTCGGTGATTCTGTCAGTGACGTGCTCTCGTCTACACTGACGTCAAAAAAATCGCAACATGGAGAAGTAATTAACATAGAGTAATGAAATTTTTGGAGTACACTTGTCTTCTAAGTAACATATTTGAGTGATTAACATTGCAAGATCATAGATCTGTTTAAGTGCGAGATATGTGAAATGCTGGTACGTTAATAACCGTTGTATCTAGCATAATATTGAATGCAGGCATGCAAATGCGCATGCGTTATGTTGTACAAGAAGTGGATGTTAATTTCTGGGATGTACCTGTTGTATTTGGCCGGTCAATAAAGGCCTGTTTGTGGATGACGCTGTTGTCGTCATCCGTTGGCGCCCCATATGTGCTCGATTTGAGACAGATCTGTTAATCGAACGGGCAAAGGCAAACTTGTCGACACACTCTAGAGCATGTTTGGTTAAAACACCGGTTACGCTGTTGGAAAACACCCACTGGAATGCTGCTTTATGAATAACGGCACAACAGCTCGAATGACCAGATTTATACACGCGTACCACAACTACAGGTCCAGTGTGCGTCGTACGTGGACAGGTTGGTTGCAGGCCCTCAACTGGCCTGCTCCTAACCAACGCACAGCAATCATTAGCACAGAGGCAGAACCAGCTTTCAGTAGAAAACACAACAGACCTCCGCCCTGCCCTCCAGTGAGCTCTCGCTTGACACCACTGAAGTCGCAAGTGGCAGTGGTTTGGAATCAGTGGAATGCACTCTACAGAGCATGTGGCTCGGAGCTGTCCTTGAAGTAACCGATTTGTAACAGTTAGTTGTGTTACTGTGGTGCCAACTGCTGCTCACATTGCGCTAAAGCCATACAACGACCACGATGCCATATGGCCATGTGGCCATCTGGAGACATTCTCGTGACCACCCCGCCAGTAATCAAGCTGAGTGGCTACACTCCTGCCAAGTTTTTCTTCAGTATCGCAGAAGTAACATCCAGCTTCCTGTAGCCTTGTTACAAGACCTCGTTCAAACTCGGAAGATGTTGATAAAGGCGTCTTTGTCGCCTCATAGACATTCTTGACCAACATCAACTCACCACCTCCCTTGTGAATTGGTAACTAACGTCCACGCCCGTTACCGTGAGTATTTAAAGCAAACCTGATTTGTATCGTCGTAGTGGCGCTACTAGCTGCCCTCTTATGCGACTGACGTAAAATATGAAGTCATCCTATTTCAGGTGTAGAAACACGCATACAAACTTCCGTTTACGTAGCCCAACTCCTTCGTGGAGTTGCGTTTTTTTTTTTTTTTTTTTTTTTTTTTTTTTTTTTTTTTTTTTTTCAGTGTATTACGCAGTCACCTGTAAAGAAAGAATTCCATACTCACTACTACACCAGACTCGAACAGAAGAAAAGAAAATAAATGAACGTGTAAGCCACTCGAGTACCGAGACGGTAAGAGCGAGTGGAAATTCCAGGACGGGTAGCAGAACGGCCGCGGTTCGCGGCGTGGCGTATCGCAGGCGCGAGGCGGCAGACAACGGCAGCTGCTGCGCCGGTGTGCCGTGCTGTGTGCCGGCTGTCCCGCGCCGTCGCGTCACGGCGCTTATCTCACAGCCGGCGCCGGCAGCGGAGTGGCCCGCCGCTGTCACAGCCGCGCCGCGCCCCCGCTCTGGGGCAGCCAGCGTCGCACTCACTCATTCACTCACTCCTCTCCTGCCACCTGCTGGTTCCCAGCAGTATGGCCGTTGCAAACGACTACAGCGACACTCTCACCACATTTCAACAGGAGGACAGCTAGGCGAGCCGGCCGAAGTGGCCGTGCGGTTAAAGGCGCTGCAGTCTGGAACCGCAGGACCGCTACGGTCGCAGGTTCGAATCCTGCCTCGGGCATGGATGTTTGTGATGTCCTTAGGTTTAACTAGTTCTAAGTTCTAGGGGACTAATGACTTCAGAAGTTGAGTCCCATAGTGCTCAGAGCCATTTGACAGCTAGGCGAGTTCACTTGCTTCGTAAACAATAATTAAATTAGGACACAACCAGCAAATAAATTTCAAACTAGGACGGTTAGAGAATTAATTTACAATTTCTGCGACTATATTTGTTCCGTCGTTACAACTGCAGCAAATGTGTGTTTTTCTCACCAGATGCGTTTCGCTTTATTGAAGTAAAGCGTCATCAATGGTCTGTGTGTGGTTCCTTTCTTCATTCGCCACTCATCATTAGTGTTCTGCCAAAAGGCAGGTTTTCACATGGTAGTTCTCCAGGCTGTCCGGTCTTCTGCCATCCTCTTAAGCTCTGCATAATTTCCTCTTCCCTTCATATTATCTATCATCTTGTATCTCCTTATTCCTCTCAGTCTTCTCCCACAAACCAATCCTTCCAAAGCATCTGCTAGCAAGCACTCCCTTCTCAATGAATGTCCCAATCAGTTCTTTTTCCTTTCTCTTACAACCTTCAGCAGACATCTTCTCTCACCTACCCTTTCCAATACTCTTTCATTACACACTCTTTCCATGCAGTTTATTCTCTCCATTCTCCTCCACATCCACATCTCAAATGCTTCCAAAATTTTTTCATCCTATCGTCTCAGGGTCCATGTTTCTGCCCCATATAGTGCCACACTCGAGACAAAACATTTGCCAAGCCTTTTCGTGAGTCCTTTTTCTAATTTGCAACGTAAGAGTCTCCTCTTTGTGTTGAATGCCTCCTTCGCTATGCCGGCCGGGGTGGCCGTGCGGTTCTGGGCGCTACAGTCTGGAACCGAGCGACCGCTACGGTCGCAGGTTCGAATCCTGCCTCGGGCATGGATGTGTGTGATGTCCTTAGGTTAGTTAGGTTTAATTAGTTCTAAGTTCTAGGCGACTGATAACCTCAGAAGTTAAGTCTCATAGTGCTCAGAGCCATTTGAACCATTTGAACCTCCTTCGCTATGGCAATTCGAGTTTTCACCTCCTGGTGCCATCTCAAGTCGTCAGTTATTGTGCTTCCAAGATATTTAAATGCACTTACTTGGTTAGTAGTAGATTGTCTTATTTTAATATTTGACACTCTGCGTCTTGTACTGATGACCATACTCTTTGTTTTTGCTGTGTTTATTTGCATCCCATATTCCACACAAACTTCATTCAGATCGTTCAGCATGTTATTTACTGTCCGCTCACTTTCTGCCACTAATACCGTGTCATCAGGAAGTCTTATACATTCTATTCTCTTTCCACCAATACATATTCCTCTTTTCCCATCTAAACTTTTCGCAATAATCTCTTCACGGTATACGTTAAACAACAGTGGGGATAGGCAACAACCTTGTCTAACACCTCGTCCAATGCTGCTGACATTTCATTTCCAATCCTTATCCTTACTTTCTGGTGTAAATATAGATTCTGTATCAGTCGTCTCTCTTTCCAATCTTCCTTTCCTCTTCAAAATATCCAGCAGCTTGTTCCACTGAACTCAGTCGAAAGCCTTTTCTAAATCCATAAAAACAGCAAAGATTTCTCTATCTTTTTCCATATATCTTTCCCCTATAGTTCTCAACGGGCCAATAACATCTCTTGTTCCTTTGCCTCTTCTAAATCCGAACTGCTCCTCTGCAATCCCTCTATCCAGCTTGCCATATAGCCTTCTATTCAACACTTTCAGCAAGACTTTAGCTGCAAGAGAAACTAGACTGGTGGTCCGCTGCTCTTCACATTTTTTAGTGTTTCTCTTCTTCTCTATTGGTACCATAACTGTTGCAAGGCACTCACAATTGTATGATTTTACGCCGCTTTACAGAACTATTCATTTTTTACGCTTAATACAGCGCAGTTTCATACACCACTGTTCACTGTTTATTTGTATATTTATAGGTGCGTATCGTGCTTTGTAGTGTTGCCAGCATTGCCATTTGTTTTTCTTTGAACCATATTTTCTCTCTCTCTCTCTCTCTCTCTCTTTCTCTCTAGTGTGTTATATATGTGTGTTATCCAATTTAATTGTGTTACTATGTAGTTATTTACTGTGTAAGAGGAATCAAGCAGTAGTGATGCAGTTTAAATTTTGTGTGGTGAGTAGGTGGGTGGAGGAAGAATCATAGTTGGGTGGACAGTAAGTGCATAGTAGTGTGATGCAGAGTGAATTGGAGGAAAAAGGTGAGGGGGCAAGAAGTGTAATGAAATTTAAACTCCATCACTACTGCTTCATTTCTCTTACACCGTACATAAATACAGAGTAACATAATTAAATAGACTAACACGCATATAATGAACTACAGAGAGAGAAAAATGTAGATCAAAGAAAAACTAGTGGCAGTGTTGGGAACACTACAAAACACGGTACACTCGTAGAAGTATACAAATAAGCAGTGAAGAGAGGTGTACGAAACTGTGCTGCGTTGAACGTCACAAATGCATAGTTCTGCAAAGCAGCGTGGCAATTCCTTATGTAGGCGAAAAACCAAGCCGAAATTACCGTAAGTGAAAACCAAAAATTTGTTAACGAAATGTTCTTCGAGCTAGAAAACAAAATTGTAAACATCTTTGATTACAGACCAATGATGATGCTTTACTTTAATAAAGCGAAACGCACTTGTTGAGAAAAACACTCATTTTCTCGTAGTTTTAACGACGGATCAAAACTACCTTCAGAAATTGTAAACCAACTATAGGTAATATAGACATTCAAATGAAGAAACGAATTTTCACTCTGCAGTGGAGTGTTCACTGATTTGAAGCTTCCTGGAAGGTTAAAGATGCGTGCCAAACAGGAACCTTTTCGCTGTCAAATGCTCTACCTTCCATACTTGTGGGCTAGGGAAGAGGTACTAATAGAGGTAACGCTGCAGGGGCGGGTAGTGGGCAGCACGCGGATAGCTCAGTCCACTGAGGGATTTCCTGTGGACCGCAAAGGTTACAGGTCCGATGTCCGAACCGGCACACAGTGCCAGGAAGTTTTTCAGGGTTAAATTCCGCATCATCGACTAATCCAGCAATCACTCACTATCTCGCGCATTTTTCGTTGTTACTATGATAAGGTCCAGCACCTCGAAATAAAAATGAACTATATGTTGTTCTATGCGATTTGCAGCTGATGAAATGTTTTACTCATATTTATTTTACGAGTTGCATGGCCATTTGGCCTTGACGACCTAGTCCTGTCGCGTTCCGTTCCCTGCGTTCGAACAAACGGTCCGCTATCATTATGGTAACCAGTGTTCGTGGTTTTCTTTTAAGTAGAAACTACCACTACTACCAATACCACTGCAACAACCACCACCATCACCACCACCACCACCACCACCACCACCAACAACAACAGTAACAACAACAACATTTTAAATCGTAAAACGTGTTATTTAGTTATTCAACGGTAGTCTGGCATGTGGTATGAGTACTGTGGGAGGTGGAGGGGGTGCATGGACAGGTGACATCATATCAGATCAAGACGTGACCTCTTCTATTTCCGTAAAAAACGGCGCCTCATCTTGCGCTCTTGCTTCCATATCCTATCCCAGTATTTAAAGCGGTTCGAGTGTGGCTGTACCGGATCGACCAATTATGACTTGGCTGAGGTTACGAACCCGACACTAGGCCCTTCTACATGCGCAGTGTTCTACTGACACTTGTTTGAAACTTTATTGGCCAATCTCTTAAACGTTTCTTACTTGTCGAAGTCTTTCCTCTATATCAAATGAAAGCAAAAACTGTCTCACCTTCGAAGCAACCTGCAAGAATTCAGATAAATGAAAGAGAACGTGGTCACGAGTTCCTTCCTCGGCGCCACATCAGGATCCTGCTGTTTCTCGCCCGCATTCACTATCCGATCAGAAGTATTCCGGAACCTACCTGTGGACATTAATATGGTGCATGTCCACCCTTTGCCTTTATGACGGCTTGAGCTCAATGAGATGTGTAAAAGATCTGTGGAGGGAAGGCAGCCCATTCTTCTCCAAGAGCCGAAACCAGAGAATGTAGTGATGTTGGGCGCTGGGTTCACGAGCGAATTGGACGTTCTAAGTCATCACAATGGTGTTCCATTGGCCTCAGGTTGGTACTATGGGCAGGCCAGTCCATTTCAGGTTTGTTATTCTCCACAAACCATTGCCTCACGTATGCTGTTTTGACAGAGTACATTGTCATACTAATTCGATCAGTCATGGTCTTCGAATTGTTTCGCTACTGTACGCAGCACCCAACGCGCTAAAATGTGTCGACGTATTTTCGCAGTTACCGTTTTCTTAAGCGCAAGGTTGCCACTCTGTAAACACGAAAAACAGTCTCATACAGTAACATCTCCTTCGTACGTGACAGCTGGCACTACATACGATGACAGGTAACGTTCTCCAAGTATTTGTCAAATCCAAACCCTTCCATCCTTTTGCAGCAGTGTATAGCATGATTCGTCACTCCAAAACACTCACTTCCAGCCATCTGCTTTCATACAGTCTCTGTTCGTCAGTGCATGAGATATGGTTGGTCTTGGATTAGCCGTGACTGATGTCTGAGTTTTCATTTTATAGTCACGCAGCCACAGTCGACTTAAGCAGCCTTAGTAGTTGAAATATCCCTAAAGGATTTATTATTCAAGTGATATCTAATGGCTAGCCCTCGCTCGATGTCACTGAGCTCTTCTTGACCGACAATTCTCGTGTTACAGATTCTCTGCTGCCACCTCATCGCTCGCCTCCTCCTTTTATACTGGTGGCCCACCTCTTCACCTCTTGTGACGTCTGGTGGTCAATTACGCATTACATAGAGATGTCCGGACACTTTCGATCAGATATCGTATTGTGCGCATATACTCAGGGTATGGTTCGTAGCTGGTGAGAAGGAACACTAGACCTCGTCCTGATCGAAGGAACTTCAACTTTATTGTCTTTTCTCTGCCACGCACGTCACGGTCGAACGGAAAGGCCCACCGACAGATCGGTGTGTTCATGGTGAGTCGCGTGTCTCGTCAAACCGGCCACAGGAGTAGCACCCATCCGTACGACATTTTTATTGAGACTTGTTCTACCGCCTGGGACCGTTATTAAGTCGAAATGGCGGAAGACGAAGAGGCGCTTCGTCATGGATTTGTTGAGACAGCATGAGAGTCCCAAAGGCTCAACAAAGCATAGTGGGAGACTCTACATGAAAGCTTTATTCACAAAATTCCGAGAACCCCCGTTCCAAAACATGTTACTTCCTCCAGCACGGATATCGTGCATGACAGTAAAATTAAAGATGTGCGAACGTAGAGGGTGCGATAATCTTTCTTCCCACGCGCCATCCACAAATGCAAGCAAAAGGGTACAAATGGATCTGATACAATACATCCCCTCCGAAACCCATTGTCTGTTGGGTCACGGGCTGCTAAAGTAGCCATGACACATTGAAGGATACCTAACCACTTAATTTCCGAATAATTGTTTCATTGGTACGTGTAGAAATGCGAGGTGTCAGCATATTCAGAGCTATTCTGCCCCATTGTCGAGTCAGTAACACGTGACATTTCCGCGACATTTCCGCTCTTCGTGTCGTGAATGGTATTGGCTGTTCTGTGTGTCGTGAATGGTATTGGCTGTTCTGTGGTCCCTATGTGG
Source organism: Schistocerca serialis cubense (assembly GCF_023864345.2). Lineage (NCBI taxonomy): Eukaryota > Metazoa > Arthropoda > Insecta > Orthoptera > Acrididae > Schistocerca > Schistocerca serialis. Next base: position 715,804,331 of record NC_064638.1, read on the forward strand.
TGCGGCAGCCGGATTTGAAGCAACTGTATTCACCCGTTGTAGCGTGTTGTTTGGTGTCCATTGTGAAAGCACAGTCCTCTCTGTTGCGTCTACTTTCCTTGCGTTTTCCGGAAGGGTTGATTTTACGTTGAGAATGCGTGGCGTTTGTGTAAACAACCAACGCACATCAACCAGTGACACGATATCGAGTAGCCACAAAAGACTAAACATTTTCATGAAGTTATAGAAGTAATTTAGACACAATTCTGACTCTGCGTACGAATAGGATTCATATTACGCGCACACTATTGCAGGAAAATAAACAAATTCAGCTGCTTGTGTGAGCTGGTGAAATGAGCAACAAAAAGAAAATTAAATTACAATGAAATCCAGACCATTAGCTGCTCACAGTCGTTGATAAATATCAATGGGGACAGTTGAAAATGTGTCCCCAATTGGGACTCGAACCCGGGATCTCCTGCTTACATAACAGATGGTCTATCCGACTGAGCCATCGAGGACACAGAGGATGGTGCGACTGCAGGGACGTACCTCTGCCACGCTCCCCGTGAGACCCACATTTGCAACTTACTGTCCACACACTACATTTGTAGTGCCTCTGCCCACTATTCTCATTACTCGCGGCACTCAATTTACCGTTTTAAGAGTTTGAGCAATGTGAGTTCATGTTCGAAAGAACAGATATCATCTTCATATAGATATGGCCTACCGGCAAATGATCTTCTTCAGTGCGGATGCCCTCACATTGCTCAAACTCTCACGGGAATCGGTAGATGACTGCCGCGAGTAATGAGTGTAGTGGGCAGGGGCACTACAAATGTAGGGTGTGGACAGTAAGTTTGAAATGTGGGTCTCACGGGGAGCGTGCCAGAGAGAAGTCGCTGCAGTCACACAATCCTCTGTGTCCTCGATGGCTTAGTCGGATAGAGTGTCTGTCATGTAAGCAGTAGATTCCGGGTTCGAGGCCTGATTGGGTCACACATTTTCTACTGTCCCCGTTGATATTTATCAACCCTTGTGAGGAGCTGATGGTCTGGATTTCATTGTAATTTCTTGGAGAGCTGCAAGATCGCCAATCATCTTCATATTCATACAAAGAGAAAAGGCGTTCAAAACGTGATTAGTTTCATAACTGTAGCTGTACAGAACAATCAAGCTATAAACATAGAATTCACATCGTCCAAAATTACTGCGCAGTAAGCGCGTTTTTTTAAACTGGGATGGCAGCGAGCTATTCTCGCGCAACATCAACTCAAAACTACTACTGTGACAATGGATGAATTACATCACGCTGAAATTTGTGTTTCGACATAGTGTCTGAGTGCAGGATCGCAACAGTAGTATTTATCTCTCGGCAGCTATTTTAACTTCTGAATCACAAACATACGTGGCTCGATAAGTGCGCCAACTAGACTCAACACCATGGGTACTGCAAACAGTCTGGATGCTTCATAAACAGATTTAATATCGGTGTGGGAGCTACTGCGACGTAAGTGAAACATGAAGTTCAGGTGTACCTAAGGGACAATTCGTTCACATAATCGATTTAAATGTTCAGTGTAACGTAAACTTAAAAAAAAAAATCCTTGGAGGCGCGTGTCTGTGTGTGCCTGCCGACAAAAGAGAGCCATTTTAAAGCGCTTTGCTGAGAGTGATTTCTATTGAACCTATTTTTGTAATATTTGATTTTCGTTGCTTATAATTAGAACCTCTTTCAGCAATAAAACAAGAAGAAATTTAAAAAGTGTCATGCACTTCTAAGAATAATTTGATCTAACAGTGAGTCGTAAGAAAGAAATTGGAGCAGTTCCTTTAAAGCATTTGGTGACATTGCTGAATGTGTGTGCAGTTTCACTGTTCTATCGAGTCACCAGTCAATTGCAGCCTCACCAAACCCATCCTTCAGCGCTGCTCAGAGTATTACTTTCTCCTTATTACATCCGTTCAGGAATAAGAAGCAAACTTGTAGCAATACAAAGCCATTATCGTAGTATTCGGCGCGGGTGAGAAACGTTATCTTGGCTGTAGGGCAGAGTGCAGAAAACGAATGTCGCTAAGACACTGATCTTGTTGATGTGAGGGTTTTATGTATACGAGAAATAAAAATTCCAGTCCCTGATTAGTTGGCAGAGCAGCTCGTAGAGGGTCGATGGTGGGTGTTATCGCGAAACAGAAAGTGGATAGGGGGAAACGACGGATGGTTCTTGGCACTACATGTAAGTACTTAATGTAATCACCTACGCAGTAAACATTTAGCGGCATTAATATTCTACGTCACGTAAGATATCTTCTTCTTCCGTTACGGCCTCTGTAGGACCACGGGTAGCCCCTTCGTGGACTGCATTTTCATCTTCTTCTTCCAGAACCTCTTCATTCTTTCTCTTCTTCTCTCCCGCTCTTCTTCCGAGATCTTCAGTTTCCGTTTCTCCTGACGGCTCCACTGGTGACATTCTAATCTTATTCCTGTATTTTTCTGTCATTGATCTCCGGCATATTTGTCAGTGTATATTTGTTACTCCAATTTGCCTTTCCTTCGACCTTGATCCCCAATTCCAACCAGTCCTTCCGAAGTTCAACAATCCACTTGGTTCCTGTCTTTCCCCTTGTCCTCCCTGTTGTTTCCCACCTTCTCTTCGTCATTCTGTCCGCACTCATCCTAACTACATGTCCAGCACACCTTGCCCTTTTGAGCCTGATTCCCCGGATATTGTTCTCATGTTATCCGGCCGCGGTGGCCGTGCGGTTCTAGGCGCTGCAGTCCGGAACCGCGGGACTGCTACGGTCGCAGGTTCGAATCCTGCCTCGGGCATGGATGTGTGTGATGTCCTTAGGTTAGTTAGGTTTAAGTAGTTCTAAGTTCTAGGGGACTGATGACCTAAGATGTTAAGTCCCATACTGCTCAGAGCCATTTGAACCATTTTGCTCTCATGTTCCGGTACAATTCTTCCCTAGGTCTTCGCATCCACCTCTCTCCACCTCTTTTGGGACATAGTATTTTTCTCTCTTCTTTCTCTAGTTGTTGTTCCCCATTTCTTCCTAGTGTCATCGTCTCAGCAGCATATAATACTGCGTTCCTCACTGTTGCTTTTTAATGGCTTATTTTTGCCTCTGTGGATATATTCTTTTTATTGTATATCTCTCTCGTCATGCAGAAGGCTGACCTCATCTTCTTTATCCTCTTTGTTATTCCCTCCTTGCTCCTGTTCCTTCCTGTTATAAATTCTCCCAGGTATTTAAATTTGTCCACCATTTGCACAGTGCCTTCCGATGTTACGTAAGATATGCCAATAACTCACACTTTTGATCTTCACTTTGTCGTCAAGGCATAGGAATAAGTAAATAAGAGCTTGCATCTACATTAAGTTTTCGATGATATTGGGTACAAAGCGACAGCAGATCATACCGCAAATTTCCAAAAAAGCATCAGTTGCAGGCATGGAACAGCCGAGCATGACTCTGATGTATTAAGCCACATATATTGTAAACGTTGTATTTAACTACCGAAATGCATCGTTCGTTTTCTCTAGTAACATTATCATTAACGCTTTCTACTCAGATATAGCCTGACTTGAAGATAGAAGCACTCAACTTTCTTGTAGGTGGTAGAGTATTCCTCTGCTGCTGCGTTTTGCATCATAGGTAACGTAAACGGTGTTTCAAAAGTGTCATATTCATAAGTGAGATAGTACCACTCAAAACTAGAAAAAAACTTCTTCATGTGTCCGAAAACGAATACTTATAGAGTTACGGGCCACTGTCTGTTGGCACTACGGGTGTTCAAGATGGCTACCGTTCATTATTACGTATCCTGAAAGCCGCCTCCTCTAACACGAATCCCATCTCATTCGGAAACAAAATGGAAGCTGTGTACTGTGAAAGTTCAGCTCTTCGTCTTAGACTCCATTAGCAGAACTGTGATCTTGCATAGTGACTGTGTTTCCTGAGAACTGGCAGCAGGAGCGTGTACGTACCTTCAGAAGCTATATACTAAGTTTTTGGATGTACATATAGATGAGAATCTTAATTGGAAAATTCATATTTTGGATCTACTAAAGCGTCTAGGTTCAGTAACTTCTGCAATCAGAATAATTGCCAATTTTGAGGATGTAGAAATTTGTAAGGTAACATACTTTGCATACTTCCACTCTCTGATATCATACGGAATAATATTCTGGGGCAACTCAACGCTTAGGCAAAGGATATTCACTGCTAAAAAGAAAGTAGTTAGAATAATGTGTGGGGTTTATAGTTGCACATCTTGTAGGCATCTGATTGAAAGGTTAGGAATTCTTACAACTGCTTCACAGTACATTTACTCAGTAATGAAATTTTTTCTCAACAACATGGGCCAGTTTAAAATCAACAACGACATTCATGATTACAATACCAGAAAAAAGAAAGACCTACACTATCCTTTGCTTAACCTATCTTTGGCACAGAAAGGGGCAAAATATGCTGCTATAGAACTTTTTGATAAATTACCACATGAAATAAAATGTCTGACAGACGGTAGTAATAGTTTCAAAAACAAATTGAAATCATACCTCCTTGACAACTCCTTCTATACCATAGATGAATTCTTGAATATGAGTAAATAAATCTGGAGATATAACATATGCATTTTGTGCCATTTAAAGGAATGGGATAGATAATATAGGTATAACACTGTAATGTAAAAAAAGACTTGTTTCCTGTGCGTATTTCTTGTGTATTTGACACGTTCCACATCATAACGGTTTATCCATGCTATTGATCAATGGAACACGTAACTAACTTCCTCCTACACATGTCTTAGAGTGATCTTCAACGCTGCTGAATACTGACCGTTCTTGAGTTAGTAACATGACCCGTACCTAAAGTAGTATTTGTTTCCGGACGTTATTTTATAATACATTTTTCTAGTTTCCACCAGGACTGCCTTTTGTAAGAATATGTGAGCTTTTTTTGTTTTGAACACATTGTATAGATATTAGTATGCAGATTAGAGGTTTCGCTTTCGGCTCTCGAAACTATCCTTTTTCTGGCGATGTATGTTTTGTTTGTATCTACGCTGTTCGGTACGCTCTTTGTGCTGTCACGAGCTGTCGGCTCTTTCGACTGTGCGTCCGTAAACAGCGCATTCGGTAAGTTGACTCGTTCGTCTCCTTATCGATTGCTGTCCTCTGCAGGTATTCAAGGACACCTGCCATCGATCGGGCTAGAGACGATTCCATTGTGCCTTTGTCTCCCTAGTACGTTATTCCTGCCGACGGCACGTCGTAGGAGTCTTTTGAGTAATGCATCTTCTGCGCGCGGGTAATATCGGCATTACGGCGGAGACCGAGACGAACTGACCCAGTTCTGGCACTTTATGGAACTGGACGATCAATGCGAAACGCAATTCGTTTATAATGGTCAGTCAGTTTAAAAGAGGTAGCTATTGTGAATACGTTTGATCCCTCACTGTACAAATTAAACTCGAGGAGAGAGAGCAAGTTGAAATTCACATGCAAGCTTGTTACCCGTTATCAGGAATATATACCAGTCCTGTTTTCATTTTTCTCGTACTGTTAATTAATATTCATGTGTTATTCACTGAAAGCGAATTATCAACTCTACTATAGCACGTGGAATGAAGTTTGTTTACCTTTCTAGTTCTCTGTGTTTCTCTGCATTGTTAATCTGACTATCTCTGTAGCCGTCTGACTGTTGAACTGTACTCGTTACTGACACGGAGTACATAGCTTTGGCATTCTGTAATAAAATCTATGTGTTGGAGCCGAGTCAGTTCCGCAACTATCAGTCGCCGGATCTATAACGTCAGCGCTAATCTGCCATCTAGTTTTATAATTTGCGGCTGGAACGTCACAAACTTCTTCCAGGCATGGACATGGTTATGAGGACACGTGCTCATCCCCTGAATATGGCGGATAAAATAATAGACAGTGCCCGACGGATTAATGTTCGTGTGAGACGTGCTAGTGCGCACGTACGATTCTCGAGGATAACGTGGACAGAAGTGTTGAATGGTTGATGGGGTCGTCTCAGCTAGTACTTGCATAATTTCTGGCAGCTCCAACTGCGTTAATAACACTAGTCAACAAATTTAAACTTTCATTCTGCATCTGATTTGTAAGTGGGTGGCTTTACTTAATTTTGTAGCGTTGAGTTCACTGGTAAAATCAGCTTTTCGCAGTTCGTCACATTTCCTAAGCACACAGCAGAATCGAAAACAGTTCTGATGAACACTGACAGAGTTAAAACAAACAAGAAATACGTATTCAGAAATCTGGAACTCAGTAATATTTCATATTTACGACGCCTATTCGTAAAGTAAGATCTGATCGGTCGCAAAATGGAAACCACTGTGAAAATCAAAGATGTTTTATTTGCAACAATTAGCTACATCTACCAGCTATTTCTATACATAGTCGCCGCTCCAGAAATGTTCAAATGTGTGTGAAATCTTCTGGGACTTAACTGCTAAGGTCATCACTCCCTAAGCTTACACACTACTTAACCTAAATTATCCTAAGGACAAACAAACACACGCACACACACACACACACACACACACACACACACACACACACACACATGCCCGAGGGAGGACTCGAACCTCCGCCGGGACGAGCCGTACAGTCCATGACTGCAGCGCCTAAGACCGCTCGGCTAATCCCTCGCGGCTCGCCGCTCCGATTTAGACATTTGTCGTAGCGTTGTAACAACTTTCCAATACCCTCGTCATATAAGGTAGCCGCCTGTGCTTCCTGCCTGTTCTCTACGCTGATCTGCAGCTCGTTGTCTGTGCTAGAAGATTGTCTTCGTAGGTAGCGGTTCATGTGAGCAGAGATAAAACTTAGGGAGAGTCAGTTACGGACTCTATTGTGGCTGATCAAACACTTCCCATTGAAAACGCTGCAGGAGCATCTTCATTTCCCCTGCAGAGTGCGGCCGAGAATTGTCATGCAGAAGGAAACGCATGACAGCTGTGTTATGTGGGCTGCATGACATCAGACGAAGTCTCACCCAAGGCCATCATACTCGGCGGGAGACACTATTGTTCTAAGCATCTTTACGTGCTCACTGTGCGCTCAGAACTGAAAAGAGCGAAGTGACGCGATCGATGGGCATACTAGAGGCACTGCCCAATGCATCTGTGCAAACCTTCATCGGATTTTCACAGTGGCGTCCATTTCGCACCGCGTCGACCTTACTTTCCAAATAGCCCTCGCCTGTAGAATATCCGAATTAGTTCACAAAATATTTTCAATTTAATTCGGCTTTCGTATTCGAAAAACGTGTTTCTCTTTCGTCTGACATGTCTTCATCACAGCTACCACCTAGTGACGATTTTAGATCTTTTAGGACTCCTGTACCGAAGAAAAATAAAAATTAAAAAATTAGACATCTAAACGAAAAAAACAGTAAATATCGGAATACGGAAATGAGCTACTAGAGCCCTTTCGTGCCGGAACATTTTGAAAGGTAAATTTGGATTCTAACCACGAAAATACATATTAATTGATGCATCACATTTCGGATGCAAAATAGTTGCTGAGTGTAATTGTTGACGCAGTTTTCTATTGTTTTCGTGTTAATAAGTAAATGTATATTTAATCGCGGCCTTTTTTTTTTTCAGATGCCGTCGAACAGTAAGACGAAGAGGTATGCGCGGCATTATATTGGCCTCTCCATATGTTCTATACATCAAAACTGTTGTCGAACGCAACTGGAGTGCAGAATCGGTAAGTTTCATTTATTTATTTCTTATGTTTTCTCAGTTTACTGTCAACAATCAAGCGGGTGTTAATGATGTCGATCGTCTCCACGCAAACTTCAGGAACATATCTCTGTGTGAATCGATCCGATTCAGTTCATAGCTGTAACCATCTTACCAAGGGAAGAGCTGCATATCTTGTTTGAGGGATATTACAGTAAGTAACATTTCTTTTTCTGAGATAACGTAGTTTCATGTTCGTCAGTTTTTTCCTGCCCTAGACTCTGGTGGTCGGCTTTCGAACACAACCATTAGTGTATCGTCATGTTGTACGGAGCGGAAAAGTAAGATGTTGCACACTGATGTAAAGAAGAAATGTTCGGCTTTAACGTCCCGTAGACGTCGACGACTTTAACGACGGTGACGAAGATGAGACTGGACAAGGATGGGGAAGGGGAAGGGAATTGACCATGTCCTTTGCAAAAGTCCAGACCCCTATATCCCGTCGGGACTTCCGCACCCACCCCCTAATACCAGTCCAGTATCGTAACTATCGCATCAACTTGTTTGGTGGTCTTTGATGTCTGTTTCTTCCCTTAATCTCAAGGTGGGCGATGTTATAGTTATACGCTGAACGCATTCTGCAGTAACGATACATCTGCTTTTCGCCGAACTATTCCGTTCAACAGGGCGACTGGGACACAGATTGAACATGAAATGTATTCGCAGTTGCAAATATTGTCAACGGTCAGCTGTATAATGGAATGATGACAGGGAAAATTTGTGCCGGACTGGGAGTCGAACTCGGGTTTCCTGGTCATCACGAGCGGTCGCCTTACCACTTGTCTATCGGAAGAGGACTCACGGCCACACCCAGACTTCCGTATGTCGTCAACCACGTGTCTAAAACTTGTACTCGTACATCGAGTATGTGTATTCCCGTACAGGGGAGACATTTTATTTGAAAATCGCTTGCTCGGTGTCGCCAGGTGAATACGATATTGTGCCTGTATTATTCCGAACTACGATACGAAGTCCTTCGAAAATTTGGAATAACGTAGGCACTGCAATATCGTACAGATTGAACAGTCTCCCAACCTGTACTACGTTCATTAAAGAAATTTTGAGAGAAAGGGTTACTGCACCACAGTGGGATAAAGAAAACTAAGACTTTCTGTCGAAGGTATTTAAATTAAGGCAGTCGACGAAGTGAGATAAAATGGAGATTAAGGTTAATACGTGGCACGTTTTCTAAATCTTTGTAAAGGAAAATTGATTTGCGGTGGCGACAAACAGGATACACTGAAATATGTTCAGCAATTGTCCATCGATAACTAAGAGAAAGAACATGTAGTGCTAACAGCACAAGCTATTTTCTCGGGCTGGAGTCCAGTTCCAACCAAATACTAATAGTGTTTCGAATGAGAAAACACAGCAAAACACGAGAAATAACCGTGAGGAATTCGGACTGAATCGCATCATCGCGTGGACTCCACAACAGCAGTAGTACCCCAAGCCGTTACGTCACTGAGATGGACGGGGGGCGGGTCTAAGCCATGCGACAGGATTGACGTCTGATAACTTCTGTGACTGGATAAGTGCTATAAAGACCGAAGAGTGTTCATCGAATCACCCTGAGTTAGTAATTCAGAAGTGGTGTAGTCCTCTGATTGACTGAAGGACCTGACCTCCAGCAGGATACTATAGACGAAAAAACGGCTGTACTTTGCTCTGCCAGGAACATCCGCACTCGTGGCAAACTGTGGAAGAAATACTAATGATTGTTTTTCGTCCCTAATAAATATTCAGGCCGGCCGGTGTGGCCGAGCGGGTCTAGGTGCTTCAGTCTGGAACCGCGCGACCGCTACGGTCGCAGGTTCGAATCCTGCCTCGGGCATGGCTGTGTCTGATGTCCGTAGGTTAGTTAGGTTTAAGTAGTTCCAAGTTCCAGGGGACTGATGACCTCAGCTATTAAGTCCCATAGTGCTCAAAGCCATTTGAACCATTTTTGAACTCCCTTATGACAGTCCAGCAGTAATCTGCTAAAATGCTAGGGCTCCACTTTCCAGCATATCTCTTCTCAAATGTGGCAATATCTTGATGAAATCGCTCCCCATGTTCATCACTTACTGCACCACAATCTTTGTGGAAGAAGTCAAGATGACTATGTAAGAAATGCATTTTCATTGACATGTTGCACCCAAGTTTTTCATAAGATGACAACATGTTATCCACAATCTTCTTGTAATTTACTGCTTGTTTGTTCCCTAAGAACTGTAAACAGACTGTCTTAAAACATTCCCATGCATGCGTCTCATCACCTTGTATGATTCCATCAAAAGTATGGTCTCCAAACAGCTCTCGAATCGGTGGGCCTACAAAGATGCCCTCCTTCATTTTGGCATCACTTAAGTAAGGGAATTTTTGCCTTAAGTACTTAAACTCGTCACCATCTTTGTTCATTCCCTTAACAAAGTTTTTCATGAGACCCAACTTGATGTGCAAGGGCGGGAGCATAATCTTCTTAGGGTCTATTAGAGGTTATCTCTTAATGTTCTTTATGTCTGGTTGAAGAGATTTTCTGGTGAGCCATTCATGTTTACTGTAATGAGATGCACGAGCTCTGCTATCCCATTCACAAAGCAAGCAGCAATATTTAGTATACCCTAACAGCATACCTAATGGCAGTGTAACCACTTCCAAGTCAACACAAATCTGCCATTGAGAGTCATTATACTTGATGGCTTCTAGTAAAATTTTCAGGTTTTAATATGACTCCATGCCCGACCGGAATAGAAGGAAGCTCATTACCAATACGTAAAAACACTGCTTTTTAGCTCAACTCTGACGAATCAATAAAGAGTCTCCACTCATCAGGCTTGTAATTAATTCTGATAGCCTTCATTAGACCTCTAATGGGATCACTTAACTCATTTTGAGAACGTTTTTGTGGATCATCAGTAGATGATATACTTGGAAGAAACTCTGGATCTTGTGATGTACATGGTTCGGGACATTTAGAATCCCCATCAGAAGTTATCTCGTACTCTGTCGGTGGTTCAGGTATTGGCAATCCTTCCCCACGTAGAACTGGACGTACGGCACATGGAATGTTAGGCTAGATCACTGTCCGCTTCTTCTTCTTCTTCTTCTTCTTCTTCTTCTTCTTAGATATTCCTTTCTTGATAGGATTGGTTGGTTGGTTGGTAGGGGGGGAGTAAAGGAACCAGACTGCTACGGTCATCGGCCCCTTTCTTGATGGGAGGAAACATACAAAAGTAGCAGTCACTGACATGATTAGTTGACCCACGCCAGATCATGGGTACTGCAAAGGGCATTGAACGTCCTTTCCCATGCATACAATTCCTGAGGTTGCTGGCACAAGTGTTGCAGATCACATGTGGAGCCCAGGGTTTACCCTGATCACCTATTTTGCACCCAAAATAACAACTGTAAACTTTTTTAATCAATGGAGTTATTTGCTGTTTTTGTGAAGCAAATGTCACTTCTCCACACACATTGCAAAATGTGTCAGCACTGTTAACACAAACCCGTGACATTTTTATTCACTTCAGTTGCAGACAACTTGAACAACTGGTAGTTAATCTGGGAACAAATGTGCAAAAATTATTACATGCAGTTATAATGTCACTGAAGTTGAAGAGGAGGGAGACAAAAAGATCACTGAAATTGGTATCAAAATTTTTATATCCAAAATATTGCAGACAGGTAAGCCCAGGGACAATAATATAATCCACTGTTACTAATTATTATGACTTTGATAAACCATTATAATATTTGATTTTAAACTTTACATAAAAACCCGTATATAATCATCTCACTGTAATAAAACAGTGTAAAATGAAAACTAGAGCTAATTTTGAATTGTCTTTGTGATATTCGCGGTCAGCAGATTAGAACTGATAGGAATTGGCTATTTTCATTCGATTTACATTTCCATTGCTGCACAGTGTTGTAATACACTACGTATAAACGATCACATTCCCTGAGATGACATGGGATTCTTCCTAATACGGGTGCTGTCTTTAATACAACTGACCAAAGAGCATAAGTAGGCAGTAGGACAGGATCCTCGCAGCAGACGACAGCAGGGGCCACGGCGTGATGGACGGCCGCGGCGGCCGTCAGCCGTGACGGGTGGAAATTTGCCGGCCCATTATGGGGGAGGCGGCGGCGTGGCGAGTATTAAGAGAGTCATCGATCCCCGCTAATTGGCCCGCGCCCGCATTACTCGCCAGCCGCGCCGCTCCCCCGTCTTCCGCAAGTTCACTTCTTAATTTGGCCGCTAATGGAAGCGGTCGCCACCAGCAACACCGCCAAACTTCGGTTTCGTAATCAACCACTGCACGTTGTAAACAGAGGGAAGCGAATACGCGTCACAACCACTGAATGAAAAAATATTAGTGACACATTAGGGGCAAGTAAGTTCACAATTAGCGGTCGAAACAAAGCAGTAACTTTATCAGCAGTGAATCAAACTGCACACTGTCTAAACAGAAGTATCCGGACATCCTTAAGTAACGTGGAATTGGCCACCATATATCGTTAGAAGGGAACCTGCCAGTAAAAAAGGAGGCGGAGATAATTGCGTTGTCAGTAGAGAAGCTGTAAGAACAGAACGGGTCTGTCCAGAGCGCTCAGTGACTTCCAAGGAAAACTACCCATTGCGTGTCACCTGAGTAACAAATCCATCAGGGAAAATTCAGCCCTTCTATAACTGCCCAGACTGACTGTTGGTGAAGTGATTGTGAAAAAGAAACGCGGAGGAACTGCTACGGATAAACCAAGACCAGGCAGGCCTCGTGTACTAACTGACAGGCACCGTCGAGTACTGAGGAGGGTGGTTCTAAAAATTCTCGTGAAATCACCGGCAGAAATAACTCGTGAGTTACAAGGTGCTACCAGCAGTCCAGCTAACAGAATGACTGTGCACAGGGAGTTAGAAATAATGGCGTACAATGCTTTTCATAGCCTGACAAGTTGCCAATGCTATGCGGCGCTTGAGGGGCCGTAAAGAGTGACGTCACTGAGCAGTGGACGACTGCATATAAGTGATTTGGTGTGATTAATCGCTCTGTACTCTATGGTAATCTGATGGAAGGGCCGGCTTTGGCGAACGCCTGGAGAACATTACCTCCCATCATGTATAGTGCCAATAGTGAGACACAGAGGAGATGATGATACGGTATAGGGGCGTCTTTCGCGGTTAGGGTGTGCTACTCTTACTGGCCCAAAGAAAACTCAAAATGCAGAAGGGTATGAACACACTGTGTATTGCGACCAGTACACGAACTGTTCGGAGACGATCGTTGTTTATATGGGAGTAACAATACACCACATCACAAAGCAGCATCTGTGAGGCAATGAATCGTAGACGATAACATTCGCGAAGTGGTCTTATCTGCCCAGGGCCCTGACCAGAGACCAGTGAGACACCTTTGGCATGACTTAAAACGCAGAGTTTGTTACAGATCCCAGCGTCCGACATCACAACCTTCCCTGGTTTCGGCTCATGGGGAAGAATGGTCTGCCATTCCTCCACAGACATTCAGACACCTCGTTGAAAGTGTCCGCAGCAGAATTCAAGCCGTCGTAAAGGCGAAAGGAGGCAACTCACTCAATTAATGTCTACTAATGTCCGGATACTTCTGATCACTTTACATATATATACTGCCTATAAACTGAAGAGCAAACAGTGCTGTGGTAGTTTGTTGGCCGTTTCCGCAACAACGCCTTACCTGTCGTACAGGCACTCTAACAGTCATTTTCCCGTCTTACCCTGCAGTTCACCGTGCGGTCACTTACGTAGATTCTGGTAATGTAGGTGTCTTCCGGTAGTTATGTTGGTGACAGACTTCTGATAACACTTGTGAAAATAAGCTCTCCCTGGCGTGTCCGAGCACTGTACCGATGACGCAATGGTTCGCTCACTGGATTCCCATTTGGTCATCCAGATAGGTTTCCCGTGATTTTCCTAAATCGCTCCAGACAAATGCCACGGTGGTTCTTTTTAAAGGTCACGACCGATTTCTTTTCCCCTCCTTCAGTGATCCGAGCCTGTGCGCAGTCAGTGATGGCCTCGTAGTCGTTGGGACGTTGAACACCAATGTGCCTTCCGAGCACCGCGTTCTCACTGATTTGAAAGACGCGCTGCGGAAGGGTCGGAGTAACTTTGAGAAATAGCCTTGTGACGTAATTGTGTAGAAAGAGTTGAACTAGTCTCATCGCTCTTCATTTTATAGACGACCTACGCGACCATCAATTCTAACTGATCAGGTTCTCAGCTAAAGAGATTGTGAGAGAGGGGAGTGTATATGTCACGGTGTTTCGTTTGAAAATATAATGGAAACACTTACATTAAGAACGGATAATAACTGCTTCTCACCCTAAGCATATTTTACAATAATTTCTCACGGGAGGATCTACTTCCGAATATGTATATTATAGATTTAATTACTAAAAAGAGTATGTATGAAAACAAGGCTGAGGAAGACCTAACCAGGAGAAGTGACAGGTTAGTGGAGATTACACTACGACTTTCAGGGACAGTTAACTTGTTGAGGAAAGGAGCGTTAGAGAGGGCGTGAGGAAAGGAGCATTAGAGAGGGCGTAACAGTACTAGAATGTTCATAACAGTTGTAGAGGATATTGGACGCAGTACCATCGTAAAGATGAAAAGATTAGCACACCGTTGGTATACATAGAGCACAGCATCGAACGAGTCAAGCGAGTGATGAGTTTAAAAGATTTACCGACCTTTACTCATAATTGTAAGCAAGTACAGGACTTCACATTTCAATATGTGATGTAATTTCGAATTTATTGACGTAGTTAAACAAACGGGGTTAGTAATTTCGAATTTATTGACGTAGTTAAACAAACGGGGTTAGCCTAAGAGATTATCCAGTTGTGGAGTATAAAATATTCGCCTTTCTTCTTTAAAAAGGAAGTGTCACACTGTTGTCAACTTTAAAAAACAGGGCACATTGAGTGTTCGGTATAAACTTAATTATGTATGTAGACAGTTCATCCATCCCGAGAACAGAGAATCTCGACAATTTCTACCTGTTACCGATATCGATACTGGCAAGATATCGTTTCTGGAAATTCCAACACGATATCAAAATCTCTGCAGTAGTTTCTGAGACTAATCCCGACATGTAAAAAGAAGCGAGTAAAGAACGTCAGTTTATGTATGTCCAGAGATAAGGTTAATAAAACATTTTATTGATTTACTTACTAAAACGTGATTACAACTTACATTTTACGTTTGCATTCAGTAACATTTTTCTATTACGCTTACGGATGATAAATGCAATGTAAGTTTTAATGGCAAAAATATATCTTTTAGGCCATGTAATTATAGTTAAACAAATTTCGGGTTTTTTCCTTTACTTTTACTGTGAAACTTTGCTTCTTGCCTAATTTCATGATTCTTGTTCAACGGGAAGTACCGGGAAGGTATTGTTGAGTGAGTTGGCGAGTATCAAAATATGTGTCATAAATGGCCATATGTTTTAACTGCGTTCATTTATAACCTCCGGTTTTTTACACCAGCAAGGGACTGTAGACCTTAGTGTGTGACACAAATTCCAACTCGAACCGTCTACCCAATCATGGAAAAAAGGGCTCTTAACAGTTGGACGGACGGACAGAGAGAGAGAGATGGACAGGCGGACGGACAACAAAGCGATCCTAAAAGGATTTCGTTTTTACCTACTGAGGTGCGGAACCCTAAAAATTGCATCTCGAAACCGCCAAAAGCTGATGTAATGTTTGTTTATCGACAACCAGTTTTGATCGAACGACCATCTTCACGTTACAGATACCTTACATCAGGTTGAAAGAAGGTTCCTTGTCGTCAAGTATACAATTATTATTAGTTGCAACATCTGTCACTCCTACAAGAATCCATTATTTTATACATTTTCCTATTAGTTCATCAAGTGCACTAATTCTCAGTCATTGATACGTATTTTGTGAGACTCTGTGTGAATCACTGCAGTGGACTGATGTAAAGGTGTCCGTGACTTATCTTTATGATTTCTGGACGCAAACTGCTTGTCGATAAATCCTTACGTATTACAGCATTCCATATTCAGGTTTTTTTAATTACATTGACACTATACAGCACTGTTTACAGAAACTGTTTAGTGTGTGAGCTGTTTACTGCCATCCAAATGCATTGAATCTAAAAAAACTACTACATCAGAGCGAGGAATCTTTTTATTTAGGTACAAAGAATAGATATTCAAGAAATTAGGTGAAAGTTGGCTCTATCTTTAACGTTCCCGAATCGCTGTTGTTGTTGTTGTTTTCGGTCCGAAGACTGATTTGATGCACTTCTCCGCGCTACTCTGTTCTGTGCAAGGCTATTCATCTCTGAATAAATAACTGCAACTCACACTCTTCTGAATCTGCTTACTGTACTCATCTCTTGGTCTCCCTCAACGAGTTTCAACCTCCACAGTTCCCTCCAGTAACAATTTGATGATCGCCTGATGTCTCAGAATGGGTCCTATCAACCGATCCCTTCTTTTAGTCAGGTTGTGTCAAAGATTTCTTTTCTCCCCAGTTCTCTTCACTATCTCCTCATTAGTTAAGTGATCTATCCACCTAATGTTCAACAATCTTCTGTAGCACCACATTTTGGAAGCTTCTATTCTCTTCTTGTCGTAACTGTTTACCGTTAATGTTTCACTTCCATACCTGCGTACACTCCAGGCAAATACTTTAAGAAAAGACTTACTAACACTTAAATCACTATTCGATGTTAACAAATTTCCCTTCTTCAGAAACGCTTTCCTTGCCATTGCCAGTCTACATTTGATATCCTCTGTACTTCGGCCATGAGCAGTTATTTTGCTGCCCAAATAGCAAAAATCATCTATTGCTTTCAGAGTCTCGTTTCGTTATCTGATACCTTGTGCATCACCTGATTTAATTATACTACATAACATTATCTTTGTTTTGTTTTTGTTGATGCCCATCATATATCCTCCAACATATTCACTCAGTAATTACTGCCTCATAAAGTGTTTGCGTAGATCAAGGCAATAGGTCCCATTTTCTCAGTGTTTCTTAAACTAGTTGGACATGTTGAGCTGTTTTTTCAGAGATCGTGTACGTATCTGACTATATTTTTTATGCTGAATTCCTATCGGAAGTGATTGGTGCTAGTATCCACTCTTCATTCAAACCTTGACTAAAATAAGAAAAAAAAAGTAGATGGCTCTAAACAAAGCGAGGTCACAATGCAGAGCCCTTTGTAAATTAATGTATCCAATGGGTGCAGAAAAAGGAACTCATAAGGATAATAGGGAATTATGAAATTTTGGCAAAGTGCTGTCTTTCGTATAGAAATCACCCAGAAAACACGTGGAATCCTGAAATTTGAAATTCTGAGCTGGTATGTTCCTCAGTGAAATAAATTAACTCTTCAGTAGTGGTCATCCCAAGAAATCAAATAGACCTAAGATGTTCTTCACGGTAAAATACAAAAAAACGAGGTACATTGAACATAGAATAATATGTATTCAAATGTTTTATGAAAGACTGTTACGTGATGCAGTGCCTTACAGCAGATAATGTGAGAAACAGAGAAAACATCAGAAAAATTCAAGAATTTAGACTGCATAGTAATTAAGATTATAAATAAACAATTGTTCTATTCAGGATTAGCGCCTTTACAAAGCAGTCAAAGATGGCTTCACGTTCGTAGCCTTCCAATAGCGTACTCCTATGTAGTACACACCTGATCATGTCTTTTCACCCAACAACAGTTTGTAAGATGAAGTTCGACCTAAATGGAATGGTAGAGGATGATCCGGGCAGAAACAGCGATCAGTGATTTAGACTCTTGAAATACTTATTCTTCCATACGATGCCTCTAAATCCATTAAAGGCTTATCGTCAGCGCATATACAGAGCATCATTTCGTGAACTAAGATACATATCGTCGACATAATTCTTGTGAAAACAAGTTTAGAGTATACGTGCAAACTGAATTTACTTCTCCAGAATGAGATTTTCACTATGCAGCGGAGTGTGCGCTGATATGAAACTTCCTGGCAGATTAAAACTGTGTGCCGGACCGAGACTCGAACTCGGGACCTTTGCCTTTCGCGGGCAAGTGCTCTACCAACTGAGCTACCCAAGCACGACTCACGCCCCGTCCTCACAGCTTTACTTCTGCCAGTACCTCGTCTCCTACCTTTCATATCAGCGCACACTCCGCTGCAGAGTGAAAATCTCATTCTGGAAACATCCCCTAGGCTAAGCCACGTCTCCGCAGTATCCTTTCTTTCAGGAGTGCTAGTTCTGCAAGGTTCGCTTCTGTAAAGTTTGGAAGGTAGGAGACGAGGTACTGGCAGAAGTAAAGCTGTGAGGACGAGGCGTGAGTCGTGCTTGGGTAGCTCAGTTGGTAGAGCACTTGCCCGCGAAAGGCAAAGGTCCCGAGTTCGAGTCTCGGTCCGGCACACAGTTTTAATCTGCCAGGAAGTTTCGAATTTACTTTTGTTTGATGAATGTTATTACTACCTACGTCTCGTATATGAAAAAGTGATAAAATTTCTTTTTGTTTTGATAGTTCTACGGTTCGTATTTCTGTATCAACAATTGTGGGACCTGTAGCTCCATATGCCGTCCGTACGATAGCTTCCTCCCTTTCCATTGCCTGCTGCGATTGGCGCGGGGGAAGAACGCCTCGGTAAGCCTCGATATGAATTCAAGTCTCTGTAATTCTACCTTTGTGCTCCTTTCGGCGAGATGTGCTTTGGGGGGGGGGGGGGGGTGAGTATGTTGCCTGGATTTCCTTGAAACGTAAGCTCCTGAATCCCGCAGTTGTAACTGTGAACCACACCGTGATGCTCAACGCCTCTCTTGCAGCATCTCACACGGGAGACACTTCCGCCCTTCCTCAAGGGTCCGCAGCTCGTGGTCTAGTGGCTAGCCTTGCTGCATCTGGATCACGGGGTTTGGGGTTCGATTTCCGGCCGGCTTGGTGATTTTCTCTGCCCGGAGACCGGGTGCTTGTGTTGTCCTCATGCGCAGTTGAACGCCCCAAAAACCGATCATCATCATCATCATTTTCCTCACGGAACCCCGAGACGAAACGCGCCGCTCTTCTTCGGATGATCTCAGTTTCTTGTATAACGCTGCTCAGTAAGAGTGCTAGAGTGAGGAACAACATTTAGTATCGATCGAAAATGCTTCTGCACGGTATCTTTTTCGTGTGTTAGCTACACTTCCCAAGGATTCTCCCTGTATTCCGGAGTCTGGGATCTGCCTTCTGGTAGATAGCGTTTATATGATCGTTCCACTTGAAATAGCTCTGTGAGCATATTACCTGATATTAAATGACGTACTGTTTCCAGAAATATTGAAATTTTTGTTTTGTTTTTGGGAACTTGTGGTTAGTTCCTATGGGACCAAACTGCTGAGGTAATCGGTCACGAATATTGACTAATCTGCTCTGTACGTGATATTTATTTATACTGAATATTAAGTGCCAATCCCCGCACCAACATTGGTCATCTGCAGGTCTTCCAGAATTTCCTTACTGCTTTCTAGCGTTGCGACTTCTCTGTCTAGGGAGTCCCAGCAGAAATGGACAGTATGAGGCGATACGGCGCGATCATTCGAAGGAAAAAAAAAAGTGTAGTAAACTTGGGCTCTAAAATGCCTTGCGTAAGAGCTGTGATCACTTTTTCAGCAGAAGAGATGTTTCACACTTGCGAAGATTAAAAGTGCTCCTAATAGTCAAGATATGCACTTGAGAGTTCATATTCATTCAATTTTTTGTTGTTGATTTGGTTCATACTACCTCCTCCCAAAATATGGAAGCAAGGAGCTTGCAATGGAACAGATTTCTTTCACAGTACATAAGATGTGGTGCTTATAGCTCTGAAGGTATGCTTTGCAGAGCCCTTGTCTACTACGTAGACTTTCTTGCTTCGAATGATCGTTTCTGTCATATCCGTGAATTTTGACCATTTCTCCCGGACCACAGTATATACAGCACTATTGTTTGCGAACAGTGTGAGGGAGTTTTCGACAAATCATGGGTAATACCGTGTGAGAGTCGATAAAAGTGTGCACTCCAGACGAGGTTATGAGTCATTGTGTTACCAAATATTTTACCATTGCGCCAGCACTGTCGACAGTAGTAGTTTCCTGCAGGGCGTAGCGGATGTGTGCCAAGGCTGGCCACGGTGCTCGTTAGCAGGAGGTGCGCGGCGTGCCGGCCGTGACGTCACGCCGTCGGGTGGCGGCCATCAGCGGCTTGATGCCTGCCAGGCGGCTGCATGCGAGGCGTGGGCGTGGCCGCTGCCGCAGCAGCGGCCGCCCCGAGGAAGCCGGAAGCTCGCGTCACGCCGACGCCTATTTTCGGCCCGCATTAGTTAATACAACTGCAGTCGCCGCGGTCTCCTTTACTGTCTTTCTGAGCCACGTCAGCAGTATCGGAGCAGTCGCTCTGCAAATTCTGAACACACTTTCGGTTCTTCATTGTTGGGAGATAACTGGAACTAACAAACTTTACTGCGCCCTTCTTGATATTGAAAGTACATTACACGATTTTTGGCTGAGTGAACGCTACTTTGCACATACCGAGTACCATTCCCTTATCGAGCTGACATGAGGTTGTATAGATCTAGGTGCGAAGAAAAATTCATCTGTTGCTACCGCCATGAAAATTCCTCGACAGAAAAGTAAAGACAGCTCCGTTAGCACATTGAGGTGACGAAAGTCAGAGGATACCTCCTAATATCCTGTTGGACCTCTTTTCGCCTGGCGCAGTGCAGCAGCTCGACGTGGCATAGACTCAACAAGTCGTTGGAAGTCCCTTGCAGAAATATTAAACCATGCTGTTCCTAAGCCCTCCATAATTGGCAAACTGTTACTGCTGCAGGATTTTGTTCACGAACTGACCTCTCCATTATGTCCCATAAATGTTCGATGGAATTCATGTCTTGTTATCAGAGTGGACAGATTATTCGCTCTAATCGTCCAGAATATCCTTCAAACCAGTCACAAACAGCTGTGGTCCAATTACATGGCTCACTGTCATCCAAAAACATTAAATCATTGTCAGCGAACATGAATTCCATGAATGTACCTCACGTGAAAAGAAAATTTATCAGCTGAATTCCTAAATAAGGATGATCTAGTGATTTACGTTTCCTGTGCCTCGACCCCCCCCCCCCCCCCCCCTTCTCTCTCTCTTTCTTTCTTTCACCGCGCGCTTTGTTACAATCTCCATTGAATTACGAAACACTGACATCTGTTATACTGAACTAGAAGTAACCCACAAACTGAGACAACGATGATAAGAAAGAGTATAATCGCTTTGTAAATCTTAACTGAGAGAAGAAGAAATTACGTCGTTGAATTTACGAGGGAAAACTAGAAATGAAACAAAAATAAAAGAAAAAGTAGAACATTTCCTACAGTAAGACACGATATCACACATGTTAGAAGACATTCATCATGGGTATAGCACTAAGCAAGACTTGATTCTGAATATTATGTTGAAAAATTGATATCTACGGTTGCACACGTCTTCCACTCATTAACATCACGATATTCAGGAGCTGTATGATTGCAAGCGATACACGTGAAGAGACAAGACAGAAATTACGACAGGAAGCAGTGGTTTTCAGCTTCCTTACGTCGTTAGCAGTTGTCTAATACACCGCTAACTATCGATGCAGTCACTATCGACATAGTCACACAGTCAGTATAGGACCCAAATCCATCATTTGTGTTGTGTGAGAGATACACTGCTTGACAAGAAATGTGCAACTTGAAGAAGACTTGGTCGCATGTCATTGTAACTATGTACACTTTGACACTATATGCTAGTATGTAAATAATTTAAACTGCAGTTGTCTGTGACATGTAGAAACAGCTTCTAGAGTGCGTTAGTGTTGTTCGGGTTTAGTATATCGCTACCAGGTCTTGAAGCACACATAATGGAGCGTGAACAGCGTCAGATATTAAGTTTTCATGGCGAAGGACAGGAAGCTGATGCATACTCGTCTGAGGCGCATTATCAGCACCTGACAGAGCTTGAAAATGACATCACTGTGGGACCCCATTTGGCTGGCTGGTGGAATCGTGCAAAACCCATATTTCTGGGGCATTTGAATGCGACAGTGGCTCCAAGGGAGCATCGTAAGCCCTACACGTCTGCACCTGCTATCTGTGAGCAAGTAATGGACTCCTGCAATAGTCTTTGTCACCTCGCGCCATTAGTTGGAGACTAGCTGCACGCGGACTAGGGAACCCCCATGCCGTTGCTATAACATTGCAAACGACTGCGTTTGGAGTGATGCCTTAACTGAGAAACATGAACTGCTGATGAACGGCGTAGCATTGTGTTCAGCGACGAATCACAGTTCTGCACTACCGCGGAAGACCATCGTCGAAGAGTGCAACGGCAACCAGTGTTGTGTCATGATGTGGAGAGTCATCAGATATGACTTCAGCTCGCTGCTGGTAATGATTGAGGGATCACTTACGGCACAAGAGTACGCTACGAACATTTTGCATCCTCATGCCTTACCTCTGAGGTCACAATATCGTGGTGCTATTTTTCAACAGGACGATACTTGTCCACATACGGCGCATGTCTCTATGAACTGTCTGCGTGATGCTGAGGTTCTCCCGTGGCCATCAAGATCCGAAGATCTGTCCCCCGATAAAACATTTGGGGGTCTAACTCGGACGTCAGCTCCACCCAGTGCAAATATTCAGGGAATCAAAGACCTTTTACAGCAGAGTTGTGTTAGCTTGCCTCAGGAGAGGACACAACGCTTTTGACACCCTACCCAGTCGATCTAGAGCATGCAACCGAGCCAGAGGGGGCTGCAGTTTCATACTGATAATTGGGTTGATACTGCCAAGTTCTGTGTGAATTTTACTCGATTTTGTAACCATTGAAACATCATCATGTATTCCCTCACGCCTTTGAATTCTCCAACCTGTCTTTTTAATTTTTATAGTAGATCTAGAGTGCTAATTCTTCATCTCAGATGTATTTTGTCTTCGTAACATCCATTAGTGTTTCGGCTGTGTTGATGCTGTCAAAGTCTTCCTATACTGTGCAATGATTTTATATTGGATCACGTCTATCTTCTCCTTAGACTGAACTGCAAATTAGAGTTAAAAATTTACTCTTTTGTATGGCCCCGCTAGCGTATCTGTATTGTCACTGTGTTCAGTCATAAGTTTTACTTGAAGCCATTTGAGTCCTCTTTTGAACGGCGCTCCACTACGACAATTCGTCGTGATCCTTTCGTTCTTCATTATAATTAAGTTGAATATCCCCTGTTAGATAGAAATAGAACGACTTCACTTATAACTAGGTTCGGCATTTATTCTTTACCAATAAATTATAAAATACATCGTATGCTCCCTCTCCCCCTCTACCCCCTCTATCTCTGTCACTAAGGACAGCCATTTACAAAATCCTCTGTAACAGCATAATAATAGAAGGGAATAAGGCAAAAGTCGGAGAGTAACAAAAGCCGTTCACACTGTACATGATTTACGTTTTGTATTGATAACAGCCTGTGACAACGTTAAAAGTTTAAAAGGAACCCGTTATAAACTACATGAACAGATTGTGTAGCCGCAGGGTACTAGTTATAGCTTTCTGGATTGATTAGCTCTTCAAGAACGAATTCTCGTGGCCACCAAGCTGCTACTATGAGGTCATGTTTTGTAGTTGTACGCCCAAGATTTCGGAATTCCGTAGCATGTCTGTATATTCGTGTATTTTGATGTTTACAAAGCCACAAATTTTTCAGATAGCTGAAGAATGTAGGCAAAGGCGATAGGGACAAGAAGATAATACACGAAAATTAGAATGATGTCATATGGGAGGATGGACCACAGGTTAAGATATTACGAGGAATTATATAAGAAAGTGAATTGTCTCTACTAGTATTCAATTTATGCACAGAAAATGTGTGGCAAATATTGTTAGAAAGCAGCAGTAGTGGATTAAAATTTAACGGAGAACGCTTCAAAACCATGCGTTTTGCAGATGACATTATTCTATTTGACACAAGTAGAGATGAGCTGTAGAAGGCACTTTCCAATTGAATCGAATTTTAATAGAGAGGTACGTGATAAAGACCAACAGAAGCAAAATAAAAGTCGTGTAGTGCACAAGGCATGGGAAACAAATTGCAGTGGTGCATCTTGAGGCCCAAAAGGTGGTACAAGCGGTTACCTTCCAGTACATCATAAATTGTATCACAGCAAATAGTAGAGTACTACGATTGTTAAAGCTAGCCGGCCGAAGTGGCCGTGCGGTTAAAGGCGCTGCAGTCTGGAACCGCAAGACCGCTACGGTCGCAGGTTCGAATCCTGCCTCGGGCATGGATGTTTGTGATGTCCTTAGGTTAGTTAGGTTTAACTAGTTCTAAGTTCTAGGGGACTAATGACCTCAGCAGTTGAGTCCCATAGTGCTCAGAGCCATTTGAACCAATTTTTTGTTAAAGCTAGGATAGCCCAGGAGAAATAATCAGTATCCAGAAAAGAACGTTACTGACGTCAAAAAGTTTCTCGTTCACTGGTAGAGGGTTGGGTTGTTTGGGGGAAGAGACCAAACAGCGAGGTCATCGGTCTCATGTTATTAGGGAAGGACGTTGAAGGAAGTCGGCCGTGCCCTTTCAAAGGAACCATCCCGGCATTTGCCTGGAGCGATTTAGGGAAATCACGGAAAACCTAAATCAGGATGGCCGAAAGCGGCATTGAACCGTCGTCGTCCTCACTGGTAGAAAAAGTTTATGAAGTAGCTAACTTTTGAGCATTGTGCGTATATAGGACAAACATATGGAAGTTTAGGGACGTAGAAAAGAAAAGACCATAAGCTCTCGAAATGTTGTTTCAGAGGAGAATGTTTAAGATCCCATGGACTGGGTGTCTCATAGAAAGAAATGCTGAGAAGAATAGGAGAGACAAGGAGTCTACTGAGAAGTCACCGTTAGGAAGTGCTTGTCGAGAAAATGGTGGAGGGGTGAAGACAGAGAGGACGGCTGAAGAAGCAGTTCATGGATGAAGCTAATTCTGGCGGAAGATACGAACCTATCATAAGCCTGTCATCAAGAAGGGCGAGATAGTCCACGAACTGGCGGGTTGGGGAGAGAAAGGAGCTATTTTATTGAAATTAAAAAAGTTTATTTGCAGTCTAAATTGATTTTTAGTTTCTGGTATGGTGCCGAACATTTTATAGGTAATTCAGCTATTTCTAGAAAGAATCAATTCCCTCCATTTAACTGTGTGCCTCCTTTGATTTTTTGGGCGCTGATGACCACGCTGTTTAGCGCCCGAAAACCTCAAGCCACACACACCTTTGATTTTTGTATTTTTTCTGGGAAGAGTGTTCACATACGAGGGCGAGTCAGATGAAAACCTTAAGAATGTAATCAAAAATCTGCATTTCGTACCTTTGTTCTGTAAGTTGTCAGCACTGTTGTCAGTGATATAAAGAATACCCTAAAGGTGGCGACGAACTACAGCCAAGCGAAACGCAGCCACAATACAAGTTAAAATTGTCTGTCCCGCTTGCGTCATGCACCAAGGAAGAATAGCGTTCTGTCATACGTTTTCTGAGCAGTGAAGGTACGAAACCTATTGCAGTCCATTGGCAGGTGAAGGTCCTGCATGGTAATGCATATCTATCACTGCAGCAAATGTATCATCGGAGGAGAAAGTCTGGAATTGTCGGATTTCTGTGGCAGACACTCAGTGGCTGGGTGAGGCACATCGCTTTGTGGCACCAGAGTCTACTGCAGCAGCTGCAGCTAATGTGATGGAAAATCGGCTTATGACGGTGGATGAAATAGCCGCATATCTGAACATTAGCCATGGCTCAGCACATAACAACATTCATGAAATGCTTAAGTTTCGTAATACTGTTTGTCTGCAAGATGGATGCAAAGGCAGTTCACTCCAGAACTGAAAGATCGACACACTGACCACTGTGAAGAACTTTTGGGGCTTTTTGAAGCAGCAGAGAGATATTGTGCATGATCGTCTTAGAGTGCCACTTCCTATGCACTGAAATAGTTTATATCTTTAAAATTCAACGGCAAAGTTCATGTAATCCGTCTATGCTGAAATCAATACGTTGGTACTACGGCGTTGAAAACTAACGTCAAGCACTTTTTAGAGATTTTGAATTGATAGCTAATTGTCACTGATTACTTTTGAAAA
Source organism: Schistocerca serialis cubense (assembly GCF_023864345.2). NCBI lineage: Eukaryota > Metazoa > Arthropoda > Insecta > Orthoptera > Acrididae > Schistocerca > Schistocerca serialis. Next base: position 715,830,279 of record NC_064638.1, read on the forward strand.
ATTTATTTTTATGACTTCTGGACTCACGAAGTTTAAACAAATCACTGGTTTCAGAGCACTGTTCTTCATAATCACTTTCAAATAAAAATGATGAAAAATTCCATTTCTTCAAATTTGTCACCTGCGTAATAAAATACTTTTCAAAAACACTTCGGTAATAAGAAATGACCAAAGTATCTTCTGTGGACTTCCTTTCAGTATCAGCTCCCAACGTGAAGGCTTGAGGCACTTTAAAAAAAGTAATTTTCTTTCAAATAATTCTTCACTACATTACTCAAGAGAAAAATCCTCAACGATATAACTGGTCGTTTTATTTTCTCACAATACAGAGCTTTCTCATGAAATGGCAAGTCTTAACAGTTTGAGAGTCAGACAGTAATCTTTTAACTTTTTAAAATATTTTTCGTTTTGCAATTCACTAACAGTGAATATAGAGGTTCAAGATAATGGTGAAGCTGTGTTCTCGCTAATGACAACCGTCGACTCTGTCCGCTGAAGTGATCCGCACCGCCAGACGCTGCTTTAGGGGAGGGGGATACAGCTGGAACACCTTGTCTACATTCTCCTCCGATTACCTGGAACAAACAGACAAAAAGAACAAATTTAAATTCATATATTTAACAGTCGTTTATTCAAATTATTAATGACAGGACTGACCTAAGTTCGTCCAAACGAAGAAATAAAGACAGTAATGCCCATCTAAATTGTCGCACTACAGTTTGTGGAGGTTTTGCTGTGCCATGACCACCCTGGGTTAGCCGTGTTAACTAATAGCTCAGCCGATTGTTTTTGACTGAAACAAAATCTCACATATCTGCCGTTCCTGTTGCTGCAGTTGGGAGATGGGGCTATTCAAATCATGGCCTGCACCTGGTAGGAGGGGGACGGAAGGATTACGTAAGCATCTCGCAGAAAGTGTAAGGGGGGGGCCACATGCACACATGACGAAATCGCAGTGATTAGTTGAGTCGAAGGGGCACATTTTTTAGAGTAGAGTCGGGTTCTAGACAGACAGTACTGAAAGAAAGTAGAACAGAACATGTCCATAATACACGTAATAGTTTCCAGAAAAATAAAATTAATTTATTGTATGAGAACATTAGAGGATTGAAAAATAAGATAGTTTATTGTATGCGTAGAACATGTAGAAGATTCTGAAGCGGCAGATGTTGTGTGCCTCTCTGAACACAATGAAACCTTAGGGACAGAGAAGTTAGGTATCAGGGGCTATCTACTAGCGTCATTTTCGTGTAGAGTTAACTTGGGAGAAGTAGTTGCAACGTATGTAGAAGTTGGACACACAGTGAAAAATTTTGAAGGAAATAGTTCTTGTGTTTATCAGAACCCAGAGCCATTTTCTTGTGAGGTGTTATTGCAGAATACATAGTTGGTAAATGTAAAGGTCTACAGATCCCCCTAGGAAACTTTCAGCTATTTTGAGAAATCTGATTGCATTATTGAGCTACTGTCAGACAAGAAGAGGCAGTTAACGGTTTGTGTAAATTTCAGTGTGGTTTTCGTAAAAGATATGGGCAGGAAAAATGAACTAGAGTCTTTTTTGCGTGTGTTAGTTTACGTTAAGCAGTCAGTTTTCCAACTCACGTGCAGCAAGATAATGGTACATTGATTGATAACATTTTATAGACATCGCTCGGGTTGAAGCAGTCAGTTTTCCAACTCACGTGCAGCAAGATAATGGTACATTGATTGATAACATTTTATAGACACCGCTCGGGTTGAAACAATTAATATGTTCGCAGTTGTTAATGGGCTATGTGTTCATGATGCAGAATTAATGGAAATAAACAGTATGGCATGCTACATCTCTGAGGCACGTTTATACAAAGCAGTGAGGCATATTAACAAGAACGGAGTACAGTGTTTCTAAGAGTAAGTTAAAAGGAGGTGGTGTTGGACGAAATATATATGGAAAGAGATTGCAACATTAAAGTTATTTGATGGTAAATTTGTGTTAATATTTGAAAGATGCTTTCTTAAAAAGTTATGCAGAAGATCCTTTAGAAAACAAGTAAGCCGTGGATAACTAAGGGGATTAAAATATTATTGAAAAGGAAGGGGGAAATGTACATAAAGGCCAGCGTAAGTCAAGATCCGGCATTACTTGCTTAATACGAAAGAAAATGCTGTAATATTTTAAGGAAATTCATTAAAATATCAAGAAGTATGTATCCTAACAGAAATTATAAAGCTGATAATGAACTTGAAATTATGTGGTATATTGCCAAACGGGAGTGTACAAGATATCACAACACTTAAATTAACTGACAATGATATGACTGATAATTCACAAGCTGCGAGTAACAACCACTTTCTAAATGTAGCAGCAAAAATAGAAAAGCTGTTTAGTCGAACTTAAAAATAGAAAACTGGTTTAGTAGAGCTGAAATTAATAGAACCATAGAAGTTCCTAAAAGCAAAATATCAGGTGGTGTTGATGAAAGACCAAACAGAATTCTGAAGAGTTGATCTAACTTAATAGCCAGTGTCCTAAGTGATATATCCACTCAGCAATGTCTTACAGAATAAGTTTTTGAGGTAATTCACCACTTAGAAAGTACCGATTGCATAAAAGTGGGCAGTAAGAATAATATGTGGTGTTCACGCACGGACATCTTGTAAGTACCTCTTCAAGAAGCTAGGCATTTAACTGCGGCGTCCCAAGACATATAATCGCTAGTGAAATTCGTTGTAAATAATCGATCACAATTGGTGTAGAACAGTGATGTCCATACCTACAACACTAGAGGGGAAAGTGACCTTTGTTACCCATTACTAAAGCTGTCAGTGGCTCAGAAAGGAGTCCGATATACAGCAGCAAAAATTTTTGATCATTTGCGCAATAACATAAAAGTCTGATAGGTAGCAAAGCATATTTTAAATTTAATCCTAAATCATTTCTTCAATATAACTCGTTCTATTCCATTTACGAATTTCTACTTAGCAACTAGCAAAAAAGAAAAAGAAAAAGAAACCTTGTTTTTAAGTGCAGTTGCACGAGTAGGACTAAAACATGTTTTCATTAATGTTAATGCCAATCATATATACATATCCCGTAACCTGACTCGTTCCACATCATTTCGATTAAAAAAATCGCTCAAATGTTCTATGGAACATGTAAGTAAATAACCTCCTCTTAAACATCAGAACAATATCCTACTTTAGATTATGTCAGCTTTTCACTTAAAAAGTTGTGCGTACTTTCTGAAAGTCATACAACATGCGTTCTGACATGTTTAGTATCCGTATACGTCACAGATTATCATGTAAGCCAGCCTGACTACTTTCGTGTATCTCACGAACTCCGAGCTGCTTAGATTCTGTACGGTGTCTTTAAGAGACCTAACGACAACTGTTTTTGTTTTCGAATTTTGTGAGATGTGCTTTAATATTTGTAGACATTTGGCTGTGTATTTTTAAGGACGTGAATTACATCTACGTCTTACAGTCTGTGACGCATAATCACTACGAAGGTAAAATTAGAGAAATCAGAAGTATACGGAGGGTACCGACATTTTTTTTTTCACTGTTGGGAAATGGAACATGAACAGGTTGAGGAGAGTGGAGTGTTGTTTCTAACACACCATTTACTCTTCGCCACGCCCATATGTGAAGGAACTGTTATTTTACCATAGAAAAAATACTTAAAAGATAATAAAAATAAGGAATGACCTTCTCAGAGTAAACTACTACTTTTCCTAAGGTTAAGACTAATAGGTGATGCACTCTTGAATCCAGTTAACTGGATTAGTAATTAAAGTGAGACGCAAAAATCCCATGTAATTTTTGTATTGGGTGGTATCCTTTCTTGATCACATTTGTACTCTGTTTATATTACGCTGAAAATGTTCCTAATCTGACAGTAATATTGCAGTCCAACCACCAACTCGGGAGATTCCCTATCAGTTAGTAGGGTTCGATACAACTGAACAGATTGAACATCAATTTAATTTGCTGTTGAAATACACAGGTGTGCTTTTACACATCAACAAAATATGCAGCAGAAACAGAACTATTATATGATCGAAGCTTTCCATTTGATTTTAACAGTTTCTTTATCCTTAAAACGTTTTTAATCAAGTTATTTATCGAGAAATATGTTGACTGAAAGAACAAGAGACATCGCTGGCCTCGTAGATGACTTAGGGATTGCTGAACTTAAGTCTGCTGTAGATTTTCATTGTAAATCCTGGCGTTTTAATTGAGCTCCCTTTAGAGAAAATGGCCGATGCTGGATTCAAGTCCATTAAGCGAGGAAAGTCGGTGGGAAGAGTGACAATGTCGAGAAAACTCCAAGTAGCCTCTCCGATTTGATGGACTCCATTGTCTTTTGTGACGTCAGCGAAAGTGAACTCCTTTTACACGTTCTGTAGTTAGCGGACTATTTAAAAATTGTGAAACAACAGATGGCGCCTCATCATGAAAGTTTCCGCTCGCGTCGGAAGAAGAAAAAATTTCACATGTCTCTTCTTTACAGAAGGTTATATTTCCTTTCCCCGTGCATCTTATGCGAAAGAGAAATAATTTATCGATTACAGTAAAAAATTATGAGATTCATGCAGAATTTCCATCTTTAAAAATATTCTAAGGTTGTCTAAGGGATTTGAAGAAGATCATTAATTTATAGGTGATGCTAGACAGAGTATAGAGTATTTTAATATGCTTATACGCATTATATAACATTAAACATTAACTTATTTGCAGGTTCAGATTCGTAAAGCTGCAACGAAAAGAGTGAATGATTAGATTTTACTGTCCCATCGATGTCGTTGAAGACAGAGTGTAAGCTTTGAATGAATAGAGTAGGAAATCTGCCACCATGATCCAACCCGCCTTTCGCCTGTAATGTAAGGATTCCCAAACTGTGTTCCCCAGAACACTGGTGTTCCACGGGAAGTGAATAAATGGACTGCGAAAAAATATTAATAAACATGGCAGTCTGTTCACGACGTTTCTTCTTTTTTAAATTTTATTATATCTGTTTCGTTATGATTGAGCATTGAAGTAATCCCTGAGTAAAGTAAGTTTTTCTAATTTTTGAAAATTTTCTTCATTTTACTAGCGTTCAAAATAAACAAAGTGTTCCGTCAAAGTACCATGATGCTCAAAATGTCCGTCAGAGGAAAAGGTTGTAAAACCTTGCCCTAGTGAGTCAGGAGAGTACTGAAAGGTTAAATTTGGGCGGCCGGACGGCCATTTGAACTCCTCTCTTCACAAATATGGGGAACCTGTTTCATATTCTTTTCTGATAATGTTTCTTCGCGTAGTTTCTAAATGACAATAAATTAGCGGTGAATCATATATATAATCGAATGTTCCACAAACAAAAATACATAGAATTACCAAGAAAGCAGCTGGCAGACAACGAAGCAATTCAGTGCGTCAGTGGCTGTAAATAGGCGCGTCTTCTCGTTTAAATAGTTCACAGCCTGGCATCCAGAACACGATGGTCCGTCACGAAGCAGTGTCGCGTCATTCGCGGCAGCAGCAGCATTACGACTCATTTGAAGCACTTTGTTTGTGTGCCTACTGCTTCTGGGAAGGTCTGATGTTGTTTTTACGCCTTTTTCTGAGCCAATCAAAGACCAGCGTTCATACGACATGTATGTTAGGAAAAAAATTAAACAGCATAACTTGGTGTGAAGAATTTCATAGAGAACAGTCCTGCTATATCTAACGAGTCAGTAGCTTCGGATGTTATTGACAAATTGCCTGTACAATGTAAATGTTCTTAACGTGGGCACCACATGAAAATATTTTGAACAAAGGGATGACTGAGGTGGCCACGGCGTGCCAAACTACACGCGAGCACGGAGGCACGACACATTCATCTAATTGTTTCGCCTCTATGGGCAATGAATCCACCACTTCCAGTGCGTGTCCAACAAGTACGTCCGACCTCCTGAGGGAATCTCGAAGTAGCGAGCGTAGAGGACATGAACGGGGACTGCAGATAGGTGACGCTGGGTGGGAATGTGGGTCTGCCGAGAGGTGTGCTGAAGTAGTCCGCACAGTTGCCATAAACACTGTGTCCGAGTGGCATAGTGGTTTCCGCAGCTGGTTAGTAAATAGGAAAACCCAAATTCGAATCCCAGTTTGGCACCCAAGTTCACTCGTCGTTCCGGTGCAGCTGACATCGGTAGTCCCTTTCCTTTCCCTTCCCTTCCCTTCTCCCTGCGCCACCTCCAGTTTATATAATGTTTCATGTAGGCCGGCTGGTGTGGCCGAGCGGTTCTAGGCGCTTCAGTCCGGAACCGCGCTGCTGCTACGGTTGCAGGTTCGAATCCTGCTTCGGGCATGGATGTGTGTGATGTCCTTAGGTTAGTTAGGTTTAAGTAGTTCTAAGTTCTAGGGGACTGATGACGTCAGATGTTAAGTCCCATAGTGCTCAGAGCCATTTGTTTCATGTAGCATTCCGACGCAGCGTTTTTCTGTCGGCGTGACTTTCTTCAGTTCCAAAGAATCGTGATGTAAGCACCATTTGGCCCTCCCGGTTGGCCGTACGGTCTGCACGGTTTTCCGGTCGGGAAGGAGCGCCGTCCCCGGCACGAATCCGCCCGGCGGATTTGTGTCGAGGTCCGGTGAGCCGGGCAGTCTGTGGATGGTTTTTAGGCGGTTTTCCATCTGACTCGGCGAATGCGGGCTACACTATGTCGGCGATTACTGCGCAAGCAAGTTCTCCACGTACGCGTACGCCACCATTACTCTACCACGCAAACATGGGGGTTACACTCGTCTGGTGTTAGACGTTCCGTGGGCGGGTCCACCAGGGGCCGAACCGCACAATAACCCTGGGTTCGGTGTGGGGCGACGGGGGTGAAGTGGACTGCGGTAGTCGTGGTGGGGTTGCGGACCACTGCGGCGGCGGCGGGGACGGAGCCTCTCCGTTGCTTCTAGGCCCCCGGTTAACATAACATAAGCACCATTTACCCTTTGCTGTTAGTTCGAGCTGTAGAAGAAATTAACAGGTCCAGTGGCTGTTTGTACAAAAAGAGACTGTCGAGCATTCTATCGTCGCAAGCTTTTAAAAGAAGTGAGAATGACACGGGAGAAGGATATACAGCTATACATTTGACGGGTACCGCAAATTTGCAATGGAACAACATTACGGCGTCGTGTAGAAAGAATTTAAAGATGTAGTTGACTATGAAGAACGAGAAATTACAACGGTCGACAAATGGGATTCACTGTTCTATACATAAAGAAGCACTTTGTGCTAAATTAGATGGCATGCAGCACGTGATGAAAATGGTGGCACAAATTCTAAATTTTCTGAAGCCGCACGCATTATTCCAGTCTTCGTTGCAACAGCTTTTGGAGAAATTGAAGTAAGAGTGTGGAGACTTTCCATATTGCTGGAAAGTACCTCGGTTAAGTCACGAGGCGTGCCTGGAACGATTTTTCGATTTAAAATGCACTATTGTTAAATTATGAAGGAAAAATGTGAGCGCGGAATAAAAATTAGAACATCCGGCATAGATTGCAGACCTCGCATTTAAAGTGGACATGATTGCACTCTGCCCGCAGTAAGACCTTGCAAGGTAATAAAGACCTTATTTCTGATTTGATGGAGATCCATTTAAAAAGACAATCGCGTCATGGAAGTGACAGATTCTGAGAAAACAACCATCCATGTCTGTAAGTTCACTGACATTGAAGAAAACGCGAAGTTTGAAGAATTCATTGTGACGTTGAAAGAATTACAAGATAGTTTTCTTAACATTTTGAGGAAGCTCCAATCTTTCATCTGTTTTTAAGACTGTTTGCCATTTCAATTGAAAGCACCCCTGTGCATGTGATTCCCATGTAAAGGCAAATTCTTTTGCGTTAAAACTGTCGAGGAGTTCTACTTTTGTTTTCCTCAAGAAGAGTTTCTACACAGAAATGAGGTTACAAACATGATACAATATTTTGATCAGCATATGGCTGAAAGGCTTTTTTCGATTATAAAACTAAATAAGCCACGATTACGCGGCAGTTTGAATGCAACTCGATGCGTCTGTTGGTATACTGGCTGTTTGTAACAAATAGAAACTCTATTATGTCTTCAGGGAGTCAAAAATAATTAAATGACACAGAAAATTTATTTCGTTTTGATCTGTGTTGTTGAGCAATGCAAAATATGAAACCAAATAGTATGCAGCGTGACTGCATTGCCTTTTAAATGCGACACGTTCGCAGTTTCTCCCAGTTCCCCCTCTTCAGGCTCGAACAGCGTGCCCTAGTGGTGGGGGAAGTGAACAGCCAGGCGAGAGAGGTATGGCACTCGTACCACAGCAGAGCTCGCGTACCAAATTCTTCCCTGATCTACAGAGCAAGCGCTTAATGTTCATATTAATAAAAGCCTGCAAAAGTTAGTTTGTAAAGCTCTCCGGTGTATTGGAGATTTATGATGCAATGGCAACAGTGAAAAATCATGGAATTCTACGTTTTTCGCAAAGCCTCAATTGGAAGGCATCTTTCACATCTGTGTTCCCAGTTGCCAGATTTGGCGATTTTTGCAACAGCGGAGACGTTAAGTTGCGACTAATCCCATTAATTATTAATGAGTGAGACACAGCACCTGTATCATAACTGTAGATGGTATGGCTAATACAGTTAATTATTAAAAATGCAAATTGCAACCAAAAATCTCGGCCACTTCATTGGTACAGCAAGAAATTGTCAATATACTTGCCACTAAGAACAGCTATATATAAGTTGGCTTCCACCTCATTATCGTGAGGTTTCAGTATCCTCTCACTTCGAGTTTGTGGCAGTTTTGATAGTTTTTCTTTCAGTTATTTGCAGTTCTGGTAAATGGTGCTCCATTACCAGCAGATATTTTACTAATATTGAGTAAGGGTCTGTTGGTGGAAGTCCGTAAGTCAAGAGACTCCTTTCTGAACAGTAGGATGTAAATCACAGTAACAAGAAATCCTACCAGGAGTAGAAAACAAGGTGAGTAATGCAAATAGTGAAACAGGGGAAAGAATCCATCTAAAATTTAGTTACACACAAAGACAGAGTACAAGCCCTAATATCAAACCATTTCATTACCTTTTATTGACTGGAGATTTGTGGGAAACAATTTATAGCTGGGATTCTGCAGGGTGAGGTGACTGGTTTTACATCCTTTCAGATTTTAGTGGGTTTGTGCTGTGATTTAGTTGATGATAGTGTGTCTCGCGTAGCCTTCACGCTTCCCGAGCACGGGATCCCGGGCTCGGTTCGCGGCGGGGTCAGGGATTTTCACCTGCCTCGAGATGACTGGGTGTTGTTGTGTCGTCTTCGTCGTCATCATTCATCCACACTACGGTCGGAGGAAGGCAATGGCAAACCACCTCCACTACGACCTTGCCCAGTACGGCGGCGTGGGTGTCCCGCATCGTCCCCTACGCTCTGTTACGGAGTATGGGACTTCATCATCTCATCATCAGTGTTATTCTTGGGTAAGGTTATAAAACGAAAATCGTGCCTGATAAGTTTTGGTTCAAAGAACGGACGTAGACAGCTGTGTTAAAGTTAACATAAATCATTTTTTTCCGTAGCAACTAACTTGTTTTAGTTTGTGAGCCGGCCGCGGTGGTCTAGCGGTTCTGGCGCTGCAGTCCGGAACCGCGGGACTGCTACGGTCGCAGGTTCGAATCCTGCCTCGGGCATGGATGTGTGTGACGTCCTTAGGTTAGTTAGGTTTAAGTAGTTCTAAGTTCTAGGGGACTTATGACCTCAGATGTTGAGTCCCATAGTGCTCAGAGCCATTTGAACCATTTTTTTAGTTTGTGACAATATCTACGTCTTATGCATTTACGTTGTTTTCTCCAGTATTCTGAGGACGTTGCGTTGAACGAGTTGGGAAGGCAAATAAAGATTGTTAGATCTGTGTAATTTCCTTTCCAGTGATCGGATATTGTATTCTTCTGCATCCATACTTCCAAAGGCACTGTACAGTGCTTGGCGAAGGGCACTTCCAGGCCCACTGCCTTTCCTCCATTTACTTTTCAAGTCGCGAATGGCGTGTAGGAAGAATGGTTGTCGGTAAACCTCCTTATGAGTTGGAATTTCCCTGATTTTCACGCCAAGGTCGTTTTGCAAGCCGTATTTGAGGGGAATGAACATGGTGCCTGACTTGTTCTGAAATTGACGGTATCGGAATTTCAACAGAAAATCTCTTTCTGATGCACAACGCCTCTCTAGCAGCGTCCTCCACTGGAGTTTTTTCAGCACTTCTGTAACACTGGTGCTCTTACTAAACGCGTCGTTTACTAAATGCGTCGAATTTCTCTGTCCGTTCTATTAATTCACCTTGGTAATCGTTGCATAAAGATGAACAATACTCAAGAGTCGGCCTAAGAAGTATCTAATAAGCCACTTCTTCTGTACATGAAATGTATTCGCAGTATGCACAGCCACCAGCTTTATAATGGAATGATGACAACGAAAATTTGCGGCAGACCGGGACTCGAGCCAGATTTCCCGCATCGCACTTCAATACGGGCACTTCTTTTGTGGTTGAATTGCATTTACTTAAGATAGCCGCATTGAGTCTCAGCCGGGCAAATGATTTTCCTACATCTTTTTGAGGTCAATAGAATCTAAGTCTGTAGCGATCGTTATTTCTAGGTACTTTACTGTTGTTACTGTTTGCAGTGATGTGTCACAAACATTTTAATCGAACAGTAGTTGATTCCTTTCCTATTTATGCGCAATGCCTTTCATTTATATACGTTCACGTTCAGCTGCCACTCCGTCTTGGAGCAGTCGTGGACGGTGCAGGTTCGATTACTTAACTTTCTGTCGCGGGTCAGAGCGAATCTCAGGACTTGTGCTGAGACAGTTCCACAGTTCTGGTAAGGTATGATACTGATGCAGGTCAGCGAATAACGCGATTGCATTTGTTACTGTGGTGTTACCTCGTCCCGTAGCAAAATGAGACACGCCGCACGTCGACTGGATCACTTGGACGACGGCAACAAACGGTCATTCGGGTTCGGGAAGGAAGGAGAAGGAACATCGCAAGGATTTGCCAGCTTCGTTATTCATCTGTTGATTGGCGTCGGCAGTCGGGCGACTGTGTGAGCTTCCACCGCGGGCGGCCCCAGGAGCGGCGAGCCACAGGTCCCGGGGCTGGCCTGCGGCGGCGGGCGGCGATGCGCCGGCACCTGCAGCTGCGCGCCTAACCTGTTGGAGGCGCTGGCGCCATCGATCGCTGAGCGCCGCCCGCCATTATCACGCCACCCACAGCCAGGACAGTGGCCGCGCCGCGTACCACAAACACGCACGCCGCCACACCGCCTTCCAGTTGTCTGTGGCCCTGTACACAGTAGTTCCCACAGATCGTATGTTTTTTTACTGCATTATGTTGCGCCTAGTAATTATTGTTCCGCTCAAGTAACAGAATTACGTTACAGCGAAGATGGAACAACTGTGAAGTTACCGCACTTGGTAGCGCGCCATGCAGTCTGTATTAACTGAGGATATTCTTCTCCAGTCTGCAGCCGGATCATGCAGTCATCTGAACACAATTTTTCCACGGTCCACCTGGCCGCTATCTTCAGGTGAGAACGCTGATGCCAATCTCGCCGTAATCACAGTTCCAGCGATATCAGAATCAGCGTTCTCGCCATGAGAAGGCAGCAGCTGGACCGCGGAAATATTTTGTCCAGATGACTGGATGACCCTGCTGCAGACTCTAGAAGAACATCAAGCTTTGTTAAAGTTTTACATTTTGAGGCGAATGCCCGATACTTCCTTCACTTAAAATTCGGCCGAGTGCCTTCCCCGTCCGTGTACAAGCGATCTTCTTTCATTCGCAAACGATACTGAGGTCTGTGTAATTAAGAAGTAGAAGATGCATGCATGCCCGAAGAAACATTCCATCGTACTTCTTAATAATTCAGGAACTCCTATATATATATATATATATATATATATATATATATATATATATATATATATATTTTTTTTTTTTTTTTTTTTTTTTTTTTTCACCAGTGCCAGGACCTCGACTCTCAGTAAATATGTGCTTTCTGGACAGCAATATAAGCAACTTAAGAGTGCAGGTTGTGACACGTGGACGACGATGTATGACATTTGGGTCTGAGCGTGATTCGTGCTCAGACGGCGGCAGCAGTTAAGGCGACCGCTCGCGTGAAGCGGGAAATCTGGGTTTGAGTCCCAATACGGCACATATTTCATTCGTCTTCATTCCAATACACAGTCGAAGCTTGTTCATATTCGCAACTACGAATACATTTCCTGAGGTTTGAACCTTCTTAAGTAACCACCAGTTTTATTTCGATGATTTTTAATTGAAACGGTTTTCTTTGCGGCGATATGACATGGGTAAGATGTAGGTAACAGGGAACACCCTTCGTGCGAAACCTGACCATGTTGTCTAAAAGGAAAACGTCTATCTTTTCTTTACGGACATTGACGATCTGTCAGTTTTAAGTGAAAAGGATTCCTTTGAAAGGAGACCAGTTCATACCATGTACTTCTTTTATTGTGTTCGTGTGTAACAACTCCCTAACAGTGGCTGTACCTAGCCGTGTTCGTGTTAACCGTTATATTTACTACCACTTCCACAATGAGGTTTGCCATTGCAGTGTTGCTTTTCCTCATTAAACTATCACGCTTGGAAGAGCAGTTGAACAGAATGGACAGTGTCGTGAAAAGAAGATATAGGATGAACATCAACAAAAGCAAAACGAGGATAATGGAATCTAGTCGAACTAAGTCGGGTGATGCTGAGGGAATTCGATTAGGAAATGAGACACTTAAAGTAGTAAAGGAGTTTTGCTATTTGAGGTGCAAAATAACTGATGGTAGTCGAAATAGAGAGGATATAAAATACAGACTGGCAATGGCAAGGAAAGCGTTTCTGAAGAAGAGAAATTTGTTAACATCGAGTATAGATTTAAGTATCAGAAAGTCGTTTCTGAAAGTATTTGTATGGAGTGTAGCCATGTATGGAAGTGAAACAAGGACGATAAATAGTTTGGACAAGAAGAGAATAGAAGCTTTCGAAATGTGGTGCTACAGAAGAATGCTGAAATTAGATGGGCAGATCACATAACTAATGAGGAGGTATTGAATAGAATTGGGGAGAAGGGGAGTTTGTGGCACAACTTGACTAGAACAAGGGATCAGTTGGTAGGACATATTCTGAGGCCTCAAGGGATCACCAATTTAATGTTGGATGGCAGCGTGGAGGGTAAAAATCGTAGAGGGAATACACTAAGAGACGAATACACTAAGCAGATTCAGAAGGATGTAGGCTGCAGTAGGTACTGGGAGATGAAGCAGCTTGCACAGGATAAAGTAGCATGGAGAGCTGCATCAAACCAGTCTCAGGACTGAAGACCAGAACAACACTATCACGCTACAACAGTTCACGGTTTCATAATAATTGTTCAAATAAAAATACACCCTTCCAGTGTAGACTCGCGATCAACAATGGCGATACCGTTATGTCCGCGTACTTCGTGTGTCATTACGCGCACATTGTGCAAATAACCCGGTTCCCCTAGCATTCGCCGGAAACATTCCAAACTCATATTTCATCAACGTATGCAAACTATTCACATATTTGCTGTGCGACTCGATTGCATACGACAGTTCTAAGTGAAATCTGGACGACTACTATCCTCCGGTTGCATAAAGGTGCGTGAGCAGTACTGCTTCGACGTTGTTGAACGAAATAGCAAGATAGTACCCCCTGCCGGAAAACGCGCGCTCAGCTCCGAATGTTCCAGAGAACCGACGATGTGTAAAGCATACGATTCACTACGTCATACCAATGTCGATAGCAGTGCCTCTCAAACTCCAAACTCTTACCATTTCTGTGCCGATTTTGAAGTTCACTAGATTTCATAAAAAAACATAATTACGTAATTCCAACATTGTGTTGCTATCAGGATGAGCAACATAATATATTTCTAATTTATTAATTAAGGTTTCCGTCATCGTTGCAAATTATGTATAAACACCTCAAGATGCCTATTGAATTTAGAATGTATCAAGGCAATTGTAATACGCTCAAGTAACATTTGTTGTATTGACCTGACGTGAAAACAAATATATTATGTACAGCGCAGCATTACAGGTGGTGGCATGTCACAAAAGATTTATTGCAACGCTGTGACTGTGCACGCAATATGTTTGTATTTCATGTTTTGTTAATAACATTGTATCTTCTGATGTAGATAATGGTTTGAGAATGAACGAAAAGCTCGAAACTAGTCTCTAATAAAAATATTAATTGCACCTCTGACAGTGCTACAAACTCTATTATACGAGGATCATAATATTTGTAGCCACCCTTGCCTGAAAACCGCGTTCTCATGAAGTAATTATATGTGTGATTGTAAAAGTATGTACAGTTTTAATCTAAGTAATAAAACTGTTTAAAATATTTTGTGGTTGTAGTTTTGAAAGGTTCCCTGACGTGGACGTAATCGAGTGCTCTGTTCACACGTGAGAAATGAAATGTAAGCACACAGCCGAATTATTTACTGAACTCTTTTAGTGATTTACTTAGTGACATGAAGAGGGTTGCAGCTGTTTATGGGACTTAATGTGAATGACTTTTGCTTCTGATAAAATGTAACTTGAACAGGAATATTGTTGTGATGGAGAGGGTGAGCAGCAACCTGCGACTGTTTGCTGATGATGCTAAGGTGTAAGGGAGGGTGTCGTCCTTGAGTGACTGTATGGGGATAGAAGATGACTGAGACAAAATTTGTATTTGGTGTGGTGAATAGAAAATCCTGAGTTCATGCAGATGAGTAGGAAAAACAATCCCTTACGTTCGAACACAGCATTAATAGTGTGTTACTTGGCACAGGAGAGTCGGTTAATCTCTAGGCGTAACATTTCATAGCTGTATGGAATGGAACGAATATGTAAGGTTTGTAGTGGGGAAACCGAATAGGCGACTTCGGTTTATTGGGAGAATTCTAGGAAAGTGTGGGTGTTCTGTAAAAGAAAACGGCGTATGGAACACTAGTACTACGTATTTTTGAGCATTGCTGTAGTGATTGGATCCCCATCAGGTCGTATTAAAGGAAGACATCGCAGCAGTTCAGAAGCGGGATGCCGGATTTGTTTGTCGGTCGGTTCGATCAATACACAGGTATCAGGGAGTTGCTTTGTGAACTCAAATAGGAATCCCTGGAGGGAAGGGGATGCACTTTTCGAGGAATGCTATTGAGAAAATTTAGAGAACTGGCGTTTGAAGCTGACTATAGAACGATCATATTACCGCCAACGTACATTTCGCTTAAGGACCACGAACATTAGGATAAATTAGGGCCTGTATGGAGGAATGTACAGTGCCTTTTTTTCCCTCGCTCTGTTGGCAAGTAGATCGAGAAAAAAACTGACTAGTAGTATTACCAGGTATCCTCCACCATGCACCATACGATGGCTTGCGGAGTACGTGTATATGTACTTACAGAATTTATAGTTTTAACAAAGTTAACTTAAACAGCTTAAAACAGTTGCAGCAGGAAAATTATTTCCCCAAGAAGGAATATGATGGCTATATTTCCGTTTACTTCACATCGATAGGGCCAGTAGATCGGTAGTCATGAGAAGGGGGAAAAGCAAAAGGATTTGAACACTAGTACTTAATATGGAAATATTTCTTACGTGCTGATAAAGTTCGTAGCTACTTGTCATAAGTGGTGCGTGTTATGGTTGGAATGATATCCATTACTTTGCAGCATGTATATCTTTTAAATTTTAAGTGCATCGTTTGTGGTGTATATCATGAGCTAATGTTCTGATGCCAAAGTCTTGTGAAAAATTATAGTGGGAAAGTGTTGAATTGTTGATTGTTCACTTCTTCTATACACTGTGTGATCAAAAGTATCCGGACACCCCCCAAAACACACGTTTTTCATATTAGCTGCATTGTGCTGTCACCTACGGCCAGGTACTCCATATCAGCGACTTCAGTAGTCATTAGACATCGTGAGAGAGCAGAATTGGGCACTCCGCGGAACTCACGGACTTCGAACACGTTCAGGTGATAGGTTGTCACTTGTGTCATACGTCTGTACGCGAGATTTCCACACTCATAAACATCCCTAGGTCCACTGTTTCCGAAGTGATAGTGAAGTGGAAACGTGAAGGGGCACATACAGCACAAAAGCGTACAGGCCGACCTCGTGGATTGACTGACAGAGACCGCCTACAGTTGAAGAGGGTCGTAATGTGTAACAGGCAGACATCTATCCAGACCATCAAACAGGAATTCCAAACTGCTTCAGGATACACTGCAAGTACTATGACAGTTAGGCGGGAGATGAGAAAATTGGGATTTCATGGTTGAGCGGCTGCTCATTTGTCACACATCACGCCAGTAAATGCCAAACGACGCCTCGCTTGGTGTAAAAAGCGCAAACATTGGACGGCTTAACAGGGGAAAAACGTTGTGTGCATTGACGAATCACGGTACGCAATATGACGATCCGATGGCAGGGTTTTGGTATGGGGAATGCCTGGTGAACTTCATCTGCCAGTGTGTATAGTGCCAGCAGTAAAATTCGGAGGCGGTGGTGTTATGGTGTGGTCGTGTTTTTCATGGAGGGGGCTTGCACCCCGTATTGTTTTGCGTGGCAGTATCACAGCACAGGCCGACATTGATGTTTCATGCACCTTCTTGCTTGCCACTGTTGAAGAGCAATTCGGGGATGGCAATTGCATCTTTCAACACGATCGAGCACCTGTTCATAATGCACGGCCTGTGGCGGAGTGGTGAGCTGAATCCTATAGAACACCTGTGAGATGTCTTGGAACGTCGACTTCGTGCCAGGCCGCACCGACCGACATCGATACCTCTCCTCAATGCAGCAATCTGTGAAGAATGGGCTGCCATTCCCCAAGAAACCTTCCAGCACCTGACTGAACGTATGCCTGCGAGAGAGGAAGCTGTCATCAAGGCTAAGGGTGGGCCAACACCATATTGAATTCCAGGATTACCGATGGAGGGCGCCATGAACTTGTAAGCCGTTTTCAGCCAGGTGTCGCGATACTTTCGATCACATAGTGTATGTGAAGAAAGATATTAATTTATTAAGCCTATGTACTGTTCTGCATCGTAGTGTGGGTTGCTGTTGGTAATCTACGGTAACGTATAACACGCACAAAATCATAGAGAAGTATTAGTCGTGCTAATGCACATCTAACGCCGAAAGCTACTGCTTTGGGGACAGAAGTGACGTTGTTCCTAATTTTTTTAGCGGACCCATAGTCATCTACACCTGTGAAAAAGTAAATGTTTGGTATATACAAATCATCAATTTTTTTCTGAAAAGCTCATAACATATTCGGAGTTCAAAAATATTGATCGAATGAGGCTTTGCAGCAGTAAGACACTGGACTCTCAGTTCGGTGGATGGCTGTTTGAATCTCCGTCCAGCCAGTAGGATTTTCCTAAACCGTTTGAGGCAACAGCGATTACCGTTCCTCCGCGAAGGGCACGGCACATACCCCCCTCCAGTGTTCGCTAAGCGGAGCTCGTTCTCCATGTCCAAATATCTCTTCGTCGACGGGACGTTTAACCCGAACCTTCATCCCCTATACTTTTAAAACATTTTGATTATAAGCGAGAACAAATGGTGTGTACTTCAACGTCTTCCTCCTCTTCTTCTTGCGTTACGGCCTCTGTAGGATCACGGGTAGCCTCTTCGTGGACTGCATTTTCCTCTTTTTCTCCTAGAACCTCTTCATTCTTTGTCTTCTTCTCTCCCGCTCTTCTTCCGAGATCTTCAGTGTCCGTTTCTCCTGTCGGCTCCATTGGTGACACTCTATAATCTTCTCCTCTATTATTCTCTATTATTGATCTCCGGCATATTGATTGGTGTGTATTTGTTCCTCCAATTTTCGTTTCCGCCGACCTTGATCCCCAGTTCCAACCAGTCCTTCCGAAGTCCAACAACCGACTTGGTTCCTGTTTTTCCCCTTGTCCTCCCTGTTGTTTCCCACCTTCTCTTCGTCATTCTGTCCGTACTAATCCTAACTACATGTCCAGCACACCTTGCCCTTTTGGGCCTGATTTCCCCGGATATTGTTCTCATGTTCCGGTACAATTCTTCCCTAGGTCTTCGCATCCACCTCTCTCCACCTTTTTTGGGACCTAGTATTTTTCTCTGTTCTTTCTCTAGTTGTTCTGCCCCATTTCTTCCTAGTGTCATCGTCTCAGTAGCATATAATACTGCATTCCTCACCGTTGCCTTGTAGTGGCTTATCTTTGCCTCTGTGGATATATTCTTTTTATTGTATATCTCTCTCGTCATGCAGAAGGCTGACCTCATCTTCTTTATCCTCTCTGTTATTCCGTCCTTGCTCCTGTACTTTCCTGTTATAAATTGTCCCAGGTATATAATTTTGTCCACCATTTGCACAGTGCCTTCCGGTGTTTCCCAGTCTGTCTTTGTCTTGTTATAGGCGATCCTCAGTCCCACCTTTCTGGCTACCTTACTTAAGTTGTCGAGTTGTGCCTTTGCCTCTTCTTCCGTCTCACTTATTATTGCTATGTCGTCTGCAAAGGCTAGGCAGTCGACTTGAGCCCTGTTGTCATTTTTGTCCCCCACATGAATCTTTGGTATTCTCATTTCCTCGTTTATTTCTCTCCACTGCCTCATCACTTCGTCCAGTGCTCTATTGAACAACAATGGTGACAATCCGTCTCCCTGTTTAACACCAGTCTTAATCTCAAATTCTTCTGACAGTGCTCCTCTGAATCTCACCCTTGCTTTTGTGTCTGTCAGAATTTCATTTATTTTAGTTCCATCAAGTCCTCTGTTCTTCAGGATCCTAAGAAGAGTCTGTCTGTCGATGGAGTCATATGCTTTTGTGAAGTCCACATAGGTTATTACTGTCTTTTTGTTTTTGAAGGCCCTATGTTCTATCAGTTGCTTCATGGTAAATATCTGTTTGATACAACCTCTTCCCCTCCTGAATCCCGCTTGGTAGTCGCCAACTGTACTTTCTACCTGTCCTTCTACTCTCTTGAGCGATTTAACAGCACCTTGTATCCGACCTCTAGTACTTCAACGTGGCATGTAGGAAACGCAGTTCATTCTCTTCATGAGTGAAATGTTTTTATCTGTAGACACAGCTATAGTCTGTGATCTTCGGTTTCCAAAAATGCGCTCGAAACTACCGACAAATGTTAGTTCCTGTGCCCCCAGCATGTAACTTGTAATGTGCTAATGTTAAATACGGGTATTTGCCCACAAATCATTGGCTCACAGATGTTGCTTTACGACATAGTCATTGGCTCCGTAACGTAACTGTACTGTATGCAGTATACAATGATGTAAAATATGTTCATATCCTTCGACATGTAGAATTTCCTTAAGTGGAGTAACCCTAACCACGATAGTCGCCTTGATACCTTAGCAGCACCTCTTTGCTTCACTGTCGGCACTGCACATGATGGCAGCTAACGTTCTCCAGGCATTTAGTGAGCCCAAACCCTTCAATCGGATTGCCACAGCAAATAGCGTGATTGAGGACTCCAAATCCTTCTTATCCAATCATCCACTGTCCACCGGCGTTGCCCTTTGCTACCTGAAGCCTGGCTTAGCACTGACGACAGAAGTATGTGGCGTATGAGGAGCTACTCGAGCAAGGAACCCATTCTTTTTAACTCCATGAGCACACTCACTGTGATAACTGGATTACTGACAGCATAAGGGAACTCACGAATGATTCCTTCCGTTGATTTCACGCAATTTTTTTAGAACCATCCTCCGCACTGCTCGATTTTCCCTGTCCGTCAGTACGTGAGGTATGCGTGGTCTAGGTTTAGCTGTGTCTGTTCGTTCTCGTTTCCACTTAGCAATCACATGATCAAGAATCGATTTGAGCAGCTTTAGATGGATTGATATGTTGCTGATGGATTTGTTACGCTTGTGCTATCCAATGACTAGTGCACGTTTGAAGTTGCTCTTGATCGACCTATTCTGCCGTCACTGCTTCTCTACAGACAATACAGTACTCCTCCTTTACCGGACCGCCTCTCATGACATTCAGGCTCAATTTCTAGGGTGTCCGGATACTTTTGATCAGATAGTGTTGTGCTCGTCCTGCTCAGTTATCAGTATTCATAGCAGGCGTCGGGTTCAAGTGGAGAATCTGTTGCAATTTTGATGATGTCTCACGACATCGTCTGACGAAACAGTTGGGAAAATAAGTGCGTAGATACTTACCGTCTTTTCGAATAAATCGACTCATCGTTTACTTGAGGGTCTTGACTGTGGCAACAGTAAGTTGAAATGAATTAGGTTATTCCATAAGTATTGTATTGCGCTCCACTTTGTGTAGTGTGGCGTGGAAGTGAAGAAAGGCGATCGATAGAAATGAAACCGGCGATGCTAGATTTTCGATCGAGCTCGTTTATCGTTATGAAAGTATGAGGGATACGCACCGAGATCTTACTTGGATCGTTTAAAGAATCTGATGACTGAAGGTTGCATGGTAGAGACATAATTCTTCTTTAATATTCTTCGCACAAGTACTCTAAGGACACTAGGCGTGAAGAGTAGTGTGCATTAAGACGTTTGCTTTTTTATAAGTCTTTTAGGAAGCCGATATGTGAAGGGGAGGGGTAAAACAAATTTAAAATACTCTGCTGTACGTAACATCTCCCTGTAAATCTACACAAGGCCGGCCGCTGTGGCCGAGCGGTTCTAGGCGCTTCAGTCCGAAACCGCGCTGCTGCTACGGTCGCAGGTTCGAATCCTGCATCGGGCATGGATGTATGTGATGTGCTTAGGTTAATTAGGTTTAAGTAGTTCTAAGTCTAGGGGACTGGTGACCTCAGATGTTAAGTCCCATAGTGCTTAGAGCCATTTGAAGCATTTAAATCTACACAAGCTGTCGATATCAGCTGGTCTCTGTAATAAACTTCGACGCCTTCATACTTAGGCAGTGCACTTGACCCAAACGGAGGCTACGTTGTGGGCACTGTTGCAGGTACTAGGCGTCCGCCTGCGCCGTGGCAAAGCGAAAGGCCGGCGTCGATGACTTAGTAAGGAGGGGGCGGAGCGGAGGCGCGCTGGCGCCGTGGCGTTGTTTGCGGAGCGGCGTGCGTCAGCGAGGCACTGCACGGCTACCTGTTGGCCGCACGCACTCGCTCTCACGCAGGCCCGCATCGATCGGCCGCCATCGGCGCCTCGCGCTGGCTCGCTCATTACTCTGCCCACCGCGCCGTCCTGTTTAACTTGTCCCGCCCCGACCACTTCCAGCTCGTTAGCGCAGCGACCACGCCACAAAAACCCCACCGCCCGGTCTAGCCAGCCACTACTCGCAGATCTCTCGGATCTCGTACCGTATGCGCGTACCCTTCTAAGCGCGCGCGCGCGCGCGCGCGCGCACACACACACACACACACACACATACACACACGGAGAGAGAGAGAGAGAGAGAGAGAGAGAGAGAGAGAGAGGTACGTTCTACGGCTTTTTATTACTTGTCAGTGTGAAACTGTTTACCTATAATGTGGAAGTACGTCATACACTCATGTTCAGAAAAAAAAAACAGAACTCCTTGAACGACTAGAGACAGAACGTGCATATTCACAGGACATGTACGCTACTGGGCTACTGGCCATTAAAATTGCTACACCACGAAGATGACGTGCTACAGGCGCGAAATTTAACCGACAGGAAGAAGATGCTGCGATACGCAAATGATTAGCTTTTCAGAGCATTCCCACAAGGTTGCCGCCGGTGCAGACACCTACAACGTGCTGACATGAGGAAAGTTTCCAACCGATTACTCATCCACAAACAGCAGTTGACCGGCGTTGCCTGGTGAAACGTTGTTGTGATTCCTCGTGGAAGAAGGAGAAATGCGTACCATCACGTTTCCGACTTTGATAAAGGTGGGATTATAGCCTATCGCGATTGCGGTTTATCGTATCGCGACATTGCTGCCCGCGTTGGTCGATATCCAATGACTGTTAGCAGAATATGGAATCGGTAGGTTCAGGAGGGTAATACGGAACGCCGTGCTGGATCCCAACGGCCTCGTATCACTAGCAGTCGAGATGACAGGCTTCTTACCCGCATGGCTGTAACGGATCGTGCGGCCACCTCTCGATCTCTGAGTCAACAGATGGGGACGTTTGCAAGACAACAACCATCTGCACGAATAGTTCGACGCCGTTGGCAGCGGCATGGACTATCAGCTCGGAGACCATGGCTGCGGTTACCCTTGACGCTGCATCACAGACAGGAGCGCCTGCGATGGTGTACTCAACGACGAACCTGGGTGCACGAATGGCAAAACGTCAGTTTTTCGGATGAATCCAGGATCTGTTTACAGCATCGTGATTGTCGCATCCGTCTTTGGCGACATCTCGGTGAACGCACATTGGAAGCGTGTATTCGTCATCGCCATGCTAGCATATCACTCGGCGTGATGGTATGGGGTGCCATTGGTTACAGGTCTCGGTCACGTCTTGTTCGCATTGGCGGCACTTCGAACAGTGGACGTTACATTTCAGATGTGTTACGACCCGTGGCTCTACCCTTCATTCGATCCCTGCGAAACCCTACATTTCAACAGGATTATGCACGATTTCATGTTGCAGGTCCTGTACGGGCCTTTCTGGATACAGAAAATGTTCGACTGCTGCCCTGGCCAGCACATTTTCCAGATCTGTCACCAATTGAAAACGTCTGGTCACTGGTGGCCGAGCAACTGGCTCGTCACAATACGCCAGTCACTACTCTTGATGAACTGTGGTACCGTGTTGAAGCTGCATGGGCAGCTGTACCTGTACACGCCATCCAAGCTCTGTTTGACTCAATGCCCAGGCGTATCAAGGTCGTTATTACTGCCAGAATTGGTTGTTTTGGGTACTAAATTCTCCGGATCTATGCAGCCTAATTGCGTGAAAATGTAATCACATGTCATTTCTAGTATAATGTATTTGTCCAATGAATACCCGTTTATCATCTGCATTTCTTCTTGGTGTAGCAATTTTAATGGCCAGTAGTGTACATTAGTATGTTATGTAGAAATGATTAGCATTGGAACCATGCGGCCCGAGGTTTCAAAGTCAACATCGATGTCGCGGCGCAACACCATCTTCCGGTTAAATGTGCCTGTGGCTCTCGTTGTCGTTACCGAAGGTAATGGATCAGTGTGACTTGAGCAGACTTTTAGGATGCCTCGCAGACGTACGCGTGAACTGTACTGTCAAATCAGTGAGCCTGAAAGAGGGCACATTATTGGCATGAGAGAATGTGAGGCATCCATCAGAGACATTATTGCTCGAGTGGGACGAAGTGTTTCGGCAGTGCAACGAGTGTGTGCAGAATGGTTCACGGAAGGCGGTAGGACACGACGAGATGGCTCAGGTTGCACCACCCAGACCAACCTTCTCCCTACCCCCACCCCTTCCCCCATCCACCACCCATCCCCCCGAATGGCATTGCGGGACAGTTCTGCGTCCTCCTCGGCTCTGGCCCTACGGTGGAACAGTGTAAAACGTTCACTATCAGGGGTGACAGTCCATCACCGTTTATTACAGCGTGGGTTACGTGCGCGTCGTCCACTTATCCACCTACCTTCGACGAATGTGCAGAAACCTGGTAGACAGCAATGCTGTACAGAACGGCATCACTGGGGACAGGAATGGCATAGACAGTGTTTCCAGAAGAATCCAAGTTCTGTTTGTTTGAAAGTTATGGCTGCGTCTTGATTCGCCGGAGACAGAGGGAATGGCATCACAGTGACTGCAAGTGACTACACAAGACATATAGTTCCAGCTCGAGGCCTTATGGTGTGGGGTGTTATTGGGTACAATCACAAATCACAGTTGGTGCGTGTCCAGGGTACTGTGACCAGTGTAACCTACGTGAATGACATCCCGTGACCCGTAGCCATACACTTTCGCAACAACGCCCCAGATGCCATTTTTCAGCCAGACAGTGCACGCCACATGTTGCTGCATGAACTCCTGTCGTCTTAATGTCACAAGATGTTAGCCTTTTGCCCTGGCCCGCCAAATCACGAGACTTGTCCGGAATCGAAAATGTGTGGGATACGGTGAAACAACATGTGCAGCGCTGTGACCGAATGCCAACCACCGCAGATGAACTATGGAACCAGGTGAATGCAGCATGAATGGCTATACCACAGAACGCCATTCTCGTCTTATACACGTCGATGCCATAACGCGTGAAACAAGTTATCAGGTCCCATGCTAATCATTTCTGCTTAACGTACTAATGTAAAAGTCCTGTAAACATGAACGTCCTATCTCTTGTCTTCAAGGTGTTCTGTATTTTCTGAACACGAGCGTCTGTGCATGAGGCCTGTAAACACATATCTGGCCATTAAAACAACAACACAAGGAAGAATATCACATAACAAAATTTCACTGGCCTGTGTATACGTTATAATAGGAAGAAAACGTGATTATGTTTGTGAGTTGCGGTTATGCAGGGTGTGAAATTTAGTACACACGTGTGACACTCTTTGCAGCAAGGAAGCTTCTAACCCAGCTAAGAATTGAACTGAGTTCAGCTAGATGACAAATACGGGTACATCACTCCACATGCCAAAGTTGATCACCTGTAGTGGCTAGCGAGTGGCTGCAAGCCAGCCTCTTGACTGCTCATGACCTAACTGTTTACGTTGCTTGGGAGATGTGAATAACGTGCTGTCCGGGGCAGTAGTCAACTCTGTCTGCGTAGAGGCCACTCAGAAGATTACGTACAGCATGCGGTCTTGGCCCATATTGGTGAAACAGAACGCCATGCAGACGCAAAGGTGCCCAATACCATTACGAAAGGTGCTGGGCTCATGTGGCAATGACGATTGCAGTCTGACAACATGCATTCTCCTAGGAGCCAGCGGTCATGGGTACGGCCCTCGTAATGCTGGGACTCGTCCAAAAAGACGTGGTGCCATCACTGATCTGGTCTCTGTTGCCTATGAGCGTGCCACTGTCGGCGCCCGTCTCTCTGCTGTCGCCGTGCTGACAGTCCGTGGTGCTGCGGACGTCGTCGCACCTGTCCGCGTGGACACTTGTGTTGCTGCAAATAAGCCCGTGTCGTGACTCGAGGTACCTGACGTGGCTGTAGGGCACTGGACGGCCGAGCGAACAATTTATCCTCTCGGGCACTGGTCGCATGGGGCCTCTGAGATCCTGGCGCTGGCGTGGCCAACATTTGGCAACCTGCGGGTCTGCTTCACATACTTATTTTATCTAATGGTAACTTCGTCACTGAAGCTACAGTAGTGCCACTAGCGTATATAGTCAAAACTATGGCGTCCGTGACGTGAATGTTTATGGGTTAACGTAGCGATATGTGTGGCACCCATTACCGACATCCCACACGCTTTTGAGAGTAAATTAATTTTGTTTTTCCTGTCCTCAGACGTTTAGGCCTACATTTATTTACGTGTAATGAACATCGTATCTTTATTTACGACGTATCACAATAGCTATCTTGAAAACTTCCGTTGCAAAATTTTGAGCTTAGATTTTGTGAACGAAATGCTTATATTGTTGTTCAATACGTTGTTCTTGGGCGAAGTAAGGTTGACGTACTGAAATTAAAAAATTGGTGTTCTTCATAAAAATTACAGAACGTGTTCAAAGTGAATACTACGAGGGCTGTCCAGAAATTAAGTTCTGATCGGTCGTGAAATGGAAACCACTGGGAAAATCCGGTAAAGCTTTGCACAGATGTGTTGGAAAGTGTCTCTAGTATGTCCGTCGATCGTGTCGCGTCGCTCTTTTCAGTTTTGAGTGAACAGTGAGCACGTAAAGAAGCGTAGGGAATAGCGTCTCCCGCCAAGTATGAGGGCCTGGTTAGAGATTTCGCCTGTGTCATGCAGCCTACATAACACAACTGTCGAGCAGTTCCTTCTTCATGCCAATTCTCGGTCGCACACTGCAGGGGCAATGAAGACGCTCCTGCAGCGTTTCTGATGAGAAGTGTTTGATCACTCACAATATAGTCCGTAATTGGCTCCCCCTGAGTCTCATCTCTGCTCACAAGAACAGCTGGCTATGAAGACAAAATTTTTCCACCGACAACGAGCTGCAGACCAGTGCAGATAACTGGCTGAAAGTACAGGCGGCTGCTTTCTATGACGAGGATATTGGAAAGTTGACGCAACACTACGACAAAACTCGAGGTTGGAGCGGCGACTGAGAAGTGGGTGGAAGGTGTACCTAACTGTTGCAAATAAAAAGTTTCTGGTTTTCACTGTGGTTTCCATTTCGCGACCGATCGGAACTTACTTTCTGGATAACCCTCGTATTAATGTTAGAAAACAATCGAAATATGTGCAGTATCCGGAAATTCAATATTAAACACCTAAAAGTTATGAAAAGAACGTCACTCGAATGTGAAAATATAAGTAGCTGCCAAATTTAGTCCCAGTTCTATATCGTAAACAATACGTCGCTATATTGCTGTGATGAAATAAGCAATCAGTTATTCGATAGTGCAGGGTCTATTAGCATATTACAGCAGGGTGTCAATTCATTCTAGTTCAAAATTACTAGAAACAAACAGAAATTATCTTTATTTTTCGAAGACGTGCTGACACAGCGATGAACACCTTTTTAAGCATATGGTGCAACCTAGTGGGAACATGCTGAGACGGAAAACAATTGATGCAGTGAAAGCACATGATGTATGTTACATTTAGGTATAGCAAGTTTGGTTTTTCCCTGATCTAGAAAAATATAAAATTTCGATGTAGCATATATGCTACGCAGAGACTGAAGAAGATATCCTCCCTTAGTCATAACATGCGTCGCCGGCGGTTGTTCATCTAATCTTCTTTCCTCCTGCTCATCAGCCAAATTCTTAGAAAACATTATAGCCAGATGACGGCCGATGATCGTAGAAGTTGCTGAGTATCTGAAAGGTCATAATGGTTCTACGCACTATGGGACTTAACATCTGAGGTGATCAGTCCCCTAGAACTTAGAACTACTTAAACCTAACTAACCTAAGGACATCTCTCACATGCATGCCCGGGGCAGGATTCGTACCTGCGACCGTAGCAGCAGCGCGATTTCGGACTGAAGCGCCAAGAACCGCTCGGCCACAGCGGTCGGCTATCTGAAATTAATGCACATGTTTCGTCATACATCATTGTCGAGGGAAGAAACTAAAACAAAATATGACCGATCAGTGTGGTGTCGTGTCACGAATCTTGTAAAGACTTCGTACGTATAAGTATCATATGGGGCAGTTTATTGTGATCTTGTGTGTCGCAGTTTCCATCACCAATCATTCCTGCCGGCCGCGGTGGCCGTGCGGTTCTAGGCGCTGCAGTCCGGAACCGCAGGACTGCTACGGTCGCAGGTTCGAATCCTGCCTCGGGCATGGATGTGTGTGATGTCCTTAGGTTAGTTAGGTTTAAGTAGTTCTAAGTTCTATGGGACTGATGACCTAAGATGTTAAGTCCCATAGTGCTCAGAGCCATTTTTTGAACCAATCATTCCTAGGACTCTGATTTAGCACTTTCGAGTTCTTTCAGCTGTGACAGTATATTGTTAAACTGAAAAATGCCGATTTGCACCGTGGTTCGAGTCGATTTCAAGCTGTGGTTCCTCCTGCAACTGGCTGGATGGATTTGTTCAAAGGTCGGAGGAAGGAGCGACATACCACTTCCAACAGGACCGTGTCTAGTAAAACACTCTGATGTTCAAACTAGCTTTGGCGTTGGTGACAGCTTTACACATTTATGTGAGTTGCAAAATTATAAAACTTAACACCACTGCTTCCAGGAATCGTTTCAGTTTCGTAAAATGTCAAGAGTGAAGGTAATTCTCACAGTATTTGCAGAGAAGTCTTATTTAGAATGGTTGCAAATGTAGTTTTCTC
Source organism: Schistocerca serialis cubense (assembly GCF_023864345.2). NCBI lineage: Eukaryota > Metazoa > Arthropoda > Insecta > Orthoptera > Acrididae > Schistocerca > Schistocerca serialis. The sequence goes on from NC_064638.1 coordinate 715,858,160, forward strand.
ATCAACTTTTAACTCATTATAGACGAGTTGTAATTTCCTAGATTTTGAATATGGAATCTGTAAGTTAACTAAATTCATTAGTCCATCTCTCTATTCAATAACACAGCCTTCGTCCTGTGATATTCAAAACAGTCAAGATGTTGCAGTTTGTAATTAAATACGAAACCGTTAACCGTGGCAGATAACATAATGCCCACCAGTTTGTAATTTCGTTTGTGAAGTTCAGATCTAAACATTTCCTTAGCATTTCGACAAAAACTTCTTACTTCATTTGCCACAGAATCTTGGAAAGTTAGTTTACTTTACGAAAGTACAAAATGTTTTACGTGAGTTTTGTATGTGAAGTCAGCATTTAGCGACAGCTATCGCTCCAACTTTCAGCGCCTTTCTGCGGCCTGACTGCGTACACATCCACCATCCCTGTTAAGCGTGTTGCATGCCGATGGGGGTCAGACGACGCCATCATTATATTACAAGAACATTGATTCATGGATTTACAATTTTCCTGATCTTCCTGAAACAGTATATAAACTGTTCGGTGCTACGTTATATATAATATGCGTGTCTCGAGACTAATAAAATCCTTCATGAGTGGAGATAAATTATAAACAATGTCAAAACACAGGACACTGCATACTTCCTACCATAGAAAAATTTGCCTGTACGTAACAGATAATCTCTTTGTGTAATATCTCAGGATATAATCAGTTCCAGCTACATGGTTTGTACACTAATACGCGGCTGGTGTTAGCGACACGTAATACCCTTCCATTTAATTTTCCGTAACCGGTTGCCCAAAATGTAACTGCTTTTGTGTTACATGATCAATAATGAAGCCACTAAGTATAAAGAACTACAAGTTTTGACTTAAAATCTCCTGTCTAATAAATAATGTATCAATTTGTAACATTGCCTTTGAAGCACCAAGGAACCACATTTCCAGCACGATGTCGTCTTTCCATTCACGTGTACGTACACAGCACCGGTTCGTTGTGTAAAGAAAAGACGTGAGAAAATATGCACTGCGGTGCTTTAGGCGCAGAAACGTTAAACCAGTCGACGGTAATTCCAAGGTGAAATACTCTGCTACATTATAGCTAAAGTTTCCTCCGTTTTGTGTTTTGAATTAAATTTAACCTGTAGTACTCTATCGCTATTTTATGTCAAGGAATTTGACAATGAAAGGGTGGTTCACAATTTGGACAGAATTCTTTTATCATTCCTTCTTATACTACATTAAAACTATCAGCGCTATATAAACCAATGGTGACCTAAGGATTTCCGTACGGTGTTAAGTGCACTGGATCAAGTTGTGTTCTCCGCTCTGACGGGGAGATGTGTAGGCAAAGTATCGAAAGGAAAGCAGGCATAAGTCACAGGAGTGATAATCCGTTGTCATTGTGCAGATTGTACCTGGCTACATTTGGCCTAACTACCAGAGCATATTTCTACCAGATGGATTACGTGCAATATGAGCGATACTGCTTTCCCACAAGTCTTAAATGCTCTTCACAGCTATTACGTGAATTCTTGACTAATTTCTGTTTTGCTTCACAACGAACGATGCAGCGACTCGCCCTCCCAAATAATTAATTATACCTCATTGCGTATACCATTGACAGACAAAAACAGAGATCCTCCTCTGGCGAGTATATGTCTTGAGCTACAACGTAAAGGACAAGAAATTTATAAAATCGGCCGTAGAACACCGTTACGAAAAAAGGGGGTTAAATCTTAAGATGTTATCTCAAACACAGCAGTGCGTAATCAGTGATTATTAAGAAAAATATTTATTTCATTGAAGTGGTATAGTATAGAGTTTTATTGAGAACAAAATGAAAATAAAAGATTAAATTGTCGCAGACAGCGTCAACATGTGGTAAGGAACACTCGGTCCGTTGAAAAACTACGGAAGAATTGCCCCATAGCCTTATCGAAGAAATCACCCCTGCATTCAAGTACTGAGTGAGTTTGGGAAATTCCGAAAATCCTGAATTGGGACGACCAGATGGATATTCTAAACCCTCTCTCCTTTGAAGAGAATCCAGCGTCATAACCATGCATCGCACTGCGCGGCTGGCTCTGTACTAAGTTTCCGAGCGCAACATTGATAATTCCGCAGTTGGAAAGTAGGAGATGCGTTCAAACAAAAGGAATCTTCGGACCAGTCTCCGAATCTACCGCTGCAGATGACTGAGTGAACTGTCTACACTGCGTTATGTTGAATAAAAAGTGTTTCGCTCACACGGTTAAAGCCCTTTTTTGCAATATCACGACTCTCATTTTAAGTTACGTTCACAAAACTGCCTATCACGGCAAAAAGGACTTTCTTCAAATTCCTCCAATTTACAGTCCATCTGGTGGTGCATTTTAAGAACGCGAAACCAGTCGTGACCTTTGAATAGAGGCAGACAAACTTGTAGGTAGGGCAACGACAGGCATCTTGGGTATTAATAAACCGCTTCAGCCGTATTTAGTCCTTTGTTATTCGATCACTACCGATTTCATGGCACTAAAAGTCACATCTTCAGGTGGACATCTGTATAACAATAAATCCAGAAGATATAACAAGCTTGTGACATATACAGATATGTTAAATTTTCTCAAGTTATTTTAAAATTTAAGAAGTTTTTAAAAACTACTAAAATTTTTACATGAGAGGATTAAAATATTTGTACTACGTAACTAAAACGTTAGATCTAAAAAGATCGAAACTTTGTCCCCAACATGAGACTCATTATTCGTTTTCCACACCAAACCCTGAGTGGACAAACGGAGTTGGGAAACCGTAACATTTTGGCAAATTTCATCCGCCTAAGCAAGTTGAGACAATATTTTGTACTTTCTTTCCCTATTTCCTCTTTGTTTCTCCTGGGCCTTTTCCATTTTCCTACCACCCCTCCTCCTCCCCCCTCACCTCCCCACTTCCTATGCATTCCTCTTACTATCTTAAGTTTTCCACACCTTCCTTTCAAACATGTCGTAAAAATTGTTGGGAGTTTTGTTACGTTTTATCTACTCTTAATAAGTATCAAAATTCACTACAGTCTTGGATTTTTTTTTACTGTAAAAATGTGAAGAATTTTTTAAACGTTTTAACTAAACAATAATTCTTACAATTTTAAAGTAGATCTGTTCCTCTTTTTATGTGTTTAAACCTCAGGATTTACCACAGCTTACGGGCGTTATTAACGAAAACATACGTCAACTGTCACTATTACAGTCTCCAGCTTGTTCTTCCAAAAGGTTTTTGCACTTTGTATCCCAGTATGCCTTCTTCCCATTCACCATTCGCGTCCCCCCTCTCGCTTCCTACCCCAAAAAAATCATTCGGTCGAGCCCGGTCACGATCAGTGCATGCGCGAGCCGTCCGTAGGCAAGCTGTTTACTTTCTTGCCGTCAGTATGACATATCACGCTGTCGCGTCCCCTGTTCGCGATTGCGTATAGATCGGAGAAACGGTAAGTGCGGTTTTCGGTTCCTGATTCTCCACCAATAGCTGATTACTTGAAGGGTTTGCTCCAGGTAGAACATCTCTCCAATTCTATGGCAACCACTTCTTGGTCTTTCATCCTGACCCAAAATTAGGTCGTAACAGTTTCTAATTTATTTTCACCTTACACTGGTCATTATCGTATAATTTGTTTCGGACCCATCCACCATATTGGAATCCGGCTGTTTTATTCTATGACATACCGCCTTTTAGCGGTGTGTTGCCCTGACGGACAGCGAGTGTTGGGTTGAGATTTCCGAGATATTTAGCTCCAATGTTTTAAATATATGAAAAAAAAAATTCAGTATTCTCATGTGAAAATTTTTAGTAGTTTTTAGAAAATTTTTAGTAGTTTTTAGAAAATTTTTAGTAGTTTTTAGAAAATTTTTAAATATTAAAATAATTTTAGAAAAATTACCGTATCTGTGGATGTCTCAGGGTCGTTACTCCGTCTGGATTTCACCTGAAGATGTGGTTTTTAGTGCTACGAAACCGGTAGTGATCTAATTATAAAGGGCTATATACAGCTAAAGCAACCTAGAAATACTCAAGATTTCACTGAGCGGACGCCGACCGTTGTGGCCGAGCGGTTCTAGGCGCTTCAGTCTGGAACCGCACGACCGCTACGGTCCCAGGTTCGAATCCTGCCTCGGACATGGATGTGTGTGATGTCCTTAGGTTAGTTAGGTTGACGTAGTTGTAAGTTCTAGGGGACTGATGACCTCAGATGTTGAGTTCCATAGTGCTCAGAGCCATTTTTTCATTGAGCGGAAGTCATTTTATTCAACATGCAGATTTCGGCTGTGGTTGCCCTCATTCTAAAGTTGTGTGTCCGTACTAGTTACTTTACTTTCATGCAGAAGGTATTTGTTTTGTAATTCAGTGACGTAATCGAGAAAATATTTTGAATAATGAAATTTATTTTTCGTACCCCGTTCCATATTTCCGTGTCTCCCCTTGAAGTCACTGCACATTAATCAGGCTATCTGTACTAATTAAGAAAACTGGTTGAGTAACATGTTTGTTGCTCTGCTAGAACGAAACGTCGTCAAAGTTCCACTTGATCTCTCTACAACAGGGCTGTGCCATAAATCATCCTACATACTAGTAACCCGCGCAGTGTTCTAATTCCCTCTGTAGAAAATACTGAACTTGCCAAAACTGTTTACGTTGACCCATGACGTCATGTGAATGGTGGTCACGACAAAGTGCGTTCCAAAAATGATACGTCTTCATCATCATTAGTGTTCTGCCCAAAGGCATATTTTCACATGGTAACTTTCCACGCTCTCTTGCATTCCGCCATTCTCTTCATGACCACGTAATTTCCGCTTCCCTTTATGTCGTCTAGCGCCTAGAACCGCTCGGCCACCCTCTCAAGGTTCAAAAATGGCTCTGAGCGCTATGTGACTTAACTGCTGTGGTCATCAATCCCCTACAACTACTTAAACCTAACTAACCTAAAGACATCACACACATCCATGCCCGAGGCAGAATTCGAACCTGCGACCGTAGCAGTCACACGGTTCCGGACTGAAGCGCCTAGAACCGCTCGGCCACATCGGCCGGCTCGTCTCAAGGAGTGTCCATTTCAGTTGTGCTTCCTTCTTCGTACAATCTCACCAACCCTTCCAACACTCTTTTGTTAATCTTTCCATCCCGCATCTCAAATGCTTCTGTTTTTTTTTTTTCTTTTCTTTCGTCTTCTCCTCTGCCGCACAGAGCTCCACACTCCAAACAAAAGGCTTGCAAAGCCTTTCCTCGGTCCTTAATCGAGTTTGCCACATAGTAATCTTCTCTTCCTGTTGTATGCGGCTTTCGTTATAGCAGTGTAAGGTTTCAACTTCTGATGACGTCTCAGTGTTACAGAAGCAAATTAAAGATTGTCAGTGTTCTACTCTACACCTGTTTGCCCACATACGAGCCGGCCGGTGTGGCCGTGCGGTTAAAGGCGCTTCAGTCTGGAACCACGCGACCGCTACAGTCGCAGGTTCGAATCCTGCCTCGAGCATGGATGTGTGTGATGTCCTTAGGTTAGTTAGGTTTAAGTAGTTGTAGGGGATTGATGACCACAGCAGTTAAGTCCCATAGTGCTCAGAGCCATTTGAACCACATACGACGTCACGTACCACATCATCATTACGTCATCGGTGCGTTCGAGTCTCCCTTCGCACACAACATTTATCAGGGAGATGTTGCGCCTATATCTGAAACAGTCGTAGGAATCCGTGTAACAGAGCCACGGTGTAAGCACTGCTTCGCGTTTGCTTCGGTGCGCAGCAAGTGGTGCGACAAAGGAGGAAAGCAGAAGTGAGAACGTTGCGGCAGGTCAGACAATGGAGGCGCCTCCCCGCGGCATCGACCGCCGCCGGCACCTGGAGGCCCGCCTGCCTCGTGCAGCCCGGCCCGGCCGGCAAAGCGGCGTGTGACACCTGGCACCTGGCGCCACTGCTGCGACCCTTACGGACGCTTTGTGTCGTCTCGGCTCCTGACATATCACCTTAGAACCTTCACCATGAAGCACCAGACCGATTGTATCAAACGCTGTTGAGATGTCCATTACATAGTTACAAATCTCTTGACCATAAACCAACATGGTTTTCACAAAGGCAAGAGTACAGAAACAGCAATTACCCAATTCATCGAGAACATTGTAATGGGACTTGACAGAATAACAGTACAGTAGAAATAAACTTAGACTTATCGAAGGCATTCGATACTGTTGACCATGATATCTTGCTAGACAAACTAGAAGCTACGGGTATACAAGGAGTTGCATTAAAATGGTTTCAGTCATATCTCCACGATAGAAAACAGGTGTAGAAATTACCTCAGCAGACAATAAAAACCAAAGCATTGTGTACAGATGGGACATGCAGACTGTACCAATTGGAGTACCTCAGGGCAGCGCTCTAGAACCTCTCTTATTCCTTGTATATTTACACTACCGGCCATTAAAATTGCTACACCAAGAAGAAATACAGATGTTGAACGGGTATTCATTGGACAGTTATATTATGCTAGAACTGACATGTGGTTACATTTTCACGCAATTAGGCTGCATAGATCCTTATAAATCAGTACCCAGAACAACTACCTCTGGCAGTAATAACGACCTTGATACGCCTAGGCATTGAGTCAAACAGAGCTTGGGTGGCATTTACAGGTACAGCTGCCCATGCTGCTTCAACACGATACCACAGTTCATCAAGAGTAGTGACTGGCGTATTGTGACGAGCCAGTTGCTCGGCCACCATTGACCAGACGTTTTCAATTGGTGAGAGATCTGGAGAATGTGCTGGCCAGGGCAGCAGTCGAACATTCTCTGTATCCAGAAAGGCCCGTACATGACCTGCAACATGCGGTCGTGCATAATCCTGCTGAAATGTGGGGTTTCACAGGGATCGAATGAAGGGTAGAGCCACGGGTCGTAACACATCTAAAATGTAACATCAACTGCTCAAAGTGCCGTCAATGCCAATAAGAGGTGACCGAGACGTGTAACCAATGGCACCCCATACTATCGCGCCGGGTGATACGCCCGTATGGCGATGACGAATACACGCTTCCAATGTGCGTTCACCGAGATGTCGCCAAACACGGATGAGACCATCATGATGCTGTAAACAGAACCTGGATTCATCCGAAAAACTGACGTTTTGCCATTCGTGCACCCAGGTTAGTCGTTGAGTACACCATCGCAGGCGCTCCTGTCTGTGATGCAGCGTCAAGGATAACCGCAGCCAAAGTCTCGGAGCTGATAGTCCATGCTGTTGCAAACGTCGTCGAACTGTTCGTGCAGATGGTTGTTGTCTTGCAAACGTCCCCATCTGTTCACCCAGGGATCGAGACGTGGCTGCACGATCCGTTACAGCCTTGCGGGTAAGATGCCTGTCATCTAGACTGCTAGTGATACGAGGCCGTTGGGATCCAGCACGGCGTTCCGTATTACCCTCCTGAACCGACCGATTCCATATTCTGCTAACAGTCATTGTATCCCGACCAACGCGAGTAGCAATGTCGCGATACGATAAACCGCAATTGCGACAGGGTACACTCTGACCTTTATCAAAGTCGGAAACGTGATGGTACGCATTTCTCCTGCTTACACGAGGCATCACAACGTTTCACCAGGCAACGTCGGTCAACTGCTGTTTGTGCTTGAGAAATCGGTTGGAAACTTTCCTCATGTCAGCACGTTGTAGGTGTCGGCACCGGCGCCAATCTTGTGTGAATGCTCTGAAAAGCTAATCATTTGCGTATCACATCATCTTTTTCCTGTCGATGAAATGTCGCGTCTGTAGCACGTCATATTCGTGGTGTAGCAATTTTAATGGCCAGTAGTGTATAATAATGATATCAAGATGCCAATGAGTGGTACGCAAATAACTTAGTTTGCTGAAGACACAAATATTGTTGTAGCAGACATAAAAATGGTATTGCGAACATCGCAACCATAGTTTCAGAATACGTACAAAACTGGTTTGAACTGGTCAGGCTAACCTTAAATATTTCAATAACTGATTATATACATTACATGAAAACAAAGTCTCATCATGATATGAACCGCAAAATAAACAAATTGAAAGGGTAGCTGCCACAAAATTCTTAGGTGTGCAGATTGATGAAAATTTAGACTGGAAAGCCCACATTCTTGTGCATTACGCATAATTAGTAGTGTGTAGTAGAGAGTGTAACAAAACTGTCTACTTTGCTTACATCTATTCAGCTATCACCTATGGCCTAACACTTTGGGGTAATAATAAGGCAAACATGAAAACCATCTTCACCTTACAAAAAAGAGATGTTGGAATAATTTCAAACAATACAAGGCTAACACCTTCCAAACAGTTATTTCAACACCTAAATATTCTACCCTTACCATGCCTCTATATAAAAAAAGTGTTCTTAATATATAAATGCACATTGATAATTATAAAACCAACTCAGATATTCATTCCAACAATACAAGAATGTACAATGATATCCATATAAAAAGAGCAAACAAGGCTTTAACACAAAAACAGACCAACATTCAGGGCACTATTTTGTACAACAAACTTCTACCTCAGCTAAAAGAAATAAAAACATTGTCTATATTCAAGGAAGAAGTATTTAAATTCTTAATGACCAACCGCCATTATAGCATAAATGAATATCTGCAGTAACCTTGTAGCTAGTTACTACATTCATGTACTATATGTGAATAGTACCATAAATCAAATGCTTGCCACAGCCTCAATGTTTGTTTTACTGAACAAAGGTGTTAAATCAAATATTTACTTATAATGTATCTCATGTAAAAAGCCCCGAACAAATGTGTTAAATCAATTATTTTCTTGTGATGCATTCATGTAAAAGATCCTTCTCATACTTTTATATTATTATGGTAATCATAGTTGTATTGCCCAAAAACACTATGATGGGTACAATGAACCATTGTATTATGTAGGAAACTGTACACCCTTAGCTTATTTTTGTTATACTACGTTCTTTGACGAAATCCATATAGTGTACATTGTCGCTAGATGAATAAGGTACTACTACTTCTTAACGGTATGAAGTGATTAAGCTTTTATTCCATGGTGAAACGAAGTCCATCACTCGCATCAGTATGAGGCGTGATCCTCACAGTCATGGAAGTCACATTGAGAAACTTCTTGCCATCGTCGATAGAGAGGTAATTTCAGTACATGAAGGCTGCCGGCTGGGGGCTAGTATGAAAATGTCTTCCCTTAGCATCCTAGACATGCTCTATGGCTGACTAATCAGAGAACTGGACAAGCCGCTGTGAAGGATCAGTACATACCTCAAGGCATTTATGGTGTGAATTAAATGGCTGGAGTACTTTTTTTAAAGGCTGCATATAGACAACTACGGTCCGCCAGCTGATAAATTTTACGCGGATCGTAGTGCTCCACTCAGTCCACTTGGCCGATACCCACGGCCCCCACCGGGCAGCGGGCACCGTTGCTCATGCAACACCACATAGAGGTGGCGCTGCCTTGGAGATTTTTGTTCTTTTTTAAGATACATCCTCGATGTCTTCTTGAAATTATAATACATGAAACTAAAAAAATTGAAATTATAAATTATTAGTTTTTATGAAGAGAAAAAAAAGACACGATGGATTAGTGTTGGGGATACGTGTCTCTTCACTGGCATACTTCAGACTATCTGGGAAAATACCCGCTTCAGAGAGCTACTACATATGTGGCTAAGAATCCCACTTATCTCTTGCGAACAAGCTTTTATTGTCCTGCTGGAAATGCCATCAATTCCATGTGAGCTTTTATTCTTGAGAGAGTTTATTATCTTCCTAATTTCAGAGGTAGAGGTGGGTGGAATTTCAATTGTATCAAATTTTGTGGGTGAGGCCTGTTCCATTAACTGCCTTGCTTCTTCTAATGAACATTTAGATGCTATTTTCTATGTTGTTGTTGTGGTCTTCAGTCCTGAGACTGGTTTGATGCAGCTCTCCATGCTACTCTATTCTGTGCAAGCTTTTTCATCTCCCAGTACCTACTGCAACCTACATCCTTCTGAATCTGCTTAGTGTATTCATCTCTTGGTCTCCCTCTACGATTTTTACCCTCCACGCTGCCCTCCAATACTAAATTGGTGATCCCTTGATGCCTCAGAACATGTCCTACCAACCGATCCCTTCTTCTGGTCAAGTTGTGCCACAAACTTCTCTTCTCCCCAATCCTATTCAATACTTCCTCATTAGTTATGTGATCTACCCATCTAATCTTCAGCATTCTTCTGTAGCACCACATTTCGAAAGCTTCTATTCTCTTCTTGTCCAAACTATTTATCGTCCATGTTTCACTTCCATACATGGCTACACTCCATACGAATACTTTCAGAAATGACTTCCTGACACTTAAATCAATACTGGATGTTAACAAATTTCTCTTCTTCAGAAACGCTTTCCTTGCCATTGCCAGCCTACATTTTATATCCTCTCTACTTCGACCATCATCAGTTATTTTGCTCCCCAAATAGCAAAACTCCTTTACTACTTTAAGTGTCTCATTTCCTAATCTAATTCCCTCAGCATCACCCGACTTAATTTGACTACATTCCATTATCCTCATTTTGCTTTTGTTGATGTTCATCTTATATTCTCCTTTCAAGATACTGTCCATTCCGTTCAACTGCTCTTCCAAGTCCTTTGCTGTTTCTGACAGAATTACAATGTCATCGGCGAACCTCAAAGTTTTTATTTCTTCTCCATGAATTTTAATACCTACTCCGAATTTTTCTTTTGTTTCCTTTACTGCTTGCTCAATATACAGATTGAACAACATCGGGGAGAGGCTACAACCATGTCTTACTCCCTTCCCAACCACTGCTTCCCTTTCATGTCCCTCGACTCATAACTGCCATCTGGTTTCTGTATAAATTGTAAATAGCCTTTCGCTCCCTGTATTTTACCCCTGCCACAACATTTAAAAAATGATCATTCAAAATGTTTTCGACTCCCGGCTTGTTGTTTGTCAAGTTTCCATTCGCTTTGATGATAATGCCGTCATCCTGTACTCTTGGTAGCCCTGTCTCCCTTGTAGTAATATTCCAAATTGTTTTGATTTTGTTATCAGAGGTATTAATCTCAGACATGATGCACATGCTTCTGGACTTTTTAATAACTTTTCTTAATGTAGCACAGTAGATTTTATAATATTTGGCTGTTTCTGGGTCATTACTCTTTCTTGTTGTTAGACACAGTTCCCTTTTGTGGCTACAAGATATTTTTATTCCTTTAGTAAGCCAAGGTTTTTTGCATGGTTTCTTATAATTAGATTTAACTACTTTCTTTGGGAAACAGTTTTCAAATTCTCTTACAGGTGTATCATGAAATAAGTTATATTTTAAATTAGGATCGGGTTCCTTGTACACCTCATCCCAGTCTAACTGCTGAAGATTTTCCCTGAAATTTCTAATTGTTGAGTCATTAATTTAACGCACAAGTTTTGAGGGTAGGTTTGAATTACTGAATGGAGCTATGTCATATTCTGTAACTAGCTGAGCACCATTCTCAACAGGACAAGAATTTATGTTTTTAAGCTTATCTTGGTCTATAAAAGTGTTGTCTATCAATTTGCTGCTGTCCTTTACTACCCGAGTAGGAAAATTGACAGATGTCAAATTGAAAGATCCGAGAAAGACTTCCAGGTCATTCTTCCTATTACACTCTTTCAGTGAATCAACATTGAAGTCCCCACAAATAATAATTTGCTTTCCCCTATCTGACAGATAGCACAACAAGGCATCCAAGTTTTCCAGGAATAAATGAAAGTTTCCTGAAGGGGACCTATATTCTGTTACAGTTATAAAAGAGCCCTCCTTCAGTTTAAGTTGAGAGGCACATGCTTCTATATGTTGATCTAGACAAAACTGTTTTGTATCTAAGATTTTTACACAGTGATAACTTTTGACATATATGGCAACTTCTCCTCTCACCTTATTCTCTCTACTGATATGTGCATCTAGTTTATAACCACTGACATTTGCCTTTTCCATATCAGACACAATATCCATGGCCGTATATGGGGCTAAAGTCGCTAACTCCTAGGTAAATGCTGATGTACGCTTTGTTTTCCGCTATCTTGATACTTTCTATGCGAGCAGTACACACTGTTTCTGTACCAGTGCCATTTGATATGACTTGTTCTGAATACGTCACGGCTATGCGGAAAAAATATCTAGCAACAAGGATTAACGCAGTTGATTTTTCATACTAATTTTTATTACATTTCACATAAAAACTTTTTAACCTTGCATCGCACCTTCTGCATAAAACATTATGTAAACACTGTTAACAATCTGATTATGAGCAGGAATTTCTCTAAACCAATAAGTATTTAGGTTAGTTAATGCATTTATGAACAGCTTTCTTTAATTAACATGTTTGTATTGTAGGTTTCCTGAAACCTCTCGTCTCCTGTACACTAGTTACCTCGGTCCTTGTAATAATTTAGTTTAGCTTTTTGATACCTGCAATATATTTTGCCTTTTTTGATTGACTGCCCTTCTTATCTCTTTCAGTGTTTTCTTAGGTAACATATTTATGAAAATGCACGTGTTGATACAAATGTAACGTAAAATCTGATCGGGAGGAGAGTATGCCGGCCCCTGTAAGGAATCGTTTCAGATTCTTCTCATGGGACCAGGGGAATGATGGTCCATCTTCAAGTAATTATTGAAATGTGCGAAATACCAGCTGAGTCGCTTCCGTTGTGGATTCAGAAGTTATCGTACTATTCTGGATATCGTGACCCTACAGCAGGCGGTTATATAAGAGTCTTAGTTGAATAAGCGACAGCTCATAGTTACATTTTTTTAGTTGATGTTAAATGCAGATAAAGAATCAGGTTTCATCATAGCATTTGCCTCTAGGCAATGCAGAGATCACTGAATAATATTTTCGCGAAGTTACGGATACGATATGCCACAATGATGTGATGATGACTGCCTGTGAATGGATAATAATAGTAATCGTAGCTGATGTAGGTGCCTTTCTCATAGCTTATCAGACGGTCTGTTGTAACTGCTGTAGGTAATATGAACAATTCTATCTGAAGCCGTAGTGGTATAATTGAAATTTATGTTTCGTTTCTTCCTATGATACCTGTGGTTCTCAAAAGAGGGTTAATATTTGTTTAAATCAAGCAACTATCTATCAGAGCAATATAGTGACTAACGCAGCTATCGGAAACATCTTTTTCTTTCTATTGTGTGAATTAAAATCATACCATCGGATAGTTCAATTTTGAAACTCATTTGAATTAACAGTATAGATTTGAAATAAAATGAACCTCTAAAAGAATTTAAATGAATTAAAATCAGTGTGATGTGCAGCTACAGTGAATTTTCGAAATCAAAGTGTCTCATTTGCGAAATCGATAACGAAACGAGATCATACCCATACGATTCAATATTCGTGAAAATGAGATTATTTTGTGTTCGACAGAATATTAATCATTACTGTAAACGCATTAAGTTAGATGATCTGCCTGGCACTTGGAAAAGATAGGAATAAAGATGCAAGGAACGAAGATAAGGATTTAACACTCCATCCGTCACGAGCTCATTTGGAGATAGGGCACGTGTAGAAGGAAATCACCGTGTCGTTATAAAAATAACCCGGCATTCGCATTCGCGGTTTAGGCACCCCTCAGGAAATTTTAATCATAATGGCTGGGTGGGTATTTGAAACCCGTTCTTCCTGAATGCCAACCCAGTGTGCTGACTGCTACGCCACCTCGCTTGGTTGAGAATGGAAGGTTTGTTATGTAGCTTCACGTGGTTTGAGAACCTTGATAAATTATGTCACATAGTAGGAACTGATACGTTTGCAACTACCTTGGGTATTTCGGTTGTGACGATAAAAACCTTTTTTAATCATGGATTTAAAACATATTATATATGCATGTACCCTCTCGTACCGCTTACTTCAAATATTGGATTCTGTTGTGAAGCGATAAAATATTGTGTTCTAATAGGCGTCTTTCGTCAATTAGATTTATATTGCGCTTTGCCTACATCGCCTAAAAATAATGGACGGTTTTATATTCAAATTTAGATTTAAAGTATGGCAAACACATCCACCTCCCACGCCTCTCTCTCTCTCTCACTCTCACTCACTCACTCACTCTCTCACTCTCTCACATTTTTGCCATACTAGTTGGAGGGATTCAGCTTAGATGGTAACAACAAACATCTAATGTTATTTCGACAAAGTAGCTCCCGTGTCGCTACTCGCCGCTAAGCGGTGATTATGCTGAAGAGGCTGCTGCTATTCACACAATTCCACCTGCCACAACTAAATGCCGCCTGCAGAATGGAGTGCATGCCGCAGAACAAACTGACCATTGCATGAGAGGACCAGAATCTGTTCCGGACGAGTGTCTTCTTACATTGTGATATGAAATATCGTATTCTTCGCTCAGTTCTAAAAGGCGAGTTCGTGTTGGTAAGGGTAGATTTTTTGTGTACTTATGCTGTAGTGAAAAGGGAAATAGTCTTGTATCGTTTACAATAGTTCTATATCCGTGATTTTATTATTTAACGAGGCGGTCATACAGTCGAAGCACGTGTCTGGCTGTTACTTGTTTTCCGCATGAGGCGACGCGCTCTCTTTCCTTGTCAGCCTTGCAGACGAATGACTCCACCTGTCTTCTTAGAAGAAACTCCAGATAACAGCAGAGCTTGAATCTTCCGTGACTCCCAGTTGTATTCTCGTCCACAGAAAGCAAATTATTTCGCCTTTTGATACCAGTTGAATACTAACAGAAGGAAGCAACAGAGTGGTGTTTGCAGTTTCCGCGCACTTAGCCTGACTATGCCATGAAGCATTCACATCAGTGTTATTTGTGAGTCAGTCTGTTCTTGTGCATGCATGTATCTACTGCAGACAGTACGTCGCTCCATAACACAGTGAAGATGAAGTCTTTAATATAGAATCGCTGTAAAACTACTTGCACCTAGAACGCATTTACAAGATGTAAATAATCGTCCACAGCCATAAAATAGTGATTCCTTCGCAGCTTTAAGTACAGTAATGAAATATTGTAAAATATATAGTAGCTTCACCTCTACAGTCCTAGTTTATTAGATTTATAAGGAACAGTTTAAGTGCTGCAGAGCCTATCATAAAATTTGTCGGTGCTCTTCACTGGTCTAACTCAGCTGTAGGATGTGCGAGATTTTTTAGTTAACTGTCGGGGAGGTCGTGGAGTTTAACAGCAGCCATCTTTCAGTGATGACAGACGTATGATGAAATACTGAAAGCTGTAAAGCAACGGCAGAGTGAGGAAGACAACCTGTGTTGTTAAGTTACTAACCTACAGTCCTGGTGAGTTGGAGGAAACTGGACTTTCTGAACGAAGCTTGCAAGTGAATGCCCCAGACACAGACGACTCCGCTGCAATTAAAAGCTGCGTGAGGACTGAGGTATTGAAAAGACGATATTCTTTCATCACGTTCTATATCTCTTGCAGTGTCATCATCTGCTCCGAAACGACATTTATTTATTTCCTATTGCGTGGAATAAGTAGTGTAGATCTTCTCTGGCACTACGCAAAAATAGAGAAACTTTTTCTCGATCAACTTTTAGCTGTAAAAAAATCGCTTTTCTAAAATAAATACCTTCATCTGATTGCATTACACTTTATTAAACCAATCACTTCACCGAAAAGTGTGCTTCATATTCGCGTTGTAAGTATGTCATTAATGGAAGGTACAAACAATCCATGTCTGTCACACCCCATGACAATACTGTTGATGTTCACAATATTAAAAAATTCCAGAATTAGTTTCTCTGAAAAGGAACATTATTGTGTAAGAAACAAGCAGTTTTATCGCGTTCATTATCTGACACCTTACAACCTTACGGCTTGTAGCGGCGCCGAAACCTCCCCAAATGTTACACAGTTCATTGCCGCACCCTCTAGCGGTTCAGAAAGCCTGTCTGTAATAATTAACATTAAACGAGAAGGCTTCAGCAGCGAGAACACACATGTCCATAAATGCGTACTGTTTATTTACTTCAACGATTTTAAACGGGCCGGCCGCTGTGGCCGAGCGGTTCTAGGCGCATCAGTCCGGAACCGCGCTGCTGTTACGGTCGCAGGTTCGAATCCTGCCTCGGACATGGATGTGTGTGATGTCCTTAGATTAGTTAGGTTTAATAGTTCTAAGTGTAGGGGACTGATGACCTAAGATATTAAGTCCTATAGTGCTTAGAGCCATTTGAACCATTTTTGATTTTAAACGGGTCTTCAATGGCGATCAGTCCCATTATTCAGAATATCAAACTGGAAGAGCTATCTACCGTGCGGACACTTTCGACCTGGCAGTCGGCCGCGAGCATAAACAAACGAGGACGCCGGAGTGTGTGACAGACTAACTGCCTACACCCGTTTTTTGTTCTTCTTCGAAAACAGAACTGTCAACGGGTGCTGGGGGAGTCGTACTCGAACCTTGTGACGTACCAGGATTAGTATCTTTACTCAATTGAAAGTAAGAAGACAATATATAACGCACAAAAGGAAGCAATGGTTCAAATGGCTCTCATCACTATGGGACTTAACATCTGAGGTCATCAGTGACCTAGAACTTAGAACTACTTAAACCTAACTAACCTAAGGACATCACACACATCCGTGCCCGAGGCAGGATTCTAACCTGCGACCGTAGCGGTCGCGCGGTTCCATACTGAAGCGCCTAGAACCGCTCGGCCACCTCAGCCGGCGCAAAACGTATACAAAGCATTTTGTAATGACTAGATACAATTGCTAGCTGTGCTTGGCAAAGTGGTAAATGAGGTAGTACTGATCCGACCTCTGCTGGTGTCTTACTCAACAATAGTTCAAAACTCCTCCACCTAAAACAGCCACGTTATAGTGTCCGCACTGTACTCGACTCCTAGGAGACAGCATTATTGCGCTGGTACGCTACTAAATTACAGGTTAGTTATCCAGTTCTATTCAACAGATCATGTAAAATAGCAAACAAGGTAGCCCAGTGTCTTCCGTAAATTCTCTATAAAAATCCCAAATTTCGACAGTATCCATCATTGTCTCCGACAGTTAGTTTCTTTCTTGATGAAGAAAACGGGAGATTTTGTCGAAAGCTTGGATTTTAATTGAGGACTAAGGTGATGAGTTAAACGACAACATTTAATATAATAAATATAAGGTGCTTACAATAACTGAAAGAATTTTGTGCAAGCTCATTCATTTGCGCCGCCTCCAGGTGCTACCTACTGCTTGTCGAAGCATGTATAATCGCTATAACCGAATTTCTGTAATCACTTTATATGCGGCGTGTAAATAGGTCAGGATGTAATTCCATTATGCGAGACCTGGAACGTCCATGCCGTGTACGAGAGGCACTACGCGAACACTGGGGATTATGTTGGCCAATGCCAACATAATGCAGGTAATGGGACAGGTGACGAAAGAGAAGCCACGCAATAAATGTGTACCGCTGTGAGGAATTGAGATTGTACTCCAGTGTATGTGTGAACAGAAAGGAACGCAATCATTCACACTCATTCACTTCGCTCCAGTTGTAAAATTACGTGATATCAATCATGAAATACGATATGATGGTAGGTTACATTGAAATGAATAAAATTTCCATTGGCGCTTCGGTTTCGATGCTGGAATGTTCCCGTTGGATGCATACAGCACAATATAGTCTAATGACTCAGTGGACTGAAACTAATGAGAGTAATTTAGATGCGCTGGAACACCAGAAAATTACGTTCATCCGGGAGATTTAAGTTGTTATACTCTCAACGAAAACATTGGCTCTAATAGCTATAATTATGTTACTAATTTCACTACAATCTTTGTGCCATTTCCTCTGACATTGTTAGTAAACATGATAAATTTGAATTTCTGGTGTATTCGCTACCAAATGCAGATAGTGTTGAGTCTTGTCTTTTCGTGTAAACTCCAAACTTTTATCGTTGGGCTAGAGTAAACTGCTAAAGGAAATGTTAACTGCATAAATTAAGTTTATTGACTTTAGTCAGCCCTAGACAAGCGCGTTTCTTCCACCACAGCTTCCACAACTAGCAATGCAACCTCCCTCAGATCTGCGCTGGAACGTCACCCATACCTAGAATACAACACAAGATAGTCTCTACAAATAACCTGACCTTAACGTTCAAAAATGATGACCTAGTATCAAATCCCACAGGATACATTGTACAACGAAGGAAGATCGTTTGCTGTTTGTCATCCCGTCGATGATGTGTGTAATAGATATGGTGCTACAGCATATCATGACTTGCATTCTAGCTTCCACGAGGATTCACGACTGACCATGTGGCTACAAAGCTCAAGAGCAACAGCCAAAGAAAGTTAGATTCAGACTGGCAGTCAAACAGCACAGCGTTTACAGTGCGAGTGGTGTCTAGTATAGGAGCCTGTAATACCTATTCTTTATGAACATAGTGAAAAGTAGTACTTGCGTCATAATAAACCTTCTGTCATCCTGGTCAGCCCAGAAGCTTTCGCACGGATACTCTGTGAATATCTGATTTCATGGATTCGATCTGGGATATACCCAGCCAATAATGCACATAGACAAGGGAAGCATACACCCGCTGGGAATGATAAGAACTTAAACTACGAAAAATCACTTCCTACATTAATATTTGTTCCGTATTATGCACTGCTTCGGAAATTGTTTTCCTCAGGACTCAGAAACAGTATATCACAGCCCTAAATGAAAATTATAGGGAACCGAACATAAAAAGAAACAAAATTACACAATGTTTCTTCTTTATTCTTATTGGAACTATGACGCTACAAAATGAAACAACTCAATGATATAGTAACACAAAGAAGGGCACCACGAATGATCACAGGTTTATTTGATCCATGAGAGAGAGTCCTCTTGATACCGAAACACGTGAACTGGCAGACACTAGAGGACAGACTCGAACGATCCCACGGAAGCCTGCTTACAGTATTTAAAGAACCGTTACTAAGAGAGGAATCCAGGAACATACTGCATATCGCTCCAGTAGTTACCGTGGAGATAGGATTGAACTGATTATTTCTTACATGTTTCAGACTCTCTTTGTATGCGTATTCATGTCATTATCACTTGATGCGTTGATGC
Organism: Schistocerca serialis cubense; assembly: GCF_023864345.2. Classification (NCBI taxonomy): domain Eukaryota; kingdom Metazoa; phylum Arthropoda; class Insecta; order Orthoptera; family Acrididae; genus Schistocerca; species Schistocerca serialis. Next base: position 715,877,298 of record NC_064638.1, read on the forward strand.
TGACGAGTCGAAAAGAACCGTGGCCTTCTTTCTTCATCCAACGATGCAAAGTATTCTGGGAATGCTCATCTCCGACCACACCGCCTCCTCCTCGATTTTGCTCGTGAACGAAGTAGTGATGCGTTTAAGCGTTTCGTGACTTCATTATCGTTGTCATATTTCTTGTATCTTCTATTGCGTGGTGCATCTGCCACAGAAACAGTTGCGAAGGCCTGTTTCCAGTTTCCAAAGATTAGTTTCCGCTGGCGTTTTTTACTGAAGCGATCAAAAAATTGTCCTTAGTTTATCGTATGACTCACCCGTTCGTTCCTTAGCCATACGCTAAGAACAATATTCTTCAAATGGGAATCTGCCTTTATCCAGCATTACAAAACAAATGTTTACAGCGATATCACCTTGGTAGAAAAGCAGAACACAATCACATGCCGTAGCATTCACCAGAACCACAAGCAAAACGATCAAATGCCGTATTTTCATGGAGTGACGCCTGCATTGTTGAAATTTGACCCGTATCAGTTACCGCCCGCATTTCTGGAGCGACCGCTACCAGAAGACAGACGTACTACGGGCAGGGAACATTAATTTCAACGTAGAATACATTTCCAGTTCTAGATAACTGCGAAACTATATGTTAATACTTGAATGGTTTCCGATCGTGACTTCTGGCCCACCCTGTAAATGCAGAAGTACGAGGAACTGGAAAATCAGATGCATGATATATGGGATATGTAGGATGTTGAAAAATACACAGTGCTGATGTCTTCAGAAGTAATAGTTTCGAGGAACTTCGAGAAAATTATGATGCCCTGAGAACAAAAACCAAGAACAGAAAAAACATTTTACTACAAACACACGTCTCAGGCATCGCGCTCTATCAAAAATGGTTCAAATGGCTCTGAGCACTATGGCACTCAACTTCTGAGATCATCAGTCCCCTAGAACATAGAACTACGTAAACCTAACTAACCTAAGGACATCACACACATCCATGCCCGAGGCAGGATTCGAACCTGTGACCGTCGCGGTCTCGCGGTTCCCGACTGTGGCGCCTGGAACCGCACGGCCACTCCCGCCGGCCGCGCTCTATCCTTTGGAGTAAAAAAAGGCAATTATTATAGTACACTGAGGTCATAAAATAGCGAAATGCACATATACTGATGGCGGTATTATCGCGTACACGAAGTATAAATGGGAAGTGCATTGGCAGATATGTCATTTGTACTGAGGTGCGAATTGTTTCCGATGTAATTATGGCCGCACGACGGGAATTAACAGAATTTGAACGCGGAATGGTAGTTGGAGCTAGACGCATGGGACATTACATTTCGGAAATCGTTAGGGAACCCATTATCCCAAGATCCACACTGTCAAGAGTATGCGAAGAATACAAAATTTCAGGCATTACCTCTCACTACAGACAACGCAGTGACCGACGGCCTTCACTTAACAACCGAGAGCAGAAGTCTTACCATAAGTTGGGTTCGAGTGTGGCGCAGACCCCACGGAGCCATAGACCCAGATTGTCAGCGGGGCACTCTTCTAGCTGGTGATGGCTCCATAGTGGTGTGGGCTGTATTTAAATGGAATGCGTTTGGTCCTGTGATCCAGTTGAACCGATCATTGACTGGACATGGTTATGTTCGCCTACTTGAGACTATTTTCAGCCATTCGTTGACTTTATGTTAAGGTTGACAATGCGCCATTTACCTAGGACACAATTAACCGCGACAGTTCGAGCGAGTAATGTGGTCATCCAGATAGCCCGACATGAATGCCATGGAACATTCGTGGGACATAATCGAGAGGTCAGTTCGTGCACAAAATTTTGCACCGACAACATTTAGGCAATTACGGATGTCCATAGAAGCAGTATCGCTCAGTATTTGTACACGGAACTTCCAGCGACTTGTTGAGACCACGCCAAGCTACATTACACTGGGAAAAAGGAGATCCGAGAAGAGATTACGGGGTTCAAGACTTTTGTCACCTCAGCGTATGTTAATACTTCAGTAATTTACAGTCATGACTTCTAGCCCACCCTGCAAATGGAGAAGCGCGGGGAATTGGAAAATCAGATGAATGATATCTGGAATATGTAGGATGCCGAAAAATGTACAGTGGTGATTTCTGCAGGAGTACCATTTCAATGTAATTTGAGGAAATAGTGGTACCCTAAGAGTAGAAAACAGGAACAGAAAAACATTTTACTACACACATAGTCTCAGACGACCCGCTCTTACCTCTTGGAGTAAAAAGGACAAAAAGAGAGTAATAATAATAATAATAATAATAATAATTATTATTATTATTATTATATAATGCCGTTTTAAAGTATCTGTGGTGGCCAGTTGATAAACATGTTACGTTACATCATCGGTCGAGAGATACTCAAAGACGCAGCATATTCATTCAGCGAAGGAAGATCGCTGACAAATGACCGCACTGATAGAAGCTTTCAAGCGTGAGGGGTAAAATGCTACTGTTAGTACTGCCTGAAGGTCGTAGTCGCCTACAGTCGCGCCAACACTGAGGCTTTGCCGAAAGAAGCTTAAACAAAATCTCAGTATATAATTTGTCGTAGTAGGCGCGCGATGTAGCCGTACCAAGCACAAATTATCAGTGAGTGATATGCAGATTTTAGGCTTCGGTATTTGTCTTGAACTATGAAGTCCCGGAAACTAAAAATAGCTCCACTCCCCCAATTGTGGCAGAGGTTCTCGCGGGCGTTTCTCTCGATCCGTAGGCAAACGTCGGAATCCCCTCCGAAATATGCTGACGGAAAAAAATCGCAACACCAAAAAGGAGTTGTGCCACATAAACGAAAGCTGGTAGGGGTCTTTCTCATTTAACAGGTGATGTCTGTGCGAATTTCGCGACAGTCGCTTAAGAATGGCTGTAGTAGCGGTTCAATGAGGAAATCAGGTTTGCTTTAAATACGTGCAGTAACGGGTTGGGTCGTTTTGGGGAAGGAGGCCAGACAGCGAGGTCATCGGTCTCATCGGATTAGGGAAGGATGGGGAAGGAAGTCGGCCGTACCCTTCCAAAGGAACCATCCCGGCATTTGCCTGGAGCGATTTTGGGACATCACGGAAAACCTAAATCAGGATGGCCGGACGCGGGACCCAGTAACGGCTTTGAGCGTTAGATACCTTCGAGATTGGACGTGGTGTGTTGATGTTAGCCAAAAATGCCTTAAAGCGACGAAGACGAAATTATCAGCACGTTACTAAGTTTGAACGAGGTCGTGATTAGGACTAGGAGAAGCTGGATGCTATTTCTGAGATATTGGAGAAAGCCGTGGTGTTAATGTAACCACTGTACATGGTTGCTGGCTGCGGTGGTCACGAGTATGTACACTCGCAAGAAGACCGGACTCCGGACGGTCACTTGGCACTACCGAGGAGGAGGACTATCGTGTTCTGCGAAAGGCTCTGGCGCATCGTACTGCATCTGCAGTTGCAATTTGAGCAGCAGTTGGCACCACAGTGACACAACGAACTGTTACAAATCGATTACTTCAAGGGCAGCTCCGAGCCAGACGCCCTGTCGCGTGCATTCCACTGGCCCCAGGCCACCGCCATTTAGTACCTCAGTGTTGTCAAGCGAGAGATCATTGGAAGGCAGGTTGGAGGTCTGTTGTATTTCGTGATCAAAGATGGTTCTGCCTCGGTGCCAGTGATGGCCAGTTAGGAGGAGGCCATTTAACGGCCTGCAATGAACCTTTCTGCTTGCTAGACGTACTGGACCTACACCTGGAACTATGGTCTGGAGTGCGATATAGTATGACAGCAGCAGCAGCAGCAGCAGTCTCCTGCTTATTCCACGCACACTGGACTGCGAATTTGTACTTCAGTGTGGTGATTTGACCTGTTACACTGCCATTCGTGACCAGCAGTCCAGGAGGTGTTTTCCAACAGGATAGCACTTGCCCATAGTAAGCCAACATCGCCTACAGAGTGTCGACATGTTGCCGGCCGCTGTGACCGAGCGGTTCTAGGCGATTCAGTCCGGAACCGCGCTGCTGCTACGGTCGCAGGTTCGAATCCTGCCTCGGGCATGGATGTGTGTGATGTCCTTAGGTTAGTTAGGTTTAAGTAATTCTAAGTTCTAGGGGACTGATGACCTCAGATGTTTAAGTCCCATAGTGCTCAGAGCCATTTTTTTTGTCGACATGTTGTCTTGGCCTGCTCGATCACTAGATATTTCTCCGATCGAGCACATGTGGGACACCGTCGGACGAAAACTCCAGCGTCACCCACAAACAGTATTAACCGCCCCTGTATTCACCGGCCAAATGCATCAGGCACGGAAATCCATCCCACAATTTGAAGTTCGACCGATGTGCAACACAGTACATGCATGTTTGCATGCTTCCATTCAACATCAACATTCTGTTCATGTACCAGGAATTCAGATTTACGATGGCTTATCTCTCTCTTACGTTAACCTGTGATATTGCAACGTTAGTCACTGAAATACGTTGTGTAGGCAAATGTTATCGCGAAATTTCTTTACTCTACATTAATTATTTTTTGATGTTGCAATTTTTTGCCGAAGTGTATATATTCAGTTGGGGGCTTCCTCTCTGCCACTATCAGCACGCCTGGTGTTTGACTGATAAGAGCTGCGTTGAACAGTGGGCCGTATATAGAGCAACAACTTTACCCTTCAGGGTAGAGAATGAAATGCATTGAAAAAGCTCTTAGCAGCGAACTGGTGAGAGATGGAAGGAGAGAGGGAGTTCACCAGAGAGGAAGGGTCTATTCTCTGATGCTGGTTTGTCGTGGTACAGCGCTGGCCTGGGTGTAGCGGGAAGAGTGCGACCCATCTTGTGGCGCACGAGACGGCAGACGGCGTGCTGTGACGCAGGGGGTGGCGGTGCCGCGCCGCGAGATGGGCTCTGAATGTTTAACCGTGGCGCACAATATGGACATTGTCCGCGCCCACGGCCGACGCAGGCAGTTGGCCTCGCTTCCTACGGCCAGCACTGCCGCTTCTTCTGGAGCTGTCGCGGTCGAGCGCCAGTCCAGCTCTGGTCCAGAGAAGGAGCATGGTGGCTGACAGCTTACCACTCGGCCGCCCACACTCTCTTCATCCGTTTGTCTGTCTTTCTTTTGCACTTGAATCTTCCTGTCTTTTAAGCTCTAGCCATATGCTTCTTGTACGTCGCTCTCAGACTTTTGGTGCCGTTCGCGTGTCGCAGCGAAACATTGCTACGTTTCGTAATGTTCCCACTTATAGCAGACTACTAAACTTTCTCGCTTGTTCTGACCATGGTTACTCTTTCCGTGACGTGTACGTTGGTGGGTGTACAGTTGCCTGTAAATCTGTTTCGTGTTAAACTATATGCGGCCGAAAAATCTGAAAGCGTGCAACAACTCTCTCGTGCTTCACACACCAATCGTCCATGTTCCTGCAGCATCGTTCCGACAATATTTTGTAATGTTTCAAATCACTACACATTCACCAATGACTGTACTACACTGAAGAGCCAAATAAACTGGTACACCTGCCTAATACCGAGGAGTGCCTCCGCGAGTACGCAGAAGTGCCGCAACGCGACGTGGCATGGTCTCGACTAATGTCTGAAGTAGTGCTGGAGGGAACTGGCACCATGACTCTTGCAGAGCTGTCTGTAAATCCGTAAGAGTACTAGGGACCGGAGATCTCTTCTGAACAGCACTTCGCAAAGCATCCCAGATATACTCAATGATGTTCATGTGTAGGGAGTTTAGTGGCCAGCGGAAGTGTTTAAACTCTGAAGAGTGTTCCTGGAGCCACTTTGTAGCAATTCTGGAAATGAGGGGTGTCGCATTGTCCTGCTGGAACTGCCGAAGTCCGTCGGAATGCACAATGGATTTGAATGGATGCAGGTGATCGGACAGGATGCTTACGTACGTATTACCTTTCAGAGTCGTGTCTAGATGTATCAGGGGTCCCATATCACTCGAATTGCACACGCCCCACTATCACAGAGCCTACACCAGCTGCTGACACGCAGGGTCCATGAATTCATGAGGTTGTCTCCATACCCGTACACGTCACCTTGATACAATTTGAAACGAGACTCGTTTGACCAGGCAGCACTTTTCCAGTCATCAACAGCCCAATGTCGGTGTTGACGGGCCCAGGCAAGGCGCAAAGCTTTGTGTCGTGCAGTCATTAAAGGTACACGAGTGGACCTGGGGTCCGAAAGCCCATATCGATATTGTTTCATTGAATGGTTCGCACGCTGACACTTGTTGATAGCCCAGCACTGAAATATGCAGCAATTTGCGGAAGGGCTGCACTTCTGTTACGTTGAACGAATCCCTTCAGTCGTCGTTGGTCCCGTTCTCGTAGGTTCTTATTCTTGCCGCAGCGGTGTCGGAGATATGGTGGGAGATATGGTGTTTTACCGGATTCCTGATATTCACGGTACACTCGTGACATGGTCGTACGAGAAAATCCTCACTTCATCGCTACCTCAGAGATTCTGTGTCCTATCGCTCGTGCGCCGACAGTAACACCATTTAAATATTGATAACCCGCCATTGTAGCTGCAGTAACCGATCTGACATCTGCACCAGACACTTGTTGTCGTATATGAGGGTTGCCGACCGGAGCGCCATATTCTGCCTTTTTTACATATTTCTGTATTTGAATACGCATGCCTATACCAGTTTCTTTGGGGCTTCAGTGAATTTATTATAGTGTGCACTGTATCGATGGCGATCTTAGGTTATTTTCAAGTGGTTAGAGGTACTGAAAACAGGGCAGTAGTCACCATTAATAAAAGAGTACAGAGGTGATTAGAGCCTCTACGCCTCGTGTCGGCCTTTGTCGGGTACACCATCTGAACAGATGGTAATGCAGACGGTGTATGTGACATAGCCCGACACGAGGCGTAGAGGCTTACGCCATCTCTGTGCTCTTTATTAATGGTGACTACTGCTGTGTTTTCAGTACCTCTGGCCACTGGAAAGCGACGTAAGTTGAGAAACTAATATAGTCAGTGGCGAATTGAAGTAATTAAAAATATTCTACGTGACTGAGAGCCTATAAAAATTTGGAAGTTTTGTGATTTTTTTTTTTTTTTCAGTTAGTTACTTATTCAGTCTCCACGTAGAATTAACTGTGAAACAGGTTCGTTTAGGAAAGTTAGAATAATTTGTTCGGTAGACAACGATTTCATTCGTTTTCCTCAATCACTAAGGTCAGTTCTCAACTTCTTACAGTTATTATACCTAAACAGAAAGAATCGTTCAATAACATTTTTAAGATCAAGTACCTTTGCAACTGAGACCACATAATTACTCTTGGAGGGTCGACTAGGAAATTCAGTTGCACGTTTGTAGCAATCTCATAAATACAACTTACTATTACTAATTATAAAAGTAGGACATAAATTTTTGTAACTTTTACACATATATGAAATTATTCTTTTATTTCCGTACCCATTAAATGGTGTGTACAAAAATTATTCTTCTCATGGTCACGCTCTTGTGTAAGGAAAGAGCCGTTTTTTGTAAATGATATTCTTTTCGAAAATTCCTGATACATTAAAACTGTGTGCCGAACCGGGATGGCGACGTTTGCTCTAGCAGGCAAGTGCCCTAGCGATAGAGCTAGTCGAGGACGACTCACGACCCGACCTCAAAGCTTTACTTCCGTCAGTACCTCTTCTTCTATCTTCCAAACTTGAATGAAGGTCTGCGCTGGATACCTTACTTGACCAGCACATCTGGAAGAAAGAATATTGCGGAGAAGTGACTTCGCCCAGCTTGAAGGATGGAGTTTTCGCTCTGCAGTTGAGTGTCACAGTATCGAGTCCCGGTCCGGTACACGGTTTTAATCTGCCAGGAAGTTTCAAATGAGCACACGCTCCGCTGCAGAGTGAAAATTCACTCTGGCAATATTACTTTTGTTGTACGTGTAGGTTTCTCATTTGCTCTGCTGTAAGTTTGTACCAGAAGAAAAAAGCTTTTTCATTGTATACTAGAAGTATGCGCGTTGCCTTACTAGGTGGAAAACGACGAAACTCGCGTTTGATGCGACGGAGTGCAATAGACGACCTGGAGCCTACTACTCGCCAGGAAAGGAACTAAACTCCACTGTGACGAAATTCTTAGTGATACGGTGTCTGTGCGACAGTCGTCAGCTACGTTATAACTGTATATCCATTTCTGTTTGACAGAAATCGACAAAGCAGGTACAACATCCCTTCCCGACGGCAGGTACCTTTACAGGTTCCTGTGCGGCTGTTTTGCTGCTTGAGCTGTACGTTCGTGACACGTGACGTTCACTGGCACGAATTCGTGTCACGGAAATGTGGTGCCAAAGATCCGACTCTACGCATCTGTCTCAATAATTAGGCATAGCCTCAGTCTCGTGCCATAGAAGTTTACCTCTTAAAATGTCCTTACAGGGCACATCACATCTATATATATTTCTCATTGAATGAGGCTTTTGCTCTTGGGTAGCTGCAGGTTTTATTCACAAATAAATTCAGAGATAGCTTTAAAGCTGTACTCTCAAAAGAACATTGATACAGTGATACAGTCTGCTGATACTCTGTTCTATAACCTCGGTGGCAATTTGCCTTCTCCGTGTTACACTGATATATTTTATAGTTTGTTAATTCAAGCCACAAACATACTACATAATATATTAGGAAATAACAACATACATGCCTGAATGAACAGTTGCATCAGAGCGGTCTTCAAACTGGAGATCATATCAGTAACAAACAACGAGGAGGAATTTCGGCTGTTCTTTTTACACACGCCAGCTACCGGTCTGCTGCGTAATGCACTCCCCTCACTAATGCTCCATAGATAAAACTTAAATCCCTTATAAACTACTTGTGAGCATACCATGCTCAGAATAGCATTTACATACTGCTATATGACTGGTAATGTGACGCGGGTATAACAATACAGATAGAGATGTGAACTGTGTGAAGTACATGTATTTGAAATGCAAATACAAAATGCAAAATACCTATTTTTATTTTTCATTTGAAGTGCTTTTTACAAAAAGCATTTTGTATTTTATTTGAAATACTTAAAATACACATCTTAATTTGTAAAATGCAAATTGCATTTTTTAAATTTGTTTATTTCATACAATGTAGTTTTCAAACATTTAATGAGCTATTTGTTTAAACATAAATAGATATAGATGGCACAAGAAACGCCAAAGAAATACCTCTCACGTGAATATGTGACCATGACCCTATTTATTAGAAAAGGCAGTAAGACTTGATTACCCATTACATCTTTTCCATTATTGTTTGTTTAATGGAAAATGTGCTGAAACCGCTGGACAACGCGTAGTGATCTCAAAAGGAAGTGAAGGAAGAAGAGAACGAGGTCAACATCGCATTTTTATGAAATCACGAGTTTACTCACTGGCAACACTAAGATATATGTGCCAGTGGCAGTGACAGCTAGATTTTTTTGAAATAGTGTCTACATCTACTCAGCACTTGGAAAACTGCTGTTTATTTTCTTCGGTTAGATTAGTATCGATAGTTTTTAACTAAACATCATCTTATAGTTGTTTCTAGTACTCTAACGTAAAATAAAAGTACACCGTTCCCCATCTTCGTTTGGTTACGTGTGAAATCGTATTCAAAATTTTAAAGTACACCAGCTGGAGTATCCGACGTTGCTCGGGAGTCTACGTTTTGTCGACCTCGCAATGTTCCTTAAAAGTTTCCGAAGCTCAGTATTATAGCAGTCTCAGGTACTGTGTTCGTACACGACAAGAAATCGCCTTTCCGTGCCATGTAGGATTTCGTGCCGATTGTCTTCTGTTTTCAAGCTGTGCTCCTGTTGAACGACTATTTTCCTTTGGTGTAATAATAATGAGGCTTCATGGGTGGAACATGGAAGATGAAATATTTGAACAGTTATTGGCGTTCAAGTCAGTGAAATAATGCCATGTAAGATGTTTACTAACTAGAAATATTTTATTTAAATAAAGGTATTTTAAAAATACGTAATTTGCGTTTTGTGTTGAGATTTTTAATTTAAAACCATTTTGTATTTAAGAACCTTCAGCATCGCAGCGCGTCAGCAATCGTTGGTTAATATATTAAAAAATTAAAAACCCGCCTCGATTGCGAAAAAAGCACTTGGTGTTAAGTGTTAACCCAGGTTTAGGCGTAGATAACTACACCTTCTTCAGAACAACAATAAAACCCACAAGTGCCTAAGAAGACCTTTGTCAATGATGAAAAGAACACCATAGCTACATCTACATCTACATCCATACTCCGCGAGCCTCCTGACGGTGTGTGGTGGAGGGTACCTTGAGTACCTCTATCGGTTCTCCCTTCTATTCCGGTCTCGTATATATTTATAAACGAAAAAGAAAAGGAAAACACAAACAGTACATATGTACAAAGTCAAAACCACTACTTAACTTAATGGTGTACGCTCCACCTCACACCGGCCTATGTTCGATGGGCCATGGCCCAACTCAAGTTTATGGCGGGTCATGGCCCATCGAACATAGGCCGGTGTGAGGTGGAGCGTACACCATTAAGTTAAGTAGTGGTTTTGACTTTGTACATATGTACTGTTTGTGTTTTCCTTTTCTTTTTCGTTTATAAATGTATAGCTGTGGTGTTCTTTTAATCATTGGCAAAGGTCTTCTTAGGCATTTGTGGGTTTTATTATTGTTCTGAAGAAGGTGTAGTTATCTACGCCGAAACCTGGGTTAACACTTAACACTAAGTGCTTTTTTCGCAATTGAGGCGAGTTTTTAGTTTTTAATATATTTTGTATTGACGTTTGAAAGAGAGAAAAATAACCAAATCTTTGCATTTTGAATTTAGATAGTTCTAATAAACGACTTTTTGCACCTCTGATTACATAATAGCTACTTAGCAGCGAAATCTGTTACCGCTGATAGTAATAGCTAATATTTTGAGAGTAGAATAGTGCAGAGGGTGCGCACTGGCGCAAGTCAACAAATGGGGAGTGAGTACGGTTGGTGCCTGGCAGACAGATTCGCTGTCTCGTTTATGAATGTAATTAAGGTTATGTACCTATTGTGGCACGCAGTATTGTCTTTTATGTTGTTTTTTAAAAAGATAATTTTATTGAAGTTGGACGCCTATGAAATTGACATGGCAGAGCTGTGTGTGTGTTAATCATTGACTTAGCAGTTTCACTAATTATCCAGATCCTTAAGCTTCAATTAATATTGATTAGCGTGGACAAACAAATTCTGCAATAATAGTGACTCTAACCGCGGTTGTGGATACAGTAAATCTCATCGAAATTCGGGTCAGAGTGTTAACAAACAACCTTAGGACGACCAATTGACAATATTGTGGAAAGAACGTGATAGGCAGAGAATTTTTTTTAATTCAATAGTATGGCTAGGGCCCTCTGTCGGGCAGACCGTTCGCCGGGTGCCGGTTTTTATATTTGACGCCACTTCGGCGACCTGCAGTCTATGAGGGTGGTAGGATGATGATGATGACAGCACAACACCCAGTCCCTGGGCGGAGAAAATTCCCCGACCCAGCCGGGAATCGAACCTGGGTGCAGAGGATTGACAATCCGTCACGCTGACCACTCAGCTACCGGGGACGGACGATAGAGAAATAAAGCACTGAAACAAGTTGAATCTCGTCCTGTTAAAAATATATAGTTTCAAGCCAGTACACGAAACTTAAAATAGGAAACATCACTGTTTTTAGGCTCTGCTTTGCAGAATTGTACCGGCTAGTGTAAAAGGCATCCTTCCTAGCGCATCAGGTACAAATGTTTTTCGCCGGTATGACAAACCGTCTAACGGTTAAATATTTATCTAAAATTCGTCTCATAGGTATTTTAGTGTAGTAAGAACATTTTAACAATAACGAGTAACTTACATTGTTGGTACCCAGTGGATGCAAATTACTGTCCCAATTATAATCTTCGTTATTGACTGATGCACTTCATTTTATACATTGGTATCAACTGACACACACACACACACACACACACACACACACACACACACACACACACACACACAAATTCCACCTGCTGAATACTTCTCCGATCACACGCGCTCGCCGAACTAAGGACTGATGGCCTCACAAGTAGATTCGCTGGTGAGTAGTAGTTACTCAGCACTTTGATCTCATGCATTTAAATGAGCTCTGAGCTGCTTCCGATATCCGCGTCGAATACAAAACGTGCAAAGCATGCGCTGCGAGTACCCGCCACACACCATCGGCGTCGCGCAGGCAAATAAAAATTTTAATATTTCACAAACAGCGTCCGCTCGTTGTAACACACCACATTCAATTTTAGTCGTTCTATGATTTTAAACTCGTTTTTAATTCCGCTTATCCTGATGATAAGTTGCATAAATTTGTGACGAAAATGATCCGCTCTCTTCCAACTAATGCTACAGACAGGGCGACTGAATAATGCATAACTCTAGCATTGCAAGTTACCAATTCATGCGCCTTCTCGCGAGGAAGCAGAAACTGCTTTTTTTCCACTAAGTGCTTTTATATGCCTTGTCTGGATGTTGCCCTGATATTTCAGTACTCAACTTTAATTGATGAAGATCCTAATATATTACTACTAGTATCTTATCATTTGCTTGGAAAGTATTCTCGCACAACGCTTTCTGGTGTTACTTTCATTCCAATTCTGTAATAGTAACTGTGGCCTTATGATGTATAAGGTTCCAAGGAGAAGTTCATAACCACGATTAATCGTTTCTGTGAGTCGCCGGGTAGAGTGTATCACGTAAAGGCGGTACCGATATCCCAGTCCCCAAGAAACATCGTTAGGTTGCTTTAAGACTGCTACGAAAAGGCAGGTGTCGTACCACGGAGGCAGTTATCAAATGGAACCACCGGCGCACCTCTCATGAAGTACGGATGCTTCAGTTCACGGAATTATATCAGAAAGACAAAATTTGTAGCTAAAACGTCGGTGGCAATATGTATGTAATTTAAGAAATAGCGAATGGAGGCTAGCATTAATAAAACTTCAGAATGAAGCATGACCTTAGGATTTTAACGCCTGTGTTCCTCATTATTCACTGCACTTGTGTCGGCTCATTAGTCATTCTTCCACCTTAAGGAACAGTTTCTTTCCTCATTGAAAACGGTTCAGAGCTACAAAAACAAGTAAAAGGGTTTTATGAAAATATATAGTATCCAGGAATGCCACGTTGCTGATGTAGCCATGGGTTGTCTGGACTACCCACGCGTACGTCCCAGTGCCACCAGTGGTCATTATCGTCACTACCTGCAGTACGGCCACGTCGGGATGCTACGATACTTCCTCCCGAACAGGATACATTTTTTCACGAATCATTGAATTGATCACTATAATTATTCGATGTCTAACATTATCCAAATTAATGGTGTCAGAACAAAAATACAAAACTACCGCGAAGGAACAAAACGCTAGGATTGACGACTGAGGATGCCAGTGACCCAGTTAGGAAAGCGAGATATTAACCTTCCTGATGTCCAATCCGCTGTTTATACAGAGTTCCGTTCCTAAAAGCTCGAACCATTGCATCAGTCTTGACGAAAAAAATTAAATTATACGGATCTGACCACAACAAATATAAGTAACAGATTCATAGTACAAGTAAAGGAAAAAGTCGAAAGTTGATAACTTGTAAATATATCGCACGAAAAAGATTTTTTGTCATTTTTTATCCGTTTGTCTGTCCGTCCGTCCTTTAAGACCTTTTCCTCCCTGGAACAGTTTGGTGTATCAAGTTAAAATTTGTCATATTAACAGAATCTTCCGTCGGTTCTTGGTAGAACAACATTATAATAATAAATGAAAAGCACCAGTTTGCTTTTGTTCTACAATATTATTTTTATTGCTAACCGGTTTTCGGCTTACAAGGCCATCTTCAGGCATTTACTGAGTATTATCACCAAAGAAGTTAAATGTTAGCAGACAACACTGGAAGAGAAGTAACACATCTAGAGTGAAGTAGAAACATACAGTGAGTAACATCTTTGCAATGAAATAGTAAAAACTGAACAGTACATAAATAACAATGGAGTTGACAGGAAAACCTTTAGCACAATATAAGAATAACATGCCTACATAACGGTATCTATTGATAAACAAAACTATTGAAATAAGATAAACTTAGTACTAGGCAAGGCTGCATCAAGAGGTATGAAACATGGAGAGTGATACACAACCAATTAAAAAAAAGAAGAGACAGTTGTCAATGTAAATACAGAATACACGAAGAACTTAAGCTATATCAATACGATAAACAGAAATTAATAAATGCAGGAAAATTGAGGTGTTTGAGGGAACCTACAGTTTGAGAGTGTGGTGGTACTGCATTTTAACATTAACTTTATAATCAAAGCAGTGGCTGTATACCAGTTTACATTAAATAAATGAGCAAAGTAAAATATGAACAGTATTTGATGAGACAACTACAAGGGGAGTTAAACATGGACAGTAATACAAGTACAAGTTAAAAGCAAACCCTTAACTATTGAAACTACAGCATATGTGGAATACAAAGACAACTGCAACAAATAAAACAACTTAATGACTACAGGAAAATGGGAATATGTAGGAAGAGAGGATGTGGGAAGTAATGAACAACAAAGATGATTATATGAAGTTTAGGAGAGGGGAAGTGTTGAGTTGTGTCTGGTCATTTAGGATGAGATCTGGACTGTGAGCAAGATGTTTGTTAATTTCCAGGGCTTCCAGCAGGTTGAGTTTATGTCCTTTGTTTGCTAAGTGAAGTACATGGGACACTGGCTGGTAGTTGTGACCCTCACTCAGTACATGCTCAGCAAATGCAGAGTCTGAATTCTGCAACCTCCAGCTGCGTTCATGTTCAGCCAGCCTAGTTGATATGTCTCTGCCTGACTGACCAATGTAAAATTTGTCACAATCAGAACAGGTGATTTTGTATACCCCACTGTTGGCTAATAAATGGATCTTACCTTTGCTGTTAAAAACACACTGGGCTGTAGTGTTCCTGACATAGTAGGAAACCCTATACTTGCAGGATTTCAGTGCTTTGGCTATAGTCTGTGATACCTTACCTAGAAATGGTAGAGTACACCATTTCTTGCAGACAGTGGATGGGGAAGCAGGTGGGGCATAGAGGAGGGGTATAATTTTCCGTTTTTGTTTCCTGTGCAAGATGTGGTCAATAAGAACTGGATTGTAGCCATTGGCTGAGGCAATAAATTTTATTGTATCTAACTCTGCTTTAAAATCATCTGTGGACATGGGGATGGATATGAGACGGTGTACCATTGAGTGGAAAGCTGCATGTTTGTGAGCTATGGGGTGTTGTGAGCAAGAAGGTATTACTGTGTCTATAGTTGTAGTTTTTCTGTAAATTTTGAAACAATGTGTGTGTGTACTGATGTCAATGGTGAGATCTAAGAAGTTTATGGATTTGTTGCCAATTTCCATAGTGAACTGGATATTTTTATGTTGACCATTTAGGTTTTTCAAGAATGTGTTGAGTTGTCTTGTAGTACCAGTCCACATACACAGGACATCATCTACATATCTAAACCAGTATTTGATGTTTGCACTCAAAGGTTCTGTTTTTAGAAAATTTGGTTCAAAATGGTCCATAAATATTTCAGCC
Organism: Schistocerca serialis cubense; assembly: GCF_023864345.2. NCBI lineage: Eukaryota > Metazoa > Arthropoda > Insecta > Orthoptera > Acrididae > Schistocerca > Schistocerca serialis. Next base: position 715,892,910 of record NC_064638.1, read on the forward strand.
AACAGTGGACTAAGAGGGGAACCCATAGCTAAGCCATCTAATTGTTTATAAAGAGTGCCTTGGAACTGGAAATAGTTCTGTGCAAGGCAGGTCTGTGTGGCAAATCTCAAGTCATTCAATTCCACAGGATTGACATTAGACTTGTGCATCAGCTCTGTCAGAATGTCTATACATTCTACTACTGGTATGTTAGAAAACAAACTGCTGACATCAAAGGATACTAATTTATCACTGTGTGAGACAGATATACCTTTTAACTTGTTTACTAGGTCCACAGAGTTTGAAATACCATGCTTTGGTTTAAATTTAGTCTTGCTCTTAATTAGGACATCAAGTTTACTGGCTAGTTTGTAAGATGGAGCAGTGAATGATGATACAACTGGACGAATAGGATAATACTCAGTAAATGCCTGAAGATGGCCTTGTAAGCCGAAAACCGGTTAGCAATAAAAATAATATTGTAGAACAAAAGCAAACTGGTGCTTTTCATTTATTATTAAAATTTGTCACATACTGAAGTCTGTGGTCTCTTGGCGGCGTAACAAATTGTAAGGTTCTGTGTCAGTGCAATCAGAAAATTTGGTCATTTACATCATATGTTTTGATACTTGCAAACTCACTCATGAAAGCCTATAGGATGGTTCCTGTTTACCCAGAATCGTAAAAATCGGCAAGAAACAAGGTTTCACAAAAAAGTAAAGTGAAAATCTTAAACTTGTTAAACTGTAGTTATATCAAATAAAAAATATCTTTTACCATTTGAGGGGGGTGCATTGCAAATAGAGAAAATAGAGGAATAGGCAAAACAGAGAAACATTACTGCATGCAAACATGAAATGTAAGTTGTAATCATGTTTTAGTAAGTAAATTAAAAACGTTTTATTCGTGCTAAGTATCCTGCTCGCTTCTTTTTGCATGTCCTGGCGTGTGTGTGGAACTACAGTGGAATTCTCGGCAGTATCGGTAACTGACAAAAATCGTTACGATTCTAGATTCCCAGTATTGATGAACTGTCTATATGCGTAACCAGTTGGGATACCTGGTATGGATGAACTCTCTATACACATAACCAGCTGGAGTACCTGGCTTCGCTCAGATAGTTGATATGAGATGTGTCGTAGCTGGAACAAAAGGATAAACTTTAAAGTATAAGAGGTACAAGAAACATATTGAAAACATATTCTATTTGCAATACTTGTATATAAACAGCATTTCTCATCATGTTATGCGGGGTGTATATATACAAATTTTTCGAATTTCGTACTTGAAAGTAAGTTACGTATGGCTGACCGTGAGAGAAAAAGGAGTCGTTGAGGATGATGGCGCAATATTTTAAAGTTTGTGCTTGCACTTTATTAATTGTAAAACTGTAGTTTTAATATCCAGTGGTTGTCGGTTTACAGTGGGCCTAAGCGTTGGCTTGCTTCTCTGTACGTTTGGATACGGAACCGTCGACAGTCTTGTCTGTGAAACTTGTTGGTCCCCGTATTTCGCTTAGCAACATCCTGAGATAGAAACATATGGCGTTGTACGGATGTACGTTGTATACTCTACCTAGGGCACCAGTTTTCATGATTCCTGTATGATCTACTGGAATTCCTTGCTTCGTCGTTGAAAAATTTTTCTTCTTGTGTTGCACTTATAACAGGTAATGAGGTCGACATATAGTAATGTGTTCGCTAATTTATCCGTTTGGCGTAATTGGTAAAGAGCTGGCCGGCCAGAGTGGCCGAGCGGTTCTAGGCGCCTCAGTCTGGAACCGCGTGACCGCTACGGTCGCAGGTTCGAATCCTGCCTCTGGCATGGATGTGTGTGATGTCCTTAGGTTAGTTAGGTTTAAGTGGTTCTAGGTTCTAGGGGACTGATGACCTCAGCTGTTAAGTCCCATAATGCTCAGAGCCCTTTGATTGGTAAAGAGCTGTTAACGTTGTGTTCTGAGGTGGTTCGCTTGCAGTCTTTCTGGCGATGTCTTTATTTTATGTAAAGTCTCTGTTCACTCTCCAAATGTAGTGGTAGATGGTGTCCAGTTTGTTCGCGTTCGTACATGGGAAAACCGAAAATCCGCCGCGCTGCTTCGTTACTGTTCATGTATCTTCCCATTTGGTACATGACGATTTCGTCGCTTTTGTTTCGTTGTTCGCTGTCTTTGGCTGTTTGAAATACTGCCATGTCACTGCTTTTGTTCACATACTTACAGACATATTTGATGGATTACACAGTATTGCAGTATCCTACGTTTGTGTGTGCCTGGAACATTTTGGAAAGTAGCGTATTATATGGTACTACCCATTGACTATCTGTTTTCAGTTTGTCACTGCCTCGTATTCGTACTTTTGCTGTGAAGATCCTGTTTCTGAGTGATCGTCTTCTGTATTTGGAATAACCATCAGCTCCGGTTTATGTATCGTCCAAGTATGGTTTTGGGTATTTCTTTTTTTTTTTTTTTTTTTTTTTTTGGACATTGTTCCATCACTCATACGTGGCGAATTGGGGTTTAATGGCCCCATGATACATAATTATATTTTCCACTACTATGTCGTACAGTTCCGGATCTTCTTGTGGATTGGGAATTTCAACTTGGATGATTTTGTCGATATCCGTGGAATGCATTCTGTCGTGTGGCCAGATGAGATTGTGTGAGTGAGGCAGTTCTCGTTTTGCCATTCGATTGTGTACATCGAGCACCTAACGGTTCCAAAAATGTAGTATTTTGTGATGACTTCGATAAATCTCATTTGTTTTTGTCGGAAGACTCGGGCTGTTATGTCGTGTCGATGCGTGGAAGCTTGTCCGTGTCTTAGTTGTTCTTTGATTTCAGGCCACGACCAGATGCATATGAATGTTATGAAAAGCTCAGGTCGTCCATATTTTCTTATGTGCATCTTGCACCTAATGTGCAAATGGTTCAAATGGCTCTGAGCACTATGCGACTTACCTGCTGAGGTCATCAGTCCCCTAGATCATAGAACTACTTAAACCTAACTAACCTAAGGACATTACACTCATCCATGCCCGAGGCAGGATTCGAACCTGCGACCGTAGCGGTCACGCGGTTCCAAACTGACGCGCTTAGAACCACACGGCCACACCGGCCGGGCCCAATGTGCATCGTGAGTGTATTCGTGTATGTGTCTCGGACTGTCTATGTACGAGGGCCGTTCAGAAAGTAACCTCCGGTTGATTTAAAAAAATACACCAAGTTAAATAAAAATATTTTAATATATACATCTTACAACTACATCTTTGCACTATTTTTCTACATAGTCTCCATAGCGATTGAGGCACTTATCGTATCTCTTCACAAGCTTTGAAATTCCTTCTGCATAAAAATCACCCGCTTGTGCCTGGAGCCAGCCTGTGCCCGCATCTTTGAGCTCTTCATCGTCATCAAACCGCTGTGACCCGAGCCATTTCTTCAAATGCATGAAGAGGTGATAATCACTTGGCGCCAGGTCTGGGCTGTAAGGTGGATGGTTAATAACGTCCCACTTGAAGGACTCAAGAAGAGCCGTTGTTCTGCGAGCAGAGTGAGGACGGGCGTTATCGTGCAAAAAAACGATACCGGAAGTCAGCATACCACGGAGTTTGTTCTGTATAGCCCGTCGTAACTTTTTTATTGTTTCACAGTACACGTCTTGATTAATGGTCGTACCACGTTCAATGAATTCAACCAACAACACCCCTTTGGCATCCCAAAACACCGTTGCCATCAGTTTTCTGGCAGAAAAATCTTGCGAGGATTTTCTTGGTTTGGTAGGCGAATTTGAATGTTCCCACATCTTTGATTGTTCTTTTGTCTCAGGGTTCACGTACTTAATCCAGGTTTCGTCACCGGTCACGATTCTGTTTAACAATGGTTCTCCTTCGTCCTCATAACGTGACAGAAAGTCTAATGCAGAGGCCATTCTTTGAGTTTTTTGGTGGTCGGTAAGAATTTTGGGCACCCATCGTGCACAGAACTTACGGTAACCCAATCTTGCTGTCACTATCTCGTACAAGAGAGTCTTAGAAATCTGTGGAAAACCAGTAGACAACTCCGACATTGAGAAACATCGATTTTCACGAACTTTTGCATCAACTGTCTGAACGAGTTCGTCAGTCACCAATGATGGTCTACCACTCCTCTCTTCATCATGAACGTTTTCTCGTCCACTTTTAAATAAACGTACCCATTCACGGACAACTCCTTCACTCATAACTCTTGGTCTGTACACGGCACAAAGCTCACGATGAATAGCTGCTGCAGAATATCCTTTGGCTGTAAAAAACCTTATGACAGCACGCACTTCACATTTGGCGGGGTTTTCTATTGCAGCACACATTTCAAACTGCCACAAAAACCAAACTAGCGCAGGTACGACGTTCACTCGACCACGGCTTGATGCCGACTGACCTGTTGAGTGCGTGAACGCACAGATGGCGTCGCTACTCCCCCCACAACCCGCACTGTGACCAATCGGAGGTTACTTTCTGAACCGCCCTCGTATAATGAAGGTGAGATTACTATTGTGCAATATCGTTAATGTTTACATTATTTATGATTGCGTCTCAAAGGTAGATGTATTCTTCTGTAAATTGTTTCTTCTGATTCAGTCTTACATAAAGCATCCGTTCCGCTCCTATTTTTGCTTAGGAATTTTTGGAATAAGCTGCGAGTGTTCAGAACGTGATTGTATGGTTCGTAGTCTCTGATCATTAAGCGGTAAGCATAGAACTCCTTAGAAGTGACTTTTTTGTTTGTTTATACGACTGTTTCAGGCAAAGGTTTCTGTGGAAACCTATCAGTGCGGGATGTGGGTTCTGAACCTATCCAAACTGCGCGTGTTCCACTATAAGTATGTGAAACCAAATTTCGCCAATCCAAAATTACTTTATGTGGATAGATACAGTTTCATCTATTGGGCGAAAGGTTGCGATCCGTATCAAGTAATAAGGTACCATCTTGTAGCATTCGACACATCCGGATATGCGGCTGATATTCCTTACAGTATTACACCTCAAAACAAGAAAGTTGCCGGAGTGATGGAGGAGGAGGCGAAAGATTCACAAATTGTGGAGTTATAGGGCTCAGATCGAAAATGTATGCATACCGTAAAAATATAGGCACCATCGAGAGACGGGCATCGTGTGGCCCCAAAGGCTCTCTAGATCGTAGATTACAAGAGGTGCCTCCTCGAGGGCGATGGCGCTGCTCCGCACTTGGTACGCCATTGCGAGACCATGAGGTCCATACCGCACTGCAGCTGTCGCGTCAGGACAACAAATGGTTGATCTGCGGGTACGGGATCGGTACCCTCCTGTACTCACACTGTTCGCTTGGACGACAGTGTGTGTGGGAGAGTGGATGTACTTCTACTGTATAGATGCGCGGAATAGTAGTGTGGCCCATTTGCAATAGGTATTATTATTCTTGGTGTTTTGCCCTTAAAGAGCGCATTTGGACTAAACTACATGGCCAGTTCCTTTTGCTGCCTTCCTTGCTGCCCAATCTTCCCTCATTCGCTCGCTGTGTTTCTGTTTCCGGTCCTCTGTCCATGCTTCTTGTCGGCTTTGTGTCTTCGGCTTCATCTTGATTGCCTTTTTGGTTGCCCATATTTCTTTCATCTTCTGGCTGTGATCTTGCTTGCGTTCTTCGGTCCATTTTATGCCTGTTCGTTTGTCGCATTGTATCTCATGTAGTTTACTTTTCTTAATGATGTTTCTGAACTTTATTCTGTCGTTTATTGTGTCTGCTGTTATGTTGGGGTGGTTCAGGTCGTTTTCTACCTCTGCCACCCATTTGTTGTTTCTAGTGGTTACCCAGTCAAAGATCTGTTTGGTCAGCCTGTGTGATGGCATTCTGTATAGGTGTCCATAGAATTGTAGTCTGCGTTTTCTAATCTTTTCTGTGATTGTCTCCGTATGTTTGTACAGTTCCTCTGTAGGTTTCTTGATCCATATTCCATTGTTGTTAGTTGCCCCAAATATTTTCCTAAGTATTTTCCGTTCTACTTTTTCTAATTGTCTGATACGTGTATGCCCTAGGATTAGTGTGGTCTCTGCTGCATATAGTGCCTCGGGGAGCATCACCGTGTCGTAACGGCGTAATTTGGCTTTTTGTGAGATAGACTTCTTGTTGTAATGATTCCACACTACTTTGTATGCCTTGTCCAGTTTAGTCTTTCTTTCTTCGTTTGAGTCTCTGTTATGTCCACTCATTTGTAGTGTTTCACCGAGGTATTTGAAGTTTGCCGTTTTGTAAATCGTGCCATACTTTGTGTTCAGAGATGAGAGTTTCTTTGTGCTCATAAACTGTGTCTTTTCGTAAGAGATCTGTAGTCCAGTTTTGGAAGCGATTTCGTGCAGTCTTTCAATAGCGTCTTTTGTTTCCTTTATACCTTTCGTGACAATCGCCAAATCGTCCGCAAAAGCCAGGCATTTAATCTGTAGGTTTCCTAAGGTTATCCCCTGTTGTGATGTTTCCCATTCTTTTATGACCTTATCTAACACCAGATTGAAAAGGAGAGGTGAGATGCCATCGCCTTGTCGGACACCTGTGCGAATTTCAAAGGGCTCTGATAGTTCCCCACAGAACTTTACTTTGGAGGTCGTGTTGGTTAAAGTTTGCTCTATGATAGCCCGTGTTTTGTTGTCTACTTTGTATTCTGCTAGAATTTTGAAGAGAGTTTTCCGGTCGATAGAGTCGTACGCCTTTTTGAAGTCAACAAAGGTAACGATCAGGTTCTGTTTGTGTTGTAAAATCATTTTCAGGTTCCAAATTTGTTCCGCACAAGACCGCCCTTTACGGAAGCCTGCTTGGTATTCCCCAATCAAGTGGTCGGTTTGGCATTCTAGTCTGTTCAGTAAAGCTTTAGAGAGGATCTTGTATGTGACCGGTAGTAGGGATATTCCTCTGTAGTTGTTCGGGTCAGTCTTGTCACCTTTTTTGTGTAGTGGGTGTATCAGGGCAGTTTTCCAGTCGCCAGGAATTCTCATGGTCTTCCAGATGTCTTCCAAGATCCTGTGGATGTCTTTGGTGAGTTCTGGGTCTTGCAACTTCCAGATTTCCGCGATGATGCCATCTTCTCCTGGTGCTCTACGATTCTTGAGTGACTTTATTATTTCTTTATCTTCTTCTAGAGTTGGAGGTTCACTATCTGGATTGTATGTGCTCGTTTCTGTCATCATTTCTTCCATGGGGGGGTCCGTGTTGAGCAGTTTTTCAAAGTACTTTGCCAGAATGTCACAATTGTTTTTGGTATTGGTTTCTAGGGTTCCATCCGGTCTTCTGAAGCACAAGTTGGGTGGTTAATATCCAGTCATATTTTCTCTGAACGTTCTGTAGAAGTTTTTTGTTTTGTTCTTCATGAATTCCGATTCGATCTCTGTCAGTCGCCGTTTGTCATACTGACGTTTTTCACTGCGAATGATTTTGCTTGATTGCTTCTGTGTTTTCAAGAAGTTCATCCAATTCTCTTGGGATTTATGGCTACTAAATTTTTTCCATGCACTGATTCGTTGATCAATAGCTTGGTCACATGTGTGGTTCCACCAACGGTGTTTCCGTGTTCGTGGTGCTTGTGCTAGTTTCATGGCCTCTCGGATTCTTCGTGAAAGTTGTGTCCAGTCTGTCGTTTTCTCCATATTAATTTTGTGTAATATTTGTGTCTGGTTTAAAGTAACGTATTCTGGATCTTGTCTAACAATTTTGTTCTTCTGGAGCTTTTTCTTGGGCAAAAGACGAATCCTGATCTGTAGTAGGTGGTGGTCTGAGTCGAAGTAGCCTTTACGGGTGTCTATGTTCAAAATTTCTTTTTGTGAGTCTTTCTGCACTATTACGTGGTCGATTTGTAGTTCTGGCTTTCCGCTGGGGAATTTCCATGTGGTAAGTTTTCGTGTTGGTTTCTTGAATTTTGTTGACATAATGGCGAGGTCGTGGCTTTTGCAAAAGTCTATCAGATGTTTTCCGTTTTTGTTGGTGTCCTTGTGTGGAGTATGTTTTCCTGTGATATGTCTGTATATCTTTTCTTTTCCGAGTTTGGCGTTGAAGTCTCCCAGTATTATTTTGACTCAATGTGCAGGAATTTTTCTGACAGTTTCTTCCATTGTCGTCCAGAAATCATCAATTTCGTCCGGGTTTTTCCTGTTGTAGTCATTAGTCGGTGCATGTGCGTTGATTATTGTGTAGGATTTATTGGCTGATTTCACTGTGATGGTGCTGATTCTTTCGTTTGGTGACGAAAAGTCGATTATGCTGTCCGTGATGGACCTGTGTACTGCAAATCCTGTGCCAAAAAGTTTTAGGTTTTTCAGTTGTCTCGATGGTTTTCCTTTGTATATTCTGAAATTCTCCGTGTTGAAATGGTCTTCGTCTGTGAATCGTGTTTCTTGCAGTGCACATATTTTGATTTGAAATTTTTCAAGAGTGTCTGTCAGTTGTTTCATCTTTCCTGTCTTCATCAGTGTGTTCACGTTGAGTGTGCCGATGTAGTGTTTGCGTTTGGTCTTGAGGGAGTTTGAGAAGCTCCGATTCTTCTCATGATGTCCGTGAGCCCCCGGAATCCGATGCTCACGACAATCCCAGTCTATTGACTGGGGCCCGGGGTAATGAGATTTTTCTCGTTGTACCATCATGATGTTTAGTAGTTGGATGTATGGCATGCTGCCGAGTACAACCTGACTTTCCAGATCAGGAGGTTGGTTGAGGCCGCCACTGACATGTGGAGCAGACGCCTTTTGTAGCCGCCCACTGTGGGAACAGACGCTACTAGTAGTTTTGGTCCGCCCCGAGTATTTCATTTCCTCGGTACCACCTATATCTAGGAGGAATTCCCCTATCCGCCACCTGGGGAGGCGCTCGGTTGCGGGTCTACTAACCGCCCCGAGATATATATATTGAGTGTAACTAACTACTACAACAACCAACAACAGGTGAAGAAGGAAACCACACTCAAACATACACTCAATATATATATATATATATATATATGTTCTAAAGTAACTTCGAAATTTTTTTTGAATTAATCTTAATAAGCTAGAAATTTGTTACATGCTACCCGTAATTTACAAAGGGGAAGACTCTGATCCTTTCAATACAAAGTACAGACCTCGTTTGAATGACGAAACTCACACAACTTGTATAGTAAAAAGAGGGGAGGGGTAACTTGATTCCCAATGACCCAGTGACTTGGGCATACGGAACCAATAGCTGTTTATTACAGTAGTGGCCATGTAGGTCGCTGACCTCGCCTCTTGCGTGGGGAAGGGGGCTTTTCTTATCGGTGACCTTGGACTATTAGAACAGTAGCCCCTTTTTTCCAGTAAGAACCCTGTGGTATAGGAACTTGTCCACGTATCAGGAGGAGAGCAAAAATGGTTCAAATGGCTCTGAGCACTATGGGACTCAACTGCTGAGGTCATTAGTCCCCTAGAACTTAGAACTAGTTAAACCTAACTAACCTAAGGACATCACAAACATCCATGCCCGAGGCAGGATTCGAACCTGCGACCGTAGCGGTCTTGCGGTTCCAGACTGCAGCGCCTTTAACCGCACGGCCACTTCGGCCGGCAGGAGGAGAGCAGGTGAGAGGGTTTACCCGATCGATATAAGACCGTTACTTTGGGTATTATTTTGGGTAGAACCAAGTATGTCCTATTACTGTTCCATTACCCTGTCTCATACGTCTAAAGTATTGTGAACAGATTGTAATGATTATGTTGTTAAGCACATTAGGAATTCGTCAGAAGCGGTAAACGAAATAGCGAGCTCTCATATTGAAAGCAGAATTTAATTTGTGTGGAATATCGACCTCATGTTGAAACGCGTATGTCGTTGGAACACGTCTGTGGTGTACCACTTGTCGATGGCACCAGCGGGTAGCAGGTGGCGACGCCGCATCCCGCCACATTGGGCTCCAGGTCTCGCCGCAGCGCACAGCCGGCAGTGGGTTGTCAGGCAGGCGCGCCGCGGTGTCGCTAACTGCCACTCGTCACGCAGCCGCTCAGCGCTCGTTTTGCTCCAGCAGGACACTTACCAGGTACACCAAGCGCAACGCCAGCTGTTGTATCAGATAAGCTATTCTATCTCCATTACTCCCACCGCTCAACTTGTACGAGTTTGTAAAGGCTACACGCCGCTGTCAAATCATTGTACATCCACCATCTCTCCTTTGAGAGAGCCTCTATCTCCATTACTCCGACCGCTCAACTTATACGACTGGGTAAAGGCTATTCGCCGCTGTCAAATCATTGCACATTCACCATCTGTCCGTTGAAAGAGCCTCATTTCTCTGGTGCGTAAGCGAGCTGATCTCACATCACTGTATCATACTGTCTGAAGATATACTTAGTGTTACAGAGACTCGGAAATACTCCTTTTTACGTGAAGAGATTGCTGGATAAATGCATTCTGTAATTTAAAGAACTGGTGATAGCATGGTCTTAAATGCGAAGGCTGTTCGTAAATTAACTGCGATTGGATAGTAAAAAAAGGAAAGTGTTGACATTACACCGAGGTGAAAACAAACGTGGGATACGGATATGCACATATACAAATGGCGGTAGTATCGCGTACACAAAGTGTAAAAGGGCATTGCACTGTCGGAGCTGTCATTTGTGCTCAGATGATTCATGTGAAAAGCTGTCCGACGTGGTTATGGCACGCAGCAGTCAGTCTGCAGGATAGTAACATCAAATTGATAGAAGCCTGGAACAATCAGCGGCTGAAGAAGGCTTCCATGAAGCTTCCGTGATGTAGCACCAGCTAATCAAAATTCTTTCGAAGCAACTAGAAGTTTTTCATCTACCCAGACGGAAGTGGTAAGGAGCACGTAAATACTCAGATCATGCAGTACTAGGTGGAGGCGACTTGAACCTACCGCGTATAGACTGGGATATCTATGGATTCATTGCTGTAGGCATAGACAGTCATGCGAAGTTCGTTTGAACACGTTTTCTGAAAACTGGTTTTAGCAGCTAGTTCGGCAGCCCCCACGCAGTGGAAATATCTTAGACAAATAGGCCGCACCTTATCCACAAAATCAGGATAGAAATGGGAATACCGTCCATGAGGTCATTAAAGCAACTATAGTTACGGAAGTTAATAAATCAGTCAAGAAGGCTAGGAGGGTATGTCTGCTAGAAATAGCAAATAAGCAGGTGTTATTCTTTCATGTAGACAGTGAATTTATATCACTTACATCCAGTAAAATGGACGTAGAGGAATGATAGGCAAAGTTTAAGCAGATTGTAAATCATTGTCTGGAGAATTATGTGCCTAGCAAGAAAAAGAACCACCATGGTTTTATAACGAGATTCGAAAAGTGCTGAGGAATCAGAGGCAGTTGCACTCTCGATTCAAAAGAGACCTCACAAATGACGACAATCGAAAGTTAGTTGAGACTGGTGCGTCTGTAGAAAGATCTATACGCGAAGCATACAACTACTACCACTGTCGCACCTCAGCAAAGATCTGGCAGCGAAACTAAGAATATTCTGGTCCTATGTAAAGTCGCGAACTGGGTCTAACGCCTCGATCCACTCCTTTGTTGATCAATCAGGTGTGACAGTTGAAGACAGAAAAACGAAAGCAGAAGTTTTAAGTTTGACGTTAAAGAAATTGTTCACGTACAGACCTACCGTCATTTGACCATCGGACAGATTCCCGTATGGATGAAATAGTAATAAGCATCCCTGGCGTAGAGAAGCAACTGAAAGATTTGAAATAAGGTAAGTTACCTGGTTCGGATGGAGTCCAAATTCTGTTTTTCAAAGAGTACTCTACGGCATTGGCCCCTTGCCACGAATCTCTGGAAAAATAAGACGCAGGTGACTCCCATGTATAAGAACGGCAAAATAACGGACCCTCAAAATTACAGACCAATATCCCTAACATCGATTTGTTGCAGAATCCTTGAACACATTCTCAGTTCGAATATAATAAATTTTCTTGAGACCGAGAAGCTTATGTCCACGAATCACCATGATTTTAGAAAGCTCGTGCGAAACTCAGCTTGCCCTTTTCCACTCATGATATGGATGAAGGGTATCAGGCAGACATCATATTTCTAGTGTTCGGGAAGCGCTTGACACGGTGGCCCATTGCAGGCTGTCAAAGAAGGTACGAGCATATGGAATAGGTTCACAGACATGAGAGTGGCTCGAAAACTTCCTAAGCAATAGAACCCAGTATGTTGTCCTCGACGGCGAGTGTTCATCAGAGACAGGGGTATCGTCAGGCGTGCCCCAGGGAAGTGTGATAGGACGCTCTTATTCTCCATTATAAATGAATCATTTGGCGGACAGGATGGGCACCAATCTGCGTTTGTTTGTTGATGATGCTGTGGCATGCAGAGAGGTGTCGACGTTGACTGACTGTAGGAGGATGCAAGGTGGCTTAGAAAAAATTACTAGTTGGTGTGATGAATGGCAGCTAGCTCTAAATGTAGAAAAATGTAAGTTAATGCAGTTGAGTAGGAAAAACTAACCCGTAATGTCCGGATAAAGCGTTAGTAGTGTCCCGCTTGAGTCAATCACGTCGTTTAAATATCTAGGCGTAAGATGCAATGAGATATAAAATGGAACAAGCGTGTGGGGACTGCGGTAGGGAAGACGAATGGTCAACTTCGGTTTATGGGGGGAGAGCTCAGGGAAAGTCTGGTTCATCTGTAAAGGAGACCGCACATGGCCCGCTAGTGCGACCTACTCTTGATTACTGGTCGAGTGTTTGGGATCCATACCGGGTCTGATTAAACGAAGGCATCGAAGCGATTCAGAGGTGGGCTAGATTTGTTACTGGTAGGATCGAACAACACGCAGTTGTTACGGAGAAGATTCGGGAACTCAAATGGGGATCCCTGGGGGCAAGGCGACGTTCTTTTCGAGGAACACTATTGAGAAGATTTAGAGAACCGGCATTTGAAGCCGTCTGCAGAACGAGTCTGTTGCATCCAATATATATTGCGTGTAAGGACCACAAAGATAAGATACGGGGAATTAGGACTCATACGCAGGCGTATAGACAGGAAATGAGTAATAGTGGTACGGGATACCCTCCGCCACGCTTCGTAAGGTGGATTGCGGAAAACCGATATAGATGTAGAACTCCGTCTTTCTAGATTTCCGAAAGGCATTGGGCGTTTTGTTACAATAGCGCCTGATAACCAAGATACGATCGTGCAGAGTCGAAGAATTTTTCAATAACAGAATCCAAAATCTTATACTGAACTGTAAATGTTCGATAAAAACAAAAGTAAAATTGATTTTTCACCAACGAAAAATAATAAGATTGTACTTGTTCTGCGCCGCGCGGGATTAGCCGAGCGGTCTAAGGCGCTGCAGCCACGGACTGTGCGGCTGGTCCCGGCGGAGGTTCGAGTCCTCCCTCAGGCATGGGTGTCTGTGTTTGTCCTTAGGATACTTTAGGATAGGTAGTGTGTAAGCTTAGGGACTGATGACCGTAGCAGTTAAGTCGCATAAGATTTCTCTCTCTCTCTCTCACACACACACACACACACACACTTGTTCTCCATGTACGTAAATTATTTATACGAGGCGTCAGCAACACCAACGGGTTGATCGATGCCAATGATTTTGGCTACAGAAAATTATCGTCATAGAGTCGTCGTGAGGAACTGCAGAAAACTTTAGACAGTAGTTTCACTTGGTGTAATGAAAAGCAACTCTCCGTAGTTCTGGATATGTGTAAGATTATGATACTCACATAGTGGAAGAACGCAATACTATAAAATTACAAGATTAGTAGTAAATTGCTGGAGCCAGTCACATCGCTTAAGTATTAGTAGATATTGATCGAATTGAGAGACACGCTACTAGTGTAGTGTCTAGGAAGCTTGCATACTCGGATCGCTAGACAATGAATCAAACCAGTCGTATTAGTGAGTTTAATTACAATGAGAAAATTACAATACTTACCTTTGTCAGTTATACAATGCGCCGCAAGCAAAGGGCGACATACAAAATAATCAGTTTCCTTCAGTACAAACAGTCCCAAGTCTGTGTTGCATGGAGAGTACAAGCGAACTGCCTAATCTTGAAGCTGCTATTCAAACTGGGCCGTCACCAGTCGGTCGCGGCGCTTAAGTCCTCTTCACAGAGGGGCCGCTGCTGCCGCGGCGTCGTCCTAGAGGGAGGTCCGGTCAGCGTGCGACTGGCTGACTTCTTCTCACAGCCTTCTTGTCCCTGTCGTTCCCGACTGGCGTGCCGGTGCTTGACTTAACGCCGTGTCAACTAGCGTTGTAACAGAACAGTATATCCTGTTGGAAAGTGTAATACGAATGCCCGTAGAATAAAATGCAGGTCTTTGGAGGGAAACAGGCGTTCAGGTGAATCCCTTTTGGGTAAATTTAGAGGTATTTGAAGATATTCGAGGGTGACCGTTCGACATTTCTTCTGCCTGTGTCATATACTTCACGTAGGTATCATGAGAATGAAATAAAACCGTTTAGGGCGTTTGCTGAGGGTAAACAGCATTTTTGCATGCCATTTTACGCAAGGGGAATACAGTAACAGGAAAATTCGCTCGTACTGACACGAAGTGCACACTATCACAGTCATGAACTGTACAGTGGCTTGCGTAATACGAGGCCGTTCAATAATTAATGCAACACTTTTCCAGAATGAGATTTTCACTCTGCAGCGGAGTGTGCGCTGATATGAAACTTCCTGGCAGATTAAAACTGTGTGCCGGACCGAGACTCGAACTCGGGACCTTTGCCTTTCGCGGGCAAGTGCTCTACCAACCGAGCAACCCAAGCACGACTCACGCCCCGTACGCACAGCTTTAATTCTGCCAGTACCTCGTCTCCTACCTTCCAATCTTTACAGAAGCTCTCCTGCGCAGGAAAGGTCCCGAGTTCGAGTCTCGGTCCGGCACACAGTTTTAATATGCCAGGAAGTTTCATATCAGCGCACACTCCGCTGCAGAGTGAAAATCTCATTCTGGAAATATTCCCCAGGCTGTGGCTAAGCCATGTCGCCGCAATATCCTTTCTTCCAGGAGTGCTAGTTCTACAAAGTTCGCAGGAGAGCTTCTGTGAAGTTTGGAAGGTAGGAGACGAGGTACTGGCAGAAGTAAAGCTGTGCGTACGCGACGTGAGTCGGGCTTGGGTTGCTCGGTTGGTAGAGCACTTGCCCGCGAAAGGCAAAGGTCCCGAGTTCAAGTCTCGGTCCGGCACACAGTTTTAATCTGCCTGGAAGTTTCAATGCAACACTTTGTTTCTCGACCAGTCTCAGTTGAAAAAATCCGAAATATGTTGCTGGATCTCGTGAAATTCTCCGGCTTTAGCCCCTATAATTGCATGAAGTTCGATAGGACGGCGCTGTAAGTAGCCTTCAAAATGGCATCTGAAACGGAGGTCCGTCCCGAGCAGAAAGCTGTCATTGAGTTCAAATGGCTCTGAGCATTATGGAACTTAGAACTACTTAAACCTAACTAACCTAAGGACATCACACACATCCGTGCCCGAGGCAGGATTCGAACCTGCGGTTCCAGACTGTAGCGCCTAGAACCGCTCGGCCCCATCGGCCGGCCTGTAATTGGGTTTCTTGGGCGGGAAATCCAGAGCATTGGAGATATTCCTAAGCACTTCCAGAATGTCTACGAAGACCTGGCATTGAACGAAAGTACGGTGAGTCATTGGGCGAAGCGTCTGTCATCATTGCAACATGGTCGCGTAAACCTCTCCGATCTGCCCCTTGCCGGCCGGCCGCACACAGCTGTGATCTTGCAAGGTTTTAACGTGCGGACATTCTCATTGGAGATGCTCGACGAATCACAATCAGACATCGCGCTTCTCAAGTGATTTCTCTGTTGATTGTACTGACATACTCGTCCATCAGTTGCAGTACTCAAACGTGTGTTTCCGCTGGGTTCCTCGCCGGCTAACAGAATATCATAAAGAGCAACGAATGACTGTGCGGAACTGCTTACACGCTACGAGGCTCATCGTGGAAATTTTGGCGAACATCGTGACATGTGATGAAACATGGGTTCATCACTTCGAATCGGAAACAAAATGATAATCCATGGAGTGGCGCCATACCACCTCTCCTCAGAAGAAAAAGTTCAAAGTCGCGCCCTCAGTCGTTATAGCTATGGCAACCGTCTGTGGGACTCTGAAAGGATTCTTCTGTTTGATGTCTTCTCTTGTGGTGCAGCGATCAACTTTGAAGTGTACTGTGCTACCCTCAGGACATTGTGGAAACGTCTTCAGCGTGTTCGTCGCTACAGTAATACAAACGAACTTGTGCTTCTACATGACAACGTAAGGCCTCATACAAGTCTGTACACTTGAAACGAACTCGTTAAAGATTAATTTGGCTGTTCTTCCACACCCACCCTGCAGCCCGGATCTCACGCCTTCCGACTTCCGTCTGTTTGGCCCAATGAGGGATATACTCCGCAGGAAGCAGTATGTAGATGATAGGGAGGTTATTACAGCTCAGTGTCGGTTAGACCGTCAGTGAGAGAGCAACTCGAGTTCCTGCTACTAATAAGACGAGTACACCGTTCGTTTGTTACATATTTTTACGAGCTTCCAACAGGAGCAACTCATATTTACAGATACCTGTGTAGTAGTTACTACTTTATTTTTGTAATTTCTTGCGTGTTCGAGTGCTTACTAGGCACAACCTTTTATCTTAATAACAGAGTAGCGTACTGTCCCGCTATTGTATCGTACAGGCTTTTGTTTGTTTTGGTTAGTGTAGCTCAGTGTTGGACAGACTGTCAGTGAGATAGCACTTGGAATTCCTGCTGCTAGTAAGCCGAGTACACCGTTCGTTTGTTACATAGTTTTACGAGCTTCAAACAGGAGTGTCTTCAGTAATGGATGGGAACTGTGATTGCGAGCTGAGTTGATGATCCTCTCACAGCTCCAGGCTGTGTTGGCTTCCGCCACATAGCTTGAAGCTGTTGCCAAGGGGCATCACTGGGGGGGGGGGGGGGGGGGGGACACGCAGGGATGCGAAGGATGTCGAGCACGTCCCACGTGTCCCCCGATCGGTGCATTGCCCCGGGGTTGACCCCTCACCCGTGGTCGAGTGGGAGATCATTCTAAAGTCCGGCAGCAGCGAAAGACTTTCAGAGGGGCCGATCGTGGGGCCTCCCCGGTTCGTTTGACGAACAGGTTTCGGGCGTTATCTGTGGCTGACGAAGTCTCTAAGCCGGATGCAGTCGCCCGCCCTGTAAGCCGGATGCAGTCGTCCGCCCTGTTCCAGAGGAATCGTCTCTGTCCGCAAGGTTTGGGCATTCACAGAGGGTGGGTGTGCTGGTAGTTGGGAGCTCCAGCGTTGGGCGCGTAATGGGGCCGATTAGGAATATGGCTGCCGAGGAGGAGAAGGATGCCAGTGCGTACTCCGTGTGCATACCGGAGGGAGTCATTCCGTATAAGGAAAGGGTGCTTCCGGGTGCCATGAAGAGTACAGGGTGCAGCCAACTGCAGGTGGTGGCTCATGTCGGTACCAATGACGTGTGTCGCTTTGCATCGGAGGAGATTCTCTCTGGTTTCAGCTAGCTGAAATGGTAAAGACTGTCAGTCTTGCTTGTGAGATTAAGGCGGAGCTCACCAACTGCAGTATCGTCGGTAGAACCGACCGTGGTCCTTTGGTGTAGAGCCGAGTGGAGGGTCCGAATCAGAGGCGCAGGCGGTTCTGTTACCGTGTAGGCTGCAGATTCCTTGACTTGCGCCATCGGGTGGTGGGTTTCTGTGTTCTGCTTGATAGGTCGGGAATCCACTACACATATGAAGCGGCTACGTGGGTAATTGGGCTGTGTGGAAGGGACTGGGCGGTTTTTTAGGTTAGAGGGTCTCACGAAACCACAGAAAGGACATCCATCTAAATGGGGGCAGGTAAAACACAGTACGGTAGTTGTAGAAACGATTCGTATTGTGGTTGTACATTGTCGCAACTGGTTGGGGAAGAACTAGAGCTGCAAGCCCTAATAGATAGCACGGAAGCTCAAATACTTATAGGTACAGAAAGCTGGCTAAAGCCGGAAATAAGTTCAGCCGAAACTTTTTCAAATAATCTAACAGTGTTCAGAAAGGATAGATTAAATACAGGTGGTGGTGTAGTATTTATTGCTGTCAGAAGTAGTTTACTTTGTAGTGCAATTGAAGTAGATAGTTCCTGCGAAATAGTATGGGTAGAGGTTATACTTGACAATCGGACTAAACTACTAATTGGATCATTTTACCGACTCCCCGACTCAGAAGATACAGTTTCTGAACAGTTCAAAGAGAACTTGAGTCTCATTTCAAGTAGGTACCAAAATCATACAATTATAGTCGGTGGTGATTTCAATCTACCCTCGATATGCTGGAAAAAATATGTTTAAAGCCGGCGGCAGACATAATACGTTATCCAAAATTTTAATGAATGCTTTCTCAGAAATTTATTTTGAACAATTAGTTCATGAGCCCACTCCAAGCGTAAATGGTTGCGAAAGCGTACTTGACCTCCTAGCAACAAATAATCCTGGACAAATAGGGAGTATCGTGACGAATACAGGGGTTAGCGACCACAAGGCAGTTGCTACTGGGCTGAATACCGTAACACGTGCAACCATAGAAAAGAAACGCAAAGTATATCTATTTGAAAAAAGCTGATAACAATGTTCTTAACGGCTTTATAAGAAACAGTCTCCACTCCAGCTGGTCTGATAATGTAAGCGTTGAAAAGATGCGGAATGATTTCAGAGAGATATTATCGACGGCAACTGAGAGATATATACCACATAAATTAATAAGTGATGGTACTGATCCCCCGTGGTACACAAAACGGGTCAAATCTCTGTTGCAGAAGCACCGAAAAAAGCATGCCAAATTTAAAAGAACGCAAAATCCCCAAGATTGGCAAAGTTTTGCAGAAGTTCGAACTATAGCGCGTACTTCAAAGCGAGATGCTTTTAATAATTTCCACAACGAAATTCTGTCTCGAAATCTGGCAGAAAACGCAAAGAGATTCTGGTCATACAAAAGCACACCAGTGACAAGACGCAATCAATACCTTCACTGCACGATAACAACGGTGAAATCACTGATGACAGTGCCACTAAAGCAGAGTTATTAAACACGGTTTTGCGTAACTCCTTCACCAAAGAAGGCGAAGTAAATATACCTGGATTCCAATCAAGAACAACTACCAAGATAAGAAACATAGAAGCAGATGTCCTCTGTGTAGCAATGCAACTTAAATAACTGTCATCAGTGACTTCACCGTTGTTATCGCGCAGTGAAGGTATTGATTGCGTCTTGCCACTGGTGTGCTTTATGTATGACCAGAATCTCTTTGGGTTTTCTATCAAATTCCGGGACAGAGATTCGTTGCTGAAATTATTAGAAGCATCTCGCATTGAAATACGCTCTGTATTTCGAACTTATGCAAAACTTTGCAAATCTTGAGGATTTTGCGTGCTTTTTTCGTTGCTTCTGCAACAGCGAACTGACCCGTTTCGTGTACCATGGGGGACCAGTACCATCACTTATTAATTTATGTGGTATAGATCTCTCAATTGCTGTCGATACTATCTCTCTGAAAACATTCCACATCTTTTCTACGCTTACATTATCAGACCAGATTGTATACCAGTCGGGTTCCTTTCATAGTATCCTGGTACAATAGCTCCATATTTAGCAATTGTACACAACCGCTCGCTCATAGAAAGATCCGTAACTAAAGACTGGAAAATTACTCAAGTCATACCAATACCCAGAAAGGGAAGTAGGAATTATCCGGTGAATTACAGGCCCACATCACTAACGTCGATTTGCAATAGGGTTTTAAACATATACTGTGTTCGAACATTATGAAGTACCTCGAAGAAAATGACTTTGGCACATAGTCACCACGGATTCAGAAAATATGATTCCTGTGAGACACAAGTAGCTCTTTATACTCATGAAGTAATGAGTGCTATCGACAGGGGATGTCAAATTGATTCCATATCATTAGATTTCCAGAAGGCTTTCGACACCGTTCCTCACAAACGTCTTCTAACCAAACTGCGTGCGTATGGATTACCGCCTCAATTGTGCGTCTGAATTCGTGATTTCCTGTCAGAAATGTCACAATTCGTAGTAATAGACGGAAAGTCTCTAGTAAAACTGAAGTAATATCTGGCGTCCGCCAAGGAAACGTTATAAGCCTTCTATTGTTCCTCATCTATATTAGCGACATAGGAGACAATCTGAGTAGCCGTCTTAGATTGTCTGTAGACGATGCTGTCATTTACCGTCTTGTAAAGTCATCAGATGGCCAAAATGAGTTGCAAAATGATTTAGATAAGATATCTGTATGGTGCGAAAAGTGACAATTGACCCTGAATAAAGAAAAGGGTGAAGTTATTCACACGAGTACTAAAAGAAATTCGCTAAATTTCGATTACGCGGTAAGTCATGCAAATCTGAAGCCTGTGAATTCACTAAATACTTAGGGATTACAAATAACCTAAATTGGAATGATCACATCGATATTGTTGTGTGTAGAGCAAACCAAACACTGTGATTCGTTGGCAGAACACTTGGAAGGTGCAACAGGTCTACTAAAGAGACTGTTTACACCATGCTTGTTCGTCCTATTCTGGAGTATTGTTGTGCCGTGTGGGATCCGCGCCGGCCGCTGTGGCCGAGCAGTTCTAGGCGCTTCAGTCCAGAACCGCGCTGCTGCTACGGTCGCAGGTTCGAATCCTGCCTCGGGCATGGATGTGTGTGATGTCCTTAGGTTAGTTAGGTTTAAGTGGTTCTAAGTCTAGGGGATTGATGACCTCAGATGTTAAGTCCCATAGTGCTTAGAGCCATTGGAAACTTTTTTTTTTTTGTAGATCCGCATCAGGTGGGACTGACGGGTTACATGGAAAAAGTTCAAAGAAGGGCAGCTCGTTCTGTATTATCGCGATATAGGGGAGATAGTGCCACAGACATGATACGTCAATTGGTGTAGCAATCATTAAAACAAAGGCGGTTTTCGTTGCGACTGGATCTTCTCATGGAATTTCAATCACCAGTTTTATCCTCCGATTGTGAAACCACTCTGTTAGCATCCACGTACATAGGGAGAAATGATCATTACGATAAAATAAGAGAAATCAGGGCTCGCACTGAAAAACTGAAGTGCTCGTTTTTCCCGCGCGCAATTCGAGAGTGGAACGGTAGACAGACAGCTTGAAGGTGGTTCATTGAACCCTCTGCCAGGCACTTAATTGTGAATAGCAGAGTAATCACGTAGATGTAGATAGATGGAACAACCGTTGGCTTCGACGTCGACCAGTATAGAGTGGTACCGTGCGAGCATACAGGCCCTCCTAATTAGATGGCGTAAGTGAGTTACATTGAACGGAGATTATGTTGAAAAGTGGGGTTTTGTAGACAGAAGAATGGGAAATAGTATGGTGTATTGAAATCCTGAATAAAACCAACCTGCTTTCAGAAAAAAGTTTGTTGCATTCCGTACTAACGCCACCCGTGCGTGCAGATTTAGAGATCTTTAATAGAACGATTGATATCAATTTGAAATAACGGTTTAGGAAGTAATCTGCGTCTAACTTGTTCTGCTGTAATCCTCGAAGCATTTGCACCCATTACTCCTCAGTCCGAGCTTGTGTTCTGAGGACCTAAATCTTTCTTCCTTTAGGTACGAATAAGTTCCGCGGTATAGATACACTTGTCATTCAGAACTATTTTGGGATTATCTCTGATCCATTCTCGTAAATCGTAAACGATACACTTGCATTATTATAGGGTGTGAAATCTCGCTAAGTATATGTAAATTTATGGTGGTTATTAACGTCTAAAGGCCGCGGGGTGTAGCCGTGCGGTATGAGGCATCTTGTCACGGTTCGTGCGGCTCCCCCCGTCGGAGGTTCGAGTCCTCCCTCGGGCATGGGTGTGTGTGTGTGTGTGTGTGTGTGTGTGTGTGTGTGTGTGTATGTGTGTGTGTGTGTGTGTGTTGTCCTTAGCGTAAGTTAGTTGAATTTAGTTTAATTAGTGTGCAAGCCAGGGACCGATGACCTCAGCAAAAATGGCTCTGAGCACTATGGGACTTAACATCTTAGGTCATCAGTCCCCTAGAACTTAGAACTACTTAAACCTAACTAACCTAAGGACATCACACACATCCACGCCCGAGGCAGGATTCGAACCAGCGACCGTAGCAGTCCCGCGGTTCCGGACTGAAGCGCCCAGAACCGCACGGCCACCGCGGCCGGCTGACCTCAGCAGTTTGGTCCCATAGTCCTTACCAAAAATTTCCAATTAACGTCTAAAGACCCGCCATATGAGAGCGGTACACTAGTACACTTGTTCCTCAAAGCCACGTGAACATGAGAATCGTTAAAATTTACCACTGAATTTGTCCATTTCGGGACCTGTTTATTGATCACTACTATACACGAGTGTAGCTACCGCTTTTTTTGGCTCTTTGGCTTCATTATAAACTTAAAAATCTTAGTAAAATCTTTAAGCGATGACTGAAAAAACAACTCTAGCTTGTGCTCAATGCGGAACGAAGTAAATATATCTATTTTAATGCAGATAAAAAGTAGCTTCCATGACACCTGTATATATAAATTTAATAGTACCTCTTTACGTAGGAGTAATTGTTGGAACAACCGAAGTAAGATCACGTCTCCGTTTGATTGCACAGTTATGAAGGAAATCAATGGTCATTCTTGGCAATAGTAACATAACTGAGGACGAAGTTTCTGGCTACGACAATAATTAAACCTTATTGGTTTTCTTGGCGTCTCCAGACTGGGTAAAATCTCAAGTTTTCGACAATAACCACCATCCTCCTTCAGTTATGTTACCCTATTTGACGAAAGAAAAACAGAGAATGTTTTATACGAAAACATGTCTACATGAAATATCACTTCAGCTTCTTCGCTTAAAAAAGTGAATTAGATTTCTATGTTTAGTCTTTTCGTAATTAGAATGGCATTTGGCCGACAGCCAAAAGACCAGAGAGGCTTTGTGCGTTGCGAACATGGACCGCCATGGAGCTGTTTGAATTGCTGACTACTATTCCAATCAATTCTCTTAAAGTCAATATCCTTTCAGGTCTAGAATTGATTTCAAAATTGTGCAAATTTCCGGTACTGCTTTAAACGTGCAGAAGTATAAAACTGTGCACATCCTAAAACACAAAAAAGTGATATCCTACGACTATAATATCAGCGAGTGACAATCGTAATCAGTCAACTGATACAAATACCTGACCATAACAATTTGTAGGGATATGAAATAGATTTACCTGTATGTACATTAGTTGATAGACTTTGGTTCATTGCTGGGATAATGGAAAATGCAGTGAGTCTACAAAAGGGATGGTTTAGAAAACACTCTTGGGACACTTCCAGAAGATAGCTCAAGTTTGTGAGACCGATAACGAACAGGACTAACGGGGGATTTTGAACGTGTATGAAAAAAAGTGGGCACGATTGGTCACGGGTTTGAAACTTCCTGGTGGATTAAAATTGTTTGCCGAACCGGCAGTCGAACCTGGGACCTTTACCTTTCATGGGTAAGTGCTCACCTAAGAAACCGAAGCACGATTCAACGAGACGGACCGTCACAGATTTTCCCTCGCCAGTAACTCATAATTCTACCTTGAGATCTTCAAATGAGTGCTCATACGTAGCTTGTAGGGCTAGCACTCACGGAAGGAAGGATATTGAGCTGGTGAGCATGCGAAAAGCAAAGGTCCCAGCTTCGAGAACCTGTCCAGCACACAGTTTTAATTTGCCAGCAAGATTCAAGTCAGCGCAAACTTCGCTGCAGAGTGAAACTTCATTCTTAAATACCACACGTTCGTTTAACCCACGGGAGAACGTCACCAAGAGGCCCAGGAATCTGAACTGGCAGCGTTTATCGCGAAACGGTACTGACAAAGTTTCAGGAAACAGTGTTAAGTGAGAAGTCCATGAATATTCTACAACTACCTATACAATGAGGCGACAAGTGATGGGACAGCGATATGCACATGTACACAGGGCATTCACAAGGTATAAAAGGGCAGTGCATTGGCGGAGCTGTCATTTGTTCTTCTTTGATTCATGTGAAAAAGCGTCGGACTTGATCTTGGCGAAACGACGGGAATTAACAGACTTCAACGTTGAATAGTAATTGGAGCTAGGCGCATGGGACATACCATTTCCGAAATAGTTAGGGAATTCATTATTGCCAGATCCACAGATCAAGAGTGTGCCGAGAATACCACATTTCTGGCATTACTTCTCACCACGAACAACACAGTGACCGACGGCCTTCATTTAACGACCGAGAGCAGCGGCGTCTGCGTAGAGCGGTCACTACTGACAAGCAACACTGTGTGAAAGAAGCGTAGAAATCAAAGTGGGCCGCACGACGAACGTATCGGTTAGGATATTGCGGCGATATTTGGCGTTAATTGACTGTGGCAGCAGAAGACCGATGCGAGAGCCTTTGCTAACAGCGCGACGTCTCTTTCAGCGTTTCTCCTGGGCTCGTGATCATATCGGTTGGACCCTAAACGGCTAGAAAACCATCACCCGGTCAGAAGAGTTCCGATTTGAGTTTGTAAGAGTTGATGGTAAGGTTCGAGTGTGATGCAGACCTCTCGTAGCCATGTACCCAAGTTGTCAGCGTGGCTGGCCGAGCGGTTCTAGGCGCTTCAGTCTCGAACCGTGCGGCTGCTGCGGTCGCAGGTTCGAATCCTGCCACGGGCATGGATGTGTGTTGTGTCCTTAGGTTAGTTAGGTGTAAGTAGTTCTAAGTTCTAGGGGACTGATGACCTCAGATGTTAAGTCCGATAGTGCTCAGAGCCATTTGAACCATTTTTGTCAGCGAGGCACTGTGGAAGGTGATGGTGGCTTCCCAATGGTGTGGGCTGTGTTTACATAGAATGGACTGGATCCTTTACGCCGCCGGCTACGTGGAGTCTAATTGCAGCTATTGATGGACGTCATGTTTTCAAACAACGATGGAATTTTTATGAATGGCAATACGCAACATCACTGGGCCACAGTTGTTAGCGATGGATGTGAAGAAGTTTTTGGATAATTTTAGTCAATGATTTGCCAGATCGCCCGGTATAAATCCCACGGGACCTGTCTAGTTATCGTGCACTGGCAACGTTCGCTGTCATGGAGAGCTTTAGAGGCAACATGGCTGAGTATTTCTTCTGGAGAGTCCCTGCCACGTCGAGCCCCGGGCAAAAGCAGGTGAGACATGATATTGGGCGGTATCCGATGAGTTTTGTCAGCCCACTGTATATAGTGAATACTAATTACAACAGCGCCAGAGAGGCATTCAGGTAACCATTGTCCCCATCTCCATACGCGAATGAAACGGAAAGAGATGCTAATACATGGTACCGTGGGAGGTACCATCTGTTATGCGCTTCATAGTGGTTTGGAGTGTGAAGGTGTAGTGTACAGTGACCTGCTGGAGGGTACCGACGGGTCGGAACAGTAATCTCACGTTCGCTCTCTTTATTCTTAATAAATGTGACCGTGGCATGCGAACTCCGATGCTACGCAGTTGTGCAGTAGAGAAGTAGAGGGATGCGGCGAGGCGCTTGATGAAGGGCGAGCTGCTCGCTGGCTAACAGGTAGGCAGAGCTCCGGCGGCGTATGTCCGCAGCGTGGCGCGCACGCCCGGTCACGCACCCCCTCCCCCTCCCGGTCCCCCGGCACCCCGCTCCCCCCCCAGCCAACCACTCGGCGCCGGGCGGCGCGCGCTGCCTGGGTCCGGGCCAGTCCTCAGAGAGCCGCCCGCCACCTCAGCGCGCCGCGCGTCATGCCACAACACCGCCGCACCCGCAGCAGCGGCCGCCTCTGAAGCGCATACCGACAGCAGGTACCGACCACTGTGCTCTACCAGCCACCGGCCGAACTGACAGACGTCTGAAGGCTCACCCCTGACCGCCGCAACAAACTCGACTCAGCTCTCTGCACGGTGAGGGCGCCGCACTCTTCTGTAGATGCTCGTTTTTATCGTAGAAGTCAGCTCAGAATGCGTATTGTAGTTCGATATGGAAGCATGTATATCGCCGGCAGTGCACGGCATGCCATTACGCAAGTAGCAAGATAAGTAGCTTTGCATCACTGAACACCCTTTCCCTAGAAAACGAAAGTTTATTTTCAGTCAGTAGAGAAATCAAAAACATTTCCAGAGTGTTTCCGACTACTTTAGAGAACATAAAGAAGCCAAGTAGTTTTATCAAACGGTAGAATCTATGTGCATTCATAAAGTGCTTGCAAATCACATCTCTGCTGCCCTTTTTGAGAGTGAAAACGCTACTGCCACGATGTATCTTTTCCATCTCCGAGTACCCGTTCCGGACGTTTGCCGAAATAATTTCGGTATCTTGTGAAGAAGAGTGAACACCCGAAATTATATTGCTCCTTTTCTAATCTAATGAGACCGGTAGACCGGGAATATATGCTTTGAGTAATCCTCCGCAGATTTCACTGTTAGCCACGATTGGTCACGAATTCTTCCAGATTATATGAAGCGCCCAAAACGCTCTGTCTGATATTTTAAGTCGTTGAGGATCCTAATACTGGTCCACTCCTTTTACAAGATGTACACACATCGACAGAAGAAAAAAAAAATGATGTTGCAACTTAGTACCTAGAGCTTCTACAAATTCTTCGAGGAACATGGAAATAATCGATTAAGTTTCTAAATGTGTTATGTATTACACGATAAGAACTAAAACTGTGCTGCTCATGATAATTTTGCTCTGCCTTTTCGGAAGAACAGCGTTCGAAACATTTCTTATGGACGATGTGCTCCTTAGTAACACAGAGATAATAACCGACAATATCCGCAAGCATCTCTCTATTATTCTCTTTTTTGCAACCGCACTCTATGACAAAAAACGTTGATATCTTCGACGGTTAGACGGCTGTCCTCAAATATATGTTAAAACTGCAAATTAACCTTACCAAAAATAGCTGCGTGTATAATGTAATAGTTCTGAATTTCATAACGTCGTACTAGTGTTGTGCGATACATGTACAAAATGCTCCAAAAAGTAGGCGGTTAAGTAAAAACAGAAGTCTAGGACCTTATTTTGAAACATTAAAACAGTCTCAAGCTGTGCAAAAATAAAGGAAAAATGATTGTAAACAAGTTTTCTTTAGTGTAGTGTCACATTACGAGTGCATTTATTTATTTTTTGCAGTATTTTTCGACCACATTCTGATTAAATCAGAATAATTGTAGCCGTATTATATCGCGAAATATATATCAAAGCGAAATCGCTGGCAGTATCATGATTTATTAGAACTATCGCGGTGTGTCTTGTAGTAACGTATCTGGAAACAAACGGAAAAACTCATCTGTGTGTAAAATGTCCCTCAGGCACTGTGAATTTGGAAACACAATGCTCTCTTAGCTCACTGCCTGTTCGCCTTCATACTCCTCCGTTTATGTCGCAGTGGCAGAGGCCCCTGTTCTGTATTGTTTCTTTTTACTCTGTAGGAATTTTATTTTTACTTTGAATTTATGCTTGATAGTGTAATTATTGTTAAATCTTTTAAGTTGAACGATTCACTGATTATGGACGGCCTTACAAATTACTCACACTTTCATTAAAAAAAATTAGCATGGCGCTTCGATTTCCGGAAACAGCTTGGCACATACTGTGGCCATGCTAGTTCAGAACAACGTCGTAAGTACCTTAACTAAACGGCTTACTTGCTGCATCAGTATAACTAATGCAACGCCTCACTGTTATCTCTTCTCTCTCTCTCTCTCTCTCTCTCTCTCTCTCTCTCACACACACACACACACACACACACACACACAAGATGTTACAGCTTCATACCTTGGACACACAGAATGTGAAAACAATATAAAATATACAATTAAACTGGTACAGATATCTCTCTTCTTTCCTGTGGATATAGAACTTCTAATCGGATAATTAATTAACATTTGAACCCGAGTCAACACCAACGACGCTGAAATAATATTTTTTCAGTCACATTGCAATACAAATTTCCAGGGCTGACTGAAAAATCGCCATCAATCATCTTCAGGTGCAGTTAGTGGGAGAACGAACGCGAAAATAAGAATAAAGAGACGAAGCGAAGCTAGATTTCAATGTACCGTTGAGGTCATTAGAGATGCAACAATCTGCCGGACAAGGCAATAATGGGAACCGACTCGATATTAACCTTTCAATAAAACTGTGAACCATTCTCCTGTAGTAATTTACGGAAACCAGCCTGTCTGTCAAATACTGCGCAATACCGCGATAAAAGCGGCAGTAGATGGTGGCATAGGTTAAAGTGGCTAGCCACTTGCGGTGACGCCTACTACATTCGTGCCTCCTCACGCCTCTCATTGTTCAGCACTGGAAGTACTTTGGGACTTGGACAATGTACGAACTTCGACCTACGTCTTCCCTCAAACTTTGTGGTAACTAGTTCTGGAGGTATTGCGTGCACTCGCTAGCTTTCTGCATTACAAATTTTTCCACTCTGTCATCTCACCTGAATTCTTTTTTTAAACACGTGTTTCCGTCTCTCTTCTGCCTTTCTTTTATACACAGCCAAAGGCACGCAACCAATTCGTTCAAAATGCCTAAATCGTATCTGAATCGGAAATGTTGCCGGGTGTGCGAATTAACGCACCAGAACAGTCACACAGTAAAGTAAAATGGAACGAGCGTCGCCTAATGCACGGCGATATGGCTATTTACAAAACTGCTTCGCACACTACACGAAACAAATATAAATGTTTATAAAATACCGATAATAAATTTTCTATTATGGTTTGTAACGAGAAGATAATATTAATCTTCCGTATGTCACATGCCTTACGAAAAATGGGCAGATAATTACATTCGTAATAACTTTCCCAGTTCAGACGGCTCCTAAAAAAGGCAAAATACACCCCAAATAGACTATGTTCTGCGAGTCAAGAAAATTAAAAATCAAATATGACGCCTCATGATTCGTTATTTGCGTGGATTTTTCGGTAAAGGGAATTCTAGAGCTGCAGTTGAACAGGTAAAAGAGAAAAAACAGAGCAACGTACCATGAAACCGAAATAAGAGTATAAAGAAGCAGGAATGTCATATTTTTCAGTCGAATACTTTCGTTTAGAAACATCGCTCTGAGTTTGAACATCTCCTATACTTTTAGTTCGGAATACTTCACATGATATTCAGTATCCTCACTTTTGGGAATTTAGCGCATGCGTGTTTCGAATACAACAGACAGTGGACGTTGAATGTGAGACAAAAAAAACGAGGAGGTATTAAAAGTTGTGGAAGCTGTGTATGGCGATACTTCTCTGCATGCGAGAGAAGGATCAGAACTAAAATACGTACTTTTCTGGGACTAATGTGACACATGCACATACTCTTCCATTTCGCTCACTCATCGGCTATTGCTATTATCGTTTTTTTTTTTTGCATTACTACGATGATGCAAAAGAAAATCAATTAAAAAGAGAGGTTCAGTCTTAATTGTGAGGTTAAAGGAAGTAAATAATGCGCAGTACATGTTATTTCCAGATGAAGAGATTTCGTGAATTCGTCTCTCTGTTCCTAAATTAATGATGCTGCAAAGGTGATAATATTTTGTAATAAGTACGTTGTAAATATATAATACATGCCCATTCAAGTATCTCTCATTCTGGCTAAACAACTGTTTATTAAACAGTTATAATGAAACAGAATCTAAAAGTGAAGGAAATGCCGGTTGCCCTCAAGTTGCCACTACAAATTGCATTCACTAATCTGAAAGAACGCGAGGCAGGGAAGCTGGGATTGAGAAACCGCTAAATCGCAGTAGTAGGCTAGTCATCCACGAGAGTCTGGTTAATAGCTGCTTCGGAAATACTGAACACGCTTTCAGATTCGACGTTAGGGATGGAGTAGAGATGAAGTGTAAATTAACATTACATGGAATTGCGGAGTAAATGAAATAAGAAATTCCGTTGAAGCAGTTCATGCAGGGATTGAAAATTACGGGACTGTTGCGAGTACAATATTGGTAACTTCAGAACTGACCACACATGTTTCAAAGAAAATATTTAAACGTCTGTATCTGTATATTTTTGCTGATAACGTTGTTTCTCTTAGTCAGAAAAAAATGTTTACCAGTCAGTCTTACTGCACAAATTATGACGAGGATAACTGTTCCCATTTTGAAGTTGTTCATACTTATATTCGACTGGCGATGTGTCTCTTCCAAGTTAGGCATTGCATTTCCTGCTTTGCTTCGCCTACGTTTTTGCCTGTTTCCTTTTTTCAGAATTGATCGTCGAAGGGGCTGGATGTTGCGGAAACAGAAGTGAGGTTTCTGCCACATATATTACTGAGATCGTAAAGAAATCCCTCCCGTGGAAGAACACACCGATATGATAGTAAGACTCTATGGAAAGAAAAGGTCATTAAGATCAAGTTGTGTTGCAATTTGTTGTTTGTACTTGCAGTCTTACTGTATGGTAACAAGGTACCCCCGTGTCGTACATGAATTTTGACGATACGATCAGAAACGTTAGTACGTAACGGCAAACCCTATGCGCACCCATTGCTGAATTCTCAGTAAACATAACATAAACAAGTGTCACATCTTACAATAACCACAGCTGGCAGCGCCTTTGTGGCCCTGAGAACGCGAGTGGCCTCATTTCCACTCATGCCTTGCCAGGCTGCATTCCAACGAGTTTTAACTGGCGCGAGGTACAAGTCTCTCGCAGACAGAAGATGACTTCACTCTTCGTGTTTAGATAATAGCATTGTAATGCAATTAGCTACTCGATAGCATCTCTCACAACCCCGCACTTTTTAACGAAGTCACCAGTGTGCACTAGTTTCCTACGGTAGAAATGGAACACTTCTTATTTCACCGGAATCCAAAAATATAGCTAAAGAATAAAAGCGCATTTGAACTTATACTAATTCACCGTTATAATTAGCTGGCCGATGCACTCATATGTAATGCAGATTTTAATAGAAATATTTTATGCATCGTATTTGATTTATATAGTGTATTTGATAAAAAAAAAGGTGAAGCAGCTAGAAACATGGTTGATTGTCAATGTAACTTCGTACACGTCGGCTGGTCCCGGCGGAGGTTCGAGGCCTCCCTCGGGCATGGGTGTGTGTGTGTGTTTGTCCTTAGGATAATTTAGGTTAAGTAGTGTGTAAGCTTAGGGACTGATAACCTTAGCAGTTAAGTCCCATAAGATTTCACACACATTTGAACATTTTTTCGTACACGTACGCAGCTTCGATGCGTATGGGGATGAATACACGTGCAATTCTCTGTGACAGGTAGAACAGCCAGAGTGCATTAGTATCGTTCGTGTTTTGTGTTTTTAGCAGGGCTGGCAAAAAGTATAGTGTGTTCGAAATTTCCGTTACAAACTCATAGGAGCTGTAGAGAGGAATGAGTGCATAGTATTTTGGACAGAAATCCATGTTCGTTCTACGACACTTTCAATTTACTTGTGTAACGCGTCCACGTTGCGGAGAAATAAAAACAAAATCTCAGAGCTGGTTCAAATGGCTCTGAGCACTATGCGACTTAACTTCTGAGGTCATCAGTCGCCTAGAACTTAGAACTAATTAAACCTAACTAAGTACATCACACACATCCATGCCCGAGGCAGGATTCGAACCTGCGACCGTAGCGGTCGCTCGGTTCCAGACTGTAGCGCCTAGAACCGCATGGCCACTCCGGCCGGCAATCTCAGAGTTGCTTGTCCTGGTATGTTAAGGTAGACAGAATAACGTGTGCTAAGTTAGTCGGTCACGTGATGTCACTTAACGTCTGCCTGCATCAGAACTATTCTGTAGTGGGTAAAGTATGTTGGATTCCTTTTTGTTCTGAAATAATGTAAACACGTAATGTTTAAGTGTTAATGCAAGCAGTTGTGCATAAGTGATAAATGGATGTTTCGTTGTGTTTCCTTTCGAATTGTTACCTAATAATTGTAATGTGTCACGCCTAATTCAGTTCCTCAAGCAGATGTGAATGAGTTAAACTCCTGAACTGAAATCGTCGTAGAACGGTAACAGTACATTTCAGGACATTGATTCTTGTTCAAAATATTATCTACCGACTCCACTCTACAAGCCCCAGATTTTTGTAACGGGAATTTCCGAACACAGTGTATAAGAGGCGTAAACAGCGTCAGATGCTGAGTGATCGCTGTGATGGACACGGAGATGCCGCCTACTGGTGTGAGTCACCGTTACTACACGCATTAAAAAAAAAGTTTTGCATCACCTCGGTTCCGAGAGTTCCTGAACCTGTACAGAAAATTGGAATAGAGATAATCATAAACACCATTTCCGCCCTTTTTATTGCTCATATAAACCACACATTGTATCACCATACAGCGAGACCCTCACAGGTGGTGGTCCAGATTGCTGTACACACCGGTACCTCTAATACCCAGTAGCACGTCCTCTTGCATTGATGCCTGTATTCGTCGTGGCATACTACCCACAAGTTCATCAAGGCACTGTTGGTCCAGATTGTCCCACTCTTCAGCTTTGGCCCGGTGTAGATCCCTCAGAGTGGTTGGCGGGTCACGTCGTCCATAAACAGCCCTTTTCAATCTATCCCAGGCATGTTCGATAGGGATCATGTCTGGACAACATGCTGGCCACTCTAGTCGAGCGATGTTGTTATCCTGAAGGAAGTCATTCAGAAGATGTGCACCATGGGGGTGCGAATTGTCGTCCATGAAGACGAATGCCTCGCCAATACGCTGCCGATATGGTTGCACTATCGGTCGGAGGATGGCATTCACGTATCGTACAGCCGTTACGGCGCCTTCCACGATCACTATCGGCGTACGTCGGCCCCACAGAATGCCACCGAAACACAGCAGGGAACCTCCGCCTTAGAAGTGTGTCTAAGGCTTTCAGCCTGACCGGGTTGCCTCCAAACATGTCTCCGACGATTGGCTGGTTGAAGGCATATGCGACACTCATTGATGAAAAGAATGTGCTGCCAATCCTGAGCGGTCCATTCGGCATTTTGTTGGGCCCATCTGTACCGCGTTGCACCGTGTTGTGGTTGCGAAGAATTACCTCGCCATGGACGTCGGGAATGAAGTTACAAATCATGCAGCCTACTGCGCACAGTTCGAGTCGTAACACGACGTCCTGTGGCTGCACGAAAAGCATTATTCAACATGGTGGCATTGCTGTCAGGATTCCTCCGAGCGGCCTGAGTGACGCATGTCATCGACAGTTCCTGTCTCTCTGTATCTCCTCCATGTCCGAAGAACATCGCTTTGGTTGACTCCGAGACGCCTGGACATTTCCATTGTTGAGAGCCTTTCCTGGCACAAAGTATCAATGCGGACGCGATCGAACCGCTGTATTGACCGCCTAGGCATGGCTGAACTACAGACAACACGAGCCGTGTACGTCCTTCCTGGTGGAATGGCTGGAACTAGTCAGCTGTCGGACCCCATCCGTCTAACAAGCGCTGCTCATGCATGGTTATTTATATCTTTGGGCGGGTGTAGTGACATCTCTGAACAGTCAAAGGGGCTGTGACTGTGATACAATATCCACAGTCAACGTCTATCTTCAGGAGTTCTGGGAACCGGGGTGATGCAAAACTCGTTTTGATGTGCGTAGCATCTGACAGAGTTTGGAACGGACCTCATTGTGGGTCTCTTTTCGACCGACTGGTGGAATCTTACAATATCTAGAGTTGTGGGGATTTGGATGTCGCACTGCATGTCGGACTGCATGACAACGTGAGGGCAGGCATACTCGTCGTCAAGTTCCCAATCGACCACGTCTGACGGCTCCAAGCGAGGACTGCCGCGTTGTACAACAAGCACCTCGTAATCCCTCCGCATATAGGCCTGCCATCCGAGAAGAAGTGACTCCCGGCAACATTTTGTGCCGGAGACTAGCAGCAGCCAGACCAGGGAATTGGCGTCCCATGCGTAGACCGCCGGTAACAACAACGCAAACAGCTGCGTTGGGAGTCGTGTCGTGAGCGTGAAACATGTACGTCAGGCGAATGGCGTCGCATTGTGTTTAGCGATGAATCGCGGTTCAGCACTACCCGGAATGACCATCGTTCTGTCGTATCAGACGACATGGTGAGGGGTCCCATTTTTCCAGTGTTTCGGAAAGGCACAGCAGGGGTACTCCTAGCGTCGTGGTGTGGGTAGCCATCGGCTGTTACTTCAGGTCATGGTTGCTAGTGGCTGAGGAACTCTGACGTCACGATAGTATGTTTACCGTTCATGCAGCGGTATCGTTGTGCCAGTTTTCAAGAGGACAATCATCGTCCCCTGTGACACGGGTCCCTATGAACCGTGTACATGATGATGATGTGCTCCCGTGGCCAGCGATATCCTCAGACCTGTCCCCGACAGAACATCTCGGACGTCAGCTCCGTCCCAGTGCCGGCATCCAGGATATCAAGAGTTCGTTTCAACAATAGGGGGTCAGCTGGCCTCAGGAAATGGTACAGTGGCTTTGTGACACACTTCTCAACCGAATCAGGGAATTTATCCGGACCAGAGCGTGCGCAGTGTTACAACGACGACTGTACTCATACTGACAAGCTTTTCATAAATTTGACTCGATTTTGTAACCATTGCGGTAACATCAAACAGACTGCCACTTCAAACCGTGAAGTTTCATTTCGTTTGCTCCCCCCCGTCTGTGTGTTTCACGTTTTTTGTCAGACACTGTAATAAGCCACATGAAATGTTTAGATACTAATATGCGCAGTGAGCTGCAGTCTGTAGTATGCAGAGAAAACCTAGTGCTTAATTTTTCGTGTCTGCTCTTCATACTCGTATAAATTTTTTTGAAAGACATCATCGATGTGTGTACGAGTGTTCATACTGTTAACCTGTGAAGTCCTCTATTGCTTATCCGGTCGGTTAGTCGATTTCAAACGGAATGCTGCGAAAATTTTGTGCTTCACCTCATGTTAAAATTTTAAAGAATATTTGACACATTTACATGTGATTCAAAACTCATGTCCTACAGGAGAAATAGAGTGATCCAGAACTATACCTACAAACTTTCAAAGGTGGTAGTGGACCAAAACAAGAAAATAAGTGTAGTATACTTGGGCTGTAAAGCGCATACATATGTGTTTCACAGTCGTGAAGATGAACAAGTGCTCGTAGCTCGTAGGTATGCGTTTAGGAGCCCGTGTTTAGTGGACTTGTTTTTCTTGCTTTCGTCCGTACTACTACCTCTCAATATATTGAAAGCAAATCGCTTGCAGTAGAAGAGATTTATTTCACAGTGTCTAAGTTAATAACGTGCTCTTAGCTCTTGAGGTATACATTTAAAGTTCATATCTTTTTTTCCTCGCTTTTCATCATGCTAACACCTGCGGAAGTTCGTCGATGAATTTCTGGTGCACACTCTTTTTCCAATAAGACATAATTTTTGCATCACCCTTTATATGTCATCACTTCTATAGGCCGAGTGACTGGTGTTTTGCCCGCATCTCGTGGTCGTGCGGTAGCGTTCTCGCTTCCCACGCCCGGGTTCCCGGGTTCGATTCCCGGCGGGGCCAGGGATTTTCTCTGCCTCGTGATGGCTGGGTGTTGTGTGATGTCCTTAGGTTAGTTAGGTTTAAGTAGTTGTAAGTTCTAGGGGACTGATGACCATAGATGTTAAGTCCCATAGTGCTCAGAGCCATTTGAACCATTTTGACTGGTGTTTGAGTGACACTTAACTTCTGCATAAATAACGTTCAACCTCTACACATGTTCACTGTCTGACAGCAGCCTCGATTTCAACAGTCAAAGGCGACAATGACGTATTAAAAAAAAAGCTAAAAAAACCTGAGTTATGTTACTGAAGTAGCAAATGTTCCTATAATTGTGGAAGAAAAATACCAGTAGGTGTAGGTCAAATTTTTTCGCGTGAGATTACTTCATACGACAAACTAATTAAGTATCTGTGGTCTTATTTCGTGGCCTTGCTTGGCCGACACCTTGAATGACCGGGACAGATGAGACCGCGAAACGGCGAACTAGCAGCCGAGACAATTAACACACAAAAGTGCTTGAGAGGGCCGCAAAGAACTCTGTGTAGAACTTTTATTTTCTGCAATACCGATGCACTTATCTGTTGTCTTAGGAAAGGTTATCACAACTTGCATGTGTGTGT
Source organism: Schistocerca serialis cubense (assembly GCF_023864345.2). Lineage (NCBI taxonomy): Eukaryota > Metazoa > Arthropoda > Insecta > Orthoptera > Acrididae > Schistocerca > Schistocerca serialis. The sequence continues at coordinate 715,929,033 of NC_064638.1, forward strand.
GTGTGGGGGGGGGGGGGGGGAGAGAGAGAGAGAGAGAGAGCCTGTGCGTGCGTAAAACACTATATCAGCATACATAACTGAGCATTTCGATTATTTTATGGTTGTAACTACTATTTTGTTAATGAAGTGCTGGTACACTCAGACTGCATATCGAGTTTTTTTAATAGGAGCACTACTCGACGACGATATTATTTCATTTGGCCTCCCGTGGCCGTTATAGGAAACACACGGTGACGTTACACTAAAAAAATTACAGTGGTGACTAAGGGAAGGGCATCGCACTTGAATCATTTCAAAACAGTTTGCATATACTGTCGAGTGTTTCAACGTGTCCTCGTGAAATATCACGACAAACACTTAACGATAACCCGACCGAAACGCCTTCACTCCTACGTAGAATAGTATTGTGGTCGACTAAACAGAGTGAAGCGGCGCCGTGGAATGGACACTGGCCGCCTATTCGGGAGATTGGTTCGTTGTACCGCGTCTCGCCGCACCGTCACGAATTAGGTGTTCGCGGTTTTCCTGTATCACTTTCGGCGAATACTGCAAAGATTCTTTCAGTAAGACAACAATAATTTCTGTCCCCCAAAGAAGGATCCATTATTGTATGATTATGTGATAGCGGACCAAACACTGGTAGCAGTTACTTCTGTAAAATATCTGGGAGTATGCGTGCGGAACGATTTGAAGTGGAATGATCATATAAAATTAATTGTTGGCAAGGCGGGTGCCAGGTTGAGATTCATTGGGAGAGTCCTTAGAAAATGTAGTCCAACAACAAAGGAGGTGGCTTACAAAACACTCGTTCGACCTATACTTGAGTATTGCTCATCAGTGTGGGATCCGTACCAGGTCGGGTTGATAGAGAAGATCCGAAGAAGAGCGGCGCATTTCGTCACAGGGTTATTTGGTAAGCGTGATAGCGTTACGGAGATGTTTAGCAAACTCAAGTGGCAGACTCTCCAAGAGAGGCGCTTTGCATCGCGGTGTAGCTTGCTGTCCAGGTTTCGAGACGGTGCGTTTCTGGATGAGGTATCGAATATATTGCTTCCCCCAACTTATACCTCCCGAGGAGATCACGAATATAAAATTAGAGAGATTCGAGCGCGCACGGAGGCTTTCCGGCAGTCTTTCTTCCCGCGAACCATGCGCGACTGGAACAGGAAAGGGAGGTAATGACAGTGGCACGTAAAGTGCCCTCCGTCACACACCGTTGGGTGGCTTGCGGAGTATAAATGTAGATGTAAATGTAGATGTAGAATCTCATCGGAACTCCCACCTTTAATCGCGGCGGCACGTTAAACTCCATTTTCCTCCATTTTTGTATGAATTATGACATGAGCGCTGTGAGGCGTTCTGTTCCGCAGCTTGAAAACAAACGAGCCCGAACCACAGAGAGATTGAGACATTCTATTGGCCTTCACACCGCAGCCTGGTAGATGAATTGCACCGGCTGAGCGGATACCAAATTCGTGGCTAATGGGAGGATCCGGCTTCCGTTGAGGAGGAGCGCACTCGAGTCTGGAGGCCGTGGTCCGCCCCCGCCTCCGCCCACGCACCCCCTCCCCACCCCCGGAGGAAGTGGCGAAGCCCACGACCTACAATTCCAGCATCGATCCAATTAACTACGCACCACGGCGGCCGTTCTTGCCGCGACTGCCGCTCGGCGCCTCTCACGTTTTGTCCCCACCTGCTGATTAGCTGACAGCAGATTGCCATCTGTGACTCCTTTCCAGTTGTCATCATCTTTAAGGCTGTTAAGTATAAATATATCCAGATACAGACAAAAAAAGACTTCTGGCAAATAATAAGCTCACTGGACAGAAATATGGTCATCCGACAGCAGACATCGAGCTAATACTGTAAAGCACTACCTCTAACCTTGATAACGGCGTTCTATCGGCGAGTAAGAGAAGCCACAAGTTTGTTCAAGAATGCTAATAACCAGCTGAAGGCAAACATTTATAATTAGCCTCGTAGACCCTCCATATTACAGGGGTACTGTTTCCTACGTTTCACCCGCCGTTCGGATCGAGGCAGCTGAGTGTTCGTCAAATTAGACACGTATCCATAGAATTCTGTAAACATTGCTGTTGTTATCTTGGAAGGCGCAAGTGTCTACAGCTTACTCTATGCGCTCGGTGGCTTGCATCGTTTCAAAAGACACATTGAAAAATTCGGACCACGTTACACGGCTGCTGTCCACTGTGTGTGTTGTTTGGCTTGCTAAAAGGTCAATTGTATCTACCATCGTGAGCAGTAGGCTTTTTTGAGGTACCTGAATGCAGATCGCCATTTCATGCCGTTCCCTTCGCAGTGTTCGCTAGCAAATTGTTTGAGATGTACCTGCATTCACTGACGTTAGCAGCTCCTGTCAGATTTGAAACCAACCGCCACAAGACGTAACGCTCCGCTCGTCTCCTTTCGCTGTCGGTTAAGGTAGTTGTATGATCACTGTTCTTACAACGTGTTGTATGGCTGGGAGTGATACATCATTCCTTGTAAACACGTTGATGCAACAGCACATCAGTGAACTTCATTTACTGTATGCTAGTGGGTAGGTCCAAACTCGACAGCTCATCTCTGGTATTTTTATCACTTCTCGACGTGGGCTTATCTTATTCCGTTGTTTCCACACAACCGATTGTAACATACACCACGTCTCTGTAATTACTGACGTCATTGTTGTAGGAATGAAAGACCCGCGACGGTTTTAGATTGATGTTGGTTCTTCAGTGCTGCATTCTTCAGCTAGCTGTGCTATTGGTTTGCCATCGAACTGGTAAACCTGAGAGTATTGGCGGGCAACTTTACCCCCAAGGTACACGTATTATGGTAATAAAGTTCCAACCGTGTGCCTAAGTGAAACTAAGTAACACAAAAAAAGATGAGAATGGTCTCTTTAAATCAGAACATTTTGTACTAGCACTGTGTTTATTATACTTCTGAGTTCATAGAAAGCATGCGTACGATATCTGAAGTTCGTGCACAGTACAGTAGCATTCACACTATTCCACAACTCCTCTCGAGTTAGTCTTTGATTTTCTGATTCAGTCCGGTCGCCGTGCTGCCCCATTTCATATCAAACTAACATGAATCGACAACCATTCATGTTCGGCCTGTTTTCCGAACTCCGATGCCTGACTGCGCAGACCGTGGTCGCTTGCGACTCGCTCTGTAGACCCCTCAGGGCAACTGCCTCGACCGGAATCTACAGGTCCCAACACCGCTCCTGTACCCAGATTATGGGGCACCCCAGCAACGCATGTGAGCTTTGGTCCGACCCAGCCCTTTCGTAGAAACATTTTCCGCACGGGATGGACTTGCACACCAGTACGGTAGCTCAGTTTTCACACATTATCCATGCGTCTAAAAGAGTTCTTTCGGACCATCATACAGCGCCAGAGACCACTACAGTGGCTGTCACGAAACTAGGCTGGCGAGCGACATCTCATCTTCTTACAACTTCGCCAGTTAATGATAATTTCAAAAGGCAATAAAAATTGTGAAAAAATTAGACATCTCTGCTTCTAGTCTAGAGTACGATGGAGTACAATCCAAAATTAAATTCTTGCCAGCGTTACGAAAAAGTTACAGAATGTTTTCTAGAAAAATAATTCTTTACTTGAACCTGTGGTAGAAAACAGAAGCACTAACATATTTGAACTAAAAAAAAGGAGTATTCTCGAAGTTTATAAATAGGTGCTTGTGATACATATTTCATCATGAAAACATAAAGGCAATCGAGATAAAAAAATAATGTACTGTAAGAGACGTGAAACTAAAAAGTCGTCGCTGATGAATTTGCATTCTATTCGACCTCGTAGAAACTTCAACGAGTAAGTTGTTAAGGAAAGTTTAGTTTTGGTAACCTCTCGGATCGCCTGTGAACGTAATTTATTTACGAGGTACACAGTATACATTTATGAAGCCGCCAGGATTTTTGTTTCGATGGCAGGAGAACGTTCACTGCCCTCTGAAAAGTTTTTATTTGCAGCTATTGCGATCCTCAAACACTGTTTCCGTCAGCCAGAAACCGAAATATGATATAGAAAAGTAACTTCAGGGCAGAGTTTCGGTTCGAGTGGAGCAAAATATATATTTGTTCGTAAGTTTTTGTGAAACCCAAGTTTTATTTAAGTATAGTGCAAGCGTATTGTACTCAACACGCAATGAGCTCGCTGTAAGCAAAAACTTCGTTCTTGCTGTTGCAATATTTCTGCATACCATTAAAAATTTTCGTCCATCGTTACTCTTTCAAAATCGAAATCCATTTGCGTGGAGAAGATGAAGATGTGAGGTCTCTGAGCCAGAATGAATATTTTTTTCACGGAGACAACCCTGCATTTTTCTAGCTGTCGGTCTCCTCTGTCGTAGTTATCAAGTACAGTTCTGTAAAGTAAATTTTTGGTAAAATTGTCCAATTCCTTAAACTTCCATTTTAGTTTATATCTCTTTCTCGGAGTATCGAAGCACCTGCTCACATCTGGATACTGTGCCGACGTTGGTGCACTGTTTTATACGGCACACAGTCGATTCTGAAAAACCACAGAGTGTTGCTGTCTGTTTATGAATTTGTGCAAAGTATATATTATTCCTGGCCAGATCAGTAAAACAGCTTCAGTACGTTCGATATCGTAATTTTAGGTTGTTTTCGAATGTTCCGTCCCCCTTTACACTCGCCGAACGGTGTGTAGCACTACACGTTGATCCTTGCTTGTGCATTATGGTCGCTACAAAAACAGGTCAGTGTACCTTCTCACGAAAGACTGAAATCACACGCGAACACACGATATCAGACGGGAACACTGAACGTACAGCAGACGCTAATCACCTCCACCGTTACAGTGTGTGTGGGTGGGGGTGGGGCCAAGAGAGCTGTGAAGCTGAACGTCACGCAGCGGGTGTGATCTTGAGCTTCGTATTTTGGTGACGACCATTATACGTTAGAATGCCTTGTGTGCATTCAACTCAGGTTTGTAATCTCATTTTTGGTATAGTGAACTGTCATTGACCGAGACAATGAATCAGTTGTATATGTACACTTGATTCCGATTATAAATTAACAATAAGAACCAAGTTCATTAAACACATTTATGCTTCAAGAGGTGCCGTTGTACGTAGTTAAAGCTTTAAGAAAAGAGGCTGGTTAATGTTTAATTTCTATTTATAGAAAGGAATTAGAGACGAAATACGAGCTCAGTTGTGGGAGAATGGGAAGTTAAATCGATCGTGGCGATATTTGGAGAAACTACGCCATTGTTCGTCTTACGTGATTTAGGATAACTAAAATACTACGCAACCAAGAGGTGACCGAAGGAGATTTGAACCGCAATCCCCCGAATTCGAGTCCTGTGCCTTTAACAATGCTTTGTGCTATGGCAGTTTGTTTAATTCTACAGAAAAAGCAAATGAAGCCTGCCCGGTGGGTCGTTGCGTTCTTCAGTCCGAAGACTGATCTGACGCAGTTCTCTATGCTATCCTAACCTGCGTAAGAACCTGCATTACCGCGGAACCACCACAACCTACATGCACCTCAACCGCTTACTGTAGTCACACTTGGAGCTCCCGCCGCACTTGCCTCCATTATCACAGTAATCGTTCCTTGAACCTGCATCACAGTGCGTGCTGCCAACGTGTCGCGCCTGTCAGTCAAGTTCTGCCGTGAAGATCTTTTGTCCCCGACTCGATTCAGTACCTCTGTTAAAATTACATACCTCTATTAAAATTATAAATTTAGCGGATTCGACTAAAACTTCGGATATAAAGCATTTTAAGCTATCTTATAACAAATTAGAAGTCGAAATGTCCGTAGCCTATTCAGATGTTTTATTCGATATTTTACATTTTTCAGTCAAAATCGCAGACACATTCCTCGCCAAGTCATTATTGCTGTCAGAAGGGTTGCTGTCGGGTTACCCGTTGGGAGAAGGTTCGAAAAGCAGATCTTTTACCTCAGGTGATATTTGTTTATCTCCTTCACTAGCCATTTCCTGGAATTTCGAGATGAGTGGTTTCGAAGCTGCCAGAAGGCCATGGGATACGTCATGCGTCGTCTTCTCACAGGAATATCTGCGCGTAAAAGCCTTGGTGACGCAGGATGCCCTTATCCCGGGCTTCCTGGTCATCTTGACACAGTCGACCAATCGGCAACGGAGCAGTTTCGATTGTAGCATATTCGTACATCAAAGCTACGTGGTCAGATGTCGGCATCGGGCTCTATTGAAGTATACCGTGCATTAGTGAACAATAATTATATGCCGCGTGGCAATCGGCACAGTAAAAAAATGACTGTCCACTAACAACACGCAAATATGCGTACGGAATTACATTTGATGCTGTCAGCTATAATATGAAGTGGAAGCACGCGTAGGCGTTCTCGCTTCGCACGCCCGGGTTCCCGGGTTCGATTCCCGGCGGGGTCAGGGATTTTCTCTGCCTCGTGATGACTGGGTGTTGTGTGATGTCCTTAGGTTAGTTAGGTTTAAGTATTTGTAAGTTCTAGGGGACTGATGACCATAGATGTTAAGTCCCACAGTGCTCAGAGCCATTTGAACCACGCGTAGGTAAATTGGTAGCCAGTGATTTCGGATAATATCGGTAATAATTTAGTTTTCAATCGATATACGTTACTACACTGATTAAAAATGTCATAAACGTACCTTCTGGAGTGCTCCCTATCTTATTTTATGCTGACAGCTGGGCAGGACCGGCGTTGTATATTGAGCATGCTACACGAACAATATCTGAAAAATGTGTCGTTGTCCTATTCACTGTTTACCGGCAACTGTCGCGGACTTATTATAACCAATGATTCAAATAGCTCTGATCACTATGGGACTTAATTTCTAAGGTCATCAGCGCCCTAGAACTTAGAACTACTTAAACCTAACTAACCTAAGGACGTCACACACATCCATGCCCAAAGACCGTAGTGGGCGAGCCTTTTCCAGACTGTAGCGCCTAGAACAGCTCGTCCATCCCGGCCGGCTATTATAACGACTTGTGACTAGAATGCTGCCGTAGCATTTGACGAGAATGCACCAGTGATACCTACACAAGATTTCGCGTAATTTAAAGAGGGGCGTGCACATTTTTCTTTTCTATGCTGTCCACGTTTTGAAGCAAGTTGACTGACTTTGCGGCGATAGAAATTCAGAATTGGGATGTGTTGTCTGGCGTTTATCCAATTTATGGCAAGTTTAATCGCATAGAAGAGCAAACAAGGCTGAATACCGGAATATCTACTCAAATTAGTAGTAGAGCTTAATCCGACGCGTGTCTTCGTTTATAGCGCATGTCTTCGTTTATAGTACAAAAGTTTTTGTGACACATAATGACTGCAGTAGCAACGTTGTGTGGTGGTAGCGTGTCTCGTGCCTTCTCAGAGCCCGCCTTGGGCTCGCACGGCACTATTTTCGCGAGTAGCCGTACTTTTCGATGAGCCCGTGCTTCACATTCATTTAGTGCGATCTCAGACGCGAGCGCCGCGTCAAAGGAAATCAAGCCTCGGCGGGCTGCAGCCTTTTGCCTTTCGCCTGCAGTTGGCCGGCCGCGACGCCTCATCGGACTCTGTTCCCTTGCCTTCCTTCCTCCCTCCCTTCCTTCCGTTCCCTGCTTGCTCTTTGAAGTCGCTGCCCCGAGAGGCGCCTTGCGCAAGGCACCGATGCGCAAACAGGCCGCGCTGCTCCTCCGACTCACGCGCGCCCGTATTTCATCCGCGCCGCCGGCTCCCCATTTTGTTTTGCTCACGCCGTGTGACTGCCGCGCCTTAAAGACCTCCACCATCGTACGATTTCTCCCTTTTTTCGTTCACCACTTATTTTACCAGGATAAGCTACGAAAGGCAATCGCATAGAGAGAGAGAGAGAGAGAGAGAGAGAGAGAGAGAGAGAGAGAGAGAGAGTTTTGACATTGTTGATTGGACTACACTATTTGAAATTTTGAAGATACCAGGGATAAAATGCTGGGAGAGAAAGCTTATGTACAGCTTAGACAGAAACCAGAATGCGGTTATAACAGTCGAGGGGCACGAAAAGGGAAGCAGTGGTTGAGAAGGGAGTAAGAGAGGGTTCTAGCACAGTCTAACATTATACACAATAATCAGTTATTCAAAATGACAGTCACAGTCGCATTATTTATTTTGCCTCCAACCGGTTTCAACCCGCGACCGGTTGGACTTGAGCCAGCGACCAAATGGTGTAAATTGCCCTGAAGATGACCCCGTCACGGGTTGAAACCGGTTGGCGGCAAAATAAGTAATGCTATTGTGACTGTCATGTTGAATAATTGATTATAAGTAAATTAATCGCTGTTTACCTCCATACAACTATGTTGTCTAAAAATTTAACATTATACAGTCACGACACTCACTGCTGCGAAAATGGTTCCGTCTGACAGTTGAAACGGCACTAGCGCCCCTAGCGGCGAGAAAGCCAACTGTAAGATTAATAGTTGTGTTTATTTTTCTACTTATCTAATTAACGAAATAGTTTTTACATTTTTGCGTTTCAAGCACTAGTAAATCAACAGACATGAATGATCATGAAATAAACGTAAAATCAGCCGACTCTCAGTGGTTCAATGAAATAAGTTATAACTTATTCACGAAGAAATACTTTCGATTATGCGTATATCTGTTGCTTACTTCGCTGAAAGCAAGAGAATATAACCACAGATTTGACGCATGGGAAGTATGTATCTCTGTCGTTGTCCGTTCTTATCATGATATCCACTTTCCTTTACAAGGAAGAAATTTGTGTGGTGTCTAATGATTCGTGCGAGTCTTCCTACACTTCAGTTTCTAGTGTAAGAATATTTTTGTAAATACAGTTACTTTTGCTTCAGAAGCAAGTGTGTTGAATATTCTTGCCTCTTGTTGCTCAGATCTAGCAATAATTGTGCAATTGGTTTGTTCTGTGTTAGGAAACAATTTAATTGCTTCTGACGTTTTATTATCACGTCTGTGTGGTTTTCCCGCCAGCCAAAGTTGCGATGGCGTTCTTCGTATGTTAAATAATGTAGGAATTGCTTTCCATGCAGGTTTTCTACGGAGCACATCCACTAATTTGTCTGGAAGTGTAGTGACGAAAACCTCAAGTTCTTGAATAAATACAGACGTCTTTTTGAAAAAGGCCAGGTTTATTCACTAGTGTTTTTTTTTCTTAAAAAAAAAACTACATCCTTGAGTAAATATCTGTTGGTTACAAGAGAATCGTAAATAAACTTCCCTGTAATGTACTGTTTCGTATCTCCCAGGGACCTTAGGGAAATAAAGAGGACAAATATGGTGTCATTTTTAGTTAGATTTTTGAGGTGCTACATACACTTCCTATATAAAAGCTACGTTACGAATCAATATAAATGATACTATTCACACCCATCCGGTATCGTACTCAGAAGTGCAGTTTTCCGGCCACGTTCAAGGAGAACACATAAAAGCTTCGACTTTTACTGATGACATCATAGGACTCCGAAGAGTTGTTGAATGGAATGGATAGTGCCTTGAAAAGGCAGAGAAACAGGGCGACAATCAGTTCAAATAAGACGAGAATAGAAGCTTTTGCAACGCGCTACTACAGAAAAACGCTGAAAATTTAATTGGCATATCAAATAACTAATGAAGATGTGCTGAATCAGATTGCGGGTGGGGGGGGGGGATAAATGTGTAGCGCAAAAAGAAGGGCTCAGTTGATGTGTCACATCCTGAGGCAACAAAGAGTAGTCAGTTTGGTAATGGAGGAAAGCATGTGGTGTAAAAAATTTTACAGGGAGACAGAGGCATACATACAGTAACGACGTTCACATGATCTACGTTGCGGCAGTTATTGAGAGATGAGGAGACTAGCAGAGGACACTGTGGCGTGGAGAGCTGCATCAAATGAGTCTTCCTGCTGAAAACCCTAACTGCAAGACTGTACGATTAATACAGAACCGCAGTGAAGTGATTTGTGTAATTTACTTCTATGAATGAATGTTCTGTAGAGTCCCACGTTCATGTTTGTCCACATATACAGTGCAGTTTAACATGCACAGTACCATCTTAATGGGGGTGTGTTGCAAAAGTTGTTCATTGCGAAGAGTGCTTTATACGAATGTAAAACTCACTAAATTCTAGAAAGTTCTGTGTATTAGTGAAAATGGCATGCGGGAAAAGTCAGGTCCAGTGATCGCTAATGTGCTGCCATTTAGGATCTTCTACAGGACGCTTGTCTTAGGTTGATGGAACTGTCCGAAGATATGACAGCACGTCGTAAATCGTGACGAAGCCATTAACGTTAAGCGTGTAGTTAGTCTTCCTAAGATGAGTCACAATAGCCATTACACAAAGTATTTTTCGAACTGTTCAACACAGCGAAATAATGTTTCCTGTAGCTGATAGAAAACAAAAGGGCCATAGTTTTGCTCTTCGTTTAATAGTTAAAACTTTACTTCTGTCTAACGAGATACAAGAAGGACTAGAACTTAGTTATGCACTATCTTACACAGTCTTCTGCAGACGTGTAGTGATACGACGCGCGATTTTTCCTTTCACCTTGTTATCTTACGTGTTTGCCGCTACACCCAGCACCCTTGACTGGAATGTTTAGTATATTATCTTCCTCGTTGTGTGTAAACGTTTTACAAAAATGATAACAAGTGTCATATACATGTGTCTTTCCCATTAGAATGCCCCTCTGTTCTTCATTTTACCCGTTTTACCCGTATATGCTGTAGTATGGAGTTAAATAAGAAAAGAAAGCGAGTTGTCGTGTAATGCTACGCTGTCATCTGACTGTATTATGTGATACACATGGCCTGTTACGAACAAAATTTGGAAATTTGTGGTAAGGTCTTATGGGACCAAACTGCTGAGGCCATCGGTCCCTAAGCTTACACACTACTTCGTCTAACTTTAACTTATACTAAGGACGACACACACACACACACACACACACACACACACACACACACACACACCCATGCCCAAGGGAGGACTCGAACGTCCGACGGGAGAGCCGCGCGGGCCGTGACAAGACGCCTCAGACGCATGTTACGAACAACCTGGGGCGTAGGTACATGTCCAGAAAGTCTGTTCTGTATACGCATAAACGACGGGTGGGCAACCGGCGGCGGCCCGAGGGCTGAATCCGGCCCGCGATTGGTTTGAACCCGGCCCGCGGAAGAAATTCGTGGGAGTTAGCGGGGAGGGGACGCTCACGTTGTATATATTTGGTGTTGCAGCAACAACCCTTCTCTATACTATGTTTCATCGTTAGTCTTTTCCGACAAATATTTAAAAAACGCTTGCTAGTAGTGCTTGTAGATATTAACACAGTCAGTTTCAGGGAGTCGAACGAGCTACTCTTAATTGCTTGTCGACTAAAATTGCCATACTGATTGCCAATTTTTTTTTTCCTATCCTTTCTCATATCGACATTAATAGATATTTCTTCTCCGTTGTCGACGTATTAGAACTCTTCAGTTTTGAAATCGAAGGTAAATTTATACTGAATTAGCTGCAACCAGTTACTCGTATAGGACTTTACTTTTCGATGATGCCATTGCAAGATGCCTGAGGTCCCATGTCCAGGTTTTCAGATTTATTTACGTATCTTGAGTATTGTTTCTTTACTAACGGCGTTACAGAATTTTGCAACGGAAGTTTCTAAGAGAGCTATTGTAAAACGTTTGTAAGTAAAGAAACAACGTTCACGACGCGAAAATAAGTGCAAAGCGTTTGAAGATGGGGTGAAAATAAAAGCGTATTTTGAGGCATAGTTTGTTGGCGTGACGTGTCGGGAAAGCTACGCCATTCATATTGGTGCGTTACCCCACGAACATTAACGTCACGGACGCTATAGTTTTGATTTTATGCGTTAGGAGCGCTGTTGTCGCGTCACGTGACGAGGCAGCCCGCGAGATTAAATAGGTATGTGAATCAGGCCCATGGGCCAACAAAGGTTGACCATTCCTGTTTTTCAGGAGCTTTCACTTGGTTCTAAAGCAAACGCTCGACTGGATATCGGCTTCCAAATATTCCGAGTTGGTATTCCATCTGCCCCAGTAAAAGCTCGCCTTGTATTTGGCTGAAAAGCCCGTGGGTCTTCGAAGTGTCATTACTCAAAAAGCCCACTTTACGTTTAGGGGTTTTAAGTATTAAAATTGTACGCATAACGTTGTGGTTTGAACTAGCCACAATAATGCAGTCCAGTAGAGTGGAGTAAAGCAGAGATGAGGCGAGAGTGAAAGCGCAGATGTAGCGCGTCTGCCCCTGTGTCCTCTCCTGCCGCCACCCCCGCCACGCAGTTGCTGCTGCTGGTAGTGGTGGTGGTGGTGGTGGTGGTGGTGGAGCTCCCAGGGGGCACAGTAATAATACGCCGGCCAGAACGCAATTATTGGCCGCAATCTAGCGGCGACCCGGGGCGGCACACCCAGGCCGGACCCGGACCCTCGCCGGCAGCTGTGCTGGGCGGCTAAGCAAGCCGCCCACGCGCAGTACCTCACGCTACTGTCGGCCTCACTGCCCACCCTCACCCAACATGTGTTACTACCCGCCGCGTCCACGCCGCTCATCACAACCCTGCATTTTCGTCCAACGTCCGATTAGACTCTCTTTGTTCAACTGGTTCCTTATAATTAGGTTGGTCTATTCTTGATTTTTGTGACATAGTGGTGGAGTCATCTCTTGAAGTAGACCTGACGTCCGGCGTACTACAAGGAAATGTGCTAGGACCGCTGATGTTCTCAGATTTTAAATGGTGCATCAGAAACAAATATAGGTAACGCTCTTTTCCGGAACGTCATTTCTTTCAAAATTGAGTCTAACAATGTATCGTTAGTATTGTTTCTCATGGCACAGTTTATTTATAGTCTATAATACGACTACATGTCCGCCCCGGTAGCCGAGTGGTCAGCTTGACAGACTGTCAATCCTAAGGGCCCGGGTTCGATTCCCGGCTGGGTCGGAGATTTTCTCCGCTCAGGGACTGGGTGTTGTGTTGTCCTAATCATCATCATTTCATCTCCATCGACGCGCAGGTCGCCGAAGTGGCGTCAAATCGAAAGACCTGCACCAGGCGAACGGTCTACCCGACGGGAGGCCCTAGCCACACGACATTTCCATTTTTTATACGACTACATAATGTACATCTCTCTGTGGATCCAATCTACACTGTACAGCACGGGAAACTTCGTTATTTGAAACCCGCGCCACACAGCAGCCGGTAGCCTTTGTTGGTTGGGGCAGAGCGCACCTAAAGATTTTTTTTTTTTTTTTCAAGAGATTGGTTTAGTAAAGATCACGCAGCGGAAAAGAGAGGAACGCGCGTGCGCCGTGGCGACTTAGTTTTCCTGTAGCTGTTCGGTCGCCACAGCCCAGCGTGCATTCCGGCAGCACTTTAATAACGCGCCTGCGGTTCGTGCTTCTGATCGAAAATCGAATATTATGTCGGTGGGCACATTTATGAATACTGGTAGTGTGCAGGTGGAGAAACCAAGACCCTGAAGAACCACCAAGAACCAAGGAAACGTCGTGAAAGTAAGACTGGCGATTTTGAATTCCCGCAAGCGATCTGCACGCTAACATGCAACTGCTCTTGCAATTCCTGGGCGCACAATGACACGAATTCTTGGTGAAAATTCAAAATTTCATCCATACTAGCTGGCAGTGGTTGCACGCACTTAATCCACGCGATTTTGTTTCTCGAAAAATTCCGCACGAAACCTCCATTGAAAACCTGCCTCATGACGAGGCGCATTTTCGTTTATCTGGATGCGTAAATAAACAAAACATACATTGTTGGAGTGGCACGAACCCTCGCGAACTTCGTGAGCAGCCCCTGCGTATAGAACGTGTGATTGTTTCGTGTGCATTATCTAAAACTGTCACTATCGGCACATGGTTTTTCAAAGAGCACGGTAGGGCAATTACGGTCACTTCTGAAAGTTCTGTCCAGGTGATTGACGAGTTTTTTCTTCCCGAACTTCAAGAAATGGATATGAGGGATGTCTGCTTCCAACAAGACGGCGCCAGGGGTGGCACGGCGCTAACATCAGTGACTCTGCGCGAACACCCGGTCCGTCTCATTTCTGTGAGTGGCGATCTTCAGTGCCCAGCACGCTCGCCAGATTTAGCCTCCTGCTACTTTTTCGTTTGGCGCTGTCTTAAATCCTTGGTGTATACCATTCCGTCATGGCCCCTGTTTGAGCTGCGGGGCAATATTCGTGCTGCTGTTGCCGACATAGAGAGATATATGCTCGACGGAATGGACCGAAACTTCCGATTTCGACTCACCAAATGCACTGAGCGGAACGTAGGCCAGTCTCAAAGTATCATTTTCAGAAACTAATGAAGTAAAGTTTTAAATGTACCTCTATGTATACAAAAGGAAAATAAAATTACTATCTCCAGTACTTTCTGTTTTATGATTTTTTTAAAAAAAGTAAGAAAGTTTCCCCGTCGCATCACAGGTATATTTTCACCATTTTGCCATCAGTAGTCAAATTGTAATTTCTGTGTATAATGTTTGGTGTATAATTTAGGGAGTGTGTTAAAATGTAGACGAAACGTCTAATAGGTTCGATTATTTGAGCTCTATCTAAATGAAGTGGGACAAAAACTTGTGCATACACAAGAAGAGATCCGTCGAGAAGCGCAAAGTACCGTCCAACGCACAAAGCTGTAGCAGGCTTTGCTGTTGTTGCCTCTCAAAGGTAATGATAACGTTATGTTGCAGAGAAATGGATCAACACATAATCATCAAGTTTCGTCAGAAATTAGAAAGAGACCTGCTACAGAGACGCGTGCGAAGTTGGAGTAAGTTTATGGAACAGAAAACATCGCCAGAAGATGTGATAACAAGGCTCTTCTTGCTTTGCTTATGGAAAGAAAAATGGTAAACCTGCGATCAGAAGACCGCTAACAACATCAACCATAGGAAAGATCGAGGAAATGCGGCAGTGCTGCACGAAATCTCCCACTCTCTGAGAGTAGTGTGGAAGATATGTATCAACACAGTTTGGAAAGGCTTAAAAACTTGCTTCTGGCAGCTATGTGCAGAGCTGGATATGCTTTTCCTCTTATGCGTTTCGACTGACGTTCGAAGACATGTTCTGTCAGTGCTTCGGAAACAGTATTTCTTTTAGAGTTTTCACAGTAACGAAATGACCAAATCATCCAGCTCATGAGGTATGCATTTTACAGCTCATGTTCACTAATTTTTGTCTTCATTTGGTCGATACTACCTCCTCCAAAAATATTGAAAGAAAAGAGCTTGTAGTAGAAGACATTTGTTTGAGAGTATCGAACAAGTTCTCATAGCTCTTAAGGTATGTACTTTAGACCCATGTTCAGTGGACATTTTTTTACTTTTTAGTCCAGACTACCTTCTCTCAACATATGGAAAGCAAAGAGCTTGCAGTAAAGTGGTCCACTGTCAGCGGTATCAGAACGATTTTCGACTAAGTATGAAACCTCCCGGCAGATTAAAACTGTGTGCCGGACCGAGACTCAAACTCGGGACCTTTGCCTTTCACGGGCAAGTGTTCTACTGGCAAGCTGAGTGGACGGGTCGTTGAGTCGCGCTTGGGTAGCTCAGTCGGTAGAGCATTTGCCTGTGAAAGGCAAAGGTCCCGAGTTGGAGTCTCGGTCCGGCACACAGTTTTAAACTGCCAGGAAGTTTTCATATCACCGCACACTCCGCTGCAAGGTAAAAATTCCTTCGACTAAGTAATTTCCGTACCAAGGTCCCTTACCTCAAATTGATATATATACCCCTTTCCGTCTTGCCATAAAGTTCATAACATCATCACGGAATCACCCTTTATACAGTAGTCGGCAGCGATCGGTAAAACATCTGAAAACAGAGTTCAGAGTTGGTGGAGGCAAACGTTTTTTAGGACCACACTGTCAGCACACATTGTTGAACATGGAGCTCTGCAGCAAACCATAAACATCTTGAGTTACGATTGCAGTGGACACCAGATCATAGAGATTGGACCGTAGAGCAATGGAAACGGTTCGCCTGCTCGGATAAATCACGTTTCTTGCTGCACATGGTCGATGGTCGCAAGCCGTCGTCTGGGTAAACATCTACTCGAAACTTTGAACGCTCCACAGACGCAGGACGCTGGGGACAGTATTATGCTGTGGGAGACTTTCACCTGGGCTTTTATGGAACCAGTGGTAATAACCGAAGGCACCATGATAGACTGCGCGTGTCACAAGGGTAGAATGGCGCTACATTGGTTTTAGGAGTGTGATAGTGAAATCACGACTATTCCGTGGCCACCAAATACGCTTCACCTACACTCTTGGCGCTATCAGGCACAGACTCCACGCCCACAAACCACCGGCCTGCAATTTATGGAAACTGCGTGACCGGTGGGTAGACATCTAGTGGCACATACCTCCGGAAGTCCACCAAGCGCCTGTCGAATCCATGCCACACAGAATCGCCGTTTCATTGCGTTCCAAAGGTGGGTCAGCACCTTATTAAGCAGGTGGTCACCATGTTTTGGCTCATCAGTGTGAGCATTGCCATACTTGACTGGCTAGACGAAGCTGACCCCGCCGGCGTGCCGTGAGCTGCAGCGACTCAGACGTTCGCCCGCTAGTCCGGGCGCCGCGGCTAGGCCAGACCCCATAGAGTGCGGCCGGTTCCGGCCAGACGCGCCTCTAAATTAGCTGGCCGCCGCTGAGTGGTGGTCGCCGTCGCGGCTCGCTTCATTCGCCTCTGCGCGCCCCACGTCGCCCGCCAACTGTCGCATTCCGGCGCTTAATTAAAGGCTACACAATAACCAATTACTGCTGGCTCCACTCACTGTGTTAAAGCCGCGCTCTTAAGAAGACGCAGCGCTTTACACGTGCAGCGCTAACTGTGCAACAGATTTGCAGTACCCTGGGTAACGTAGCAATATCGCATAAACATAAAACTTGTAACTAAAGTCGACACCACTTCCACTTTAGCATCTTTTTTATAGCTTTTAACTCATAATATGCTGTACGCTCTCCGAAAATACAATTTCAGTTCAACTGTATTCACACAATCGCCCGGAGATATTATATGGTACGCGTCGTCAGAGAAAGTAAGATATGTCTGGTAACATCCTTTCAGCGACATTTGAAGAAACTGTATAAATAATTTATTTAAGCAAACAATTCTGCGCAGCAGATATCTCAAACAGTTAAATATTATGCCGCAGAAACTTAGTTTTGATCTCTTATTAAATATCATAGACATAACTGTCAAATATTTCATTTTGTTTCATTATATGTAGGTTAAAAGTAAGGAAATTTGGTGCTTCAAAGTAGTATGTGCACGCCAATTTCATCCGTTCTCCTTGATGAACTTCAGAACCTCGTTTTACTACTGTTTTTTTTTCTTTGTTTTGTTTTGTTTCATCCTTTTTTCTTTGTTTTGTTTTGTTTCATCCATACGGTTTCCTCGAAAAGTCTGGAAACCAAAGAGCTTCTAGTGGAAGAGATCTATTTGACAGTATCGAAGATGAACAAGTGCTCATATGTCTTAAGTTATGCATTTTACAGCTTCTGTTCAATAGTCTATTGTTCTTGCTTTGATCCTTACTACCATCTCTGAAAGTTGTCTACCCTACAGCCGTATCAACAACAGTAACGTTACATGTATTCCACAGTCCACTCACAACTTTCGGCTCGGTCGTTTCCGGACCGGGCTCCCACGTCTCAGATTGATACATTTACCCTTCTCCAGTAAAGTGAGTGAAGCAGTCATCAATCCGAAGACTGGTTTGAACACCACACTGCTCTACTGGAGTTGGTCCTGCTGGAGATGGCACGCCGTTGCCTTCCTCCGATCTTTGAACTGACTTAACCAGCCAGTTACAGGGAGACCTGCAGTTTAACGTGGATTGCGAACCACGGTGCAACTTGGCGTTTTTCATGTCAATAAGCATCGTCAAAGGGGAAGTAAGTGCTAATTGACAGATGAAAAGCCTAGGATTGATTGTCCGCAGCTCGTGGTCTTGCGGTAGCGTTCTCGCTTCCCGCGCCCGGGTTCCCGGGTTCAATTCCCGGCGGGGTCAGGGATTTTCTCTGCCTCGTGATGACTGGGTGTTGTGTGATGTCCTTAGGTTAGTTAGGTTTAAGTAGTTGTAAGTTCTAGGGGACTGATGACCATAGATGTTAAGTCCCATAGTGCTCAGAGCCATTTGAACCATTTTTAGGATTGACCGGGGCCGAATTCGATATCTTCGGAATGGAAGTCTGGCACTTAACACCGAGCCACAGCCATTATCTCTGAAAATTGTAACCTCAGGCTTCTGACCTCCGTGTTCTCTGATGAGGCGTGGTCGTCCAACACCTTACCGCCTACCCGTGGTTTCACCGTCCTTCAACCACTTTCCATAGACGCTCACGACACTAACACGCCAACAACTGAGCTGCTTCACCGTCTCTGATATACTCTTCTCCAGGCACCTGGCCGTCACAGTGTACCCTTTCAGCGGATTTCCCCATATACATCCGTAGCGTCGGAAAAATGGTTTCCCACTCGATTCTGCTCCGCTTATGTACTTTCCTTACCACGTCACGGGCCCGCAACGCCAGCAGGCGGCATTTCGTCTCGTGGTCGGTAGTGATCACAGGGCTTTGGCTCATCACTGTAATTGGTTCATTAGTCGTCTGAATTGTAAGTGGAATGTAGACATAATTCTTGTGCTTACCTACTGTTGCGGCTATGTTTTCGGTGGGCACGCATGAAACTTCAGCTGCTTTATGTTAGACGTGCGTATCTGATGCGCACAAGAGCTTGCGTATTTAATGCTTACAGCAGCACTACCTGTCTAACCGAAACAATGTAGCTCTTCCAAAAAGTTTATTGTGTATTGCACAATTAGCAATGACTGTGATACAAAGTTTTTAAGATAGTGAGTTAACTATTTTCGATAACAGCAGGAGTCAATTATAATATCTTTATACAAAATGCTAATCAATCTCGGCTTCCTCCTAAATAAAAGCTGCTGGCTGTAAAAGGTGTCTCGTGTCAAAGCTTAAAACATTTATATTATCAGGACGGTGAATCTTGTTTCATTGCAACACATAGTTTACAAGTTCAGCGAAACAAGCTGTACTAGTATACAAATTATTGCCGCGCTGCTTGCTACTGTGAGACAACAGCAGCAAATGAAGAAACTTGGCACTGGCGATTCAATGCCGTTTCACGCCGCTCCTCACTTAAACTATAAAAATGATCGCTACGGAGATATTTTCACTCCAGTGATCTTAAAAATGCACGAGGAGGTAATATCGTTAGTGTTGGTACTGCTACAAATATAGTGGAAAAGCTCGTACTCCAAGAAACAGAAAATATGAAATACATACCTTTCTCTTTGTTTTAAGTAATAACAATATAGTCTTCAGAGTAACTTTGCAAGTCAGTGTTTCAATATACGCCCTGAGAACACTGCAGTGTAAATTCAGCTGTTGCTTTGACCGGTTATTTATCTTAACTGTAGTGAAATAACTGAAACTGCATTCACCTAGCGAAATTAGACAAGGCATGTATTTCACCGATGCTTTCGACATTAATGATAAAAATCATCACTTTTTGTTCGAGATTCATTTCCAAATCTTAACCAAACTTCTAAGATTCGAGAACAGAAACTAATGTCATGAACAAGGAATGGAAAGGACCTGCCGGCCGTGGTGGCCGCGCGGTTCTAGGCGCTTCAGTCCGGAACTGCGCGACTGCTAAGGTCTCAGGTTCGAATCCTGCCTCGGGCATGGATGTGTGTGATGTCCTTAGATTAGTTAGGTTTAAGTAGTTCTAAGTTCTAGGGGACTGATGACCACAGCAGTTGACTCCCATAGTGCTCAGAGCCATTTGAACCATTTGAACCATTTTTTTGAAAAGGACTTGCTTACGGCAACAATGTGTATTGGCTGCAGGTTTCGGAAAATAAACTGCACACGACTATTCTCTTGCTCAGAACAAACATTTATGTTCCTGTTAGAGTCAGTGTGTTGGGTCGTCGCTGGATTATGATGTGCCGATTCCACCAAATCTCCATAATGATAAGAAGCTTGCAATAAGACACTGTTAATTGCTCTTAAACTTCAGAGAAGCTGACAGTGTTTTTCCCTCCCGTCGTAAAAGTGAAATTTGAGCAACATAAATATGCAATTTTGTCATATGATGACATGGTTGGAGACCGTGGCTGTTATTTGAAGACAAATGTTGATGGTGTTGGGACACCAACCAGCCTGAAATTTACTTTCAGTTCCTTTATTCAAAGGGTACAGTGCCCTTCGTACACTTTGAATAAAGGAACTGAAAGTAAGTTTGTGGCTGGTTACTGTCCCAACACCATCAACACAAACATATACATAGCACGATCTACAGTACGTTGTGAACTCACATATGGTTATCTTCAGAGCACAGATATAAAACTGTTCATTCCCTATCACCCCTTACAAAGACTTCAGAGCGTACACTGGCGACACCCGCTGGCCAGTTTACCTCTTGCGCTCTGTATGCAGGCAACACCTACCCCGTTTGTAGTATCATCTGATAAAGACTTGCTAAAAAGTGAAAAGTAGCAACCGATTATGATACCATGTATACTGCACGAAACTGAAAAAAAATAATAGTAGTCCTAGTATGCATACAAGCGACTGTCATTTGTTACCTGCAGGAGTTCACTAAATCACTGAGCGTTAGACTCATATGCTAGTTGGCCATCAAAACACAATTTCTTGGGGCACGTTCCTACCAACTCTGTCTCACTTTCTCGCAAACATCGGATTTGGCAGAGAAATTGTCACTTTGTTGAAGAGAGAAAAAGCTTTACATGAGAGAAAAACGATAATTCGTAAAGTTGTCTTAAAGGCCGTACCGTGATAGGACGCATTTGGAACCCCATTTTTCCTGAGTAAAAACTCTTTGTCGTAAACTACCACTCTTAAGGCGACATGGGACACTGGAAGATGTTTTATAGTTTTAATTTCCTGTTAGTATCGCTGTTTTTAGTGTATCGTAGCACATTTCTGTCGTTTCCTGCATCCCCACCCGTCCCCTTACACTCCCCCTCCCTTTACACGATTCAGTGGCTTTGGTCGCCGGTCACTAACTTGTTCTTCCGCGTTCGATTGCTTATGACCAGAATGCATTAGAAAGGTCTTGAACTGGTTCACGTAGCCCCGTGAAGTCGAACGAGAATCAGCTGTAATAAATAAGCATAACGTTGGAACCAGTTCGCCGAAACTGGAAAGGCTTTCGTGAGACAGCGTGCAGCACGATATTTGTTAATTTACCGTTCCCTACCAAGGGCAACTTTCCGCAAGGCTCGCGGTTAACGCTTTTGTCGTCCCCTTTACATCAAGGTGACGGAGAGCCTAAAACTCTTGATTCATTTTGAGGACATGTCTATCAAGAATAGTGGTCTACCCACCATGAAATAGGTATTTCTGAATCATTTTCGGTGAAACCGGAGTAGTTCCTCCGGCAATATGATGGTCAGTTCACCCTATCATCCTTGTTGAGCTGTGTCATTACGTCCTTTCTAAAGAGACCCGTGTCACGTGGATGTGGAAACTGCAGCACAGAGCAGTTAACAGCTGACCGTATCGCTTGAGATAGGAGCTCAGAGTCGCGCTGTTCCGAAGTATTATCGCCGTAAATCCCAGGTGAGCAGTCAGTTATTTGCTGGAGACGAGCCCCCTCTTTTTCGTCAAACACTGGACAATTAAACGAACGCTCGATTTTGCCGACAGTTTCCACTACTCTTCCGGCGGCACTCACAGCTCTGCATCCCAGGTGAGGTGTCGTGCAGAGCGCGCTAGCACGCGCGGTGTGCGATCCCCAGAGAGATACAGACAGGCGCCGTAAATGTCAGGTCAGCCGGGCACGCGAGGCGGCAACACGTCGCTGGCCGCGGCCGCCGCGGCGCCGCTGCTCCGCATTAATTTCAGAACCCGCCTCGGGGGGCGTCTTCATCGCTTGCCAGTCGGCAAATGTGTAACAGAAAATCGACAATATTGCTAAGCTTTTGTTTCCCTTCTCATTCGCTTCGCTCTGCTTCCAGTTAAAAACAAATGCCTCTCCCCCACTTCCACCCACCCACCATCGCGTTAATGCTACAGGTTTTACACACTACCAAAGAAGACACTGCACTAGTCTCTCTCTCTCTCTCTTCCAGCTCAACTGCATGGTGCGGCTGGAATATAGAAAGCTTTTCTACGTAGCTCTCACAGTTAAGACCGCAGTGCCCTGTCACTGCGCCAGACATGGCTTTGTTCAACTCATGAAGGACGCTTTAAAGCCGTCTGTCAGAAATTTCTTCAGGTGGTCAATCGACATCTGCGCCCCTGAAGTGCCCATCACGCAGCACGTAGGCATCACTGCATAGCGGTACTGTCCGATCTGAATTGCTTCAGCTAAACGCACGGGCTTCTGGGGAAATCACAAGTTTTGCTCGCGCTATTCTCGCAGTTTGGGTCAAATGGCTGTGAGCACTATGGGACTTAACATCTGAGGTCATCAGTCCCCTAGAACTTAGAACTACTTAAACCTAACCTAAGGACATCACACACATCCATGCCCGAGGCAGGATTCGAACCTGCGACCGTAGCAGTCCCGCGGTTCCGGACTGCAGCGCCTAGAACTGCACGGCCACCGCGGCCGGAATTCTCGCAGTTACTTGCTCTCTGGGTGGTGAGAGTCTCTTTACTATGGATTTAACACAGCTTCATTTCTGTGTCCATGTGTTATTCGTGTCGTAACATTTTCACTATACCGTGAATTGGAAGAAAAAGTCGTGCGCCTCAACTCTCAATGAGTTCGTACTGCGTGTTTTCGTGTTGTCAGTGTTAGCTAACATTCCCGACGACCAAGCTAGGTGGCGCAGTGGTTAGCCCGCTGAACTCTCAATCCGGAGGACGACGGATCAAACCCGCGTCCGGCCATCCTGATTTACACTTTCCGTGCTTTCCGTAAGTCGCTTCAGGCAAATGCCGCGATGGTTGCTTTGAAAGGCCATCACCGACCTCCTTCCCCATCCTTCTCTATTCCGATGGGATCGATGACTTTGCTGTTTGGTCCCCTCCTCCAAACCAGCCAATCAACCATTTCCTTCGACGAAATGAGCAGCATCTGACTGAGCGGGACAACTACTAAAATTGCATTCAGGTTGGCCTGCGTGCAAGCCCATTGCTCGCCAATTTATGGCCCGGAATCTAACTATCGATCCGAGAGCTTCTGTTGATAAACAGGCTACTTCCTTCCCAATCTAACCTTCCCGGAATTGAGTCTGAGTTTTTTTAAGGAAATCGCAGAAACCCCAAATCTTAGTGATGTAGTGAGGATTTGAACAGAGCTCCTCTCATTTGGTGGAAAGTTTCTTAACCTCTGTACCAATTCGCTTAATGAAGTTTACTGGCTCTATAAATTATTTAAACCTACAAATAAGACTGTTTTCTTCACTGCAATGGAATGTCTTTTGCGGCTCCTTTTGGTCGCTAGCATTTCTGCTTTATTCGGAAGCCGGACAACGCTGATAAGAGAAATCAAGGAATTCATGTTGTCCTAACTGTTCCTAGAATAGTTCCTTTGACATTATTTAAAATTATCCGTGCGTACTAGTTGCGAATTGTATATCAAATCCGTAACTACCAAGAAACACCTTCATCCATTTTAAACGTCACATTATAAGTATTTGCTGCACAAGCTGTTGATATTGATGCATTGCCGCATTTGATTATAAACTAGATGACATATATCTAATGAAAGTAGTTGTATCCTGGTAACATGCTCCTGAGTGTCGGTGTCGGAACACGCGCTATTTGAACTAAAGGCATCACGGATTAGTTGCCCGTTGTGTCAGTCTCACTAGACCCTAGATATGAGCAGTTGAGCAACAATACAAGAAAAGTAGGTGTGAGGTACTTTGTCCAGCTCGGCACCGAACGCCTCCGTGGCGATATTTAAAAGTTGCTGCGACAGTTGCTTTCCCACGTGACCTGTAATGTAGCTAGAAAGTTTTCTTTATCCACTAAGGTGCGCTTACATTAGACACGATATTGTATAGGCAGTCCATATTCCACTTCCGAGTTAGTTGACTCCGTTACAGTTCACAACACACTAACATAACATTTGTTGTGCTATCACATCCTGTGACCCAAATAAGAGATAGCTCTTTCGTTCTGAAATTGAATTTTATTTTGGTGATACTGATTTAGATCCACCAATGCCATGCGCATAAGACACGTTGTGTCTACATAAGAACGTCACTACTACGGTGACTTGCGTATTTAAAGACAAAAATCGTTTCATGACAATGACAGATAATAAAAAATTTATTACAGTTTCTCTGGTAACATATTTCCTTTTTATTGTTGACATCGGGTGACGAGTCGGCAGAGAGTAAATGGAGACAAAATACTAGGGTTTTTTAAACTTAAAATATTTTGCCTTTTGGTGTGAAGGCCATACAGCAATCGCTCAATGTTTTGGAATTTTACAGAGTAACGTTACATTTATCTAAAAATTTCATAATTATTTTTCAAATTAATATATTATTTTAATGACGGGGCGTTGTTATATTAATTGGTAGTTGTTCATGAGATCTGATTAACTGTTGTATGAAATCACTTTGCTGGTTTGTTTGCAGTTTACATTCGAAAAAGAGTTATTGGTATCTCCTACTGTTATTCCTTAACATTCACAATAACACCGAGCGAGGTGGTGCAGTCTAAGCACAGTGGACTCGCATTCGGGAGGACGACAGTTCAAACCCGCGTCCGGTCATCCTGATTTGGATTTTCCGTGATTTCCCTAAGTCGCTTCAGGCAAATGCCGGGTGGTTCCTTTGAAAGGCCACGGCCGACTTCCTTCCCTAGTCGGGTGGGACCGATGACCTCGCCGTTTGGTCTCCTCCCTCAAAAGCAACCATCACAGTAAAGATTATCTCGAACGTGTATTCGGTGAAGATGGCTGCCGTATGGCCCATGATTAAATATTACGCAAGTTATTTTATTTCATGTAGTTTTGTGGACCAGGGCTTCGAGAGAATGTTTGGCTGTATTTTCCACAGTATTTCCCTTTAATGCATATCGATGATCGGTATTCGGCATTTCATTGGCGCCTTCTGTGTAATGTCGTCTTCAGGTTTGATGACTTTAATTAGATGTTTTAAAAAGTGCATTTCTGAGCGGAGGTTTTCGCTAAGTCATCGATAATTTCACTGTATTTAATAGCGTTTCCTTTGATCCACACAAATTGTACTCCTCCCGAGATATTCATTCTCCTTGGCAGCTTTCATAATGTCCATTGCCAGTGGATTAGTCTTCTTGAGAAGGGCTGGTATCTGGATATCTTGGAGCAAGATAATTCAGTCTGTTCAAATCAAAATGTTTCTTACCCCGTGGTTCTACAAGTAATTTTAAGCTGCTGGTGTAGCTGTGGTTTCTGCAGAGAAAGTAGAAGTTTCACTGGGATGCGAAATCAGTTCCTTCTCAACGCGCAGCCCATCCTGAAATTATCTTTGGCATTAGGGCCGTCAGTATAAATATGGAAATACTCCGGAAATTATCAGCAAAGCAGTTTTTTTACTGATTGTTCTGCTCTAGCTATTGTTTTTATTGGGAAGTAGAAGACATTGGCTGGTGAGTTTATTCCGTTATATTGATAATCTAAATTAGGATGTGTTGGCGTTCTTCGGGCATTAGGTAAAATCTGTGAAGCTTGTGCGTAATTCTGATTTTTTGATAGTGTTTTTTTCTGTCTGTTCATTTCTTCTTGAAACACTCTGTCAATTTTCTATACTTGTCTGTGATCAGTTGCAGAAAGAACACTTGTTCAGCAGACCAAGAATGAGTGGTAGCCCGCGGGCATGCATTTCGCGATGAAATCATTCCCCCGTTCCGCTCTAGTGACAAAATACTCGCAGTCAGGAGATGTGAAACGAAGTTTGAAGTTGTATTATTCCGACTCTAAGTCCACTGCCTTACCAACGTCCTAGCTTACTTGTGTCGCCTGTTACTGTTGTAATTGTAGATTTCCAGTCTACACAAGTGACGATCACGGGATGATAGCAGTGCCTATTTGTAATGTTACCGACGATTGTTGTGGAAAGATAAAAGTGTGCTGTGATTTCAGTTCGACACTAATATGAATGAGCGATTGATTCAGATACATGCAGAGCCAGAGAGGTATGTGAGAGATGGAATAACGATCGCCACTATGCAATTAATATCAAAATCGATCAAGTGGATTTAGAGCGTGTAACAAGAAGGGCAGAACATAATGGACTGAAATGAATATGCAAGAGAAAATGTGGGATGTGAATCTGCAGGTTCTTGAATAAAGATGTAAATTATCTTCTGGATTTTTTTTCCTTCAGAGTACACAATTATGTTTTCTGTTGGGCTGAGAATATTGTTCATCAGTTAACCTGTTTGGATTAACGGAAGATACAAAGAAGATTTAAATAACAGCTGTGCAGTTTATGACGAGTTAGTTAGTCAAAGTAAGAGAAGTCTAAACCTTTTGGATTAAGAGTCACTACAAGAAAAATCGGAATTTCGACATCCCAAGTTCCATAACGAGTCCTACATCATACTGCATCCTCCGCCATACAAATCTATGGCGTTAGATAAATTCGGGTCTGTAAATCGCGTCATAGACAGTCATTTTTCCTCATACCACTCGTCATAGGATTAGGAGTGGGAAGACATGATTTTGGTACGCTGTATAGTTTCCACTAAGCGCCGTACGATGTTTCTAAATGTAGATCGAAATGAGGGGAGACTCGAAAATAATAATAAGCCAATTCATTTATCCCCACGCCTCAACCTTGATAGAATGGAATGACACATATGCTTCACGGGAAGTCCCCTTTGGGCGGCAGTTTAGTATGAAATGAAATACACTCTTGGAAATGGAAAAAAGAACACATTGACACCGGCGTGTCAGACCCACCATACTTGCTCCGGACACTGCGAGAGGGCTGTACAAGCAATGATCACACGCACGGCACAGCGGACACACCAGGAACCGCGGTGTTGGCCGTCGAATGGCGCTAGCTGCGCAGCATTTGTGCACCGCCGCCGTCAGTGTCAGCCAGTTTGCCGTAGCATACGGAGCTCCATCGCAGTCTTTAACACTGGTAGCATGCCGCGACAGCGTGGACGTGAACCGTATGTGCAGTTGACGGACTTTGAGCGAGGGCGTATAGTGGGCATGCGGGAGGCCGGGTGGACGTACCGCCGAATTGCTCAACACGTGGGGCGTGAGGTCTCCACAGTTCATCGATGTTGTCGCCAGTGGTCGGCGGAAGGTGCACGTGCCCGTCGACCTGGGACCGGACCGCAGCGACGCACGGATGCACGCCAAGACCGTAGGATCCTACGCAGTGCCGTAGGGGACCGCACCGCCACTTCCCAGCAAATTAGGGACACTGTTGCTCCTGGGGTATCGGCGAGGACCATTCGCAACCGTCTCCATGAAGCTGGGCTACGGTCCCGCACACCGTTAGGCCGTCTTCCGCTCACGCCCCAACATCGTGCAGCCCGCCTCCAGTGGTGTCGCGACAGGCGTGAATGGAGGGACGAATGGAGACGTGTCGTCTTCAGCGATGAGAGTCGCTTCTGCCTTGGTGCCAATGATGGTCGTATGCGTGTTTGGCGCCGTGCAGGTGAGCGCCACAATCAGGACTGCATACGACCGAGGCACACAGGGCCAACACCCGGCATCATGGTGTGGGGAGCGATCTCCTACACTGGCCGTACACCACTGATGATCGTCGAGGGGACACTGATTAGTGCACGGTACATCCAAACCGTCATCGAACCCATCGTTCTACCATTCCTAGACCGGCAAGGAAACTTGCTGTTCCAACAGGACAATGCACGTCCGCATGTATCCCGTGCCACCCAACGTGCTCTAGAAGGTGTAAGTCAGCTACCCTGGCCAGCAAGATCTCCGGATCTGTCCCCCATTGAGCATGTTTGGGACTGGATGAAGCGTCGTCTCACGCGGTCTGCACGTCCAGCACGAACGCTGGTCCAACTGAGGCGCCAGGTGGAAATGGCATGGCAAGCCGTTCCACAGGACTACATCCAGCATCTCTACGATCGTCTCCATGGGAGAATAGCAGCCTGCATTGCTGCAAAAGGTGGATATACACTGTACTAGTGCCGACATTGTGCATGCTCTGTTGCCTGTGTCTATGTGCCTGTGGTTCTGTCAGTGTGATCATGTGATGTATCTGACCCCAGGAATGTGTCAATAAAGTTTCCCCTTCCTGGGACAATGAATTCACGGTGTTCTTATTTCAATTTCCAGGAGTGTAGTTACACCTTTGCTAAATATTTTAAATCGAAGGAGTCCGAGCTGCTAGACGGGATGAATAGGAAAGTGAAAGAATGTATAACAAAATCCGTTTAAGGCATTTTTTAGGTCCTCAAGAGTGTATAAACATATCAGTGAATGAGTGCAACTGTTCCTGCAACGGAAATTACCAAGTAAAATTGATACCTCTCGTGTTGCCACCCTTGGTGTCGATACCCCTAATTTCAGGAACACATGGCCATCTACAGATCTACCATGTAGTCAGGGTAGAGACTCTCTGTTCGGCAAATGCATTTTTGCCGTGTGTGCTATTTTGGAGAGTAAGAAGTATGGAAATTCCTGTGTCAAATGTAGTAGTTTATTCTATGTTCACAAGAGGTTGTATGTTTTTCGAGATGGACATTCGCCTCCACAGCCGAGGTCTGTACCGCACACGTATGCGGCGGCGCTCGATTGCGAGGCAGCCGGTCCGGATCCAGTTTGGGCCATAGTGAGAGAAAAGGTAATGATGTACGGCTACTGGTCGCACCACCAGGCTCGGGGTCAGTGTCCTGGGCTGAATTCCAAACCTTGCCGCAGTGTCTCGGGCGGGGAAGGCATGTGACATCAAGGAAGTTTTACAGGCTCTTCGCTGTTCTTAAACTATGTAAACGATTTAGGAGACAGTCAGTCGTCTTCACTTGTTTACATATGATCCTTTCGTTTACCTTTGTGAGACGATCAAACAGAATTACAGGATGATTTAGACAAGACATCTGCATGGTGCGAATAATGATGTACTCCACATGAGAACAAAAAAATGTTCAAATGTATGTGAATTCTTAAGGGACCAAGCTGCTGAAGTAATCGGTCCCTAGACTTAACACACTACTTAAACTATCTTAGACTGACTTATGCTAAGGACAACACACATATCCATGCCCGAGGAAGGACTCGAACCTCCGGCGGGAGGGGCTGCACGATTCGTTACATGGCGCCTCCAACCGCACGGCCACTCCGCGCGGCATGAAAGAAAAAAAAGTTGAATTTCGATTTCACGATAAATCACTCAGATTTTAAGGTTGTTGATTCAGCTAATCCCTGGGGCTTTAAAGTATGAGCAAATGAAGTTGGGAACATCACATAGAGAACGTTTGGCAGATGGCGAACCTCTGGCCATATGCAAGTAGTTATTCGGCTTCACAATGATTGATAGAGTTGTTGGATCTCCTCCTTAGAGATATCGTACTAAATTCTGTCCAATTAGCGCGTTAGGTAGTCAAAATTCCGAACTGGCTGATGGAGGGCGATGCTCATAATGCTCGAAACGTTCTCGATTCGAGCAAGATCCAGCGATCTTGCTGGTTAAGGTAAGGTTTGGCAAACGCGAAGACAAGCAGCAGAAACTCTCGCCGCGTGCGGGCGGACATTATCTTGTTGAAATGTAAGCCCAGGGTGGCTTGGCATGAAGGCCAACAAAACAAAGCGTAGAATATCGTCGACGTTCCACTGTGCTCTGAGGGTGCCGTTGATGAGTACAAGAAGTCCTGCTATGAAAAGAAATGCCACCCAGGCCATCACTGCTCACCGTAGGGCCGTATGGCGGGCCACAATCAGAATGGTATTCCACTGCTGTCTGGGGCGTCTCCGAACATCTGTGCTCAGTTTGAAGTGAGACTCATTACTGAAGACATTCCTACTCCAGTCAGTGGAGACGCCCAGGACAGCGGTTGAATACGTAGCTGACCCACCATACTGCCCGATAATTAAGTGTGATGCTCTGGGTGCCATTTCTTTTCATAGCGAGATGTCTTTGCTTGTCATCCGCGGCACCCTTACAGCACTGCGGTACGTCGACGATGTTCTACGCCCCGTTTTGTTGCCCTTCATCGCAAGCCATCCTTGGATTATATTTCTGCAAGATAATGTCCGCCTGTACAAGGCGAGATTTTCTGCTTCCTATCTTCGTGCTTGTCAAGCTTCCTATCTTCGTGCTTGTCAAACTGTACCTTGGCCAGCAAGGCCACCGGATCTCTCCCAACTGAGAACATTTGGAGCATTATGGCAGGGCCTTCAAACAAGCTCGTCATTTTGACGATCTAACGCGCTAATTGCACAGAATGTGGCACCATATACCTCAGAATAAGATACAACAACTCTGCCAATCACTTCCAAGCTGAATAACTGGTTACATGAGGGCCAGAGATAGACCACCGAGTTAATACAGATGAGCAGGAAAAAACAAACCTGTAATTTTCGGATACAGCATTAGTAGCGTGCTGCTTGACACAGTGACGTTTAAATATCTGCGAGTAACGTTGCAAAATGATATAAAATGGAAGTAGCATGTGAGGACTGTGGTTGGGAAGGCGAATGGTAGACTTCGGTTTATTGGGAGAATTTTAGGAATGTGTGGTTCATCACTAAAGGAGACTGCATATAAGGCTCTGGTGCGATCTAGGTTTGACTGCTGGTCGAATGTTTGGGATACGTACTAGGTCGGATTGAAGGAGGACACCGAAGCAATTCAGAGGCGGCCTGTTAGATTTGTTACCGGTAGATTCCAACAAGACGTCAGTATTACGGAGATGATTCGGGAACTCAAATGGGAATCCATGGAGGGAGGCGACGTTCTTTTCGAACAACACTATTGAAAAAGTTTAGAGAACTGCCATTAGAAGCTGACTGCCGAATGATTCTACTGCCGGTAACATACACTGCGTGTAAGAACCACGAAGGTAGGATATGAGCAGTTAGGGCTCATACAGAGGCATATAGACAGTCGTTTTTCTGTCTATCGCTTGAGCCTTGTCCCGCAATTACGCAGGGTCAGCCATCGTTAATCGGATTTGGCATGGCCGGCCGCGGTGGCCAAGCGGTTCTAGGCGCTTCAATCCGGAACCGTGCGGCTGCTACGGTCGCTGGTTCGAATCCTGCCTCGGGCATGGGTGTGTGTGATCTCCTTAGGTTAGTTAGGTTTAAGTAGTACTAAGTTCTAGGGAACTGATGACCACAGATGTTAAGTCCCATAGTGCTCAGAGCAGTTTGAATCATTTGATTTGGCACGTTAATGTTAAGCGGTGGCCGGATGCCCTTCCTGCCGCCACCCCGTACCCCCCGGGACGGAATTAGTGTACCCCAACTGTCTGGATCGAGGTGTAATCCATGGAATACTGCGAATGTGTTCAGATGTCCGCGAGCCGTGTAACTGAGGCGGAACATGGGGACCAGCCCGGTATTCACCTAGCGGGATGTGGAAATCGCCTAAAATCCACATCCAGGCTGGCCGGCACGTCAGCCGTCGTCGTTAATCCGCCGGGCGGATTCGATCCGGGGCCGGCGCCCCTACCCGAGTCCAGGAAGCAGCGCATTAGCGCTCTCGGCTACCCTGCCGGGTATAGACAGTCGTTTTTCAAATGGCTCTGAGCACTATGGGACTCAACTGCTGTGGTCATAAGTCCCCTAGAACTTAGAACTACTTAAACCTAACTAACCTAAGGACATCACACACATCCATGCCCGAGGCAGGATTCGAACCTGCGACCGTAGCGGTCGTGCAGTTCCAGACTGTAGCGCCTTTAACCGCGCGGCCACTCCGGGCGGCAGTCGTTTTTCCCTCGCTCTATTTGCGAGTGGAACAGGAAAGGAAATCACATCGCTAGTAGTGGTACAGGGTACCCTCCGCCTTGCAATGTACGGTAACTTGTCGAGTATCTGCGTAGATGTAGTGACTTGCACAGTTTGTGAATCTCAGTCTTTTACATAAATTACCCTATTCTTCTGACACTGTAATCATTTGTTTTCCTCTAAATGTACATCACATCAACTGATTTCCGTCCCATTCGGATGATTCCTTCGTGGCGCCCCCCCCCCCCCTCTCACCCCCCCACCCCCACCCCCCTCCCTCAGAATGTATATCGCCTGTTAGAAGTGATTCTCATGAATAGCGAGCCATACACCTGTGGGAGCTGCGATTACAACCGTTTAGGATTCAGATCGTCTCTGGTCGTTTGTGAGGAGAGCGGCGGTATTTTTCTCGCAGCTCGCGTTGCGTGAGCGGCGTGACCCGCGGCTGCACCTGCGGCGTGTTGGCGCAGAGCGGCTGTAAACAGCGCGTCAGCAGCAGCCGGCGTCAGCTGCAGGCGGGCGGACGCTCCAGCCTGATGCGAGGCAGCTGTCGCTGTAACCGTACCAGCAAACGGCAGCAAAACGATATCGAGTCTCTCGTGGCGGCCACGATACTTCGAACCGGCTCGTTTCTCAATTCGCGTATAATTTGAATAATTTTGCCTCCGTCGTCTATGTTGGAAGAAAATGCCTGACTGCGAAGATTTTTGCAGGAAAATAGTCCTGAATTTTCTGATCTGTCCGTCGTTACGTTAGCCCTACATCTTTAATTTGGTCCTTTAGTTTGAAAGCGCATAATCAGTTCGTCGATCAAATAAATACCATACATGTTAGTCAAGAAAAAATGTTCAAATGAGTGTGAAATCATATGGTACTTAACTGCTATGGTCATCTGCCCCTAAGCTTACACACTACTTAACCTAAATTATCCTAAGGACAAACATCCACACTCATGCCCGAGGGAGGACTCGAACCTCCGCCGGGACCAGCCGCACAGTCAATGGCTCCAGCGCCTGAGACCGCTCGGCTAATCCCGCACGGCCTGTTAGTCAAGACTGTGGAGAGAAAGACGGAGAGCGAAGAAAATTCTTTCGACGTTTTGCTTCAACGGGAAGTTGATGCTCACCTGGGCTGTTCGGTACGTCGGAAGTATACACGTAAGAAGTTGTGGAGAGGGAGCGGCAAACTAATGGTTGTAGCTCCAATTATCTATCAGACGAGGACCAGAGGACCAGTCCTCGTCCACATGTAACTACTTTGTGACTGTCTGTTGGGTCAAAGTCTCGTGCAGTCTTTCTGACTTAATTGTTCAAGGGTTTAATGATTCAGATGGCTCTAAGCACTATGGGACTTAACATCTGAGGTCATTAGTCCCCTAGACTTAGAACTACTTAAACCTATCTAACCTAAGGACATCACACACATCCATGCCCGAGGCAGGATTCGAACCTGCGACCGTAGTAGCATCGCGGTTCTGGACTGAAGCGCCTAGAACCGCTTGGCCACAGCGGCCGGCTTCAAGGGGTTTACTTAAGTCATATCGGGAGACGCTGGGATGGCACCTTCTACAGTCGATGATTGATTCCTTCCATAGTTCTCGTTGAACTCGGCAAGTGCTCCATGGCTGAGGATTTAGCTGTTGGCGAAGCATTATACTCTCAAATTCCTTCTTTCATTAGTTCGTTTATTCATTCACTCATTGTGGCAATATTAATAAAATAAATAATGGCTACAGGAAAATAATTGAGTCCTCTCAGACTCCATAACAAAGAATAAAAACGTTGAACTGTTAACAGACAAAGCGACAACAGTCGATTGCACTCTTATTGTTCTGTGGAGAAACTTGAAGTGACGGATGGGTTACCACGTAGAACGTCCGCCCCGGTAGCAGAGTGGTCAGCGTGACAGAATGTCAATCCTAAGGGCTCGGGTTCGATTCCCGGCTGGGTCGGAGGTTTTTTTCCGCTCAGGTACTGGGTGTTGTGTTGTCCTAATCATCATCATTTCATCCCCATCGACGCGCAAGTCGCCGAAGTGGCGTCAAATCGAAAGACTTGTACCAGGCGAACGGTCTGCCCGACGGGAGGCCCTAATCACACGATATCATCACCGAACACTACTCATGGTGTTGACCACAATATTTCGTATGAGTGGAGCAACAAGAATTTGGCACAGTCTCTTCGACCTCTTTCATTACGATGTTGTAGCTAGCAATGCCAAAGAAAAGATGTTGATCTAAAGTGGAATGATCAAATAAAATAAATATTAGAAAAAAAGATTCATGGGGAGATTCGTAATGACACTTAATTCATGCTTAAAAGAAGTGGCCTCGACTGGTTCCTGTTTATTGTTCATCCGCCTGGGATGAGAGAGAGAGAAAAGGGGGGGGGGGGAGAGGGGAGAGCGCGATGAGTTTCGTCACGGGATCTTTTACTCGGTGAGAGAACGTTTCACAGATGCAGAACAAACTCCAGTGACAGAGAGACGTTGTACATCACGGATAGGTTTACTGTTAAAATTTCGAGAGCATACGTTCCAAGAAGACCCGGGGAACATATACTTCCTCCCACACGTATCGCGAAATGATAATGACGAGAAAGTCAGAGCAATTTGAACTCATACGATGCTTCACCAACAATCATTCTCCATGCACCATTCGTCAGTAAAACACGAAAGGGGGGAGAAGGGTGGCTTACGGATTATTGATGTAGACATAGATATTAAATTCGACCAAATGAAAATTCTGCTTCGCGCCTCGAAATACAAGGCATTTCAAAAAGAGTGTACAAGTTTTAAGGCTTTTATTACGTTCAACTTACAATTATAAATGATACATCAAATGAAAGAGCAACTCATACAGTTTTTCTTAAAAGTGTTCAATATGAGCACAAGTCGTTACACATAGAGTCGATAGTAGACTTCTTCCCAACCGTGATCAGTGCGCCTGGAGTAATTGTTGAAACATGCTGTTTCTGAACTCGGACCGATCAGCTGGTAGCGGAGGCGTATACACTTGATACTTTATGAACCCTCGATATAAAAACCACACTGCGACAGATCGTGTGTGAACGTGGTGGTCACGCAAAACAAACTTTGTCATTCGGCCTCTTGCGGCCGATACAGTGGTCGGGTTCAGTGTCACATAACCAATCGCGTATTGATTTATGCTAGTGAGGACATGCTCCTTCTTGCTGCCAAATAAGGTTTTGTGGTTCAGCTTCTTCAAATTGTGATAAGAGTCATAGATCCAGCGCATCAAGATACGAAACGCCGTTTACAATTACATCACCGAACTGGAAAGGCCCATAAACTTTCCACCGGAGCGTGGCACAAAAACATTCATTTTAGGGGAGCCATGTTGCAGCTGTACCATCTCGTGGGGATTTGCAGGCCCGAAGATGCGAAAATGATGTGTGTTCACATTTCCATTCAGCTGAAATGTTGATTCATGATTGAAGATGACACGATCCAGAAAATCTGTATAATCGCCTACCAACATTTCGTTTGCAAAATGGGCACGTAAGCTGCAGTCTGTAGGCTTTAGAGCTTATAACAGCTGCAAACGGTAAGGACGTAATTGTGTCTCCATTAGCCTTCACAAAAATTCACTAGAATTGCTAATTCACGACTAGTATTCCGAAATGATTTCTAGGAACTACACGTGAAAGACTCTCACTCGTTTAGCACGCATTTGCAATTGTAAGTTAAATGCAATAAATGCTACGAACCCTTAAAATCCGTATATTCGTTTTGAAACACCCTATACTTCCTACAGGTTATTAAAATTATTGTCTTAATTACATTGTGCACAGTGAAATACAACACAGTCGTTTCCTGCATGCTCAATGGTGAGTGAAAGTGGTTACAATCAGTAAAGTTTTACTGCACATAGAGAAAAATGTCATAAATCTAAATCGTCACTCTTATCGTATCTTGAATGTTGAGTAGTTGGGGACATTTTTCGAAATATCCAGATATGCAAATGTCTGACTCGTAATATTTATCCACGTTTTGCGAAGTTAACCGTACAACAATGATTGCAGATAAACAAGAAACGACGAGACTACCTTTTTTTGGGGGGGAGGGGGGGCGGGGGTTGTTAGAATGATACTCTGTTTTACTGTAGTATTAACAACAACCTGCGTGTAGTATGTAATGTAAAAGGACAGCCAACAAAGAAGCTGGCGGAGCGAGTGAATGCTGTGGAGCGGAGGCAGCGGCTACGTTGGCGGCGCCCGCAAGTCGTGCGGACGTGCCACGCTTCGGGCGTGCGTGCGCCATTATTTAGGACGGCGGCTGCCTACACACGACACGCACGCGCCCAGAATCGCCGCCCTCCCCAAGTCGGAGAATGCGTGTAGCTTTCTATTTCGCAGAAGCACCTCGACGCTGCAGGTACTGTGGCGTTTCGAAATTACAGGAGTGTGTTTGAAATGTAGTGGCATTTTACGATGACACAGTAGTTTAAAATGTGGTAATCCAGGCTCCAACAGCATGTTCACAATTCATCTGCTCTCACGCAGCGTCTAAATAAGATTACATATTCCATTGTCAAGGAATTTTGTGTTACTAGTAACAGTAAAGTAGTCACTATAGAAACAGGTCCTTTTCACTTCTCTTTATGCAGTCAGATTATTGAATATTTTATCCACAAATTTAAATCCGTCGAGAGTTAAGAGGCAGCGCGGCAACTGTTATCAAGAGAACGCTGGTTGCTGACTCAATCATCCTATACGCTTGGATTTATCAGTGTTGCCTAAATGGCCTCTTATTAAAGTTGGAAAATACGTAACTATATTACTAACTTTGCGCTGTGAGTGAACGTTCACGGACAACGACCTGTAAAAAGTTGGAAATGAGCAAATATTTCATAAGAGTTTGCAGAATATGTGGCAGAGTAATGAGAAGAGCCTTTAGGATTCGTTCTTCGCCGGCCGTTGTGGCCGAGCAGTTCCAAGCGTGTCAGTCTGGAACCGCGTGACCGCTACGGTCGCAGGTTCGAATCCTGCCTCGGGCATGGATGAGTGTGATGTCCTTAGGTTAGGTAGGTTTAAGTAGTTCTAAGTCAAGTGGACTGGTGACCTCAGATGTTAAGTCCCATAGTGCTCAGAACCACTTCAACCATTCGTTCTTCTTTCCATCAAGTAAAGAAAAGGGGTAAGTAATGGGATCAAAATCCTTGGAAACAAATATGAAAGCCTTTTTTTCTTTTTCAACATTAGCTACGCCTTCCAACTGCTTGTCTACATAGTCGCCGCTCCGACTTTGACATTTGTCGCGGCGTTATATCATCTTCCAAATACCCTCATCATAGATGGCGGCTGCCTTTGAGTTCCTCCAGTTCCTTGTGCTGCGCCAAAAGGCTGTCCTCATAGACAGCGGTTCTTGTGAGCTAAGATGTGAAAATCAATGGGAGCCAACTCCGGGCTGTGTAGTGGATGATCAAAACACTTCTCATCGAAAACGCAGTAGGAGCGTCTTTGTTGCAGCTTCAGTGTGGGGCCGAGCATCGTCGTGGAGAAGGGCAATGCCTCACGACAGCAGTCCTCTTTGCTTGTTCTGAATTGCTCTCCTCAGACGATTTTCTCGAATCGCCTGATCCGCTCGCTAAACAAGATCACCGGTTGACACTCGATTCCTCCCCTGATCAGCTGCATCATGAACGTCTGTATGTCCTGTCACACTTTGGTCTCACACGTGACAGTTACGTCTCACACGTGATAGTTACGTTATGTGTGTAGCGTGAAATCAGGCGGATCCTCTCATTGTGACTGAATCGAATGACAGCACTCACTTCGCACTTGGCGAATGACTGTCTCCTTCTAGGCATTTTACGTGCTCATTGCGCGCCCAGAACTGAATTTGAGGCGTGACGCGATTACCGGAATACTAGAGACATCTGCGCAAAGCGTCATC
The DNA here is from genome assembly GCF_023864345.2 of Schistocerca serialis cubense. Taxonomy (NCBI): domain Eukaryota; kingdom Metazoa; phylum Arthropoda; class Insecta; order Orthoptera; family Acrididae; genus Schistocerca; species Schistocerca serialis. The sequence continues at coordinate 715,966,862 of NC_064638.1, forward strand.
GGATTTCCCCTGTGGTTCTAATTTCGTGATCGATAAAAAAGAGCTCTCGTTCTATTCTTTTTCTTCATGAGACCCATTGCCTTCCCCCTTCCTTCTTCCTGGCCCTCCCACGAGACCTAATCCGAAGCAGTATTAATGGATGTTACTTTAAGGATATTTCTGCAAGTGAAGCTGTTTTGCAGTAGACCTTCATACGGAAGAAAGGTACGTGGTTCAAATGCCAGTTTCACTTTTCCGTAGTTCCTCACACTCCATCATACGAATGTTACGCTAATTTCTTAAATAAGCAGGTGCTAGTTTCTTCCCTAACCCTTGGGAAAGTATCAGTGACCGATAAAACACTGTCATTAAAGCAGTGAAATTGCATTTAGGAAGACCACGGTTCTGTGTCCGTCCGTACAAGCAGATTAAAAGTTCCCCATTCATTCTGTGAATCAGTTCGGACGAATGCCAAGATGGTTCTCTCAAAAACACCACAGACAGTTCAGCCCTACTCCTTCATATCCAAATGGGACTCTGTAATCGTCTTCGGGTCAACTGGACGCTGTGCTCTATGCTACCTTTTTATTATTAAGCCTGTAGTTGTGCATTAGTAAATCAGAAGGTCTTCCAGCAATGTCCACAACAAAAGTTACTCAGAACCTAAGTCACATGCGGTACCCTTCATTTGAAGACTTTACAGCAGTTCGAACTTGTGCATGGTTCCTTATAGCATCGAAAATTCTCTATTATTCTTTTTTGGTCACTTCTGTGTGGAAGAAACAGTCACTCCTGTTTTTGGACACAGTAGAGCACTAACCTCCAAGTACTTGTGTTATGCAACTTGGGCAGTTATTTTACACACTCAGCTAGCCAAAGTACATAGGAACCGCAAACGAGGCGCGGTACCACACCGTTTTGGTCTCGTTAACAACACTGTGTATTGGGCCATTTCTCTCTCTCTCTCTCTCTCTCTCTCTCTCTCTCTCTCTCTGTATCTATCTATCTATCGGATCTTTTGGAAAGGCTACAGCCTATTTCTTCATCCCAACCATTCCCAATCCTGGCAGAGCCTCCTTCTCTAACGCCTTCGCCGGCCGAAGTGGCCGTGCGGTTGAAGGCGCTGCAGCCTGGAACCGCAAGACCGCTACGGTCGCAGGTTCGAATCCTGCCTCGGGCATGGATGTTTGTGATGTCCTTAGGTTAGTTAGGTTTAACTAGTTCTAAGTTCTAGGGGACTAATGACCTCAGCAGTTGAGTCCCATAGTGCTCAGAGCCATTTTAAATTAAAAAAAAAAAAAAAAAATTTTCTAACGCCTTCTTTATCGACACGGTTGAATGCTGTTCTTCTGTCCTTCTTTTGTTAAAGAAAGCCTTAATCGCTCGCGCATGTATACGTTTTCTGTCTTCCTTGTGCCAGTCGTTGCCCTCTATATCGCAAAATTCTTTTACAATTTCTCAATTTTGATGATTAATAAGTCGGAATTCTCCCTTTAGCTATTCCTTGCCTTCCGTTTTTGGTTTGTTTATCCTAGCCCCAGTTCGGTGCTCTGTAAAGTATACAATGAACCCTTCATGTTGTTTAAGCATTCCTTGCATTCGACCAGGAAGTGTATTTCATCTACGATTTTGAGCGTTGATAATGGTTTTTTCGAGCTTTTATTGCTATGCTGAATTTTTCCTTCAGTGCTTCTGTTACTTTCAAATTAATCATCGATAGACATAAGCTGTAGTTTTGGCTCACACCCTTTTCAGGAGTATTCATTTCTTGTTTGATTACTCGCAATTCATTTGTAGATGTTTAGATATCTTATTATTACTCCTGTTCTGTACTGTATCCCCATTCTTCTCAGGCTATAAATACACAAAAGCACCAAAGAAACTGGTTTAGGCATATTCAAATACAGAGATATGTAAACAGGCACAATACAGCGCTGCGTTCAGCAACGCCTACATAAGACAACAAGTGTCTGGCGCAGTTGTTAGATTGGTTACTGGTGCTGGCAGGTTAGCAAGCTCTAAGTGAGTTTGAATGTGATATTACAGACGGCGCACGAGCGAGGGACATAGCATTTTCGAGACAGCGGTGAAGAGGGGATTTTTCCGTACGATCATTTCACGAGTGTGCCGAGAAAATCGAGATTCCCGTAAAACGTCAAATCTCCGACATCGCTGCGGTCGGAGAAGATCCTGCAAGAACGGGACCAACGACGACTGGAGAGAATCGTTCAACGTCACAGAGGTGCAACCCTTCCGCAAACTGCTGCAGATTTCAATGTTGGGCCACCAACAAGTGTCAGCGTACGAACCATTCAACTAAATGTGATCAATATGGACTTTCAGAGCCGAAGACCCACTCTTATACCCTTGATGTCTGCACGACCCAAACCTTTACGCCTCGTCTGGACCCGTCAGCACGTTATTGGGATGTTGACGACTGGAAACATGTTGCCTCGTCGGACGAGTGTCTTTTCAAACTGTATCGAGCGGATGGACGTGTACGGGTATGGAGACAACCTCAAGAATCCATGGACCCTGCATGTCAGCAGGAGACTGTTCAATCTGGTAGAGGCTCTGTAATGCTGTGGGGTGTGTGCAGTTGGAGTGATATGGAACTCCTAATATGTCTAGATACGACTCTGGCAGGTGACACGTATGTAAGCATTCTATGTGATCACCTACATCCGTTCATGTCCATTGTGCGTTCCGACGGACTTGGGGAATTCCAGCAGGACAATGTGACACCCTACACGTCCAGAATTGTTACAGAGTGGCTCCAGGAACACTCTTCTGAGTTTAAACACTTCGGCTTCCCACCAAACTTCGCAGACATTAACATATCTGGAATGTCTTACAACGTGCTGTTCAGAAGAGATCTCCACCCTGTCGGACTCTTACGGATTTATGGACAGTCCTGCAGGATTCATGGTGTCAGTACCCGCAAGCACTACTTCAGACATTAGTCGAGTCCACGCCTCGTCGTGTTGCGGCATTTTTGCGTGCTCGCGGGGGCCCTACAGTTTATTAGGCAAGTGTACCAGTTTCTTTGGCTCTTCAGTGTATATTACACTGGGAAACGGGCTTGTACTTTGTCACTGGGTTATGCATACGTCTGTCACCCAGAAATGAACGGAAATCGATGATGTGGTGGTCTTGATTCGCGTTTATATTCAGAGGAGATGAATGTTTTATGAATATTTGTCTTTTTAGTGTACTTGTTGTTTGGTGTGGACGATAAATACATGTTCTTTTGCCTGAAGGAGGCTCATTGGTGTCCTGTACAGTAGCGAAAACATAATAGAAACATCGTGGACATGGCAAAAGTATTGGACTGGTTTTTTTAATTTGCCAGAAGTCTGGGCGGAGCGAAAACAAGACGCTCTAGAAATTAAACAATGGTGTTTGTCCAAATTTTCATAGGCAAACGAAGAGTAGGAAACGGACAAATGGGCTATCAGATTGACCTGTATGAGGTCTAGTTTTACAAAACAAAATTGTTTAATTGCTTGAAACTAATGATGGTAATTAAGAAATATAATTAGTGGTTTTGGATAAAATTGAAAATTTCAAGAACAGCTACTGCTAGTTATGTAAATGATTGTCAAGTTGGCCATCTCTTCGGGGGCTAGCTATTTTGCGCATAAAATGTTACATTGGTGTGATATTTAACTGTCAGTAAAAATTTATGAAATAAAAAAAAAGATTGAAAGCACGGTGAAATGATTTGTAAAGTAATTTGTCTGTGAGTGAGATATAAGGTACGAGTAGAAAAACAATTTACACATGACAACAACAAAGTCCGGCACGCCAGCAATATATGTAACATGCCGTATGACATGTGCCATCGAGTGTGTTAAAGTTTTTGGATGGAAATGAATCTGTGATAACAAATTACCAGTTGCCGTCAGTTACCGTGCGGTTGTGAGAAATTTGTGCAGTAATGTTTTATATGTTTAATGTGAGGTGTGTAAAGATTTATTTATACGTGGCGATGTATGCAGACAGTGTGGTGCTTTTCCATGTTTTACAGGTGCTTGACAATGACAAGTAGTCAAAATTAGTTGATCGCACGATTAAATAAAAAGCACATTACAGCCTACTACGGACCATGTTTACGTTTATTAAACATATAGAGCCTGTGGATCCCCACAAATGCACAATTTTAAAGAAGTAATGTATGTTTGCCGCCCGAGTTATCGGGCGTTTTAGCGAATGACGCGCGGGCTGTCTCCCGCGTTTTACTTTTTATCCCTCGTAGCAGTATGGTGAAAGATATTTAATATCGAGTTAGGATGTTTAATATTGAGCTCGGAACCTCCATTGTCTATACAGCATATTTATGGACCTTTATGCAAGAGGAAGTTCTTGTTTTTAGCCCTCTTTCCTCCCATCGATTGGGCTTAACGTGTAGACGTTTTTAACTCCCTTTTCGTATTAGCGTTCTATGGTTCTGACATGGGCACATATGACCTCAGTTGTTTTTGCGCCCTAAAACAAACGAAATAAGAAATAAATAATAAACTGTTGGTTCGAGGTGGGAGAAATTGGTGTAAAGGCAGGAAATACTTGAAGATTTAATTGCCAAAATAAACATCAGGATGGTTCACTACCAGGGAGAACTGAATTGTGAGAATCGTGAAGCTTAGTCTCATTCATCTTGGTGAAGAATAAAACATTCGTTTTAGATAAGAACAGGAAAAGCATTGGCGACTAGCTGACTGGCGTACAGTGTGTGCAGCCGTCCCTAGTGGTGAGCACGACGCACAGATGGAAGCGTGCCTGGCTCGCAGTGCAACCGTGCCAGAGGGGCGAACAGGGTGCGGTCGCCGGCCGGTAATGACCCTGTCTGTATGCCGGGCAGCCTAGGCGCAGGGGCAGGGGGCCAAATTGCCGCCCTCGTCGGCCGTCGCCGGCATTCGCCTCTCCGCTGGCCGTCAAGTCCTGCCAGCGCTTGTGGACCGAGGGCGCGGCTCGTTCGCCGCCCACGTAATCCGGGGGCCGCGCAAATTAGCGGAATAAACCCGCGTTCATAGCTCTACTCCAGTGCGACCTCTTTGTCACACAAGGCAGCGAACGCAGCAGAACATGTGGGCCGCACACTGATGCGGTTTTTCGGCTGCCCGCATTCTTCTCGAAAGAACACTCCTCGTGAAAAACGCCGATGCGTTCCTGAAAGTCAGGTATCATTCTCCTTGTACTCGAAAGATAATTCTTTCATATTATGTGAAACGTAGATCGGTCAACCCAATGTAGAACAGTCCATAGAGTTTCCACAATATATCGGCTGCTATTTTGAATCTCGCTGGCATATTGTAATTGTGTGCCGTAACAGGACGCGAACCGGAAGCTTGCCTTCCGTCGGCTGTACTTCTATCGACAGAGCTATCCGGAGACAAGGGTCGCAAACTGCACTCACAGCTCTACTTCTTCCAGTAGCTTTCTCCTTCACAGAAATATTTCATACCATGCTCATCATCAACGTAAAACGACATTTAGTTTTCCTTATAAACAAACTATTTTGAGCGTAAAAATTCAAGTTTTCAATCGACAGAGAAACCTCAACCTAGTACAGCTCAACAGGAAGTTTACAGCTATCACTCTGTAGATCTATTGCACTCCGTTGCATTGTCTTTTCGTACTTCTTCATGTGTTTCTGCCACCGTAAGCAAATACATGTGTTCTTGAAGTAAATATAGCATCAGACTAACGTAATGTTTCTCTGTCGTCCCAGTACTTCATATCCCAATATAGACAACATTTTGTTACTAATGAGAATCAGAACGATGTTTCACGTTGACATTGGACGTCCAATAATGCATTCCAAAAGCGGATTTCTTTATATCGAATACAAAACATCCAGAAATTAAGTTTCTCTGTTTTTTCTTTACAAAGAAAATATACTTACATGAAAGACGTTTTTGGCAACAGACATAACAATGTTTCAGCTGTTTTTCAACATAACCACCAACTTTTGTGTTCTTGTGTTGTTTAGCCTGCCGCCTGAAAATGGCGTGTCCTCTTTTTTTGTGAAAATGCTGTCTGGACGCCACAAATATCTTGAGGTGCAGGAAAAGGTGGGAGCAAACCAGTACCGCACGGCGGATGATCCAACAGCTCCCAGCCGGAAGACTTCAGCGCAATAGTTTTTCGCCGAGACGCATGCCATGGGCCGGGAAAACAGCTCCGTGAGCTTCTCACGCCACTTGTGCACAGTGGTTCGTCGTAATTTCTACAGTGTTCCACAGTAACGGCCGGCGTTCACTGTTTCACTCGTGGACAGGAAGCCGGTTCCGTTCCCAGGTGGCAGAGCTCTAAGATGCTCGCAGAAATACCAAAAGGTAATCCCACGATATGACAAGTGTCTCAGTATTGTTCGTGATTATTTCGGAAAAACCTCCAACATCGCTGTATCTGTTCAAAACAAAGTTTTTCATGCAACCATGTTTTCTTTTCCTGAAACAAATAAGCGAACTCAATTTCTGGGTGGCTGTCCTATCAAAAACAAAAATTAATGGTACCTTCATAAACATATGACGACTCTTAGATAGGCTACCAGGTTTATAACACGATTATACCTATGGTAAAGTATTACCCGAGCTGAATATTTATTAATCCACTATAAATTCCAAAGCTACCGACAAATGTATTACCCGCAGTGCCCTTTACCCTAAAACAATGGTAGTGCGCAATTTGCAGGCATGTTTCATTGGGTTTCTAAATTGGAAACGAAAAATAGAGAGATGTTGAACGAGTGTGGCGTTGAGGCGAGCACGGCTGGCTCAGCCTGAAGAGAGCGACAGATATTCAGTTTTAATGAAATGTATTCCCAAATTGTGAATACGATTATACACCAAGTGTAATATTTGCTCCAGAGGGGTGCCCCGAACACCGATTTCCCGCTTAAGGCGGTCGCCTTAACCACTTCCGCTATTCGCGCATGCCTCTCAGACCGACCCAAACTTCCATACGTCACAGCGTCCATGTTTCGTTTCGCACATACGCCTTTGGTTCCCTCATAGGGAGAAAAAGTGGACCGTAAGGATAAAACAGAAGCAGAAGCTTGATATTTGAAACATACAGAAGTAGAGCGTATACCTACAAGCAAAAGGAAGTAGCGAAGCTTTTGCTTCTGATTATACATTTGCTTTTTTCTCCTATCTTTTACTTCTAAAGCAAAAGCAAAAGTTTATACCGGTCTGCTTTATGTGCATTACCAGCAACATTCGTTAAGTAAACACGGGCGTCTGATCTCGCTGTTTTGTTGTGCCTAAAACTACTTCTCGCTTTGTTTGTTAACATGTGACTTGTCGATTAAAGGTGTACTCGTCGAATTCAGATGAAAGCTCAGTATGTGCAGAAAGTACAGTGATGTTTTAATCGCTTCTTTAAAAACGTGGGACACCAACTGAGACTAAGGTGCTCAGTACCAGTGAATTACTCAGACTGGAGCTACTAAAGCCATTGAAATTGACTAGGATGTCAGTGAAAAAAGAAGCTGTGCTAATGAACTCCCGTAATGCGATGATGAACAACAAAAACTATGTGCAAGAGGAGGAAAATGAAAATAGTTCAATAGATGGACTCTTCTTTAGACCCTTTACCAAAGCCCGTTGTAGATGATCAGCAGTTTTGTATGTTTTCATAAGTAAAATAATTCAGAATCCTGCATCTTGAATTAGAGTTGCAATTTGTTGTCTTTTTCATGTCCTCTCGTAATAATTTTCCTCTCAGTTACAGGCTCCTCTTCATTATCGTCATGGGAATCCTGTGTAGTATCTTCAAAATCTTCATCCTGTAAATGTTTCACAACATTATGCATTACAAAGCAGCAAGCTATAATTATTGGAACATTTGATAAGGCAAAATAGGAAATCGCCTGTTCAGCTGACCGAAACACTGTTCTGTCGCGATCCTCTCTTTTTTTGTAAAAATTTCTTGAATGCTGTGTGACTCTCCTCTGATGGATTACGATGGGTGGCCGTCAGCCAGGTCACTGGGCTATTATCACCCAAAAGAACGGTGTTCTTAAGTTCACTTCGTATTTCCCGGACCCTTGAATCTCTCCCTGTTCGATTGTCATGAACCGACCCGGTCCAGCTAGACTCAACGCCAGTGAACTATTTCTTTATATTGCATATAGTTTGCACATACTATCGTAAACTTCTCAATTGATATATTCGTCGCCACTCTGCATAGACTTCGCAATTTGCACATGCGCAGAGTCAGTTGCACCAATAGCACTTGGAAATTTACATTTTTCTAGTCCCTCGTCTTCTGGCAGAATCAGATCATTTCGTGACGAAGTAAATTTGCTGCCCGGGTCAACTTTTTCCGTTATCTTTGCAGGGGCACTACTCACTGCTTTACTCACTATAGTTTGATGAATCTACATTTCTTCTGCTACGCCGGAGTGGAATTCTGGATCAGCAACATGCCGAAACAAAACCTTTATACTCTGTTCTGACGATAGTTCTCCAACTCTTCTTCCCCCTTTGACTGGCAGAAAATGATTCGCAATCCATTTAATATTTTCTTCATTGAAACGGTACAGAGATTTACAATGTTCTCCAGGTGGACCTGTAGCATTTCTCGCGGTGCATACATGCTGCATGGTGAACTGTATATGCACTCTGCAAACGTGAGTCTGCTAATGAAACTCCTTCATATTTTAGAAGCTATTTCTTCCAGAATGAAGGCAGAACTTTTCTTTATTTATACAGTTTATGTAATGACGAAGCCAGAGCCAAAGTCGAAGGAAAGGCTTCTGTCTCCGTTTTGTCCCCACAAGCTAGAGCTCTTGCTTCATGTTTTATTCATAAATTCCGAAAATTTATCTTCGAAATTCGAAGGAGAAGCGTTTGCTTCACATTATTCATACGGCCCATTGTTATTCTCGTCGTTTTGCCTTGCTTTGGCGCGAAATAAAGATTTGCAGTGTCTTTGTTGTTCAGTTTCTGTAGTTTCTAATGTAATGTCCTTCAAATGAATTTCGTTAATGTAATACGGCGGTACATCGTCGGCAGTGCATTGCATTAGACTATGCAGACACTGGCCAGTACAGACATTGCCAACTGGTACACTAAATTTTATTCTTATACTGGGTGCAGCATAATTGTTGGCGTAAATGCATCCAGCACACGATAGTAGAAGCAAAGAAGTCTCAACAAAGATGGGCTCCGAACCGCGCACACCTGAAGAGGTCTTCATCTTCGGTACTGTGAAATAAATATCTTCAACTGCCAGCTCTTTGCTTTCTGTATTTTGAGAAGAGGTAATATGGACCAAAACAAAACAAAAAGTCCAGTAAACGTTGGTTCTAAAGTGCATATCTTAAGAGTTGTAAGCAACTGTTCAGCAGAAGAGACGTTTCACACTAGCGAAGATCTAGAATTACTCATAGCTCTTAAGTTGTGCGCTTTAGAGCCCATCTTTACTGAGACGTTTTCGCTTCCACTATCGTATATGCGTTTACGCCGTTAATTATGATACAACAGCTGAGAAAATAAACTCCACTTATAATGTGTTAAACGTCTTTATGTAAGTACTGGCAGCGTTCGCAAGAGACCGGTACTGATGTAATCTAAATTTATTGAAAATGAAATGGCTCTGAGCACTATGGGACTCAACTGCTGAGGTCATTAGTCCCCTAGAACTTAGAACTAGTTAAACCTAACTAACCTAAGGACATCACAAACAACCATGCCCGAGGCAGGATTCGAACCTGCGACCGTAGCGGTCTTGCGGTTCCAGACTGCAGCGCCTTTAACCGCACGGCCACTTCGGCCGGCTAAATTTATTGCTGCGATGAAAAAACACATCTGTATTACTTTATGTAGGCCTATAACTTTCACGTCAGGCAGTTATATAAACAATCTTACATTTCTCTTGAATGAGGACATATCGCTGTAATCTACCGACACGGATGATACCGGTAATTTCGCCACAAGCGAAATATCACACTTCGTCAAGACTGCTGTATTGATGAGCCATGGAGTATGTCATCAAGGAAATTACTTAAAATCACTGTCTGACGTCGTAGAGGAGCTTAACGTAAACAAGTAATAGCACACTTAACTATCACTAAGTAGAAATATGTATGACTGTTAGAAACATTCGCGAAATTCTCCTGATGCACAGAAACGTTGTATAAAAGTGCTTCTATTATTGGACCATCGAAATCTTTACTTACTGTATGAGGCAAAAGAGGTACATTTTGATATCGAATGTATGTGTCTACACACCTGGAAACTGACACGAGCAGAACAGTCCAGCAGACCTGTGTTGTCTGCCGTGTCTAATCGGGAGTTCACGCCTATCGTGTTTTGGGCAGTTCTCCATTCATAAACGCAAATTCACGAGAACTCACTAATTTCGTTACCAGCACCTACATGACGCTGACGGAACATGTCAAACTCGTTTCGAATGCATAATGTGTTGCATTTCCGTTCAGCCAACTTCGTTTGTTTGCGTCTATAACCGAGTCACGAATCCAGATTTCGATTTTCCATGCTTTAACCCTACTAAATAAGGCGAATGCCTTGGTTGCTCCTTCAAAACTACTCCACCGATTTTCTCCTCTAACCTTTCTTTGGGCTGTTCACTCCGAAGACCGGCTAAACGTGGGCCCTCCACGTTACTCTATCAGCGTACACCCATTTGAACCTGCTTAGTGTATTCATAATTGAGTACCCCCTCTACAGTTTTTACCCACTGTGCTTCCCTCCATTACCAAACTGACAATTCTTTCAGGACGCAGGATGTGTCCTATTATTCGATCCCATAAAATAAATTTCATTTTTCCTCAATACGACTCAGCACTGCTCATTAGTTACGCCATGTACCCATCTAATCTTGAGAATTCTCCAGTAACACGACATTTAAAAAGGTGCTATTCTTTTTCTCGTCTGAATTGGCTATCGTCCACGTTTTACTACCAAAGAAGGCTACACTCGTAACAAGTGCCTTTAGAAAAGATTCCTAACATCTAAATTTATATTCAATGTTAACAAATATCTCTTCTTCTTCGTGCCATAACCAGTTTGCATTTTATATCCTCTATATTTCGACCTTCATCAGTTATTTTACCACCTAAGTAACAAAACTCATCTGTTTCTAGTGCTAATTTCCTAATCTAATTAGTCCGGAACCGCGAGACTGCTACGGTCGCAGGTTCGAATCCTGCCTCGGGCATGGATGTGTGTGATGTCCTTAAGTTAGTTAGGTTTAAGTAGTTCTAAGTTCTAGGGGACTTATGACCACAGATGTTAGGTCCCATAGTGCTCAGAGCCATTTGAACCTAATCTAATTTCTTCGGTACGACTTGATTTAATTCGACTATTTTCATTACTCTTGTTTTACTTTTGTTCATGTTCGACGTTACGCTATCTGAAACTGCGCTCCGTTTCTTATGACCTAGTCGTCGACGGGACGTGACCGTTTATCCATTTATTCCACAGCTTAAATTCGGGCACAGTTTCTCCTCTGCTAAACTAGTTTTTACGTTTGTAGGAACTTAGAAATTTCTTTAGAGCAAGATACACAATTTCTGTTTAATGAAATGGTAAGTGGTAGCCATGGAACCATTTTACTGTGTACTACTGTCAATAAAAGGATACCTCCTAGGAGCGCCTGATAAGATGAAAATGAGACACTTGGTGAAACGCTACTTGTTTGAAATCCTCGTTTTGTTCCCTACGAATGTTTATTTCAGCAGTTTGTCGTAGTTGAGGTTTAATCATTTATCGGCAGGTATAGTGGTTGAATAGTGACGGGCGATTTACCTCAACTGTCCGTAATGGAATATCAGATCGCTCTTGTTTTATGACTGAGGTCTGATACCTGTAGTGGTATCATCTGCTGCACACATGATCTCTGTGCTTTCATACTGGTTGCTGTTATCGTTATAACAATTAAATATTATTCACTACATAGTTTTTCATGTCTTTTCTGATACGGTCCTTATTTTCCACGATCACAGGGACATTACTTGCTTCTTTGTCAAACCAATGTCAGTGCTGTGTGTGTATAATGTTCGGAATTCGGCCATCTCCAAACAGGACGCCACCACGAGGCCGACTTTAGTAGTAGCAAATAATTAACTGACAGTGATGATCTTCGTGCATAAAACCTCTGATTATTCTTACATAATACTATGTTCTCGTTTACAAGACTGAGCTGTTTGATTTAGACTGGGCCGGTGACGAGTCAACCTCTCGAATGTATCCAGCCATTAGGTACATTAACTTTCCATCGGCATTTGGAGTTGTAACGCCCAGCAAGCCAAAACGGTTGGAAAGAACATCTGATTAGATACTCCGTTTGCTGCTCACTGAAATATTTTAGTGTCTTCGTAGACCATCTTATAGTCGTGAAGTTTTGTCTTGGCCCTCTTGTGGTCCTTCCTACTATTCTACATCGGCTCTTTGGCACAGTTCTGTGTAGTATTCTTGGCGTACAACAGCTATCCTAGGCATATTTTCAACCTCCAGGCAAATGCTTTGCCTGCTATCCTTTGAGGGTAAGTGAATAGGATTATCCAAGCATTAGCCATTTTTGTGTGTAATTTACTGTAAGCATTTCGACTACGACTAAATCCACTGCTAAAATCTGTACATATTTCTTATGGTAATATCGTAAGACGTGTAAAACTGGTAGTAGTAAGATTTTACTGAAACTACCTAGAATGGGACTGATCACGTCGTTTGGTGTTTCTGAAGATTTTCTTACTTGGAGATTAAATTCATATTGGAAAATGTACACTGGTGTGCAATTACAAAAGATTGGGGTAGGAGTTTTTGTGGTAGGGCGTACAATTCTCCCACCAGCGACGTTGACAGTTGCTGCATGGTCGTTGGTGCATATGAACATGCTGTGGTACGTCTCCACAACGCATCTCAGTCGTGCTCGGCGAGACTGGCGTCGGGGGAACGGATAGGCCATTCCATTCGCCGAGTATCCTCTCGTTCCAAGGGTACTTCCACCTACGTTCAGAGATATGGAGGTCGATTCGCCGATGCAACATAATGTCATCTCACACCGTAACATCTAGATCACCAAAACGATCATGTTGGACAATGTAAGGCGTATCTTCGAATGGCGAGAGGTGGGAACACCAAATGAACCCAAGAACATTCTCAAACGTGTTGCTTTTTTGGTCCAGTGTTTTGGTATGGGGAGGCGTAATGTTGCATGGACGTATTGACCCCCAATCTTTGGACACGGTGCAATCACGGGTCAACGACATAGTGACACCGTACGCCTTCCCCTTGTGCGTCTTTCAGGGGTGCATTCGGCCCTGACACCATTTTTATGGCTGACAATTCGCGACCTCATCGAACAGCGCAGGTGGCGGTGCTCTTTGAATCCGAAACCATTCGGCGAATGAGCTGGGCTGCCCATCCTCCTGACGTAATTCCAGTCGGCCACATGTGGGACGCGTTGGGAAGACGTATTGTGGCGCAACTGCACCAGCGACCATCCAGCAGTTGTCAGCCGCATTGATGGAGGGATGGAACGCCCTAACGCAACAACTTCATACTGCATGGGAGCACGTTATATAGCATACACTGCTGTCCCAGGTGATCACAAACACTATTAAGCACCGTTTCCCGCCTTTTGTAATGTCCAGGTGGCCATCATAAACCGCTGTGACGTAAGTGTAATTATTGTCTTTGAAAAAAAGTGTAGTTTCTGTTAGTCTCCTTGCATATTTCGTCCAGTTAACTTCTGTTCTATACTGTAGCAGTTCCTTCTATGTACGATCGAAGTTTCATCGAGCTATGTTATTTGGCAGTGAACCATCATGCGAAGGTTACTTCCGTCTTCACGTTTTGCACAGTAGTGTATTTGGTGCAACCGAAATGGTGCTCCTAGTGACACCGTACAGCTCGGTTCGTAGCTGTAGGCTTACTCCTCTGTCTTACTTATATTAATATAGCATTTATTTCCCATACAGATTAGTGGACATTGTTGCTTACGGCGTGCCACATGAGATTAGCCGATCTACATCACTGTATTGGGAAACGTTTTCGCTGCAGTCATTTTGCCCGCTGGTGGAAAGGATTGGGGGGGGGGGAGGGGGGGGGGAGAACTAACTGTCCGCTAGATTATGTACCGGCATGCTGATGAAGAGTCTCGCAACATTATAGGGACCATAGGATATTGATATTTATACCGCTTTTGGACGTACTCGAAGCGAAGTATCCGGAAAGCGTCTTAATTTTTCCTTAACATTTGTATTTTTTCTTCATACAAAAGAATAATACGGACTGTCTTACATTTTTCATTTAGTCTTAGGTCCATAATAGCTCCGTCTCGTACCTTCTGAGTCAGAGCACGACAGAGTGCTGTCTCCAACCTCAACCGAACACTTGGCTTGGTTAGGGTGTCAGCTTGACAACAGTGGTCCGTTCCCCTATAGTTCGACACATGCCAATAAGATCTTCTTTCGTTCCTGCAAAAGCGCATGCACAATGCTGCATTTCGCGCAGCCACATTACTATACAGCGACAGTGTCTGGATGTTAAGTAGTGAAGGAGGGAAGTCGTGGTCGTAAGATCTTTCATGTGAGTAACATAAATCCTTTCAGGTCATATTACTGTATTATTTGGCTGCACAAGAATACCATAAAAAAGTTGTCTCTTCTTATATGTGTATCTTCAGGAACATTCTTTAGCTCAAGAAATGCGAAAAAAAACTTGTAAACTATTGGGTCACAAGCTACTAATAGGCCATGTATGAAAAAGTAGTGATCTGGAATTCGATAAACGACTCACAGAGTTTAAGAAAACGTGAAGCAGGTTTTACGTTAGCTGTATATATACGCCAGTAATCGTGCTCCATGGTAGCTACAAAGCAGCAGACTGAAAGTGTAGTTTTTTGTGATTTACTTATCGTCTCGATATTTAATTAACTTTGTGTCATAGATACGAAGTTTGTTCAAAAAAAGTACTATGAATGAATTTTGGTAGCAGTAATAGCTGATGCTACAACCTTTTGCTGTATATTGTTTGATAGCCTAATGTGTTTAGAGAGGCAGCGCCTCATTGGAACACGTTGTCACGTGTCAGTGAGAGTCCAGGTTGCCTTTTTTTTTTTTTTTTTTTTTTTTTTTTTTTTTTTTTTTTTTTACCGTGTCTGTTGTGCATCGTGAATTTCGAACAACACGTGAAAATGACGTTCTGTTTCATGTTGCAAAAAAGTGCCAAAGAAACTCTTGAAATGTTGAAATTAGTGTATGACGATGAAAGCGGAAATGTGTCGGTAGCAGACGAGCAGCCTACGGGACGTCCATTAACCTCAAAAGCAGAAGTGGCAAAAATTGTCCACTCAAACAGGCGAGTAACAATTCGAGAGCTTACCGAAGAACTTAGCGTCTTGTACGGATCCTTGCAAAGCATTTTAACCCATAATTTGCAAATGGGACGAGTGAGTGCAATAATTGTCCCCAGTCTTTTGAGTGATGGACACAGCGAAAAACGTGTGTCAGTTTGCCCGGAGTTGAAGGATCGTCTTCATTCAGAGCCGGAGCTCATGCCCAAAACTGTTACTGGAGATGAAACTGGTGTTAGTGGGTATGAACCTGAGACGAAAATTCAGAGTTCCCAATGGAAAACCAGTGAATATTCTTTCTCAAAAATCAATCAGAATCGAATATCAGAATTATGATTGTTGCTTTTTTCGATATTGAGGACATAGTGCTATTAGAGTTCATTTCAAGGGGAATGATTGTAAACGGCGATATTGACAATGGCGTGCTGCAACGTTTGCGGAACGATGTACGAAGAAAGAGACCAGAAAAATGGGCCAACGGCTTCTTTCTTCATCAAAACAATGCGTCGTGCCACACCTCGCTTTTGATTCGCTAGTTTTTGGCCGGAGAAACTGTCTGTCCACGTTTGCCTTACTCATCAAGTTTAGCACCAATAGACTTCTGGTTCTTCCAAAAAATGAAAGCCGTGCTTAGTGGAAAACGTTTTGACACAATTCCTGACGTGAGAGGGCCACGACAGAGCAGCTGGATCCCCTTTCGAAAGAGGCCTTGTAGAAATGCTTCGCAGTCATGGATTCAGCATTGGGATACGTGCATGTATTTTGATGGAGAGGTTAAATGAAATTCCATGTAAGATTATTGCTTTATTTCTAATAAATTTATTCTCTGTATATTTTGATCACGCCTCGTTCTTTGTAAAACAGTATTATTCTTCACGTCAGAGTGGCCTCTGATGTGTATATAAGTACGAACGAACAAACTTTCTCGTGTACCTGATCCAGGTTACCAGTTTCTGCCCGTGCAACCAAGTAGCCTGACACTTAATAACACGCCAAAATACCGGATGTCCTCGACAGTTTCTTTACCTCAAGACTTCCACAACGCTCTTATGCTGCTGTGCAAAACGCTTACATAGACCGGTTCAGATGTGTGTGTTTTGTTTTGTGGTGGTAAACGTTTTCCCGTCAAGAACGTTTGAAGTCCAGCCAAATGCTCCAAATGGCCCCGAGCACTAAGGGATTTAACATCTGAGGTCATCAGTCCCCTAGAACTTAGAACTACTTAAACCTAACTAACCTAAGGGCATCACACACATCCATGCCCGAGGCAAGATTCGAATCTGCGACCGTAGCAGCAGCGCGGTTCCGGACTGAAGCGCCTAGAACCGCTCGGCCACAGCAGCCGGCAAGTCCAGCCAGTTTTCAAGTTTGGCTACAGTGAGAACACCTAAGTGGACACCTTGAAATGACATAGGCGATTGCCTATTCGGAGCGGCACTAGTGTCCAATTACCAAAACAATTTTTTGTGGTTAAGTACATTTTCTTACACTTATATTATTGTTCAGAATAATTTATTCGTTTTATTAGTTGTGTATTGTAGATAAGTCGGTTTTTAGGTTTCCGCACATCAGTCGGTGGAAACGGAACCCTTAAGAGTCACTTTGTTTGACCGTCTGTCAGTCTGCCGAGTGCTGAAAAGCCTCTTTCTCAGAAACGGGTAGACGTATCACTTTTAAATTCGTCACATACTAAGGTCAGTTGGCCCTTGACGTCGTAATAAATGTAGCTTCGAAGTCAATATGCCCAAAAGATACGGCCATTTAGTTCATATATTTTGATACTCGCAAACTAACTCACCAAAACTTATAGGATGGTTCCAGTTGGTCTACAGTGATGAAATTTTGCAAGAAGTAAGGTTTCAGAGTAGAATTAAAGGAAAAATTCCGAAAATTATTAATTTGTAAGCATATCACAAGAAAAAAAATATTTTGTCATTTGTATCCGAAGTCAAAACATGAAATTAAAACAGTCAGTAGTTCTGCATCAGGCTGACGGGATCGCAATGATAGTCAAAAGATCAGGCAAGGATTGACTTTAATGCTTAAACGACGCCTTTCGGAATTTACCCATCATCAGATACCAAGGAGCGATTACTGCACGTAGATACGGCGTCGCAAGTTGTATGTGAAACGCCGTATGTACGTGCAGTAATTGCCTCTGCGTATGTGATGATGGATAAATTCCGAAACGTGTCATATGAGCAGTTAAGTCATTCCTTGTCTGATGTTTGACTTTTACCACTGCGACCCTGGCAGCCTGAACGGAGAGCAGCTGACTATTATAGTAATGGTCGCATGCCTCCTGCATGACTTTACGTCACATTTATGTTATTGAAATCAAAACATTGTCGAAAATCTTAGACTCCCCGGGACCGCTATCTTGCCAGAATCAATGTCGATAACAGGCAAAAATGGTCGAGATTCTCGATTCCGAGTCGAACTAGCACCTGGCCCATTTGTTATTTTTCTTTTTTTTTATCGTAGATCATCACCCAAAGTCGCTCATTAAGTGGCGCTAACACGATGTCCGTCGTCTGATAGAAACCGGTTTGTGAGTGGCAGCTAACTTCCCCAAACAATACAAGTGTACAAACAAAAAATGCAATATACTCATTCTACGCCGTGTAAAGTACATGAAATATTATTGATGTAGGTTTGTCTAAGACCTTCTCTGTTCCTACAGAACCAAGAGTGTGAATGATACAGAATATATGCAGCAGTGCGGCTGAATAATAGCAATGTATCTCCCAACAAACAAATGAAGACTGCAATGAGATTTCACTTTGTTGAAATCATTGTCAACAATTTACTTCCGCCCACCCTGTTGATGTGTTGCCTGTAAGTATCAGAACGATTACGAGTATAGTGTAGTTGCGCTTAGAGAAAATAATGCTTGGAACGTACCTTCAATTGTTCCTTTTGAATAAGTGCAGTATTTGAACCTCAAGTTGCCTATGCCATTGCTTAAACAAATTGTATATGGAAAACCGAGAACCATAGCCACATTCATTCTCTGCAATAAGAACAGAGTGGTTCACAGTCACTGTATACGTTGTTGAAACGAGCATTCCACGACTTCTAACTATTGTTACCAAAACATCTGTCAGTCTGAATGTATAGGCTTTTGAAAGAGCGATGGCCATTAGAACTGTGGACAAGCATTCGTTTTCTAGATGGACGTATTTCGGGAACTATTGGCCTGGAACCCGATAGCAGGCCGGCCAGAGTTTAGACGTTGGCACTGTTCCATTTGGACAAAGTGTGCCCGTGTAAGCTTAAAGTTTTTCTTTTATTCTTTCCATTGCGTTATACACTTCTGGACCAGTTACTAATATTTCCACATTTTCCAGCAGTTCGTTGCAGTACTTCAGTAGTATTATAGAGACATTGCTGCTTTACATTTATCAACTAGTTTCATGTTAAATCATTGTCGCCATGGATTTGCAGCTCAGTGGTGTCTAAGAAAATCACGCCTTACCGAAATTATAGCTAGGCATATACGCTCTGAGCTTGCGTCATGATTTACGCGATGTCATCTGCAGGCTGAACCAAGCTTTTGATCACCGAATTCAGGTCTGAGTAGCAGCATCGTTTTTGGTACTGTATTCGTATTTTACGCCAGCAGGTTTGCGCCTAAGATGAGGCGAGACGCTGGTTAATCACTGATAATATTTTTTGACGTAGCAGAATTAATAAAAGTATTTTATTAAGACCTCGATCGTTTCTTGGTATTGCGAGAAGCGTAAGGTTTCTTGCCTGCAAAAATATCGCTCTCGTTCCTGAAATTAAATTATAAACGTAAATACGCTGAGCCTAAAGCGAATTCATATGGCCAATAAAAAGATAATGACTTAAAATATTTAATCTGAGAATAATATAAAGTGTGCTGATAGAAGTAATGTGTACTCTGCAGTAGAATGAACAGCGTTCTAATGATATCGCAGTATGTACGACGAACTAAAATAAAGAATCTAATTTGGCTTTTGGTTAAAAAAGAATATGCAGATTAATCTGGTTTCCAGTTTCAATTTTATTTTCACTTGTAATTTCTACAAGTAGTCTTACCCGATGTAGTCTTTTCCTATAATAACCATTCTTCGAATAACTTTCAATGCATTTTATTGCCTACACATTTTAATTACATGACTTTTAAGTACTACTCTACTCATAAATAACATTCTAGTTTCAATTTAAAATACAAACAACATTTATTCACATAATTAATACAGTCGTAGTGTACCTAACGAAAACTTGTCTTCACATAATTTCTACCGCTTCTGCCTCTTGGTTCAACTTAATAAGAATAGTTCTTTGCCACGCGCGACGTATGTCAGCTAACTCTTCACAGTGTTTGTAACCTTATAAATTACACACGCAAATGCTCAGTAGCTACCCACACAAATGTAGGGCGGAAAAAAGAGGAGGAGAAGATTAGTGTACAACGTCCCGTCGACAACGATGTCATTAAAGGCGGAGCACAAGCTGGGATTAGGGAAGGATGGAGAAGTAAAGTGGCCGTGTCATTTCGGAGGAACCATCCCGGCATTTGCCCTAAGACTTAAGTCAGGATGGCCGGACACGTGTTTGAACCGTCGTTCTCCCGTCCAGTGTGTTCACCACTGCGCGCGCTACTCTGGTCGGTGGCAGAAAAAGCGCTGCTGTTCGCCTGTATTTCACCGGAAATCTGCATAGAGCGACTTCTATTTATATACTCTTCCGCACAGGACGGCAGGCAGTAAGCTTCTTGTAATTCATGTGATTTGGCAAATGAAGAATCATCAGCAATGTCGAGGGACATGAAAGGGAAGCAGTGGTTGGGGAGGGAGTGAGACATGTTTGTAGCCTCTCCCCGATGCTATTCAATCTGTATATTAAGCAAACTGTAAAGGAAACAAAAGAAAAATTCGGTGTAGGTATTAAAATCCATGGAGAAGAAATAAAAACTTTGAGGTTCGCCGATGACACTGTAATTCAGTCCGAGACAGTAAAGGACTTGGAAGAGCAGTTGAACGGAATGGAAAGTGTCTTGAAAGGAGCGTATAAGATGAACATCAACAAAAGCAAAACGAGGATAATGGAATGTAGTCGAATTAAGTCGGGTGATGCTGAGGGAATTAGATTAGGAAATGAGACACTTAAAGTAGTAAAGGAGATTTGCTATTTGGGGAGCAAAATAACTGATGATGGACGAAGTAGAGAGGATATAAAATGTAGACTTGCAATGGCAAGGAAAGCGTTTCTGAAGAAGAGAAATTTGTTAACATCGAATATAGATTTAAGTGTCAGGAAGTCGTTTCTGAAAGTATTTGTATGGAGTGTAGCCATGTATGGAAGTGAAACATGGACGATAAATAGCTTAGACAAGAAGAGAATAGAAGCTTTCCAAATGTGGTGCTATAGAAGAATGCTAAAGATTACATGGGTAGATCACAGAACTAATGAGGAGGTATTGAATAGAATTGGGGAGAAGAGGAGTTTGTGGCACTGCTTGACAAGAAGAAGGAACCGGTTGGTAGGATATGTTCTGAGGCATCAGGGGATCACAAATTTAGCATTGGAGGGCAGCGTGGAGGGTAAAAATCATAGAGGGAGATCAAGAGATGAATACACTAAGCAGATTCAGAAGGATGTAGGTTGCAGTAAGTGCTGGGAGTTGAAGAAGCTTGCACAGGATAGAGTAGCATGGAGAGCTGCATCAAAACAGTCTCAGGACTGAAGACCACAACAACATTTGTTCATTGCAGTTTAGGTTATTCTTGCCGAGGTTAATTGTTTTCCTTGTTTCGTACCAGGTGCTGGTAGTAGCTGGCTTAGCGCATTGAGAGGTCCACTTTTTCTCGTATGGCTCACTATTAATAAACATATAACAAAATAAAACATAGATTACAACAAATGCGGAAAAAGCCGTTCAAAGCATTACCTCGCTAGAGTACTGCACTTCTCCATGCCTGCTACAGGTGTTGCGAAGAAAAATACTGGAGGTTCTTCCTTTAACTAAAATAAAAGCAGGACATTACACAGTTTGGGATTATACGAACTGGAGAGGGTTTGCATGGACATCACATTTTACTCAGTACTTCCCTTCAGCTTCCATAACGATCTGTAACAGCACAATACAAGAGTTCGTTTGTCGAACGGCCGACACAGATACACACCGGGCAGAAGACAGGAACCATAGCTCAGTGTTGTAGTGTTTTCCATACACATTTAAACTCCCAGCATTATGTTTTGAACTACCGACGGTGTGCTAGTACTGCCATGGATTAGACATACGAGAGCTTGCATGTCCGCGATTGTTGTTCAAGACTTCACTCCGTGGAGCCTATTTTAATTAATCACCGCTGAGAAAATCGTCCCATGTCTTCTTCGTAAACACGCAGTTAATAGTGAGTTTTTGCTAGCTGTATAAGGTCAGTACGTCATCCGTCAGTGCTGAATGTGTGCGACAAGATAGTACCTGAGTTTGATATCTGCAATTAACATCTCTAATCTGCAAGCCACCTTATAGTGTTTGGCGCGGGTTTCAACCGGTACTATAATAATTTGCCCCTTTCCGTACTCAATTCCCAGGTGACAACGGAAAGAACGAATGTCGGTAAAACTCCATATATAACGAATTGCTCATGGTAGTATCGTCTCTTCTCCTCTGTCAGTCCTATTGTTGAGTCGGCGTGACAGTTGCAGTGGCTTGGGCGCGGCAGCTTCACGCGGCTGCCTCAACCAATAACATAACGCGATTTTGTAAACGTCTCTATGACAACGACTCACTGTTGTCAAAGATCTGTAGGCGGCTACTGTTCTCGCCTGCAGCCGTTAGCGCTTCGCGATTGAAAGATGGCAACAGTGGTGCGAGGATCTTCTTACATCATCTCGACCATAGTGATAAATGCCTCAGACTGATAAGTAATATTCAAGAATGAGTCAAAATAAGGTTTTCTAAGCGCTCTCATTCGCCTTTCGTGTGTAAAATACATTTCTGTAATACTCTTCCAATGAATCACGACCTGGCATCTGCCCTGTCTACAACAATACTTTCTACAGCGATAGGAGAGCCAGATAGCTTGCACCGCTGTTGCCAGCTTTGGACTGTGAAGCGCAAAGGCTGTTGGCGGTACCGAGGCTAAAAGGAACATTTGTGTACAAAACTGCAGCAACACACTCGTGGACGGCCGAAGTGGCCGTGCGGTTCTGGGCGCTGCAGTCTGGAACCGCGAGATCGCTACGGTCGCAGGTTCGAATCCTGCCTCGGGCATGGATGTGTGTGATGTCCTTAGGTTAGTTAGGTTTAAGTAGTTCTAAGTTCTAGGGGACTGATGACCTCAGTAGTTAAGTCCCATAGTGCTCAGAGCCATTTGAACCATTTTTTTGAACCAACACACACGTAGCAGTAGACATGTATGCAATACCTCGTTACTTGTTGGTTGCGATAGACGCGAGGAACAGCCACACCGCCAAGCCCATGTTAGCTGTCACGGCTCTTCTTTCGCCACATGCACTGTGGTTTATATAGTCTTTCCACTATAGGTAGCTCTGGTCCTATACTCCTAGATATTTTACTGTTCTTATTGTTTCTATTGGTTTATCGCCAGTCTTGTAGTAGAACAGAAGTGCTTCTTTCTCCCTATTAATTTATGTTGGGTTTCAGCTTTAATCTTTGTACCAACCGTCAATCTTCTGCCGGTCTTCCTGGATTTCACTACAGTAAACTTAGATTGCGACTATTGTGCGGTATATACAAGAGCAACATCCTCGAACAGGCTCAAGGAGCTGTAGGCATTATCAACGACTTCGTGGGCAGTAAGATCGTTATAACACTCCTCCAAAAATAATCTTTATGTCTGATGATTTCGCCCAGCAAAGAAGGAAGGAATGTACTGGTTTAACGTCCCGTCTCAATAAAGAACGACGCGTCATCTAAGATTCCTCAAGTTAGAAGACGCATTTACTTCAGTTTTCGCTAAGTTTGTCATAACATTGGAAACTAGTGTGATCGTACAATGCACGCTTTGACAGTTGGTATGTCATCCTTGTTGATATTTGTGTATGGCCATTCTGTTGTCGTTTAAGGCGTGTTCATGTGCCTAGCGTGTTGTGTCCTAGAGGCTGCAAAGGCTCAGATAACAGCGTCGAAATCACACCAGCTCAGCAAGCCGAACTCTTCATACCGGGGAGCCATGTAACAGAAAAGGAGGACTGATATTAGAAAGGAAGGAAGGAAAATTAGGGTTTTACGTCCCGCCGACGTTGACGTTATAGAGACCGACTGTTGGACAAGTTATGCGCCTTAGTTCTAAATAAAGCAAACAGCGCCAGCTCTTCTGCACTACAAGATCGTTAACACACGTCGGCGCGGCTCTGCTAACTTACGAAGCGGCCTGATGACGTCGCGACACGGCCGTTGCATCGATACGTGTAAACAGTTTGCCTTGCTGAGTCTATTCAAGTTTGAAGCTACTGTCTGGAACTTTATGAAACGCGGTAACTGAACACTTCCTGGAAGAAAATGTCACTTCACGGCAAATTTAACAGATGGTAACTGCATAATTGACGCATTTATGTAACATTGCATGTGACGCATTGCCCCCTGCCTTTCGTCTCAGGACCTTCGCCCGAAGTCTGTTTAGTGACGTTTCGTCAGAAAGATGAGACGGAAATCAACACGCAATGTCTCAACAAGTGCCGAACAAAAGCCTCATCACCTTCCTGCAGTAAGTACCTAGGGACCAATGACCGCAGCAGTTTGGTCCCTTAGGAATTCACACACATTTGATTTTGAGTAAGTACCTATGGGATTGCTCGGAAACACGGAGACATACAAAAAAAGACATATTAGTGGATAGAGCATCTCTATATGTTGCAATTCCATTATACGCCCCGTGGAGTAGTTGCAGAGTGTACCATTAGGTAGCAGGCGTGTCAGATATGTAGACAAAACCGTCCACTATATCTACATTTACATCTAAGTCTGCATAGATATTCCGCAGTCCATCGTACGGCGTGTGGCGGATAGTACCCCTTAGCACTACTAGTTATTTCGTTTCCTGTTCCAGCGCAAATTGAGCGAGGGAATAACGACTGTTCACATGCCTCGGTATCAGCCCTTATTTCTCATATTTTATCTTAGTGTTCCTTATGCACATTGTATGCCGGAGGCAGTAGAATCGCTCTGCAGTCAGCTTCAGATGGCGCTTCTTTAAATATGCTCAGTAGCGTTCCTCGAAGAGAATGACTGCTTCCCTCCAGAGATTCAGATTTGAGTTCCCGAAGCATCTCTGTAACACTTGCGTGTTGTTCGAACCTACCAGGAACAAATCTAGCAGGCCGCCTATGAATTTCTTCGATGTCTTCCTTTAATCTGGCCTGGTACGAATACCAAACACTCGACCAGTACTCAAGAATAGGTTGCAGTCTCTCTTACAGATGAACTACACTCTCCTGTAATTTTCCCAATAAACCAAAGTCGACCATTCGCCTTTCGTACCACGATCCTCACAGCCTCGTTCTCTTTCATATCGCTTTTCAACTTTGCGTTCTGACTGTGTGAAGTAGGACGCTACTAATGCCGTATTCGAACATTACGGGTTTGTTTTTCCTACTCATCCACATTAATTTACATTTCTCTACATTTAGAGCTAGCTGCCGTTCATCACACCAACTAGAAATTTTGTCGTAAGGCATCTTGTATCCTCCTACAGTCACTTAACTTCGACACCTTACCATACACCACAGCATAATCAGTAAACAAACACAGATAGCTGCCCACCCTATGAGCCAAATTATTTATGCGTATAGAGATTAAGAACGGTCCTATCACACATTCGTAGGGCACTCTAGACGATACCCATGTCTCCAACGAACACTCGCCGTCGAGGACAACATAACGTGTTCTATCACTTAAGAAGTCTCCGAGCCATTCAGATATCTCTGAACCTATTCCACATGCGTGTACCTCCTTTAACAGCCTGCAATAGTGCACCGTGTCAAACGCTTGCCAGAAGTCTAGAAATATGCCTTTCATCCATAGTTCGCAGTATATCACGTGAGAAAAGGACAAACCGAGTTTAGCACGTGCGTTGCTTTCTAAATCCGTGCTGATTCGTGGACATGAGCTTCTCAGCCTCAAGGAAATTTTTTATATTCGAACTGCGAATGTACTCAAAGATTGTGCGGCTATTGGTCTGTAAGTTTGCGGGTCCGTTCTTTTACCCTTCTTGTACACAGGAGTCACCTGCACTTTTGCCCAGTCGCCTAGGACTTTGTGCTGGGCGAGAGATTCGCGATAAATGCAAGCTAGGTAGGTGGCCAATGCCGGGGAGTACTGTATGAAAATCCTAACTGGGGTTCCATCCGGATGTGGTGACTTTTTGTACAGTTGTATCAGTTGTCTCTCTATACCAGGGATGTTAGAGCTATGTCGTCCGTACGGGAGTCTGTTCGATGCTCATATGACAGTATGTTTGTACGATTCTCCTGCGAGAAAGATTTCTTAAACGTGAATTTTGAAACTTCGGCTTTTTGTTTGCTGCCATCAGCTGCCACGCCACACTGGCCAACAAGTGACTGGATGGGAGCCTTTGACCCACTTAACGATTTTGCGTAGGACAAGAATTTTCTCGAGGTCTCTGCCAGATCTTTTGCTAAGATATCACAGTAGTAGTAGTTGTATGCTTTGTGCGTGGATCTTCTCACAAACGTACGAATCTCTATTAACTTTTGTTTGTCGATATTTCTGCGTTCTCTTTTGAACCGAGACTACCTCAGCCTCCTCAGCATTTTCCGAATCTCGTTATGGTGCGTCTTTTCCATCCTTAATCTCCCTTCTGGGCACACTATTCTGCAGACCACGATTTATAATCTGCCTAACCCCGTGTTGTATTGGTTTAGTTCGGCCCTGTACATAGGCAACCCAATGAACAGATTTCCGAAGCGGGTTGCCGTCATTGCGTACGCACGCGCGGTTCGACGTTTGTCGCGTCGGAAACGATGCCCATATTCAGCACCAGTAATGTGAGATATTAACTTGGAGAGACGCTTTATACATTGATACGTGTCTATTTTCTGTGTATCTTGTAGAGTGCGGTCGCTTTCTGGAACCTTGAAGGTACTTCTGAATAACTGATACGTCGTGGTATGGGAAACTTAACCAAAACAGAGCTCAAAGGCTGCAGGGAGTGAAAGCGTAGACCCAAATGAGGTTATAGTTTCAAACTCAATTTAATTTTATTAAACATGAAAAAACCACTTGTTCACTGGTACATATATAATGACAAAACACAATACAATTTTTTAAACTTCAGGCCTGAAGGGCCGCTGAACATTCATAACTGTAATGTCAGAATGACAACCTTAAGATTCAACATAATGAGATAATCACGGTCTGAAGGACCCAACACTTTTGGTTAATTATTGACCAATACAATAAGTTACTGAAAGGAATGACTTTAATCATTCGGCCAGAAGGGCCAATCAAATATAACCACAAATGCTGTTTTGATAATGCTACAAGAATGCAAAACCAACAGTTAATTTACTTCGTCCAAAGGAGCAGTAAAGACCAAAAGACAAATTCATATACCAAAGTTTTTTTTAATGAAACAAGCTAACAAGATAAAATTAAAAACCAAAGATAAAATTAAAAACCAAAAGTGGTAGTGACGTCGCCACTCGGCCTGAAGGGCCTGAATATCAGTAGTAATAAATATTTGAGAATGGTTGAAGTTAGTGAGTTAGCACTTAAAACTCGCCCGTGCTCCTCACCACTAGGAAAAATTTACAATCAACTGTGCTAGGACTGCCTGCTTTAGCAATATGGCACAGACCAGCAGAACAACTAGAAACTTCACCATCGTGGCGAATCGTCTACACAGGATATGACAGCAACTCTCTATAACTCATAAAATAAAAATTACTAAACATTGAAACACATGGTTCAAAATATAACGCCTATCTAGGCAGGAACTGTTAATGACGCCCACTGGCCTTCGTAAATTTTCGACTTAGTAAATGTGACGGCCAGTACTAAATACGACTCAACAAATTGTAAGAAACACAAGATTGTTATTGCACTTCGGTCAGAATAAAATTTCAACCACAGATAATATTCTAGGTTCAGCTATTAAGGCACAGAGAGTTAACACTCTTTTCTAGTGATTGTTACACTTGTCAGTATAACAGCAGATCATTGAGTCGGGATTTCGGGCACGCCTGAGCCTACTAAAATTGCGAAACACCATGGCACACAACCTTAGAACAAAACACACCCGACGACACGGGCAGAAATTGAGTGAGACGCATCAAGTCAAGAAATTCTCATCGTTAGTCCAGAAGGCAGACAAGCATTCGGCGACAGGTTGCAACCAGCACCAACTCGAGTTATGTCAATCGCCCCAGTTCCGCCATAGCAACGCGGACACGCCGCGTCAACAGTTGAAACGCCGAGCTTCCTTATCACACAGCCCGTCCAGAACGACTGCCGCCGTCCCGAGTACACACGCTCGTAGCAATCGCGTGCGTCCACAGGAAGTTATACCACCTTTCCCGCAACATTGCGCTGCCACACAACCGGAAACTAAACTCCCCGTCTCACTCCGGCAGCAGCACTCGATACTCTCGTCGTCAGCAGGTCTCTCCACAGAACTCAGCTCCCTCCGAAATTTAAAAGCAAACGGACCAATCGCGGCAGAGCAAACCCAAGGCTCCGGAAGACGACACACCACACCTAGGCAAAGATGAAGATGATACGGTTCAATAACCTTCTTTCGTATGTAGCTCTTAATCGCAGATTCTCGTGAAACCACTTCGTGGTGCATCGAAATACCAACATTTCATTACAACAGTTCTTAAGACCTGCAGACTCTTCTGTGGCCACAATGCTGCTGATCACACCATAATGACGCGCAGATCGTGAACCAGATCACATGGTGCTTCACGATGTGAGAACACGTCATACACCACCTGTGCTGTGAAGTGCTTACAAGTGGAGTCTGATATTAATGAAAGAAGCGTAATTACAGGTGATTACCGCAGTCTGAAAACTGACACTCCTCAATATTCAAGGCAACATTTTCGAATTCTAAATATATGTATGTTAACTACGCTTACCACTGTTCTGCTAATGGCAGAGCTTACATCGAATCGATGTATAGATTTTCTTTCCTATTCCATTTCCATATTTAGGAGGGGAAAATGATTTTCTATAGATCTCTGCACGCGCTCTAATCTCACCTATCTTACTCTCACGATCCCTACGCGAAATGTTCAATGGTAACGATCGTACAGTCTTCTTCGAATACAGATTCTATCAATTATCCCACAGGAGTTGGTGATAATTATATGGTCTTTCTTCATGGATTGCCTTTTAAGTTTTCCGAATATTTCTCCTACATTTTCTTGTAGGCAGTATCGACCTGCTACGGTTTCAGCAGCGTGTCACTGAATTCATTCGATGTCTGTTGTAATCCTTGCTGGAACAGTACTCTAGAATTGTTCACACTAACCTCCTACACGCGATTTCCGTTGCAGAACTCTTCCAACAAATTTAAATCATTCATTTGCCTTCTCTAATATATTTTTTAAGTGATGGTGCCGCTTCATATTGCCTATTGATACAGTATTACCCGTAAATACTCAAATGATGTGCAGATTGACCACCACTAATTTTGTGATCATGTACTACAGGGTTCTTTCTCTTTGTTATAGGCACTGTCTTACAACCATCCATATTTATGAAAAGCTCCCATTCATGACACAAGGTAGAAATTTTATCCAAGTTGTTCTGCTATTCCATACGATCGTCCTTCGATACTTCCTGTACACTAGAATATCGTCAGCGAACAATTTAGTGGTGCAACAAATCTCATCCGAGAAATCTTTTAAGCACAGTGAAAACATTAGAGGTCTTATTACACTTCTTTTGGGGACACCCGATTTGATTTGCATCCCAGCGGAACATTCTCCATCCAGTATAACGTACTGGGATCTAGTAGTCCAGTTTTCCTCGGGGCAGTCACATACAGTGGTGTGCAAAACTTAAGGACGAAAGTAACTTTCCCATGATGTGTCACTGCTCCTACATTGCTGGATGAAACTTGGACAGAAAGAACTGCTATAGTATAGTACAGAAGATAACTGAAAGATATACGCAGTGAGGCGAAAAGAAATATCACTTCTATTCAAATACAATAATTACACTCCAGTCACCGCCGTTCATGATAATTCCCTCGACAATACAAAGTCCGAGACACGCTTCTTAGTAGGGTCTGTAATCAGCCCGGACGTCATTGCATACACTGCTGCGTGCTCCCATGCAGTAAGGAGTTAGGAGTTCTTGTGGTGCGGCGTTCCATTCCTCCACCAGCGCGGTTGACGGGTGTTGGCCGGTCGTTGGTGCGCGTTGACGTGCTGCGCTACGTCCCCATAAAGTATCCCACAACTGTTCCGTGGGATTGAAATCGGCGGCACGGGCAGGCAGTCCATGTCCTATCGCTCCAAAAGCTCTTCCACGTGCGCTGTTCGATGCAGTCGCGCATTGTCCTGCATAAAAATAAAGTCAGAGCCGAATACACCTCTGAAAAGACACACATATGAAGGGAGTAAAGTGTCGCAGGCAAGTTGACTGGTGAGTGTGCCGTGTTCAAAGATTTGGAGGCCAGTACGCCCATGCAGCATTATGCCTCCCCACTCCCTAACACGTGGTCCACCAAAACGATCGTGTTTGACAATGTTCCTGACTGCATTACGTGTTCCCACCTCCCGCCGTACAGAATACATCCAGTATCACACCTCAGACTTAATGCCGCTCTCATCCGAGAAGAGCACGCGACCCCTACTCGTTACTTCCGTCCCTGCGCTCAGGGCACAGTAGCAAACGGTGCCGCTGATGTTCGAGTGTCAACGGAACACAAGGTGCTGGTCGTCGGGAAAGGAGATCACCCCCGTGCAGTTGACGTGCCACGGTGGAGCGTGAGATGGCACGCCTTGCAGTTCTGTTAAATCTAGCTGCAGTTACACCCTCTGGCTGACGTGTGTCTCTCCTTACCTGTTGCATAATGTAGCTGCCATCTGCTGCTGTAATTGACCGTGGACAATAGTGCCTGTGTTCTTGAACACTCCCCATGCACTTGGAATAATGCTGTGAGCAGTACCAAACTCCTGGGCTTCCTTCTCTTATCTCGTTATTCCTGTTTCCCAGTGATTCTTTCCCTTGTGAAATCATCCAAAGCGCCGGCCGCTGTGGTCGAGCGGTTCTAGGCGCTTCAGTCGGAACCGCGCTGCTGCTACGGTCGCAGGTTCGAATCCTGTCTCAGGCATGGATGTGTGTGATGCCCTTGGGTTAGCTAGGTTTAAGTAGTTCTAAGTATAGGGGACTGATGACCTCAGATGTTAAGTCCCATAGTGCTTAGAGCCATTTGAGCCAAATTATCCAAACGTTGTGTCCGGGCCATGTTGTAATGAAGAACACCGCCACAGCGCACCGTATCTGCTCGCTAATTGACACACACACAGTCTTTTCCAGTTCCTGTAGGTGCCTCGTGCTGCGTGGATAGCCGTGTTTGGCACTATAGTCACGCTGACGTCACACCATGTGACGTCCAGCTTTCTGTGTATCACTGGAAGACGTCTGGCAATATGTTCCCGAATATTATTCATTTCCAACGAGCTGTTATGTTGTTTTATAAAGCTCGTCCTTAAATTTGCCAGAGCAATGTATTTGTGAAGATCCCCCGAAGGTAAGTTGTCGCCGGTGTGGCGCAGTGTCGAACGCCTTTCAGCAATTTAGGAGGGCGGAATCTACCTGTTCACTTGCGTCAGTTGTTTGCAAGATGTCGTGAATGAATGACGGAGTCTGTGTCTCAGTTGAGGTTCTCCTGAATCCGTGCTGACTGTATGAGAATAGGCTCTTTCCCTACAGAATCATCACTATTTTTGAGCGTAAAATATACTCGAGTAGTGTGCAACATCTAACGGTACCAAAACTACATAGTTTATCTCACTTCGT
Organism: Schistocerca serialis cubense; assembly: GCF_023864345.2. Classification (NCBI taxonomy): domain Eukaryota; kingdom Metazoa; phylum Arthropoda; class Insecta; order Orthoptera; family Acrididae; genus Schistocerca; species Schistocerca serialis. Next base: position 715,998,168 of record NC_064638.1, read on the forward strand.
TTCTATAACATCTTATTTGTTGAGCAGTGTAATTAGTGACGTATTGTCTGTCGTCTTCTGACTCGGGATCTTCGGCCAAGTTTTGCCAGCGCGACTTACTAGAATTACCGACGGATCACCTTTCACTGCTGGTGAGGTAATCACTTGTAGACATTTAAGATGGTTGCATTAATTGGATGGTAATTTGGATAAGACGTAACACCTGGGGCGGTGGGACTGTGCAGCGGACGCCGCGCGGTAGCAAGTGTCGCGCGGCGGTGAGTGTGTGCCCTCGAGCCTTCGCCGAGCCCTCTCGCCGCACCTCGAGAGACCCGTACCGGAATGGAGTGCGCACCGCGCGGAGCTGAGGACTCGTCCGTGCGCCGACGACACCTTTGTTTCCAAAACTTGAGCCCCGCGCTGTTCGCCAATATAGCGACTACCTCGCTACCTGCCTAGCAGTTTTTTTTTGTCCAGTCATCTTTGCTTCTAGTCAACTTCTTCATTGTGCTATTGGAGTCAGTCAAACACGTTCCCTAACAAGCTCCGCATGTAACTCGCAGAAGAGTACGATCGGCGGTCATTAAGATTTGTTGTTGTTGTTGTTGTTGTTGTTGTGGTCTTCAGTCCTGAGACTGGTTTGATGCAGCTCTCCATGCTACCCTATCCTGTGCAAGCTTCTTCATCTACCAGTACCTACTGCAACCTACATCCTTCTGAATCTGCTTACTGTATTCATCTCTTGGTCTCCCTCTACGCAGCCCTCCAATGCTAAATTTGTGATCCCTTGATGCCTCCTCAAAACATGTCCTGGTAGGACATTCTTCCACTAGGGGTAAGATTTATCACCTAGAAAACATCCATTTGAGATCGGTGATGGTGTTCGTCGTCCTCTACATGTTCACCCTTCAATGAGACACATTTTTCCCGACAATGGTTGGCTTTGCGGAGACCCTGTTTCTAGAAGTCTTTGGTTTAGCTGTTCAGGAAATATTCCGCCTAGGAAATCACGTTATTACAATTCTGGAAGTAAGTGCCGCGCAATGATTTCTTGATCCGAGGAATCAGGCAAAATCACTGGGTACCGTGTAAGAAGAACACGAGGGATGAGGCAAAATTGGTTATCCAAGAGAAGCATCAGTCGTGATTTGTACCCTGTGCAGAATTAGCTTGGGTGTCGTGGACGAAAAGGTCTCCTGGGACAGCTTCCCGATATGCCGATATTTCGACTTCACAACCTCTCGTAACCTCATCAGAAAAATTCTGATATTCTCTTTGGATTTTAGACGAAAGGAAACCTCCGTTTTCAGCTTTTCTTCATGTCGTTGATAATTTTTACACGTGTTGTGTATATTTAGAAACTCGTTTACCTTGTATTCGACAGACTTCCAAGGCTTCTCTTCGTGTTCCGTTCACAATCTCGTGCTCGACTGTACCGTAAATATTGTGAAGACGAAGATCGAGAAATACCTATCACATATATTGTTTCACATACTTACATCAGAAACAAGCAGTTTGCCGAATATTCACTAAATGCAGTGGGGTATGTGATAAAGAGTGGCACGTGACATGATTTGTTGTCTCACCGACGGAATACTGGCGATTGTTCTATCCTCGTTGTCCCTGCGACCAATTACCACTTATTTCCTACTTTGACTGTTTGCGAGAAATATTATTAACGTTTATAGAATCAGAATTAGCTTGAAATACTTGTGCTTGCTTACACTGTGAACCTACTCTAGTTCAGTACTTTGTCAGTGTCGCTTAAAACTAAGAAGAACGTTTCTGTTATAATGCTGAAACTAATTAGCCTTTGCATTTCACTGTATAACTCCACAGGGCGCCGACGGAAAATAAATGAAAGTTGTAAATTAAAGTAGTCAGTTTTAATAACTTAATTAAATACAATTTTTTTCGAGTAATTAACTGTATAATTTTGTGGATCCCAGTAACTGGAACCGGAGGAGATACACAGCACCGAGAGAGGTGGCGCAGTGGTTAGACATGGACTCGCATTGGGGAGCACGACGGTTCAATCCTGCGTCCGGCCATCCTGATTTAGGTTTTCCGTGATTTCCCTAAATCGCTCTAGGCAAATGCCGGGATGGTTCCTTTCAAAGGGCACGGCCGACTTCCTTCCCCTTCCTTCCTCGCCGTCTGGTCTCCTTCCCCAAAAACAACCAACCAAGCAAGATACACAGCATCGTGTAGTAAATCCGTGATAAGCCGTTACTCGAAAATAAAATATCCATATCTGCCTCGTAGTCCACAGATACTGAAACGTTTAGATGGTTTTTCGCGCGCCCCCAGTCGTGCTACTGCCCTAAAACTGTAAATCGCTTCATGTATACGTAATTAAATTGAAGTAGTTCCAATCCCTCGGTTCCTAACAAGTTTTAGCGAGGTCTGCGTTGGTTACTAGCCGAATGATGGGACTATAAATTCCTCCCACATATCTCCAATTGGGAACCCTCTAGCCCCCTCCCAGCCTTCTGGAACATTACGCTGAACAGAACAAATTTCTACAACAGCTCGTCCAGCTCCTGCGTGTAGGGAATGAACGATTTTAATAAAAAACAGAAGAAGTTAGTACTGAATGAAAAATTTACCTTCTGCGAATATCACAGCCAAAATTATTTTTACCACGGTTAATGTAGCTCATTTCCTTCTGTATTAACCTCACAGTCAACAAGTAAGAAACAAATACCGAGTTCGTTTTGCAGTTTTTGAGGTTACGCTAGTTGACTGATGGCACTTCAGTGTCCCATAATGGTAGCATTTGTGTGCAGTAGACGAAGTTCAGGCTCTTCTACTGAGGTTATCAACGGCAAAAACCGAAAATAATTACACAGAAAAGAATGGACGCGTTTATAAATAGAACGACGTCGACAAGCACCTAATTTCTAGATTGTCTCCCTCATGAGGGTTTGAATAACGCTTGGGCTACTGCGCTACATACATCCACCTGCAAAAAGTTGAAAAACTGTCGTTTCAGAAGAACGTCTTCTCTTGTTCTGGAAACTGATGATTTTCCCATTTTTCATTCCTGATGAATCACTCGCTGTGAGTCAGCCTATATTCTGAGTTCGCCAGTGTGTATCAGGTGACTTGTGAGCTGCGCTCAGTCCACATCTTACACAGAAGGTAATGTAGTAAACGAAAAGTATTCATACGACACACTTCTGACCTTGCCAGACAAAACTCTGTAGCCCACATAAAAGAGCACACTGGTTGCTTCAGAGCGCTGTACACGATGTAGAACTGGTACCAGGCACTCCTGTGACACTCCACCGATGTCGTGTAAGTCTAGCAGTATAGGGTGCATATGTATCAATGGTTAAATGGAATCACCGCAGTAAGAAAGCTCGACGCGGAGATAGAGCTATCTGGTTTGGACGTGACCATGATCACACCGTGAATGAAGTTGCTCGGTTTGATGTTGTATCAGCACGGACCGGCCAATGTTTGACCAAGTGCTGGCCTCTTTTCTACTTATTCATGACAAGTATGCTGTGGACACTGGGGTCTTCCATTTTGACAACAACCGTGTTCACAAGATTGGGCGAATATGTTCCTTGTTTGACGATCTGTCACGCATCCGTCGCACGTTGGCTGGTTCGCTAAATCACGCGATCTTAATCCCATAGAAAAAGTCTGGGGCTTGAAAGCCTCCTCAGGTTTGCTACCGGATCCTAAAATCAACATGATTCAATATTTCGGCGATCCAGCTGCCCGCCATCTTTAGGTGAGCGCTACTGCTGTTGAGTCCCGCTGAAAACTGGTGCGAAAACTGCAGCTTGTCGTCCTGTGCAGGCCTCTGTAACGTACACCTCACATGCACTGCTCATCACAGTCGTTGTCCAGTAACACTGGGCTGGTAGCATAGTCCGGGGGCAGCTACCTTATATCGCACTCAAGGCTATTTTCCAAACACTAGGGGCTAACTGCACCGACGAAAGTGGAGTTTTGGTGCGGGGTAGTACGGGGATTCACCTCCTGTTAAGAGGAAGACCATGTCTCTGTTAATCAAATTGTTTGCCAACCTAGTTTCAATTGCCTTTTTATAAATAACACTGTTTCCAAAACCAGAAGTGCAGGCAACTTTCACAGTCCCGTCAGATTTCATCTTGGGTTGCTCGTTGATGCAAAGCTTTGATACCGCCTATTTTTTTCCAGTTGTTGTATTCTCCTGTGACGGCGATGGACTGTCGCCTATCCTGAACTGTGCGAATCGAACGGCTGACATAAGCCTTCTCACACAGACACAAAATTTAATGTACGCCAGGCTTCGTTTCACAGCGCCGACTAGTGCCCTAATCTTGGAATGTGGATGTTAAAATGCCTGAAAATTCTCTCAAACTTAAACGTTACCCCCAGCATAAGTTAGGGCGCCGAAAAATTAAATTATATTGATTTTAGGATCCGGCAGCAAACCTGAGGACTTGTTATGCTGGGGAAGCCGAAGAAGTCACAGTGTGTTGGGCTGATTGGAACTGCGGTTGAAACTTGCCGGTTTGGTAAAAAATGGTTCAAATGGCTCTGAGCACTATGGGACTTAACTTCTGGGGTCACCAGTCCCCTAGAACTTAGAACTACTTAAACCTAACTAACCTAAGTAGATCGCACACATCATTGCCCGAGCCAGGATTCGAACCTGCGACTGTAGCGGTCGCGCGCTTCCAGACTGTAGCGCCTAGAACCGCTCGGCCACATCGGCCGGCCCGGTTTTGTAGCTCTGTGGGATTTATACGTCAGTAAGTGGCTTCAGGTGGATACGGCATACCTGAAAAAACACGTGGATTCTCTTCCTTGCCGAATTGCAGCCATTATCGCAACACAGTATCAGTGTGATAGCTCCGTGGAAAGATCGATTTTTTTTGTTCGGTGTGCTTAAATCTACAGGGTTAGTCAAAATGGAATTTCCGTGAGGAAATGAGGTGGTGCACCATCTTGCTGGTAGCAAATCATCCCATCTCGTTCATCTTCATCGATCGGTGGAATAAAAAGTTTTCATAAAACCAAAGCACACAGCGGAGCACGCTACGCTCCTGCGAAAGTAGCCATTTTAACTGTGCACTACGCTGGCGCTTCTGGTGGCGGAATGGAGTACTGATGCACTACGTGAATCAAACGTGAGATGTTTTGCTACAAAATGACACCTAGTGATTATGTAAGTTATGTCAATAAATTTCTATATCATTCTAAAGTTTTAAGTCCTTTTGACTCACCCTGTGTACCCTGCTAACAAAAGTACGCAACCAAGAGTGCATTTTGTTTGATTATATCGTACACAAAGTAGTTGCCACCGAAAAGAACTAGAAGTTCGTTCGGCAAGTAGCAGACATGCGGGATGCTGCAGTCACTGTGGGCTGTGGCGAAGTACAGGTGGGCTGTGCTGGCGTCGGCCCGTGCTCGAGATTTACGACGCCGTGTCGGGGCCCAGAACCGGTCGGCTGTGCCCGCCGGAATGCAGCGACGCCCGCCGCGAGCCGCCCGCGGAGCGTATCTGCGGCCGGCCTCGGCTCCGGCCCCTCTCCCCCAGTACGCACCGTGCGGCCAGCAGCCAGGCTGGCACTCCAGCTGCGTGCGGTGCACTGCCTTGCGCTTCTCCCGCTCACATAATGCCAAGGTCGCCAGCTGCACTGGCTTGCGCCAGCTTTCCTCGCAACAGACAAAATTCCGTTTTCAGTACGCCAAAACCACTGTGTAGTTTTTAGGGAGTGTTTACGTAACTTTTGCTACACGTTTCCTCGTGATGTCGTTCCAAAGAGTTCCCATCTACAGGAATGACAAGTAAGATCTCTTGACGCACGAAGCTTCATGTTCGCTGCTGACATGGTTTTCAGACTCGTAACAATGTTGATGTATTACCATAGAACAGGCCACTACAGAATTTTGAAAAACCCAGATGTGTGCATTTCGTCGTGAAAATCGAGAAGCCAGTAGCCAGCTGCGTCTAGGAGGCGGTATTGACGAGTGGAGCACGACCTCACTCCTTGGTATTGTATCAGCCTTCAGCGTACAAAAACAGTGTGTCAACACTTTTCAGAACGTCCTCTGGAAACGTATGCAAATGATTAGGCATTCGAACTGTATTTGAGACCTTAACACTGACTTGATGTTTCTGTGCGGTCGAATAGGCAAGGTCAGTGCTTATGTGTGGCCCAGACTTAAACGAAACCAGCAGAAGGGTTACCAGGTGTTTCAAAGCAATATGTACTGACCATTGTCCTCTAGATTTACGCTGAGAGGTGACTGCAAAGTTTCGAGACGTTAAAAGTAGACCTGAATAGGATCCATACTGTATTTTGATATCTACCTTGCCTGTAAGTCGTAACTCCAGCAACACTTTCTCGTATGGACGTTGTGTCACAGATAGACTATCGTCATAATTATGTCAAGTCCACGAAAAGCAAGAGCTATGTACCCCGTAGATATAGTTTTCCGTCTGTATCCCCATCTCCCAAACATCAGCGGAATGGACAAACGAAAAAAAATGGTTCAAATTGCTCTGAGCACTATGGGACTCAACTTCTGAGGTCATCAGTCCCCTAGAACTTAGAACTACTTAAACCTAACTAACGTAAGGACATCACACACATCGATGCCCGAGGCAGGATTCGAACCTGCGATCGTAGCGGTCGCGCGGTTCCAGACTGTAGCGCCTAGAACCTTCGGCCACCCCGGCCGGCAATGGACAAACACACTAACACAAAATCTCTTGAGAAGCAATGTTGGAAAATATAAGACCATCTCAAGAAATACAGTTAATGAAAGCAAACCTGGTCCGTAATAGGCTCTAATGTGAGCAATCTTTATTTAAATCGTGCGGTTACCTAACTTCAAGCACCTCGGTATCACCTTCTTTTGCAGACACATGCTATTGAAGCGTACACATTCGTTCAACCTCAGCGTCTTTATCCAAATACCAAGGTGCCTGAAAATGATAAGTCGTCGAAGTAAGGTAATCGCATGATTTAAATAAAGGTCGTCTACATTATAGGCTACTACGGACCTTGTTTTCTTTTATGAAGCATTTGAAAGCTGTTCATCCGCACAAAAACAAAATTTTAAGAGATATAGTTCCTTGACATACCAGCCGAACGTAGTGACTTCAAGGAACTTCAAACTGCTCCTCGTATTTACTAGTATAAGTTATGTCGTGCGCATTGTACCTTTAAAGACTCGAATAAGATCATGACTGGCGTTTCTGGACAAATTCTCTGAAAGTTATATTTGGGCCGTAAGATTTGAGTTTCTAACCGTCTGTGTTACACTACCAAACTTAGGTACTCTGACACTAAACACTACTATTACTATTGCTAAAACTGCTGCTGCTACTGCAACATTATTATTATCATCATCATCAACACCTGTTTGCTGAAGTTCAGGATACCTGGTTTGCTAGTTATGTTTTATGCTCCATAGCTGAAAATTATATTCGTCTGTTTCACGGATCACGTTTGTGTTGTACATGTTTCTGCTCAATCATTCGTAGTTTACTGAGATACCGGACCATAAAAGACACAACAAACATTCGTGCACAACAGTAAGGTATGTGTAACTTGTAAGGAGGCTCTTTCAAATCTAGTGTTCAAACCGGTACTGTTATGATTTTTCTGTGAGGACGGGCCATGAGTAGTGCTTCGGTAGCTCAGTTGGTAGAGCACTTGCCCCCGAGAAACAGTTCCGAATTAAAGTCTCGGTCCGCACACGGTTTACATCTACCAGGTAGTTTCGTATGAGCGCACACTCCGCTGCAGAGTGAAAATTATTCAAGGTACTGTTACATCAGATACGGACAAGCTGATCGACGTGAAAGTCGGTCATACACAAAAAGCTGTTCACCGTCAGTCTGATCGAAGCTAAATTCACCGTGCTGCCGTTGTGTTATGATGAAATGAACATCACAGTGATATGTCTGCAGTGCGTGGCAGTGAGGGAAACAGACGTCTTCTCATGACGATACAGATCGCAATCCTTAGGAGGACATACAACACACGCATTCAAAACTGTATACTGCAGCTTATTTCGCGGTTATTCCTCCAAGCACTCTTGCAAATCTTGCAGTATAAGGGATGATTCAGTTACCTGTGGGTTTTATGTGACCTGCAACAGCTTCGAAAACAACACACGATATTTTTAGATTCTCTCGCCCGCTACGTGCTAACTATTAGTCCTACAGAAGAAATAAAAATGACCTTTTCGTAGGAAATTTAACCTAGCTAAATTTTCTACTGGCATATATTTTTCGAGCCGCTCAAGAAAAACGAGTGAAAGTGACTCTCAAACGCATTTTTCGTGAATAACTCGAAAACCATGGTGTTCAGTGAAAATGTATCCAAGCACAAAATTTATCTGTATTAAATTTCCTATAAAAAGGTGCTGTTAATTTTTTTCTGTAGGACTAATAGTTGGCGTGTAGCGAGTGAGAGAATACGAAAATCCCACGTGTGGTTTTTGAAGGCGTTTTGGGTTGCATAAAAGCCGTAAGTAGGAGCAGATGACACACTATGCATATCCCACTGCCTGACGATGGAGCAGACGCGTTCCCTGCGCATTCCAGATCAGGTGTGTTTAATTCGTGAAAAGTGTGGAAATACTGGTAGTCAAGAACATGTATAATTTGTTTATTGCATTGATCTGTTCGACTGTACTGCTGCATAAATGAACTGGGTATGCAGTGAAAAAACAAGCCTTGCAGGTGGTACAACGAATCGTACTGCCTGTCGTACGAACGCAAGGTATCTGTGTATGATTTTTGGGCAGAAGGTTGTCCATTATATGAGGAAAGGGACTGCGATCATCGACAGCGTTGTGATTAAGTGAGATTTGCCAAATAGTACAATGCGTGTCATCTGTACGTCGAGTGGTGTTTTGTTTTATGCGGCTGTCACGACACGCCTCAACGCGGATGGGTCAAGGGTACGGAGCGCAGAGGCGTATACGGCGAACGCATTCCTGGCATCTCCTGTGTTCCTGCCTTATGATGCGTAAACGTGCACGCTCTTGACGGTCCTTCCTCTACGTGTCGTTTCTACAGTTACGGTTATCTGGTCAGTACTAGATGCTGCCCATTAAACGCTTCGTGCATGGTGGCGATGTGTCTCAGTTCAGAAGTTTTTCAGTAGCAGCTCGGTCGTTTACGAGAGTGTGGAAAAACAAAATTAACGTAAAATCGAAACACCGAGTGGTCAAAGAACCAGCTAGACAAGAAAATATTTTCCATGTTAGCATCATTTTCCTGTATGTCTAAAATACTTGTGTATTTATCATTACCTCACCTGTTTCGTATTGACGGTGTTTTCTGCCTTATTTTTTCTCCCAAGGGTTTGTTTTCTCAGGAGGTAGAGTCTGCTATGCTGTAAAAATTCACTCTCTCTCCCTATTTTGATGTTGCTCTCTGTTGTAGTATGTCGTTGTCGTTCGTTATCATGATGCTACCTTCTCCATAGTATATTACAGTTGTGCGCGCCACAAACCTGGGCGTGTTGCTACCTTTCTTTGGTGTGATAATTTGCGTCTAAAAAGTGTGGTAAACAAGCTGATACTTAAATGTCAACTGATGCCGAAATGGATGTTTAGCATGTGGAAACGATTAAGCTAAGGCAGCTTGTTCATTGAAGCCAGTCGAACGTACGAGTTTGAAAATGATTTCTCGTATTACTATGGGTCAAGGCATAAATATCGAATTTTATTACTAACTGCAAGAAACGTCGAGGAAGATCCGTTAGATGTGTGTCCAAATGTAGGTGACGGAACACCGTGAGCAGTTCACCTGTTAAATCGCTTTCGGGACGAAAAGAAAAAGACTGAACATTTGCGTCAAACCAAGGCGTAGGTCGGACCAGACCTCACATTCAGCGGTATTTGATGTCTTCAGTGGTTCACTAGGTGGCAAAATAAGTCTTCGCTGACAGTTAAGAGCAGATTTATAAACGTTGCTAAGTGTGTTTTGGCCAGTGGATATTACTGACAGGACGAATAAAGATGTTTTGTTTAGTAATGCGCAAAATCGAGAACCTCAAAGAATCAAGAAATCTATTTTTGGTGGACCAAAAGAATTTGAATACACGTTAGAGATCCGGGAGCTTTGAGCAGTACGACCTTGCTGATGGGGTGTATCATAGACTTCAGCCATGCAGCAGACGTTAGTCGTAAATGTCTCGCTTTTCGGAACCGTGTCTAGCCGCTAGATAGCGAAAATAACCACATTTTGTTCTGTTTTAACAGGTCTTTTTGGCTTTTTGATAACCTAACTTCAGAATTAAATTGATGAACAGCTACAATATTGTCATCAGAAGTTGTTTTTACATTATATTCTCCTCCATTCGTTTTCATAATAACTATTCAAAATTTCTGGAACAGTTCTTAGCGAATTGTGTAGGTTATGTTAAGGCAAATAATACGAAGTGTGCACGATAGAAAATTTGTTTTCTTACATGCATCTTTTTTTGTGCAGCGTTCTTTCTCTTTTCAACGACAAACAAGCGAAAAATTCCGATAGTAAGGGACAGCTGTAAAGAAAGGAAAGAAACGGAAGCGGATACACATCCGAATACAGGGAATTGTCAAGAGAACCATTAATTTCCTCGTGTGTGGATCCACAGCCTCAACGTAATTTCTGAATGTTAAAACCATTGTTATGTCAGCCGTAGACTATCAGAAATTTTTACACAGGTGAATCTTATTATACCATGTAATACACTGAACAGCCAAAGACATTAGTACACATGCCTAATATCGTGCCCCCTCGAGCAGGCAGAAGTGACGCAACACGACGTGGCATGGATTGGACTAATGTCTGAAATAGAGCTGGAGGGAACTGACACCATGAATCCTGCAGGGATGTCCATAAATCCGTAAGAGTCCGACAGGATGGAGATTTCTTCTGAACAGCACGTTGTAAGGTATGCCAGATGTGCTCAATAATGTTCATGTCTGGGATGTTTGGTGGCCAGCGAAAGTATTTAAACTCAGCAGTGTATTCCTGGAGTCACTGTGTAGCAATTCTGGACGTGTGGGGTGTCGCGTTCCCCTGCTGTTCGTCGGAATCCACAATAAACTTGAATGGATGCAGATGATCAAACAGGATGCTCACGTACGTGTCACCTGTCAGAGTCGTTTCTAGACATATCAGGGGTCCCATACCAACTGCGCATGCCCCACACAATTACAGAGCCTCCACCAGCTTGAACAGTCACCTGCTGACGTGCAGGGCCTGTGAATTCATGAGGTTGTCTCCATATGCGTACACGTCCATCCTCTCGATACAATTTGAAACGACACTTGCCGATCAGGCAACATGTTTCCAGTCATCAACAGTAATGGCAGTAATGAAGGGTACACGAGTGGGCCTTCGGCTCCGAAAGGCCATATCGACGACGATGTTTCCGTTGAATGGCGCGCATGTTGTCACTTGTTGATGGCCCAGCATTGAAATCTGCAGCAATTTGCGCAGGGGTTGCACTTCTGTCACGTTGAACAATTCTCTTTAGTCGTCTTTGGTCCCGTTCTTGTAGGATCTTTTTCCGGTCGCATTTCTCTTCAGTCGTCGTCGGTCCCGTTCTTGCAGAATCTTTTTCCGGTCGCAGCGTTGGCGGAGATTTGATGTTTTACCGTTTTGATGTTTTACCGTTTTCCTGACATTCACGGTACGAGGAAATCCGCACTTCATTGCTACCTCGGAGATGCTGTGTCCCATCGCTCGTGCAGCGCTATAATACCACGTTCAAACTTACTTAAATCTTGATAACCTGCCATTACAGCAGCAGTAATCGGTTTAACAACTGCGCCAGACATTTGTTGTGTTATATAGACGTTGCCGACCCCAGAGCCGTATTATGCCTGTTTACATATCTCTGTAGTTGAATAGGTATGCCTATACCAGTTTCTTGGGCGCTTGAGTGTACATTATTGGCCAGTTTTGACCTGTGGTCACTTTCGCGTGTCTGCAGTATCAAATATTTACAAGCTAATACAAGATAAATAGGTAAAACAGTTGACTGCTGAAGCTGGTTGATGTTTGATATAGCAGACGTTTGAGAATGGCCATAGCCCAAAACTTGCCAGTAATATACTAGATGTAATGAAGTTTAACTGTGTAAAATTTCTGACAGCCAACGGTGAACATAACAATAGTTCTAGCTTCAGAGGTTTTACGAGAACACGCAATAACTGTTGTTCTGGTCTCAAGTGCTGCTGGCCACAGTCGATCCGCAACGTGAAACTGACTATTTTGTCCTTGCATAAGCCGTTCGAGCGATCGACGTGAATTCTCGATTAGACTTTGAAATCGAGAAACTATCCGTTCTCGGATTGGCAAACGCTAGTTCGTTTTGTATTTTGGTTTGTTCGTTTTATGATACTGTTCATTGAACTTTTTAGGCGCATTTTGTGTGTCTTGAAGTGTGTTGTGAGGAAGAGCGCCAAAACTGAATTGTTTCAGGAGTTCAAAAATAGGTTTTTTACTGTGTAAATTATCATCAGTATGGACACCAAAAATCAGTGACCTTTTTCCCCAGTCAGAAGAATCTGGTCTGCTTACATTTGTTGAATAACTAGTAAAAGTTTCCCTTGTCACGGTGTGAGGATCAGCGCCACGTGTATCTCTCGGTTCCGGCCGTAGAACACGGCGGTGCGCCGTCGCCGCCGCACTGACTGGGATGTTTGCTGCTGTAATGCGAACAGAATTGTTGCGCCTCTGGGGGCCGCTGTGTGGACGGAGTTGCGGCCCAACTCTGGGGAAGTGTTGGCGGCCGGGCCGCCGCTGCCCCTCCCTGGTCCCTACTCCTATTCCCCAGTTGCCGGCTGACCCACCACCACCGCGCGGCGTGCTGTTGCAGGTCGGGGTCGGCGGGCCGCCAAGCCGCCAGCATGGGCTGCTTCGGGAGCAAGGACAAGCTGTCCAAGGAGGACATGGACTTCCTCAAGTCGCACACGCGTTACGACGAGGCCACCATCAAAGAGTGGTACAAGGGCTTCAAGGTGAGTGACCGTCTTTTTTCTTTCTACTCTCCTCTCCATCTTTCTAACGACCAAAGTTACGGCTTAAAGAATCGAACTGTGTTGATTTTTGTCCTTTATATTTCGTCCTTTTACATATTAACATTGCACATAATGAACAACAGCGAAAGGTCAGCGTTTAATACGATCTCCATTTAATCTACCCACCATTTATTTTTCAGACTTATTCACGTAGCAGATAATGAAAGAAGCCAACAATGCAAAACAGATGTAGGTGTAGAGTTTAAAACATTTCGAGTTTTTCTTTCTGATCCAACACCAAATTTGGCTCTACTGATAGGGACGCCATGTAGCATTCGTTTCAGTACGTTCTAGCTGGATGATGTGCGTTCACAGATGCTCAGATTGGAACCTGGAGGGAACGCACATGCTCTAGGGTTTAAACTGACTGATTTTTTATTTTTTGTTTCTTTCTTTGCGTACACACCATCTGAACATTTTTCGACGTCACCAGACTCGTTTTGTTTATCCACTTACTTGAATATGTTGTGGATCCCGTCGCCGCCGTATATACCTTCGCGGCACTCAGCCTTCTTCAGATTCGGAAATTCGTGGTAAGGTCTTACGGGACCAAACAGCTGAGGTCATCGGTCCCTAAGCTTACGGGCTTCTTAATCTAACTTAAACGAACTTACGCCAAAGACAACACACACACCCATGCCCGAGGGAGGACTCGAACCTCCGACGGGGGGAGCCGCGCGGGCCGTGACAAGGCGCCCCAGACTGCGCGGCTCTCCTGCACGGCAGCCTTCTTCACGTAAATCGATTGTGCCAGTACTACATTGCAATTTATATAAACGAAAAACTTATTCATAGTTAATTATTTGTAATCTGTAGGGTGTGTCCGGTCCAGAGATATACACAAAAACCCTTATAACGAAAGAAATCGAAGTTTTATGTTGTTGCGTAAATACGTAATCGATAGATATACTCTCCAAGGTGTGACCCTCATCATTTCATGAACAGCGCTGAGTCGCACGGCCCACGCCAGCATCCTGGCGAACTATGCATTTCCACAAGTGCCTCTTCACGTCATTTCCCAGCAGTATGGTGCCGCCCCCCCCCCCCCCCCCCCATCTCTCTATACCGTAAATATTTTACCTCATTTCTCTAAGAGACGATTCCTGAGTGTTACATGAGAAGGGGGATCCGATTGCCTGGCCCCCTCGGTCTCACGATCTCACTCAACTGGATTTCGGTGGATGGGATTTTATGAAGGAGATTATTTGCAGAACAAGGGTTCGATATCTGGTAGATCGATCTGAGACAACGGGTCTACGCCGCAGTAATGGCGATAACACCTGTCGTGCTTATGAACATGGGGCTAGAAGTGGAGTACCGTTTCGATATCTGTCGAGCTACAGACGTTGCCCACATTGAACTGCACCAACCTGCAGAAAAAAGTGTCAGCTGTTGTGTACAATGTTGGACAAATAAAATTATAAACTGTAACAGGCGCTGAAATATAAGCAAATGTCTTTGTATAGCCGGCCGGTGTGGCCGAGTGGTTCTAGGCACTTCAGTCTGTAACCGCGCGACCGCTACGGTCGCAGCTTCGAATCCTGTCTCGGGCATGGATGTGTGTAATGTCCTTAGGCTAGTTAGGTTTAAGTAGTTCTAAGTTCTAGGGGACTGATGACCAGAGATGTTACGTCCCATAGTGCTGAGAGCCATTTGAGCCATTTTTGTCTTTGTATAGCTCTAGCCTGGACACTCTTTATTATTCCCTTTATACATATAAACCACTGACCATTATTGTAGTTGTTATCTTCGTTCCGAAGACTAGTTTGATGCAGCTCTTCACGCTAGTCTATCTTCTACAAACCTCTTCATTTCTGAATGTTACTGCAATCAACATCCATTTGAACATGCTTACTGTATTTATGCCTACGTCTTCCCCTACAGGTTTTACGCTAACTCTTACCTCCATCACCAAACTGGTCATTCCTTGATGCTTCAGGATGCGCCCTGTCAGACATCCCAGGTGGGATGGCGAACTCACCGTCCACTCGATGCTAGTGGTCGACACACTTTTACCAACAGCACAGCAGTAAGCTGTCGGTGTAGTCATCCTTGGAGCGACCTTAACCTTCATAATGAGCGTGCACTCACTTTTGTTCCACTGGTTTCAGTAGTGGACTACTTTTGGCATCCGAAGGACGTACATGTTTTGATAGTTTCGCAACATGGATACTTAACGTTACACTACGTAACGTATTCCCCTTTTCATCACAGTGTAAAGGTGGCCTGTAAAAACTAGTGTAGCTGCCTGAACATGTCAATTTTCCTGATAGTCCCACCGACTTCCAGGGCGCCATACTCTACATAAAATGAATCATGAATACGTTAGTCTGTAGTGTCCTTGTACAAATAAGTTACTTCCAGCTGTCAGAAATCCTCGCTCTTGCACATAGTCATCATAGCGCAGAACGTTTTGCGCATTCACTCGGTTACATACATTGAGCTACAGACACCAGTTCTGTGACAGTGAAGGGCTGTTTGGTTGTCAGGACCGTATCACAGCTGCGCATCTAGTCTGTTAGTAGCATTCCCTCGAATTGAGGATGTCCGCAGCTCGTGGTGTAGTGGGTAGCGTTGCTGCCTCTCGATCACGGGACCCTGGTTCGATTCCTGACTGGGTTGTGGATTTTCTCTGCCCGGAGACTGGGTCTTTGTGCTGTCCTCATAATTTCATCATCATCATCGTCATCATTTGTGACTATGGCTAGTCTGGACTGTGTAAAAAAGTGGACTGTGTAAAAATTGGGGCTTTGTACGGGCGCTGATGACCGCGCAGCTGTGGCCGAGCGATTCTAGGCGCTTCAGTCCGGAACCGCGCTGTTGCTACGGTCGCAGGTTGAATCTTGCCTCGGGCGTGGATGTGTGTGATGCCCTTAGTTTTGTTAGGTTTAAGTAGTTCTAAGTCTAGGTGACTGATGACCTCAGATGTTAAGTCCCATAGTGCTCAGAGCCATTTGAATTTTCATTTATTATTTCATAATGTAATATGCAGTAATAGATTGTAGACAACTAGCCGTGGGGTGCAGACTCGACGTATATTCCAGGGCTATAACCCCAGGCTGCTGCAATTTGCACTAACTGACATCTCTTCCTATTTTCTGTTCTTTCTTTCCTCTTACTACCTTTAGTTAGTACACCTTTTAGTTTAAGAAGTAATAGAGTCGCACAAAACACTAACAGCGTAGTGTCTAGGAAGCCTGCTCACTCGGTACTCTAGACAAACAATCAAACCAGTTGTATTAATGAGTTTTATTAAAATAAGAAAATTGCAATACGTAACAAAATTGCAATACTTAACGTTCGCAATTATACAGATGTATCGCAATCGTAGGGCGACATACAGAATAATCAATCTTCTTCAGTACAATCAGTCCCAAGTCTGTGCTACATTGAGAGTGCAAGCGAAGTGACTAGAGTTGACGCTGCTGTAGAAGTGCCTAATCTTGAAGCTGCTATTCAAACTGGGCCGTCACCAGTAGGTCGCGGCGCTTATGTTCTCTTCACATAGGGGCCGCTGCTGTCGCGTCGTCGTCCTAGAGGGAGGTCCGGTCAGCGTGCGACTGGCTGACTTCTTCTCACAGCCTTCTCGTCCCTGTCGTTCCCGACTAGCCTGCCGGTGCTTGACTTTACAACATAACAAACAGGACTATCATTTTTTTCGGTTATTATTGCATTATCAAGTGACATTCCGTATGCAGGTTTTGAATCAGTGTGGCAATTGTATATTATTTCGTTATTGTAATTTGACAGTTGTGTAAGTAATGGAATCAGAATAGTATCTAGACGCCGTACTATAAAGTTCATGCAGAAAATAAATAAATAAATAAATATATGATAATGTTAGAGTAACTACTTCGATTTAAAAACTTAGTACGAAGATAAGACGAGAGCTTACACTTGTTCTACATACTATTATAGACAAAAAGCTCCGTCGCTGTTTTGCACCAAGTAAAAAGTGCTTCATTTCCCTGGCGGTTTAGAACTTGGAGAGAAACCAATTCGGAACGTTCATAATACGTCAATGGCTGTCCAGTTTCTAACCATATATATGTTCTGTCCTTTCAGAAATTATAATTTACGGATGTAGCAATAGTGTCCATGTTCATGCTGCGTTCATGCTGCGTTGATGGGGCAAATGTTATGAACACTTACAGGGTTCGTGTAATACGTACACCACTGAAGAGTTAGCAAAACTACATTAAGCCTATTATGGCGACCGAGCGGGATAGCGCAGTGGTTAGCACATTGGACTCGCATTCGCGAGGACAACCGTTCAACCTCGCGTCCTGCCGTTCTGATTTAGGTTTCCGTGATTTCCCTAACTCCCTTACAGCAAATGTCGGGATGGGTCCTTGGACAGGTCACGGCCGCTTTCCTTCCCTAATCCAGGCTTGTGCTCCGTCTCTAATGACCTCGTTGTCGACGGAACGTTGAAAGCTAATCTTCTCCTCCAGTTTATTATGGTGACACAGCATGAACCTAGGGATGTTACTGAGAATATTCTAGCGATTTCCATCACCAAAGACTACAATTTGCATCACGGCAAGAACAGTGACACAACTCAAAAATCCAATACTCCAGGAGACTCGGCTTACAAGATTAATTCTGTAAAACTTATGTTGAAATAGTATAAGCTTCCTTTAAATTTTACGTAGTTATTGTTGGCAGTAAATTCCATTATATTTTTCGTGCACGTTAGGGCACCTCTCACGCATTTTTCAATGACAAACTATAAGTTGCCGTTTTTCGACTTGTCGCTTTTCTTCCGTGTCACTTTTCTTCCATGTGAATATCATTCAGAGTTTGCCTGTACAATAGCTGATCACGACTGCTTCATGATTGTCATCATCAGAAATTTCAAGAGAAATTGTCTTGCGTAATCAGAGAAACATGGTAGAAATTGAAATTCTATATATTTACTTCACAACGCCTAAAAACCAATTCGTTAGTGAACGCTTGTGCATAATATGAAAATTGCACGGAGACACGGAATAAAACGTCCAGGCAACAGAATTCGGACGTCATTGCCGGCTCAGTGTGTGCCAGTTACTCGTGCACGTCACATTAGCACTAATGCGTACAGACGAAGTTGCATTTTTCTCAAGGTGTCGCTCTGCGCTTCGGCGCATACTTTTATGGACTGAAAGCTTCGCTCATCCCGCTGGAAATGCAGTGGTCAGCCTTGGCTTCCAGAAAGCGAACAGACAACTTTCCTTTAGCGTCCGAGCCTAGCGGCACGAGGTGGAGATATGACGAAAACAACGCCCGCGCTCTCAGTTGTCTTACACAGTTTCCAGCGAACATCCCATTTTATGTTTAAAGCCTATTAACAAAAGTTATATGTTATACTTTTGCACTAACAAAAAAATCGAACCGAAATCATTACAGGGCTGTTACTTTATGGACCAAACCGTTTCACAAAACTCGCTTGCCAGTGTGGTTCGTTTGAAAGGGCACAGCCAATTTCCTTCCCCCAAAGAACTCCTCATCGACGGAACGTTAAACCCTAACATTCTTTCCTTTTGCTTTTACCAATGTGGTAAGGGTCACTTTCCTTACATTTGGTCTCAGCAATAGGGGCTTCCAATAGGGTGGTTCTTCGTCGCTTTCCATATGTAACTAACGCCTTACGATACTTCTGTCGACAACCTAACGTTCATTTGAACTGTTTCTCATGATCGATTACCACGTTTTACAAGAACAATGTTCAGTGCATACATTACTGCCATGTTCCATGTTGTTTCGTGGATCTATAACATTCATTACCTTACTTACGAACTTAAGTACGACTAAATGTTAATGTGTGTCTCCCGCCAAGTATGGGTGCCCGCTGCGAGGTTTCGCCTGATTTCATGCATCCCAACATAACTTACCTGTCATTCGTCTCCTTCTTCATGAGGAATCTCGGCCGACGCTATAGGGGCAATGAGGATGCTCCCATCATGTTTTCGGTGGGAGTTGTTTGATCACCCACCATACAACCCGGACTAGGCTCCCTCTGATGTTCATCTGTGCTCACGTGAACCGCTGGCCATGAAGGCAACATTTTGGCACCGACAACGAATTGCATACCAGCGTAAGGAAATGGCGGAAAGCACAGGCGGCTGCCTTCTACGACTAGGGTATGGAAAGTCAGTACAACGCTACGAGAAATGTCTTAGTCGGAGCGGCCACTGTGTAGAACAGTAGCTGGAAGATGTAGCAGACTGCTGCAAATAAAACATGTAGCTTTTTATAGTGGTCTCCATTTCGCGATCCATGGGACTTCACTTTACGAATAGCCCTCTTATATTAACTTTGCATGCAAAATAGTCGCGAAAAACACGCACAGAAGGTTTATTATGATTTTCTTACAATTCTTAATATTTTATTACGTATATGGAATGTGAGTTGTCTAGATATTTCTTCAAGAAAGACTCAATAAAATATTTTAGGTGCAGCTTTCATGCTGGAAATTGGAAAAAAGCTGTGAAGCAGTCATCGAAAGTGCCGTACAGACGCTGTATTTTCTTATAAAAAGGTTTTATACCAAAGCATTGTTATGTCACGCAAACTAGTTGTGAGGGGGATGCGGGGGGGGGGGGGCGGGAGCGGATTACTAAATGAAGAGCATTCGCTGATGATAAAACCGCATTGAGATATGTTAGTATTTGTTGTGATTCCTCAAATAAATGGTTTCCTACTGCCGATCTTAACCTGTAAAATGTTTTTATTCGGTAAATAGGGGAGCAAGGTAAGGAGGAACTTTCCACCATATTGCCCTTACCCTTAGGCATTACGCAGGGCTGCAACACAACGCGCCCCGCCGGCTGGGGTAACTTGAGTAGGAGCCCGTGGCGCCACAGAGCTGCGTTGTTAGCGCCAGCCCGCTGCTCGCCACTGCACTGTTACTCAAATTGTATGCCGCCGCCGACGACGCCGCCGCCCTTTGTGACGCGTGTTCTCCGGCAAGCCAGAAATATTCATGCCGCCTCTCTTTTTCCGCGCACGTCTGCAGCCGACTAGCGCACTGTTATTCTTTCTTTTACTCTTCTGTGAAACGTGCACATATGGCAAGCGAAACTGTTTTCCCCGGACCGCGTTCCCTGTTATCCACCAGGCGAGGTGGTGCAGCGGAAAGTAGTGGGCTCGCATTCACAAGCACAGAGCTTCACATCCCCGTCCTGACCTCCGGATTAAAGGTTTTACATTCTGTCCCAGAGTTATTTAAGGCAAGTGCTGCATAGGTTACTTGAAAAGGACACGGCCGATTTATTTGCGTAGTCTTTCCCAAACCAATCATGGACTTGCGTGTCTAATGATTTTTTTGTCGTTGGAACGTTAAGTCCTAATATTCAACTTCCTTCTGTGTTATTCTATGTTACTAGCTGTTCTTCTTGCGCTAGAAACATTACAAATGTAACTGGCACATACTGAAGACCGAGAACGTTACCGAAGATGCCTCGAGTTTATTGCTGAATTGAGCTTAGTGCTGTAATTTGAACGTTTTATACAATAGTATTCGTTCGTCGCCGGCCGGGAAGGCCGAACAGTTCTAGGCGCTCCAGTCTGGAACCGTGCGACCGCTATGGTCGCAGGTTCGAATCCTGCCTCAGGAATGGGTGTGTGTGATGTCCTTAGGTTAGTTAGGTTTAAGTAGTTCTAACAAGGGAACCTCCCCATCGCACCCCCCTCAGATTTAGTTGTAAGTTGGCACACTTGAAAAACTGAACACAGATCAATCGAAAAAACAGGAAGAAGTTGTGTGGAACTATGAAAAAAAGAAGCAAAGTATACAAACTGAGTATTCAATGCGCAACATAGACAACAACAAAGACAGTGTGAGCTTAGGAGCACCGTGGTCCCGTGGTTAGCGTGAGCAGCTGCGCAAACGAGAGGTCCTTGGTTCAAGTCTTCCCTCGAGTGAAAAATTTAATTTTTTATTTCAGACAATTATTATCTGTCCGTCCGATGCGAGGTAACTGCTCTTACGTTTTCATCACTTTTTTGGGAGTGATTATCACATCCACAAGAAAACCTAAATCGGGCAAGGCAGAAGAATCTTTTTACCCATTCGCCAAGTGTACAAGTTAGGTGGGTCGACAACATATTCCTGTCATGTGACGCACATGCCGTCACCAGTGTCGTGTAGAATGTATCAGACGTGTTTTCCTGTGGAGGAATCCTTTGACCTATGACCTTGCGATCAAATGTTTTCGGTTCCCATTGGAGAGGCACGTCCGTTCGTCTACTAATCGCACGATTTTGCGGTGCGGTCGCAAAACACAGACACTAAACTTATTACAGTGAACAGAGACGTCAATGAACGAACGCACAGATCATAACTTTGCGAAAATAAAGAAAGTAAACTTTTCACACGAGGGAAGACTTGAACCGAGGACCTCTCTTTCCGCAGCTGCTCACGCTAACCACGGGACTACGGCGCTCCTGAGGTCACATTATCCTTGATGTTGCCTATGTTGCGCATTTACTACTCAGTTTGTATATTTTGCTTATTTTTTTCATAGTTCCTCACAACTTCTTCCTGGTGCCTCGATTGATCTGTGTTCAGTTTTTCAAGGCCTATCCACTCTGCCAACTTATAACTAAATCTGAGGGGGGTGCGATGGGGAGGTTCCCTTGTAAGTTCTAGGGGACTGATGACCCCAGAAGTTAAGTCCCATAGTGCTCAGAGCCATTTGAACAATTTTTTTTATTCGTCCGTCCGTTTCTTACCGCGTGATGTGGATGGCTTAATATTAGATTAAGTGTTACAGGTGCGGAAACAATAGTTTTGGTACGATTACGCGTGCCTCGAAGTACACACAAGAGGAAAAGAGGCCCATGTGATGACGTAACTGGAGTTGTTCTCTCGTACTCACACGATCTGTAGGCCAGCACAAAAGATGTCTTAAGAGATCCCGAATAACATTATCAGACACGACACATGACTATAAATTCCATATACGGTGAAGAGTCGAGTATGAATGCCTACTAAAGGCAGAGCTGTCGCTCGGTGCTTACGTTTCAGTAGCTCTGCTGGAGAGTACGGTAGTCGTATTAATTCGCCTACCTCTACCGAACGCCTGGTGCTCGCTGATTCATACCGGCAGTTTTTCAGGGAACCTACAGCGCAGCCTTTCCTGGAACTAGGACCTCTGGCTGGTGGCTACTCTTGCATATCAGACGAGGCTCTCCGTAGCTCATGCTCCGTACTGTCGGCGATTGCACCCTGGTCACTGGTGCAGTGTTGCTCGAACGGTCCATTATGTAGATACGGTTTTTAAACACCAACCGCTATGTAGCTTGAGAACTGTTATGCTAAAGAGGGTCATGCCAGCAATTGCTGTCAGCCTGCGTTCCCTCATTGGCTCGTATTTGCGGTTATTTTCAGGAACAGCACCGCCCGTCAGGTATTGATCTGTATTTTCATACGAGTATTGCCGTTTTTTGGATGTGAAATAGCTGTTGGTGTACGTTAAGTCATAATTATCTACATCCAGTCTGCCTTATTAGCTGAGCGATCAGCGTATCTGAATGCAATGCAGCGGGGCATCATCGACACGCATGTCGCCCAATGTGGCGTCAAGTGAAAAGACTTGCAACTCGGCGGCCGAACTTCGTCAGGCCATCAGTTGCATACGACCATTTCATTCCATTACATTAGCATCCAGCCACTTTAACTGTACTTGTTAGAATTTAATTACACATTTCCTCTCAGCATCAGGTTGTTAACACTTAGTTTGTGGCGAGCATTTAATAAAATAAAATTACTTTGATTAAAAAAAACACATTGGAATATTGGCCTTTGTCGTACATAAAATCGCCCACACACTGCAACCGCGCAGCAGACCGTGTACTCTTCTTCAGCCGTGGGCAGCAAATTGACGTTTCTCCTGGCATCCGGAAGTATTTGTCAGCTACTACACCCATGATGGCAATTTTTATGCGCAGCTTCTGTGATGATGAGAGCATTGTTTCTTGAAACAGGTAGCTGGATTGTATGCAGAACACTTACAAGTGGCTGAGTAGAAATCATTATTACTGTTTCTGATTTGTTGTAGATCCTAGTGCCGTCCCATCTTGTGTGGGGAATTTAGAGAGTGTGAAGAATCCTGTGAAAGTATTTTTGTGGAAGGGAGATAAGCTCCAGTTACATATGAAGTGCTATTTTTCTGAATAACAATGTGTTAGCGATAATGAATAGCTATTGAGACTTGCGTAACGGTGATATTCAGAAACTGAGGTAATATTATCAAATTGAATGAGCCTCTGATTGCGTGTTAACTGACAGTAAAGTCTGATCTATGTAAATCGTATTTTCGGAATACATCGCAAAAATATTTTGTGTGTGGTGATGGCTGGTTAATATTACGCCCTGGGAACATAGATTAACTATCTGCTGGAACCGTAACCATCGTTTGTTTTTCGTATCTCACTTGATAAAAACGGAAACCTCCAAGGATCGCCTTGTTGTCTGCCTGACTGTTAAGAACCCTTTTTCTCAGGGGAGAGCTGACGTATCCAATTCAAATATATGTCCGTTACTAAGGTCTCTCATACCTTGGCGGTGTAAAACATTGAAGATTTTAAGTTGCTGAAATCAAGAGATACGGCCATTCTTGTCACGTATTTTGATGCAAACTCAATCGTCTAAATTTATACCCGTTTATCCAGAATCATGAAATGTGGCAAGAAAGCAAGGTTGCACAGTACAGGTAAAGAAAACAATCCAGAATTTGTTAAATTGTAATTATATCACATAAAAAGTATCTTTTGCCCTTAGAACTTCACATTACTCAGAAAAATATTACTGATTATAAACATGACATGTAAGCTATAGTTATGATTCAGTAAGTAAGTAAAAATATTTTATTAAATCTTTTCTCTGTACATGCGTAAACTGAAGTCCCCTGCACGCTGTAGACATTTTGATACAATCTTGGAATTCCCGAAACCGATATTTTTCCCGTATCGATAATAGCTTATAATCGTCGAGATTCTCGATACCTGGGAATGATGGACTGTGTATATTCGTAATTAAGTTTGTATGGAACTCTCAGTGCGGAAGTCGTACTCGCGCTTGGCTAATTTTTTTTAATGCACTCTGCAACTGGTCAGTTTAATGGAATCGTTTTTGTTGCAGTCTTTGTACCACCGAAAGGTTAGTGACTGACATTAGCTGTCTGTTGTTTCGTGTTTCGCTTGGGCATTAACGAAACTTTCAGTTTGAAATGCGCCCTGTTTGAGTACAGGTAACGTTCTTGTAAATTCTGACAGAACAACAACCATACCTCTGAGGCTAAGTGCTTAAAAATGGTGGACTGACGCAATAAGTACTACGAAGTGCAGCTACATAAGGGGAGACTTTTTCATGGTTATTAACGATAAAATATTTGTCAGTAGACATATTGGAAGAAATGTAGCGTTTTTTTTAAGAATACAAATTGGGCGATGTGTTTTTAAGTGTGTACAAGTAATTGTATCGTGACGCTTTGTTAAGGTTGCAATGACACATTTTGTAAAAACCGCCGGAACTTAAGTGAATCTCTGAAGCAAACTTAACAATAATCAGTTTGTCACCATATCTCTCTCCTACTTCTTTCAGGAACTTTAGAATGCTGCTGGAAAGTGCATAGTTCCCTGTGAAAGGCAATACTGCATTTGTTTCTGCCTCCATACGCTGTATTTCACATCTTAAACTTTGATACAGCCTACTGCTTTACCTTCTGCGGCTCTGTCCATTACCAGATCACATGATATCTTGCGAACCATGGATGAAGGGTATCAGACGGATGCCATATTCCTTGACTTCCGGAAGGCGTTTGACTCGGTGCCCCACTGCAAACTCCTAACTAAGGTACGAGCATATGGGATTGGTTCCCAAGTATTTGAGTGGCTCGAGGACTTCTTAAGTAATAGAACCCAGTACGTTGTCCTCGATGGTGAGTGTTCATCGGAGGTGAGGGTATCATCTGGAGTGCCCCAGGGAAGTGTGGTAGGTCCGCTGTTGTTTTCTATCTACATAAATGATCTTTTGGATAGGGTGGATAGCAATGTGCGGCTGTTTGCTGATGATGCTGTGGTGTACAGGAAGGTGTCGTCGTTGAGTGACTGTAGGAGGATACAAGATGACTTGGACATGATTTGTGATTGGTGTAAAGAATGGCAGCTAACTCTAAATACAGATAAACGTAAATTAAAGAATCCCGTAATGTTTGAATACTCCATTAGGAGTGTAGCGCTTGACAGTCACGTCGATTAAATATTTGGGCGTAACATTGCAGAGCCGATATGAAGTAGAACAAGCATGTAATGGGAGTTGTGGGGAAGGCGGATAGTCGTCTTCGGTTCATTGGTAGCATTTTGCGAAGATGTGGTTCATCTGTAAAGGAGACCGCTTATAAAACACTAATACGACCTATTCTTGAGTACTGCTCGAGCGTTTGGGATCCCTATCAGGTCAGATTGAGGGAGGACATAGAAGCAACTCAGAGGCGGGCTGCTAGGTTTGTTACTGGTAGGTTTGATCATCACGCAAGTGCTTCAGGAACTCGGGTGGGAGTCTCTAGAGGAAAGGAGGCGTTTTCGTGCATCGCTACTGAGGAAATTTAGAGAACCAGCATTTGAGGCTGACTGCAGTACAATTTTACTGCCGCCAACTTACATTTAGCGGAAAGACCACAAAGATAAGATAAGAGAGATTAGGACTCGTACAGAGACATATAGGCAGTTATTTTTCCCTCGTTCTGTTTGGGAGTGTATCAGGGAGAGAAGATGCTAGTTGTGGTACGAGGTATCCTCCGGCACGCACCGTATGGTGGTTTGCGGAGTATATATGTAGATGTAGATCTAGTCTTGTTAACATGTAGCAGTAACGCGCCCTTTCTCATGCTTTATAATTTACCCAGACTACTTTCGCCGCTTTCTTCTGCCCTCTAACACTCGTTCATTTCGCGTTTTGTCTGAAGCTAAACGAAGTTCACGAATTTCATTTCACAAGGGCTGCGCATGCACGTTACATCCGTAGCAGACAATTTGGGCTTTGAGTTTGAAGATGCGAAAGCAGTGAAACAATCGAACCGAGGTCTTAACTGGGTGCCGTAAAATTAAAATTACTCCACTTCGGTAATTATTGTCCTTCTTCGTAAATGAGGTGAAGATCTACTGAATTAGATCTTCTTCACATTTGTCGAACCGGCGTCACTTAGATGTCGGCTACTGGTAATAAATAATCTTCGAAATGATCTATTAGCTGATAATGTCTTTCTTTGCGTCTGTTGAGGCGGCGGGCAAGCTCCGCACCGGAAACGCACGCGATATCACCGCAGCTGGAACGAGCTTCCCAAAGGTTTGCGTGCGTCCCGGGGCTCACGACATCTTGCGGCTTTCCACAGGGTCACGCGACGCCACAGAGCGACTTGCGGACGACATGCATACAAAGTACGGTGTTATTCCAGCGAACGAACAGCGGCGTAATTATCTTGTAGCACGGAGAGCGGCCGGTGTTCCCGCTGTTGCGTTCACACCCGCAGAATACTTGTACTTAATTTGCATGGTAAAGCTGAATGTTTGTCTCCAAACGCTCGTTGTTGATTTTTATCAACACGTTCTTCTTTTACTTTTATTTTGGTTAGCAAAAATATCGTACGACCGGTAACCTCATTGCAGATTACGAGCATTTTCGCTATCCACTAGCAATAAAAGCGTTACCTCGAGTAGCAGTAAAAATGTTCTCGAATGTTCTTCTCTGCACCGTGTCTACGTGACGCTCCGAAACTGGTGAGCCGATATATAACCTTTTGCGAGTCAAAACTCCTGCTGACGATGTGGCTTAACTGAGAGAGGACATTTGGAAATTTGTGGTAACTTCCTAAGGGAGCAAACTGCTGAGGTCATCGGTCCCTAGGCTTACACACTAGTTAATCTAACTTAAAATAACTTACGCTACGGACATCACACACACCCATGCCCGAGGGAGGACTCGAACCTCCGACGGGGAGAGCTGCGCGAACCGTGGCAAGGCGCCTTAGACAGCGCGGCTACCCCGCGCGAGGACGATTTTCCGTGTAGAACCTAACTCTCTGTAGCGTTAACAATATTGATGCAGCGTAATTAAATTAGAGCGTGTAGTAGCTGGCGACAATCAGTTCATGAGATTTTGAACGTCAAAAGCAAATACACGCAATTTCCGCAAGAAATTACCGGCTGATTATTTTGACAGCGTTCGACAGCTAAGTTCGTTAGCAGTCATAAATTTACGATTCACGGAAAAAGGTTTGTGTGATGCGTTGGGGCAGTTCGATGATGTTAAAATGTAATAATAAATCAGGGTACTCCCATAGAGCCATTAGTGTAATAAAGGTGAATTACATCTCTTAAAATATTTGAATAACTCGCCTAAACGTATGTTGGTAAGGATGTGTTTGTTAGCTTGAGCCGCGTGGGGCAGCCGCGTAGTCTCAGGCGCCTTGTCCTGGTCTTTGCGGCTCATCCCGTCGGAGGTTCGTGTCCTCGCTCCGGCGTGCGTGTGCGCGTGCGTGCGTGCGTGTGCGCGTGCGTGCGTGTGTGCGCATAAGTTAGACTAAGTAGTGTGTAGGCTTAGGGACCGATGACCTCAGCGGTTTGGTCCCATAAGACCTTACCACAAATTTCCAAATTTGTTAGCTTCAAATCAGTACCGCTCTTTGGAGTACTTAATACAATTGTCAAAAGAACTTTGTATGGAGCATAGTACGTAATATTTAATATGCTTTGCTGTCAGCAGCATAGGTGCACCAGATTTTTTTTTGCTGTAAGACTAAGTTCCGTACACGCTCAGCTCATCTTCTGAATATGGCCAGAAGACTGCGCGGAAATATCGATGTGGAGTGTTCCAGATATCCAGCACTTGTCCCGAAATTTTATTGTATAATCTGCACACCGGGAAAATTTTGAATTTCACACGTTAATATTTGATGTAAAAACGTGGAACATCAAATAGAAAATAGAGTAATCTTTTATTTCCAGAGATTTTACAGTATTATTGATGCATTTAACTTTTACAGGGAACAATAAGCCTCTTGACATATCTGCCCACATTTTTTTTTCACGTGATCAATTATTTTAAAAAAATATTGTTTTTAATAAAGTTATCTGATGTTTGTTGATCAACATTTGCATTTCGTAATAATACAGAATTTACATAAGAGTAAAATATTTTGAACTAGCGTGACTCAAACCAAGACTTCGCTAATGTGAGTAACTAGAAATCTTTTGTACTTAAAACTGCTCGGAAATCTCGAATACGTCCGCAGCGTAATCGGACGGCGCAATAGATGAATCGTCGAATAGCTCAAGTCTTTCGTTTAATGTTGCGCACCGGATGTGAATGCTTCCTGTAGAAGCAGAGGCAAGCGACAACGTACCGCTGAAAGCACGTCTTTACGTCTGTCGTTTCTGTGCGACCGCCCCGCAGTGGGCGCGTGTGCAGAAGCGAGCTCCGTGTAAATCACTCTCTTCACTTTATCTGCGTAAACACGGGGCCCAAAAAGCCACGAAGCGGGCGGCCCACAAGCCCACCGCCACACAATATTAATGAAAGCAAAGCTCGCTTATGAGCCGCAGCTTTACTGCTGATGTGCGGGTAGGAGCTTTGTTGCTGCAGTGGCTGAACCTAGTAGGCAGTCTTTCAGTACGAGTGATGTAGAACCTCAGAACGTTTAGGAACGCATGCGCAGAAGTCACATTAAGTAAGAGACTGCTCGCATTGCTAAGGAACTTGGCAGTATTTGGAATGCTGGATTTACCACATCACGGTAGGCACCAGGTTATGGAATTTTATGAAATGAGAATTGGAGTAGTGTAAAATGTAGGTACTGCTTATAGATGCACGTTGGAATGAGCGGAAAGGTAATTAGAATACGTCACAAAGAACACAAGAAAGTGCTAAAGACGGATAGTCTACATATGGTAACCATCTCAGAAACCTAAGCCACGCCGGCAGAGGAATACGTAATACAGTTGCTGACAAAAAAGGTGGTGAGGAAACGAAATGAAATTTAACGGGTTGAGGAGGCATGTGGTGATGTTGCAGTGATTACAAAATAGAGCGAAATGTACAAATAACCTGGCAAGATGAGGCCACGCATCTGAATGACGTTGCCCATCAGCCATTGTATTCTCTCCGAGCAGGTCTCACACGTGTTCTATCGGAGACACATCCGGTGGTGTGGCCAAAGGAGTACACCAACTTACGCAAACAGTTCATAGACACACATACCGTGTGTGGACGAGCATTGTTCTGTGAAAAAATATCACCACGAGAGGTCGCATGAGAGGTAGGAGACAGGATGTGCGTGACGTACCGTTATGTGTCAGTTTCCTTACTCATTATCAGCCGTCTCCGTAAGTCATACCCGATGGTTCTCCACTCAATGACACCAGGAGTAACACCGCTGTGGCTCCCCAAAACGTTGAAAAGAAGCTACCTCTCCGCAGGTCCCGCCGCACTCGTCGGCGATCGTCATCCCAGGTAATGCAGAACTGTGATTCGTCGGTGAACACAATGATTCGCCGTTCACCAGCAGTCCACGTTACCAGCTGGCCGAATGAAGACCAACAAGAGGCCCCTTTCTAACTCTGCCAGGCGCTGATAACGCTGTCCTACACAAAGTACGCGGCATCTCCGTCCCCTTCACAGTGATCAGGCAACATCTGACGCTATTGATGCCTCTTATATACCCTACCAGGCCAGGTACCAACAGTAAAAGCGAACAACACTAACGCATTCCCGTGGCTGTGTAACTCCCACAGAGAATTGCAATTCCAATCATTTGCATACCTGCCTATGGGATGTAAGTGTAATAAATTGGATTCGTATTCGACCATGTCTCTGAATGCTCCATTTCTTTCATTCTTTCTTTTTTTTTTTTGTCAGGCTGTGAGATTTAAAATCTGTACACTCAATACGAAAAGGTAAATTGCTTGATGTACCGGTACTTGAGGGGCTGAAATATTTGGTGCCTAAGGAAGAAAACATTGGTCACTACTCAGCGCACAAGACGAATAGAAAATCCTTGGTGTTTTATCACATCTTTCAGTGCCTATGATAGTGAAGAATAACAAGCAACCCTTTAAGTACAGCTTGTAAACACTGTCCACAAAATCAATGACACAGAAGCGAGATGCAACGCGAGGAACGCCCAGCCGTTGATATCTTTCTCTCTTTTTGTATTAAGACTACTATTATTGTAGTCGTGCCGCGCGGAGTGGCCGCTCGGTTTGAGGTGCTATGTCACGGATTGAGCGGCCACTCCCTCCGGAGGTTAGAGTCCTCTCTCGGGCATGGGTGTTTGTGTTGTTATTAGCATAAGTTAGTTTAAGCAGTGTGTAAGTCTAGGGACCGATGACCTCAGCAGTTTGGTCCCTTAGGAATTCACACACATTTGAACATTTTGCTATAGTTGTAGATTCAAGGTGATACTGTAAATTGTTCGTAAAATCTCTGTACGAACTGCTAGATTTATCGCGATTTATAAGTATCCTTACAATTCGATTGTGTAAGTAGAGATTCTGTTTTGCTGTACGAAAGTTAATAGCGGATGCTTGCCATCCGACACCGGTCGTTAATAAATTATAATGTGCAAGGGAGACTGTGTACTGCTTGATACTATGGAACTATTTTTAGTGGCGAGTTTTTGAGGTTTTCGACACTCAGCTGTGCCTTTACCCAAGAAACTTTCATAAAAACTGATCAAATAACTGACAGTGGACGAGGAGTTTACTACAGGCCGTCCGCCGGAAAATGAAACGGACGAAAAAGAAACGAGACGAATGCTAAAAATATGTTTATTAACTGATGTGATAAATTGGTCATCTTTTTCGAAGTAGATTGTATTTTCAGACTTCAAATTTCTGTATTTGCTTCTTCCACTGCCGCTAAGGTGATGGACTTGGATGAAACCTGTCACACGGTGAGGGCCCAGTCCAAGGTCGAAAAACAGTCCTTCACTGATACACCAGGACTAATCGTTCTTAGAAAAGCTGATTCCTTTTGCGGCGAGGCAGTATACATCGTGAGACACAAACGTGGGGAAATACGCTGAAGAGCCAAAACATATTATGACAACCTGCTTGACAACGTGTTAGTCCACCTTTAGAACGCAGTACTGCAGCGATTCTGGACGGCGGGGATTCGACAGTTCCTCAGTACGTTTCCGGGGGTGTGTGGTACTATATGTTTTCGCATAGGTCGCGCAATTCTTTTAAATTACGAGCCAGTGGTCTGTGGGCCCGATGATGTCTCATCGTGTTCCTATCAGACGAATTCGATCGCCAAGACATTAACGTACGTTGACTATCAAGCACCTCAAACCGCTGTAGCACGATAGTCGCTTTCGGAAGCGGGAAATTATTCTGCCATCGGGGAAGACATCAAGCGTGAAGTGATACAGGAGGTCCGCAGTGGTGTTTGTATATCACACAGCTGTCATTCTGCCTACGATCGTATGCAGTCCGTGTTTGAAGTTCAAAAATGGTTCAAATGGCTCTGAGCACTATGGGACTTAACATCTATGGTCATCAGTCCCCTAGAACTTACAACTACTTAAACCTAACTAACCTAAGGACAGCACACAACACCCAGCCATCACGAGGCAGAGAAAATCCCTGACCCCGCCGGGAATCGAACCCGGGAACCCGGGCGTTGGAAGCGAGAACGCTACCGCACGACCACGAGATGCGGGCGTGTTTGAAGTAGCTTGTCTCCTAGATAACGACATATCTGGAAACCATCATTGCCTTGTGTAACAGTAACCAGGCGACACGTTTTCATTGATCCGCGGTTCAATCTCTTTGATATCGTACCCTGTGCAAACGTAACTGACGATCTCCTTGGGTCAGGTTGGAACACGCCGGGGTCGTGTGCTGCGGAACTTCATGTTCAGCACTGTGCACTGACTGGTATGCTCCGAAACACTTGTCTGCAACGGAATTGAACTGTCTCGTCGGATCCACCACAGTTTGCAGCCTCTTCCCGTTTCACAGAACAGGCGGGTACGAACCAACAAGTTCTGTGATCAGGAGTGGACGTCCACCGCCTTGTCCCCTACTCGTGATTTCGCTGTCCTTCAACCACTTTCCACAAATGGTCATGATCGTAGCACGCGACCAGCCGGCAAGCTTCGCCGTTTGTGAGATGCTCGTTCCCAAGCGTCGGGCCATAACTATCTACCCTTCGTCAAAGTCGCTTATGTCAGTGAGTATCCCCAGTTGCGACACACACCGTCAGTAGAATTATTCGTCATTCGCCTCTGTTCCTCTAATATACTTTCCTTGCAGTAACATTCGATTAACTCCACCAGGCGGCATTCGTTCGTGGTTATCATGTTTTGTCATGTCAGTGTACACTGGTCAGCCAGAACATTATGACCATCCACCTAATAGCCGGTATGTCCACCTTTGGCACGGATAACAAGGGCGACGCGTCGTGGCCTGGAAGCAATGAGGCCTTGGTAGGTCGCTGGAGGAAGTTGGAACCACAACTGCACACGCAAGTCAGCTAATTCCTAAATTCCGTGGAGAGGGCCTGTGAGCTCTGACGCCACATTCAATCACATCCCAGATGTGTCTACTGCACTCTGAATGCGCCATTTAAAGTTTACGTATTTGCTATACTTAAGTGCCTGGTATCACACGGAGAAAACTTTTGTCTATTTATACAAGTACAGAAATTTGGGTACTTAACTGACGCTTATTTTTCAGTAATGTATGTCCTAATTAATACTTCGATGTGTACTGTACATTTTGTAGCAAAGTGCTATATTGCTATCGGCTCATAAGGATTTACAGTACTGCAAGCACAGGTACGATTATTTTTATTGACAATGGGATGAAGAATATTTCAAGGAAAAACATTCTCTCTCTATCTGTCTGTCTGTCTGTGTGTGTGTGTGTGTGTGTGTGTGTGTGTGTTTTTTTTTCTCTAAAAACTGTTCTTGGCACTTAAACCCGAGCTCTCTGTCACTATTGTGACGTCTTTTGACAAGAGGTTCTGCGCAAGAGAACGCCTTGTTATGATTAGGAATAGTCTGAACGAGAGTTAGAAGCCATAAAAATAATTATTTTGGATACTCTGAAGTCTAATAAGAGAAAGAGTGATGATTAAAGGAGACGGCACAAGCACGAACTATATTTATATGTTACAAAAAGTGACACTCAGCTCGAGGAGGAGAAGGGCTGCTGTGTATGGTCACATTACAACAACGAGCCCGAATAAACTGGCATAGCTGACTGTTACCTATTGTCTGGGGAAAAAGAAAACAGGGGCCCTGGTTTACTGAGGTTGAAGTGAATGTCCAAGGAGTAGGCATTACAAATAAAGATGAGTACGGACGTAACGTCGGCAGGAAGCAGATTGGAACATACCAGTGATTCCAAGAAAAGCTGAAGTTGAAACGTGAACTAGGAAAAGAGTGAAGGCCGACAGAAAACCATTGTAAGAATACTGTATATAAGACATACTGTATATAAGACATAATACTGTATATAAGACATGATTTAATGATTGCGATTCACAGTCGGCCGAAACTGAAGGTGAAAGACAAAAGCAGAACAAAGAAAATCTTGGGATTCTCATAATTGCTAACCCGTGGGCCAGCACCAGACTGGATCGCTTTCAGCTGAACTTTGTGTAGCAAGACACCACCAGGAACGTTATGTGCACCGTCCTTTCTCATCGGTGTCATTGTTCTCCAATGTTACTATGGTTTAGTCCGTCCTGCGAGAAGACCCGGTGGAGTACATTTCCTGTAATGTGACACTTTTTTACATTGAGGAGTGGGAAACTTTCAACCCATCAGGTATGAGCATTCAATTTTAGTTGTTGATAGGAAGTGTATGAAACGTTTTACGAAATTCACTGAAGTCAGGGTTACCACCCAATTTGATTTCTTGAAGATTTTAACACATCTCGGAATGGGAGAGGTACAGGATGTATTTTGCTTCGTAAACTAACCACATATAACTTCGTCATTGTTTTAATCATACAGGGTATTCGGATGTTCCTGTTACAAACTTCTAAGACTTGTAGAGGGGAGTGAGTACCTAATATTTTGAATAGGAACACATGTCCAGAAACGTCATCCAACGACGTTACAGAGTGTCAAATTTATAGGTGTAAGCGCCTGTAAATGTTTATGTATAGAGCGTGATTTCGTGATTATGATACAAACATTCGAGGATGATGAAGAAGGATAAATGTATCTGTTTTAGGTAAGGCTCCCTGTATGGGAAACGAAAGAGTCGAAGCTATAAGCGAAAACGGTTCTCATACCTCTGACAGTGGAATACATGTATTGGTACTGTTGTTGCTAAGGTTGTAGGGTAGGCAACTTTCAGAGGCAGTAGTATTGACCATAACAAGGAAAAAAAATCCAATAAGCATGGGCTCTAAATTGCATATCTAAGGAGCTACGTGCACGTGTTCGTCTTCGCTACTGTGAAACACATCTTTTCTATTGAATAAGCGCTCATAGTTCTTAAGGTATGCATTTTTTCTTGTTTGGTCCATACTACCACCTCCGAAAGTTGCCTATCCAACAATCTTAGCAACAGGAGTACCAGTACGTATAGTCCACTATCAGAGGTATCAGAACGGTTTTCATTTTTAACTTTGATTCGTTTGTTTCCGGTACATGGACCCGCTCTTCAAATTGATACTTTCAGTCTTTCTCCATCATCCTAGAATTTCTGTAGCGTTGTCATGAATCATCATGTATGTTTACTTGCGCGTGCGCCTCTGTAACAATGTTATGTGGTTGGATGACGTCTCCGGACACGGGTTCCTGTTCAAAATATTATGTCCTCACTCCTCTCCATAAGTCCTAGAAGTTTGTAACGGGAATTTCCGAACACCCTACATGTTCAGACCATTCCATTAGTATGACCATTCCATTAGTATGACTCAGGTTTTAATACACCGTAAATTAGAATATGTGACTGCATTTCGCGTATGTGTGCGATGAGGATTATTTAGTAATTGTTTCGACTACGTTTAGTGCATTGTAAATACGAGGGCAGTTCAATAAGTAATGCAACACATTTTTTTTCTCGGCCAATTTTGGTTGAAAAAACCGGAAATTTCTTGTGGAATATTTTCAAACATTCCCGCTTCGTCTCGTATAGTTTCATTGACTTCCGACAGGTGGCAGCGCTGTACGGAGCTGTTAAAATGGCGTCTGTAACGGATGTGCGTTGCAAACAACGGGCAGTGATCGAGTTTCTTTTGGCGGAAAACCAGGGCATCTCAGATATTCATAGGCGCTTGCAGAATGTCTACGGTGATCTGGCAGTGGATAAAAGCACGGTGAGTCGTTGGGCAAAGCGTGTGTCATCATCGCCGCAAGGTCAAGCAAGACTGTCTGATCTCCCGCGTGCAGGCCGGCCGTGCACAGCTGTGACTCCTGCAATGGCGGAGCGTGCGAACACACTCGTTCGAGATGATCGACGGAT
The DNA here is from genome assembly GCF_023864345.2 of Schistocerca serialis cubense. NCBI lineage: Eukaryota > Metazoa > Arthropoda > Insecta > Orthoptera > Acrididae > Schistocerca > Schistocerca serialis. The sequence goes on from NC_064638.1 coordinate 716,033,664, forward strand.
CACCATCAAACAACTCAGTGCTCAACTTGACATCTCTGTTGGTAGTGCTGTCACAATTGTTCACCAGTTGGGATATTCAAAGGTTTGTTCCCGCTGGGTCCCTCGTTGTCTAACCGAACACCATAAAGAGCAAAGGAGAACCATCTGTGTTGCATTAATTATTGAACTGCCCTCGTACAAGTAGCCAATTAAAATAATCACAACCCACATTTACGTCTTCAGTACGATTTGCAAGACGGTGATACTGCCACTCGGTAGTAAGTTTGTTTTCTTTTTCTCCAGAAAATACGTAATAAACCGGCATTGTCAATCTATTCGGGCTCATTCGAGTAATGTGACCGTGCAAAGCAATCCTCATTTTCCTGAAACGCAGTCAAAAATGTACTCGTAGATCCGACTATGGGTCATTCCTGCTTGTACGCCTAACAGGCGCCGGCCAACAGGACAGCAAGCAGGCCTGCGTTAAGAGCCGGACGATCTGGCGGACGCGGAATACTGGTGCACCGCAATATATCGAATGGTAGTGCGCGTCCTTTGTGGGCGCCGGCTGTCGGCATTGTGGTGTAATTAATCCGAGCGGACGTAAATTGAATCTTTTGTGGGCGCTTCGTTTATAGCGGGGCGGGCGCCGCCCTTTGTAGCGCCTTCCATTTATCTTGAGGCCCCGCAAAGCGCACCAGTACTCCCCCAGAGCAGCCCTCGCGGGTCTGAATAATGTCTGCTTTTCAGCTCTGCCTCCCCGCAGAAATGTTGCCTAGTTCCCCCAGTGCTTTGGTAATGAATCGACGAATGTGATGCAGTTACCTCAATACTTACGCATTTGATATAACGAACAAGAATTATGGAAACCTTCTTTGGAGGTTTGTCACTCCAAGCTCCTCCAAATGCCAAGAGCTTATTTCGAAGTAGAAGATGTACAATAAAGCAGCAGCTCTTCGACACTTTGCGTTAGTCGGAGAACTGGCTCCACGTTCCGATGCCCGTACACACGGCACAAATTTTAGGCACATTTCAGCAGAAAATCCGCTGCATATTGAGCGATCAGTTCGAGAACTCATCAGTAGCTTTCCCTCGTCACCCTTTTTTACCATGTTAACATCGGTTAGTGAAGAGAGGTTTCCACATTTGTCTTCATGTTTCGCATCTTCCCTTCCTACTTTTGCGAGAAACTACACTGCAAGCCATAGCAAGCATAATATCACCATACTCAACCTTTGAAGTGCTCTGCAATTCGATAGAAAAGTAAATAATTCCATTAGAAATACCTGATTTAGTAGATCGGCAGAAAATAATTTCCAAGTACTCGCTCGTTTGTGTACTGTGGCATGTTCTTCGAGTAACAGTTTACATCACCCAGACGCTGGTACTGCGGGTTCGATCTGGTATAATCGACGAAATGCAGCATATCGTCGTGCCATGGTCTCGTCTAGTTGCCTGAAGTCAGTTGAAGGTACACTCATACATGCCTTCACGACACCCACCATTAACGGCTTCATTGAATTTTAGAAAGATTTAGGTATGGTCAGCGTGTTCATGTTTGCACTTAAAAGATGCAGTCATGTGAGTGTGTTCACAAGGATTGTCGTATCAACTGTCGATGGTGTCGATAGCAAGATAAGTGGAGGTTTTCAAGTACGTGGCAACATTAGTAGGGCACAAGAGCTCGTAAGAGGGCGTAAATAGTCATCATGTCGACGGAAGTAACGTACTCATTTCCGACTTTCGTCTGTTTTCATCAGAGGATTAAAACTGTATCATGAAAATTTGATTCATATAGTTGTACACCGACCACAATACTGTGTTGTTTCTTGGTGACCATTGGGCCGCATCCAAACCCTGATATTGATTCATATAGGCTAAAATGTTGGTTCGTGGGATGGTCATCTGTATCACAGTTTGAGCTGTTTCGGAGGTAATAAAGTTAGTAGAACAACTCACATCGGTCTTTCGCTTCCATATCCAAATGAAACCAATTGTCATTGCATTGACGCAATGACTGCGCTTAGATTTATGGAATGACATTTATTAACTATTCTTGGTTGCCTGTTCATTACTTAGAAGCGGCCCGCAAGGGTGGAAAGTCTCCCCATTTTTTTTCATACAGCTGATGGAGTAAATATGAAAATCGAAAGAAATTCCGCGATGATTTGTCCCACGCATCTCACTTGAACTGACATTTTATATCTCTTAACAGTTGTGGTTGAATATCCATCATATTAGAACACGTGGCGCAACAGACGAAGTACCCTATGTAAAGGACATGATAGAAGTGAGCAGGTTTTAATGTCAGGTGAAATCTGCTGAGTGATCGGGCTGGTTCTCTTGAAACTTTTTTTCAAAGGTTTAGTGTTTCTCTCTCTCTCTCTCTCTCTCTCTCTGCTCAGATATTTCTCAGCAGCTTTCTGGAGCACCCAGGTAACTGAGAAATCAAAAACCAGTCGCACCTACTCTTCTGAAAGATATAGATATGATCTAATACCCAGATTATTTACCGTTCAATGACAATCGCTTGCCTGTTTCTACACGCTGTAGTAGAGCTCTTTGACTTTAACCTGTCTACCACGACTTTTGCTACAGCATCATTTGGTACCGAATATATCACAGCTGCTGCTGCTGAATAAAAGGTCACGTTCCGTGATATTTAACTGCTCTCCTCCGTCGTAGTCCGCGGAGAACACCACAATAACATTGCGACGTTGTTCGACTCTTCTTGTACGTACGCTGTTATAATTTGAACAGTAATCCTCACCGTGATACACAATGCCGCTCTTGAAACGTCCCCTGCTGGTTTTTGTTGAGCATCTCCATAAAGCTGTCGCGCGTACTAAGCGATCCCGTGACGAAACGCACTACTCTTCGTTAGATATTCTCTGTGTCTTTCATTGACTGATCTCGGTAAAGATCTGAGAGTGATCAGCGATACTCAAGAACTGTTCCAACTAGTGTTTTGTAGGCCACTTCTATCTTGCACCTGTCTTTCTTACAACTAGTTTTATGTGATCATTCCACTTTATGTCGCTCCGAAGTGTTACTTGCAGGTAGTTTTCGATTGTTACTGTTTCCATTGATTTATCACGAATAGTGCAATCGAAAAGTAATGGTTCTTATGTCCTACTTACGCACGATACTTTACATTTATGTACATGTGAACATGAGATATAGGAAGGGGAAGGAAACGGAAAGAATGGATAGGAAATCGTAACGACTAGCCGCACAGGGCATCGTGGCAATACAGTGGCGAAAACTGAAAATTTGTGTCGGACCGGGACTCAAACCCGCTTTTACCGATTCTCATGAGCGGTTGCATTAACCGCTTCGGCCATCCGGACACAGTTCCTGACTGACTCAAATTTCCAACTTATCGTAGCTGCTGTGCAGCGTCCATCGTCCGTTAAATGATCTATTCGCAATTCCTCATTCCTGTCGAGTTCTGACGATATTTGGGCTTTCGCACTGAAAAGAGCGTCGAGGAGCCCGTACTCTTTTTCAGAAATTTATATAGCTGTGTGGTGTCCGTCGCACATGTCTGGCAGAATAGATACCACTCAGATAAATACATTTATTTGCGTTCATTGTCAGCTGCCAGGCCTTGCATTAGTAGTGTGTCCTCTGCATTTCGCTGAAGTTTTCTGCCACTCAAGTCTTCGTGTAGACAACCTAACAACAAATTCCGACTTTATCCATTAGGCGATTTATATACGACGCAAACTGTAACGACCGTATCACACTCCCAAGTGGTACTTCTGAAATAACTTTTACACCTGATGATTTCTTCCCGTTAGGAACATCTTGTTCCCCTCGTATTGTATTCACCACTCGACTGTGCAGAATTACATCAAAAACTGTACAGAGTCAAGTCATAGGGCCCCAACATGAGCGTCGTTGTCTACGGTGCTCTGGATTTCACGGGCGAGTATGCACTGGTGTGCTAAACTAATTAATGTTCGCATGCTGTGTCACTGCCAAGTAAAGTACCTCGGTGAAACTAGATACATACATGGAAAGCAATGCTACAGAAGGTAACTGGGAGAAATGACAATGAGACGAAGAGAAATGACATATCCATTTTAAGACAATAATTACACTCGACTCACCGCGATTTATGATTGTCCCGTGGGCATTGCAAAGGACAGCACACGGCTCTTAATGGGGTGTGTGATTACCACGGACGGCAATGCATGCTCTGCAACGTCGCACGAGGCTGGTAAGATGTTCTCGTGGTAGGGCGTTCCATTCCTCCACCAGAGCGGTTAGCAGCTACTGGGTATACGTCTCCCCATCGCATACCAAATGTGCTCTCTGAGATTTAAATCGGGGTAACGGCCATGCCAGTCCATTTGCCGAGTGTCTCTTAGTTCCAAGAGCTCCTCCACCTGCGTTCTTCGATGGAGTCGCGCACTGTCATACGTAGAAATGAAATCTGGGGCGAGTGCACCCCCTTAAAAGACCGACAAGGGGTTGGGGGGTTGTTTTGGGGGAGGACACCAGACAGCGAGGTCATCGGTCTCATCGGATTAGGGAAGGACGGGGAAGGAAGTCGGCCGTGCCCTTTCAAAGGAACTATCCCGGCATTTGCCTTGAGGGATTTAGGGAAATCACGGTAAACCTAAATCAGGATGGCCGGAAGCGGGATTGAACCGTCGTCCTCCCGAATGCGAGTCTAGTGTGCTAACCACTGCGCCACCGCGCTCGGTGACAGAGAAGGAGAATGAGTACAGTGTAAGAGTAATTTGGCCGGTGAGTGTATCGTGTTTGAAGATTTGGAGGTCAGTACGCCCATGTAATATTTTGCCTTCCCTCAACATCTGGGCTACCAAAATGATAAGGTTCGACAATCTTGCTGGGTGCATTGCGTGCTCTCACCTCTCGCTATAAGAGGGTACGCCCGGTATCACTACTCAGACTGAATATTCTTTCGCCTGAGAAGACCATACGGTCACACGCCTCGTTGGTCCAGTCGCTTTGCTGTTGGCCACCATCGCGAACGGTGCCGCCGACGTGCGGGTGTCAGCGGAACACGAGGTACTGGTTGTCGGGCGAAGAAGCCAGCCCCAAGCAACCACCGTGCCACTGTGGAGCATGGGATGGCGTGCCTTGCAGTCCTGTTAAATGTGGTTACAACAGCACCCGCTGTTTCTCGTTGGTCCTTTCTTGCCTGTTGCACGATGTGGCCATCTGCTTCTGTAGCTGACCGCGGTTGACCACCTCCTTCCGGTAGCAGCGACTTTGGTTCAGAACGCTCCCAGTCTATGTGAATCAGTGCTGTGAGCAACACCAGATTCCTGGGCTACATTCTCATATTTCCCTATGATTCTTCCCCGTGTGAAATTATCGAAGTGTTGTGTCCAGGTCTTGTTATAATGAAAAACACTTCCACAGTGCGCAGTAACTGCTCGCTGATTGACACAAACTGTCTTTTCCCGTTCCTTCAGCTGCTTCGTACTGCGGGGCCAGCCACGTTTGGTGCTATACGCAGTCACACTAACCTCACTCCATGTGACATTCAACTTTCCGTACACGACTGGGAGACCTCTGGCGACATACATTTTCGCCGAGTTGTTAATATGTTACGTTAGTTTTTCTAGCTCGTCCTAAGTTTTGCAGAGCACTGTAGTTTCCCAAGATCTCTGCTTAGCAGGACGAACTGGGTGCTGTGCAATCAATTAGCTATACCTGCGTACAGCGATTGTGTATAGCACATGGTGGATCACATTACGAGTGTGATTCACCAAGCCATTGAAGCATTCACCCCAAGATAGACCATTCAGCATAGAAGATATTCTTTCTTGGCGGTGGCATGCGGAATGCTATTAGGCAATCAAGTAGAGTTGTGTGGATCTGCTGATATTTAATTATAGCTCTCAGCAAGAAATGTTGCAGTATCAAAAGTGACATGAACACCCGAACAGTTCACTAAATTGATTCAAGGGAAACAACAGAAATCATATTCGTCATGGTCGGAAAAGGATTAGAACCCCACTCGTCTACAATGTGGGTCTGTTGTGCTGTTCACTGCATCACGTGAGTGGCTTGGATGCGTAGCATTAATTCAAAAAGAAAATGATTTTCTTTCAGGAAAAAGAGTGGAAGACTGTCACTATTGTAGAATCACGTCAAGAATAAGTGTGGAGGAAGATACATGATTAATAATTAGTAAATGTACACTGAACCTGAAGTTATATAGGGTGAACTTGAACTCTACCGACAATATTGTGGACGTTTTTCCGGGGAATTTTCTAATTAAATTGTACAATGGACCCACATTCTTCAGTGACTCGTTAGAGAAAAATTTCATTTCCTATGATTTCTTATCCCCATTTCTCTCCGTATTCGTGCTGCAGTGAATGGATCTGCACATGACTATAGTATGCACTGTCTGTCTTGGCTGAAAACAAAATTGTTTCTTTCACTCACCGTACTTACGTTTGACAACCGTAATAATTACTTTACTCTTCTCCTTCAAGCCTGCACTAAGTACTTTCGGATTCGGTCTGGGGTTCGTTAACTGTGATGCGCAACAGTGTGCATAGTTTTACCGACGAGAGTCGGACGATAAGCTCCCGTGTACCAGTTCATTGAATGCAAAGGAAGAGCGGCACGACCACGACATGCTTAGCTGATCCCCCAGTGACAACCAGCTCACCACGGTGCTGTTGCGCCTGAGAGTTCTTGCGTTTCTGTGTTTGGTGCTCTAACTTTCGATTATTGCGTATTACATGCTTTTTCACTGCTGTGAAGGTCTTTCACAGACACAAAGGTAGTTGCAAGAATGAATTTTTGACGCGACAGCGGAGTATCCTCTGAGCTGAAACATCCTGGCAAGTTAAAACTGTGCGACGGATCGGGAGAGAAGTGGTGCTTTGCCGACTGAGCTATCCAAGCAGGCAAAGGTGCCAGGTTCGAATCACCATCCTACAGGCAGTTCTGATCTGCCAGGAGATTTCAGAAGTAGTTACAGTAACGAACCGAGTAAATCATAATTAGGTTATTATTCTACCACAAGGCCACCAGAGACCACTGGGGCTTTATACTCAGATACTCATAAAATATTCCCGAACAGCTTCTGAAATTTTATCTTTGGATTCCGGTGTCACCATGTATTTCGGTTCTCCAATATTTTGCTTACAGCCATTACGAAGGAGAGAAGGAGGTCCTGAAATGTATACCATTTTGTTGGAGAACGGCTGCCACTATCTTCGTGTCGACGTTGTACATCTCTCCCAAGCAGCTCACCACATGCCGCCTGCAGTGTCTCCTATTTCTTGCTTCTTCGGACTTGCATTCACTGTACGTATTGTGTGTATTATACAGACTATACGCGTACCGTTACACTTTGCAGACACGTGTAATCGGTTCCAGTGGTGCGTGCCAAATGCTGCAATTTGCTGTAATGGTTGAAAATTGTACTGAACAAGTACAGCTCTGCAGTGGCATTTGTGGTTGCTGCAGCGCTATCCGTTCTGGGCTTTTTACGGCTCTGCTGTCACAACATGCCACCGAAAAAGACCTGTAACACAGCTTTTATAGCGCGCCCATATTTCTGGCGTCACGCAACCAGCGACCGAACTGAGAACAGGTGATTTGCCGGAGGCAACATTTATGTTACGTGGGCTCTGGGTGGTAACTGCTGCACCTGGCGTTGATTTTTCCCTGCGTCGCACTCAGGGACGTAATTAAAATAAGCTACGCCACGTTAGTACGTGCAGTAAGTAGAGCAGTTAAAGACGGATGAAAAGTGAACTTGATTCCCAAAATCTGCTTCTGGTTCAAATGGCTCTGAGCACTATGGGACTTAACTTCTGAGGTCATAAGTCCCGTAGAACTTAGAACTACTTAAACCTAACTAACCTAAGGACATCACACACATCCATACCCGAGGCAGGATTCGAACCTGCGACCGTAGCGGTCGCGCGCTTCCAGCGCCTAGAACCGCTCGGCCACGTTTGCTTCTGGTCGTGATGTGATGGAGACATAGGATTGTCACAGTAATGTTGTTGATACTGTAATACTCAGAATTAGTGCTGTTTGTCGGTGGCTTAAGAGCTCTTGCTGAAGTTCCCATGAGGTCGTATGAAACGTCAGGAATAATTATTATCAACTATAGGTATCGGGAATAAAGTGAAAGGATTCTTGTGCCGCCTCCACTTTGCAAATGTAGCTTCGTTTGCTAATCCAATGAGCGCACGTTCGTACAGCAATTCAAGCACCCAAGCATTTTGCTTGTACCCTGTAAGTCGAAGACTAAACGAACAAAATAATGTGTCAAGTATGACACAGAATAAAGATCAAAGAAGGCAGATGCGTACGATCCTGAATATTTTTCCAACTTCTTCTGTTAACCTCTAGTTGACTCTGTGGCCTGAACCGTGGGAGAGTTTAGAAAACATATTGAGAGCTGTTACACATACGCATGCAGAATGTCGTAGACCTTTCCTTCTTAGTATAGCCCTGTTAGGTTTTCTCCTTGTTTTGATGTTAAATTTGTTTGACGCCAGCGTCATTATACTCGTAGCACAAGCTCCAAAGACAAGAATGGAAACTGGAATGAAGTGCTTTTCCTTTAAAGATGACATCCCAATAATCTTCCGAAGTGGTATAGGCAGACACACATAAGCTTCGCCGAAAGGAGTTTGCGCATCGCTGCTCTAACAACGCTACCCCACTGCTTGATTGGGTGTGTCATCTCTCTATGTTTGTCGTGGTTAGATGTTGACGACATATGTAGACTAGAATCTTGATCCGTTTTGTCACAGGTGGACTGTTTACAAAAATAGAACATCCCTCTGTGCTTCACCTGCCTTTAACAGAGCACATTTTCTACATGTTTTAGTTATGTTACTGTTGTTGAAACAGCGCATGCTTGTGAGATGGAGCGGGGAACAGGATTAATGGTTGCCTAGACCGGTGGAGAAAAGACATTAGAAAACGTGTCCAGTCTAACCGGCTTTCCCTTTACTTTGACCGTTTCTCGTTAGCCAAATCGAAAGAGGCCCGGTTCGTTTCTTTAGTATTCATCGTCGGATTCTTCTCTGTGGATTTAGTCATAACTGATGAATACTGAATAAACTTCGCGTAACACTGAAGTAGAGAGTTGCGACATACCCACATTTTTACATGGAAAAAACTTCTTTGAACGAGGGCAGATCACGTCTCGTCTGTTTGCTGAACACGCATTTGATAATCCTATCTAATCAACAAAACAATCAGAAGGTTGTTTCAGTCACGTATAAATTGGAAAATGCAGAGAGCAATAACAGTGACGTACATAACAAGATATTTCAGTGTAGCTAATGGAGCAAAAGAACAAGCGCCTACAAAACGTGAAATAAACAATTTTTGCAAATCACTGATTTCTACAATTGTTGAAATCAGTTTTATGTTCAAACAAGATAAATTCTAAATATCTTAATTCACCTAAACTACTTACGAAGAGTGGAACGTTGCTGAATTTGTCTCCATTAGATCCTCTATACAAGGAACAGTAGGTTGTGTAGTTCCATTTGAAACAAAACTTACCTGTTGCTGATATTTTATTCTGTCAATATTCCTGTAATAGGGGCCTATACTTCGTGGGAAACCCTAATTCATATTCATATGGGTAAAAACTGTATGTTACATGGTTCCGGAAATATTTGAAATTAATAGCTCTTATATGACTGAATTACTTACTCCCTGAGAACAACACTTCTTTTAATTCTTGAAATACCCCAGGAAAAGACGAAGACTTTTTGTTTCTTTTTTTCTCACAATGTCCGATCAGTCTCGCAATGGCAACCACAATGAAAATAAAAAAAAATATTTTATTTGCAACATTTCGCTACACCTTACAGCTACTCCTGTGCACAGTCGGCGCTCCGACTTCGACATTTTCTTTGCGTTCTACGAACTTTCCGATATCCTCGTCATATAAGGCAGCCGCCTCTGCTTTCCGCCAATTCTCTACGCTGGTCTGCTGCTGGTTGTCTGAGCCAAAATGCTGTTCGCATAGACAGCGGTGCGTGGGAGCAAGGATATTAAATTCTGAGGGGGACAATTCCGGGCTGTGTCTACATCTGTATGCTGTTCTCATAGACAGCGGTTCGTGCGAGCAAGGATATTAAAATCAGAGGGAGACAATTCCGGGCTGTATCTACATCTGTATGGTGAGTGATCAAACAGCTCACATCGAAAACGCTGGAGGTGCGTCTCTGTTCCACCTTACCTGTGCGGCTGGGCATTGTCACGAAGAAACACAACGCCTGACGGTAGCATTCCTCTTCGTCTGTTCTGAATTGCCTCAGTAGACGTTTTCTCGAATTGCCTGATTCACTCGATGAACAAGATCATCGGTTCCTTCCCTGACCGCGTGCATCATGAACGTCTGTACGTCCTGCTTCAAAGTTCCTGCATCTTTGCCTCACTTTGCTGTCACGCTTGACAATTAAGTTATGTGGCCGGTATGAAATAAGGCGAAATACTCAGTATACATAAATCGAATGACAGGACGCACTCCACACTTGGCAGGAGATGCTATTGCTACAGGCATTTACACTAGCTCACTTCGTGCTCAGAACTGAAAAGCGCGACGTGACGTTATTGTTGAAGGTCATGATAGAGACACCGCGCAGCAAAAAAAAAAAAAAAAAAAAAAATGGTTCTGAGCACTATGGGACTTAACTTCTAAAGTCATCAGTCCTCTAGAACTTAGAACTAGTTAAACCTAACTAACCTAAGGACATCACACATATCCATGCCCTAGGCAGGATTCGAACCTGCGACCGTAGCGGTCGCGCGGTTCCAGATTGTAGCGCCTAGAACCGCTCGCCCACTCCGGCCGGCACACCGCGCAACACATCTGCGCAAACCTTCATCGGAATTTCACAGTGGTTTTAATTTCGCGTCTGATAAGGCCTTGAATAAAAAAAAAAAAAAATCTACCTCGTATATAAATCTCTGCAGGGGAAAATTCTTTGTGCATCGACAGACAAGCTTCATGAACTGAAGTCATGTGATGAAACCAGGCGATATATTTCGCTAAGCAGGTACGGTGGAGTGCGTCACACGTAGCTGACATTTCCTTGTCGTGCAAGGAGACACAGCGATAGCAAAGACTCCTTGATTTCTCAGAGAAGCTGCACACGCGAAATGAAACATATACACCGCGCACTGCGTCGTATAAAATGAACTTTGATTCTTTAGCATAGTAGTCCTGCAGTCAGCAGCTAGCTGCGCGCGCGCGCGTGTGTGTGTGTGTGTGTGTGTGTGTGTGTGTGTGTGTGAGAGAGAGAGAGAGAGTAGTAATTTTTCAAAATACCTTTTGCCATTTTGCGAATATGTTTAGTGCTTGCAGCCCCGTTATTCGCTCGTGAGGACGACGATCCAGATGTAGTGGAGTGCACGGGTGCAGCAGCGGAAAATAAAAGGAGCAGTGGAGCGGGACTGTCGTTATGTCGTTACGGAGGCCCATTACGGCGCACGAAAGTCGGCAGCCGTGGCCCGCGAAGCGATTACTTGCGAAATCTGGCCAGGAAATGGGCCGTACGTGAGCGGCGGAGCGCGTGCACATGCATACAGCATAGGCCGCGCCGGGTCAAGGCCCGACACAGTAGGGGCACCACCTCTGCCTGCCTGTCCCCTGAACTCCATTTTGCTAGCCCGTGTTTTATCGTGCCAAACGTTTACACCGTTTACTCACTCCACTTCAAGATGAGTAACTTTTGCTAGTACTACGAGTCACAAAGATTGAAACAATACGGTCCCTGTTGTAAACGAAAGGGATTCCGTGAAATGACGCCGATGTTTGCAACCGGAGGTCTGCCAGTAGTGGACGACCGGTAACACTACAGTAGTTGTTGTCGATACGCGGACACATTATTTGGACGCAGATACTTCTTCAGCGTGTTACTGTCGTGCGCGCTGATCTACCAACCTTGACGAACGCTGAACTAATCCCAAGGTCATCCTTACCTGTTTTCCTAAATGGTCCCTTTGAAGGGGCACGCATCCTTGAAACATTTCGAGCTTGTGCTCCGTCTCTAATTCCCTCGGTATCGAAGGGACGTTAAACCCTAATCTTCTTTCCTTTTTCTTATCTGTGACGTTCGAATTGTGCATTGAATCAAGTAGGTATCAGATGAAATCTTACACCTTAAGCGGTGGTGGTAAGTTCCTATGGGACCAATCTGCAGAGGTCATCGGTCCCTCGGCTTACACATTGCTTAATCTAACTTTAACTGAGGACAACACAAACACCCATGCCCGAGGGAGGACTCGAACCTCCGACGGAGGGAGCTGCGCGGACTGTAGCAAGGCGCCTTAGACCGCGGAGCTATCCTGCGCTGCCACCTTACGTGTCTATAAGCTTTAATTCATTGCCACTTCGGGAAGAGCAAATTCCAATTCTTGGAAACTACTTGGAGATTTTGACATAGTTCTAACATATTTTCCGAACGGATCACAGATGTTTGCAATAGCATTTATGCCACTAGCATCTCGACTATGAACTCAGTTGTTTTAGGATGATCGTTCGCGTTTATGCAAAAAAGCTCTGACATTGGTACCAACAGACTTCTTCCAGCCGTGCATGAATTGTTGCAGATGACGTCCAGATTCATGCATCAACGAGTTCTGATACGTTGGACATAATGAGCATTTCAATAAGGTTTTGGGATGTTTGTTGTGCAAATACCCACGTTATACACTCTTTCCAGATATGTCCGTCGTTTGTCAGTATTGTCATGGTTCCAGACATGTCGTCATTCTGGATGGTTCTGCCTATGTAATTTGTGCGTCAGAAGTCCGGGGGACTAACGTGTGCCGGCCGGTGTGGCCGTGCTGTTCTAGGCGCTTCAGTCTGGAACCGCGTGACCGCTACGGTCGCAGGTTCGAATCCTGCCTCGGGCATGGATGTGTGTGATGTCCTTAGGTTAGTTAGGTTTAAGTAGTTGTAAGTTCTAGGGGACTGAGGACCACAGATGTTAAGTCCTATAGTGCTCAGAGCCATTTGGCTAAAGTGTGTCGTTAAGAGATCATAGGGCTACATAGTAAAGCTGAGTGCGAAGATGGTCCATTCAAGATCATGTATGCGGACAGATAGTTTCGGGTAGTGTGTTGTGTTGGTTTCTGTTATGAGGCTGGCAGTGAGCTTGTGCTCATTATTGCGACGAACAGGGTCGATAGGAGGTGAACAGTAAACAGGAATACAAGTCTAACATTGGACAGAACGACGCAACCAGGCCCACCCACAAAGAATGAGGAACTGTTTGCTCAGTTTGGTAACCATTAGCCTAACTGACAACAAGGTAACTACTTCTCAGTTTATAACAGCGCTTCACGTCAAAAAACTCTTTCTGATTAACTGTGTGGCACACCAGGATGTAATATCTCTTTGCATTCGATGAATTATTCTGATACAATTCTAACCTTGAATGACGTTTACTAATTTTCTATCTTCATACTCGAAGAATCCATGCGCAAAGTAGTTTCATACAATAGCTATGCCATGAGCGCATAATTATTCTTTGTAGTACTCTCTCTGGTGGTTGTTAGAAAAAAGCTTCCGAGATTGTCTTCGTGCCGATTAGCCTGAGCATTGTTTGAAGAATTGTAATCTGAATATTGAGATTTATGACAAAAGATAACTGATACGAAATTGTACGATTAAAAATATTGCTCCTTCATACAAAAGGTGTGTAACAATTTACATTATTTGACATTTGAGAATTAATGATATTCATCGATATATTGCGTAGTTGTTAATCAGAAGGGAACTTCCGAAAGACTGGATACGAACCTGCATTTAATGATCCAAGAGCTCCATTAATTCTTCGGGAGGTTAAACTTCATCAAAGCCAAATATCCGCCTGATCTGAGGTTTCCCGACTGATTATACAACGCTCCCAAAAATACGAGGCATTTTATATGTACAGATTAGCAGACTGCCGCAAAGCACGAGCCTGCAGAGAAGAACAATCATCGCCAGATTTCATTCTAACAAGTAAAATTTCTGAATCATTTTGAGTGACTGAGTTATGACTGTGTTTCCTATTATGAAGATTGATTGCTCGAACGAGTTGAGAACCACATAATTACATAGATAGGAGGAAAAATTACAAGGACTCGAGTAACCGCCCGCCCATGTACAGTGCATCTGAACATAAAGCAGAAACAAGTTATAGGCGGAATTCATTTAAACTGTGTTGAAATGCAGCAAGTATGCTTCGACTGTGGAAGAGTGAAAAGCCTGCAGTTGGTCACGTGCTCTTCTGCTTGCACTGCGCCAGACGTTAGAGATCTATTTCGTGGCTAGTGTTCGAGACAGTTGGCACGGAATGAAGAATGTAGCTTTCAGACAGTGTGCAACGCTGCTTCTTGCAGTATCGTAAGGTGATTTTTGTAAAAATTGGCTTCAGAGTAATCGTGCAAAGTAATGGGTGCTCGGGGCGAGGGTCTCGGTGCGGCGGCAGGTGGGGGTGAGCGGCAGGTGCACGTCGCGCCGCGCCGCGCCGCGGCGGGTTGCGTCAGCGGCGCGGGGCCGGCGTTAGCATTCCGCGGTGACAGCACCGCCCGTCGCCCGTCGCTTATCCGGCGCGGCGGCCGACGTGTCCGGCAGCCCATCCGAGGCCGGCTGCGTCACCGGCCCGCCGAGACAATGAGGTTTCGACACGGCGGGACGGGACGAGACGCGGCCGCCAGGCGGGTCGCCTCACCATCCGCGCGCGGCCCCGCCCCCTCGCTTTCACCGCAGGCAGGTGTGGCCCGCCGATACCCGGCACGGCGCGCCGCACCTCGCGTCTCTTTCCCATGATGCACTGCTCTGTAGGGAGTTCGCTCGCGACTGTCTATTGTCACGTCACAACTACCTGTTGCCATAGATTGCGTACCCGTAGATACAGTGGATATTGTAAACGGATCTGACATTTCTCAGTAGGTTGAAAAAACGATGTATCACTTTTTGTATGCAATTGATTTGTAACCAAATAATTGAGAAGGTATTCTGATGCCACAGAACTATGCTGCTCACTACATCGCATCAAAAAGTAATGAGGCAAATTAGAAAATAAATACTACTACTACGTGATCAGGCCCAGTGGACCGCACGCATCTATAAGTTTCCTCCTCCACTGTACTCTGTCCATTGCTGCTATCCGCCATCCGTTCACAACTATTGACACTTGGTTTAAATCTTCGTGGAGTCAATCCCTCCAACGCTTCTTGTGTCTCCCTGGCGGTCTCTTTCATGTTGGTGTGAAATCCAGGAGCTTCCGAGGCCATCTGTGATCCTCCACCCGGGCCACATGGCCAGCCCACTGCATTCGTTTGGCTTTGACAGTTCCTGCAATGTTGGGCTGCTGGTATAGTTCCTCAAGCTCTTGGTTGTATCTGATCCTCCATTCCTCTGTATCTGCATCCAGAACTGGACCGGAGATCTTCCGAAGCACTCTTCTCTCAAAAACAAGGAGCTTATGGGAGTCCTGTTTGCGGCTACTCCATGTCTCACAGCCATATAGAACAACAGGCTGGATCAGGGTTTTGTACAGTCGAATCTTGAACTGTCTGGAGAGATATCTGGACCGAAGCAGTTGTGCTAGGCTGTGGTAAGATCTGTTTCCTGCTTGTATTCTGGCATTGATCTCTGCTTCACATGACGATTTCTCAGTGAAAAGTGCCCCTAGGTATTTGAATTCTTGCACTCTCTTGTAGGACTGGTCCCCAACCTGCAGTGATTGTAGATGATCAGCAGTCTGACAGTGAGTAACGTTCTGAGTGCCATACCACGAAACGGACTGATTCTAAGTACCAGTAAAAAAGTTTTTACAAGTTGGGTCTTGCAGAGAAGGAAATAGCTACCAGCCACTGCCAATAATGCTGTAATGAGTAGCCCATATGCAAAACCCGCCATATGCACTAAACGAAAGTTTTAGGTATTGATGAAAAGCCTTCTCACACCATCAGAAACATGATAGACAGCTCGTTCCTTTTTACAAAAATCCAGAAAAAAGTAGCTTAACAAATCTATATAGCAGCACATAATCACATGAACATTGGTAATCTGCTATGTAATTATTTATTCGACACATAGCGGGTTTTACAACTGCGTAATGCATTTATGGGTTTTGCAAGACAGTAGGTCTAGCATCTTGCAAAACCTACTATTTTATGAAAAGGATTTGGATAGGACAGAAGTGGGATAATAATAATAATAATAATAATAATAGTTTATTATTATTAATGTTGTTATTGTAACCTAACGTTCCCAATGACATAAAATCCATCTACAGCAGCAGTTCACAATTAATAGCTGAAAAATTAAAAAAAAACTGTTACATCAAAAGAAGATTCACAAAGTGGAGACATGAAGGTCGCCTGATATTCTTCAGTTTTGGCGCCTTCACTTGAACCCCTTTTCCAGTATCTTCAGTGCAACTGTTCTGCCGGCAGCTTTTTCTCTTTTTGTACAGGCTTTTATATTCATTTATGTGAATGTTGTAAAAGGGATCACCTTGAACTAAAGTGACCTTCTTAATTGGGTTACCGTAGCGTGCCTTTACATCATATTTGTGTACTCTTGTGGGCTCTCGATCACATCCCTGTGTCTCAACGCTCTTTCCAGTTTACCACAAACTGGAATGAATGAGTGTCTGACAACGGGGAACCGCATCTCAACAGTTTTAACATTTTGAGGAGTTTCGAAAAGCAGCCACTGAGAAAACATTCCTAAAATACCTCTATTCTTATTCTGACCGCCACAGCCTCAGGAGATGAATGTTCTGTTGACAGACGGTGTAAAGCAGAGTTGCATAGTCTGTGATGTACTGCTAAGCAATTTGACTGAGCGTTTTAGGGTACTCATTTTTCCTTCGTGTAGCATTACTGCAGGTTCTTCCTCTTCAATCAAGCCGCTTTCCATTCTATCGCTCAACATATCCCAAGCAAACAAAATCAGTTACAGAACGCTTGCATTGTAAGTGCGTACATTGGCGGGCTGTACAGAAAACAAACGACAACCTGAGAAGCTGTTTCTTTCGTATAATAAAGAAAAATATCACCTTCGCTTGCTGCCTACTTCCCTTCCTCACTGGAGCATAAATATTAATTTTTTCCCAGAGAGAAGAGATCACTCCAGTGGTAGGAAAATTTAGCTGATTTTGGATCTGTAAACTCATTGACAAGGCGGTGGCCATAAGAGCTGCGATGAATATAGCGGCTTTTGCTCCTCTACAGGAATGTAGCTGGGTTTGCAAGTGCTTGGGTGTGAGAAGCATTTGCAAGATATCTAACATAAATAATTTTTGTTCCCAATAAAAACGCTGTTGTTCTAGCAAGACATATTTGATTATATGATGCATAGACAGACCGATGCTTCTTATTGGTACGCAGCGAATACAAACTATGTACGGAAAAATAGCACATTAAATGTGTAATTCGGGCATTAATGTTCTTTTTTTACTCTGGGGATGGTTTCATTCTTTGTTGTGTTATTTATCTTCTTACATTCCACATTTAATGCGGTTATATTTTTAAATATCCTTACATTATGACTCTACGAAATTAAAAAAAGTAACGTACATAAAAGGCACTCCTATCACTTCTGGCCGCATTTTGCGCTTATTTAAATTTAAAGCATGGCATTGACCTTTACTTATAGTATAATAACATACTACAGTAAGTGAACTTGACGACTGCGGACTATGGGTAAGAGACTGCCTATATTTGAAGCTGACCTTTTGTACCATACGTTAGCTATCGTAGAGTAACGTAGTTTGTAATTGCTTCTTTAATAAAATTTGAAATACCTGTTTTTTGATGGTACCAAAACACGTATCATTAGACAAAATAAGAGAGCGATTATAGACTAAAGCTAATATATTTTTCTGATTGTGCTAACAGCTATTTCAGCCTACAGTGCGTTGGGAATATGGCTTGTTGAAAATCGTAAAAAGATCATCATTACCTTCGTTCCAGGCTGCGGGACGTAGCCTTTACTTCTGTCCCGACTTCATAATTTTATTGTGTTTGCTGTAAACCTTACCACTTCTGATGTCACCTAACATCTGGAGGAAACTTTCACGACCTTTTTCAGATCGATACTCAATATGTGAATGAGTTCTTCTCAACCGTATTCCAAATTTGCAGCACACAGTCAGTGTAGTAACATATAATAACTACGCTCTACACTAAGCGCAATGAAATCGCTACAGGAAAATGGAATCTCTATTGTTGGCACGGTAAAGACCCAGTAATACGGGATTGCTTTAAATGATGAACTCGAAATGTAACATGGAGAGAGAAGGAATTTCAATTTGAGTCCAAAGATGAGACTGCTACCATTTTGTGAAATGACGGCAAATGTGTCACTGTTACTAAGATATCGGACGAGCCGAAAGACACCATTACTGTCAAGGAATAATGAGGGTGGAACTGAAACGATAGTGCTGTTTCCGGCTACTGCTGCTAAATACGGTGATGTCATGCAAACCGCAGATGACTTCGATATGCTTCGAGAACGCAGTGCAGTGGGTTTGCGTTCCCACGAATGAGGTCATCGAAGTTTTATTTCTACTTCCCAGTTGACGTGGGTATTGTTCATGCTTTCTTATTTTGTGGAAACGTAGTAGTGGACGTGGAGATTACCAAGATGATTAGTTTTCGGCCACGACTTGCAAAACAATTCATTGGTTGCTTTTCATCTGTGAAAATTGGTTACTTCTCATTTGTGACACACAAAAGAAGAATAAACTTTCAGATTAAAAAAATGGCTCTGAGCACTATGGGACTTAACTGCTAAGGTCATCAGTTCCCTAGAACTTAGAACTACTTTAACCTAACTAACCTAAGGACAACACACACATCCATGCCCGAGGCAGGATTCGAACCTGCGACCGTAGGAGTCACGCGGTTCTAGACTGAAGCGCCTAGAACCGCTCGGCCACTCCGGCCGGCAAACTTTCTGATTAAAAAGAAAGCAGATCCACATGATGTACAACATGTCGAAATATGCCGATCACATACGCATCTTGGCACAGACAATCGTGTTATAGACGAGAGAACATGATGTGTATGCAGTCACTGCAAAGTACCACTTGGCATTCAACGAGGTGTCTTTAAATTTTATTTAATTATTGCCAGTTTTGATCTGAATGAAAGGGGAATAAAAAATTTGGCAAAAGTGAGTGAATGGTGTTTACGAAACTACTTTTTATAATTTTGTAAGAGAACGTAAGACTAGGCCTGTGGATTACTTAATGTTCCCACATCACATTTTATCATGGTTACCGTGTCATGCACTGTTGCCTACAGTGTCTTGGAGAACGATTTATGCAAACTGTATAGCTTCACATAACTGAAGAGCCAAAGAAACTAGTACACCTGCCTAATTCGGGTAGCGTCCCCGCGAGCACGCAGAAATGACACAACACGACGTGGTATGGACTCGACTAATGTCTGAAGTAGTGCAGGAGGGAAGTGACACCATGAGTCCTGCAGCGCTGTCCATAAATCCGTAAGAGTACGCGGGGATGGAGATCTCTTTTGAACAGCACGTTGTAAGGCGTCCCAGATGTACTCAACAATGTTCATGCCTGTGGAGTTTGGTGGACAGCGGAAGTGTTTAAACTCAGAAGAGTGTTCCTGGAGCCACTCTGTAGAAATTCCGGACGTATGAGGTGTTGCACTGCCATGCTGGAATTTCCCTAGTCGGTCGGAATGCACAATGGACATGAATGAATGCAGGTGATCAGACGGGCTGCTTACGTACTTGTCACCTGTCAGAGTCATATCTAGACGTATCAGGAATCCCAAATCAACCGCACACGCCCCACAGCATTACAGGGCCTCCACCAGCTTGAACAGTCACCTGCTGACATGCGTGGTCCATGAATTTCAAAAATGGCTCGAAGCACTTAACATCTGAGGTCATCAGTCCCCTAGACTTTAAACTACGTAAACCTAACCGATCTAAGGACATCACACACATCCATGCCCGAGGCAGGATTCAAACCTGCGACCGTACCAGCAGCGTGGTTCCAGACTGAAGCGCCTAGAGCCGCTCGGCCTCAGCGGCGGAGGGTCCATGAATTCATGGGGTTGTCTTCATATGCGTACTCGTCCGTCCGCGCGATACAATTTGAAACGAGACTTGTCCGACTAGGCAACATGTTTCCAGTCATCAACGGTCCAATGTCGGTGTTGGCGGTCCCAGGCGAAGCGTAAAGCTGTGTGTCGTGCGGTCATCAAGGATACATGAGTGGCCCTTCGGCTGCGAAAGCCCATATCGATGATGTTTCGTTGAATGGTTCGCACGCTGACACTTGTTGATGGCCCAGAATCGAAATCTACAGAAGTTTGTAGAAGGGTTGAACTTCTATCACGTTGAACGATTCTCTTCAGGCGTCGTTGGTCCCGTCCTTGCAGGATCTTTTTCCGGGCGCAGCGATGTCGGAGATTTGATGTTTTACCGGATTCCTTGTATTCACGGTATACTTGTGAAATGGTCGTACAGGAAAATTTCCCAAAAAAAAATGGCTCTGAGTACTATGGGACTTAACTTCTGAGGTCATCAGTCCCCTAGAACTTAGAACTACTTAAACCTAACTAACCTAAGGCAGGATTCGAACCTGCGACCGTAGCGGTCGCGCGGTTCCAGACTGTAGCGCCTAGAACCGCTCGGCCACTCCGGCCGGCGGATAATTTCCACTTCACCACTACCTCAGAGATGCTGTGTCCCATCGCTCGTGCGCCGATTATAACAATATGTTCAAACTCACTTAAATCTTGATAATCTCCCATTGTAGCAGCAGTAACCGATGTAACAACTGCGTAGTCTCTTCTTGTTGTCTTATATAGGCGTTGCCGACCCCAGCGCCGTATTTTGCCTGTTTACGTATCTCTGTATTTGAATACGCATGCCTATACCAGTTTCTTTGGCGCTTCAGTGTTGTGAAAGTTGCAGCACCATGGACGAGGCATGTGATAGGAATGAAATTTGTTCCACAGATTAGGGACGGGGTACTACACAAATGATTAGAATTACGGAACTCTACCAGCACCGTGACCATGACAATTCAGTGCGATGTGAAACTGCAATCAGATCCTCAGAGACGATTTAACATGGAGTCAGATGCTGCAGGAGGACACACTGCTACGCGGTTTGTAGGCGCGGCCACAAAGCATCGACATTGGTTGCAGCAGGACAAGAACAAATACATTGCCGACCAAACATATCCCAGACATGTTTCATGGGTAATATGTCAGTCGAAATTTCAGGCCAGAGAAGAAATAGTAACCATACGTCTTCGAAGAAGGCTTTCACATTCCTTGTCACGTGTGGCCGGGCATTGTCCTGCTGAAAAATGGCACTTGGAGCTGCGAACAGGAGAGGCATTGCCTCGATCTCTTTAAGACATCCTTGATTTAAGGGATGGTGTTCAGACTCCAGAATGAATTTTCACTGTACAGCGTAGTGTGCGCTGATATGAAACTTCCTGGGAGGTTAAAACTGTGTGCGGGTCCGGGACTCGAATCCAGGTCCATTGCCTTTGCAGGCCACTGCTCCATATTCTAAAATGGGCGTTCGTCAGCTATGCCGCTCAGAAATGCGATCTGCTCGATAGGTGTCACCTCGGTAGTGCTTAAAACGTACACTGCCGTCAATGTAGGGTAACTTGAAGCGAGTGTTGCCCGAAAACAATAAATTTAGCCACTCAGCGCGCCAATGATGATGATCACAAACCCATTGCAGTCTGAGGCGTTAGTGGTTTCTGGTCAGCAGAAACCGACGCAGTGGCATGCGTGCCACCAACCAGTCCTCAGCAGAAGACATCGAACCGTCATCGCAGACGTTTCCACATCCGTTGCAGTGCTCCAGCTTGGAGTCAGCGCTGTGGTCGCTACTCTGTCAGTGACGCGGACAAGATTGCACTCATCCTCCCGGGCCGTGGTCACATTGCGTAGTCCGGTATCCGCTAGCTGCTGTTTAAGACCCTCTTCCACCCACTGGTTCCACACGCGCCTCACTCTCAGTACCGCCTGCCCTGTAGGAGCTGCATTGTAATGATATGACAAACAGTTTCCAGGAGACCAATTATTCTATCCTGCTTGAACTCATTCACGTACTGATATTGCTTCTTTTGATGTCGACGTGGCACAGCGGCACTTTCTTGCACGTTTCCACATCGGTTGCATCGATTGACCGGGTCGTAGCACGGACCTAGATGGCGCTGCTGGCCCTACGTGCGCGCCATTTCCTTGCAATCTTCATAACTTATTATGGACCCATTGTTCTACACATTCTCCTGTTTATGAGTAATTTGCACCATTCCTTCTGGATGTTGCAATTTTTACAAACCGTGGTGCTGTTAAACTACTGTCCTGAAGTCGTGCATTATCATGGAAGTGTCGTATGTAGTTACGAAATATAGCGTTTCACGGTATTTTCGCCTGTTTTCGCAACAGGTCCAGTAACGTTGCCGGTAGGCCAAACCGAACCAGACGCCATCCCATGATACCCCTGACGTGCTCAACAGGTTTGTGGATCACATTGCCGAGGGACATTGGCGGACGTGTTGGAGAGTGCACTTGGTGCCACAGTAAATCTGTGTATGCTGGTGGTACTGTAGGAGAAGTGCGTCCCGCTGATCAGCAGAATGTGGAAGATGGTACTCTGGATGTATACTGCACCGTTCAGTGTTCCCTTACGTCATTGCTCCCCGTGCCACGGTACAGCGAGTTGGCACTGTACGCTGCAGCTTGGTGAGTTCCCATTAGATGCCGTTGTTCTGCTCTTCGTTGCACTATCGAACGACCATCGCTGTCGTTATGGCAGAAGTTCCCTTTATGACTAAACACACAAATACGGCTTTGCGCCATTCAATTCTTCAGTTATGTATTTTTATTTACCGTCGGAGGCGATGAAGTGTGAGAATCTGCCTGGCGGAATGCCTCATTTCTTCGAAGCCGCATTTGCAGCAAACTGTTACTGATGGTTCAAGCTGACACTTGGGATCATTTGTTCCAATCTATGCTGCAGTCGCCGTGCGATCAACAGCGGCTGCTCGTCTATTGCGGCGACGTGGGCGTGAATCTGCGTTCTGCTGCCCTGCAGAATTCTTTGGACCCACTGACACAGTTACGCGGCTGATGGAAGTTCTCAAATATGTTTAGCAGTCCTACCGAAGATTCATCCAGACGTAAGGCGACCTCGCTGAAATTCAGGACTTACGCATGCCGACAAGTTTCCGGGCTGTATGCTAGGTACGTGGTTCCTACGGCGTCTGCACCATGACGCTCAGAAACTTTGTGGTGTTTGCTGCTTCCTATCAGTAGCCTATGCGTAGACGGTGTTTCAATGTCACGACTTCAGATGTATTCATTTTCCACCCTAATTCTGTTTGTTACCGTGATTTAATCACTTAGGTCGATTTCTTTGACTTGCTCGCTGTTTCCTTCCTCTATATTTAGGTATGTTGTGTGTCATTTTGGCTCAATTCTTGTTGTTTTATATCGTTTGCTTCCCTGAGGTATTTTCTCAGCTTTATAATATACTAACGTCATGCACTTCTGTGATGCATTTCGCTGTGTTATAAGGCTGTCGGTATTTTCTGTTACCCAGACAATGATCGCTCGACTTCTTAAGAGCTCAAGGAATTTAGCAGGTTTACATCACCTTTCAGCTATTATTTTCTGATGGTGGTTTCTTCACTATGTTGTCCGCCGGTGATGAGCCAGAGGAGAAGAAAAGGACATGGTGGCGTGGTGTTGATATTGTGTGCCGGCCGGTGTGGCCGAGCGGTTCTAGGCACTTCAGTCTGGAACCGCGCGACCGCTACGGTCGCAGGTTCGAATCTTGCATCGGGAATGGATGTGTGTGAGGTCCTTAGGTTAGTTAGGTTCAAATAGTTCTAAGTTCTAGGGGACTGATGACCTTAGATGTTAAGTCCCATAGTGCTCAGGGCCATTTTTGATATTGTCTGTTGCTTATTAGAAAGTATAGTTGTTTTAATTAGATTTCAGTGTATTTGAATTAGCGTTTTTATTTGTTTTTACAGGACAGTTTGTATTGGTTTTGGCAAGCGCTCAACTGACCTCCATCTCGGCTGTTATAAAAATCCGAGCAGGGAAATAGGAAGGAAACGAAGATAGAGTTTAACATCTCGCCGAGATAGAAAACGGTGGAGAGGCTACACCAGCTCTTACAAACGCTACTGTTAAACCTAACTTAAAATGTGCAGACGAGGAGAAGCCGTATTTTCTAGCGTTATATGCCAGTCTGAAATGTGAAAGTCTAGCATTATCGACTAATTTTCCCGATCAATCAGGCAAACGCGCTTGCATCACGATGCAAGAGATAAACGAAATGGAGGGCATGTTAAAAGTTGATGTTGGTAGGCAGCTGGTTTAGTGTGCTCGACGCAACAGTTATTAGCATGTCCAGTATAATAGTTGTTGTAATGATAGCAATTACTGTAGTAGTTGTAGTATGTTGATTAGAAACTGCCCAATACGAATGAGTTACGAAAGTACGAGGGTTAATCAAGAAAGACATAGATTGATTTTTGTCGTGGTAGTTTCCTGTCTGTACCATGAAGATTTGAAAAGAACTGGTTTTTATGTATAATGTCCATGTGCGGCCGCACTCTCGTATCATTAGGTTGGTAGTAATGCTCTATTTTGAAGACGCTCTTTGCATTTCGCATACTAAACAATGGAGGTGACGCAAAGGAGCAGTACCGCGCTGGAAATTCTGTGTTCGTTTAAAATTTACAGCCACAGGGACTTACTAAAAGCTGCAGCAAGCGTACGATGAAGATGCATTACCTCATACAACGGTGTGAAGGTGGTTCAAGGTTTTCAAAGAAGGCAGACTTCTCCGTGTGTGAAGCAAGAGGACCTGCTGTTCCGGCTTCAGTCACAGCAGAAGTCAAGGATGGGCTGATAACTTTACATCGCCTCACTGTAGTACTGAGAACTTCATATGGCAGTGTGTATTCGATTATATATGATTATATTCTTATGAGTCATGTCTGTGCCCATTGGGTGTCACGTCTATGACTCCCGAACAAAATGCTGTGCAAATGGAGATAAATGTGATGTTCTGCGTCTCTTTGGAGGGGATGCGTTTTTGCAATCAGTTATCACCGGCGATGAGTCATGGCTGCACCGCTATGGTACTGAAGGAAATCGAGCCTGCAGAGTTTGGGAATCACCAGGTTCCCCAACGCCAAAAAAGGCAAAAGTTGCTCCATCTTCAGGTGAAGTGATGGTGACCGCATTTTTTGCTATCGTAGAATGATTTACCAGCATGCAGTTCCTCCTCAAACTGATGTTACAGCAACGTACTGCACGTCAGTATTAGCTTTAGCTGGGGAAACATATTGCAAGGAAACGACGAGAACTTTCTCGGGCTGGGTGGCGACTTCATCATGACTATGCGCGGTCTCGCGTTCACAAAACAAGTCGTGCAACTTCTGGCTGAATTCAACGTTGCCTGTGTACCGCATCCGCCCTGTAGCACTATCCTGTACCCTGTTATTTTTTGTAATTCCCATCACTAAAGGCAAAGCTTCGGGGCATTCGATTTGAGAACTCTGAAGCAGTGCTCAAGAAAAGTGAGAGCCTGACAACGAATGGCCTGCAGCATGTGTTTGAGGACTGGCAGAGATGATAAAGAATGTACGTTCGAGTAGGAGGAGAGTACTTTAAAAAAGATAATGTAAAGATTGAAATGGAGTAGAGAAAAAACAGCAGTCTGACACTTTATTGACTGTTGTTGTGGTCTTCAGTCCTGAGACTGGTTTGATGCAGCTCTCCATGCTACTCTATCCTGGCTCTGAGCACTATGCGACTTAACTTCTGAGGTCATCAGTCGCCTAGAACTTAGAACTAATTAAACCTAACTAACCTAAGGACATCACACACATCCATGCCCGAGGCAGGATTCGAACCTGCGACCGTAGCGACTCTATCCTGTGCAAGCTGCTTGATCTCCCAGTACCTACTGCAACCTACATCCCCCTGAATCTGCTTAGTGTACTCATCTCTTGGTCTCCCTCTACGACTTTTACCCTCCACGCTGCCCTCCAAAACTAAATTGGTGATCCCTTGATGCCTCAGAACATGTCCTACCAACCGATCCCTTCTTCTAGTCAAGTTGTGCCACAAACTCCTCTTCTCCCCAGTTCTATTCAATACCTCCTCGTTAGTTATGTGATCTACCCATCTAATCTTCAGCATTCTTCCTTTGTTGACTAGCCTTCGTTTTTGACAAACGTTTCGTTATTTTTAGCACAGGTTTCTTTAGTAGAAAGGGTGTCACTAAATCATCGTTCCTCGATTATAGCCAAGACGCCGAAAGAAAAACAGTTGACAGCTGGCTACGCTGGTGCTAGCTTTTCGTCGCAAGGCGCGAACGGCCGCTGCGGAACACAATAGTCGTCTCTAGAACAGCGTTGCGGGAGAGATGTGATGGGTCTTGACAGACACTCGAAGTAGCTCCGCCAATCCCACTTTTAACTGACTGGCTTCTTTAAGCGTACGACCTACAGATGTTTTACTACAAGTTGTAGATTTGTAGGAAGATACGGTGCTGTACATTGGAGGGTCACAGTGGGAAGAGACGGGCTGGAGAGGTTAACTGACAGTTAAAAGTGGGATTAGCGTGCCTTCTTTAAGCCTACAGCCTACAGATGTTTTATTACAAGTTGTAGATTTGTAGGACGGTACGGTGCTGTACATGGGAGGGTCACAGGGGGAAGAGACGGGCTGGAGAGGTTGGGCGGAAAGGAATTCTCCTTTCGTGGCTGGAGATCGCAGGTCGCCGGCAGCAGGCGCAAGGCGCGACCACTTGTGCCCCCAGTCTGGCCGTATCGGACGAGCGAGGCTCGCGCGTGACGTCACCGCAGCGTTATCGTAGCAAGCATCGAGACATCTATTTCTCTGCGGCCCTTCTCAAGCTTACCTCTCTCTCTCTCTCTCTCTCTCTCTCTCTCATTCTGCGTGGTCTTCAGCAGGGTCCTCCGTGCGCCTTCATGCAATATGGATATTTGCTGGTGTTCGATGCTATCGCGCAGACAGCAGCGCGTCTACATTTACACCGGAGCGCGACGCAGCTCCGCTTTCGCAAGTTTATCGGCCCCTGTCCTAAATACCGCCTCTTCAAGGAGGAGAAGAGAGCCTCACCAGCCGCGAGCTGCTCAGGAGGAAGAGGCGGCGCGATTCTGACCGCCTCTCTCCGTCCACGCCAGACGGCGCACGCCGAGCCGTTGTGCGTCGCGTTCAGAACAGCAGATAAAAGCTCTTACGGAGACGCTGTTGAAAAAGATGAAACACTCCGGTCCCACTTCATACCTTTTTGTCTTCATTTAGGCGCTTTAACTTTTGTCCGTTACCCCACAATTCTCGTTAGCGTTCTCTGCAAGCTTCACTGCACATCTGCGCTCTTCCACTGCCCAATCCTCTTATCTCTTTTCCTCCTGGCGGTTCTCGGTCTCTTCTCCTCTTCACCGTCGTTCTGTTCTTAGTACTTCTGTTCCATGTCCTTGCACCCGTTTTACCACTCGTCTCTCTATCATCTTCTTTTCACTTTCTCCATTTCTTCCATCCACAGAGTTCTTTCTCCCCCACACCGATCGACAGCATCATTTTCCGCTTCTCCGTCTCATCAGTCTCCTCCTCCCACCGCTTTTCAGTTATATTTTTTTGTATTACTCCCGCTCCCAAACGGCGCCTTTTTGCATTCACAACTCATACGTGCTGCGAACGACCTGCCCTCGAAGAAATTTAGTTCTTGGGAAGTAAGAATAGCCGTGGCCGAGCGGTTCTAGGCGCTACCGTCTGGAACCACGCGACCGCTACAGGTCGCAAGTTCGAATCCTGCCTCGGGCATGGATGTGTGTGATATTCTTAGGTTAGTTAGGTTTAAGTAGTTATAAGTTCTAGGGGACTGATGACCTTAGAAGTTAAGTCCCATAGTGCTCAGAGCCATTTGAACCAGTAAGAACAGCAGATACATTACAGGAAGAATGCGAAATAGGAGCGACTTCTTGTTTAGATAAATTAAATATCACTACATAAAACGCAGTGTTAGTGCGATCATCTTGCTAATGTTGCTAGACGCGATAAGACTTGATCGAAATGGATCGTTTCCACTTTTTAAGATGAGTTCTAGAAAGTAGCTTCGTCGAGATCGAACAAAATTCTTCTTTACACTCACGTGTATCAACGACAGAACATTTGCCAAATTAACATATTGTCACTCCTCCCGTGTTGAAAGCTTCTTATGAAGCTTTCACTGGACGGTGGCATATGACGGTTTGAATATCTCACTGAAAGATTATTTCACCGAGCGACCTTTCTTAATGGAAATTTGGAAATTTGTGGTAAGTTCCTATGGGATTAAACTGCTGAGGTCATCGGTCCATAGGCTTACACACTACTTAATCTAACTTTAACGTATGCTAAGGACAAAACACACACACACACACACACACACACACACACACGAGGGAGGACTCGAACCTCTGACGGGGTGAGGCGCGCGAACTGTGGCAAGGCGTCCTAGACCACGCGGCTACCCCGCGCGACGTTCCTTTATCGTTAAGACACCGGACTCGCCTTCGAGATGGCGGCGGTTGAAAGGAATGTCCGGCCATTCCGATCTATTTATCTCTTAGTTTCCGTAAATCACTTCATGCGGGTGTCAGGATGTTTGCTTTGAAGCAAGCACTGCCGGGTTCCCCCTCGAGTCCACCTTTGAGCTCCCTCTCTCACCATCTCGTTGTCGACTGGACGTAACCTCTTCGTATTCGTTTCTCGTTTTGATGAATTCTTCAAGAGCTCTGGACATAACCAAAAACTACTCCAGGAATGAATGTGTGATGGGAACGGAAAACTTGTGCCAGATAGGGACTGAAACTCGAATTCCGTGCTTCTCGTGAGTGTTGGCTTTACACAGCAGGTTCAGCGTGTTTCAGCGATTTGCGTAGATATCGTTTCGTTCACTCTATCTCACTGATTTCATCCCCATCGATGAGTTCATTTAAGGTCGTTTTGTAACCCAAGAATATTTAATGAAGATGAAAATATCTCGTTCCATCAGTAATAAATGAAAAAAAAAAGACTAAACGACCCGTCTGGATGCCACGTATAATGTCGGCAACATAAACATAATTGGAACTATCAGAACTACACGTTTATTGTAAGCAGTCTCAGCCGGCCGGTGTGGCTGAGTGGTTCTAGGCGCTTCAGTCTGGCAGCGCGAGGCCGCAGGCTCGAATCGTGCCTCAGGCATGGATGTGTGTGATGTCCTTAGGTTAGTTAGGTTTAAGTAGTTCTAAGTTCTAGAGGACTGATGAGCTCAAATGTTAAGTCCCATAGTGCTCAGAGCCATTTGGACCATTAAGCAGTCTCAACGATGGCAACAGCGTTGAGAAGATTTGATAGCTCTTCAGAATGATAGAAGCTAGAGGTACTCTTTCCAGAGTAATCATGAGCGTTGGGGTAGAACCTCTCAGGACTTAGTGGAAGTAATCGCTAACTCTAAATACTTTCATTGAGGCCAAGCGTTAATGGCACCTTTCGTACAAGTCTGTCGACATGTCGGTTCTCCCTTTGAGTGATGATGACTTCTGGAGCTGCTTGTGGACCTTTCGCGACCGATGGTAGCAGTGTAAGCTGACTGACTAGACTGTAACCGGTCGTTTTCAGGATGCATCCGGCATGTATCCGGCACATCTGGCTCTATCCGACGCACCCATCTGCACGATGACGCAGGCCGGTCTCAAGAAGCCCCAACCCCCCCCCCCCCCCTTCCCCTCAGCAACGGTTGGTGGGGGCCGCTGGTAACTTACAGCTGTTTCGGATAGCACCCGGAGAAATCGTATCACTTTGCGGATGTAGTCATACTAGTGTTGAACAAATGATTCAATATTGTATTCGGACATGTGATTCATCACAGTCTTTGTTTTGTTATAGGGCAGCTGTATCGAGTAGAGGTGTTGTCGAGAGGCTCAACTGACATAACGTTATGCGCAAAAAGAAAGGTTTTGTGTTCTAGAGTCGCTCCGGTACACTGTTTCAATTTTAGATACCTTCTCTGTATTAATTTCTGAAGTATCCATCAATGTTGAACTTAGGGCGATACTGATCGCCAACAGATATGTAGGAGCCACGTCTTGCTAAAAATTTCAGTGGTAATAGGGTGGCGTGAATTCATCCCCAGAAGCTTATTTCAGTGAAGCTTGGAATGTCGGGTGGAAGAAGAAACTAGATTAATGGGGTCTAGAGGACAATCCCTCCTGAGCACTGAGCTCGTCAAAAATGGAGCAGTGAGTCACTTGAGTAAGTGTGGAACTCGCCATAGCTTTGAAGAAGGAACTGTTCCGAGCATCGCATTGACAGTCGCAGATTCAATGTTGTGTTATTCGGGAAGAGGTCACATATTTCTCTCTCTCTCTCTCTCTCTCTCTCTCTCTCTCCCTCCCCCTCCCTCCATCCCTCCCTCTCCCTCTGCCCTCTTTCTCCTCCCACCGCTCCACCTCCTCCGCCCTCGCCGCCGCCCCCGTCCATCACCAAATATGCTATCACCACCATTTTCGATGTGTTACAAGAATCAAAGTTTTTAGTAACATTAATAATATATGTAAAAAATTAATATAATTATAATAAATTACCGTGAAATATACGAAATGCCTTACTCTAATAATAATAGTAATAATAATTTGTTTACATCGGAAAATAGAACCTACACTGCTTTACCATAAAGCCCAGAAAATGTGTCGCACAATTAATGCAAGAACTATAACAACACCAAACTCTCACAACCTTTAGAACTCAGCGTTACCAGTATTGCCAGCACTGGTCAGCAAATTATGGCAATTTGAACGTGTAAATAAACGAATGTTGTTTCTGTGTCTCTCTCTGCCTCAGTTACGGGACTCAACGTTTTTCAGTGGAACATTCCTTTTATCTGTGGTTTACCAGTTATATCCATGGACCCATGAGTCATGTCGGGTGTGTTGTTTACGAGTGAGCGTCGTCACCATGCTGTAATGGTCCCTGCAGCAGCTCAGACTTCAAGCCCATGAACATGGACAGGCCCTCAAGCGGGATTTCCACAGGCATGAATTACGTACGCGTGCATGCCCCCACTACCACTCTCGTAATTTAACTTACTACATATGGAAACACCCTACTTGCACACTTTCATATCAACATAGGCGCAAGTTACGGAAGTTAAAACTCTCTAACGATGTCGCATCACCCACTATCGCCTACGAGTTTCAGCAACTGTCGCTAGTTGGATCTCCTCTCATTCCACTCACATTCGTTAGACTGCACCCGGATTGAATTACTTGTTTAAATACGTGAACAGTTCGGTGTCATGACAAAATAATGGGCTTCGTTTTCATTTAAATAAATAAATACTTCGTAAAGTGGCATGGTTTTCCTAAACCGCGTAGAGTCAGCAATTCTTTATAATCATTCATTTGCAGTAGAGGACCACAGCAACGTTTGAAGTGATGTGTGAATTCGAAAAATATTGGAAAGCAGTGTGTTAACTTGCCGCGGTGCATATTACTGCAGAATAATAAATATTGTAAAGGTATTTTTTATTACAACATAGTGATGATAATGTTTTGCTTGAGTCATTGAGTGTAAATGCTTCAGTGAAGTAGAAATACAAAATTTATTTGCGCCCTTAGGGATTTAATTAAAGCTCCCATTGACTCTAATTAAAACGTTATGTAAATGCAACAGTGTCCGTATTGACGCAGTCCTGAGTAGTGACCGTTCTGCATTCTAGTAGAAATGGTTCAAATGGCTCTGAGCACTACGGGACTTAATATCTATGGTCATCAGTCCCCTAGAACTTAGAACTACTTAAACCTGACTAACCTAAGGACAGCAAATAACACCCAGTCATGACGAGGCAGAGAAAATCCCTAACCCCGCCGGGAATCGAACCCGGGAACCCGGGCGTGGGAAACGAGAAGGCTGCCGCACGACCACGAGCTGCGGACTCCAGTAGAAAGTTTGGTTGCCAAATTAATAATCGGTAAAGCAAACTTCATATGTACGGCACCTATGTCCTATCAGAATCTTGAGTAACTTTTAAAATAAGAACAAAGCGGGACTGTTGAGACAAAAACCTTACATGTATTTAACATAAAATTTTAGAAATTTTCTCTACGGAATGAAATACGTGTATGGCAGTGAAAGTGACTCATTTATTAACGTATCTGGATGTCTCCAAACGATTTCTACGAGATACATATACTTCTGTATCCAACATTTCTCGGTCCGTTTCTGCTTCGTCAACGTCGCTATAAGTTCTTAGGCTAACGGATACGCAACCATACGGACTCCTGTACTGGGAGAAGCTTCTTTCACCCGTAACGTACCGATAAGCTCCGGGTGACATTTGGTCTTCATTCCGAAAAATTTCTCTTCTTGGCATCTTGAAAGTTGCGTAAGTGGTGTTTCCAGCTCCAGTGTGTGGAAACTCTTAAATTGCATGTAAGGGTAGTGGTGGTGAGGGAGACGCAGGCGTAAGTAATTCATGCTTGTGGGAACCCGGCTTCAAGCAAGTAATCGAGTAACGGAAAAGTGTCGCTTGTTAAACCTAGCTTCTAACTTCCGGAATTCCTTGCCATTTTCGAGTGTCTGAGTTTTTGAGCTACTCTTTTCTCTGAAATTACCTGTGATATTTCGAATGCAACAATATAAAGCAAACGTTTGTTTGGGGGCGCATACATTTTACAGGGCACAGCAACCTTATGATGTAGCAAAGCTTAGTCTTCAACCTTGATTCTATAACAGACGATTTATTTTATATCACTAGCGACAGAGCAAAAAAAAAAAAAAAAAAAAGTATAGGTCTCTCCAAGCAAACGTTGGGTTTTTAGTATCTATTGGAGATCGATATAATTTCTCCGGTGTTTCACTGAATCACTTCCGGCGAATACCACAAGGGTCGTTCAAACTTACTACTGAGGATTCGTTTCAAAAACAGTCTTTATCTGAGCCGTTCCTTCGTCGCTAATGACCACGGTTTGACGTGAAATTCTAGCCTTGTTTGCTTGTTCACGTCGTACTTGCATGCACGCATAATTAACTTAGGTCTATTTAAATGCAGATATTGAAATTTCGCCAGTTGTTTGGAATCAAGTACAATCACTGCAACATACTTTCATTTTCTCCTCTTATTTTAAATGAAAGTGAAATTCACATGCTGACACTCAAGCAGTTTAACAAGTATTAAGGGATATCTCGAAACACTTGTTACGAAATATGCTAAACACTAAGAAACAAAATAAAGATTTGCGAGTGTTTAGTATGAATGAAATTCAAGCAATTATTATCAAGTATTTTCAGTATATGGATAAAGTTGCATTTCGTCTGAACTGTTCCGCATTCGTCCGTCTAAGGACATAAATTTCTCTGGCATGTGAAGACAGAAGGTCACAGGTCGTCTTCTCCATCAGCAGGATTGTCTGGAAGCTATTTGGCGAAAGGCCAAACCTGTCTTATCCTTGGTAAGTCACGCAACAGCAATGCTTCAGTAATTCCTGTCGGCCCACGGAATTTACGTGATACAAATCTGGTTGATATCTTGGACGCTAGTTAAAAATATATGTGGGAGATTGCAATATCACAACCATGAAACTAAAATTTTATGCTCCGGAAGTTCATTGCTTCACGTAATTATATCACGCCATTACAAACACTTGTGAATCATTTTGGATCCAAAAACGATAAAGTGTATGTAAAAATAAGAAGTAAATGAGAGAGGAGAGGTGTTTGGTTTTATGTGTAATTTACTGAATCGTTGCACTAATTTGGCTTACTGATTACAACGGAATCATAGCCACAATAACCAAGACGCTAGAATCGCTGATTAACGATACTTTCATCTCCGACACGTGGTATAAAAACAAGTACATAATTTGGAATCGTGCTAAAAGAGGTGCTCTTTAGTAAGCCTGCATTTCGGATACTGTTGTTCCGTAACAGGTTTAGTGTTATCAGTGTTAACGAATCGATTAAAAAGTAAATTTTGTATAATTAGTTTTAGTACTTAAAAGTTGATCTCTCGAAATATTTCTGTCCGATTGACATTGAATATCTGGAGTTATTCAGGAACGGAACTGGTCGTTTTGTACGAGAGGGTGGTGTGGGGGTGGGGGGGGGGGGGGGGGGTCGGGCAGGAATTTCAACGCAGAGCGGTCTTTCTGTAGGAGTTTTACATAAACTGCTTAGGAAACTTGTCAGCGCTGATGGGTATACTGAAGGCTGCCAAAGCATACCAGGGGTAACAGAAAACCAACTTGATGTATTCAGAAAGCTTCTTCAGTACTGACATATGACTTTGTACTCCGAATTCTTGAAGAATCACTCATTCGCTTTTAAAATGTATATCACTGATAATTTTCAATTAGTCTTTAACTACTCATTATAGAGGAACAGATTCAGCATTGTGAAGAAACCATACATGAGAAGCCTTCAGGGCGAATGCGTCAGTTTTCGTTGGTCGTTGCATTTGCTAAGTTTAGGAATCAAAAGAACAGATCACCTTAACATTATTTGACTCATTTACTGACCGTTTGTGTTGTTCAACACATAGAACTGAAACACATCAGTTGGGGGACGAAATTAAAGATACCACAGGGGCCCGACCAGTGACGATTTCATTCAAACAGCGACTAAAAGTACCGGTGTGAACGGGCGGTTGTTGCTATGGACTCCTAGTTGTATTCATCGTGTCCGCGGTGTCGGGTCAGCGCCGGCTAAGCCAAACAGCTGTTTCATTGAAATGTCAGTTTTGTATTGCAGGATAACCATTCTTGGTTCTGAAGTCTCAGTTGATGTCTTCTCCAGAGTTTGGTTTTTGTTCTTATTGCCTGTCTTTCACTCTACTAGTGCATATGATTTTCAGTGGCCTCTCAGTAGTTTTTCCTTTCCCGATTTCCATGCCTCAAAACTAAGTTGTTATTTTTCTTCGACGTGTGACATACACTCGCCTGTCGGGTCATGGTTTCATACATTTCTCTTCTTCGTTTCGTTTATAATCTTTTTGCTTCTTTGCCTAACTTGGAACTAGAAGCTTCGACGCCTTGGTAAACATTTTCTCGTGCTTTCAGGCACAAAAAATGTTCAAATGTGTGTGAAATCTTATGGAACTTAACTGCTAAGGTCATCAATCCCTAAGCTTACACACGACTTAACCTAAATTATCCTAAGTGCAAACACACACACACCCATGCCCGAGGGAGGACTCGAACCTCCGCCGGGACCAGCCGCACAGTCCATGACTGCAGCGTCAGGCACAAGTTTCTGAATGAATCATCGTGCATTTCAGTAATGGTTTGCGTTCAAAATTTTCGTCCGCTGTAGAATTAGATCGTGTACCTCTGTTGTGAAGGAGTTGGCAGTAAATCTCCTGAACAGGAATTTGTCATACGACATGTAACTACTGTGGATTGACGTATTTAATTCGCTAATTTGTTTAATATAAAAGTTGAAGAAAGAGCGTCACGAACTGTCTCTTTTGACTCCACAGAAAAAGCTTTACCTTGCTTTGTCGTGCAAAGCATTCTACAGTCATACTGATACAGTTCTGACGACCGATAGTAAACAGTAGGCTGTCTAGCAGTTAACGCAATTCCGTATGATTTTTCAGTATCGTCTCATTTAATTTAGTTCAGTATCCGTCAAGCAATTCATCGACTCTACTTATTTGACATGAAGAAATTCATAGATCATATTGGGTTGGTGCATAAGCTCTCAGCGTTCTTACGCAAGTTTAATAAATAAAACAGAAACACATAACAGAGACTTTTCTCGTGGATAATGTATTCTGCTTCGCTATTTACAGCAGTCTGTTAACGATGGGGTAACTTTTAGATTCCGTGACTGTAGAAATCACGTGGTTTTGAGCCGGAGAACTCGTTGAGCCATGTTCTGAGCGCATTTTCATCCGGAAAACAAGTTTCTTGAAGGTTGTCCGATTGAGAGCGGAAAAGGTGAAAGTGAAACTCTGAGGGCCTAAGATCAGATGAATAAGTTGGGTGCGGAATGACTTCCCATCCAAACTTCTGCATAGTGTTTCTTGTCAGTGTAGCAGAATGCGGGCGGGCGTTATCGTGGAGTAGCATCACGTCACACATTCTTTCTGGTCGTTGTTCGTGGATTGCGACTGCAAGACTTCTCAGTTGTTGACAGTTAATATCAGCAATGATGATTACATTTTGGGGAAGAAAATCGTAGTACACCACATCATCGCTGTTCCACCAGATGCATAACATCTTTTGTGGATGCTCGCAGGTGTTTCTGCGGGGAGTTGCTGCTTTCTTTCGGCTCAGCTGTTGCTTTCTTTCCGTTGAGTTACCGTAAAAACACAATTTGTCGGCACCAGTAACGATGTAGGATAGGAATGGTCGCTGTTGTTCACGAGCAATTGATAACGAGCAAGCAGAGATGCACATTTGACCACCCGGTGATTCTGGTGGTTTTGGCTTAGAGAATGGCGTAGAATATGCGGTACCCGTACATCCAATTTTTGAACCCTTCCTTACTGCACGCAAATGTCGCAGGATGTCGGAGTGATCACGGTTCATCGTATGTGCCAGTTGTCAAGCACACTGATGCGGATCAGCCTGGCTTAAAGCTTGTAAACGATCTTCATCAACCCCGAAGATCTTTCTGAACGTGGAGAGCGACAAACCGATCCTCCTTAAAACGAGTCCTCTGTCCAATGGCATTAACCCCATACAAGGCGCAAATGTTCCCGAGTGCCTCCGCTGCTGTCACACTTCTACTGAACTCAGGCAGAAGAATATGTCGGAAATGTTCCGATTTCTCCACTTGGCACCCTATTTTCTAGCGCCCACAGCTCAACTCACTATCTTCAAATGACAATATGAAAATATATATACTAAGATGGTATCTGTTCTTTCGGACATGTCCGAAAGAATAGATACCATCTTAGTATAAACATGTATATAGTTAAGGCTCACCGGCCACTTGACCATCTTCTTCTTCTGTGTGAATGCACAGTGCCCGAACTCTTACGGGAACCGGCAACGCGCCGCGAGTAATGAGTATAATGGGCGGCTGCACTACGAATGTAGTGCGGGACAATACGTTGAGAATGTGGGTTTCGCGGGAGGCGTGCCAGAGATAAATCCATGCAGTCGCGCTATCCTCTGTGTCCTCGGTGGCTCATATGGATAGAGCTTCTGCCATGTAAGCAGGAGATCCCGGGTTCGAGTCCCGGCCGGGGCACACATTTTCATCTCTCCCCGTTGGCGTATGTCAACGCCTGTTCATTTCATTTCATTGTAATTTCACAGTATGAAAACTTGAATAGCAACAGTGAACTACAAATAAAAAATGACAGTTGATAATTAAACCAATAGGAGCCGGAATACCAACAAGAAAAACAAAAACGCTACGAACTTACGCACCAACCTAATACTACTACTACTACTACGTATTGTTGGCTTGAACATTAACAAAATCCCCAATTCCAACCAAGTTTTTAGGAATATTTCTTCTGGTTGTAAGGCAAGCTCCGGAACTGGAAATTGTGTCGCAAATGTCATTCGGAAGATTCAGAGTCTTCATGTCCCATTCTCTACTCACTGGGATCTGACTCAAGAGAACAGAGTCCACAACCCCGCCCCGTCCCGCCATGGCCGCTTCGGTACCGAACGACGCATTAAAAAACACACTGCAAATATAGCTGCAGCTTTGTGTGACACTCAGTATGTTAAACAAGATTATGTGCCGTAAAGTTATGCCAAGTCATTATCCGTCTTTCTTGAAATGTAATTGAATATTCAAAATAACAACTGTCACGTTGTTTCGTGGCAACGTATTTATGTTTTTATTGTGTGCGAGCGTGCTGTTCACAAATGGTTCAAAGGGCTCTGAGCACTATGGGACTTAACATCTGTGGTCATCAGTCCCCTAGAACTTAGAACTACTTAAACCTAACTAACCTAAGGACATCACACACATCCATGCAGAGGCAGGATTCGAACCTGCGACCGTAGCAGTCACGCGGTTCGAGACTGAAGCGCCTAGAACCGCTCGGCCACACCGGCCGGCCGTGTTGTTCACCGTCTCGTTGTTTCTGCATTTCATGCGTTTGCTGAATCGCTTAAAGGAGGGGGAAGAAGGTGGGAAGGGACGACATGAAGATGTGAGGGGCATCAAAAAATTCATACAAGGATACAAATTAAGAGTTTTAGTTTCATATAGCAGTTAGTAAAATAGAAGCCCAGTAACGTTGCGTTGGGAAAGGTTGCAAGAAGGTGCGTTTGCTGCGAGTGACCGTACCGACGCCAACGTTTGGAGCCCTACACTCGGAGCGATAAGCGCCAGGCACCGTGATTTAAATAGAGAGCCCCGCTCTCCGGAGCGGCAGCTCAGCGTGTTGTCGCCGGGGATTAGGAAACGGCGAGCCGGCGATCCTGTGCGAGCAGTTCGTCCCGGCCGTGTGGCTAACTGACTCTTGACGGCCGGCGGTTTGTTTGTGCAGTCCGGGACAGCCGCGCGACGAGACAGCGGCCAGCCGTTGTTATTTCTGTCTCGCGCCTCGTATTTACTTTCCACGCACGATAAACGTTCTCCGAACAGCTGCCGTTTCCGCTGTTTCCACTTGTCTTGTCGCTTCAACGGATTTGGATTCGCAGTCTTCAGACGTTTGTGGAACTTATGCATGAACACCGCCAGGCGTATCGCAGTAACCGTTTGGTCTGCGATTTTAATATCCCTTCACCCTATTATTCTCGCATTTCTTTAAATTATTCCTGAAAATAAATTCACTACAGTGGAGGAACATAGTGGAACAAAGAATTAGACCTTCGTTTACCAAGAGTTTCGTGTTTCAAAATTCCAGACATATCTACATATCAGTTACTATTTCCTTACTTGTCATTTAGATGGCGCCAGTTTCACTGTAATACCGGGTGAACAAAAAGTCAGTATAAATTTGAAAACTGAATAAATCACGAAATAATGCAAATAGAGAGGTACAAATTGTCACACATGCTTGGAATGACATGGGGTTTTATTAGAACCCAAAAAATACAAACGTTCAAAACATGTCCGACAGATGGCGCTTCATCTGATCAGAATATCAATAATTAGTATATCAAAGTAAGAGAAAGCAAAGCTGATGATCTTTACAGGGAATGCTCAATATGTCCACCAACATTCCTCAACAATAGCTGTAGTCGAGGAATAATGTTGTGAACAGCACTGTAAAGCATGTCCGGAGTCATGGTGAGGCATTGGCGTCAGATGTTGTCTTTCAGCATCCCTAGAGATGTCGGTCGATCACGATACACTTGCGACTTCAGGTAACCCCAAAGCCAATAATCGCACGGACTGAGGTGTGGGCACCTGGGAGACAAAGCATGACGAAAGTGGCGGCTGAGCACATGATCATCACCAAACGACGCGCGCAAGAGATCTTTGGCGAGTCTAGCAATACTTTGTTCTCTTTTTTAATAAAGCCCCATGTCATTCCGAGCATGTGTGTCAATTTTTAACTCTCTATCTACATTATTCCTTGGTTTATTAAGTTTTCAAATTTATACTGACTTTTTGATCACCCGGTACATTGTGTGACAAAACGAGGCACCACAAAGGAATTATCCTAATGTGACAGAAATCGATAAATGTGATGCACATGTAAAAACAAAAAAAAAATGATTACAGTATCAAAAAAATTGGATGATTCGTTCCAGAGAAGAGCATCAGAAATTGAGCACGTCACTGACGCGTTGCACCACCTTTGAGCTTTAAGCAAGCAGTTCTTCAGCTTGGCATTGATATACTTGTGGTATGTCCGCATAAGAGATATCGTGCTAGATCCTCAGTATCCCGAGCTGGTTGGAGGACCATGCTCATGATGCTCCAATCGTTTCAGTTGTGGGAGAGATCCATTGAACTTGCCGGCCAAGGCAGGGTTTAACAAACACGAAGGCAAGCAGTAGAAACTCTGCCCATATGCGGGCGGGCATTATCTTGCTGAAGTGTAAGCTCAGAGTGGCTTGCAATGAAGGGCAAACAACGGGGCGTAGATTGTAGAATGTCGTCAACGTCCCTTTGTGCTGTAAAGGTGCGGCGGATGACAACCAAAGGGATCGAGCTATGAAAAGAAATGCCACACATTACATCACTCCTAGTTTTCAGGCAGTATGGCGGGCAACAGTCAGATTGGTATCCCACCGCTATCTGTGTCGTCTGCAGACACTTCTTCGCTGTTCATCAAGACTCAGTTCAAAGTGGCACTCATCACTGAAGACAATCCTATTCCAGTCAATGTGATTCCAAGCCAAACGCGTGTCTGGAGACCCCCGGACAGCGGTGAAATACGAACCTGACAGTCGCCGCCGTACGGACCGAGAAACAGGAATGGTGGTCTGGAGTGCTGTTTCTCTTCACAGCAGCTCCCCTTGGTTGTCACCCGTGGCACCCTTATGACGACGATATTCTACGCCCCGTTTTGTTGGCCTAGATGGCAAGCCATCCTGGGCTTAGATTTCAGCAAGATAATGCCAACCTGCACACGACAAGAGTTTATGCTGCTCGTCTTCGTGATTGCCAAGCCGTATCTCACCAGTCGCTTGATTTCCCGCCACTTGAGAACGTTTGGAACATTATGGACAGATCCGTCCAACCAACTCGGAATTTTGACGATCTAACGTGTTAATTAGATAGAATTTGGCACGATATCCCTCTGAAGGGCATCCAGCAATTCTGTCAATCAGTGCTAATTCGACTAACTGCTTGCATAAGAACCGGAGGTGGACCGACGCAGTATTGACTTGTTCAATTTGTGAATCTCTTTATGTTGAATAAATCATCAAATTTTTCTGAAATTATTATCATTTGATTGTATATGTACATCACACGTAACGACTTCCGTCCCATTTGGATTGTTCCTTCGTGGTGCATCGTTTGTCTCTGTGTAAGTGTGTATTTGGCTACAAAGAGCGTAAGCGTATTTTACGTCGTACAAATATGAGGAAAAGTTAACCTATATGTCTCATTTTTCGTCCTGTAGTGCAATATTCGACATATCGGCGAAACTGTTCTATTCTCTTGAATTTCGCGCAGGGGAAAGTGCATTTTCATAAAAATAACCCGCTCTATCTTTTGGTGGCACTGTGTGCCGACACAAACGAAGTTAGAATCGCGTCACTACCAGTAAAGCATCTATGTAAAACAAGTCGTGCGCCAAATGATGAACTCGACATCGAAAAAAGTAAATACAAGGATGGCTATAAGAGTGCTGCCTAATGAAGGCTACAGCGAGTGAGTGGCAAGGAAAGTGACCTGTATTTCCGAAGTCACTCGTAGCACAAGGTTCAGGGTAGCCAAACGCTGTGTTAGTAACAACACTGACTGACAGGAATTTGACGCGTTTGAGAGCGAAAGTAAATTTAGTACCTTTAAATCAGGCGATAGTGTGTGTATGAAGAGGAGACGGTGACACAAGCCCAACGAAGAACTTTAAAACGATGAACTTCGGACCACACGAAGGGAACATTGGACTGAAATGCATTGTGTATAGTCGCTAATGCGGTAGACAGTACGTCAATTGATGACACCATGATCAAAGATTATTGTCTGTATATTAGAAGAAGAAGATGAAGAAGAAGAAGAAGCTGAAAGACTGACTGCTGCGTAAAATCGACGTCATCATATTCAAGAGATATGAAGACCACAATCCTAACGCATACGTAGTGAGCATTTGGCTACTTTGTATCTGTCTCAGAGGTACTGAAAACTTGCGCTGTCATCGGAACTGAATCCCTTTGGGACCTTCTAATGAACAGGGTAGAAGAATGAGATGAAGGCCGGTTTTTACGTACAGAGGAACTAAAGCAGAGGTTGGTCTACGATAGCAAAGCATCTACCCCGTTACTTTCAAAAAGCGCGGAGAACGTCCAGAAACGTTTAGAAGAAGAAAAGACTACGAAATACTGTATTTACGGAACAAACAGGGCAATTTGCGAGTAGGTCTCGTGCTCCGAAAGTTGTGTATAAACTTGATTATGCATACAGGTAGTTCTTCTATAGAGTTTGATGAATGAGTTGGCGAGTGTTAAAATATGTGACATAAACGGCTGTATCTTTTGATTACGTTGACTTTTGTACAGCGCCAAGGGAGATACCTCCACCCGTTACTGAGAGAAAGGGATCTTAACAGACGGACAGATAGGCAACAAAGTGATCATATAAGGATTCCGTTTTTACTCATTGATGTGTGGAACTCCCAAAAAAATATTGTATTAAAAATATTTATATTGTTATAACGAGTAGAAAGCGTCGACATATTTACTCTGCAGCATCATAGTGACACTTGTATGCAGTAGAAATAAGAATATTCACCCTCGACATTAATCAGTGCAAAAGTTAATACTGATTAATTAAAAATTTGCTCGCAGGCTTCTGAGATATACAGCAGTGAATTCCTGTGAAGCCTAGGAGTGTGAACACTTTCCGGCAGAAATTTTTATCTTGGTTGACACTTGTGGCAGCGTGCGGTGTGTGCTGGCCCACCATCTTTAACCTCTGTTGCTGCCAACTGGCTCCCCGCCTTGTTCAAGCGATTGAGCTTCGTGTCTTCTGTTGTATTGTTTTGTATTTCTTCTGTTGTATTGTTTTGTATTTAAGGGTACTTGTCTTTCAGCTAGGGTTGTAGTTCATTACGTCAGAAGGAATGTCGTCTGGTGGTTCACAACTTTTAGTACAGCGCGTCCCACTGAAAGGAACTGATGGCGTTTCTCCTCGGATGGCTATAGTCGGTTCGACAGCCACGAACAGGCCTTGTATCATCGTAACCTCTGAACTTGCACCCATTTCAGTTTTCATTCGTACGTCACTAAGGCGTATTCTTCGACTACAATTTCGTCATTCTGCCGAGCCGTTATCCCGACGGTGCAGCGTTTCCGTAAACCGACGTCTTGCCATCCGAAGATGGTTTTTATGACTTAATGTTCTGCAGGCGCCGTCTTATACATGAGCACACTCCTGCAACTTTTATAAAGTATGTTGGCGGTAACACATAGCTTTAGAATTTTCTATTTTCAATAAAGTTACTCTTGCAGCTCGATGTGGAGGCTGCAGTGAAAGCGGCTGGTGACGTGAGTCCGCACACGCCAGGCGGCTCATAACAATTCAGCCGACGTACGCCTGCCTGCCCCTCCACGTTGTAGAGGTTTCCGGCGCCGCCGCCTTGTGACGTCACCCAACCTCCTTCCGGTCGACTGG
The DNA here is from genome assembly GCF_023864345.2 of Schistocerca serialis cubense. Classification (NCBI taxonomy): domain Eukaryota; kingdom Metazoa; phylum Arthropoda; class Insecta; order Orthoptera; family Acrididae; genus Schistocerca; species Schistocerca serialis. The sequence continues at coordinate 716,076,930 of NC_064638.1, forward strand.
CGCCAGGTGGTGTTGCTGCTCTCACTCCCAACGGGGAGACCGTAACAGTCGATGACGTGAAAATATCTGCTCGCAGAGAACCAGTATGCCGATCTCTACTATTAGCATCTGTTCAGTTTTTACTCTAGGCAAGACTTTTTGTGTAATTTGAGATGTTCTAGAAGGTAGAATCTACTGCTTAGATATGCGCTTATGCTAGTGTGAAACTGTCACAATCGTCAGAACTCTCCAGAAGCGCGTGAACCCTCTTCTACGAGCATGTGGTGTGGAGCCGGCTGATGCCGTTCTCCCACGTGCCTGAAGTGATTTGGGAAACTCTAAATGTTAGTGGGTGAACGCTGATGTGATATCCTGGAAGCGGACGGATGGAGCACCGCTTCCGTCGTCCAGTGCGGACACTTGAGTACTGCGTCGTGAACAAAAACTAAAATACGTATCCAAGAAAGAAGTTTCAGTGAGCCGCAAAGTGCTCCGTCACACTCAGTTGAAATAGCCGTAACTTGTGAAACTTAACGCAGCTGAGCAGTCACGTTAAAGAATCGTTACTAGAGGTGAAAGAAACTGTGACAGAAATATAATCCTCGGATCGACTGAGGATTGAACCTTGGACCTTTGGCTTAGTCTGGTACTTAACCCACCAAGGTACCCAACCATTCTAATCTGTAAAAAAATAATGTATTTGCGTCATTTTCTATATTCTCCGTCATCCTTAGTTGCTTCTACATTCTTGGAACGTGGTTTGTCTAATACAACTTACCTTGTAAGTAGAAACAAACAGTAATTCAACCTCACGAAACTTGTGCTACAGAAACAAGTTTGTTTCTCACCTAACAACAAGGGAAGAAAATAAAACTGTAATGTAGTAACTAATCTGTAATTATTATAAACGCAGTTGTTATACAGAGTGATTCCTTGATGACGTTATAAACTTTCGGGCATGATTTAAAAGGGTAGATGTATCAATTTGAGGTAAGGAACCCTGGTTTGGAAACGATCGATTCACAAGTTACAAGCGAAAGTCGTTCTGATACCTCTGACAATGAAACGCATTTACGAGTATTTTTGTTGGTAAGATTGTAAGGTAGGTAACTTTCACAGGTGGTAGTATAGACCAAAACAAGAAAAAGTGTAGTAAACATGAGTTCTTAAAAGAATACCTTAAGAGTTACGGCCACTTGTTCGTCTTTGCTGCTGTAATACACATCGCCTCTACTGAACAAGTGCTCATAGCTCTTAAGGTAAGCATTTTTGAGCCCATATTTACTGGACGTTTCTATCTTGCTTTGGTCCATACTACCACCTCTGAAATTTTCCTATCCTGCAATCTCAGGAACGATAATACCGGTGCAAGTATTCCAGTGTCAGAGGTATCAGAATGAGTTTCGCTTCCGTTACCTCAGGTTGACACATTTAGTCCTGTCTATTATCCCTGAAGACTTGTACCGTCATCACGGAATTACCACATATTAAAAAAATGTATTAGAGCTCATCGAAAGTGGTTCGCAAAGAAAAAGAAGCGAAACGCAATGGCACAATACAAACATCCTTTCATTTGATTCCATTATACAAACGAGATCGCCAAGAATTTGTAACGTTTAACGACGTTGCTGTCAGTAATACGCTGCTACGATACTGTTTAACTGATACCGACAAACACACTCTTTTTGTCGGAGTTACATGATTTTGTGATCGAACCGTTAGTGACGATAAGGCAGATCTCTAAGTAAATGCAGCCGATGTGTGTATGCCGTTTTAGGGCTGTTGCTATAGTAAAAGACCAGCAGAAGTGCTTCAGGGATAATGATGCGCACGAAGTTGCTTCAAAATGTTAATTTACACTGATTGATAACATTAGTCTCTGCAGATCGATTCTGTATAGTGTACAGTTTAGTAGTGTATTAAAATATTGTTCGAAACGTGGCTGTTCAAATATCTTTGTTTTAATTGGACTAAGCAGAGAGGCGTATTGGTTCAAGACACTGGAGTCGCATTAGGGCTAATCGTGGCCCAAACACCCGACAACTAATTTCGACTTAGGATTTCCGTGGTTTCCCTTACTAGCTTCTGCGGTATGCCAGGATGGACCCTGCAAATGTGTTATTCACCGGCTCTTGCTCCACCTTTCGCAACAGAGTTCTCTAATGTCTCGTATATGTACACGTCATTAAACAACGAATCTCTTCCTTCCTTCCGTCTTCATTGTTTTATTATACCTCTAAAATACACGAAAGCCATAAAAGTGAGACGAGAGATCGAAATGTAACAGATGCCCCAGTACATATGAAGGAACAGCGTAATTGAAACCTCTAGGCTGACGTAAACATGTAAGAAAACGCAAGTCAAGAAAAGCTGTGTCGATCGTAACTTTGAATTGAAGTCGTTCGCCCCGCCATGCAGTGACAGTAGTACCCAGACACACATAAATGTCCCGCCGCTCCACTATTTTTTCTTCTGTGATGTAAAGCTGGCGCGACCCCCCCCCCCCTCTCTCTCTCTCTCTCTCTCTCTCTCTCTCTCTCTCTCTCTCTCTCTCTCTCTCTCTCTCACACACACACACACACACACACACACACACACACACACACAGAGAGAGAGAGAGAGAGAGAGAGAGAGAGAGAGAGAGAGAGAGAGAGAGGGGGGGGGACGTGGGAGTTAGAGGGAGACGAGGCGGCGAGGGAGGGAGTAAACCAGCTGATGTTTCCTACTGCCCTGTTGAATAAAAATCCTCACGCTTGCTGCATGCTTTATAGTCGTGACGTTTGTTATGGTGCCCTAGCATTTGTGTGTTGCTCACCAAATATCGCAGGTTCACTGTACTCTCAGCTTCTGGTGACTGTTACTACGGTGAAAGCTTTTATGTGGACATCATACTTTAAGACAAACCGCCTCTCGGTCATATGTAAATATCGGACACAATGCTGGTTTCAGATATAGTGACATTTTGAGAGATTAGGAGGAAAACACACAGAAAATCGACGAAAACACAGATGTAAACAATCACGTACGGAGCTTCTTTTCTTACTTAACCTTTATTGCACTGTGATCTTTTCTGTTCCCCGTGAAATAGTGTGTCTTTGGAAGTGTTATGATTCCCCACCTCCCCGTTGTGGTGTCGCTGTAATTCATTGCTTGGAACAGGCGACTTAAAGAATTTTTATGCATAGTCTAGATTTTACGTTGACAACTCGACTCTTTTTAGAACATCCGTCAGTTTTGGCTCATTTCATAGCCCTTACCTTAAACTTTTTGGCTTAATTGCTTGTGGTCTGAAGTTATGGTTTCATCTCCACTTTTTTAAATTTCACGGAAGTGCAGGCCGTTTGGGAATGGACGCTCCACTGTGCGTTATAGTCCTTTGCATCTACTGTTAGACCGGATTTATGTTCGCATCCCTAATCCATCGTGTGTGTGGCGGTCATCACATACCCGTACGACTCACGATTGTAGCCCCCTGATAACGCAGTGATCGCACTGCTGATGCCTGAGCTGTAGCCTCTCCATGTAGTTGAGGAATATGTGCCTATCAGATTCGGAGTACGGCTGCTGTGCCAGGTAGCCTTTTCCCGGGGGGGGGGGGGGGGGGAGGTGGGGATGGTATCCATGCGGAGACCCTCCGATCGTAACGAGTGACGCCAGTGCGGACGATCCGCAGTGAAACGAATCAACCTCATCCATACTGTTGGCGGCTTCAGCAGATAAAAAATACGATATTAGTGCAGAGGCTTACAACCCCATGACCTTCCCGACTTTGACCACGCCAAGGGATGAGAGGCAAGGAAAAAAGGTGGTGGTTAGTTCGGCCAGTTCTTGGTGTGCTCCAGAACTGATGGAGAATCTTTCGCAACAACGTAGTCACTGGTTTTCTTTTAAAATATTGGTGATGTGTTTGGAGAAGTTACTGCAACAAAGAAAATGGTAAACAGATCTTTGTTGATCAGCATTGTATGGCAACCAATCAGAGTCAAGCTCGGAGGTATACCAGTTATCTATAATTATAACAAACTCAGTATTATTCAAGGTGTTATGTTCCATGGAGACATAGTGCTATAAACAGGCGAAGAACTGAACACTAGAGCGGCGTGGAATCCATTTTGTTCGTTGCATCTAGAGAGGAAGTTAGAATAATAGGGTGGACACTAGCCTTCGATGGAAATGTTTTATCACAGAAAGATAAGGCCATGGTCTATAGGCGTGATGTTAAACTATATTTTCGCTCTTCTATAAGATGTTTTAGGTGCCAGAGGTTTGGTCCCATGTCCTCCAGCTATACTAATGAGGCTACTTGCGGAACATGGACAACGCGTGAGAACAGCCCTTTCGAACAACCCTCTACATGTGTAATGGCCAGAACAGCCAAGCCCCCCCCCCCCTCCCCCTCCACCTCCGTCCCTCGCCACGCCCGTTCCACGTTCGCCTACAAGTTCTGTTGTTAAGAGAGAGAAGAAAATCCATAAAGCTAAAACACTTCGCCTTCGTTTGAGCTCAGTCGATATAACGTCAAACGTTGGAACCATTGTGTCAAAATCCACAAACAGTTTGATGTTAAGGTCTGAAACAGCAACTACTGACCCGAGCCACAAGTCAGTGCCTGTTTTTCAGTCAGAATAGAGGACATCAGTTCCCTCGATGCCCAAATCCACAGCACCGGTGGTGACAACCTCATCAGTGCAGTTAGAGATTTCTCGTCCTCCAGCAGTAGCACCAGGAAAGAGGACACCTGTGAAGGTGTCCCCCACTTCTCCCCAGGACTAAACAGACAAGCGGTATACCATCACTCAGAGGGTAAGACAGCAACAGCTTAGGGGTAGTGGGAAAAAACGGTCCTCTACTGTCCCTGAAGTCATAACCGGAAAATCCTCACAGAAACTGAAATCTCACAGGCACAAGAAGAGCAAATTGAAATTTAAACCGAATTCTGCTGCTCCAGTCCGACGCTGTTTACCCATCTTTATCCAGACTTTCCTACCCCTCCAACTGCCCCTCGTGTCTGTGTACATAGGATTCCCTCTCGGCATAAACAGTCGTATGGTTTGGATGGTTCTCTTCTGTGGCCCTAAAGAAAATGCTTATCCCACAGTTCGCAGACTCGTATTCTGTTCGGTTCTTTAAGACTACCCCAATTCGACATGCATCTACACAGATGTATATATTCAGTGACTGGGTTGTTTAGGGTTTTGCACACACAAGGGGCACAAGAAGTATTCTCTGCCGAGTATATGCAGTGTATGCACTGCAGAGTTGGTTGTCATATCACGGGATCTGCAACACATTAAAACCCTTGTAATGATTCCATGAGTTGCCTAAAAGGCATATCTCAGCGCTACCCCACACAAGCTTTGGTCGCTAACATCTAAGACCTATTAGTTGACCACGGCTCCAGAACCACTGTAACATTCATCTGGACACCGAGCCACGATGGTATTGTAGGAAATGAACTCGCTAGCAAATAAGCTAAAGATGCAAACACAGGAGACGAACTTGAACTCAGAGTACCTGGCACAAACCTACGATTGCGACTGCCACATCAAATTCTGAAAATCTGGGATGTGGAATGGCAGGCTACCGTAACTCTTAAGAAGCCGAAGGCAGTCAAGGGGACTGTCAAAGCGTGACATACTTTACTCCAAGCCTCTCGGAAAGACGCCATCGTACTATGGAGGCTGCGTATCGGCCACACCAGACTTAGCCACGAGTTCCTTCTACCTCAAGGTTCCCCCAATGCAGCTGTGGTAGTCATCTCAGGATAGCCCACATCCGCGCAGAGCGTACATGCCCTGCTGGTGTATATGAGAAGAACCATCAACCTGTTTACCTACCCACCTCAGGTATTAGAGGACGATGGGATAGCAGCTAACGAAGTCGTACGTTTCCTGAGGAAAGGTAATGTACCTCAACGTTCAGTCCAGAGGCTTACGTGGGGGGTGTAGAGGGGGGGGGGGGGGGGGGGGGGGGAAGAGTATGCCCCCAATGGCCTCATGCATTTTTAAATTCTCTGCTTTTATAATGGCGGTTTCGCCTCTCGTGACATCTAGTGGTCAATTCCTCATTACGTATAAGTGCCCGGATACTTGTGAACAGATAGTGTATGTCCGATTCGTCCAATTAATGGCTTGTTGTTATTTTTTCCACAGCTTGCGAACACTACTTTTTTACTTTACCATTACATGCGTGCACATTCGAGAAGGATCGCAAACGACTCCACTTTGTTACATCTTACAAATAATTTAATTCAAGAAAGAAAATTTGTTTTATGATAACCACAGCACAATGGTATTTCTGAGTTCTTCCACGATATAAAAGTAAATGAAATTTCAGCGTTAATTACCTATATCTAAATGGTGCGACACAGTGAACTTAGTTTCACGCTGGGTGGTAGGTTATATTGCGCTGTTGTACAGGGCGATGAATACAAACCTGATCTACTTCAATGGGTCGTAATTTCCCTCCTAAAACTCATAGAAACAGGAAACGTGTTTTAATGATTTCAGTAGCTCTGGATGAATTAAAAGTACCGCCCGTTGTTGGCAAGTTGATTGCTGTTTCTGCGCATGAGGTCCTCTGTTCGTTATAACGCCGCCCTTGCTCAGTTCCTGTTAATTCGTTCGTAGCCTCATCGATCGCGGTTTGTGAAGTTTGTAAGTGTGCAGTTCGGGCCGCGTGACAAAAACGAGCAAATTAGTAAAACGTTCGTAGTCTTTAGCTGGCAGAAACATGCAGTGCACGCTTCGAGAGCGGGTTTTTATTGCGAAAATATATTGGAAGACAGCAGACTCATTGATTACGACACAACGGGCATTCCAGTGAGGATTCAATGTGCGCGTTGTTCCAACAAAGGCAACAATTTTATCGACTGTAAGGAAGATGGAGTCAACTGATGTACTAAACAATGACAGTAATAAACGTAGACCATCATTGAGTGCAGAGGCTACTGATAATGCAGTTCATGTGGCGTATGTCAGAGAGGTGCGAAGAAATCGGCATTGGGGCCATACAGACTGCACACGATGTAAGCATTGCAAGAAACAGATCTTGAGAAAAGAATGCTTTACTGTCGATAGATTCAGGATTTGTTATTCAACGTCCAGGCATTCTCTCCGCAATTTGGTTTACAGATGAGACATGGTTCCATCTGTCACTTTGTATGTAAGTCTACATCTACATACATACTCCACAATCCACCATACGGTGCGTGGCGGAGAGTACCTCGTACCACAGCTAGCATCTTCTCTCCCTGTTCCACTCCCAAACAGAACGAGGGAAAAATGACTGCCTATATGCCTCTGTACGAGCCCTAATCTCTCTTATCTTTTGTGGTCTTTCCGCTAAATGTAAGTTGGCGGCAGTAAAATTGTACTGCAGTCAGCCTTAAATGCTAGTTCTCTAAATTTCCTCAGTAGCGATTCACGAAAAGAACGCCTCCTTTCCTCCAGAGACTCCCACCCGAGTTCCTGAAGCATTTCCGTAACACTCGCGTGATGATCAAACCTACCAGTAACAAATGTAGCAGCCCGCCTCTGAATTGCTTCTATATCCTCCCTCAATCCGACCTGATACGGATCCCAAACGCTCGAGCAGTACTCAAGAATAGGTCGTATTAGTGTTTTATAAGCGGTCTCCTTTACAGATGAACATCTTCCCAAAATGCTACCAATGAACCGAAGACGACTATCCGCCTTCCCCACAACTACCATTACATGCTTGTCCCACTTCATATCGCTCTGCAATGTTACGCCCAAATATTTAATCGACGTGACTGTGTCAAGCGCTACGCTACTAATGGAGTATTCAAACATTACGGGATTCTTTTTCCTATTCCTCTGCATTAATTTACATTTATCTATATTTAGAGTTAGCTGCCATTCTTTACACCAATCACAATCCTGTCCAAGTCATCTTGTATCCTGCTACAGTCACTCAACGACGACATCTTCCCGTACACCACAGCATCATCAGCAAACAGTCGCACGTTGCTGTCCACCCTATCCAAAAGATCATTTATGTAGATAGAAAACTACAGCGGACCTACCACACTTCCCTGGGGCACTCCAGGTGATACCCTCACCTCCGATGAACACTCACCATCGAGGACAACGTACCGGGTTCTATAAGTATGTAATCTCCCAATTGTGTACTCGTATTATCATCTCTCAAAATTGGAACTAAGCCCCATTATTGGTTAAAATGTTACGACTCTTTAAAGCAGTTAACGTTTATACAGGTTACATTGTATGCACGCCACGTACCTTGAAACGATTTATAAAGCAACACGAAAAAGTAAAGTTAAAATTTTAATATACAGAGTATATTCTATCACTTCCGTAAGAAACTGGTAGAGAACATTTCTCGAAAGTCAAATACCGTGAATAACAGTAAGAGCTGATCGTACAGACTGTCAGGCGCATGCATGTCTGAAGATATTTGGCACGTTGTTCAGATGTCGTAGGCACATTTTTACGGCAGAGGGTGCGTGTGGTGTGCGTCACTTCCCAGTAGCTACAGCCCGCTGCTGACCCCCGGTGTCCTCTCGGCCATTATCGGCGGCGTTCCCGCTAATCCACGCTGACGCCGCGTCCAATAAAGCGAGGACGGCGCCGCAAACTTGTGACAGCGGCTCAGCGCCGCTCCTTTTTTTTGTGAGCACAATGGAGGACGTGATGATATTGCGGACAAGCGGCCTATTCTAGTCTAGCCGGCCCGGCGAGGCTTGGGGCCGCAATAGCCAGAGCTGCGGGCAAACGCTGTCCGCTGCTGCCTGATTAAGGCTTCCCAAGAAACGAAAAACGCAAGCGACTTAATTAAATCCAAATCCGCTCTCATGAAGATTGGCATACTGTCTGCTACATTTTCAAAGTGGTGAATGAAGTTAGAGGTTAACTGGAAGCCGGGAGTGAGCTAGCTGTTATTGGAACTTGAACTTTTATGCGACCGAGGGACTTTATTTCCTTCTTCTACACTCAGTGCTTCGTAGGCATTAGGTTATTCGAATGTGATTGAAGTCCTGAAATGTAGTCTCCCAAGTTCCATAGAGATACTCCGGTAAGCCTACGAATAAACAAGAAATACAATTGTGCACGAGAAAATTTTGACCCGGACGGTTTCATTTCATTAAATAACCTAACCTAAAAACTATATGATAGACTGGGTTCGGTTGAAACGTTTAGGCTTTTGTCGTTCATATTATTGTCGTTTGTAAAGCAATCGACAATGATTATATACTCCTGGAAATTGAAATAAGAACACCGTGAATTCATTGTCCCAGGAAGGGGAAACTTTATTGACACATTCCTGGGGTCAGATACATCACATGATCACACTGACAGAACCACAGGCACATAGACACAGGCAACAGAGCATGCACAATGTCGGCACTACTACAGTGTATATCCACCTTTCGCAGCAATGCAGCCTGCTATTCTCCCATGGAGACGATCGTAGAGATGCTGGATGTAGTCCTGTGGAACGGCTTGCCATGCCATTTCCACCTGGCGCCTCAGTTGGACCAGCGTTCGTGCTGGACGTGCAGACCGCGTGAGACGACGCTTCATCCAGTCCCAAACATGCTCAATGGGGTACAGATCCGGAGATCTTGCTGGCCAGGTTAGTTGACTTACACCTTCTAGAGCACGTTGGGTGGCACGGGATACATGTGGACGTGCATTGTCCTGTTGGAACAGCAAGTTCCCTTGCCGGTCTAGGAATGGTAGAACGATGGGTTCGATGACGGTTTGGATGTACCGTGCACTATTCAGTGTCCCCTCGACGATCACCAGTGGTGTACGGCCAGTGTAGGAGATCGCTCCCCACACCATGATGCCGGGTGTTGGCCCTGTGTGCCTCGGTCGTATGCAGTCCTGATTGTGGCGCTCACCTGCACGGCGCCAAACACGCATACGACCATCATTGGCACCAAGGCAGAAGCGACTCTCATCGCTGAAGACGACACGTCTCCATTCGTCCCTATATTCACGCCTGTCGCGACACCACTGGAGGCGGGCTGCACGATGTTGGGGCGTGAGCGGAAGACGGCCTAACGGTGTGCGGGACCGTAGCCCAGCTTCATGGAGACGGTTGCGAATGGTCCTCGCCGATACCCCAGGAGCAACAGTGTCCCTAATTTGCTGGGAAGTGGCGGTGCGGTCCCCTACGGCACTGCGTAGGATCCTACGGTCTTGGCGTGCATCCGTGCGTCGCTGCGGTCCGGTCCCAGGTCGACGGGCACGTGCACCTTCCGCCGACCACTGGCGACAACATCGATGTACTGTGGAGACCTCACGCCCCACGTGTTGAGCAATTTCGGCGGTACGTCCACCCGGTCTCCCGCATGCCCACTATACGCCCTCGCTCAAAGTCCGTCAACTGCACATACGGTTCACGTCCACGCTGTCGCGGCATGCTACCAGTGTTAAAGACTGCGATGGAGCTCCGTATGCCACGGCAAACTGGCTGACACTGACGGCGGCGGTGCACAAATGCTGCGCAGCTAGCGCCATTCGACGGCCAACACCGCGGTTCCTGGTGTGTCCGCTGTGCCGTGCGTGTGATCATTGCTTGTACAGCCCTCTCGCAGTGTCCGGAGCAAGTATGGTGGGTCTGACACACCGGTGTCAATGTGTTCTTTTTTCCATTTCCAGGAGTGTATGTCGAATTAAAGAGCGCGTTTCTACCTGAGAAACGACTGTACCACTTTCGCGCGTGGGGTGCAATTTTTACAAAGATTCAAAATTAAAAAAAAAAATCCGCTTTGTTTCAATCGTCCCCATATTAGGGGCGATTGAAACAATGATTGGGGTCAGTTGAAAAAAAAATGCAAGTAATACAAAACATTGTATTGCAACATGTTTGTTTACCAGTAGTGCGCTACAGTCGCAGGTTCGAATCCTGCCTCGGGCATGGATGTGAGTGATTTCTTTAGGTTAGTTAGGTTTAAGTAGTTCTAAGTTCTATGGGACTGATGACCTCAGCTGTTACGTCCCATAGTGCTCAGAGCCATTTGAACCCATTTTACCAGTAATTCTAGTTATATGCATAACTATGACACCATATGACAACATTAATCAGTCTTAATGGTTGTAATAAAGATATTTCTAAATAATAAACTAGAACATTACTTCAATCAAATAAACATAATCTACAGAATAAACTAAAAACGAACATTCCTTCACTCAATTAATCATTTAGCTTATGGGTCAAACTGAGTATTCTGAGTCACAGATGTGGCTGGAGTTTGTGAGAGTAATGGGGAGGGAATGTGACAGTAAGACAGGACAGTGCCATTGTTCTTGCAAAAGTCCAGTGCGCTAGTATGAACATGTGAGTAATGGTTATCAAGTATGAGTAACACTTCACGAGACGTAGATACATTTGCATGCTTCTTGAAGTGTTCCAGGAAATTCATATGTGAGTCATCCTGCATACAACCAGAAGAATTTGCAGTTCCATCCCTAACGAAACGGTCTTCGAAACGCACTAGTGGGCAAATAAAGAATGGAGGAATAACGTTGCCAATGGCGTTTGCTTCAAAAGTTACTGTCACTAAAATACCCCTTTCAGCTGAAGTTACTGAACCTACTTGGCGAGCACCACTTCTGATTTTTGAACGGTCGTTATGCCTGTTTCATTGGTGTTATACATGGCCAAATTGTCACAGAAAGCATCGACGGTGGTTTTATTAAAATTAGTCGTCCTGGACAGGCTTGTATCTTGCGCGGCGCGTACTGACAGCTCAGGGTTTCGTCTCATAAATATCCGAAATCATTCCTCAGCAACCATTTCGTTTCGTCCCAAGTTTGACGTCGTGATAAACTATACTTAATGGTAAGTTCGTTCGCAAATTTTCTCACCTCTTTCTTAGATAGTCCAAAATACGTATCTGCACATCAAATCAAATATTTTGATAATTCTTGCTCTTGTTCTTCATTAAAAACTGTGTTGTGTGCTCTTTATACCATAAGTTCATTGTCCTCACTAGTCGCATCTTGCTTTGTTATAAATCTCAGTAGAGAACAGTGGTTTATTCCATGCATGTCTGTTGCTTTTCGTAGTGAGTTTCCAGCTTTTACCTCTTCATATGCATCTTTATACCTCGACAAATCAATCTGCCCTCTGGATGTCATTCTAGCCCGAACTCTAGGAATCTACATAACAAAAATAATATATTGAATGTTTCAACCATACCTACAAAAATTGTTGAACCGTCCCCAGACCCACCTTCTGCAGAAGACAGTCTATAGTACTGGTGGTAATAATAACACATTAAAACTAGTCATTATTTCGAACCCTGCAAGCTACATAAAAGTCACAAACAGACACTCAGTCTTCTGAGTTAAATAAAATACACGATATTAGCATAAATGTTGGAGGAAAAATACTTACTTTTGGATATTAAAACACACTGGAGCCTCCTGTACGTGACGAGAATGCTCCGGGAGCGGCGCAACGATGAGATTCGTGTTCAGACTTGTTGCGCGCTTCCTTGTCCCATTATATCCACCACTCTCTGCGTAACCGTTCCGGAGATATTTACTTTGTTTCAACCGTATCTAGTCTACCCTATTCACGATACCTTGATCGCACGAGAAATGTTGAAACTGCCAGGTGGCTCAAATTGAATATCGGGGTCTGTAGCATTTATTTATTACATTCAACTTATAAATAATACATAAAATGAAAGAGCAACTCAGGCAGTTTTCCTTACAGGTATCTAGTGTGAGCACCATTCGATACACGGCACACTTCGAGTCGGTAAGCGAGTTCTTCCCGAACCATGATCAGTGTGTGTAGAGTAATTGTTGCAACAACTGCTTCAGTCCTTCTCGTTTCGTAAGTCAGGTAGATAAGCTGCTAGCGTAGGCACCTACACATGGTCCTTTATGATACCTCAAACGTAAGAATCGTATGGCGTCTGAACAGATGAACGTGGAAGCCATGCGAAACGCCCTCTGTCATCCGGCCTCTTGCGTTCGGGTATAACGCCCTTTAAACAGTCGCGTACATGTTTATGCCAGCGAGGCGGTGCACCACTATGGTGCTAAATAAAGTTCTATGGTTCAGCTTGTGCCAGTTGAGTGAACAGTCATATATCAAGCGAATCAAAATAAGAAACGAGTTGCAGTTGCTGTACTGCAAAAGAAAGGCACATCAAATTCCCGTCGGGATATGGTTCAAAAAACATTCGTTTTAGGGGAGTATCGTTGCAGCTGTACCATTTCGTGGGGATTTGCTGACCACCAAAGGCGCATTTTGTGTTTGTTCACATTTCCACTGAAGTGAAATGTCGAGTCATCACTGAAGACAAGATCCAGAAAATTTTCGACATGCAGCAAAATTTAGATTTCAAAGTTGGCACATAAACCGTAGCGTGCAGGCTTTAAGAGCCTGTAACAACTGCAAACGTAAAGGACATAGTCGTAAGCGTCCCCTTAAAAGTTTCCACACCACTGCCAATGGAGCTGCAACTCACGACTAACCTTCAGAGCTGATTTCTTGGGGCTACGCGTGGAATACTGCCTCACTCGTTCAAAACGTTCTTCAGTTGCGCTTGTGCCGTGTGTCGAATAGTGCTCACGTTGAATACTTGTAAGGAAAACTGTTTGAGTTGCTCTTTCATTTGATGTATTAGTTGTAATGTCGAATGAAACAAATGCTACGAAGCCTTAAAAGCCCGATATAGATAACGTCATTGGAGTTCGTAGTAATTTTATGGATTACGTAGAGTTATCCATATCATACAAGTGTACTGAATCGTTTTGCTCGTCTCTTTCATAGATTACGTACAGAGATTAAAAAAGAATCCGTTCTGTAAGTATTAGTGCTTAACTGTGAAGTTGGCGGTGAGCAATACATACTTCGAATGGTTTAAAACGTCTTTCATTCAAAGCTGAAGGAAGGGAGGAGACTATTGGGTTGTACCGTCGTCAACGAGGTAATTAAAGGCGGAGCTCACGCTCGTAATGCTAGAGAATGGGGGAGAAGATCGGCGGCGTCCGTTTCAAATTAACCACGCCGACGGTGAGTGAACTTGCCTTTCTTTCACTCTATGTTCATTCATAGCCACTTAAATGTCAGATTACATTATCAGCCATCACGATCATCCACACTAAGCGGATATTATCTTGAAACTTCATTAACGGTAAAACGGTTTCACGAGGGCCTTGCCGAGAACAGTGATATACGATTATTGTTGAATATGAAACTGAGGTCCGCCGTAAAACATTGAGCAACGTTAGGAATATTTGACGGACTTTTACCCTACGCATGGAGAATACCATGTATTCGACATGGCACCTACTTGTAAATAAATATAGTGCGCATCCCCGCCCAGTGCTAACCTTTCGATATGACTCCACTTTTACTGATTTTTTATTCGAGCAGTTTCTCCGAGTAAACGCCGTTCCAGACCTTTACACAACAGAAAACTCTTGAAGTGGTTACCGAGTATAAAAACTGCGATCTCAGCGTCGCTAGCCGGCACCGCTAACCACTGGACCAATGGGACGGCATACAGCGTCTGCTGAACCATAGCTAAGTGCTTTTCACGCCAACAACAGTAGCTATAGCATGAGCGTAGTAATTGTGTGCTACTGTTGTACTGATTGTTGCACCACAACTTTAGTTCATTTTGTCACGCTTTTAAGACAATTAGGATGTCAAATCAAAAATAAATGTTATAAGTATTTGTATTACTGGCAATTAACGCCAAAGGGCGAGGCTGTATGTAAATATTAATCGCTTTCATCTACCAGTTAACTTTTTGTTAACAAAAACAATCCAGACCCAATATTTTCATTTTTAATTGTGAATAACATCATTTTACGTTGCTTTTATGTAAAATTTTAAGGTTGCTAAGTGTATGTCCCATTGCATCTGTTGTCTTACAGAGCCTCGATCTGAGGGTGGTCTTAAAGACCGAAACCAGTAACCAGAATTAAAAATAAAAAAAATATTGCAATATTAAGTACGATCGCTGAGTTCTGTAGTGATGTGAAAAATTATTACCAGTTAACTTCTTGATTTTTTTTTTTTTGTTCTGAAATATAATGAAACGGAGTTCATCGTGATTTTTAAACTGTTAATTATTCCGAAGTACTAAATTTGGCGACATGATATTAATTTGTTTTTTGAATTTTTGCGTGGATCTCACATTTTGATGATAACTGTTTCGTGTTTGTAATTTGTCGTCATAAGAGAAAAAAAAAAAGCAAATCAACAATTGCAGTGGAACAGAAGCAACATTGATAGTCAAACTGTCTTCTTCTCATATAGAGTTTCAAAATAAGGATAAAGACACTGCATGACATAGCTCTTTGAAATGTACTCTCAGAAATCTCCGAATGTGTCACATTGGTATCCGACACTAGCTGCTGCTTCTATTGGATTTCATGCTTTCTGTGATGTTCCCGAGAACATGCCTTCCAAGAAGCGTCATGCCGCTGAGTACTTCCGCCAATACTTCTCGCGATGTAGCAAGGACGGGGTAGTGAGATAAGGTCGAGCTTACCGACAGTCACTCTTCCTGCACGCCGTTCGCAGACAGCACGGGAAATGGGGGGAGGGGGGGGAGGGGGAAGTTGTGTGCAGCGATGCTCGAGACAACCGCCGCACCCCGAAACGTGGCTTGAGGAGCTTCTACTCGAAGGTTCCATCCAATAATATGTGAAGATCAGCTTCTCAATCTGTTTCTCATTTCAGTTCTCTTTTTATTTCCCTGCGTGTTTCCAAAGTGCACGAAGCATATGAGTTTTGATGGCAAATAGTGTCATGCCGGACTTAAAAATCGTCACATGTGAAACGAAGGTCAGAAGTTGGATTTACATCTGTGCCGTGTGATTTAAAACGCTCCGCACGTTTCCAAGTATCAGCATATCGCTGACTCAATGCAGTGGAGGCGATTCGTTTAGCTCCCAACTCGCCGCCTGCGCGTCTTTCGACCTGTATGGAGATCCGTCATCCGGCTGTGGCCATGGTAACTCGCGGTGACTGCGAATTTGCGGTTGATCCGCTATGCGTCAGACTTTATCTACTCTCTAAGAGTTCATTTTCCAAGTTTCATGACGAGGAAGGTGCGACAAAGGGACTTTTTCCAATCTACAACACCCCAACTGAAATTCTAGCTGGTGCAAAAATCCTCTGACGAGTGTAACTTAACGCTGCAGAAAATTGTTCCCTTTTATAGCCACTGCCTTCCGTACATAGTTATTTTCTGGATCTCACATGAAATTCCATCTACCGTACAGCTGCTCACACGTGCACGCGCCCACACACACACACACACACACACACACACACACACACACACACAAAAACACACGCGCGGGCACACACACACACACACACACACACACACACACACACATACACATACACACACACCTATTCGTCCGCGATCTGATGCCTGCGTGCAAAAATGATACATCCCGTACAAGAAAATCCAGTCTAGTTGTACGCATTACGCATGCTCAGAAGTCCAACCAGAGATTTAATTTTGTTCTATTTAAGTTCTCTGCGCAGCGGTGCGTTTCTTCGACACATGCCGTATTTCTTTCTCCAGTAAATTCATGCAAATTACTGCGTCTCTATCTGCCGTTGGTGTTTTGTTGAGCGCCATGTCTGGAGACTAGACGATTTCCTTCCCTGTGCTTGTTGTAGTGAGCTATAGTCTGTTCAAAATTACTTTGGGACTGACAGGTACTGAAGACGTAGTGGGGTAAGGCCCACGGGGAATGCACGGTACGCATTCAGCCAATCTCGCAAGACCTGTAACCGCGCTCATATTTTGTTTGTTGTTATTTATTACGTCTGCAGAATCAGTGTTTTCTCTGTTATTACTATTGTTTGTTGTGTACCGCTACAAATTTTCAGAAGCAAGCTCATTTAACGTTATTCAGTGGAAATGCTCGACGCCGCTCTGTTAACCACAGGATGGTCATACGAAGTCAGTCGAGAGAAATGATTAGCGCATTGTGTGACTACAGAGTCAATAATTGTTCTTGATATACAACTAATAATGCTCCGAGCCATTCCGTTGTTTTGACTGCAGGTCTACCATGACGAAGCGAAGACAGGAGATGAATACCATCAGCGACGAAACTTCAAAGCAAAATTTAAAAAGGTGGAGCTTACGAATCTGGTATTTTCCCATGAACTACAGCTCCCCATATACAAAATCGACGATCTGGTAAAAAGATACGATTAGACTCTCACTTTGTCACAGCCGTTTCAACCCAATAGCGTTCATACGGACTCAAATTACGGGTATGTTGCCAAATATAACAATAATTTTAAAAAAAAATTCAGTCTTGAGTCGAAGCACTCAGCAACAAGACTCCTATAGAAGTCCTGTCTGAAGACTGGACGAAAGCCGTCCTTCATATGCAACATACCGGAAAAAACCATGTCTGAATGAATGGCTCTGAGGACTATGGGACTTAACTTCTGAGGCCATCAGTCTCCTAGAACTTAGAACTACTCAAACCTAACCAACCTAAGGACATCACACACATCCATGCCCGAGGCAGGATTCGAACCTGCGACCGTAGCGGTCGCGCGGTTCCAGACTGTACCGTGTAGAACCGCTCGGCCACACCTGCCGGCTCTGAATGAATGAATGAAGCTATATATTTTTTTTTTAAAAAAAAAGGTTCGATATAGGAAATGACTGGTCATTAAATAACGACAGTGTTAGTTCGAGCGTGAGTGATAGCGGCGAGACTAATATTGGTACAGTTTTTCCATAGTAAACACAGAAAGATGCACAGGCGGAGTCAACTGGATGTTTGAAAAACCATCAATCATCTAGTTAACTCCGTCTGTCCATCTTTCTGTGTCGACTTTTATCACGTTCATCAATATAGTACAGCTATCTGAAGATGAAGTGTTTGAGTTGGATGTGTCAGTAAACAATAAAGTGATTTAAAAATTCCGTTACTTATTGACAAAATAGGTATAATTCTATTCTGGGCACTCTTTAGGGTTTCTCTTAGGTGTTCTAACAAACTTTAGGCGAATGACGGGGTACTTTCGTCAACAAAGACACTTCCGATTTCTTATTCCATCCTTAGGCAAATGAACTGTTGTTTCGTCGCTGATTAACCCAATGATGGTGTGAAGTAAGTCCTTAGTTTTCCACACCTGTTGAGAACTCACGTGAAAAAATTTGGCGAACTGAGCAACCGTGACACGTATTTAATGAATGAATTTGATGTTACTCGATGCGTTTAAAGACTGCCCCGATGAAATCAAGTGACCGAACGGGGGTGTTAGCGGCGCGACAGACTGCCACGACGAGCTGTCGTGAAAACCTTACAGCCATAACGGGGTAACAGGGTCGTACATTGTGCTTTACGTTCCGTCGGAAATTAGATGTAAAGAGACGATCGCCTACGCTGAAAGCGCCGGGCTAGGGGGCCGCCATTATATTCGCGGACATCACGGTTTTTTGCGCACGCTTTTATTCCCGGGTCGCTGTCTAACAGCGAGTCATAAAGGCGCAACGGGCAGATAAACTGCGAGCAGACAGGGAAGCTTTCGCCGTAGCCCGAGCCGCCACCGCGAGCCGTCCGCGCTACTTTATGACTTCCCCAGGCGCGCCTGCGATCCAGATAGTGGAGGGAGGCGGGGGTGCTGTGCTGTGTTGCGGTGTGCATATATAACGGCGCCGGCCGAGGCGAGGCGCGCTTATCTGCCGCTAAGACGCTTGGCGCGGCGGCACGCGAGTCCCGCCCTGCTAACAGCCAGCGCTTGCCTGTTGCGTTCCGCTTATCGCCACAGGCAGACGCGGCAACTTGCGTGGCCTCGCTACAGGCTCACGGAGTGCATCGTGGGCTTCCGCGGTGCAAGTGCTCGTACTGCTCTCACCACGTCCAAGTGTTACAGCACTGCCCAAGGTACTTGATGGCCCCCGCCAAGTTTAAACACTGTGTTCATATTCCTCTGCTGTATTTTTCCCCCAGTACTGAAGACAATTAGAATAGATTTTCACCATTGTAGGAAAAGAGGAGTGTGTGGTCTGAAGATTTTTTTACCAACCCTAGTTACACTTCATGTGAGTTCCATGTCTATATCCGAGTCCACACTGGGCACGAATCGCCGTGTTGCCCACAAACGTGCGGCGCAGAACGGCGTACACCAGGACAGAACTGCGCATAATGGAGCAAAGTATTCGTAGGTACGCAGCAGGCTTCCAGGATGTGTGTGTGTGTGTGTGTGTGTGTGTGTGTGTGTGTGTGTGTGTGTGTGTGTGTGTGTGTGTGCGTGTGTGTGTGTGCGTGTGCGTGTGCGTGCGTGCGCGTGCGTGCGTGCGTGAGTGCGCTTGTATGCGTGCGTCAATAACAGTGGGAAACGAGAAACGCCGTCCAAACAGAGCACCACACGAACGAACCATTTCCTTTGATGTTCCGTCACTGCGCGCACCTAGTTCGTTGTTATGCACAGCGGCGCGGTTTGACGTCCACATCGGCAGCTCTGGCGCTGCGCTGAACCTCTTTCAATTTGGTTTTGCGTAGCGCGACTGGTGCGGGCACGGTTTAATCTGTCACTGGCGCCGATTGAGCGTTGGAGGCTGGGAGGGAAGGGGAGGGTGGTCACAGCTCATTTACTGGCACTCTGTCCCCCCCCCCCCCGACTCTCAAAATATAACGTGCTGTCACCGTCACTTTTCACACACCACAGCTGCCTATGATTTTAATAATAATAGCAGTAACGATGTTGGGAGATGGTCGCGTAGTAATGGACAGCGGATTGTATCGGGAAAGAATTGTTTCTAAATCCTAGCGCTAGTGGAATCACATGAAGCCCCGCTGCAGTGGGAACTGCAGTAACGAAAATACTCACTGTGTTTCAAGAACGTACAAAACAACCCCCGCACCCTCCGGTCCCCTCGCGCTGCTTTCCCCTTAAATCCTTCCTTGATCTGTCAGATCCCAAGACATACTCCCACTCCCATGGAGCACTTGTAACGTTTACACCACCCACATGTCTTGCGTAGTTTGTATTTTGGTGCTTTGAAATTTCTATTTTGACAGAAAAAAAAGCTTAGTCACCTGTGTAATGGAGATGATTCTAAACCTGCACCCTCAGTGCAGTAGAGTAGAGAGCGCAGTCTCTCCAATTTGAAAGGAATAACGGAGCTTGTGTACACGATCCACTTTATGGCTCGAGTGCTTGTTTGTCACTTTACGTCAAGATTGGATGTCTACTTAGGAAGTTACCTCGCCGAATTCGTGTATACCACAGCGACATCATTTCAACATTCAGATCCTACTGCGTGACTCAAAAACTGAAGTCTGCTCCTTAGGCGAGCCCGCGCTCAGTAATACCAACTGACGACCGCTACTAACAAATTATGCCTCACAGGGATCCAATGGGAACAACAAAAAATCTGTGCGCTGCCTTTTCGTTGGCATGTGGTAGGGCTGTGGTGTAACAGACAGTACGCGATCGTCTCCACAGGATAAAACGGCATCTAGGTGTCATTTATGAGCATTAGTACAAATGCCTCATACAGTGGTGTACGGGGAAAGTGGGCAACGATTTAAAAGAATCCGTTTCATTGGTACCGGCTTGTCTTCAGCAACGAATGCAGAATTTGTCTGATGCCTGATGATCGTCAGACAAGAATGCGAAGGCCGTCAGGTGCCAATGCCCGCCTTAGCCATGCATTTCCTCGGGTTCAACAGTGTGATCGGTCAGTCCAGTTACAGGCCGGTATCATGCACTGCTTTCGGAGGCCTTTCGTGGCCACACACAATGATCTGAGGGCTATGTAGAATCAGGCAAGAATCCTTTAACTCTTTGCTCAGTCTTGCAGTCAATATTTCCGCGATGGGCCCGTCTTTCAAGATTATAACGCACGGGTATGCAGCCTACACTTCGTAAACGTCTTCCTCCAAGAAGCAAGTAAACGTCAAATGCAGCCACCCACGGTATCTAAGGACATGGTCCCGACTGAACATGCATGGGACCAGCTGCAACTTTATGGCGTCTTGAGGGTCACCGTGAGAACAGGACAGACCAAAGCGGCAACGACTCGACAAAATGCTAGACGACATGACAAGCAGCGAGGACGTTACGATGTACGCGGCAGAGTAACATAATGCTGAATGATAACCAGCCGAAATTTTTATTTTAGAGACACGCTCTTTCAAACAGGCTGCCTTTCTTCTGATTACTGTTTTGTTATTGTCTCAAAGTATTTTTTTTCATGAGGCTAATTATTTTGTTCTCTAATTCTCTAGTTCCCTTCAATCAAACTCCACAGCCGTTCGGACACAGTTGGTGCAAAACATTTTTGAGCGATTTTCGTATAACCATTTGGACTAGCTACTGCGAATTGTAAGTGTTATTACAAAACGTTTGTGCGATATCTTATGGGGCTTATCTGCTAAGGTCATTAGTCCCTAAGCTTACACGCTACTTAACCTAAATTATCCTAAGGACAAACGCACACACACCCATGCCCGAGGGAGGACTTGAACCTCCGCCGGGACCGTCTTATTAGAACGCGAAGTCTGTTAGCTCTTTAGGATTATTGGACACTGTAACCCATCGCCTAACATTGGCCATCCTACAAATATCAGAGACTGCCTCAGGCCTCTTATTTATACCCGTTCCAGCAGGTCTGCAGTGATTCTTTCAAGAAACCACGTTTGTCAGTTGTGGAAACGTCTGGAGAGTTAGAGTGACGTATATTTAGTCCTGATGAAACCACAGAACAAGAAGTTATGCTCGGACAGGTGTTGGCACCGGGATGGCCGTGCACAGAATGCGTGCGCTCTTTGCGTTCGATAGGGTCGAGCCATCGACCTGACAAATTTTGATTGAATTACCTTCTGCAATTTGTATGCTAATGTTGTGGATGCCGACTTTTTAGAAAGCAAGAAAACATATCGTCGTTCCGTGTTGTTCAGCTTGGAAATGCTGGCAAGCAGAGAGGAAAGAAAGAATTTAGGGAAAGCTAATGTCTCGTCGACGGCGAAATCATTAGAGGACAAGGATTGGAAAGTTAATAACATATGGTCTCCTTGAGTATTTGATAAATTATATGTGGTATCTTTGAGTATTTACTCAAGTGATGTGGAGAAAGCACAGGAAACGTAACTGAAGTGGATCGGTAGGGATTTGAAACCAGCGTTCAGCCACTGGTTAATCCTACTCACTGAGGAGAAAGTAAAAACCTCTGCTGTTTAAATAAACGTCTTGATGTGTATTTGAAATTACTAAGATAAACAGTACAATCATTCCAATGCACAACCTCAAATCGAATAAGAGAGAAATACAGGGCTATTACAAATGATTGAAGTGATTTCATAAATTCACTGTAGCTCCATTCATTGACATATGGTCACGACACACTACAGATACGTAGAAAAACTCATAAAGTTTTGTTCGACTGAAGCCGCACTTCAGGTTTCTGCCGTCAGATCGCTCGAGAGCGCAGTGAGACAAAATGGCGACAGGATCCGAGAAAGCGTATGTCGTGCTTCAAATGCACTCACATCAGTCAGTCATAACAGTGCAACGACACTTCAGGACGAAGTTCAACAAAGATCCACCAACTGCTAACTCCATTCGGCGATGGTATGCGCAGTTTAAAGCTTCTGGATGCCTCTGTAAGGGGAAATCAACGGGTCGGCCTGCAGTGAGCGAAGAAACGGTTGAACGCGTGCGGGCAAGTTTCACGCGTAGCCCGCGGAAAATTGGCTCATGCCAGAACTGGAGACCGACAGCGCCGACTTCATCTTTCAACAGGATGGCGCTCCACCGCACTTCCGTCGTGATGTTCGGTATTTCTTAAACAGGAGATTGGAAAACCGATGGATCGGTCGTGGTGGAGATCACGATCAGCAATTCATGTCACAGCCTCCACGCTCTCCCGACTTAACCCCATGCGATTTCTTTCTGTGGGGCTATGTGAAAGATTCAGTGTTTAAACCTCGTCTACCAAGAAACGTGCCAGAATTGCGAGCTCACATCAACGATGCTTTCGAACTCATTGATGGGGACATGCTGCGCCGAGTGTGGGAGGAACTTGATTATCGGCTTGATGTCTGCCGAATCACTAAAGAGGCACATATCGAACATTTGTGAATACCTAAAAAAACTTTTTGAGTTTTTGTATGTGTGTGCAAAGCATTGTGAAAATATCTCAAATAATAAAGTTATTATAGAGCTGTGAAATCGCTTCAATCATTTGTAATAACCCTGTATCTTGAAAACAAAGGTCATAAAACTTCGCGACTAGGTGTCTTGCATACCAACGTGTTTGTTAAGGTCTCCTACGATAATTTCGTATCTCTTAAAACGTTACTACGGGAAGGGATAGAGACATAGCGGTTACCGGGCAACGGTTTGTTACTGCTGCTTTTCCTCACAACTCACTGTGCCTATCATACATTAAGACAGATACTTGGAGATGACTGTTCAACTGTTTGTCTGCTGTGACCGGCAATGCTCTAGTTTTTGGTAACACCAGAAATTTTTCTCGCATATTTACGGGAACAATAGGCTTTCATAGTGTAGTAACATAACAGAATAGTACCTGACCGTTACCTCTGCGGAGGGCACAGGCATTCTCATACGTCTCACGTGACACGGATTTTGGCGGCGTTCAAGTGTACATGTAGTGTTTGATAGAGTTTGTCCTTTAATAACTTGCGTAATTGTATTAGCTAGTCTTCAGATGGCGTTTTTGCACTTTTTTCACGGTCTCTCAAGTTAGAATATTTTGTGTTTTTCGTCCCTCTTGATGGGTTCTGAGTAGATAAGGACAAGTCATAGGACTCCAGCGAGGTAATAGGAAGAATTAGAAAGAAGGAGGAGGAAGAAGAGGAAGCAGAAAGACGAAAGTGAATGTGTAGTCGACTGTTCATTGATATATGTAGAGGACTAGTTTTGGTCTGCACATTGTATTTTGACAGATTTTCTGTCAGTAAATAGCTACAAGACCTGGCTTCGCAGGATGGCACTAAGTGTCTAGGGCCGGACGACATGTTTGTGGTAGTGGTAATAAAATATATGCAAACCTTTCTCGTATATGTTTCTATCTGTTAGTGAACATCATATCAAAATCCCTATAGCAATTGCTGACAGTAGCGTGAATATACAGACGGTAAAACGCGACGAGAGACTTTAATTTACAATATGTATAGGAGAAGAAGTAGTTGAAGAACAAGAACAAGAAGAAAGTATGCACGTATAGATCCAGAAACTAATAATTTCATGTGGCTCACTGGCATGGTGCAAGTCTTCCTTTTCGGCAACTTGTGTGTCCCTAACCTATCTGAGTTATCCAACGGAGAAAGGGAATACCGACTTGTAATTGGTAGCTGATATCCACATAATTGAGATATGAATGCTATATTAAAAAGCAGAATGAAAAAGTCCGCGGCCCGATCGGGATTCGATCTCACGACCTCGCAGTTTCGAGGCACGTGCTTTATCCGTACACCACCTGGCCCGACGCAAATTCTTGTAAAACTTCGTTCTTGTCTGGACTTGGGGCAGTAGTCGGCCACCTCGTAGCGTAGGAGGTGTCACTCCAAAAGCCTATTGAGTATGGAAAATACAACAATATTGCCCACTCATAGTTACTTAGCAGTGATAAATTAATATACAGCTTCCCGACGATAAGTTGCCCGTTTTACTGGTGTTACCACAAGCGAAGATCAGCACTAATTGATATATATTTGTCTCCGAGTGCTGCCAACGGTAAACTGACCCTAGACGCGAAGTACTACTGTACATATTGTTAAGGGCAATGGTGCCAGCATTGCGGAAAGTAGCCGACGCTTCCTTCTCCTCAGCGCTCCTCTATCTTCGACAGTACACATGCGTGGGCAAGGCACGCGTCCTGCTGTTCCCGACAACCACCGCGCGAATTGACTGTTATCGTCGGCAAACTGAACACAGAGCTTTCTGCTGAATCAGTCTACCTATTACGGAAAATCGTATCAAAATCTCTACAGTTGTTCCTGAGATTAGCCTGAACATAGAGACAGAAACCGCCATAGGGCTCAGTTATGAGTAATATATTTAGATTTAGATAGGTAATATATTAATTCTCGGAGGTAGACGCCTTGATATTAATGCATTTCGAAAGTAGTGCATATGGTAACTAATTTGAACGAGAAGCGATCGTACTGTGGTTGCATCAATAGAGACCTTCAGAGTAGCTGTGACACAACGTCGCTTGTCAACGCCTTGGCGCCTGCAGCGCAGGCAACACGCCGCGCGCCATGTGCCGCCTCCAGTTGCTGCCGAGACACGTTGCCTCGCCAGTCGGTAGCACCTGCCGCTTACCGCCAAAACCGAGGAGGCGCCGGTATGGTACGCTGCAGCTCTCACCGGCATGTGCAGTCTCTAACCTGTCATGAGCAGCGTCTCGAAGGGAGCTAGTGTGGAAGAGTTTATATCTTCCACCTCCACCCTCTCTCGCTGTTGCCGTCACTCTGGGTCCTCGAAGTACGAGGGCTGTCCAGAAAGTAAGTTACGATGGATCGCGAAATGAAAATCACAGTGAAAATCAGAAATGTTTAATTTGTAACAGTTAGCTACACCTTTCAGCTGCTTCTCTACGTAGTCGCCGTTCTGACTCAGACATTCGTCGTAGCGTTGTGCCAACTTTCCAATACCCTCATCATAGAAGGCAGCCGCCAGTTCTTTCCGCCAATTCTCTACGCTGGCCCTAGGCTCGTTGTCTGTGCCAAAATGTTGTCTTCATAGCCAGCGGTTAGTTTGAGCAGAGATGAAACTCAGTGGGAGACAATTACGGGCTGTATTGTGGGTAACCAAACATTTCCAATTGAAAAGATGCAGGAACATCTTCATTGCCCCTGCAGAATGAGGCTGAGAATTGTCTTGAAGAAGAAACCGCACGACAGTTATGTAATGTTGGTTGCATAGCTTCAGGGGAAAATTCTCACCAGGCCCTCGTACTTGGCGGGGGACACTATTTTCTATAACATCTTTACGTGCTCACTAAGAGCTCAGGAATGAAAAGAGCGACATAATTCTACTAGAGTCATACTAGAGACACTGCCCAACACATCTTTGCGAAGCTTTATCGGATTTTCATAGTCGTTTCCATTTCGCGAGCGATCGTAACTTACTTTCTGGACAGCCCTCGTAATACGCTGTCAGCCACTGATGGCGATGTCTGTATAAATGAATCACTAGTTCATTTCAGTTCATGCCGAGAGGAATCGCTTCCGTGTACTCACCTGTTCTGCGATCGCGTGGAGTGTTCAGAGAAACCAAAAGTAACGAAATCAACTTTCAGCGTATCTGAACAATCTGCACTGATTTCATTTCATTTCATTTCATTTCATTGCATCGTAATTGATTGCATCCCTATCGATCCGTTTATTTTATGTCATTGCACTTAATTTATTTAAAAAATTGGTGTAATTCTGGTTAATATAGAGAATCACCGACAGTCTTTCTTTCCATACGCAATTTATAAATGGAGTAGGTACAGTGAAGTGAAACACGATCAAGGGGAAGAAACTGCTACACTAGTACCTACGCCACATTTCTTAGAATGCTTTGCACAGAAGAGATATAGATGTACTATGCGCGCAGGCGATTTCAGAGGGTGCGCGTGGAATAAAGCAGCAGTTTCCGCCCCCGGAGATTATTGTGAGGAGAAGATAGGTGAGAAGCGGTGATGAATGGCCAATCACGAACTCTATCGGGCAGTGTAACTGCTATTCTTGTGCCTAACGCTTCGTAACGAGAGGCTACCAAAGCCGAAGGGAATGCGCAAGCAATTTGTGGTATTACAAAGGAAATTTTAATTGTGCGGTATATTGGCATTAAACATCATAATTACTGCTTACGATTGTCAAGAATTGTTTAATTTTTATTTACTGCGTTTTTAGTTTTGGCTATTTCACTTCAGGCATACATTTCAATTACAAACATACACACAGCCATGAATATAGCCGCAAGTCCAAATTACATGGATCCATCTCATATCAAACAATCTGTTGATTTGATATTTATTTTTAAAAATATTCAGCAGAGAAAAGCTTACTACAGCGCTATTGCTCACCATGTCGGTTGATAGGTGGGCTTTGAAGCGCTGAAGATACAGTAATAGCGGTCCCAAGACTTCCAACTTCCATAGATGTAGAACTATGGAGCTGAGATACCTAAAAAAAGTCCGCACATGATCCTGTAAGAGCAATCCAAGGTGATTCTCAGCGAGGTGCTTCATGCGAATAGCTGAATCGGTAGAAATGGAAACACACTGACTGGCAACGTTTGTTTTACTGTCACTGCCAACGCCAGCCTAAAGTACCAGACAACATTGTTGGTTGGTTGGTTTGGGGAAGGAGACCAGACAGCGAGGTCGTCGGTCTCATCGGATTAGGGAAGAACGGGAAAGGAAGTCGGCCGTGCCCTTTAAAAGGAACCATCCCGGCATTTGCCTGGAGCGATTTAGGGAAATCACGGAAAACCTAAATCAGGATGGCCGGACGCGGGATTGAACCGTCGTCCTCCCGAATGCGAGTCCAGTGTCTAACCACTGCGCCACCTCGCTCGGTACAGACAACATTGTCTTCAGTGAAAGTAGAGCTAGCTGAAATTTTATACACTATGTGATCAAAAATATCTGGACACCCCCAAGAACATACGTTTTTCTTATTAGGTGCATTGTGCTGCCAGGTACTCCATATCAGCGACCTCAATAGTCATTAGACGTCGTGAGAGAGCAAATTGGGGCGCTCCCCGGAACTCCCGGACTTCGAACGTGGTCATGTGATTGGGTGTCACTTGTGTCATACGTCTGTATGCGAGATTTCCACACTCATAAACATCCCTAGGTCCACTGTTTCCGACGTGAAGGGACACATACAGCACAAAACCGTACAGGCCGAACTCGTCTGTTTACTGATAGAGATCGTCGACAGTTAGAAGAGAGTCGTATTGTATAATAGGCAGACATCTATCCAGACCATCACACAGGAATTCCAAACTGCATCAGAATCCACTGCAAGTATTACGACAGTTAGGCGGGAGGTGAGAAAACTTGGATTTCATGGTCGAGCGGCTGCTCATGAGCCAGTAAATGCCAAACAAGGCCTCGCTTGGTGTAAGGAGCGTTAAATATTGGACGACTGAACAGTGGAAAAACGTTGTGTCACAGTACACAATGTGGCGATCCGATGCCAGGGTGTGGGTATGGTGAATGCCCGGTGAACGTCAATTGCCAGCGTGTGTAGTGCCCACAGCAAAATTCGGAGGCGGTGGTGTTACGGTAGGTCGTGTTTTTCATGGAGGGGCTTGCTCTCCTTGTTGTTTTGCGTGGCACTATCACAGCACAGGCCTACATTGATGTTTTAAGCACGTTCTTGCTTCCCACTATTGAAGAGCAATTCGGGGATGGCGATTGCATCTTTCAACACGATCGAGCACTTGTTCATAATGCACGGCGTATGGCAGAGTGGTTACACGACAATAGCATCCCTATAATGGACTGGCCTGCACAGAGTCCTGACCTGAATCCTGTAGAACACCTTTGGGATGTTTTGGAATGCCGACTTCGTGACAGGCCTCACCGAGCGACATCGATACCTCTCCTCAGTGCAGCACTCGGTGAAGAATGGGCTGCCATTCCCCAAGAAACCTTCCAGCACCTGACTGAACGTATGCCTGCTAGAGTGGAAACTGTCGTCAAGGCTAAGGGTGGGCCAACACCATATTGAATTGCAGCATTACCGATGGAGGGCGCCACGAACGTGTAAGTCATTTTCAGCCAGGTGTCCGGAAACTTTTGAACACACAGTGTATGTAATAGAATCCAAAATCATCTTATCTGCTGACCTGCTACGCACATTAGACACAGTGGTGCTTGATTTCTGCTAAAAGTTGGTATCGACAGGGAAGCGTTTAGTACTTATCTGTATCTTCTGTATCTGTAGAGTTCTGTCGATTCAACCACTCATATGAGCTATAATACCGAGAGTCCTCTTGCAAGGGGAAGTCCGCAGGGGTGGGATCAACTCTTTGAAACCACCTATGGAGTGGAATAGGTTAGGGTCCCCAATATCACACCTTACTGCCATTCAAGCTTGTTGTCCGTCGTTTGCAAGTAATACAACTAGATGAAAAAGAATTTCTCGTGATCCATTAGCGTCTTGAAAAAATGGTTCAAATGGCTCTAAGCACTATGGGACTTAACATCTGAGGTCGTCAGTCCCCTAGACTTAGAACTACTTAAACGTAACTAACCTAAGGACATCACACATATCCATGCCCGAGGCAGGATTCGAACCTGCGACCGTAGCAGCAGCACGTTTCCGGACTAAAGCGCCTAGAACCGCTCGGCCACAGCGACCGGCAACGTCTTGAAAATATTACTGATTTGCGAAACGGCGCTGTAGCCTCGCGTTTCAGTTATGTAGGTGGAATGCTAAAGGCGTCGATTCGAAACCTGTTCGGTGCATCAGTTTTTTAAAATATTTGTCCAACTGACTCTGACCATTATTTTAAATATTCGTATGACGATTACTTACCATATGAAAAAACGTACATCTTCTAATGAAAAATATTTTTGTGGCTATTGCGGAGTTACGTTACATAAGGAAAGATCACTCAAACAGCCAAAGAAATTATTAAATTAAAAACAGGATAAAAATAATAAAGTAATGGACTTCGTGTAATTATTTTCCCCTGGATACAAGCTGCCAGTTTACTATTGCCTTTGCCTTCCAGTCACCAACGAGGGCAGCCCAACAATCACCAGAATGGCGCAGGCAACAGACAACTGATACGCTGCCTTATACCAAACACATACTGGAGTTGCCTTGCAATCAGCCACCAGGCTAGCAAAGGCGATGACTTATAGTATAGTCATCCCTCCTCAATATCCTCTTGGAATTGTCAAATGACATCTCAGATACGTGAGGTCTGTCGCCACCAGATAACCAGAAATAACAGTATATAAAGGAATACGTTCACCAGATTACAATCGATCGCTCTGAAGAGGACCACAGTACGAAGGTGGAAACTTCGGCTGTTTAGCTGTTTTAGTAGTTACACTGATGCGGTCAAATACCCAAAATTATTTTATCCAAAACATACATTTTCTCAACCAATGAAGTTTTATTTCGTTTTCTCCTCCCTTCTGGGTACCATCGTTTTTGTCAGGCAGTATATTTGGACAGATAAACAAAAATAATTAAATTACATGGGCAAACATTCCACATGTAAAAATAATAATAGGAAAAAGTAAATGAGGGCAAATGAAGTTAAGGTGATGGTTAAAACGAGGCGGCAAACGATTGGAAATATATAAATAATATGTAAACTAAGTGACTGAAGAGAAATAAATATCAGATATTTTGATAAGGATGTTAGAAAATGGTTGAAACCGATGGTATTCAAACACACATCTTTTAGTGTATTATTTCTATAACGTAATCGTTCGACTGCGGCGCCGTTTCTGATACGTGTGTTGTTTTGAAGGGTCTAGCGCAGTGGTCGTCAAACAGCAGCCGACGAGCCGCATGCGGCCGGAATCGAGTATTCGTGCGGCCCGTGGTTCTTAGCCGTATTTCATAGCAGTATGCATCTAGGAACTAAGAACCGAGTCCAAAAAGCCAACTAACAAGAGCTTTTTAAAAGTGTATTTCTCCTATTCCGTAACAAACAAAACTACCTATAGAGTCAAAAATATTTTAAGATGTGCTTTATTTTAATTGACTTTGGTGATTAATTAAAACTTCCGGGCTGAATTGCCGTGGTCCATCTATAAAACGGCTTCTCTTTCCTGACGTTTCGTTGCCTACTGCGGGCAACACCTTCTGAGGTGAGTCGGCGACCTCAGATGATGTTGCCCGCAGTAGGCAACGAAACGTCAGTTTTATATATGGACCACGGCAACTCAGCCCGGAAGTTTTAATTAATGGAGACGCCGGCCGTGAAAGCTTGCATGTTATGATTTGCCTTTGGTGAATTCGGTCATGATTAAGTACACTTGACCGCTTACCTGGGGGGCAAAAGGGCTTAGAGGATGTTTTGTTGTTTATCCTGCAGTACTGTCACCTGATGAGTACGAATCGCAACGGTCATCTCTATGGTATAAATTTTGACGGGGGAATAACATAGATTCGTGAATGCGCGGTGTAGAGATTGTCATCTTCAAATGCAGTGCTTATTTATAGCAAGGATTGTTAAGTTAATTAAGACCGCTGTAACACAACGTAGTGAGTAGAACAACTTTGGTATCTATAGAAATTATCGGATTTTTATGATGCTGTCTAGTATCGAATAGTGCATTTAAATATAGGCAACGGCCTGCCGCAGTGGATACACGGGTTTCCGTGAGATCACCGAAGTTAAGCGCTGTCGGGCGTGGTCGGCATTTGGATGGGTGACCATCCAGCCCGCCATGCGCTGTTGCCATTTTTCGGGGTGCACTCAGCCTCGTGATGCCAATTGAGGAGCTACTCTATAGAATAGTAGCGGCTTCGGTCAAGAATACCATCATAACAACCAAGAGAGCGGTGTGCTAGCCCCACGCCCCACCTATACGCATCCTCCACTGAGGATGACACGGCGGTCGGATGGTTCCGGTAGGCCACTCGTGGCCTGAAGACGGAGTGTGAGTGCATTTAAATATAAGTAAAAATACTATCATTAATTAAAGTCATTCGTACGCACAGTAAAACCGACAGCTCCTCACCACGCAACTATAAGGTCACGACTATTAGATCGTTGATGTTGATTGCAATCTGAAACGGATCACATTCAATACAAGGTGTTCCAAAGGTGCCAAATTTTAAGATTCAGTAGTTCGGGGCCGGTGTCAACTTACCCCCTAATCATAGCTAGTCTGCTGCTGGCTAGTAACATACGAATTCATGTACGTTAACAATTGACAATAAAGTCGGTACAGATGCGGCCGGACAACGTGCGTATTGGGCAAGAACGT
Source organism: Schistocerca serialis cubense (assembly GCF_023864345.2). Lineage (NCBI taxonomy): Eukaryota > Metazoa > Arthropoda > Insecta > Orthoptera > Acrididae > Schistocerca > Schistocerca serialis. The sequence continues at coordinate 716,108,863 of NC_064638.1, forward strand.
TTGACGACCATTGGTCTAGCGGATCACGAGAAGGTCTCAAACAAGATCTAACCAGGGAGAATGGCTGGGACCATAACCGATCCCACTCGATACGTGACTTCAAAAAGCCAAATCAATCTTGAGGACCTCACGTTGTTACGATGCGTGCACCTTACCGGGCGTCGGTTGGCCGATCATAATGACTCGGTTTTGACGTGGGTGTCCACATTGTGTCATTTTGCTCGCAGTCGTGAATGGAAGCACTTGTCGGTAAGTGTGCGTAGGGGCTGTCGCTGGAGACGGCCGGCCTGTGAGGATGGGGGCGCTGCCTGGGGCCGGACGTGCCGAGGAGGCAGGCAGGCAGGCGGGCGAGAGTCCGCGGCTAGACTGGGCGCGCGCCCAGTGGACAGAGCGGGGCGGGGCAGTCGGCTGGACGCCTTTGTTACGGCCGGCGCTAATTGTGAGGGCGCTAACGAGCTGCCGCCGCGACGTGGCCAGGGGGGCGGGTGCGGGTGCGGGCGCAAGGGCAGGGGGCAGCGGCGGCGCCGGCGCCGGCGCCCAGGCAGCGCGCCCTGGCCGTGCACCGGCCAAGTGCTGGAGCAGCGGGTCCAAACTTTCCTGACACCACTGCCCCCGAGTGTAATCAAATATTACCTAGTACCCCACATCCGTACCCCCACCCCCATCATCGGCATTAGCGCCTCGCCTCGCTAATGTTTCGAATGAAAAAGAATTTTGTCAACATTATCATTTTTAAAATGACAAAAAATTAATGTTATTTGTTGTTCGTAGCTGTTTTATTAATCCACGAACTAATGAATCGTTGAGAGAATTGGTACTTCTCACACTGAGACGACAAATGTCATGTGATAGCGATATGAACAGTGCCGCGAATACCGAATTTCAGGCATTACATCTCACCGCAGACAACGCAATGACCAACGGCCTTAACTTCACGACCGAGAAATCTCTGTGCTAACTGACAAGAAACACTGCGTGAAACAACCCCAAAAATCAATGTGGTACGTACGACGAACGTATTCGTTGGGACAGTGCGACATAATTTGGCGTTAATGGGCTATGGCAACAAACGACCGACGCGAGTGCCTCTGCTAACAGCACGACGACGTCTGCAGCGCTTCTGCTGGGCTCGTGACCATATCGGTTGAACCCTAGACGAATGGAAACTTTCGCCTGGTCAGATGAGTCCGCATATCAGTAAGAGCTGATAGTAGTGTTCGAGTACGGGGGGGGGGGGGGGGGGGGGGGCTCCACGAGGCCAGGGACCCAAGTTGTCAACGGGGACTGCGCATGCTGGTGGTGGTTCCATAATGGTGCGTGTTGTGTTAACATGAAATGGAATGGGTACTTTGGCCCAACTGAACTGTGGAAATGTTTATGTTCGGGTACTTGGAGACCATTTTCAGACATTCATGGACTTCATGTCCCCAAGCAACGATATAATTTTTGTGGATGACAATGCGCTTGTCTCCGGGTCACAGTTGTTCACGATTGGTTTGAAGAACATTCTGAACAATTCGAGCGAATGATTTGTCACCCAAATCGCCGGACATGAATACCATGAAACATTTGTGGTACACAGTCGAGAGGTCAATTCGTGCACAAAGTCATGTACTGGGAACACTTTCGCCATTATGGGCGGCTGTATAGGCAGCGTGGTTCAATAATTCCGCAGGGTACTTCCAACGACCTGTTTAGTCCATGCCACGTCGGTTTGCTCCAGTCCACCGGACAAAAGGACGTCCGAAACGATACTACGAGATATACCATGGCACCGTGGTAGAGGCACTCTAAGCTGGCAACCAGTGATACTTGCTTAAGCTCCACGGTCCACTCGCGGACTTGAAACCCAGAGAGGTTATCGCTGTGCCAGTGGTTCTTGGCTTGAGGCTAGTGTAATTTTCTGAGGGGTAGAAACAAAAAGGGGTCCGAATGTAAGCCTCAACCAAATATATAAACCGAACTACTAATTTTTATGGGGGAAAAAGAGAGTCACTCAGTGGAGAGAATCATACATTGCAGGCTTTCATGCTCCATGTTCACTTTGATTAAAACTTCGAGGTTGAGAATCCCTGCTCGATATGTGATACTACTCCCAGACGTTTCGTCTACAACTGCGGGAGACATCTTCGGAGGAAAACAGCGACACCAATTGTATGGTTTTATATATCGACCACGGCCTCTAAGCCCAGAAGTTATAATCGAAATCAATGGAAAAATTGTCATTTTAGCTATTGACAAAAACTTTTCGTAATATGGTCAGTGTTAATCACATTTTTTTATGTTGTAATATGAATTACACAGAAATACCAATTCTGTAATTAGTCTTCACTTAAGTGACTGTTAATTTCACTTTCGCTTTGTTGCCGCTATTTTCGTCGCTCTCCTCGTAAACTACGTTCTCCTCACTACCATACAGGCCGTTGTACACACAGCGATTCTTGAACCATACTTTAAAAAATGGTTCAAATGGCTCTGAGCACTATGGGACTCATCTGCTGAGGTCATTAGTCCCCTAGAACTTAGAACTAGTTAAACCTAACTAACCTAAGGACATCACAAACATCCATGCCCGAGGCAGGATTCGAACCTGCGACCGTAGCGATTTTGCGGTTCCAGACTGCAGCGCCTTTAACCGCACGGCCACTTCGGCCGGCGATCCATACTTTATGAAAGAATATCTGTTTGATGGACTCTTTCCATAACGAATAACTGTGTGTGTGTGTGTGTGTGTGTAATTTGCATCTTAACTACGTGAATACAGACATTTATAGGGACTCGATTTTACTCCTTAGTTGCTACCTCTTCTGTCCGGAACCGTGAGCACAATAACAGCCACTATGTAAGTGAAATCATTAAAATTGTTGGCTGTTACAGCGCTACATCAAATACAAAATTTCCAAGTGCTAGCGATATTTTTTGATCCATTTCAACCAAGGAACAAGCGCTGCTGTTACATTTTCTATGATGCCAATATATACCGATATTTATAGGGTCGTATAGATAAGATGAATACTAATTTTTTGTCGCCGAATTTTGGGGAAAAATTTGGCTTACAATGATGAACGAAAAAATTACACCATCTGCCCAGTAGCGTCTTAGTTCACTTGTGGTACACAGTACAGCAGTGATACTGCGTGACATAGAATCGACAGGTCGTGGGTATGTTTCCAGAGGTATTTGTCACCGGGCATCTACACACAGACCACTCAGTTCATGTAAATTATGGGTCGCTACTTTGTGGCCGCGGAACTGGCTTCCGGTAACGTCCCAGATGTCTTCCATCATATACCGATCAGGCGAATTTGGTGAGCAAGTCAACGACGCGACTTCATTGTCATGCTCCCGAAACCACGTGCTGGAAGAAGCCACTGCCGTCGGGGAAGACATCAACCACCAAGGCATGCAGGTGGCCCGCAATAATGCTCACATAGTTCACAGCTGTCGTGGTGTCTTCGATTACTGCGAAAGGTCCCATAAAATCCCATGTGAATGCCTGCCGTAGCAGACAGAGTTCTGCCGCCACCAGCCTGCACCTGTGGCGCTGTACAGCAGCAGAACTGTTCAGATACTGAAGAAAAAATTCACTTTTTTCCATCGGTACCCCATTGTCAACAAGGACGCAGACGACATCCTTGTGTATTTTAACAATGAACTGCTTCGCCTCCACGCACGGACGAACTCGACATTCAACTTGGACGTCATTGATCTGTTGAACTCCGCTGTTTGGATGCTCTCACAACACTGATTTTTGTTTACTCTCGATACAGTGACGCTACAAATTCGTTCAGTCAGCTATCAGACATAGTCATTTCAGTAGTACAGTTGTTTCAAAATATTAACTTACGCATCGAAGCCGGCCGCTGTGACCAAGCGATTCAAGGCGCTTCAGTCCGGAACCGCGCTGCTGTTGCGGTCACAAGTTTGAATCCTACCTCGGGCATGGACGTGTGTTAAGTCGTTAGGTTAGTTAGGTTTAAGGAGTTGTAAGTCTAGGGGACTGATGACGTCAGATGTTAAGTCCCATAGTGCTTAGAGCTATTTGAACCATTTTTACACATCGAAACTAAAAGTTTACCTTGACGCCAGTTGTAAGGTACTTTGGCTGCCTATAGGGGGTCATCCTGTTTGCGAAGTACTGTTCTGCACCTCATACGTCTATAGCTGGACGACCAAGAAAGAAGTGCTCGGATTAAAAAGGGTAAGACAGGGCCCCTACTGTTCAATCTGTATATCGAAGAGGGAATGATGGAAATGAAACAAAGGTTCAGGACTGGAATTAAAATTCAAGGTGAAAGGGTATCAGTGATACGATTCGCTAATGACATTGGTATCTTGAGTGAAAGTGAAGAAGAATTACATGGTCTGCTGAATGGAATGAACAATCTAATGATTACAGAATATGAATTGAGATTAAATCGAAGGAAGACGTAAGTAAAGAGAAGTAGCATAAATGAGAACAGCAAGAAACTTAACATCAGGATTGATGGACACGAAGTGGATGAACTTAAGCAATTCTGCTACGTAGGCAGCAAAATAACGAATGACGAACGGAGCAAGGAGGGCATCAAAAGTAGACTAGCATTAGAGAAAAGGGCATTCCTAGGCAAGAGAAGTCTACTAACAAGGGAACCTCCCCATCGCACCCCCCTCAGATTTAGTTATAAGTTGGCACAGTGGATAGGCCTTGAGAAACTGAACACAGATCAATCGAGAAAACAGGAAGAAGTTGTGTGGAACAATAAAAAAAAGCAAAATATACAAACTGAGTAGTCCATGCTTAAGATAGGCAACATTAAGAACACTGCCATCTCAGTAGCTCTGTGGTCCTGTGGTTAGTGTGAGCAGCTATGCAACGAGAGGTCCTTGGTTCAAGTCTTCCCTCGAGTGAAAATTTTAATTTTTTATTTTCAGACAATTATCAAAGTTCAGGCACACACACACAATCAACTTCGCTCTCCAAAGTTCCAGGACATGTTCAGATTTGCTTGGACATATGCAGGATTTGACGGTGTACACACGGAAAAATTTGAAAACGTTAAAAACATATGTTTTGACAGAGCACAGGGAAAACTGTGCGACTGTGAAACTGTTGCATTCATTTGTTGCAGTTTATGAGACAAAATCTTGTGATTTCATCAATTTTTTGGGAGTGATTATCACATCCACAAGAAAACCTAAATCGGGCAAGGTAGAAGAATCTTTTTACCCATTCGCCAAGTTTACAAGTTAGGTGGGTCGACAACATATTCCTGTCATGTGTCGTATAGAATATATCAGACGTGTTTTCCTGTGGAGGAATCGGTTGACCTATGACCTTGCGATCAAATGTTTTCGGTCCCCATTGGAGAGGCACGTCCTTTCGTCTACTAATCGCACGGTTTTGCGGTGCGGTCGCAAAACATAGCCACTAAACTTATTACAGTGAACAGAGACGACAATGAACGAACGGACAGATCATAACTTTGGGGAAAATAAAAAATTAAAATTTTCACTGGAGGGAAGACTTGAACCACAGACCTCTCGTTCCACAGCTGCTCACGCTATCCACGAGACCACAACGCTCCTGAACTCACACCCTCCTTGATGTTGGATATCTTTGACATGGACTACTCAGCTTGCATATTTTACTTATTTTTTTCATAGTTCCTCACAACTTCTTCCTGGTGCCTCGATTGATCTGTGTTCAGTTTTTCAAGGCCTATCCACTCTGCCAACTTATAACTAAATCTGAGGGGGGTGCGATGGGGAGGTTCCCTTGTAAGTATCAAAAATAGGCCTTCATTTGAGGAAGAAATTTCGGAGAATGTACGTTTGGAGCACAGCATTGTGTGGTAGTGAAACATGGACTGTGGGAAAACCGGAACAGAAGAGAACCGAAGCATTTGTGATGTTTTGATACCTACAAATTTTGAAAATTAGGTAGCCTGATAAAGTAATGAATGAGGAGGTTCTGCGCGGAATCGGAGAGGGAAGGTATATGTGGAAAACACTGACAAGGAGAAGGGCCAGAATGATAGGACTTCTGTTCAGACATGAGGGAATGACTTCCATGGTACCAGAGGGAGCTGTTGGGGGCAAAAACTGTAGAGGAAGGCAGAGATTGTAATACATCCAGCAAATAATTGAGGGGGTAGGTTGTAAGTGGTATTCGGATATGAAGAGGTTGTCACAGGAGAGGAATTCTTGGTGGGCCTCATGAATACAGTCAGAAGACTGTTGACTGGAAAAGACGTCTACAGTGTAAGGGAACTACCGGTATCGCATTGCATCATTGGCGTTCAATGACGACTTATCTCTTGTGGGATTGTGAAAGAGCCCGTTTATGTGCCTCCCTTCCAATTACTTCATGTGAAGTGCAAGGTCGGTGAATAAAGTAACTGCGAAAACGGTAGCAAAATTATAGGTTAGGTTTGAGCATTGCTTGGATGTCTGTCGTACATAAGTGGAGGGCGCGTTGAACATTTGGTAAGGGTAGATGAAAAGTCTGATACCAAACATACAAGTAAAAAGTATCCCCAGGTTGCATGCCCATGACTAAAAGATGTGTAAAAGCAGAGGGTTCTTTTGAAGGTAAGAACTTTATAGTGCCGTGCGTAAGCTAGAGTGTACGCCTTGTTTCAGTGTCATCCTTGTAGAAAATATGGTATTATATAATTGGATTAATCATCTTGAAACACCGTGTACGTCCTCCCGACGGTGAAGGCGATTTTCAGTGCAGTAAAAAGAAAAATTACTTTTTCCGTTTATCCAGCTCAGCAGTCAGCAAGACGCACACAGCGATCCAATGTGCTCATTCTTGTACATCTTATGCCAGTGCACAGCAAGTGATATTCGCCTGAAGTGACTAAAGGGCTGCCCGTGGACAGAGTACGAGCGAGCGACGTGGTACGTGGTTTACGACACTGGATTCGCATTGGTGAGTTTGTCGTCTCTATAAATAACTTAGGCACAAACGGCAATATCATCCTTCCAAAACCCAGGCGATCATTGTAAGCAAAACCACCCCTTCCTTCCGCCTCCTCGATTTCTACATCACCATCTATGGCCATCCTATCGCCCTTACCCCACCCTCAAGTACCTTGGCGTTACCCTCGACCGTCGCCTCTCCTGGACCCCCCACCTCCGGTCGATCCAACCCAAGGCACGCTCCCGCCTCTGTCTCCTCAAGCTCCTTTCCGGCCGTACTTGGAGTCTGGACTCCTCCACCATCCTCCATACCTATAAATCCCTCATTCGCCCTATCCTCTGCTACGCCCACCCTCGCCTGCCGCAGTCGCATCCATCTCCCCTCCCCCACGCGGATCCTGTACGACCTTATTCCCTTCCCCGACCTCCTCCTTTTCCTCGAAAGGATACGGATCCTCTACACCTCCAGTAAACTCGATCCTCCTCACCCGCTGGTCTCTCCCATCCTCTCCCGCCCCCGTCTGCTGCCGCGCCTGTACTTCCGCGTCCCACCTGCTCTCCATCTCTCCACTCTCCATACCCTATCCCAAGGTGGCTTCCACCAGCTCCCCCTCCCTGATGATGCCATCCTCCCCTCCATCTACCCCTCCTACCAACTTTGATCCTCCCTCCCGCTTCCTGTGTTTGTTCCTATGGGCACCCTCTCTCCCTTCTCTCCCCCTTCCCTCCCTGTTCCCTTTCTCCCCACTCCTCCCCCAGGCTTCCACCACCCCCATTCCTCCACTCCTCCTACCATCTCCTCTGCCATTGGCATCTTTGCTCACCCCTCTCCCTCCCCCTCCCCCTTCTTCCCCTCTCAGCAGGTCACCGGACTCGCACACGCTACGTGGACATTCGCGCGCCGGAGATCATCGCCATCCGTTTCTTGTGTGTGACATCGTGTTTGTGTTTAGTGTTCACCGTCACACTCCAACATTCACCTGTGCCGTCGGGATCATCAGTGTTTGTGCGCCGTGCCAACGTGTTTCAGTGCATTTTTCGTCGAGTGTGAACGGCTCCGTGCTTTTGCATTCTATGTCTACTGTTTTTTGCCCGTAAATATGTCTATTTTGTGTCTTCTCTCTGTTTTATCTTTGTCGAGTCGAAGGCTGAAGAGCAGCGTAGAATGCTGCTGCCAGCCTACCTTAGGTACAGGTATTAAAATTACAATAAAGGAAAAAAAACGGCAATATCGCTTTCCTTTCCCATCCGTGTCCAGTTCTTCCTTGCAGTCCATTTCGTGACCAAAAGTTAAGTCCGTAACCGTCCTCCTTTCAAGGATATGAGCGCGGCATGCCGGCCCTCTGCATGCGATGACATCTGTAGTTGCGAAAAAGAGCACCGCTCATACAACGGGCGGGCTTAACGTGACGAACCATCTGCCCTTTCAAAAGCAGCAAGTGTCTGACGCTACGCACCTTCATGCCACAGCGGCAGCGGAGCGGTCCTCTGAGTGACCAGACGACGCAGGCAGGCTGCACGGTGGTGTGAGGGCGGCAGCGCGGACACAGCTGCGGCGCACAGGGCGGCCTGCCCTATTGATTTACGACGACGACGGCGGCAGCAGTGCAGCTGGCACGGCTCGGCGCAGAGCAGGGCGACTCGGTCCGTGCTAGCTGCCGCTGTCGGCCGCCGGGACGCGCCGCGCTTCGATCTGTGTACGCCACGCACGCGCTGCGTGTCGCAGCCGCTGAACGCGCTGCTAATGCGTGCCAGTTCAGGTTCCCTCCTTGTAGCCAACTGCCTCCCGGTTCAGAAGGCCTATCGGCTAATTACCAACACTGTTTACACTTAGCTTCTTCTTCTTCTTCTTCTTCTTGCCGGCCGAAGTGGCCAAGAGGTCTGGAACCGCGCGACCGCTACGGTTGCAGGTTCGAATCTTGCCTCGGGCATGTATGTGTGTGATGTCCTTAGGTTAGTTAGGTTTAAGTAGTTCTAGGGGACTGATGATCTCAGAAGTTGAGTCCCATAGTGCTCAGAGCCATTTGAACCTTCTTCTTCTTGTTACACTGAGGCGGCGAAAGTCATGACATACCTCCTAATACCGTATCGGGCCTCCTTTTGCCCGACGTACTGCAGCATCTCGACGTGGCATGGACTCAACAAGTCGTTGGAAGTACACTGCAGAAATATTCAGCCATGCTGCCTCTATAGCCGTCCATAACTGCGAAAGTGGTGTCGGTGTAGAATTTGGTGCACGACGCCACCTCTCGATTATGCCCCATAAATGCACGATGCATTTCATGTCGGGCGAACTGGGTGGCTCGAAATGTCCACAATGTTCTTCAAAGCAATCGCGAACATCGTTGAACGGCTGGAAATAATCTGTAAGTAGCCGAAAATAACCATTTCTAGTCGGTGAGCGATTCAGTTGGACCAGAGGACCATGTCCATTCCATATAAACACAGCGCACACCATTATGGGGCCGCCAGCCGGTTGCACAGTGCCTTTTTGACAAATTGGGTCCGTGGCTTCGTGGGATCTGCACCACACACGAAAGCTACCATGAGCTCTTACCAACTGAAATCGGGATTTATCTGACCAGGCCACTGTTTTCCAATCGTCCAGGGTCCAACCGATACGGTCACGAGCCCAGCAGAGGCGCTGCAAGCGATGTCGTGCTGCTAGCAAAGGCACTCGCTTCGGCCGTCTGCTGTCATAGCCAACTAACGCCACATTTCGCCGCACTGTCGTAGCGGATACGTTCGTCTTACGTACTATGTTGATTTCTACTGTTGTTTCAGGCAGTGTTGGTTGTCTGTTAGCACTGAAAACTCTACGTAAAAGCCGCTGCTCTCCGTCATTAAGTGAAGACCGACGGCCGCTGCGTTGTCCGTAGTGACACGTAATGCCTGGAATCTTGTAGTACTACGTCACACTCTTTGACACTGTGGATCTCGGAATACTGAATTCCCTAACGATTTTGGAAATGACAGTAGCTCCAACTACTATTCGGCGTTCAAAGTCTGTTAATTCCAGTCGTGCGGCCACAATCACGTCGGAAACATTTTCACATAAACCACTTGGCTACAAATGACAGCTCCGTCAGTCCACTGCTCTTTTATATCTTGTACGTACGATACTACCGCCACCTGTGTATATGCATATTGCCATCCAATCTGCTAACTATCGCAATGTTGCAATAAACTACCACCGTACGAGAGCCTCTGTGTGGGAGCTACACTCCTAGACATTAGAAATGCAACACAATGAAGAAAGCATGAAACAGACCTCAAACTAGCATGAAGTGTACTGCATGCTTGGATGTGCAAATGATCAGCATTTCAGGTCTAATGCCCCCTACATTCTGTATATAGCGAATGATTACGCAACCGGTTCCTCATTCACAAATCACATTTCAGTGATGGTAGTTTCTGATAGGATCGCGTTATGACTCTTGTAGGAAGGAGAAATGTCTACGGTCACGTGTCGGAATGCAACAGCGTGAGGATCATGGCTTGTGGAGACTGGGCTGTATGGTTCCGCGATATTGCTGTTCGCACTTCTCGGGATTCCACGACTGCCATAGGAATATGGACTCGATGGGCTTAGAAGGGCCGTATTCAACGATACGATTCACCTACCGCCAGAGTGGAGCGCCATATTGTTCCCTCAGTCGTTCAAGACAATTGAGTCATGTCACGTCCCTTGATTCAGGAAATGGGCTTGTTTGTAGCAACTCAAGTATCCACACTGGGTGTGTGGTGGACGGGGGGTGGGGGGGGGGGGGGGGGGCAGACGAGGCGACAGTGCTGCTGCAACAACAACTAGGGGTGACGCGGACCTGTTCGATCGGGGGAGGGGGGGTGGTTCAAATGGCTCTGAGCACTATGGGACTTAACATCTATGGTCATCAGTCCCCTAGAACTTAGAACTACTTAAACCTAACTAACCTAAGGACATCACACCACACCCAGCCATCACGAGGCAGAGAAAATCCCTGACCCTGCCGGGAATCGAACCCGGAAACCCGGGCGTGGGAAGCGAGAACGCTACCGCAAGACCACGAGATGCGGGCGGAGGGGGGGTGTACACAGTTTCTTTCTCTCTCTCGCCCCACTTTTAACGTACCACAGAACTCTACGATTTAAATTATAACAAAATATTTCAGAATATTAATAATAGTAATTTTTATTATTATTATTATTTATCAGTGAATACTACATTCCTACATTTCTTTAGCATAACGTCAAGAAATCGCAGTTCCCAAAAAATAGTCTGTGAGGAGAATACGGCCATAAAAATTCGCGAAATACATCTGTCAGACAGTCAAGAACTACAGTAACAACAAACTTACACAGTTGTGATAAAACCCCAATTTACACAATATAAAATCGAAGTGCGCACTCGAAATCATCAGTATTTCACTAAACACTACACTTATAAACTATGGTTTTACTGACTTATAAATGACGGGATACTTTTACTTCTATTCGTTTCCACTTTTACCTGGAAATCATTTATTTCTTTTATATTTTTAAGGTATTTCCTTTTCGTTCTCCTGTATCTTAACTTCTTATACTTTCCGATTCTACCTGCGGGTTCACGAACTGTGACGGATTTCTTTTTGACGATAGGTAGGTCAGCCAGTGCTTTAGCTGAATGAAATATTACCCGCCAAGCGACAAGAACATGCACGTGAGCAAGTCCTCACGCAATCGGGTTAAGAGCACCCTGTATCAAACGTAGCTTCTAAATTATAAAGTTCCTAGCCATTTGAAAGACTTCTTATGGGTCAGCCGCAACTGTATAACTCCATTTTGTAAAGTGAAGAAACCGCGCAACAGTTGCTTAATCCACTGATTTTGTTTGTAAGTAACGTCCTGGTCTCTCTTTCAATTTGTTTTAAGTTTGAAATTTTAGGCGCATAGTTCCTTATCTGATATATCAGACTTGAGGATCCCCTCCCATTCTTGTGTAGCACAATATTTTCATTATTACGCGTTACACCACATAGTGGAACTTTTAAGTGTCCCGAAAACGGTCAAGTACACAATAAAAGATTGTGGGTTAAGGAACTTCGGTCAGGTTTCTTCATTTTACGAAACGTTTCAAAGACTCTTAGCTTTGCTATGAGGTTAGGTTATTGATAAACGTAAAATACAATTTTTTTTTAATACTTAATTTGAGTTCGCCATGATCGGTTTATCCCACTCCATCCCTCTCCAACCCCTTGAATCCGCGCGCCAACTCTGGACACGGATTAGTAACACGTCGTCTTTACAAACGAGTCCTGGCTGTGCTCACATCATCACGATAGACCTATTTCTTCGTGAATGCTCGTAGTAGAACCTGTGCTGCTAGATCGCATTCGTCATTATCACACGGACCGCTGCAGATATTTCACCCACTGAAGATATTTATTTATGGATTTCATTTGCCAGCCACTACTGTTGATGAAGTCTGAGGTAGCGCTGAAGCAACAGGCCATGGCGTACACGCATTTGTCATTACGTCTCACTGCCTCGAGCTACAGCCGTCGTTGCCGCCAGAGGCTCCGAATCACCTACTCTCGTTAGTATACTGTACACGCACAACATGTAAAATTTCCTTAGACTCTATCTTTCCTGTTGTTGCTATTTTAATGGCTAGTATTGTAGTTCTAAGGTTCTTTGAAACTCAATCTTCATGCTATTGGTCTCGGCACATGTTGTTCTTATAAGGAAAGAATAAGAAAGGGAAAAATGTGACCAGCGTCCATTCCCACGAACATTGTCCACAGGTGATTGCTCCCTTGTGCAGACAAAGTTTTAAAATTTTTGATAAAGGTTGTTTTATTTAAAAACGTAATACGTACTGTGTAATTGTCAAAGCAGATTTCATTCTTTTACTAAACAGTGGAGGAATATATTTCAAGAAATATGTTTCGAAGACACACACACAGAAGTTGATTGTGATCTACACGCATGTTGGTTCTGAGCACTATGGGACTCAACTGCTGAGGTCATTAGTCCCCTAGAACTTAGAACTAGTTAAACCTAACTAACCTAAGGACATCACAAACATCCATGCCCGAGGCAGGATTCGAACCTGCGACCGTAGCGGTCTTGCGGTTCCAGACTGCAGCGCCTTTAACCGCACGGCCACTTCGGCCGGCTACACGCATGGCTTTCACCGTTTGACCACTGCCACAGTGAGAAAGGACTCTTCTCTTCAAGTGTATCTGCAACGGATCGAAATCACTTATTCTTCCTTTTCTCTGGAACTGCTGCTTTGCGGTCCTGATATGCGCAAGTAAAATTTTCTTTCCAGTACTCCTGCAGTTCCACCTGCTCGGTAACGTATCATGCTTCATGACATTCTTTCGATAGCGGATGCACAGTTAAGAAGTTACTTTCGACTACTACTCATCTAGAATGCGGACTTTCGTCGAAACTGATGGGTCCCGAGGTTGTCTCCTCTTGTAAGTTAAAACAAACCGGGAGGGGAGAGGGTGGGGGGCTTCAAAGGAGGATTACGCCTCCGAAGTTGTGTGGAATACATCCCTTCCATCATCGTATTCGAAGACAGAGATTTAAAAATTTACCAGTGAGGAATGGACAGTGGAGTGGCACCATTAAATCCTCCGTAAAGGGCGTTGTTACGCTCTGATCCATCGTTAATTCAGAAAATCACCGGATTACAAAATTTAACGTTATAGGAAAGGGCGACGGTGGTAACGTTGTGAATATGCACACTATGACAACACATAGGTGCTTCCGCTAGTGATCTCGACCAAGAAGTTAATTGGCTTGAGTGTGACTTAAACAAGTCTCTCTTTTTATCAAACACCGCCTCCAGTCTGGTAATGGCTCCACGACCTGACGTGGGGCGTCTTCTTTCCAAGGACGTGCACTATCAGTAAACAGCAACACTCAACTATAAAATCGGCGAATTTGGTGGTTACAATTCCACGTCCATACACGGGAATGAATTTATTAATTCTTGTAGGCTTTTGTATTGAATAAAAAAATTGTGGATCACAGAGCATTACTAACTTAAGAGTTGAGAAATCTTAAACACTTTTAAACATCATGTGATCCAGAGGACCCGCAACTTACCCCGTATACCCATGAGGCCTGCCAGTGAATTCCTCGGTTTCGACAGTTTCCAACCGTTCCAGAAAAGTGTTTAAACCTTCCAGCCAATAAGTATCAGCAGCAGAATGTAAGAGTTGTCATCGATCGTGTCCAGTTCCCACTGATAACATTCCTCTGGAAAGCGTTGCTTCCTGCCATGCTTGAAGCTTCTTGTGAATGCAAGATTTAAAAAAAAAAACTTTAATTGAAACCTGTAGGGATTAGCAAATAGAAACTGTCTAAAACGCAGCTCAGTTTGTGTTTCCTATGACGGCGTGCTAAACTGTTTTATTTCCAAGTATACAGTAATAATATTTCGTTGTATATTTTCATCGCAGCGCATAGTACACTAAAGGACAAAACTGCATCCTCTGTGCCATTTTTATTTTAGCCACATGTGCACTACACCATGAATATTTTAGATACGCAAATCACTCTTATTTGCCAATTTAGCGTGCTTTTGTATCTTCTAGCAGTTCAAGCCATCAGTTTTCAAAAATGGCTGGCTCTGAGCACTATCGGACTTAACATCTGTGGTCATCAGTCCCCTAGAACTTAGAACTACTTAAACCTAACTAACCTAAGGACATCACACACATCCATGCCCGAGGCAGGATTCGAACCTGCGACCGTAGCAGTCGCGCGGTTCCGGACTGAGCGCCTAGAACCGCTAGACCACCGCGGCCGGCTTAAAAAATGGTTCAAATGGCTCTGAGCACTATGGGACTCAACTGCTGAGGTCATCCCCCTAGAACTTAGAACTAGTTGAACCTAACTAACCTAAGGACATCACAAACATCCATGCCCGAGGCAGGATTCGAACCTGCGACCGTAGCGGTCTTGCGGTTCCAGACTGCAGCGCCTTTAACCGCACGGCCACTTCGGCCGGCCCATCACTTTTCAATTTTTGTTTTGTTTTGATGTACTTATGAGGGTTTTTTTCCATGGTCCGATCGTTTGCGAAATTAAAACCGAAGTGAAAATTCCATGAAGCTTTGCGTAGATCTGTTCTACAGTGTGTCTAGTATGCGCTTCGATCGCGTCGACATATTCAGTTTTGAGCGCACAGTCAACATGTAAATATGACCGAACAATAGAGTCTCTCAGCAAGTGTGAAGTGGGTGCCGTCAATCGATTTCTTCGTGCTGAGAGGTCCCACCTGACTTTTTAAAAGCCACGTAACGTGACTGCCATGCGTGACAGCAAAGTGGGGCAGTGTTGCAGGAACTTTGTAGTAGAACATGCAGGCGTTGGTGATGTAGGCGGTCAGGGAAGGAAACGGCTGGCAACGTATGACCTCGTTCAGCAAGTGTATCATGCTATTCTAGAAAACCGTCTAAGGGCAATTTAGAACAAGCGTCAGGCATTGCTGTTCTACACGACAATGCTCGACTGCTTACTGCAGCTGCAACAAAGACACTGCTGCAACGTTTTCGATGAGATGTGTTTGATCACCCACTACACGGCCAGGAGTTGTCGCCCTTGAGTTTCATCTCTTTTCTCACATTAGACGCTGGCCATGAGGACAGTAATTTGGCACATGTGAGGAGCTGAGTACCATCGTAGAGAATTGGCGGAAAAAAATTCAAATGGGTCGAAACACTATGGGACTTAACACCTGAGGTCATCAGTCCTCTAGACTTACAACTACTTAAACCTAACTAACCTAAGGATATCACACACATCCATACCCGAGACAGGATTCGAACCTGCGACCGTAGCAGCAGCGCGGTTCCGGACCGAAGAGCCTAGAACCGCTCGGCCACAATTGGCGGAAAACACAGGCGTTTGCCTTCTATGACGAGTATATTGGAAAGTTGTTACCATACTACGAAATATGTCCAAGTCAGAGCGGCTACTGTGTATGGAAGTAGCTGGAATGTGTAGCTAAATGTTGCTAATAGAACAGTTTTGATTGTCGCTGTGCTTCAATTTCGCGACACATCCAACCTTGAAAAAAAAAAAAAAAGCCCTCATATTTTCCACTCATACCGTTGAAGAGAGAATTCATTATCTATGAGTGGAAGAGGATTGAGTATTGCGGTATTGAGTTTCCAAACTCTACTTAAGCAGTTGTGTTTTTGAATGGTAACGCTCCGTACATTAAAATGAATTGGGCCTTAGCTTTGAATCTTTGGAGCAACTGTGTCGACATATGCGCTCTTTTTCTCACTTCGTGTACAATCCAATGACATACTATTCAGCTTCATTAGAACATATTAAAACAACTTGTGCTAAATTATCTCCAAATGCGGCGTAGTATGATATGTATGTAGCGTTGAATATGCTGCGGGGTTGTGTGCCAGTCACGCTGCATGTCAGTTAAAAGAATAGTGGATGCTCATGCATTGTGTTTCCCAGCAGTGGAATAGGAAATGGAGTCCCTGACCTTGTGGGAGAACTTGCTTTTGCTTTGGTAAAGCCGTTCTCCACTATAAGCGTTCTCCTACGTCCGCTGCTAAAGAAAGCCGTTGATTTTTCCAGCTACGTTAGAAGAATTTCGAAGTATTTGGCCCTTTTACGATAATTTCCGCAAACTTCGCGTAATTCGGCCTGTTATTGTTCCTCGTAGCCTTCTCTCTCTCATTGCACAAAACTCGAATTTTGGCGTTACAGGTGAAGCAGAATAATATACTTCATACTAAGAGATTACACTTGAAATGCTACTGCCTTGACTGTGTTGTGCAACACCTGCTGAGTATTTATATGGCGAGCGTCATCGTCTTCCAGTCGGGACTCCTGTGCAGAGCGTCGCCGCGCAGCGCTCACGGAGCGCGCTTGCGTATGCGGCGCGCGCTTTATCGCCGACCTCTCCGGAGAGGTTTAGGCCAGGGACAACCCGACGTAAACTTTTGGTCCCTCGCGACTCGAGACAAGTGTTGCTTCGCGTTCCCGTTCAGTACTGCATACCTGAGTTTAAAAACTTACTTAAGGCCGGTATTACACTATCAAATTTCTTTGTCAAATATCTTTGTCAAAGATATTTGATGGTGTAATTGGAACTTTGTCAAATGTCGTCCAATATTTGATCAAATCTATGGCATCCCTGTAGATTTGATCAAAGAAATCGCTTGTCTTCTGTTCACTGCAATGTGACATGTTACCATATGGAGCGCTAGCATCGCTGCAGCGTTCTGTCGTCTGTAGTGTTTTTATAAACATTGCCGGTAAATACAATTGGTATGTGCCGACAACTACAAAATTAATAGAGATGTATGAAGCTGATGAGGCGCTTTACAACGTGAGGCACCCTGAATACAAAAATATATTAGGAAGATTGTAGACCTGACCTAACCTAACCTAGCATAACCCTCCCCTGTAGCAAGGAATCGGAGTGTTACAGTCAGCCTGTCTTATCAAGATGTAGCAGTACTTATGTGAATATTGTTTTGTGATATGAGGATACACTTCACTGAGTACATACAGAAATGTATGCTCATCTATTCTTAAGTAATTGATGTACGACTTGACGTTTTCCCTTGTAAGCTCACGTAACAAGTTTTGTTGAATGCTTTTATCGTGTCGTCGTAAAACTCCCGGCTTCACCCAGATGAGATTAGTTTTTCGTTCCATAGATCCGTGCTGAGGAGATCCTCGTGGATGTGGAACACGTCAAATTTTTTAAGCTGAAATAACAATACTAATAGTATGAATAAATAAAATACAAAATTTGTTTCTTTTATAAATTTAGTCAATGGAGTAGGAGGAGTTGGCCTCTAGTAAGTCTTTCAGGCTCCTTTTAAACTGATCTTTATTTGTAACTAAATTTTTTATGTTTGGTGGCAAATTACTGAAGATGAGTGTTCCTGAGTAGTGGACCCCTTTTTGAACGAAAGTAAGTGCTTTTAAGTCCTTGTGCAGATCATTTTTGTTCCTGGCATTGTATGTATGAACTGAGTTGTTTGTTGAAAAAAGAGATATATTATTTAGGACAAATTTCATTAAGGAGTAAATATACTGAGAGGCAGTAGTTAGTATACCCAGTTCTTTGAAGAGGTTTCTGCAGGACGTCCGTGAATTTACTCCACAAATAATACGTATTACACGCTTTTGGACTCTGTAAACTTTTCTTTGACTTGAAGACTTACCCCAAAATATTATGCCATATGATATTATGGAATGAAAGTAGGCAAAGTATGCAAGCTTTTTCATTTTTATGTTGCCTATGTCTGCTAACACTCGAATTGCAAATACAGATTTGTTAAGGCGTTTCTGCTGTTCTGTGGTGTGCTCCTCCCAACTGAATTTATTATCAAGTTGTAATCCCAGGAATTTAAGGCTGTCAACCTCGTACGTATGGTTCCTTTTTTCTCCCACTTCTTTTCCGCATGTGCACACAATTTAATTGCGGGACGTGCAACTGCCGCGATTAATAATTAGTTGTTGTCAGCCATCCTGAACTTTGACGAAAAATTTGATGACAGTGTAATACCCCTTCTAGCGCTACGTCAAAGGGCTTTGTCAAATATATTTGACGGAATATTTGATCACATCTTTGACAAAGAAATTTGATAGTGTATTACCGGCCTAAGAAAGCGTTACAGTAGTAACTACACGCTTTGATGACAGTAGCATGCTTGTGGGTTTAACTGCTAAGTTTAATTTCATTCTCGTCCTTTTGAAATCTCTTTGCAAATTATCGTTTTTGCCTTTCTCATTCTTTTATAATTTTGTATACTATTCACGTTTTTCATGCACAATCAATATGTGGTTTGAAATCGTTTCGCAAAGGCGTGATCGTTTACGAATTTAAAACTTATCTCCCACCCAAGCCCTAGAAGAATACTTCACAAAGTCGCTTTTGGTGCATTTCTGACAAATGTGCGTGTTTACGTCGTGGGCTGTTAGGTACGTGGTAGGTAACATAAACTAAAACACACTTTCCATTTCACGTATTTGTTCCTTAGCACCGCGGCGAAAATGACTCGTTATTCAGCACTTTTGTGTTTCTGCAGCTAACCCGAGTGCCATATAGACCTAACCCATTCTACTTTATTACTGCCTCATTTCTTGCCCTGCCAGCATTGCATCCATTGAGAGATTGCTCTCAAAGTAGAGCTTGTTTGGTCAAAATGCAGAAGTAATTTAGGAAAGAAAAGAACTGAGAAATTAATGAAAATTGTACAGTCATTACGAATTCCACATGTAGTTGAAGCCTATTTCCTGGAAGTGTAAATGTTTGTTAACTGTGATCCTGTATTGCAAGGAAAGTTCAAACACATGATTAATAAAGGAAGTTCTTGGGACAGTAAATAGTTGCCTTTAGTGAGTATGACGACTCATTTTAATTTGTGTAAGGCTAACTACGCAACATTTTGTCTGTTGATTAAAGCCGGCCGGAGTGGCCGAGCGGTCCTAGGCGCTACAGTCTGCAACCGCGCGACAGCTACGGTCGCAGGTTCGAATCCTGCCTCCGGAGCCGGCCGCGGTGGTCTCGCGGTTCTAGGCGCGCAGTCCGGAACCGCGCGACTGCTACGGTCGCAGGTTCGAATCCTGCCTCGGAAATGGATGTGTGTGATGTCCTTAGGTTAGATAGGTTTAACTAGTTCTAAGTTCTAGGGGACTGATGACCTAAGATGTCAAGTCTCATAGTGCTCAGAGCCATTTGAACCATTTTTTTTGTTAATTAAATTTTTGCAATTGAATATAGTGGGTTTGATTGGGCTTGTTGGGTCGTTTTTAATTTTTATGAAAACACGCCATCCTTTTTTATAGTTAAACGGCAACAACCTTGCACTTTAAATCATACGTTAACAGCAATCAACATATTTTAAATGTATGGGTGCTTTCTTCTCCACATACATACCGCCAGTTTTCAGTCTCTAGTACTGCCAGTGTGTGGCAGAATCCAGGAGTCCTTGACCAAGCTAAGTGGTCCAGATCTCGTTATCTCTACATTTCCTTAATATTTTGTTCTCATCTGCAATATTTTTACGTTTTCATGGTCTCACTTTGAGGCGCCATCAACGCCGTACGTCCTCTGGGGCCGAAATTACCTCCACGACTTGTGAACTAACATATGCTGCACGGCGGCGAGCGCCTAGTCTCCTTGGTGTGTCCTGCGGTTGCTGTACTGCAGCCGATTATCGGAGGACTATACTGGGGTCCACTGGCGTTGTGAGCCCATCACATGCAGCTCAACTCGTCTACGCCGCGAACTTCACATAAATTCATTTTAATGACTAGCGAACCGCGCAGTGCTTCGCAGTTGCTAAATATGTATGGAAATTGGATATATGTTCTAATCTAATGTTCGTTGGGATTCGTGTCAGGACCCAAATTTCGGCTACTCCTTGTGATTTCGCCCACTTTGAAGGCATGGAACACGAAATTCTAATAAAACATACTGAAAATGAAGGAAAAACACTTTTTCGTTTTCTTTTGTTAATTTATGATTTGTAATTTTTTTCACAATACAGTTACAGAACTTCGGAATATATAACTTTTTCGATTTTTGGATATGTGTGCAGATATGGAACTGATTTTCTGAAGTGCTAGTTCGAGAAACGGCAACATAAATTAACCATGCGAAAAATGATCTAATTTCTTACTATCGTGGTTGAAACAGACTGCAAAGAGGAAAACAAAACAGCACTTTTCCACAGCACATCTGTACTACTATACACAATACGTTCTGTACATTCAGTTGTTGTTTAAAAATGTGTAGCATATGTCCTAATAGTTGTTGGTTTTAGGTTTTTGGGTTCTGTGTGGTAAGACTTGATGAAAGACAACATACAGTTGACCATGGTAACAAAATTCTCATCGGAATTCAAACGTATTTGAAAGCCCGATCTTTAACTTTCTTTGTTGTTACTGGAAACTAAATCCCGATTCGCTTAAATTTACTGGTTAGATTGGTTGGGATCATTGATATACGGGGTGTGTGACGGGCCTCTCCAGCTGTTGAATCTGTGAGAATTCAGTTACACAATTTGACGTAGTTCTAATCTACGAACGGCTAACACTACACAATTTCTGACGATGCGAGGCACCGTAGTGAAAACCGACTGCGAGAAAGCAAACGAAACTGCACATTTTCGCAGCATTGTACAATACAGCAGAAAATTTCGTTTCTCGCAGTCGATTCTAACAGGAAGGTGTACATTGTTGTTAAAGAAAAACCGAGCTTCTGTCCGTCCGGTTGTGTATTAGATTATCGTGTATAAATTTGAAGAAAATCGGTCAGTAACTTTTCGAGATCGTTGCTAACGAAGTTTCCCCTTTATTTATTAGTGTAATTACTTGTTTACGGTGTTTATTGGTGTGCTGCCTCGCTCAGTTTGTTGGATTGGGGGCGGCGAGTGCTGCCTGAGACTGGGAGCGAGACTGGTGGCGGAAGGGGCTGTCTGCGAGGCGCGGCCCACGCAGGAAGCGGTTCACAAATACCTGCCGGGGCGGATTCCTGGCTGCCAGGGAAACCGACGAAAGCTGGCTGGGCAGAACTGATTCGGTAGGGAGCACACCGCCACAAGGATACAACGTCACACCGATAGAAATAGTTCGGGTGCGTCCCAGTAACCTCGCCGTTCACATTACAGGATGTTTCAAAGGTATTCATCAGATTGCACAAGACTCTCTTCTACATGAAGGAGGATAGAAATGGAATAAATTGTATGTTACGCGTAGGACTATATACTTTTTATTGTCAAAACAACCATCCGATTTTACAAGTACCTTTTATACGTGCACTTACACTGAGGTGACAAAAGTCACGGGATACCTCCTAATACCGTGCAATATCATGTCGGGCTTCCTTTGCCCGGTGAAGTGCAGCAACTGGACATGCCATGGACTTTGCAAGTCGTTGGAAGGCTCCTGCGGAAACATTGGTCCATGCTGCCTCTACAGCCGTCCATAATTGCGAAAGCGTTTCCGGTAAAGGATACTTTGTACGAACTGACTTTTAGATTATGTTCCGCATATATTCGATGGCATATCGGACGATCTGGGTGCCCAAATTATTCTCTCGAATTCTCAAGAATGTTCTTCAAACCAGTCACGGCCAATGGTAGTCCGGTGACATGACATTATTGTTTGGGAACATGCAGTAAATGAATGGCTGCAAATTATTTCCAACGTAACCATTTACAGTCAACGGTCCATTCAGTTGGACCAGAGGACCGAGTTCAAGCCATGTAAACACAGCCCACACCAGTATGGAGCCACCACCAACTTGCACAGTGCGTTGCCGACAGTTTGGACCCATGGCTTCGTGGGATCTGCGCCATACTCGAACCCTATTATCAGCTCTTACCAAGTGAAATCGGGACTTATCTGACCAGGCCACGGTTTTCCGGTCGTCTAGGGTGCAACCGATGTGGTGACGAGCCCAGTAGAGGCGCTGCAGGTGATATCGTGCTGTTAGATGAAGATAAAGACAAATTGCAGAACGATGTAGAAAAGATATGTGTTTGGTGCAAGAATTGGCAATTGACCCTAAATAACGAAAATTTTAGGTCATCAACATGAGTGCTAAAAGGAATCCGTTAAACTTCGGTTACACGATAAAACAGTCAAATCTAAAGGCCGTAAATTCAACTAAATACCTAGGAATTACGATTACGAACAACTTACATTGGAAGCAACACACAGAAAATGTTGTAAGGAAGGCTAATCAAAGACTGCGTTTTATTGGCAGGATACTTAGAAAAAGGAACAGATCCAGTAAAGGAACTGACTACCCTACGCTTATCCGTCCTGTTTTAGAATATTGCTCCGCGGTGTGGGATCCTTACCAAATAGGACTGACGGCGTGCATCGAGAAAGTTGAAGGAAGGGCAGCACGTTTTGTATTATCGCGAAATAGGGGAGAGAGTATCACTGAAGTGATACAGAATTTGGGGTTGACATCATTAAAACAAAGGCGTTTTTCGTTGCGGCGGAATCTCCTCACGAAATTTCAATCAGTTCCTCCTCCGAATGCGAAAATATTTTGTTGACGCCTACCTACACAGGAAGAATTATTCTGAAAGTGGATCGATGAACGGTCTGCCAGCCACTTAAATGTGATTTGCAGAGTATCCATGTAGATGTATATGTAGGTATTAGCAAAGGCACTCGCGTCGATCGTCTGCTGTCATAGTCCATTAACGCCAGATTTCGTCGCACTGTCCTAGCAGATACGTTCGTCATACGTCCCGTATTACTTTTGAGGTTACTTCACGGAGTGGATTAGCACTGACAACTCTCGGTCGTTAAGCTAAGGCCGTCGACCAATGCGTTGTCCTTGATGAGAGGTAATGCCTGAAATCTGGTATTCTCGGCACACTCTTGACACTGTGAATCTCGGAACATTGAATTTCCAAACGATTTCCGAAATGGAATGCCCCATGCGTCTAGCCCCAACTACCATTCCGCCTTCAAAGCCTATTAATTGCCGTCGTGCGGCCGTAATCATATCGGACACCTTTTCACATCATTCACCTGAATACAAATGGCAGGGCTGCCAGTGTACTGCCCTTTTATACCTTGTGTACGAGATGTTACCGCCATTTGTATGTGTTCATATCGCTGTCCCAAGATTTTTGCCATCTCAGTGTATAAACCTTTGGATTCTTCTTGCAGTTACGTTTGGGATCAAAGGTTTCAGTTAACTTTTCACACACGATCAAAGCGCCCTGCGCCGGATGCACGATAAATAATCAGACGATAGCGAGTCTAGCCCTATAGACGTAATCTCTCACAAACGTTCCAGTTCAGGCGACTTTGCTGGCCAGTGGTTCACAGCGAGATCCGTACGTCCCTTACCGCCGCTGCGTCGTTCGGGCAGGTCGTTGCTAAGTAGTGGCCTAATGTTCTTAACGCGCGGTGGTGCTCCGCCATGTTGAAAAACGAAAATTTTCCACGTGCTTTGCCAGTTACGGGAAAAGCCGGATCTCCAGTATAGCCAGCCACTTGATTAGTGTAACCGTCTTTTCCACTTAATGGAAGTGGCTGTAAGTTTTTTACTCGCAAAACGCCGCAAATAACTCGTAGCTTTGGAGAATTCCTATCGTGCTCGATTACGTATGTGTTTGCCGCGTTACACCAGTCACTCCGCACGGACTGGCTCCTGGTGAAGCGGAGAACGCAAAACGCCTTTTGCTGCTGTGTTATCTCCACCTCGACTCCACGCGCATTGGGAAATAAAAGATGCAGCGGGCTAGACCGCTAGGTAACCACATGGACCGCAAAATTGCAGCTGTCGAGAAAGGTAAATTTTTAGTTTCTACGCTTAAGTTAAAACCCACCCCAAGCTTCTGTCTTCATTCACGTAGCAGATTTAGTCTTGTCAAATCTGGTGAATCTTTAGATATATCTTGTAAAATTATTTGCTACCCTCCTCAGGTGCTGAAGCGATCTATGTCTCTCTGTCACAGTGCAGCACTGGTCACATCCTTCTCAAATTCCTTCACAGCTTTGACGCATTTCTGACCTCTTTAGTTCACTGAGTTTTGTCGTATATGAATATGAAACAGATTGCTTCATTCTGCAAGTAATGACTATAAGGTCTGATCAAAAATTTTCCGTTTGGAGGCCGCACAGTCCCATCGTCGGTGTGGCAATCACGCAAAATCGCCGTTAGCATTGAAGCAAGGGACCGAAGGCGTGATAATCTCGTGGGGAGAGATAAGGACTACAGGGTGGGTGCTCGAGTGTTTCCACATGAGATAGTGTAGGTGTGCCTTATGACATAAGTGATGGAGGAACGTGCAGTATCATGAAGTAGCAGCACCCCTTGACGCACCATTGCACAACGGTGGCTTTCGGCAAGCGTGCTGCCACATACACATTATTCATCCTCCAATGGATGCCTACCGGCGTTTGTCCTTCAGCAACCAAGAAAATAATAACAGATCGTTGGTTCCATTTGGACGCACTTGGTAAAACGTGCCATAGTTCACTTTTCCACAATTAATGCACGCACGTCGGAAAGACACGAATGCCGCACTAATCCCTCGCCTAAATGTCGGTGATTATATTTCCGCATCGACATCGCGCTGCGTTGCACGTACGCTGTAGCAACGCCCTCAGACGGAAACTTTTTGATCGCCCCTTTCTGTTTGTATCTACTAGATTCGGCATTATTTTTATTTGGCTATCCATCGTTGGAAATGAAGTTTTTCGTGAGCATCAGTTAATTCTTTGGTGTTTGTTTGGCTCGGGGATGCCATTACATCGCCATTGCTTGACTCACAGATCGCTAACAAGCGTGGATTCTTTGATATCCTTCAAGCGATTAGTCGTTTGTTACTTCTACTTTTCGCAACACTAAATATACTTGTGTAATCGTAACACAACTGATAACTAAATTGTAATTCTTAAATAACATCCCGTTTCAGAGGCGTTACTCATCTACAGATGATAATTTTGATGTTCAGTTGAGCAGCGTTGCTCCAAGAAAAGCAACGATGTCGAAATTTCTGCTAATATTTTAAATTTAAAACTTTCATTGCAGTGGCACGTGTGTGATTGATAGTATGGAACAATGTTAGGACTGATGTTTCATACGAGCAGTCATGTGCATCTGCGCTGCGTATTTTTCTCGAAAGCTTCACATTTGAGCATTACGCACTGACTGTTTACGAACGGTACTAGAGATGTTACAGGTATTCTACATCTTCTGCTGCGCACAGATTAATACAGAATTGTTCTTCAATCGACTTTATATTTCTATATTATAACAAATCTTACTGCACATAAATGAGACCTGTGCCTTGTAGATATTACAAATACATCATCCATAGAACTATAAAAATTATTTATCTACTACATATAAATTCTAAATTTTATTATTATTATTATTTTATTATTATTATTATTATTATTCACTTTTGGGTCCAATAGGACCACGCGAGGTGCAATCCACGAATGTCACTTTTAATGGTTAGACTTCCTTTGCGTCCAGATCTGTTTCCTCCTTTCAGAAAGAATTCTCTTTCTTTCATCAGAGAACGATGTTCCAGTCCGTTTTCTAATTTCTCTCTGACCAACTTTCCAAGCAAATACCTTTTGCCTGAGTGTTTGTCTGTCTGTAACGTCTGCCTGAGTTATACCGGCTACTTTAAGATCCTCCTTAAGAGCAGCGATCCATTTAATTGGCACAGTTTTGGCCTTACTTCTGTTTTCGTAGAATTCTACTATTTGTTTTTTCAACCTGCTGGGTGCAATTCTTTTAACGTGCCCATAAAATTTAAGTCTTCGTTTTCTCATGTCACCATGTATGTCTATGTAATCTTCTATATCGGTATTACTTCTCAGTCATTAAGTTTCCCCATCAGTAATTTTGGTGCCTAATATTTTCCTAATAATCTATCTTTCTTTCTTTTGAATTCCTTCACTATCCCTCTTTCTATTTAAAATTAAAGTTTCTGCTCCATAAAGACATTAATGTTTTATTAAAATGCTTTAATGCCCAAGTTTACTGAATTTAGAAAGTGATGTATAATTATAAATATTTTGTGTTAATCTGAATGCAGTTTTCGTTTTTTGACAACGATCTTCGTTTGCACATTTTTCCAGACCGTTTCCGTGTATGATTTCCTCCAAGTATTTAAACTGAGAAATCCTTTTTACTTTTCCATATTTTGTGTTCAAAAACTTTGGTGCATGTTTGTTTCATGTCATATATTCCGTTTTTTCGAATGTTATTTGTAGTCCTACTTTTTCCGCAACTTTTGGAAGATTTTCAATTTGTTTTTGAACTGTGGTAATATCCCTGGTTAAAATTGCCATAATATAAATGAAATAATAATAAATTTTGAAAATAAACACAGTTCATACTCCGCAATCGCAGTCTAGACGCTTTTATTATTACAAGATGTACTGTAACATGGCAATTTTATAACAGGTTGCATAAGGCACATCGAATTTCGTAATTTTGTATAATCCGTGATATGAATTGTAGCTTCCCTCGACACCCCCCCCCCCCCCTCTATTATCTTTACTTTTCCTCCTCAGGTCAGATAACGGGAGACATTTGGAACAATAAAAGTGTCTACACTGCAAACGCGGCGTACGAAGTGTGCTGATGTTCAACCATACCGACCGTCCCACAGCACAGCATATGTACCTTGGAAAACAATAAGTAATATTATTATTTATTTAAAACGGGTGCTGTTCTATATACAAGAAGTGAAATTAAACTGGTTCATCAGCATATGAGGTAGCGTCGGGGAAGATCGCATTTTGCTACGTTCCTGGTTAACTTCGTGTATTCATTGTTCATAATTTCATTCAGAATTACATCTTGTTACAATTTGTTGCTGCAAACGAGCATTTACGCGTTTCATGAGGTTCAGCAGGCGTGTTTATGGCACAGTATTGTGTTATTCGTGTATATTCATGTTGCTGTGAACGGTGTCTCTTTTCAAATTGTAATTGTTAAGCTTTTATAGAACTACGCAGAAATTATATATTAAATAAATCATTGAAAACATACGCTGGCGTACTGAAAAGCAATGCCCCCATTTTTTAATATGAAACTTTTTAAATTTTGTTAAATAAAACAAACGTTATTAACATTGTGCATCTTTGTTCTTCACATCTGCATATTTATTTCTGAACGTAGTCGCCATGACAAACACCTTTCTCCCAACGAAAGAACAGTTTGTTTACACCGTCACTGTAGAATGTTTTATTTTGTTGACGGAGCCACAACCTCACCTCTACCTGCACCTATTAATCACTATCGAAGTGAAGTCCTCGAAAATGTTATTTGAGTTTTGGAAACCGGTGAAAAGCTGATGGGGCCAGATCGGAACTGTATGGAGGATGATGGACGACAGTGAATCCGAGGTGTCGGACTGTTGCTGGTGTCGCAGCGCTCGTGTGTGCTTTGACATTTATATGCTGAAGGCGACGGTGTTCCGTGTGTTTACGAACTCTTTGTGTATGAAAGTCAATTACAGCATGCTGTTTCTCACGCACCGACATGTTTACGTTTTGCACCCTCGTGGTATACGCTACAATTCTGGGCGGCAAATATGTAGACATGAAGAATGAAAATGTAGGATGTTAGTATGGTTGGTTTGGTTTAGAAAGCTTTAAGAGTTTTAACATAAAAAATTCGGTGGCGTCACTTTTCAGCACGCCATCGCAGTAGTTGTGTATTAAGGCATTCTTATTTATATTCAGCAAATTGCTACATAGATAGCGCTTCGTCGAGTACACATCGCATAAAAATCCATACAGAAACATATCCACACATGAAATTCACACTTCGAGTTCTATTTCATCTGTCGATTGTTTAGTCAACCGCCCTATTCATTACAGATATGTATTATTGTTAGTTGGAAGGCTGTCACAAGCCTGTAAGTAACAGCAGCCGCAATATATGTCGAGAAATAAAACGTAATACCGTTTCACTCCATATGTGTTGCTCTCCCGGGTATAACATACGACAGCGCATTCATTACCACCCGTGCACGTAGAAATGACTAGCCATTACTAATAAATTAATCGGTTAATTGAAAACAACGTGGAATACTTTAAAACGAGATGATATTGTTTCGTACTTGCAAAATGAATGTGCTTTACATAGCACAAGAACTTACAAAAAATTTCTCCTATACAGCAGCTCCGGTACGAGCTGGGTATCCATGTAAAACTCAAGAAGTATTATCTTTTGGTAAACGCAATGATTTTTTTTCAGACTGTGCTAGATACAGTGTGTGCGTGTTTCTATCAAAGATATACAAGTCGTATGCTCCGTTTCAAGACGTTTCAGTCTCTCTCTCTTTCTCTCTCTCTCTCTCTCTCTCTCTCTCTGCTGGACGCTGCCAAATTTCTTTACTCACAGTCAACTCTCTAGGGTTTTTACTCTCCTATCTCTACTCTCCTTTGTAAATTGTTTGTGATACTGACTGCGAGCATTGTATATTTCTACATTTGAACGAAACATAAGGAAAGAAAAAAATCGCTGTATATATCACATTACATACTCATAAAGAAGACACCGAAGATACAAAGAATCGAAGGGTAACGTCAGTGTCACTCACATGATTCTCCCGTATACGAGAAATTTTTATAGAATGTAAAACTCGCTCACGGGCAGTGGACTTGATTTCATTCTATAATTTAGCACGATTTCTGTAGATTTCAGTAGCTCTCGTCAGTTTCATTAGTGGAAATCCCTCCAAGTGGTTTTTGGGAAGCGCTGATACATTGAAGCTTATTTTAGACTCCGGTGAGCTCGTTGTGTCGGAGTTTGCTTCGGTGCCTCAAGACTGCCACATACGGACATGCATATAACTTATGAGAACGCTCACCTGTTGACAAGTCAGTGGCGTCGCTGTTCGAGTATTGATGTAGGCAGGTGACTGACGCAGGCTGTTTTCCTTGTGTGTTGCAGCAAGACTGCCCCAACGGCCGCCTGACGCCGGCTAAGTTCGTCGACATGTACAAGATGTTCTTCCCGAGCGGCAACGCCGAGGAGTTCTGCGACCATGTCTTCCGGACATTCGACATGGACAAGAACGGCTACATCGACTTCAAGGTCAGTATCGCTGCAAGGCCGCGCGAGTTTCCGGCGGCGCGTAACCCTGGAGGTCTTCTCGCGGTTGCCGCGGCAACGGTATTATTGCGAAAGGCAATTCTCATCCCTCACTCACGGTGCCGGGCTAACGACATTAATGTGCCGTAGCGTATCCGTTCGGTGACACCGCTCTGTGCTAAAATGATTAAGCGCATTATTAATACCCATTGGAAAAATAATTGCTTATCGACGCCAGTGCTGGCCAGTTAATTGAAATTTGATTTCGTACATGATTTAATTTGTTCTTTTCAGCTTATCGACGCCTGTGGTAAGCTAAACAGATCGTTTTTTGTTGTCTCACCGACGTTTTTTAAATAGATTTACGCTCAGTATAACAGTTATGGTTTATTTGTCATTTTATACAACATTTCTTTCTTGAGAGTTTATTTTTCTCTCATTAACGTAATTCTTGTGAAACTGAGGTACGATGTCAGTACAGTGGATATACAGGGTGAGTCACCTAACATTACCGCTGGGTATATTTCGTAAACCACATCAAATACTGACGAATCGATTCCACAGACCGAACGTGAGGAGAGGGGCTAGTGTAACTGTTTAATACAAACCATAAAAAAATGCACGGAAGTATGTTTTTTAACAAAAACCTACGTTTTTAAAATGGAACCCCGTTAGTTTTGTTAGCACACCTGAACATATAAACAAATACGTAATCAGTGCCGTTTGTTGCAATGTAAAATGTTAATTACATCCGGAGATATTGTAACCTAAAGTTGACGCTTGAGTACCACTCCTCCGCTGTTCGATCGTGTGTATCGGAGAGCACCCAATTACGTAGGGATCCAAAGGGAACGGTGATGGACCGTAGGTACAAAAGAGACTGGAACAGCACATTACGTCCACATGCTAACACCTTTTTATTGGTCTTTTTCACTGACGCACATGTACATTTCCATGAGGGGTGAGGTACACGTACACACGTGGTTTCCGTTTTCAGTTACGGAGTGGAATAGAGTGTGTCCCGACATGTCAGGCCAATAGATGTTCAATGTGGTGGCCATCATTTGCTGCACACAATTGCAATCTCTGGCGTAATGAATGTCGTATACGCCACAGTAAATCTGGTGTAATGTCGCCGCAGGCTGCCACAATACGTTGTTTCTTATCCTCTGGGGTTGTAGGCACATCACGGTACACATTCTCCTTTAACGTACCCCACAGAAAGAAGTCCAGAGGTGTAAGATCAGGAGAACGGGCTGGCCAACTTATGCGTCATCCACGTCCTATGAAACGCCCGTCGAACATCCTGTCAAGGGTCAGCCTAGTGTTAATTGCGGAATGTGCAGGTGCAACATCATGCTGATACCACATACGTCGACGCGTGTCCAGTGGGACATTTTCGAGCAACGTTGGCAGATCATTCTGTAGAAACGCGATGTATGTTGCAGCTGTTTGGGCCCCTGCAATGAAGCGAGGACCAATGAGGTGGTCGCCAATGATTCCGCACCATACATTTACAGTCCACGGTCGCTGTCGCTCTACCTGTCTGAGCCAGCGAGGATTGTCCACGGACCAGTAATGCATGTTCCGTAGATTCACTGCCCAGTGGTTTGTGAAACCCGCTTCATCGGTAAACAGGTAGAACTGCAACGCATTCTCTGTTAATGCCCATTGACAGAATAGCACTGGATGATTAAAGTCACCACCATGTAATTGCTGATGTAGCGACACATGAAACGGGTGAAAGCGGTGACGATGCAGTATGCGCATGACACTACTTTGACTCAGTCCACCGGCTCTCGCAATGTCGCGTGTACTCATGCGTGGGTTCATGGCAACAGCAGCTAACATACCAACTGCACCCGCTTCTCCTGTGACGGGCCTGTTACGGACCCGTTTGCGTGCTACGACCAGACCTGTTGCATACAGTTGGCGGTAGATGTTTTGTAATGTGCGTCACGTTGGATGCTCTCTGTCCGGGTGCCGTTCTGCATATGGTTCAAATGGCTCTTAGCACTATGGGACTTAACATCTATGGTCATCAGTCCCCTAGAACTTAGAACTACTTAAACCTAACTAACCTAAGGACATCACACAACACCCAGCCATCACGAGGCAGAGAAAATCCCAGACCCCGCCGGGAATCGAACCCGGGAACCCGGGCGTGGGAAGCGAGAACGCTACCGCACGACCACGAGATGCGGGCCCGTTCTGCATACACCCTGCTGGCTTCAGCTGCATTTCGTCGGCACTCGCCATAGATGAGTATCATCTCCGCCTTTTCAGAGTTTGAATACACCGTGGTCACAATTCCTACAACACTACACTATCACAGACGTCTGGTAACATGGTGTACTACAGTTGGTCTGCGTGAGGAGACGAATGCAGAATAACAATAGCAGCAAGCGCTACATGCGGACACTGCAACAGCTAGACCAAACCACAACAGTGCACTACAGCCACACTCGTAAACACGGTCATCATCGTAAACATGTGCCTGCAGATGCTGCTCGCCGACCGTGGCCCGTGTTTGTTACAACACGCAACTGAACGTCGGAGGTTTCAAGCGTCAACTTTAGGTTACAATGTAACAAACGGCACTGATTACATATTTGTTTATATGTTCAGATGTGCTAACAAAACTAACGTGGTTCCATTTAAAAAATCGTAGGTTTGTGTTAAAAAACATACTTCCGTGCATTTTTGTATGGTTTGTATTAAACAATTACACTAGCCCCTCTCCTCACGTTCGGTCTGTGGAATCGATTCGTCAGTATTTGATGTGGTTTACGAAATATATCCAGCGGTAACGTTAGGTGACTCACCCTGTATATTCGGCAGGTACGAGGCTCAAATCCCCAGACGGTCATCCTGATTTAGATTTTCGATGGTTTCCTGAAATGCGTTAGGCTAGTACGATAAAGGTAATTGACAAAGTTATTTAATAAGCTATCTGTAGTGTTTTCATCTTTCCTCTCACAGTTCGTTAAAAGCTAGTGGTGCAACTTGGGCAAGACAACAGCAACACTTCCAACAAAGTAACTGTTCAACATGGTTTTCCTTTCAAGCATTTCATCCACCATATAGTCGAACATATCTATCTAATGACACACACACACACACACACACGAGAGAATTGAAGGAAAACAAACGGCAGTGGACTGCATGACTCCTATCTTCAGTATTCAGCTCAGATGTTAAGTCCCATAGTGCTCAGGGCCATTTGAACCACTTTTAAGTTAACGGTCCACGAGGATAGTGCTTGATGTGAAAGGACAAAAGCCTCAAAGTGGAAAATTTGGGTTGTAAGATGAAAGACAGACTTTTACAGTGCAGCCCAGTGTCAGCTAAATTTGATCGAACATTTACTTGGCTGTACATTACCACGGCAAATGTGCATTCAAAAGCCGCCCACGCCCTTCGTTCCTGGCGCTATTAAAGATAGTATGCAACATTCATTCTTGTTACACCCTGCTGCCCATTTCCAAGCAGCCCACGCTTTCAGATGTTGCTCTCTCTCTCTCTCTCTCTCTCTCTCTCTCTCTCTCTCTCTCTCTCTCTCTCTCTTTCTCTCTCTCTAATATAACTCTCATAGTTGTGTATTTTTGTATGTTCATGAAGTATAAGTTTGTCGGAGATTCTAGTTTACAGTGATTCTTGTGGAAATCGTTATTCTATTGAAACATTATTTTCGGAGATGAACGGAAGAGGTTGGCATATGAGAGGTCCTCATCGAGACTCAAGAAGCTTTTTGGACTAACTGAATGTGACAGTGTGATGTAGATATTTTCACGAAGCCATAACCCAGAGCCAGATTACGAAAAGACTGTACTTCACAACTGCTCATCATTATTATGTTTTTCTCTGCAGTATTTTCTGATAATGCAAAACAGACAAAAGGTGCCGTAGCTCCTGGCGACAGTGCTTGTGTGGGTAGATCTGAAAATACATATAAAACTGTTGCGACTTGCCAGTTAGATTCTCATAATACACAACGTTCGTAGTACCGCTTGTATCCCAGAACTGAAATTTATTTTGCAGCTTATGAACTGCGATATGAAACTGGAAACACATTGGATGCGGACTATGACACAAGGCTGAATACCTCACTGGCTGAGAATGCCTTTGTTGCCACCCATGTACTGAAAGCGTGCCTTACGACATTCTCTTCCACATAACTCAAACGTAATCACAGAATCTTGTACATAATCATTAGGAGCGATTTCCCATTTTCGTAAAGTTTAGCGGGTGCTATACATTCACACCAGTAATAAACTGGCGGAAGAAAACCAGTAGACCCTTTCAGAGGTTTCCCATTCATTCGGGGTTTATTGTTGAAACAGTGCGCATGGATTACGTGAAAGGACTACATTTACAGATCAATAGATCGTACAGATGGCGAATACTGTCCTGGGGTACATTGTGCCACGCCTGCTCGAGCTGTTCACCTAGTCGCACCAGTCACTCCTTGTGCCATCATAGCCGGCTGGAGTGGCCGAGCGGCTCTAGGCGCTTCAGTCTGGAACAGCGCTACGGTCGCAGGTTCGAATCCTGCCTCGGGCATGGATGTGTGTGATGTCCTTAGGTTAGTTAGGTTTAAGTAGTTCTAAGTTCTAGGGGACTGATGACCTCAGGTGTTAAGTCCCATAGTGCTCAGAGCCATTTGAACCATTGTCCCATCATATCCCACACGTACTCGATTGGAGACAAGTCCAGAGATCGTGCTGGCCAGGGAAGTAGTTGCACGTCTTGAAGAGCACGTTGAGTTTTATGGGCAGTGTGTGGGCGCGCGGTATCTTGTTGGAACAACACATCATCTTCCTATTGCAAGAACGGCAAAAGAACGGGTCTAATAAGAGTCTGCATTTACCGAGCGCTGTTTAGCTTTGCCTCCAGAAACATCAAAGGTGAACGAGAGTTGTAGCTTATCGCACCCCAGAGAAGAAGGTCTGTGGTGTGCCCAGTGTGTCATCAACGAGTGCACTCTACGAGACAGCGCTCACGAGGTGTACGTCGTACGTGCAAACCATCACTTGCGTGCAGGCAGAATCCGCTTTCATCGCTGAAGTCCACAGCGCGCCATCCCATCTTCCAAGTGGTCCTCTGACGGCACCAGTTTAGCCGTGCTCGTGAATGCTGTGGCACGAGTGGGAGACGGGCTAGAAGTATGCGTGTCCGTAGTCCCAGTGCTAATAACCGATTCGCAACGTTGCGTGACACGCCTGGCGTCACAAGCCCTCTTACCTGCGCTGTGTTAGATGTACCATCTGCCAGTGCTGCCCTTACAATACGACGATTCTGGCGAGTGTCTGTGCTCGTCTAGAATCTCTTCTACGAATGTGAGAACATGGGTCCAAAATCGACGTTGTATTTCCAGGTGTACTAATTTTTTCCGGCGGTTTATTTAAACCGAACACGTTGCTTGTTTCTTTCACTTTCAGTTACCTACATTATCAGAATGTTGTCATGAGTAATAATCCTTCCACAAACTTTTGTTGGCAGCTTTTTTATGAGGAGAATGAATGCAGAAAGAGAGATGTCGCAGAGAGATACTGACAGACAAATATTGTCTATCCGGTGTGCGTCTCAGTTGCTAACCATTCACAGATTTGCTGTTGGTGGTCTGTATTTACGCACCATTCCAGTGTGCTGAGGAACAACAACGCGCCGTCAACTTTTCACGCCGCGTCGTCCTTCCCAACCGACTACATTTTCAGCAATAATTTTCTGTTGGTTCCGGCGAAAACAGTTACAACGAAAGAAGCTGAAGCGAGTAACTTAGGTTTAATCTTTTATAGCCACGATTTGGGAACGTGAATGCAGGTAACGTTTAATATTTTCTGTAAAAAATAAATGGAAACGTGGAAAACTTTCATGGGCACCTCCTCATCTGTCAGCAGGTGTCAGTTGATGCTTGGAAATAAAGAGAGACATTAGGGTTTAACGTCTCGTCGACAACGAGGTCATTAGAGCTGGAGCGCAAGCTAGGGTTAGGGTAGAATCTGGATAGAAATCCGCCTCGTCCTTAAAAGGAACAAGTATGGAAAATTATGGAAAATCTAAATCAGGGTGTACGCACTTGGATTTGGACCGTCGTCGTCCCGAATGCGAGTGTAATGTGTTAGTCACCGCACCACGACGCTCGGAGATGCCTACAAAGAGGTTGAGTTAGTGCACGGTAGCCGTCCTTCAGTACATGGTTATTCTGCGGCCACTCGCCGGAAGGCGCAGTTCCCCGTCACGAAATTACAGCCTGGCTGCGGTAGGGAAATAACCACAGCCGAACACGGCAAGCGAATACCTACGCTACACTTTTACATTTGTCTTCGCCTACATTAGGATGTTTCAGTTTCAGGCATGCAGCATAAATTGTGATGCGCTCCGCTTGCCCCACGATAGGACGAGGAAAATGCAAAGTTATACTGCCATTACCTTGTTGGATGACGTAACTTCGCTCGCTATAGAGAATCAGTTCTAAACGGCCGCTGTCGGACCTTCGTACATTATTTCCCCTGCACTTACTGGTACGTGAAAGGTTTGTTTCGACCAGTCGTTTTGCTGTGCGAATGCCTGATTATGGTGCTCTTCCCAGAGGCCAGTCGCACTAAACTGCTGTTCATTTGTGGTTATTGGCCCTGTTAAAGAGGGGTCAACACTTCGTTTATCTGGAAGGAATGATTCATACTTGTGACGCTTCTGGAGAGCGAATTCTTAGTGGACACTCAAGTAACATCATAGAGAATGCACTGTTTCTGCTAATGCAAATACTATTTAACAGCACTTAATCAAAGGAATTCCTTTTTAATGATTACGTCAGCCATCTCATGGTCACAAAAGAAACATTTTCTTTCTGTCGCTTATGTCCACAAAGCATTTCGTATTTTCCAGATATTATCTAAAGCCTGTTGTATTAATCTCAGTATGCTTAAACTAACATTAAAAAGCAGTTTTTGAAGACTTAACGAGTTCCGTGTGTGCAACTTTCCCTATGCGAAACAACTTATAATGCTGTAACACCTCCTTTCCGTGTTATTGATGATTACAATGTCTGTGTTTATACAGTGTCTGTACCTCTACATTACAATTTATGGTGCTCTTATTGTTTTTCAGTCAAGCCTGTATGTCTGAAGGAGCAGGCACTGTTCGTTACGACTACAGATGTCGTAAATATTGCGAACTGGATTCGCATTTTGCGAATACGTATTGACGTCAGCTGTCGGTGACACATGAAAATTTATGCCATACCGAGACTCCGACAGAGATTCCTCACTTATCGTGAGCGGTCGCCTTAACAAATTCGACTATCCGGGCACACCTCTAGGACCAGCGCAAACCTACGTATTCGCAGAATGCGAATCCATTTCGTAATACACGGATGGAAGAAATATCGCAACACCGAAAAATAATTAATGTAGACTAATGAAATTTCGGGAATACATTTGTGTAGGTAACATATATAAAGGATTAACACAGCAAGATCGCAGATATGCCATTGCAGAAGTGAAATTCTGGTACATTAAAAACCGGTGTAACCCGCGCGAACGTGCGTGCTTTGTTTTGTACAGGTTCCGGATGTCAGTTTGCAGGCTGGATTTCCATGCCTGTTGCACTTGGTCGGTCAATACAGGGACGGTTAATGCTGTTTCTCGATGACGCTGTAGTTGTCGTCCGGTGATGTCCCCATACATGCTCGATTCGAGACAGATATGGTGATTGAGCAGGCCGAGACAAATTCAAATGGCTCCAAGCACTACGGGACTTAACTGCTGAGGTCATCAGTCCCTTTGACTTAGAAGTACTTAAACCTAACTAACCTAAGGACATCACACACATCCATGCCCGAGGCAGGACTCGAACCTGCGACCGTAGCAGAAGCGCGGTTGCGGACGGAAGCGCCTAGAACCGCTCGGTCACAGCGGCCGGCGCCAAGGCAACATGGCGAAGCTCTGTAAAGCATGATGGGTTACAACATCGGTAGGCAGTCGAGAGATACACTGTTGTAAAACACCCCGCGGAATTCTGTCCATAAATGGCAGCACAAAAGGTCGAATCACCAGGCTGACGTACAAAGTTGTAGAGTGCGTGGGATAACCACGGGAGTGCACCCCAGAGCATAACTCCAGGCATAGGTTCACTGCGTCTAACACGCAGACAAGTTGGTTGCAAGCTCTCAACTTTCGTCCTGCTAACCAACACGCGGTCATTACTGGCACCGAGGATGAACCAGCTTTCATCACTAAACACAACAGACATACACCCTGCCTTCCACTGAGCTCTCGCTTGACACCAGTGAATTCGCAAATGGCGGTGTTCTTGGGTCAGTGGAATTTATGCTACTGAGTGTCTGTCTGGGAGTTGTACTTGAAGTAAGCGATTTGCAACAGTTCGTTGTGTCACTGTGGTGCCAACTGCTGCTCAAATTGCTGTTGCAAATGCAGTACAATGCGCCAGAGCCATACGCCGACCACGACGGTCTTCTATCCCGGTAGTGCCACGTGGCCATCCCTCATAGTTGTGCCACGTGGCCATCCGGAGCCCGGTCTTCTTGCGACCGTATCTTCTCCGTGACCGCCGCTACCTGCAGTCGTATTCAGTAGTTGCATTCGTGCCAAATCTTTCTGCAGTATCGTAGAAGGAACATCCACTTTCTCATAGTCCTATAACACGATTTGACTAACATCAACTCGCAACGTCCAATCTCAAAGGTGACTAATGCTTAGGACCGTTAGAGCGTGTATTTAAAGCAAATGTGATTTGCAAAATGGCTCTGAGCACTATGCGACTTAACTTCTGAGGTTCAAATGGTTCAAATGGCTCTGAGCACTATGGGACTTAACATCTGAGGTCATCAGTCCCCTAGAACTCAGAACTACTTAAACCTAACTAACCTAAGGACATCACACACATCCATGCCCGAGGCAGGATTCGAACCTGCGACTGTAGCAGTAGCGCGGTTCCAGACTGAAGCGCCTAGAAGCGCTCGGCCACATCGGCCGGCAACTTCTGAGGTCATCAGTCGTCTATAACTTAGAACTAATTAAACATTACTAACCTAAGGACATCGAACCTGCGACCGTAGCGGTCGCTCGGTTCTAGACTGTAGCGCCTAGAACCGCACGGCCACTCCGGCCGGCTGTGATTTGCATCTTCGTAGTGCGCTACTACATCTAAATCTACATGGCTACTGTGCAAACTACACTTAAGTGCCTGGCAGAGGGTTCATGGAACCACCTTCACAATAATTCTTTGTTATTCCACTGTTGAAAACCACGCGGAGAAACGAGCATCTATCTATTTCCGTGCGAGTTCTGGTTTCCCTCATTTTATGATGATGTTCGTTTCTCCGTATGTAGGACGGCGTCAACAAAATATTTTCGCATTCAGAAGAGAAAGTGACTGACTGAAATGTTCTGAGAAGATCCCACTGCAACGAGAAACGCCATTGTTTTAATTATGTCCACCCCATATCCTCTATCATGTCCGTGATAATCTGTCCGCTATTTCTCGGTATTACAAAACGTGCTGCCCTTCTCTGAACTTTCACGATGTACTCCGTTAATCCCATGTGGTAAGGATACCAGACCGCGCAGCAGTACTCCAGAAGATGACGGACAATCGTTCTGTAGGCAGTCTAGTAGATCTGTTGCATCTTCAAAGTGTTCTGCCAGAGAAATGCAGTCTTTAGTTCGCCTTCTCCACAGAATTTTCTGTGTCATCTCTCCAATTTAAGCTGTTCGTAATTGTAATTCCTAGGTATTTAGTCGAATTTACGACCTTTATATTTAGCTGATTTATCGTGTAACCGAAGTTCAACGGATTCCTTCTGACATTCATGTGGATGACCTCACACGTTTCATTATTTAGAATCAGTTGCCAATTTTCGCACTGTACAGATATCTTAACTAAATCTTTTTACTGTTGGTTTTGATCTTGTGATGACTTTACTAGATGATAAACGACAATATCATCTGCAAACAACTTAAAACGAATGCTGAGATTGTCTTCTAAATTGTTTATATAGATAAGGAACAACAGAGAGCCTGTAACACTCCTTGGGGAACGCCAGAAATCACTTCTGTTTTACTCGATGATTTTCCGCTAATTCCTACGAACTGTGACCTCTCTGACAGAAAATCACGAGTCCAGTCGCATAACCGAGACGATATTCCATAATCACGCAATTGGATTACAAGCCGCTTGTAAAGTACGGTGTCAAAAGCCTTCTGTAATTCTGTAAATACGGAATCAGTTTGAAACCTTTGGTCGACAGCACTCAACATTTCGTGCGAGTAAAGACCTAGAAGTTTCAGAAGAACGATGTTTTAATTTATAATGTTCGAACACAATTATGTTCCTAAATCATGCTGCATATCGGCGTTAATGATATGGATCTGTAATTTAGTGCATTACTCCAGTTGCCGTTCTTCATTATTGGTGTGACCTGTGTAGCTTTCCAGTCTTATGTTACGGACCTTTCATCGAGCGAGCGGTTGTATATGGTTGTTAAGTACGAAGCTATTGCATCAGCGTATTCTGAAAGGGACGTGATTAGTATACAGTCTGGACGAGAAGACTTGCTTTTATTAAGTGATTTACGTTGCTTGAGTACTCCGAGGATATCTACTTCCGATATTTCGTCGAGCGAGCGGTTGTATATGCTTGTTAAGTACGGAGCTATAGCGTCATCATATTCTGAAAGGGACCTAATTGGTATACAGTCTCGACTGGAAGTCTTGCTTTTATTAAGTGATTTACGTTGCTTCACTACTCCGAGGATATCTACTTCAAAATTACTCATGTTTGCAACTGTTATTGATTCGCATTCTGGAATATTTACTTCGTCTTCTTTGGTGAAGGAATTTCGGAAGGGTGTGTATAGTAACTCTGCCTTAGGAGCACTGTCATCGATGGTATTTCCATTGCTACCACGCAGATAAGGCATCGTGTATGTGTTGCCCCTGGCACACGTCACATACGGTCAGAATCTCTATGCATTTTCTGCTGGGTATTGAGATAAAATTTCGTTGTGGAAGCTGTTATAAGCATCTGGCATTGACGTCTGCGTTACATTTAGAGCTTCTGTAAAAGATCGCCAATCTTGGGGGTTTTGCGTTCGTTAAAATTTGGCATGTTTTTTTGTCTCTACAACAGTGTTCTGATCTGTTTTGTGT
The DNA here is from genome assembly GCF_023864345.2 of Schistocerca serialis cubense. Classification (NCBI taxonomy): domain Eukaryota; kingdom Metazoa; phylum Arthropoda; class Insecta; order Orthoptera; family Acrididae; genus Schistocerca; species Schistocerca serialis. The sequence continues at coordinate 716,149,516 of NC_064638.1, forward strand.
AGTTAGAGCTGTCAGCTCCATAGTTTGTTAATTAATTTGTTACAAATCTCTCAATTGCTGTCAGTACTGTTTCTTTGAATTCAAGCTACATCTGGTCTGCATGGACACTGTTAATGTGGAAGGGGAGGAGATTGTCTCTCAGGAATGCATCAAGCGAATTTTTATCTGCTTTTTTGAATAGATATATTATTCGTTTATTTTTGTTGGGTTTGGGAATTATGGTATTCAGTCTCGCTATGACAGCCGGGTGTTCACTAATCCCTGTGTCTGTTTTAATGCTCGTTATTAGCTCAGAATTATTTGTTGATAAGGGGTGAAGTGTGTTTTCACTACCATTTACCATTCTAATGGCTTCTTGAACTAATTGTTGGAAATGAGTTTCAGAGAATGCGTTTAGCACAATTTCGAATGATGTTTTAAGCGTACCCCCGGATTTAGATATGTATTTTTGCAAATATATCGAGGGCAAATTGAAGTCATCAGTAACTATAATTGTATGTGTAGTGACTTGGCAAGACAGCCAAGCCACTCGGAGGTAGCCGAGAGGCACGCGTTTAGCTCACGCAGACTGGCGTGAGGTCTGGAACAGTTAAGGGAATTAATAGTAGCAAATAAAGTACGTAGTTGATGTAATACTTAACTTTAATCCATAATTGGTGTACATCGCTCTTGACGGTACATTAATAATCTCAATATAAACTGGTAATGGCGCCTTGCTAGATCGTAGCAAATGGCGTAGCTGAAGGCTATGCTAACTATCGTCTCGGCAAATGAGAGCGTAATTTGTCAGTGTAGCATCGCTAGCAAAGTCGGCTGTACAACTGGGGCGAAAGCTAGGAAGTCTCTCTATACCTGCCGTGTGGCGGCGCTCGGTCTGCAATCACTGACAGTGCCTACACGCGGGTCCGACGTATACTAATGGACCGCGGCCGATTTAAAGGCTACCACCTAGCAAGTGTGGTGTCTGGCGGTGATACCACAGTATGAATCGGGTACGTGTTTGAAATTAGACTCCGGTTTTCTTTCAGCAATTGTATCGCCTGAGTTGGGATGCCAGTAAACGGATCTAATTATTATTTTATTCTGGTTGCCAAGAGTGATCTCTACCCATACTAACTTATAGAAACTACATACTTCGATTTCGCTACAAAATAAACTACTTCTAACAGCAAAAACACGCCACCGCCAACTGTATTTAGCCTGTCCTTTCTGAACATCGTTAGGTCTTCGCAAAAATTTCGGCTGAGCTTATGTCTGGCTTTAGCCAGCTTTGAGTTCCTACAAATATTTGAGCAGGTATTAGCGCTTGGAGCTCTGGTACTTTCAAACACAGCAACGACAATTCACAACTGTTATACCAACGGTTCCTAGATCTATGTTCTTCCTGTGTTCGACCTGCACTCTTTGAGACTTTCAGCCCCTCTCTGTTACCTTAAGGCCTTCTAACCTAAAAACCAGACCATGCCACACAGCCCTCGCTACTCATGTGCCGCCCCCTGTGTTTAACGGACTCGCGATCTATTTAGTGGAACCCGAAACCCCATCAGTCTTGGCACAAGTCGAGGAATGTGCGCTTACACGGTCGCAGAGCCGTCTGACCGTCTTTATTCAGACCCTCGTCTCAGCTCTGTACTAGATGTCCTGAATCGGTTTTGTCGACTGTGCTGCAAATGGAATGGTGAGCTCTGTTTTCATCTCGCAGGCAAGATTGGCAGCCTCTGTCACTTCAGATAGCCGCTCGAATCGAGAGAGAAGATCTTCCAATCCAAAGCGACTACCGACATGAGCCACCACCTACATTTGGCTGCACCCTGTGCTCTTTGGCGTCCGGAAAGACCCGTTCCACGCCTGGAATGATTCCACCCGGTATGCACACGGAGTGCACATTGGCTTTCTTCTTCTCCTTGGCATCCATGTCCCTAAGGGTCCCCATAACGCGCCCAGCATTGGAGCTCCCAATACCAATAATTCCACCCTCTGTGCCGGCCGGGGTGGCCGAGCGGTTCTAGGCGCTTCAGTCTGGAACCGCGCGACCTCTACGGTCGCAGGTTCGAATCCTGCCTCGGCCATGGATGTGTGTGATGTCCTTAGGTTAGTTAGGTTCAAGTATTTGTAAGTTCTAGGGGACTGATGACCTCAGATGTTAAAGTCCCATAGTACTCAGAGCCATTTGAACCATTTGAGGCACCCTCTGTTCCAGTCTGAGAGGATTCTTCTGAAACAGGACAAGCGACTGCATCTGGCTGAGGGGCACTGTCAGCCACAGATAGAATGTGGAACATGTTTGTTAGACCAACCAGGGAGGCATTACGTGCGGCCCCCCAGGAAGTCTTTCGCAGCCTGCCGCACCTAGAGGCGACCTCCAGCTCGACCATGGGTGAAGGCTCCACCTCAATGCGAGTAGTAACGAGTTTGGCCCCGGTGCAGACCTATCTATCGGCGGACTCGTAGGTCGTGCTGGACGTCCCTTGGAACCACGTAGCCGGTGCACAACAGTGATACCCATTCATTACAACTTCAAGCTGTGTAACCGAAGCCAACACAGCCTGGAGCCGAGTGCGAAGTTTCACCAACTCAGCTTGCATCCGCACTTAGCAATCACAGTTCCTGTCCATACTAAAGACAGTGGAACACTACGCTACACAGACACACAAACGACTATCGACACGCGCTACGAAACTCTACTGTAGACATAGAAGAAAACCCAAGAACTGTTACTACTAAATTTGATTAACACGCAGTGACACAAAAATTACACTAACAAAGCACACATGTGAGACTGCATAATTCGCTCCTGGTTATGAATTTGTAAAATGTCACAAAATCGGTTACTTTCCGAGGCACAAGAAAACAAGAAAATTGTGTCTATTAGATATTAAAATTATCACGTAGAAATTCAAAAACTAATCTACCAAGCACACGATGAAACTTTATAATTCGGTCCTGGTTAGAAACTCGTTAAATGTCACAATATGGTTACTTCCCTGTTGCTTCTCTGTGTTGGCTGGTGGCTGAAGCCAGCACCTCTCTTATGCGGCTGGCTTTAAATTTGAATATACATCGTCTTTCAAATGTAGAAACACCCCTGCCCAACTTTCCTTTATGTCGCACAACATCTTCTTGGTGTTGCGATTTTTTTTCGTCAGTGTATTTACAACAGATGTAATCACAAAAAACAGTGTCTGTTCCTTCAGGCATGCAAGTATATCTGAAGAACATTATAATGTAAAGATACGGACATAGTAATTATCAGTGATGTAATTATATGCCCGTACATTCTGAAATGACGATAATAAAATATTTGCTTCCACCTGTGCAGGAATTACGAAACTTGTGAGCATAAGGTTTGAAATCCGGATTCGAGTTCTTGCCTGGCGCAAAAATTTTGATGTATCACAAGCAACAGACGTAACTACGTATTCGGAAAATGCTAAATCATTTCTTAGTACTTCCTTTGCGGCTTCGTATCCAGTGGTGCTGCATTTGCCTAAGAACGTCTTCATGCCTTTCTCGTGACCCTTGTCTTGACAGACTTCGGTGGTTTCCATACTCATCTTCTTTTCTTCTCGTCTCTGTTCCTATTAATTCTTACTGAAATGTCTGCCTCGTTTGTAATCCAATATGCCGCTATTTCCGTGCTTTGAACTCGCGCACTTCTCACGACCCAGAGTCTTCTGTCCACCTTCAACGATAAACGGTTCGCTCCAGACGACGTCAGAACGCGCTTATGCCAGTGCTAATGCAGCTCTGTCTACTACTTTTAAATAAAGATTTCCATAGTTTATCCTTTATGCGAATAAAACAAATGCATGTCCGATGTGGTCGTTTTGAAAAAGATCATGCAAATGGCATTTTCAGGTGATTCAGAGCGTCTCAGAATGGTAAATTCTGCTTCTAGAATCCTTTCCACCTCTCTTCTTCATTATCTGTCGTACAGAAAAATACGGAAGGAAAACTGTCGTGCCTTTCAACTCCACGTGGAGAATTCCTTGAACCTGCCAGCACCCGTAGTACACAGTGTGAAGCTGTTTTGTACCACACACTTTGACAGACCATCAGACAGGATGTGTGACACTGTGGAAAGAAGTGTCCCAAAAAATTCGGTAGAAAGAATGAAGGGGGAATGACTGTACTTTTCAAAGAATCTTCTCCGAATTTGTCTTTAAACGATTTTGGAAAACTACGAAAAAACTACATCTGGTTAGCTGGACGCCGATTTGAACCACCGTTCTCCCGACTGCGAGTCCGTTGTTGCTTGGTTTCACATCACATCTTACGCTAAGAAGTCACCTCATAACGACTCACACAGCATTTAGAGAGAAATTGAGGAGTGTGATGGCAGAATTTAAATATTATTAACAGTGTTTTCATTTAGCGTATCTTTCCCAACTTCGATAACAGGAGTGAAAAAAAGGGAGCTATAAATATAATAGGAATAGTTACTTTACAGACAGCAAATATTCTGGAACAGTTAACGTAATTGAAAATAAGATGTACAAGCTTACCACTCTAACGATTGTTGTTTGTAGGTTGCGCCCAATTTCGTTATACGTTAACTTCAGTTAAAAACAGTGTCCTGTCAGTGAGTATCTGTGAGCTTTCTGTCTCTGTAGATACACGATGAATAATTGAACAGTGTATTGACTGCTATTTCGAGATTCATTTGGCTTTATGTAACGCGACAAGAATGATTCAGCGGCTTCGGAAGATAATTGGTAGCACAGCCGTGAGAAAAATGTCTCGAAGCTGGCGTAAACTGCACATAAGTCGTAACTAACAGTCATTGAAGGCCAGCCAAGGTCATATGATTCTGACGACACAGCTGTAAGAGTGCGATTCATTATTCTGTACAACTCTGTAGGAACCCCAAATTAATTATAAGGGGAACGGTTCAGTGCAGTCCCGCAAGAAATCAGAACACGTACACTCAAGCGTAGCATATACGTGTTATAAGCCCGACATAAGTAGCCTTTGAAACCCGAAAATCATGACAGAAACATCGTGATTATTTCCGGGTATATACTGGTTATTTTCCTGCACCATTTTGTGCCTTTGTAATTATTTTTTTGTATGTGTCGTCACCTCGCATGTTCGAGACAGTAATACTCACCAGTGCAAGTCACATTTACAGCAGAGGACCAGTCATACGCCTCACGACTAATTGGTGCCCGTCCCCACTGTAATCTAAATACACGTAGCGTACTTCTGGAGGAACAGAAGATATTCTCGTACGTCAAGACTATACGGTTTAGCAAATTGTGTCTTATACTAACGACAGTACGAGTTCACTTTCGAGAAGCCCTATACAGGAAAATACGATACGAATGCTACGCCATTTGTGACAGATTGAAACTGTGCTGTGGTCGACGATTCGTACACAGACGTGGAATGGTCAGAGTTGCTGAGTAGTGCTACACGTCCCGCCGCGAGGCTTCACTAACAACTCCATAGTGTGTACTCGGTATACCCTGTTGCAGTATTGTTAACGAATGAGAGGGCACAAACTAATGAGAAGTTGCAGCATTAGAAAATTGCAGCGAAATGCAGGAAGATCTGCAGCGGATAGGCGCTTGGTGCAAGGAGTGGCAACTGACCCCTAACATGGACAAATGTAATGTATTGCGAATACATAGAAAGAAGGATCGTTTGTCGTATGATTATATGATAGCGGAACAAACACTGGTAGCAGTTACTTCTGCAAAATACCTGGGAGTATGCATACGGAACGATTTGAAGTGGAATGATCATATAAAATTAATTGTTGGTAAGGCGGGTACCAGGTTGAGATTCATTGGCAGAGTCCTTAGAAAATGTAGTCCATCAACAAAGTAGGTGGCTTACAAATCACTCGTTCGACCTATACTTGAGTATTGCTCACCAGTGTGTGATCCCTACCAGGTCGGGTAGACAGAGGAGATAGAGAAGATCCAAAGAAGAGCGGCGCGTTTCGTCACAGGGTTATTTGATAAGCGTGATAGCGTTACGGAGATGTTTAGAAAACTCAAGTGGCAGGCTCTGCAAGAGAGGCGCTCTGCATCACGGTGTAGCTTGCTGTCCAGGTTTCGAGAGGGTGCGTTTCTGGATGAGGTATCGAATATATTACTTCCCTCCACTTATACCTCCCGAGGATATCACGAATGTAAAATTAGAGAGATTCGCGCGCGCACGGAGGCTTTCCGGCAGTTGTTCTTGCCGCGAACCATACGCGACTGGATCAGGAAAGGGAGGTAATGACAGTGGCACGTAAAGTGCCCTCCGCCGCACATCGTTGAGTAGCTTGCGGAGTATAAATGTAGATGTAGATGTAATGAGGAGATTAAAAATGAATTGTTCTGGGAAGCAAGAAAGCGACGTGCCCGTAAACACAAGACCAGGCCTCAAAATGTTGAGAGAGGGTGTTAGGTCTGGTAAACGCTGGACTGGTACTATACTTAGTCACATACGCTGTGGACTACAAAAAAAATGGTTCAAATGGCTCTGAGCACTATGGGACTTCTGAGGTCATCAGTCCCCGAGAACTTAAAACTACTTAAACCTAACTAGCCTAAGGAGATCACACACATCCATGGCCGAGGCAGGATTCGAACCTGCGACCGTAGCGGTCGCGCGGTTCCAGACTGAAGCGCCTAGACCCACTCGTCCACACTGGCCAGCGCTGTGGACTGCACTGTATGTAGATTTATGTAAGTCAGTGCTAGGCAGTCGGTCGTAATTTGGACTGAGACGTCACTAGCAATCTGCACGGGTGTTCAAAGTGAAAGGGAAAACAATGATATGAAGAGCCGAGTAGTGTGTTGAGGCGATTACTGCCGGACGGTCTGCAATCCATTGCAGTATCTCTGGCGGGCGTCGCGAAGCGAGACTGCGGCGATGCTTTCTCGTAAGGAGGCGCTCCTGACGCAAAGTGGCCGCGGTAGCCCTTATTCACAGCATCTGGGCGGCCTTTTAGCCATACATGGGCTGTAGAGGTGCGCGCCACGGCGGCTGGCAGGCGGCCAGACGCGTTAACGGCCGCCACGCAGACCGACTCAGCTCGAACTGAGATGTGGCAGGCAGGCCTCGTTTCACTTCGCTGCTCGGCGCCAGCCGCGTCGCAAGAGAAGAAATGCTGCTGCACGTCGGAGCGGGGCTTACCGGCGACTATATAGGCCACTGTCGAGCGCCGTTTGTCTTTCCGAGAGAGGCCGAGCTGCCGTCTGCTTGGGAACTCGCCAGCCTGCTCCACAAAGGAAGTCCGCCTCCTTAGGCCGGTATTACATTATCAAATATCTTTGTCAAATATCTTTGTCAAAGAAATCGATGGTGTAATAGGGAACTTTGTCAAATATCGTCAAATATTTGATCAAATCTAGGGCCTCGCTCTAGATTTGATCAAAGAAGTCTCTTCTCTACTGTTCATTGCAATGTGACATGTTACCACGTGGAGCGCTAGCATCGCTGCAGCCTTCTGTCATCTGTAATGTTTTTAAAACATTACCAGTAAATACAGTTGGTGTATACCAAGAACTACAAAATTAATAGAGATGTATGAGGCTGCTGATGCGCTTTACAACGTGACGCTCCGCTCTGAATACAATAAGAAGATTGGAGATCTGACCTGATCTGACCTAACCTAACCCAACCCAACCCAACCCAACCCTCTCCTGTAGCAAGGAATCGTAGTGTTACAGTGTCTTCTGCAGATATAGCAGTTCTTAAGTGAGCATTGTGCTTTGTGATATGAGGATACACTTCAATGAGCACATGCAGAAATGTATGCTCATCCATTCTTAAGTAATTCATGTACGACTTTACGTCCTCCACTACAAGCTCACATAACGAGTTTTGTTGAATGCTTTTATTGTGCCGTCGTAAAACCCACGGCTTCACCGAAGTACGTTTCCTTTTTTTCCCTTGGTTCTCTTCTGCATGTGATCACAGTGCAATTGTGGTACATGCAACTGCTGCGGTTAATAACAAGTTGTTGTCAGCGATCTTGAACTTGACGGAAAATATGACGACAGTGTAATAGCCGTTTTTAGTGCCACGTCATAGATCTTTGTCATATATATTGGACGAATATTTGATCACATCTTTGATCAAATCTTTGACAAAGAAATTTGATAATGTAATACCGGCCTTAGGTGAATGGTTAGCGTATTTGACTGCCACTGCTTCGATAACGCTATTGCTAAAAACAAAACTACAAACAACTAGGAAATGTATTCTTACATTATGACAATCACGAGACAAAAGGTAATAAGAAGACGACTTTACGTGTCTCAATTATTTTGAAAAATATGAAAAACGAAATTACCGGAGCGATGTTAATCATTTGCAAACGATACAAATTACAATTTGATCTCTGACAACGAGCTATATTAATTTTTTTACAGTGTGTGTTCGTATCAGCATGAATATTGCAAACTGGAAATTCCTGATCCATATTTGTTGTGCATTCGTACAGGGTTGTGCTCACGAATCCACTTTTCCTGGCCCACTGAGTGCCTTCGTAACTTCATCAGCTATTCTGGGGATACATGAGGTCACTTAATTTTGCCACTCAATTCGCGAAAATCGGATTGTCTGACCTGAATAAATACCTACGCAGAAACCCGAATGAACTGACAACTCTGTCAGATTTCCACCTGAATCGAATTCTCCTTTGTGTATAAAACAGAGGCAAAACATTTAAGCCTCGCGTATGATTACATTGTGCCGTTGCTTCGCGGAAAACTGGCATTGAAGAGAATGGGACGTTTGTGTTTTGTTCGTGCCGCCTACTGTTTCAGGTAGCATGTGAATCCGTCGAAAGGCAGCTGGAGACGGGGTATTTAAAAGATATTATTCTTAATTTCAGTTTTAGCCCTAAGCAGCGTCCTTTTATGTACCATATGAAAGCTTCCTAATTCGTACGTCGGTAGCAGTTTGTTTCAGACTTTACAAAATATGTTAGCTCTGTGTAAGGATTATGATGAAAGTTTTTTTGTACCGAACGAGATGGCACAGCAATGAATTCTTCTTCGAGACGGGCTGTATTAAGAATCTCATCCGGTAATACTGATTTCGGTGCTCATTCGTCCTCGTAAGCTCTACAAAGACAAGTGTGAGGAGAGTTAGTACAGTAAATCCACGGTCAATTTCTTCCATACACCTATTATTCCAGGTTCTTATATTTTTGTCGTAGATGTGTCATTACACTTCAACAAAACATTTATTTTTACCAAATTAGTTAATTTTTAAGCTTTATCTATTTCTTTCTTGCTTACCTTTGAAATGTTGTTGTCGTAATCACTGTGTGCATAGGGAAAGACAGAAAATATAGTTTAACAATAAATTGATCACAAATTAACAAACCAATCGTTCACTACCTCTGACTCTTTACATGAAATGCAGTGTTTATATTTTTAAGCCAATTGACACTACAATAAAATGTTAAACGTCTAGAATTAAGATTGCAGGTGTCTTGAAGCTAGATAGAAACTACGTTTATACGGTCTGCTAGTTAAAAATGCTTTTGGATTTTTTGTGCATAGATGCCGGCTATTTCCAATTGCCTATTTTATTAAAGGACGCATTACACAGTTGTACCTCTACGTAGCGAAACTGCGTGCCTAGAAGTGCTTTTTTTGTCAACTGAAAATAAACCCGGACAAAATAGTTGTTGCGAAAGTGTAAACGGTATGTGCCGCATAATCGTAAATACCGGGTGTTAGAAAAGCATGAAAGAATTGAAAATTCAGTAATTTGTAAATATTTCCATCAACACTTAGCGGTTTTCGTTGAATGAAATGAGAGATTTTTAGTGAAAAAGGAGCTGTTATCTGTGTTGTGAGATTTTTCACCGACGATGTCGTGATAGGACCTGCTGGCTCTCAGCTGTGAACGTCAAACTGTTCAAATGGTTCAAATGGCTCTGAGCACTATGGGACTTAACATCCGAGGTCATCAGTCCCCTAGAACTTAGAACTACTTAAACCTAACTAACCTAAGGACATCACACACATCCATGCCCTAGGCAGGGTTTGAATCTGCGACCGTAGCGGTCGCGCGTTTCCAGATTGTAGGGCCTATAACCGCTTGGCCACTCCGGCCGGGGAAAAAAAAAGTCATTGAGGATATTTTAATTCCCTCTTTTTGTCACCAAACACTTTTCGTTCTATTGAAACAAAACATCGTTGGTGGTATTTCATGCATGGTTTTTCCTTCACGTCGGGAAACGCCATCTGCTGAAGGATACAAATAAGGGAGTGATAGTGCTTCACTGTGTTGCGTTTTTAACGTAAAAAATGCGTAGTTCTGCGAAGCAGCATGAGATTGACCCAAAATCAACAGCGCCAAACGGAGAAATAACCCTAAATGTGCAAGCAGATGGCGTTTCCTGATATCGGCAAAAAATCAGGCATGAAATACCGCCACTGATGATGTTTTATTTCAATAAAGAAATGCGTTTGGTGACAAAACATGCATTCTCTTTGTAGCTGCAAAGACGTAATTAAAATATCTCAACATTTTTTCAATTTGTTGCGAATTTGTGGTTACGTTACGTACCGTCGTTGTCAAGAGTTCGGCATTGTTAATTGAACGTGGTATATTTTTTAGCAATTGCAGTACGAAGTAAATGGAAAAAATTTGAATGATAAATGTATGACTACCTTGGCTTCCATTCCAGTTTTATAATGACGCAGTGCATCGAAGAATGTATTCCACATTTCAGTATCGGCAACAACAGATCTTAATTTGACTGCCGGCGTGGCTGCTATTTCTAGCTAAGCTTGCTTCTCTAGTTTCTGGCGTGCGCAAATGTTTGAGTCTCACTTTTCCTTGTCGAGAGGCATCTCCTTTGTCAAGAGGGGCGGGGGGGGGGGGGGGGGGCGGTTGTTTCGGGACCAGCGGTCGGGTTTCCAGGGCGCAAGGGACTTCGCTTGGGCATCGGCTGTTCAATTCTTAAGCCGTATTCTTTAGCTGTACCACAGTCTCGAGTGTGTTTCTCCATTTTTGAAAGTTGATGTCGTGGTGTGTACGAATGAGAATTCAAAAGTCAAACTGACTGATCTGATACTGCATGTCCTTTTGTAAATAATGTTCAAATTTACTTTACGAGTGGTTTTCATAGAATAAGTTACTGAATGCAGCACTGCACTACAAAGTCATACAGACCATATGACACTATTTTTGAACATAGTCACCAAGTCTGTGTAAACGACAGTCGAAACTTTCTGTCAATTCCTCGGTCCTTGATCACGAACCTATTCGAGAACCGCCGTGTGAACTTCCTCATCGTTGGAAAAACTGCCATTGCTGGGAAACGGTTCGTCGATTTCCTGGACACTGTCGCCTGTGGCCGATGTCAGTCGCCTTCCTTCAATATCGGCGTCACCCACGTCTCTTCGGCCTTGGTCAGATTGTTGGAATCATTTCACTACGAACAATCCTGTTGGAGGAACATCTGCAGAAGTACAAAATACCGTTGCAGTTGTAAGGCTCTTGTTATTTAAAACACGACCGGTTTCGAGGCTTTTACGCTCCCAACATCAGGCATTATAACTTTGTTCTGTGATCCCGAGCGCCGCTGTGGATTGAGCACACGACGCGGTGTATCGACACGTCCTGTACTCATGCAGTGCGGCGCTCGGGATCACAGAACAAAGTTATAACGCCAGGTGTTGGGAGCGTAAAAGCCTCGAAACCGGTCGTGTTTTAAATAACAAGAGCCTTACAACTGCAACGGTATTTTCAATCTCTGCCATTTCACTACAGCGGGGCACAATATTGCGTTCGCTCCATGTTACACCTAAATTCACGGTAAATCTGTGTGCATTTTAAATGTTTTGCCCAGAAGAACCGCACTGACCCTCATTCTTCAACTCTGGAGTACGTTTCCAGATGCCACGCCATTTCATTCGCTCACTGTGATGCTCTTGTTTACGGTACTACAGCAGAACAGTGTTTGAAGAGAACTCTCTTCTCACAGTACGCCACTCTTCTTGCGCAAAGGGCTCAGTGCGGGGCGATATGTGTACTCACTTTTGAGGTTCTCTCGTAAATATTATTTTGTCAGAGTTGTTGATTTTGAACTTGGTGACAGAAGAGAAAAAGACCAGAAAATAGTATGATCGAAAATGTCCGATTCAGTGTCAACAATTCTGATGTAAATAAAGTGGCAGTTTAAGACAATCCGTCTGTGTCTTGGTAGTGTGTGCGTGTGCGTGCTGACACTTTCTTCAGTTTCGGTGGGAAGTAATATGACATCAGATACGTTCATAGATAAGTCCTGTTGGTCAAACACTAATTCTGTAAAATGGATTTATATTTAATAGTAATAAAAGTTTCTTCGTTAAACCTCGAACTTTTACAAAAGCTTGACATATTGTTGTGTGGAGAAATTCGCTAAATCTGAATTTTTGAAATACCTTTCATTGTAGTCTGATGTCGCACTGTTTGACGCTGGTTTCGTGCAAGTTCTGAACACTTTAAGATCACAATAGTTGTCAATTGTAGAGTAGGTGCTCCATCTGTTTACAGCCAGCCGTATTCCTGGTAAACATTGTTCAAAGACGTTAAAGTCCTAGTGAACCAGAATTTGATGTGCCGCTGTGTGCAGCTATTGAGGGAACTTCGATGTAAAACATGGTGACCAAATTTTAGCGGGCTAGTCATCATTCAGTATAACTGACAGTATTCGAGCTGCTTTTCTCTACTATCTCAAAAAATCACTTCTAACTACTAGAACTGTATGGAAGTAGCTGCCTTCCAGTTTCTATGCCATTAGAACTGAAATGTGGACGTAATGACACGTTCGTCGCTTGAGGAGACATATGATCGTCTTCTCCCGGGAAACAGGCTATTTTTCAGTAATGGTTATCATTCTCTCTTCCTTACGTCGCAACAGCACACGTTGAATACTGTCATAATGGTCATCTACACTAAACGACTATAACCAGGAATCAACACTCACCCACTGTGACGGGATGTCGCTAATATGAAAGAAGGAAGCCTTTCTAATTATGCGACTGATAATCCCCTCGTGAGTCTTCCCATTCAGCAGTGTCATACGGCTCACTCGCTGTACCATGAAATGACGAACAGTTTACTTGAGTATGTTTATGAAGTCTGAAGTCTCCCACAAAGACTTATTGCAGTAACCGCTTCCCGTCATTGAAACATGGAGGGATTTTGCAACCGTGACAGAATGAGTCATTGTAACATTTCGCGCTGCTACAACTACGGCAACAATTCGTTTATTCCCCGAAGTCGTTCACACCACTGTAAGTGCTATGCTCTATCCTAGTTATTGCGATTTCCACGTCACTAGAAAGATCACATTTGGGGAACACACTCCCTTGACCTACTACATCTTCATCTACATATTTCCTGTGCAGTTCACAGTTAAGTGCCTGTTAGAGGGTTCATCGAACCACCTTTGAGCTCTTTCTCTACCGTTCCACACTCCTGGCGCGCGGGAAGAACGAGCATGTAAATCTTCGTGTGCGAGCTCTCATTTCTCTTATTTTATCATGATGATCATTTTTCCTTTTGTAGGTGGACAGCAATAGAATACTTTTCTAATGTTGTTTTAATATTGCCACACCAATTAACGTATATGCTTGGGACACTCTCTCCTCTTTTTGAACTTTTTCAATGTCCTTCGTTAGTCCCATCTGATGCGGATCCCACACCGCAATACTCCTGAAGAGAGCAGGCGGGCCGGCCACGGTGGCCGAGCGGTTCTAGGCGCTCAGTCCGGAACCGCGCGACTGCTGCGGTCGCAGGTTCGAATCCTGCCTCGTGCATGGATGTGTGTGATGTCCTTAGGTTAGTTAGGTTTAAGTAGTTCTAAGTTCTAGGGGACTGATGACCACAGATGTTAAGTCCCATAGTGCTCAGAGCCATTTGAACCATTTTTTTTAGAGCAGGCGGGAGTGGTGTAAGCAGTCTCTTTAGTAGACCTGTTGCACTTCCTATGTGTTCTACCAGTAAATCGCAGTCTATCGTTTGCTTTACCCACAACATTATCTATGTGACGTTTCCCATTTAAGTTATTCAGAATTATAATCCCTAAGTAGTTAGTTGAATTTACAGCCTTTAGAGATGTGTGATTTGTTGTTTAACCGAAATTTAGAGGATTTCTTTTGTAATCGTGTGGCTGATTTCACACTTTTTTTAATTTAGTGTCAATTGCATCTTTTCGCACCATACAAATATTTTGTCAAACGCATTTGCAATTGTTTATGAGTATATGATGACTTTACAAGATGGTAAGCTGCATCATCTGCAGACAGTCTAAGAGGGATGTTCAGAATGTCTCCTAAATCGCTTATGTAGATCAGGGACAGCAGAGCACCTATAACACTTTCTTGGGTAATGCCAGATATTACTTCTGTTTTACTCGATGACTTTCTGTCAGTTACTGCGAACAGTCATCTTTCTGACAGAAACTCACGAATCCAGTCTTATTCGATACTCCATCTTCAAATCTCTTTAAGATAAGAAAAAAATAGGAGTTAAGCACACTAGCCTATAAAGTTGCTTTAGTGTACAATCTTAATTGTTATGTTTACTTTGACTTTGTATAAAGTAATTCGTTGGTTTTAGTAGTTAAGTAGCCTTCGCATGTCAAAGGAACCTATATGCTACCCTTGAGATATAAATAAAAGCTTGTTATTGTCAAAGTGGTCTCTGTTCTTCTTACTGCATAAACGTGTCTAACGTTTATATGTATTGTTACATTACCTGCAGACTACTTTCGCCTAATTTCGAATGATTGGTAGCACTCCTGGCATGTGGTTTACCTTATTGTTTCCATATTTTCTTTTTGAACTGGAGCAGACATTGAAGAGTCATTGAAAACATTAACACATGCACATCCCTTCTTGCGTTTGGCAATATTATTGACGCTGACCATCCATTTACTTATATTCCGTAGCCTGTTTTACAGCAAAGACCGCTCGTCAGCTAGGGTCAGTAACCAAGCGTTATTTAAAACAGAATGCTGTCCCTGTGTGCATTCTGTTTCCCTTAGCATTTGGATTGCACTTTTACGACTTACGAACAAGAAATCGACGCAAAAACCGTGGCAGTCGCATAGCGTGCTGCACGATAGGATCCTGCCCCGCTGGAGCCATTGATTGGCACCGATATTACGTGACTCCTCGTTCCTACGCCAACACTTGCTGCACTTTGTCCTACAAGCCACCTGTCGATGAGTTCAAGGCCGTCACAATGACGTTGGCAAAGAAACTAATTTCTTTCACAGCTTTTACGAACCTCTTGAGTTGCCGGCCGGTGTGGCCGAGCGGTTCTAGGCGCTTCAGTCTGGAAGCGTGCGCCCTCTACGGTCGCAGGTTCGAATCCTGCCTCGGGCATGGATGTGTGTGATGTCGTTAGGTTAGTTAGATTTAAGTAGTTCTAAGTTCTAGGGGACTGCTGACCTCAGATGTTAAGTCCCATAGTGCTCAGAGCCATTTGAACCTCTAGAGTTATTAAAAAGTAACTAGTAGAGAGGTACATTTGAAACCTTTTAATCGACACGTATAAAGTTTTGTCATAAAATACGAGATGACAGGGACGTTGACCTGTCGACGGAAGCATAACCAAAGAACTTGTGTGGAAACAGAAAATATACTTTCGTTTAGGCATGATGAAAACATAGTAGTTTGATGAACGAGGGAATGCTTTGTGAGTAGACCCATGTAAATTTATATAACAGCAGACCCCCCCCCCCCCCCACACACACACAGGGAGCCTCCGTTAACATAGGTCTGACTGCAGCGACACTGAAAGTCAGTACGATTTTAATGTAATCTCCGAGCGGATGGTATTTGTTTCACTGGAACAGCCGTTTCATCGACACCACAGCAGTTTTCTCATTAGCAGGGCTTTTCCACGGTTGTATTAACAGGATAAATGCAATGAATCGAAATGCGCCTCGGAAAGGCATTCCTCAATTTTGTTGGCAGTCTTGTGGACAATTCTTTTCTTGCTCAGAAGTACCATACGGAATGTATCTTAGAAGTAATCAAGGGCCGGCCGGGGTGGCCGTGCGGTTCTAGGCGCTACAGTCTGGAACCGCGTGACCGCTACGGTCGCAGGTTCGAATCCTGCCTCGGGCATGGATGTGGGTGATGTCCTTAGGTTAGTTAGGTTTAAGTGGCTCTAAGTTCTAGGGGACTGATGACCTGAGCAGTTAAGTCCCATAGTGCTCAGAGCCATTTGGACCAAGTAATCAAGGTAATAGAGACAAAGCACTAGGTTGCAGTGAGCGGTGGCTGTAAAAGAAGCAGCCGTGTCCTGTTTGTGGAATTATACTGGAAATCTGCATAAGCGATTTAGAAACAACACAAAATTCGCACCAGGGTGGACAGAAGGGGATCTGAACTTTCCTCTCGTAGAATACGAGTCCAGTTCCTTTGCCACTACACCACATCGATATGTGTTCTGGAGGTAACGTAACCCCATTTCAAAGTTCGTCACATTTCGTCCAGTTCATTGTTCTAACAACCATTGCTGGCTATCATTAAATGATATTTTTAAATTACTGTCCTATGGCTTCGAATAGTGCCATTGTGGATCCTTTCGTATTATATTGGTGACTTTCGCTATCACATTATTTCACCTGCAGAAGTGCAACAAACACACTTTATTACCCACCAAGGACAGATACACAGTTATCACTTGACAGCTCACAAAAGCAGTGCGCGCCGGGTCGTCGTCGTGGACGCACACCAGGAGAAGAATCCAGATAATCCGTGGTCACGCAAGTCCGTCAGAATCTGTGTATCCGCAGTCCAAGGAGTTGACAGAATTGAATCGAATAAGTACACCGGTCAAGTATGCTCAGTCAGCAAGTATACGAGCCCAGCGCCTTACCACGTGAGTCCTCGCTGGCAAAGAGGCCAGTTTTATTTCCTACATGACGTCAGAGGCTAGGCCTGTGTCATTGTTCACAGGCGCTTCTTATCGGTCGCAGAGGAAGTCTTTGTCAGCGTATATCGCCATCTATCGACTTCGTTGTTTGAGGAGGCACAGGCGTTTACCAGTTGCAGTACTGCCAATACGATTATTTTAGTGAAGATCGAGTGATACTCTTTCTGTCATATGATTTCGCTGTATGGTCTCTCAGTTCCATGACATTTCTTGTGAGGTTGTCCGAAGTATTCGTGTTAGTATTTTACAATACATGAGCATGGGAATAGATGGTGACCTTTATTTCCATGGTTAGACGTCTTTCTACCCGCCGTGTACATTTCGTTAGTCCGAAACTTTGATCTCGACAGTCCGCGCAAATCTAAAAATAAATCTCTCAGCACGAGTCTTTGTTTCTCCGTATGAGTGAACATTGCTAACTAGCCGAGTAATTGAAATCCCGTGGCTATCTTGGGCAAAGCTCTTACCACTTGAACTGTCCAGGTTCGATACACATGCCTCATTCATAGCATCATTTCTGCCAATATAACTCCGTGGATTGCTGATGCAGCAACGTATGCAGGAGAATTTTTGTGGAAATTCGTAAATAGGAAAGAAATATTGACAGAATTTAAGCTGTGGTTCAAAATGGTTCAAATGGCTCTGAGCACTATGGGACTCAACTTCTGAGGTCATTAGTCCCCTAGAACTTAGAACTAGTTAAACCAAACTAACCCAAGGACATCACACACATCCATGCCCGAGGCAGGATTCGAACCTGCGACCGTAGCGGTCTGGCGGTTCCAGACTGCAGCGCCTTTAACCGCACGACCACTTCGGCCGGCTTGAAGCTGTGAAAGTCGCATAAAGGCAAGGGTTCAAATGGTTCAAATGGCTCTGAGCACTATGGGACTTAACGTCTGAGGTCATGAGTCCCCTAGAACTTAGAACTACTGACACCTAACTAACTTAAGGACATCACACACATCCATGCCCGAGGCAGGATTCGAACCTGGGACCGTAGCGGTCACGCGGTTCCAGACTGTAGCACCTAGAACCGCTCGGCCACCTCGGCCGGCTAAGGGCAACGGTACAAGCTCTGTCAATAAAATCTTATGTCCACTTATCGGAAGTTAGTTGTGAAATTGTCATATACGATACCTGTTAACAACAGTCATCCCTCTGTATGGGCGCCTTTAGTTGCACGAAGCACATCAAGACGGTACTCGATTTCTTGCCATTTTCGCTGTAGCATAGCGTCATCATTGGTGGCAATGGCATTACGAATCCTTTGCTTCAAGTCAGCACTATCCCGTATCTGTGTTTGATACACGATATCTTTTACATACCAGGAGTCCAAGGGAGTGATATCTGGCGAACGCGGTGGCGAAGGAATTGGCCCATCCCTCCCAATCCATCTGCCTGGAAATGTTTCAGTGAGTAACAGACGAACATGCAGTACCCAATGGTTGTGGTGCACCATCTTGCTGGAAAATGATAGTTGGTTGTAAGTCAATCAATTGTGGTGCTATATATTCGGTTAGAAGGTCGAGGGAAACATCTGCAGTAACTGTTGACTCGTTGAAGAAAAATATACCAATTATTCGGGTGCACATGATTCCACACCACACATACAGTTTTGGACTATCACGATGAAGCTCCCTAGCCACATGGGGGTGTTTAGATTCTCAGGTTCTCACATTGTGTCTGTTTAATGTCCCAGAAACATGAAAAGTTGCCTCGTCACTGAAACAAACTCGCTTGAGGAATGCTTCATCCTCCGAAAGGCGTTCCAGCATGTTGAGTGCAAACTCTGTCGGTTCTGGCTTGTCATTTGGGTCAAGTGTCTGTAACAGTTGCACTTTGTAAGCGTACAACCGTAAGTTCTTGTGGAGGACCTTATGGTCAGTTGAACGTAGTAGTTACCACTGTCTGGAAGTAGTGCGGATGGACTTCGTAGGTGGACGACTTGAAGACGTTTAAAACGCGATCGATGTTTTCCTCGGATGTTCTTATTCGCCCGCTCCTCCCTTTATCCAACACTGTCCCTGGCTCCATAAACTTTTTGTGCCATGCACGGATTGAAGGGTGCGATGGTGGATGTCTTCCACACTTCGTTCTGACGGTTGTCTCAATAAACCAGGACACACATTGTGTCTTCTCTTGAGGAGTTGCCATTTTATAGAGGTTCAGTTCCTTCCATCGACAGAGTAAATGAAACACAAAATTTTAGTATGTATAAAAACTTTAGTAAACAGTGATTACCGTAAAATAAATGTTGTTAAAATATTTCAACAACTGCCTTTGTAATAACATTTTAGGGACTTTATGGACACCTTGTATTTTGCAGACAGTATCGACATATGGAATTGAATGAACTTGCAAAATTATACCGTTGCACGACATATAATTAAGGAGACATGACGTCATAAACACTTAATGCGTGGAAAACAAGCTTCTGTTAAAGCAGAGTAAATTACTCAGTCCAGACTACAGTAATCCAGTGTTTGATAATGAGAGCATTTGATAACTTCCAGCGAAGTTTAAACATGGTGTTTTATACATGGGATTTCGATTCTTTAAACAATAGGAGGACGGGTGATGGTGGTGGTGGGGGGGGGGGGGGGGGGAATTACTGGTGAGTAACTAAGCAGAAAAAAAGGAAGATGGGTGCGCCCATTGGTAAACGCCTATATGCGTCGTTACTCGAGTCTGGCGTGCCCATGACAGCGTTAGTTACTGCTCTCTAGTGGAGATTGCCCCTGCGGGTGCTGAATGATTTCGCGGGACAGAGTTGTACTAGCTCCGCTACTGGCGGCTAACAGGCTCATCTCCCCCCCTCTCCTCTCCACCGCCCACCTGTCCGCACACACGCCGCATTTCCTCTGGCGAGCTGCGGTGAATAGCGCCGGTGGATGGGGCAGGTATCATTCCCTTTCAGCCACCCGGCTGCATTCGAGTAATTGGCGATCTATAATGGCTAACCCGATCCCGGCAGCCGGCTGGTTTTCGGTTTTAGCCCGCGCTCTTAACCTGCTTCCTAATGAGCACCCAGCGGACGGGCCTCCGATAAATTACCGAGTTTGCAGAGGGCGTGCCCAGCGTTACGTTGCACGGCGCCGACGTCGCGGGCCGCGCTGTGCCGAGCTGGGCCTACAACTCTACAAATAACTAGCACTAGACTCGGTAATGTGTTCAGTATACATACATCACCTGAAATTGTATCGATACTTCATAACACCACAGTAAATAATTCGATGCCGACAGTACAGTGTACAGTGACTGGTATGTATTTTTAAGTCTTTCTTCTAACGCAGAAGTACTTATTCACGATACTAGGCGAAATACGAAAATTGTTTTGTATTGTCAGCAACCAACTTGATCATACACTGAAATAAAAATATGTACAGTAAAGAACGAACACATTAGATCCAAAACAAAAATATAAGCCTTTATACAAATTTTACGCTGCTTGGAAATACCCCAATCGGAAACAAATTTGAAATTTTTTTTATGTAATCACATATGTGATAACACTTGTTGCCAAGTGGCATGTAATACTAGTTGTATGCAGGGGAATAAAACGATGACTACTTTCGGAAGTAGAGATTGAGATTATAGCTGATAATGTGTGAATATGCGAGGTTCGTCCAATAAGTAATGCAACACATTTTTTTCTGAAAGCCGGTTCATTTTATTCAGGATCCAACACATTATATTACTCCCCAATCTTTTGGCTACAAAACCTTGTTTTTAAACTTCATCTCCGTTCACTGTGACGGCGTTACGCCACGTTACTGGGAGGAGCTGCGTGCTGCCACTCTACGGATCGACGTCGGAGCCAACGTCTCACTGCATCAATAATGCGCAAGCACTTGCGCACAGATGGACCTTCGTTGCTCTTCAGGGTCTTGTGTTAGGCACCGAGGAATCCAGCGGGCGCACACGTTTGACTATCCCAACTGGTGGACGAGTGTGTCAGCCGTACCAGCACAGACGTTCAACAGCGAGGTGTTTGATTGTGATCCGTCTGTCACTTCGAATGAGAGTATCTGCACGTTCCAACATTGCAGGAGTCAGAGCTGTGGTTCAGATGGCTCTGAGCACTATGGGACTTAACTGCTGAGGTCATCAGTCCCCTAGAACTTAGAACTACTTAAACCTAACTAACCTAAGGACATCACACACATCCATGCCCGAGGCAGGATTCGAACCTGCGACCGTAGCGGTCGCGCGGTTCCAGACTGTAGCGCCTAGAACCGCTCGGCCACCCTGGCCGGCTCAAAGCTGTGTGTGGCCTGCTGACATACGGAAGATCGAACAGGTTTGCGCGACCCTGTTGCGATGATGGCAGACACCTCGCCCAACGACTCAACGTGCTTTTGTTCACTGCCAAGTCTACATCTACGTGGATACTCTGCAAATCACATTTAAGTGCTTGGCAGAGGGTTCATCGAATCACCTTCACAATTCTCTATTATTCCAGTCTCGTATAGCGCGCGGAAAGATTGAACACCTATATCTTTCCGTACTAGCTCTGATTTCCCTTATTTTATCTTTGTGATCGTTCCTCCCTATGTAAGTCGGTGTCAACAAAATATTTTCGCATTCGGAGGAGAAACTTGGTGATTGGAATTTCGTGAGAAGATTCCGTCGCAACGAAAAACGCCTTTCTTTTAATGATGTCCACCCCAAATCCTGAATCATTTCTGTGACACTCTCTCCCATATTACGCGATAGTACAAAACGTGCTGCCTTTCTTTGAACTGTTTCGATGTACTCCGTCAGTCCTATCTGGTAATGATCCCACACCGCGCAACTGTATTCTAAAAGAGGACGGACAAGCGTAGTGTAGGCAGTCTCCTTAGTAGGTCTGTTACATTTTCTAACTGTTCAAATGGTTCAAATGGCTCTGAGCACTATGGGACTTAACATCTGAGGTCATCAGTCCCCTAGAACTTAGAACTACTTAAACCTAACTAACCTAAGGACATCACACACATCCATGCCCGAGGCAGGATTCGAACCTGTGACTGCAGCGGTCACGCGGTTCCAGACTGAAGCGCCTAGAACCGCATGGCCACACTGGCCGGCTTTCTGAGTGTCCTGCCAGTGAAACGCAGTCTTTGGTTAGCCTCCCCCACAACATTTTCTATGTGTTCCTTCCACTCATGTGGATGACCTCACACTTTTCATTATTTAAGGTCAACTGCCACTTTTCGCACCATACAGATATTTTTTCTAAATCGTTTTGCAGTTTGTTTTGATCTTCTGATGACTTTATTCGTCGATAAACGACAGCGTCATCTGCAAACAACCGAAGACGGCTGCTCAGATTGTCTCCAAAATCGTTTATATAGATAAGGAACAACAAAGGACCTATAACACTACCTTGGGGAACGCCTGAAATCACTTCTGTTTTACTCGATGACTTTCCATCAATTACTACTAACCGTGACCTCTCTGACAGGAAATCGCAAATCCGGTCGCATAACTGAGACGATATTTCATAAGCACGCAATTTCACTACGAGCCGCTTGTGTGGTACAGTGTCAAAAGCCTTCCGGAAATTCAGGAATACGGAATCTATCTGAAGTCCGTTGTCAGTAGCACTTAACACTTCAAGTGAATAAAGAGCTAGTTGTTTTTCACAGGAACGATGTTTTCTAAACCGATGTTGACCCTGTGTCAATAGACAGTTTTCTTCGAGGTAATTCATAATGTTCGAACACAATATATGTTCTAAAATCTCCGTAAATATTGTGCAGGCGCCTGCGAATATCTACGATGCAGTGGTTTTCCGCCAAAAGAAACTCAATGACAGCTCTCTGATTGGCACGCACCTCCTTTACAGACGCCATCATGTTGAAGGCTACGTATAGCGCCGCTACCTGTCGAAAGTTCATGAAACTGTAGGTGCTGCAGCGGGAATATTTCACGATCTCCCACAACAAATCCCGAATTTTTTTCTACCGAAATTGGCCGTAAAGAAGTGTTGCACTACTTACTGAACGCCCTTCGGACGTACTGTAATACAAACTACATCATTGCATGCTAATACGAATTACAAAGAAACATGCGACGCTGAGAGCTTCAGAGTCTCTTAGCACTTGAGAGGAAAACAAAAGCTTGTGTGACACACACACACACACACACACACACGCGCGCGCGCACGGCACTATTCAGCCTAGAGACTCGGTTGCCTTTCATCAAAATCTTTCTGGACTTGGTTGAAACAGGCTACATGCGCCCGTGATAAAGAACGTATTTGGGCTACAATCCCACTTGATACTGAGACTTCTTCGTCTTGAAAAATCGGCTTTCAAATTTAATTCTACACAGTTGGCCTCCACCATTACACGCCGCACGAGCTGACGATGTACCACTTTCTAGACCATGCCGAATAAAATGCTACAGCGCCCAAAACAGCTTTCGGATAACGAGTCAGTCGGTTAAATTTGGAATGCTGTAGTCAAATACCATGACTGCTTCAAGAATGTACCAGTCTTAATGATCAGACAGTACTTTAGCTCATTATCTGACGCAGCACTATTGACAACTTTTATCATCACCACCACCACCACTGCGCGTTTAGGTAGTCGTACGTTAGCCATTCGAATGACGTGTCTAAGTCATTTCTTCGTTTTTTATTTTAATGGTATCTTCAGTTCCCCTCTTACGTTGTCCTGACGGGTATGACCCAGTCCTGTACAACTTGTGACTCTTGTAAAAAAACATCCATTCTGTGGTGTAGATTCGGCTCCTGTAGTTGGACTTTGCGTTTTAGTAATTGTAATTTCTTGTTCTTATGATATTCGATATTTTTAAATGTTGTAAATGAACAAGTTGTATTGTTCAAGTCTTGTTGTATTGATACAGTCTCATGCTATATGATACACTGCGTTAGTGCGGATCCTCTTTCTACAGTCGAAATTTATACTCTAATAAAAGTTATGGACGTATCCATCTTTACAACTGAAGGAAAGTTAGTTTGTTTCCTGCCGTTCGCGTTTAGCTTCTTTTATTTGTGAAGTATCTTCAGCCTTTAATACATGTTCGTTTCCTGTATATAATATACCTCCATGAGTTTTGAAGCAACTGAGGATCAGTGAGAAACGGGAAAATGACGATAATACAGTCATGTCACGCGTTTTCCGTCAAGTTATACCACTGTTAACAAGAAAATCCATCGCAAAGTCCACAAAACCATGCAACACATCGGATGCAATCAGAGCTGCAAAATGAGTGATGTAATTCCAAGTTGTATTAATAACAAGAGAGAACATAATATATTAATATATATGTAACCCTCTGTATTACAGGCCTCCAAAGATGCTTCACAATTGAAAGAAGCAAAACGCTTGTGGGGAAAAAAAAAAAAAACAAAAAAAACTGCCTTTCCAAGATGGAGTATACCTCCTTAAATTTTGAAGCAACTAAAGAACGATAGAAAACGGAAAAAATTACGAGTCTAATAAAAATGTTAGCGTTTTCTACGCGAACCAGAAATAACTCAATTTCAAAGTTATCCCCTACATCATTCGGTAGGACTTTTGAATATTTCCTGTCGCAGTGCCAACTTATACTCTCCCACCGACACTTGCTGTTAATGAGAAAATAGCTAAAAACGGAGACGGATGGAAACGACATGCGTATAGAATGAGAGCTGAAAAGCTACTAAAGGAAATTTTGAACTACAACCCGAAACGAAGGAGAGGCAGAGGCTGACCGGAGAAACGATGGACGTCGGCTTTGGAAGACGCAACAAAGCCGAATCTCTGTGTGTGAGGAGGAGAAGAAAAAGAAGAAGAAGACGACAAAGTTGTAGTTGTTATCACGCGATTCATAAGCTTTACTTAGATGCATGTTTCGAGTAGTGGCATGTGTACTGTCGTTGGATTTCAGACAGGAAGTACGGCAGGCAGCGAGTGTTTGATACTGTTTTTCGGGGAAACTGTGAGTACAACAAGATGGCGGTTTTGTTGGTGTGCCGACTCCCTCGCTGCAGTTTTGAAACAGAACAACGGCGGGGGAAGTAGCTAATTTGTCTAACTTCCTTTAGCGCTGAATAGCTGTAGCTCTGTTTTCATTAGCAAAAAGAAAACTAAATTACGTAGAGTTCTGAAGAGCTAACCTAATTCCAAAGGCAGACGGAAGACCGCCCGAGTTGCTTCGCCACACAGCATAACGTACCTACCGTACGTCTAAGTTCGCAGCAAGCTGAAACAACAGCGGCAAGTCTGGGCCGAGTCTAACTCCCATCCACCACATCCTTTGATTACCTTCCTCCATAGCTTCCACCTGCCCCCCCCCCCCTCCACTCTCTCTTTCCCTCCCTCTCCCTCCCGCCAACTTCCGTTTAGAAAGAGGGTCGCATTATCACAATGCGATGTTTAAGCGTCGAGCATTGGGATATTGATCTCAGCTCTCGTCAATTCTATGCCGTTATGACAGCTGCACTTCGTAGTTTCTGTCAACCGAATTAGGGTATACAGATATAACACGTTTTACAATTACCACACAGGATTATCATTAGGAGGTTAAGAAGAACTTTGGGATAAGTACAGTGCAGCAGTCCAACGTTTATGCGATCCTTAGATATGTACCGTTACGAGTACCCACAGATATTAAGTGATGGCGGCTGGAGTGGCCGTGCGGTTCTAGGCGCTACAGTCTAGAGCCGCGTGACCGCTACGGTCGCAGGTTCGAATCCTGCTTCGGGCTTAGATGTGTGTGTGTCCTTAGGTTAGTTAGGTTTAAGTAGTTTTAAGTTCTAGGGGACTGATGACCACAGCAGTTGAGTCCCATAGTGCACAGAGCCATTTGAACCATTTATTAAGTGATACTAACGTTTTACAATTTTATTCAGCGTGCTGAAAATCGTAACAAAATCACATCAAAAAACTTTGAGAGGCGAACAGGTGATCTAATATCGAAG
Source organism: Schistocerca serialis cubense (assembly GCF_023864345.2). Lineage (NCBI taxonomy): Eukaryota > Metazoa > Arthropoda > Insecta > Orthoptera > Acrididae > Schistocerca > Schistocerca serialis. The sequence continues at coordinate 716,175,338 of NC_064638.1, forward strand.
GGAAATGCGTAGTGACGAATTTACGACAGGCGTATCAATTAGACTGTCCCTGTGCAGTTGTTAAAGCTCATCGAATTACAACTAAATTGGTTCTTGACTTACGTGCAGCAGTAATGATAATGGCATAAGCTGCATACACTTTATGCAGAATACATACTTATTGCTTACAAATACGAATTAATACAAATATTTTTTTCTTTAACACAGCATACTCGTTTGTACAGAAAAATGTAAAGATACTGTACAACTGTGGCTAAGCGACGTCCACCACAACATAGGAAACTTTCGAACGCTGTTTGCTTTCGTATATAGCCAAAGCCAACTGGGATAAGCGTCAGATAATAAACAGTAACAATAAATGAAGTCTGCGAAATGTACAAGTAAAATTGCACTGCATCCAAGTTCTGTCAAGAAAAAAAACTCTTCGTTTGTGACCTCACCTAACGAAAATGTGATTTCAAGACTTCTAAACGTCTTATTTTACGTAGTCCACTTTGACCAAAAGGGACACAAAAGGGTCTATAAAGGATTGTTATCTGCAATGTTAGCGTCCGTAATACTTGCGACATTCACTCATCCAGAGGAAAGATAGTGAGTCCCCTTCTGCAATGTGTGCTATGGTCACTCAAGGAATCTGTCAGCCATCTCATCCTTTATCGCCGAGAATTGTCCACGAATATCACTTTTAAAATCGACGAATGAATATGGGCTGTTAATCGACTTCCAAGTAAATACCTCTGCAGTTGCGAAATGTCTAGGCAGGTGCTGACATGGAGAAGGATCTAGCATCGCAGTCTCCTGGCCATAAAACAACCACGAAATATGAGGATTGCAACTGATCAGGCTCTGCCTCTCCTTCGTTTCCGGTTGTAGTTCAAAATTTCCTTTAGCAGTCTTTCAGCTCTCATTCTATACACATGTCCTTTCCACTTGTCTCTGTGTTTAGATATTTCCTCGTTAACAGCAAGTGTCTGATTGTGAGATTCCCTCTCCTTTTATTTTCCTTTCTTTTTAAAGTAATGAGTCTTTCATTTCTTTACACGCTGCCGTCAGTCTGTGTCATGTGTCAAAGTTTCATTTCTTCATCCTTGTTCTACCTAGCGTTCATAGTAAACTGTGCCGGCCGGGGTGGCCGAGCGGTTCTAGGCGCTTCAGTCTGGAACCACGCGACCGATACGGTCGCAGGTTCGAATCCTGCCTCGGGCATGGATGTGTGTGATGTCCTTAGGTTAGTTAGGTTAAAGTAGTTCTAAGTTCTAGGGGACTGATGACCTCAGATGTTGTGTCCCATAATGCTCGGAGCCATGGTAAACTGTTCTGCTGATGCTTTTAGTGCTAAATTAATTATTCTTTGATGCATTTGCAGATATTCTGCTAATATTTTCTACTTTTATGTGATACATTTGGCGATATCCGTTTTTCTTCATGTTAAAGATTTTTGAGCTCTTCCTCGGCTTTAATTTCTAAAATTTCATCATTTAATTTTTTTATCTATCCTTGTAGTTTTGTATATTTTTCTGCATCACCACATTTCAGATGCTATCTGTTTGTTATGGCGTTTTGCGTCTTACATGTTGTTGTACTACGGTGTGCAGACATACGGTTTCATACTCCACATATTTCGTTGTTGGAATCTTTCCATGTCTTGATTTTTTCTTCATTTGGCCATCATGAGTGGATCTGCTTACCAGATAGCACCATACTTTCACTTATACAATTACAATATATGTGTAATCCAGTTTTAATGTTTAGACGACTATCATTATCTTTTCTACAACTAGCCATCATTTTCATCTTTTTTGTGTATCCATTATTTATTTTGTTATAAGCACTTCTTATTCTGTAAGAACGACGCCTTAAGGTACTTTCAGTCTACTTCATAGAATTTCTTTCCTTTCCCTAATATGTACGTATATCTGCTGGCGTGGTTACGTTCACTTCCCCAGTGAAGCATTTAGAAAGTAAATAACTTGCAGGACTGAGTAGAAGCTATGTAAAAATCGTAACTGTGCTCGTACAACGAAAGGTTCTGCTGGAATTTGTAGCAATTGAACATTTTCAGATAAATATTCTGAACAATACAATACCAAACTTGTATTTTAGTGAAAACGTGGAAAACAAAAGTACTAAATAGGTATTTATCGCCAAATTATAAATACACAGAAATAGGTAAATAACTGCTCTGTGCTAACCCAAAGCTACCCTATTCGTAATTTATTTTACACTTAATTAAATTGAATTTAGTTTAGCATTGATCGTGTATATATGACGCAGCTGGGCTTCCAAAAGATAAAAACCATGTGCATAATATTGTGGCAAATGTAATTTTGGATTCCTTAAGTGTAAAAATATTTTGCCGATAAAAATTTTCTGTTAGCGACTAGTAGTGTAAGATTTGGATCAGTGTAAATATGATTATTTTTGGAGCGACTTCTGTAAAATTTTTCTCGAAAGAAATCATTTACCTACGTGAAGCTTTTTTCTGTTTTGAGTAAACGCTTTATTTCATTGGCGATAGCTAATTTCGGCCACCATTGTCAATACCGAGCAACATTGCACAATAATTTGGTTGTATGCTCGTTCAGAGCTGTTCGAAAGGGATATTTGATGTCATTACATGCTGATACTTCCGCACTTTTTTGTGGAGCACATACTGACAAATGGAAGTGCATAATCTAATTTTTGTGATTAGTCACTTGCTAATACCGAGAGAGGCCGGGTTAGGTAATCGCCAATGAAATAAATTTTGTATTTAAGGTAAAGTATAAGTTCAGGCAGGAAAAAGAATTGTTTCTACAAATTTGAAGTTGCTGTCGACTGCAGTCGGAGGGTGTAGCTTCTGGTGGCACATGTTTGGCTCCGCTCGCAGTCTCCACAGTTCGCTAGAGGACACACGTAATGGTCGGAAGAGATTGGAACCGTACATAAAACATTTTGGATCAAGACTGATCCGTATTATCAAAAATAATTGGATAAATTCCAGTTGACGCCACGCTTTGCAGGTGTCTGCAAGCAGAGTAGTGAGAGACGCAAAGATAATACCAGGGCCCGTCTATTTTATTTGCGCGTGGTTCTTAACACAGCCACGACTTTTATTGGATGATACTTTCTAGCGAAGCGCTGACAGCAGAATGTAGAGCCAAATTAAATCGCTGTGCTCTTTAATGCGTATTGACTGGTGCCGTATTAAATGGGATGTTATTATACACGTTCACGGTAAAGTGCTCACAGATTATTGCGTATGCCAGTCGAAACAGTTAACGCAATACTAATTTTCCGCGTATTATAATATCATGTAATATGTAGCAGAAAGTGGTTAATAATGGATTTTAGAGTACGGTACCGATTGAGGGAAGATGTAGACGAACTCTTGATGTAATTTCAGCTGCCGCAACTACACTTTCGGCACTCACCGGCTATCAGAATTCTCCAAAATTAATTAGTCGAGCCGGCCGTGGTGGCCAAGCGGTTAAAGGCGCTACAGTCTGGAACCGCGCGGCCTCTACGGTTGCAGGTTCGAATCCTGCCTCGGGCATGGATGTGTGTGATGTCCTTAGGTTAGTTAGGTTTAAGTAGTTCTAAGTTCTAGGGGACTGATGACCTTAGAAGTTAAGTCCCATAGTGCTCAGAGCCATTTGAACCATTTTTTTAATGAGTCGATTTGAAGTGAAGTGATGAACAAAGAGTCTGTAATCACTTAAGATTGTTAACGTTTTAACCCTATCAGCACTGATTATTTGTTGCCTCGGTGCATTTTTTTTAAATAGGCGTCCAGCTATTTATCTGCACACTATTTCGGCGATTCACATGATCGTTTTCTAGTGCTTCTCTGGCACTGGCCTTAGCATCCAGACTATTGGGTCTTGGCAGTGCGCAGTTATTCTCCATACCGCTTCCTCGTTAACAGCCATGCAGGTCATTGCACGTTTCTTACTCGGCATTCTCGCTTCGTGAAAGGTCTGTTCGCTCAGTGGATGGATTCTGTCCGAATAGTCGAGAAGAGGTGCAGCGAACCTTAAGACACTCATAAAGCTGAAGCAACGACGTAAATCAACTCTCTGCGAGCTATGCTTTGCGTATAATCATGAAGTAAAATACGACAAGACTAGTATCGTGGCGTGGGCTCCTGGTTCCTGGGACAAAGGAAGGAGTCTTTTGAAATAAGGCTGCCGGAAGATTTAATAAACGAGGGCAGAGGATTAAATTTAAGCAGTGCTTGGCATCCGAAAGCCAGTTTAATAAGAGCCACCTCCATGTCAGAGCTGAAAACGCGTAAGATACGTACTTTCTACGGAAAGCCGGTGCAGTCACAGGGAACCAAACGACAGGGGCGTGGCCAGCAACAGGAATCGAAGGAGAGCATAAATAGCGGCGTATTGGCGACTAAACGTCACGATCAGGTCGGAGTCCAGATAATTAGTATGTTTCTCTTTGTACCTGACGAAGATTTTTAAGACTTACTGTCAATAAATTTTTCAGGAAAGTGTTGCAGTAAAACTGGCTTGATTCAAAATTATCACAAAAAAAGCCTCAGAAATGACATTACATATTGTGATGTATACGATATCCCAGAATGTTTGTTTTCCTCGACGCTGGTACGTACGGAGTTTCAAGCTAGCAGTGAAATTAAATATATAGGCTCCACACGTAACGGCTGCGACGAAAATAACGATGCGTTATTCGTTGAAGTCGAAATGATAAATGTTGCCTGCTGCATATGCCTTCTTCGCCTACGGTCTTTTTTAAACCCGCCATACTGTAACAGTAAACTCTGAAACTGTACTACATAGGAAGAACAAAAATAATTGAATATTTTTGTCTATACATGTAACTCAGGATTTAAAGTTTTCAGTGTGGTCTGAAGCATTCTAAAATTTGTTTTATACGTAACATGCGACCGAACGCTCAGTGTACAGAGCTCAAGAAGAGGTACACACAATAGCACAGCGAACATCGATGTGTGGAAGTTACTGACAAGGGAACCTCCCCATCGCACCCCCTCAGATTTAGTTATAAGTTGCCACAGTGGATAGACCTTGATAAACTGAACACAGATCACTCGAGAAAACAGGAAGAAGTTGTGTGGAACTATGAAAAAATAAGCAAAATATACAAACTGATTAGTCCATGCGCAAGATAGGCAACATCAAGGAGAGACAGAAGTCAGGAGCGCCGTGGTCCCGTGGTTAGCGTGAGCAGCCGCGGAACGAGAGGTCTTTGGTTCAAGTCTTCCTTCGCGAGAAAAGTTTAATTTTTTATTTTCAGACAATTATCAAAGTTTAGGCACTCACACATAATCAACTTCGCTCTCCAAAATTCCAGGACATGTTCAGATTTGCTTGGACATATGCAGTATTTGACGGTCTACACACGGAAAAATTTGAAAACGTTAAAAACATATGTTTTGACAGAGCACAGCGAAAAGTGTGCGACTGTGAGACTTTTGGATTCATTTGTTGCAGTTTATGCGACAAACTCTTATGTTTTAATCACTTTTTTGGGAGTAATTATCACATCCACAAGAAAAGCTAAATCGGGCAAGGTAGAAGAATCTTTTTACCCATTCGCCAAGTGTACAAGTTAGGTGGGTCGACAACATATTCCTGTCATGTGACGCACATGCCGTCACCAGTGTCGTATAGAATATATCAGACGTGTTTTCCTGTGGAGGAGTCGGTTGACCTATGACCTTGCGATCAAATGTTTTCGGTTCCCATTGGAGAGGCACATCCTTTCGTCTACTAAGCGCGGTGCGGTCGCAAAACACAGACACTAAACTTATTACAGTGAACAGAGACGTCAATGAACGAATGGGCAAATCATAACTTTGCGAAAATAAAAAAAAATAAAAAAATTTCGCTCGAGGGGAGACTTGAACCAAGGACCTCTCGTTCCGCAGCTGCTCACGCTAACCACGGGACCACGGCGCTCCTGAGTTCTGTCTATCATTGATGTTGCCTATTCTGTGCATTTTTTTATAGTTCCATACAACTTCTTCCTGTTTTCTCGATTGCTCTATGTTCAGTTTTTCAAGGCCTATCCACTGTGCCAACTTCTAATTAAATCTGAGGGGGGTGCGATGGGGAGGTTCCTTTGTGAGTACTGAAATGGTGCACCGATATCCTCACCACTGCCTTGTTGGAATTTAAAACAGGAAATAAAACCGTGCCAGAGATGGAAATACACAAGAAATGTGTGTGCAGGCAATGCGTCACGACACGAGCGGCAACAGGAACGTTATTAATGTCAATGGAGTTATTACTGAAAAGAACAAAACACGTATTGTGAGATGTTCGTGTATTGTCCCAGAATTAATAAAGCAAATTACACGAGACAGTTGAATATGGGATGTTCCTCTCAGAATCTACTCACAAAGTTTTGTGTTCGTATTAGTTTTGGAAACACTTTTTTAACCGCCATCCATAGGCTCGGACCGTTCGAATAAAACTTTAAGAATTACATTGAAGAAAAAATAAACCAAACAAACACTGTTTAACCTACGAAAAAACTCCCCTCCCCCAGTCAAACACAATGGTTTCCATTAATGAGGTAAACTGCACAGAAACAACAATAATTAGGGAAGTATGAAGTTGTTTAAATTCAAAGATTTTGATATTCAGTTGTGCAAAACAAATATTTACTACTGGAAGTTCCGAGTTAGAGCGACAGATAGTGTTTTAATACCGAGAAAAGACTACATTGATCACTTCGAAAATTCTTTTCCAGGCAAAATTCAATCTATGAAGGAAGGTTGGGGGTAACGTCCCGTCGACGACGTAGTGCTTCTTGAGTCTTGGAATGGGGAAGGAGTTTGACCTCATTCTTTTGAAAGGAATCGTTCCACCATTTGTCGTAAGCGGTTTAGGGAAACTGCGAATACCTAAATGGGAATGCGCGTCGGGGATTTCAATTCCGCTTCTCTCGAAAGCGAATTTCGGTGGACGACTATGAGCTGAACGGCGGTGCGTAAAACTCCCTACAGAAGTGGCCGCATCTGAAAGGTTTAGGCAAGGACGATAAGGAGCAATGACACGCACCGATGTACGTAGTGAAGCGAATAGAATCGCACCGCAACTACATTCTGCATGCACAGAGAAGATAATATTGCGAAGTACCGTCCATAGAATCCGTCGTGAAAACAATATGCATGTCAGGCTGTTTGCAACATGGTTAGTGCTCATCGTTCATTACCACTTAACGCCAATAGGTATACTGGACAAGAAGACCATCCCGATAACGGACGAAACTGATTTAAGCTGACTGAGTAGCAGTTGTCGAGGTTTGCTTTGGCGACAGGATGGGACCTTTCCTTATTAAGCCTTTCCGTGGTTTCCGTAGATCGTTTGAGCCAGGTGCCTTTGAAATGAACTCGTCCTGTTTCTTCCGCTGTCACTTCGTAATCTGCGCTACTGCTCCTTGTCCAATGAGTTCGTCGTGGATGGGACGTTTTAGTGGTAATCCTCTCTAATAGAATCTCCCAGAGAATATTTGGAGTGCTGCTGGGAGGCCTGTTGCAGCAGTCACGGCCAGACATTTGGCACGCTGAGAATAGCTGCACTATCAGTGGAGCTAGTAAGCAGTGCCATTATTAGCACACAAGAAATCACACATCTTTGTGTGTGACGTATTGCTTGCTCAGCGATGTAATCGCTCCTTCCTGCCGAAGCAAACTAAAAAATAATCTTGTTCTTTCGAAACCTGTTTCGACTAGAAGATGAGACATTAAAAGTAATATAAGGATTTTGTTATTTGGGCGTCGAAATAAATAGCTGTGGTGGAACTGACAATGTTATAAAACGCAGACTGGCAATGGCAAGAAAAACTTTTATGTGAAGGGAAATTTGTAGGCGTCTGTTATAAATTAATTTGATAGGAATTCTTTCCTAAAAGTATTTGGGGTGTAGCGTAAAATGCGGACGTTATCACAGCACAATCAATACAGACGAAACAACAGAAGCTTTTGAAATGTGAGGCTACAGACGAATGCTGAAGATCAGGTGGGCAATTTGGATAAGTCATAAGGAGGTTCTGAATGTAATTGGCTGAAAATGAAATTTATGGAACACTTTGATTCATAAACTATATCCGGAGGGAAAGGAACCATCAATTTGGTAATGGAAGGAAGTGTGTGTGTGTGTGTGTGTGTGTGTGTGTGTGTGTGTGTGTGAGAGAGAGAGAGAGAGAGAGAGAGAGAGAGAGAGAGATGAAAAGATTGGAGAGCCATATCAAACCATTCTTCAGACTGTTCTTTTTATGCACGTTCCGTGGATCGTAGTCGCGACTACTCGCTGTAATGTGGAACTTGTCAGTAGGTTGACAAATAAGGATACATTTTCTGTATGAAAACGTGATTACATTCTGGCCATTTACATATCTGGACTTTTTTTTTAAATTAATCTATCGCAAAAGTTGGTAAAAAAGCAACGCAACAGGCTACAGATTCGTCGGTGGAGTTGAAGGAGCTATCAGTCGCCAATGTTTCAATTGTATTCAATCTTTTCATTAACTGCCAACAACTTTAATCACTAGGAAGGTCGACAAGCATCTTTGCGGATGCATACTTTGGCCCTTTCTGTGCGAGAGGCCGTTTCCATTCCCAGTGCTATATTAATGAATGCCACTATTATTTGCAAATCGTGGCTGATTCCACACTAAAAAACTTGATAAGAGAGTAAATTTATTGTAGGGAATTAGTCGGTGTGGCGTTTTCTATCAGCAGCTGCTTACATCAATTTTGAATCCTTACATAATAAAAATCACCACCATTATAATTCTTGACAGTTTTCCTCGATTTACGCAGAGGAAAGCAGCAGCGCGCAGTGCGTTGGCAGGAACATTACGTACTGCGGCCCCCCACGGCGACACGAAGTGATGGCGTGGGTTGAGTGGGTGATGGTGGGGGGCGGGGGTGGGGGAGGGTCTGCCGTGATGGGCTGGCTGGCTGCGGCCGGGCGCCAGTTGTGTTTGTCTTGCGGCACAACTCGGCCGCGGCTGATCAATAGCCTGTTCGCTCCGGCTAACACTAAGTGACGTGGCGTGGGCCGCGCTTATCACGGCGGCGCAGAAATTGTCCCGTCACCCGCCCAGACAGCGGCCGCCAACTTAGTCCCGGCCCGGCTTGTTTACGCCTTGCTATCGGCTCCAGCCCGGAAGACTTTTCCACCTCTTTGTTTCCCCCTACCACATTGACGACTCTTAACGTTAATGCGAATGTGAACGATGTAGATATGTAACTTCAAAACTAGTGCACCACCAGGCATTCTGTAACACTCGACTTTAATCTTCGTTCGTGGCCGTAACCGTAATAGAAAACGCCACGCGTTGAAGACACTCAACACAACACTCCTCGAACACCTGACAAGTCGCGTAGTTCCCGAAATGCTCGTGCCGAGCCTTCGGGCTATCACAACCTGCCGTCGGTCAAACTCGGATAGATCGCGCCGCTTCCCCATCCTGCACACGGACAGCACGCTCACTGCCGCTACGTGCACCGTGCGAGTGTCTGACTAGCAGTTTCCTCGCCTGGTGTCAGTGCTGTCGCCTGGACGGCTTTATATCGATAGTAGGTCGGTGGCCATAATGTTGTGGTTAATCCGTGCGTATACAGTGTATTGTAGAATCATTTCCCTACTCCTGTTCAGTCACTGACTGTACACACGAAGAACTGTTGTCGATGACATTGTTGAGTCTGTGTTCCTCTAATTTTGCCGTCTTGCGCTTTATACGCGTATCAGTTGTATGTTTGAAGACAATAGAACGCCCTCCTTGTTGCAGATGTGGCTAAATTACAGTATTCGTGTAGTGCTGTCGCAGTGAGTAAAGAATCCGTACCGAATATCGGCCTTTTCCCCGAATATTCTGCCTCTAGGTAATGTCATTGATAAGGGTCTTACACCGTCGAAAAACTTTGCAATTCCTCGGAAGAGTATTTTGCAAAGTAATTACAAATCGTTATTACTTTTTGAATAAATATCATTTCCCGATAGTGCTGTCAAACTATATTAGGTCTTTCCCTGTCTTTTTTGGCACATTGAGTTTTTATAACTGTAAAAACTATTAGGTCTACAACTTTGCTTCCGCCGTTTTGCAATAGACGGCAGTAGCGACAAATGGGGTTCAGGTGGTTGGTCATAGGTGTAATACAATAAGCTTAGGCATCTCTAAACATAATGTCATAAATATATTAGTCTAGTTGTGATAGCATCATAAGGTTATTCTCGATTAAGTACGTCAACTTACGTACCCATTTCTCGCCATTTGCGGGAAGTTTTAATTTTCTGCTTTAACATGAAGAAATCTGCGACTGTGGCTCTTAAAATGCTGGGTAATTTGAACAGTCTCTCTCTCTCTCTCTCTCTCTCTCTCTCTCTCTCTCTCTCTCTCTCTGTGTGTGTGTGTGTGTGTGTGTGTGTGTGTGTGTGTGTGTGTGTGGTTTTTTTTTTCCAACCACATGAGACGTCGATCAGCTTCAGCAATCTAATTTAAACTGTTTCAAGAAGAGAGAACATTCTTTCCTTATAATCGATGTGGACACTGACGTGCACGTCGTCGAGTGCTCCTTGCAGAGCTATCGTTACACTTCCTTGGCGATTGATTGTAAGTGAATAATTGAAAGTGAGTATTTGACCTTAATTAATTCTTCCATACAGTTTTATCTACTTTCCTGATATCGATTTAATCCTGTTGTTGAACCATGGAGCTTCGTCCGTGTGCATCGTTATTTCACTTTGACATCTGATACAACGGTCGTTGGTTCACACTGCGCCAAACACATTCCTGTTTTTTTCCTCACTTTTTATTTAGTTGAACACGGGGCAAAAAAGTCCTACACTCGTTTGAAACAAAACCTTTGCGAAACTGATACTATAAGTCAATGTGATAACCTCGAGAGGGTGCGTGTTACAAGAAAATATTTATGTTTTGTAACAACATTACTACAGCAAGCTGTTCATTTTGTAAATATGGTCAGTTATAAGTGTGGGCAATGGAATGAGACAAGGGTGCTTTTGAAACTTACTGGTCACCTATTATAAAGTGCAAGATACTCTTATGGAACAACTGGAGAGATGGCTCCAGTACGCCAAATGTTTTAATTATTGTTTCATTTGACATCTGCGTTCACTATCTCTCTGATAACACTACCTACTTTGAAAATTTAAGCAGTAGCCAAATACTCCAGTACAAGAAGTGTTATCCTAAGTTGGGGTTGCTAGTTAGGATGTTGCAAAATGTGGCAGCTTGATTGCCGTGGAACGTAATTACAAGAAGTTTCTAAGATGGTATCGTGTTTAGTAGTAGCATAACTTGCGCAGAAGATGTTTTAAAATAGTCGTATATTTGTGTCACTGAAGAGCGCGCAGATGTTACGTATGAACGATTATGTTATTACGAGCATTAGCAGGTGCCGTTATCCCACCATATGTTAGTAATGGCTGTGACGTTAGGTTTCTGTGTGTGTTATATGTATAAACTTAACTGGTTTTATGTAGGTTGTATATATTGCAGAGTTTTTAATAATTTATGCTTATGTTAACACAAATTGTGATATATGCCCGACAACTCGTCCCTGAAGACTCGACGCTGCCTTAACGGGATGTCTCCACTTCCGTCGATGCAGTGCTTCGTTCTTTTAGTCTTCTGGAAAGTGACCGCTGCCTAATTAATTTAAATAGGAAGCATGTTCCTTAATTAAGTGCTGTTTTAATTAACCTTAGATTACTAAAACACGTAAATTTACGATAGCAGTGGGTACCAATTCGCGGTTTCCGCCAGTCTGGTATTGTCAGTATATGGTGAAAACAGGACTTTTGTGCTTATTTTGTATGTGACATACCGTTGGAGATCTTATAACTGTAATTAGCTAGTGCATGAATTATAAATTACGACTTCTTTGAATAAAATACAGCGTAGTAAAGTTTGCGGTTGTTTAGTAACAATGTAACGTTTCCCGCCCTTTGGTGATCTAGGGTTAAACAAACACAAGTGCATTTTAAAACAGTTAAATAGATACATAAACAGTTGTAGCTTAATCTACTTTTGAACATAATTTTCATCAATAGTAAGGCACTTACCGTAACAAACAACGAACTGCTGGGTTCCGTCCTCATGAAAAGCCTACGTGATTAGCCAGTTGTAGCAGAGCGACTGCTTTGGCATCATCGCCGAAGTGCCGTTGACTGCCTAACGTTTATTCAAGTATTACAACTACTGACAATGGTATCGTAAAGGATCTGTTTTTGTTCAGCTCCTGCACCAAGTGTTCAGTGTTCATCGTCAGCAAAGTATGATCATCTATATATGCTCAAACCCATTTTCTAATCATTCCTAAACTCGCGGCATTTTATCCACAAATTTCATTAATCTTCCGATGAATCTCGACCGCAAAGCAATGCCGTTATGAAAAATAGAAAAGACAATCAAGGTAATGCCACGAAGGAAGGATTTTTCAATTACTTGCGGAATAGTTCTTCTGGATCAGTTGAAACTTGAGGGACCAAACGTGCAATCGCATATATCTGTTTCATCAAGAACACATGTTGCCTTGCCATCTGTATTATCTTCCTTTTTCCTCTAAAAATAGGTGGTCAGTTCCGTACACTTCGTCAATAATGAATATAGTCCACATTCATTCTGATTTACATTGCAATATTTAATCCTTCTATTTACCTCTCCCCTGCACCCCCGTTGAAACAGGGGTAACTGACGAGCAGGTGGCGTGGGTAATACAATATTTACGAACGCTTTGTGAAGATACAAGCTAGGCTTGCTTTTAGAGGTGACGTCACGATTAATGCCTTCCTCCGTAATTCGACTACCGTTATCTAGTTTGTATCTAATCAGTATTTTCCATCGTTTCTGTTTATAATTTGTGGTTAATGACGGCGCATCTTTACATCAGATTTCTTCGAAAACTAGTCCAACTGTGAAAGTATTCTCTGTCTGCTGACACTGAAAAATAACTCATTTATTTTTCTATTTATTTTTTGTGAATGACGGTTAATCCAACTCTGAGGACGGAAGGACGTTTCGCACGTAGATAACTGAAACCTTAAAGATAGCATTACTACGAAGAAAATTACCTACACAGCTATAATGCTGTAACATGTAATTGGTTGCAAATTTTAGCACAGAGCGTAAATAAAGTCTAGTGATCAGTCTTTTTACTTAATCGAATGTAAATTTGCGTGCAACAGATTAAAAACGCGTCTATCCGTTTCTCCTTTCACCTTACTAACAAGTTTACCAAGGATCAAATTAGAGGAGATGATAACGCAAGGTCCCGCTTTACTTGAAATGTGATTTTCACTAGCTTACGTTTTGGACCTTCTGGGAGAGCATATGTACCTGTAAACAGCGCAACAAATCACTGTGAAGACGTCGTAACAGACAGTTACGTCTTCTTTCTGAAAAACAAACGGATAGCTCATCGGATCGCTTACACTCATTAATATGTACTGTAATTAATCAGAATATGCTTTTTTGAAACCTACTTCATCTGTTAGGAAAGAGTTGCACAGTATTTCCGTACTCCGTGGTGAAAAGGCGGTTTTAAAGTTTTTCAGGTGAACTGTCTTGATGTGCACGGCACTATTTCGTTGGCGTTGTTCCGTTTAGTCATTCTGTAACACTGTTACGTGACTGGTATTGAGTGTCGTTGTTCACTTTCTCTGCAATTGACGTTTGTGTTCCGTGTTAGGTCGCATATGCATATTTGTAAGCAGTCGAGCTGCAATTTTTTCCTCTTAACTCTGGACTAAACACGTTGGGTATAGGAAGTTCATTATTACAATACTAGATTATCCCTTTTTTATTCTGGTGACAGTAGGCTGCAATCGTACGTAGGCGAGACTAGATATTTTTTGATATCGTCACCGAAGTCTCTTGATATTCGACAGGGTAATGATTCTTTTTTTTCAGTTTGTGTTAGTGATCATCGCATATAAGCTACTGATGCCATCAGGTTAGATCTGCATAACAATAAAAAAATAGGCACTTCAGAATAAAAAAATACAGGGTGGTGCAGTTGCTCCTACCAATACCGTTTTATGCATCCCGCAATGTTATATCTGGCCTTCACGCGAAATTTTCATATTGTCTCGCTCGCTACGCGCAAACTGTTGGTGCTACAGAAAAAAATGAACAGGATCTTTTTGTAGGAAATTCAATAAAGTTAAATTTTGTGCTGGGACACGTTTTCGCTGGAGGGATACGTTTTCACTGGAGGTCACAGTTTTTGAATTATTCAAGAAAAACATACAAAAGTAACCTTCAAACGCACGTCCACTATTCCATATATTCGACCTTTTTTGGTCTCTATTGAGTGGGATATTACTCCACCACCAAAGTCGGCTGTTTCATTAACGTTATTACTTTAAATGTGCCCGTGTGGGCAATGAAAAAAAACTTTTGTAAACGTTGCACTAAAACTAATGACGTTGAAGATTCTATCCCAACTTATGCTGTTAAAAAAAATTACAGAATTTTCAGGTTAAATTTACACAAATATCAGTTATAGAATTTTAAAATGCTCGACTCAGCCGGTAGCATAATATGGCCAGTTAACGAAGACTAAAAATGTCGAATGTGGGAATTAATTCGCCCAGTCGCAAATTTTTGTATAGTGGCATGAGGCAGTTCCATGAAATACTAGAAATCCTGGTCCAACTAATGGCGTGTAGCTTCGCCAGGGTTGTGTCCAGTCCGTCGTTTGAAGCTCCCGCAATCTCTATTGCGATTCAGGCTCCACTAAGGGAAAGGTAGATGCTCTGCACACTATGGAAGTGTACAACGTGGAATGAGGGTGTGGAGACGTCAACATCGGCGAAATAGGCTGGCCAGTAGCAGCACGCATTCGGGAGCACACTGACTTTGGGAACACAACAAATATGCAGCGGCCGAACATCAGAAGGACTGCGGCAAGAAAATAAAATTCAGCGAAACGTGCATACTTCAAGTGCAGCTGGGGATAGTGAAACATAGGATCATAGAGGTCTTAGAAGTACTGACAAAATGAATAGAGAGGATGGCCTTCGACCAACTTGTCTGGCAACCACCAGAGCCCAACAGGCCCGACAAACAACTTGAGACGCGAACGTTACCGGCGAGTGCTACCGCTGCTGGGCCCATGTCCCTCGCGAGGAAAACAAGACTCTGTCACCACATTCGCCGATGACTACGAACCACGAGCAGTAGATAACAGCAGTTCCCTACACCCTCCACAACAGGAAAGCAGTTACAATAGAGTTTCTCACTCCTTCCATCACATCAGACCATATCAACGATTTTAAAATTGTGACGTAGTGTCATGGTCAGTTTTAAAACTGTGATGTAATATCATGATCAATAATGTATACATGACGAAATAAAGGGGGTGTTGGACGGCAAAATATACCAGTATACCTAGGAGAGGGCCACTCGAACTGCGGCCGAAGCGTCGCTTTTACTCATTGATTTTATTTTACCATATGACGGGCATCGTGTCCAGAAAAGCTTTATGCTGTCGTTATGAAGTATGCACACTGCTGCAGTTTGTAAAAGAACTCCAAGCTGTCTAAAACCCTCTGACGATTCTGGTGGCCTATCGATTCCTGTAACTTAAAAGGGCTGTAACGTCCTTTCCTCGTTTTGCAGTTTAATTTTGCGGCGATCGGAAATGGGTATCGGGTGGTTAACAAAGAGAACACGCTTCGTTACTAAAAAGTACTTTTTTTTTACTTTACAGATACACCGATCATTTCCCTTGAGTTGACTGATTGTTTTTGGATGGGGAGGGGTGGCAAACAGCGAGGTCATCGGTCTCATTTCACTTCGTTTATTTCCCTCTTGCAAGAAACACAGTTCCTAACAATGCCTAGATCCAAGCAAGCCCCTCTTAACATTTAAATATACCTCACTTTTACACTCAAGTTTGCCTTTGCTGTAGCAGGATATAGCCCTCCATGGTAGACTTTTTATAACTGTTCTAATAATAAAGTGCTCTCCCACCGGAAACATGCTACTAACGACGAAGACATTGTTTCGTCCACGGATTTAATAGATTATAATTACGCGCATCTTTCGCGAATGAACCTTCTCATTATTCACTAGTACTCTACCAATCGAACGCATGATTCATCATTTTAGCAAGCCGTTCAAATAATTTTGGTGCGACACTTCTACTGGCCACCGTTCTCCCCGAAACACGGCTAACGGCTGTCCACTCGCATACTGGCGCTTCGGCGTTGTGTTCTAGAACAAATCGAGAAGAAGATGCTCAAACGCTTCAAATAGCTCTGAGCACTATGGGACTTAACGTCGGAGGTCATGAGTCCCCTAGAACTTAAAACTACTTAAACCTAACGAACCTAAGGACATCACACACATCCATGCCCCAGGCAGGATTCGAACCTGCGACCGTAGCGGCCGCGCGGTAACAGACTGGAGCGCCTAGAACCGCTCGACCACACTGGCCGGCCAATCAATTTAGAAAATAGGGATATTACGGCGTATAGAAAATTAGACTTATTTGCGGTGTGTACCGGAGAAGTCGTAAGCTACCATTTGTTTATCGTATTTTATCATGCGAATTTCGGGTTATAACCTGAAGATGTATCTAAGTAATGTAAGAAGGATCTTATTTGATAAATTCTTGTTGTACAGACATGTCAAACGAACAATCTTTTTTTATGTACTTTTTGTTTGGTTTTAGATGTAATAGATCGTG
Organism: Schistocerca serialis cubense; assembly: GCF_023864345.2. NCBI lineage: Eukaryota > Metazoa > Arthropoda > Insecta > Orthoptera > Acrididae > Schistocerca > Schistocerca serialis. The sequence continues at coordinate 716,192,040 of NC_064638.1, forward strand.
TAGTAGGAGTAGATTAGGTTCTATACCAGCCTCGTGTTTGGCTCTGTTTTTTCATTTGGTTCGACTTTCAGCCACGCCAAAACAAACGCTACTCTACGCAAACAAGCAGTCAGCAGATGCATCCCAGCCGTACATGCGTACGCTCACCTGACACTTCGTAGCGCGTGGAGGCAGACAATGGCCGACGGACCACCTCCACTAGGACCTTGCCCCGGAGTGCTCTGTGGAATTCCCTAATTGTTCGCAACGGTCGTGACCGAACTGCGGGACTGACTCTGGTTCGGTAATTAGCTCCACGCGTGGCACTGACCGGAAACCACTCTCGTAGGGACTGCGTGTACCTTTTAATGTGGCTGTCATCGGCAGCACGTCGACCGGGGCAAAAGAACGACGAAGCGGAGTGAGGTAGGGACAAAGGGGCGCCCTTGGCCTCGCCGCTCGTCGCGTGCCGGTGTCCGGACACAGGTGTAGCGCGTGAGTGCGGGATTCCAGCGGGCGCGCGCGTGTGGTGCCGGCTGTGTCCCAGGCGTGCGATCGATGCTTTGAATTCCGCCGCCCTGCCGCCGCCGCCGCACATGACGTCAGCGCGGCGATCGTCTCCGCCGGAGCTCCTGCCCCGGGACTGGCCAGGCCGCCGCGCCGCTGCTCCACTGACCGGCCCCTACTGCACTGGCTGCGCGGGTCTTCTCGTCATCGCGCCACATATCGGCCATCAGCTTCTTACGCCGGCCGAAGTGGCCGTGCGGTTAAAGGCGCTGCAGTCTGGAACCGCAAGACCGCTACGGTCGCAGGTTCGAATCCTGCCCCGGGCATGGATGTTTGTGATGTCCTTAGGTTAGTTAGGTTTAATTAGTTCTAAGTTCTAGGGGACTAATGACCTCAGCAGTTGAGTCCCATAGTGCTCAGAGCCATTTCATCAACTTCTTACGGACACACTCAACGTAGCGACACACCAATAACATTCTTTTTTCTTAATTTCGTATTTCAGTTTCATAATGCTACGATAATGGATCAGTTTATTCTGCCTCGTAGCACGGTTTCCTATTCGTAGCTAATCCCCCTGAGCATACTGACTCTCCACATCGAATGAGCGGTTCTCAGTACACTAAACTCGGCAGCTAGTTCTCCATGTGTGACATCCCTGTCTTCCTATCATAAATCAAAACCATCCTCTGGTCGTAGACAGATGCCAGCAGAAATGCCTGGTCTTAAATTACAGCGAAGGCAAAGGACATCCACTGTGATCATTACATCCTTTTGACAGCTCAAATAATACACAAGTCATCTGTTTTAGTTTTACGTTTACCTGCAAAGTATTACATTGTGTTGTCCGCCCCTGGTAGCTGAGTGGTCAACGTGACGGAATGACAATCCTAAGGGCCCCGGTTCGATTCCCGGCTGGGTCGGAGATTTTATCCGCTCAGGGACTGGGTGTTGTCCTAATCATCATCATCTCATCCCCATCGACGCGCAAGTCGCCGAAGTGGCGTCAAATCGAAAGACTTGCACCAAGCGAACGGTCTACCCGACGGCGGACCCTCTTCACACGACATTATATTATTATTACATTGTTGCCTCTAACCCGTTCCTCACAAGCGACTATTAATCAAATTGCGTGCATATGGAGCATCGTCTCAGTTGTGTGACTGGATTCGTGATTTCCTCTCAGAGAGGTCACAGTTCGTAGTGATAGACGGTAAATCATCGAGTAGAACAGAAGTGATATCTGGCGTTCCGCAAGGTAGTGTCATAGGCCCTCTGCTGTTCCTGATTTATATAAATGATCTAGGTGATAAGCTGAGCAGCACCCTTAGCTTGTTTGCAGATGATGCTGTAATTTACCGTCTAGGAATATCATCAGACATTAAATTCTAATTACAAAATGATATAGAGAGAATTTCTGTATGGTGCGAAAAGTGGAAATTAGCACCAAACAAAGAAAACTGCAAGGTCATCCACATGGGTACCAAAAGAAATCCCATAATGTTTGGGTGTACGATAAATCGCACAAATCGTAAGGCCTGTCAGTTCGACTAAATACCTAGGAATTACAATTACGAGCAACTTAAGTTGGAAAGACCACATAGATAATATTATGGGGAAGGCGAAACAAAGACTGCGCTTTGTTGGCAGAACACTTTGAAGATGCGACAAACCCACTAAAGAGACACCCTACATTACACTTATCCGTCCTCTGCTGGAATATTGCGCGGTATGGGATCCTTACCCGGTAGGATTGACGGAGGACATCGAAAAAGTGCAAAGAAGCGCAGCTCGTTTCGTGTTATCGCGCAATAGGGGTGGGAGTGTCATTGGTATGATATGCGAGTTGGAGTGGCAGTCACTGAAACAAAGGCGGCTTTCTTTGCGGCGAGATCTATTTACGAAACATCAATCACCAACTACATAGGGAGAAATGATCATCATAATAAAATAAGAGGAATCAGCGCTGGAACGGAAAGATTTAGGTGTTCCTTTTTCGCACGCGCCATTCGAGAGTGGAATGGTAGAGAAGTAGTATGAAAATGGTTCGAAGAACTCTCTGCCAGGCACTTAAGTATGAATTGCAGAGTAACCATGTAGATGTACGCTGTTCACTAGTAGGCCTCTGGTCCTGCGCACTGGTACGTTTAAGTTTGGTGTGTGCAGTACGAGAGAACTCACTGCCCTTCCCTTATTTCCACTCCCCATTAACGAGACGGAACACAACCTCTACGTGAAAATACTTGATTCTGTACTACCTTACAAGTGCACAAAGTGATATTCAGTAATGCATTACAAGGTGCCCGCGAGCTGCGGCCCTTGCGTGGTCGAGACTTGCGACTGACCACTGCAGTGTGTCCAGGCTACCTGAGGCATCCATCTCAATGGCCGCTCAGCCGTACCTGCGTGCATACAGGGCCTGAAAAGTCTGGTTCCGCACACACAAAGTAACAATATTTCCAGACAGGGAGCGGATTGTACTGGACAGACTGACCTGTGCAGTTTGCAAAATGTCGCTAAATGACACGTGGAGTGGCAAGTGAGTTACAGAACTCAACAAACTCGAGGTATCTTATAAGGAGATATATTCCTGGGCGCTCAGACGGGCTAATAATTCTATTATCCCGCACGAAATTGATGATTAACCAAGTATCTTCGTTAGGCGCTCAGCCTGGTGACATTTTACTTCAGGTATCGAGGAGTTGCGCACGACAAAGACGGCTAGGTGAATCGATGATGCATTGCGCAGAAAAATATGGTCTTCATCACGACTGGCCACCGTCAAATGTAACTGCTATGAATCAATCGGTGTAAACCTCATGAATCTGTCACGGTTCGCGCGCTTCCTCCCGTCGGAGGTTCGAGTCCTCCCCCGGGCATGGGTGTGTGTGTTGCCCTTTAGCGTAAGTTAGTTTAAGTTAGATTAAGTATGTGTAAGCTTAGGGACCGATGACCTCAGCAGTTTGGTCCCATAAGATCTTACCACAATTTTCCAACTTTCCTCACGAATCGTATCCTATCTTTACGTAGGACGAAATTGTGTTGTTATTTGAAAATCTTTGTTACTGTTCCCATCCTTCACACAGCTGAGATACCGGCAGCTTTCAGTCAACAACGAACATACTCCCTTCGTGCATCTGCGTTTTTGAAAACTTGAGTGAAGTATACGATAAAAAATAAAATCTGCGGCGAAAGCTCATTTTTGTCGAATAATTCTCTCTTCTCCTCCCGCCCTCCTCCCCCCTCCCAGTTGTTCTGTGAGAGTTTGTAAGTATGTGACTTATCATCCAATACTCTAGCGTCATGATGCCTCCCACACGTACGATGACATTGAGCCTAAAGAAACCATCACAGTGTGTTTGCTAGCCTTCATGTCTATTAACCACGTTGTATTGTTAAGCGGAACGGCAAGAGTAACACTTTTGCATGAGACTGTGAGTTCCCTGTTATGAGGATTCACAACAATGGAAATGATCAGCTGCTAAGGCAAATTTTACTGGTGAGTTGTTCTCAGGTTATCAGCCATGTAACTGGCCGTTGCACAGCAACGTTTCCGCATGTTTTTACATACCATATTCTGGCAGAGTGGCGGGGTGCACATTACGGCGATTCACGACGCCAGAAATGCTGTAGTAATTTTCACAGCTGCATGCGACGTCAATCTGTGTCCAGTGCAAAGCCCCCTCTGCATATTCCACCCTCAGTGTTAACTCTTTTTTAAATGGCCTTGTATTCGCGCAGATGTAACACTCAGGACGCAAACCCGTTGTTCTTGAGGTGAGGCAGTAATATTTACTCGTAAGCTGGCTAAGGCCCGCTGTGCTATTAGACGAACATTAAGAGTAAATTGGGATACCAGTGGCTTTGTCCTGCTTGTAACTCACGTAATACGATTCAACTGCATAACACTGATAATCCTCGTACATTAAATATGTTGTGGAAATTACAGTTGCCAGTCAGCTCATACATCCTACACGCTGTTCCTCTCTGCAATGCTTGCAGCGTCGCGACTTCTTAAGATCGTTAAATATGCGGTACACAACTAAGGTCTTTATTGTGCGGTCTTTCGCTTCGAACCGTACCGTCTGGCCTCTTCCTAATACTTGAGCTAGTCGGCTCGAAACATTTCGCTCGGTGCGCGTTGTTGGCGGGAACCGATGACGCACGACGTATTTTGTCTGCATATTGTAGTCCAAATGTTACTAAAGATGGTTTTAAAATTAAATCCGAATAGAATGTGTGATAGCGTGCTATTGAGAAGGAAGTGAATATCATTGTCAATTACATCTGAATTTTAATTTAAAGAAACAAATATTAATGAACGGAAAGTTGTCTGCAGCCCACTCCACTTGTCTTACACCAGCCAGTGCATTCTTTCTCAACTGCAGAGTGAAGCTTAGAATAGAATACGACGGCTGCCAGAGCCAGAATTGTGATCTGCTTACGATTTTTCAGCTGTTTAAAATTGTTTCATTGTGATTTTTTTTCAGAATAAATTGATCAATTTTTTCTATTTGCGGACAGAAAATACAATTTATACACCTAATCACATGTTTTATTCTCTGTCCCTTCACAGTACAATCTGGTGTCGTAATAAAGTATATTTCAACCACTTGTAATATGTGAATTGCAGTAACGAAATGTTAAGTTTGGTACTCTGGTGATGTGTATAATGATGTGCAAAATGCATTGTGTATAGAGCTGAATAAAGATGGCAACAGATGGCGAAACATGCGATTCGTTTTAATGCAGATTGCATGTCATTATTTTTAGGCACATTCTGCTTTTTAAAATGTTTTTCCTTCTTCGAGCTTTTTGACTAATTCATATTCTTTCCGTATTAAGTTCTCTAGCACATGAACTTTTAAGTACCTTTAAAATTCCAGATTTCATTGTCCTTTCCATAACACTAGTCGACATACTGAAATGTCCAGTCGTGGATCCGACATGACGTTGACGTTCATCAGAGTAACGACGCTTCCGTAGGTTTGTCAAGTGGTGTGGCTGCCGCCTCAGGGGTCGCTGACATGACTGCATCCCTGTAGCCGGGGCGGCCAAGTGTAAGGCGACAGGCACTCGCCTGCCACTGTCTCCCCCATGCACACGGCAAATGTGGAGCGCGTTGCCCGGGGTCTAGGCGGCGTTCGCCTTCGTGGACGTGGGAGTGGGTCTGCTGCAGCACGTGCCCAGGGAATGCAGACACACAACCCAAACTACTGGAACACTTGTCCACTTGCCGTGGACCGTGATCCTTAACATAGGTGTAGTTTTTAAGAGTCGCAAACGGGGGTGGCAGGTGTACACGAACACAGCATACTTTCTAAATGTGGCGACATTCGCAAAGAGGCAAACGCGAAGCAGGCTGTGGACACGGTAAAACAGTACGTTCAGAAACAGTGCTTCCATCTCCAGCAAACTGATGACTGAAGGACCCTGAACTCTGTGATACACTAACAACCAAGGGACAAAAGAGATATTGCTCAACGAAGAAAGTAATGGACTTTGGAACAGGCAGTATTCCCTACTCATGACAGAAAGATGATAATGCTATTTTGTTGGAATTAATGCAGTTTAACTCGTATTCTGAAGGCAACACATTATATTTGTAATTAATTTGCCTTATTGCACCTATCTTTAGAATTTAATTCCTCATAAAAAGTGATAGATTCTCCGTTTATCTTTACTGTCAACTGCTAAATATTTTGTGTAAGTGAAACTTTCTTCGAGTGTTGCCTTTTCGTATGTTTCCAATTTTCTCATCTACTATTCTGTATCAAAGTCTTCAGTTGTTTCGTTCATCCAATCGTCTACAAATAATAATGTAAATCGGAAAATCGTCAATCTTCGGTCACATTCCCGTACTATTGCTTTGCCATTCTGTAGAACTTTATTAATATAAATTATATTCACCATCGCTTCAATATCCTGATAGAAATTTCGTATCACTGATATGTATTTTGTATTCATATCACATTTTTCTTTTATGTTATGTGAGTTTACAATAGAGTCGTTACCATATGAATTCACTACATCAATAAAAATTAAGCGTGTATGTGTCTGCCCTGGGCTCTCCTATTTTCTGCACCATATTTAATTGCGACGGTATTACCTTGCTAGCACTGCATTTCTTTTCTAATATTTGTTAGTTCAAATGGTTCTGAGCACTATGGGACTTAACATCTGAGGTCACAGTCCCCTAGAACTTAGAACTACTTAAACCTATCTTAACGTAAGGACATCACACACACATCCATACCCGAGGTAGGATTCGAACCTGCGACCGTAGCAGTCGCGCGGTTCCGGACTGAAGCGCCTAGAACCGCTCGGTCACCGCGGCCGGCAATATTTGTTAGTCTTACCGTTAGCGTATACCCCCTTGCGGGTCCGGGGGTTAGAATAGCCCGAGGTATTCCTGTCTGTCGTAAGAGGCGACTAAAAGGAGTCTCACACGTTTGGGTCTTTATGTAATGGTCCTCTGTCGGTTTTGACCTCCATCTTTCTGAATTTTCCCGAAGAGCGAGGCAGTTGGGGAAGGGCGCCTTACATGGTGCATCATGTCCATCGTGCATTGAGATCTTCAGCCCAGTTTGTCGTCGTCGCATAGCAATCCCGCTCATTCTCCATCTCTTGGGCGAGAACACCTTCCTGGATGCGTTTTCCACCATCCAGTATGCAGTGTCGCTTTCTGCTCCGACGATGACCATGGACTTATTAACACCTCATATCCAACACGGTAGCCAGTCCATTGTTGTGGGGCCGCCATGTACTCTGTTGGTTGTAGCCCCCTGACAACACAGGCTCTGCTGACGCCTGCGCCGTTAACTCCCCACGTATGCCATGGAGTAGATGCCCGTCTCCATGGAGCATCGGGTCTCCCGGCAATGGCCATCCTGCCAGGTGGCCCTCGCTGAAGCTGGGTGGCGCCCGTTGAGAGGGCCCCTGGTCGGAGTGGTTGGCATCAGGGCAGATAATACGTAATAATAATGGCGTGTGACGAGGGCCTCCCGTCGGGTAGACCGCTCGCCTGGTACAAGTATTTCGATTTGACGCCACTTCGGCGACTTGCGCGTCGTTAGATGAAATGATGGTGATTAGGACAACACAACACCTAGTCCCTGAGCGGAGAAAATCTCCGACCCAGCCGGGAATCGAACCCGGGCCCTTAGGATTGACAGTCTGTCGCGCTGACCGCTCAGCTACCGGGGGCGGACATCAGGGCAGATGACAAGAGATGTAGTACGTCATCTTTTGCTGGTGGTCCTCCCCATCAGTCTCTAAGCGGGCAAAGTCTAACTTCAGTGCTAAGAAATATGACCCCAAATCGTTCCCCTCACTGGCCACACCATGAGAGAAACGCTAGGCCAAGGACGGCAGTGAAGCTTATTCGCCCCGATATCTCATATGTACGACAGTTGATGGGGAATCTTTCATGTCCAAGAAGCCTCAGTTTTTTGTCGAGCATTTGGAGGACAAGTTTGGGGAGGTTGAGAGCTTGTCCAAAATGCGCTCTGGGTCAGCCTTGATAAAAACAGCTTCCTCTGCCCGGTCACGGGCATTACTCGCTTGTGACAAGTTCCCTTAAAATTATTTATAGTGGCAGGGAAAGTGATTTTGGCGCGGGAATTTTTTTTTATCCAAATTCCTCGCGAACCGTCGTTACGTCCAACGACTGAGCTCTTCACGACTTACCGGGAAACAAGGTGACGCGTCGGCGGCAGCGGACGGCGGACTGGTGTGACAGAGCAGCTGCTCGCGGGGTGAATATCGGCGATTCGCAAGAGGGGCGGCGCTCGCTCCTCGCCGCGCGCCGCGTGCCACGTGCCTGCACTTCACACACGGCCCACTGGGCAGCCGTTCAGGCGCGCATCTGCGCCCGCCGCCGGTGCGCCTCTTCCGTTGTCACAGCAGGCCGCGTCGTACTCTCTTCCTCGTGGGGAATGTTCAAATTCACCTCTCAAGAATTTAAACGGCTTTATGTTTATACAGACAGATGACAAGAGACGTATCCATGGATGATACTCCTCAAGGCGAAAAGCGTGGAATGACGTATGTTAATTTTCAATTTTAACATTTTCAAAGTTTTGTTAGTTTTTAGACAAACTGTGCAGAATTAGATTCCAAGTAATTAAAGTAACTGAGGTCACAAAATTAATGGGATACCTCTTAATATCGTGTCAGATCATCTATGCGTGGAGTAGTAGAGCAAATTGCCGTGGCATGGACTCAACAAGTCGTTGGAAGTCCCCTACAGAAACATTGAACCATACTGCCTCTATAGCCGTTCACAACGCCGAAAGTGTCGCCGGTGCTGGATTTTGTGCACGAGCTCGTCTCTCGATTATCTCCCACAAATGTTCGATGGGGTTCATGTCAGGTGATCTGGGTGGCCAAATCTTCCGCTCGTGTTGTCGAGAACGTTCTTGGAACCGATGGGGAACAACTGTGGCCCAGTGACACCAAGCACTGTCGTCCATAAACATTCGGTCGTTGAATGGCTGCAATTTCTAGTCAGTGATCGCTTCGGTTGGACCAAACGACGCAGTCCATTTCATGTAAACTCAGACCACACTATTATGGAGCCACCAGCACCTTGCAGAGCGTCTTGTTGGCAACTTGGGGTCCATGCGTTCGTGCGATCTGCGCCACACTCGGACCCTACCATCAGCTTTTACCAACTGTAGTCAGGACTCATCTGACCAGGCCACGGTTTATCAATCGCCTAGGGTCCAACCGATATGGCCACGATCCCATGAGCGCGAGCCGGCCGCGGTGGCCGAGCGGTTCTAGGCGCTTCAGTCCGGAACCGCGCGACTGCTACGGTCGCAGGTTCGAATCCTGCCTCGGGCATGGATGTGTGTGATGTCCTTAGGTTAGTTAGGTTTAAGTAGTTCTAAGTTCTAGGGGACTGATGACCTCAGATGTTAAGTCCCATAGTGCTCAGAGCCGTTTGAACCACGAGGGCGCTGCAGGCGACGTCGTGCTGTTAGAAAAGGCACCCCCGTCGGTCGTCTGCTGATAGAGCCCATTAACGCCAAATTTCGCCGCACTTTCCTAAGGGATACGTTCGTCGTACGTCCCACATTGATTTCTGGGGTTATTTCACGCAGTGATGCTCGTCTGTTAACACTGCAACGCAAACGGCGCTGTTCTCTCCCTCGTTACGTGAAGGCCATCAGCCACTACGTACTCCTTGGTGAGAGGTAATGCCTGAAATCTGGTATTCTCGGCACATCCTTGCCACTGTGGATCTCGGCATATTGGATTCCCTAATGACTCCCTAATGACTGATGATGGTCGAAGTAGAGAGGATATAAAATGTAGACTGGCAATGGCAAGGAAATCGTTTCTGAAGAAGAGAAATTTGTTAACATCGAGTATAGATTTAAGTGTCAGGAAGTCGTTTCTGAAAGTATTTGTATGGAGTGTAGCAATGTATGGAAGTGAAACATGGACGATAACCAGTTTGGACAAGAAGAGAGTAGAAGCTTTCGAAATGTGGTGCTACAGAAGAATGCTGAAGATAAGGTGGGTAGATCACGTAACTAATGAGGAGGTATTGAATAGGATTGGGGAGAAGAGAAGTTTGAGCCACAACTTGACTAGAAGAAGGGATCGGTTGGTAGGACATGTTTTGAGGCATCAAGGGATCACAAATTTAGCATTGGAGGGCAGCGTGGAGGGTAAAAATCATAGAGGGAGACCAAGAGATCAATACACTAAGCAGATTCAGAAGGATGTAGGTTGCAGTAGGTACTGGGAGATGATGAAGCTTGCACAGGATAGAGTAGCATGGAGAGCTGCATCAAACCAGTCTCAGGACTGAAGACCACAACAACAACATCAATGACTCCCGAAATGGAATGTCTCATGCATTCAGCTGCAACTACCATACCGCGTTGAAAGTCTGTTAACTACCGTCGTGCGGCCGTAATAATGTCGGAAACCTTTTCACATGGATCACCTGAGTACAAATGACACTTCCGCCAATGCACTGCCCTTTTTGTACCTCGTGTACGCAACACTGCCGGCATCTGTGTATGTGCATACTGCTATCCGGTGGCCGGCCGGAGTGGCCGTGCGGTTCTGGGCGCTACAGTCTGGAACCGAGCGACCGCTACGGTCGCAGGTTCGAATCCTGCCTCGGGCATGGATGTGTGTGATGTCCTTGAACCGCTCGGCCACCCCGACCGGATTTGTGATACACTTAACAACTAACACACAACAAAAATCGTGCACAAACCGATCGATACTGGCACTTCCACATGACAGTCTCCAGATACATTCGAGTGAGAACGTATCCGAAGGGCATCTACTCCGCTGTCGTTGTGTTTGCAGTAAACGTATTGCCCCATTGTTCTGCTGGGAACAGTTCTTTACCATTGTCTTGGTAGGAAAGACACGGCGTGATTTGAAATGATTTTGAAGAAACAAATAACTGTACAGAATTAAAATTCCCCACATTGTAAAGAGATTGGGTCTGCATACTGACATGTAGCTCAGTGTTGGAGAGAGAAATCGCATCATATAGACTCTTCTGCGGGTTGATTCATCTTCTAGTGAAACACGGATCATATCCCCCAACAGTTCAAACAATCCCAAAGCTTCTTGACACGAGCTTCTCTCTGACACGAAACTGTCGCAGTGCGGTACACAGTGTGTGATGCGTAAATACTGAAAACACGTGAATGTCAGACAGAGTAACACTGTACGGACAGCAGCGATAGCATCGATTGCAGCTGAGCGAAGAGGGCCCATTCCAGCGTTGAACGGCCAACGAGGCCTAACTATGGCTCAGAACAGGTGATTGTTGAATGTTCCTGTGAGAGACGAGCCTCAGTTGCGGAGATAAGGCCTCAATATTTCTCTGAAATTTCAGTCTGGGTAGGAGAGACGTTCCGCCACTGTCATTCTGGCACCACTTACAGCAAAATCGTTACTGGGGAGCTGGATGATGGCAGATCTGAGAACTAGAGATCCGAGCGCAGTTGCGGCACCAACTGGAGCTATCCCAATAGTAAGCTAACGATTATCTCTGAATAGATGTAACATCAGAATATAATAAGATACTGTAATCTCGTAGTGCCATGTAGCAGGAACATGTTACTGTAGATTTAGTGGGCAGCTGGAACTTGATGTCTCAATTCCGAGCTGACACTGCAGTGTTGGTGTAAATTTTGATTGTCTGTGTTTCAACAGTGGCAGCTCTTTACTTTTTATTTGTTTTTGAGTATTTTCTCTTCTTTTATTACCTGTACAGTAATAAGTTTCGATGGTGTAACCATGTGTTGAATACAAACGTGTTAGACACTGGCTGCTGAAGTCGCATTTTACGTCCGGAAGTACGTTCTGTGCGTGAAAAACTCAAGTTGTCATTGCATTCTAATTAAAGCTGTAGCCACCTCTGTAGTTGGTTTGCTTAAACCTGTTTCTGAAGTCGGTGGAAGTAAAGGATCGTTCACCTCCAGTAGAACAACGTCTTATAAAGCTTCGTGGAGAGCAGACGCAATAAAAAATAATAGCACGTAAATTTCGAAGTGTCTTGTGATGGCATACCACAGTGTGGACGGTTTTCATACAGAATATTGTTACAAAAATATGCGATTGGCTAGATCTTCTTAAAGGCTGTGTCGCTTGGTAGCTTGTAGAAAGCTCAAATGAATGAAGGAAACGATTTCATCCGTTGCAACCAAAAACTAGTAATTAACATGAGAGTGACTGTGAACTACCGAGCGTAAACGATTGCATATTTTGGTACGTGGGACGAAAACTCCTCAGTGTTGTACTCCACAAAAGTTTTATTTTCGAAATATTGTCCGTTACCTTCTTTCTTCAAAAGCAAACTTGTCGGCACAGTAACATAGCCATGTACTAAACAACAGCTCACTCCGTCACGCGTAAGTGAAGCTGCCTGCTCATCCTCCGCCCAACACCCCACAGCTGAAAAGTTCTGTTTGTTTCTCACTGTCACAGATAACTCAATCGCTGCCACTTTAATTGCTGTTCGTGCCCGAAAACCTCAAACCACACACACACAATTGCTGTTCGTTGTTTCTGACGTTTACTGCTTTTGTTGTTGACGCTTACCAATAATCGTTGTACAGGGTGGACGAAATTAAAGTGACCCGGGCGAGTGTATGCGATTGGACGTAAACGTATGCATATAACCAAACACCGTGATGCGTACACCACGTGTACGCCTGCCACGTGATCCACATCGGTTCTGAGCGTAGTCCGAGCTGTGTCAGTGTGAGTGGAGCGATGCGAAGGGGACAATGGTAATCGTAGTGAAGCAGCGGGTGTTCAGTGTGGAAAGTCACGCAAGAACTAAGTCGTGGAAACGGTGTGCTCAATTATTTGCTGAGATGTTTAATAGTGTCAAAGTGCTATCAAAGAGTGCCATGAAACGCTTAGTCCAAAAATGGCGTCAGACAGTATCTGTTTTGAACAAGTCAAAAAAACGTTCCGAAACGTGCCCGTACACCAGAAAAAGCGCTGCAGTTCACCAGAGAATGCTTCAAACCGACGCCTCCACCTTAAACTGTTCTCCGGGCGTCTTTTATTTGCACCACCCTGTACCTGTTCTGTTACAGCAATTATTTCAGCGGATCATCATCATATGTACGTGTGAACAACTGTAAAATTTTAATTGCTGTATATTTATTGCTCACACTCCGTAAAATTCCTGTAAAGGAGAAAAGCTGCGCTAACCTAGATGGATCGGTTTTGAGAAGATATGAGAATATCGATAAATAAAGGCGCTCGGGAAAAGTACGTAGTAAGCCTGTAGCGTAGCGACAATGCACTAAGATGCATTAAAGTTCTAACGTAAATAATTTAAAAATAGCCTGAAGCTGAGGAAAAAAGTAAAGAAAAGCAACTGCGAGTAGCTGAAATCCTACGTCAAGTATGTAAACATAAACAGCAGAAAAAATTTTCTGCATGCTCTACATTAGGAATGTAAGACAGCGTCGTTTATTGTTGAGTTTACTGCTTTTAATGTTTTATGAATGTAAAAGTAATTTAAAATTACACATTATAGTAAACCCTATGTATGAAGAGGGTAGCATTATCTATGAAGAGATTCCTTCTCAAGACTCTCTATATGAAATTAATGAAGGAAATGAAAATTTGCTACTGAAAAGGTGCACCCGGGGAATAGCGGAGTGTGCAGCGCAAAGAATAATATTCGATTATCCTTCAAATCGTGTCAAGATCATGCGCATACCCAAGTTCAGAAATAATTATAGAATTCTTTTAACTACATCGTGATTTGCTTCCACTAAAAAAAAACTTGTTTTCTTAAACTGCATCTGAAGACCTGCTGCAGAATTTCTGCTTCCTTTGAGGTATCCTGGCACTGCGTTCTTTGCATTCTCCAAAGCACGATGCGGCACGAACCAGACACCAGCGCCTGCCTGTCAGCTTGCCTTTCGCTTGTACTGGCTGGCAGACACGCGGAAATATGCCAATATTCAGAAGACCGAAAGAAGCCTTAGCGTTTATTGCAGCTCGTGACCGTGAGATCAAAGAGCTAGGTAGCTTTACGAGCATCGCAGCCTCTGTGTACAAGCGCGCGGCGAACATAGTTCCGTGCAAGGGAGGAGGACTTTTCCCGTGGCGGGTCAGCTGAGGTATGCTGGCTGGCTAACAGGGGGATCGCGTCACACGGAGGAATGGCCGTCTGTTGCAGGCTAGGGACGAGATACGCGGCAGTAGGCTCAGGCCTCTACTGGGAGGGTATCTTGCTAAGAGTTCCGTTCTGGCTTGTGTACATACGGAACAGGAAACGGGGTAGTTTTCATGCTTGTCACTTAGGGGGGGGACAGGACGTGAAATAGGAATAGGGCGACTTGGAGTACGAGACGCACCACAGACATATTAATTTCCACTGACTATACTTTTATAAATAAATTCATAAAACTTTTTCAGTATGATCAAGAATGATTCAGGAATCACACTCATAGCAGTGGAAGTTCAAAAACATTTTTTTTTAATGTGTGAAATTTCATCATTTCTTCATTTTCTATTGGCTGCATTTGTTGCTATAGGTACACTTTTTTTTCATAAGCAAGAGAGATTTTTCGATGTATTTTGCACAGCATACTTACAGGTGCATGAAACTCTAGAAATTTAAAAAACTATTAAAAACTGTGGTAAAAATTGAGATAATTAACTACAAAATTTGAGTTTTTTCTAAACATGAAGTTTAAAATGTAACAGTTCATTTTTTCATAAATTAAATAAATTCTAGATTTTCATACACCTGTAAGTATGGTTTGTATGCTGTACAAAATTCATCGAAGAACCTCTCTTACTTATGAAGAAAAGTGTATCTGTAGTAACAAATGCAGCCAATAGTAAGTGAAAAAATGATGAAACTTCACATGTAAAAAAAATTATTTTGTTATGTTTTTGAACTTCCATTGCTGTGAGTGTCAATCCCGAATCCTTCCTGGTCGCCGACCGCGGTGGCCGAGCGGTTCTAGGCGCTTCAGTCCGGAACCGCGCTGCGCTACTGTCGCAGGTTCGAATCCTGCCTCGGGCATGGATGGGTGTGATGTCGTTAGGTTTAAGTAGTTCTACGTTTAGGGGACTGATGACCTCAGCTGTCAAGTCCCATAGTGCTTAGAGCCATTTAAACCATTTGAACCTTCCTGGTCATGCTGACAATGTTTTATGAATTTATTTGTAAAAATATAGACAATAAAATTAAAATGTTCTGTGGTGCCTCTCCTGGTCCAAATCGGTCGGTTTGACGTACTACCCCCCTTAAAAATATATGTGACGTACCCCAACGTACACTAAAAATATATTGGAATTTGCTGCCAACAAAACTTACTGGAAATTTAAAAGAAGCTTTTGCTGTTTCACTGTAAGTGCATTCTAGTCGTTCCTGCAATTCGTCGAACTATGTAATATAAATGAAGCAAAACAAGCACAAGGGAAAATTCTTGTATCTGAAAACAAGAACAAGAAGCCGAGTATAAGTGAAGATTTCATGTAGGTGTGATATGCAACAATCGATATATTGTACCATTAACTGGTTTTGAACCACTGTAGACTCATCATCAGATGGAAGTGTTAACAGCAACATTATTTTCCAGCTCAAATAATAAAAATTAAGACGCAAGTCAACGAAATATTTACTAAACGAAAAGATTGTTGTGCTCTAAGATTCGTACATTGCATTGCCTCGTGGTATCCGTGATAAATTCATTTCAGTAATGTGCGTTGTAGGCGGCACGCACACGCTAGCATGCACGCACGCACGCACTATTTAGGTGCACTTAGTTTCACACTGATCATAAGTACCAAGATTATGAGGACGCTAGGTACCATACTCTTTCACATCGCGATCTTTAACATGAAATGCATTAATTACAATATTAAATATTTTCAAGTCAAAATTATGGACGCATATAAACATATGTTTCCTTACGTTGACAGTATAAGTGTAATACAAATGAAAAAGTTACAGATAAACAAATAGTGTGAGATATTTACTAAACAGTTACAGTGAATGAGTTACTAGCCATGGAAAGCTCGAAGTGTGTTCATGAATTGAGAAATTTGTTTGTAGAACCCTGGGGGTGTGAAATAATAAAGAACACATGAGTTACAGGTAAGCTAGCAAAGTGAACTAGCTGTTACTTGATAACAGAATGAAAAATGTATATAGTAGACACAAATGAACATGGTAAGTTGTAGGTATGTACAAGAGATGTTATTGGCTGCGTATTGGTAGATAATAAGTTGTTTAGGAGGATTAATATATCTTAGTAATGTATTTTTCTTAATCTTTTGGTGGCAGGATATCTTGAAAATTCCGGAAGATGGTTCAAAATGGTTCAAATGGCTCTGAGCACTATGGGACTTAACTACTGTGGTCATCAGTCCCCTAGAACTTAGAACTACCTAAACCTAACTAACCTAAGGACATCACACACACCCATGCCCGAGGCAGGACTCGAACCTGCGACGTAGCAGTCGCCCGGTTCCGGACTGCGCGCCTAGAACCGCTAGACCACCGCGGCCGGCGATTCCGGAAGAAAAAGTTCTGTATTCATTCAGTTTTTCTTTAAGGATTTTGTTCAAAAATGGCTCAAATGGCTCTAAGCACTATGGGACTTAACATCTGAGGTCATCAGTCCCCTAGACTTAGAACTACTTAAACCTAACTAACCTAAGGACATCACACACATCCATACCCGAGGCAGGATTCGAATCTGCGACCGTAGCAGCAGCGCGGCTCCGGACTGAAGCGCCTAGAACCGCTCGGCCACAGCGGCCGGCAAGGATTTTGTGAATTGATTTTAAACTGTGATTTTAAATGTCTAACTCCTCAAGGAGAGTCATCTATAACCCTTTGTCACGAGTGTGTTACACAGAAAAGTTGTCACTGATATGCCCACCAGAAGATTGTAGTGTCTCTACTTAAATCTTACAAAGAGGCAACAACTTCTAAGTCCTGAGAGATACCAGTATCACTATGAAACATTTGACAAAACGGAGAAATGAAATTTGTACAGGCACAGAAAATCCGAGTAGGCAACAGAATTTCAATGACTGAAGAAATTCAGAAAAAAAAAAAACGCGTAACATTTTGCTTGTAAGCCTCATAATATGTACTTGATTTTGTAGTAGGCTATGTTGTATCCACGGACCCTATTGAATTTTTAATGACTACTTGTATTTCTTCTGCCCTCATTTATCTCGACTGTAGTTTCTATTTGTGCGGATTGAATTTGTTTCGTTAAACTTATCATAGAGTGTGTTAGTCGGCGCAATACGAATCAACAGTGAAGGACAAATTAGCTGTAGACACTTTCACGCCCTTATGGTCGAAAATGCTGTGGTGACTATGCTGTAGTAATACGGCTACTTCAGTATCGAGGTTTGCCGTCAATGGTGCTTCTTTGCCTTCCTGTGACCTTACTTCTTGTAGATTAGAATAAAGTCAATCTCAGTTTACTTCTCATTGCCGCGTAAATTATGCGGCGTGTACATGATACCGAACGGCGTGTCACTTTCATTGCACTCCTTGTTCAGAACAGCTGCTTTAGAAAGGTAGTACGCAGTGCACGTTGAACGCAGTAAGTGTTCGTTTACGCGTTTTTTTCGTTGCTCAAATGATGTTCCCTCCTCTTGTTCCATTGTTCGCAGCAGTACAGAACGCGTGTTAGAAGGTAAACGAGTGTTGCAACGCAAGGGTAGTAATACGTGACTTAACATGTGAGTGTTGAATTATTTTGCAGTAAGCTACACGGGCCTCGGAAAATACTCGGCATGGCTACCTTGAGCACATCTCGAGCTTTCGTTAAGACAAGCAGGGTCTTTACATGTCAGCGGAAGAAAATGTAACTCCCTAGAGAAGTATTAAGAATTATTACACAGAGTAACTTCTTAAAAGATTGTTTTCCCCTGGCGATTTTCTCTGGGAAGTGTAATTTACTAATTGTTTCAGTGGAACTAAATGAAGAACTGGCACAGAGGCGTCACAAAGAGTTACGACGGCCACAAATTTTCATTATCCGTCGTTTAAGCTAGAACGTTAACCAGCAGCTTCCTTACTCTTCTCTTCCCGAGAGGTTATATGGAAAGAGGGAAAGCCTCCTCTTCTCATTATTCACATACTGTTTCATATTTTATGTGTATAGGAAGATATAGGAGGTTTCAGGACGTAATAGTGCTGCGCTAAGAGGTAATAATATGGGCCATTCTTAAGGGGAAAATGTCACATAAACATATTCTAATGTCCAGCGATTTCCAAGATACCGCCATTTGAAAGTCAAGCCGTTTGAATACTAATGACGTCAGTGAGCATATAAGTTGCTTGTATACACGCACACCACATTTGCCAAAATATTGAGTGATGTTTCTCAACTTTCTGGGCTGTCTGAGTTAGAAATGATGTAGCACTTGGTATTTCGTGGTTTAATGCCACGAGTTTTTACACATGTTTTGCTAATATCGTTTACATCTACGATCTTTGCAAAGAATGACGACTAATATCAAAAAATATAAACGACTTACTTGGTGACATCTACTGTCTGGGAATTAGGTTGTGATGTGAGGCATATGCGTCAGATCGTGGATTAATTTCCAGAAAACTGGTGTTAGTAAATACGTAAACAACGGCCGTGAAAGCCGGTTATATGATCAATACAGACTGACCTAATAATACGTCCTAGAACAAAGTTTCGGTGCCGGCCGAAGTGGCCGTGCGGTTAAAGGCGCTGCAGTCTGGAACCCCAAGACCGCTACGGTCGCAGGTTCGAATCCTGCCTCGGGCATGGATGTTTGTGATGTCCTTAGGTTAGTTAGGTTTACTAGTTCTAAGTTCTAGGGGACTAATGACCTCAGCAGTTGAGTCCCATAGTGCTCAGAGCCATTTGAACCATTTGAAAGTTTCGGTGGGTTTCCCACGCACTCTTCGGAATAAGCGTGCTGTACCTGAACAGAAGAACTCACGATATGTAAACGAAGAAGAGAACATCGTTAGAATAATTGGAACCAGCCAATGGTTGGCAGAGTGTCTGCATAACTGGTTCTTCCCGAAACATGTATAAGAAATTCTGTTAATAGGTAACTGCTAATGACAAACTGATTATAGAGATTCTGTTTACCTGTCTATCAAAGTTTGCTTGCCTCGGAATCAGCCACAGCCGCACCTCACACCCCTGAACAGGTGAAAATCTTAACAGTTTGAGCACGGTAATTTTTACTGTCATTTCTTAGTTAACTAGTCGCGCGATATCTTTCCAAAATAACACTCTGTTCCTGTTGTTACGTGTTAACGCAATACATTTATCGACTGTTCCCTTCCATTCTCTTGCAGAGTACTTGAGAACGTCTATTTACCAGCTAGGATTTGAATGCACTTTCTTTTACCCAGAGGTACAGGAACGCAAGAAAATATTTCCAAGGGAGAAAGATTGGAATTTAGCGTTCAGTCAACGAAGAGATTCTTTGAGACGAAACAAAACTCGGATAGGGCAAGAATTGAGAAGTAAATATGCCGTACCCTTTTGGAGGAACCATCCCTGCATTCGCCTTAAGCGATTTAGGTAGCCGCGGGAAATCAAAATACGGACGGCTGAGCGGCGATTCGGACTGCCGACCTCCCGAATATGAGTCCAGCGTCTTCCCAATGTGCCACCTCGGTCAGTGCAGCCAGTTCGTGATGAAACACAAAGGGAAGAAATTGCAAACATTACACATGCTGCGTGCTCGCGGTTCAACTGGAGGTAGGCTGACCAACTCAGCACAGTGCCGTCTACACAAATGTCACTGAAGTCGACGGTGGTTGTTTCAACACAAGTTGTTTGTTATACGTATTATAAAAACTGTATATATGCTTACATGTAAGTTGTACATCTCCTCCTAAACGAATGGATCGATTTGAAGCAAACTTGGTGCGCATATCACTTACTATCTGGAAAGAACCTCTCTGGGGGTGAAAGAAGGACCTACCTCTCAAAGCAGTGGGGATGAGGGTGAAAAAGAAGCATAGCTCACTACACGCAGATAGCCAACCTATGTTGATCCAGTATTTGAGAATGCGAGCGCTTAATGACTTGCAAAGACTTTACATATAATTTCAAACCTTTAAGAAACTTTTTCTCGCTGACAAACCCCCACAAAATAATGAAAGGGAAAAAGTTTATCGTTTACCACATTTTCGCTGTTCACACAGTAAAACTGCCTCATCAGGCATGATCTTTTAATTTATTACTTGTTTAGTAATAACTCTATTCGCGACAAATTTTTCAGCCAGCATTCGCATTTAACCACCGAATGTACAAGCAAAATTGTATCATTTTACGACACAAAGTTCAGGAGATATGAAGTAACAAACTTTGAGCTGCGTGAAAAATATAGGGTGAAATTCGTTAGAGATGCAGGTGAAATACAGCTATGTGCACAGTTATGTGTGAAATATGTTAAAGAAGTGTGAAATACGCGGGTAAAAAACTCCACCTAGAACCCTGGATCGATTTCAGCCAAACTTGGTAGACTAATTATTTATGGCTCTGAGCACTATGGGAGTTAACATCTGAGGTCATCAGCCCCCTAGAACTTTGAACTACTTAAACGTAACTAACCTAAGGACATCACACACATCCATGCCCGAGGCAGGATTCGAATCTGCGACCGTAGCGGTCGCGCGGTTCCAGACTGAAGCGCCTAGAACCGCTCGGCCACACTGGCCGGCTAATTATTTATTATTTGGTGTAGGAACCACCTACCTTCTGTTGGGATGCCCAGGGCTATGCTATGTACTTAGCTAGTTTGGTAATAAAAGATCCGTTAATTTAATATGTTGCCGCAGTTCCCGTTTTTAGCAATATGAAATAGCTGCGCGTCAGACATTTGCGAGTGGAGCATGTGTTCTGTGGCGATTTTTCTCCTTTTGCCTTTTACTGGCGAATGTACATACGATGATGACATAGGACTTGCGCCAGGATTGCATTCGGAAGGACGTTGGTTCAAACCCGCGTCCGGCCGTTCAGATTTAGTTTTTCCATGATTTTCCTAAATCGTTCCAGGCAAATGCCGGGATGGTTCCTTTGAACGGACACTGCCGCTTTCGTTGCCGTCCACAATTCGAGCTTGTGCTCCGTCTCTAATGGCATTGATATCGACGGGACGTTAAACCAAAGCGTCCTTTCTTTTTGTACTCTGACGCCCTGTTCCGAGACATTCATTGGTGACGAGTGCTGTCATTACTGAAGCTTTCGATAAGGAAGCGGCGATCATTTTGCCACGTCGGTTCTCCGACCAGAACCAACGCCACAGTTGCACGCCGGACAACAGCAACGTCTTTAGAGATCGATCGAAGTCCGATGAGTACAAATTCGACTGGTCGGTATGCAGTTAGTTCCATTACAGCTGGCACGAGCTGGTCTCCTTCGACAAGACGGACGATGAACCGGGAGCTCCCGTGGCGGCTCCAGGCACTCCTACCACAGAAATAGCCCACCGCTTCGCCCGCCCGCCACCCTGCGCGGGCCAGAGCGGCGGTGGCTCCGTGTTGAGGTGGGTCGGCCCCGAGGCGGCCGTACCGGGCGCGCCGTCGTACGGCGGCCGGCCGGCGCGTGATGGACTGCCGACCGAGGCAGCGAGCAGCTACCAGCTATTCCCGCGTCACCTGCCGCTCGATGGCCGGTCGGCACGCGGCCGCCCTCTACCTTGTTATAGGCAACGGCGGCAGGACTCCCCTGCCAGCTGATGCCCTTCGTCCATCAGCTGCTTAATCCCGTGCTCTCATCGATCAGTCCCCAGCTCACCGTGTATATCGGGACGCGTTTTTCATCTAGGTCCGTGTTGTGCAAGGCTAGCGTGGGCACGGGGAGGTAAAGTTTATGAAGAGGGAGAGAGAGAGAGAGAGAGAGAAGGAAAGAAAGAGAGCAGAGTTGCAGAAGACGCCATTTTCAGATTATAACGGTGCGTTGAAGTGGGACTCCAACTCGTACACCTCCCACCCGGCTGATTACACCGGACGATCTACCTTATGTAATATACACGGTGATTCAAAAGTCATAATCTGTAGGACAAGTAGGGTGAAATAGAGGGTTGAGTTGTTTTGGGGGAAGAGACTGCGAGGTCATCGGTCTCATCGGTTTAAGGAAGGACGGGGAAGGAAGTCGGCCGTGCCCTTTCAAAGGAACCATCCGGGCATTTGCCTGGAGCGATCTAGGGAAATCACGGAAAAACCTAAATCAGGATGGCCGGACGCGGGATTGAAGCGTCGTCCTCCCGAATGCGAGTCTAGTGTAAACCAGAACTCCACCGGACTAAAACAAGGAAAAAATGGTTTAGTAAACATGAATTCTAAAGTTCATACCTAAACAGCTGTGTACACTTTATTTTCGTTGTGAAACACATCTCTTCCACTGACCCAGTCCTCACAGTTAAGGCATGCATTTGAGAGCCCATGTTTACTTGACGTTTTCTTCTTGTTCAGTCCACAGTACATCTCTGTAAGTTCATCGGCGGGGTTTTGGTTCACCCTGTTTGTGGCATTGAGTCAAACAGAGCTTGGATGGCGTGTACAGGTACAGCTGCCCATGCAGATTCAACACGATACCACAGTTCATCAAGAGTAGTGACTGGCGTATTGTGGCGAGCCAGTTGCTCGGCCACCATTGACCAGACGTTTTCAATTGGTGAGAGATCTGGAGAATGTTCTCGCCAGGGCAGCAGTCGAACGTTTTCTGTGTCCAGAG
The DNA here is from genome assembly GCF_023864345.2 of Schistocerca serialis cubense. NCBI lineage: Eukaryota > Metazoa > Arthropoda > Insecta > Orthoptera > Acrididae > Schistocerca > Schistocerca serialis. Next base: position 716,214,752 of record NC_064638.1, read on the forward strand.
AGGCCCGTACAGGACTTGTAACATGCGGTCGTGCATTATCCTGCTGAAATGTAGGGTTCCGCAGGGATCGAATGAAGGGTAGAGCCACGGGTCGTAACACATCTGAAATGTAACGTCCACTGTTCAAAGTGCCGTCAGTGCGAACAGGAGATGACCGAGACGTTTAATCAATGGCACCCCATACCATGACGCCGGGTGATACGCCAGTATGCCGATGACGAATACACGCTTCCAATATGCGTTCACCGCGATGTCGCCAAACACGGATGCGACCATCATGATGCTGTAAACAGAACCTGGATACATCCGAAATATTCCATGCTGCTGCAAACGTCGTCGAACTGTTCGTGCAGATGGTTGTTGTCTTGCAAACGTCCCCATCTGTTGACTCAGGGATCGAGACGTGGCTGCACAATCCGTTACAGCCATGCGGATAAGATGCCTGTCATCTCGACTGCTAGTGATACGAGGCCGTTGAGATCCAGCACGGCGTTCCGTATTACCCTCCTGAACCCACAGATTCCATATTCTGCTAACAGTCATTGGATCTCGACCATCGCGAGCAGCAATGTCGCGATACGATAAACCGCAATCTCGATAGGCTACAATCCGACCTTTATCAAAGTCGGAAACGTGATGGTACGCATTCCTCCTCCTTACACGATGCATCACAATAACGTTTCACCAGGCAACGCCGGTCAAATGCTGTTTGTGTATGAGAAATCGGTTGGAAACTTTCCTCATGTCAGCACATTGTAGGTGTCGCCACCGGCGCCAACCTTGTGTGAATGCTCTAAAAAGCTAATCATTTGCATGTCACAGCATCTTCTTCTTGTCGGTTAAATTTCGCGTCTGTAGCACGTGATCTTCGTGGTTTAGCAATTTTAATAGCCAGTAATGTAGTTTCTTTCGGCAGCTAAATACCTGCGGAGTCGCTGTCCCCAGTCTTGGTAGCAGCGTCAACTGGTTGGGCTTGTAGCATGGCGGCCACACTCTTCTGAATGTTCTCCAGAGTCTCAAAGTGGGGAGGGAGGGGGGTACGAAACAACAGGAATGCCTTTTGAGATAAAAAAAATCCGTGATGGACATGGGGCGTTGTCATGACGCAGCATGCGCGTATCTGCAGTGCCCGGTCTCATTCGATTCACCTTTTTCCTGAGCATTTCAAGGAGATCTTTGTAAAACACTTCGTTGACAGTTTATCCTTGGAGAACAAGTTCTTTATGCACAATAACCGTCCGACTTTTTACGGACTATATCTTGCAGAAGATAAAATATTTAGTTCTTTTGGCACATTTTGTGAGTACTGTGCTGAAATTTTGGACCGAAATTACTGGCCAACTAAACTTCGTTCTAATGTACGCTAAATTCCTCTAATTCTGTCTTTATTTGATTTTTGTGTTCCATCACTAATGTTGCTATTACTCTCGTATCTTGTGTGTGTTAAGAGTGTCGGCCTTTCCCACGTTGAACACATGTTCCTAACTAAACGCAGATATGCATGCACTGGATTCTCATAATTTAAGGCTTCACAATGTAATAACGCTATGATTTATTTTAGTGGCATATTCTTATATGTAGACACTGACTGAATCCGTCAGCTGTATTATTTTTTAGTTCATCTCTGTAGTCTGTCGCCTTACATGATTCTGACTGCTGCAGCACAGTCGGCAAAGTGTTCTACTACTGAAATCATTTCGTAATGAATGCGGTACTTAAAGTGTAGAATGTTATTTTTTCGCATAGGTTATGTGAGGATTGTTTTTGTTTTGCTGCGATATTATAAGTGTTTTCGAGACCACACTGCATTCTCGTTATTGTTCGTACAAGTCATAGAAAGAAGAAATGCAAGAAGTTTACTAACTCGTATTTCATATTGTTTCGGCCATTATCTACTTTACCGTACGGTATCCTATTTATAGTATCTGCCCTTTTCCAATCCTCGCGCCCTTTCCACATCCTGCCAGCCATAGACGATCACTTACGAGCACTACACACATGGACATACTTGTATTTTAACTGGGAACTCAGACCTTCAGTGTGCATGTATCGCGGGGCAAAGGTGAACAGCACGGAAGAGCGTTTCACTGCGGCGCAAGGCAGGTCGCTGTAGCGCATAAGTGGTCGTAAGACGTTATGGCATCTCTCGCGGCTGACTGCGACAGCCCATCCATCAGCGCGGAGAGGGTTTGCGTTTCCTGCATGCGCCGTGAGAGGAAACTGTTTTTCTCCTCGCCGCACCATCTAAAGCATGGCGCTACCTTCCCACCACGAACACGACCTGTGGGAACGTTCTCTCTAGTTGCTGTGCAGCAGTGATATTTCTCTTGTAAGTGGCTTGATAACGTATGTACCCGTAACTCTGCATCCCCAGTCATTTTTCTTCCTCTCAGCGCCATCCGTATTCTCGTTGCAGGCGGTAGAGAGGGGACGCGTGAAAACCGGAAAGAAATTGCCCGTCAGTTGGCTGTGATGTACTCAATCAAAGTCGACAGTGCTTTGACGTTGCCTCTCGCAGTGCTTCGCGCAACTCACGGACATTATTCGGACCTGGGTCGCCTCGCTCGATGGTTTCCCAGGTGCACTCAAATAGGCCCGGGTACATAAGACCCGTAATGTCCATGGAGTGTACCTCAAACTATTCTGGTAACACTCAGGAGCGATGCGATGGTGATGAAGATACAGGTCGCAGTGTAATGGAGACGGAAATATATGCGCACATGATCGGATAGTAGATTCGTTCTCCCTCCCTTCCCCCGGCGTCAGCCGCCTGAAGGATCGCCCGTGCGTCTTTCGACGTACGTGTACTCTGCAGCCAGCGTGTACCGACATGCTCCATGGCTCATCAGTCCAGGAGATCTTTTTCCATGCTTAGTGTATTAGGGTACCCAAAGGCGATATCTCTATGCCCAGACTAATTAATCCCCATTGTAATGTGCGACGAGTGAGGGGTTCGTGTGTGACGCGTTCACCGAAGCGATTATGGACTGAAAGACTTCTCAACCGTTGTCCAGTAGTGAAATGGTGAGCTGTTTGCTACATGCGGTCTTTCTGCCCGCTGTTACAATCTGCGATGGTCAGCATTGTTGCCCAAGAAGGCACTTGACCTTGACTGGCGCTGTTTTTTCAGTGGTGGTGCTCACAGCACACCCGTGATACGGTGACACGAGAAGCGTCCAATACTTTCACGGCCTCGGAGGTGGTGTGTGCCATGTGCTGGGACATGACGACCTGGACGCCGTCAGATTTACGCGTGCATGTACATAAATACTCCGCAAGCCATTGTGCAGTGCATCAGGCAGGGTATATCGTAGCAATAGTACCACTTTTCTTATCTACTCCATTTGCGTACCGGGCGAGGGAAAAATGACTGTTCAAATGCCTCTTTACCAGCTACAAGTCCATCTCATCCTTCTTTCAAGGACCCAACGCGAGGTGCGAGTTGGTGGCAGCATAACGGCCGCACAGCGATCGTCGAAAACCCGATAACCTACGCGCATGTTGTCTATTCGGTGCTCGAGTGTCACCTGGACGGCGCTATTAAAAGGGTTGACAACATCCCAGTCATATGACAATGCTGAATTATTCCGTTCGCCAAGGCGACAGGAGATTTTCCTTCCGACGCAGCAGCTGTCTTCAATTCAGTTTCTTATAAGTGTATTATCCAGGAGTGCCATATCACGTACCCTGTTGATCCAGATACGGGGAAAGAGATTTTACTATTACGCAGTCTGGTTTCCATTGGGCATATTCAGTTTTCGTAGTAGTCAGTATCACGGTCTGGCAAGCCATTGTCCTGGCAACAGTCTACACTGCCAAAGACATACAGGTAACGTGTCGCACTCTTCAGTACCTTGTCCTACCTGCGGATAGGTACAGCCCCTCAGAAGGTACATACCTCTCTTACGTGAATATATCTTCACATCTCTACTTGCACATGTGTGTAACCTGTGGAGGAGTATTTCCAGTACTTACTTAGCTTATCAGTGTTGTTTATTTACGGAATTCCGTTATGTAAAACAGCAGATATCTTCCAAAAGAACAACCAGCTGTAGTGGCTTTGTAAATACACTACATATGGTACACTAAAATAGTATATTAAAAAACGGAAATTAAGGAGCACTCCGTGAGGACACTTGACTCTGGAAAATTGAAAGTATGTTGAATAAATCGTTGAACGAGGCCGGCATGGGTAACCTTCTGGACACCGGATTCTCAAACGAATTCTGGGATGGATCCGTCAGTGACGCCACAGCTTATTTCCTTCGCTTTTATTGTGCAGCTGTGATAGTATTTCGGACCGAACGACGTCGCAGCATACGGGACGTTAAAGTATAGGCTGTAGTTTATTCGTTGTTTTATCCAGGAACTCGTGGCGCTTCTTGTTCAGCTTGATGAAAAAGGCTCGTTATTTCTCCACAGATAAGATTTCGCAGGTATTTTTTTTTACGTAGTTTTCTTGACCAGTTTATTACTGCAGCAGAAAAGAGCAGTGAGTAAGTGGCCTAAATCGTGTTCTACAGGAAATTATCGGTTTCGTTATTTGAAGCAGCACAGTGTATTATTTAAACTGAATTCGTTGCTGCGTGAGTATGCTATATTCTCGTTGGAATGCAATATGGCTGTGATATGATGCAGTGGAAGTGGAGCTGATTATAATGTCAAATGTCGAATCCGTGCTCTGTTGATTTCAGATTTATATCTAGATTTCTCTTTTATTGTTTTCCTAATAACACCAGTCGGCAGTTGCGTGTGAACCCTGTCCTCAAGCGAAACAGAGTTACTTCCCTAAAGTAACGAAATCTTCGTACCCCGAACATCAAATTGGTCGCTATTTACACCGTTATATATTCCTTGCGCATAGATGAATTAAGTTATGACACTAATTAATTGTGAGTTAGGTAACTGGTTGTGACGCAGAGAACAGAGAGACGACACACACGGCCGAGCTTCCATAAACGACGGAATGCAGACTAGGGTATAATGCTTCATCAGTGGGGCCGTCGAGAAGTTAAAAACGAGTGGACATTAAATTTGCCCGTCAGTTCGCGGCAAGTCAGATTCGGCTGACGCGTCTTGTCTGTCTACTGGTTATTCCACAAGTCTGTGTGAATCACATCTTGCACGGTAATAATTTTTTGTCTTATAAGACTGCCCTGTCCTACAATGAGGAGAAATTCAAATATCTGCCAAAGGAATTTTATCGGGTATAAAATGTGCTCTTCTTAATAATTCAGGGTATCCAAAAACTTTATATTCTAATTTATATTTATTTCAAAGAGCATCATACTTTACATAACTATAAAATTGTCTACCTTCATGAACGTTGCATGAAGATTATGAGTATTTCAGTACGCTATTGCAAATGTGCAATCGTGTGAGGGCTTGCTGCAAATTTTGTTTTCGGAATTTCCTTTCCAAGAAAAATTTAATTCACGGTAACATTTGATAGATTTTCTTTGGGATATTTCAACCCTTACTAAAACTTCTACACGCCATCAGTTTCGGATGATTAGAGTGAACTTGGCTAATGTATACTACGAACGAATTTGCTTGAGGCCTCTTATAAAATGTTTGCCTAGTTAGTGCGTTAAAAAATTTCTGAATTTCATGCTTCTTGCAAACCGCCAAAGTATAACACGTATGTTCGAAAACACAGTTTGGAATATTTCGTAATGTAGTGAAACTGGTCTCATATCTTTGTAAGTTGGTAGGCTTCCCATTGTCTGCCTTAATGGTTCACGACAGCTGTTACACAGCAATCTGAAAATTGCATTTGTTTCAGTAGGATTTTAGAAGGCGTAATTGTTTATAATTTCTGACACGACTGGTGTTTTACTGCCTGTTTCGTTTGTTACTGCTAATGCTGTTGATTTTCTCGTATTCTGGAGGCAACGGGTTGGAATCACAGTCCGGTATCCCGGAATGGCATTGTTTGCGGCTCCGTTTATTCATTCCAGCTGAAATCCGGTATGGATTCTTCGGCGGGTCTATAGTACAAGCAATCCGTCCCCACGGGGCACCACAGTCTCAGAATACAAGTTGTAGTGTTGTCGTGCTAAACTTCTAGGCAGAGCGTTTGTGAAATATTAGGCACCTCCTGCAACTGAAACCTGACATTGGGAGACGGATGCTGCGTTAAACACGTCTGCGAATGGAGGGCGAAGTGAACTTGAATAACTCTTCCACAAACATTGCGATTTCATACATAAAAAGAAGTGATTTTATGAGACTGACTCTTCCTTAGCACTTTATTTCGTCTTAATCTTCCTTAGCACTTTATTTCGTCTTAATACGGAATTGAGACATGGACGGTAAGCAGTTCAGACAAGAGGGGAAGTTACTGATATTTGGTGGTACAGAGTAATGCTGAAGATAAAATGGTAAAGTGACTAACAAATGGGAAGGGACTCAACCGAATTGGGGAAAAAAATAAATTTATGGCACAGCTTGACCGATAGATGGGATCAGTTGATAGCACACTTCCCTGAGGCATCAATGAGAAGTCAGCCTGGTAAACGAGGGAAATGCAGGAGATAAAAATAGAGGGAGACTTAGCCATGTATAAAGCGAGCAGGTTCAAGTGGATGTAGGTTGTAGGAAGACATGAGATAATTAAAGACAGCTGCCAGTGGCCATTGAGTTATATCAGTGGGGCAGGTTGAATATTTCTGGCGGACCGGGATTCGAACACGGCTCCTGCTTACTAGGCAGATGCGCTGACCACTACGCCATCCGGACACAGTGGTCTCCACAACGGCACGGGCTACCCTGACACGTCTCCCGTCAGACTAAAATTTTGAACACACGCTACTTACGTATTGACCCTGCTCATTAGCCTCATTTTCCCGCTACATCGCGCGTCTTCCTCCATCGGAGGTTCGAGTACTCCCTCGGGCATGGGTGTGTGTGTTGTTCTTAGCGTAAGTTAGTTTAAGTTAGATTAAGTAGTGTGTAAATGGTTCAAATGGCTCTGAGCACTATGGGACTTAACTTCTGAGGTCATCAGTCCCCTAGAACTTAGAACTACTTAAACCTAACTAACCTAACGACATCACACACACCCATGCCCGAGGCAGGATTCGAACGTGCGACCGTAGCGGTCGCGCGGTTCCAGACGAGCGCTTAGAACCGCTCGGCCAACCCGACCGGTAAGTCATGTGTAAGCTTAGGGACCGATGACCTGAGCAGTTTGGTCCCATAAGACCTTACCACAAATTTCCAATTTTCCAGCTACATCTCGCCGATTCCCGTAACAATTCGAGCTTGGTGTGCATCCGCACTGAAGTGAACACTGGCCGCCCTCGCATTAATTGTATGTATGGTGTCTGTTCTTTCGGGCCTAGAAAGCGAAGTTTAACTTCCAGTCGTCAGGTAGGTTATTATGGACTTAGCCATAACTCAGTTGCATAAGGATGAGGTAGAAAATGGCCCGTGACATTGATGCAGGAACCATCCAGAAATTCTCTTGAAACCAGAACTTTGTAAAACCCAATTCATTGTGACGTTTCAGAAATCTGAACTATTTCATCTAGTTACAGGACTGCAGGATCTCATCTGGCCGTAGATAAGACTGGAACGGAGATACACGCACTTTGTGACTTCTGATACGAAATCTCAGTGTGTCTGCGCACAGATCCCAGATTGTTGCGAGACACAGGAACTTTGCATTTCAATGATTCGTGCTGTGCTCAAAACGCCCTTTACTTGACATCAGTTTCTGGCTTGAAAAGATCGACAGAAAACGTTAACAGCGATTTGTAGCTTGTAACACTGTTGCTTTCACTTTTTTTCTGGTAAAATTCGATTACATATCGGGTGATCAAAAAAGTCAGTATAAATTTGAACACTTGATAAACCACGGAATAATGTAGACAGAGAGGTAAAAATTGACACACATGCTTAAAATGGCATGGGGTTTTAAGGGAACAAAAAAAAAATGCTAGACCCGTGAAAGATCTCTTGCGCGCGTCGTTTGGTGATGATCGTGTGCTCAGCCGCCACTTTAGTCATTCTTGGCCTCCCAGGTCCCCAGAGCTCAGTCCGTGCGATTATTGGCTTTGGGGTTACCTGAAGACGCAAATGTATCGTGATCGGCCGACATCTCTAGGGATGCTAAAAGACAACATCCGATGCCAATGCCTCACCGTAACTCCGGACATGCTTTGCAGTGCTGTTCACAGCATTATTCCTCGACTATAGCTATTGTTGAGGAATGATGATGGACATATTGAGCATTTCCTGTTAAGAATATCATCTTTGCTTTGTCTTGCTTTGCTGTGCTAATTATCGCTATTCTGATTAGATGGAGCGCCATCTGTCGGACATTTTGTGAACTTTGGTATTTTTTTGGTTCTAATAAAACTCCATGTCATTCCAAGCATGTGTGTCAATTTGTACCTCTCTATCTACATTATTCCGTGGTTTATTCAGTTTTCAAATTTATACTGACTTTTTGATCAGCCGGTATTTTTGGACGAAGGTGGGAATTCTTTTTAGTGGGAAAGGCAGTTGTAATGAGAGACTGTAGTCACCCGTAAACGCGGCGCGCCCGCTGGAAGTGCCTGCGGCTGCGGGGCATTGTTCGTCGCGCCGCGGGGCGTCCCGTGGGCCCAGGGTGAATAAGGAAGCGGGTGCGGTGCGCCCGCGGCTCTGCTGCCAGCCCACTCTCGCTACCAGCCGCAGCCGACGGCCACGCGCTCTAATTAGCCGTGTTCTGCTCCGCTGGCTTTCAATAAAACACTCATTTTTACATATTTTATGTCTCTGCCTTCTAAACGCGTCAGCTCTCTTGATCGCGGAAATACTTTTCTTCTAGCAAGTGTCCTGCTTTGTCACGCGCGAGCGCGCGTTTGTGTGTGTGTGTGTGTGTCTGTGTGTGTGTGTGGTTGCCAACTTCTACAACATCCCAGTAAGTGACATCCTTGATAACTACAAAGTTTTTTTTACGTTAATCAGCTCTTATTTTATTACGGAAAGAACATTCGCAGTGTAGTAACGAGGAAACGTAATCAGTTGAGCGTGTAATGGTACACTGAGGTGACACAGTCACGGGATAGCGATATGCACGTATTACACATGGCGTTAGTATCACTGACCCAAGGTATAAAAGGGCAGAGCATGGGCGGAGCTGCTATTTGTACTCAGGTGATTCGCGTGAAAAAGTTTACAGACATTGAACGCGGAATGGTTGTTGGAGCTAGACACATGAGACATTCCATTTCGAAAATAGTTAGGGAATTCAATATGCTGAGATCAACAGTGTCAAGAGCCGGCCGAGAATAGAAAATTTCAGGCATTACCTCTTACCACGAAAAACGCAGTGGCCGGTGGCCTTCACTTAACGACCGAGAGACAGCGACATTTGCGTAGAGTTGTTAAAGCTAACAGATAAGGAACTATCCGTGAAATAACCGCAGAAATCAATGTGGGACGTTCGACGAACGTATCCGTTAGGACAGGGCGGTGAAATTTGGCGGCCGAGCGGTTCTAGGAGCTTCAGTCCGAAACCGCGCTGCTGCTACGCTCGCAGGTTCGAGTCCTGCCTCGGGCATGGATGTGTGTGATGTCCTTAGGTTAGTTAGGTTTAAGTAGTTCTAAGTCTAGGGGACTGATGACCTCAGATGTTAAGTCCCATAGTGCTTAGACCCATTTGAACCATTTTGAAATTTGGCGTTAATGGGGTGTGACAGCAGACGACCGACGCGAGTACCTTTGCTAACAGCACATCATCACCTGCAGCGCATCTTCTGGGATCGTGACCATATCGGTTGGACCGAAGAAGACTGGAAAATGGTGGTCTGGTCAGATGAGTCCCGAATTCATTTGGTAAGAGTGAATGGTTGGGTTCCAGTATGGCGCAAACCCCACGAAGCCATGGGCCCAAGTTGTCATCAAGGTACTGTGCAGGCTGATGGTGGCTCCATAATGGTATGGGCTGTGTTTACGTGAATTGGGCTGGGTCATGTCGTCCAAATGTACCGATCATTGGCTGGAAATAGTTATGTTCGGCTATTCGGAGACCATTTGCAGCCATTCATGACCTTTCTGTTCCCAGACAACGATGGAATTTTTATGAATGACGGTGTGCCATGTCACCGGGGCGCAGTTGTTCGTGATTGGTTTGACGAACATTCTGGAAAATTCGAGCGAATGATTTGACCGCCCAGAGCGCCCGACATGAATTCCATCGAACATTTACGAGACATAATCGAGAGGTCAGTTCGCGCACCGGAAACACATCCGCAATTGTGGACGGCTTTCGAGACAGCATGATTCATTATTTCTGCATATGACTTCCAAACGACTTTTCGAGGACATGCCACATCCAGTTGCTGCACTTCCCCGCGATAGACAGGCTATTAGAAAGTATCCCACAGTTTTTGTCACATCAGTGTGTTTTAATTATTTGGAATCTAATCCTACACAGCTTGTTTAAAAACTAACAAAACGTTCAAAATATTAAAAGTGAAAATTAACGTAAATCATTCCACGCATTTCGCCTTGGACGAATTGTTTTACTTTTGACAAACTTGTGTATAATGTGCTGTGTGATCTCCACCTGAATGACGACGTGCATGACTGATAAACTCAACCTGGAACACAATTTATAACCAAAAATATTTTTGAAGCTAAGACGATGACAGTTCAAGCTGTCGAAACCGGTGGTAAACAATAAATTTTGATTAATGCGAGCTGGCCGTTGTGGCCGAGCGGTTCTAGGCGCTTCAGTCTGGAACCGCGCGACCGCTACGGTCGCAGGTTCGAACCCTGCCTCGGGCATGGATGTGTGTGTGATGTCCTTAGGTTAGTTAGGTTCTAGGGGACTGATGACATATGTAAAGTCCCATAGTGCTCAGAGCCATTTGAACCATTTTTGATTAATGCAGTCTCAGCTATAAAAAGTTTTTCTCAACATCGGAAACTTCAATCAACATTTCGTGTTTATTGAAATAATTACGCTAAAATATATTATGGTTACTACTGACAGTGTCTCGTTGTTAGGTTGCACGTTGTGGAGCCATTACCGGCTTACTATTCATAACAGTCTGAACAGACTGTTCATTCTCAACGAGTTCTGACAGCAAGTCAATCAAACCTCGTAAAGCATTTGAAAGAAATTATTAACGAAGTTCTGGATGACACTTCATAAACCTCGCTTCCCACGCCCGGGTTCCCGGGTTCAATTCCCGGCGGGGTCAGGGATTTTCTCTGCCTCGTGATGACTGGGTGTTGTGTGATGTCCTTAAGTTAGTTAGGTTTAAGTAGTTCTAAGTTCTAGGGGGCTGATGACCATAGATGTTAAGTCCCATAGTGTTCAGAGCCATTTGAACCATTTTTTTGTTCATAAACAGGAAGTGGATGGTGATGATTAATGATGATTATGATGATGATGATGATGATGATGGAACGGAGGACATAGAAACTGGTGAAGATTATGTCAGATTAAAACAGTCATATCGCCGTGATCCATACTTTTTTGGTAGGGCAAACTGCTTCAATTAGTAAAAAGCATAACCCCAATTAATTTCAGAATAAGACAACACTGTTTTGCAGATTCCTGCTCTGCGACTTAGGGTTTTACCATCGGTAGGAATCCAGACACTGAAGAAGTATGGGGCCTATATTTTACTCAAAACGTTTCAGATGTGATTCTACAATGGCCGAAAAATAAAATCGGCGAAGTAAACGTTCTCTCTAAAGAACCTATGCTTTGCACGAGATGTTGATGTTCTGACCTGAAAGCTTTTATAGCCTTACTTATATTCACAGTAATCTCCAAATCTGGTAACGAATCTATAGATAATCTTTTCTCATTGGATGAACTAGACATAATATTTTTCACAATACTGTAAGTTTTTTGTTCATATCTACAGCTCCTCGAACTGAGAACCCAGAGAAGAAAGGAAGAAAGATGCGACTACCGCAATGTCAAAAATTTTTAACAGATTTGTTTGGAACTGTCAGCACTGTTACACTCCAGGTCCTATTGTGTGTACTGATGAAGTGCATATGCCTTTCCACGGTCAATGTAGATTTCGGATGTACTCGCCAAGAAAACCGGCGAATTATAGGTTAAAGTTTGTATTTATGACAGATACCACGAGCCATTATGTATGCAAAGCCTTTATTGTGGCCTCTGACATGTTTGGAAATTAACATCAAAATGGGAATTTATCGTTGAATTTTTCCAGCGACTGTGTTTCTGATTCTTGGTTGTTTATGAAAGACTGGCTCAGCATATGATTAACAATTAAAAGTTTTATTTCTAGTTATTTGAGAAAGGCGGTAAAGCTCACTCTATTGAAACATCGCTTGCGTATTTTCTTTATTTTCATCTTGATTATTAATATTTCGCTGTTTTATGTTTTAAAATACAAGTTGTAACTAGCGTAGTTCAATGAACAACTACAAATGTAAGACGATGTTGTATAACTGAATATCAAACAATTGGAGGCTGCCGGCCGCGGTGGTCTAGCGGTTCTAGGCGCTCAATCCGGAGCCGCGCGACTGCTACGGTCGCAGGTTCGAATCCTGCCTCGGGCATGGATGTGTGTGATGTCCTTAGGTTGGTTAGGTTTAAGTAGCTCTAAGTTCTAGGGGACTGATGACCATAGATGTTAAGTCCCATAGTGCTCAGAGCCATTTGAACCATATGGAGGCTGACAAACACCGTGATAACAGTCAGGTTACAAAATCGTATATCAGTTAAGAGGTGTTGAAACTGGTTCGACAGTTCGACTTAAGGTACAGTTTAAGTCAGTTTAAATGAGGCAAATTCAAAATTTAAATGCTTTGTCTACTAATAAGAAAGTAATATGGTGTACCATACCGTGAGTCCGACAAACGTATTGTATGACAGATTCATCGCCGGCCGGTGTGGCCGAGCGGTTCTAGGCGCTACAGTCTGGAACCGCAAGACCGGTACGGTCGCAGGTTCGAATCCTGCCTCGGGCATGGATGTGTGTGATGTCCTTAGGTTAGTTAGGTTTAAGTAGTTCTAAGTTCTAGGGGACTGATGACCTTAGCAGTTAAGTCCCACAGTACTCAGAGCCATTTGAACCATTTTTGACAGATTCATACTCCACTATGTCGATCAGCGATGTATATCCCTAACATTAATGAAATTTCGACAAACGAGGATTAAAATAAAATATATTGGATACCGGATTTTAGCGTCGTGCACAAGAGTCTCAAGGGATAATCATTTATCATCAAATAGGGGAAATCTCTCTCTCTCTCTCTCTCTCTCTCTCTCTCTCTCTCTCTCTCTCTCTCTCTCTCTCTCTCTCTCTCTGTGTGTGTGTGTGTGTGTGTGTGTGTGTGTGTGTGTGTGTGTGTGTGTGTGTGTGTGTGTGCGTGCGCGTGGTAAAGTTTCAAAGGACAGTGGTGACGATGTATGTGAGCAGTATTAACATGTGAACATCAGGTAATGAGAGGCTAGAAGAAACTATGTTTTATGATGTTTCGAAGTTAAAAATATGCATCGCTCGCTCATTCCATACATTCACAAGAAGTCATTAATGGTGGGACTCGTCGTACGTGCATTCCTGATAACCTAATACAAATCAAAACGCGAACCGATCACAGGAACGCACGACGTCCGTTGGGAATTGTCCTTGCGTGTCGCAGCCCCCGTCAACCATCAATTCGCCTGGTTCAAATGGCTCTGAGCACTATTGAACTCAACTGCTGAGGTCATAAGTCCCCTAGAACTTAGAACTACTTAAACCTAACTAACCTAAGGGCAACACACACATCCATGCCCGAGGCAGGATTCGAACCTGCGACCGTAGCGGTCGCGCGGTTCCAGACTGTAGCGCCAGAACCGCTCGGTCACCAGCGGCCGGCAATTCGCCTGGTTAAATGTCCTGCTCGCCTACATTTCGTTTTCATTACAGACGTAATTACGCCGCCTGGTGTACTCTGATCTATTTGTTAGTATTCTGATGTCTCTTCGGGAGGACGACGGTTCAATCCCGTCTCCGGCCATCCTGATTTAGGTTTTCCGTGATTTCCCTAAATCGCTTCAGGCAAATGCCGGGATGGTTCCTTTGAAAGGGCACGTCCGATTTCCTTCCCCATCCTTCCCTCACCCGAGCTTGCGCTCCGTCTCCAATGACCTCGTTGTCGACGGGACGTTAAACACTAATCTCCTCCTCCTCCTCCTCCTCTGATGTCTCCTGGTAATTAACAACATACATCTCTTTGTTGTTCGATTAGCGATCTTCAGTTTTCGAATAATTTTAGCATTTGAAGTTTTTGTCTCGCTGCCATAAGAAAGAACTGTAGACTGTAAGCTTTTCTTTGTGGACAGATCGGAAGCTCTGCTTAGAAAATCTTATTTAGTTTACTAAAAGAACTCAAGGTCGTTTTTCCTCTTCTCTTTATTCTTTTTTTACTGCCCATTCAGTCGTCTTACGTTTTACTAAATCAAAAGGTCATAGAATGCTTCTTCAGCTTAATTGTTAATCTGTTCTATGTATTATTTTAGTTTTATTGTAATTTATTTTCGAGCCTGCTGTCAAACTATGCTCTCTAGTTCCCCCATTCGCTATTGGGGTTTATTTGCACCAAAGAGGCCCATGGGCGGTCAGTGTTATTTTACAGTATTTTCAGTTGTGCAGTAATATTGAACGTGTGTTGGTTAAGTCGAGAGGCTGTGCGGTGACACTGAACATGCAAAAACTTTTGAAATAAGAGTATATTCCGCAACCTTAGAAATATTGTGCCACCTTTGGGGACTGTTGACAAGATCCTTGCCAGTCAGTCACGTGTTTCGTTGACGCACAGTCTCTCGGCTTATTTGTGTTCGCTGTGGTGTTCATCGTCTAAAATGAGATCAAAACAAGAATACATTACATAGAACTGTACAAATCATCGTAAACATTATCACAGACAAAAAAAATAAAAAATGATTCTTGAGGTGGTCACGAAATCTACATCTATATCTATACTCAGCAAACAACCGTAAAGTGCATGGCTGAGGGTACGTCCTGTTTTACCAGTTATTAGGATTTCTTCCCTTTCCATTCACGTATGAAGCGCGGGAAGAATTATTGTTCGAGTGCCTCTGTGTGTGCTGCAGTTAATCTAATCTTGCCCTTACGATCCCTATTGGAGGAGGTTGTAGTATATTCCTAGAGTCTTCATTTAAAGCCAGTTCTAGAAACTTTGTAAGTAGGCTTTCTCGGGATAGCTTAAACCTATTTTCAGGAGCCTGCCAGTTAAGTTTCTTCGGCACCTCGGTAATACTCTCCCATGAGCCAAACTTGCGACCTTTCGTGCTGGCCTTCTCTATATACATTCAATATCCTCTGTAAGTGTGAGGCACAAGGGGCGTGATAACTGTGGGCAGATGTGTAAGACTCCAGGAACATCGAGATCTTGCCCCATAACTGGTTATTGCTAATCGAGGTGTGCACGTAATAAATGGAGTAAAAGCAGAAATTGTCGCAGACATCGAAACCATAGTCTCAACATCTACTACGAACTGAAGGCCGAGATGTTCAATGTTCGATTCAGTTAGAAACACTGTGAGGCAACGCAAATATTCGTTATAAAACAGATTTTTCATGAGTCAATTATTTCACTAACGATCATTTCTTTGCTGTCCCTAACTATTATTATTATTGGTCTACTTAATAGGTTAAAACAATTACTAACATATTTTCACTGTTATTCCTTACTGCCCCCGCAAACTAAATTGACACTCGGCGCGGTGGCTGATGGGAGCGACCGGAGATGGGAAGTCCCTTTCGGTCGCTCTAATGAGCCACACTCCAAATATCAGCTTAAGGGTCCTACACACGTACCAATTTATCGGCCGACTGAACGACCAATTTCGCGATAGCCTGCACACATCCCGACCGACTGCTCTCAGCGATTGTCGGCCGTACACACGAACAACGAATCGTAGAAATTCGTCGAATGGTCGATCGATCGCAGCGATCGGTCGCTCATCGATGATGGCATGTAAATCCTAGGTAACCTGATGGATCGCACATGCAATATGTGCAAGCAATATGGCTGCCTGAACGATTAGCAGTGGTGTGGCATTATGGTCGCGGCTTCTTTGTCTAGTGGTTAAGCGTGGATGTGTAGTTCTGTTTCATTTTGCTTTGACCATGTTGAGTAAGAACTTTGCGTTAGATTTGGCAGTTGTTCAGGGACCACGAACCACTGTGATAGATGAAGTTGAGGACGGAAGCTGCTGTGTCTATTAATACACTCCCCAATTTCGAAGTGATCGTTATTTTGAAGGTTGTGTAGTGGTGGTGGTGGTGGTGGTGGTGGTGGTGGTAGTAGTAGTAGTAGTAGTAGTAGTAGTGACGATAAATTTGGCTCCATCTCATAATCATGAGTTATTTATGAAACAGTTACAGTAGTTTTTAACTTTTAGACGGGGTGGTGTGCCGGTCCCGAAATACACGGTCCACTCACATTAATGTGACCACCTGCAAAAAGCCTGAATGACCGGCTTTTACAGCGCGCTCGTGCAGGAAGAGATTCCGTAAGGTACTGGAAGGTACCTACAGGGATGTGGAGACGTGCCGACTTCAGTGCCGTGGCCATCTGCGCTAGGTTTCTCTATTGAGGATCCATGATGCCAACAGCCGATAGATGTGGTCCAACAGATTCTCCATTGAGTTTAAAGGTGGGAAGTTTGGTGATCAGGGGAGGAGTACGGTAAACCCACCATAGCGCTCCTTTGAACCATGCACGTACACTGTGAGCAATGTGGCACATGGCATTGTTCTGCTGGTAGTTGTCATCGAGTCGAGGAAAAAACAAAATGCATCCTAGGGCTGAACACGGTCCACAAGGATAAATGCATACTTGTGATGATCCACTGCGGCGTCCAGTATGACGAGATCACCCAGGTAACGCCACGAAAACATTCCACAGACCTTAACTCTCCCTCCTCCGGCCTGGACCCTTCTGACGGTTGTTGCAGGGTGTTTGGTTTCACACGTTCCACGCCGACGGAGCGTAAAACGTAATTGATCTGGAAAGGCCACCTGTCACCATTCAGTGGACCCCTAGTTGTGGTACTGGCACGAATGTACTTCTCCGCTGGTGAACAGCTATCAGCATGGTTGCATGAACCAGGCGCCTGCGCGGAGGCCAGTAAGCAGCAGCACTGAACGGTCGTTGAGGAGACACTGTTAGTAGCCCCTTGGTTCATCTGGATGGTCATATGCACACCAGTTGCACGTCCGTTCGCCCACAAACATCTCCGCAACCGTCGTTCACCCCTGCCATCTATGGCCCGTGGTGCACCACTATTGTCTTGGCGCCTGTTTGGTGTCGCGTACGGTGCACTTTGACCACGGCGGCATGTTACAGTTTATAAGCTTAGCCGTTTCGTAAATTCTTTCACCTTTGGCCCGAAAGCTTAAGATCATGGCCTTTTGGACGTCATATAAATCGCTCCGTTTCCGCATTGTGACAGCGACTGTAATGTCTTGCGCCTCTTCCGATAGGCTCCACTGCTAATGCTGCCATCTGCGAGTGGTAATTGGCTGTTGACGTTGACACATTTAGGCGGTGATCACATTACTGTGACTGGATCGTGTATAAAGTGGGCATTAATTTAACCCTTTCGTGAGCTGTGGGAAACATGCTTCCCACTACAATGAACTCGCTCCTAATCCCGTGGGATCCACAGTTCCCACGTCTGTATGGTGCTACCACCTAGTGAACAGTATAGGGTAATACTTCCAATCGGAAGTTCCCGCCGTTTTTGCTGTACCTTCGCGCAGAGGCATTGTATAGCTGAGTGTTGCTCTGTAGAGGAGCCTTTCAGTGCTGTTTGCGTGACATTTTGTGATTTTTCCTCAAAGCTATAGTATAAGGTAAATACTTTTGATTTACCCAGATTTATGAAGGGAAACGTAAAATTGGAACGAGGACAATTCCAGTTTGAAACAAAAGGAGCCATTTCTGCTGTAAAATGGATGGATAACCGTCCAGTCACTTTCCTGTCCTCAATTCATGACCCATGAGAAACAGCAACAGTGAAAAGGAAAAACAAGGGTGGTATTAGTACAGAGATTTCTTGTCCTGAAGTTGTGGCAGAATACCACAAAATAATGGGTGGTGTCGATAAGTTTGATCAATTACGGGAAAGGTATGTTATTGGCAGGCGTTCTGTAAAATGGTGGCACAGAATATTTTATGTCCTGGTGGACGTTGCTGCAGTGAACAGCTTTATCCTGTGGAAAATAAGTAAAAGAGAAAGTGGACAGCATGATCTGCTCACATACAGAATCCATCTAGCCATAAAATTGATCGCTGGCTTCTCATCCCAAAAAAGGCGTGGACAAAAACCTGTCTTTCTGGCAAAAAGGGGTAAAGTACCTGAAGATTTTCGTCATGTGGGTGTAGGGTAGCATCAACCCAGTTTAGGAGAAACCTACTGTACGTGCCGTCATTGTAGTGCCAAAGCTGTGGAAAAGAGCGCTTGCTGTGTTTGTACATATTGTCAAATACCACTTTGCATAGACCCATCTTTCAGAAAATTTCATGGCAAGTAATTGTGAACAATCATTGTAACAAGAGAAGTAAATTTATTAAACAAATATGACATATATTGAAAAAGTTGTTTTTGTTATTTAACTCCAAGGAAGGGCAGTGGGAAGAATACTTCCCACCTTGTTGTGTGACCTCACTTTCACAGTTGGAGCAAATTTGATATTCTGTATGATAAATATACCTATCTGTTAACTACTATCTGCTCTCCATTCATTAAAAAAAACTGTTCAATAATTTTGCCCACGAAAGGGTTAAATATTCAGGGTAAATCTATTGTACCGCGAAAGTGAAGTCCCTTGTCATTTTACATAATATGTTCGTCACACAATTTATGACAAGAGTTATTGTAGTCAGCAGCGCCGCTATGGACAACATTTCTGTAGTCACATCGAGAATGACTTCGAGAACTTCCTCTACGGGAATGAGAGAGTTCACGTGACCACTCATATCAGTATCGTTGCACAACTGACGTAGCACGTCCAACTTGGTTGGCAGTTCTCCGGAGGGACCACCCCGCCACTCGGAATGCCACGGCTTGACCCCTTTCAAACTCGCTCAGTTGGCTGTACAAAGCACGAGTGCGTCTACTTGCATGGTTGCATACTTGCTTCACACGTTTGTACCACACTGAGCCTTCTTGGGTGTGAGCATTCCCTATTAAAGGGTGGACACAGATGGCGCTCTGGTAGGTACGCCACTACGATATCGGTTGGCATACGATGTTGAAACAGTTATCAATACATCTTCTACCCCCAGGTGCCATCGGATCAAAATCGATGTCGTCTTACCGGGTGTTCTACACTTTTTTCTGCGATGTCTCTGTAATGGGTGGACAAAAATAACGAAACACCACAAACACAACGTATCTATGTATCGCTTGTGCCTTATCCCGCGGTTGTGCAGGGTCGGCCATGGTTAATCGGATTTGGCATGTTAGCTTTGGGGATGGCCGGATGCCCTTCCTGCTTCCACCCCATAAACCCCCCCCCCCCAGGACGGAAGTAGTGTACCCCAACTGTCTGCATCTAATGTAATCCATGGAATAGCATGAATGCATTCAGGTGTCTGCGAGCTGTGTAACTGAAGCAAAACGTGGGGGCCAGCCCGGTATTCACCTAGCGGTATATGGAAAACCGCCTAAAAACCACATCCAGGCTGGCCGGCGCACGGGCCCTCGTCGTTAATCCGCTGGGTGGATTCGATTCGGGGCCGGCGCGCCTACCCGAATCCAGGAAGCAGCGCGTTAGTGCTCTCAGCTGCCCTGGCAGGTTACCACAAACACAACGCATAACTACGCCTAATATGGTGTAGCAAAACAGTAGGCGTTCAAAACAACATCCAGTCGTCTCAGAATGGATAAATACAGCTCCAGCATGGTTTTCAATGGAAAATATCATACCATTCTTGCTGCAGAGTAGTGGCCACTTCAGGCAACGATGATGTAAATGGACAGCGATCACGCCCCCTTCTTTCTGAAGTAGCCCACAAAGCCTCAGTAATTTTGAAATCTGACGACTGTGGTGGCCAGGGGAGATGCAACAATTCATCATCGTGCTTACAAAATCAGTTGTGGATGATGCGGGCAGTGTGAACAGGTATCCTGTCATTTTGGAACACACATTCACCATTTGGGAATAAACGTTGTCATTGGACACGATCAGCCATAATGGTCTCACAATCCCTAGCAGTAACGTGACCTTACAGAGTAACCAAGGGGCCCGTGGTAATACCATGACATGCCAGCCAAAATCATCACCGAACTGTCGCCATGTTTCACTGTTGGGACGTGAACTTGACCACAAGTTGGAAAAAGTGTGAAACAAGACTTATCCAACCAAATGACTTTCTCTCATTGCGCCAAGTCCAGATTTTATGGCTTTGGCAAGACGTTTTTCTGTTACGAGCATTTGCGTCACTGATGAATGGTTTTGGAATCCCAGCTCGCCCTGCAATTTCCTGCTTTTGGAGCTCCCTTCGTGTTTTTTTGGCGCTGAGGTGTTTCGCGAGTGTGGTGTTCACTTCTACAATAGCTAAGGAGCTGTCGTCCTCTTACTTTTTGTCACAGTCCTCTGCAATGACTAACTGTCACCATCATTCAACACACAGTTTCGTTTGCATTGTGGTTCAAAAATGGTTGAAATGGCTCTGAGCACTATGCGACTTAACTTCTGAGGTCATCAGTCGCCTAGAACTTAGAACTAATTAAACCTAACTAACCTAAGGACATCACACACATCCATGCTCGAGGCAGAATTCGAACCTGCGACCGTAGTGGTCGCTCGGTTCCAGACTGTAGCGCCTAGAACCGCATAGCCACTCCAGCCGGCTCCGCATTGTGTCTTAGCTGATAATATTTTACCAGTTTCCATGTATGCAGTATAAATCTTCGATATGGTGCCTCTTGAAACACCAAACACTTCATCATGGAAGTGCCCACCATACGAGCTCCAACGATTTGCCCACATTTGAATTCACTTAGCTTCGACTTAAATGCACTCACAATAGAACACAGTTCTGACCGCAACTGACACTTGCAACGTATTGGGAACACTGCAGTGGTTCCATTCATGGTCAAACTCAGTAGCACAACCTGCATGCTTGGCTGGCATCTTCATTTTGTGTTCAAGCACGCATTTCGTGTTACTTCACTATTTTTGTCCAACCCCTGTACCTTTCACTGTCTTTGTTTTCCACATGAAACCATTGTAGCTTAATTTTTAAAAAGCAATAAATGATTTATATCTTGCATCCCTATCGTTGTACTCCTCTTGCGACACGTCTCAGACTCAAAGTTTCGTCTGCTGCACACCCTGTCATATTAGTCATATTTGAATAGCGTTTAATCCGTGCGCTCAGTGAAAGAAGATGAACTTTAGTGAGGCAGTTGGCATGACAGCGCTACACAGGGCACAATTTGTTGGGAGGAGAGAGAGAGAGAGAGAGAGAGAGAGAGAGAGAGAGAGCGTGTGTGTGTGTGTGTGTGTGTGTGTGTGTGTGTGTGTGTGTGTGTGTTGGTCATACCCAATCGACCGCTCAACAAGAAAAATCGGTAGTGGGCTGTGTACCTTGAATCGGTCGGTCGCTTCTCCCATATGTCTTTACCATGTTTGATCCCACTGTTCTACAGACATTATTCAGAATTAAAGCAAGCAGAACTTATAGGAAGTTATTTGTAAAAATGTAGTTGTGTCGACGTAAGTTGATCCCTGACAGCTCCATTATTCTGGGCATGCGAACTTTGCTAGCTTGCCTCGACCAATATCGTGAAGCGATTCTGTAAACATCTCTATGGTCCTCAGTTATTCGCTTAGAAAATGATTACTTTAAAATTTTCTTGTGAAGATTATGCTCACGCTATCACAGTCAATATATTCACGTAACTTATTAGTGAAAAGGGGCACTATAAAGTCTCGATCTAATTGTGTTCAAATTTAATTCATACCCTACTATTGGGGAATGTGGCACAGGCATGATACGGTACAGTCACCTTCTCTTGCTGATGTAAGATGACATCTGACATGTCCCAGTATAGCGCAAGATAGATAGGTTGAGCAGGGCTTGTACCTCGGCCACGAAGGTCATTCCCTTGGTTTTATGCCAGGGCCTGGAGTCTTCTCAGAAGTGAAGTGCACAACACTGGAATCGAGCATCAACCTGTACAGCCTTGTCTACATTTACGAGATGATCAGTGGATGTGTGAAAGAATTTGTAAATTCATGGCAGAGACAAATGCAGTATTGGCTGCAAATGTAAGGACAACATGTGAAACACCTCCTTTAACAGGTACGAGTGTACAGTAAATTGCATCAAGAAAATTGCTGAGGTGATAGTGCATTTCTCATTAAGGTAGGCCATGGGGGAAATTTGAGCCCACTTAGATGGGTCTTGATGTAAAAGTTTACATCTCAAATACATGTAAATTAACCATGATAATATTGGATACTGAAGCCATCTGTTACCCATACAGTCACATTTATCATACAAAGGCTCATTTGCTAATCCATCTTTACTGAAACGTCTTGGCTTCTGTTGTCGTATGCTTTCAGCTACTTTAGTTTCTGCTGCTAACCAGGATACACCCTACACAAATTTTGCACTTGAGGAGTACCTTTTGCACTCCTCTCGACTTGACGCCCCAAGCTTATGTTGCTTGAGCCTTAAAGTGACACTTTACTAAGTCAGTAATTTCTAGCAAACGGAACACGTGGGGGTACTCTCGTAACAAAAAGGTATACAGCAAATGGAATGCACTGCTCATTTTATGGCTTTAAATTCTATTGAGCCTGTGTGGGATGCTTTGGGCAGATGAACTGCAGCACGTCCACTTGCACCAATAACCATCCGGTAGTTGTCAACATTGCTGGTGGAGGAATGGAATGACCTACCACCAGAAATGCTTACCAACCTTGTGGTCACCACAGGAGCATGTTGCAGAGTTGGCACACCCTATTAAAAACCATATTCCTCCATTTGTAATGTCCAGGGACCATTATGAATTGCGGTGACTTCAGTGTAATTATTGTCTTTAAATAAAAGCATCATTTCTGTTCATCTCATCATATGTTTCTTTCAGTTACTGTAGCAGTTCTTTCTATGTATGGTCCAAGTTTCATCAAGCTATATTACTTGGCAGTGACACTTCATGTGAAAGTTACTCTTTTGTCCTTAAGTTTGAGTTTTCAACTCCTCCATTCAAATATTTCCCGTGGTATTCTCTGTTGGATATAAACTCCTCACAATACCAAAGTTTTAAGAACACAGAAAATAGTTTAAGAGTAATCTTAAAGAGCACTGTTGCCCTCTCTTTAGTGGGCTCAGGCTGCTGACTGTTGTAAATCTGTATATAGACCCTTTGTTGGAAACAATGGCATGAAATGTGTCAGGGTAGATATTCATGGCCACAGCACACTAAAGTCAGATTATGGTATTCCAAGGCAAAGGCTCATAAATACTGGGAACTGGCACAAAGTGAATTCTGGCAAAATCTACAGTAATTTGCCACACTATTCTCTGTTCATGTCATTAAAAGATCTCAAAATAAGTCTATATAAATGGTTGGAAAATAATTCATTTTATAGTATAAAAGAATCTCATGAACTGAACATGCTGACATTAATTTGTCAGGTAAGAAATGGAGTCGGGTCATATGTATTGTTTCTGTCTTCAGTTGTTATTAGCTTGTAAGATGACAACATGCCATATATCTGCATATATCAATTTATTGGGTGTAATTATACTAATTACTGTTAATCACATGATTGACTGTTTTATTATTGATTGTATTTGGTAACTCCCTGTGTACTAATTTTGTCTGTCAGCTGTATTCACCAGGGTGTCAATTGTTTCTGTGTGCTGATGCTGAAGCCTGTCTCCTTTCATATGATCAATGGGCCATGTTGATTCTTGATTATCATACCAGAACATGGATGTGTCCTGCAGGACTGCCAGAAAGAAACTCACCATATTTCCTGGGCACAAAGAAAGAAACAGTACATTAGTAAAATGAACACTGCTAAGGAATGCAGTGTATGCAGAACACTGGGGATAGAGATGTGATTTCTTGGGCATGATTATATTTACAGATAAGAGTAAGTTCGGTTATGTTGCATAATGATGGGAGAATTTTTTGTTGGAGACTGCCCATCATTCAGCATAGATAGAAGAGTGTACAAGGCACAGAAGAGTATGGAAGTGGTGGTGTACTGGTATGGGGATGCATTTGCATATCTAGTATATATGAACAAACTTTCATAGACGAAAGTGTGGTCTGTTTGGTGGTCTGTTTGATAGAACTTAAAAAAGAACTATAAGTATTTGGAATACATAAATGTTGTTGTGCCACATTTCAAACACTATGAGTCACTCACCTGTCCTCAGTGTTAACCTCACTGTGTGTGTCTTTGGGAAAATGATCAGGTGTCTGAGGAAGCACCACATATGAGCGATGTCCTTGTGAAGAAAGTACTTTTTCATGCATGAATGAATATTTTTCGCACACGACACAAACTCTTGTTATATTCTAAGCAAAATGGGGTAAGATAAAATGTATTTGTATGATATCAGCAGAAAAAGTGTTAAATGGTGTATTCTGAGACCTCTGTCAAATCGATTGGGTACTTAGGTCCAGAGAAAGAAAGAAAGAGAGAGAGAGAGAGAGAGAGAGAGAGAGAGAGAGAACATCAGTGTGCATGCATGTGCGGGCTATGTTTTATGTAAATAGTGATATGTTATTTTGTGTTACACTTCAGCATTCTGCACAACATCGTAGCAGTTCATGATTACTTGACAGACCAGCTTGAAAGTGAAAGGCTGTTTTAAATGACTGTGACTATATTCATTTCTGTTTAACTTGTTACAGGAGTTCCTCTTGGCCATAGATGTCACATCTTCTGGCACACCAGAGGAAAAATTGAAGTGGGCGTTTAGGATGTATGATGTTGATGGCAACGGTGTAATCGACATTCAAGAAATGACCAAAATAGTGCAGGTAAGCATTCTGTAGTGACTGCTTATGTATTCTTTTTAAAATACAATGAACTAAGAACAGTGTCATTCTGCAAGCCAAAATGCGCTAACTGGATGTTGTCATCCCGGAATGGTACATTCTCCTAGAACCAGGTCTGCTGATACCTAATACTGGTGCTGTTTTTTGTATGTTCATGTAATCATAATTATACAAGAAAAGAGGCAAATTCCGATTACCTTCATGCTAGTCTGAACAGTATTAGGTATTTCTTAGCCTCTTAAATTTTCCTTTAATGAATAACAACTATGATGTGACACTTAAATTTGTCAGGTATGTGGCTAGTGTATTACTGGCTACGAGTATGGTAAATATCACAAGAATAGTTGACCCAACTGCACATGAGTCTTACTCCAGCCAATATATTCTAAGAGTCTAGTTTGTCCTACAGTCATACAATACATTTTGTCCAACTGCATCAGATTATTCATTTTGTGTTTTTACAACAGAGGATATCCGTAAGAGGAAGCAACATTTAGATCTTGAATATACATGGGTTGTGTAATGTTATGGCATGTTATTTCAGTGAGAAAATGTTAGATGGAATCTGTAGCTTGATTTCCCAGAATATAAATCATGCCAAACTTTGAGAAGTGTAGTATCTGACAAGGAGACCAAAATATCTCCGTCATGTCTGTGGAATCATATAATGGGTGTTATGCATTTCATGTGTGTTATGTTTGTTTATTTTGAGCTTCAACTGCCACTCCCTGCACTAAATGTCAACCTTCTGCAGATCTTCGTGCATTTCTCTACAATTTTCTAGCATGGTAACTTCCCTGTACCCAGCAGCGTCATCCGCAAAAAGCCTCATGGAAATTCTGATGTTGTTTTATATAACTCTGCCTATAACACTCACTCAGTGTTACCAAAAGCCACTCTTGCTCCCGAAGACTTCTCTCCATCCAGAATGACATGCTGTGTGTTCAATTTGCTATAAACCCTTCAGTCCAATCACACAGCTAGTTTGATATTCTGTTCATTTGTGTATTTTGTACATTATGCAGCAGTGTGGAACTGTGTCAGATGCCATATGTAAGTTGAAGAACATAGCATCTATCAGGGCGCTGGTATCTGGCACCTTCTGGGTGTCGGGTACAAACAGAACAAACTAGGTTTTACATGATTGCTGTTTTTGGAACGTATGTTGATTCCAATAGAGTAGAAATATAAAATCAGTTCATAGACTAAAAGTGACTTGTTCACATACTATGAACATAAAACATAGCTACACAATAGCACATACATTATATTGTAAAACAGTGCAGTGAAAGTAATAAAAAGAACATCACAAAAAGTGGCTTATTCACCATGATGTTTTCCATTGTCTCGTATTAAAATATGGGCACAAATAGAAACTTAATAGTACAGGTTATGCAATATTAGCTTAGAGTGTTTGCAGAATATAGAAATAATTAATGAAATGGAGTTTTCATGTAGGATGTCATAATATTAACTTAATAACTTTTCTCACAATTTCTGCTAGCAGGTGAGTGATACACTGAACAGACTTCCTTTAATTGTGCTAATTGTGCAGAAGCATTGTTCTGTTAAGTAAACTGGGTTGTCAAACAGATATTCCTTTAAATTATTTCTTCACAAAAATATGTTACCTTTTGAGCATTTAACAAAGTTAACAATGTGTTGAAGCTTTTAGGAGCGGCATTCTTTACCCAATTTGTGTAGATACCAAATGCTTCAATGCTTGTAGTGCCATGACGTGAGCAGTTTGTATCACATTGTGTTGTGTTATTAAGGATAAATCACATCAGGTACATGTAATGCTATGTTGTTGTTATTATCCTTACTTATTTGAAGAGATTATAGCATGGTGCTCAGTAATATATCCCACACATTACCATAACTCCTCCTCTTTGTTCCTTGAAGGTTCTTTTATGCTGGCATTTGCCCCAGAATATCATGCCATAACACACTATGGAGTGAAAATATCCTAAGCACACTAACTTACGTGTTCTTCTGTCATCAAGGCAGACAGACATCTGTTTGAATGCCACAGAATTTTGAAGAGTACACTTCATTATGACCTGGTCATTATTTGCAATAACTGTTATGTCTGGGTTCTTGTGCTTGTGTGGATGTGGTTAAAATTAGTCCTCCTCAATTTTTTGGACTGAGAGATGTTTGTGACCAGATCATAACAACTCCCTTGAGGCTGTCACTAATCAAACTATAATTTAACAGCATAGACGTTATCCGCAACAATGTTTGTGCCACCAGCAACGATTGTGAGTTTACCATTTTTGCTGACGGATCGAGGCAGATTATTTACATATACGAGAAACAGAAAGGGCCGACCCACAGAACCTTGTGAAAGTCCATGCTTTATTGTGCCCTAATTGGACGTCACCATATCTTCTGATGTGCCATTTGAGACATCTGTGTCTTCCAGCATCTATGTCTAAGATATGATGAATATCAGTTACCTACAGTTCATGTGAGTCCTTAATGACATTCCTACTCTTAAAGTATATTTTGTTCTACGCAATAAAAAGCCTTTACAAGATCACACAAGGCACCAGATGGAAGCTGCTTACTGGGTAGGGGCCCCGACACATCACACAATAAATGAAAAGATTGCATGTCTGCTGTTAATGATGTTCATGTTTTCAAAGTTTACTAGTATCCAGCTATGCATTTCAATGCATTTCATGAACTTTAGAAAATGATGTTATGAGCAAGATGGAATTATAATTTGAGACACTTACAGCATCTCAGGTGTTTTTTAAAAAAAGAGTTCTAACAATAGCATATTTCACTACTGGAACCACTCGTTGTTTCAGGGAGATGAATATATGATTGAAAACTTTGCATACATAATCACAGCAGGGCTTCAACTCTTTATTTGGAAAAAAAATATGAGTGACAGTAGAGGTTTTACTTTTTCCACGAGTTTTTCCCCAACACCTACAAGGGACACACTTACTGAGTCACATGTTTCAGGGAATTTACATTTTGAAATATCTGCAGCTTTGTCAGCAGAAAAATTGCAGGATATTTGCACAGTGAGAGTTGAAAAGTGTTAGTTAAAAATTTCAGCTACTTCTGTGCTGTCAGTTACTTCCACATTGCTAATATTTAAAACAGTTTTATTTTCACTTTGGTGGAGGGTATAGTTTCAGTTCCTCTTTTTATTCCAGATATTTCTGATTTTGTTACTTGACTTAGCAATTTCAGATCCAGTGCACACACCCTTGATTTTTTTTTTAGACATTGGCTAAATTTTACAATATAGTTTATAATGGCTTAATTGTGAAGAATTCATAGAACATTTTCGTGCTTTCAAGTATTGCCCCTGTGTCTTAAAAGATGTTCTTATGACCTTATAAATCCAGATTTTTTAAATATTCTTCATAAGACATTATGTATTTCTCTTTAGAAAGTAAGCTTCTGAAAATCGTTGCTGCCTCATTTGTGAATAAAATATATTTTTTGTTAGTGTCTTTTATACAATACACAGTCCTGCAGTTAATTTCCTTTAGGCATTAATTTTTCTTGTAGTTTTCCTCCAGGGCCTAATGCCACTTTGAAAACTGTTAAAGGTAAGTTTTTGTACATCATGCTCAGATACACCATTTATAACCTTTTAAACCATTATATTTTTTACTTTCCCCTGATTCAGAAATATGTTGTCAGTTAATGTCGTGGAAGAAATTGTGGTTCTGGTAGGGAGAAATACTGTGGGACACAGTTAAAAGTGTGTACAAAATAATCAAACTTATTGTTACCAGAATACCTGCATGAAAGTCCTCAACTACTATCAGATCCTTTTCTTCCAAATAAAACACAGCAAGACACATTGAAAGTGAAAACTATCACAAGATGCGCTTTATTTTGCTGCCATTTCCAATTTGGAAGTTGTCTCTGGGAACTTAAAAACAAACTTAAATGAAGCTCCACACACAATTTTTTGACATTTGTTGCAGTGAGCAACAAATATTTTTTTTATATAAAGGGATGATTAATTCATGGTATTGAAATATAATTAAGTTCGCCTCCACGTGGTGCACCCTGGGTAACGCTAAATGAACTAACACAACTGGCGGCAAAGCCATACGCTAAATAAAATAATTACTTGTGTTGTTTATATATTTGTGCATCTGTTCTTACATTTTATTCTGTGCAGCCTGTCATTAGGATGAAATCTGAAGGAAGTGAAGTGAAATGAACAGAAGTGGGCAACATAAGTTATTTAGACAAATTTTGTTAAGAATAGACAGAATTTAACATCACATCACAACTTGCAGTAAACACACAAACAGGGGAGTTGTGATGTAATGATGTATTTATTGTCAGTGCAGTTTACAAAAATAACACATGATGTCTCCTTATGTTAATTTCACAAGCTTCAGATTTATTCCTAGTGATGTGTTGTATGGATAAAATGTAAGAACAAGTGCAAAAAATAAACAAACAAACCAATTAATTGTGGGGGTTATATCGAAAGTAAGGTCTGATTTCTTAAAAAAGATAAACTGTCACAGATTTTTCAAAAAAACTGTTTTTATTTACTTTCTTACATGTTTCTCTATTTTCTACATAGTTTCCATATTTTCTTGAACATTTGTCATAAGGTTCTACTAGATTTTGTCTCTCTGTCATAGACATCTGTCACCTGTGAGGATAACCAGCCTTTAACAGCTTCGTTCACCTCATCATCTGTTGCGAAGCACATGCCTCTAGGAAACTCATTTAGGTAGCGGAACAAGTGAAATTTGTTCAGTGCTGGTTTTGGTTCATCGTTGACATTTTCTCATCCATCCTCAGAAGCTCTCACCCACTTACACACTCCGCTGTTGCTGTTTGCATTGAGGTCATACACTTCACTTATCTGTTAATGAATTTCCACTGCTGCAGTGATCCTCGCTGTGAAAAACTGAATCACTGACCATTTTCACAGTTGGTGGGCTGATAAGTTGTTTTCCATATTTTGAGCTGACACTGAAAACAGCACACTATCACGGTATCATTACAAATGGTGTTGTCTGACAAGCAAGGCATGCCAGGATTTGGTGCACATGTGCGTTTCAGTGAGTACACTGCATTTGATTAGCTGTGGCAATTCGGATCTTACTTTCTGAATTACCCTCATATATTGCAACACGATGAATTAATCATCAGTAAAGAATAAAATGTGTGTTACACTTGACTTGTAATATTGTACAACTGTCACACTAATACAGTTGTGGACAAAAGAAACAAGTAATATGTGATGTTATCTCAGGTGCAGCAAAGTATATTTTTATCTAAAGACAAAAAATCTTATGTGAATTGGCCTGAGAAAGTATTGGCACCCTCCATCGACTCCCATATCCATGAGGGCTTGCATATATTTGAAAAACACATAGTTACATTTCCTCAAAGTGAACAGCTGTATGCAATTTCACCATATTGAGAGTTTTTTTAGCACAGAACTTGACAGAAATATGTGAGTTAAAATGTACAGAATGTGGAACAGTCATTGAATTTTTGAATATGATAGCATGTAGTTTCCAGAATGGAACTACATGTCACCTAATTATTCAGGTATTTCAGATACGACTGCAACTTCTGATGATATCAGCACAACTGGATATGCTTCGCAAAGACAGAACAAATAAATTGACAATTTAACTGTTAATATTTAGTCATCATTACTGGTGTCCTTCAGCAACTAGTAGCTATGAACTACTGATTTCATGAGCTTAGGCTCCCAGAATTTGTTCAGAAATACATTACACAACTCTTTCATTTAATGTTTTGTCTTATACAGGCTTTTCTTTGAGCTGATGTTTTCCAACAGTGATTTGTCAGTTCTAGACTTCGAAGCCCCCTGCCAAGATCAAACATTGTTCTTTATTTTAACCTTCCACTTACACAATTTTAGTACTGTTGTGCCTTCATCGGAAACTTTTATTTTTTAATACTACATTTAGTTGTGTGCGCTGGCAGCCTAACTCAGTACAGTCATACTTAATCCTGTAGTATATCACTTGGGACATCTCTTTATCCAGATAACTACAAATTTTCATTTACATATATCTCTTTTAGCCCTGTGTGACATAATTATAATATTTACTTGAGTATTCAGGTAGTGGGGGAGACAAATGTACACAAATCAGAAAAAGTTTTGCATTGCCCCAATATGTCATCCAAGTGTGTTACTATCAAAACTTCTCCTGTATCAATCCGAAGATCACCTCCAACATTGTTTATTAGCATAGACAAAGCCACTATGAGTGCCACCTACGAGTAGAACGCCTTGTTCAAATGGATTGCAGCATTTCAGTTGAAAATATAGCACCAGTAGGATGCGTTAGAGACACCTGCGAAACAATAGAGTGAAGATCCATAATGCTATGAAGAACAATCATGACAAATGATTGGGTCCATATCATAACATTTCACACCCACACCTGGGGTGTTACAAGTGTCTCACATCATCATCCCACCTTGATCATAACATCATTTTCTAAAGTTACTGAAATGCATAGCTGGATACTGATACACCTTGGAAACCTGAATGGTGTTAACAGCATCACATTATACACAGAAGGCTTGTCAACCAGGAAAGTTGCTCAGTGTGTGGACCAGAGTCAAAGTGATAGTGTGCAGATTTGGTTCTAATAGTCATGTAGTGTTGAGGTCTTCCACTGTACAGACTGTTCACTTTCAACAGCTGCACAAAATTATTGATATCTATGACTTTTGAGTCAAAGGAAACATGGGCTGAGTGCTCCAGAACTGAATTCGGCATTCGAAGAGGCTACAGGATATTGTAAGTCCCATCTAACTGTTACAAGATGATTGCTTGATGAAATCTCCATTCCTGGTGACCATGGTGAGCACCACATCACACCAAAACATCGTGGACTCCATTACAGATGAGCAAGGAATCAGGAAGAGTGGGTGCTCCAGAATTGGTGGTGTGTGCTGTTTACAGACGTTCGGAGGCAGTCGGTAACATCAAATGCCTCCGATGTTGTATAGTGGAACCATACAGCCAACATTTTGGTAACAACTTTATCTTGATGGATGCTAACTCTCGTGCTCTTGGTGCTGTTCTCATGAAGACGTTCTTTCAGCATGCTACGATCACTGGAATGGAGTGGCCTGCCTGTTCTCAGGACATGAATGCAATCAAACATATATGGGATTAGTTGAAATGAGCTGGTTTGGCCATGTATGGTCGCTTGCGAAGTTTGGATGTAGATGCAGATGTAGATATAGAAGGTGGCATGAACATCTGGGTTCCATCTGTGATCATTTACGCTGATGGCACAGTGAATTGAGCATGGGCAGAGCTGGACAACTTGGACAGAAAAACTGTAAAGTTTATGATGAGTCATCATCCACTACAACTCTGCAATGATGAGGACAGGCTGTAAGTAATGCAACCTTCTAAATCTACATATATACTCCACAAGCCTCCGTATGGGAGTCTAGTGGAGCGTACCATGTGCTACTACTAGTCATTTCCTTTCGTATTCCACCAACAGATAGAACAAGCAAAAACAAACTGTCTATATGCCTCCATACGAGCTCTAATTCCCTAATCCTTATTCAAAATATACAGTGGTGGCACTAGAATCATTCAACAGTCAGTGTCAAGTGCCAGTTCTCTAAATTTTCTCAGTAGGGCTCCTCAAATAGAAAATCACCTTCCCTGCAGGGAATCTGATTTGACTTCCCAAAGCATCTCCGTAATACTTGTGTGTTGTTTGAACCTACCAATAACAAATCTAGGAACCTATCTCTGTACTGGTTTGATATCTTCTTTTAATCTGACCTGGTAGGGGTTGCAAACATTTGAGCAATATCTAACAATGGGTTCCACTAGTGTTCTGTATGTTTCATTTAGAGACAAGTTACTTTTCCCTAGAATTCTCCCATTAAACCGGAGCTGGCCATTCACCTTCCCTACTACTTACCTTATAGTCTTGTCCCATTTCATGTCACTTTGCAGTGTCACACGTAGATATTTAATCAGTGTGACTTCGTCAAGCAGTTCAGTACTAATGCAGTATTTGAAAATTACAGTATTGTTTTTCTTACACATCTGCATTAACTTACATTTTCTGTTGTTGTTGTTGTGGTCTTCAGTCCTGAGACTGGTTTGCTGCAGCTCTCCATGCTACTCTGTCCTGTGCTAGCTTCTTCATCTCCCAGTACGTACTGCAGCCTACGTCCTTCTGAATCTGCTTAGTGTATTCATCTCTTAGTCTCCCTCTACGATTTTTACCCTCCAAGCTGCCCTCCAATACTAAATTGGTGATCCCTTGATGCCTCAGAAAATGTCCTACCAACCGATCCCATCTTCTAGTCAAGTTGTGCCATGAACTCCTCTTCTCCACAATCCTATTCAATACCTCCTCATTAGTTATGTGATCTACCAATCTAATCTTCAGCATTCTTCTGTAGCACCACATTTCGAAAACTATTCTCTTCTTGTCCAAACAATTTATTGTCCATGTTTCACTTCCATACATGGCTACACTCCATACAAATACTTTTAGAAACGACTTCCTGACAATTAAATCTATACTCGACGTTAACAAATTTCTCTTCTTCAAAAATGCTTTCCTTGCCATTGCCAGTCTACAGTTTATATCCTCTCTACTTCGACCATCATCAGTTATTTTGCTCCCCAAATAGCAAAACTCCTTTACTACTTTAAGTGTCTCATTTCCTAATCTAATTCCCTCAGCCTCACCCGACTTAATTCGCCTACATTCCATTATCCTTGTTTTGCTTTTGTTGATGTTCATCTTATATCCTCCCTTCAAGACACCGTCCATTCCGTTCAACTGCTCTTCCAAGTCCTTTGCTGTTTCTGACAGAATTACAATGTCATCGGCGAACCTCAAAGTTTTTATTTCTTCTCCATGGATTTTAATACCTACTCCGAATTTTTCTTTTGTTTCCTTTACTGCTTGCTCAATATACAGATTGAATAACATCAGGGAGAGGCTACAACCCTGTCTCAATCCCTTCCCATCCCCTACTTCCCTTTCATGCCCCTTGACTCTTATAACTGCCATTTGGTTTCTGTACAATTTGTAAATAGCCTTTCGCTCCCTGTATTTTACCCCTGCCACCTTCAGAATTTGAACGAGAGTATTCCAGTCAACATTGTCAAAAGCTTTCTCCAAGTCTACAAATGCTAGAAACATAGGTTTGCCTTTTCTTAATCTAGGCTCTAAGATAAGTCATAGGGTCAGTGTTGTCACATGTTCCCATATTTCTATGTAATCCAAACTGATCTTCTCTGAGGCCAGCTTCTACCAGTTTTTCCATTCATCTGTAAAGAATTCGCGTTAGTATTTTGCAGCCATGACTTATTAAACTGATAGTTCGGCAATTTTCACATCTGTCAACGCCTGCTTTCTTTGGGATTGGAATTATTATATTCTTCTTGAAGTCTGGGGTATTTTGCCTGTCTCATACATTTTGCTCACCAGATGGTGGAGTTTTGTCAGGACTGGCTCTCCCAAGGCTGTCAGTAGTTCTAATGGAATGTTGTCTACTCCCGGGGCCTCGTTTCGACTTAGGTCTTTCAGTGCTCTATCAAACTCTTCACGCAGTATCATATCTCCCATTTCGTCTTCATCTACATCCTCTTCCCTTTCTATAACATTGCCCTCAAGTACATTGCCCTTGTATAGACCCTCTGTATACTCCTTCCACCTTTCTGCTTTCTGTTCTTTGCTTAGAACTGGGTTTCCATCTGAGTACATTTTTCTATATTTAGAATAAGCTGCCATTCATCACACCAAACAGATATAAGTCTAAGTCATTCTGTATCCTCCTACAGACAATCAGTGGTGACACTTTCCCATACATTACAGCATCTTCAGCAACATATGCTGATTGGTGCTTACCCTATCCATCAGATCATTTATGTATATCTAAAAACAAAGATGATGTGACTTACCAAATGAAAGTGCTGGCAGGTCGACAGACACACAAACAAACACAAACATACACACAAAAAATTCAAGCTTTCGCAACAAACTGTTGCCTCATCAGGAAAGAGGGAAGGAGAGGGGAAGACGAAAGGAAGTGGGTTTTAGAGGAGAGGGTAAGGAGTCATTCCAATCCCGGGAGCGGAAAGACTTACCTTAGGGGGAAAAAAGGACAGGTATACACTCGCACACACGCACATATCCATCCACACATACAGACACAAGCAGACATATTTAAAGACAAAGAGTTTGGGCAGAGATGTCAGTTGAGGCAGAAGTGTAGAGGCAAAGAAGTTGTTGAAAGACAGGTGAGGTATGAGTGGCGGCAACTTGAAATTAGCGGAGATTGAGGCCTGGCGGATGACGAGAAGAGAGGATATACTGAAGGGCAAGTTCCCATCTCCGGAGTTCGGATAGGTTGGTGTTGGTGGGAAGTATCCAGATAACCCGGACGGTGTAACACTGTGCCAAGATGTGCTGGCCGTGCACCAAGGCATGTTTAGCCACAGGGTGATCCTCATTACCAACAAACACTGTCTGCCTGTGTCCATTCATGCGAATGGACAGTTTGTTGCTGGTCATTCCCACATAGAATGCGTCACAGTGTAGGCAGGTCAGTTGGTAGATCACGTGGGTGCTTTCACACGTGGCTCTGCCTTTGATCGTGTACACCTTCCGGGTTACAGGACTGGAGTAGGTGGTGGTGGGAGGGTGCATGGGACAGGTTTTACACCGGGGGCGGTTACAAGGGTAGGAGCCAGAGGGTTGGGAAGGTGGTTTGGGGATTTCATAGGGATGAACTAAGAGGTTACGAAGGTTAGGTGGACGGCGGAAAGACACTCTTGGTGGAGTGGGGAGGATTTCATGAAGGATGGATCTCATTTCTGGGCAGGATTTTAGGAAGTCGTATCCCTGCTGGAGAGCCACATTCAGAATCTGATCCAGTCCCGGAAAGTATCCTGTCACAAGTGGGGCACTTTTGTGGTTCTTCTGTGGGAGGTTCTGGGTTTGAGAGGATGAGGAAGTTGCTCTGGTTATTTGCTTCCGTACCAGGTCGGGAGGGTAGTTGCGGGATGCGAAAGCTGTTGTCAGGTTGTTGGTGTAATGCTTCAGGGATTCCGGACTGGAGCAGATTCGTTTGCCACGAAGACCTACCCTACAGCCTAGGTCTTCGTGGCAAACGAATCTGCTCCAGTCCGGAATCCCTGAAGCATTACACCAACAACCTGACAACAGCTTTCGCATCCCGCAACTACCCTCCCGACCTGGTACAGAAGCAAATAACCAGAGCAACTTCCTCATCCTCTCAAACCCAGAACCTCCCACAGAAGAACCACAAAAGTGCCCCACTTGTGACAGGATACTTTCCGGGACTGGATCAGATTCTGAATGTGGCTCTCCAGCAGGGATACGACTTCCTAAAATCCTGCCCAGAAATGAGATCCATCCTTCATGAAATCCTCCCCACTCCACCAAGAGTGTCTTTCCGCCGTCCACCTAACCTTCGTAACCTCTTAGTTCATCCCTATGAAATCCCCAAACCACCTTCCCAACCCTCTGGCTCCTACCCTTGTAACCGCCCCCGGTGTAAAACCTGTCCCATGCACCCTCCCACCACCACCTACTCCAGTCCTGTAACCCGGAAGGTGTACACGATCAAAGGCAGAGCCACGTGTGAAAGCACCCACGTGATCTACCAACTGACCTGCCTACACTCTGACGCATTCTATGTGGGAATGACCAGCAACAAACTGTCCATTCGCATGAATGGACACAGGCAGACAGTGTTTGTTGGTAATGAGGATCACCCTGTGGCTAAACATGCCTTGGTGCACGGCCAGCACATCTTGGCACAGTGTTACACCGTCCGGGTTATCTGGATACTTCCCACCAACACCAACCTATCCGAACTCCGGAGATGGGAACTTGCCCTTCAGTATATCCTCTCTTCTCGTCATCCGCCAGGCCTCAATCTCCGCTAATTTCAAGTTGCCGCCACTCATACCTCACCTGTCTTTCAACAACTTCTTTGCCTCTACACTTCTGCCTCAACTGACATCTCTGCCCAAACTCTTTGTCTTTAAATATGTCTGCTTGTGTCTGTATGTGTGGATGGATATGTGCGTGTGTGCGAGTGTATACCTGTCCTTTTTTCCCCCTAAGGTAAGTCTTTCCGCTCCCGGGATTGGAATGACTCCTTACCCTCTCCTCTAAAACCCACTTCCTTTCGTCTTCCCCTCTCCTTCCCTCTTTCCTGATGAGGCAACAGTTTGTTGCGAAAGCTTGAATTTTTTGTGTGTATGTTTGTGTTTGTTTGTGTGTCTGTCGACCTGCCAGCACTTTCATTTGGTAAGTCACATCATCTTTGTTTTTAGATATATATTTCCTACGTGGAATGTTTCCCTCTATTATAACCAGATCATTTATGTATATGTAGAACAAGAGCAGTCCTATCACATTACCCAGGGACATTCCTGACGATACCCTTATGTCTGATGAACACTCACCGTCCAGGAAAATCTGCTGAGTTCTGTTACTTAAGAACTCTTCAAGCAACTTGCACATCTGAGAGCCTATTACACATGGTCAGACCCTTGTTAAGTGTGCAGTGGGGCAGTGTGTCATATGCTTTCTGGAAATGTAGGCATATGGAATCTTGACAGTTGACATTCATCCATGGTTTGTAGGATATTGTGCAAGGAAAGAACAAGCTGAGTTTCACACAAAAAATGCTGTTAAATCCATGCTTATTTTTTGACAGAAGCTTCCCTGTCTCAAGGAAATTTATTATATTTGAACTTATAATATGCTTAAGGATTCAGTAGCAAACCAGTCTAAAGGATATTGGTCTGTAATTTTGTGATTCTGTTCTTTTACCCCTTTATATATAGGAATCACTTCTGCTTTTTTCCAGTAATTTAGCACTTTGCACATGGCGAGAGAGTCACAATCAGTGCAAGTTAAATAAGGAACCAGTGCCAGAGGGAACTCTGTGTGAAACCTAATTGGGATTCTGTGTTGACCTGGTGAATTATTTGTTTCTGTTGTTTCTCAATGC
Source organism: Schistocerca serialis cubense (assembly GCF_023864345.2). Taxonomy (NCBI): domain Eukaryota; kingdom Metazoa; phylum Arthropoda; class Insecta; order Orthoptera; family Acrididae; genus Schistocerca; species Schistocerca serialis. Next base: position 716,252,832 of record NC_064638.1, read on the forward strand.
CAGGGATGCCTACTTCTACATCGTCCGTACTGGAGTCTGCACAGTGGTCAAATGATAGTTAGTGTGTACAGTCCTCCTGCATGAATGATATTTTAAATGTTAAATTTTAAACTTCAGCTTCCATTTTCCTGTCTTCTATTGCCACAGCAGACTGGTTAATGAGTGACTGAATAGAATCCTTCAGTCAACTTGGATATTTTACAAAGAACCAGAATTTTCTCACGTTCCTCACATGGTCTGCCATTAAAGTACGACAGTGAAAGTTTTTTATGCTTTTTGCATCAGTCTTTTTGTAGATACATCGGTTTCTTCGAACTTTTGCCTGTCAGCGTGTCCTGATTTCTTTCTAACCCAGAGTGCTTCCTCAGCACTTTCCGACTTTTGCTATTAAACCATAGCAGGTCTTTTCCACTCTTAATATACTTACTTGGCACATACTTCTCCAGAGAGTGATTTACAGTTAGTTTAAACTTTTTGCATAATTGCTCTATACCCATCATATTGGAACTAAATGATGTCCATTCATTGTCTAATCAGGATGATAACAGTAGCTTACCTACACTTTTCAGCATAAAAACTCTTCTAGCCTTTTACAGATCTATTAACTTCAGGAACCATTATCACTCAGTCATGATTACTAACCCTTGTCTCTGTACTGGTGCTGTCGATAAGGCAAGCCTGTTTGTAACTACCAGGTCTTACGTTTTTCCATTGGCTGTGGGTTGTTGAATTAGCTGTTCAAGACTGTTTTTGGTAAATGTGTTCAGAACTACTTCACAAGAATGTCTGTCCATCTCACCAGCAGTGAATCCAGAGATGTCTCAATTTATACTCTGCGGTTTAAAGTCACCTCTAACTAGCATTCCATGATTGGGGTACTTTCTTTGACTGACTCTGCATTTGTTATGGCAGGATTCGGTGGCTGATACCTTTCAGTATATTTTTCAAGTAGTCTTTGGTTTCTGGATGTGTTCTGTGCTGACCACATTTTTGTCTTGATGATGATATATATTTGATCAAATGGCAGCAAATAAATCTGACCTCTTTGAGGATGTCCACATCAAAACTGGTATCAGTGACCATTACTCGGTTGTGACAACTGTGAGTGCCAAAGTGCAACGGACAATTAACTCAAGGAAAAAATGTGTATATTGAGTAAACTACATAAAAAAGCAGTAGTGTCAAATATCAGTGAGGAACTTGAAACTCTTATAACAGGGCAGGAGCATGTAGAGGAACTGTGGGTCAAGTTCAAATGAATAGCTGGCCAAGCACTGGGAGACATATGTACCCAGTAGAACAGTTCATAATGAGAGGGACCGTCCATGTTAGACGGTCACTGTAAAGAAACTTCTAAAGAAACAGAGCCTAAGGGACTACCGCATAATAGGTGCAAAACAAAGAATTGGGTTAACGATAGAGAGATCCTGAATGAAACAGTTTTGTCTTTCTAGAGAGCAATGTGTGAAGCCCTCGGTGACTGCTGTAGCAGAATATTGTCAAATGATCTTTCACAAAACTCAAAGAAATTATGTGTGGTCGTATGTAACGTGTGTTAGTGGCACCAAAGTTAGTGTCCAGTCACTTGTGGATAAGACAGGAACAGAAATTGAGGTTAGCAAAGCAAGAGATGAAATCCTGCAGACTTTGAAGTAAGGGAAGTCACAGCCTGAATATATCATTTTGAAAAGATAAGACTGCTTTAATTTTAAGTCCTTTATTTATAGGCACAACTCGTCCTGCAGCATTTTAGCTGCATCATCAGGTAGGCGATACTCATGCAAGATAGCAAGAAAACTTAACCAAAATAAAAAAGTGCATACAGGGTGAACATACTTACAAAATCAAGTCATGTTCAGATCAAAGAAAGAGAAGGGATGAACCAGCATTCATAATCAGCAAATTTTTGCTAAGTAGCAGACGTTAAAAATCAAATGATGTAGAACACTCCTGTGATACCTAGAAAGGAGGAAATTAGTAAGGAGAAATTTCTAATTAGGGACCATTAGGTAGTTAAAATACTAATAAATTCCACTTGCCATGAGGACCAGTATCTGGTGAACTAGCAGAGTCCCTGTATGTCGAATTGGTGATCCTCCATGAAATAATGTAAAAAATGAGCAGCTACTGGCAGGTCACCCACTTGCCTAAAAGAGATTAAAAAGCATACTGGTAAAGACTCTCTTATTCAATTTTAAATTATTGTTATCACCTACCACCACCACCACCACCACCACAACAACAACCATCACCACCAAAAAAAGTATTCGGCAAGAAACTATTTTAAAGTATAGCACACGCTGACATATAGTAAATAATGGAACTCGGTATCATCTCATATCTAAACAGCTCAGTCGGCATTGCGAGGCCAGATGGCAGGTATCTGAACTTAACAACAACAAGTGCATGCACAAAATTGTGCGCTAAACAGGCAGCATGTCGGAGCGCATCTGCGAAAGTACCATAGAGAGCAGGGTCATGTGGAGTGTGCATGCATGAATAATTAGACAAGTAGTATTACAGCTGAACTGGTGGAAAGGCTGGGTAATCCCTCAAAGTAAGTGAAAAAAATTAATTTTGTAAAACCAATTATTAGTGCTAATTTTGTAAAAGGTAGACCATGGAAAAGTAGCACGTTAATGGTTACAAAATGAATTCAAGATAACAACTATTTAAAAGCTATAAACCATGACATATAACATAATTTATTAAAAAAAAAACTACTAAAAGCCAGAACCTAGACTATCTTAATGCACTGTAGAGGAATCGTGCTCAACTTAAATTTCTATGAAAAACATGAAACATCACTAACAAGACTGAAGCTGGGACAAACTGGTTGCCATACACTGACTGAATGAAGGCCAGTTGGATGGAAGTGTATAAACAAATTTTCATAATTAAAGTACTGAATCGTCAAAACTGGATGATTGAAGGTAATAAAAAACATAATAAAGCAAAAAAGGCAATATCTACCACACCATGAGCATAAGCAAACATTAAACACTGACACAGTTGAAACTGGCTAATAAATCATGATGTCTGAGCTCATATTGCCCATTGAAGATGCATTTGGTGAACTTTTTCAGGGAATACGTAATCTTATCTTCCTCAAGAATATTTAAAGTATTGCCGTCATTTCCCATATGTAAGACCTGAAGATTACTGGCAAGCTAGTGACAGTATGACTATGTTCTGTCAGGTGAAAACTTAAGGCTGATTTTGAATTTCTCATATTAAGGTGCTTTAAAATAGTGACAACAATTTCAGTATTCTTGAAGAAGTGGAGATTATACATTCTTGGAAAAGGTCCCTGAATGTAGCTTCAGTGAACAAGTGGAGGTCAGATGTCATGCTTCTTAGCCAGTTTTGACTGCATCAGCATGACTAATGTCCATGGTGTCCACCCCTGGTAGCTGAGTGGTCAGTGCGACGGAATGTCATACCTAACAGCCCGGGTTCGATTCCCAGCTGGGTCGGAGATTTTCTCAGCTCAGGGACTGGGTGTTGTGTTGTCCTTATCATCATCATTTCATCCCCATCGACACGCAAGTCGCCGTAGTGGCATCAGCTCGAAAGACTTGCACCAGGCAAACGGTCTACCCAACGGGAAGCCCTCGCCACATGACATTTCCATGCCCATGATGTGGCTGCCTTTTTTTGTTTCATTATGGTTTTTATTACTTTGTATCATGCTGTTTTGACAATTTGCTAGTTCACAGAGAAAAATTGAGGTCAACTGTTCCAATTCCATCCGTGTACCACACAAAAGATGAATGAAATAAGTTTTAGTGTCAGTGGAGTTGTAAAACAGCTGAAATTGTTAAAAATTGGACAAAGTTCCAGGGCCTGATGGAATCCCTGCCAGATTCTGTACTGAATTTTCAGCTGAGTAACCCTTCCTCTAACTATAATCTATTGTAGATCCTCCAAACTAAAATGTGAATCTCAATGTAGACAAGTGTAATGTGCTGCGAATACATAGAAAGAAAGATCCTTTATCATTTAGCTACAATGTAGCAGATCAGCAACTGGAAGCAGTTAATTCCATAAATTATCTGGGAGTAGGCATTAGGAGTGATTTAAAATGGAATGACCATATAAAATTAATCGTCGGTAAAGCAGATGCCAGACTGAGATTCATTGGAAGAATCCTAAGGAAATGCAATCAGAAAACAAAGGAAATAGGTTACAGTACACTTGTTCGCCCACTGCTTGAATACTCTCACTGGTGTGGGATCCGTACGAGATACGGTTGATAGAAGAGATAGAGAAGATCCAACAGAGAGCAGCGCACTTCGTTACAGGATCATTTAGTAATCACGAAAGCGTTACGGAGGTGATAGATAAACTCCAGTGAAAGACTCTGCAGGAGAGACGCTCAGTAGCTCGGTACGGACTTTTGTTGAAGTTTGGAGAACATACCTTCACCGAAGAGTCAAGCAGTATATTGCTCCCTCCTACGTATATCTCACGAAGAGACCATGAGGATAAAATCAGAGAGATTAGAGCCCACACTGAGGCATACTGACAATCTTTCTTTTCACGAACAATACGAGACTGGAATAGAAGGGAGAACAGATAGAGGTACTCAAAGTACCCTCTGTCACACACCATCAGGTGGCTTGCAGAGCATGGATGTGGATGTAGATGTACGACAATCACCAAAACAAAATGAAAGGGGACGTGTCTGACGGGTATTACCACGGCAGTGGCCTGCCCAGAAGGCACTGCATCTTTCACAGTCAGATGGTTGCAGTGTTTCTTGATTTCTGAAAAGCATGTGACTCAGTACCACATCCTTGCTTACTGTCAAAAGTACAATCACATGGGCTATCAAGTGAAATTTGTGACTGGATTGCGGACTTTTTGGAAGGGGGATGCAGCACGTTATCTTGGAGAGAGAGTCATCCTCAGATGTAGAAGTAATTTCGGGTGAGCCCCAGGGAAGGGTGTTGGATGTTTGCAGTTCATGTTGTATATTCATGATCTTGCAGACAATATTTCTAGTAACCTCAGACTCTTTGCAGATTAAGCAATTATCTATGCTGAAGTACAGTCTGAAAGAAGCTGCATAAGTATTTGGTCAGGTAATGAGAAAATTTCAATGTGGTGCAAAGATTGGCAACTTGCTTTAAATGTTCATAAATGTAAAATTGTGTGCTTCACAAAACGAAAAAAATGTAGTAGTCTATGACTATAGTATCAATGAGTCACAGTTGGAATTGGCCAATGAGTTGGCCAACTCATACAGATACCTGGGTGTAACACTTTGTAGGAATATGAAATGGAATGATCGCTTAGGCTCAGTATGGGTAAAGCAAGTGGTAGACTTGAGCTTATTGCTAGAATACTGGGGAAGTGCAATCAGTCTACAAAGGAAACTGCTGAAAATCACTAGTGTGAGGCATTCTAGAATATCGCTCAAGTGAGTGTGGCTCATACCAAATAAGACTAACACGGGATATTGAACATCTACAGAGAAGGGCAGCACCGATGGTCACAGGTTTGTGTGATCCATGGGAGGGTGTTGGTGACACTGAAGAAATTGAACTGGCGGACTCTTGAAAATTGATGTAAACTAAAGTCTACTAACAAAGTTTCAGATGCTGACTTTAAATCATAACTCTTGGAATATACTGCAATCTCATACTTATCACTCACATAGGGACCATGAGGACAACATTAGATTAGTTACAGCACACTCAGAGACATTTAAACAGTTAGTCTTCCAACACTCAATACATTAATAGAACACTAAGAAAACCTAATAATTGGTGTGGTAGAATGTAACCTCTGCCAAGCACTGCACAGTGGTTTGCAAAGTATAGGTGTAGGTGTAGATGTAGATGTTGTCCAACTGCAAAATGTTTTTATAGGCTATACATTGATTGTGCATAACACATCGTACAGTACATTGTGTGTGTGTGTGTGTGTGTGTGTGTGTGTGTGTGTGTGTTGGTGTCATTGTGTCACAAGGAATCTTCACTTCAGAAAATTGTAAAATTTTGAGACAGAGTTGCTGTTCGGTACTTATATTGAAGTGATGAAATCATTAGGATGACAGGTCTGAATGATATGCCTTTCTGGTTTACTCTTCTCCAATCTATTCCTCCTTCCTCCCTGAGAAAGCTACTAATAATTCCAAGCTATGCAGGTGTTGTGTTCTTATATGTATTTGTCAGCAGTACCTAAAATTTCCCCTCCTCAAGGTGGGTACAGGACCAGAAAAATATTAGTTAACTCTGAAGAAAGACATTATCTGAAAACTTGATTATGTTTTGAATCTGATGTGTGCGTGTGTCAACCATGTAATGCCCCAACTATACTACTACCAATTTTTGCCCTCAACTTTCTGTGATGTTCCCTTTCTTTAGTGCTGCTGTGGCACATTTATCCAGGACTAATTCCAAACTGATGTCAGTCCCGAGTCATGTCCTATTAACCCGGCGAGGATGTGGTGCAAAAGGGGTACATTAAGGATGTGGATGGTCACATTGACCCTGTTTTTCATTTATATTTTTTAAGTATTTATTGGCACTTTTTAACAAAAGATGATAATTAAATTTATGAAATATTTACTAATTAAAGGATTTTCATAGAAATAAACACCATTAAGCGTACAAACACTTTATTACTTAATTTTTACATAAAGTCTACAAAATAATCATTTTAACAGCTCTACAAAACAATACGTTCTCATCAGTAATTCAGACTTTTTGCTAAGTATTTATGAGATAAATCTTCTTTGAACACAAAATGAATAATAAACTTTTGACCTAAGCTGTTATTCATCTCTTGCCATAGCACATTGTTGATGTTCAGATGTGTGTGAAATCTTATGGGACTTAACTGCTAAGGTCATCAGTCCCTAAGCTTACACACTACTGCCGGCCGAAGTGGCCGTGCGGTTAAAGGCGCTGCAGTCTGGAACCGCAAGACCTCTACGGTCGCAGGTTCGAATCCTGCCTCGGGCATGGATGTTTGTGATGTCCTTAGGTTAGTTAGGTTTAACTAGTTCTAAGTTCTAGGGGACTAATGACCTCAGCAGTTGAGTCCCATAGTGCTCAGAGCCATTTGAACCATTTACACACTACTTAACCTAAATCATCCTAAGGACAAACACACACACCCATGCCCGAGGGAGAACTCGAACCTCTGTGAGGACCAGCCGCACAGTCCATGACTGCAGCGCCTTAGACCGCTCGGCTAATCCCGCGCAGCTGCACATTGTTGGCAGAATGGAAAAATGTGTTCTTGACAGATGTACGTATGACAACCTTCACAACATGTGTCGTACACTTTGGACACTGGCAGTCGATTCTGTGAAAATTCTCCACTAAATTCTCTGATTCTCTTACGCAAAGTGCTTGGCAGTAGAGGTATTTCTTCTCGGGCACTCAAGTGTTCAGTGACGAGTGTATGGTCTAGTGTTTTTAAGAAATTACAATTCTTTTGGTTTTTATTGTTATTTCATCACTGAACAACAGCAGCATCTATGCTGGCCATATTCAGTATTGCACAGAAGACAGACTGAGGCCATTTTTTTGAGTTGCGGCTTACATCATAACTTGCTGACTGCTCATCTGCAATGTCAGCTCCACCTTTTGTAGAATTATAAAACATGTTTATCTCTGGTTTCTTTTTATCTCCTGTTGATTCATCAGTTTCAGCACTGTGATGAAGACTAAACATGAGCAAAACAACTTTGTTTTTCTTTGGTGTATGAGAAACAAGTGTAATATCCTTTTGGAAACCGAACATAGATGAGCAGATTTCTCTACCGCGAATTTTGCAAAATTCAGGAGGGATTTGCCTCTTGTTCTTACACACTGTTGCCACAGAAGTTAGCTTGTGTTCTTTCAGCAGATGTGACATAGCTCGTAAATCAGTTATCAAAAGTCACATTACGGCTTGTTTTTGAAATGGGTTGCACCAGCCAATTCACCGCATCAAATGATTTATTACTCAGTGAAAATGATCCCTCTGGCTGCTTCCCAGCATATATTTTGAGTTGAAGATATAGAAATTCTTTGCATTGACCAAACCAAATATTTTTATGCCATATTTGGCCAGTTTTGATGGAATGTATTGTCTAAATGTGCATCTGCCTCTGAATGCAAGCAGCATTTCATCCATGGTTGTCTATTCTTCTAGTACATGGGCTTTCTTGCAGTTTTCAGCAAATATTTCAAATATCTGACGTATTGGTGCTAAGTTGTCCTGCTGTTTTCTTTCTTCACATGTGGATTTATCATCAAAATGAAGAGAGCTTTGAATAAAATGAAAACATTGAAATATTTCAACACCTGCTTCGTCTGAAGCCCAAAGGTCAACAGTGTTCTGCCTCACAGATTGGTAAAATCCAGCAATGTACAACAACCCTATATAAAGGGTCCGAACTTGTTGTTGAGGTGGATTTTTGCAGCACTTGAATCCATCTTTACCAAAATAAAATTAACTGCACACCTGATTTTCCAATCGCTTGACTAATTTTGGTAACACAGTATAGTGGGCAGTACTTCTAGCTCATTTAGTGGTGTATTTTCTTCTTTGTCACTGCCTTCACTTGTATCTTGCTCAATACCACTACTGGCACTGTGCTTATTTACAAAATCTTCATTTTCACTGCCATCTGTCATAAAGTAATTTTCACTGTGTAGTAATTCCACCAGCCGACATTGCATACGCTCAGCCTCCCTTTCTTCGTTGTCCATTTTGCTTAAAAACACCAAAAAACATGAAACATTCGTGAAAAAAGATAAATTGAAAACTTGGTTACAGAAATACTACTTTGCGGTTATGGAAAGGTCAAAAATACCCTCTTACCTGTTGCACTCATTTATCTCCTTTCACGGATGGCAGCTGACTAGTGTGTGTGCACGCACTAGGGAGGGAAGTCTGATAATTACAGCTACTGAGGACTTCCACAGTGTGCTACTGCGCAACTACCAACAAAACAAAATGAGCAGGGTCAAATTAACACTAGCACATCCTTGCTGGGTTAATCAGTGGCTGGATTTCATCCTCTGATTTTCCAAACAGCTTGAGATCATCCACACGCAGTAGATGATAAATGTTCTGTGAATATCTTACTGTTTGACAGTCCAGGTCTTTTCTCTGTAGAATTGCCAACTGTAGCATAGTAGTGATGGACAGAAGTGGGGAGAATTGAAGAATTCCTTGCTTGATTTGACCAATCAGTGAAGTTTGATTAACACTAGGCAGTCATGTCAAGTCACGTCAGCTTCATGATGTTTTCACATTGGATGCCACATCATGTCATGTCATTTTGCTTAGCTGAGTACTAAATGATGAGAGTGAGATTATTAGTTACCATCCTTAACACAACAAGCAGTGATAAAATTTATTAATGCGTAGCAAACTTCATAATGGATATTCTTGATAAATTTTGTATGGTAAAGTGCTGTGAAATAAACATAATTTCAAAACATTGACATTTATTTGCTTGTGAAAATATTTACATACAAATACATCAAACAGTGTTTGTAATGGCATACATAGAGGCTGTTTGCCTTATCCAGTAAGTTTTTTTTCCTGTGTTGCAAACAAATTCATAAACAATTACATTTATCTCTTTCAGTGGAGCTGATTTTTTTCATTTATTAAAAGGTTAATTAGTGAAAATTGCTTCATAGATTTCTGTTCTTATTTATATTCAGTGTAGGCATCAGCTTTGCTCTGTTATTGTAAAAGCTAATTCATTTTGACTTTCAGGTATCTGGTTTTGCTTATGGAATCACAATCAATGAAAAAATATCCAAGTTGTCTTGTAGCATTTGCAGTTCGTCACAAAAACAAAGCAAAATAATCAAATAAAGATTAAGAAGAGACAGAAGCATTGAATATAGTATTACAACAAGGATAAGGGATACGATTTTCAATGTTAGCAGCAACCACAGGGGTCAACACCTCCCCCCACCCCCATCTCCATGGTTGTTAAAGGAAAGAATAATGACAAGTTTCTTCATGTAAATAGTGTACTATGGATTTCCATTCTTGAATGAGAACAGAATGTCGCACATGTGACAGATGATAGGATTTCTAGATGATGTGAAAAATGTCAACATTATGTAGAAGTTACATGGCATTTCATAGATGAACTATGCATGTTACTCTCAGTCATCATTTGTCAGTGTATACTTGATATTGACATCAAAACTCATCAATGTTTAAGATGTGTTACCATAGATGATCCATAATTATATGGTAATTTTTGTTTCAGGCGATCTATGACATGCTAGGTGCCTGCTCTTCTAACAGACCAGCTGACTCGGCTGAGGAACGAGCTAAAAATATATTTGCCAAAATGGATGAGAACAACGATGGACAGTTGACTCAAGAGGAATTCCTCAAGGGTTGTCTCCAAGATGAGGAACTTTCTAAAATGCTTGCACCATAATGAGTGAAGAAGTTGCATCTCATTTCAATGAACATTATTGTCATGTCTTCTCTTTTTATGATATTAATATAAGAACGAGATTTCTTTTGATCATGTACATCTCTAAGTGAGGCTAGTCATTCACTGCTTAAAGCATAATTGTTGTGATAGACTGATATGCCTCACAGTAACAGAAACAGAGTGATGTGTTATAACAGCGTGACACGGGCTATAACTCACATTCCATGTTACTACTTGAAATGAATCAGAAAATATTTTCTACCACTTTTATCCTACATTCCTTCAGCATTTCCACTGTATGTTATTGAAATATAACAGTGGTAGATGTCAAGGGCTATAGATATCATCTGATTTCCATTTTCTTTGTGAAATTGTGACATTAATTTGTTGTTATATTAATATGTAAGACTCCATCTCTTCAGCTGGTAACATAATGTGGTTGTTATTTATTGTACTTTTAAGTTAATTTTTGAACTACTGTGAAAGTATTGCAAAGTTTTTAAGAGTCTTTAAAAGAAGAGAAGGTTGAGTCTTATTTGCTCATGTCTAAAGAAACGTAACTGCATTTCTATGCTTGACCCCAGGTTAACAATAGTATAGACATGTATATGTGTAGTAGGAACTTCATTATCATTTTGCTGCTAATACCCTATTGCTGGATGATATTTGTGTTGTGCAACATTTACATCTTTTTGCAACACTGCAGTTGATTAAAATAACAAGGAAACTTATTACTAATTATTTATTGGTGTCATTACATTGAATTAATAGTCAAGTGATTTTTCTGAATAATTTTTTTAATAACTGATGGCTATTTTTTGAAATTTAAAATAACAAGGAAATTGCTTACAAATTATTTATTTATGTCACTTCATTGACTTAATTGGCAAATTATTTTTCTGAGTGGGTTTTTAGTAACTGATGAATATTTTTTGAAATTTACTTTAGGTGGCATGCTTTTCTTTTGGTCTCTCTCTGGCAACTGTGTAACATACCCACCAGCAGTATTTCATTGGAGGTGATAAAATATCACAAAGCAGTTAATAGAAAGTTGTTAAATATGGGTGTGTAATTACATTTCCAGAATTTGTAGATTCCTTCTTTGTAGCAGGAACCAGATATATGATCAGCTCTGTGTCTTTTAGAGATACTGTCACTGCCAGTGTTCCAGATTACATTATGCCTCCATAATCTTTGCTCCTTGTCTTCTGTAAGTGCTTTCTTCACCTGTGAACACAGTCTAAGTTGAGACTGTAGTTCTCAAACATTCAGCAAGTTAAATTCATTCTGGCATGTGGAGTGAATAGTAAGCTGTTCCATGCCACTGCCTGTTTTTTCTATTTTTCAGCAATACTGTTTAGAGCAAACTAAGTGTTTGTCACAGATCTTGCACTTAGAGTGAAATCTGTCAGAAATTCATAATCTACCTATTGTTATCTGGACATTATGTTCTTTGCTGTATATTTATGGCCAGATTGTATAGATGATGTGCCCATTGCCCATTCACTAATTTGTAACATGTTGTGTGCTGCTGAAAGCTATTAGTTTGCATGTTTCATAGCAATAGATTTACTGCATTGAAGAAAAAAAAGACAGTTCCTCCCCACTCTGCACATTTCATAGTTATAAGAAATGTTATTTTCTCATTTCCATATGTCAGACTTAACTATTTTTGAAATGACATTGAAAAGCTTATAGATACTGGCAACTTAAAGATCAGCTTTCAATGTTTATTATGCTGTATTTATTTTTCCTTCTTTTCTTATTTTTGTTTTGTTGTTTGTGTATTCCTTCATTCTCTCTTTGTTCTTGCTCCTTAAAAACTAATCTTTTCACATGACATCATATACTGAAATGCTGTGATAATATGTATTCTGGATGTATGTAAATTTTATACTTGAAAACTGCCACTCTGTGAATATGTTTGTACATCTCTCATATTAGATGCAGCTTATTTTGTGATGATTCATCAACTTACTCATGAAATCACTCTACTATTGTAGAAACTCTGCATATTTTTTCATTGAAGTTATTCACTGAACAAGTCACATTGCTGGTGTTTAACTGTAATCAGTGGAATGAAGGTATTCTGAAAAAAGTAACTTAAAAAATGTTGCCCTTATACTCTCCTTCTTGTGGTACACTCCTGAAGTGTAATATTTATGAAATATTTGTACTTCGATATGCTCATTCAAGTACCGATCTGAATGTCTTAGCTGACAAAGATTAGTTGTGATGACAGCTCCTGAAATAACATTTGAATTTAGTTCATCAGATCAGTGATAAACTGTCACTTTGCCCCAGGCCTTTTCTAACACCTTCCTTATCATTCTTCTACATTGGATCACCAAAAGTGGAAATATAATAAACTTACATTTGAAGTACTAAGCTAGCTTATCCATACCGTACACTTTGCAAGTATCAGATTACTAACAAGCTGCAAAATTTATTTCCACTTTAAAAAATGAATCATGTTCAGTCCTTTCATCATAAGTCAGTTGGAAATACCTTTCTTCGTGAATGCATTATTGCAAGATATGGTAGGAGCTTTGTCTCAGTGATATTTTTGTGTCATCTTATCTTCAAAATTTTTAATGTGTTTTTCTCTATATTTTCTCATATGGATTAACAGTGGTACAGATTGTATACAAGAGCTGTATTTTCATGAAAGGGGTTTAATGATACAGTTTTAAAAATATATCATTCATCAGTGTGGCAGTTGTATACATATAGCAATGCTTTTTCATTAGTGTTATGTAGTAGGCTTGTCCTTTTAACATTTTAATCATCTTTAACCTTTGTGTAATAATTTATGTAAAAAAACACAATTTGCTTGAAACCAGGCCTTAAAATGCAAAGTCAATACAGTGTGTGTGTGTGTGTGTGTGTGTGTGTGTGTGTGTGTGTGTGTTGTGAAAGAGAGAGAGAGAGAGAGAGAGAGAGAGAGAGAGGTAATGGAAGAGGGAACTCTGAGGTTCAGGTTTCATAATATTGTGTGCTGTAAAGTGTAGACCGTTATAATGTAATTGTGAAATAGAACTTGTTATTCATTACATCTGCCTCAAAGTGTGGGGAACATTTGACTGAAAAGTAAGAGACCAAATTATTTGTTCAAAACACAATTTTTGTTTCATTCAATGGTGCATTTAATTTGAAACAAGCTGAACTGTATGGGCATAAACATTTCAAATACATTATATGGTGGTAATGAAGAAACTGTTTTGTGGACATTTACATTTAAACTACAAGCCTTCAGTTTTTGCCATATTTTGTAATTTTAAAATATTGGGAACAAGTCTCTTAAAGCAATGATGCCTTTCCCCTTCTATTATGTATGTTATATAAATATCAGGAAATGTCAATCAGATATTTTCCATGTTAAAGAGATGAAATCTTGATGTGTTAATGTAATCCAATTGATAGGTATATTCTTCTCCTAGACAATTAATGATCATATATGAAGTTTCAGCATGACATAAATTTAATACTTGTTGATTTATGATGAAACACGCGTTTAATGTTGCTGTCTTCTTGTTTCAGTGAGTCTTGATATTTTAAAGACTAAATGAATTAGGAAAGGAAGTGACATAGAAGTGTATGTGTAGCACAATTTATTGTGTTGATATGACTTTCTTTGTTATGGCAAAACCTACTCTGAACTTATATCTCTTTCATATGCTTGATGTTTCATGTACAGATCTAATTTACTGCCAAGAAAATGGTATGTTATGTAGCTGATAAAGAGCTGGAATTAACATTAATTACTATGTAAAATAATATTATTTGACAGAATGTATGAGGATAAGCCATTTATACTGTCCATGCACAATTTATATTTTTGTACTCTCTCTGCACATGCTGTTGTAATACAGCATTCTAACAATGATGAAATCCCTGCATCACTTTCAGTATTTATAAATCTTTTTTTTAAAACACTGATGAGATGTGTGTGCTGTAGATAAATCATAGCTACCTTTAATATGAGTTTTGCATATAAGTTGTACTATTGCTATCAATTTGTCATTGCTATGCTTTGTTTTTTATTGTACCAGATGTATGAGGTTCCATCAGCAATTCTCAATAGCAGTTTGAAGGTGAATTCTCAAAGAGCTATAAATTTGTGCTACTTGTTATATATTACATCAATGTTGTTCCCTGGGAATTGCCTTTAAACTTTTATTTCATTGTGTAGTATTGGTAGGATTGATACCATTATTTAACTTGATGGTAGTGCAATCTGCATTCTGCAATTCGTTATAAGAACATAGGATGCTACGAAAAGTCAATTTTATAGTGCACTGTATGGTGTATGTAGTTTGAGACGTGGAAGTGTTGTCTGGAATCTCATATTTCTGACAAAACTGTAATTTCTTACTGTATGTCATGAAAGTTGGGCACAGATATTAAATCTTACATAAATAGCATTGAGATTCTGAGCGATTTTGAATGGTAAATTAAGAAAAGCTTCACATATTTTCATGATAAACTTGTAAAGATAACTCAGAAATTATTGGAAATGAAGTCATTCCTTAAAAAGAAAACATGATTGTAGTTATTGAAATTGAATTAGAAAACCCTTTCAAGTGATGATGTGATGTATGTGAATGTTATGTTACACAGAATTTGTTATGTAGTAACAATCTGATTTCATTTATTAACTTTGTTTTGTTATTGTAGGTGCGACTGGTGGAATAATTTTCTTTGAATCTAGTTGTAGATTGTAGTAAGAAAAATGGGAAAACAAAACAGCAAACTCAAACCTGAAGTACTGGAGGATCTTAGACAAAATACTGAATTTTCTGGTGAGTTAATCTTTGTGTGTGTGTGTGTGTGTGTGTGTGTGAGAGAGAGAGAGAGAGAGAGAGAGAGAGAGAGAGAGAGAGAGAGATTTTTAATTTATTGTAATTTAGTTATGAAAAAAAATTGAGCACGTACCTCCTTTTTTAACTCTCATAATATATAGCTACTGAATGTGCACAAAAATAAATTATGCAAGGTTCACATTACGAGGATGGTTTGAAAAGTTCTCAGAATCACCACGAGAGGTCAGCACACTAGCACAATGAGTTGTTGAAATGATATTCATTGGACTGTTGCCTGTAATCACATGCCAAGTCAGTGCTCTTGTGGCAGTGATGTGGCTCTGTGTTGTTTCTGCTTAGAGATTTGAGAAGATGGAAAAAATCAAGATTTGAGCAGTGATTAAGTACTTAGTAAAGAAAGGTATGAAAGCAAAAGACATTCATGCCAATATCCTGAATACACTGGGGGCTTCTGCTTCTTCTATTCAACTGTTGCCAAGTGGACAAATGAATTTAAATTTGGTCAGGAGAGCTTAGATGATGATCCATGCAGGGGTCAGGCATGATATGTCACTACTCAATGGTCATGGAGGATCGCCCATTGAAAGTGTGTGAAACTTCTCATGCTTGAAAGATGTCATCTGGAAGGGTATATCGCATTTTAACTGAAGAATTAGAAATGAAAAAATTATCTGCAAAATGGGTGCCGCGACTCTTGACGCTGGATCAAAAACGCATGAGAATGGACATATCGGAACAATGTTTGGCCTGTTTTAGGAGAAACGAATAAGATTTTTTGCACTGGTTTGTGGCCACCGATGAAACTTGGGTGCACTACTATACCCCAGAGACAAACCAACAGTCAGAGGAGTGGAAATGTGCTGATTCTCTGCCACCAAAGAAAGCAAAGACAATTCCTTCGGCAGGAAAGCTCATGGCATCTGTGTTCTGGGATGCAAAGGGGATTCTGTTTGTGGATTATCTCCACACTGGGCAAACAGTTACTGGAGAATACTACGATAACCTCCTGGACAAATTGCAACAAACAATATGTGAAAAAAGGCCAGGTTTAGCAAGGAAGGAAGTCATCTTCCATCAAGACAATGTGCACCTGCACACATGCCATCACCATGGCAAAATTACATGAAATAAGGTATGACTTGTTGCCACATCCACCTTATTCAGCTGATATGGCTCTGTCAAACTTCCATCTCATCCCAAAACTCAAAATTTTTCTTGGTGAATGAAGGTTCACTTCAAATGATGAGTTGATAGCCAGTGTTGACAACTGTTTTGCAGGCCTGGAGGAAACTCATTTTTGAGATGGGATCAAGGCAATGGAATATTGTTGGACCAAGTGCATTAATCTACAAGGAGACTACACTGAAAAATAAAATAAAATTTCAGTGATGTAAGTACTTTTTTTCTATTCCATTCTAAGAACTTTTCAAACCACCCTCGTATCTTATAGACTACGTTATAATTAAACAGAAACCAACACAGAGATAGTATGTTAGAAGCAAATTATGACAGGGGAAAAGTCCTGGTTGACTGTGTGACGTTCACCTGCTTTATTTCTTCGTTGATAGTCCTCATTGTCAAGGTACTGCATTTTTCAACGTACTGCATTGTAATACTGGCTGAAAAATGGGGGCTGGAAGTTCAACACATCAAGATCCGAGCTTGCTTCGTCACAAATGACAAAGTGAGGTACAGCAGTTAGTAGAAAGAGGAGAAAACTTAACATGAGACCTGATCATAAATTTTTGGTTTGATGATCCTATCTTTGCCCATATTGTTTTAATGAGTGGTATAATTGTCTTCTCTCTGTGATATAGTCAGTAGCCTTCCACATTCTTGTTACCTGGACATACATTTGTGTTATGTTGATGTTAATAGCTGAGTGCTTGCTATGCTCTTTAATTCACTTTAGTTGTCCTGTACCCTTACTGTAAATCCATGAAATGCACCTTGATAGTTTATGGCTGTGATGAGTGAGATCTTCATGTAAGTTGAAGTGTTCATCACTCATTATTAGGTTCTCTGTCAGCTTTACAGTGACATTACCTCGACACAGAAATGTTTAGTCCTTACCATGATACTGGGCTTCATGTAGTTTAAGTTACAATAGTCCCTATAAAAACAAAAAATGAGTCTGCTCCAATTACTATGAAATTATTTACGTGATTGTTTATTGACCTTGAACTACGTCCTTGCACTGCAACAAATTTAATCAGAATCAGTGCACTCAGTGACATGGATGAGTGATAATATCTAGATGTGTCATTTGACTCCACTGGAAAATACCATTTACTGACACTACAGTGATCCTGCTAAAGTCAGAGAAAAAATCATGGTCGCTTATAGAAGGAAAGGAGGCTATGATTTGACAATGAGGCCATTCAAGATGGGACTGTTGGAAAGAAAATGATTGTCATTTCAAACCATTCAAGGAACTGATTTAGGATAAATGTGGGTAGCCCAGACAAGGATTTGAACCCCATTCTTTCAAATGTGAGTCTAGTCTCTTAACCACTAAAGCATTTTTTTGGCAATGAAGGAATGATGGGTAGCAGAAAGGAGAAAAGGGCAATGCCATGGCAGGATGATAAAACTGAGAAATGATTCATTTGAGGAGGATGTCACGTACTTCAATGAAACAGTGTCTACAGATGGTATGGAGGTCGAGCACAACATTGTATCAGTAATAACTACAAGAAGGTTAGCACAAAATTAAAGATTTTGGGGTTTGACAGATGACAGGAGAGTATAATTGATTCATTATTAGTGGCTTATTTATGTGAAATTTGTCTTGGGGAACCAAAAATGCTGATGAGTGAGGGAAGAAACTCAGTACATGTAAGGTCTGTTCAAAAAATTCCAGAAGATCTGTAATTTCATGCTAAATGTGTGTCAGAGAGAAATGCAGTTTACATCGCTGCACATGTCTGTGTTTAATGTGTCACTGTCAGAAGTTTCATTGTTGTATGTCTGTTAGTTATTGTATGTCTGTTAGTTATTGTATGTCTGTTGGTTATTGTTCAGTACTGTATTGAGTAGAAAATTGTGTCAGACAGTTTGCAGATTTCAAGATGGCAGAGTTTGAGGTGCAATGCATTTGCATCGAATTTTATGTGAAACTCAAGAAAACATTTACAGAGACATACCAAATAATGCGGAAAGCCTTCGGTGATGAGTACTTAAGCCATACTCGGTGTCACGAATTGGTTCATATGGGTTTAAAAATTGATGGTACTATCAGGAGTGTTGCGATGCCTATGAGAAAATGTGAGAAGGAAACTGCCTGAAAGCTGGTGAGACAATCATGGATCTTGCATCATGATAACACACCCGCACATTCATTCCTGTTAGTGCAATAGTCATGCACCATCTTGCAATGACCCTCATTGAGGATGCCTTTCAACTTCTACCGGCAATGCTCATCAGGAACGTCAATGAAATTGTAGGTGCCAACTGAAAACTGATTGTCAAGAGATTGCAGAAGAATGTAACATTTCAGTTGGATCATGTCATGAAATCCTGACACAGCATCTTGGAATGCTTCATGTTGCCAACAGATTCATCTAATGGCTCATGAGTCAAGACCAGAAAGACCTTCACCTCGCAATCCATGAAGAGATATCACACAAATGAGAATGAGGTGTTTGTTAAGAGAATCGTAACTGGTGATGAGACGTGTGTCTACAGCTGTGATGTTGAGGCTAAGGTTCAGTCTTCACAGTGTGTTGGGCAAGGTTCTCCATGACAAAAAAAAGCTCATCAGATAAGGTAAAATGTCAAAGCCATGCTGATAATTTTTTTTGACTGTGAAGGATTGGTTCATTATGGATTCGTGCCACAGGGACAAACTGTTAATCGATGGTACTATCAGGAGTGATGCGATGCCTATGAGAAATGTGATAAGGAAACTGCCTGAAAGGTGGTGAGACAGTCATGGCTCTTGCATTATGATAACACACCCACACATTCGTTCCTGTTGGTGCATGACTATTGCACAAAAAACGAAATCACTGTGCTGCCTCATCCTCCGTATTCTCCAGACCTGGGCCCAGCAGACATTTTTTTTTTTTTTTTTTTTTTTTTTTTCTCCAAAGTTGAAAATCCCCTTGAAAGGATGAAGATTTGCAGTGATAGATGAGATAAAAGAAAATTCACAACCAGCACTTAACACTATCCAGCAAGAGGCATACAAAGACTACTTCCGGAATGGGAAATGAGGTTGGGAGACGTATATCAATTGTGGAGGAGAGTATTTCGTAGGATGACATGTGCAATAAGTAAAAGATAAGCGTAGAAAAATTTTGTGGTCAAAATTGTGGAATTTTTTTGAACAGAACTCATATGAGGTAGGAAATGTAATTAATGACATAAATATTTTGGATACTGATATGTCTGCATACCAAATAGCATATAGTTCATGGTCATTCATGTCGATTGATAGATTGGTACTCATTGTTTCACCAAGAAGCTCAACACTAGCTGGAACATTACGTGGTATTAACAAACACCAGCCACAGACAAATCATTGCTTGATGTTTTAAAATGGACCAGTGAGAGAAATAACTTTCCTGTTGTGAGCGCTGAATGGAAGGACTATGTTAGGAAAAGGTACAGGGCAAGAGATAGTGAGAAACTGGTCACTCATCCACTGAATGAGGACCTTGTGTCATAGGCTGTGAAGGCATGATAGTATTATTTAGGGAGTGCATCATATGTCTTTCAAAATTATCTTTATCATATTGATACAAGTGTTAAGAAAAGTAAGGTTTTTGGAGCAGAAGTAACTGCACTTCTCAGTGCTAGGAATTACCTGATTAAAACATGCTAAAACATGAACCAGAGACTTGAGTGGACATTGTATAAATTTGAGTGTTTAAATAACTACAGAAAATTTTAGACGCACAGTTTTTTCTATTTTTAAAAACAAAAGGTGTCTTTTCTTTACTGTTTTGAAAATCCTCTTTTGAACTTTTCAGTTGGCCTTTATGGCAATGGTCTTCCTTCCTTTTTACAATATTATACCTTATAAAAAGATTCACATATTCTAGGAACACACACACACACACACACACACACACACACACACACACACACACACACACACCATAGCCTACAAAAATTATTCTATTTTCTGACAAGAATTTCACCAATCAGTTTGAATTCAATTGAACTATTTTTTTGTCTTGCAACATAAATAGTCTTATCATCTTATCACTGTTGTATTAACCCTGTCTTTTTTATTAGTTTCGAACTTCATGTGTTGGCCGTTAACTAACGCCTCTTGCACCTGTAATTTTCTTCATATCTGTCATGTCTGTACTCGTGCTACTGTCTCAGCTACTATACTTCCCTTTCATCTTTATATTGCCTGCTACTGCTCTTCTTTTGTGTTTGATTTCAGTGTGCCTTTTTTCTATCTCTTTTGACTAAGAGTATTGTTCCCTTCAACACCAACTCGGCATTTATTTTATTTGTTTACATAAGACAGTATTTGCTTTGCATTCAATCTGTGCAATATTGTAATCTATTGAGCTCCTGCTTTCCTGAACACTTTTTGCCATATTTTGTGCAAAATCTGTTGTGAAAATATTGCTATTTAGTTTTTTCCAGCACAGAAGCCAAATCTGAAAAGATGGAGCTATTTATGGAAGAAGCCAAATTATTGTTGCCCATCTAGGCATCTCAGAGGACACTTGTGTGAAGCACAATACAATTAGTGTACTTTCTACATTAACCCTTTCGTACCCACTGGCTACAGTTCTGTACATTAAATTTTACGGGCTCTTAGTTGAAAATCCCATTGAAAGGACAAAGATTTGCAATGATAGATGAGATAAAAGAAAATTTGCAACTAGCATTTTCCCCAGTGGAAACCTCATGTACACATGTGTGAATGTACAATCTTTTTATCATGTACAAATGCTGCCAACTGTTGGGATTCACATTAAAAACAACAAATAGTCATTGTAGCAGTACACAGCAGCTTTTGACCGCCAGAATGTATTGAAGTGATTGGTTAACTATATTCCACTATATAAATGAATATTATTGTTATTGTTATATTGAATGGTAATTATTGAATGACCAGTTTATTTATTACTACAGTGAATATTTTAAAATTAGTATTTTAGTCCATAAAAAGGGAGCCAAGTGTAAAAAATATATTTTGAAAACAGGCACATATTTACGTATAAATCTTGCATCTCAAGTCCTTAAATAATCTCATAAGGGCTTTACAGATTGAAGCAAAAGTTTTCTTCCGTCGGAAAAAATTCAAGCCTGACAGGGTTAATAAACACCCATATAAAAATCATAATGATGTTATAATTGTGTCAAATTCTTGCTGTGAATTTTCACTTTTGCATCATTCTCAGTTGACTTCATCTCACTATTTCTTTTTGCGTTTGCATTCTTCTCTTCTGCATATTTTGTCCTTGCATTAATATTAATTGTCATTGCATTTTCTTGTATTCCTCTCTTACCTGTGTTTTCTGTCTTCTGAGATCTGTATTGCATCCTTGTGACCCATGTCTCTAAACCTATGAGATATCCACATTCCGAAAAATAATTGTTGAATGTGGGAAATAATCAAATAGTGTCTCAATATGTTTTGTTGTTAGTTGAGTTTGTTTTCACATAACATTTTTATGTTAACATTTGTATTTTTGTGCCAGATGCGGAAATTCAGGAATGGTACAAAGGCTTCCTGAAAGACTGTCCAAGTGGACACTTAAGTGTTGAAGAGTTTAAGAAGATATATGGGAACTTTTTCCCATATGGGGATGCATCAAAGGTTTGTATGTTTTATCTGTAAAGATCTGTTAATTCATACATTTTAAAGTTATTTTTAATGTACTCCCCCCCCCCCCCCCTCTCTCTCCCTCTCTCTCCCTCTCTCTCTCTCTCTCTCCCTCTCTCTCTCTCTCTCTCTCTCTCTCTCTCTCTCTCTCTCTCTCTCTCTCTCTCTCTCAAAAATCCTGTGAAGGAGCAGAGCATTCCCAACCATTGAATGAAGGCAAGGGAGAGAGAGAGAGAGAGAGAGAGAGAGAGAGAGAGAGAGAGAGATACATGGTCTCTGTTACTGTTTGTTCAGTTACCTGTAGAACTAGACACCTATAATATTGAAAATGAGAATTCTACACCATACACTTCCAGTTCACACCTTTATTTACTTTTGTAGTGTGCACTCTTGGAGCTATACAATAAAATATTTAATGTTTGCTCTTTCTGAAAATACATTTTTCTATCATTATGTAATTGACACTTTTCAAATGTATGTGTGTGGTACAGCTGTTAATAACTACACAGGGAGAATCACCTAAAACTTTCACCACATATGTTGCAGAAGTGGAAAGTGCCGTTGATATGTAGTTTTCGCAGAGTGGATTGGTAGTCAGGAGCTTGTATTGTTAACCATTAAACAGATTGAAATAATACATAGAAAATATATTTTTGTGCAAACATACACTTTTTTAAAGGGAACAAAGCCTAATGACATTAAATAACTAAAAGCAGAATGTCAATGGTGTTTGTTGCAGTATTCTAGTGTGAGTCATTTTTGAGAGATTGTATTTTGAAAAGTTTCCACGCTGACACTTGTTTGTGCCATTCAACCTGCGTAGGTAAATGTTGTTATGTTTGCTTACAGTGTGCTTGTGTGTTCTGTGAGTGCATTGTGACTTGCTAGTCAGATAGTGTGTGACAGTCCAAGCAGTAGGTCATGAGCGGATGATGGGATTTACCATGCTCATGTTGTATGGAGAATGTAGCAACAATGCAGTTCATTCGTGTATGGTGTATGCAGCAAGATATCCCAGTAGACATCAACCATCTCCACATTCTTTTTATCACCCTCTTCAAACAGTTATGTGAAAGTGGTAGTGTAACACATAGACAATGCAACAGAAGGCAAGAGGTAGAAATTAATGTTCTTGCTGTCATTGCAATTGAACCACATGTTAGCTCCCACACAGTCACTTGAGGAAGTAGCATGAGTCTTGCAACTGGCTTATGCATTCTCCATTGGCATCAGTTCCATCCCTGTCACATCTCTCTCCATCAATATTGCATGGAAGTGATTGCGAGAATCATGTTAACTTTATACATGGACATTAAGATAGGATACTCTTGATGTGTTACGTATCTTATTTAGTATGAATTCACATTTATCAATTATGGCCAGCTAAACCACTGAAAAATGCACTATTGTTTGTTGACAATCCCTGTCGGCTTCATCAGGTGTATCATCTGTGTCCGTGGAGTGTAAATGTGCAGTGTAGGATAGCAAACCGTCAGCTCAGATGCCTGTTTCTCATAGACAGAGCACTGAAAGTGCACAGCTATTGCAGCCTTCTAACAGACCATTTTACACGGATGCTGGGAGGTGTTCCCTTGCCGAGTAGCAAGAACCTGTGGTACCAACATGATGGCTGTCCAGCCCATAGTGCACAAAGTAGATGGCATGACGTCATGAATTGTTTCCAGGTCACTGAATTGAACTCAGGGGACCTGTGCCTTGGCTCCCCCATTCCCCAGATTTGACACCTGTAGACATTTTTCTGTGAGGAAAGCTGAAAAATGCTTTCTACAAGGGCTTACCAACTACACCCAATGGTGTGCAATAACGTGTTACTGCAGCCTGCTCAGACATCTGTGCTGAAATGCTGGCGCTTGTACAACAGTCATTCCATATCAGACTGGAAGCATGTATTGTTGCTACCGGAGATAATTTTGAACACAACCATTGATGGTCAATTTTCTCATTGCTGGTCAGAATCCAAATAAGTAGTGTGTGAACTTGTATAGTTCTTTAGTGTGTACTGCCATAGGTATCGTACAAGTGTCAGTGTGGGAACTTTTCAGAATACGATGTCTCATAAATGAATTGCCCTAGCAATTTGCAACAAACACAACTGACATTGTAATTTACCCTACTATTAGTTTTTTAATGTCAATAGGCATTGTTCCCTGTAAAAAAGTGTATATTTGTCCAAAAATACACTTTCTAAATATTATTACACTCTGTTGACTGGCTAACAATACGAGCCCTTGTCTACCAATCCATTCTGTGAAAACAACACATCCGTAGCACTTCCCATTTCCACAATATATGTGGTGCACGTTTTAGGTGTTTCACCCTGTATATGAAATATGCATTGCAGTACAAGGCCACTACAAAGAAACCTGTAGCAGCCATCTGAAAATGGTTTCTTGAATCTGAAAAGAACTTTGGTTGCTTTTGTTCAAAACTTTTGTGACTTGCTTCTAGCTAATTGCTTTTTAAAAGCAAGAATCATCATGCACACACTATATTCATGTACATCTTGTGTAGTGTGGGACATCTACATATAGCACTATGACACTTGCTATCATGCTTCATATTAAATCTGTGCACTTATATGGGTCAGGTTCTATGCGAAAAATATCTTGTGGTGATGTTTAAGTACTTGCAAAGCAGTGTTTTGAAGAGACTTATTCGGAATGTGCCATAACTACTGCTGTTTTTTGAGACAGTACAGCACAAGAAAAACAAAAACAAAAAATATCCAACTTTGATCAGCTGATTTATATACTGGCCATTCTTTAAAATTTTAAGTTTCTAACTAGACAGTAAGTACCTACTTGGGCAGTTATTGGACATTTGCTTTTGTGTGAGTAACTTACACCCATAGTTATTCTCATTAACCTTCATCAAACTCATTCCAGTATGAAAATTCTGGGCAGGATACCAGAGGCTCAAGTTCATGTATCTACTGCATAGTAGGAAGGGTCACACTGACTTTGTTTAGTCCAACATTATTGGCCATTGTGAACTCCAGTCCTTTCATACTGTAGTTTTACTACATCATCTGTGGGTGTACCCTGAAGGAGTACTCAGATAGGTGCAGACTGAAGAAAATATTTCTGAGTTCTACATTTTCATATTAACTACATGTAGCTTTCATTTACTTTATTATAGTTGCTTTTAGTTAGTCAGGTGCTAACATATCCAAACAAAATGGCCTGTCCGACTATTCCTTTTATTCTAATGAAGATATTAAAATAGCCCCAGAAATGTCAGCTTTAATTAGTAATTTTGCAACATTTCAATAAAATATTAGTTAATATGAGATGCAGCCCTAGATGTATATTAGGGACGTGCTTAGTATAAATCCAACAGTTGTCAGTGTTTGCGTAAGAAGCAAATGATTAAGATGCCAGACAATTAAAAAAAATGTATCATATATGGTTTCTGTTCATGTCACAGTAGGAAGACAGAGACATAGCTTTAACAAATTTAAAAAAGTAATTGTTAATTTATTTAAACATATATTTATAATGTAGCACCAGTTGCAAATATTTTAAACCTAATCAAAAATCCATACGTAATGCGAGCAGTATGAAAAATTCCTATTTAAGCAAATAAATACATAAACATTGAAAATATTTCTTTTTTAGAAATATGCTTTTTATTCACCTTCCATTGAAATAAAAAAAAAATGTTATTTGTCTCACGAAAGTTTGCAACTCTAATCATGCTTTGTGTATAACCAAAAAGGCTACAAATTATGTAAGCTAAGTGAAGTCACTCAAATTTGGCGATGGAGTGAAAACATTCATGTTACTGATATAAATGTCAGGACTTGTCAGTCAGTTGTGTCTCATGAAATGAAATGACTCGGACCTGGGGAGCATATGAAAACATTCATGTAGCTGGCATGGTCACAGAGACTAGTTTCATTCAGTTCTTTCATTCAAGTGAAAAACCTGACTGAATGAAAAGCAGTCAGCTGGGGAAACAGCTGTTAAAACCAATCAATTGTCCCATCCCTACAGAAAATGGTGAAATACTCAGGTGCAAAATTCTTTGATTGCCTACCCAGTGATGTAAAGAATTTAATCAAGAATAAAATTAACTTCAAACACACAACGAAATCATATCTGCTTCACTGTATGCATGTGGAAAAGTGACCTTAAAAAAATCACACAAATTGTCACTCGGGAAATATACTGTAACTGTAAAACTGATTTGTTCCTCATCATATCAAGAGGCACAATAATGATCCACAGAATATAGAAATAACTAACTATCTGTTTCTCAGTCTGAGATTTTTGATGAATTTATCAGTGTGTTGACTCAATTTTTTTGTGCCTTTGTTACCCAGCTAGATGTCAAGAACTTTTAGACAAAGTTTTTTGCTTACAGTATGAACGTTAATGCCTACTTATGCTACCAGCAGATTGTTTTTGCTTCTTTGCGGCTGTGTACAGAGAGTCTTTGTGGCTTCTACTTAAAATGTTTGCTCTGAATCAGTTGTAGCCATATTTTGCAATATATGGACTTTGTCTTGAGTGTTTTAATCTGGATGGTATATTAGTATACTTGTGTTATCAACAAAATTATTGGTGTGTGGATGTTAAAAGTCATTTGGAGTTCATTTGTATTAAAAATAGGTGTGGGCAGAGGAGGTCACTTCAAGAGCTCCATATTTTATGTTGCTGCACTCTGTTTTGCTTACACTGTACTCCTTAGTTGCAGTTTGCTAGTGTGGCTGTCTGAAGAAGAACGATAATATTCAAGTGAGATTAAAGAAAATAAAAACCAAATGAGAGTTTCCTAATGAAACAGAAAAATTGTCATTACCAGAATGTGTACTGTTTTCTATTTTCTCTTTGAAATTTGTAAATTACTTGTGAATTGTCTGTTACAGTTTGCAGAACATGTATTTAGAACATTTGATGCGAATGGAGATGGGACTATAGACTTCAGAGAATTTTTATGTGCACTTTCTGTCACGTCTCGAGGAAAACTTGAGCAAAAACTGAAATGGGCATTCAGTATGTATGATTTGGATGGAAATGGGTACATTTCCAGACAAGAAATGTTAGAAATTGTGACAGTAAGTAATATGTATTTTAATTCGTAAATAAGCAGTGATAAACTTAATGTTATGACTGTTCACTTAGTATATTCTGTTATTCATTAAAATATGTTTTGTTTTATGTAACCAATTCTTGTACAAACCAACTGAAAATAATATTTAACATTAACAGTTCTAGGTCTTATTATTTGGATGTAGCTTTTTCCTCCATTTTATAATTAGGTTGTAGCCATACTGCTTTTTATCTGTATAACACCTTCTCAAACTATCAGTTTCACTTCTCATAAAAAGCACTGTATTACTTTTACTTGAATTGCTGGCTAATTGGTTTGATGTTTGGTACCAGTGCTGAAAACTGAATCAGAAACCATATACATGAAAGTTAACCACTCCAAATGGGCTGTCACCATGTGGATTTGGTCTGCTCTTGAGTGGTAACAGTGACCTATCAACAACTAAAGTAAACTAGGACAAATGTAATTTACTCATTCTTTTCACCTTTACTGGAGTTGTTGAGGCAGATAAAACACACACACACACACACACACACACACACACACACACACACACACACACACACACCGCATTATACATAAACGGATGCAACAGAGGTGTACTGAGGTGCACTTTCTTTTGGCACATGGTGGGCAGGAATGCTGCAGTCAGGGGAGCTAGATTTTCCATTAAGTATGTATGCTGCTGTGCTGAAGTCCTTCAGATTGGTGTTCTTCTGCTAAACCTTTTGCATTTTTGCCTGAGGCTCCCACTTCACCTGGTGCTTCATTAACTTTCTTTTTAACTTCCTCCAGTAAATATACAACCACTGACAATAAATTTTGGTGAATGAAGTCAGAACGGTCAGTCAGACAACACTGGAGATTCATAATGCTGCACCTGTTTAGCAGCTGCTGTTGAAAACCTGCCCCCACCATAGTTCAGTTGAGCATCATGAGTGTTCCATGTTAGACCTGTTGGAAAAAGTGCTTGTTTAGTGCATTGGTTCTGAACTAAAAACAGGACAATGAACAAACAAAGGATCAATTTAAAGTTTTGTTTTAAGCTTGGCAAAACACTAAAAGAAACGCATGCAATGCTGGTATGTGTTTATGGGGATCAAGCACTATCCATGAAGTGTGTGTACGAGTCATTCACCCATTCTCAAGGAGGCTGGGAAAGTGTTTCTGACAATCCTCGCAGCAGATGACTGGCGATTGCCATCAGTGATGAAAACATTGAGAAAGTGAGGACATTAATCACAAATGGCCGTCGAGTAACTGTGCACATGATAGCGGATGAACTGCAGATGAACCGTGACTCCGTGCGACAAATTATCAGATAAACGCCAGTCCAAATCCTTACCCAGAAGTTAGGGAAGAGGAAAATGTGTTGTAGTCTTGTGCCACATCACTTGACTGATGATCAAAAGCAGGCACGTTTAGGGGCTTCAAAGGATTTTGTGGAAACAGTGGATGCAACACACAATTTCTTGAACCATATTGTCACTGAGGATGAAACCTGGTGTCTCCAGTATGACCCTGAAAGCATGGAATGGCATTCTCTGACATCGCCTTGTTGGAAAAAGGTCAGAGCCAAAAAATCCTGCATCAAAACGATGCTCATCACCTTTCGCGATAGTCAAGGCATTATCCACAAGAAATTTCTATCTGAGGGAACGACATTGAACGCTGCACAGTGCATTGAAATTTTGACCCGTTTAATGCAACTTCTATGCAGGGTATGACCTCAGTATCCATGACAAAGTTCCTGGTTTTTTATTCATGACAATGCTCACCCACCCACAACTAATATTGTCAAACAGTTCCTGGCAAAAAAGGTGGTGGTGCAACTTCAACATTCACCATACTCACGAGATCTCAATTCTCCAGACTTCTTCCTATTCCCTCAACTCAAACTCACTTTGAAAGGAAAGAGATTTGATGATATTCCTGACATCCAACAAAACATGATGTGGCTTTTGAATGCCATCCCAAAGGAAGACTTTGTGCAAAGTTTCCAGGACTTGTATCACAGAATTCAGCAGTTCATAGTTATGGGAAGTGACTGTTTCGAAGGTCAGTAAGGTAATGGCAGTTCATCTACATTAATGTTACAGAACTATTCACAGAATTGTATCGTCAGAGGTTGTATGTTGCAACAAATAGGTCTTCCTTAGCCTTATAATTCTGAGATAATTCATGCTATAAATGTGTAGTTGGCTCTAATTATGTCAAGCCCTATTGGATTAAGGGAACTTTGAGCAATTGTTTTGCAAAGTGACAGAGGTATCATTCTCTGATAGATTTTCAGTTACCTTCTGGATTGCTGGGAGATGATTACTGTAGTATTCCATTGCCACTAACCACGTGCCCCAGGATGTAACAAGAAGTTCAGGTGGCAAGGGGACATCTGGAAGTTGTTCTTTGAATGTATCTTTGATGGTGCCTTAACAAAAACTTTATTTATGTAGAGATTAATTTATTTACTTTAGGGAATTTTAACCTTACTTGCTCTGCTTTACGGTTGGTACCATGTGCTAAACAAGTTACATGCAGCATCAAAGGATAGTATACTTGAAACAGTTGAAACACTGCAGCCATATGTGCAATGGCATCTGTGAAGGCCAGAGGCACCATGATTTCATTCAAGCCATGAGGCTATAGCACCTTCAGCTCATTTGAGAGTTGTTTTGAATAAATCAAAATAAGCCCTTGATGCCACATCTGGGCCCAACTTGCCAACAATCAAATTTTCAATGTACTGGTCAAGACTGTCAGTAGTTCCATCAACAGAAATCCATGTGCAAGATTCCCAAATATCACCTTGGATTCTATGCAGTGGGTCAGTGAATACTGAAATCACCTAAGTTTTATGCAATGTTGACTCTGCAGCAACAAACTGATGACAGTACTTCTCAGGAAATCTTTGAAAATAGGACTTTCAAGTTTTTGAAAAGGAGTTTTTGGTGCCACAATATCATGACAAAGCCACTGCAGAAACGGTTCATTTTGGTGAATTCATTAGCTGTCTTTTTTAAAAGTGTGTGCTTTGAGTTTGATTTTCATTCAACATTTGCCTAATGTTAGGCTCAGCTAAGTGGAGCTTTTCACCACTCAAAACTTAATGCAAGAAAGAAACAAGATGCCATATAGAAGTGAGCCTAAGAAGTATTTGGTACTGTTAAGGGACGCTGGTACTTAATTTTCACAAAATAAAAAAATAAAATTAAAAAAAAAAACATAAAATACAGTTTATCAATTTTAGTTTCCCAAGTATCTAGTCACTGAACAAATTTTTGTTATAACTCAAAACTTTTAAGAAAATCAAAGCTTAGTGAATCCTTTGAAAAACATTCATGCTTTGTTCTATAGATACTACAATTTTACATTCCTTACTTTTGGCGAGCAAGATGTATGAGACAGGTGAAATACCCTCAGACTTCAAGAAGAATATAATAATTCCATTCCCAAAGAGAGCAGGTGTTGACAGATGTGAAAATTACCGAACTGTCAGTTTAATAAGCCACGGCTGCAAAATACTAACATGAATTCTTTACAGACAAATGGAAATACTGGTAGAAGTCGGCCTTGGGGAAGATCAGTTTGGATTCTGTAGAAATATTGGAACATGTGAGGCAATACTGACCCTATGACTTATCTTAGAACCTAGATTAAGAAAAGGCAAACCTATGTTTCTAGCATTTGTAGACTTAGACAAATCTTTTGACAATGTTGATTGGAATACTCTCGTTCAAATTCTGAAGGTGGCAGGGGTAAAATATAGGGAGCGAAAGGCTATTTACAACTTGTACAGAAACCAGATGGCAGGTATAAGAGTTGAGGGACATGAAAGGGAAGCAGTGGTTGGGAAGGGAGTGAGAAAGGGTTGTAGCCTCTCCCCGATGTTATTCAATATGTATATTGAGCAAGCAGTAAAGGGAAAGAAAAGAAAAATTTGGAGTAGGTATTAAAATCCATGGAGAAGAAATAAAAACTTTGAGGTTCGCCGATGACATTGTAATTCTGTCAGAAACAGCAAAGGACTTGGAAGAGCAGCTGAACGGAATGGACAGTGTCTTGAAAGGAGGATATAAGATGAACATCAACAAAAGCAAAACGAGGATAATGGAATGTAGTCAAATTAAGTCGGGTGATGCTGAGGGAATTAGATTAGGAAATGAGACACTTAAAGTAGTGAAGGAGTTTTGCTATTTGGGGAGCAAAATAACTGATGATGGTCGAAGTAGAGAGGATATAAAATGTAGACTGGCAATGGCAAGGAAAGTGTTTTTGAAGAAGAGAAATTTGTTAACGTCGAGTATAGATTTAAGTGTCAGGAAGTCGTTTCTGAAAGTATTTGTATGGAGTGTAGCCATGTATGGAAGTGAAACATGGACGATAAATAGTTTGGACAAGAAGAGAATAGAAGCTTTCGAAATGTGGTGCTACAGAAGAATGCTGAAGATTAGATGGGTAGATCACATAACTAATGAGGATGTATTGAATAGAATTGGGGAGAAGAGAAATTTGTGGCACAACTTGACTAGAAGAAGGGATCGGTTGGTAGGACATGTTCTGAGGCATCAAGGGATCACCAGTTTAGTATTGGAGGGCAGCGTGGAGGGTAAAAATCATAGAGGGAGACCAAGAGATGAATACACTAAACAGATTCAAAAGGATGTAGGTTGCAGTAGGTACTGGGATATGAAGGAGCTTGCACAGGATAGAGTAGTGTGGAGAGCTGCATCAAACCAGTCTCAGGACTGAAGACAACAACAACAACAACAACAACAACAAACAAACAACTTTTCCTTTGTATCAAATTTGAACTCAGAAACTTAAAAATTATAATAATAGTGAACAATTGAGTTCCAGTGTCTCTTAGTATTGTTTTAAGCAGTATTTGCAAAATGTGTTTCACAAATGCATTGGTTTCTAAATATGCAAGAGGAAATTTTCAGTTCAATAATGGCAGGAAAACTAATAAGTATAAAAGCAGATTGTTGCATGCTTGGCAGAAGACAATTTTTCCATCTGTCGCATGAGCACAAAATCTGGCTCTCACAGTATTATACAACTAAGCTTTGAACTAGGTGTTTTTGGTATTTTCTTCTGTTGAAATATTGATGCACTGCAACTAGAAGACCGTACAGTCTGGAACCATGCAACCGCTACAGTCTGTGGTCAGATCAAGACATATGAATACCTTTATTTGTGGAAACATGCAGTTAGCCAGGATTCTGTGATATATATTTTTTTAAATATCACTTTCAGTCCTCCGACCTACAGTTCTTGATTGTTGTAAGCAATTATAATCTTTCGAATATGCGAGACTTTTATGTTAAATTAAAGAAATAGGTACCTTTTAGGCTTTTAAAGCTGAAATAGGCATTAACATCAAAATAGGCTGTTTTAGATGCTGTAAAATTAACAATGTCAAGTTTAATTAGACGTAAGGTGCATAAGTACAATTTTATTTGCAACTAGGAACTCATGACATTTACTCGTAAAGGACATCGGGGCTTTAGTTGATGCTGAATAAAAGTATCATTTTTAAACTTTAAAGAGCTCATTTAACTGAATCCTATCCTTTATTTTTGAAGATGGTTCAAAAAGTAAGATAACAAGATATCACAATTGTATAAATGCCCATTTTGATATAAATTCGATGACTGGAAAGAAGAAATAATCAAAACTATCAAACACCATTAGTGAAACACAGTGTCAAGCTAGAGGTGTGGATGGATGGATGCTCAGTAGACAGTGTGTGAAGTGTAATAAGTTTTTTTGCATTTAAAGGAACCTTTTACAGCTGCAATTCATCTGCAACTGGTAGAAGTTCATGGAGGAGGTGTAATGTCATGAAAACAGGTTTGATTTTGGTGCCAGGAACTTGATAAAGTCAGAACAGGTGTTCAAGACTAGTAAAGGTGAGGGTGACCGAGCAAGTCCACCTTATATGAGAATATGTGTTCAAGCATGATTCAAACTTATTGTCACATTCATGTGAAGTAAATTACACATGTACTGAACAACTTCCTCGACAGAGTAGTGTACTTTGTGAACAACACATTGGACTACCGAAACATGTGTTCATGTTGGCTTCCATGGCAACTCTCAGATGAGAATGAAGCAAAGTGTATGGGGTTGTCTCTTCATAACTTAATGTGGATAGAGGGTGTTCAGTTATATGCATTGTATCATCACTGGGGACAAAATGTGGGTGCATCATTATGACATGCATCAGTATCGTGGAGACACCCCACTACTCATTGAAAGAAGGTCATAACGGTAGTATCACTGAAGAAAGATAAGGGCACAGTCTTTAGAGACATGCGGAATGTGCTGTTGATTTCTTTCCTCCCCCATTCTCAGAACAGGAATATTGCCACTTACCATGTGAGGCTGGAACAGTTGTAGGAGATGATTTGGAAGTTTGCATTCAGTATGCACCGTGCTGTTGCTCAACAGATCCCCACCTCATACAACCTTAGTTATTCATGTTCTGATCCAGCATGATCAGTGGACTGTACTGGAACACTTTATACAGCCCAGAACTCACACCAGATGATTTTCACACCCTCAGACCGTTAAAGAAGCACCTGGCCAGTTAACACTGTTGAAACAATGCCAGAAGGCTGTTGTTAACTGGTTCCTAGACCGAAACCATGATTTTTTCCCTGCGGGTTGTAACACAGAATGGTTTACTGATGAAACAGTTGCTTTGATAGTCATAGTGACTATGTGAAAAAATAATATTTACTGTTGCCATAGTAGCTTTGTGCATTTCTTTGATTTCCTTACTAAACCTTTTCAAGAAGAGATTTTGTTACCCTACTTTTTTATCCACCCTTGTAAACTCTGATTTCAAATTAGTAAAAATTTATAGTTGTGTGATACAGGGAGCTAACTCTAAATGTAGAATAGTGTTAGTTAATGCAGATGAATAGGAAAAACAACTTATCATGTTAGAACATGGCATTAGCAGTGTTTTCCATGACACAGTAACTTTTGTTAAATAGCTAGGTGTAACATTGCAAAGTAATATGAAATGGAACAAGCAAATAAGGATTGTAATAGGGAAGGGGAATGGTCGACTTTAGTTTACTGGGAGAATTTTAGGAAAGGAGACCACATACACAGGGAATTGGTGTGACCCACTCTGGAGTACTGCACAAGTGGTTAGGATCTGCACCAGGTTTGATTAAGGGAAGAAATTGAAGAAATTCATAGGTAGGCTGATAGATTTCTTATGGGTAGGCTCAAATGACACATATGGAATGGAGATGAATTGAGAACTCAAATTCGAGTCCCTGAAAGGAAGGCAATGTTCTTTTTGAGGAACACTATTGAGAAAATTTAGAGATCTGGCATTTGAACCTGACTGAAGAATGATTCTACTACAGCCAATGAACATTTCACATAAGAGCCATGAAGATACGATAAGAGAGATCAGAGCTCATACAGAGACATATAGACAATCAATCTGTTTTTGAGTGGAACAGAAAACGAAAGGACCAGTGGTGGTACAGGGTACCCTCCGCCTTGCGCTATTGCAGTGTCTTGTGGAGTATATATGTAGACGTGGATGTAGATGATGTTATTGCATGAAGACACAAACAACTTAATGACCAAAATGAAGTCAGTGTAAGAGGTAAATTATTACAGTGCCCAGTGGTTCTTCAGGCTGCTTTGTTGGAGCAGTAAATTCCATATTATCATCAGTTTTCTGTAGTTCCCTGATATTTAATTAGGTGTTATGGTATATGTGAAAATTAAGGAGCCCAGATACAATGATAAGCAGCGAAGTATTAGGTTTCTCAAAGCAGGAGGCAATAACACTGCAGAAATTTGTCACAGTTTGTATGAAGCCCTTGAATCTCCTAAAGTAACCTAAGGAAAAAAAGAGGCAGTGATATAGTGAAGATGTGGATACTCACAAATTATTAAGTTGACATATAAACTTCCTTTATACAGAAGGACCGGGGGGGACAGTCTTTTTTTGCTTTTCGTTTTGTTTCAGATGATGAAACATGAATTTCATATGTAACAATTGTCTACAAATAGCAGTCCACAAAATAATGCCATTATGTTTTTTTCACAAAAAATGTGTTTTTTGGCACGCTCCACCTTAGAGCAAGCAGTGACAAGAAATCTTTGAGGCCAGTATTATTTTCCTTTAGGATTATCCTCTACCTAAATAATGCAGAAAATTTAGTTTGGAATTTTTGTTGGTCCACCTTCAGATGCAAGATTGCATTCAGTATTTCGGTGTCTCCCTCATATCCAGGGCTAATTTAGGATCCAAGCAACGCAAGCCACCACTTGGGGTGCCAAGCTGAGGGGGGTACCATAGGTGCCACAACTGTAAGATTTCTATACAGGATATATCACAGTTAATGGCGGCTGCTTGGGATGCCAAGCTAGGTGAGGTGCCAAATTGCAAGATTTGTATGCAATGTGTATCACAGAAGTGAAAACTGACATTGTTGATTGTGTGTGATGGAAAAGGGAGGTAGGGGAAGGGGGAGTGGGGGGAGAAGGGAAAGTCACTTGTGTGGAGAAATTTTCTCGGGCTGGCACTGCTCGTATCAGAAACTGCCATGTGTCAAACTATTTCAAGGAGTTTTTAAGGGATTTAAAGGTGTGGTAACCTTTCACAAAATTTGGCCACCATGAAAAGTAGCTACATTAGTAAAAAATAAAGCTGTCCACAGCTTAAAGGTTGGTTTTAACACCACATTGCTTCACTGGACATGGATCTATTGGTGGGATATGCTATTGCCTTCTGATGTTTGAAAAGACTTACCCAGCCAGTTACAGAGATATCTGTAGTCTAATGTGGACTTTGAATTGTGCAGTTCATCATTTTTCACATTAACAAACATTGCACGAGGTGCAAGAAGTGGTTAATGACAGATGTAAATCCCAAGGATTTGAAGCCTTGGTAGAAT
Source organism: Schistocerca serialis cubense (assembly GCF_023864345.2). Taxonomy (NCBI): domain Eukaryota; kingdom Metazoa; phylum Arthropoda; class Insecta; order Orthoptera; family Acrididae; genus Schistocerca; species Schistocerca serialis. The sequence continues at coordinate 716,288,886 of NC_064638.1, forward strand.
AAGAAGAAGAAAGAAAGAAAAAAAAAAAGGAAGGTAGAAAGATAAAGTGACATATATATATACACAGACTTGATTTTGATAACAGTGTACTTTTTATTCTTTCATTTTATTGCCATTTCACTAGTATTGGGTCCATGTGCATCTTCAGAAGTGTCTGCCTTAGAGATCTCTAGAATACAGTGGTGTGTGTATGTTAATTTGCCAGTAATGTTTTCAGGTGTCACAATTTTACTTATATATAAATATTGGTTTTGTTCAACGCTTGTGAAAGATGTTTGCTGTTAACAATCATGCATTTGAAACTTCCTGGCAGAGTGAAAATTTCATTCACACATTCTTTAATTATGTAGCTGTGGTTATTAGTCTATAAATGTTTGGTCTTGTTTCATTAGCAAAGCTGTTTGCTTTATGATTTATATATTATCACTGTGTTTACAGGGACTAATAGTACCACCCCACTGGCCAATTAATAAGAAAACTTTAAAATAATATACTGATAATTAAAATTTCCCTTTGTCAGAACTATCTGAGATGTAAATGTATAACAGCATGTTATGGTGAATGGCACTATAGAATAGAAATTCCTGTAATGGTTGTTGATTTAGACATAAACAATTTTACTACTCATCTTGATTATTAGACGAATATATGGCTCAGCTCATCATCAGAATATGTATTTCGATATGATGGAGGTCGAGGACTGTAGAATTTTTGTGAAGATGCTAATATGCAGTTGAAAAAACATGGTAGTTTATTGACAAGTCCAACTTTTCCAACAATTAACTTTATGTTTTAAATTTTTAGAAATTTGCTAAAGAGAGTTGATTTTAAATAGTCACTGTTTTATAAGTGTTGAGATTGCATTGTTTTTCATACTTGTAGAATTATAAAAAAATTGACATTCACATTACACACAGTGTTCACAGTGATCAGTCTGTCGGGTTCAGCTAAACTGGTGGCTGTCCGACCTTTGCTTAACATGATTCAGAAGAATGAAGACCTTCCATTGAGCAACAATATCTTTATTGCGAGCGCGTATCTGACGACGCCCGGCATGCATGGACAGATCGGAGCTATAAAATTTGCTTCCAGTCTATACAGAGGATCCTTAATCCTCGGAAACTTCCGTAGTTAGGAGAGAAAACAGTACTCGTCCACACAGGTCAGGAGGCGCGGAACTACTCACTAACTCAAAAAACAAGGAATAATAACAATAAACAGAACGTATATAAAAGCTAGAAAACACAGCGCCTCCAGAGGCTGAGCGCGGAACTACACTGACGTAGTGTACAGTAATTATGACCGCACAGCACTGCACTGACACACACGCACAGCACACAAACACACACACATCGGCGAGCTTGAATTAGCGCGCGGGAGCGTTGCTACATCAGCCCCCCAGGCAGACGCGGAGCGTCGGTGTCGAGATACCGCGCCGGAAAGTGCACCCGACGTCCAGAACGGGTCGTCGTCATCGGAGGAGGAGGAACAACGTCAGGAGGCGGATGTTGTGCTGCGTTGGGCGGCGGATGTTGAAGAGCCGGTGCCGGAGATGTGGCGTCAGTGTCTGGAACAGCAATAGATGGATGCCTACGACGAGGTGCCGCTAGTGGTGTGTCAGGAAAAACATACGCAGGTTTAACCCGAATCAACGCAACAGTCGTGGTTTTGCCGTTCACTAGGATATCAATGGTGTGGGCACTGCGCCGTAGCACTTCATATGGACCAGAATAAGGAGCTTGTAGAGGCGGTTTAACGCCCTCAGTGCGGAGCATGACGTGACGACATTGTTCCAGGTCCTGGTGCACGAAAGTGGGCGGCTTGCCATGACGTGTGGCTTTCAGAGGGCGAATCTTTGATACATGGTCCCTCAATAGTCGCAAGAAATCCGGCTGGCCAGTAGCAACTGTCTCTGTGGCATCAGCGTCTACAAAGTCACCAGGAAGGCGCAGTGTTTCTCCATAAACCAGTTCTGCCGCTGACGACCCCAGGTCTGGTTTGAAAGTCGTCCGTAAGCCTAACAAGACCACTGGTAGTGCGGTTGTCCAGGTTTCTTCGTGGCACATCAGCGCGGCCTTCAAACAACGGTGCCAGCGTTCGATCATTCCGTTGCTTGCTGGGTGATAACTTGTGGTCTTATGGTGGGTGTAACCACAAAACTTGGCCAGCTGTGAGAACAGGTCTGATTCAAATTGCCGTCCGCGGTCAGTGGTAATATGTGGTGGGCATCCAAATCTTGCCAACCAAGTCATTGCAAAAGCGGAAGCTAATGTGTCTGCTGTGATATTATCCACCGGCACTGCCTCCGGCCAACGCGTAAAATGGTCGATCATTGTAAACAGATATCTTTGCCCGTTCAAAGGTGGAAGTGGTCCAACTACATCTAAATGAACGTGGGCAAAGCGGGCAGTGGTATCCAGAAAATCGCCGATCGGTGCGTGTACATCTTGCAACGTTGGCACTGAAGACAAGATTGGACCCACTCGTCGCAGTCTTTTTGCATGCCTGGCCGCACGAAACGTTGCGATACTAGGCGGAATGTCGGGCGTACCCCAGGATGGTACAATCCATGTACTATATCAAAGGCTTGTCTTCTAAAAGCCGGCGTCAGAAAGGGACGAGGTCGGCCGCGAGAAACGTTGCAGTATAGCTGTGTATCTTCCCCCGGAACATCAACGAGTTTCAGTTGCAATGCGGAAGCCGTGTCTTTAACATAGGCAAGGAGTTCTTCGTCGTCTCTCTGTGCCTGTGCCAGTGCAGGAAAGTCTATGGTACTGGAAACACTGCTGATCCGTGAAAGGCAATCCGCAACAATGTTGTCGATCCCAGAAATATGTCTAATGTCGGTAGTAAACTGGGCCACGAACTCAAGGTGATGAAATTGACGGGGAGAGCAGTTGACACTATTCCGACGGAAGGCGAACGTGAGTGGCTTGTGGTCTGTATATATCGTGAAAGTTCACGCTTCCACTTTGGGGCGAAAATATTTCTCTGCCTGGTATACTGCCAGGAGCTCACGGTCATATGTGCTCCATTTTCTCTGTACAGGTGAAAGCTTGTGGGAATAATACGCCAGTGGCTGCCATACGTTGTCGGACCATTGTTGTATCGCGGCACTGATCGCTGTCTGGCTCGCATCGACGACAATTGCTAATGGTGCGTTGAGCCATGGGTGTGCGAAAAGCGCCGCGTCGGCCATGCTCCTCTTTGTTGCCTCGAACGCAGAACACATGTCCTCTGTCCACTGTATCAGAGACTTGCTATTTACTTTAGGGCCTGATAATGCCGCCGTCAAAGGTTCCTGCAGCTCCGCAGCGTGAGGAAGGTGTCGTCGATAAAAATTGAGCATTCCCAAGAAACGACGTAATTCTTTGATCGTAGTTGGTCGGGGTAGCTGCAAGATAGCGTCCACCTTCTCGGACAGAGAAAGAGAGCCTTCAGCAGAAATCTTATGGCCAAGAAATGTCACCTCTGACTGCTCAAAAACACACTTGTCCACGTTCAAGACGACACCGTAACGCTCCAATCGCTCGAAAATCTCTCACAGATGTTGTCGGTGTTGATCGCGGTCAGCAGAGAACACTAACACATCGTCCAGGTAGGCGAAACAGAATGGCAGCCCCTGGAGAACCGAGTCTATAAACCTTTGCCAGGTCTGAGCGGCATTGCGTAAACCGAAAGTCATAAATTTGCTTTCAAATAAACCGAAAGGCATTATTATTGGAGTCTTTGGAATGTCGTCATTGGCCACCGGAATCCGTGTATACGCTTTAGCGCAGTCCAGAACTGTGAACACCGTGGCACCATGTAAAGCATGATTATAATCCCTCAGTAACAGAACGGGATATCTGTCCGGCACTGTTCGCGTGTTAAGCGCACGGTAGTCACCGCATGGGCGCCAAGCTCCACCCTTCTTCGGAACAAGATGTAATGCGGAGGACCACGGGCTCTTAGATGGCCACATTATGCCCTCGCGAATCATGGCGTCAAATTCTGCCTCCGCTATCTTCAATCGGTCCGGAGCGAGACGCCTAGGTCGGCATGCTACTGGGGGACCATCAGTCGTTTGAATGTGATGCACCGTGTCATGTGGTATGAACCTGGGAGCACCGGGCGGCCTGGTCAAGTTCGGATAGTTAAGCAGTAATTCAGTGTACTCACCCTCCTTAGCATGGACCAACTTGGCACTGTGCGTTGCGGTGTTGCGACGGAAACCCGTGACTACTAAGCCAGTGACGCTGTCTACCAACCGTGCGTTCGCGACGTCCGGCAGCAGGTGGTAGTGCGCGAGGAGATCAGCCCCGACGATCGCCTCCGTGATGTCAGCCACTGTAAAATTCCACTCGTACGCATGACGTAGGCCGAGATTAAGTTCCATCCTCTGTGTGCCATATGTTGCGATGGAAGAATTGTTGGCAGCCGTCAGACGGAAGGCAGCTGGCGGCCGGCAGACAGAAGGCAGCTGGCGGTCAGCAACGATGTATGGCTGTTCATGGTATGATACTCAGGTCCGACCCAGTGTCTATTAAAAACTTAACGCCGGAACTCCTATCGGTAACGAACAGGCGCTTGGAGGATAACTGACAGTCGGTTGTGCGTATTGTCGACCGCCGGTGGCGTTTGGGTGCGAGCATGCCGATGTGCACATCCTTGCCTGATCGCCGAATCGTCGGCGGTACCAGCACAATAATACCTCGCCTTGCGGAGTGGTAGTACTGCCGGAAGATCTGCTTCTCGAACGCTGCCGTCTGTATCGGCTTCTTCTATTATTGTCGTCGTCACGTGCCAGCAGCGCACTGACCTGGGCGCACAAAAGCTCAACCTTGGCAGCGAGAGAATCATGGTCGGCTCGTGCTACAGACGCGGTACTGTTTGCACTGTTGTTCAAAGCCGCGACTGCGCTGACCAGAGCCGGTGTGATCGCGTCCTGAATCCAGTCTGCTAGCTGCGCCACGTCATCCAGCGGCATGTCCGTTTGCGAGGCGATTATGGCTTTTATTTGCGGCGGCAACCTACTGCTCCACAGCGTTCTGAGCAGACTGTCTGGCACAGTAACGGTGTCAACTTTGCTGCGTAGATGTCGCAGGTATTGAGAAGGCTTCCTGTCGCCAATTTCTTCCTGTGTCAGAACCTGACGTATCCGGTCCTCTTGCGACGCGGCCACCCGTCGAATCAACTCTGATTTTAGCCTGGCATAAGCTCCAGCCTCGGGCGGTGCTGTGATTATGTCCTGCACCTCGGCTGCATAACGTTGGTCGAGTTGGCTCACAATCAGCGCAAATTTAGTTGCTTCGACCGTTATTCCAGCGCAGCTAAAACTTGCCTCTGCCTGCGCGAACCAGAGTACCGGGTTGTCAGGCCAGAACGGCGGCAAATGGACTGCAATCCTGGAGACGGCCTGCTGTTCGGTCATTATGTGCTCGTTACTTACGTAGCTCACGGCTGCTTCTTCTTAATCACATCGGTCTCCGCTTGAATCACGTCGGTCTCTGCTTGAATCACGTCGGGCTCTGCTTGAATCACTTTGGGCTCTGCTTGAATCACGTCAGGGTCACCACTTGTCGGGTTCAGCTAAACTGGTGGCTGTCCGACCTTTGCTTAACGTGATTCAGAAGAATGAAGACCTTCCGTTGAGCAACAATATCTTTATTGCGAGCGCGTATCTGACGACGCCCGGCATGCATGGACAGATCGGAGCTATAAAATTTGCTTCCGGCCTATACAGAGGATCCTTAATCCTCGGAAACTTCCGTAGTTAGGAGAGAAAACAGTACTCGTCCACACAAGTCAGGAGGCACTGAACTACTCACTAACTCAAAAAACAAGGAATAATAACAATAAACAGAACGTATATAAAAGCTAGAAAACACAGAGCCCCCAGAGGCTGAGCGCGGAACTACACTGACGTCGTGTACAGTAATTACGACCGCACAGCACTGCACTGACACACGCGCACAGCACACAAACACATTCACACCGGCGAGCTTGAATTAGCGCGCGGGAGCGTCGCTACAAGTCTAACAAGTAAACTTCGACTCCAACCTACATGAAAGTGAGTTCAAGACTTGACTCAATATGACTGTTCTCTCTCCAAAACTCCTCAGACGTACTCTTGAAAAACCAAACAGAGACATTTGATTGGATAGATAAAGTATCTACTCACCAAGCGGTGGCAGAAATACACATAAAAGAAGGTTATAATTAGGCAAGCTTTCAGAGCCAGTGGCTCCTTCTCCAAGAAGAAGGGTTGAAGGGGAAGGAAGAGGTATGAAAGGAAAGGACTGGAGAGGTCTAGAAAAATGGAAAGATTTTGGGAAAGTCACTCAGAATTGTGGGTCAGGGGATACTTGCTGGACGGGATGGAAGGAAAGAAGTATTTTTCTTTCACCCCTCTTCCTTCCTCTTCAACTCTTCTGCCTGAAAAAGGAGCCACTGGCTCCAAAAGCTTGCCTAATTATAACCTTCTTTTATGTGTGTGTTCTGTCGCTACTTGATGCATAGATTTTTTTTATCTATCCAATTAAATTATTTTATCAAAAATTGATTGTTTTAGTTGTTACAAACAAATCTTTGATTATGAGCAATAGTGATATATTTTCACTGCAAGCCTGGGTTAGCATTTACTAACAAAAATATTCAGGATGTAACAAAATTCATAGAAATAAAATAATTATTTATTTTTGAACCTAATTTTAGGATGAAATTTCTTTGGCCGAATAGTGCAAAATGTGGAAATATATTCCAGTTACTGATGAAAGAAACAATTGGAATTTTAAGGATAATTAATATTCTTGAAATGGATTTCCAAACTACTATAGAAAATATGAAAAGGAATGAAATTTCAAATAAATGTTCCCTGACAATTTGGTACTCCCAGAGGCTACCTTTTTGAACATCAGGTTTGCAGTTTTCAGAAAAAAACATAGCTGAAAAATAAATGGTGTCATAGATTTCATTAATCAGAGTCTGTATTGTAATTTACTGTTGAATGGGTCCCTTTGGTATAATAATAATGGCGTGTGACGAGGGCCTCCCATCAGGTAAACCGCTCGCCTGGTGCAACCACTTCGGTGACTTGCGCGTCAATGGGGATGAAATGATAATGATTAGGACAACACAACACCCAGTCCCTGAGCGGAGAAAATCTCCGACCTAGACGGGAATCGATCCTGGGCCCTTAGGATTGACAGTCTGTTGAGCTGACCACTCAGCTATTGGGGGCGGATGGTCCCTTTGGTACAGATTTGTTATAAGGGGCTCCCAAATCCATTTGTTTGTAAACTGATATCCCTATACAGCTTCTGGTTGATTATGTGAATACTACAACAGTGATTCTGGAAATGCAGTTTTGTTTGCTAGATTTCAGCATGTGGCATGTAAACACACTACCACATTTGAATCATGGTTGGGTTCTCAGATTGTTATTTTCTTTTTAAAATGTTGGTTAATCTATAAGAAGTGATTTTATGTGACATCAAAGAAAAGTGGTGGTATTGGACTAACCAAAAAGTTATTCATTATTTTATTTAATTAAAGTAAGCATATTTAATCATTAATAACAACAATGCAAGGAAAGAGATAGATTGCTAATTACCTTAAAGATGATACACTGAGTTGCTGACAGGCACAACAAAAAAACTGTTACATGTTTAGCTTTTGGCTGAAGCCTTCTTCAGAAAAGGAAACACACACATTCATTCACACAAGCGAGCGCACCTTACACACACATGATCACTATCTCCAGCATTTCAGACAGGATGCAACTGGCATGTTGAATGGAAGCAGAAATCTGAAGTGGGTGGGGAAGGGGAGGGAATAGTGGATACAAGTGGAGGGAGAGAAGAGCTTTGTGTGGAAGGTTCATATCAGTGCACACTTTGGTGCAGAGTGAAGATTTCATTCTGGAAACATCCCCCAGGCTGTGGCAAAGCCATGTCTTCGCAGTATCCTTTCTTTTATGAGTGCTAGTTCTGCAAGGTTCACAGGAGAGTTTCTGTGAAGTTTGGAAGGTAGGAGACAAGGTACTGGTGGAATTAAAGCTGTGAGGAAGGGGCCTGAGTAACTCAGTTGGTAGAGCACTTGCCTGCGAAAGGCAAAGGTCCTGAGTTTGAGTTTCAATACGGCACACAGTTTTAATCGGCCTGGAAGTTTCACATCAGTGCGCACTCTGCTGCAGAGTGAAGATTTTATTGTGGAATATATAGATACCCACTGGGATATTTTGAACTGTTTATGGGGTCTTTACTATGTTAATTGTCAGGCAGGAGCAAGCAGTTAATAATCTGTGGTGATTTCAGTGTGGATTTCCTAAAGGATTCTGATAAAAGAAATGATCTGGAAACCTTATTTGAATCCTGCAGTTTGATCTCGGTGATTAACCTTCCAATATAGGTAGATAAAGACAGTAGGACGCCAGCTGATAATTTTTTCTGTGGTGATGCTCAAAGCAGGAAAATAACTGTTTATCCAGTATAATAAATACTCTATCTAATCAGGATGTTCAGTTTGTTAGGATAAATAACATAGTGCCTTACAGTATGGATACTCTTCAAGTGAAATCAGTTAGAATAATTAATGACTCCAGGACAAATGTTTTTAAGAGTACACCACAGTATATTACCTGGGATGAAATTTATAATTAACCAAATGCTAACATAAAATTTAATGTATTCCATGATAAATTCATATCATTATGTGAAAATAGCTTTCCACGTAAGCTAATCAGTAAGGACACAGAAAAGCCATGTAAAAACTATGGATCACTAGAGGGATTAAAGTAGCTTGTGAAACGAAAAGAGAAATGTATCTGTGGGCAGAACAAGTAGTGATCCTGCAGTAGTTGCACGCTACAAAAACTGCTCAAATTTACTAATAAAATTTGTTAAAAATCAAGGAAAGTGCACATAATGTCAGAAGTCAGTAGTTCTGACTATACACTTAAGGCCATATGGAATGTAAGGAACAAGAGACAGAGCAACCAGCCACAGAACAGGATAACATCACTATTGAAGAGAATTAATGGGCTATAAGTGATGAGTCACATGTAGCAAATATATTTAATAATCATTTCTTAAATATAGTTGAAATTATAGGGACAAATAGTTCAAGAGAAAAAGCACAACAGTATATTGAAAACGTTGCCTGCATAAAATTCAGAAAGATACACATTTTCCCAAAAATAAGTACTCATCTGGTTTTGGTGGCATTTCTAATAGAGTACTAAGGTTTGTTCCCATATAATAAATTCTGTCTTATCTAAAATTTATAATGCATCACTAACTCAAGGCATTTTTCTGGAGATACTGATACGGTTATCAAACCTATATTTAATAAAGGTGATAGGACAGATGTCAATAACCAGCAACCTGTTTCACTGCGACATCATTTTCCAAAATAGTTGAGAAAGTTATTTCTTCTGTAATTGTATCTCACTTGTGCAACAGTAATATTCTCAGAAAATCACAGTTTGTGTTTCTGAAGAACTGCTCTTCTGAGAATGCCATTTACTTGTTCACTCACTCAATTTTACAAATATTAAATAATAAAATACCACCAGTTGGGTATTTTCTGTGACCTCTCTAGGGTATTTGACTGTCTGAATGATACTATTCTTCTAGAAATATAAAGTTTAGTGGGACTGAATTTATAGTAATAGTATGATATTTTGCCTTATGGCAGGTCTTGTCATGGGTGAAGCCTCTTCCAGTTTTGTCTGACCGTAGCCAGTCTTTTCATTTCTGAATATTTGTCTCTTTTGATATTGTCCAGCATTTGATGTCTTCTTTTTCCTCTTCCCCTTACCCCCCCCCCCCCCCCCCACACACACACCATTCCTTCTATTCCTTCCTTCAGTAAAGAGCCCCCCCCCCCCCCCTCAAACTATGTCCAGTCCAGTTCCATTTTCTCTTTCTGATGCCTTTCGGTGTGTTTCTTTCTTCTCCAACTCTTCTTAATACTTCTTCATTCTGTACTTGGTCTTGCCATTTCACTTTTTCCGTTCTTCTCCATATTCACATCTCTAGTGCCTCCAGTCTTCTTTCATCTTCCTTCCTCAATGTCCAGGTCTCCGCACCGTACAGTGCAATGCTCCAGATGTAACATTTGGCAAGTCTTTTCCTCAGATCTTTGTTTAGTGGTCCACAAAGTAATTTCTGTTTCCTCCCGAATCCTTCTTTTGTCGTTGCAATTCTTTTCCTAATTTCTGTTGAGCAATACATATCATCCATTGTTGCACTTTCCAAGTAACTGAAGTTATTCACTTGCTTTATTTCCTCTCCCCCTATTTTCATATGGCATTTTCTCCCCTATTCTCCAATTACCATGCTTTTCATTTTCTTCTTGTTAATTTTCATTCCGTGTTCTTCTAATTTTGTGTTTAGATCATCTAACATTTGTTCCATCTCTCTTACCCATTCTGCCATCACAACCATGTCATCTGCAAATCTTATACACTCCACTCTCCGACCCCCTATACAAACTTCTCTTCTTCTATCAAAACTTTCATTAAAACTTAATATACGAGATTAAGTCAGTTATTATCTCCAAATAGTTACAAAATTTTATTGTAATCAAATAGGAAACTTACAAGTACATCATTTTTCGACATACTCTCCTTGCATTTCAACGCACTTGGTCCATCGTTGTACAAGCTTCCTGATTCTCTCATAAAAGAAGGTTCTCAGTTGAGCTGTGAGCCAGAAATGCACCACTTCTTTCACTGCTTCATCCAAGGCAAATGAACGGCCCCTTAATGGCTGTTTAAGTGGACCAAACAAGTGATAGTCAGAAGAGGCAAGATCGGGACTATATGGATGATGATCCAGTACTTCAACTTTGAATTTCTGGAGCACTTCAGCAGTGTGGGCAGCAGTATGCAGAGTGGCATTGTCATGCAACAACACAACACCTTTTGACAGCAATCCTTGGCATTTGCTTCAAATTGCAGGCTTTAGCCTGGCAGTAAGCATCTCACTGCAACATACCCTGTTTATTGTTGTGCCCCTGTCCCCATAATGTTCCAGTACTGGACCTTCTGCACCCCAAAAAACCTTAAGCATCAGTTTGCCTGCAGACGGTTGGGTCTTGAACTTTTTCTTGCATGGTGAATTTGGATGTTTCCATTCCATACTCTGCCATTTACTCTCTGGCTTGTAATGATGGATCAATGTTTTGTCACTAGTAATGATCATGTCTATGAAGGTTTCCCCTTCATTACCATAGTGATCCAAATGTTTTTTGTAGATGTCCAAACGTGTTTGTTTATCCAACTGTGTTTTGGGACCCATCTTGCACAAACTTTATGAAACCCAAGTCTGTTGTGGATGATCTTGTAGGCAGAACTGTGAATAATTTGCAGATGATGTGCCACTTCGTCAACAGTTAATTGTCTGTCTAAGAGAATCATTTCACGTGAATGCTCAATGGTTTCTTCATTTGTGGTGGCAAATGGTCGTCTGGCTCCTTCATCATGCATAACACTTGTGTGACCATTTCAGAATTTTTCAATCCATTTATAGACACTCCATTGTGGTAAAACACTGTTCCTGTACTGTACTGAAAGTCTTTGATGAATTTCGGCCTCTGATATGCCTTCTGACCACAAAAAACGGATCACTGAACATTGCTGTTCCTTGGTGCAAATAGAAAGCAAAGCAACCATGATTAACAGCACGGAAGCGACAATGAAAGTAACCTAGCAGCTTGGAAATTGCAAAGATATAACAGCAAATAAACAAAACATGCATCATTAACGTAAAACGACAGTACCAGCAAAATAAACCAAAATATAACTAAATTGCAGCTAATAATTGACTTACCCTTGTATAGCCAACCAATAAATAATGTCATATCTAACCAAAAGAATGCATAAAATTGTACTTATTAATTCAGCCAATGTAGTTAAGGGACAATATTTTGACTGTGGAGAAATCGTGTATGGAATTCCCCAAGGTTCAATATTAGGTCCTCTATTGATCCTTATACATGTAATTGATCTTCTGTCTAATGTACAACAATCAGAATTAGTTCTTTTTGCAGATGACACTAATATTACAATCAATCCAAGCATACATACAAAAACAGAAGTAACAGTAAACAGTGTTCTTAAAAGCATCATTGACTGGTTTCCTACGCATAGCCTCAGTCTCAGTTTTAAATAAACAAAACCTATTCAGTTCTGCAAGCTCCTTAAACAACTTAGTTCAGTCAGATTTGCACTTAGAATAATTGAAAATCTTGGGAAGGGACAAATCAATAAGTTAGCGTATTTTGCATATTTTCATTCAATAATGTCATATGGAATAATGTTCTGGGTAACTCATCTTTAAGACAGAAAGGGCTTATCGGTGAGGAATGTGGTGTAAGAATAATATACGGTGCTCATCCGTGATCATCTTGTAGACACCTGTTTAAGGACTTGGACATTCAGAACACTGATTTACAGTATATTTATACCTTCCTGAATTGTTGTTCAAAAGGGACAATGATTTACATAATTACAATACCAGAAGGGAAAATGACAATCATTAATCCACATTAATGTTGTCTTTAACACAGAAATAGGTGTGCAGTGCAGCAACTAAAATTTTTGATGCCATACCCAGTAATATAAAATGTCTGACAGGCAGCAAAGTAAAATTTGAAAACAAACAGAAAAAGTTTCTACTTGACAACACCTTGTATTGCGTAGAAGAATTTCGATTATTCATATGAGTAAAAGGTGGTGGATACGAATTATTAAATCACATCTGTCAGAGGCCCTTTTTCCAACTCTGTGAGATTCTGATAACACTGTCTCACATGAACATGCGACATCTAATCTCGCAGTTGTCAGTCAACATCGGATGCTGTTCACATCCCTTACAATCCCTGCCAGACCTAAATCGCTCCAGGCAAATGCCGGGATGGTTCCTCTGAAAAGGCACGGCTGACTTCCTTCCCCATCCCTCCCTAATCAGATGAGACCGATGACCTCGCAGTTTGGTCTCTTTCCCCCAAACAACCCCCTCTGCCAGATCTGGTAACAGTGCTAAACACAGACATTATTAATGCACTCTGGTGGCTGCTGTACTTCTCACAGACAGCTGCAACTGTAATCATTTACATACTCGCTGATAGTATGTACATGTATGAAGTTAAACTGACATCGAGCCATGTTTTGTGGGTCCTTCACATTTTTGTCAGCAAGTGTAGTTGTAGTCTTAAGTGTTTCAGAGTTTCTAATGACCAGTATTTGTTTTGTAATCCCTCTCAGATTGTTCATACAATCAAATTTTTCTGCATATAATAATCTCCATTGCAAAACACCGCTTTTGTTGTTTTGCCCACCTAACCAAAAAGCTCCGAATATTTTGATATAAATCAGTTTGATACTTTATCAGATTCAATGAATTTTAAGTCAGCCCTGAATGCTCCTCAGAATACACAAACTATAGTAATTAACATACCACTATACATTAATTACCAGATGGAACACAATCATACACTAACTTTACAGTCACAGAAAATGCCTTTATTGTCACTGCCCACTTTGAATTTCTTTTCCTCTTCTTTCCCTCAGTCAAGTAAGTCCACATTATCTGAGAGAGAAAGTAAGCGGTGGGGAGGGGGGGCACATTATCGCACTGCTTACAAATCAGTTGAACTTTATGTGACTCTGCACATACAGCACTGATAAAAAGTATTTATTTATCTTTGTCCCTCTTGGACTCCAGGTACTGTCTGGCATAGTGTTGCAACAACTACTTCAAGTGACATCAGTTACTTCCACTTTCAGTCTCAGTCTGTGAAATGCCAGAAAGTCTGTGGCTCCAACAACTGCTCATATCAGTTAAAAGTTGAACAGATTGGACAGTATTAAAGTTGACTGAAAACTTACTACTGAACTAAATATTCAGTTTAAATCTTTATGATTGTGTTATTAGAGTAAGAAAACTAACTTTCTTAATTTCTTATACAACAACATTCAAGACAGCAAAGCTTACCAGACCAATTTATGGAAAACAATGCTTAAAAATTCCAGTCAAATCAACTGACAAAACTGTAACATTCCTTGCTATTTCACAGTGTACCTGATCATCACAGCTTAGGAAACAGTGTTACTACAGCTTAACAATACTTCTTCTGTGTTACTCTGAATTTATGCTTCTTGTTCCTAGATATAGAAAACAAGTCGAAGCAGTTACTATTAGTGCAAGAGATGTGTTTATTTGTGGCTGCCTAGTGATCAAGATGAAAACAAGCTCTCATAACTGAAATTTTGTAAAATGACTGTTGGCTGTGGTTCCAAGTTGTCAACACAGAAATAGCTGAATATCATAGTTCACGAGCATACTGTCATAGCTCCAGCACTAAAAACCAATCAATAAGAAAGGTGCAATTTTACTTTAATAGATTTATTCAGTAAAGGTTGTTATATTCACTAACCATTTTGTAGTAACCAAATAATGCATGAAACCAATCCAAGTAACACAAATATGGCCCAATCATAAATCTGTGAACAATAACAGAAATAAGTCTCTTCAGGACTCCACATGTAACAAAACAAAATAATCATACAGTAGGTGCAGAATAAGCGATATACAGGACAACTGATGTGAGCGGTAAAAACTAAAAGAACATAGTAAAGGTGAGTCAATGCTGCTCCGTGCGCATATTGGCACTAGTTGGCAGTATAAGGCACAACGGAGACTGTGCTGTGTGCATGCTTCCTACAGGTGCTGTCTAGTGGCAAGCCCATGCTGATATAGTTGGTAGTTGATTTAAATGCACAAGCGCGATGACACTATACTCCGCGTACTCACACTCACATGCGCTACTAAGAAGATACAGCAAATGCAAAGAGGGCACCCAGGTGATGGAGGAGACACTGGTTGCCCAACAACAGACACATATATTGGATCTGTGGTGGTTGAAGCCGGTGCCAATGGTGGGGGCGGGACGATGTGCCGGGTGGGCACTGTCATAGAGCCACAATGCATGGAGATGCGGCCACACCTGAGGGAGGTGGGGCAGCGTGGCACCTGACAGCAGCACCAGGAAGCAGGATGCCATCACCATCACTGCGTCATCATCAGCACTCACGTCCGAGGGAGGAGGAGATAGGGCTGGAGCCACCGGAGAGGGTGGCTGAGGCAATGATGTTGAGGGGGTTAGTGGAGGCATCCCGACTGGAACAGCGGGCTCTGGCAATGGACCCAAGGCCAGAGACAGCGTGGCACCCAGCACTGGAAAGCTAGACCCCCAGGGAGCCGCAAGCGGAGGAGGCAGCCAATAGGCAGGGGTGCCTCCACATCAGGCGATGATTGGGCCGAGGTGGGGGGCAGCAGGGTGGGCTGTGGTGACAGGAGCCACATCCACAAACTGGTAGTCTTTTGCAACGAGCGGGCCCACAGTAGATGAAAGTGGAGTACCAACAGCCTTCAGCTGTGTGGACATCACAAAGATGGCATCCCTATCAGTGGACAACAGTGACCGGTATCCACTTGGGTCATGACCAAACCCTTGTGCCCACACTGGCAATCATGGCACAAAGTGGTCAGATGAACCCGACCGTGACAGTTTGCAGCACAGGCTGCAGAAGATGGAGGAGTGTGTGTGGCTGCTGTCCATGAAGCAGTTCAGCCGGGCTCCAATCCCCCACAGGGGTGAAGCAATAGGTGCTCAGAAAACAGAAAAGGGCATTGAAAGGCGAGCAATTCACAACAAACTTTTTCATTTGGGGCTTGAATGTATGCACTAGTCATTTGACCTCATCATTTGACTGAAGGCAGTACTGTAACATGGCGAATGCTGTTACAGGAACAAAGAATTGAAATATGTGAGAAGTTAACTGGGGCCCATTATCAGTGATTAAGGTATGAGGTGATACCTCAATAGAAAAAACCCTCAAAAGCATACAAATTGTGACCTCGGCCATCATCGATGCACACCAGAGAATGTACGAAAACTGGGAAGATGCATCCACAACCAATAGCTAATAGAAATTCAAGAAGCGACACACAAAGTCTGTATGAATGCATTCCCAAGGCTGGCAAGGACCAGGCCAGGGAGACAGAGATGCCATGGAAGCTGCTTGTTGTCGAGTGCACTGCTCACAAGCCATGACAAAAGGGCAATTTTATCATCAATCTCTGGCCACAAAACATATCTCCTTGCTAACAGTTTAATCTGCTGAACTCCCCAATGGCCCTGGTGGAGAAGACATAGATCCTCGTGCTGTAATATGGCAGGAATGACTACTCTCAGAGAGAGGTCTTCTGTCCACAACAGAAAAACACTATCAGAAACACAGAGGCAATAACCATAGGGAAAAATAGTTGTGCACATGGGGTCTGAAGTGCAACTGGACAGTTTACCCAGACAACCAGCATGTGGGCTGTGTGCTACCTTGTCAAGCAAGGCAGTGTGAGGGTTAAACAAGGAAACCAAGGGTTTATGGTCAATGATAAGGTGAAACTTGGAGCCACACAAAAAACATGAAATTTCTGGAGAGCATAGGCTGTGGTAAAGAGCCTCTTTTTCCATCTGAGAGTAACACTGTTGGGGTGGAGTGAGGGATTTAGAGGTGAAAGCAGCAGGTTGTTCAGGGCCATTGGTATATCAGTACACTAGGACTGTACACTGTACTGACAGTTGCCAAATTATATGAGAATGTAGCTGAACAAGAGGCCATCAGTAGGCTATATTTCAACATTTGAAAAGCATGTTTGCAATCTGGTGTCAAACAAAAAGGTACATTCTTGTGTAACAAGGCATACAATGGGTGGGCCAATGTGACTGCTCCTGGCAGGAATTTATGATAGTAGGCTATCTTTCCAAGGAAGACCTGAAGCTCCTTAGTGGAAGAGGAGTGAGGCATAGATGTAACAACAGAGGTATGGTCTTGCAGAGGGCAAACCCCATCCCACAATACCTTGAACCCTAAATAAACAATAGAAGATTGGAAAAACTGAGATTCCATGACGTTACACTGTAAACCTGCAGACTATAAGACAGAAAACAAAGTGTGCTAATTTTTCAAGTGATATGCCATGGAGGAGCCTGTGACATCATCATCATCCAGATAATTAATGCAACCTGAGAAGGCATACTCAATTACTCTAAAAACCAGTGGAAAATAGCAGAGGTGCTACCCACACTAAAAGTAAGGCACAAATATTGATAGAGACTGAAAGGTGTATTCAAAACCAGAACTCGCCAAAACTCTTTGTCCACAGGAACCTGCTGATATGCTTCAGACAAATCTATTTTATAAAACTACTGGCATGTGATATTTTCGCCAATGGTTCCTCTTGGCATGGGAGAAGATACATATCCACAACTTACTGTGTGTTGACAGTAGTACTGGAGTCACCACAGAGGCGAAATTTCCCAGATGTCTTCCTTTCTACAACTAGCAAAGACAGCCATTCACTAGCCATAACAGGTCACGCTACTGCTGGAGATTGAAGTCTGTCCAATTCTACTTTCACTTGATCTTTCAGGGTGACAGGAATAGGATGTGCACAACAAAAATGATGCTAAGCTGTGGATTTCAAAGAAATATGAGCAGAAAAATTCATAGCACACCCTTCACCTTACAAAAACAAGTCTACACACAGTGTTTACCACTGAGAATATGGTACCTGATCGGACATAAGGTGGGCTGCATCAGTGATGGAAAATATAAATGCCTAAAACCATCCATTCCGAACAAGTTTTCAACACCTTCATCACTAACCACCATAATGTAATGGAACGAACCTCTGACTTGTAAGAGGCAGATGCTGTAAATTGGCCCAAAAGTGCGGTATTTTATTTGTTATAACTGACCAGCTTCTGCATGACCAGTGTCAATGGTGGCAAGCCTGAGCTCACATAAGTTTGGAAATTCAATAATGTCACTGCAGCACCTGTGTGAACTGTAGCCAAAACACTTGGCAGGAAACACTTAACTCAATAACCAACTTGGGAGAAGTCTCAATCATTAGAGTCAATAGATTTTACATCCATGTCCAAATCCTGAGTAACCTTCGGTGAATGACACATGGAGGTGATGTAGCCTTTCTTCTGGCAAGCATTACAGATAGCCAGTTGTATAGGACACACCAAACATTCATGCTTGACAAAATAGAAAGAACAAGACAGATACAGGTGAATGCTGACATTGATGCTGTGGTGGTCATGACTGCTTGGGCCAGCTTTGTTCTGCTCGGCACAGGGCCCACATATTTACTGCCACAACTGTCTTCCTCATGCAAGTTATCTTTCATCCTAGTGGGCACGTCTGCCACATCACCCCATTCTCATACTGGTCACCCACTGCCCGAGAAATTTCAAAGGATTATGATACTTGCAAAATGTATGCCAAAGAGGGTTACCATGGCACCTTCTGGTGCATTCCTTGTTTGAAGCTAAACAGATGATTGTGTCACACACCAGTTGATTCTGCGTAAGATCATTAAAGGCATTAGTAATGAATTGACACTTAGGGCTAAGACCATGAAGTTCAGCTGGCCAGGCCCTGTATGACTGGTTTGATTTCTTGCAACATCAGTAGAATTTGGCTCATGCTGCTATGAAATATTTGTGTGCAATACTAGTTGGACAATAAACTGCACATGTGATCAAAAGTAAGAGCAGCCAGTTCTTGTAAAAGGGCAAGCTGACACAATATTTGATATACCTTAGGTGGAATTCACAAGGGGAGTAAAGCTTTGTACAAATTCGAGTCTGTCACACCAGAAGCCAAAAGATGCTGTCTGAGTCTTTTTTCATAAGCTTCCCAGTCCTCGGCTGAAACATCATACAGAGGAAAAGTGGATAGATAAACCAATGGAACGGTACCCTGTCTGTTAATTGAAGCTGACAAAGTGGTCACTACCAAAATAAGCTTTTCAATCCTAGTAACACAGCATCCATAATGACTAAACGTATACCAAACTTAAAGAATGCACACAAGGAAGCCATTCCAAACTTATCACCAATAGTAACCAAGAAATACATGAAACTAATATGAGTAACACAAATATCACTTAATTCATAAACCTCTGAACAATAACAGAAACAATCATGTGACTCCACAAGTAACAAGACAAAACAATCATAAAGAAGGTGCAACATAAACAATACACAAGACAACTGAGGTGAACAGTATAAACTAAAAGAACATAGTGAGGGTGAATTAGTGTTGCTTCATGTGTATAAACACTTGAGTTGCAGGTAGATTATATGGTGGAAACCGTGCTGTGTGCTCGCTTCATACTGGTGGCCTCTATTGGCTGGCCCGCACTAATATGGTTGGTGGTTGATTTAAGTATATAGGTATAGTGACACTACACCCGCCGCACACACACACTCACACTCACACTCACACTCACATGCACTAGTAGCAGGATATAGCACTTTCGTTCAGTCACTTGACCACAAAGGTGTAAGGTGATAAAACTATTTGTAAAATAGTCCTCATTGCCAAATTGTGCTGTGTCAAAATGACCTCAAAATAGAACATCTTGAATTCTTCTGTAGTGTTTGTAATTCATACTTATGATGCTTTATTGGACTTTTGAATACTGGATTTTTCTGTATTAAAACAAAGATTCATTAATAATTTGAAATTTGAGCCGTTAAATTATTCTTATTTTAGTAAATAAAAAACTTAAAATATATAGAAATTTTGTTTCAGATGGAACTTCAGTCATATTTACAACACAGAATTTTGTAATATTTTAACATTACTGATTCCTTTTTCTGCCTGAAGACAAAACAAGAGTAATTATACAATTGCATTTGTAATATTCATTCTTTTGTCACAAACATTCAATTCGCAATGATTTTTTTATCCTTTTACCGCCTGACCCCCAGAGTTGTGTGTACAGACCATAAATATGCATCCCTTAAGTTGGAAGTAGCTCAGTGAAGAGTTTGAAATTTCCACTTCCTAACCTTAATTTTCACTGTCTCAGTTAGTACTCCATGATGTCAATAACTACAATCATCTCACCTGGGTTCGTTCATGAAGTGCACTTCCACTGACTGACAGAAGCTTTTCTTTGTACTCATGTCGATGCAGCCCCGTATAAAATAAACAGGAAAGGACATTTTCAGTTAATTTTCTATGCCTTCACATACTTATATTTTCACTTAGGATCTTAATTATAATATTAAAAGAAAACTATTCAGAACTCATATCCATTCATGACAAAAGACACTGGTGGAAACAAAAAGAAAGTTTATGTTTCATCTATCTAAAAAATTTGTTATACTCTATCAAGGCAAAGTATGTCTTGACACTTTGATGTCTTTGGATGAACATTCTCAGTGCAGAACCCATGATTAGAAATTGTTGCAACTGCCTTTTGTTAACAAAAGTATGAACATTTATTCTTGTGTTCACCTCTATCTGATCTGTCTGATTGAAGTTCTCAATTGAAAATCATACAGTAAATGATATCTGTACACAGTTTCATTAAGGTTTTTTTTATCTTAGCTGTCATATCTGACTTCCAAAGAACCAAATGGTGTCCTGCTATTGAATGTAATGTTTCCTACTTTGTAAATGTGATGCATAAAGGTTTCTGTGCAATACTCTGCCACAGCACCAATATGGTAACAACATATTAATTTTTTGTGACATTAATTTTATTTTTGCTTCTGTTTGTGAAAGCTGTTGTGTGATGCTGTTTCACTATTGTAAATCATGTGGCTATACTCTCCAGACCAGGATAGTGTTCAGCCTGACATATGTTTTATTTGAATTATAATTATGTGAAGTCTCACACTATGTGTATCATTGATATTTATTGTATGCATATTTGACACTGTCAAAGATCCAATTAATTCAAGTTTGTTTTGGAATAGGCACCTTGCATGTGCCCTTCTGCCCAGTTTCCTACAAAAACTTTACATGCTTTGATGGCTGCTCAGAAGTGAGAGTTACTCTTTTTGAAGAATATTAGAACAGAAGTTAAAAAAGCCCTTCTTTCCCTTCTGGCACATTCTTGAAAACTTTGGGTAATAAAATTATTTCTCATTTTGCTTTCTTGCGCACAAGGACTTATGTATTATGGTTTACATTCCTAGTCAAACATTTATTCTATAGATATATGCTGTCCCCTTCACCAGTGAAAATCAGTGAGCTGTTCCTTTAAGTAGAAATTATCCAAATTCTAAATATTCACAAATATCTGGAATTTTTCAGATTTGTTTTGTAAGCTCTTGGCACATATACTTTCAGCCTCTGTAGTCACTCTTTCTCGAAATCCTCAAGTAGGATGAAATTTAATTGATTATTTGTCAGTGGCTGAACAGCTTCCTGATATCAGAGCACCATGTCATTGTAATGTGGTTGGTGTCTTAAACTAGTTACACTAAGTCCTGCCTCTTTATTCTTGGAAAATTTCGTAAAGGTCTTCTGTTGCACATTTTCCCTTACACACAGCTCTGTCTCAGATGTGTCACCTCTGAGAAAAATCTAATAAATATACACCGGGAGCACTGTACTTGGTTAAATCTTTGTGCTTGATCAGCATTGTTGGTTGCTCGATTTTTCAGAATGTGGAGCATTTATTTAAATAGATACCTACAAACCACACAATATCATGATCCTTTCACTTAATTTTGACGTATCAGAACATACAGAACAGAGATCAGTTCAAACACAGCTAATTTACATGACTGTTCGCTTCCAATGAATGTAACCGAGGTACAGTTGAAGCAATTTTATCTGGTTACAGAAAAATTACCAGAATAAAGAGGAATATAAACTCTTCATTTATGGATGCAATTAAAAAAGACATCAAGTAGTCATTTGCATTGCTGCATAACCCAGCGATATCAAACAATACCAAATTTCTCCTATAACAATGAGAATAATCAAACAACTATTTTTTTGTTCTTTATATTTGGTTGTGGGATGAACTATCTTATTTTGATGTGTGGCAGTGGTCATAAAGGTTTGTGGTAGAAGGCAGGGGTAAGATTGCAATTATATGTTAGTGACTAATAAGAAAATTGCATGGAGGGGAGGCGGACAATAGATCATCCATTAACAGAACTTGGTTAAATTCTGAAAAAGCTGCATCTCACCGGCAGTAGTTCTTCATGTGAACTTGACTTTTTCTGCGCCTTGTTACCTCACATGTTTTGTGTGAAACATTTCTTCTACTCTCCCCTCCTTGTTTTAAAAACTGTTTACAGAGGTAGAAAAGACATCTCAAGACTCTCAGTATTTAGTGTGATCTAATTCATACTACCGCCATCTGTAGTGCAATCTTTAATTTATTTGTATGTTCTTATCAATTTTTAATTAGTTTTTATAAATTGATGATGACAAAGATACCAAAAGAATGCAGTTATTTTTATCCATTATGCTTAGAAAGTGCAATACTTATGATAAAGTGATTCTTATGAGTGTGTCACTTTGACAAATTATATAAATCTCTTTCAGATACGATGAAATAAAACTATTATAATGAAAAATATGGTGGTTACAGACACATAAAAACAGTATTTCTTGTCATTTCATTCTACTTCTCCAGAAACCCTAAAGTAAATCAGTGTAGCAATTAATGTATTTCAAACTAATTCACACATCTACAGCTAAAACTGTAGCAGAATTTATATTTTGCTCTGCCTTAATTTCAGTATAATTTCTACATATATTAATTATTTTACAGGCAATCTACAAAATGGTTGGCTCTGTAATGAAAATGCCTGAAGATGAGTCAACACCTGAAAAAAGAACAGATAAGATTTTTCGTCAAATGGATAAAAATAAGGATGGTAAACTTTCATTAGATGAGTTCATTGAAGGGGCAAAAAGTGACCCGTCCATTGTCCGACTACTGCAGTGTGATCCACAAGCACAGTGAGAGGATTGGTAGATGGTAACTGAACTTCTGAGGCTTATATCATCAGAATTGTGCTTAATTCTGTGCTTGGTCATGTGCCCAATCTTGAACATGGGCTTTGGTACAAAGATTATAACAGACTGATTTCAGTAAAGAAGAGGGCTGCAAAAGAAGTCCATTGTTGAATCATGTCATACATGAAAATGATAATGAACTTCTAACTTCATTCACATAAAGTTCTGCCATTGAATTGGAAGCAGGTGAACTGTGTTAGTGTGATTTTGAAGTTTTATTTAAATGGATGGGCGCAGTATTGCATGTAAGTGGCACAGTGGCCTGTGTGGCAGATGGTTTGTGTCAATTCCCTTTTTATTCTGATCGAGTTAGAATATGTGAAAATTCTATCAGTAATATGTTTTTAAATAAATTGTTCATTACATGCATATTCTTTGCACACATGTGCATGTATGTCAACAGTTTTTAAAATAAAATGACATTCCTTGATACTCCTTCAATGATATAGCTCTGTTTTTTTTGTATTTGATGTCTTTCTGACTTGAATTAATTCACAAATCTTTGAATTTTGGAAATTATCATTGTATGAATGTCATCTGTGCACCTTTAGTTTTCTTGCATCTGTGTAGTTATACTGAACTTCTTAAGAAAGCTTAACTGAACAGCTGTGAGTTATGAATAGTCTGAAGCATTGTTGTCTTATTGGCTGTCAATTATGTAATAGTTCAACTTCAAATAAATGTTCAGGTTCTTCTGCCTCTCAATCATAAGTAGCATACTGTCCATAACCAAACATTTTAGCTATTTATTTGCCCTTAATATTGATGCTTGAAAAGGGACAGTGATGTGGTTGCTCCTCCCATTTAAGAGAGAACTACATTTCAACAAAAATTTTATGCATACTTATTTTGGCATGCATTTTGTCACAAGAAAGCTGCAGAACTCTTGTTAAACTTCGATATGCATTTGAGAAGTGGGAAATGAATAACACCATCCTGAAACAGAATATCTTTTGGGTATCACACAAATATGAAATGTGTTTTTGTCCTCAGTATTATTTTTTAAACAGACAGTTGGAAAACATGTGAAACTGTTGAATAATGCTACATATAAACTGGGCCAAGATGAATATAGAACAAGCAATGGCAAAGAGAGATTTTAAATATTCAACATTTAAATGTTGCATACATTCAGAATGAACAACAGATCTGAGTGAAAGCCATTCCTTTTCAGACAAGAATTTTTTTGATTTCCTATCTAGTTTTCATGACTAGTAATTGATTTACAGTGATTATTGATCCTTTTTTTTTCTGCAGAAAAATTATTTCCGTAATACTGATTTAATTTGTGGTGTGCTGTGTAGCACAAGGCTTGGCAGAAAATGCAAACAGTTCTTTTGTTAACTTAAGACACACAAAACATAAACTGTCTCTGTCTTACTAGCCTTCTTCAAGTTTTGTTTCTGTTTAGTCATCATCTTTATTTGTAGTGTGCTACTATTTGTATTTGCTGAATAAGATGGCCATAACATTTACCAACGTAATATTGATCATGGTGATATTAAATTCTCATTTTTATTTTGCAGATGAAGCTATCTATAATTAACTTTCCTCTTACTGTTCTTTATAAGTGACATTTTCCAATTTTAAATTTACGGAGTTTTTGGTAGTATCAGTAGTTGCGAGGTCTTCCTTGTTTCATTGCTTCTGGTGATGGACATATGTGTAGTCTGAAACATTTCTGATGTTCTTTGAAATTTAGAAACATCATGCTAATATTGCATTTGAGCTAAGCATCTTTCATATACTTTATGATTACATTGTTTCTAGCTCATTCCTGTGTTATTTACTAACTCTTAGAGCTGCAGTATTAGTGTTGAAAAATGCCACACATTTCACTCTTTATAAATTTAGTCACTTTATGCAAATAGTAGGAATTGTCATAATTCTTTAAATGTCATTCATTCTTAGCATTACTGTCTAGGAATACTATTGCTGTAAACATGAAGAGACGTGTAGAAACTCTCCAGTTCTGTAATTTTTTTTTTAGAAAAATATTTCGTATAATAATCCAATATACCATCAAATAAAAATGCATGCAGTTTTGAAAACCTTATTAAGCAAATTATTTTCTGTTAAATGGTTTGTAATATGCTATTACATTTTGATGTGAAGTTTTGGCTAAGAATTTAAAAATAAAGTTTTCGTAACACCATTATAACTCTCCCTTCCACCAAATCCACAAAAACTGGAATGCATCAAGTGCTCAGTATTACTGATGCTGAATGTGGATTGAATTATTTTAAAATTGTTCAGATTTTGCTGTTTGCTAACTAAAATCTGCTTTTCCTTGCTATCTCTAAATTTTATACCATTTTAGAAAATAGAGCATCAGTATTTCATTTTTGTTGTTTACCAATTATATTCATAATATTTCTTCAGAGTTAGAGGCATATCATACACTATTGAATAATCATTCAATTTAGTAACTACAGATATAGTAAAAAGTATAATTATTCTTTCACAATTTGCTAATCCAGATAAAATAAGTAATATTACATAATTGAAAAATCACATCACTTGTCATCCAGTAGGAATAAAATGTTACTTCATAAATTTTCTGTGTTCAGTATTGCTACTTAAGTACGTAATTACATCTCAAAATACTCTACAAATTCAGTTTGTTTGTCAGTTAAAGGTACTTTCCATTCTTCACTATCTGTTATTCTTCTGTGAAACAATGTATGACTATTCTTTTCTAGTATTGCATACCGTCATTGCTAGTGAAATTCTCTTTAAACATTAATCCCACTATCTCCGATATCAATTAATGTAATTATTTCTCACTTGTGACACATATCATTTGTCAATTGGGAGACTAATTTCTTTTGAAATTTAATAGTTTGTGCAACCAGAATTTATACTCGGCAATTTGCTCAACTTGTTAATAGATTGGCATAGTGTGACACTGTTATCTGTCACTTACAAACTTCTACGTCCTATTGTGTATCTGCTCATTTAGATGTTTATTTTACTTATTCACAATCCAAGACACTGGCACCATCTGGAGTGGCTCACAGCCAAAATGTGATTTTCAAGCCATCAGAAAGTGGTAGTTTCACACAAGAGTGGGACAGTGGCTAATTCTAAAATGATACATAGTGCAAACAGATCTGTTGGCAGATAGTTCTGTATGTGTTCAATAAGTCATGAGAATTAAATCTATCTCTCTATCTCTCTCTCTCTCTCTCTCTCTCTCTCTCTCTCACTCACTCACGCACACACACACACACACACACACACACACACACACACGCACACACACACGCCTTCCTTCGCTACTTCCTTCCTTCCTTCCTTCCTTATTCACTTTTACCTAACTGTCTTTTCCATCTATGGTTGTCTACCCCCTCCCCATCTCTCCGACAGCACATGGATTCAAGCATGCATAATTAGTAACAGAATTATTTGTTGTATTCCTTTATATATCCTCTCTCCCAGGTACTACTGTACTATTTTTCACGTTAAGTAAATAGTTGTATTATAGGAATGTAGACAGTAACAATCCAGTTGTGTACTGACTTTCACATCTTGCAGAATGTGTGTAGTATTTGTAAACTAAATTCTACGTAAACACTTTCTATTCTTATTGCATTAAAAATTGGAGAAGTATGTAAATCTGGTGCCACTTATATTTTTCATCTTTTTCTTTATGGGCCTACTACCAGGCAAGGAATATAATCATAAATCTTTGTCTGAGGCAGGACTTTTAGGACGGAGTTTCTCAAACTGCATAATTGGGAATATTGTGAAAACTGACATATTCCGCTGGATGTTTGTGTCTGCCACAGATAAGACTGACTGTAGAAGGTAGTAAAACTTTGTAAAAAAACTGATTCCTGAATCATTTATGACAATCAAATTTGCATTAGTGTTTGAATATTATGTACACAAAGTTAAATCCAGAAAATGCCATACCACCACACTTTGTGCAGAATTTTATCTTGTAATACCAGGTGTTTAGCACAGATATTTTTAGTATTTGCACAATATTGTTTTAAAGTATTAGAAATGACAAATACTGTATTAACTGCCAAACACTGGGAAAGAAAATTGCTATTGAAGTATGACATTCCCCAAGTTAAATCATAGTAGCATAATGCTTGCTGTTACTCTGATTACTTATCTCGACTGTGGAATTTAGTGTAGATTTAACTAAAAACAAAGAATTGTAAGGCACTCACAGACCTGTTCTCTGTGTTTTGTTTTTTGCAAAAATTGTACAGAAAAAGTTTTTAACTTGTATGTTGACTGTTAAAATAAGACTCAAAAGATTTATTTGTGATATTCAGTTTTTATGTAATTCTGATTCTACATCAGTTACATTGGTTGTAATTCTTTGGATGAATATATTCTAGTATATTCTCAAATTAACCTCAGCTAATAAGATTGGGAGGGGGGTATCACAAAGAGCTGAATAAGAACAGTTTTCAGAGACAAATTGAAATGATTTTGCACATAAATTCCAGTTGTTTGTTACAGTGCAAGAGAGTGGGTGAGGGATGACATAGAGAAAGTTGTTCACAAAAACAAATGTACTGTCTTTTCCTGCATAATGAAAGTGGAGTACGCATAAAAAGTGATTGAAATAGAACATGGAGATAAGTGATTTACAAGGCCTAAATAAAAATGAATGGTTATAATCTAGTCTATAGATTATAGTATTTTTTTTAATGAATAAAATTTTTCTCTTGACTCTATCTGAGTGTTTGTTAATTAGCAAAATATGAAAAATTTAAACTTATTTAGAATATATGGCACTCAAAGAGAAATTTTAATACTAAATATATGAAGCGAAGGTTGTCATTTACCCCCAGTGTTAACATTTAACAGTAATAATGGTAATGATGATATATTTTGCCTTTAATGTGCAGACTTTTTGTTACATCTTAGTTATACTTACATAACAGTTGTCTCTCTTTCATTAATGTTTATTTATGTATTAAAAGTAAGACAAGTAGAGGTTATACATTGAAGGTAACAGACACTAATTGTAATTGTTGTTCTACATTGAAGGTATTAGTTGTTGACAGCTCAAAGTGGAAGATTCCGCTTGTTTGCTGTTGCTACTTATAATTTTTATTCAAGGTTATGAAAAAATGCAAGATGATACATTAGTCTTTTACAAGATTTAATAATAGTGTCTAATACATCCAGGGCTGGTACCAGGCTGTTTGAACTATTGCATTTGCTTCATCCATGAACTTTGAAGGAGCCCTGATGCTACAAGTTATCCTATTAAAAATGAAAAAAAAGAAAAGAAAAAAGGAATATGACAGTGCTCAGTGTTTCACTCTCAGAAGGATATGTGCCTCCAATAATGAAGTAATTCTTTTTGCTACTCTCATGCAGAAAATTTGATTTTACAATTTTGAGGTCATGTAATCCTTTCAAGCTTGTGAGGCTCAGAAATCCTTGTCACTAATGAATATATGTAACAACATTTGGTATCAGTTTTACATGATATCTGCTATATATGGTGTTGATAGTAGCATATTTTGGAATGGGGAAAAAAGTTCTCTCAAAAAGTCTTTGAATCATTATATATGTATTTGAGTGCCAAGCTTTCGTGAAAGACAGCACTGCTGAAAAAACTACAACAGATTGTTGCAGAAAAAATCATACAGTCAGACTTGCACCCATCTCAGTGAATTTAGTTTTAACATTAAAAACGTTTGTTCGAATGTATGTGATAAAGTCATTTTGTTTGACTCATAGTGTGTGTTTTATCATGTACAAATTATCGCACAAAATGTTAGCTTATTAATTACGTTTTCAACAGCATTATTTCCATTGTTTATATATGTCTTTGTGCTTCTACTTTCCTTCATAGATTCAAATTTTAATAATAGCCACCATGATGAACGAGCATGTATTTTGTCATTGATGTTTTTCCCAGCTGTTATTCACTCTGGAATTGATATGAGTGAATCAATTCATAAATATTTATTATTTCATGGATTTTGTCATAAACTTGTGTGTGTTACCATACCAGAAGCTTTGAAAAAATATCATTATTTGTACATTGCCTTCAGTAAATTAAAGTGTTGCCAAGTACATGTGTGTTTGATAAGTGAAACATTTTGTTCATGTTTCTGTTTCAAATTCTGATTTTTTTTTAAATTCAGTTATTTAATATTCTTCCTTGTGCACTGACAAATGGTGTGTGATAAATTTTAAGAGGCTTATAAATTATGCAACAAAATGTTGCAAGTCCATTATGCGGCATCCATACTGCTTCTACTTGTTCTATTCTGGGTTGTATATATATTTCAAGTATTTAGGGAAAAGTCTTTGTAGAAATGTATAGTTAAGTTGAAAACAGATTTCAGGAGAGTAATTAGGTCAGTAATTACTTACTTGTATCTTGCTAGAGAGAAACTTAATGCCAGCTGTTATTGATAACTTCACAAGTATTTTAAGTCTGCTTCTTCAACTGCACATATTTTACTAAACACAAGTTAAGTACAAGTACATTACAAAAGGTAGTGGCAACTGAATCTTCTGGTAATAGTCAAAGTAAAAGACCTCTCACGTTTTGGTTGATTCACTACTCGGGAAATTTGTTCAGTAACTCAAGTGATGGTGCAAGAGAACATGATTTTATAGGTTGCAATGTGAAGTACTCAAATACACAAGAGAGGGTACACTGTCTATTTAAAATTCCACAAAATTACCATTCTTTTACTGATATTTTGTGTTAGTCTTTCATCTTCTCTTACTTGCTTTTGTTTGTTGAAGAAAATACTAACTTGTAACTGGAGTCATGAGTTGAGTGAATTTTGGAACCAATCCCTATGCTTTCACTAACTTGTTCCACCAATCATTCCTTCCCAGTCCAGTTTACTTGTAAGGTCTGCTTCATGAATCCCTGTATACCGATAATCCCAATCAGCACCATTAAAATTCCTGAAATCAGCCATTTTGAATGTCAGCTCCTGCCTGACATTAACTTTCAAAGCTGTACTCTAAGGTGTGGCCAGTCATAAAACCAAAATTTTTCGAAAAGTGTATCTTGATGCTTTTAGTAAAGTGGCTGTCTCACCCTCCTCATCACCAATGACATAAGCCAGTGTGTTTTTTAGCTGTTTCAGTCATTCAACTGGTTTAAAATACTTGTGATATTGTACTCTGCCCTGAGAATATCCTATGACACCTATCCTACATGTGTATCATGACTGCTTCCTAGCAGCACTGCCTTCTTCTTACTGTTTTTCACACTCTTATGCTCTCTGATCAAGGATAGTGTGTGCTTCATATTTTGCTACTTTTACTTGTCTTGGGCTTCTGTACACTTGATTCAGGCATCAAGTAAAACTGCTGTGTTGTTGCTGTTGTTTTTCTGATGCAAGTAAATGTAGACCATGCCACATTTTCTTCAACATTTTAGCAGTGTTTCTTCAAAACTTTTTGCCCCCAGTCACTCTTAAATCTCAGGTTCATGTGTGCCATTGAATCCATGGTACTTGTTATGGACAAGGTGTTGACATTGACATCTTTCCATAATGCTATGCAGCATATTTTTGTGACATAGTATTGATTCAGATCCTTTGCTGAAACTGAATCAGTTTTTTCTATGAATCATCATCATAAACTCACACCGAACACATACTTACATCTTCATTTTTATGAAATTGAGTCAAACTGAAACAGTAAATGTGTAATACAAAGAATCTGTAAATGATCTCAATAGCCATTAACTTGGTAAGCATGTTCCATATAGCACTGTATAGTCACGAAGTTGCAGCATTATAAAAATGCACTAACACTGGCACAAAAGCCATTTAAAAAATGACAACCTCACTAGCAATTGACACAACTCTCTCTAAACTTGGGTTACATGTTGAATAAGAATGCAGTGTCTTCCTTGCAAGAGCTTTCATTGGAAGCTTAATCCTGTAAGCTACATTTTTATTGCAAATGTTTTTAAAAGTACTCTTGAAGAAAGAAAATTTTTAATTTACACAAGGTGATTGAATTAATATTTTAGCTTGTTGTACATCTCACATTTTTAGAAAATAGATATTGTAAATGGCTGACATTGTAGCAAGACTCATCCCATCCATAATCTATTATAAACTTGATATTTATTACATCCTACCTTGTTTCATGCTAACAGCTCAGGGAAGAGAATTTACCATCTCACACGGTTACCCTGGATAACCAAAATTCACAGAGCATAGAGATTAGTGTGGGCTTGGAAATACAGGGTGATTCAAAAAGAATACCACAACTTTAGGAATTTAAAACTCTGCAACGACAAAAGGCAGAGCTAAGCACTATCTGTCAGTGAATTAAGGGAGCTATAAAGTTTCATTTAGTTGTACATTTGTTCGCTTGAGGCGCTGTTGACTAGGTGAAACAGATGAATCTTTCGTTTCAAAGATTGTGTTTAGTGATGAAGCAACTTTCCACACTAACGGGAAAGTCAACCGTCACAATGTCTGTATATGGGGCACTGAGAATCCGCGGAAAACAACTCAGTATGAATGTGACTCGCCTAAGGTGAACGTTTTCTGTGCCATTTCAGCCAATAAAGTTTTTGGTCCCTTTTTCTTCGAAGGTGCTACTGTAACTGGACTACAGTATCTGGAGATGTTAGAGAATTGGCTGTTCCCTCAGCTCGAACAAGAAGCACAATAATTCATATTTCAGCAGGATGGAGTGCCACCACATTGGCACTTATCTGTCCGTAACTACCTGAACGTCAACTACCCGAGGCGATGGATCGGCCGCCAGGCAGCCCGTGACAGAGCACTTCATCACTGGCCTCCAAGAAGCCCTGATCTTACCCGCTGCGATTTTTTCTTATGGGGGTATGTTAAGGATATGGTATTTCGGCCACCTCTCCCAGCCACCATTGATGATTTGAAACGAGAAATAACAGCAGCTATCCAAACTGTTACGCCTGATATGCTACAGAGAGTGTGGAACGAGTTGGAGCATCAGGTTGATATTGCTCGAGTGTCTGAAGGGGGCCATATTGAACATCTCTGAACTTTTTTTTGAGTGAAAAAAAAAAAACCTTTTTAAATACTCTTTGTTTTGTGGCGGCGTTCGTAGTGACAAGCAATTCGCTGTAGAAAGGCTTACGAAGTCACCGCCACACTTGTAATAGCGGGCCGACCGGTCCGCTGGAACAGTGAACAGAAAGATGAACACCCAAACACTCTGATTAAATAAAAGTTGGTACTTATCTTTATTAACGAAGATACAGCAACACAGTAGTGAACTCCGTGTCTACAGAAATCTGTCTAGTTCGAGTCGGAGTGGCTAGGTCAGCGTCGGCTGACGACAAACAACAACTCTGCTGCGATGAACACACAACTGACTAGCAAGTACACAATTCGGTGGCGAGTATACAACTGAGCGGCGAATACAGAACTGTCCTAGCGCTCGCGACTCCAGCGCTTAAGAACCCAGAAGCCAGCGGTGGCGCGCGCAGACTTGCGGCGATTTCCTGTCTCGCTGGCGCTGCTTATGCGGACGGCGTCCGGACTTTGATGCTGCCAACCTTTTGGCAGCGGCTCGGGTGGCATTACTGGCTAGGATATAACACTTTGTAATGATGTAGAACAGAAGGTTATATTATGTTTCTTTCATTAAATACACATTTTTAAAGTTGTGGTATTCTTTTTGAATCACCCTGTACTTCTAGTCTATGCTTGATGCTTGGGTTTAGGTCTAGGTTTGTTCTGGTAACAGGGTACGGCTTCACTGAAGACAAAGGTACAGTGTCTATATTTACCTTTGTACGACAAAGGTAGACAAAGCAAAACTCAAAATTGTTGCTGAGGTTGCATATCACACAGTACCTAGTCAGAAAATGTGGCTATATGATTTTTATTTTTATATGTATTATTAGCTAACTCTGAAGAAGGACATTTGCTGGAAGCTCAGCAACTTTTACAATATTGTCTATTTACCTGATAGGCACTCAACTCCTCAGCTGTGTGGCAAATGGTTACTTTTACTTCTTGTTGTTGTTGTTGTGGTCTTCAGTCCTGAGACTGGTTTGATGCAGCTCTCCATGCTACTCTATCCTGTGCAAGCTTTTTCATCTCCCAGTACCTACTGCAACCTACATCCTTCTGAATCTGCTTAGTGTATTCATCTCTTGGTCTCCCTCTACGATTTTTACCCTCCACGCTGCCCTCCAATACTAAATTGGTGATCCCTTGATGCCTCAGAACATGTCCTACCAACCGATCCCTTCTTCTGGTCAAGTTGTGCCACAAACTTCTCTTCTCCCCAATCCTATTCAATACTTCCTCATTAGTTATGTGATCTACCCATCTAATCTTCAGCATTCTTCTGTAGCACCACATTTCGAAAGCTTCTATTCTCTTCTTGTCCAAACTATTTATCGTCCATGTTTCACTTCCATACATGGCTACACTCCATACGAATACTTTCAGAAATGACTTCCTGACACTTAAATCTATACTGGATGTTAACAAATTTCTCTTCTTCAGAAACGCTTTCCTTGCCATTGCCAGCCTACATTTTATATCCTCTCTACTTTGACCATCATCAGTTATTTTGCTCCCCAAATAGCAAAGCTTCTTACATTATTTATATTCCACTCAGGACTATCCAGTATCATTTTGGTGCTTCATACATCAATGTAAAGTGTCTGATAGCATTACTCCCATTTTCCCTTGCCACTATTATGTTCCTGTATAAGCTTGAACATCCATGATTTTGCTTTTGTGGTAATTTCAATATGATGTATGTGGGAGGAGGTAATAATTTGCTTGTGATTTCTTGAAACATTTACTGTTAGAGTTTTTGCAGTAAAGCCCTCCTTGATGCATCAAGTATTACTTGTAATGACTCCCACTGGAGATGGATGAGCATACATGTGATCCTATTCTGCTTATTTAACAGACAGACATTGAAACACACAGCTTTTCTTTGAATCCTAATTATCTCCTTTCATAATTCTACCTGGCAAAGGTCTGAAGAACATTACTCAAGAATTGGCCCAACTACTTTTTGGGTGGATAAATACATTTCCTTTGGATCCTTCCAGTGCATTTGTCTATTTCCTTAATATTTACATGAGGTACATTATATTTGTTTCAGTTTTAACTATCCTGTACAAGCCACAGACAATTTACTAGATACTTCTGGTCCTGCTTCTTCCCCACATAAAATATCATTGTCAATGAAGAGCCTTATGATGCTGCTAGCATGTACACCAGGTCATTTATATATACCAAGATACTAAGACACCTATGAGTCTCCTTAGGGCATACTGAACCTTTCTTGCCACTGAATATGACGTACTGGAACACTTCATTTCTCTAGCACTCTACAATAAACTGCTACTATAAAATCATTCGTCTCTTTCACATAATCTGTACCGAACAGTTGATCCACCAAGTCCAATATCCACTTATGTAACGAATAATTTTAGTTGATTTACACACTGTTCTACACTAGCTATGAGAATGTTGAGCAGTTATGGTTCAGCATGGCTTCTGGTGCCTTTTAGATATTTGCACAATTGCATTTCATAGTCTGAATTAAATGTAGTACTAGGTGGGAGGTATATGTAGGACTAGCACTAGGATTTTTGAGCCCTCGGTATGTGTTCTTAAACCCATATGACAAATTTTTATTTTATTTTATAAAGTCAGAAACTTTTAATGCAAAAAATCAAACAATGCCTTTCTTAAAGAAACTTTTTAATGATTGCAGTTTACCTAAATTCAATACTTTACAAAATTGTACTTCCTTTCCAACCTTTTGAGATGTGAACTCTTTTATAATCCCTGTATAATCTGGTGAATGGGCTAACTCAGAGCCTATAGTGATCATAGCGAATGCAACAAGCTGGTCTTGCTCCATTGCAGCTCTCAAACAGTTCTCAACTCTAGCGAGAACACTGAATGACTGTTGTGCTTGGGTAACAGTAACAGGTAAAGTGCAGAAAATTCATAAGGCCACCATTGTGTTTGTGAATATATTATGAAAATTGTCCTTTGAAGAACATAAAAAGGTACACAGGGGGAAGTGGCTCAGACCCAAAATTAGCTGCATGAATCTTTTTTAAGTGCAAAATTTCTTTTTTCAAATCTTGTATGTTAACGTCTACACTGTACAAAGATATCATGCATTCTTCATACTCTCATAGTGTAGAATTGTGTATGATTGTGAAGTTTCATAAGAAACAAAATGTGTACATCATGTTTTACATGGTAGCAAATACCTTGTAGTTAAATCTCCTAAAATTTTATCTAGAATAACATTGAAAACATCTAGATTAAAACTGTTCTCTGGGCTCAGATTTAACTCTTATCCTAGTGTTTCACCTACAGAGCATTTCTTTTGCCTCCCCATTTCTCTGTGTTGTGAATCAATACATTTAAGTCAGGTGATATTCCAATATTTTCTGCTACTGCAAACTTAGTGCATTCAGAGTGTCCCAACTATTTCTCAGTTTATTGATGTCTTCCACTACTCTATTAATATTGGCACCTTAAACATCTGTTGTGGCTTGAAACACAAAATTATGCATTTTAACTGCAACTAATACCTTGTACCATGTAGAAGACATGAAGACACATGGAAATGATTTCAAGAGCTTCTGAATGTCCTTTAGTTCAGTACATGCCTCCAAGTCAAATTAAAGCTAAATGTAAGTTCAACTGTCCTTTGTAATCCTGGCAAATGCACAGCAAATGGAAACATGGAATCTGGCCACACAGTCTGTGTCCCATTTCCAATAGCTCATGAAGTGACAGACCAATTCCATCTTTGGGGACTAGAATGAAAAAAATTATGTTTGCAAAATAATTTAAAAAAGTGACAACATCTGTGCAGCCTTCACAACATGGATTCCACAAAGCAGTATGAACACTGCAAAAGAAAATGTCAATTTTTTTTTAGTACATGCTCTTGAGTTCCCTGAGCCACTTGTACAACTGCCATTGTCATAATAGTGCCTATGACTGTCTGAAAGCTGTACCTTAGTAATAATGTTTCAGCTCATCACAAATGATTTTAGCAATTAACTGACCATTCACAGTCAAATCAGACTTAGAGACGCCATGCATCATATAAACAATCACAAGCAAAGTGGCAAGTGATGATCTAAGGGGTTGCTGTGTCAAGAAGAAATCTACGGATATCAGTCACTAAATGCTGGCTGCTTTTGTCTGGGCTAGAGGTGGGATTCTTCCTACACATCTTGTAGGGGGCCTGAAGGTGGCATAATGTAGCACTGAAGTGATTGCTCAAATAAAATAACAACTGGAAAGTTAAATGGCGGACGTTGTTTTGATTCGATATTTTATATTGAATAGCCAAGGTTCTGCAACCATCTGTATGAAGATGGATTTGCAGAGAAAATTGCAGTGTTCAAGCAGGTGGCACAACGATTAAGACACTGGCTTTTGGAAGAGCACCTGTTCAAACCAGTCCTCCAAGATTATGTTTTCCGCAGTATCTACAAATAACTTAAACAGAATGTCAGGTTGGTTCCTTTGAAAACCATACTGCCAGTTTCTTTCCGCATCCTTTTACAATCCAAGCTTCTACTTAATCTCTGGTGACCTTGTTGCTGATGAGACATTAAACCCTAATCTTTCTATTATGTGACAGTAATAGTTGAATCTGAGGGGATTAATAATTGTGGTGAAACTTTGACTTGCGATGACTTTTGGAAGCAAGGTTGGATACTAGTATCTAATAGGATGCTGGAGTAATGTATTCTTACCTGGACATGAAAGTCTGATTAAGGATTTCTTTAATTTTTATTGATTTCCTCTGAAATTTTGTTTTTTTATAGTTTCTGTAAGACTCCATTAAAAGACAAAATTCGCTGTCAGACATAGAAAACACACACACACACACACACACACACACACACACACACACACACACACACACACACACACACATATATATATATATATAAAATAGAGGAAAACATTCCACGCAGGAAAAATATATTTAAAAACAAAGATGATGTTACTTACCATACGAAAGCACTGGCAGGTCGATAGAAACACAGACAGACACATACATACACACAAAATTCAAGCTTTCGCAACAAACTGTTGCCTCATCAGGAAAGAGGGAAGGAGAGGGAAAGACGAAAGGAAGTAGGTTTTAAGGGAGAGGGTATGGAGTCATTCCAATCCCGGGAGCGGAAAGACTTACCTTAGGGGGAAAAAAGGACGGGTATACACTCACACACACACATATCCATCCACACGTATACAGACACAAGCAGACATATTTAAAGACAAAGAGTTTGGGCAGAGATGTCAGTCGAGGCGGAAGTGCAGGGCAAAGATGATGTTGAATGACAGGTGAGGTATGAGTGGCGGCAACTTGAAATTAGCGAAGATTGAGGCCTGAGTGGGTTACGGGAAGAGAGGACATATTGAAGAGCAAGTTCCCATCTCTGGAGTGGATATGTGTGTGTGTGTGTGTGTGTGTGTGTGTGTGTGTGTGTGTGTGTGTGTGTGTGTGTGTGTATACCCGTCCTTTTTTCCCCCTAAGGTAAGTCTTTCCGCTCCCGGGATTGGAATGACTCCTTACCCTCTCCCTTAAAACCCACTTCCTTTCGTCTTTCCCTCACCTTCCCTCTTTCCTGATGAGGCAACAGTTTGTTGCGAAAGCTTGAATTTTGTGTGCTCTGACAGCGAATTATATACACAGTGGAGTACCACTGTGGGAGGGGTGGGAAGGAAGGTTGGCAGGAGATATATATATATATATATATATATATATATATATATATATATATATATATATATATATATATATATATAAAAAAACAAAGATGAGGTGACTTACCGAACAAAAGCGCTGGCAGGTCGATAGACACACAAACAAACACAAACACACACACAAAATTCAAGCTTTCGCAACAAACTGTTGCCTCATCAGGAAAGAGGGAAGGAGAGGGGAAGACGAAAGGAAGTGGGTTTTAAGGGAGAGGGTAAGGAGTCATTCCAATCCCGGGAGCGGAAAGACTTACCTTAGGGGGAAAAAAGGACAGGTATACACTCGCACACACGCACATATCCATCCACACATACAGACACAAGCAGACAAATATGTCTGCTTGTGTCTGTATGTGTGGATGGATATGTGCGTGTGTGCGAGTGTATACCTGTCCTTTTTTCCCCCTAAGGTAAGTCTTTCCGCTCCCGGGATTGGAATGACTCCTTACCCTCTCCCTTAAAACCCACTTCCTTTCGTCTTCCCCTCTCCTTCCCTCTTTCCTGATGAGGCAACAGTTTGTTGCGAAAGCTTGAATTTTGTGTGTGTGTTTGTGTTTGTTTGTGTGTCTATCGACCTGCCAGCGCTTTTGTTCGGTAAGTCACCTCATCTTTGTTTTTATATATATTTTTTCCCACGTGGAATGTTTCCTTCCATTATATATATATATACATACAACTCACACTCACATAACCTCAGTCTCTGGCTGCTGAGGCCAAACTGCGAGCAGCTGTGAATGACAGGAGATGCAACCGGGTGGTGGGAGTAAGGAGGAGGCTGGGGCGAGGAGGGGGAGGGATATCAAGTGGGGGTGGGGGTAGGGGTAGGGGACAGGGATGTGCTACTTTTCGGAAGACACTGGGACAAGGTGGAGAGAGGGCAGGATAGCTAGGTCCATTCGGAAGGTTAGACGAAGTGCATGGCGGGGGGGTTAGTGGAAAAGGAGAGTGTTCAAAAGACTGTGGGTGCCCTGGTGGAATAGAGAACTGTGTAGTGCTGGAATGGGAACAGGAAAGGAGCTAGAGGGTGAGGATAAAGACTAATGAGGGTTGATCCCAGGAGGGTTATGGGAACATGAGATATATTTCAGGGAGAGTTCCCACCTGCAAAATTCAGAAAAGCTGGTGTCAGTGGGAAGGATCCAGACGGCACAGGCTGTGAAGCAGTCATTGAAATGAAGAACGTTGTGTTCATTAGCATGCTTAGGAAGGGGGTGGTCCAGCTGTTCTTGAAAACAGTTCATCAGTGGTCATTCATGTGGACAGACAGCTTGTTAGTTGTCATGCCTACATAGAATGCAGCACAGTGTTTGCAGCTTAGCTTGTAGATCACATGACTGCTTTCAGAGCAAGCCTTACCTTTGATGGGATAGGTGATGCTTGTGACCAGACTGGAGTAGGTGGTGGTGGGAGGATGTATGGCACAGGTCCTGCATCTAGGTCTATTTCAGGTATGTGAGCCATGAGGTAAGGAGTTGGAAGCAGGAGTTGTGTAGGGATGTATGTGAGGATATTGTGTAGGTTCAAAGGGTGGTGGAGTACCACTGTGGGAGGGGTGGGAAGGAAGGTTGGCAGGATATTCGTCATTACAGGGCACTATGACAGGTAGTCGAAAATCTGATGGAGAATGTGATTCAGTTGCTTCAGTACTGGTTGGTACTTAGTCATGAGGGTAATGCTCATTTGTGGCTGGATGGTGGGACTTTGGGAGGTGGTGGGTGACTGGTGAGATAAGGTATGGGAGATCTGTTTTTGTATGAGGTTGGGAGGGTAATCGTGGTCTGTGAAGGCCTCAGTGAGACCCTCAGTATATTTCGAGATGGATCACTTGTCACTACAGATGTGATGGCCGCAGGTGGTTAGGCTGTATGGAAGGGACCTCTTGGTACGGAATGGCTACCATCTGTCGAAATGGAGGTATTGCTGGTGGTTGGTAGGTTTGATATGGATGGAGGTACTGACGTAGCCATCTTTGAGGTGGAGGCCAACATTAAGGAAGATGGTTTCTTGGGTTGAGTAGGACCAGGTGAAGTGAATGGATTAGATGGTGTTGATGTTTTGGAGGAATGTGGATAGGGTGTCCTCACCATAAACCAGGTGAAGGGTTTGGGATTTTGGGTGTTCAGGAGGGAGTCCTATAGATTGCCCATGAATGGGATGGCATAGGATGGTGCCATGCAAATGCCCATAGCTATGCCCAGATTTGTTTGTAGGTAATGTCTTTAAAGGAGAAATAGTCGTGGGTGAGAATATAGTTGGTCATGGTGATTAGGAAGGAGGTTGTAGGTTTGGAATCTGTCGGGTGTTGGGAAAGGTAGTGTTCAATAACAGGAAGGCCATATGCATTAGGGATGTTAGTGTAAAGGGAGGTGGCATGAATAGTGACAAGTGGTAAAGGAACAGGAACTGTTGAGAGTTAGTGGAGGAAATGGTTGGTATCTTTTACACAGAAGGGTAGGTTGTGGGTAATAGGCTGAGGCCATTGTTCTACAAGAACAGTGTGTCTCTCAGTGGGTGCACAATAACTGGCCACAATGGAGCATCCTGGGTGGTTGGGTTTATGGACTTTGGGAAGCATGTAGAAGGTAGAATGCAAGGAGCAGTAGGGGCGAGGAGAGAGATAGACTCTGGGGAGAGGTTCTGGGATGGGCATAAGGATTTGAGGAGAGATTGGAGATCTTGATGGATTTCTGAAATGGGGTCACTGTGGAAGGGTTTGTAGGTGGATGAATCTGACAGGTGGCAAAATCATGCCACCAGGTAGTTCTTGCGGTTCAAAGCAACAGCGGTGGAGCCTTTGTGAGCAGGTAGGATTATAAGGTTAGGATCAGATTTTAGGTGGTGGATTGTGGTTCCCTCTGCAGATGTAAGGTTAATTTGCATGTTGATGACTTTAGGGAATGATGATGATGCAAGATTTGAGGTTAAGAAATTCTGGGAAGTTAGCAGGGAGTGATCTGAGGGCAGTGGGGTGGATCATGGTTGGATGTAGGAGTGAACTGAGACAGGCAGAGGTCAGTATTCTTTGAAAGAGTTTCCCATGTACAGGACTATCCAATTGAGTCAAGCCTTCTTATTAAGTTGACAGCTGGTGAAGCCTTCTTCAATAACACCAAGTATAATATGACTCTAAATATTATTCTTATAATTTATAAGAGCTGTCAGTCAGATTCAAGAGTCTGTGATGTCCCAGCCACCCTTGATTATAAATAAAATCATATGGCTTCTCTTATTGTGATACCTCCTACAGTGTATATATAAGCAGAATTTTGTGGTGTACATAGCCCAACGGAATTTTAAACTGTGCAAAATATGACACATACTGTTTTATCCTCCTTTGTCTCCACAGATCTCGGGACTACCAGCTGATTATACTCGTACAGAGATTAATATATGAGCATATTAGTGATCTTCTTCAGATCTGCCTGGATAGCTAAGTGCAATAAAATGCTTTTTCCATATTATGGCAAGGTGAACCTGCTGCCAATCAAATTTTCTTGGTGGATAGATGATGAGGGTGGATGAGCTGGTCAGCCTGGATATGGTTTTTAGGTAGTTTTCAACATCCAGCCATGTAAATACCGGGCTTGGTACTCATGTCCTGGATCAGAAAAATGCTACACAAAGATTTAGAAGACGTTCTCACACTTGAAAATAGTTTTTCGCTAGACATAAGCAGATGGGGCACACACATATGTCCATGGGGGATAGTGGTGACATCAGTAATGGCATCCAGATGCCAACTACCACTAACATGCCTTCACCTGTATAACTGTGCTGACCCTGTAAAAGAAAGAAGAAGAAGAAGTATTAGTAGTTGTCTTTCTCAGCATTTTAATATTTGACCCTGTTTTCTTTAGTAATGTTACCCAGATGTATACAGGGTGAGTCGCGTAAGACGTAACACCCCCATTATTCTGTTGGCATTTGTACATATCAACAAGCGGTGTTCGGCGAATCATAGCCAACTATGGAGCACATACTTTGGCACATGCACAATAATCGAAATTTTTATATTGACCAAGGTAATGAGGCAAGTACATGTTTTTTAAATGGGACACTATACTTTTTTTACTATCATTCGAACGCTCTGGAAAAGACGCATATAGTGATGTAACGCATGTTGCTATTGTGATTCAAACTTCGCTTAAAAGACGCTGGGAAATATTGTACAATTGTAGATCGAGGTGGTCGGAAGCAGCTGCAGACCATAAACACGCTTCGCACGACCTGCATGCCGAGTTGCCATGCTCTATGCAGCATGCACGGCCTATGCTATGTAGGTAAATCCTCATCCACCCTCTTTTTAACCAAAGTTTGAACCGCAATAGCAACATGTGTTACAACACTATACATGTCTTTTCCAGAGCGTTCGAATGATGGTAAAAAAATTATAGCGTCCCATTTAAAAAACATATACTTGCCTCATTATCTCGGTCAATATAAACGTTGTGACTATTGTGCATGTACCAACATATGTGCCCCATAGTCTGCTATGATTCACCAAAAACCGCATACCTATACGTGCAATCGCCCCTGGAATAAAGGGGGCGTTACGTCTTACACGACTCACCCTGTATACTGTGAGTTCCTTTGTGTACAATAACTAAAAGATCTTGTGTGTTTTAAAGGAACATTTGTTAGGAGTTGCTGATGAACAGAAAATTGCCATATAAAAAGAATTCTGATGTCATTGCCAGAGGTGTGGTAGATTGCTTGATTGCTGTACTCTTAATGGATCCAATTGTATTGACAGACATTTAATATGTGTATGGCTCTGTTCTCTTTTTTAATTCATCACAATAAATGAAACTTTGTAAACTGAGAACTAATCTAGTATGTCATCAGTATGTATTGATTAGTACTATATTTCAGATGCTGAGCTGCGATAGGCACAATAAAAAGATTCACACAATCAATAGCTTTCTGCCATTAGGGCCTTTGTCAGCAGTAGACACACATACATACATGCACACACACACACACACACACACACTCATGCAAGCACAACCTGCACACACATCTGCAATCTCAGATAGCTGAAACTACACTGTAGCCGAAAGCTATTGATTGTGTGAATCTTTTTATTGTGCCTATCGCGGCTCAGCATCTCCGCTATATGATGAGTAGCAACTTTCCTTCTCTCAATTGTTGCATTCCATCCTGGCTTTTCCATTGTTCGATTAGTACTGTATTTGTCAATTCCCTATCGTGTAGTGGCAACACTTGTGAAGATGTTTATCCTCGCACCAAATTTTTGTGCTACATGCTGTACATGTGGATATTGACTTAATCATACCTATTAAATCAGTCATGAAATGTTGGCACAAAATCTAATTGGAAATGTTATTGTGGACTGTATTGCAATATTCATGAAAGTGTAAATTTTCTAAGAGGAAAGTAAACTGCAGAGGTGTTTTCTGGTGAGATTGTTATGCTATGGTGAGTAAACAATTTGTGTATTTCATTAATAGCTCCTGCTACCATTAGAGTAATTGTGTATATTATCACAACATTGTAATGTCTTAGCCTATGATTGGACAGCTGCTTCCAAATCTTGGTACAGAAGATTATATGGTGGAAGGCTGATGATGGAGCCTTTGGGCAGTACTTTTGAGAGAATGCATCATTCTGTCATTTTGTCTCCACATCTAACATGTATCTCTAATGGAATTTTCCATTAGTGCTTGAGAGAGCATGACAACAATATTGAATATGTAACACTTGCCTGATTTTCTGCAAAATATTACTTAAATGTTGTGCATCAGATGATGACTGGATGTCACAACCACAGATAAAATGATGCACAATGTACACAAATATTATGGATGTATGCTCTTCAGCCCAGAAGTCACAAATTTTAACATAAAATACACAGATGCAGACTGTTTAAAAAGGAAAGTATTACCACAAGCTGGAATGAAATTTTCACTCTGTAGCGGAGTGTGTGCTGGTCTGGAACTTCCTGGCAGATTAAAACTTTGTGTCGGAGTGAGACTCGAACTTGGAACCTTTGCCTTTCTTGGGTAATTGCTCTACCATCTGAGCTATCCAAGCATGACTCACGACCCATCCTCACTGTGTCAATTCCACCAGTACCTGGTCTCCTACCTTCCAAACTTCACAGAAGCTCTTCTGCGAACCTTGCAGAACTAGCACTCCTGGAAGAAAGGATATCATGGAGACATGGCTTAGCCACAGCCTGGGGGATGTTTCCAGAATGAAATTTTCACTCTGCAGAAGATTGTGCACTGATATGAAACTTCCTGACTGATTAAAACTGTGTTCCGGATTGATACTCAAACTCGGGACTTTTGCCTTTTGCGGGCAAGTGCTCTACCATCTGAGCTACCCAAGCACGACTAACAACTTATCCTCACTGCTTCAATTCTGCCAGTACCTTGCCTCCGACCTTCCTACCTTCTTAGATTTCTGGTGTTCCACTTTTAGACAATATAGACTGTTTAGTTTTACTTACTGCCTAGGAAAATAGAAAAATGACACACCAGAAAATACTGGAAATCAGTAAACGTGATACAAAGGCCTTCTTAATTGTATATGTACAAACACAATAGCCTGTTAATCAAGTTTCTATTATGCAACTGTTAACTTACAACAAATACATAAGGAAAGTTCTTTCAGTTCTATGGCAGCCACAAGATCCAAGATGTACCCTGTCTATAGTGGAGCCTAGCACAAGGGTAATCCCAAAAGTAAGGTCTCCTATTTTTTTATAAGTACATAGACCTGTTTATTTCTACAATGGTTTACATCAATTTACAGCTTGAACATTTAGCTATTTTTCAACATAATCACCATTTGTGTCGATACATTTTTGTAGATGCTGTGGCAATTTTTGTATGCCCATGTCACACCAACTTCGCCACCATGCTGTTCGGAAAGTTATGAACCTCATCAGAGCTAAATGTTCAAGCTGTAAACTGATGTAAACTTTTGTAGAAATAAACTGGTCTATGTACTTAAAAAAAATAGGAGACCTTACTTTAGGGACTACCCGTGTAG
Organism: Schistocerca serialis cubense; assembly: GCF_023864345.2. NCBI lineage: Eukaryota > Metazoa > Arthropoda > Insecta > Orthoptera > Acrididae > Schistocerca > Schistocerca serialis. Next base: position 716,333,553 of record NC_064638.1, read on the forward strand.
ATGCCCTACAGGCTGCAGGTGTGTACAAGGTGGGGAAAGTGCAGACGGGAACACAAGTGCTACATTCAACTAGAGCAACACAGAAAATCTGCAATGGCCGAACACCAGCAAGATTGCTGCAAATTTAATGAAACCTGTGTGGCTAACAAGAATCCAGGGTTGGTTAAATGGTCAGAGAAGCCATTAAAATATTAAAACACCCTGACAATATGGATAGAGAGGAAGGATTCAGGCTTACCCCATCCTAGGTGCTAGCCCTCAGAGTCCAACAGGCTGCACTAACAACATGAGATGAGAACACTGCTTGTGAGTAACTGCCACCATGTGGCCTGCATACAGCAAAAGGAAAATAGGAGCCCACACCATATTTGTCAGTGACTATCAATCACGGCACACAGAGCAAGAAGCAAGAGATAAATGCAAATCTCCACTCCTTCCTCCTTAAGAGACCAATTTTAAAAACACACACATACACACACACACACACACACACACACACACACACACACACACACACACACACACACACACACAGTCTACAGCCCCTGTGGCTGGACTGCAACTGCAACTGCAACTGCAACTGCAACTGCACCTGCACCTGTACCTGTACCTGTACCTGTACCTGCACCTGCACCTGCACCTGCACCTGCACCTGATGAGAACAGTAATCTGGCTTGGGTCTTGCTGGTAAGGAGAAGTGGGTTGCGGTGGAGGAGGGTAAAAATGGTGGAAGGTATAGTTCTGATTTTGGAAGTGTACATGGACATGGAGAGGGCAGGGTAAGGTAGTCAGGAGGTTTGGGTAGTGAAGGGATGGTGAGTGGAACAGGAGGGAAGTGAAGAACAGGAAGAGGACTAGTGGGTGCATTGGCAGAATAGAAGGCTCTGTAATACTAGAATGAGAGAAGGGAATGAGACAGGTAGTTGGAGGATAGGGATTAGCAAAGATTTGGTTGGGGCAGGGTGGAAAGGGTGGGAGTTAGAGAAATATAGGATATATTCTGGGGAGAGTTACCACCTAAACAATTCAGAAAAGCTGATATTGGTAGGGAGAATCCAGAAGACGCAGGCTGTGAAGCAGTCATTTGAGTCAGGCTCATCTTGTTGTGCAGCACATCCCGCATCTGAATGGTCCATCTGCCTCTTGGCCACAGTTTGTTGGTGGCTTTTCATGTGTGGACAGACAGTTTGTTTATTGACTTGCTTACATTGAAAGCAGCACAATGTTTAACAGCTTAGTTTGAACGTCATATGGCTACTTTCTCAGGTAGGCCTGTCTTCATTGGGATAGGAGAAGACTGGGACGAGATTAGAGTACATAATGGTGAGAGGATGTGTGGGACAGGTCTTGCATCTAGGTGTATTACAGGGATATGAACCATGAGGCAGAGGTGTAGTAGGGACGGATGAGGATATTGCATATATTGGGAGGGCAGTGGAATACTATACAAGGGGTAATTGAAATGCTGATGCAGAATATTTTACAGTTGCTCCAGTTCTGTGTGGTACTGAGTGACGAGAGGAGTGCCGGGAGATGGGTATATGGAAGGTTGTAGGTGATTGGAGAGACAAGGCATGGGAGATGCATTTCTTTACGAAGTTGGGAGGGTAATTTTGGTCTGTGAAGACCTCATGAGACCCTTGGTATATTTAGAGAGTGACTGCTCATCTATACAGATGCGATGACCACAGGTTGCTGGGCTGTATGAAAGGGGCTTCTTGGCATGGAATGGGCGGCAGATGTCAAAGTGTAGGTATTATTGGTGGTTAGTAGGCTTGATATGGTTAAAGTTACTGATGTAGCCATCCTTTAGGTGGAAGTCAACATCAAAGAAGGTGGCTTGTTGGGTTGAGGAGGCACAGGTGAAGTGAATGGGGGAGAAGGTGTTAAGATTCTGGAGCAATGTGATGATGGAGTTCTACAAAGATGTCATCAGTTAATCTGTTCCTGGTGAGGGGATTCGGGTTCTGGGTGGTTATGAAGGGTTCCTCTAGATGGCCCTTGAAGAAGTTGGCAAAGGATGGTGCCATGTGGCTTTCATCACTGTACCAAAGATTTGTCTGTTGGTGATGTCTTCAGAGTTCAGAGGAGAATTAATAGTGGGTGAGCATATAGTAGGTCATAGTGACTAGGAATGAGGTTGTAGCTCTAAAGTCATTTGGGAGTTGGGAAATGTAGTGTTCAATAGTGGCAAGGCTGTGAGCATTGGGGATGTCAGTCTAGAGGGATGTGGCTACAACAGTGATGAGCAGGACACCAAGTGGTAAAGGAACAGTAACTGTGGAGAGTCAGTGAAGGAAAGGGCTGGTGTCTTTTCTGTAGGAGGATAGATTGTGGATAATATTCTGAAGATATTGGTCAAGGAAAGCAAAGTTCTCTCAGTGTGGGCTCAGTAACCAGCCAGAATGGGGTGTCCTGTCCTGAGTAGTTGGGTTTATAGACTTTAGGAAGCATGTAGAAGGCATGAGTGCAGGGAGTGATAAGGGTAGGGAGAGAGAGAGAGTGAGACGCATGCAAAAGATTCTGGAATATGAGGAGGGTCTGGAGATCATGTTGAATTTCTGGAATGGGGTCACTGTAGCAGTGTTTGTAAATGGATGAATCTGACAGCTGAGAGAGACCCTCCTTCGTGTAATCATTGTGGTTCAAAAGTGCAGTGGTGGAGGCTTTGTCAGGAAGTAGGATGATTTGGTTGGGATCAATTTTTAGCTGGTGGATTGTGGTTTCTTTCTGTGAATGTAAGGTTTGTTTCAACATTGAGGGATTTGGGGAATGACGATGAAGCAAGATTCAAAGTTAAGAAATTCTGGAATGTTAACGGGGTGATTTGGGGGCAGTGGGGTTGAACTGCAGCTAGGCAGAGAAACAAATTGAGTCAGGCAGGAGTCAGTACTGTTTTGGGTTGATTCAGACTGCTACAGTTGTGGTGAAAAATTGTTTCCACTGTAGGGACTGGGAGATGGAGAGGAGGTTTGTGACAAGTCCAGCGTGATTGTATTTGGAAGTGGGTCAAAAGGTAAGCCTTTTGGAAAGGACTGATACTGATATAATAATCTTAACCATAAGGATTACCTGGTTGATGGACTTCGCCAGCTGTCAGATTAATCTGCCAACAAACCCTGCCACAGTGACTCCATTCCACAAATCCAACACTATCTCCAGCCCCTCTTCAAATCCTTAGGCGCATCCCGGAACCTCTCTCCTAAGTCTTCGTCGTCGTCATCCTCCTTCCCAACTCTCTCTCTCTCCCTCTCTCTCCCTTTCTCTCTCTCCCCCCCCCCCCCCCCCCCACTCTCTCTCTCTCTTTCCTGCCCCCTGGCCCTTTCACCCGAATACTTCCCACTTCCTGCATTCCTACTTTCTACGTGCTTTGTGAAGTCCATAACCCCTACCTCCCAGGATGCCCCATTGTGCCCGCTTACTGATCTCCACATTGAGATAATCTCTGCTCTTGTGGACCAATACTTTGAGCCTGTTACCCATCACCTATCTTCCCATGTATTACAAAAACCATTTCCTCCACCAACTCTACACATAGCCTGCTATTTTATCACACAGTGCCCTGCTCATCAATGTTTATGCCATATCCCTCTACACTAACATTCCTAATGCCTGTGGCCCAGCTACTATTGAACACTACCTTTCGCAGCACCCCAATGACTTCAAACCTGCAACCTCCTTCCTGGTTACTATGACCCACAAGCACTTCTCCTTGGAAGACATCACTGACAAAGAAATCTGTGGTACCCACATGGCACTATCCTTTGCCAACTTATTCATGGCCATCTAGAGGAACCTTCGTAATCACCCAGAACCTACAATCCCCTGGTTCAGATTTGTTAATGACGTTTTTGTGATCTAAACTGAGTGCGAGGACACCCTCTCCACATTCCTCCAGAAATATACCTTTTCTCCCATTCACTTCACCTGGGGCACATCAACCCAACACGCCATCTTCCTTGATGTTGACCTCCACCTAAAGGATGGCTAAATCAGTATTTCATCCACATCAAATCTACCAACCACCAGCAATACTTCTGTTTCAACTGCTGCCGCCCATTTCATACTGAGAAGTCCCTTCCATGCAGGCCAGCAACCTGTGGTTATTGCATCTGTAATGATGAGCAATTAATCTAGATATACCAAAGGTCTCACTGAGGCCTTCATAAGCACCCTTCCAACATTGTGAAAAAAAACATCTCTCATCCCTTGTCTCTCCAGTTACCTACCACCTTCCACATACCCACCATCTGGCCACAAAGCAGCACTCCTTTTGTCAGTCAGTACCACATAGAGCTCGAACAACTGAATCACATTTTCCACCATGGTTTTGACTATCCCTTGTTGTACTCTGAAATGAGGAATATACTACCCACTACCCTTTCCATCCACCCCATAGTGATATTCCACACCTCTCAACATATGCAGTATCTTCATCCATCCCTAATCTGCCCCTGCACCCAACCCCCTTGCCTCAGGGCCCCTATCCCTGTGATAGATCTAGATGTAAGACCTGTCCCACACATCCTCTCACTGCTACCTCCTCCACCCTGGTCACAGACATTTCCTATCCCATGAAAGACATGGCTACCTGTGAAAGCAGCCATATGACATATGAGGTAAACTGTTAACCACCATGCTGCTGTCAATGTGGGCATGCCAACAAATAAGCTGTCTGTCTGCACATGAACAGCCACCAACAAACTGTCGCCAAGAGACAGCTGGACCCTTCAGATGCTGGATACGCTGCACAACATGATGAGTCTGACTCACATGACTGCTTCACAGCCTGCATCATTTGGATTCTCCCTACCAATATGAGCTTTTCTGAATTGTGTAGATGGTAACTCTCCCTGAAGTATATCCTATGTTTGTGTAACCCCACCCCATCTCAATCTTTGCTAGTCTCTATCCTCCATCTCCATCTACCTGTGCATTACATAGCCTTCTATTCTACCATATAACATTACACAACCTTATGTTCTACCAATGCACCCACTGCTTTACTTCCTGTTCGCTACTTCTCTCCTGTTCTGGTCCCCTTTCACTCATTACATAAACCTCCTGATTGCATCTAGCAGCTTTACCCTGTCTCAAGGTCCATTCATACTTCCAAAAGAGAACTACATCTTTCCCCATGCTTACTCTGCTATCCCTTCCCATCCACACTCCACTTCTCCTTACCAGCACCACCCAAACCAGATTGCTCCCATCAGGCACATCTGGAGTCGACAGTCTGGCCACAGTTGCTGGAGTCAGATATCGTTTGTGTGTGTGTGTGTGTGTGTGTGTGTGTGTGTGTGTGTGTGTGTGTTCTGCTTCAGAATCCTTTTGGCCAAACACTTAAATGTATAGCAGTCTTTTTGTTGTGCCTGCCTGTGACTCAGTGTCTTCTCTGTATTGTGAGTAGCAATTTGTTCTTTCCATAATATTGCATCTTTACTCAAGCTTCTGATGTTACATGTTATTAAGTTGCATAAGAGTAACCTATTCAATGAAAGGAGGGGTGGAGTCTATGAATTCAAAGTGGTACAAACATTGCTTTTTCCTTTATTATTTGAAATAAGAATCAGCTGTATTAAAAAATATGTATACTGAGAACTTAAAACAATAGCAAGACTCATAATATTCTTGTGCTTCTGACCCACAAAACTTTTTCACAAACTACAGATCCTGCTATTTCTCATGAGAGATGGATATTAGGTCTGAAAATACAAAGCAGATACATTTTAGAATTTGAAACTATGTCACAGTAAAAAATATATGATGTTTGGAGATTGTAATACAGTGTTACCTGTAGAAGAAAACTTAGGGAAGTCAAACTCTAGTCCATTGGAACTTTCAGCTGGATGAGTCAGTTTTACTACAAAAGTCTTCAATTTGCCATTATAAGTCATCCTGAATTTGACAAGCCCTGGATGAGTTATGTTTGTGATGAGTTCTCTGATTGGATGCCCAGGAAAGGAACACTCCTTCATGTAGATGTGCTCCAGAAATGTTGTCTATTAAGGAAAAGTTTAAGACGTCATTTCAGCTACATTAAATGGTGAAGGATTTGACCAAGCTGACATGAATACCTGTATCCAATCTTTTGGGACTTCTATGTGAGCTTCATGTTTTTGATAAGCCCCATGTTTTTATCACATTCCAGAAAATAATGTCCTCATATTGGAATTGCAACCTACAGTGGCAGTTTTCTCCCATTTCAAGACACATTAAATTAATCTTTTTGTTTACCCGAGATAAGCGGTCATGCTTTTTGCATTTCTTCATTAGTTGGTGACTTCAGTCTTTATTTAGACTACTGGCTTCACTCAGTGGGTCACCTGTCACGTCAGTATTGTCTCAGAATTACAGAAACTTTACTGTATTATATGAAGACCTGCACACAAAAACTTAATGCCTACAGAAACTTAGCTATGTTTGACAATAACGTTTGTCGGGCAGCACCCTATATCATTGTTTATTTTAAAGACCAGCACTTAATGGACTAAGCATTTTTTCCTCCTGTTTCATAACGACTTAGTTTTTTCTTTCCCTGTGCAGCTGCTTTTGAAAGCTGATTTACAGTATGACTGAATTTGTTTTTTCCCACTTGCTATAGTAGGAAATATTGGATCTATTCTATTCATTCATGTACTGGTGAAATTCAGGAAATGGAAAAAAAAAAATCGGTTTAGCTCTTTCTTTTTCGGAGCCCTTCATATCTACTGGATATGTAAATGTTTATGGTCACCATAAATGAATTTCAGAGAACATCTTATGCTTTAGCTTCTTTGATAGTACATTGTTGTCCAGGCTCAGACACTATCAATAAGAAGTGCTCCTATTTCCTGTCTCATTATAAGTACAATGTAAGTATCCAATTTCAGTAGATTTATGTTTCTTAAATGCTCTTTTCTCTTCTAAACCCATATTGTAGTTTGGGTAAGTTATTATTAAGTTGGAGGCACCATTTCCATCTGATTTCTTCCTTATTCTTTCTGAGACCTTGCCTGCAGCAATAGGCACATAAACAAGACATAATGCTTGAACCAGGGGTCATTTTATATCCCTGAATTGACAACAGTATTAGAGCTACCCTGTCTTCTATTTTAACACATTTTTACTGGCAAAAGAGATAAATGTTGGACCTCAGTTTATTGTTGTCATTGTTATTTGTGATTTGATTCATTTTGTGGTACGAATACTATAAAATGTAAAATTATGTTTCCTAATAATCACGAGTCCTAAATGCAAAATAGGCATTACTTCAATTACTTTCACAGTTTTCCACAGAAAGGTTTCTTCATCAGTCATCTTGAAGCTACCTTTTTGAAATTAGACATTTACCATGGCTGTAGTGGAATTGAAAGGTTCAAAATTTAAAACGGTAATCAGCCACAAGCATGTTTTTAAGAAGTTTATTTAAAACAAGCCATTATTCGTTTTGGACTTATTACAGAGCCATATTCAGACAGTGTATCTTCCACTGTTCATCCCAAAGTTCAGGTAGCACATTCTTAAATTGGCCTAAATAGTCCTTCGGATGCCATTTTCCGTTTGGATCAAAATTCCTAAAATTCTCAACACCAAGAAAGGCCTCGTCATTCTGCATGCCAAGTATGCTGACTCCTGTTATGCCTCCATTGCATAATAACAATTTTACTTCAAGTTTTCCTGTTGACCCACAAGTGACTGGGTCTTGGATACTTTACTGCACACCTGCTCTACTCGGAGTACGTAAGCATCTCAATCCAGCACAACAGCTTGCACCTTGTGTTTAGACTCCTGCACCTCCCCATCCAGTGTTTCAAATTCTTTATCATAGACCTCAACCCTTTTGCCGCATTCCTCTTTTACCTTACTGACTGCAGCTTCAACCTTGTCAAAACGTTTCGCCTGCTATAAGATGTGTTGATCTAATTGAGACGTAGGTGTGTCTACCTTTTTATTACACTCGTCCCCCACTTTCTTTATGGCTGCCTCCTGTCAATCATTGTCATTTTTCATTTGCTTACTAGTTTCTTCTATCCGCCTATTGGTTTTGTCAAGCTGCCTATTAGTTTTGTCAATAGCAGCAGCAAGTTCATCCTTCATTTGCTTACTATTTTGGTCAATCTGCCTATTACTTTCCTCAAATTCCTTATTCGGCATACTCATCAATGTTGTGAACATGTCAGTCAGGCCTACACTCCTCTCGTCTGGATGTAGCCGTGATTGGTGACAACACAGCACCAGGACTTCCCATTTCAACCAACAAACTACAGTCTCCCATATCAGCAGCTCCTGACATTTCAGTACTACTATCTTGAAACTTCCTCTCTCTCGGACTACTTTCACATGACAAATCTTCATCTACATTCCTGACCATAGCTGCTGCATTGATATCATTAGCTGACATCATGAATTACTTAAATCACACAAGCAAGAAAATGGAGAAGAAGGAAAAAAAATTAAAGACTAAATCACAGTAATACTCCTGCACAGTACAAAAACAAACCAATACGTCAGTAGGTAATACTGTATCTCTTCAATGCCATGTTTCATGCTAAGAAACACACCAGACACACATAGAATCAATGCCACAAAAGTAGACTTATATTTACACAAAAGATTCACTGCTGCTATAGCATTATATTAGCATATTGCGTGGGCTACTACAGCAGGACTGGGCAATGACATTTAACTTTGCTGCACTAACTGACCAGTGTCAAAGTGTAATGCCAGTATGATAAGTTGCCTCCACTGTGTTATATCAACACTTGCTGCATTCCCTGAGATTATCTAAATAAGTCTACATTGTGATCTAGTACCCGTTAACAGATTATCATGTCAGTTTTACAAGTTTCTTCCACTGTGATCATTTAAAACTATTTGCACAACATTCTCTAGACAAAGTCTGCATTGTCAGTCAGTTACGCTACGGTATTCTTTAAAGGCACGAGGAATCCCAGCACTGTGTGAGACTTTCATTATTGACTGCCCATTGGTGTGCGCGGCCCTGACTTCACACCAGCTCCACGTGTCACTGTGTTGATCAGCACTGCCACACACTAGCTGGTCTGCAAAATGCAGCAACGGTATGGTTGTAGTTGTTCGTGCTGCTCAAAGGTGCCACCCGTGTTGCAGATTATGTAGCATGCAATAGTAGAATTACTCTCCAACACAGGATCTTTGTGCTGCACTCCGTAACAGACAAGTATAATTTCTGTAACTTGAACTCCTTGGTCCACAGTGCACACAGTCTATCTGACATCACACAACAATCCAAAATATGTGCTCACTGTTTTTATATATCATTCACTGGTTCCATTTTCTAATAAATCGACACCTCATCAACAAGGATTACAAGTCCTGAAATGCACACCATCATGTAACATGCCTGGGAGGAAAGGGGGTAGCTATGCAGTACTAATGAAAGCTAGCATTTAGCACTTGGGACTGTACAACACACCCTAAACACAGGAATGGGGCTGGATGTGTAACAACCATGTGCCTAAACCCACGTGCCTTCTCCTTCCCGCAGTGGTTGATCTGCTGTCTCTGCACTGCCTGCTGTGATGTGTCCTGTAATAACTATTGTTTAGCAGGGAGAGGAGCCACTTACACCATCAATACCAAATTGATCTGGCAGAATTCACTGTATTCTGTTAAACACTCACATAGGGTGGGGCTGCACTCTTCACAGTTAACATTATTTCACAATGGACGTGATCAGTATTTGTACTCCAAATATGTGTCCATTGTGACGTATAAGGTTGCTTTCTAAATGATGGCATCCAATGCAAAAACACGGTGCATAGAACACAAGATAATCACTGTTCAACAGATGTTTCATCAGTCTATGATTGGCAAAGTTATTCCAACAGTACTAAACAACTCAACAGCTTATGACATGAGTGAGTGCATAACTAAATCGTGACACGGATGCTCCATAAAATTTCAGGTACCATGTACGAATGTGAAAGTACCTACGCTCATGATATTCAGCCAGTCAAAATGATATGTATTTCTTTCACTTAGAGCTAGCAGTTAGGATCATATCAGTCCACATTATTTTTCTGTAACTGTCACGACATGGTTGATTATCATTCTCCCAACATGACACAGAGAAACATCACCTTTTGGATAGACATTCATACTGTGTCATGAACACTGAGAACACTCTGCCAATGCTCCATGAAAGTTGCGCCACGACTCCCCACTGTTGTTGTGCGCTCAACAGAGAGGTGACTGTCGACAGTCAACGATACAGTTCTATGCTTGCGTGTTGGTACCAAATATTGCATTATCTCTAATCCAGAAGAACTTCAAATACATCTTGTTATTCCTGTGAGAAGGATAAGGAATTAGGGTGAGGGAGGGGGAGGGAGAGGGAGAGGAAAAGTTAGCAGATGGCTAGGAATGAAATAAGAGAATGGTATCAGTGAGCTAGCCCAGATGCAGGAGGGGGACTTTTGTGTAACACACTATGAAGTGTAGGAGTTGGTTGGGAGGGGGAGATAGAACAGAGGAAGGATGAGAGTGTTGAGGGTAGTGTTTTGAGTGTTGAGTGTTGGATGTTGAGTGGTGGCATTGGGAGGGTCAATGTGGAGGTGGGTGATGGCTGTGGGACAGGGGCTAGGACAGGTAGAGGTCAGAGGATCGTTGGATTGAGGTACGCATCTTAAGAACACTCTGATCTACATAATTAAGAGAAACTGCTGTTTTTATTTTTTATTTAGATTTTTTTGGGGGGGGGGGGAGATGGGGGAGGGGGCGGTGGTAGGATTCAGATGCCTCAGGTTGCGAAGCAACGACTGAAGTCAAGTATATTGTGTTCAGTAGTATTTTCACTGGTAAGTTGACTGTGCTTGGCCACAGTCCGGCAGTGGTCTTTTTTTTTTGGTGAACATCTGGTTGATAATCATGCCCACATAAAAGTCATACCTGTGGAATTGGTCATGTTGTATACAAATTCCGAAGTAACTTCTGTATAGCATTTTATTTTGTGAGGTGCTATATTGACTCCTTCCATAATTTACAAGAATTGTCTGACACACCTCTTACACCTGATGAAGCAAGGAGACCAGAGTGGTATCAATCCACATGATATTATCAACATACGTGATTCTTATGCACAACTTGCTGTCTTCAATCTCCCTTACACCAGAACAAACTTAGCAGGAGACATTGGTGTTGGAAGAATAGCTTCTGCTATGTATCAATATGTCTGATCCGAGATTTCTACTGGTGATTGTGTTACTGAAGTGCAAACAATTGCACATGTATGCACCTTGTGAGCATTCACTTGTTCACTAGAAAAGTCATAAATCCTGACCGACATTCATGGTATTGTATGAACGCATAGGAAGATGAGTACTTGGGATGGTAGTTACGTATAATGACAACTAACAGGTTGTATGATTCCATACCAATATATTTTATTGTCCTACAAGGTACAACGCATGTTGTCATGAATATCGATCAGAGCAAACTAACTCTATGTCCAGAGAGGTTAGTTGAGCTATCTCAGGGAAACGGAATTGTTCTGGGTGACACCATGGTGTTATGTCCCCACAGAGCCTCCTCCTCCCCCTCCCCAATAGTGTGGAGCACGTGGGAGATAGGTGTAACTACAACTTTAGTGATGAATTCTGCAGGGACACAGAGTGGCTCCCCATAAAACTGTAGGAACTCAGCAAGCAAGACATTGAAATCTTCTTTATGAGCAGTCCTAATTCTGAGAGGCAGCCAGGGCAAGGCATTGGTCCACAACTGTGAGTGTGATACCATCATTCCAATGGTAAGCAGTCATTTGAAAATGATGGCAGCCACAAAGTCAGCACAGTTCATTGAACAAGGCAGTCTGAAATTGCTGGCCTTGGTCTGTTGTCTGCAGTGTAGGACAGCCAAACCTTGCAGTCCAGCAAACAAAGGCCTTGACAACTGTGTCAGCTGAAATGTCTAGTAATGGGGTGGCCTTAGCCCACTGCATTGTATGGCCAGTAAATAAGATGTACTCTGAACCCTGAAACTTTGGAACTGGCCTGACTAAATCATTACGAACATGTTGAAAATGCCCAAATGCCCCTTTGGGATTGGGCCTTTCCTAAAGGGGGCTGTGCGTGGCATCCTACCTTTGCCTGTTGACAAGAGACACAGACCGTGGTCCATGCAGCGCAGTCACCCTTGTTCTTGGGCCAGACTAAATGTTCCATGGCTAATTTGAGTGTGGGATGTATGCCAGGATGTGCAAAATTGTGAAACAAGTCGAACACTGTTTTATGATAGGTTTCTGGATGACTGGTTGTATCCCCTTGTGCGACAGATAACACCAAACAGGTTAGGTGGCTCCTGGCATCTACATCTACATCTACATTTACATTTATACTCCGCAAGCCACCCAATGGTGTATGGCGGAGGGCACATAATTTACGTGCCACTGTCTTTACCTCCCTTTCCTGTTCCAGTTGCGTTTGGTTCGTGGGAAGAACAACTGCCGGAAAGCCTCCGTGCACACTCGAATCTCTCTAATTTCACGCTTGTGATCTCCTCAGGAGGTATAAGTAGGGGGAAGCAATATATTCGATACCTCATCCAGAAACACACCCTCTCGAAACCTGGACAGCAAGCTACACCGTGATGCAAAGCACCTCTCTTGCAGAGTCTGCCACTTGAGTTTGCTAAACATCTCCGTAATGCTATCACGCTTACCAAATAACCCTGTGACGAAACGCGTCACTCTTCTTTGGATCTTCTCTATCTCCTCTGTCAACCTGACCTGGTACAGATCCCACACTGATGAGCAATACTCAAGTATAGGTCGAATGAGTGTTTTGTAAGCCACCTCCTTTGTTGATGGACTACATTTTCTACGGACTCTCCCAATGAATCTCAACCTGGCACCCACCTTACCAACAATTAATTTTATATGATCATTCCACTTCAAATCATTCCGTACACACACTCCCAGATATTTTACAGAAGTAACTGCTACCAGTGTTTGTTCCGCTATCATATAATCATACAATAAAGGATCCTTCTTTCTATGTATTCACAATACATTACATTTGTCTATGTTAAGGGTCAGTTGTTACTCCCTGCACCAAGTGCCTATCCGCTGCAGATCTTCCTGCATTTTGATGCAACTTCTCTGTATACTACAGCATCATTCGCGAAAAGCCACATGGAACTTCCGACACTATCTACTAGGTCATTTATATATATTGTGAAAAGCAATGGTCCTGTAACACTCCCCTGTGGCACGCCAGAGGTTACTTTAACACCTGTAGACGTCTCTCCATTGAGAACAACATGCTGTGTTCTATTTGCTAAAAACTCTTCAATCCAGCCACATAGCTGGTCTGATATTCCATAGGCTCTTACTTTGTTTATCAGGCAACAGTGCGGAACTGTATCGAACGCCTTCCGGAAGTCAAGGAAAATGGCGTCTACCTGGGAGTCTGTATCTAATATTTTCTGGCTCATGAACAAATAAAGCGAGTTGGGTCTCACATGATCACTGTTTCCGGAATCCATGTTGATTCCTACAGAGTAGATTTTGGGTTTCCAGAAATGACATGATACACGAGCAAAAAATATGTTCTAAAATTCTACAACAGATTGATGTCAGAGATATAGGCCTATAGGTTTGCACATCTGCTCGACGACCCTTCTTGAAAACTGGCCTTTTCCAATCATTTGGAACCTTCCGTTCCTCTAGAGACTTGGGGTACACAGCTGTTAGAAGGGGGGCAAGTTCTTTCGCATACTCTGTGTATAATCACATTGGTTTCCTGTCAGGTCCAGTGGACTTTCCTCTGTTGAGTGATTTCAGTTGCTTTTCTATTCCTTGGACACTTATTTCGATGTCAGCCATTTTTTTGTTCGTGCGAGGATTTAGAGAAGGAACCGCAGTGCGGTCTTCCTCTGTGAAACAGCTTTGGTAAAAGGTGTTTAGTATTTCAGCTTTATGCATGTCATCCTCTGTTTCAATGCCATTATCATCCCAGAGTGTCTGGATATGCTGTTTCGATCCACTTACTGATTTAACATAAGATCAGAACTTCCTAGGATTTTCTGTCAAGTCAGTACATAGAATTTTACTTTCGAATTCACTGAACACTTCACCCATAGCCCTCCTTACGCTAACTTTGACATCGTTTAGCTTCTATTTGTCTGAGAGGTTTTGGCTGCATTTAAATTTGCAGTGAAGCTCTCTTTGCTTTTGCAGTAGTTTCCTAACTTTGTTGTTGAACCACAGTGGGTTTTTCCTGTCCCTCACAGTTTTATTCAGCACATACCTGTCTAAAAAGCATTTTACGATTGCCTTGAACTTTTTCCATAAACACTCCACATTGTCAGTGTCGGAACAGAAATTTTCGTTTTGATCTGTTAGGTAGTCTGAAATCTGCCTCCTATTACTCTTGCTAAACAGATAAACCTTTGTCCCTTGTTTTGTATTCCTATTTACTTCCATATTCATGGATGCTGCAATGGCCTTATGACCACTGATTCCCTGTTCTGCACTTCCCTGTGTGCACTGTTGTAGTTGTAGCCCAGTGTCTTGTCCGGTGAGTAGTTGTTGTAGGTCAGGATCTGCCAAGTGAGACAGGTAATCCATGACTATATTATCCACAACTGCGATGTGTCTGAATCAGTCGTAAATTGAGAGACCAGGTTGAGGTGGCAAAAGCAACTTGGCATAGTGTCAACAGAAGGGTTTTTATGCTGTCTGCAAGAGCGCTTGTGGTCAGCGTCAGTGGAAGAGGGCATCCTTCAATGTCATCCAGGAAATAGCAGACTGCCTCATAGATGGCCAAGAGCTCTCTGTTGAAAGTCGACAACTTCTTCTGATTATCAGCCAACTTTCAAGAGAAGAAACACAGTGGCTACATGATGCTGATGATCTCTTGTTGCAGTACCGTGCCAGTCACATGGTCACTGGTGTCTGCGATGATCAAGAGATGTGTATGCAGAGACAGAAGGGTGAGGGTGACAGCTTGTGCAAGGTTGGACTTAATCTTGTCGAAGGCCATTTGCGTTTCGGGCATCCACAACAGGTGTTGTTTGCCTGTGGTGATCTTGTCATGCAGCAGTTCAGTCAGAAGCAGAAGCATTTCAGCAGGGTGTGGAAGATGATGCCTGTAAAAATTAATGGCTCCAAGGAAATGCCACAGTTCTTGATAGTCTGAGGGGGGAGGCAGATTTGTTCCCTTTTCTCTGGCGTGGGACATATCCCTGAAGTATCAACCAAATGTCCAATGGAGGTGACATGATTGCTAGAGTTGGCATTTATTATTATGAATTATGACACCATGCATAAATTAATTTCATATTCACCAGGAGACTGTGAGAAAATTATCAGTTCATCTAGGTAAGCATAGCAGGACATGTTAAATAGCGGCCCTTCAAAAACCTCTGCCAGGTGTGGGCCAAATTTTTTAACACATACAGCATAAATAAAAGCTTGAACAGACTGATTATTGCAGTTTCTAGTATGTACTTATCAGCCACAGGTACCTGTAAATAGGTCCTTTTACAGCCAACAGCACTAAATATAATGACAACAGAAATTTAGTGTGTGAAGTCTTGTAAGTTCCATACAGGGTAGCTGTCTATTTTAGTCTGGGCATTGAGGCACTGATAATCACCACACAGTTGCCAAGTATTATCATTTTTGAGGACAAGCTTGATAGGAGAAGTCCAGATTCTGTCAGATGGCTGTATAATACCAGTATGCTAGTGCTCATCTACCGCAGCTTTTGCTGCTGTGAGTTCGTGGGGAGGTAGGCAGTGGGGACGATGGCAGACCTGCAATCTGGGGGTGGTGCTGATTCAACGAACTGTCCCATCACAGACGGTACACATAGTTTGTGGCCAGATGGGCTGGCATGAAGTTGCGGTATAGCAATAGGTGTTATTGTAACACCAACATTGACGGACAACCCTTTCGACGAGGCATTGTTAATCACACTGGACATGGCCAGGTGACTGACCTGTTATAAGGCCAACATAATGTCTTTGTCATCTGACAGTGGGTGTAGATTTTATGGAACGGTGAGTTGCTGTTGAGCCGTATGAAGATGTCTCGGTGATGCACGAGACGGTCATTGTTTGCTTGCCTATCCAAATTGGAGTGCCAGAGCTCAAAGTGTGCTGCAGATGTCATGCAAAGCTCATCCAGAAGTGTTCAACATTTCAAGATAAGATTGAGAGGCATCTCTGACTGTGAAGTAGGAGACAGTGGCGTATCGTGAAAGGAAAGGAGTTGCTGATCTTGCTGTTGATGGGCCGTTGGCCATCATGCTGCAGGAGCAGAGGATGGTTCAGCTCTGGCAGTAAATGGTAGCATATGAGGAAGTCAGCTCCTAAGACGGGTTCCACAGTTTCATCCACCATGAACATTGAGGGCATAGCTGCATGATTGCTGAGATTGAGAAGGGTGGAGGTGGTGCCAGCCACTGGCATCATGTAATCGAGAGCTGAACACAATTTCATGGGTGGCAGTGAAAGTGTAACAGGAGCAAGAAGTGGTGGAATTGTGCTGACATTAGCTCTGATGTCGACTAGAATGTAAGAATTCAGTTGTGCGTCATAATTGAAGAGGCAAGAGCTGTCTGATCATAGATGAGACCTGTGAAGTGGTGATTTGTGGTGACTTGAAGAGAACAAGTGACCTGGTGCACTGGTAGCAGGCTGCAAGATCAGTTTGAGTATGAGCAAAGCTGTCTGCAGTGTAGCACGTCTGAGCTGAAGCAAGTGTGCAGCCAGCAGAGGCGGTGCACACATGCAGGCATAGTGCCCAGCCGACTTGCATTGTTTTTATTGGCAGGCACAAGTTGGTGACTGTATGGAGACACACCAGCAGTAGTCTGTGCTGTAGGCATTTGTAGATGCACAGGAGACTGCACAGAGTTTGCCGGTTTGGCAAGGTTCAGCAACTCCCAGTAGACATCAGGTGACCACCATCTGTAAGGTAGGAGGTGTGCAGTAGTGTCTGGGAGTGCAGGTGGGGTTTGGCTAGGCTTGGCCAGGGTTGTGTGTTGTCGGCAATGTAGGTGAGGACTCTGTCAGCTGAGCATAGTCACGATGAGAATTAATCGACAAGCAGCACTAGCATTCTATCAGCCAGGCATTTGAATGCTCTCCCTCAGTTTTAATAGCCACAGAGTCTCCAGACTATGATCCGGGAATAGGCTCATATCAATTTGCAGGCGAAGCTTGTGCTACAGCGTAGAAGGCATACTGCAACCGAATGAGGTTTCACTTATTGCTAGACGAAGCTGTTGCTCTGGTGAGTGGGATAGGTGTTGAAGCAGAAGTACCTTGACAGTCTCATAGTTGTTTGAATGTGCACATCAAGCAGAAAGTCACTAATGAGATTGGCATTATCATCGAGGTAGTTGAGAAGTACTGCAAATTTGTCATTGACCTCAGTGACACCTGTGGACTGCATTACGCACTAACTAAGCACAGACCATAGTGTAGGTGAGGCCATGTTCAGTGGAGGGAGTTTTGGCTGATGACATGTGGAATTGTAAGGGCCATGGTTATGGCCCCCAGGGGCTCAGCGTTCATTTGCTGAGTACGGGCTTGGCGACCCCGGGGTCCTGAGCTGGGGACTGGTCAGCGCCGCCAGTCTCCTGTCACCGTAACCCCCGGACATGCTTCAGCGACCACCGTATGGTGCGGCGGTGGAATGTTGTGTGCTGCGGGGAATGGTAATCTTGGCTTGACCGCCTGGATTGCGAGGAAGGTAAACCTCTATAAAAACCCCTCAATCTTACGGTGTGCTGCGCGCCTATAGGATGCATGGCTGTTGGGGTGGAACAGTCGCAAGCGGGCAACCTCTGGGGCACCTGCCGCACCCCAGTTGTATACGGCACGCGGGGCTCTGTCTGAGCGGACCTTTAGTTCCCTAGCTGCTCGTGGGACCGCAATGGACCCTTCGACCTCTACATTTCCCCCTACCAGTGGATTGGGTGGGCCACTGGTAGGAAAACACACCCCATCGAACAAGCGACTTCGTGCTGCGAGTCCTCCAGCTCCTGGTGTTGCTAGAGATTTATCAGACTGTCATAACAGAGCACATGCTGAAAATCAGAATGTGTTTTTGATTATTAAACGGAAGGAGGGTAGCTTTGAGAGGGTTTCTCCCTTTTACATCCACAAGGGTCTTGAGGGAATTGCAGGTACACTGAAATCTGTTAAGCGACTGCGCAATGGTACTCTCTTAGTTGAGACTTCTAGTTCCCGTCAAGTCGCTTCTCTTCGGAAAGCACCCAGTCTCGGAGAGTACGTTATCGAGACCGAGCTCCACTCCACACTCAACTATAGTAAGGGTGTTGTGACATGTAGGGACTTGGTGGATATCTCCACAGACGAGTTGAAATCTGAGTGGGCTGACGAAGGTATTGTTGACGTGCAGTATATTATGAAGCGAGTCGATGGGGACCTAGTAAAATCCGACTCGTTTATTCTCACGTTCAGTTGCCCGAGACTTCCAGAGCATGTTAAAGCGGGGTTCTTACGTTTGCCAGTACGGCCATATTTCCCCAACCCAATGTGCTGCTTTAAATGTCAGCGCTTTGGGCATACTACATTGGGGTGCAATGGGATAGCCACTTGTGGTAAATGTGGTCAGCCTGCCCATGAAGGAGCCGATTGTACATCGCCTGTGAAGTGCGTGAATTGCTTAGGGAGTCACCATGTCTGGAGCCGGGTCTGCCCCATCTATCTCGAGGAACGGAAGATACAGGAGATCAAAACATCTAAGCGCATCCCCTATGGTGAGGCCAAGAAGCTCTTTAAGGCCATGCAACCTCCTGTGTTTACTACATCTTTCGCTTCCGCCCTGAAAAAACCCGTACAAATGGCCACTGTTGCTACGCAAACGGAGGTTGCTAGTGTTAGCACTAATACCTGTGTTTGCCAGTGCACTTGTGCTGCTGCGGTTGTTTTGCAACCTGCAGCTCTCCCCGCAATGTCGGACAAGGCCGTGGTTGCTGACATTGGGGTACTTCCTGCCTCTTCCCATATGGCGCCTTCTGCCCAGGCGAGTAACGCTCCAACTGCTGACAAGGCTCTGCATTCTAAGCCCCCTAAGACAAAGACGCCGAAGGTGAAGATTTTGCCACCTGCGGAGACTGGTCAGGGTCGGTCCGATGATAAGGCCATCATACTGTCTGACATCTCCCGTGGGTCGTCATCGGAGCTGATGGACATTGATGTCGACCGGGGGCGCTCTTGTCGCCCCAGGAATAAATCTCCGGCCAGTACGGGCTCTCCTCCAAAACACAGAGGTAGGGTGAAAGTTCAGCCACCCTGATCACTGGCTCCCATATTACAGTGGAACCTGAATGGGTTCAGGACGCATGTGGCCGAACTACAACTCCTTGTACGTGAGTTCCCTTTGTGCTTATGTCTCCAAGAGACACATTTTCGGGTCACTGATGCTCCTTCTTTACGGGGCTATACCGTCTATCGGAAAGATGATCTGACGGGGGAAAGGGCAAAGGGTGGTGTTGCTGTTTTTGTCCGTGACATGCACCCCTCATCTGAGCTCCCTCTCGTTACAGACTTGCAAGCAGTTGCAGTTGACCTTCTTGTGGGTCGGAGGCTCACAGTTTGTTCACTTTACTTACCCCCTCAGGATGCGATAGACTCTGAGGCTCTGACAGACCTTATTAGCCAACTTCCCCGCCCATTTCTTCTTCTGGGGGACTTCAATGCTCATAATGTCTTATGGGGCTCTTCGAGTACTTGCCCCAGGGGTCGCATTCTGGAAAGCCTCATGATGTCTGAAGAACTGTGCATCCTCAACTCTGGTGCTCCCACTCATTTCTGTACTGCTTCTGGCTCGTCATCAGCCATTGACCTTTCCTTTTGCTCTCGAGCACTCGCGGATTCTGCTCTGTGGGAGGTTGCTGCTGACCTCCATTCTAGTGACCACTTTCCCCTTTGGATTCGCCTCCTGGATGAGGCTATGGCATTTCCGGTACCGCCCCAGTGGCACCTCTGCAGGGCTGACTGGACACTTTTCAGCCAACTGACTGTTTTGGAACACCGTGCCAGCGTCCACGAATGGGTAGACCATGTTACAGCCGTGATCTCCCATGCTGCTGAATTGTCAATCCCACGGTCATCCGGTCATCCCAAGAGGCGTCCTGTCCCTTGGTGGACCACTGAGTGCCGCTCAGCTATCCGAGCCCGCCGTGCAGCTCTGCGCCGCTTCAAGTGCCGTCCCTCAGCTGACAATCTTGCGGCCTTTCGGGTGGCAAGGGCCAAGGCGCGGCGAGTGGTTAAAGAGAGCAAACGACGGCCATGGCAATCGTTCTTGAACTCCATCTCCCGCTCCACTAGTTCTACGAAAGTATGGGAAGCCATCAGGAGGATTTCCGGGAAACTCGGCCAGCTACCTGTCACGGCATTGCTGCATCAGGGAAGTCTCCTCACGGCGCCGAGAGACATTGCCCAGACACTGGCCATGCATTTTGCGGAATCTACCGCCACTATTAACTGTGGTCCAGATTTCTGCCGCTACCGCACTGCCATCGAGAGGGGTCACTTGGACTTCCGGTCTCCTAATTCTGAACCCTACAACTGCCCCTTCACAATGTGGGAACTGGATTCGGCGCTGTCTGTGGCTCATGATACTGCGCCTGGTCATGATCAAATCTGGTATAGCATGCTGCAGCACTTGTTACTGCTTTCCAAGGAAGTTCTCCTGAATTGTTTTAATATGGTATGGTTATCCGGCACGTACCCTGACTCGTGGAGGGAGGCGATTTTGATACCCCTCCTCAAACCAGGGAAGGACCGAATGCATCCCAGTAGTTATCGAAGTATCGCCTTGACGAGCTGTGTCGGGAAGACGTTGGAACGCATGGTCAATCGTCGCCTGGTTTGGCTGCTCGAGACCAGGCAGCTCCTTAGCCCCTCTCAGTGTGGCTTTCGGAGATGTCGTTCAACTATAGACAACTTGACCCTGCTTGAGGCGGCCATCCAGCAGGCCTTCCTGCGTAACCAGCATTGTCTAGGTGTCTTCTTTGACATTCATAAGGCGTATGACACTACTTGGTGCCACCATATCCTCAATCAACTCCATGAGTGGGGCTTTCGTGGCCGTCTCCCCATCTTCATTCGGTCCTTTCTTTCCCACCGCCTCTTTCGCTATAGGGTTGGTAATGTGCTATCTGATTTGTATGTGCAGGAGAATGGTGTTCCTCAGGGAAGCGTTTTAAGTGTCACCCTCTTTGCCGTCGCCATTAACAGTATCACGTCCACTATCCGGAGTCCTGCCCAATGCTCCTTGTTTGTGGACGATTTTGCTGTTTTCTGTTCTTCCTCCAGTCTTGTCACTGTGAGTCGGCTGTTGCAGCTTACAATACAGCGATTAGAGGCATGGACTGCGAAGACGGGTTTTACCTTTTCTGCAGACAAATGTGTGTGTGTTCATTTTAATCGTTCTCGAGATCTTTTTACCTTCCCTGAATTGCATCTGAGGGACACCATTCTTCCTTTTAGCGACACTGTGCGGTTCCTGGGCCTCACTTTTGATTCAAAGTTGTCGTGGTTGCCTCACCTTAAAGACCTCAAGGTGCAGGCCCTGAAGGCACTGAATATTTTGAAGTGTCTGAGCCATCGGTCCTGGGGAGCAGATCGGGCGCGTCTGCTGCAGTTTTATAGGGCTTTCGTCCGATCGCGCCTTGACTATGGTTGCACCGTGTATGGGTCAGCAAGGCCTTCGTATCTGAAGATTCTTGACGCAGTACACCATGAGGGTATCAGGCTGGCCACTGGTGCCTTCCGTACTAGTCCCATCCCCAGCCTGTGTGCTGAGGCAGGGGAACTGCCGCTCGCCATCCGGCGGAAACTCCTCATGGTGCGACGGGTGTGTCAATTCCTTGCCTGTCCTACCTCCCCTGCATACCCTACCGTTGCCCGACCGCCTATGGAACGTCTCTTTTCCAATCGTCCCAGGGCAATGAGACCATTTGGGATTCGTGCCAAGCATTTGCTTGAGTCCCTTGGTGTGGAGCGTGTGGCCCCCCAATGACAAGGTTTTACTCGCCTGCTTCCCTGGTTGCTCCAGAGGCCCAGTGTCCTTTTAGACTTGTCGGAGTACCGGAGGAGCTGCACTCCTGCGTTTGTTTTTACCTCCTTATTTTATGATATTTTAAACAAGCATCCCGACCATGTACCAGTATTTACGGATGGCTCTAAAAAGGGGGACTCTGTTGGTTGTGCTGTTGTTTTCCCTGATCGACTCGTCCAGTTATGGCTTCCTGCGGCGTTTACCATCTTTGATGCCGAATTGTTTGCGATCTTGCGGGCATTGGAGCAGATGAGATGTGTCCCCAGTCGTAAGTTCCTCATCTGTTCTGACTCCCTGAGTGCCCTTCAGACCATGCAACACTTGTACCCAGCGGATACGGTCGTCCAGAACATCCATGATGCCCTACTCCACCTGCAGCGGCAGGGGAAGGCAGTTTCCTTCTGCTGGGTGCCGGGGCACATGGGTATTGGGGGAAACGATCTGGCGGATGTGGCTACCAAAGATGCATGTTCCCTCCCTAACGTTGTTGAATGTGCCGTCCCCCTCCATGCTGTTACCTCCCTCCTGCGTTTTCGCGTTATGCGTCAGTGGGAAGAGGAGTGGCTGGCAGTCGGTGAAAATAAGCTGCGTCTGGTCAAGGCCACCACGTGGCCATGGCGTACGTCCTACCAGTCATGCAGGCGGGATGAGGTTCTCCTCACTCGCCTCCACATCGGGCACAGTCCCTTCACACATGGTTTTTTACTCCGGCGGGAGGATCCCCCAATCTGCAGTGCTTGTGGCGTCCAGATTACTGTCCGCCACATTTTACTTGACTGTCTTCTATTCTCTGACCAGAGGGCGGTGGTTTCTTTGCCACCAGATTTGCCCTCTATTTTGAAAGACGACACA
The DNA here is from genome assembly GCF_023864345.2 of Schistocerca serialis cubense. Lineage (NCBI taxonomy): Eukaryota > Metazoa > Arthropoda > Insecta > Orthoptera > Acrididae > Schistocerca > Schistocerca serialis. The sequence goes on from NC_064638.1 coordinate 716,356,468, forward strand.
TCGTCTGTGGTTAAGGTTTTACGGTTTTGTGTCCTGTCCAATTTGTTGCCACGGATTTTAGGGAGAGGGTTTTAATGTGCTGCTGGATGACTGGCTCACCCAGATTTTAGGTAAGAGGTCCACCAGTCATGAATACCTCCTTGCTTCCCTTCGGTTTCTGTCCGCCCTTCCTTGTGTTTCCTTTCCTTTTTTAGTGCACTCCTTCTCCTCTTGTTTTGCCTCTGTATGTGAGGATTTGGAACTGCGTCAGGTCTGTGTCTTTTAGCTGTTCCCCTTGTTCGCTGTTCGTCTTAGTCCCTTCACTGCATGTGTTCCTGTTTTTATGCGTTTGGGCGCTGATGACCCCGCTGTTTAGCGCCCGTAAACCTCAAACACACACACACACACACACACACACACACACACACACACACACACACACACACCATGGTTATGTGAGGCTGGCACCATCATGAGGTGAGTGTCCCTCATTTCGATAGATGCAGCAGGAGCGGAGGCATTGCGGAGCAGTGCATCATAGAGCAGTGAAGAAATATGTGATACACTAGGTGCAGCAGGATTGGAAGCATCAGGGAATGGCAGGTTGTAAAGTGGCGAAGAGAATTCAGGATGGTATGCACTGAGATAGAGTGTATCATGATGAGACGTGGTATGTGCATCGCTTTAGATGTGAGCCGAACAAGAAGATGGGTGTGACCGGTGGTATGTGGTGCATAGTACTGCTCCACAGGAGCTGCCGGATGCTGTGAGTACATGCTATGCTCACGAGGTAATAAATCTGGTACGGCAGTCATGCTTAATACAGGTGTTACACACATATGGAAGAGTTGCAGTGTGAGTGCGTCATGTGCACTGGTGGCGGCTGCGAGTGAGTGCAAGGCAGATGGTGGAGATGTGATGTCACTCAGGTGATGTGGGAGCAGTCGCAACATGGATGACATGGGCAGATGCTGCTTGATGACAGAGTCCGTATTGGGTAGTTCACTTTTATGCCCAGGAAGATTACTTGAAAGCATGTTATTTTATCTGTCCAGAAGGTGGTAAATAGTTGCAAACAGTTTGGGGACCATTTAAGGGGGGTGACTGTTGACCAATTATTGTGTCACTCTGGTAGGTGTCCAAATAAATTCACTGGCGCTATAGGAGTGTACATGGGAATAAGTGTCATTATTTTCTGAGTGGAAGCTCAGAGCACTATATGTACTGATAAACAGGGCAGCAGGTAGCCACTGTTCATCCAGAATCACATTCGTTGTCATGGTAGAATTGCTAGGCAAATAGTCATTCAGTACCATTACACTTCTGTCAGCAGTAAGGTCACACTGAGAATTTGATGCTTGTTGGCTGATTTGATGTGAAATGCTGTGAGTCTGGCATAGTAGATGTGGAAAGAGTGGAAGCATTGTCATTGATTCACTACGCACTGCTGAATCAGGCACTTTGCCCAGGTTTTGGCATAATTGTATCAAACTGTGGCTCGGAAAGTTCATGGAATTCACAGGCATTGACGAAGAGTGGAGATTGACCTCCCTCAAAGCAGGAAATGGTTAAACTGGAGGTAGCTGCAACATTGTAGGATAGTAGACCGGAATGGGAGATTTTATGTTTTAATTGGGACGCAGTTGAAACTTTGGGGTCACCACTGTAGGAAGTTCAGTACTTGGTATAGTACGTATAACAACAACTAACAGATCATACAATTCTATGCCAATATATTTTATTGTCCTGCGAGGTACAAAGCATGTTGTCACAAAGATCAAGCAGAGCAACCTAACTCTGGCTCCACGACTCCACGGAATTACGTCCCCACACGTGCTTTACTCTAATGGCAAATGCTCTGAAACATTGAGCAACATCATGAAGTCTGTTTTCCTCAGTGGTGACTCCTTAAGCCTTTTGCTGGAATACTTTTTATAGCTTCTTTTACCACAAACATTATTAGGTATTTTTAGTTTTAAGACACAAGGGAATTAAGGAAATTAGCTGCTAGTGGCCATTGATTTATGTGAATGGGGCAAGTTGAAAATTTGTACTGGACCAGGATTTGAATCCAGATCTCCTGCTTACTAGGCAGATGCACTGACTACAATACCATCTGGATGCAGTGGTCAGTACAATAACATGGACTACCCTAGCATGTCTCCCATCAGACCCAAATTCTCAGCTTATACTACACACAACTGATGTAGTGTCCCTGCTCATTAGGCTCATTGCTCACTGTATCTCACTGATTTCCATAAGAGTTTGAGCTTTGTTTGCATCTGCTCTGAAGGTATTATTGGCTGTCATCACTGTATGGTCAGATCTGATTGCAGCATAGCTTTTCCTGATTGTAGCTGTTGAATTTGGTATAGCTCCTTTACAGAATTAGATCAGGCTGAATCATAATAAAGAAACCAATATGAAATCAATATTTTCTGGAATTGTGTTGCTATCCATAATGTTACTGAACATATTGCAAGAACTAATTTTTTCATAATTTGTAATGTATCTTAATCTGTCTTTCAGGATTGAAGTGCAGTCTAATAATTCAATGCTAAATTAACTTGCAACCATGGGACCCATATGAAACTTCAACACTTTTATATTTTAAAATAAAGACAGTTTTGGAATAAGTGTAGTTGTTGGGATAAAGGTAGTTGTGGGAATGAAGAGGAAACATCTTAAAAATGATCTGATTGAATGATGACTGACTAAATGATGAACTTATGATAATTCTTGTATATACATTTCTGTTTGATCAATAATGTGTTTTGCATTAGGAATGTTTGTCCTGTCTTGTACAATGAGCAGAGATAATGGACTACCACAGTGGTTACAGTTATTATCTATGACAATGCTGTAAACAAATTGTCCAGTTAATAAGTACTTTAACAGAAATAAAATCATATTTACAATAAGTTAACATAAAAAAGGAGTCTCGTATTCATGATAAGTAAGTTAACTTCATAAAATATATGTATGAAGCTTGGGCATCGATGGTGTCCGTCTGCCTATGATAGTGAGGATTCTCATTTATGTTAAAATTTTCCACAAATAGTAATTTTTAGCACAAAATCGATATGCAATGTCAGAAGCTGGTTGAAAAATCAAGCTCAAACTCTTATGGGAATTGATGAGATACCGCAAGTAATGAGGCTAATGAGCAGGGCCCCTACATCAGTTGTGTGTGGTATAAGCTGAGAGTTTGGGTCTGATGGAGACATGTTGGGGTTCTCCTTGTGGTTGTGCTGACCACTGTGACCAGACAGTGTAGTAGTCAGCTCATCTGCATAGTAAGCAGGAGAGCAGGTTTGAATCCCGGTCTGGCACAGATTTCCGCTTATGATTAGTATGTACTTAGAAAAAGGAATGTTGACTTGAGACACAATATTGTATGAAAATGAAAACTGATGATGTAACACTTAAACTAACATTCATGAATGATTTCTGTAAGTTTCATTGGTATAAAAAGCTTGCACACTATTTATTCTTATAAGTACCACATATGGTCTTCATTTAAAATGTAAAGAAATTTTGCACCATTAGAATCATTCCCTATACATTCTCTTACATGTTAGTACTAAAATATTGTTAATAAGATGCAGTTAATCACACAGTTTTTGTAAAGTAAATCAGATGTGGCCTCAACATTGACACAATTATTATGCAGAGTGTAAAATTCACTGATTTTTCCTATAAAGAAATGAGACAATTCTCTTTCAACAAGACTGTGACCTGCACTTTGAAGTTTAATTTCATGTGGTGGGATGTATAGTATTTTATAACATGCTGTTTTGTATATGAATATATTTTTCTATAGGAGGCACATTCTCATTAGTCAGTAAACATGTCTGGTGATTAAAATTGCAGTGGCAGGAAAGTGGCAAGTGACAAATGTCAAATTGGCATGAAGTGCTCTACATGCTTGGATATGCAAATGGTTAGCACCACCAACAGTAGACACAGTAATGCCATCTAATTTCACTCTGTAAGGAAAGATTACATAATGGGGTTCCCATTTAGACATCACATTCAAATGTTGGTAGTTTGCAAAAAGATTATGTAATGTCTCATGTAAGGAGGAGAAATGTCTGCCCACCCATGTTGGAATTTGAGACTCCAATATGTTGTTCTGTTCCACAATATAGCTGCTCATGTTGGTCAGGACCCCACGACTTTCATGGATTATGAGTTAAGGAGAACCATACTCATCATCATACAGGGTAACAATGGTCCTACATTATGAGAAAAGACATATTGTTTAGATGCCATGCAGAATTGTGCAACCACATCATATAGCTTGAGTCACAAAATGAGTTTTTTTGCAGCAAGACAGTTTCATGTGGACCATGCACTTATGCCTGGAGCACTATAGACTGCCAGCATCGTGACTGTTATTGTGCCTTCCGTTGACATGACAGCAGAGAGAGGCACGTTGACTCCCAGTTCTGTGGGCAGCATCAGAATGGGCTTATCCTTAGGTTGAGGGGCTGAAGAGAATAGACATTGCCAGATTCCACTCACTACCATCATATGGATGATGGTATAGTGTGTCATTGGGTACACAACATAACACCTATGGTTCACATAGCTGGTAATTTTGACAGTACTAGTTATATTTCTGATGTGTTAATGCTGAGTGGCTGTGCCCTGTCTTCAAGCTCTCTGTGGTGCTGTCTTTCAACAAGATAATGCGAGATACCATGCTGACCAGACCTACCTTGATACAGATGGTCTTTGACTGTTGCTACAGTCAGAATTTTTTCCAAATCTCTCACCCATTAGTGGTGGACTGCCAAGATACTGGAAAACTGCTGCTTATAAGTCACTACTATTGATGAACTCTGACACAGAGCTGAAGCAGCTTGGAATGACGTACACATGCATGTCATATCTGTCATTCGATTCAGTGCCCATACAGCCATTGTTGTTGCCAGAAGTGACAGCTCTGTGCACTTAATTTCACAGACTGTGTAAATTCATATCACTTGCAAATTTAATAGTTTATTCTTTCTTCTAATCCATCTCCATAGCTGAGCAGTCAGTATAGATGGCTGTCATGCAAAGGACCTGTGTTAGATTTCTGGTACTGCCAAGGATTTTACCTTGGTGGAAGGACTGATACAGGTTGCCAGCTGAATGAGAAGTAGCAGCTTCACTATCTGGAAAGTTGACAAAACGTCTGGGAGAGTGGTGTACTGATCACATGCCGCCTCCAGCCCCATGACGCCGCAAGGCAGAGTATGACAAGGCAACCAGTCGACCTCCCTTGGACCTTCAAGGCCTGGACGAGGAGCTCTGTGTATTCCTGCTACTGTGCAGTATATGTACAATAAGTAAAATTTTATTATTTGATTCCCTTCCTAGTGTTGCAGTAGTCTAAACTGTTTATGCAGTAAACAAATGAGTTCAGTGCATAATGTTCTCACATTATAGTGTCATCTGAAATCAAGGAGAGTCTTTTGAATTGTGTAGGAAAACTACATTTATGTGAAGTCATAAGCGTTCTTTCTTAGTATCAATCAGTTTCTTGTGCGTGGGCCCCACAGCCTCAATAAATTGGAAGGACATCATTCTACCAGGCTGTGTTTTGAATTATTTTATTTACTGCACTTCTTTAGGGTATTACCCATTCTCAAGTGCATCTATAGTAACAGATGTGGATATATCATCCTTGTTCCATCAAAAAATGGCAGTTAAAAATTTCCCATGCAACCATGTACACGTGTTTGTTGCACAAATAAGTGTATGTAGAGTGATTTCTGGTAAACTTTACAAGATGATGACCATTGACTACCTTGGTATGCACTAATATGTATGGCATGTGACTTTTATTGATGGAACAAAGGTGATGTATCCACATGTGTTACTATAAATGCACTTGAGAATTGGCAGTGCCTGAAACTAATGGTGCAAATAAGATAATTTAAAACACAACCTGGTAGAATAATGTCATCCTCCAAATTCTTTCTTAGAAATGTGGAAATATGTTTGGACTAAAAACCATGTTGAGAGCTTGCAAAGGTGCAATCCTAGTCAACAATGCTAATATTTAATTCCTCATGCAATAGTTGTTATCTAAAGTGGTGAACAATTACAATGTGGTTTTAAATCACTTTTAAACTTAATCATCTGGTGCCTGCACTGAGTGAGATAATAAGCATACTGAGCTTATATCTGGAAGAGGGAGATTTTAAATCTCTGTCAGGCCTTCCAGGTTCATGTTTCCATTTTTGATGTAAGAGAAATGCCCAGATGATTCCCTCAAAAGGATGCAACTGTCTATTTGTCCTATCCTGTCCAATCTGCATTTCTTCTCCATTTGTAAGACCTTCAAATGAATGGTACTCAACTCTATACTTCTTTCCTCTTTTTCTTCTTAGTGACCAACTCAAAGCTCTAGAAGCTTTGTAGCTTCAGCCCTGGCATTAAATTTTACCTCCCCCTTGCCTTATCTTCTACATTAATCCATAAAAGTTTAACCATAATGATAGTGTTATTTGCACCTATCACAGTAACAAAAACCAAGTATTGATGAATTACAAACATCTTATTGTAAAACTAGCAGAATAATCATAGGTAATCATTTAGAGTGGAGTAATGCCAATATGAAACTTTGTGTTCTGTTGCCTCTGGATCACGGGGTCCCAGGTTCGATTCCTGACTGGGTCAGGGATTTTCTCCACCCAGGGACTGGATGTTTGTGTTGTCCACATCATTTTATCATTATGCATGAAAGTGGTGAGTATTAACTGTGTAAAGATTGGAACTTTGTGCGGGTGCTGATAATTGTGCAGTTGAGCACCACACGAAACAGATATCATCATCATTAGTGTTCTGTATTGCTAATACCCTCAGTATTTAGTAAAAAACACTCGTGGCATGTCAGGTTTCTGGAACGCACAAACTAAGGATACTCCATAGCTGAGTATAAAAAACCACAGCAATGTGTGCAGGAAGTAGCACATCAAAATCAGTAAGTATAACAATGATTAACTAATATATGAGGATATTGTAAAAACCAGACAGAATATCTTGGAAGAATTGAAACTGAGGGTGGTCCAGTAGAATTGAGACACTGAGGATGTGTGGAACAATGTATCAACAGTGAGTGTGAGAGATTTCAGATAGATCACATGCATTTAGGTTGAGCAGTGCACTCTCATGTGACTGGAAACATTTTTGTTTTGTCAAATTCAGTTAGTAGAGCTAGAAAATCAAGTAGAAATGTGGAAGCAAGTGCAAGTATGCCTGATCAACACCATAGGCCACAATATCAAATGAATTTGAACAGAGTGAAGAATCTACTCCAGGAAATAAATTGACTGTATTTCAGCATTTCAATCTGTACATGACACATTTATAAGATAATAATGCATGTATGCAGTAGAAAGCAGGTGCTGCACCAAACAAGCTGAACACAGCATAGGATAACTGCATTCTTACTTACATTGCTGTAATTGACTGTGTACCTTCATCCACTGTTTAAACTCTATGTGGAATCACTGCAGTGCCTGCAAATATGTTTGTGTCAGTGATTGAAAATTTTCTGCTATGAGTGAAAAGAAGGTATGCATGTCATTTCGTTGATTTCTATTGCACAAAAACCACAAATGCCTCTTGCTGCTTTGGACATGTGAATGCTGCCAGTATGTTGAGTGGCAAAATCTAGTGTGTCCAGATGAGTCATGTTCAACCTGTTTTTTCTTTCTTTTTTTTTCTTTTGTGATGGGCTTACATGTTTTAGTAACTACCATGGTGACCACAATATAAGTGTCTGAATTGTTTTGTGGCCAGTAAAAATGTTCAACTTGATGATGTGGGGCATCATTGAATGTGGTATTGACCCCTGCATATTGATGTCGGTCTGAATGGCAACTGCCACATATGAGAGGTTTCAGAGTGTGAAGTAGTGCCTTTTCTTCAGCTAATAGCAACAGGCCATACTTTAGCAGGATAATACCTAGCCATATATAATGAGGAATCTTCAAAACTTGTTTGAAGAACAATATAAACCACTCCTTTATAGGCCTGCATGGTAACCTGACATGTTAATCATCAATCATGTTCGCCAAAGGATGCATGTTAATTTCTTTAGTATGGTCCTCTGGTGGCCACTGTTAATACTTTGTGTAGTGGTAAACACATCACATGGGGCAGATTTTCCAGGAATGTATCTAAGCAATTAGTGTATTACACCTTTTTTACAAGGTTGATTCAAACAAAAATAGTGCAGAACAAGATTTAAAGAGACAAATACAATCTAACATTCAGAAGTGGTGTGAATGCCTGATTTACCAGCTATGCACTATAAGTTCTCATATTTTCGGAGTGACTGATGCAAATATTCTTAGAGGAGTTATAAACTACTTCTGTGAGGCATGCATAGTGTTCCCTTTAAAGGTTTCTAAATTGTATCAGATTTTGTTTTGTGTTATGAAAATAACATTGGCATTGTGAGCACATGCAAATGATGAAGTAACTGACACTTTATACATCCAGAATGAAATTTTCTCTCTGCAGTGGAGCATGTGCTGATATGAAACTTTCTGACAGATTAAAACTGCGTGCTGAACCAAGACTCAAGCTTGCGAGCTTTTCATTTCATGGGCAAGTGCTGTACCACCTGTACTACCCAAGCATGAGTCATGACTGGTCCTCACAGCTTTAATTCACCAGTACTTCATCTTCTACCTTTCAGACTTGCCCATGAAAGGTGAAGGTTGTGATTCCGAGTCTCAGTCTGGCACACAGTTTGAATCTGCCAGGAAGTTTCATATCAGCACACAATTCACTGTAGAGTGAAAATTTCATTCTGGAAGCATACCCCAGGTTGTGGCTAAGCAATGTGTCTGCAGCATCCTTCCTTCCACGAGCACTAGTCCTGCAAGTTTTGCAGGAGAAATTTCCTCTAACATATACCAGCAAATTTCCATTTTTTTTTTTTTTTTTTTTTTTTTTTTTTTTTGTGATGTCTAATAATTTGTTTCTCAGTAACAACTACATATAGAAGAAATATTAATATAGATAATAAAGTAGTATAGTATAAACTGAAACATACAAAGCTAGAAACTTCTCACAGGGTTTATAACACAACTGCATTACATATATTGGAGATTAGTTTATAAAATCATTTTCTTGATCTTCAAAATATTCATTTACTGATAAACGTTGCTACTCAGTAAGTGACTATCTTGAAGATCAAGAACATGATTTTATAAACTAATCTCCAATATACAGGGTGTTACAAAAAGGTACTGCCAAACTTTCAGGAAACATTCCCCACACACAAAGAAAGAAAATATGTTATGTGGACATGTGTCCGGAAACGCTTACTTTCCATGTTAGAGCTCATTTTATTACTTCTCTTCAAATCGCATTAATCATGGAATGGAAACGCACAGCACCAGAACATACCAGTTTAACTTCAAACACTTTGTTACAGGAAATGTTCAAAATTTCCTCCGTTAGCAAGGATACGTGCATCCACCCTCCGTCGCATGGAATCCCTGATGCGCTGATGCAGCCCTGGAGAATGGCATATTGTATCACAGCCGTCCACAATACGAGCACGAAGAGTCTCTACATTTGGTACCGGGGTTGCGTAGACATGAGCTTTCAAATGCCCCCATAAATGAAAGTCAAGAGGGTTGAGGTCAGGTGAGAGTGGAGGCCATGGAATTGGTCTGCTTCTACCAATCCATTGGTCACTGAATCTGTTGTTGAGAAGCGTACGAACACGTCGACTGAAATGTGCAGGAGCTCCATCGTGCATGAACCACATGTTGTGTCATACTTGTAAAGGCACATGTTCTAGCAGCACAGGTAGAGTATCCCATATGAAATCATGATAACATGCTCCATTGAGCGTAGGCGGAAGAACTAAAATGAGCTCTTACATGGAAATTAAGCGTTTCAGGACACATGTCGACATAACATCTTTTCTTTATTTGTGTGTGAGGAATGTTTCCTCAAAGTTTGGCCGTACCTTTTTGTAACACCCTGTATGTATTGCAGTTTTGTGACAAATTCCATGAGAAGTTTCCATCTTTTATGTTCCAATTTGTGCCATACTACTTTGCTGTCCATATACTGTTTATTCCAGAGGTAGCTATTACTGAGAAACAACATATTATTAACCCTTCTTATGCAAAAAATTATAAATTTACTGGTATATGTTGTAGGCAGGTTCATTTTGTACATTCAATATTTTTAATTTTCGTGTATGACAAGTCCAGTGTCATTTGTATAATGACATGGATGCTAAATAAATAAATAAATAAACAAGCTGTGTCTCAGACATAAAACTAACAAGCATTACTGTGAAGCAGAGCAACAGAAAAAATAGTAGATCACCTTTTTGTTTTGTATCCTTGTTGATCGACTCAGTCATTCAATGTAAGAAGTGTACAACACAATATGGCACAAGTCTAGCAGATGATGAAACACATATACATAAAACATTGTTACACATAATATACATCAAACAGAAGTCATATTACACATGTATTCTTACTCAGTCATTCAATATACAGAAGTGTACAACATAATAAAGAACATATATCACATAACACTGATTCACTTAGTGTACATCACATCGGTTTACAGATCACACTGTAGAAGCAATGCTTTGTTAACAGTGCTCTTAAAGTTTTTTTTAAAATTTGGTTGGTTCATGAATAATTTCTATTTCTTCTGGGAGATGGTTATTAAGTTTGATTCCCATACTCTTAAAACAATTATCGTACAGTTTATTTGAATGGGGAACTAACCTTAATAACCTCTTCAACCTAGTGTCATGATGGTGACTATCCAGGTTCTGGTCCAGTCTGCTGATGTTTTGTTTAATAAAGCAGAGCAGTTCAAAAATGTATTGACTAGCGAGAGGCAGTATGTTTAATTTTTTAAAGAGTGGTTTACAGGTTTGTCTTTGATGGTTGTACAGGAGTGTTATAATTGCTCTTTTTTGTGCTTTGAATAATTTCACTGATTTGGTACTATGACACCAAGAAAGGATTCCATTACTTAGTACTGAATGGAAAAAAAGGAGCATGATACATACAGGTCAATGTGCTTGTATTTAATTTATCCCTCACTGAGTGGAGCATAAGACAGACTTTACTTAGCCTCAAACTAATCACATCTGTGTGGCTTTTCAATGTGAGTGTGTCCATTTTGTGGATCCCTAAGGATTTTGTCTCATTAGTAAATTCAACATTGCCGTCACTTAATGTAACTGTTGGAAGATGAGGAGTTCTGTTCAGAATGATGTGAAAGGTTGGGCATAATGTTGTTTTTTACAGAGGATCAGTCTGTTTCATGGTAGCCATGAGTCCATTTGGGCTCTGTTTCTGTTGAATGCTGACTTGAGAGATGCAGCTGTATTTATGATAAGGACATTAGTGTCATCGGCGAACAAAAATGGCTTAATAGTGGGCACGGTGGAGGAGAGATCGTTTATATAAAGAAGAAATAACAAAGCACCTAAAAATGAGCCTTGTGGCACACAATATTTTATGACTTGTGTAGATGAGTGCACCACATTTAGGATACCCGACTGATTTACTTTATTTATATAAAAATACTGTGCTCCATCTTTAATATAACTAGTGATCCAGCCATGGCCAGTACCCCTTATCCCATATCAATCCAACATTTGCAAAAATGGGTTGTGGTTCACTATGTCAAAAGCCTTTGTGAGGTCAAGGAAGACTCCAATAGCTGAGCATTTCTTGTCAACCAGGTGAAGAGTAGAATTGTGGCATTACTATATTGCATCAGTAGTTGTTTTATTCTCTTGGAAACCATACTGATCAGAAGAAAGAATGTTATTTTTTTAAAAAAGAAATGAGTTTAGTCTGGCAGCCTCTGCATACTAAACTATTTTACTGACTACTGAGAACACTACGACTGGATGGTAGTTGCAAGGATCTTCTCTAGACCCCTTTCTATGTATGGGTATGATTTTTGCCATTTTAAGTTTTCTTGGAAATATGGCACGAGAAAATGAAGCATTTATTACAAGAGAAAGTGGCTTACTACTCAGTTTACTATGTCTATGGAGAGTGAAGTAGGGGATCATGTCTCCTCCCGCTGATGATTTTTTCTTTATTTTACTACTGATTACCTTATCTACCTCTGCTCTTGATGTAGCTGATGAAAAATATGTTAATAAAGGTATTGAGGACTGACTGAGGGAGGCAAGTACTTTTTAGATGTTCTGTTAGTTTTTATATGCTTTAAATAAATTATGAGTTAAATTCCTGGGCTACCTCTTCATCAGTAATTAATGTTAAACTTACTTTAAGTTTAATGTTACTTACACTTTTCTGATTTGTACATGTTTGTGTATTGATTATTTGCCATATGCATTTGCTTTTATTATGCGAAGACTTCAGAAGGATGTCATCTTGCAGTTTTTTTAGCAACACTCACAACATTTGTACATATTCTTATGTGTGCAGTGAAGTATTTCTTGAATTGTTCACTGTTGCCAAGGTTACCCTTACTGATGGAGAAAAGCTCTCTCTTTCTCTTTGTTGATGTTATGATGCATGTGATCTAATGATCTAGTTTTCTGAAAGTTGCTAAACGGTTTGGCGCATATGAGCTAGCTTTAAGCCTTGAGGAGAAAAAAAATAGTTTATCACATTTTGTGTCATCAGAATATCCCACCTCCTTTTAACTAAAAAGAGATAATAAACAGGGTAGAAAGTTGTAAGTTCTTAGGTGTGTATACAGATGAAAACCTAAACCAGAAAAACAATATAGAAGACCTGCTAAAGAGTTTAGGTTAGGCTGCTTTTGCCTTAAGAATACTTGCCAACTTTGGGGATATAGAAGTCAGTAAGTTCAATATATTTTCATATTTTCATTCATTGATATCTTGTAGGATAATATTCTGGGGTATCTTCTCTCTTAAGCAAAATGTATTGATTGCACAAAAGAAAGTAATTAGGATTAGTGTGGCATTCACATAGGTACATCTTGTAGATATCTCTTTAAGCAGCTATGAATATTAACCTCAACTTATAGCATATTTATTTACTTACGAAGTTCGTTAATTTTTATTTATTTGTTTATTTATTTTGTGTTCTATGGATCCAGGTAGCAAGTGAAACACAAGGATGTAGAATGTGCCAAACTGTACAGTGTTAAAATGTAACTTATGTGACAATAATGATATAATGGAAATATCAATTTCAGGACACATATTGAATTAACAGAAAATGGTATTTCATTGCGAAAGGATGAGTAATATATACAGGAGCAAAAGTATGCTAAATATTACAACAAATAAATTCATAAATATAAAAACCAAATTTTCATTTGTTTATGATATTACTCAAATTAATATAAGTGTGGTAACAGTTTGAGTTTAAAATGTACTCAAGAAGACCTTAAAGATGAAAAGTGTGACACAGATATAGTAGGCAACACTGTTATTGAGTGGAACAGCATAATATGTTTGAAACAGAATTTCTGACATAAAATTAATCAAACTTACTTCCAAAAAGCTTTATGTTAGCAATGACAAAAAGGACAAAAAATATGACACAGACCCAGTAGTTTATATTGATTGTTAAATAATGCATCACAGTGTTTAGATCAGATATCGTGACACAAAAGTAATCATATCTAGTTTTAAAATATTTGGTAGTTTAACAGTGATGTTCTTTTTGTCTCAAAAATTCATTAACAATTCATCTAAGTCTGTGAATAACAGAAATATTCACAAATACAACACTAGAAGGAAAAATTATGTGCATTACCCTTTATTGAATCTAACTGTGTCACAGAAAGAGGTAAATATGCAGCTACAAAACTCTTTTACAATCTACTCAGGGAAATAAAATGTCTGACAAGTAGCAGAAGTGTTTTCAAATGTAGATTAAAGATGTTGCTCTGCAAGAACTTCTTCTGTACCATAGAGGAATACTTGATTAGTCTAATTAGTAATTTTTATAGAAAAAAACCTGTAGATGTTCTGTAAGAAGCCATGTAAATACACTTTTTTAATTTTTTTAGTTGTATGTAAATGTTCTGTGCTTTCCTGTTGACACATTTCACATCATAAAATTTATTATGAATTTGACCATTGGAACAAGTAACTAACCAGCCAACATCATTATGGGAGCACATAACATTTGGAGTGCCATAAGGACTGATACTGGACCAACTGTTGTTTCTAACCTATGTAAACGATCTTCTGATGACATTAAAGCACAGTTTAAAAACTGTAATATTTGCTACTGACACAATCATGCTAATAAAGAGTCCAAATGCACCTTGGCAGATACAGTTCAGATGACATCTGAAGACACCTACAAGTGTTTCATAGCCAACAGTTTAAGTCTTAATCTCTCACAATTTCAAATGAGCAGTAAAGACACTAAATGAAACATGCACAAATTGGGTAACAAATTAAATTGGAGTCATACAGATGAGTGTCATTTCAAAAGTTATGCACGTGTAAGATTGAATTGAATTATTTTATAATATAATTTTAAAGGCCCTCAAAATAATCTTCATTCTTGCTTATGACAGCTTCCCAAAGTTTTGGGGATAGGCCCCTTCATTGTTGATCTGTCTGATTACTTGAGTCACCTCACTGGAAGCTCGCTCAAATGTATAAAAACATTTTCCATGGAGTTGTTCCTTCAAATTGGGAAACAAATCAAGAAATTTGCTGCTCTTTTTTGTATCAGGTAAGTCGTACCAATTTAGAATGTTACCCTTAGGATTCAATATCTCTGTGTTGGTATTCATAAGAGCTTTGGATGCTGCATTGGATAAGAATTTATTGAAAGAATTAATAATCTATGTAGATGACATATTCCTAGTGTCCAAGAATCACTTTGATTTACTAGTCAGAATGTTAGAAAGCTTTTACATTAAAGGAATCATTACAAGACTGGCACAGTCAATCTTTGGGAGCAAAGAACTTAAGTTTCTTGGCCACTTGGTAGGCATAAAAGGAATAAAAGCAGACAAAGACAAGAGCCATAAAGGAATGTCTGGAACTTAAAGTACAAAACAATCAAAAGCATTTCTGGAACTAGCAAGATATTATAGGAAATATATTTGAGGTCAGTGTACAAATAATCCTAAGTTATTAAACTTGTTGAAGCAAAAACGAGATGGTTATGGGGTAATGAAGAGTCTAAGGTCTTTAATGACATTAAAGTAGGTCTAGTAGATGCATCCATTTTACAACACCCACAGATGGACAAACCTTTTAAGTACTGATGCCTCAGAGTATGGAACAGCATGTTAGTTGTTTCAGGGAGAGTGGGATATTAACATGGGAGAAAATAGTACACTATCTTTTAAAGAAAATTAGACTAAAATGGAAACTGTGTATGAGGAAATCTTTAGAATGTGATTTAATTATGTGTATTCATCAAGGGTATGGACACTTTGAGATACAAAAATGTGTTCAACATATGATAAATAAAATTTTACTACTTCAAGAATTTAAGTGAAAAAGTACTCTCTGTATTATGTACATATGAAACTTACAAGACGATGGAAGACAACAATCAAGCAATGATGTATAAGTTATACCCAATAATACCTAAAGGATTATATGACCTCACAGCTGTTGATTTCATTGGCCAATTACCAAAAAGTACAGGATGGGGGGTGGGGAGGAGAGGGTCACTTATTTATTTGTACTAATTGAGTATTGGTTTAAGTATGTTAAACTCTATCCTATTAAGCATGCCAACACAGAGATGGTGATGCGATGTCTATATATTTCTCGGATGTAGGAAAGCTCTGTAGATTGTTGACAGACAATGGCTCACAGTTGATGAGTAAAGCCTTTAAAGAGTTTTTAGCATGAGAAAATGTTAGCCACATTGCTTTCTCGAAATACCACCTGCAAAGTAATCATTGTAATTGCATAATGAAAGAAACTACTGGGCTGTGTAGGACCTATTGTTCGAAAAGGCATACAGATTGGGCACAATTAATCCCCAAATTCTTTGGGACAATTAATGAATTACCACATTTAACAACGGGATTGTCACCTATGAAAATAATGGATAAGCCATTTATAGGAGAACCTTTATTAAAATTGTTTTGTTGGACTCAGGCTGGAACTAGAACGATAGAGGAGGTACATCAACAAGTGCAGAAAAACATAACAGACAATGCAGATTTGTGAATGAAACAGTATAATATACAGATGTAAATAATAGAATTTAATATTGGAGATCTGGTGCTAATTAATGACCATCAAGAAAGAGGAAAGTAAATTTTTCCCAAATATGTTGGCCCATATGGAGTTGAGGGGGTACTATGCACCAAAGCATTAGTTTTCGGTACAGCCAACAATGGAGAAAGAGAGAGGTTTGTACGACATGGCAATGGTAAAGAAGTACAAACAAAGAACACCTTGATGGAAAAAAAGTCAGTGGGTTATGAATTTGAAGAACACGGTACAAGATGTGTTATGTCATGATTATCAAGGATGTAACTCATGGTTTTTGTTAACTTTTGTAGTAATTTGATATGTTGGGGATGCGCTTGTGCTTAACTTTTAAAGGGAAGATGTGGGATTTATGTGTACTATATGTCTCTCTCTGCCTGTCTCTCTCTCTCTCTCTCTCTCTCTCTCTCTCTCTCTCTCTCTCTCTCTCACACACACACACACACACACACACACACACACACACACACACCTACAGACTATGCAGAAACAAAGATGACTATTCTTTTGCTAGGCTTGTCACTGTGTCAAGATGTGACATTCACCTGCTTTATTTCTTCATTAGTGGTCCTCAGTGTGGACATACTGCATTGCTACACTGGCTGAAAAGTAGGGGTTTGAAGTTCAGCACTGACTACTTTAAATAATGTAGCCGACAGGTGCACTATTGCATTTCACAGTTCTTTACTTTCACTGTTCACAACCCCCAAATATTATACAGTTATATGGCCAGTGCACTGTTGTTTGACTTTCGATGAGCCTCATTAATAGCTTGCAGGCAAACGTCAACATACTGCTTCTATAGTTTACTGATGAACATCTGCGAGCAGTAAAAACCTCCCACACATTTTGCAGACTGTCAAATAAATTTAACAGACACTCTCATTGTTTTAACACCCAGCCTACTGGTGTAACACTTACTTCATATTTAAGTTGATGCATTGTTCCTGATCTAACCAATACGGGTTCCACGTCCGAAACTCGTCTATGGACCGACTGTCTCGAGACAAAAAATTGGGCCCTTATATATCCTCACAATAATAGCTATGGAAACTACACATTGTTTGATGTTTAACTTACAGAAATTGCAATTGAAACTTAACTCATTCAATTAACTGCATGTATCGAAAAATTGGTTCTTTTTAAGGGTTTCTTCTACCACGAGAGTTAGGCTGAAATATTTGTTTAAATGATGAAATTAACAGATATCATTACGCAAACAATACTTTTGACAAAACTGTTAAATGCTCTGGAATTAATTAAGGACTGACTTTGTTAACATGTTTTTGAATAGAGCCAAACAGTTCCTTTAAGAATCTCCAAATGTTTATAATTAGAACAGAATTTATATTTGTTTATAAGTCAACAATAGAATTCAAGTTACAAAACAATTACTGATTTCACTCTATAAAAGAAGATACTAACTAGGAACAGTTGAAATAAATTATAAAATCAATTACATACCTAAAACTAAGCACAAAATTTGATCTTGTGTTACATTCTTTAAAACTGAGGGCCGACCTTTCTCTTTTATGAAAATGCAGATTATACTGATGCTTGTTAATGGTAATTAGTTAAAAGTGAAAAAAAAAAAAATTTTAAGGAGGCAGATGTCAGTACAAGAGGGGAAGTAAAAATATCCCACGTTGCTTCGTCACCAAGGGGAGGGAGTAATAGGTCAGGGTGTCTTACTACTAAGCTTATAAGCTTCGCATAGAAATGACAAACCAATGCTAAGAAGAAAAAGGAGTTTTGGAGAGAACAAAATAGACAGGAGAACTTCTAGTGGAAAAGTGGGAGATAGCCGGAGTTTCATGGAGAATGCAGCCTTAAGATGAGGTGAAGTGAAAGAGGCAAAGCACTGGAGTACTCAGTACAGTAGCAGAAAAGGTGGGTGAGGTACTTCAAATTGGGAGTTATGGGCAAGTAATCCCCAAAGAAGGGAGCTTATGAAAGGTGGGTGGACCCAAGAAAGGGATGACCCCAACTACTTTATGGGTAAATGATCTGCAAGGAAGGGAGCTTAGGCCAGGTTTGGGTGGACCCAAGGAAGGGAGAACCCCATATCCTTCCATGAGTGGCATTGATCGGTACATATCCCTCCACTAAGAGAGAAGATGTGATGATCATACACGTAACAATCTATCAGTACAAACATAAAATTAGAATTTTCATTAACCCAGTTGTTTTATATTTAATAGCTCTTCTACTTTGGCTAGCAATGTGACATGGAGTGAACCATAATTACATTGCTTCCTTCTGAGCACTTTCACCTCTTTAATCTTTTATTCCATTAATTTGTATTCTTGCCTTTGGAGGAAGCAGTTGTTATACACAATTCTAAGATCAAACATCAGATTGTGCAGGCACTCAAATACTCATGGTAAACTACAGAATTAGCTAATTTGTACTTTCACAGTTTATTATCCAATTTGGAGGAGATGCTCCCTGAAAGGGTACTTTTTTCTTATCGTCATAAATATTACCCTTAAGCATTTCTCAATTCTTGAAGGCCATCTTTTTTGGGATTCAGTACTCTTTTTCTCTTATTTCATAGGCTCGGTTGGTGAGATGTAGCTCTCCTTTCCTCTAAAGTGATTGGGGTCCTCCCTTCCTTGAGTCCTCCCAAATCTGGTATAAGCTCCCTTCTTTGTGGGTTACTTACCCATAGCTCCCAATCTGAAGTATCTCACCCTATTTTGCTATTATTTTATTGAGTAATTTGGCACTTCTCCACTTTCACTTCACCTCATCTTAAGGCTACACCCTTCATGCATTTCTTGCTTTTCCACAACAAGTTCATCTGACAATTTTCCTCTCTCCATAACTCTTTTTCGTTCTTAGCATTGGCTTGCCATTTCTATTGAAGCCTATTAGTAGAGCACACCATCCTATTCCTCCATCCCCTTGAAATAGTGGCAAGCCTAGCAAAGGAATATCCCTAAATCATATTTGTTTTTGTACATAGTCTGTAGGTGTGTATATATGCATGTGTGTGTGTGTGTGTGTGTGTGTGTGTGTGATGTGAAGTATGCACAAATCCCACATGTCTCCTAGAAAAGTTAAACATAAATACACCCACAACACATCAAGTTTCTATAATAAAAAAAAAAGGTTACGTCCTTGATAGTGATGACCTCTAATATATTTCTAATAGAATCCTACTACTCCCACAAATGCTTTTAATTGTTTCATACTTTTAGGTTCAGGACATTCTATAATGGCTCTTATCCTGTCTGAGTCTGCTTTTATTCCATTTATGCCTACCAAGTGAGCAAGAAACTGCAGTTCTTCTCTACCAAAAATCTACTTTGACTGACTTACAGTGATTCCTTTAATGTAACACCTTTCTAATGTTCTAATTAGTAAATCACAATGTTTTCCCCTGTGTTGGGCACTAGGAATAAATCATCTATGTAGATTATTAGTTCTTTCAATAAATCCCTACCCAGTGCAGCATCTAAGGCTCTTATGAATAATGACACAGTGATATTTAATCCAAAGGGTGACACTCTAAATTGGTATGACTTACCCTCATACAGAAAGCAGTGAAGTTCCTTGAAGTCTCATCACGTTTGATTTTCCAGTAACCATATGTGAGATCTGCTGAGCTAGGATAGTTTGCTTGTTCAAACTTCATCAATATTTTGTCTATAAGACTGGTTGATCTCTTTTTAGATTCTATGTGCTCATTTAGAGTATGTGCATCCAACACTAGATGTACTCCCACCATTGCTCTGAGCACTACTAACAACAAATTATTGCATACACTAGAACCCGTTCCTATAATTCCACCTTCTAAAATTTTATTAATGTCCTCTTGTATGGCTGGTCATACACTTAATGACACCAGATTGGGTTTATGGAAAGAAGATGATTCATCTTTGATCTTAAAACAACTATCAAGTTATTCAGGTCTATCAGAGAAAACTACTATATTTCATCAGTACACGGTAAAGATCATTTTTCCGTAACTCAGTTAACAGACCAGATTCATAAGCTTTCATCCTAATTAGTTCTTACAGCATACTTTGTGTGTCCAAAGTGTTCTCTAAATACATCACAGTGCTCATTGCAACAAGGCACATGTTATATGTTTTGGTATTAAAGTAACCTTCCCCCTAAATGGTACTAAAAATACTTTGTCTTGATAAGTTCATGTTAATAAATCCATTGAAAAATCCAGTATTGCTTTAAATCTTATCGGCTAATCAATACCTAGTAACAACTGCAAATTTACATTAGGCATTACTAAGCATGTCTGCATAGACATAAAAATTTTTAATGCTGTTAGTAACCACACCTCACACTTAATTTGTCTTGCTTTGCTTCCAGTTATTTCTACTATGTATATCCCAGTAACCAGCAGTATTGGATACACTCTCTTATGTTCTAATACTTTGATCAAAGACTAGGACACAATAGGAATTCCACTTTTCACATCTATGTACACACTTACTTCCTGATTGTCAGCTGTTCCCAAAACTATTGGTTTAGTAAACTTGATACCTGTTTCTTTGTCTTCTTTGTCAAGTAACCAATCTTATAGTCATATTACCTCACTAAAGGCAATCAACTTCTTTTCATATGGGCCTACTCTTCATTGGGAACATCCTGGATCGTGACCCCTTGACAAGGACATCGATTGTTTTCGATTTCTATTGTTGTTTTGTTTGTCAAACAAGGCTGCACTATTCTAGCACCTTCCTATCGGCCACCATTTGCAAATATTTGTTGTATCAACACTTTGTAAGCCCTGTCTTTGTTTTTTATATTTACTATTCTGACTCTTATTTTCCTGACAGTAATTAACCTCTAATTTTTTCTGGTATTTAGGGTTAAGTTTACCTCTTCCATGACACATATCCTCATGACTGGATCACTGCACTCATTATTTATCGTATATAGATTTTCAACAAACAACAGCAATTCATTCACAGTAGACCAACCTCTACATAAAATTTCATTTCTTACATAATATGCCAAGAACCTCACCAATACTCTTGCCAGTTGTACTTTGTCTTCAAATGGTTCAAATGGCTCTGAGCACTATGCAACTTAACTTCTGAGGTCATCAGTCGCCTAGAACTTAGAACTAATTAAACCTAACCAACCTAAGGATATCACACACATACATGCCCAAGGCAGGATTCGAACCTGCGACCGTAGCGGTCGCTCGGCTCCAGACTGTAGCGCCTAGAACCACACGGCCACTCCGTACTTTGTCTACTGGTTTATCTAAATACTTAGATCTTGTTAGATGCCATTGTATATACTTTTTGAAAGTATCCCTTGAACTGTTAAAATGTTTTGGGTCTAATAATACTAGCATCAATTTCTCTTGTATTGTTTTAGACCAATACTTACCCTTTAATTTCGCCTTAAAATCGACCCATGATTTAAACTGTTCTGTCTAGAGTCTTCCCACTTTTGTGGTAATGACCTGGACAACACTCAAAGGAAATATGTTGGATGTCCTTACCACATGGTTTAAACTTTGGAAAATGCTTACAAAAGTTCGTTCCACTTCCCAAATATAATTCCTCTCCAGAATGAAATTGAGCACTTGTCTGCAAAAGGCAAAGGTCCTGAGTTCGAGTCTCAGTCTGGCACACAGTTTTAATCTGCCAGGAAGTTTTACAGTTCCTCTAATAGTGTTGTTGCATTGAAAGATTTTCCTGTAATTTGACTTTCCTTTAGTTGCCTTCTAGTTTTTCCGGTTTGTCCCACAGTCTTTTAAACTCACTGGTGGTGTTAGGTAGAGACTTTCTCTCCAGAAAGTTGCCCATTTCCAAAGTGTTTGAAGTCTCCTGAAATTTCTGATCTAACAGTACTTGTGTTTTTTTCCTCCAAAACTGAATGTATCTTGTGCAAATATACAAATTCTCTATAGTCACTTGTTTGTTCTAAACTTTCTATGCATGTTTGCACATCTGACATTTGATCTTTCCCCAACTTAAATTCTGTTTCTGTGAAGTTATGTGAACTATGTATGCCCTTATGCAAATCTTTAATATGTTTTTGTATCTCTTCCTGAACTAAGTCACAATGTTTCAAGACTTTGGTTTGTATTTCTTCTCTTAACATGTTGGGTCTTTGATCTAGTTTATTTCCTAAACATGCCTCTAATGCTTCATGTGTGTTTTTGAAGTGACTTTCTAATTCTTGTCACAGTCTGTTTTGGTTTTGCATTACTTGCTCATGAGTGTCTAATCTGATTTTCTTTCATCTGGCTGTCTTGGCGTGTATTCCGGCTTTTGTAGTAACATTTCCATATTAATCTTTGTCAACATTTTCCTTGTTATTACTGGCATAAACAAACCCACCAGTATTACTGAATCACCACACAACACCAACAAAAACACTTTCGAGGTGAAATGTTGGTGTAGCTCACCATAGTCATACTGCATGCTGTTGATGGTCTGGTCATCGACAATTGCTTGATGATGATGCAGAGATTTAGACTGTGTGTGCTGACGTCACAGTGTTGTGGACTGCATGCTGCTGTTGTGGTGGTGTAGACTGCTCACTGGTGATAGATCATTCATTAACAGCTGCTTGCTGGCTGGATGTCGATGGCTTCGAGCTGGTTCTTGGCAGGTCATTTATGGCTGCTCTTAGCCCAGGTACATCAATATTGTTGTTTATTATCCCTGTTGCCCTTGACAACGTGACTTCTCTTTGCTGATTTATTATGGAATTTCTTCCTTGCAACCTGTTTTTTATCTGTCACTTTCCACTTATAACCATACGGTCTTTATATTAGATTGGTGTAGGTATTCAACCTTGATCTCTTGTAGTTTACTATACTGTGCCCTGTTCTTCCTCAGCATCGAACTTCTTTCTTCCATGCAGATTTCTATAAGTGGAATGGATGTAAAACAAAACACTGCTTCTCTACTTAAATGAAATGTAGATTGGCTCCAATTAACTCTGTAGATTGTCACAAACTTTCATAAAAGGTTACATGTTGCACAGGCAGTTACTACTCTCAAAACCAGCTAGTATTACTGTGTCAAAGACTTCTCATTGACATGTCTGTGAATAGTATAAATCAACTATCATTTATATACATTATATTCATCTTCCGTGGTGTCAGAGATCTTCCACGGTACTGAAGCTCCTTCTTTCTTCCTTGCTCCATGGAGATTACAAATGCTCTCCAGCTGGTGGACTCCACACCTGTTGAGCAATACTTTCCCACTCTATGTGGCCCAATGTTTACAAACTAATAGTGATTATGCACTTCTTTATTCTGAGCTCTATATTTGATGTTCATGATACATACCCTTCCATAAATGAGATGGATCACTACAATAGGACTAGAATAGATGTTGCTCAAGCAGTCAAAACATCACCACACAAGTCAAATACAGCAGTCATTAGCCACTAAGAAACACTCCATGGTCATGTACTATCATCCATCATATGGAACCGAGGTCCATATCCTCCACCAGGAAGGTACTCACACTACTGCAAGAGAATCATCCATTTGTACAAATAGCAGTTGTCATAGTACCCTTAGGGAAAACATGCAGTGATACATATGGTTATGAAAAGATGGTGCCCTATGTAAGTACATTGGTGTCTTTGTACTTGTTTCTTTCAACACTACAGCATCACTCTATAGGCTAAACAGTGGTTAGTTCAGGAACAGGATTCTATTCCACTGTTTTTGGATCCGTTCATAATGGACAAGAAATCACATATGCAAAACAGCATGGCAACTATATATGAAGGAATGTATCAGAAGGGTTGACAAGCAACAGAGCATCACGTGGAAGCACAGCATACACAGAGTGGTCAACCAGTGTCTCAGAGGCTTCTGTGAGATTTCTAGCAAGGACAACTGCTGTGCTCATTGGGCATATTTGGGCTCTTATGGGGATGTAACAGTCCTGGTGCTTGGTTGAAGCTCATTGCAAATATTTCCCATAATAGCATTGAATATTTCCTGCATCCAGGAGTATTCTTTGCTGCTATGAAAAAGTGCACAAGCAATATTCATTTCCCATCTCACGTCACACTGACTGTGGTTCGCTTCTAATCCACCAACAGTGTGGTCACACATAATGGTATTCAGGGGTATTCACTGTTCCATCTGGTTCTCCCAGGACTTGAATACTACCAGGTGTGTTACCCTGCTAGAATACAATGTGGTATTTGTTACTCAAGTCAAGAAGAGTACGGCAACAGGGTTTACCATTCTTGTCCTTCAACAGTAATCAAATCGGTCCTGCAGTCATATGCAGTAGCTCCCCATACCACGATTCCAGGAACTGGAGAGGTATGGATCTCAAGAACCACTACCTCCTGTGACCTCTCAGTAAGTCATGTATGATTGTGTTGGAATCAGTTTGACTGACACAAATAGAACCAAGGCTTGTCACTGAATGTCACAAAATGTCACTCAGTGTCCCAGTTGACTTTGGCACTACACCATTCAAGTTGCTGTTGTATACTGTATTATGTCAACTGTAAATGATGCATGGCAACTCAAGCTCTCAACCCTGTTTTCAGTAATCTTTTACTGTTTGTTCATAGTGACACTGTGCCTGTGTACCAAATGTGCCATTTAGCTGGAATACAATATGCCATTTGGTACCCAGTCAAGAAGAGTATGACAGCAGGGTTTACCACTCTCACCATTCAGCAATAATCGCATCAGTCCTGTAGTCACATCCAATAGCTCCAGACATCACAGTTCCTTGAGTTGTAAAGGTATGGATCTCAAGAACCCCTAGTTCCTGTGACCTCTCATTAAGTCATCTATGAATATATTGGAATCAGTCTGGCTGACACAAACAGAACCATGACTAATCACTGAGCACTATAGAATGCCATTCAGCGTTCCAATTGACTTTGACCTTACACCATACAAGTTGCTGTTGTATGTTGTTATGTCAGCTGTAAATGATACATGACAACTCAAGATGTCAACCCTGTTTTCAGTAATATTTTACTGCTTGTTTATAATAACACTTTGTGTGTAATCTCTGTTTTGAATTCAGCTGTTATTTTTCATCTATTTATCAGAGCCAGTTGAATAATCCTACAACCTTTTGATTGTGTAGTCCTTTTGGAAGGACCTGTGCCTATTCTTCTTACCACTTTGTTCTTCTGGCTCCATCTGGCCACCATTTTTTCTGCAGTCATTGCACTGCAGCCAACTGTATATGTTTTCTGTTGTTATGATGCTCCCATGTCCCTTACACCAATGATCTGACCTTTTTCAAAGTCTAAAAGACAGCAATAAGCTGCAGGTACATTTCGTCTGGGCATACTGTGTAGTGATCTTCATCTGAAAAGCACTAGTAATCCTAGACACACCTAATAGCCAGTATGTACTCACACAATTCTTTGTCTGTAGGAATGGCTTTTTCTGTCCTGAAAATAAGCTTGCAGAAGGATGAAATTTTAATTAGTATATCCACAGGCATGGCAGTACTGATTATCAATTTGCCAGTGTTTCGTCAAGGAATAACACTTTCTATTTCAGTCACTCTGTTTCTGATGAAATATTAAAGATTACTATATTTCTGCAATAAGTATCACCCATTCTAAATATTTTATGCCTCAATAAGTCAAGGCATTTTTCCAGAGAGTTTAAAATATGTGGTTGTTAAGCCCATTGTAAAAGAAAGGTGATAGGAATGATATTAATAATGGCTACTGTATTTTGCTGTTGATATCATTTTCTAAACTTTTCAAGGAAGTAAAGTTCTAAAATAGTATCTTGCCTTTGCAGTATTAATATAACACATTCTAAACCACAGTTTTGATTTCAGATGGATCGCTCAACTCACAAAATTTTACAAGGATTAATTACAAAACAGCATTGGTGTATTTTTCTGTGGTGTATCCAAAACATATGACTGAAAAAATTATAACATCTATAAAAACTGTGACAGTTTGGAATAAATGATACAGATAACAAATGACTTGCCTCATACTTAACAAAAAGAACAACAAAAGATGTGCTTCATAATTCAACGGTGGTAGCCAAAGGATATTATTCTGATTGGGGAGACATCATTAGTGAAGTTCAACAATTTTAAGATTGTGTCTAGCATTGTACTGTAAATGACCTTCTGTTTAACACACATAAAGCAAAATTAGATCTTGTATCAGATGGCATAATTCCAGTTAGACATACAGAAGCAGAGGATATTGGCTGGTTTTGTGCAAAATGGTCTCTTTCTTTGCTAAGAAAGCAATGTTAAATATTAAATTCTGCACATAAAATCAGCTGTAAATTTAAAACAAGGTTGAGAGTTAGACAGAAACTTCAAAAATTTTGAGTGTTTATACTGATGAGACTTCATTCATAAATAAATATTTTGTAGCTTTTTTTCATCCATAATGTCATAATGGAATTATAGTCTAAAATAGCTCATCATTAGGAAAAAAGTTTTTAATTGTACAGAAATATATCATAAGAATAATATGTGGTGCTCGTTGGTGTTCATTTTGGAGACAACTATAAAAGAGTTAAGTGTTTGAACTACAGCATCACATTACTGATACATATATTCCATCATGAAATTTGTTGTAAACAATCTAAGGGAGTTTGGAGGCAATAATGACATTCATTATTACAACACTAAAACATAAAAAATTACCTCACTCATTCTTCACCAAAATTGACAATAGCTCAGAATGGGAAGGGATGAATAACGCTTCTGTAACAAAATCTTAGACCACTTACCAGCAATGTAGGGAAAGATAAATTGCCACTTATGATAAAGATGGCACATTAAGTTGCAAACACGCACAGTTAAGGGATTTTTATACATAAGCTGTCACCAAGCCTCCCTGGAAAAAGGCACAGAGGTCAGAGCTAAATTTGAAAGTAAGCTGAATAAGTTCTTTGTTGGTAGCTTTTTCAGTATCATAGACCATGTTTATCTCAGTTCAGTGATATTGTATATTTAATTTTAACAGTAAAATAAATACAATTTTCTGTGAATGGTCAACATGCAGCCATGTCTAAATACAAATAAAGGTAGTGCACTGTATAAACTGACTTGTTTCATGTCATTATAAAATATCATGCAAGTGACCCACAAAACACTAACTGGCTGATAAACTCTGTATCATATGTTTGTTTATTTATTTATTTATTTGTTTCATGCTATCAATCCATACATGATAAGCTAACAGGGATATGGTGTGTGTCAGTTAATTTTTTATGACAATTTGTGTGATATTTCTAAACAAATCAAAGTCTAGATATTAATGTTACAAAAAAGACAGAAGTAATCCTAGATCATGTTTTCATTATGCATAAGCTAGACATAGCAAGATAAAAATATAAAAATGATTACCCACATAGTTTTTCAATCTTACATTATATTTGTTTTACAGTTGTAGTAGGTGGTTTTTCATTGTGACTAAGAAACTCATACCAACTTTAAAATGACTTTTCCAGAAGAAATGGCCTCAGAGGCTCGCAAACATGGATTTATTATCAAACTTACACTTAATTTCTGGATGGAGAGAATTAGAATCTTTTGTGTCAGTGTACTGTACATTTTTCCGCAACATCATCAGATTTCTACAGTCATTTTGTAAATTATGCTTTCCCCTTGTATTGTATTCATGATATTTGCTATTTCTTTTGTACAACTGAGTATTTTTACTGATGATACACTTAAGTGAAGATATAAATTGAGAAATGATATTCCTCTTTTGGATTTGCAGCTCTTGTATTTCTCCATTTTTCAGTTAAAATTATTGTATATAGGTTCCACTTTTTATGGAAAACACTGTTTTTTCTTGTTACCCAATCATGTTTTGGCTCATATGTGCCACCATAAATGGGTTTTGTTTCTTGAAAAACTGTAAAGGGTGAACATATTTTAGATTATAACTGAACAAACCAAATGAGGCCTAAAGATAGTTTTTGTTCTAATCTTGATTTTGCACTATAAAGTTTTGCAGGACCATCTGTATGATGTCCTGCACTGATAGCATGTCATCTGCAAACCAGATGATGTAAATCTGACTTTTATCAACGAGTTAACACCTCCTTTGATTTTTAAAAAATTGACTTTGGTGTGGCAAAATGTTTTATTTATATGTTTGTTATTACTCATGTTTTGTTGTGACAGATCCTTCTTCTTTCTTGTTCGGAGAGCACTGCACACAAATATTAAATGAACTTTGTTCAATTTTTGTTTAACAAAGAAAAACAGTGTTTTGCATAAATGGTGGAACATATATTCGATAATGAGAAGTAGTAGTAAGAAATTTTAGTTTCTGGAAAATTTTTCTACAACTGCACCTACAGTCTGCGCTGCTCATTATTCTTACAACACATTTTAGGGATAAGAATATCATTTTTGCTAGTGATCGATTTCCCCAAAACATAATTACATGTATCATTAGAGAATGGAAGTATCCATAGCTTACTGCTTTCATAGTGATTAAATTCTGACTCTCAGTAATAATAAGCATGCCAAAAATCGATGAGCTCTAGACTCTTGTGAAGATTTGTTTATATGATATGACTCGTTTACTATGCAGTCAGTCGTAACACACAGGAACTTCATTCTTTCAACTCTTTCTTTTGTCTGTGTGGCACAATTAACAGTTAACAATGAAAACAATCAATTTTTGACAATATAATGTAACTGGATGGATAAAAAATCTACTCACCAAGTGGCAGCAGGAGAACACACATCACGTATGGCAAGTATGCCATAAAGTGGAGTTCTGAGTGACTTTTCTGAACTCTACCCCTTTTCGTAAACTTCTCCAGTCCTTTTCCTTCACCCCTCTTTCTTACCCTTCAACCATTCTACCAGAAGAAGGAGCCACTGCCTCCAAAAGCTTGTATACGTAAAACCCTTTTTTTATATGTGTGTTCTCTTGATGCTGCTGGTGAGTAGATTTTTTTATCTATCCAATCACATTACTCTTACCAGTTAGATCTTCATCAGTTTTGGCAGATGTAGTGAACCAAATGTGGTTAGTTTTATTAAAGTATAATGAGAGCCCTTTGATGCTAGACCATTTTATTAAATCAACAAGAATATTGTTAAAAGTTCCTTGGAAGTTTTTCACATCTACAGTCATCAATCATTAAGTTGGTGTCATGTACAAAAATGATAAAATTGCACTGTAGCTTTGTACATTGCGGTGTGCAATTTATAAATATCAGGAACAGTAAAGGACCAAGAATAGATCTATGTGGCATCCCACATTTGATGCTTCTCCATTCTGATGAAGCCAGACCACAACAAAAATTGTCTGTACTGCCTAGTAATGATTTCTGCTTCCTATCTTTGAGGTATGACTATCTGGTACACCACTTATTCCTAAAAGGTTAGCTTTCTATAATAATATTTGATAGTTCACAGTGTTAAAAGCTTTTGATAGATCAAAAAATAATGCTGTTTTCACCATTTTATCATTGAGAGACTCTAGGAATTTATTTATAGTAGCATCGATTGCCTTTTCTGTTGACAAATCCCTTCAGAAATTAAAGTCTTTTGCTGAGAATATTAAATCTATCTTAATGTTCAAAAATTCTTGTATACATAAGCTTTTCTCGGTCTCATAAACTGACAGAGGGGCAGGAGAGCAGTGTGCTGATCACATGCTCCTCCATATCTGCATCCAGTGATGACTGTGGGCTGAGGATGACATGATGGCCAGTCAGTACTGTCGGGCCTTCATGACCTGTTCAGGTGGAGTTTAGTTTTTTGTGAGCTAGTACCTCCAGAAAAGCAGTCGGGAGAGAAACTAGCCTGTAATTTGTAACTTCCATTTTCTCCTTGGTTGAAGAAGAGTTTCACAAGTCTGTCAGGTGCAGTTCCTTGTTCTAAAGATGCACTGAAAATGCAGCTAAGTTCATCACTTACAGAACCATAGCAGTTTTTCAACAAATTGTTAGAGATATAAAGACTCAAGGCTTTGTTAACAGAGCCCTTTCACTTTATTTGTTCTGACACTGACAAGAAGTATTTGTTTAAAATATTGCCTATGTTTTTTGGACTGTATACAAGAGTTCCCTCATGTTTGATTTTTAAATTTTCTAAGATTCTTTAGTTCTTCCCTGTCTCACTTCTAATAATAAGCCAAATAGTCTTCATCTTATGGTTAATGTTACCAATTTGTTGTTCATAATATAATGCTTTTGATTTTTATATCATCTTCTTATGATCTTACAGCACATTTTACAATGATCAGTTTTTGTTGTGTTCTCAGACATTTTAACTGCAATGTAAAATTTACTCTTTGTTTTGCAGCATTGGTTAGTTCCCTTTGTGATCCAGAGTTTCTTTTTTCTAAAAACCTCTTCAAATACAGATGAGAAATCATTTATGAAAATGTTAAATATAGTGTTAACCTCATCGACCTGTATTCTGGCTCCAGTCCATATACTGTGGTTTATATTTAAAGATTTCCAGTGAGTCTATAGTCATTAATATTATTGATTTCCAGGTGGATATTGCTTTCTTGGGAGGTGTTCTGTCCTGCAGAGTGTGTCAGTCATGGTCAGATAACCCATTAAAGACAGGGGTGACAATGAAGCCACAGCACATTCTTACATCTATAAATAAATTGTCTATCAAAGTCTGACTCTCAGATGTGATCCTAGTGGGAAATTGAACTACTGATGTAAGATTATATGAATTCATCATGTGTTGAAGCTCTATTTTGCTGTTGCTTTTAGTTGAAAAGTTTACAATAAATTCAACAAGTATGAAAATTTTATTGTTTTTAGACAATAAAGGAGATAAGACAACCAGAAGAAACACTAAAGTTAGCCTCAGGTGCCACGTAAAATTGTCACCATTATAAGTGTTTTACAATCTACTGTTACGTTTACTGCACATACTTCAAACTATTGTTCTAAACAGTATTTCCTTACATCTATAGATTTAAATATTACATTATTTGTAATAAACATAGCTACTCCACTCCTTCCATTTCTGTCCCTACTGTTGTAGATAGCAGAGTTGTAATTATCAAACTGTAACAAGTCAATGCCATTTGTGCTGTGGTGTGCTGAAAAGCACAGTATGTCGGCATTGTTTATGCAATTTCTTTCGTTTATTTTAGCTGATAACTGATCTACTTTGGTGATAAGTCCCCTTATGTTTGATTGAGCTCAATCACTGAGGTGGCACTTATCTTTGAGGCTTCTTGTTCTTTGTGTTTGTAGTTAAAAAATCCTTCTGATGAGAGGGGTGCAATACCTTCTATTTGTTCTTTTGTTGTTGCTTCCTCTCCTGCATGTAATGTTATGCCTAAAAATATCTTTGGTGTCCTTGTCATGCACGGCTTCTCCTCGCTGATGCCAGTCAGTAGATGGGTTTACTTCTGGAACTTGCAAAAGTTGTGTTACATTCACCTCTGTCTTTTTTGGTTTAAACCACTTCATAATTTACATCTGACTGATGACTTTATTGTTTGCAACTCACCTAAAACACTTGGTAATTTGTATATGTTTGCCAATTATCCCATTTTCCTTAATGTTCCCCCAAATGCAAGTCCATATTTTGTCAACTAGTAACTCCTTTCTGGACACATTTAAATGAAGACCATATACCATGTGGTACTTCCAGCCTAAGCTGCTTATGATTAAAACATCAGCATTCTTGAAATGAGCACATATTTCAATGATACACTTGTTTCAACACTAATTTCACAGTTCACACATTACAAGGATGGTAATTCATAATGATATGGGATATTCACAACACGTGCATTTGTATGGATTAAATTATTTAAACGTTTCCTCAGTTTGCACTAACCTTCTATGGCTGGCTGGAGCAGTAAGAGATAGTGGTCATGTACGAGAGAGTAGTGCTTTCGTGTGCGAATGTGTGTTTTCTTTTTTGAAGAAGGCTTTGGCTGAAAGCTCAATGTGTAACATCTTTTCACTGTGTCTGTCTGCAACTCAATATGTCATGTCCTATCCTTTTCATAATACTGTGGATATTACAACCTGAATTTTCCGTTGTTTCATTTCTATAGATGTCATTTGAGCCTCCCAGCAACACTACAAAATTATCTTTATTCAAATTAGCTGCATCCGTTAGTTTTGTTAAGGTTGTAATCTCACATAATAGGACACCTGTCATTATGAAACCAACTGCCTTGAAATTACATTTTTCCACCAAAACTGCAGGAATTTCACGATGTTATTATACTATCCTTTAGTACTTGGTTGACATACCTTATAGTGTTTCATGGACTTTGGAAAGCTCTTAAATTATGAACATGAATATATGTGTCGGCAAGCTGTTCTGGAATTTAAATGGTGTTTGGTGGAAACACTGAACTTGCTACTTATTTACTAGTGCCATTTACGAAATTACTATCATAAAATGAAGCGATGATACACTTCGTAGGACGTTGACACAAGCCCTATGGCAACAACTGACATCTCTGTTGTTGTGTATGGCTATACAATTGTATGATACATACAGTTGCTTCAAAAAACCTTTTTATACCCTCCATTATATTACATTCTTTTAACTTTAAGTTTTACTGGGACAGCCTACATGTTGATGTAACATAAAATTAGGCTGTCTTTATGTTACATTGCTTTGTGTTGATAATGGCTCAAAAACAGAAAGGTTTTGATGGAAATGATTGTAGTTTTATTTGAATTTCATGAGAACTGTAAACAATACAGCTATATTGATGTTATGACATGTTCATGTAGTTTGAAAAGCACTGAGAAAATACAGGCCTACATAAAATTTTTACAGCAATATAAATATGAAAATTTTTCAGTAAGATAATAAGACAGAAAATATGAACAATTTATCCAACCACATGAAACACAGTGTGCAAGAGAAACAGTATATTAACCATGTGTGTAAACAGTTTTTGTCATGAAAATCAGGTTAATTTTCAGTTTGTTGCATTAATTTGATTACGGAGATTACCAAGGTTAAACAGATTATTTGATCTCAGTGTAGAGTCAAACTTAATAATTAATGTCTTTTATTGAGTGTCTAATAACAATAATACTAAATGCATCAAATCAGAAAACATTGCCAAAGTGCAGTATTTTAATATGAGATAGCAATATTTTTAATTGGTGTACACACTAAAATTAAGACCCTGCTTCCCCAGAGGAAACAGGTCATTGAGTATTTAATTTTCAAAAATATGTCTTTCCTTATGACATCTACACTTATCTGTCAAAAATTAGCTGTGTCTAAAAAGCAGTACTTAGATTATTTTAAGAACATGCTGCACAAGGAAAAAAAATGTGATTCTTTGCTTCTTACAAAGATATCTTTATTTGTGCTCTTCTTTCTCCCACTTTATATGAGAAAATAGATTCAATATGATTTCTTTGTCTTTCCCTTTTGAAAAGCTTGCTTTATTAGAATACCAAGCATGAAGAAAACAAAGAACTCAGAATACTTATGTGTATTTGGCAGTGTTAAATAGCTATTAGGAATACATATAATACACTTTTTGTAAAGCTTATTGAGCAAAGTATCGCTCCATAATGTCTCTGCAATGGCATTCTTGTGAATATGAAAACAAAAGAAATCTCTTATTTTCTTTTTCAGAATTTACTGTTTTTGTTCTGTGATTTTCTATTTAGTGGTACAAACTCTTTATGTGCTTGTAAAATAATGAGCTGCTATGCATATTTACAATTTTATTTCTAAATCTCCAATTTTTTATTGTATAGTACTGCATCCTTTAAATGAAAAACCTACATGTTGTTTGCATTCAGAGTGTTAGTGCTGGATATTTTCTGTACAGATAGTCCTTGGTGTGATACTGATACAGGAAGTTGCTTGCACGGATGTTATTGAGGAGTTCAACATCCTTCTGGCGCTTAGCTAGAGCTTCACTCTTCTTTGGGTTAGTATAAGTACGCAGAGCACGTTCGGCCCACGTCTGTGGTCTTGGAATATCAGATTTGATACCACGTGACCTGAAATGTAAAAGATTACATTAATATTGACGTATACTTTATGCTGTATAGAGGTATGTTATATATTGCCTTCCTGCAGTGCTATGGAGTTATACAGATATGAAAAATATTTTTAAAAAGCAAATTGAAATAAGTATGTACACATGGCTAAAAAAATTGTATCTGATACCAAAATCATACTGAATTTTTTTTTAAGAATTTGTTTTCCTGAATAATATTGGTTTCATAAGTTGTGTTGTCATTTCTACATTTCATAGGAAGAAGAAGGTACAAGGCCTATAAAATCTGAGAAGGTGAAGAGCCCGCAAAACGTTTGTGATCTTACACTTATAAAGGAACAAAGACTAAAGGAACAACAGGATGTGTCATGGCATTTGTGAAGCCAGAGCAGTGGTGGCTGCTGAGTAAGAGGATGTGAACACCCTAACTTTCGACAACTTGCAGATTTATTTGTAATTACCTTACGTGCCAAATACATACTGAGTTGATAAACAAATTGCTTGGGTTATGCTATGTACATCTAGCTCTTGCCACTCATCTGGAAGTTTATGTCAGTGTCACCAGGAAGTTCCACACTGCAACAGATTTCTGTCCCCATTCACTCTGCATAAATCCTGCTAGATTGTAGCACACTCCTCAGATATGTTACTTCACTCACTATATAGTAACACTATATCAGACTTCAGTACACATTAAATTTGTACTGACAGTCCGCCTGCTTAGTTGGGTGGTAACGTGCTTGCCTGCCATGCAAGTGGTCCTGCGTTCAATTTCCGGCCGGGTTGGAGATTTTTCTCCGCTCGGGGACTGGGCGTTCTGTTGTCCTCATCATTTCATCCTCATCACCAGCATGCAAGTCGCCCAATGTGGTGTCGACTGAAATAAGACTTGCACTTGATGCCGAACTTCCCCGAAGGGGCCTCCCGGCCAACAGTGCCATACGCTCATTTCTTTTTTTTTCCTTTTCCTTTTTTTGTGTGTACTGACAGTAAATCTATTTTGTGGGTTTCTGCATGAGTTATAGTATATTAAGTTATGAATTTTGTCATACAGTAATCTATTTCAGACGTTGTGAATCATAAGGGCCTAAAGCACATCACTATCGATTATGAGATTGTAGCATTTATTCATGCTTCTGAACTCTGTTGATCTTATGGTGAGTCAGGTTTATCTGTGCTGTAGACCCACACTGTGTATATGAAAATTCATGGAAAGCTGTATCATTAGTTTCTCTGATATTCACTTAAAGGTGGGACCTACAGCAGTATGCTTTAGGCTCTTACGGATCTCAGTGCCTCATTTGTATTCTAGTCAAGTGACGATGTTGGTCACTGCTTGAGTTTAATCATTTCCACAAATGGTAGTTTGTGTTTGGAATTTTGTGTGCAGTGTAAACGTGAACTGTGTTGAATCTATTTTAAATGCTAACAGAAAAGTAAAGCAGTGAGGATGGGTCATGAGTTGTGCTTGGGTAGTTCAGTTGGAAGAGCAATTGCCCCTGAAAGGTCCCAAGTCTGAGTCTCATTCCGGCACACAGCTTTAATCTGTCAGGAAGTTTCATATCAGCACACACTCCGCTGCACAGCGAAAGTCTCATTCTGAGAACAAAAAAGTAAATTACCAGGAAAAGTTTGCTGCAAAGAATTAGGGTCTCCAAGAAAGGATCCTTTGATTGAGAGAGTGATGAAATCAAATAAGCATGACTATAAGCTAACATTTGACAAAGAAGTGTACAGTTAGAACAAGTTGTTCTGTGGGTGCAGAACAAGAATATCTGATTTTCAGCCCAGAAGTAAATTTGTGAACTAATTCATCTGTTAGGGGGTCTTGTACATGTATCTGAAAGAGTGGAAAAGCATGAAAACTCTCGTTTATACAAAAATGTGAAACAGAGTTAGGAAATCTTACACATTAATTATGCATAAAACAACGAAAATCCACAAGCAATAATTTCTTTTGTCAGATAAGTTGCACATCTTATTATTATTATTACTGGCAGTGCCTGTAGTTGTATAAACTTGTTGATAAGCATAACTGTTATACAGCAGGTGATATTAATTTCACATTCTCAAATTTATCTGAATCTAAAAATTTGTGGACACCCAGAATGTATAATTGTGAGCCACCACTGAGCCAGAGACAATATTCTTTACTGTAAACTAAAGTAAAATTTATGAAAATCTGAGGAAAGTAAAAATAAGGCACAAAGGTAACAAGAATAAAAATTCAAGGGAGACAAATACTGATATTCAGGTTCACAGACGACATTGTACATCCTGGCTGAAAGCCAGAAAAAATTTTGCATGCACTAAATTCAATGGATATACTCATTGGCATAAAATTCAATTAACGTTAAAGAATAGTGATGTAAAAGTAATGAAAGGTAGAAGAAAAGACAATACTACCTACCTAACTTTAACATTGGGGAAAAATATGCAATAGAAATGAGTGGATTCTATTACTTAGAAAAAATGTTTATACTAAGTGGCAAAAGCTAGGAATATGCAAGAAGTAGTCTTATAAAGGAGAAAAGAGTGCTTGTTAACAAAAGTAGTTTGTTAGTGTCAAATATAATCTAGAGATTGAGGACCAATTAGCAGAACAGGTAGGTATAAGTCTCCTAAGGGATAGAGAATTAGTTTATCTGGTAATGATGTGTGAGGAGAAGTTCATAGGAAGACTTAATTTGATACCTGGCACATTACTTGCAGAACGACTACTTCCATAGACTGTCAGTGGCTGTGTATAGGGCAAGCAAGAAGAAGAATCTACAGTTTGTCTACAACAGTTCAAGAGGAATGGCAGGAAATGGGTATGCTCAAGAAGTACATTTCTGGCTTTAGTCCCTATGTTTTAAGTTGCTACACATGATCACACATGAAGCCTGTAACCATTATATACTAGTCAACTGAGCATACCTTTAACTTTGCTTCAGGTCACTAAATAACAAGAACCCACATGTTACAAAAAGCTTTATTGATGTCTTTCGGATATAGTTCATCATCAGAATATCAGAAACAAACTTGACATGATGCTTTATATCAAATTTATTTCTGACATTCTGATGATTCGCC
Source organism: Schistocerca serialis cubense (assembly GCF_023864345.2). Classification (NCBI taxonomy): domain Eukaryota; kingdom Metazoa; phylum Arthropoda; class Insecta; order Orthoptera; family Acrididae; genus Schistocerca; species Schistocerca serialis. Next base: position 716,393,663 of record NC_064638.1, read on the forward strand.
ATGCCTGAAATACACCGATAAAATGTTTATAACAAGTGGAATTTTTTTTATTTAACAACCTGAAGCAGTGTTAAGGAAGTTCTCAGTCGATTTCTACATTCACAGCACCCATATAAAAAGTCTGCTGGGATGTGTTTGAGGGGGCTTTGCCTTCAGTTGATGAAACAGAATGCATATTTGTGTCACTAAGTTATTCCTATTGAAATTCTCAAATGTTGGCTAGAATGTAAAGTGTTTCCACCGGATTCAAAGAGATTAGGAATGATGTTATCATTCGAGATGCAGTTTACGCATTTATTTTGCATAGAAAGATTAGAGCCTTCAGATATGCTGTTACTCTCTACACGGATAACAGTAAGCTCTATATAAAAATGACTTACATTATAATTATATTTATGACAAAAATAGTACAACAGTGAACATAATTATTATAGTAATGCCAGCTGTATTAACATTGCCTGAAGTAGGCTTTGTTTTCCAAAGTTTAACATTCATTACAAATGTTAGTAACACCATACAACCAGGATGACATGATAGCAGTATGGAAAGAATTAACTGTGGGGGATCCACAAGGATGATATCAGGAGAAGAATCAGTCTTCTCTTGAATGCAGCATGGTTTTGGAGCATACACAGCTAACTGAGTAGTTTGTTCCACAAAAGTGTGGCTAAAACGTGGAAAAGATTTACAGTTATGTACACACAGACCTAAGACAGTATCTGTGGTAGATCTCATACTGTATTTGTTGAATGATTGTGGGAATTTTAGATGTGTGGAGTTATTAGGGAATAAATTGGTAATGTAAGCCTAACAGGCCATTTACGTCCTCAGCCACCTGTTCTCACGTTGGTAACAACTAACATGCTGCCTCTTCAAGGACTTACCTCTGTTATTGATGATATACTTCAGTCAGTTACAGTGGTGTCTGGAGATGGATTAGAGGCAGGTTATATGTGTAGACATGTTATGGGTCTTATGCTGTCAGGGATCCCACACCCATGGTGCCCGGTTTTGAAGGGGGAAGTTAACTGTTAGCAGTTTTGAACTGAAAAGAATAACATTGTTTAGAATTACAAGTGTACAATATTTTTAAAGCATCGGGAATACCAGATACCTGCAATAAAACTATGAGTATATTCGAAGATCGGGAGAATATATTCGACATATTTGGCTTTTTTGCATCCGCTTTTTATGTCTTACAAATTGGCAAAAGAGTTTTATTTACATGTTCTGTGGATTACTACAAACACTCGTCGCTGTTTTACTGATAGATTATTTGTTTTACGTGATAAACAAAGCTCACCTAAAAGTTATTGTTTAATGTTCCCTGGTACCAAACGACATGGATCGCACAACAGTGAAACAGACTGACACACAGAATATGTAGTGCCAAAGTCTGATAGCCATTCATCTGAATTAAGGTCAGTGACAATCTAGCTCATTTAGTGCCGCTATTGTGATTTTGTTTTGTGGAACTGTAATATTAAGGGGCAATCAAAAAGTTTCCGTTTGAAGACCGTACTGTCCAGAATCGGTATACCAACCGGGCAAAATAGGCGTGGCAATGGAGCCAGTGGTCCCACTGACGCACCAGTTTGAAGATCCCCATTTGGCAAAACACCGTGTGCTGCTATGTCAAGAAGTCTGTAACTGCTTGCTGCCAGTCCTCATCCGGCAGCCATCGTCAATCCTTCAAGGTACTGAAGGCTTGATAATCACATAGGGAGAGAGCAAGACGGTGGATTTCGGCAGACATGCTGCCCCGTACACATTCTTCATTCTGCAGTCGATGTTATCAGGTGTTTGTCCTTCGGTAGCCAAGAAAAGAGTAAAAGCACGTCGGTCCTGTTTGTAGCATTTGGTAATAACGTCGCCGTAGTTCACGTTTCCACATTTACCGCACGCACGTCGGACAGAGACAAATGCCGCACTAATCCCTTGCCTACATGTCTGTGCTTATAAATCCGCCGTACGTCGCACTTATGCAGCAGCATCGCCTTCAAACGGAAACTTTTTGATCGTCTCTTGTAATTAATGAGTTTTGAGACTAGTCAGCACCTACAACTTCGGGCAACTGTCAGTTGTATTTGCCGTATTGTATTTGTATTGAAAAATCTGCAGCTGTAATCTCTTCACATTCAGTGAAAACAAGAGTAGGAAGGAGCACACTGGTCACTTGGTGAGCTTCAACGTACACAGGACTTGAGTAGATAGTGTTCCAAAAATTTTATTCCACTTTTATAATGAAGAGAGTTATTATTATTATTATTCGTAAATGTTGGCTTTTCCTTTCTACTATATGGATAAAGCGAAGAGGGTCAACGGTGAGGGGTAGTAACTCGAGTAATGTTGATTGTGTTGCTCGGATAATGGCTCAAAAATCGAGGTGCTTAGTATCAGAAAAATAAAATTTTATTAGCGTTACCTCTGGCATGTTATACGGAACTAAAACATTTAAACACGTGTAATAACGTGTACTTATTAGTGAATAAGGGCCCCGTAGTTAATCAGTATTACGTCAGCCACGCGATCTTAAATCAGCTCATATTTTACCATAAACGAAATGCCACGCACTTGGGCTGAGTAGGAACAGATAAGCTATGTGCAGTCCTGTGACAACTGATGGCAGAGTTCTAGCTCACGTCATGTACCCGGAAGTAGAACACCACAGCCTAATTTAAGATATATCTGTGGTTAAGATCGATCTGTTTCGTGTAAAATGTCCAGTGTAAATGAAGGGTGAAGGTTACTGTTTAACGCCACTAACAGTTGGTGTAGTGTGGGCTTGGTCGTTTAGACAACGAACAGTGAACAACAACCCCCGATTCTGTAAAGAATCGAACCCCCATGCATAAAACAACTTCAAACGTCTGATTACAAGTGAGGGTGTTTTGTGATGTTTAGCATGTAAGCAAGAAATAGTTTCAAAAAGGTTTGAAATTGTGTTTGACTTTTTTTTTGAAGTAGCTAAGCACTCTCGTCATAAAATGCTGTATGAGTATTATCTATATAATTTGCACTCTGTTTTAAAGATCATCATCTCATTGTCTATGACGTCATATCTCCTTAACTGTGTGTCGTACAATAAGATAACTTTCCAGGTACATTCAGTGGTATATGTGGGTATTGTCTGCAAAATATTTTGCGAATAGAGCTGTCAGTCAAGAAATAATAAATTAAAACGTCATGTTTGATGCTGAAGTTTTACTGTATGAAAAGCGAAACTGTAGTAGGCGGCTAAGTGATAAACTTTTTCCCTCTCATTATTTCCTGTAGGGGGTGAGCGAGAAAAAGTTTCTGAAAGGTTTGAAATTATGTGTAAAGCTTTTTGGAAGTCTCTCGTGCTCTCGTTTTCAAACAGTGGATGGATATAGTCTGGATAATCTGGACACCGTGAGTTGCGCTGTCTCAAGACCTTCGCACAGTTTCTAACTGTAATACTGTGTTCAACCCTTTAACATAAGATTACACCTCTTAATGACTAGATTGTGACACTGTTTTAAGTTTTTGAATTCAGTCAGTAACTGTATGAAATGCTGAAAGTCAAATTTTTGTTGCTCCTCAAACTTGCAACTTCACCGCGCACTGGGTTAGCCGTTTAGTAAAATAGGTTTCAGCACTCGTCTGTTGTGACACTAGTGATAGGGGAACCACAGAAAACGTAGTTCAGGGTGGCTGGTCGGGGATTTGAGCCACAGGCGTCCCGAAGGAAAGTTGCAACACCTACCGCGACACATCGCCCTGCCCTGCCCTGTCTTTGTACCGCCGAAGAGCACGTATCGTGTAACATGTCAGTTGACTTTTACTGGCTTTAACTGGTGACGTACCGGTAGCACAGTGATTTAGGCATGCTGACTGAGGTTCCAGTCCCTGTCTGCCCATGCAGATTCACAGTTACCTCGGCTTTCCTAAATCAGTGTGGGAGGTTTCTTCGAATATGTTGCAGCTGATGTTATTTGTCGTTGACCTATTGAGTTGTGTAAGTAGCTAAACGTATAGCATAATATGCATTACGAATTTCACTGTACAAATGCGATGCATCGCTGTAAGGCGTTAGCCAAATGGCAATAAAAATAATATTGTAAACGCCACTGCTCCAGTTCTTACACTCCGTTGCGAACAACACGTTTATTGCAGCAGCACAACTTAAACTCTGAGTGCTTGTGCACCCGATCCAGACGTGTAAACATTCAGGAAATGTAGGGCAGTGTAAGCGAAAAAAACTGAAAAGCTATAAAGCACTGAAAATACAGGGATATAAACATATAGCTAATTTCAAAGTTTCCAAAATCCATTTTTTGTATATCTCACAACGTTTGTTGTCTTGGCCACCCGATTGCTCACAGCATGGACATGAGAAGAATTGTCACCACTAAAGTGGACAGAAATAATTGTCGTCGCTGTTTCCCAGAAAAGGTGTGGTGTGACATAATTGATTAACAACTCATTGTCCCAGTTATTATTGACGATTGTTTTAGTGGTGCATGGTATCTGTATTCCCTGAAGAACCCATCGATCGAGTACTGGTTACCCTAACCACGTTCCCCACGATAGATGGCAGCATATCTCAGAAAAACTTATCTTGGTCATTGGGCTGGTCACAGCAACGTTGTTGCATGTCCCCAAAGACAACTCACGAGGTACTTCTTTGCACGTCTGAAGGCCGAAGTCTGTAGGTAAAAGAAATAATCGAGAGAGAAAATGCTTGCTCGTGATTCTAACGCTAGTGCTCAGTTACAAGAGATTGTAGTCACCATCTCTGATTAGGAACTCTATGTCTGACTGACGAGACACAAAATACTATGAAGTCCCTCACGACATTTTCGAATATAGGTTACCAAACTGAGGAACCTTTCCCGGTGTTCTTACAACAAATCAGTGCAAGGAACGGTCTTTTAATTGATCCTCACTGCATTGTTCGCAAACAACGCAGTTACACAGAAGGCAACGTCAGGCCAAATTTATCCAGACACCCCACACAAACGCGCTCTGTGTGGTGTCTAGCTAAGAAGTTTTGTTGTCGCATTGTGGATTTATGGTTTCAAAAGAGGTTTGTTTGTGAATGTTCCACCAGAGAGATTGCACGTGAGATGCGGAGCTGTTGACAATTGGAAACGTCTCGGAAACACTAAATCCCATCATGTTTCTCACGGGTTGAAGAAATTAACCGATGACGACCGTTGAACTCAAGCGTACAGTAAGCCTTCTGGTCGGACATCGGTGCCAGCACAGCTACGGTCGTCAGCGTCAGAACTTTTCGTCCATGATTGGTGGCCCTACGTTTTCATGGCCGTGCTACTGTTGAGGACCAGCTTGTCATTAAATGAATGACGTCATTGATATGCAGAGTAATGGAAGAGGGGTTTGCACAGTGATGTATTATGGTATATTATGCGACACTGGAATGTATAGGTCTGGACAGTGTCCACGGAACGATTATTGACTCAAGTGACTTGTAGCGACCGTGAAATTCTGTATTATTTGGGTCAGACAGCTACTTCAGAAAGGTGTCAAAGTGAAGACAAGTGCTTGTACTCCCCGCATTGTGCGACATGACGACAGACCGGCTGCAGAGCAGGAGGCGGTGGCGAGTGTTGTGACAGTCTGCAGCGAGCGGCCGGCCGTCGGTCGAGTAATGCCAGGAGTGCACGTGGCTGCCCACCGGGACCGGGTTTTGCCGAGACCGGAGCGTGCGCTCTTGGTTGAAGGACGGAGAAAAGACTGTAGCAGCTAAGATGGACGAAATGAAAGACGAATATAATATTTTTCAATGAATAAACGTGAGCCTACACCACAAAAATCGCGAGCACTGCAACTTCAAGCCTGATTCTGGGATTAATATTACGAAAGTTGAAATTGTTTCTAATTATGATAGATCATAAAATTAATAACAACTAAACCAATGAAACTATTTCATAACATGAGATGCCGTACAAAGGCTGAAGACGTCAGTAAACACAAGAGCTGCTTTTGAATATTGCAGCCGGTCGTTGTGGCCGACCGGTTCTAGGCGCTTCAGTCTGGAACCGCGCGACCGCTGGGGTCGCAGGTTCGAATCCTGCCTCGGGCATGGATGTGTGTGATGTCCTTAGGTTAGTTAGGTTTAAGTAGTTCTAAGTTCTAGGGGACTGATGGCCTCAGATGTTAAGTCACATAGTGCTCAGAGCCATTTGAACCCTGTCCATGTTCTCCTTGCTTGCTAAGCTGAGACTCCCAGAGGACGTCTGATGTGCTAGCGCATCCGCACTGAAGAAGGTAGATCCATTGCCCACCTAGGCAAATAAGTTATATGAATGCTTGGTTTCTATTCTTTGGGACATGTCTGAAAGAACAGACACCTTGCATTCATATAATAAACCGATTGTAATAATACCTTGAAAGTATATTTTTTTGTGCAAACATACACTTTTTTGAATGGAACAATGCGTACTGACAGTAAGAAACTAAAATCACGGTACATTAGAATGTCAGCAGTGTTTGTAGTACAGGATGCTGCAAGAATACCATTACTTGTTTTCGGCCGGCAGGCGCAGATGTAAAGGGATTATGATGTACTTGGTGAACAGTACAGTGGTCCTACCTTGTGGTGGTCACACATAGTTGACCGTAATCTCCACGAAGAGTATGCGTGCATTCACGATCCCAAGCGGTTCAAGATCTAGCCGCTGTCACATGCACAAGCCCCACAAATGTCTACTAGGCTTGTTACCACTAGGTTCGAAGAGCACACAAGTATTAAGGAGATTCTTCAGGAACTGAAATGGGAATCCCTAGAGGGAAGGCGGCATTCTTTTCGAGAAACACTGCTGAGATAATTTAGAGAACTGGCATGCGAAGCTGACTGGAGAACGATTGCACTGCCGACAGATGTAGAAATCTGGGTACTGGGGGACTTGACAAGCCAGGCACGTGGAGACCCTCAATGAGGTCCATTTGAAACACTATCAGGTGCTGAGAATGCTGTCTCACACGAGTACGCAGCATCTCTGTGTCCTCCACAGTTATCAGTCAACGTCTGACGCTGTTCAATCACTTTATATACCCCATCAAGCTTAGTAAGAATACTAAACACGTACAACACTAATGCACTCAGGTGGTCGTTCTATCTGTCACGAAGAACTGCAAATTTACAATCAGCGACGGTGTGCTCGAAATTGCTGCAACCGTCTGGGCATATGTGGCATTTACACACAATTCTTTTCCAGTCTAAAAAGAAAAGTGATCGAGATATGAACTAAATTTACTGGACTGCTCTGCTCAAAACCTGACTTGAACAGACTGAACATCTTTAAGATGATCTAGTGTACTAATTGCATGATGGACTGATTATAACAAAATTCCGGCAATTTCTGTTGATCACACTTCGGGAAGAAAGGAGACAAATTCTGCCATCAATGTGTAAGAGCTTAGTGGAAAGACCAGACGTTAAATAAATACTTTGAAAGTCGCAACACGAGGTCCTGGCGTCACTAGTAGCCACACGGCTTTCGATTGGGAAGGGATCACGTAGATCAGTCCCATCTACGTGGTATGGTTCGACTATGGTATCAGGTGGATCACAACTGGAGTAAATAAACTCGTACAAATACATGGATGTAACAATTAGAGGGGATATGAAACTGAGTTTTTAAAAGTGTTATTATACACTCCTGGAAATGGAAAAAAGAACACATTGACACCGGTGTGTCAGACCCACCATACTTGCTCCGGACACTGCGAGAGGGCTGTACAAGCAATGATCACACGCACGGCAGAGCGGACACACCAGGAATCGCGGTGTTGGCCGTCGAATGGCGCTAGCTGCGCAGCATTTGTGCACCGCTGCCGTCAGTGTCAGCCAGTTTGCCGTGGCATACGGAGCTCCATCGCAGTCTTTAACACTGGTAGCATGCCGCGACAGCGTGGACGTGAACCGTATGTGCAGTTGACGGACTTTGAGCGAGGGCGTATAGTGGGCATTCGGGAGGCCGGGTGGACGTACCGCTGAATTGCTCAACACGTGGGGCGTGAGGTCTCCACAGTACATCGATGTTGTCGCCAGTGGTCGGCGGAAGGTGCACGTGCCCGTCGACCTGGGACCGGACCGCAGCGACGCACGGATGCACGCCAAGACCGTAGGATCCTACGCAGTGCCGTAGGGGACCGCACCGCCACTTCCCAGCAAATTAGGGACACTGTTGCTCCTGGGGTATCGGCGAGGACCATTCGCAACCGTCTCCATGAAGCTGGGCTACGGTCCCGCACACCGTTAGGCCGTCTTCCGCTCACGCCCCAACATCGTGCAGCCCGCCTCCAGTGGTGTCGCGACAGGCGTGAATGGAGGGACGAATGGAGACGTGTCGTCTTCAGCGATGAGAGTCGCTTCTGCCTTGGTGCCAATGATGGTCGTATGCGTGTTTGGCGCCGTGCAGGTGAGCGCCACAATCAGGACTGCATACGACCGAGGCACACAGGGCCAACACCCGGCATCATGGTGTGGGGAGCGATCTCCTACACTGGCCGTACACCACTGGTGATCGTCGAGGGGACACTGAATAGTGCACGGTACATCCAAACCGACATCGAACCCATCGTTCTACCATTCCTAGACCGGCAAGGGAACTTGCTGTTCCAACAGGACAATGCACGTCCGCATGTATCCCGTGCCACCCAACGTGCTCTAGAAGCTGTAAGTCAACTACCCTGGCCAGCAAGATCTCCGGATCTGTCCCCCATTGAGCATGTTTGGGACTGGATGAAGCGTCGTCTCACGCGGTCTGCACGTCCAGCACGAACGCTGGTCCAACTGAGGCGCCAGGTGGAAATGGCATGGCAAGCCGTTCCACAGGACTACATCCAGCATCTCTACGATCGTCTCCATGGGAGAATAGCAGCCTGCATTGCTGCGAAAGGTGGATATACACTGTACTAGTGCCGACATTGTGCATGCTCTGTTGCCTGTGTCTATGTGCCTGTGGTTCTGTCAGTGTGATCATGTGATGTATCTGACCCCAGGAATGTGTCAATAAAGTTTCCCCTTCCTGGGACAATGAATTCACGGTGTTCTTATTTCAATTTCCAGGAGTGTACTTACTTTTCTTATTAGTTTTCATTCCATCCTCATATGGTGAAGGTCAGACTGTCTGAAGGTTTATAGAATGATCACATACGTTCAGTCCTAGGTAAAGCAAGTGTCAGACTTCAGTTTATAGGTAGGATACTCGCAAAACGCAGTCCGTGAGATTGCTTACAAAACACCTCTGCGACACATCTTAGAATATTGCTCAGTAATGTGGGATACATATGAAATAGGACAAAAGGACATATGTCAATATGTTCAATTGCTAGAGATAGATACCACCTACCCCTGAAAGATTGCTTCCAAAGTTTCAAGAAGGAGTATTAAGTGAAGAATCTAGGAAAATTAAGTGAAGTATCTGTCAACCCTCTCTCTCCTTTGTATAAATCCCGTAGGGACGGTGAAACCAAGAACAGACCAATTACAGTAAGCAGAGAGGCTTTTAAACAGGCATTGCTCGCGCGCTCCATACGTGATTGGAAAGAAAGCAAACCAAAATACCGGCTAGTTGTAATTAAACTTTCCCTATTTAACACGTTGTAACACAGAATGTAATTACCGTATGAGTACCAAACTTGATATCATTAATGTCCAGAGTATGGGGTGCATGATTCACATGCGTCTCTGCGCCACAGTCCAGTTCCAACTATGGTCACCAGGTGTCGTGATCAGCCACCACTATTCATAGTCTCACACACCCCACCATTCCCAGTGCACGTGTTGACCATTCAATATGAACTTGGACAAAAGGTCCAGGACATTATTGGTGAACTTCTATTATCAAAAAAACAGTAATGCTGGAGCTGCACGTCGATAATATCACCGGCTGAAAGGATTACGAGAGGGTCCTCTTTCTCCACCAGTTGTGCGGAGCATGGTGAAGTTTGAATCAACTGGAGAACTGGGTGTTGCTCCGGCAAGAGGCCGACGACCAGTTTCACCACATGAAGTTGATGAAATCGCTGTTCCTATGGCAGACAATTCCCGATCGTCAGGCAGTGCGCATGCTGTGTCACGACAGTTGAACATCCCATGGTCCACTGTAAGAAAGGTGCTTTGAACCATTCTCAGATGTATCCGTACAAGATCCGTATCGTACAGCAGCTTGCACCACAGGGGCACAACGATGCTCTCCACCTTCTCGCAAGGATTGAAGATGGACCATCCTATGGACAGACGAAGCTCATTTTTCTCCGACGAGTGAGGTGTACATACAGAATTGCCGAGTGTGGGGATCTTCACCTCCAGTCACTGTGCATGAAGTTCCTCTATATGGTGAACATGTCACTGTATGGTGTGCCTTCAGGGCGACGTTCACCACTAGCCCATTATTTTTTGAACAGGTTGGCGCTGAAGGACCAAAAGACGTGCAGTGTGACTGGCCAGCTTTACTGCGATATGCATCGCCAGCATGTCATACACGCCCCACGGGAGAGAGACTCATTGAACTCAACAGTTTTCATGCAAGATGGGACCCCATCGCCCATCGTTCGTGCAATTCACCTGCTTCTCCGCAACACATTTGGAGAAGATCGAATTATCAGCTTGGCTGGCACGATCACCTGATTTCACTCCTTGTGACTTCTGGTTGTGGGGTTACCTGAAGGACATGGTTTACAAGGGGAACATTCACACATACACTGATCTGAAGCGCAGCATATCAAGAGAAGTAGCCAACATTCCTAAGGACGTGCTTGATTCTGCTGTGCAGAATGCAATCCTGTGTTTTCAGAGTCTTCTGGATACTGATGGGCGCCAATTGAGCCCCTTTTGTAGCAGTAATAGTACCGGTATGTAATGGTATGGTGTACCATAGCAGCATATTAAAAGTGTTTGAATTCAATTGATTCTGTACTTTTTTCTCTTCCACATGACCTCGACATTAATGCTACCAAGTTTTGTTCTTTTACAGTAATTAAATTCAGTATTATAACCCTTTAAATAGGGAAAGTTTAATTATAATCACCGGGTGTATGGTACAATGGGAAGTACCCCATTGTATGCACTTCACAGTGGTCTACACGGGAGTATGGATGTATATCTCGATCTGAAAACCCAAAGAGAACAGAAGAAGAAGAGAGAGAAAGCAAAATTAGGGTTTAGCACGTCAATGACAAGGGGAGATTATTACAAACAGAACTCAAGCTCAGGCTGAGCAACCATGATATAGTAATTCGGTAGTGTAAGTTTGACAACGACCATCACAGCATTCGCCTCAATGTATTTATGGGAAACGCATAAGTCTGTATTTGGATGGCCAGATGGGGTTTTGAGTGTGAGCCCAGTGTCTTAACCACTGTGTCATCTTGCAAGATTTTAAGAAATTCCCTTAAGCTTACCAGATGTTCACTCTTAAAATAACCCATATTATTAACATCCTCTGAATGTCAGAGCGGGATTTACAGATGGTGATGCCCTATACCAGAGACTTTGCGTGGTCCTCTCTCGCAACTTGTTTGTTTTCGACTGTCGATGTCTTATTTTTCATAATTGTTTTGTTAGAAACGGAATGTAACTTTACTGGTTGAATGGTTATGTGATTTTAATTTAGTTATTACAGAAATGACTCAGATTCATGATGCCTTTGGAGTATGATCCTACGTGTCAGTATGACGTTGCATCCCTCTGGCCTGGATGGATGCACTTATTCTCTTGGGAAGGATGTCATATAGCCGTTGTATTTCCTCCTGAGACAAGCTGCCCCACAACTGTTGTAACCGTTCCTTTATACCCTGGATATTGGCACTGGGGCGCAGTTAACATCTGGCCTGGTCCTACACATGTTCTACTGGATACTAATCTGGGGACATTGCTGGCCATGGGAGTATCTCAACATCACACAGACACATCAAAAAACGTTTTGCATCACCTCGGTTCCGAGAGTTCCGGTACCTGTACAGAAAATTGGAGTAGAGATCAACATAAACATCATTTCCGCCATTTTTATAGCTCATGGCACCTTCCATGACCACCAGCAGCGTAAGTCAGCCCCACACAATGCTGCACCAAAACAACTCCACCTTGCTGCACTCGCTGGACAGTGTGTCTAAGGCGTTCAGCCTGACTGGGTTGCCTCCAAACATATCTCTGACGATTGTCTGGCTGAAGGCATATGCGACACTCATCCGTGAAGAGAACGTGATGCCAATCCTGAGCAGTCCATTTGGCATGTAGATGGCCCCATCTTGCAGTCATGGACTGTGCGGCTGGTCCCGGCGGAGGTTCGAGTCCTCCCTCGGGCATGGGTGTATGTGTTTGTCCTTAGGATAATTTAGGTTAAGTAGTGTGTAAGCTTAGGGGCTGATGACTTTAGCAGTTAAGTACCATAAGATTTCACATACATTTGCACATTTGACCCCATCTGTACTGTGCTGCATGGTGTCGTGGTTGCAAAGATGGACCTCGCTATGGACGTTGGGAGTGAAGTGCAGCCTACTGCGCACAGTTTGACTCTTAACACGACGTTCTGTGACTGCACGAAAAGCATTATTCAAAATAGTGGCGCTGCTGTCAGGGTTCCTCCGAGCCGTAATCCATAGGCAGCGGTCATCCACTGGATTAGTAGCCCTTGGGCGTCCTGAGCGAGGCATGTCATCGACAGTACCTGTCTCTCTGTATCTCCTCCGTCTCCGAACAACATCGCTTTGGTTCACTCCGAGATCCTGGACACTTCCTTTGTTGAGAGCCCTTCCTGGCAAAAATCATCAATGCGAACCGCGGTCTTGACCGTCTAGGCATGGTTGAACTACAGACCACACGAGCCGTGTACCTCCTTCCTGCTGGAATGACTGGAACTGATCGGCTGTCGGAACCCCTCCGCCTAATAGGCGCTGCTCATGCATGGTTGTTTATATTTTTGGGCATGTTTAGTGACATCTCTGAACAGTCAAAGGGACTGTGTCTGTGACACAATATTCACAGTCAACGTCTGTCTTCAGAAGTTCTGGGAACCGGGGTGATGCAAAACTTTTTTTGATGTGTGTATAATGGAAGATACTTAAAAGTTACCACGTCGTTCATGGCCTTGCATAGAATACCTTTTAAAAAAGAATAACAGCTAAAATGCGCAGTGATGATAAGTGACGATCAAAGCAATGCCAACTTGCACACAGGTATATGAGAACCGCAATCAGGACGAGGAAATCTTATCTGGCGGTCGGTTCAAATGTTCAAATGTGTATGAATTCCTATGGGACCAAACTGCTGAGGTCATCGGTCCCTAAACTTACACAATACTCAAACTAACTTACGCTAAGAACGACACACACATCCATGCCCGAGGGAGGACTCGAGCCTTCGGCGGGAGGGACCGCGCAATCAGAGACATGGTGCCTCTAATGCCTTCTTTGCATTGCTCAAGTGGAACCACCGTTTTATCATTGTTAGTAGATTCTAGCGAATGTGAAAAGACAGCGCACGGTATTGCAGCAGTAATTTCACTTAGTTTGTGAGTAAATTTATGCTTTATGTTTTTTCTTAAGTATATATTGATGTAAAGAGAATCGGTCAAGTATATTTCATTCTCAAAATGTTACTGAAACTTGTGCGAAGTGTATTTTTCTGCTTGCTTTATTGTTACTCTTCGTATTGGATGAGGATTTTTGTAAAAAAAATAAGGTGTCTCGAACACGTTTAATAAGTGACCGTACACGCATAAAGGCAAAAAATTATAATGTATATTGAAATTGTTACCTATAATTACCAAAGCTTTTACCTGTTGGTGTATGCATAGAACTAAGCTTTGTTAGTAAAAATATTTTCATTCAGGCTATCAGAAAATGAGGTAGTACTACCAACTTAGGTATGAGTGATTTTGCTTTAAGGTGGAAACAATGAACAGTAATCGTACAAATACGCTATCGTCTCTACAGCTATTGTGGAATGCTAAAGGCAGCAAGAATGGTTTAGCAAAATCTTATTAGCATTTACAACGGTGCAAAAAAGAATGGAGTCCATGGAGCTCTTTAAAAAGGTTCCGGATAGAAAATCAAGATGCTGGTGGGCCTACCGGTCTGAAGAAACGGGGTCGCCCATTCACCTTAGAGTCAGAATTAGAACAGAAATTACTGAAGAACATAATTACAATTCAAGAGATGGGATTTGAACATACTGACAAATAAGTGAGGGTGGTTGTATATGAACCGGCAGGTGCAACTCATTGTGAGAAGTTTTTTAACTACGAAAAGCAAATTGCAAGCAAGAGGTAATGGTTCAGTTATAAATATCGATATGGTCACTTTGTGCGTGCCGGATAATTTGTTTGCATACTGGGCTTCCATGTCTAATACTGTTATGATAGACAATATTTTGACAAACTTTCAGATGCCTTTAAGTAACTAGGCTTGTCTCTTCTAAGCAAGATGGAAGATCATTTGTGGAATACAATTGAAACTGGGTTGATGTTTGTCGTCAAGTCCAATAAGGTTGTAACTGCGGTTGGAAAGAAGTTCGTATACAGACTATACAGACATACCTACGCAGAACAGGTAGAAGTTATGACTTCGGTAAGCTGTGTTTCTGCTAATGGGAGTTGCATGTCACTATTTATAATTTTCAAAGGTTCTCCGTGGAATAAAGGTTACATGAAGGACTGTCTACCGATCACGCAGGTTGGTCCATCTGAAAACTCGCGGACTACTAAAGAATTGTTTTTAGACTGGTTTCAACACGACATATGCTATTGCTGATGTATTCGCATGGAGCACATATTTCTCCATAACTGCTTGAGCTTGTTACTCAGAATGAAATCTATTTACTTACATTCCATTCTCACACTACGCACATGCTCCAACCTCTGGACGTCGGCATTTACAAGGCCCTTAAGAGTACTTGGAAAGATGAACTGGACCATTATATGGGGGGAAAAACCAGCAGAGAAACCAAATAAAAGAAACTCCCACACCATCTTCAAGATGCCTTTTCTCAAAGCTTTGTCTGGAGAAAACAAAAAATACTTTCATGTCCTGTGGGATAATACCCTTGGATCGAAATGCCATTCCCCGAGAAAAGCTGGCTTTATCTAAGCCACTGAACGTCCTGATACACAGGTAGGTGTAGTAATTCTTGATGCAAATCATCAAGTGGGAGTTCGCAGGCAGATGTTACTGAAAGGGCACTAACTCCAGCAACCTCATTATCTCCAGTGGATAGTATACTAAGAACACGAGCAGAAGACGTACGAAGGAAGATCACAAGAGCAAGGATTGTTGACCCAATTGCTAGGCTCATAAGTGGATATGAACCGAGAGCTCTGGCACTGAGTAGTCCATGAACTAACAAATGGAAAGGAAGCACTTTTTCGGATTCAGCTAGATCTTCCGGAATGAGGCAAACAAAAGGTAGAATTGTTAAAAAAATTTCAATGATTATGACTGTACTTACGGCACATGTGGACGCCAGTATTCAAAATACAGTCGAAAGAAAAAAAATGGTAAGAAATGGGTGCAATGCTCATTCTGCCTCTCTCCTTACCAAGAACTTTACCAAAGCGAATCTGCAATGGGGCAAATTTACATGTGTGATCTCTGAGGTTTCACCAATGAGTGAGGTGACATTGCTTGGACAGGAATAAGTACTCTTTCAATATATGGTGTTAAATTAACGGTGCTCAACTTTGAACCTGAACAATTTACTTGCTATTTGAATTAAAGTTACACTCCTGGAAATGGAAAAAAGAACATATTGACACCGGTGTGTCAGACCCACCATACTTGCTCCGGACACTGCGAGAGGGCTGTACAAGCAATGATCACACGCACGGCACAGCGGACACACCAGGAACCGCGGTGTTGGCCGTCGAATGGCGCTAGCTGCGCAGCATTTGTGCACCGCCGCCGTCAGTGTCAGCCAGTTTGCCGTGGCATACGGAGCTCCATCGCAGTCTTTAACACTGGTAGCATGCCGCGACAGCGTGGACGTGAACCGTATGTGCAGTTGACGGACTTTGAGCGAGGGCGTATAGTGGGCATGCGGGAGGCCGGGTGGACGTACCGCCGAATTGCTCAACACGTGGGGCGTGAGGTCTCCACAGTACATCGATGTTGTCGCCAGTGGTCGGCGGAAGGTGCACGTGCCCGTCGACCTGGGACCGGACCGCAGCGACGCACGGATGCACGCCAAGACCGTAGGATCCTACGCAGTGCCGTAGGGGACCGCACCGCCACTTCCCAGCAAATTAGGGACACTGTTGCTCCTGGGGTATCGGCGAGGACCATTCGCAACCGTCTCCATGAAGCTGGCCTATGGTCCCGCACACCGTTAGGCCGTCTTCCGCTCACGCCCCAACATCGTGCAGCCCGCCTCCAGTGGTGTCGCGACAGGCGTGAATGGAGGGACGAATGGAGACGTGTCGTCTTCAGCGATGAGAGTCGCTTCTGCCTTGGTGCCAATGATGGTCGTATGCGTGTTTGGCGCCGTGCAGGTGAGCGCCACAATCAGGACTGCATACGACCGAGGCACACAGGGCCAACACCCGGCATCATGGTGTGGGGAGCGATCTCCTACACTGGCCGTACACCACTGGTGATCGTCGAGGGGACACTGAATAGTGCACGGTACATCCAAACCGTCATCGAACCCATCGTTCTACCATTCCTAGACCGGCAAGGGAACTTGCTGTTCCAACAGGACAATGCACGTCCGCATGTATCCCGTGCCACCCAATGTGCTCTAGAAGCTGTAAGTCAACTACCCTGGCCAGCAAGATCTCCGGATCTGTCCCCCATTGAGCATGTTTGGGACTGGATGAAGCGTCGTCTCACGCGGTCTGCACGTCCAGCTCGAACGCTGGTCCAACTGAGGCGCCAGGTGGAAATGGCATGGCAAGCCGTTCCACAGGACTACATCCAGCATCTCTACGATCGTCTCCATGGGAGAATAGCAGCCTGCATTGCTGCGAAAGGTGGATATACACTGTACTAGTGCCGACATTGTGCATGCTCTGTTGCCTGTGTCTATGTGCCTGTGGTTCTGTCAGTGTGATCATGTGATGTATCTGACCCCAGGAATGTGTCAATAAAGTTTCCCCTTCCTGGGACAATGAATTCACGGTGTTCTTATTTCAATTTCCAGGAGTGTATTTTTATTATAAATATGTAATTTTTGATAATTTTCTTGATCCTTATGTCCCGTGTGTAATATAAATGTTCAAAGATACATAAATAATTTCGTCGTAGGCGTATTTATAACTTACGTTAATGTATCACCAAATTAAGAATCCGTATCACAAAATTAGCTACCCTTGTCAACAACACGAGACGTTAATTCCCTCGTCTAGCTGGTGCTAGTCTCTGAACAAGGGTGCGTGATGGCACAGAATGTTGCAGGGAGTCGAATCCTTGTTCTCATACAGCAGGAGCAGGCGTGAAGGCGTCAAAGCATGCTTTGTGCACAGTGCGAAGGTCTTCCCTTGTGGTGGTCGGACGTGGTGGACTGGAACGACGGCGCTCCCGTGCAGCTCAGCACTGGGCCAGTGTTGTATCCGAATGTCCCACAAACCTGGATACTTCACGATTTGATCAGTCTGCCAAACGGAGACCAGGTGCTGATACCGTTGTCTCACAAGGGCACGCAGTGTAGCTAGTCCTTCATAGCGATCACTCAACATCCGACACTATTCACGCCCCTGCCAAGCCTGGGAACAAAGTTAAATACAAGGAATACTATTGCACTCTGGTGGCCTTTCTACTCCTCACAGAGAACTGCCACTCCCTAATCATTTACATACCCACTGATGGTGTTTATGTGTACGAAGTTACATTGACGTCCGAACATGTCTTCTGGGTACTTCGCTTCTTCCGTCAGGCAGTGCATATTTATTTATTTACTTGCTGTCGTTTCTCTAGTTTCATACCTAGAAACAAAAAGCAACTGTACAGGTTTTTTTTGTGAATCATCAGTCTTCTGACTGGTTTGATACGCCCCGCCACGAATTCCTCTCCTGTGATAACCTCTTCATCTCAGAGTAGCACTTGCAACCTACGTCCTCAATTATTTGCTGGATGTATTCCAATCTCAGTCTTCCTCTACAGTTTTTCCCCTCTACAGCTCCCTCTACTACCATGGAAGTCATTCCCTCAAGCCGGCCGCTCTGGCCGAGCGGTTCTAGCGCTTCAGTCCGGAAGCGCGCTGCTGCTACAGTCGCAAGTTCGAATCCTGCTTAGAGCCATCTGAACCATTTTCATTCCCTCGTGTCTTAACAGATGGCCTATCATCCTGTGCCTTTCCTTATCAGTGTTTTTCGCATATTCCTTTCCTCTCCTATTCTGCGCAGACCCTCCTCATCACTTAACTTATCAGTCCACCTAATCAACATTCGTGTGTAGCACCACATCTCAAATGCTTCGACTCTCTTCTGTTCCGGTTTTCCCACAGTCCATGTTTCACTACCATACAATACTGTACTCCAGACGTACGTTCTCAGAAATTTCTTACTCGAATTAATGCAAGTATTTGATATTAGTAGACTTCTCTTGGCCAGAAATGTCCTTTTTGCCATCACTAGTCTGCTTTTGATGTCCTCCTTGCTCCGTCCGTCATTGGTTATTTTACTGTCTTGGTAGCAGAATTCCTTAACTTCATCTACTTCGTGACCATCAATGCTGATGTTAAGTTTCTCGCTCTTCTCATTTCCACTACTTTTCATTACCTTCGTCTTACTTCGATTTATTCTCAATCCATACTCTATACTCATTAGACTGTTCATTCCGTTCAGCAGATCATGTAATTCTTCTTCACTTTCACTCAGGATAGCAATGTCATCAGCGAATCCTGTCATTGATATCCATTCACCTTGAATTTTAATTCCACTCCTGAACCTTTCTTTTATTTCCATCATTGCTTCCTCGATGTACAGATTGCACAGTAGGGGCGAGAGGCTACATCCTTGTCTTACGCCAATACAAGCACTTCGTTCTTGGTCGTCCATCTTATTAATCCCTCTTGGCTGTTGTACATATTGTATATGACCCGTCTCTCCCTGTAGCTTACCCCTAGCTTTTTTCAGAATTTCGAATATGTTGCACCACTTTCGATTGTCGAACGCTTTTTCCAGGTAGACAAATTCTATGAACGCGTCTTCATTTTTCTTTAATCTTGCTTCCATTATAAAGCCAACGTCTCGTGCCTTTACCTTTCCTAAAGCTAAACTGATCGTCATCTAGCGCATCCTCAGTTTTCTTGTCCCTTCTTCTGTATATTATTCTTATAAGCAGCTTCGATGCATGAGCTGTTAAGCTGATTGTGTGGTAATTCTTGCACTTGCCAGCTCTTGCCGTCTTCGAAATTGTGTGGATGATGCTTTTCCGAAAGTCAGATGGTATTCTACACACCAACTTGAATAGTCGTTTTGTTGCCACTTCGCCCAATGATTTTAGAAATTCCAATAGAGTGTTATCTGTCCCTTCTGCCTTATTTGATCTTGATATAAATGAGAATAACAAAAAAATATAAATGAGAACAGAAAATATAAATGAGAATAACAGAAGAAAAAATTACATAACGGAATGAATTGTATCAGTAGAAACTGATTATCTACAACAGTCTCAAATTAGTCTACTTCTAAATGAAAACTATCCTTTGATCTGGATATCAACCAGCAGAATGTTCGTTTTATCAAAGCATAGTGTGATTCTCTGTTTCTACATGAGGCATGCTACTAGTTTCCAGATACGCTATCTGTCATTATGTGACACATAATATACTCTTGCTCTACAATACTCACTTCCTTGCATTTAGTTACATTGGTACGTAACGTATCACAGTGATTGTTTTACACATTATGTGGACTATCACAGCTTGGTACCAGCTCGCATGCTGCGTCGACCAAACGGCACCTCGCGTGGATGTCCGTTTCCCGCAACTCCTGTAGGCTGTTTCCAGAACGAGGCGTTGCTCTCATGCTTCCCACTTGTACCCGAAACGCGCAAGTTAGCAGCGACTTGGAGTGGGCGGTGATGGGTTCTTCGTTGATTCGCACCCGTATGCGTTCCCAATATTATGCCACCTGTTGCACGTTAATGCTTATGTACTACTTTGAATTAATGATAGAGATATTTGAATGTGCCGTGTGCCGTTTATTACCAACAGCTGATATATTACATTGAACTGAGAATTACACATACAATATCATATTTAACTTCTTATGATGTGTTATTTAGTATGTTTCTCGTGCCACCGCGTGTAACTTACAGGCAACGTCTGTGGTTTTAGATATTTATTTCTTGCTACTTCTCTTGGATGGTACTGAGGTCGTTCCTAAGTACCGCTGATGCTCTTCCTCCTAGCTTAGGGTCGATGCCAGTCTCATTTGTGCTGCCTACAATGTCTAGTATCTTCTTGTGACTGGATCTTATCTTCCCACATACTATTCCAGTTCACGTTGCGATGTGTTTTAGGATAAACTGTGTCATACCTCATATAATCTCCAGTCCATAATTGTATTATAAACACTATTATTTCTCAACAGTTCTCTCTTTCGCTGCAGTATATATCTTGACATCACCTGCACGACCTGCTTGTGCAGGATATTTTCGGAGGAAACGGATTTTCGTGAAATAAGACGTTCTTGGTAGCGAGTGAGGCAGAATGGGCATTGCACCCATTTATTACAACTGTCACGTAGTGTCTCATTCATTATTGAGTTCAGTTGGAGGTTTTCTCTGCCTCGTGATGACTGGGTGTTGTGTGCTGTCCTTAGGTTAGTTAGGTTTAAGTAGTTCTAAGTTCTAGGGGACTGATGACCATAGATGTTAAGTCCCATAGTGCTCAGAGCCATTTTTCAGTTGGAGGACGATTGTTAATGTCGCTGGCGACAGATGCTATATAGGGTAAAGTAATCTAATTTGGGGATAAACCCTGTAATTCTATAAATAATTAGGTGATTGGCCATATACTACCGCGGAAAATGATTATGCGACTTAGGTTTGTATGTGCACGAAGTAATAACAGCAGTATCATAGTATTAAGTTTTGTTTTAGTGGAGTTGCATTTTTAGTGGTACCGTGAATGGGAAACATGGACTGCTGATCAATGGCGTTATATCGTATTTAGCGACTAATAGCGATTTTGCAGTACGCCGGATGACCATCGTGAGTGGATATGGCTACGATCTGTTGTCTAGCGTCATGGTATAGTCGGCCATCGAGTATGAACTCAGTTCACGGCTGGTAGTAACTGGGAGAACCCTGATGGAACGACGGTAAATCACAGAGGTCCCACGTCCTCATGTGTTACACTATCGTGGTACCATTTTTCAATAGGAAAATACTCTGCCACACGTGGCACCTGTCTTTAGGTACTCCTGAGGAGAGCAATATCCTGGGATCTGCCCCCTATAGAACACGTATTGGAACGATTCGGACGTCAAATCTGTTCTGTGGCAGTATCCGAGATATCGAGGAGCAGTTAGGACAGTCGTGTGCCAGCTTTATGACACTCTTCCCAAATGGATGTGTGCACGCATCCAGGCCAGAGGGCCGCGGGGAAGAGGCTCAGTGTGATAAGGGAGCTCATACTGCCATGTTCTTTGTACATTGGCGCTTTACTTTGTTTGCCTTTCCTTTCTGGATGCTTTACTTTTTTTGTCAGGCAGTGATGTATTGTAATAGTGTTGTGTGCAAGGAGGCAGCGCACCTGTTGTCTAGATAGTCGATGACGTCGGAGTAGTAGTTGTGACGGTAGTCGTAGAGATACTTGTACTGGAGGTTGGTGGGGCGGCTCCAGTAGCGGAACTTGAGCGGGCGGTCGGGATCCCTGCTGGGCCGGTACTTGGGCTTGGATTCCTCCGTGTCTTCCGGCGCAGGCGGCTGCTCCCCACCCTCCATCGGCGGCGGCTCAGACGCCGGCTCAGACCCCGGCTCCGCGGCCGCAGCCGGAACTTCTTCTTCCGACATCTCCCTGGCTGCGGAAAGAGCGCCAATCAGCTACACATCCAAATGTCAAGTGCAAGGTGCATATTAGACTTCGTTAATTGGTATCGTAAAACAAGGAATACAAAAATTTAAAAAAGTAAGCCCTGAACCCCCTCAAACTGATCACGATACAGTTTACCCAGTATTAAGAGAGCCACTGGATGCATTAGCTAAATCATTTCATTTGATTTTACACGTCTTTTAATGCTCGATATGTGTGCAACCTGACGTGTCGTTCAAGGACGACGAGAGGGTGGAGCCTCGACATCAGAGGTCGTCAAAATGCGGTCCGCGGTCCGCAGTTCTTACCTGCATTATTCAGGACGGTTCAAAGATTACTGCACGCACTTCATAGGTGTAATGTATGGATGAAAATAAGAGTAAAACGTTTAATAAAGTTTTCTCTGAAATTGCTTTATTTCAAAGTTATGCGGTAGGATAGGGGTCACAAGTGCAACATAAACAACACGAAATTAATTCTTCTCAGAAAAAAGAGACGAAGGGACCCGAAATTCAACTCAGCTGCGTACTGCACTTTTAACCAAGTTCATGTTCAATATGATGTCCGTGTCGACGAAGACAGCGACGTGATCGACTTCTTACCGCTCTCGGAAAGTTAGACTCCATTCATCTCATCTGCACAGCCACTTTCAGTTCGCTGCTGTAGTTGTGCTACGTTCTCAATTGAAACACCATAAACTGGTTCTCTGAGACGGCCCCAAAACACTCCGGTGTTTATGGTTCGGAAGATCTGGCCCGCCAAGCAACTGGTCCTGCACGACCTGTCCACTTACCGGGGTCAGTGCTGGACCATCAGCAAGTGTCAGCGTCCGAAACATTCAACAAAACATCATCGATTTGGGCTTTCAGAGCCGAAAGCCCACTCATGTACCCTTGATGACTGCACGACACAAAGCCTTACACCTTGTCTGGTCCCGTCAGCACTGACATTGGACTGTAGATGACTGGAAACATGTTACCTGGTCGGACAAGTCTCGTTTCAAATTGTATCGAGCGGATGGACGTATACGGGTATGGAGACAACTTCATGAATCCATGGACCCTGCATGTCAGCAGGGGACTTTCAAGTTGTGGAGTCTCCTTAATGGTGTGGGACGTGTGCAGTTGGAGTGATATAGGACCTCTGATACGTCTAGATATGACTCTGACGTAAACATCCTGTCTGATCACCTCCATCCATTCACATCCATTAAGCATTCCGACGAACTTGGGCGATTCCAGCAGGACCGTGTGACACCCCACATGTGCAGAACTGAACTGCTACAGAGTGGCGTGGCTCCAGAAACATTCTTCTGAGATTAAACACTTCCGCTGGCCACCAAACTTCCCAGACATGAACATTACTGAGCATATCTGGGATGCCTTACAACGTGCTTTTCTCCAGCCCCCCCCCCTCCCCATATTCTTACGGATTTATGAACAGTCCTGCAGGATTCTTGGTGTCAGTTCCCTCCAGCACTACTTCATACATTAGTCAAGTCCAAGCCACGTCGTGTTGCGGCACTTCTGAGTGCTCGCGGGGGCCCTTCACGATATTAGGCAGATGTACGAGTTACTCTGCCTCTTCAGTGTAATTTATGTACGTAAACAGTTAATAATAAGATCGGTACACATGCGGCCCAAGGTGCCACCCCCGCAACGTCAGTATTGACTCCTGAATAAAAACGTTTGACGGTCACTGCCTAGACACAGAGATTACGGTGGGTGTTCGACTACAGTACCCGACGTTTACAAAAGTAAACCACACCACTCGAAAGATTAGTTCTCCCCCCCCCCCCCCCCCCAGGAGACTTCACGTTGATACCATGTAACATCGACCCTAACCACGATAACGCCCTCAGTTCGGCGAGGAAGAGAATTCACAAGTTTCTTCAGGTCCATCTGAAGCCATTAACTGAGAATTACTCGTACATACCGTAGAGCTACCAGACTGCGGGGATATGGAGGCTGCGTTTCACCGCTGTTCCAAATATGACTACAGAGCTTTATAATCAGATGCTCACACAAATATTGTTTCATGGAGACGGTAAGCAACTACGGAGTGTTGGTAAACATATAAAATATTGGGAATATTGTTTATTGGCTAAACTCGTTCCGGCAGTTTAGTCAGTCTCAGTAGCCGTTCGAAACAACAAACAATAAACAAAAACACATTTGTTTACATTACATCGATAAATTCAACGAACATCTGACTACATTACATAAATTAAAAATGATATATTTCGAAGGTACAAGTATATCGAATAGGTTCACAGATATGCGAATGGCTCAAAGACTTATTAAGTGCCGGCCGGGATGGCCGAGCGGTTATAGGCGCTACAGTCTGGAACCGCACGATCGCTACGGTCGCAGGTTCGAATCCTGCCTCGGGCATGGATGTGTGTGATGTCCTTAGGTTAGTTAGGTTTAAGTAGTTCTAAGTTCTAGGGGACTCGTGACCTCAGAAGTTAAGTCCCATAGTGCTCAGAGCCATTTGAACCATTTGAACTTATTAAGTAATAGACCCCATTAGGGAGTCCTCGACGGCGAGAGTACGTTAGAGACAAGGGTTTCGTCAGGAGTGCCTAAGGGGAGTGTGAAAGAACCGCTATATTTTCTACATACATAAATGATCTGGCGGACAGGGTGAACAGCAATCTGCGTTCGGGAAGGTGTCGAAGTTGAATGGCTATACGAGGATACAAGATGACTTAGACGAACTTTCTGGCTCTAAATGTAGAAAAACAAATCTGTAATGTCCCGATACAGCATTAGTGGTGTCCTGCTTGACGAAGTCAGATTGTTTAAAAATCTGGGCGTAATGGTGGGAAGCAATATGAAATGGAATGAGCATGTGAGGATTGTGGTAGGAAAGGCGAATAGTCGACTTCGATTTACTGGTAGAATTTTGGGGAAGTGTGGATTATTTGTAACGAAGAACGCATATAGGACACTAGTGCGATCTGTTCTTGAGTAATGCTAGAGCGTTTGTGATCAGCGCAGGTCTGATTGAAGGAAGACATCGAAGCAATTCAAAGGTAGGCTGCTAGATTTGTTACTGGTAGATTGGAACAAGACCCTAGTATTACGGAGATGCTTTGGGAACTCGAATGTGAATACCTGGAGGGAACACGACGTCCTTTTCGAGGAACACTATTTAGAGAACCAGCATCTGAAGCTGACTACAGAAAGAGTCGACTCTCAGCAACATACAGTTCGTGTAACGACCGCGAAGACGAGATACGAGAAATTGTAACTCATATGAAGGTATATAGAAAGTCGTTTTCGTTCGCTCTGTTTGGGAGTAGGAAAGGAAAGCAAATCACTATTAGTGGTACTGGGACCTTCCGCCACACACAGTATGGTGGCTCGAGGAGTATATACGTAGATATAGATGGCTGTGTCAGAACGTAACAGGTATCAGCATCTCCTCAAAACTCCTACTAGATGAGCTACAGGCATTTTCTGCGAGATTAAGATCGGGTGACTTGCGGGCCAGTCGAGTTACGGTAGGGTGCCTGAGTATCGGCCAAATGTGTAAGGTATGTGTGCCCTGCGAATGTGGCTGTTGTCATCTTAGAAAATGGGAGTGTCCACAGAACGAAGACATAGAAGACAGGGCACTATTTGTTCACCGAAAGTGTGGAAATAATCATCCTGGTTCACTTTCACTGTAATCTGAGTAAGTGGACCCAAGTCGTAGTACGAAAAATGCCACCAAAACAAAAGAAAATCACTTCCGACCTGAAGTTCACTTTCCAGGCACTGATGAGTAAATGCTTCATAGCACCGTCGGTGCCCACGGCGCCTTGTGCCATCGAAAAGACACGAAGCTGTGATTCGTCGGCCCACACTACAAGCCACCTGTTAGCTGCCACGCAGTTTCTGTGTTGTTTGGCCGCTTGAACATATGCGGCTTTCTGTGCCGCTGCGAGCAATGGTTTTATTCATGATACTCGATTCCATACGTGCGTTCTATCCGCAACGTTCGCTCGGCAACTGGTTGAAATGGACCTGCATTAAGTGACAGCAGCAATTTTCACTGAATTTGAAAGCGATTGTTACTGACAAGCCGGCCGCGGTGGCCGTGCGGTTCTAGGCGCTGCAGTCCGGAACCGCGGGACTGCTACGGTCGCAGGTTCGAATCCTGCCTCGGGCATGGATGTGTGTGATGTCCTTAGGTTAGTTAGGTTTAAGTAGTTCTAAGTTCTAGGGGACTGGTGACCTAAGATGTTAAGTCCCATAGTGCTCAGAGCCATTTGAACCATTTTGTTATTGACAAGGTGTGACACAAGTCTCGGATCCCTTTCGGTTGGGATCTGCTTGCAAGCACCGCTCTGACGCCGAGTTACGTGTCTGTGAGTGTACACCATTTCTTGTAGACACGTTGGACAGTCCGCCTTGATACACCAGCAAATCGGGCAACTTCATTCTCGGTGTGGTCTTGGACACAACCAAACATGACAGCTCCTTTCTGCCATTCTGTCACATCTCTACATAGATTCATCTTACTGCATTAATTACAAACAATTGACTGGCTCGTACACACCACACCACATTGTGTATTGCGTATGGAGCCGGGGACCTAGAAACGACGGAGAGGCTTCGACCCGCCATAGCGTCAGTGGTCCACACCCCCACAATAGGCCACAGCAGTCCACTCACCTCGCCGCCGCCGCACACCGAACACTGGGTTATTGTACGATTCGGCCCCCAGTGGACCCCATCCAGGAACGTCCTATACCAGACAAATGTAACCCCAAATGTTTGCTTGATAGAGTAATTAAGGTGTACGCGTAAGTGGAGACAGTGTTTGTGCAGCAGTCCCTGACATACTGTAACTGAGGCGTGATAAGGGTAAATCCCTGACATACTGTAACTGAGGCGGAATAAGGGTAACCAGCCCGCATTCGCCGAGGCAGATGGGAAACCGCCTTAAAAACCATTCACAGGCTGGCCGGCACACTGGACCTCGACACAAATCGTGCCCGGGACTGGCACGCCTTCCCGCTCGGGAAGCAGCGCGTTAGACCGCGCGGCTAGTTGGGCGGGCCCACACCACATTACTGACATAACTTACGTAAGCGGTAAAAGGTCGAATGACCCACTGCTACATTATCTACAGTGGTCCAAAGTCACTCGTGTTTTGTTGTAAGAGGGTGAGTACTGTTTTGACTGCTGAGCTTACTTGTGAATGTGGATCATAGTGGGTGAGCTGGTGGCTTGTATCGTGAGATAGACGCCACTTTCCAGTCCTATAGTCCTATTTCACTCTGACGTAACCCGCAAGGTGTCTGACAGAGGCTGTTTCTAACCCATCTCATAATACTTAACTTTGATAGTTTGATATTCAAGAATAATAACCAAAAATTTTCTTTTGATCAACCAGTTGCTGTCGAAAACATCGCTCAACGATGCCATTATCTTGCACTGTCAGCGGTGATTGTACATTCAAAGCTGGAAAAACAACAACAACGACGCACAGCTCCTAGTTGTCAAGCCTTATGGTGGGTGACAATCAGGTTGGTATCCTGCCGCTGTCCAGGGCGTCTCCAGACACGTCTTTTCTGGTCATCAGGGCTCAGTTCCAATCGGGACTCATCACCGAAGACAACTCTACTCCAGTCAATGAGATTCCAGGCCGAAGACATGTCTGGAGACGCCCTGGACAGCGGTGGGACACCAACCTGATTGTCACCCACCATAAAGCTCGACAACTAGGAGTAATGGTCTGGGGTGCCATTTCTTATCATAGTAGAAACCTTTGGTTGTCATTCACTGTACCCCTACAGCACAGCGGTACGTCGACGATATTCTACTCCCTGTTTTGTAGCCCTTCATGGCAAGTCGTCCTTGACTTACATTTCAGGAAGATAATGCTCGCCCGACAATGACGAGAGTGTCTACTGCTTGTCTTCTTGCTTGCCGAACCCTGCCAGCAAGGTCGCCAGATCTCTCCCAGATTGAGAATGCTAGGAGCATTATGGGCAGGGCCTTCCAACCATCTCGGGATTTTGACTATCCTACTCGCCAATTGGGCAGAATTTGGCGCAATGTTTCTCAGGCGGACATCCAACAAATCTATCAGTCAATGCCAAGCCGAATAACTGCTTGCATAAGAGCCAGAGGTTGACCAACGCCTCCTTCACTTGCTCAATTTGTGAAGCTCTTTCTCTGGAATAAATCATCCAATTTTTCTGAAATTACTCATTTGTTTGTCTGTACATGTACTTCACATCTATCGATTTCAGTCCCATTCAGATAATTCTGCGTCTGTCCCTCGTCGTTTTTTTTTCTTGCCTTAGAGTATATTAAGGTCTTAGGAGTTTCAATAAATACCATTCCATTAATGGTGGTGTGAACTCTGTATCACACCCGTACCATCCATCCACACCCCCTGAGGTGATGGTTTGCATAAAGGACGGATTTCGGTAGGTGACCTCGATCAGTCAAATCTCCAGCAGTTTCCATCTATCTTGTCATTTGCTCGTCAGTCATCTTGGGCAGCACAGTTAATCCATTGGCTTGCAAACGGGAGTAGTAAGGTTAAAATTCTAGTCCAGTGACTCAAATTTAAATTTTCTTTTTTCCCCTACATCGATTAATATGACATCTGGGATGGTTCCATTGAAAGGTCACAGCAGATTTCCTTCCTTGTCCTTACCCAATCCGAACGTGAAGTCTGTCTCATATGACCTTATCGCCACGAGACGCTAAACTGTAATATTCCCTCCCTCCCTTCTTCCTTCATTCCTTCCTTAGGTGGCAAAAGTCGGAGGAGATCTTCTACTTGCCAAAGCCTTTGTCTGTGAGGAAGTTAATATTGTCATTGCTAATTTCTAGTTGCTAATATCAGTCTAAGTGACAGTCGCCCTGTTTGTGCCAGTATCTATCGCTCTTGGTTGAAGTTTTTGATATTTGTGATTTGAGAGTGCGTGAACAGCGAATCTGCGTCATTACTTTGGTGGTTACATTTACTGCCAGTACTTTAGAGTAAAAGATTTGAATTCACTTAGGCGATTTCAAGACATTTGGTCGCAATGATATCACTAGCACTCTATGCATGGGATCTTTATGTCCTAAGGGGGGCAGACTCTATGCTTTTGACGTGGCGACAACTGATGAACGTATTGCGAATACCTCGAGTCGGAAAAACTTTTGCTGCCACGGTCAAGTGGCTTTGAAATGTGTCCTGACGGGGGAAATCGTCGACTATCGCGGGTTTCAACTGCAGGTAAAACGGATGCAGTGCAGCAAGTTGTGTGTCAGTTCAATACTGGAATACAACAATCAGTGGGCAGCCATTCCAACCAGAATTGCTCCTTACTATGCGGTGCAGAAGCTACAGCCCATATGTGTTTGACGAAACCGATCTCTCAGTGGTCACAGACGACTTCCTGAAACCCACGGGTCCATGTAATCAGGTAGATACAGTATTTCTTGACTTCCGAAAAACATTTGATACAGTATCACATCAACGCTTAGAAAGGAAAGTACGATCATATGGGGTATCAAGCGGAATTTGCGACTGGATACAGGACTTCTTGGTAGGGAGGAGACAGCTTATTATCTTGCACGGGGAGTCATTGAGAGATGCAGAAACGTATTCACGTGTACATCAGGAAGTGGGTTGGGACCCTTGCCATTCATGCTGTACATTAATGACCTTGCAGACAATGTTAATAGTAATCTCAAACTTTCCGTTGATGATGCATTTATACTATTCATGCTGTACATTAATGACCTTCCAGACAATGTTAATAGCAATCTCAAACTTTCCGTTGACGACGCATTTATCATAATGTAGTACTGTCTGAAAAAAAAGCAACACAGATATTCAAAGTGGTGTAAAGATTTTATCACCGAGTCATAACTGGAATCGGTCAACTCATACAAATATCTGAGTGTTAGAATTTCAAAGAATGGGTAACACACTAGTAGCGTAGGGCCAGTCGTACGTAAACCAGGTGGAAGGCTTTGTTTCATTGGTAGGATACTGGCAAAACGTAATCACTCAGCAAAGCCATCCTAGGATATTGAAGAAGAGTGTGGGACTCATTCAAAATAAAATTAACCGGGGATAATGAACATATCCAAAGAAAGGAAGATTGGTACGGGTTTGTTGCTGGCGAAATTCTGAAGAGCCTGAAATGATAAAAGGTTAAAACAGTCGTCAACTAAGCCTCCTTACAGTGTTTGAAGAAACTCAGTGTAGTGAGAGATCTAGGAATGTACTATAGTCCTCTATGTACCAGGTGATCAAAAAGTCAGTATAAATTTGAAAACTGAATAAATCACGGAGTAATGTAGATAGAGAGGTACAAATTGAAACACATGCTTGGAATGACATGGGGGTTTATTAGAAAAAAAAAAAATACAAAAGTTCAAAAAATGTCCGACAGATAGCGCTTCATCTGATCAGAATAGCAATATTTAGCATAACAAAGTAAGACAAGCAAAGATGATGTTCTTTACAGGAAATGCTCAATATGTCCACCATCATTCCTCAACAATAGCTGTAGTCGAGGAATAAAGTTGTGAACAGCACTGTAAAGCATGTCCGGAGTTATGGTGAGGCATTTGCGTCGGATGTTGTCTTTCAGCATCCCTAGAGATGTCTGTCGATCACGATACACTTGCGACTCTAGGTACCCCCAAAGCCAATAATCACACGGAGTGAGGTATGGGGACCTGGGAGGCCAAGAATGACGAAAGTGGCGGCTGAGCACACGATCATCACCAAACGACGCGCGCAAGAGATCTTTCACGCGTCTAGCAATATGATGTGGTTCTAATAAAACCCCATGTCATTCCAAGCATGTGTGTCAATTTTTACCTCTCTATCTACATTATTCCGTGGTTTATTAAGTTTTCAAATTTATACTGACTTTTTCACCTGGTATTTTCCCGTAGGAACCGAGAAGACATAACGGTAATTATATTGCTCACAGAGGTCTTTAAGCATTCATATTGCGCTTCGTGCGTGAATGGATTGGAAACATATCCTAGCACTTATATGGACTCAGTAAATGTGTTATACATCCATTTTTATCTCTGTAAGAAGTTATCATTTCCTAACTGTCGGAGTTGGCGGTCGTGTGTGTGTGTGTGTGTGTGTGTGTGCGTGTGTGCGATGTGCTTTCTTGTGTGAGTGAAAGTGTGTGTGTTTTCTTTTCTGACGAAGGTTGTGTCCGAAAGCTAATGTGGAAGTGTCTTTTAGTTGTGCCTGTCTCAGTCTGTCTTTTCCTTATATAATTGATGTTCGAACCTGGATTTTCTAATGTTTGATTATATATGCGTAGCTTATACATTGGTGGCCTAAAGACAACCTTGGGTGACATCATTTTGGTTTCGTTTATGCTCATTGATTACAAACCCGGACTAAATCTGAAAGTACTGCCGTCTACCTGCCCATGTCAGAGCTGCATATCTGCATTACGCTCGTGGCTCCTGTTAGCTGTATTGTTAACAAGCGCCACAGCGTGGCGACCCACAACTAAGCAAGTAGAGTGGGCTAACATTAATGGTAGTTGTCTGCCCCGATAAGAGGTAGCGGTACTGTTTCACAACTTTTCCGTCATCGAAAATTTGTGTACCAGCAGTGCCCACGTGTGTCTCAGTTCCTTTCCTTGAACGAGGATCACTAAGTGACTGGATTACCGCAATGAACGAATTTTGTGTCTATGGCGATCATTTTGTGATGACCCATACAGATCGGAAAGTGTGCCCATACCCTGGGGCAAGGGGGGAAGAGGGCGCCCCCCTCCCCATCTCTAGCTCTCAGGGAAATGAAAAAATAAAATATAGGCATTTGCTTTTCTTACAAAAACGGTTTAAAAGTCGGTATTATGTAGGTTTTTAACAGGGTTGGAGCTGGATGTTTATTATGGCTACGTACCAGTCGCCTTCCGGCTTCAAAATAATTAAAAATACTTCATAACCCCCCCACAGGTTTGCCGCCCCTATATCCCTCTACAAACTGTCGTTTGGGGGTTCTTGCAGATCGTATACTTTCCGTGAGTCTAAATGAATGGATTACCAAGTATCAAAAATTTGTTACACTTTGCCAAAGATGAGGTAATTAACTGTATTGCAGGAGGGAGTTGAGACCATGTTACGAAAAACATGACTGGATTAGAAACCATAGTTCTTATTACAAGGAATTTAGCATACCTAATTCCATTATTCAGGTAGGAGGATTGGTATTGATTGCTAACGATATTAGGAGATATGCAACAGCTGAATGTCCTACAGACCAAATAGTACCAGAATGGTGAACATTCTTACCTTGCAAATGGCCTGCATTAAACATTCAACAATAAATATCTCGAATTATAGGTAGCTAACTGAGCGCAGTTCTAGGGCTTTAAGGCATTTTCTAAAATAATGCTGTTTTCAACATAACCGGCTCCCAATTAAACTTTTAGGATGTTGAAGATAGAAATCATACTTCTATCGAAGTTTTTTGTCACGCTGAACCAAAATCTTACTTTAGTCCAACCCTGGCCAAAGACGAGAAATGTTAGTAATAGAAGTAAAGTGAGATTATTTACAAAGCAACAATTTCAGTCTATTACCACAGTCTTTTCTGAGAGAGAAGAGAACCGAGTCGTTACAGGTGGGAATAGGCGTTTTTCTTTTGGAACTGCTGTGAACTAGCTTCATGGTTGGCTGGGTTACAGTGCTTCTTTTTCAAGGCAGTTGATGTGTGACTTCGGAATGCAAAGACGTAACCGAGGAAATACGTGTAGTATTAGTAACCATCTTTGCAAAAAAGTGGTGGGCACGTTAACTGAAACGGAAAGACATCTAACTGTGAAAATGTTCAAATATCAGCAGGTTGACCATTGCTAACTACGATAGTCCTTTGTAACTACAATATGCTGTTGATAACATTTTTCAGATTACGTGAGGTGGTGATGATCTCTGATACGAATTCGTAGCATGATGAAAAAGTATACTCTGCAGCGATTTTTCAAGTGCATTTCCTCCAGAACGCAGCTAGAGACAGAGCAGTTAAAACTGGCGTCACACAAAAGATCTATGTGAAGTATTTGACTCATTAGGTGATGAATTCTAATTTTGAAAAAAAAAGAAGGAAACCGGAAGCTTTGTACTGGAATGCGGTGGAATTGAAACGCCCGTCCGGTTACCCTGATTTCATTTTACTGAAATCACTGCAGGCAAATCCAACTTCGATTCTCCCACTCAACTATTACTCCGATGTAATGACCTTAAAATATAATCTATCTCCATTTGTTTTTTTAACAGTATTATTAATAAAGACAGGGATATCTTTTAGGATATCTGCTTTTTCCAATGGGAATCTGTTCATCACCTGCCTTTGTTGAGATACTTCTTGTTGTTTTACTGTCGTGGAATTTTAATTTGATTCTGAAGTGTAGCACTCAACATTTCTATATAATATAAATTGTTGTGCTTTTATGTTTTGTTCTTGCACATTGCTTTTCAATTGTTGTTGCTGTGGTCTTCAGTCCGAAGACTGGTTTGATGCAGCTCTCTATGTTACTCTATCGTGAGCAAGCCTCTTCATCTCCAAACAACTACTGCAATCTACATCCTTCTGAACCTGCTTTCTGTAGTCATCTCTTGGTCTCCCTCTACTATTTTTACTCCCCAAACTTCCCTTCAGTACTAAATTTTTCATTCTGTTCAGTAACTCCTCATTACTTAACGTTATCTACTCATCTAATCTCCGACATTCTTCTGTAGCACCAAATTTATAAACTTCTATTGTCTTCTTGTCTAAACTATTCATCGTTCATGTTTCACTTCCACACATGGCTACACTCCATACAAATACTTTCAGAAAAGACTTCCTGACTCTTAAATCTATACTCGATGTTAACAAATTGCTCTTCTTCAGAAATGCTTACGTTTCCATTGACAGTCTACATTTTACATCCTCTCTACTTTGACCATCATAAGTTATTTTGCTCCCCAAATAGCAAAACTCATCCACTGCTTTAAGTGTCTCATTTCCTAACCTAATTCCCTCAGTGTCACCTGATTTAATTCGACTACATTCCATTATTCTCGTTTTGCTTTTGTTGATGTTCACCTTATATCCTCGTTTCAAGATAGTGTCCATTCCATTGAACTGTTCTTTTAAGTCCTTTACTGTCTCTGACAGAATTATAATGACGTCAGAAAACCTCGATTTTTTTTTTACTTTTCTCTGAACTTTAATGCCTGTTCCAAATTTGTCTTTTGGTTATTTCAATGCTTGCTCAATATGCAGATTAAATAACATCGGGGATAGGTTACAACCCTGTCTCACTCCCTTCTCAACCACGACTTACCTTCCGTGCACTTCGACTCTTATAATTGCCGTTCGCTTTCTGTACAAGTTGTAAATAGCCTTTCGCTCTCTGTATTTAACCCCTGCCACCTTCAGAATTTCAAAGAGAATATTCCAGTCAACACTGTCAAAATCTTTCGTCTGTAAATGCTATGACGTAGGTTTGCCTTTCCTTAACTTATCTTCTAAGATAACACGTAGGGTCAGTATTGCCTCGTGTGTTCCTGCATTTCTCCGAAATTCGATTACAAATCAAATGATATCTATTATAATGCAAGATACGTATAAAAACGTCAGATTGAGCTCCTTAATGACTGGTTGCGGCTAATAGTGTATCTGCTCCAATAAAAGATGGAAAATGCTTTAACTATATTTTAGAACTACTCAAAATCATATCATAATTCTAAATTCTTTTCGAGTGTTCGTTACATCACTCGCATGTCTGTAACGAATAGGCGGCAAAGAGATTTTACGGTACGTATGTGTAAGGTACGCATGTATCAGACATGTTAGCTACTTATACAGATGAAAATGGATGTATAACACACTTTATGAGCCCATAGTAATATTCCCTCGTTTCATGTTTGAGATTTCTTACTTCACGTTCCGGAAAAAAATGAGCTGTTTTTTGTTGTACCTCAGAACGATTGTAGGACATAGTTCTAAGAGGCCGCATTACCTGTGGATTCTTTACTCAAAACATTTCAAAACCACAATTGACTTGACAATGCAATAACCAACCGATTAACAAAATATACAAACAAGACGAAAAGCATTTGATATTTTGTCGTTCTTTACTGTGCGCCTTCTTCGTTGATTAACGCTGTACCATGAAATCTCTGACGCTTCTCCGCCACGAGTCCTGTCTTAAATTTTATAATCCATGTTAGAATATTCTCTCTGCAAGTGTTTTTTTACCCTTGTGTTTGAGAATTCAACTATAAAAGCGTTTTGCTCCTACTGTGACTGCATTATTTGAATCAAAATAAAGACAGCTCTGGAGTTTTATGTTCCAAACGGCTCTTCATTTCTTTATCTACGGTCTAACAAGGGTGATCTTCCTTTCCTATTTTATCTTTTCGAATAATCAGCGATTACAGTTGCTGATGTTATGACTTTCGCAACGTCTACATCACATGAAAAATTTAAATTAAATTATGAATAGGAGAATAATTAGTTAAATGTATGACAATAAATTTGCAATAAAAATAAATTAGTACAAAAAATATTAATTACAGTTACAATATCTACCTTTATATTACAAAATGAAATAAACCAGTAAAAGGAAACTGTTCGCTTGCACACAAAAGCAAGAGGGTTAGACACAGAGTCCTGTACACCGTTAAGTGAGTGAAAAAAAAAAGGACATTCGGTAAATTCATTAAGAACACATTGTGTTGATGTTAAGTTTTTATATTAACATGCCAATCATACACTTACGCATTCTCAACTCACCGTTGTAAATATTTGTACTGTAACCGCTGCAAACGCATGCGTATTCCATGGCAAATTTTGTTAATCCAAGGTAGTGCTATAAAATTGTATCTTGCTGTGTCCATTCATGAAGTGCACAGGTTACACATGGGAGTGGGATCCATGCTATGTAAGGTATAATTTTAACTACTCATCTGTAACATGGCAGGTTTAAATAAAATAAAATATTAGACACTGTCATAAAATGAAAACAAGTAAAGAGCACTTTCTACTCTAATTTTTGATAGAAGGTATCAGGTATCGGATTACTATCTACGCTAATAAAAAGTTAATGATTGAAAGGTTAATATCAGTACTCAGGTATAACACAAGATAATATTTTGTCCATTAAAATCAAAATGTAGTGAGATTGGGTTTATTTGAAGTAAATTGGCAAGAGGATGTAAATTAAAAAGTTCAACTGTTACAGGTAGCGATTAAGAGAACAGTGAATAGCTTTTTAGTTCGACTTGATATGGTTCTGAGCGCAAAGTGGTCCCGTATGGGCACTGTTCACTTCTCTCATTAACATTCTTTCAACCTCATCGATATAGAAACTGCGGAAGTTTATATATACAGGTATGCTCTGCATCCCAATTAGCGATGTGTGGTGGAACGTACATCCTTTATCTGTTGTGGTGTACCACTGCCATTCCCCCTGTGAGATATATGTAGGAAGAAGTAAGATTTTGACGGACTCTTCTGGGAAGGCACACTCTCGAAAATTTAGCAGTCAGCTTCTCCGCAATATACGAAAACCGTAGTAATTCCTACAAAGGAGTGTAT
Organism: Schistocerca serialis cubense; assembly: GCF_023864345.2. Taxonomy (NCBI): domain Eukaryota; kingdom Metazoa; phylum Arthropoda; class Insecta; order Orthoptera; family Acrididae; genus Schistocerca; species Schistocerca serialis. Next base: position 716,430,210 of record NC_064638.1, read on the forward strand.
TGATGTCCACCAGTCATTACACGCGTGCAGGCATGTGATTTATTATTCTACAACATGTTAACATTAGCGACCTAGAACTACAGTTACGTAGCTGTCGAAGACAGTAACGATCTGTGCCTTATTCCACCGTTTCAAACTCTTTGTTGCTCTAGTAACAGGCGATAAATCGCTGCTAGAAGGGAAAAAAGTTCTTTCCTTTAATTAATATAGCATCGAAGAGATATTCCTTGGGGTCCAGTGATTTTTTTCTCTTTCATACTATTTTAATATTTATTTTTCCTGCAAGTGCGAGATATCTTATTTTCTTGTTATTGTGCGTCAGTTGAAGGGAAGAACGTTTCCCTCCGTACTTGATATTCTAGAACGGCTGCGACTGCATCGTTCTGTGTTCAAAGCAAGAGAAATTGCCACAGAAATTACGGTTCTCAACAAAGATGACGCGTTTTAGCAACTTTGACATCTACATTTACAGCAATGTAATTTTGGATACCTGATCTACATTTTAGTGGTAGTGTCATTCGTAATATTAATTATGTATATTATCTAGCACAAAAGAAATTTATTTGTGACTTACCGCCTATATGACTGAGTTCCCGAACAGGAATAAATCGTAAAAGCATGCGCATAACGTTCTAGGTTGCTGAAATGCTGAAGATCAAGTGTGCAGACATCATATTCACTACGATGAGCATGCCACAGCAGTTGAAATTGTAAAAAATGGGCATCTCTTCTGTGATGTATTTATTGTTTTTATTATTTGCTTGGGAGTGTCAGTGCACGCGCAGTGTGTGCACAGAACGGATAAAGTTTTTGAGAGCAGAGTTGAGGATATTCGTGTTTCCCGCCGCTCTGAGCGAGCCCTGTGTTTATGTGCATGTAGCCGGTTGAAATTAACCGCTTGTCATGATTTTTCGGTAACATCCTTTCGTGTCACGTTTTGGATTAGTCGTAGGCTATTACTCTACTGCAAATGTTAGCCTTTAGTACTCACAGTTATCGAGAATGCGTATGCGACCACATACATTATGATCACAGATTCTAATAGAGTTTGTTAAAGATGTTGGATGTTGGACATTTTATAACGATGGCTGTCGTGTCTTTTATTCGAATATTCATTATGTTTGATGCAGAATTGTTGATGGAAGCAGCTAGTCTTCGTTTTTCACTCCCGAAACAAGACGTTGCAACATAGTTGCAACTGCAGTAACAAGCGAAGATCTTATGTTCACAAGAAATAAACTATTTCGTTCAGAGGTGTTCAGAGACCATCAGTCGATACCTTACATTAAATATCTTTGGCATTCAAAACTAACACTTATGGGTTTCAATATCTGTGACCTTACATGCTTTCTTGTTAACTAAGAAATTCAAAGGGGAGCATACAGCGACTGTCTTTTCTGCATTTAGTTCATCACAAAATTTTTTCTGCATTTAGTTACGTATCTGAAATGTAATTATATAAGAGAATGAGCTCTTTGTACTTACTCCTGTATATGGGAAATGTATTTATTGGTAAAAACAGGAAGAACTGAAGTTCTGTCATATCCTAGTTACGAATCGTGAGATGTAAATTATGTGTGTTTCGTTTGTGCATTCGGTATTCTATAAAGTAACGTTATTCTAGATATACTGGCACAGCATATTTAATGAGGGAATTCACATTCACAATAATTAGCGACGAAAAGATATCGCTAATGTGCTATGCTGAAGTCTTTGTCCGAGAATTTATAAACAAACACCATCGAAATTATCACGAGTTGAATCAGTTTAATTCGAGCTGGGAATGATTTAAATCTATGAAATCTGAAAACACAGATTAAATGCGAGACCTAAGCGCTTTCAACCAACTGTCACACAGGTTTATTTGTTGACGAGTAAAAGATATGGTATTGATACTTCATCCACGTTGTCATTTAAATATAAACACAGACAACTTTTATGGAAGAGATTATGAGAGGAAATACATGATATAAACATTTCGTACGTTGTGTTGATTGCGTAAGTAAAAATCTGTACTGATCACGCTTTCCTGTTTTTATGTCTTGTGCCACGTGCCGTTGTCTCAGTTCTACAAGATTTTTTAAAGGATTCAAGTACATCCATCGAGTAGCAGAAAACGGCTCGAATAGTATTGTAAATATAGATGTATGGGCAAATTTTCCCGATATAGCTTTTATAAATGATGTCACAACGCTTTAGGGTCAAAATTACGCATACAGTAAGAGAATGCTGAACTGAATATTTTAATGTAAGGGCTCAACGTTTGGAAATGAATATTCAGGCCATACGAGACATGTGTTTACAAACTGCTTGTATTTCATAACCAAAACCTGTTTGCCATGTTAATGTTGGTGTGCCTCTTTGAAAAACGATGCACAGTCCTCTGAGATGTGACCATGGCGGAGTTTACCACTGTTCACAGTTTATGACTCGTTGTCACAGATAGAGGGTTATTTGTTACAAGCACCTGCAAATGTGCCTTTAAGGTATGGAGAAGGAGGATGTAGTACTCTAGAAGCTCATCGAACGCAGAGGAAAATTTCACAGCAGCCGTCGTGGAACTCGCAAGGAATTCATCGCCGTGGATGGAGACTTACGAGAAACTAGTTCAAGTCATAGATGGGTTTCCGAAGTTCTCGATAAAGAATTGTTCGCGCAATAGAATATGATGAGATGGTCCTAAACCCTATGGCGTTGTAGATAACATAAATGGAATAGTAATCTCACACCTATAATAAAGAAAGTGTCCAAGCTATGGGTCCAGATCATTTTGATCCCAGTATTCAATTCTGTCAGCAAATTACCCGGTGAAATATTGCGTTGGCAGACTTCCTGCAGAACGAGCGAGGTGGCGCAGTTATTAGCACACTGGACTCGCGTTTGGTAGGACTACGGCTCAAACCCGTCTCCAGCCATCCTGATTTAGGTTTTCCGTTCAAAAAATGGCTCTGAGCACTATGGGACTCAACTGCTGAGGTCATTAGTCCCCTAGAACTTAGAACTAGTTAAACCTAACTAACCTAAGGACATCACAAACATCCATGCCCGAGGCAGGATTCGAACCTGCGACCGTAGCGGTCTTGCGGTTCCAGGCTGCAGCGCCTTTAACCGCACGGCCACTTCGGCCGGCTAGGTTTTCCGTGATTTCCCTAAATCGCATCAGGCAAATGCCGGGATGGTTCCTTTGAAAGTGCACGGCTGAATCCCTTCCCTTTCCTTCTTCCTACGCCCGGGTTCCCGGGTTCGATTCCCGGCGGGGTCACGGATTTTCTCTGCCTCGTGATGGCTGGGTGTTGTGTGATGTCCTTAGGTTAGTTAGGTTTAAGTAGTTCTAAGTTCTAGGGGACTGATGACCGTAGATGTTAAGTCCCATAGTGCTCAGAGCCATTTGAACCATTTGAACCCTTTCCTTCCCTAATCCGATGGGACCGATGCCTCGCTGTTTGGTCCTTTCTTCCCCAAATTAACTAGCCAACCCTTGCAGTTCGCATCCTTCACAGTGAGACCTCTTTCAACCATGATAGTACACAGTGATTATAATTGAGCTTTCGCTGCTTTAGCCAGTTTAGACGGCAAACTACCGTATGGTTCCCCCGCTTTATAAGCATGGTGTTCAGACTGCGCTGCACGATTTGCGTTGTCGGTAGTGTTAGTGTCATGACTTGCTGTTAGGCGCAGGTACCGATAGGCCGACGTAGGGTTGAAAAACAAGCACCAATGCATTACAGCTGCAGACAGTCAACATGCGTCTGGACAAGATGAGTAGGGCATTACTCGTAAAGCTGTTCTATAAAAACAACAGCAATAGCGTTTCTGCTCTTTGCGAATATTGACACACTAAAGGAACACGGAGAAAATGGTTCAAATGGTTCTGAGCACTATGGGACTCAACTGCTGAGGTCATTAGTCCCCTAGAACTTAGAATTAGTTAAACCTAACTAACCTAAGGACATCACAAACATCCATGCCCGAGGCAGGATTCGAACCTGCGACCGTAGCGGTCTTGCGGTTCCAGACTGCAGCGCCTTTAACCGCACGGCCACTTCGGCCGGCGAACACGGAGAGGTCCTCTTTCTCCACCGGAGTTGAAGAAAATGATTCAGAAGTTCGAATTAAATGGTGACTTGAGAATTGCTCCTGCTGGGAGAGGCCGACGACCATTTGCGCTACAAATTGTTGAAAAAGTTACTGTTGCCATGGACGCAATCTGCCATCTTCAAGCAGTGCTCGAGCTGTGTCACTGCAGCTGAACATTCGACGGTCCACTGTTGGAAAAGTGCTGCGAACGATTGTGAAACTGCTTCTAGTGCGCCGGCCGGTGTGGCCGTGCGGTTCTAGGCGCTTCAGTCTGGAACCGCGTGACCGCTACAGTCGCAGGTTCGAATTCTGCCTCGGGCATGGATGTGTGTGATGTCCTTAGGTTAGTTAGGTTTAAGTAGTTCTAAGTGCTAGGGGACTGATGACCTCAGATGTTAAGTCACATAGTGCTCAGAGCCATTTGAACCATTTTTTTTTTTTTTTTGGTCTCTAGTGCGGTTCCAGGCTGTCGTGTATGCAGATGGTCGTCATACTGAACAACGTTTGTAACGTGGAACGTAAACAAGATACGCAATTAAAAAATGTTACCCTTTTATATGGAAATTAAAATCTGTCTCTTTCAGTCTTTGATTCGTTATTTCTCTTCCGAATGCCCTTATAAATCTTTTCGCAAAGTTTCATTATCCTACGATCACTCGTTTTTAATGGAGCCCTCTCAAGTAAAGAAAGTTTAGTTATAACCACACTGTATTCCATCCAACGTAAAAGCCTTGTCGGGAATAATGAGACTTGCCTTAAACCACTGAATGTGATTCTGTATCGACATGTGGGCTGAAATTCCAAGAGATCAAGTATTTGTTGCTGCCCTGTTTGAAAGGTGCAAGTTACCCAGTAAATGGAAATGCCGTGTGGCTAGGGCCTCCCGTCGGGTAGACCGTTCGCCTGGTGCAAGTCTTTCGAGTTGACGCCACTTCGGCGACTTGCGTGTCGATGAGGATGAAATGATGATGATAAGGACAACACAACACCCAGTCGCTGAGCGGAGAAAATCTCCGACCCAGCCGGGAATCGAACAAGGGCCCTTTGGCATGACATTTCGTCACGCTAACCACTCAGCTACCAGGGGCGGACAGTTACCCGGTGTTCAGTCGAGATGCTCTGTTACAGTAGATAGTGATTGTACCGCTGGTTATATGCGAGAGCTCGTGGTTTCGACACATCGGTGTACCATTATACCACAAATTATTGTACATGAGTACCTGAACAGCAGATAAGGAAAATCCTATCCCGTAGTAAGTGCGATCGACGGGACTCACACCTATAGATTTATTTCCTGTGGGATTTCACGAAATCTTTGCCACGCAAAACTGCAGTAGAAACTGAAGGTGAGCTGGTTAACAGAATCCTACCTGCTTCTCTCACTGTACAACAGATAACAAGCATATTTGAGAGAGTGAAAGGTACATAGTCTGAGAATGCCCGTCATCATTCTCAAGAGTTCCTATAAAATGTACATTGGTAAGTCAACAAAAATTAAATATTTATTTCTGACCACCACTCCCTTACCTTAAGGTTGACAGTTTAGGACCTGCTGCCCTAAGAATTTGGGGCAGGTTACATAGGACGCCAGATCTCTGCGAGTAACTCTCTCTCTCTCTCTTTTTACACACTCTCTCTCTCTCTCGTCTACTTACTCGCTCATTTATTTTTTAATGAAGGAGCTCATGTCTTACAGTGAATCATACACTCCTGGAAATTGAAATAAGAACACCGTGAATTCATTGTCCCAGGAAGGGGAAACTTTATTTACACATTCCTGGGGTCAGATACATCACATGATCACACTGACAGAACCACAGGCACATAGACACAGGCAACAGAGCATGCACAATGTCGGCACTAGTACAGTGTATATCCACCTTTCGCAGCAATGCAGGCTGCTATTCTCCCATGGAGACGATCGTAGAGATGCTGGATGTAGTCCTGTGGAACGGCTTGCCGTGCCATTTCCACCTGGCGCCTCAGTTGGACCAGCGTTCGTGCTGGACGTGCAGACCGCGTGAGACGACGCTTCATCCAGTCCCAAACATGCTCAATGGGGGACAGATCCGGAGATCTTGCTGGCCAGGGTAGTTGACTTACACCTTCTAGAGCACGTTGGGTGGCACGGGATACATGCGGACGTGCATTGTCCTGTTGGAACAGCAAGTTCCCTTGCCGGTCTAGGAATGGTAGAACGATGGGTTCGATGACGGTTTGGATGTACCGTGCACTATTCAGTGTCCCCTCGACGATCACCAGTGGTGTACGGCCAGTGTAGGAGATCGCTCCCCACACCGTGATGCCGGGTGTTGGCCCTGTGTGCCTCGGTCGTATGCAGTCCTGATTGTGGCGCTCACCTGCACGGCGCCAAACACGCATACGACCATCATTGGCACCAAGGCAGAAGCGACTCTCATCGCTGAAGACGACACGTCTCCATTCGTCCCTCCATTCACGCCTGTCGCGACACCACTGGAGGCGGGCTGCACGATGTTGGGGCGTGAGCGGACGACGGCCTAACGGTGTGCAGGACCGTAGCCCAGCTTCATGGAGACGGTTGCGAATGGTCCTCGCCGATACCCCAGGAGCAACAGTGTCCCTAATTTGCTGGGAAGTGGCGGTGCGGTCCCCTACGGCACTGCGTAGGATCCTACGGTCTTGGCGTGCATCCGTGCGTCGCTGCGGTCCGGTCCCAGGTCGACGGGCACGTGCACCTTCCGCCGACCACTGGCGACAACATCGATGTACTGTGGAGACCTCACGCCCCACGTGTTGAGCAATTCGGCGGTACGTCCACCCGGCCTCCCGCATGCCCACTATACGCCCTCGCTCAAAGTCCGTCAACTGCACATACGGTTCACGTCCACGCTGTCGCGGCATGCTACCAGTGTTAAAGACTGCGATGGAGCTCCGTATGCCACGGCAAACTGGCTGACACTGACGGCGGCGGTGCACAAATGCTGCGCAGCTAGCGCCATTCGACGGCCAACACCGCGGTTCCTGGTGTGTCCGCTGTGCCGTGCGTGTGATCATTGCTTGTACAGCCCTCTCGCAGTATCCGGAGCAAGTATGGTGGGTCTGACACACCGGTGTCCATGTGTTCTTTTTTCCATTTCCAGGAGTGTATTTCAAAGTGGGTAGATTAAATTCTACTGGGTTCATATAAAGATAGCTAGAATCAGTACACCGGTAATATGTTCATTGGATTTTATGGTTTCGTTGATAACGTTACGAGAATAAGGTTATCGGTAGGCGAGTCTACTGTGTCAACAGAATATCGCTTTCCTTCGTCGGGTCTTTTTGGCACGGTTCGCAGAGGGTGCCTGTGCTGTCAGTCCTAGACTTGATTTCACTTTTGTGGTAGTGATTATCGCACTCTTTCTAATGTTCAAGTGTTGTGTATTTCTTGAAGATAAGCAAATATCCAAACAGTAAGTTTCTGTTTGGCGTCAAGTGGAGTCTTAGACACGACATTCTTTAGATATTCTTACGCGAAAGAATGTGAGAAGTTAAGTAGGATCATAAAACTCTTACACAGTGGCCATTTTTTTTAACTTTGTATCCGTAAACGTACATTTGAAGTTTAATGGCTGCCATCTCATACGATTACACCTCCGTTGCCTTGCACATTTCAGACGTGCAAAACTCCAGAACAAAGTACGTAGCATATGAATTGGTTACTTATTCTTTGCCTATGGTAAGTCCTTTTAATTTTATTGTGGAGGTTTTGAACATCCTGCAGGCACGTGAATGTGCTGTTTGAAACAGAGCGTGGTCAGTAGGCCACCATTTACCAAGTGGGCATGGAAACTTTTCATAACACAGGTCTCGGCTCCAACCGGCCTTCGTGGTCTATCGTTACGCCGCTGCCTCATTTCTCGACGGTCGCGCATTCGATTTCCATTCCTGGGAATATAATGGTTTTTTAAGTATGCCATTATTGTTTGAATCGTACAGAAGTGAAGAATTAGAGGATACAAAAACGAACGTTTGTATGCTAGGTGCGTAATAATGAAAACTGTTCCTAAAACATACGTTCTGGCGTTCATGTAGAATCATAAGATGTTAGCCGCGCGGGGTAGCCGCGGGGTCTGCGCGGCTCCCCCCGTCGGAGGTTCGAGTCCTCCCTCGGGCATGGGTGTGTGTGTCGTCCTTAGCGTAAGTTAGCTTAAATACTATGTTAGCTTAGGGACCGATGACCTCAGCAGTTTGGTCCCATAAGACCTTTCCACAAATTTTTCCGTAAGATGTTGCACTACAGATTTTATTTATACATGACAGGCTTAATATTTCGGTCATTTCATCTTTCACACTCTCTCCCCTATTACGTGATAATACAAAACGAGCTGCCCTCTTTTGCACCCTTTCAATGTCCTCCGTCAATCCCACCTGGTAAGGATCCCACATCGCGCAGCAATATTCTAACAGAGGACGAACGAGTGTAGTGTAAGCTGTCTCTTTAGTAGACTTGTTGCATCTTATAAGTGTCCTGCCAATGAAACGCATCCTTTGGCTCGCCTTCCCCACAATATTATCTATGTGGTCTTTCCAGCTGAAGTTGTTCGTAATTTTAACACCTAGGTACTTAGTTGAATTGACAGCCCTGAGAATTGTACTATTTATAGAGTAATCGAATTCCAACGGATTTCTTTTGGAACTCATGTGGATCACCTCACACTTTTCGTTATTTAGCGTCAACTGCCACCTGCCATACCATACAGCAATCTTTTCTAAATCGCTTTGCAACTGATACTGGTCTTCGGATGACCTTACTAGACGGTAAATTACAGCATCATCTGCGAACAACCTAAGAGAACTGCTCAGATTGTCACCCAGGTCATTTATATAGATCAGGAACAGCAGAGGTCCCAGGACGCTTCCCTGGGGAACACCTGATATCACTTCAATTTTACTCGATGATTTGCCGTCTATTACTACGAACTGAGACCTTCCTGACAGGAAATCATGAATCCAGTCGCACAACTGAGACTATACCCCATAACCCTGTGTCAAAAGCTTTCCGGAAATCTAGAAATACAGAATCAACTTGAGATCCCCTGTCGATAGTGGCCATTATTTCGTGCGAATAAAGAGCTAGCTGCGTTGCACAAGAACGGTGTTTTCTGAAACCATGCTGATTACGTATCAATAGATCGTTCCCTTCGAGGTGATTCATAATGTCTGAATACAATATATGCTCCAAAGCCCTACTGCAAACCGACGTCAATGATATAGGTCTGTAGTTCGATGGATTACTCCTACTATCCTTCTTAAACACTGGTGCGACCTGCGCATGATGCGCAACTTCACTCCCAACGTCCATAGCGAGGTCCATCTTTGCAACAACGACACCATGCAGCACAGTACAGTTGGGGCCAAATGTTCAAATGTGTGTGAAATCTTATGGGACTTAACTGCTAAGGTCATCAGTCCCTAAGCTTACACACTACTTAACCTAAATTATCCTAAGGACAATCACACACACCCATGCCCGAGGGAGGACTCGAACCTCCGCCGGGACCAGCCGCACAGTCCGTGACTGCAGCGCCTCAGACCGCTCGGCTAACCCGCGCGGCGCAATTTTCCAATCTGTAGGTACAGATCTATCAGTGAGCGAGCGGTTGTATATGATTGCTAAGTAGGGAGCTATTGTATCAGCGTAATCTGAAAGGAACCTAATCGGTATACAATCTGTACCTGAAGACTTGCCCGTATCAAGCGATTTGAGTTGCTTCACAAACCCTAACGTATCTACTTCTAAGAAACTCATGCTAGCAGCTGTTCGTTTCAAATTCTGGAATATTCCATTCGTCTTCCCTGGTGAAGGAATTTCGGAAAACTGCGTTCAATAACTCCGCTTTAGCGGCACAGTCTTCGGTAACAGTACCATCGGCACTGCGCAGCGAAGGTATTGACTGCGTCTTGCCGCTTGTGTACTTTACATACGACCAGAATTTCGAGACAATGTTTCGTTGTGGAACCTATTAAAGGCATCTCGCATTGAAGTCCGTGCCACATTTCGCGCGTCTGTAAATTTTAGCCGATCTTCGGGATTTCGCGTTCTTCTGAACTTCGCTTGCTTTTTCCGTTGCCTCTGCAACAGCGTTCGGACCTGTTTTGTGTACCATGGTGGATCAGTTCCATCTCTTACCAATTTATGAGGTATGAATCTCTCAATTGCTGTTGCTACTATATCTTTGAATTTGAGCCACATCTCGTCTGCATTTGCATAGTCAGTTCGGAAGGAATGGAGATTGTCTCTTAGGAAGGCTTCTTGTGACACTTTATGCGCTTTTTTAAATAAAATTATTTTGCGTTTGTTTCTGGTGGATTTGGAAGAAACGGTATTGAGCCTAGCTACAATGACCTTGTGATCACTAATCCCTGTATCAGTCATGATGCTCTCTATTAGCTCTGGATTGTTTGTGGCTAAGAGGTCAAGTGTGTTTTCGTAACCGTTTACAATTCGCGTTGGTTCGTGGACTAACTGCTCGAAATAATTTTCGGAGAAAGCATTTAGGACAATCTCGGAAGATGTTTTCTGCTTACCACCGGTTTTGAACAAGTATTTTTGCCAACATGTCGAGGGAAGGTTGAAGTCCCCACCAACTATAACCATATGAGTGGGGTATTTGTTTGTTACGTGACTCAAATTTTCTCTGAACTGTTCAGCAACTATATCATCGGACTCTGGGGGTCGGTAGAAGGAACCAATTATTAACTTACTTCGGCTGTTAAGTATAACCTCCACCCATACCAATTCCCACGGAGTATCTGCTTCGACTTCACTACAAGATAAACCACTAATGACAGACACAAACACTCCACCACCAATTCCGCCTAATCTATCTTTCCTGAACACCGTCTGAGACTTCGTAAAAATTTCTGCAGAACTTATTTCAGGCTTTAGCCAGCTTTATGTACCTATAACGATTTCAGCTTCTGTGCTTTCTATTAGCGCTTGAAGCTCAGGGGCTTTCCCAGCACAACTACAACAATTTGCAATTACAATTCCGACTGTTCCTTGATCCAAGTACGTCCTGTATTTGCCATGCACCCTTTGAGATTGCAGCGCACTCCGTACTTTCCCCAGGCCTTCTAACCTAAAAAACCGCCCAGTCCACGCCACACAGCCTCCGCTACCCGTGTAGCCGCCAGCTGAGTGTAGTGAACTCCTGACCAATTCAGCGGAACCCGAAACCCCACCACCCTATGGCGCAAGTCAAGGAATCTGCAGCCAACACGGTCACAAAACCGCCTTAGCCTCTGAACCACGCGACCGCTAAGGTCGCAGGTTCGAATCCTACCTCGGACATGGATGTGTGTGATGTCTTTAGGTTAGTTAGGTTTAAGTAGTTCTAAGTTCTAGGGGATTGATGACCTCAGCAATTAAGTCCCATAGTGCTCAGAGCCATTTGAACCATTTTTTGAATTTTAATCCCATTCTTGAACCTTTCTTTTATTTCCGTTATTGCTTCTTCGTCATATAGACTGAAGAGCAGGGGCAAAATACGAGGGCGGTTCAGAAAGTAACCTCCGATTGGTCACAGTGCGGGTTGTGGGGGGAGTAGCGATGCCATCTGTGCGTTCACGCACTCAACAGGTCAGTCGGCATCAAGCCGTGGTCGAGTGAACGTCGTACCTGCGCTAGTATAGTTTTTGTGGCAGTTTGAAATGTGTGCTGCAATAGAAAACCCCGCCAAATGTGAAGTGTGTGCTGTCATAAGGTTTTTTACAGCCAAAGGATATTCTGCAGCAGCTATTCATCGTGAACTTTGTGTCGTGTACAGACCAAGAGTTATGAGTGAAGGAGTAGTCCGTGAATGGGTACGTTTATTTAAAAGTGGACGAGAAAACGTTCATGATGAAGAGAGGAGTGGTAGACCATCATTGGTGACTGACGAACTCGTTCAGACAGTTGATGCAAAAGTTCGTGAAAATCGACGTTTCTCAATGTCGGAGTTGTCTACTGGTTTTCCACAGATTTCTAAGACTCTCTTGTACGAGATAGTGACAGCAAGATTGGGTTACCATAAGTTCTGTGCACGATGGGTGCCCAAAATTCTTACCGAACACCACAAAACTCAAAGAATGGCCTCTGCATTAGACTTTCTGTCACGTTATGAGGACGAAGGAGAACCATTGTTAAACAGAATCGTGACCGGTGACGAAACCTGGATTAAGTACGTGAACCCTGAGACAAAAGAACAATCAAAGATGTGGGCACATTCAAATTCGCCTACCAAACCAAGAAAAGCCTCGCAAGATTTTTCTGCCAGAAAACTGATGGCAACGGTGTTTTGGGATGCCAAAGGGGTGTTGGGTACGACCATTAATCAAGACGTGTACTGTGAAACAATAAAAAAGTTACGACGGGCTATACAGAACAAACGCCGTGGTATGCTGACTTCCGGTATCGTTTTTCCGCACGATAACGCCCGTCCTCACTCTGCTCGCAGAACAACGGCCCTTCTTGAGTCCTTCGAGTGGGACGTTATCAACCATCCACCTTACAGCCCAGACCTGGCGCCAAGTGATTATCATCTCTTCATGCATTTGAAGAAATGGCTCGGGTCACAGTGGTTTGATGACGACGAAGAGCTCAAAGATGCGGTCACAGGCTGGCTCCAGGCACAAGCGGGTGATTTTTATGCAGAAGGAATTTCAAAGCTTGTGAAGAGATACGATAAGTGCCTCAATCGCTATGGAGACTATGTAGAAAAATAGTGCAAAGATGTAGTTGTAAGATGTATATATTAAAATATTTTTATTTAACTTGGTGTATTTTTTTAAATCAACCGGAGGTTACTTTCTGAACGGCCCTCGTATTACATCCCCGTCTTACATCCTTTTTAATCGGGGTACTTCTTGCTTGGTCTTCCATTCTTACTTTTTCCCTCTTGGTTCTCGTACATGTTGTGTACTACCCACTTTCCGTGTAGCTTACCCTTATTTTGCCGGCCGGTGTGGCCGAGCGGTTCTAGGCGCTCCAGTCTGGAACCGCGTGACCGCTACGGTCGCAGGTTCGAATCCTGCCTCGGGCATGGATGTGTGTGATGTCCTTAGGTTAGTTAGGCTGAAGTAGTTTTAAGTTCTAAGGGACTGATGACCTCAGATGTTAAGTCTCATGGTGCTCAGAGCCATTTGAACCACTTTATTTACCCTTATTTTTCTCAAAAGTCGAATATTTTGCACTTATTTACGTTGTCGAACACTTTTTCCAGGTCGACAAATTCTATGAATGTGTCTTGATTCACCATACAGTACATAAATGATTATCTGGATGTTCGACATGTTTTGTTACATTGTTTGTCACATTCTGCTGAAGTTATGTCTATATCAACATATAACTTCTGAAAACCACTATACTATGCATAGCGGAGGGTACTTTGTACCACTGCTAGTCATTCCATTCCCTGTTATACTCGCAAATGGAGCGGGAGAGAATGATTGCCTTTATACCCCTGTTTTACTTTGCCCTTATACTCCTTACACGAGATATACATTGGAAGCAGAAAAAGTTCTGATGGGAGAGTAGCTTTTAAGGCCCCACCGACATGGAGGTCACAAGAGACGCAGTAATAACAAGCAAGTGCGAGGAGGGAAATTGGCTGAGGTCTCGTTTAATTGACAGCTCGCCATCCGCCTCAGCTGATTTGAGGAAACAAAGACCATCGAAATCAGGCTGATTGAGTCATAATGTCAAAAATAATCTTCATTCACTTATGTCGAATGTCATCATATTTTGGAGTAACTGGTCATCGGGGAAAATAGTGTTTTTTGCGCATAAGCATGTAATAAGGATAACATGTGTGTCCACTCTAGAACCTCTTGTAGGCTGTCCTGTAAACAATTGGTAATATTTAAAACAGTCTCATAGCATGTTTACTCCCTATGAAGTTTGTTGCTAATAATCAATCACAGTTTGACAATATCAGTGAGAGTCAAAAAAATAATAATAATACATGGGGAAACGTTTTACACTGTCCACCGTGAGGTATTGTGCGGCACCTAACATATGAACTGAAAAGCAAGTGACATACTAATAAGAATCATCAGTCCAATGGTCACCGGGAAGTGTGCCATAAGCAGGCATTCATCGATCACTACACGTTCAGTATATAGGAATAAAACTGGTAGGAATTTTACCTGGTGAAGAGCGCTGAGTTAACGGGTCATAACAGGGATATGCCATGGCTTCAGTACCGCAGTGCTTACTTAGGCATGCTTTCTTTGCCAATGATTACGTCGATGGCTTCTTCCGACTTCTGAACTGACTTACGCAGCCAGTTACAGGGAAGCCGACAGTTTAACGTGAACTGCGAACCATGGTGGAGCTCCGCATGGTTCTTATCAGCAAATCATTGCTAGAGGTGAAAAAAGGGATAAGTGACCGAAAAACTCCGGGTGTACTGAGCCCCAGACCTCTGGATTGCTTGACTGACATTTACCCACTGAACCACAAGGGTACCATAAAAATATACATTTATTGAGGATGTCACATTAGAAGAACGGAAGTACGAACATGTAATATTTTTAATAGGTATAGATTGGCAGTGTGTGTTCTGGATACAGTCTCAGTAATCACATCTTCTTTTCACTCATATCAATTAAACGTGTCCACTCGCCAAGGACAGTCATTGCCACTGCCTTAATCATGACACACAATATGCTTTTCGTACGTCAGTCGCGTTGTTGATAACAGTACCGGTAATGCTAGTTATTGAGAACGAGGCAACTCATACTTCTGTTATTTCGGATCAGTTGCGTTTCGGCCAGTCGGTCACGTGGGTACTATTCAAATGCAACAGAGTAGCAAGTAAGCGACGCAGTGTTATAGTGGAATCGTCTACAGGATGAGTGGGTCTCAAATTCCCGTCTGTCCATCGCGATTTAGTATCAAGTTGGTTTCTTGATCAAGGCCATGAACAATCCCTTCTCTTACCCTCGTTCAGTCCGATCTACTACTTTACTACCCTGATTCTGATGACACAAACGTCGACGTGACGTTAATTTACATTTTTTTCTCGCTATCAGAATTTCATAGCGTTTTATAAGTCTAGGTATTTTACATGTTTATTATAAGAGGACAGATGTAAGAAAGGGGAATAGGTGTAAGACGGACACCCTGCTGAGTTCCTCTTATCGTAATGAAAATGAGAAGTTGGCGTGGTAGGGAGAGGAAGAGGGGGAGGGGTGGAAGAGGAGAACATACTTGCCAATCATACGCATTACAGAAGGAAACAGTAAAAAGAGTAAGTCGAGTATTCCCGGGAGCGTCCTATAATAGCAAGGGTCAATAGCGTTCAGAATCCATTTATATCGACATCGGAGTGGGTTGCTGTATATCTTAAATCCCCTAAATTTTTTACTCGGGACGTACGCATACTCCTCTCAAATACGACTGCGGATCTGACTGATGCTGCGGTAAAAGCGCTCAAATCTCATATAGGACTGGAGTCCAGTTACACAAAATACATCGTGACAATCAGCGTTATCGGTGCTCTGCCCAAATGTTATGGTCAGAGTTCTAACTGATATGTTATTTTGTATTTGAGGCCTCAGTTCTGAGATAACAAATGCAACAAAAATAAAGCAAAGTCGAATATACATCCTTTATTCGGCAGAACAAAAATAAAGTACATGCCCTAGCGCTTGTCGTGCCTTGCACTGCTGAAGTGTCTTCATTGCATTTCGGGCACAGTAGGCGTCACTGACATTTGCAAGCGACCTGTGAGGTATGCCTGTTGCTATTATCGACACGAATCGCTAGAGTGACAAGCTTCAGCGCCACTCTTCTTTGCCCTAAGGAATTTGCATCTCCCACTGTGTTCAGTGCTTCTCCCGCAATCACGAAATGTTTTGTTCTTAACTGATTTTTAGCCAATACTTAACATTAAACTAAACAATAAGTTAAATGATTAAAATTTCTATAGAAATGAAAGCCGACATACGCTTCGGCCGTTTAACTCTACGGGCAGTGGAAATACGAATGATAGATCCGTTGATGGAGGAGACGGGAAGAATAAAGTTCTCAAGAATAAAGAAGGTCATATTCTGCACTGAACTGACTGTGGTATTAGCAATACAAGCGTAGTTATTTTCTGGAGAAAACTATTGTATCGAAAATCACTAATGGCAGAACAAACATGCTTATTACATTGATTTCAGATAATACCCGTTGACAAAGGACTCTGTTTCTAGTAACAGGTATGGGTTTAGTAAAACTGACACCATGAAACAAAAATAACACAATTTTGCAACATAGTGTGGACCAGATTAGAAATTACAATGGCTGATAAAATATCAGCAGGGTGTTTGGCGGAAGTTCAGACAAGTGTGTGACTCACATGATGAACCAATTAAATAGGTGGATTTTACTTGAAATCATAAGTATGATCCCTTTTCTAGAGACACTCTTTCTCTCAGTATCCTGTCATTCCTTCTAACTCAAAAGTTGTTACTCATTTCAAACGGTGATAGCGGAACGTGCTAAAACGCTAAGATAGGGTACCTTTACTTTCCTCTTTGTACCTCTGTCGGAGGAAAGGAAGTGATGATTATTCCCGAGTAGTGTCTTGGGCTTATCATGCTATAGGTTCAAATGGTGCAAATGGCTCTGGGCATTATGGGACTTAACAAAAATGGTTCAAATGGCTCTAAGCACTATGGGACTTAACATCTTAGGTCATTAGTCCCCTAGAACATAGAACTACTTAAACCTAACTAACCTAAGGACATCACACACATCCATGCCCGAGGCAGGATTCGAACCTGCGACCGTAGCAGTCGCGCGGTTCCGGACTGAAGCGCCTAGAACCGCTCGTCCACCGCGGCTCATGCTATCGGTGATTAGGACGAAAGGAAGAAAGAACGAGGATGACTGGTGCCACCACGTGGCTTAAATCTCACGAATGTGACCTAGATGGCAGTCGAGCTTGACACTCGATCAAACGAACAGATTTCCATCAGAAGTCACGAGTCCGCACTTCGTGACACCTCTCGGAGAGGACTGGGATTCTGTCCGGGACAGTGGTGAACAGGAACTGTCGTTTCTCATTCTCTTGCCGAACAAAACGTGGTGATTAAAATCTCTTTCAACACTAGTAGTCTTACTAGATACCTCTTGGTTGATTGCTGTTGCACTAGTGTACGTTACGTATCTCAACAACTAAGATGTGTTATTCCACTAGTGATAAACTACTTTACTGCTATTAGCTTGCCAAAAATGCACAACACTGAATTCATGCTTCATTATTTGCGACATTTAAGGAAATGATAATAAAAATTTCTCTCTACATGGAGAATGCGAAGAAACTCCACAAGGTTCATCGTTCTGCGTATGACCCATTGTCATGTTCTTTGGTCTTTTAGAGTGGAAACGTGGAGGAAGACATAGCGTAGCTCGATACTGATTGTCTTCAGAAGTTGCGTTATCTTGATCCACTGACACTTGTGCCTACAGCGGAAGATTGTAGCGTTCATACGCCCCTTAGACATGCCTTTTACTAGTATTGCTCGGGAAAGAGAACTTTAGCGATTTAAGAAAGACCCGCTCATTAAGTCAGTGCCTACCAAATTGTGGTCCAAAAACTTCCTGGCAGATTAAAACTGTGTGCCGGACGAGACGCGGGCAAGTGCTAGTTCTGCAAGGTTCGCAGGAGAGCTTCTGTAAAGTTTGGAAGGTAGGAGACGAGGTACTGGCAGAAGTAAAGCTGTGAGGACGGGGCGTGAGTCGTGCTTGGGTAACTCAGATGGTAGAGCACTTTCACGCGAAGTTCGAGTCTCGATGTGGCACACAGTTTTAATCTGCCAGGAAGTTTCATACCAGCGCACACTCCGCTGCAGAGTGAAAATCCCATTTTGAGATTGTGGTCCAACTTGACTGTTTCTGTGGTCAACACTTTCACGTTCTGGTGGCTGACGCGTGGGTTCCGCGTCTACACTACAGTGTACACCATGTTGCGGTAAGGTGTGAAACGAAATCCAGTAAGATGCAAGAGGCCAAATGAGAAACAATTAAACAAATCAGCAGTGAATCTGAAACACAAGCAGTCGAAGTAGTGAGAAATAAAAAGGTATGCATCACACGAGGATGGAAACGGCGTGAATATTATCTACGCAACCGTGATCGCTGACGCTTGAGGTGGTGGTCGAGTCGAACGGCTTCTGCCAACGTCCCGAGTTAAATTATAAGCTTTAAGCAGGTCTGATGGTATGGGGGCATGTGACAGGATACTGATCCGTCTATCGAATGGGAACATCTGTCTCTGTGGCCCCACTGGTGCTGTTCGAGAGGCGTAGGCTATTTGCATGCGCAGGGTTTCATCTTTCGCTTTCTCTTGCAACGTTAACAACAACATAACGAAAACATTACACTCTACATGCAATCATCACAACTACCAATACTAGGGATTTACTCATCATGAAGGGTGACGTAGAGGTAAGGCACTGGACTTGCATTCTGGAGGACAGGGGCTCAAATCCTCATTCGGCCATCCAGATTTAGGTATCACATGGTTTCGCTAAGACGCTTAAGGCAAATGCTACGAGGGTTCCTTTGAAAGGAAAATTTCCCACCCTGTCCTTCCCGTTCCGAGCTTTTGCTCCGTCTCTGATGACATCGTTGTCGAGGGGAAACTAAACGCTAATATTCCTTGTTCCTTTTAAATGATTCCCAAACCAAAAGGAACGAGGCTGTTGTTATTGTTGTTGCTATGGTCTTCATTCTGAAGACAGATTTGATGCCATTCCCCAATCTAATCTATCCTGTGAAGGCCGCATCAAAGTGTGTCAGCATAACTACTGCAACTCATATCTACTTGAACCTGCATACCGTAGTCACGTCCTGGTCGCGTTCTGTACTTCTTACACCCGTCACTTAACTTGGTATTAAGTGAACTATGCCTGATGCCTCAGAGTGTGCCCTGTCAAAGCAGCCCTTCTTTTAGTCAAATTGTACCATAAAGTTCTTTTCTCCCCATTTCGATGTCCTACCTCTTCATTAGTCTTCTGTAACACAACACTTTAAAATCAGCTGTTTTCCTCTTGTCTGTACTGATGTTCGTCCTCGTTTACTTCTAATAAAGCTATACTCCTGAAAAATGCCTTCAGAAAAGACTTCTTACATTTCTATTCGAGGTTAATAATTTTCTCTTTTTAAGAAACGCTTCTTTTTTTGGTATTGCGAGTGTGTATTTGATTTCTTGTGTACTTCGGACGTCGCCAGTTATTTTACATCCCAAATAAGAAAGCTAATCTAGTACTTCTAGCACCTGATTTCCTAATCTAATTCCCTTAGCACTGCCTGATTTAACTTGACCGCGCTTCATTAACTTTGTTTTACTTTCGTTGATGTTCACGTTAAAATATGTTTTCAACACACTATTCAGCTGACCTGACAGAATTACGTCATCGTCAAACTTTAAAACTATTATTTGTTCTTCTTGAACTGTAATTCCTGGCTAACACCAGATAATGATCCCCACGCAAAGCAAACTGGGTTAACGTCAAAATTTATTCCTGCTGCTCGTTACGGGTGTAGAAAATTTTTCGAACAAAGTGTCTTTTCCTGCCTTCACTGATTACAATATCTTATTAAAATTCTGCGCTGTCATTTGTGTTGCTGTTTCTCGCGTTTATACAGCCAATTGAGAAGGTGTACGTTCTGATAATTTTATTCTTACTGCCGCCACTCATCTGATCACAATGGCTTGATCGTCGAAAATACTACTTAAAATGTTAATTATAACGGTTGTTTGGGTTTGATTCTGCTCAGAAATTATAATGGAAAGCTAGCTTTGAAGCGGGTCGACACAGTACAGCTTACGCAGGTAGTGATAGGGGAGCGGAATTTTTGTGAAAAACTCAATCCCTTTGTTCAGTGTTATTTTATTTGAAATACACAGGGCCAGATACATATAGCTAACTAATTTTTACAGTATATGGCAAGAGTTATTTGTAAACTGTCTTGACATAGAGTGGCACTAACAGTGACCGCTGGGAGCAAACTGAGAGTTTTTCGAAAAGAGTGCCTTAAGAAGCACGAGCTACTCGTACAGCACAACTAGCTCATCAGTATGGGAGACACAAGCACTGCATTGGGAAGGGAGAGAGAGGTGAAAGATTAAAATACCGCCTAGTTGGAGGTCATTTTTAATGGAGCGTCAACTCATTTGTACTTGGATATGGCCGAGACGACGTCATGTTTTTCGATGGGCCGTTCAGGCAGTCGCTTGAATTGACGACGATAAATGCATAGTTTAATACACGAGAATATAGGGCTTGTTTCCTATTGGCGAGGTAGATGCACAACGCATAAACGGTGAGGTTACGAAATGCACGGAACAGAGTTTACACGGCAAAGAGATACACGGCGGCCATAAGTTATTGTGACGTTGGGGAGGCGAGAGAGCACCTGGTCGCAGAAACAAATGCCAGTTGCACGCTGGGCTAACACTCGCCGCAGCAGCGGCGGGAAGGGCGCCAGGGCAGAGGAACAACTCATTACCGCTATAGCTGTGTGCGCGCGGCTGCCAGTACTTCACACTGTTGCACCGCCGCGGCGGCCAAACTTCGAGTGGTTGCAACAGCTTGAAGCTGGAAACTGCGCTGCTTGACGCGAGGATCATGGTTTCTTAGCATATACATATTATTGCCCCAAAAGCTCCATAACTTTTAGTACACTCCGTAATTGCTTATACCAATGATCAGCAAGGATTGTGACGCATTAGTTACTTTACTGCCCCCCATCCACCCCCCCCCCCCCCCCCCCCCCACACCGCACACCAACCATGTCCAGGCGATAGGTCAGCACACTACTAACGATACTACGATCTGTAGATAATTACAGACACAGAATGACAACAACCAAGATTAACTTTATGCTTAAAAAGCTCGTACAAAGGTAACTGGACGGGTATGTAAATGTAACACAGAAGATGTTGTCTCGCTATAGCAGCTAACAGGTGTTGTAACACGCTGTCAGAGATACTTATCGTTGGGGGAGTAACTGGAAAAAAAAGACGGCTGACAATCGTAAACACCCCGCATATCCACTTTGAAAATGCGACAGTTTCTTCTGTCGAATGAACCGAGCATTTGCTTCAAGTATCTGATTCCGTTGAAAATCGTAACTGTCAAGAATATTCTTAACAAAAGAAAGAAGGAAGGGAGATGTTTAACATTCCATCTGCGACGATGTCTTTAGAGATGGAACACGAGGTCGGGATGGAGAAGGCAATCGCCCGTGTACTTTTCGAAGGAAGCACTCGGGAAGCATAAAGGAAGATTAGGATTTAACGTCCCGTCGACATCGAGATCATTAGAGACGGAGCAAAATGTTGGATTGTTTCAAGGATGGGGAAGGAAGTCGGTTGTGCTCTTTCAAAGAAACTATTCCAGCTCTTGCCTGGGGCGGTTAACGGAAATCGCGGAAAATCTGTTCCTGAACGGTCGGAAGCAGATATGATCTGTCGTTCTCCCGAACGCGAGTCCAGTGTGTAACTATTCGGGAAATTGCCTAAAACGCTTTAGGGAAACCACGTGGAGATCTGAACCGCCCTCCCCCAAATGAAAGTCCAGTGTCTTACTCTTCCGTCACTCAGTGGAAATCTTAACAATGGAAATGTTTTATTTTAATGTAAGTCTGTATGTAGAGTACAGGTGAGACTTTTAGTACAGCCATCAAGAAAGAGTACAGCCTAATGTTATGTTTTGATTTAATAACGTGAATAATTAATTTTCTCCAATTGTCTGTTTCGATACACACTGATTTTGAGCTCTTCGGAGTCTTATAATAAATGTCACTGTGTATGATAGAACATACATTTCTCTGTTAGGTTTAAACATAAAAAACAACTCTAAAACGTTAAAAGGAGAATGCTTGATGCTGGTGAAGGTAATCTTTACCTCGAATGCTACTATCGTTACATCTTAAAGACAAACATTTGACAGAACCCACTTCAGTGAAACTGAGATCAAATACTGTATCCAAACGTACAAGTAGATAAAAATGTACCGGATTGCATGATATCCTTTCCATACACTGCAACGTCAAGAACACTTACTACTCTATCATAATATTTTGTATGTATGCTACAAGCACAACGATTTCGAGATCGAGAAAAAGTTGGCAATATTAAAATCATCAAAGATATTAGACTAGTTATGCCACTGATTTTGTTAATCGTTTGCTTCGTAACACATACGTTTCTTTAAACGTAGTCTGTGAAAAGTAACAGGAGATCTTCTCCACAGTACTACAGACAAAGCGTTCGTATTTCTGCAAGATATTCCATCATCTTATCGGGATATGGTTGATCAATGAAAACTCCAAATACTGGTATCTCTTCATCTACATTTACAATTATACTCTCTGAACCACTCTGAAGTGCATGGCAGAGGGTACGTCCACGGTACCAGTTATTAGGGCTTTTTACTGTTCCATTTACTTACGGAGCACGGGAAAAATAATTGTTTAAGTGCTTCTGTGCGCGCTGTAATTAATATAATCTTGTCCTCACGACCCTATGGCAGCGATATGTGTTAATGAAGTGCAGAGCCTTACGATTAGCAAAGGAATAGTTCAAACTTAAGTTAACTGATGACTTTTAGTGGCAGTTAAAAGAATTATGTGAGGAAATGGC
Organism: Schistocerca serialis cubense; assembly: GCF_023864345.2. NCBI lineage: Eukaryota > Metazoa > Arthropoda > Insecta > Orthoptera > Acrididae > Schistocerca > Schistocerca serialis. The sequence goes on from NC_064638.1 coordinate 716,452,937, forward strand.
TGCGTAGGTAAGTGGCAGAATGCAGATTCAAAGGTGCAAGGATCGATTTGCAATCGGGTCTGCGGTTTGTTTCGGACAATCGCCGTTGTTTTCACTGCTGATAATGGTCTGAACATATGAAATAATCAAGGCGCATCATTATTAGGGTTTCATGTCAAACAACGCGCCCCTTGACAACTGGCTAGCCCGGAAGAAGACGAGGACGTAATGCTGTATCTTCGATACGATTATGCACAGTAAAGTAATGTGGAGTTAAAAACAATCTCGAGGTTGACAACTGTTTGAACTGTCCGTCAGTACCCCTAAAGTCTCACGGGAAGTCCATTGGTTGTGGCCTACAAAGCCTTCACCCGAAATTTCTCTTAATGTGCGCGTACGATGCGTAGCGCAGCAAGCAAGAGGCTATCACTGATATCACGTGCAAAAAATCTGTCACCGATCCCATTTTAAACTTTTGAGCGTCATGAATAGTAAAAAAAAAAAATCAAAAGCTAGGGCGTGGGGCGACGTTGTAAGAGTTGAGCAGGCAGCGGGGCGCAGACGCGGGTTACCTGTGGCGGTGAAGTCGAGCGTGCGAGTCTCGTGGGCGCTGCGCGGCGCTGCTGGACTGGCGGCGACTGCGGCGGCGGAGCGCTGCCTCCTGGCCCCGGCTCACCCCCACCCCCGACGCAAATACACGGCGGCGCGGCCTTGCGACCCGCGGCACGCCAAACGCGCCCAGCCACACTTGGCCCTAACGCCGCTTGGCACCTTTGTGCTTCGTCATACCTTTCTGGAAGGCGGTCTATCTAAGCTCTCGAGAACTCACCACGCCGGGTTTCTCGAGTGCTTTAACTCACCCAAAAGAAAGGACGAGTGCCCGTGTCCGAAAAGCTATCATAATACTCCTACTGATATGACTCATCGTAGGCTTTTCAGTTTCCCGTAGTGGTTCAGAGCAGTAGTACCCAACCTAGCTATAGCGACAACTGGCCCTTCGGAGGTAAAATGAAATTTTCCGACACCTAAAACAAAAGATTCTTTTAACATTAATTTGCGGAATTAAATTACACAGCCTGACGACAAAAGTGAATCATCCAGGAGGAGACTAGCATACGAAGTTGAGAGGGGTGTGATGTTATTTAAGTGATTTCCATATCGAGTCAAATTCGCAAAGAACTTGGCAGTATGAGCTCACTTATCCCGACACGATGACAACCCTTCTGGTACACGCACTTATTTGGTTGAGAACTGTGTTATAAAATCTCTGTATCCTCTCACAATTGTTGCCACTGGTTCTTTATATTCTAGATACAAGCTTTGGAGCGGAGATGCCTTCCGACCTGGTCCCACGCATTTTCTATCGTGGGCAGATCTCTGGATATTGCTGGCCCCGGGAGCATCTCAACATAACTCAGACAGTTCATGAATACATCTACATCTACATCTACGTGATTACTCTGCTATTCACAATTAAGTGCCTGGCAGAGGGTTCAATGCACCACCTTCAAGCTGTCTCTATACGGTTCCATTCTCGAACAGTGCGCGGGAAAAACGAGCACTTAAATTTTTCTGTACGAGCCCTGATTTCTCTTATTTTATCGTTGTGATCATTTCTCCCTATGTAGGTGGGTGCCAACAGAATGTTTCCGCAGTCGAAGGAGAAAACTCGTGATTGAAATTTCATGAGAAGATCCCGTCGCAACGAAAAACGCCTTTATTTTAATGACTACCACTCCAATTCACGTATCATGCCTGTGGCGCTATCTCCCCTATTTCGCGATAATACAAAACAAGCCACCCTTCTTTGAACTTTTTCAATATCATCCGTCAGTACCACCTGATACGGATCCCACACCACACAGCAATACTCCAGAATAGGGCGGACAAGTATAGTGTAAATAGTCTCCTTAGTAGATCTGTCGCACCTTCTAAGTGTTCTGCCATTGAATCTCTGTCTTTGGCTGGCTCTACCCACAACATTATCTATGTGATCGTTCCAATTTAGGTTATTTGTAATTGTAATCCCTAAGTATTTAGTTGAATTTACAGCCTTCAGATTTGTGTGACTTATCGCGTAATCCAAATTAAGCGGATTTCTTTTAATGCTCATGTGAATAACGTCACACTTTTCTTTATTCAGGGTCAATTTACCACTTTTCGCACCTCACGGATATATTTTCTAAATCATTTTGCAATTCGTTTTAGTCATCTGATGACTTTCCAAGACGGTAAATGACAGCATCATCTGCAAAAACAATCTAACACGGCTACTCAGATTGTCTCCTATGTCGCTAATATAGATCAGGAACAATAGAGGGCCTATAACACTTCCTTGGGGAACGCCGGATATTACTTCTGTACTATGTGTGGTGGAGCATTGTCTTGTTGAAAAATGGCACCCGATACTGTCACACGAGAGGTAACACAGGAGGCCACAGAATGTCCGTGACATTCATTGTGCTGTCAGAGTCCCTCAATCTATACCAGCCGTGACCAGAGTTCAGAACTAAGTACTCCCTAGATCATGCTGCCAGGAGTAACGGCGCTGTGACTCACCAAAACACTGGAAGAATGGCACCTCTTCTTACGTCGCTTCCATACTCGCTGGCGATAATCATCCGGAGTAGTGCAGAGCCACTATTATTCGCTGAACACAGTGCAACGGGATTCGTCAGCAGTCCTTGGTCACAATACCACGCCAAAGGCAATCATTTTTTTGTGTTGTGGTGCTAACAGCAGCCTACGTATAACAGTAATTCCTTGGCCCGGCTGCTGCTAGCCTTTGACGAATTGTGAGGGATACACAGTGTCATGGAGTCCATTACTTGTTCTCTGATGGCATGCACAGATGTGTGGGGGTTACAATGTGTTTGATACACAATATGGCGATCCTCCCTTCTGGTGGTCAGATGTAGTCTATCAGGACCTTGACAAGTATACCTGCCCTCCAGTTCCCATGCATTCCAACTTCGGGAATACCTGAAATCCCTAGAAATGTAGATGTTGCACGATTCCACCAACTGGTCAAATGGAGACCCGCAATGAGGCCCTTTTCAAACTCTATGGTGCTGATAACGCTGTTTCATAAGAGTACGTGGCATCTCCATGTCTTCCTCAGTGATTACTCAACTTCTGGCGCTGTTCACGCCCCGTATATACTGTACCAGTCCTGATGCCAGTGCTAAACACGAACAACGCGAATGCCCTCTGATAGGCGTCCTAAATGTAAGAGAGAGCTCAATCCCAATATTCACATAACGGCCGATTGTGTATAAGTGTACCAAGTTACATTGACATCCGACCAAGTTTTCTGGGTGATGCAGTTTTTTCTCAGCAGTTTTTTTAAGTCATCTTATTTATCTATATTTCGTTTGACTGTTATGTTTAATACACTGCTGGCCATTAAAACTAGAACACTAGGAAACATAGCACATAACGAAATTTTGCTTTTTGTGTGTATGCAGAACAGTAGGAAGAAAAGAAATATGTGCGTGGCATCATTGGCCGGGAGACCCCAGTGTTTACTGAAAAGTCGAAATAGGGCACGGCCACCGGTCTTGCCACATCAGAAAGGTAACGGCTGTTGTCCAAATTACCGGTTATAGGAACGAAGGTTATTGTGTTATGTACCAAGTGGCACCCGATATCTTAATCGATGGGCTAGGCCTGTATGAAGACTACGAATTCAATCTGAAAACATTCGTTTCCATCAAAGCGTACACAAGGATACGTCTATTATTATGTTGTACGCAGAACCGATCCTCGTCTTGAAGACGTGGTAGACACGTCAAAGGAAACAGCAACAATGGTCGCCTTGCAGATAGTCGACCTGGTGCAAGCAACACCGTCTCCTAACTGAATGTACGTCACATGGATGTACGAACCTGCATGACCGACGAACAATCTGCCCTGTCGGACGCAGGTCTTAACGAGGACGCTGAAATCAGATATGTCGGTGAGTATGGCCCGCTTGAATCCTTCGATTCCATATCTGTATGAGAGTCGTGGGATTCCGACGAACACGGGCAGCAATATAGCGAAACGATGAACTGCAGTCGCAGAATAGATAGTCTCTATTCTGTGCCGCAGTGTCAGTAGACCATTTCCAATTCTGATACAAGCTGGCAGACGTTTCTCCTTCTTACACGAGGTATGACACGATATTCTCACAAACAACAAACATTCAAACGCGATTTGTGGATGAGTAAACCGGTGCGTTATTTTTCCTCGTGTACAGGATGTAGGTGGCGTTATTACTTCCTACTTTGTGCAGTTGTGTTGAAATGTTAAACAGTTGCATATTTAAACACGTGGTGTCCACGCCAAATTAATATTTGTTGCAGTCAACCTACATGTAGTTGCAGTTTTAATGACCAACAGTGTAACTAAGTAACCAATAATTATATAAAATTTTTAATGTCGAGCATTAGTGCGTGGCTTGAAATGTTGAAGGTTGCATATTCTGAAACGATTTTACAGGGTGGTTATAATTAAACTTTCGCTACTTGAGCCTCTATAGACGAAAAGCTATTTACCGTATGGGTACGCAGCTTTGCAGGCATGATGTTCAGACAGTGCGCTGTGGGATTTGCGTTGTTAGTTGTGTTGGTGTCATGACTTGCCCTTAGCTACCGGTACTGGTACGGCGACGTAGGGTTGAAACGCAAAACTTGGGTGTAGCACAGTTGCAGACAGTCAACAGGGGTCCGTACAGGGTGAGCACATTTTACTAGTAAAACTGTCCTGTCAAAACAACAGCAATAGTGCTGCTGCTCTTAGCGAACACCAACGCACTATGGAGATACTGGGTCGAAGGACATGATTTGGAAGTCCGAATTAACTGTCGACGTGGAATTGCTCTGGGAGAGGCCGATGACCAGTTGCGCCACAAACTGTTGGAGAGGTTACTGTTGTCATGGCTGAGAATCCTGGATTCAATGTGCCATCTTCAAGCAGTGCCCACGCTGTGGTCACGACAGGTGAACATTCCATGGTCCACCGTTCAAAAAGTGCTGTGAGCAACTGAAAATGTGTAGGCTGTTGGTCGTGCTGTTTTGAATACCCCTATGATGCTAAAGTACTCTCTTTGGTGATCTACCGAGAAGGTGAGCACGCGCTATGGCAATCAAAATTAATTTAAAAAATAATAATGTTACACAGTGGAAAAGTCATATTGAAGGATAATTAAAGGTGGTATCCCGAGCAAACACGACATAGCTAGCACACCACACACATAAACATATTAATGAGAGCTGGGATCAACTATTTATAGCAGAAATTATAACAATTAAATTTATTATCGCAAAGTGAAACACATAAGTTACCCACTGAGATAAACGACTGATCATTAAATATTTGGACAAGAGGTTGTAATGGTTAATTGTAACCTTGGCACAGCTGGGTGGTACGACAAATGGAAAGTTATGCAAATAATACACGAATATGACCGGTGACTGCAAGCATGGTTAGTAAATTACTGAAAGAAGACGGAAAAACAGGATCAACCACTAGTGAGATCGCAAGGCAATCTAGGTGCCTGAGAAGTATTACAATGGAGTAATTGGCTCCTGAAGGGAGTGAATTAATATCACGTCCGTATGGAATAGCGTAATGCAGAAGGCAGTGGCTGGATACGTTGAGTTCAGCTCTCTTTCTGTGCTCAGAACTCGAGTGGAAACATCCTTCTCTATGACCGCAAAGTTCACCTCATCAGCCATCCTAATTCTACGGCTGTGTAGCCGTCTGTACACTCCTCAACCTCCTAACGTGAAGTGTACTCTTCAGTCGTCTAACATCAAGTGTTTTCTTTCTGGACACTCTATAACTTACTGCTCTTTACCAGAGAAGGTAGAATCGTGGTAGAAATTGTGAATTCCATCTAGTTCCAACCAATAGTCCTCTGAGGTGGGGAGGAAGGCACAAAATCTCTCGCACTACATGGCAAAATTTTGAAACAGACCTATGAGATGACTGAAACAGCTGAGAAACTGTGTGCTGTGTGGACAGTAACGATAAGAACCAAACAGGACGCTGGATTCTGAAAATTTAAACCGAATGGTATTTCTTGGCGTCACTCCGGAGCTAACGAAGATTCATAGGCAAACTTCTGAGCAGCGACACCTAGCTAGATATCTCTTATCTTGCTAAAAGGCTTCTAAGAAAAACACTGGTTTTTGTTTTCATAGAAAGCAGCCGCCCCATGTCCCGCCAGGGGAGTGCAGGTTGAGGGAACTGAACACTTGTCTGTCTACCTGAGGCTGAGACTTCTTGTTGGATTCTGAACATTTCTATGGTGGCCGACTCCTCTTCGATAGATTCTTATCTTTTGTTAGCCAGCTTGTAGGTTCCCAACCATGCAGTCACTTCACTGCACTAAAAAGAGTGGTAAACAGTCAGCAATAAAAAGAAACAGACACAGGAGGCATTGAATCTCGATTGTAATTATTATGCACCGTCAGAGATCGACTATTTTATGAAGAGAAATGAAGGTAAAATATTCTTAAATACGTTGGGTGACAGTTTTAGAGATAACTGGACACCTAACAAGTGATATCCGTATAAACTTCCAAGCTGTCGCGGATGCAGATGGTCGTTACAGTAAGTAACATTTGTAACCTGAAACGTAAGCACGGTACACAATTAACAAATGTTACCCTCTCATGTGGAAATTAAAATGTGTTTCTTTCAATGGTTTGTTCATTATTTCTCTTTCATGTGTCCTTAAAAATGTTTCCACGAACTGTAATTGTCCTACGCTCACTCATTTTTCGTGGCAACCCTCTCACGTAGCGCAAGTTTAATTATAACCACACTGTACAATTATTACAACTCCGCGTCGCTCAGCAGCTGAAAGCTGGACGTCCCTTCGAGACTTGACTGTCCCTAACCTACCCCACTAAGCCTAGCCGTGAAAGGGGACCTACAGTTTAAGTATGATCTAAACGATGTTGTATCTGACAAACCTTCGCATCGTTAATAGGTGTAGGGTATTTTTAACGCAGACTGAAATATTTCGTGGCTGGCCTGGGGCTCAATCCCACGACCTTTAGGTTTCCAGGCACACGCTTTACCACTAGACCATAAGGCAAGACGACGAATGTATATGTATGAACAATGTTATATGAAATTCGCCTTCTTACACCAAAGAGCTACAAGCTGGGCGCGACCTCTCCTATGGTTCGAGCAACTAGTTCCTGGAGATAGAGCTATCGATTCGCTCATCGTCCATTTTACCTTGATTTGGAGTAAGTGGTGGTATGACGCGAAGAATCCTCTTCTGGTTTTTATGTTGAGGACTTGTTTGGTTTTCCTCCTGAATAGTGATGTGGTCAGTCTAAATTCTCAGATTGTTTTGTTGGGGATTTCCATGTACTTAATTTCTGTGTGAGCTTCTGGAGTTGTGTTGACACAATTTTGGAGTTATGTTTTGACAGCAGCTTATGAGATGTCCGCCATTTTTACTGGGCGTGTTGTGAGCGGTATATGGTCCTGTGATTCTCCTGCGTTTTCTTAACTAAACATTAAAATAAGTTAGTAGAATATTGATGTATTGCATGGGAATTTTGTTTGTGATTTCTTCCAGCAGTTCCCAGAAGTCTTCTATCACCTGTGGATCCTTTTTGTTGCAGTCATTTGTTGGGCCGTGCACTTTAATCTGTGTGTACATCCCATTTCCTGATTTTATTGTCTGTGTTGAGAGTTGAGAGTTTTTCTGAAAGTGAGGTAAAGTCACTTACTGAATCTTTGACGGTCTACTGAAACCTGTGCCAAATTGATTCGATGCTGCGTTGATCTCGACTAAAGGCTTTTCTTTATAGAACTTGTTATTCTCACAGTCCAAGTGATTTTCATCTGTAAATCGGGTTTCCTACAACGCCAGAGTTTTGATGCTGAATCTGTCAAGTGTATTCGTTTGGTGTTTCAGTTTTCCTGATTTCAGCAAAATATTTACGTAAAGTGTACCTATGAAACCTCTCTACATGGCATGTCTCGTCCCCCAGAATTCCATTACCAGAACGGGAATCCAATCTATTGATTGGGGCCTAAGGAAGCGGAATTCTTACTTATTTTTCTACTATGTTTATTTCTAGTTGAGTATTGCTTTTTGCGGTTCTCCGATAGAGATCACGGCATTTTAAGACTTGATTGTTGAGATCAAACCGTATGCCCAACAGTCACACCAGTTAGGCGAACAATCATCGACCAACAGCCGCTGAATACCAAATCAGTTGCTGATGGGTTTTATGATAGTATCTCGTCCGCCCTTAGTATTTCATTTCCCCAATACTAACGATATGTGGGAGGCTTCTCCCTATTCGCCACCTGGAGAGGTGCAACAACCCCACTCGGGCATATGAGAGAGAGAGAGAGAGAGAGAGAGAGAGAGAGAGAGAGAGAATTATTCTGTTATGAATTATTACTCAGTTTTGTAGCTCAGTTACTGTGGAGATGCATAAACCAGTTATTATCGTGATTTATAACCCAAGATGGCTATTTCCCTCAAAATAGTCTGTGTCAGACAAGTCCAATTGACCTATCAACACACGTGTGTCTTTTGTCGGCAAGGAAGCCTTGGATCCAAATGCACCAAAAATGTCATAATACATGATTATAAAACATGTTCCATAACTATTCAATAGTTCGACGTCAGCAATATCAGCCTATAATTATGTGCATCCTTCCTACGACCCTTCTTGAAACAGGGAATGACCTGGGCTTTTTTCCAGTCGCTAGGTATCCTTCGTTGCTCCAGCGACCTACCATGAGCTACTGCTGGAGGAGAGGAAGTTCTTTTTCATAATCTCTGTTGAATCCCACAGGTATCTCATCTGCTCCAGATGCTTTTCCACTATTAAGCGATTGTAGTTGCTCCTCTATTCCGCAATCATTTATCTCAATATCCTTTTTACTATTAAGCGGCTGCAGTTGCTTTTCTGTTCCACAATCATTATCTCAATATCGTATACACTATTAATCGAGTGTGGTTTCTTTTCTATTCCGCAATAACTTACCTTTCGGCGTTCGTGCCATGACTGAAGGGAGGAATTTGACACATAATGACTTGCAGAAAGTCTTGGTTACAAATTAATTTATTGACGAATGTCGATACGTCATCAGGCATTGCTATGGTAAGAACAAAGAGACACAAATGTAAAATGTAAAAGATGCCTCAGAAAAAAATATGTGAAATAGGGAAGACCAGTTTTCACTAATACTTACAAGGAAGCACAGAAACAAACCACACCAAAGTGGGGTACTGCAAATATAGCCCTATCTGTGGTACCAGGTGCCAGACTGAGAGTACATCGAAAGACGTAGTGGCAAGGAAAACAATTGCCATCAACAGATGGCGTTAGTAACCATACAGACAATAATTGGCTGTCAAAGAACTTAACCAATGTGAAGCATCCAATGAATATATGGATTATGTAGTATATGAGACGGAAAGCCATGCAGGTGTATTTAGAAAAACGCGATTTATGTAATGAATAGATTGAAAATAAATATAACAAAATATGTACAATGTTAGCTCTTAATACTATGAAAGATAGAGAAATTATTAAAACAAACATAAATCAAAAGAAATTGCTATAAATAAATATAGTAACATTATGACATAGTTATAAACAATTACAAAAGAGACATAGATATGACATTGTTGCGTAAACATTTACAATATAAGCTTTGGTAATTAAAAGTGCTAGTATTTATTTCTTTCCCAAGGATATACAACAGGAAAGAGGAAATCAAATATGTGTACATCATAAAAGCACGTAGCGTGTCGTACGTTAAAGCATACAAAGGCAGACAATAAACTGATAGCATAGCTTATTAATTGCTAAAAATGTTGCTACTGCATTGAAAAACGGTAGTTTCAGTTGTCGCTAACCATTGTGTTGTTTTGTCAGTACAGAGAGTTGTACATTACGGAAATTAGTAATTTTTCCTTATAGTTTGACCTGCACCCTCTTATAATCCTCTGCCTATTGACATTAGCCCTTTAATTTATACTGCAGCGTAAATGTATATTCATGGACACGGAGTTCCTAAGATACTTTGGTTTTTACTTTTGCGACACTCACATAACTTTACTTCCTGTTTTGATACTGTCTCATGGTTACCTAACATTAATACTGTGTTAAGTTCGTTTTATGTTTTCCGTGAATTTATGGTTGACATGATATGCATGTAATTTTATGGCAGGATGAATTTGACGGACTATACTTGGCTATGATACACAATGCTTTCTTACATTGGGTGTGTAGGTGCGTGATGAAAGATCCCCAGGATATCGTACAGTTAATACTTATTAAAAAACAAAAAATGAAACACCGATCGACCAGAAGAGTTGGCAAAGACGTTAATTATGAATGCGCGGTAAGGCGCAGACAAACGAAAAAACATTCATTCAATTTTTTGTACAGTTTTTTTGTTTTTTACACACTCTCTCTCGTATGTAGAAGGACGATGAAGATGTGCGATTTTAAATATGAAGTATTACGAGTTCTATGTATCGTGTGTGCACGAATAATAGTATTTTTTATTTATTGAAGTGAAATTAAAACCATATAAGGAGGATTTTCGTGATTATGACAAGCGCCGGTGTTCTCGGAGTCCACTGCCTTCAACTACAATTGAAATGTAAGCGAAGTCCGTTAGCCAAGAAAAAATTCAAATAAGCACAGAACATTTCTAATAATGCGATCGTATTATATCCTACAAAAATGTGTTTTCATATGTATATTCAACAATATTTAGTAATATTTTATTTATGTATTCCTTTTTTATTGTTACAACACATGTTTTTAATAAGCTGTATTATCGGTTAATTGTTTCTGATTTTACGTTTTAACGAATGATATGCCACATGCTTCTATGATGTAGACATACTGGATTTTCATTTTACTATTGTATATCCTTGGGTGAAAAAATAAAGAAAAACCCTTTTTGTGTTACCAATGGCTATACTGTAAATGTTTATGTAATTGTGTCATATCCGTGTCTATGTTATAATTCCTTGGGACTAAGAGCATGTTATAATTTTCTACATTTGTTTACTGGAAGTTGATTTAATTTATGTTTCTTTGAATAATTCTACTACCTTTTACAAATTTAACAGCTAACATTCTTCATGTGGTCTGCGCATTTTGTTATATTTCTTTTCAATCTGCTTATTATATAATTTACTTTTTTAAAAGTATGTACGTATGGTTTTTTCTATGTCTTTCAGACTCATACAGTATGTACTCGATATATTCATTGTATCTTCTCAATCGTTAAATTCTTTGACAGCCAACTATTGTCTGTATGAGTACTAACACCAATTATTGATGGAAATTGTTTTCCTTACTAATACATTTCTCGATATATGCGCAGTTTGGCACCTGGCCCCATATATACGACAGCTATATTTTCAGTACTCTATGTGCCCACTTTGTTGTAGTTTGTTTTTATACTTCATTGCAAGTACTGATGGAGCATGGAAGCTGTTGTCCTTTGTTTTTTATATTTTTTCTGAGGCATCTCTTATAATTATTTCTTTGTCCTTACCACAGTTATATCTAATGATGACGACGTGTCGAAACGCCATAATAAATTAATTTGCGACCGAGACCACTAACAATTCATTGTATGTCAAGCTTATGAATGTATGTAAGACCAAAACTTCTTTGGGTTTTTGCCTTGTCTGTTGGCAAATTTCTACTTTCAGATTCACTGAATGTTCCTGTCATTGCTCTCCTTTCTCTGACATCCACTTGCTTCAGCTTTTGTTTGTTACCTAGGCTTTCGATTCCTTTAAATCAGTGATGAAACTCTTTTTGGTTTTGTAGCAACTTTCTAACGTGTCTATTAAACCACAGTTGTGTTCCCCATTCCTTAGGACCTTACTCAGTCTGCACTTGTCCAAGGCGTAGTGAACAGTGCTTTTGTATTTGAATCATTTGCGTTCCATATCTTCGACCTAAGCATAGAATATCTGATGTTCGCTATTCATATGCTCTGCAGTTTGTATCTTTTCACTCTTGCGAAGCAAAACTATTTTCCCTCTTTTCTTAACATTCCTTGTAACAACCACAGTCGTTGATGCTGTCACAGGCTAACGATCTCAACATAGTTTGTGTTGTATCCACAGACCCAACCAACCAACTCGCGCACGCGCGCCCTGACCGTGACATCGCTGGCCACAGTTCCTGTCGCGGCCGTCGGAGTCTCAGGGCGTTACCGCTGACGGAAGAGGTCGCGCCATGGCTGAGCTCGGGTCCGCAACGCCCTCCGCCTTTTGCATATAAGGAGGAGCGCTGGCCCCGAGACGGACAGTCTATTGTCGATTGTCTAACGCTAGCCTTTCGTGGAGTTTATAGCGGAGCTATTGCAGTGTGGTATTTGCTATTGTATTCGACTAGGCTCAGTACACGGATTACTCTTGGATAATACTTGGACTTGTATTGTTGGTGCACGTTTCGCCAGAAATAAAGATAAGTTATCTCTTCATTCCAGCTGGCGCAATTCTTGTCATTAATTATTTTTCGGCCAACAGACATAGTTACATCCTGGTCACTACCCACGCTTTATACAATTTGTGGTGGCTGCCCCAAAAGTACCGCCGAGGATCTTGGGTTAGGGAGCCGTCACAGAAGTTTGGATGGTTTAATGAGAAACGGAATCAACGAATGAAATATTTTTCAACTGGGGTTCAAAGTATCGCATTAGAAATTGATAATTTGGAACATTTACTTTCATTCATCGTTGGATATAAATGGGTGAAGAGATGAGTACTGTGGCTGTGCGGTTCCTGGCTCTATGTTATGCAGTTAGCCTACCTCAGGGGCAGCTCCCTGGCCCACTCTGCATGGCTGCCATTTCTGCTTTCCTCCATACCTCCCCTCCCCTCACCATTCGACCCCTCCCCTTCTCTCTCTAAGCCAGCTGTGTGAGTCTCATCACTCGTGTTCTGTAAAAGTTCTGAAAGGATCACAAACTGCCAAAGTTCTGCCAGACAGAAAAAAATAAATTGTTGCGTTATCCTACTAGTTCTCACCCAATTATCTGATATAATTTATTTCCAAATTTATTACTCAATTACTGTGGAGATGCGTAGCCGGCCGGTGTGGCCGAGCGGTTCTAGACGCTTCAATCTGGAACCGCGCGACCTTTATGGTCACAGTTCGAATCCTGCCTCGGGCATGGATGTGTGTGATGTCCTTAGGTTTGTTAGGTTTAAGTAGTTCTATGTTCTAGGGGACTGATGACCTCAGATGTTAAGTCGCATAGTGTTCAGAGCCATTTGAACCATTTTTCTGGAAATTCGTAAGCAGATATTTATTATAATTTCTAACCTAAAATGGGTGTCCCCTTCCTAAATAGTCAGTACTAGATTAGCCCGACTGATCTACCAAGTCAGTTAGATTGTACCCAAGTTCAGAATTTATGATTTGCATACACAGTTGCACTGGTTCTAGGAAGAAAGCAGGCCCAGATTAACCTATCTGACCCAGACACACGTGGCTTGTGACACTACATATCATATCAAGTACACTCTTTCCACTGAACAATCACATGATGTGTGTACAAGTACCACGTTAAAAACACGCTACAGATCGCACAGATATCATTGCTAAGTAATTTATAATCCAAAAAATTGAAAAAGGGTGGAAATTTAAAAAAATGCATTATATTTTTATTGCTATAACTGTTACAGCTGATCACTGTCATAGCGGACATAGAACTGGTGTAAAAACAGCTGATATTTCCATTATCGCCCAAAGCCTGTGTGACTTATACTAAGTACGCTACTGCCAGGGAACAGATATGCCATAGGTCATACACAATACATCACTGATAGCCTCTAGCTCCGTGTTTAACAATTACTACTGATTGTTTCTATTATCCACTCATACACAAATACAACCAGCGATTGCAAATCTCCCCATTGTAGCCACCAGTGCTAGCCGAATTCTTGTCTGTGCAAGCCAGTATGTGGCACTGTTTGGCAGTGCATCACTGACAGCATGCATCGCTGCATATATGGCCTGCAGCGTAAAGGAAATCCCGGTAGCACCACAGCACCCCCCCCCCCCCCCCCTCAACTTCGTGTAATCTGTGATCTCCCCGTACCACACTCTAGAGATACTGAACTTCAGCTTACGTTTATTGCAGCAACAGCTACTTCTTGTAGATATTTAGTTGAGATTTCAGTAAAACCTGGTGAGAGCTTTTTCCCAACCGTAGGCGTAGCTGGGTTAGGGTCATCAGTAGACTCGGTTTTCATTAATCGACAGACTAACTGTATTGCGATATATGCTGAAAAGCCAAAGAAACTGGGACACCTACCTAATATCGTGTAGGGTCCCCGTGGGCACGCAAAAGTGCCGCAACACGACGTGACATGGACTCGACTAATGTCCGAAGTAGTGCTGGAGGGAACTGACACCACGAATCCTACAGGGCTGTCAATAAATCCATAAGAGTACGAGAGGGTGGAGATCTCTTCTGAACAGCCCGTCGCAAGGCATCTCAGAAATGCCCAATAATGTTCATGTCCGGAGAGTTTGGTGGCCACAGCAAGTGTTTAAACTCGGAAGAGTGTTCCTGGAGCCTCTTTGTTGCAGCTCTGGACGTGTGGGGTGTCGCATTGTCCTGCTGGAACTGTCCAACTCCGTCGGAATGCACAGTGGTCATGAATGGATGCAGGTGACAAGACAGGATGCTTGCGTACGTGTCACCTGTCAGAGTCGTATCTAGACGTGTCAGGGGTCCCATATCACTCCAGCAGCACACGCCCACAGCATTACAGAACTTCCACCAGCTTGAACAGTCCCCTGATATCATGCAGGGTCCATGGATTCATGAAGTTGTCTCCATAGCCGTACACGTCCATCCACTCGATACAATTTGAAACGACACTCGTCCGACCAGGCAACGTGTTTCCAGTCATCAACAGTTCAGTCAAGACGTAAAGCTTTGTGTCGTGCAGTCATCAAGGGTACATGAATGAGTCTTCGGTTCCGTAAGCCCATATCGATGCTGTTTCGTTGAATGGTTTGCATGCTGACACTTGTTGATGGCCCAGCACTGAAATCTGCAGCAATTTGCGGAAGGGTCCCACGTCTGTCGCGTTGAATGATTCTGTTTAGTCATAGTTGGTCCGGTTCTTGCAGGATCTTTCTCCGGCCGCAGCGACATCAGGGATTTGATGTTTTACAGAATCCCTGATATTCACGGTACATTCGTGAAATGGTCGTACGGGAAAATCCCCACTTCATCGCTACCTCGGAGATGCTGTGTCCCATCGCTCGTGCGCCGACTATAAAGCCATGTTCAAACTCACTTTAATCTTTATAACCTGCCATCGTAGTAGCAGTAACCGATCTAACAACTGCCCAGGCACTTGTTGCATGATATAGGCGTTGCCAAGCGCAGCTGTTTCCTGCCTGTTTACATATCTCTGTATTTGGATACGCATGCCTGTCCCAGTTTCTAGGGCGCTCCAATGTATATTCGATATTTATTAGTGGTGTTTGTCAGTGAAGAGTCCACAATTACTTCTTTTATTGGTTTGTTATGCGACTCTTTTGTTGTTACGTCTGTGTTCACCATTTTTTTTTTTTTTTTTTTTTTACAATTTCAATGAAAACACAAAATCAGGAACTTCATGTGGCATTGGTATGCTGCTACACTGTTATAGTTTGTAACAAAGTGTACCAAGTTGTCAATATGTCATTCATTTATCTACAGTTATGGATGGATTCCGGAAAGTGAGTGGTCTACATGTTGATTTTTGATGTCATATATTTTCAGTGTTCTTGTGTAGCCCTCCATGCTTGCGTGTTAATCCTGTAACACTATTAGCACTTGACATTTGCTCATCACAGGTATACATATTGATCAGAAAGTTTTGAAACTTCTTTGTGTAAAGCTGTACAACATTTATGTCTACTGAGATGTACTTTTTTGTAATTTCATTGTAACACAGGTTATTTTGTTTCCAAATTTTACTGAAACATAGCGTCCTTTATTACAATTTAGATGGCAGGTTGTTACAGTTTGGTGTCAGTTTGATACAGTTTTAAAGCAATTTCTTACAAATTTTTGCTGAAATATGGTGCACATTGTCACCGTTTTTGCTGTAATGTAGGGCCAATTTGTTAAAGTTTATGGGTGATTTACCACATTTTTCGGATAATTTGTAAAAGTTTTTATGGTTCTGTACCTCAGTCTATAAAAATGGAACGCTTACACGATCACTCAGTTGTCCATCTGTCCGTCTGACCGTTTGTTAAGTACCCCTTTTCTCAGCAATGGGTAGACGCCTCAAGTTCAACTTTTGTCATATATTAAGGTCGATGATTCCTTGGGCTGTAAAAATTTTAAGTTTCTGAGTCAATTCAATCGAAAGATACAGCCATTTATATCACATATTTTGATACTAGAAAACTCACTCACCAAAATACCTAGGGTACTTCCAGTTGGCCTAGACTCATGAAATTTGTCAAAAAGCAAGGCTTTATAGTAAAAATAAAGGAAAAAATCAGAAAATTGGTAATTTGTAATTATATAACACGAAAAAGAATTTCTGTCTTATTTATTGGTCTATTTGTTTGTCTGTCCGTCTGTTAAGACTGTTTTTCTCTGCAACATTTTGGTGTAACAAGTCCAAATTTATGACACATACTAAGATGTATGTTCCCTTGGCAGTGTAAAAAATTTAAACTTTTGAGTCAATGCAGTCAAAAGATATGGCCATTTATGTCACATGGTTTGATACTTGCAAACATACTCTCAAAACGTGTGGGATACTTCCCTTTGACCTAGAATCATGAAATGAAATTTGGCAAAAAGCAAGGTTACACAGTGCAGATAAAAGAAAAACCGAAAATTGTTTAATTATATCACACGAACAAACTTTTTTAGTCATTTTTTACCGTCTTTCTGTCTATCCTCTTGTAAGATCCCTTTTTCTCTGGAACAGTTTGGCATATCAAGTTCAGATTTATCTCCTTGGTGGTGTGAAAAATTTAAGCTTCTGTGTCAATGCAATCAAAAGATTCTGTCATTCACATCGCATATTTTGATGTTCACAAACTCACTCATCAAAACCTATATCGTACTTCTCGCTGACCTAGAATCATCAAATTCGGCAAGAAGCAAGGTTCCACAGTACAAGTAAATTAAATATTAACTTATTAAATTGTAATTAATCATATAAAAATATCTTTTTTCCTTTTTAACATATATTGCATTCGTCATTTGTCAGAAGCATAACAGACGAACATATCTGCATGCATACATAAAATGTAAGTTGTGGTCATATTTTAGTAAGTAAATTTGTTACAGTTTCAGGGCAGTTTGTTACAGTCCCGGGGCAATTTGCTACACTTTGGAGCGTTTTTCACTTTAACATCGAATATTTTTTACAAGTTTTGCTGGAACCTGTAGATGGATTGGGTGAAGTGTTACGTACTCTCGACTGATCAATTTCCCGCCGCATTCCCACTTCATATAAAATATTCAGAGTCCAAACTTCTTCCGAAATATACTGTGGTGAGAAAGTTTTACGGGATAGCGATATGTCCATGTACAGATGGCGGCAGTATCGCATACACAAGGTGTAAAAGGGCAGTGCACTGCCGGAACTGTCATTTGCACTTAGGTGATTCACGTGAAAAATGTTTCACACGTGTTTATGGTCGCACGACGGGGAATCAATAGATCTTGAACGCAGAATGGTAGTTGAAGGTAGACGCATGGTACATTACATTTCAGGAATTCAATAATCTGAGGTCCACAGCGTCAAGACTGTGCCGAGAATACCATATTTCGGGTATTACCTATCACCACAGACAACGCAGTGGTCGATTCTTTACTTATCGATCAAGAACAGTGGCGGTTGCGTAGAATTATGAGTGTTAACAGACAAGCAACACTGACTGAAATAACTGCAGACGTCAATGAGTGACACATTATGAACGTATCAGTCAGGAAAGTGTGGTGAAATTTGTCGGTAATGGGCTATGGTAGTAGACGACCGACAGGAGTACCGTTGCTAACAGCACGAGATCGCTCGTGACCATATCAATTGGACCCCAGATGGCTGGGAAACCGTGGCCTGGTCAGATGAATCCTGATTTCAGTTGATAAGAGCTGATGGTAAGGTTAGAGAGTGTGGCACAAATCCCACAAAGCCGTGGACCCAAGTTGTCAACAATGCACTGTGCAAGATGGTGGTGGCTCAGTAATGATGTGGACTGTGTTTACACGGAATGGGATGTGTCCTCTGATCAAACTAAACCGATGATTGGATGGAAATAGTTAACTTTGGCTACTTGGAGATCATTTGCAGCCATTAATGCACCTCATGTCCAAAAGCAATGATGGAATTTTTGCGTATGACAATGTGCCATGTCACCGGGCTACAATTGTTCAGGATTGGTTTGAAGAACATTGTGGACAGTTTGAGCGAATGAGTTGACCACCCATCGAACATTTATCGCACATAATGGAGAGGTCAGTTCGTGCACAAAATCCTGCGCTGGTTACACTTTCGCACTTGTGGACGACGCTGAAGGGAGCATGGCGAGCCTGGCACGATATTTCTGCAGGGGTGTTCTACGAATTGTTGAGTCGATGCCACGTCCAGCCGTTGCTCTACGCCGGACAAAAGATGGTCCGACACGACATTAGAAGATATCCGATTACTTTTGTCACCTCGGTGTTTTCAGGGCTGAAGCTGTTCAGCTGTTGAAAATATTTCGATGTCCCAAAACCTAACAACGAAATTTTGCCACGGACTCAAGTAACAGCTAATCAGAAGCATGCTTTCACTGTGGGCTGATGTGTAACGTAAGCCTAAGGACATATGTGTACCCAGCAGACCAATACATGTAACACCAGTGTTTGCCAGAAATGAATTAAAAATTCTGTGGAAACGCTTTTGACTACCTAAGTCGTTTATGTATATTGAGATGTAAGACATTTGCAGTCCAGTAAACGAACTACGTTCTGTCTTCCATCGGGATGGGTGTTTGTGGTGGAAGGTGTAAATAGTTTACTTTAATGACAATCTGATACATACAGTCACGGCACCCCACTTCCCTGCTACTGTTGTCTATAAGGTGCAGTGTGTTGCAGTTATGTGTTGCTGAACTGCAGGGAATACCCTATTGTGAAAAGTTGTATCAAACTCCTAAAGGATATTCCCATCACATCTGGTATACTTGTAGGCAGTTTGGACAAATACTGATTTGTACAGTGACTTGAATTCGTGGGATTGTGTCACCACTATGAATACATTTCTCTTGCCACTTGCCTGACATTTACTGTAGGAGAGAGATCAGTGTGAGCTAGTGTTCTGCTCTGTTCACAATGTTAATAGAATGTCAACAGTGTATTGCAATAGAATGAAGGCTTTCACGTCAGGTGTTGTCATCACTTTAAATCCGCAAAAGATAAGCGACATCCTCTAGCTACACCAGGTGTCTATAAAATTTCGTGCAGTTGTGGAAAGGTCTATATAGGCACAACAAAAAGAAGCGTCAACACCCGTCTGGGTGAACATAAGAAGAACTGCCGCCTCGGACATATTGATAAATAGGCTGTAGCGGAACATGTGTTTCAGGGAGGTTTTGTGAGACGACCTTTATAGCAAAGACGTCACATTGTTACGCGCGAATGTACAGAGAGGCCATTGAGATTGCCAAACACTGCAATAATTTTAATAGAAAAGGTGAAGGCATTTAGCAGGTTAAGATATGGTTGTCAACATTGCAGTAACAGCGCGACAATCGATTAGTTTCAATTGAGAAAGTTGGCAATATCAGAGATCATAGCACAGCCAAAGTCACGTGATTCACAGCAGCGCTCTCTGGATGGCCTATACATACGGCGCTCACTAGTGCTCCGTTGCAGTTCGCCGATTGTCCTCGGAGGACGCCTTCCGCAGTCGAAGGCGAAACGTCAGGGGAGAGTCTTATATATGGACTACGGCGTCTCAGCTCGGAAATGTGATGAGTGTACTGCAAGTTCATACCTGACAAGTCACGGGGCTGGCGCCAGTAGCCCTTCTTTGTAGTGTTATCTTTGCTAGTGATTTCGCTTTGGCCAGCCACGAGTCAGTTGCTCATGGCGGATTCGGCGGTTTAAGTCTGCAGTGTCGAGGCAGCTGGCTTCACGGTGTGGTCTGACAAATTGCCGTTACGACGGGGTCGGGAGGTTGGCCTTTACTTGGTGCGCGTGCTCATTGCGCGTGGTATTACTGGAGTGTTGCAGCCGGAGACAGCAGAAAGGTTTGGGTTCCGGCACGAGGCGTGGTGTTCGGCTTCTCTCGCCACGCAGTGCATGTTGAGAAGAAGAGCTTGCCGGAGCGTCGCCTAGCATTAAGCGTTCGCTGGGTCATATGGTGTGTGTCTGATTTAAACTGGTGCAACTGTGTGCTTAAATATATTTATTAATGGTTAGCTAATGTTGTCTTTAGTGTGAATTTGATGGCGAGTCTGATATGTCAAAGTTATGTCACACGTGGCATGCTAACGGGGTTTGGGTTTTCCATCTTAGTTTCCTACCACTTGATGAAAGATCTACAGCTAAATGTAAGGAAGCCAGTGAGCTGCTCATTATTGAGTGATTGTATATCTAAAGTTGTTGTAACCTTGATGATTCAGTACCAAAATTTCCACCTTAGTTTACATGTAACTAAATACTATGCTGACTCGTAAAACTACATCAGATTCCACGAAAGTGTAGTTCTGGTGGGCTCTTGCCTTTTTAAGGTAATACTCAGCTGTTACTATCACGTTTCAAGGAACACTCTTATCTACGCGTGTATTGTAGTGTTTAAATGAATTCTTTAGTGTTGAGTTTAAAAAATTTTTTAGGGAGCTTTCCTGTTTTAATGTTATTTTTTTTCCTTTTATGTGATATGAATGTGCAATTGCAAGCGTGCAGTTGGAGTTGGTTTATGTTTCAGTCGTTCAGAGCGCAGAGTGTTTCGTCCGGTACAGTGGGACGTGGCACCGGAGCTTGACGACTTGGCCGTTGCCAGTAGAACTGTGATCCGTTAGACCGGGGGCCTTCTGTCTCGATCTCGTCCTTAGGTTGAGTATTGCTGTTCTCTTTGTTCCTGGCTCTGCCAGGTCGTTAAGCTTTGTAGGGCGCTCTTCCGCCAGTTTGACGAATGCACCTTTCGCTCGAAATATGAATTAATTAGTGTCCGATCAGATTGCTGGAGGCTCCACCTCATTAATGCTGTATTCCCTTATCAGCCATTTGTTTACTATATGGGTACCTTGTATGCTGGTTGTGAAGTTTCATTTTTATACAGAAGATTTCATGTGCGTATGTTCTGGGGAATGCTGAGGCACTGTTTTTTATTAATTTTTTGTTGTTAAATTAGTGCCTTCCTGTACTGGCATCAACTGGATTGTTCCTTAGTCACAAGTTAGTGTGCAACATGTCTATTTCCGAGCGCTGAAGTTTTAGAAGTTGCTGTTCTTATTACTTGTGTGCCTTATGTTATGCCTTAGCGCTATACCTTGGTATGAATTTATGTCGCAAAAGAGAAGTCATTGTACAGGATAGTCTTGCGGGTGCAGAGTTTGGCAAGTTTTATTTTATTAAGTAATTACACCAACAGAATGTTTGTTAATGTTTTATGCATTTGTTATGCAGATTTTAAAAGGGGTTTAAGAAAAATCTTTATTGTGCTCCTATGAGGTTGTTAAATTTATGTTTTATTGTATTTAAATGCTGTTAGGTAATAAATATTGTTTAACACAAGATGTCTATGTTTGTTAATTATGGACCTGCTGCTTCCTGTCGTATTATTGGACGCAAATAGCACGTTCCAATACCTAAAAACTGTGATGCCCTATCTATTGATAACAACCTGTTTTTGAGAGTTCTCTTGGTAAAGTATACACTACCACTGCTGTTATATAGGAAAATCAACCAAAATTCTCTGTATGTAGCATTACACTTATAGCAGGATGGGTGTCTGTGGTATAAGGCACGCATAGTTAGAAAGGCTATTAATTCACTGCAATGACAGTCATGACAGTTCTGATAGCCACTAAGTCAACTGTGTGCTACACCTGCATTTACATCTACATACATCTCTATAGATTTTCCGCAAGCCACCGTACGTTGTTTGGCGGAGGGTACCCTGAACCACTACCATTCATTGCCTTTCCTGCTCTACTCGCAAGTAGAGGGGAAAACGACTGTCTCTGAGCCTGAGCCTAATTTCTCGTGTCTTACCTTCGTGGTCCTTACGCGCATTGTATTTTGGCGACAGTTGAATCGTTTGACAGTCAGCTACAAATATTGTTTCTCTAAATTTTACCAACAGTGTTTCTCGAAATGAACGTCCAGGGATTCCCATTTGAGTTCCCGAAGCATCTTCGTAACACTTACGTGTTGTTGGAATCGGTAACAAATATAGCAGCCCCTTCTTCAGGTGGACCGCTCTTTCCTCAAATTCTCCCAATAAACCGAAGTTGAACATTCGCCTCCCCTAACACAGTTTTCACATGCTCGCTCCATTTCACATCGCTTTGCAACGTTACGCCCAGATATTTAAACCACATGACTTTGTCAAACACGACACTAGTAAAACTGTATCCGAACATTACAGGTTTGTTCTTCATACTCATCCATATTAATATACATTTTTAAACATTTCAAGTTCGCTGCCACACATCACCCCAACTGCAAATTTTGTCTAAGTCGTCTTGCATCTTCCTCCAGTCACTCAACTTCAACAACTCACCCTTCACCACAGCAACATTAGCAAACAACCGCAGAGAACAACAGCAATTCTATCGCACTTCCCTGGTGCACTCCTGATGACACCCTTGTCTCTGATGAACACTCGCCATCGAGGACAACACACTGATTTCTATTACTGAAGAAGTCTTCGAGCAACTCAAATATCGACGAATTTATTCCGTATGCTCGTACCTTCGTGAACAGCCTGTAATGCGACACCATGTCAAGTGCTTTCCGGAAATCCAGAAATAAGGAATTTGACTGTTGCCCTTCATTCATTCACGTGAGAAAATGGCAAGCTGAGTTTCGGACGAGCGATGCTTTCTAAAACCATGCTGATTCGTGTACATGAGCTTCTCAGCCTCAAGAAAGTTTATTATATTCGAACTCAGAACATGTTCAAGTATTTTGCAGCAAACCGAAGTTAACGATATTGACCTGTAATTTTTCGGGTCCGATCTTTTACCCTTCTTATGTAGTGGAGTCACTTGTGCTTTTTTTCAGTCACTTTGGACTTTGCGCTGGGCGAGAAAGTCACTATAAATGCAGGCTGGGTAAGGGGCCAATGCCGTAGACTACTTTTTGTGCTATTAGATGTAAGAGTGCTTCATTTATGTATAGATGAATCGTGAGGCATGCACTAATGTAAAAGCTGTATTAAACTCTGTTGTTCCTTTCTGCACTTTCTCGAGACCATCTAACCTAACAATCAACCCATTCCCTTCCACACAGCCCCCGCTATCCGTGTAGCCGCCTTCCTGTGTGTAGTGTACTCCTGGCTATTTAGCGGAATCCACGGAATCGGCGAGGAGAGAAATACGTGGAAAACATTGACAAGAATAAGACAGGATATCTGTTGAGTCATCAAGAAATAACTCCCTTGGTACTGGAGGGAACTTAGGCGGTAAAAGACGCTAGAGAAGACAGACTCTGGAAAATATCCAGTAAACATAAATTTATCCATGTTATATGGAGATGTTTGAGATCTGCGATAAAATAATTATAAAATAATGTCTACTGCTTCAGTCATCTACTACCAATATATATTTGCACGGAGCGTTTCGGCAGCATCCTGCCATCATTAGGTGCATTACAGTTATACCTGAAGTGAGATGGGGTTCATTTGCTGGCTGTGCCAGGAAAGTTACGCAACGAAATATAACTATTTTTTATTTGGCTGGCACATAGATCACAGAAATATACCCAACATTACTTAAAACACTTTCACATACAGATGTTTAAATCTCTAACAATGATATAAATATCTGTATGTGAAAGTGTCCAGTGGTGGTATATTTGTTGCTGCGCCGCATGTGTCACATAAGTAAATTTCCAGTAAAAATTGTTATATTTCATTATATAACCTAACTGGCACTCAAGAAGTGAGCCTCGGCACACTTCAGAACTTCAGATTAAAATTATGTACTTGGTATTAATGCAAATGATGATGGCAGCATGTTACCGAAACTCGTCGTAAAACGTTACTGAAGGAACATAAATTATTTCATAAACGTCCAGTAAATAATCGAGGACGTTAGGTGCAAGTACTGCCCTGAGATGAAGAGATGGCACAGGAGAGGAAAGCGTGGCGGACTGTATCAAACCAGAGGACTGATAACCGAATAAAAAGTCTGATTCATGAAACCTATGTTCCTTAGTTTGCGACTCTTCGCGTTACATAAACTACAATTTCTTAAAACTATCGCAGTTGAATAGATTGTTTGGATAACTGCTACTATAACCTCAGTTAAACATTAACAATAAACATAAACAGCTTCAAAAGTTACTAATTTATAAGAAGTAAAACCTGAAAATATCACAGCAAAACATTATGACCATCTGCTTAATACCATGTTAGGCCACCTTTGGAACACAATACAGAAGCCATTCTGCGAGGCATGATTCGACATGCGCTTCGTAGGTTTCCGGAAGTATGTGGCATCAGATGTCTACGCAAGGTCACGCAGTGCCCATAACTAAAGGGCCGATGGTTCATGAGTGCTGAACTGGTGCTCAATAGTGTCCCAGATGTCAACCATCGGGCTCATACATAGCGAATTTAGTAGTAAGGACATCAACGTGGGTTTACTTTCATGCTCCTCAAACCACTGTAGCGTGATTTTGGCCTTGTGGCACGGACAGTCGTCATCCTGGAAGATGTCATCACCGTCGAGGACTACGTCAATAATGACGGGCTGCAGGCCATTTGCAGTAATGTTCACGTGGCACACAGCTGCCAGAGTACCTTCGATTACTGTCACGGTTCATATGGACGTCCAATACTGCCCCCTCCGTTGTGCGTTCGTTACTCATACAAGTTTCCCGCAGCTGTTCTCTTGGATGTTAACAACAGGACAATCGACCGGCTGCAGCATGAAATGTGATTCATCCGTGACCCAAGGTCGAAAATTTGATATTCCGTAGCCATAGCAATTCTAATTGCAATGCTGCGGAACCCCGTGTCTAACAAAGTGCTCCGAAACACTCGTATCTGTACCGGCCTTGTACTCTGTCTACAAATCTGACGCATATCGCCGCATAATTTGCTTTACCTAGCGAGCAAGCCTCGGACCTCCATGTTTTGTGATGAGGCGGGAACGTCCAATACCTTGTCGCCTACTTGTGGCTTGACCGTCCTTCGACTTTTACCATCGATGCTGACAACAGCAGCACGCGAACTGCCAGTCAGCTTCACCATTTCGAGACGCTTAATACCAAGCGCCAGGCCATAAAAATGTGTCTGCATGTCAGTGCCAGTGGAAACGAAAGCCAGATTATGAGCAATCAAGTGTTGATAGGAGGGTCAAGGGTCGGGCTTGGAGTCTATCACTAGTTATTTATGAGAAGCAGAAAAGCGCTTCTGAATGAGCATAGGCGGCTGTGAAAGCCGAGCGCAAGGCGAAATGTGTAAATTATACACAAACGTTATCGAAAATAAAAAACTAATCTACTGATGATTGAATGCTGGTAGTGATAGGGATATTTCTGTAGTTTAATTTAATGTGAGAATCAGCTGACGAAGGTTGTCGATGAATACGTCATTGAAAGTTGCTTGAAGTCCTATGTTAAAACATTAATTTTTGACACATCAGACTCGAACATGGGCGCTGTTAGAAGGCTTCTGGAGTAAACAACAGTCCCTCATGATTATTGACACCCCTGGAGGAGCCAGCCAAGACAAAACTATTCCAGCTGGTGTAGTAGGTGAGACAGGAGAAATAATTCCAGTTCCAAATAAGGCGTGTGGTGATATGGGTGAATACTACCGTACCATCAGTTTACTATGACATAGAAGCAAAAAACTGACACGAATTATTTACAGAAGTTTCGGATTCAGGAGGAATATAAGAACAATGCTAACCTACTTCTTATCTTGGAATACAGGTTGAAGAGGGGCAAACCTATATCCATAGCATTTTAGATTTAAAGGAAGTTTTGGTTTGTTGCTCTGATTATACTCTTTGAAATTTTGAAGGCCATAGTGATAAAATACAGGGCCGAAAGGCTATGTAGGACTTGTGCAGAAACCAGACTGCAATTGTAAGAGCCGGAGGACATGAAACGGAAGCAGTGGTCGAGAAGAGATAGAGACAGGGTTGTAGCCTATCCCCAATGTTATCCAATCTGTACACTGAGCTCCTTTCGTCAGAATTCTAATAGTGAAAGACAGATCAGACGCGTGTTGAGTTATCGACCGACCATGGATCGGATGAGTGATGTAAATAACAAAGTGTAATCTAAAAAATGGTTCAAATGGCTCTAAGCACTATGGGACTTAACATCTGAGGTCATCAGTCTCCTGGACTTAGAACTACTTAAACCTAACTAACCTAAGGACATCACACACATCCATGCCCGAGGCAGGATTCGAACCTGCGACCGTAGCAGCAGCACGGTTCCGGACTGAAGCGCCTAGAACCGCTAGGCCACAGCGGCCGGCGAAGTGTAATCTAAGATTTTTTTTTTTTTTTTTTTTTTTTTTTTTGCCTTACACAGGGATTATTTCCAACGTAATTGGTCATACTGGGGAAACACTGCGTGAAGTATGTTTTTCGACCATACAAGTTTAGGGCCAGTTCAGGGTCTCTGTAAAGGATGGTTTCAGTTAGTGTTAGGCAGATGTCAACCGTATCCCGTCGTGGCAAGCGTCACACATACTTACAGCAGCCTAGTAAATCTGCTACTATAGAATATTGCCTTGGTACCGATAATCCTATGGAAGATAACTACACAGAAATACTAGTGTGCCCTTCCAAATACTGGGACATTGATATTAAGGAAGCACTTGAGATTAAATCAGCAAGTAAGCCTGTATATAGAGACGGAAGATTTTGTTCAAATCCCGCTTGGAATTCTACTCTCACCCTGGTCAAACAATAAGGCGCAGAGTTAATGCCACTTGCTCATCTCGTTCGTACTCGCTATCTGCAACTTCTGACGCTGATGATCTTTGAGTATGTCGTGACGCTAGTTGTTTACGGTGAGTGTTGTGTCTTTCTGTATATCGCCTTTTATGGTTCTTGGTTGGCCTAGCACCGCCAACCGGGGGTTTAAATATCCTTGCTCACAACTCTCTAATTCCATTTGGGCCTTGAAAATGACGGGTTATTCAACTGTCCAGAAATCGGAAATCGTCGAAGACGTCATCCGGCTGCATTCATCTACACCTACATCTGCACTCTGCAAACCGCTGTGAAGTGCATGGAAGAGAGTTCGTCCCATAGTACCAATTATTATGGCTTTCTCGCGATCCATTCACGTATGGGTTGCGGGAAGAATTGCGTAAATGCCTCTGTGGTGTTGTAATTAGCCTCATCTTGGTTTTGCGATTCCTATGGTAGAAATACAGGAGGCAGCAATATATTCCTAAATTCATCGCTTTAAGTTGGTTCTAGAAACTTTCTAAGAAGGTTTTTTCGGGATAGTTCGCGTGTATCCTCAAGCGTCTGCCGTTTCAGTTCTTTCATTATCTTCGTGACACTCTGCCGTGGGTCGAACAAACCTGTGACGATTCGTGCTGCTCTGTATACATTCAATATCCGCTGTTAGTCCTATTTGGCACAGGTCCCACATTCTTGAACAATGTTCTCGGATGGGTCGTACTAGTGTTTCAAATGCAGTCCCCTTTGTAGACTGATTACTTTTCTCTAGTATTCTAACAATAAACTGAAATCTGAGCCCCACTAAATACATGCGTGAACTATGTGATAGTTCCATTTCGTATTCCTACCAATTGTTACACTCAGGTATTTTGACGAGTTGGCCGAATATAACTGTGAGTCACTGATATTATAGTTTTACGATAGTACCTTCTTTTGTTTTGTGAAGTGCACAATTTTATATTTCTGTAGATACAAAGAAAGTTGTTAATCTTTGCGCCATTTTGAAATCTTATCAGGATCTCACTGAATATTTGTGATGCTTCTTTCAGACAATGTTTCATTATAGGTAACTACATCATCTGTGGAGAGTCTGAGGTTACTATTAATATTTTGCGCAAGGTCATTAATACACAACATGAACAGCAAAGGTACTAACACACGTCCCTGGAGCACACACGAAGTTACTTCAACATCTGTCGATGTCTCACAAATTTCGCTTGATATCCCATAAGATCGTACTTTTCATAACAAGCGTAGATGTGGTGCTGAATCAAATGCTTTTTGAAAATCGAAGAACAGCGCATTGACCTGACTGCCTTAATCCATGACTTCAGTATGTCATGTGAGAAAAGTACGAGTTGGGTTTCACATGATCGGTAATTTCGGAATCCGTGCTGTTTGGCATGGAGGAGATCATTCTGTCCGGGATATCTCGTTACGTTTGAGCTCAGAATATGTTCTAAGACTGTACAATAAGCGGATGTCAAGGATATTGGACGCAGTTTTGTTTTCTTGTAGACGGGTGTGACTTAGGCTTTCTTCCAATTACTGGGCATGATTTTTTGTTCGAGGGATCTACGGTAGATCGTAATTAGAATAGGGGATAACTCAGCTCTAAATCCAGTATATAATCTGACAGGGATTTCATCGGACACCGGAACCGGAGCCTTGCTCAGTTTTAACGATTTCAGCTGTTGCTAAAAACCACTGATACTAATATCTATTTCACTGAGCCATTTAGTTCATTTTGCTTTGCTACCTCCAGTTTCAGTTCCTGTCTCATCTGCGAATGACTGGACACTGACACTGATGCCACTAACAGCCTTTTACCAAAACTTTTTTGGGTTTAGTGAGAGGTATTTTGGTAATATTGTGCTACGGCAGTCACTGAAGGCTTCAAGCTTTGCGCACGTTGTCTGGACTGCTTTAGTAATTACCCGATCTCCAACTTCTTCGTTATGCTGTGTCTCATACTAATAAAAGGACAATCGAATACCCTGTTCTTGTGACATTTGTCTGCCCAAAATTTATAATTTTCGACGCTGTTGGGCGTGTAGATACCTCGGTTCTCTTTTATCTATCTTTTAACGACGTAGTTTGACATCTGTATGACTAGTTCGTTTGTAGTATGGCTCTGCGCACTATGGGGCTTAACATCTGAGGTCATCAGTCCCCTGGAATTTAGAACTACTTAAACCTCCTAGTAATAAACGGCAAATCATCGAGTAAAACTGAAGTGATGTCAGATGTTCCCCACGGAAGCGTCCTGGGACCTCTGCTGTTCCTGATCTATATAAATGACCTGGGTGACAATCAGAGCAGTTCTCTTAGGTTGTTCGCAGATGATGCTGAAATTTACCGTCTAGTAAGGTCTTCCGAAGACCAGTATCAGTTGCAAAGCGATTTAGAAAAGATTTCTGTATGGTGTGGCAGGTGGCAGTTGACGCTAAATAACGAAAAGTGTGAGGTGATCCACATGAGTTCCAAAAGAAATCCGTTGGAATTCGATTACTCGATAAATAGTACAATTCTCAAGGCTGTCAATTCAACTAAGTACCTGGGTGTTAAAATTACGAACAACTTCAGTTGGAAAGACCACATAGATAATATTGTGAGGAAGGCGAGCCAAAGGTTGCGTTTCATTGGCAGGACACTTAGAAGATGCAACAAGTCCACTAAAGAGACAGCTTACACTACACTCGTTCGTCCTCTGTTAGAATATTGCTGCGCGGTGTGGGATCCTTACCAGGTGGGATTGACGGAGGACATCGAAAGGGTGCAAAAAAGGGCAGCTCGTTTTGTATTATCACGTAATAGGGGAGAGAGTGTGGCAGATATGATACACGAGTTGGGATGGAAGTCATTAAAGCAAAGACGTTTTTCGTCGCGGCGAGATCTATTTACGATATTTCAGTCACCAACTTTTTCTTCCGAATGCGAAAATATTTTGTTGAGCCCAACCTACATAGGTAAGAATGATCATCAAAATAAAATAAGAGAAATCAGAGCTCGAACAGAAAGGTTTAGGTGTTTGTTTTTCCCGTGCGCTGCTCGGGAGTGGAATGGTAGAGAGATAGTATGATTGTGGTTCGATGAACCCTCTGCCAAGCACTTAAATGTGAATTGCAGAGTAATGATGTAGATGTAGAACCTAAGGACATCACACACACCCATGC
Source organism: Schistocerca serialis cubense (assembly GCF_023864345.2). NCBI lineage: Eukaryota > Metazoa > Arthropoda > Insecta > Orthoptera > Acrididae > Schistocerca > Schistocerca serialis. Next base: position 716,483,238 of record NC_064638.1, read on the forward strand.
CCGACGTAGGATTCGAACCTGCGACCGTAGCGGTCGCGCGGTTCCAGACTGTAGCGCCTAGAACCGCTTGGCCACCCCGGCCGGCCAAGCTACTTCCCCGGGTATCCATGATCTGTAGGGAGAACCACAACTTCTCCCACAAACTTCCAGATGTTGTTCAGGGATACCTTATGAATATTTTGGTGCCAGGGACCCAAGGTCTTCGGTGTTACATTGTACTAATGTAATAATGATTGATTTGGTTTGTTACCGCAATCGCCCTTATTTCTGTGAAAATACCTCCACAACAATGAAAAAGTCTATAATTATGCAATAACCAAAACGTTAAACGTACAACAGCATAATGCAACGAGCCTCGGACGGATGTGGTTGCCGTTGGTGGGAGCACAACCCAGCGTAGCGTCGTTGTGCTGCTGTTCCATTGCATTCAGTGAGCCGATACGTGATATTCATATTGCCAACTGTTCATCAGTAAACCTGTCTATAGTACTGCTGTGTATCACTGTTAACGCGCAAATAATGTTACCGGAAAACAAAACCCTAGACAGAACCGAGCAGTGCTGAATGCAAACTTGGGGGCAACGGTATAAAGAGATCATTACTGTTGCTAACAGCAGGTACGTTGAGTGAATGGGAAGAGGACACACGGCGTATACCGTCGGCATTTGCACTGTTGTCCACTATTTTCAGTGCAAAACAGATACAGAGCTAACGGGGCAAGAAACTAAAGGAAATGGACTAACTCTGTAACGAACTGCCAGAGATCGTGGGTCCTTATACCAAAATGGTATCCCTGAAGAAGCTTTAAAAATTCGTCAGTGGTGTTCTGGTTCACTTTGTATATCTCCTTAGGCTTGGAGGAAAGAATTCCCAAAATTAACCTTCGGAAGATCAACACGAAATTTGACAGTCAGCGCAGACAGTGAGTATGCAGATTTCAAAGAAGTAGACTCATAAGACCTAAAGCGAACTGTGCTGCCTCTGGGTCATCTCAGGTACCGTTATGTGATGGTCTTGCAGAGCAGATCTGTCGAAGGTAAATTTTGTTGATTCTGTCCCCGAAGCCTAAGGAAATTTTGGAAATTTGTGGTAAGACCTTATGGGACCAAACAGCGGAGATCATCGGTCCCTAAGCTTATGCACTACTTAATCTGACTTAAACTAACTTACGCTAAGGACAACACACACACACACACACACACACACACACACACACACACACACACATGCCCGAGTGAGGACTCGAACCTCAGATGGGGGGAGCCGCGCGGGCCGTGACAAGTGCCTAAGACCGCGCAGCGAAGCCTAAGGAGAAGGCGGCCATGGCCTCACGGGGAGTCAGTTAGGGGTGAACTGGCAACGAAGCGGAACGCTGCGAGGAGTCAAGGTGTGAATAGAGACTCCTGGTTCTGTGCCAGATGTACGTCTTATCATCAGATCGCCTCACAGCACAATGTGGACTGGCTCCAATGGTTAGAGACAGAGGAGACTAGTGTTTAACGTCCCGTCGACAACGAGGTCATTTAGCGCAAGCTCGGGTGAGGGAAGGATGGGGAAGGAAATCGGCCATGCCCTTTCAAAGGAACCATCCCGGCATTTGCCTGAAGCGATTTAGGGAAATCACGGAAAACCTAAATCAGGACGGCCGGAGACGGGATTGAACCGTCGTCCTCCCGGTCAGAGACAGAGACCACGTCACTCGACTAGGAGCTGAAAGTAAATGAGAGGAGAGAGCATCTGCAAACTTTTTTACGCATCTCGCCTGCAAGGAGGAATGCGTGGCTGTATATACACAGAAATTTGGTTCAATAGTATTAGAAAATAAATTGTGAATTATTCTCTACTGTCATAAACGTATATAACCAAGCATAAGTAATTTTATTATATTGACGTAGGTTCAACTTATACTATATTTTTTACTTCGATATAACATACTAACACTCTAACATATTGCCATAAGAAACCTACTTGTAATTTACTAGCAGAATAACATAACATAGCTGGATAGTATCCTTGTTTTGTTGAGCGGAGTAAATATGCAGTCAATTAAAAATTTACAATAACAGATGTAACACGATCCGCAGTAGTAGCTATGCAGTAGGTCAAAATTCAATGGCAGCACATAAATAAATAAGCAATAAATAAATAAATAAAAATTAAGCAGATTGCAAGGGACTGTGAAGTGAACAGCACAAAGTCTTTGTGTTTCTCCACCTTTCAATCGCGTACGGAATATGCGAAGAAAGAGTGATTACATGCCTCAATGCGCCCGGTACTTAGTTTAATCTCATCTTCTACGTGCCTACGAGAGTGATAAGCAAGGTCCTGAAGCGTATTCGTAGGTTCTTACTGCTTCTTAAGACTTTGCAACCAGATTTTCATGACGTAATTGGTGTCTGTTTCAAAGTGTCTGCCAATACAAGGTTTTCAGAATCTCGGTGACGTTTTCTTGTTAGTCAACAAAATTGTGACCATTCGTGCCACCATCCTTTGCATAAGTACAATATCCCCTTTTAGTTCTAACGTATTTGCTATTGCTCCCATACACTTGATCAATATCCTAGCAGGCGAGAGTGATCTGTGATTTCTTTTAGCCACTGGGAAGACTTCCTTGTTCGAGGCATCACAGTATGTTATTGAAATATGAAAATTCTGACAGGGGTGTCGTCGGGCCCTGGAGCTTTTTTAATTTTAGACAGCACATGTGTTTCCCAACACCATATCTACATCTAATTCCATACTCCGCAAGCCACCTGACGGTGTGTGGCGGAGGGTAGTTTGAGTACCTCTATCGGTTCTCCCTTCTACTCCAGTCTCATATTGTTCGTGTGAAGAAAGATTGTCGGTATGCCTCTGTGTGGGCTCTAATCTCTCTGATTTTTTCCTCATGGTCTCTTCGCGAGATGTACGTACGAGGGAGCAATATACTGCTTGACTCCTCGGTGAAGGTATGTTCTCGAAACTTCAACAAAAGCCCGTACCGAGCTACTGAGCGTCTCTCCTGCAAAGTCTTCCACTGGAGTTTATCTATCATCTACGTAACGCTTTCGCGATTACTAAATGATCCTGTAACGAAGCGCGCTGCTCTCCGTTGGATCTTCTCTCTCTATTCTATCAACCCTATCTGGTACGGATCCCACACTGATGAGCAATATTCAAGCAGTGGGCGACCAAGTGTACTGTAACCTACTCCCTTTGTTTTCGGATTGCATTTCCTTAGGATTCTTCCAATAAAACTCAGTCTGGCATCTGCTTTACCGACGATCAACTTTATATGATCATTCCATTTAAAATCACTCCTAATGCCTACTCCCAGATAATTTATGAAATTAACTGCTTCCAGTTGCTGACCTGCTATATTGTAGCTAAATGATAAAGCATCTTTCTTTCTATGTATCGGCAGCACATTACACTTGTCTACATTGAGATTCAATTGCCATTCCCTGCACCATGCGTCAATTCGTTGCAGATCCTCCTGCATTTCAGTATAATTTTCCATTGTTACAACCTCTCGATAGACCACAGCATCATCCCCAAAAAGCCTCAGTGAACTTCCGATGTTATCCACTAGGTCATTTATGTATACTGTGAATAGCAACGGCGGTAACGTTCTCGCTTTCCGCGCCCGGGTTCCCGGGTTCGATTCCCGGCGGGGTCAGGGATTTTCTCTGCCTCGTGATGACTGGGTGTTGTGTGATGTCCTTAGGTTAGTTAGGTTTAAGTAGTTCTAAGTTCTAGGGGACTGATGACCACAGATGTTAAGTCCCATAGTGCTCAGAACCATTTTTTTTAATAGCAATGGTCCTACGACACTCCCCTGCGGCACACCTGAAATCACTCTTACTTCGGAAAACTTCTCTGCATTGAGAATGACATGCTGCGTTCTGTTATCTAGGAACTCTTCAATCCAATCACACAATTGGTCTGATAGTCCATATGCTCTTACTTTGTTCACTAAATGACTGTGGGGAACTGTATCGAACGCCTTATGGAAGTCAAGAAACACGGCATCTACCTGGGAACCCGTGTCTATGACCCTCTGAGTCTCGTGGACGAATAGCGTGAGGTGGGTTTCATACGATCCTCTTTCTCGAAACCCATGCCGGTTCCTACAGAGTAGTTTTCTAGTCTCCAAGAAAAGTCATTATACTCGAACATAATACGTGTTCCAAAATTCTACAATTGATCGACGTTAGAGATATAGGTCTATAGTTCTGCACATCTGTTCGACGTCCCTTCTTGAAAACGGGGTGACCTGTGCCCTTTTCCAATCCTTTGGAACGCTACGCTCTTCTAGAGACCTACGGTATACGGCTGCAAGAAGGGGGGCAAGTTTCTTCGCGTACTCTGCGTAAAATCGAACTGGTATCCCATCAGGTCCAGCGGCCTTTCTTCTTTTGAGCGATTTTAATTGTTTCTCTATCCCTCTGTCGTCTATTTCGATATCTACCATTTTGTCATCTGTGCGACAATCTAGAGAAGGAACTACAGTGCAGTCTTCCTCTGTGAAACAGCTTTGGAAAAAGACAATTGGTATTTCGGCCTTTAGTCTGTCATCCTCTGTCCAGACACTCAGTGACCGAAATGGTACTGACACATTTTGTTTTGATCCACCTACCCCTTTGACATAAGACCAGAATTTCTTAGGATTTTCTGCCAAGTCAGTACATAGAACTTTACTTTCGAATTCATTGAACGCCTCTCGCATAGCCCTCCTCACACTACATTTCGCTTCGCGTAATTTTTGTTTGTCTGAAAGGCTTTGGCTATGTTTATGTTTGCTGTGAAGTTCCCTTTTCTTCTGCAGCAGTTTTCTAACTCGGTTGTTGTTCCACGGTGGTTCTTTTCCATCTCTTACGATCTTGCTTGGCACATACTCATCTAATGCGTAGTGTTCGATGGTTTTGAACTTTGTCCACTGATCCTCAACACTATCTGTACTTGAGACAAAACTTTTGTGTTGAGCCGTAGACACTTGTGTTGAGCCATAGACACTATTATCTATAGTAGTGATCCGCACTGAAGGAGTTCTTCTGTATCTTCCTTTGTAGACCATTTGGAGAACAAACAAAAGTCCTTTCTGCCCAATATCATATGCACCTATAACGTAAAGGGAAAACAAGGGGAAAACGGAAGACTGAGAGGTTTCTACGAGAGAACACAGCGCTCTCACACTATGTTCACCTGAAGGTGGTAGAGCGATTCCGAAAAGCGTCGCGGCTGCTCTTTTCATCAGTATAGATTACTGAAGATGAAATCGAGTGACTTTTGGAAATTAATTTTAACTTTATAAATAACTGTAATGAGTGAATATTGGAAGTGGTCCGTGTTTGTAGTCTTGTTGGTTGTGAATGGAGGTAAAATTCGGTATCGAGGGAGCCTGCTGTTGGTAATTTCATATGACGGATATGTTGCCTCCAGTGTTCTTAAACTACACCCACTACGACTCTACCGACATTTGATGTATAATCCGCGACACAGGTGCACAGGACAAGGAGCAGAAAATGAACAGCGCCATCACCCGCTCCCTCGTCGGCAAAATACTGAGGATGAAAATATCTTGCACTACCAGGATCGGAAAGGACTGTCTCAATTTTGAGCGTTTACGCGCTAGCGTGCATTAGCCGTCTCGGTCACAAGGGGGAGTGATTTACTGCACGCTCAACGTGAGACGGTTAAGAGACTAATCCTGCAAAGCGATGCTGTGCTCTAGCTACTAAACTCTTACACGATGCATGTGTATTCAAGTGAGAATGCTGCAGGAATAACACTGTAAGTGTTGAGCGAATCATTAACATGGCAATTTTAGTTTTCAGCGGTAATACAAACACAGACTTAAACGTCTCTCCATCTATAAAAATATGGCCTTCGATGTAACCACAAAAAACAACGAGAAGGGAGTGTGTCAGAATGGTATAACCTCGAGATGTTCTCCTTAAGGTCTCTTTGGATCTAAATATACACAACAAAAGCACGGTGGCATCCACAAGAAGCTTTGAGATCCCGAGGCGGTGGCCCGTGCCAAGAACATTTCTCGTTGTGTCAGCGGCAGGTACTGTGTACTTCGGACGGAGAACTTGTCCTCATTCTTCTCGCTGACAAACCAACCTTGATAGTCTTAGCTAGGTGTCATTTCGGATGTGGTCGTTATAGGAAGAGTCAGTCGCCAACATATGGCCAGAAACTGCATTACGCGCGAAGGTTACGAGTTTTGTGATACGTATGCTATTAAAATTTCATCAAGTCTTAATAAAGTATTCTAAATTTTGCTTCATATTTTTCATACAGATACTCACCTGGGAAAATGATAGTTACGAGACAGACATTTCCAGCGTTGACATACGACTTCACTCTTCCCGGCTCATTCCATTTCTCGCCGTCTCGCGTGGCTGATCATCGAATATTGGTCAATTAACGAAACGAGGTGAGACTGACTGTTAGGAATGCAGTCTATCGTTCTTCTTGACTGATATGTGCATTAGTACATTAGTCAGTGAGGTGGTAATGAGGTGACGTCTAGGAAAGTAGTTACAAAAATAGAACAGTCATCAATTCGAAGGTTGGTTTGCGCGCTACAGGCTTTACTAGGCATTGTCCTACTGGAGGCGGCATGCCCTTGCCTTCCTCCGATCTATTAACATGATTGCGCCGTCAATTACAGGAGGACCTACACTTTAACCTAGAGCGCAAAGTATACTGCATCTTGGCGTTTTCATATCAACAAAATATTGCCAGAGACGTAAGAAGCAATAAATGGCAGAAAAATCCTACGTTTGTCTTAGCGCCGAACACCAGATCTACAGATTTATTTTCTAACAGCTGCCTACGCAACCATAGAGCTACACACAGAAGTGACGAAAAAAATATCAATAATATTTTGCGTACAAGGGGACAATATATGCGGGAGTGCAGTTCCTGACCACCAGACGGCTTGCCAGTATCCTGGAGACGTTACGTGTCCCCTACTCCACTGTCAGCCATCTTTCTGTCAACGTAGGCGCTGAACTCAATCATCATTATGCCTGACATAAGTAACTAGGGTCTGGCTTTCCAGATTTTAGAGTTTTTGCAGTTCTTCTAAACATATCGGGAGAACGCTGAGATCGTTGCTTAAATAAGTTCTATTTACTGCTTCATCTTTAACGACCACACCGTGGACGATACGTTAAACCTAAACCTTACTTACTGAGCGAGATGGCGCATTGGTAATACACTGATCTCGCGTTCGAGAAGACGGTTGTTCAAATTTACTTCCGGCCATCCAAATTTCTGTGATTGATCTAAATCACTTAGGGCTAATGGCTGGATGGTTGAAGTCTACCTGAGTGATTATCCTCCCTATTCTTTCCCAATACGAGTTTGTGCTCCGTCTCTATTAACGTCGTCGTAGAAGGACGTTTCTTTCTCCTTTTTAGGGTTTCATACCTCAATCGGTAAAAACGGAATCCATATACCATCACTTTGTTGTCCGTTTGTCTGTCTGTATGACTATTAAGATCCTTCTTCTCAGAAACGGGTGCAGGCGTCAAGTCGACATTTATCTCAAATACTAAGAGTATGGTCCCTAGGCGGTGTAAAAAATTGAAGCTTCTAAGACAATATAAGCAAAAGATGTAGCCTTCTGTAAGGACCCCGAACAGTTATAGGTATCAGTCTCAACTTTACGTCAAATGCCAAGCTCTGCGGTCCCTTGTTGATGTAAATGATTTAAGCTTCTAAGTCAAAGCAGTCAAAAGATTATGCCATGCATGTCAAATACTTTGGTACTCGCAAAATCACTCATCAAAGCCGACAGATGAACTATCTGCATTATTATTAACTAGGGGACCTGAGCGAAACTTTCGCACTTTTATAGTATAAAATAATGACATTATTTGGAATAAGTATAGTCGTTGGGATAAGGGTAGCTGTGAAATTGAAGAGAAAAGATCGTTAAAAATAAACCGAACGACGTGAAATAATAACCACGAATTTATGACACATCCGCGTAAATGCATTTCCTTGCATTATGCCCGCATCTCATGGTCGTGCGGTAGCGTTCTCGCTTCCCACGCCCGGGTTCCCGGGTTCGATTCCCGGCGGGGTCAGGGATTTTCTCTGCCTCGTGATGGCTGGGTGTTGTGTGCTGTCCTTAGGTTAGTTAGGTTTAAGTAGTTCTAAGTTCTAGGGGACTGATGACCATAGATGTTAAGTCCCATAGTGCTCAGAGCCATTTTTTTTAACCTTGCATTATTGCTTGCAATTTCTACCTATTTACGTTTGCCTGTTGCTGAAGAGAACTTTAATGAGGAATACGGTTAGAACGTAATGTTCACTTCTTACCTGGTACATCATTAAAGCCACAATAACCTCTAACTCTATTTTGAGATTTTAATTGCCCTTAGTACTTTATGTAAGCAGATTTGGTCGTAGTAGCAATAGGTAAATTACGGTTCACGGGGACAATGACAAATATGTTTGTCATTTCGGAAAACGTATTCGTTTAGAAAATTCAGCTTGTACGACGGGCAGAGATAATGGACTACCGCAGTGGTCACGGTTATTATCTATGACAGTGCTGTATACGAGTCATCCAGTTAATAAGTACCTCGAAACAATGTGGTAGTTGGTGAATGACGTGGAGTTCACAAGATCCAACATGTATAAAATAGCAAAAAATGGTCTTTGTATCAAGATGACATGATAACTGAATCTCTTATTCCTGACTAATAAGTTAGCTTCGTAATTTATAGGTATGAAAATGGGCATCCATGATGCCCTATTGCCTGCGACACTTAAGTCTCTTTTACGTTAAAATTTTCCGCAGATAGTAAGTTTTAGCGCAAAAATCGTTATGTAGTGTCAGAAGCCGGTTAAACCTTTCTAACCATACCTCGTTCACCCCTGTACGATTAGCGTGTGCAGAGACAAAGGCATGTTGACTTGACCAAAAATAATTTATATGATGATAATTATTATAAATTTTTGTCCTTAAAACAGTGTTTAACTTGAATGTTACATCATTATTTCCTTCTTTTTTTCTCTTCTCAAAACCTCTTCATTCTTCCCTGTTTTAACTTGTTTAAGTTTGCTTAGCTTCATCAGTGTATTTGTGTTTAGTATGCCAATATAGTGTTCGCGAAGAGGTTTCGAGAAGTTCCGACTCCTCGCCTTCTCGTGCAAGGTCACCTTGTAGGTATGTTAACGAAGATTTCAACACTGCACGAGGATTATATTCACTGAGATATAGCCATGTATACTGCTGAAGTAACCACTTTGAGTGACGTAGTGCTTCTACGTGAGCAAGGTGAGTAAGCAGGAGAGGCATAATAGGTGTCACCTTATTGCAGAAACGGCTTTATGTCCGAGATGGGGCCCGAAGCTACACCACTGTCCATTAAAATTCCTACACCAAGAAGAAATGCAGGTTATAAACGGGTAGTCATTGGACAAATATATTTTACTAGAACTGACATGTGATTACATTTTCATGAAATTTGGGTGCATAGATCCTGAGAAATCAGTACCCAGAATAACCACCTCTGGCCGTAATAACGGCCTTGATACGCCTGGACATTGAGTCAAACAGAGCTTGGATGGCGTGTGCCCATGCAGCTTCAACATGATACCACAGTTCATCAAGAGTGGTGACTGGCGTATTGTGACGAGCCAGTTGCTCGGCCACCATTGACCAGACGTTTTCAATTGGTGAGAGATCTGGAGAATGTGCTGGCCAGGGCAGCAGTCGAACATTTTCTGTATCCAGAAAGGCCCGTACAGGACCTGCAACATGCGGTCGCAGATTATCCTATTGAAATGTAGGGTTTCGCAGGGATCGAATGAAGGGTAGAGCCACGGGTCGTAACACATCTGAAATGTAACGTTCACTGTTCAAAGTACCGTCAATGCGAACAAGAGGTGACCGAGGCGTGTAACCAATGGCACCCCATACCATCACGCCGGGTGATACGCCAGTATGGCGATGACGAATACACGCTTCCAATGTGCGTTCATCGCGATGTCGCCAAACACGGATGCGACCATCATGATGCTGTAAACAGAACCTGGATTCATCCGAAAAAATGACGTTTTGCCATTCGTGCACCAAGGTTCGTCGTTGAGTACACCATCGCGGACGCCCCTGTCTGTGATGCAGCGTCAAGGGTTACCGCAGGCATGGTCTCCGAGCTGATAGTCCATGCTGCTGCAAACGTCGTCGAACTGTTCGTGCAGATGGTTGTTGTCTTGCAAACGTCCCCATCTGTTGACTCAGGGATCGAGACGTGGCTGCACGATCCGTTACAGCCATCCGGATAAGATGTCATCTCGACTGCTAGTGAAACGAGGCCGTTGGGATCCAGCACGGCTTTCCGTATTACCCTCCTGAACCCACCGATTCCATATTCTGCTAACAGTCATTGGATGTCGACCAACGCGAGCAGCAATGTCGCGATACAATAAACCGCAATCGCGATAGGCTACAATCCGACCTTTGTCAAAGTGAGAAACGTGATGGTACGCATTTCTCCTCCTTACACGAGGCATCACAACAACGTTTCACCAGGCAATGCCGGTCAATTGCTGTTTGTGTATGAGAAATCGGTTGGAAACTTTCTCATGTCAGCACGTTGTAGGTGTCGCCACCGGCGCCAACCTTGTGTGAATGCTCTGAAAAGCTAATCATTTGCATGTCACAGCATCTTCTTCCTGTCGGTTAAATTTTGCGTGTGTAGCACGACATCTTCGTGGTGTAGCAATTTTAATGGCCAGTAGCGTATATTTAAATAAAGGGTCGAGGGTAATTTCCTAATGAATGTGTCGTACAAGGGGTCAGTGAGCAATTGCAGAAGACGTGTTTCTCGAATAGCAGTCGCATGTCTGTTTGGTACTTGACTCGTGTTTGCGTAGTACAAGAAATAGCAGTTTTCTTTATTTAACCATTACTGACTTGGCTAGACTAAGAGGTCGGTGGTAATAAACATTTCCTTTTCGACAGCATTGAGGAAACAAGGTCTGAAAAAAGAAACATCGATACACCCTTCGTAGTTAATATAGCTTATTCACATACTGTAAACGCTGATGGTCGACGTACAACCCGGAAACTACTACCAATAATAAACAGCTGCTCGCGGTCGACGAGTTCAGTCGCAGAATACGAGGATACGGTATTTGACAATCATGACATATCTCTTACTCAAAACCTGCAAAACTAAAAACTGGTGGTGCTGTAAAAAAATAATAATAAAAAGTCAGCGTTACCAGTGATTAGACTGAACTGTGCAAATCCTCAAATGTATCGGCGAAGGGCAATTGCTCCTGCCACAAGAGTAATAATGCTCTAGGTGAATACGATGTAGTACCGTTCTAGTATATGTACCACTGACCACAGACTGTGCAATGGAAGTGTGCCCACTGACCTGGACTCATGACAGAACTGCGCACCGCGTTCTACTCTCCCCTCGGCCGTCCTCAAACTCCCACCGACAGCCGATGGCATCCAGAGGAATGGCTAGGAAACTCCCACTTAATGGGGCCCGCTGGCTGCCCCTACTGTTGGGAAACGGGTACTTTCTAATATTACACAGGATTGGGTTCAGCACACTCGACACGATCGACGAGATCAGAAATTAGCGTTTCTCTGTAAATAGATTCTCACCCTCTACAGAACCAGACTGGCGTTACGGTTCTGCGGAGCGCTTACAAGGGGACATGTGCGTCACAGTCTCTCCACCGAAGTTAAGGCGCTGACGTCGCTTTCACGCCAGCAATAAAATTAGTCTCTGACCTTTTAGGACGGACGGTGTACTACTCTCACTCTACGCACAGCTGGCTTTGCTGCACCTCCAGGAATCCTACTGAGAGTTGCGAGGTGCCCTCTGAAGCTCATTGAAGCTAGTGTTCACATGAAATCACCACTCCAACTTCGCCGAGAGGCGGGTAAACTTCTTTCACAAATTCTCCCAGATACGCTCCATTTCCCTAATATGTGTCATAGTAACTGTCCGTTCACCTAGTAGACATATATATATATATATATATATATATATATATATATATATATATATATATATCAGGAATGATGCAACATCAGAAAATTAAAGTGAAATGCAAGATTTGCAGAGATCAGTGTTTGGCATATTTGATCCTCAACATATACCTATAAATGTAACATATTGTATTTAAATAGGCTGCAAGACTCATTACAATTCGATTGTGCTAACGGCAACAAATCAGTGGAACATAAACAGCCGTAAAAATCTGGGAGTAACAACCTGGAGCGATCCTAAAGTCGAACGACCACATAATGCTAGTTGAAGGAAATTCAGATAGCAAACACTCGTTCGAGCGATTCTTAAGTATTATTCATGAGCCTAAGGCATTTATCGTGTGGGATTAATAGAGGAGATAGGAAACATCGAAAGAAGAGGGACGCGTTTCGTCATGGGTTAGCGAAAACATCACGGGGATGCTCATCCCACTCTTGTGACGACCCTAAAATAGGGACGTTGTGCAGCATGAAGAGGTTTACTCTTAAAACTTCGAGACCGAACATTCCACGTGGAACCAGAGAGCATATTACTTTCTACCACGAACGTCTTGCGAAATGACGATGACGGGAAGATGAGTGACATTCGAGCTGATACGGAGAACTACCACAGTCGTGATTCTCGCTCCATCCGCAACTGGAACAGGAAAGGGTGTAAATCATCACTCACTGAGAGAGGTTGAAACGTCCCCTTAGAAAAATTAATGAATTACTGTGCTGATAAACCTCTTACGTTATTTGATTTTCAAACAGCTGAGCAGAACTGAACGTACTCAGACATTTCTTTCTTTACTTATTCTGATCAACACTAAACTGACACACAATATTTTTTAGCGCAACGCAATCTGACTTTCAACAATCCCTACAAAAGAATGGCCCTGACTAACAATAACCTATAACTTTCATGAGTCACCTACCTCACAAAAATCTTCGTTACTCGAACTACTGCAATACAGCGAGCGCCAATAGCCTAAATAAAACATTCTAACTACTGAAGGCACTAACTACTGATAGGCATAGTTAGCAAATGAAAGATTTTGATGGAGAACAAACAATGTATTTACCTTAATGTTCAAAAGTCATCATAGTTCAAGATATCCAATATTACAAATTTACTCTTTCTGATGGACACACGTCCAGATCGCTATCAAAATTCTGCCATCTCTATCCCCACATCCACCACTGCTGGCGGCTCACCTCCAACTGCGCAACTCTACGAGGTGTTTACATACAACTGTCCAACTCTACAATAGGAAATATTCCAACAATGCAAACCAGCCACAGACTTCACACAGCACAGTCAATGATTTTCATATAGAGCGCTACGTGGTGTTACCAACATAAAAAACTAAACAGCCTACTTACAAGGTTTGCGGAAAATATATATAGATGTAAATGTACAGTGCTAAAAAAAGCCGATTTAAAACAGTGCAAAGATATGCGGTGGATACTCAACTTCGATAAGAAATTATCAAAAAGAAGAGTTGGCAGAAGTCTAAACGTTCTCCTCTTATATCCAGTGTTTTTACCCCTGAGGCTATAAGCGAGCGAGGAGACGCATTGGTAACAAGACACTCGCATTCAGAAGGATGGCGGTTCAAATACCTGGATGGTGCCCCTGAAAGTGTGACTGCTGATTTTCTTCCCCAGTCTTTCCTAATCCGAGTGCACGTTCCTTCTCTGATTAACTTGTTGCTCACGTGACGTTAAACCTCAACCTTTTTTTCTTCGGCGAAGCGACAGGCTAAGGTTATGTAACAGGGAAGGTGGAGATCAAAGTTAACAAACAAAAGAGAGAATATACTTCAGTATTAAGATGATATCGCCAAACCTATGGAGATGAAAGAAGATCTAGAGAAGATCCTCAACACGGTGGATAAGATTTCTGTAAACAGTAGGTTATGGGAATAGTCAAGTGGAAAAGTAGAATAAAGAAATGCATCGCAGAAGAATAAGATTAACTTTTATGAAAGAGTATTGAAAGAGCTGTATCACAAGAGTATACCAATTTGAGAAGTAAGATCGTAAGAGACTTGAGGAGCCGGAAAGTAATTATGAGCTGTATACAGTACAATGGTCAACGTTGCAGTCAATTCCAGAAAGAATTTACTAGAAAGAACCTCAGTCGCGAAAAAGCTAACAGAGTTAGAGCTTTGTCTCCGAAGATCTCGCTGCCAATAAGAAAATGGTTCAAATGGCTCTGAGCACTATGGGACTTAACATCTATGGTCATCAGTCCCCTAGAACTTACAACTAGTTAAACCTAACTAACCTAAGGACAGCACACAGCACTCAGTCATCACGAGGCAGAGAAAATCCTTGACCCCGCCGGGAATCGAACCCGAGATCCCGGGCGCGAGAAGCGAGAACGCTACCGCACAACCACGAGCTGCGGACTGGCAATAAGACGTTACACTTTCAGATAAAAATGAAACCTCGGAATGAATGAATAGCTTGACCAAAAGTGGTTCTATCATGTTGTGCATTACCAAGAAAAGCATAGAATTTCGATGAAATTTATTCAGGATGTGAACGAATCAGTGCCCTGGCGAATCCAACTTATAATAAAGATGTCCCAACAACTTATTGCTGAAGTAATACACATAGCATTCAGATGCTCCCATACTTTTTCCACTTTCCATTACAGAGTAGAAGATATGGAGACTGTCCTTGGGCTGTAGCTAACCATTCTCCGTTAGTTTGTGCAGCACAGTATGCAGGACTGCCCCAGTCAAGGGTAGAAAAGAAGGACATAGTAAGGAAGAGCAGACCAAAGTTCTAGTTCCAGCTGTAAGGCGTACTCAGAATGCTAAGTTTCCAAGGGTGTTTTACACACGAAAATGGGATGTCTGAGTTCGAATTCCAATCTAACCTACAGTTTCATTCCACAAGGAAAAAAAGTGGCTCTGAGCACTATGCGACTCAACTTCTGAGGCCATCAGTCGCCTAGAACTTAGAACTAATTAAACCTAACTAACCTAAGGAAATCACACACATCCATGCCCGAGGCAGGATTCGAACCTGCGACCGTAGCGGTCACGCGGTTCCAGACTGAAGCGCCTTTAACCGCACGGCCACACCGGCCGGCATTCCATAAGGAAGTTTCGAATTCAGTTTATCTATGGACAAAAGCTGACCACACAGTGTGCAGAGTGGAGACCGGCTCAGCATTTTTCTAGACCAGTGGTCCCCAACTACACTGTTGCCATTACGCCAGGATGAGGTCAATTGTCAGCCAATACCCCCAACAAAATTCGGCATTCGTTTAAGACTGATGAAAATATTACGAAAGCTAGTAGTTGCAATACGGACAGAAGCTATTAATAAAAGAGTAATATTTAGTTAACCATGAAACTGATAAAACTGACAAATTTCAGCTGATGTTTTATCAGAGCAGAAAATAAACTCGATTGATGCTACTTATTTCCAACAACCTGTTTTTCATTGCTGGCTGCTGTAACACCACAAAGACAGTATCCAACAAGTAACAACGTGGCCAGGAATTATACTGCGTATTTCCATATGCAAATGAACAACTTTTTCGCGCAGCAGCTCAAACGACATATTTTTTGTGGATGTAAGCAAAGATTACACAGCGTATTTCTCATTGAGAAATCGCATTTGAATGATGGTTGTTTGTGAGAGTGCCGTGTATTGCCTCGTATTAGAAAATGACACGCTACGACAGCGTCAGGATCGTGGTCTACCGAGGCTGCAGTTTTTTGTAACGTGATATTGCTGGCGTTGATTGGAATCCCACGATTGTCATACCAATATGAAATCAATGTGTTCAGGAAGGCCATACTCCAGCCATGCAGGGGAGTCAGTTCTGACGGCAGTTGTAGTGGAGCGTCAGGATGGTACTTAACTCTTATGCCCCACTACAGGTTGTGATGATGGTGTGAGTTGATTAGCTGGGCAGTGGGTGAATGGAGACTGTTGGATGTCCGATGGTAGGTCATAGAAACGGCAGTGTCACAGCTTCATGTATTCTGTGCCACAATCCATCAATCGCACTGTTGCTAAGCGGCACGGAGCGCAGCGAGCAAGAGACCTCCTGTCACGGTCCTCGTCCATCAGGCGGCAGCTGAAGTGGGATTACCTAGTCTGCATTCTGGCCACGTAGCGCTGCGTCAGCTCCCAGGCAGTCGGTCGGCACGCTATACTTACCGACTCCACAGAGTCGGTCACATTACTCTTACTTATACTCTCCTGGCCCCACAAACCGTAGTCGGTTTTTGGCCTCGTCAAGTAGCCTCTCCCACAGTATTCTGTCTTCGACATTTTCTTTCCTTGCTCTCAGTACCTGGAGATCCTTGGCAACCTGGTCTCTCCATCTCATTTTCGGCCTGCCTAGAGGTCTTCGTACTCCCAGTTTATATTCTGAGACTTCTAGGAGTAAAGATCCCTGCTCTCTTCTATACAAGCGGCCGGCCCATCTTAGTGTTCTTGTCTTGGCTTGTGCAACTATATCTGGTTCATTGTATAGCTCCCTGAGCTCCCTGTTCTTTCTTCTTCGCCATTCTCCTCCCTCATAGATTGGTCCAAATATCTTTCGCAGGATTTTATTTTCAAAAACTTTTTTCTTTCTCTCCGTGTGTTTATCTGTTCTCCATATTTCCGCCCCAAATAGTAATACTGGTCTGATAATGGTTTTATATATTCTTTCTTTGGTTCCACCTGAAAAATTTTTAGATGATAGTAGTTTGTTGAAGGAGTATGATGCTCTGGATGCAGCTTTGATCCTCGCCTCTATTTCTTGCTTCTCGTCGTTTTTGTTGTTTACTACTACCCCCAGATATTTAAACTTATATACTTCTTCAAACATATAGTTATCGATCTGCACAGTTTCCGGCTTTTTGTTCTTTCTACCCTCATGAATTTGGTTTTCTCATCATTTACTTCTAATCAAACTTCCTTTCCTTTTTGAAAGAGCCTTTTTTACCAGCATTTTAAGGTCATCCATATTTTCAGCAATTAGTGCGATGTCATCTGTAAAGGCCAGTACATTTATTTTTTTTCCCTGCTCTGCTTCATTTGCAGCGTCCAGCGCTTCCTGTATAACATGTTGAACAAGAGGGGTGATATTCCATCACCTTGCCTGACTCCTGCATTTATGTCAAATGCCTTGAAATATTCTCCATCTATTTTCACTATCTCTCTCGAGCCTTTCAGTGTCACTTTGGCAGGATTTATAATCTTCTTCGGTATTCCAAATCTCTACATTTTCTCCCAAGACTTATCTCTGGATATACTGTCATAAGCTTTCTTAAAAGCAACAAATATTTCCACTGTTTTGTTATACTCCCAATATTTGGATATGGGTTCTTTCAGTATGAATACCTGGTCAGTAGTTGAACGATTCTTCATAAATCCTGCGCGTTCCTCATTTATTACCTCCTTTAAATATAGTTTTAATTTTTTCTGGAGAATCTTGGAGAACACTTTACAGGTGGTGCTAATTAATGAGATGTCTCTGTAGTTCCTGTATTGTTGTTTGTCGTCCTTTCTATGAATTGATATTATTATCGCTTCTGTCCACACCTCTAGCATTCTTTCATCATTCCAGATGTTCGTAAGATGTTTGTGTATTTTCTTTGCAATTTTTATTCCTCCCTTCTTAAACAATTCAGCTGTCCCTATCTCTCCCTGGAGCTTTGTTGTTTTTTTACTATTTTGATGGAGTCCATTGTTATTTCATTGTTGGCGGTTCCATGAAGGAATCTACAGTCTGATAATCATGTTGTTGCTCCATTTCTGCACTTCTATCTTCAATATTTAGAAGCTCCTTAAAATATTCCCTCCAAATTCCCATCCTTTGGATGTAATGTATTGCGAATACATAGAAAGAAGGATCCTTTATTGTATGATTATATGATAGCGGAACAAACACTGGTAGCAGTTACTTCTGTAAAATATCTGGGAGTATGCGTACGGAACGATTTGAAGTGGAATGATCATATAAAACTAATTGTTGGTAAGGCGGGTACCAGGTTGAGATTCATTGGGAGAGTGCTTAGAAAATGTAGTCCATCAACAAAGGAGGTGGCTTACAAAACACTCGTTCGACCTACACTTGAGTATTGCTCATCAGTGTGGGATCCGTACCAGGTCGGGTTGACGGAGGAGATAGAGAAGATCCAAAGAAGAGCAGCGCGTTTCGTCACTGGGTTATTTGGTAACCGTGATAGCGTTACGGAGATATTTAATAAACTCAAGTGGCAGACTCTGCAAGAGAGGCGCTCTGCATCGCGGTGTAGCTTGCTCGCCAGGTTTCGAGAGGGTGCGTTTCTGGATGAGGTATCGAATATATTGCTTCCCCCTACTTATACTTCCCGAGGAGATCACGAATGTAAAATTAGAGAGATTAGAGCGCGCACGGAGGCTTTCAGACAGTCGTTCTTCCCGCGAACCATACGCGACTGGAACAGGAAAGGGAGGTAATGACAGTGGCACGTAAAGTGCCCTCCGCCACACACCGTTGGGTGGCTTGCGGAGTATCAATGTAGATGTAGATGTAGATGTAGATCTTTTCAGAACTGTAATGCCACTCTTATCTTTAATGCCATACATCTGTGGTATACATCTTTTTCTAAAAAAATTGACTGATTTTTAAACGTCTCTTGCATCCCTTGCACTTTTATCCTCCTCTGCTCTTTTGATTAAACTATCCACATGTTCTATCTTTTTTCCTTCTGAGGAGATTTTTAATTTCTCTATTAACATTTTCATATGCTTCTTTACTTTCGTTGGAATCCTCTTGTAGATATTTTTCCTTCACTGTTCTTCTTCCTTTCACTTTTTGCTCACATTCTTCTGAAAACCACAGCTTTTCTTCCTTCTTTTCTTTTTCCGCATACTTCTAGTGCAGCTTCTTCCACATTTGTTTTTATCCTTTCCCAGTGGTCTTCAATGTAAAGGTTGTCTTCCATTGTTAGATCATCAAATTTGTTTTGTAGGTTGATGGCAAGCTCATGTGCTTTGCCGTTATCCTTCAATCTGTCTAAGTCAATGTTATGGACTTTTATGCATCTCCCCACTCCGCCTCCCCCTCTTCGCTTTTCTATGGCTATTGTTTGGCGTACCTCTGCTACGACTAGATAATGGTCTGTGCCTTCCTCGGCTCCCTTTAAGGTTTTCACATTCATTATGCTGCTTTTATGTCTTTGATCTATCAAGGCATGGTTTGTTTGATTTTTTGTTCTTTCGCCTGGTAACACCCAAGTTACCTTGTGAACGTCCTTCCGAGGAAAGTGTGTGCTTATAACCCTTAGGTTGGCTGCACCTGCACAACTTAGTAGCCTCACTCCATTATCATTAGTTTCAACATGTAGGCTTTCAGTCCCAGCTATTTCTTTCCAGATGATCTCCCTTCCAACTTTAGCATTGGCATCGCTCACAATGAGCTTCATATCATATCCTGGAGTCTTACTAACTCCCTCTTTGAGGATTTCATAAAAACTCTTTTCGTCCACCGCTTTCTCGAACGGATCATATAGTGTACCCGTTGTTATATTTGTGAACATACCTTTTAGTCTCATGGCAACTGTTCTATCATCAGTGTTTCTGTTTCTGAATATCTAAGTTGTTCCAGTGCTACAAAATCCATTTTATATCTGTCGAGTTGTTCTGACAGAATATTGAGAGCTCCAGGTGTTGCCAAAGTCCTAATGTTCCACGTTCCAAATCGTAAGTCCTTCTTCGTAAGCCGTTTTCTGTATTCCTTGTTTGTTTTCCTCTGAGACGTTTTCTTTAGGTCTCGTAACAAGCTCTTTTTGATGGGACGGTTTGTTAGCCCAGTACCCAAGCCCCAACCCGGGGACCAGTCCAGTTACTTTTTTGACGGTGAGTATTTTGTTTCCTCACTACCCTCCGACTCCGCTGGCGGCAGAGCCAGCGAGCTTGCCCCAATTCCAATGGGGACGCGCTCGATGGAGGTAACTGACAAATCCCCACACAGGGTCGGTCACATTAGCTGGACAAATACGAGACTCAGTGCAGGAGGCATTCGAGCACGCAGAGTTGAAGCAAGGACCCTGTCATAGCAGTGGCAGTGGCAGTGGCAGTGGCACAAGGCGACCCAATAACAGTACAGTGTGCCCACACAAGGCAGACGGGCAGTAGTAGTGTACGCCCGCACACGGCAGCTGGTCATGCTTAGGTGTGAACAATGGACCCCCAAGTAGGAGACCTGCAGTCGTTGGAAGTCAGCCGGCAGGCGACCCTCTGGCTAGAAGGCCCCACTTAGCCACAGCACGTAGACCTGCAGTTTAGTGAGAACAGTGTATAGTAGTGGCAGCTAGATGAACCACTTCTGGTAGCTGGCTGGAGGCGGAGACTGACACTAGATGGCTAAAGTGGCCAGATTTTATGCGACTTGGCCTAACGCTGTTTTGAAAGGGTATCGTTTTCTATCACACGAGACAACAAAGGCAGGGCACAAGGCTCAATAGTGTGGCAATCAGTTTACCATTGCTGCGCCGCCGGGGATAGAAGGTGTGGTAACTTTACATACTACAAGGACTGAGCGCGATTCTTATGATGTCAGCATAATCCCCAAGTAGTTTCTTATACAAGAACAGCTAGCCGACTTCCCTCTATCCTGCTTCCATGTTGCTTCCTGCATCAACCCACGGTGACGTCTTTTCTTTAACTCAGCCTCACAAAGTAAAGAGGCTGTGGTGGAACACTACTTTATTTTACTCTGATAACATGTTCCCCATATGCCTCTAAGAAGATCTATACGGTATGGCGATCAGGAAACAAGTATACGTGATATTTCATAAAGATTCGTCCAATTTCGCAGGACTATATCTCCTACATAAACACTTCGGGTGGATTTTAACTTACTTATCGAAACTAAACAATTACCTTCGCGCCAGTTTAAGCAACTTGTTGGTATAATTTCCAGTAAGGATCACCCGTGTACAGGCACCACGCTCTGTCGCTTGTTACGCAGTCTAAGTGGAGTCAATATAGCAACAATACAGCATCAAAAGGCATTTTATCTGCTCCATTTCAACAGATGCAGTTCAGGTACAACTGCAGGGCATGGTTTTGTAGAGTATGAAATTTCAACTCCTACAAGTCAAACAATTCGACGATGGCGCCAGCAGTTTTAAGATACTAGTTGTTTATGGAATCCGAGATCCACAGATCTACATCTACATCCATACTCCGCAAGCCACCTGACGGTGTGTGGCGGAGGGTACCTTGAGTACCTCTATCGGTCTCCCTTCTATTCCAATCTCGTATTGTTCGTGGAAGGAAGGATTGTCGGTATGCCTCTGTGTGGGCACTAATCTCTCTGATTTTATCCTCATGGTCTCTTTGCAAGGTATACGTAGGAGGGAGCAATATACTACTTGACTTCTCGGTGAAGGTATGTTCTCGAAACTTCAACAAAAGCCCGTACCGAGCTACTGAGCGTCTCTCCAGCAGAGTCTTCCACCGGAGTTTATCTATCATCTCCGTAACGCTTTCGCGATTACTAAATGATCCTGTAACGAAGCGCGCTGCTCTCCTTTGGATCTTCTCTATCTCTTCTATCAACCCTATCTGGTACGGATCCCACACTGGTGAGCAGTATTCAAGCAGTGGGCGAACAAGTGACTGTAACCTACTTCCTTTGTTTTCGGACTGCATTTCTTTAGGATTCTTCCAATGAATCTGTCTGGCATCTGCCTTACCGACGATCAACTTTATATGATCATTCCATTTTAAACCCCCCAGGGGCTCAGCATTCGTTTGCTGGGTACGGACTTGGCGACCCCGGGGTTCCTGAGCTGGGGACTGGTAAGCGCCGCCAGTCCCCTGTCACCGTAACCTCTAAGCATACTTCAACGACCACCGTGCGGCGCGGCGGTGGAATGTTGTGTGTCTCAGGGAATGGGGATCTTGGCTTGACCGCCCGGATCGCGAGGATGGAATAAACCTCTATAAAAAAACCCTCAATCTCAAGGTGTGCTGCGCGCTGATGAGATGCATGGCTGTTGAGGTGGAACAGTCGATAGCGGGCAACCTCTGGGGAACCTGCCGCACCTCAGTTGTATAAGGCTTACCTAGGCACGCGGGGCTCTGTCTAGGTGGACTTCTAGTTCCCTAGCTGCTCGTGGGACCGAGATGGATCCTTCGAAATTCTCTTTTCTTCCTCCCAGCGGAAAGGGTGGGCCGCTGGAAGGTTCTAACACCCAGTCTCTTAAGAGGGCCCGTGCAGTCAGTCCCCCTGACTCCGGCGCTTCTTTGAAAAGTCCAGTCTTAGGTAACAGAATGCATTCTGGTAATCCGAATGTGTTTCTCATTGTGAAACGGAAGGAGGGTAGTTTCGAGAAGGTTTCGCCCTTCTATATACAAAAGGGATTGGAGGGAATCTGTGGCTCCTTAAAATCGGTGAAGCGCTTACGTAATGGGACCTTGCTAGTGGAAACTTCCACTTCCCAGCAAGCAACTAACCTCCAATCTGCTAAATGCCTTGGAGAGTATGCCATAGACACCGAACTGCACAGCACCTTGAACTATAGCAAAGGTGTTGTGACATGCCGGGATCTAGCTGATATTCCCAAGGAAGAACTGCAACGTGAGTGGGCTCCGGAAGGTATCGTTGATGTCCAACACATCATGAAGAGGGTTGATTGCACTCTTGTCAAATCCGACTCCTTTATTCTGACCTTCAGTAGCACAACACTTCCTGAACATGTTAAAGCTGGCTTCCTTCGCCTTAGTGTGAGGCCTTATTTCCCGGCCCCAATGCGCTGTTTCAAATGCCAGCGTTTTGGGCATACCACCTTAGGCTGTAAAGGCGAAGCGACTTGTGGAAACTGTGGTCAGGCTGCTCATGAAGGAGTTGGTTGCTCGTCTCCGGCTAAATGTATTAATTGCTCTGGGAACCACCCTGTTTGGAGTAGGGACTGCCGCATATTTTTAGAGGAACGCAAGGTCCAGGAAATAAAAACAACCAAGCGTATCCCCTATGGTGAGGCCAAGAAGATTTATAAGTCGATGCAACCTCCCACATTTGCTACATCTTTTGCTTCCCTGGTACAGAAGCCTACTCCAAAAGTCGATGCCTCAACGCAGACTGAGGTGGTGAGTGTTGGCACTAACACCTGTAGCTGTCAGTGCACTTGCAACGCAGCCAGTGTTCCAGAGCCAGTAGCCCCTACTCGAACGGCAGACAAAAGTACAGTGGCGGACTTGGTCCAACCCCTCGCGCCTCCAACAGCTGAGGTTGTCCCCAAGCCCAGTGCGCCACTTACCACTCCCACATCCGCTCCCCCAAAGTCCACCAAGCCACAGAAAGCTACTGTGCAGCAGCAACAGCGGGTCAAATCCCGTGGTAAACCATCTGACCATGCGGATGTTGTTTTACGCGAGGCTTCATCTGACTCTTCCCCAGAGTTGATGGAGTACGATGTATGTGTGGGGCAATCATCTCGTCCCACGCCTGCCCCTCCACCTGCTGCGGTCTCCCCACCCCTTCGGAGAGACAGGATGAAGGTGCTACCCCCAACATAGATGGCTCCCATACTCCAGTGGAACTTGCAAGGGTTCAGGACGCATGTGGAGGAACTTCGTCTACTTTCTCAGGGTCGACCATTGTGTCTCTGTCTCCAGGAGACGTATTTCCATCCATCATACTCCCCTGAGATACGAGGCTATACACTCCACAAAAAGGACGACCTGTGTGGAGAGAGAGCTAGAGGAGGCGTAGGTATTTTCGTCAGGACGGACTACCATTCCTCGCCTCTCTCACTTACGACGACTCTACAGGCCGTCGCTGTGTCCGTGCACGTGCGTCATCCATTGACTGTATGTTCACTTTACTTGCCCCCACATGATGCTCTTGATGAAGCGGCCCTCACCGACCTTCTTACACAGCTGCCCCAGCCATTCATTATTTGTGGTGATTTTAATGCCCACAATGTGCTTTGGGGCTCTGCAATTACCTGCCCCAGGGGTAGAGCAATTGAGAGGCTTCTCCTGTCATCCTGTGCCTACTTGCTCAATGGAGGACAGAGTACTCATTTCTGCACGGCGACTGGGTCGTTCTCTGCCATTGATCTCTCGCTTTGCTCTCCAGCTCTTGCCGCTAGTGCTCACTGGGAAGTGGTCGCTGACTTGCACGGCAGTGATCATTTCCCAATCTGGATTCACCTGCCAGATGGCGTGGGCCCCGACAGGAGACCACCACGATGGGTGCTCAGTGGAGCTGACTGGACACTTTATAGCCAGTTGGCCCAATTTGAACACTGTGCGAATGTTGAGATGTGGGTGGATCATATTACCAAAACGGTCCACCACGCCGCTGCGGCATCCATTCCACAGTCCACAGGTCACCGGAAAAGGCCACCTGGGCCTTGGTGGAGTGACGAATGCCGCTCTGCAATCAGGACCAGGCGTGCGGCTCTGCGGCGGTTCAAGTGTCGGCCGACTGCTGAGAATCTTGCAGCCTTTCGGGTGGCGAGGGCGAGATGTCGCCGCATTATTCGTGAGAGCAAGGAGAGGTCGTGGCAAAAGTTCCTGAACACCGTTAATCGTTCCACCAAAAGTTCCATTGTATGGGAGACCATTAGGAGAATTTCTGGCAGAGGAACGAGGTGCCCCATAGCTGCTGTACTGAATAACGGCACTCTCCACACAGATCCGCGAGACATTGCCCAGACTATGGCAGCATATTTTGCGACAGTTACTGTCACAACCAGTCAGGATCCAGGTTTCCAGCGCCATAGAGCGGCTGCTGAGAGGTGTAGTCTGAACTTCCAGCCCACCTCTCATGAAGTTTACAACTGCCCTTTTTCTATGTGGGAGCTGGATTCTGCATTGTCTGGAGCTCGTGACACTTCCCCTGGTCACGACAGGATCCATTACAGTATGCTATGGCACCTCACAATGCGCAACAAAGAAATCCTCCTCGCACTTTTTAATGCCATTTGGGCGTCGGGTCACTTTCCTGACGCGTGGCGTGAGGCAGTTTTAATCCCTTTTTTAAAACCTGGGAAAGACCGCTCGAGCCCAAGTAGCTACCGTAGTATTGCCCTCACTAGTTGCATAGGGAAGACCTTGGAGCGGATGGTCAACCGCCGCCTTGTCTGGATGTTAGAATCCCGGCAACTACTTAGTCGCTTTCAGTGTGGGTTCAGGAGGTTTCGTTCCACCTTCGATAACCTTGCCCTCCTGGAGGCGGCTATCCAACAAGCTTTCCTACGCCGTCATCACCTTATAGGTGTATTTTTCGACATCGAGAAGGCCTACGATACCACTTGGCGGCGTCTCATCCTGGAGCAGCTTCACGAATGGGGTTTTCGTGGTTGTCTTCCTCTTTTTATTCAGTCTTTCCTCTCGCCACGATATTTTAGATACCGAATTGGTGACGTCCTGTCTGATCGCTTTGAGCAGGAGAATGGTGTCTCTCAGGGTAGCGTTTTAAGTGTGACTCTGTTTGCCATCGCTATTAATAGCATTACGTCCATGGTGAAAAGTCCTGTCCAGTGTTCTTTGTTTGTGGATGATTTCTCTTTGTTCTGCTCTTCTTCAAGCCTTGCAACGACAACTCGTCAGTTGCAACTTACGATTAGGCGTTTGGATGACTGGGCGCTGAAGAGTGGATTTAAGTTTTCCACCGAGAAGTCTGTATGTGTTCTTTTTAACCGTTCTCGTTCGATTTTCACCTTTCCTGAGTTGCGCTTGAGGGACACTATTCTTCCTTTTAAAGACACGGTGAGACTTCTGGGTCTCATTTTTGACTCGAGGCTCACGTGGTTACCTCATCTTAAAGACCTGAAACGGCGGTCGCTTCAGGCTTTAAGCATTTTAAAATGTCTTAGCCACAGTACATGGGGAGCTGACAGGACTTGTCTGCTCCAGTTTTACAGGGCGTTTGTGCGATCTCGGCTTGATTATGGGTGCACGGTGTATGGGTCTGCGAGGCCTTCGTACTTAAAGATTTTGGACGTTGTCCACCATGAAGGGCTGCGGTTGGCCACTGGGGCATTCCGAACTAGCCCCATACCAAGCCTCTGTGCAGAGGCTGGTGAACCGCCACTTCATATGCGGCGACGGCTACTTACGGTACGCCAGGCGTATAAAACTCTGTCCACACCGTACACACCTGCATACCATACCGTTGCTCAGCCTCCTCTGGCACGGTTATTTCATAACCGGCAACGTGCGACGCAGCCCTATGGGATTCGCGCACAGGATTGCCTCGCTGCAATGTCTATGGCTGGTCTTCGTGTTTTACGTCGCGGTTGGAGCAGATCTCCACCTTCGCTCCTCCGGAGACCCAAACTTATTTTAGATTTGACTCGTTTTAAGAAGGATGGCACGCCAGATTTTACATTCCAGTCACTTTTTTTTAACATTTTAGATGTGCATCCCGGTTTCACTGTCGTTTACACTGATGGCTCCAAACAGGAGAATTTCCTTGGCTGTTCTGTGGTGTTCCCTGACCATGTTACCCGGATTCGCCTCCCTGCTGAATATACCGTTTTCGCAGCGGAGCTCCACGCGATCCTGGCGGCACTGGAGCAGATGCATCGAGTTCGGGGCGATCGCTTTCTTCTCTGCTCCGATTCTCTTAGTGCCTTACAATCGCTGCAGAACCTGTACCCGACTGAAGAGATGGTCCAGCTGATACATAGCCAACTGTACTTGCTCCAACAGCGGGGTCAAGAGGTATCCTTCTGCTGGGTGCCTGGTCATGTCGGCATCTGGGGCAATGAACAGGCTGATCGGGCTGCCAAGGAGGCCTGCAGAGAGCAGGATGTGGTCCAGTGTCCTATCCCCTTGCAGTCAGTCATCGCTGCACTCCACAGGAAGTGCATGGAGTTGTGGGAGGACGAATGGCTGGCGGTGACGGCCAATAAACTGCGGTCGGTAAAGTCAACCACTCGGCCGTGGCGTTCCTCCTGTCGGTTGCTCAGGCGGGAAGAGGTGGCCCTCACACGTCTTCGGATCAGGCACTGTCCTCTGACGCATAGCTATTTATTACGGCGGGAGGATCCTCCGTTTTGTGATGCTTGTGGTGTGCACATCTCTGTCCGCCACATTTTAACAGACTGCATTTTATACCGTGATGCAAGGGCAGAAGCACAAGTTGATGGTGATCTGCCCTGTGTTTTAGCTAATGATGAGACGTGTGTGTCTAGGGCTTTTAAGTTTTGTGATGTGTCTGGACTCTGGCCTAAACTTTTAGGCTGGAGGTTTTAGTGTATTGTAGAGTGGCTGACACCTCCCTTTTTTTCCTTGCGGTCAGCCGGCCACTTCCATCTGCTACATTGTTTTAGCCCCCTCTCTCGTTTTCTTCCTGTGTTGTCCATGTTTTACTGCTGACGCCCTGCTTCATCCCACGCTTCGGTGTGGGTGAGCACATCTTTTGCGATGATTGTTTCCCGTGTTTTATGTTCCGTTTTATGTAAATATTCTGAGGTTTTTTTTTTTTTTTTTTTTTTTTTTTTTGACACCCGTCTCACTATGATACTGAACGGGCGCTGAAGACCTTGTTGTCGTGCGCCCACAAAACCCCTCTACTACTACTACATTTTAAATCACTCCTAATGCGTACTCCCAGATAATTTATGGAACTAACTGCTTCCAGTTGCTGACCTGCTATACTGTAGCTAAATGATAAGGGATCTTTCTTTCTATGTATTCGCAGCACATTACACTTGTCTACATTGAGATTCAATTGCCATTCCCTGCACCATGCGTCAATTCGTTGCAGATCCTCCTGTATTTCAGTACAATTTTCCATTGTTACAACCTCTCGATATACCACAGCATCATCTGAAAAAAGCCTCAGTGAACTTCCGATGTCATCCACAAGGTCATTTATGTATATTGTGAATAGCAACGGTCCTACGACAGTCCCCTGCGGCACACCTGAAATCACTCTTACTTCGGAAGACTTCTCTCCATTGAGAATGACACGCTGCGTTCTGTTATCTAGGAACTCTTCAATCCAATCACACAATTGGTCTGATAGTCCACATGCTCTTACTTTGTTCATTAAACAACTGTGGGAAACTGTATCGAACGCCTTGCGGAAGTCAAGAAACACGGCATCTACCTGGGAACCCGTGTCTATGGCCCTCTGAGTCTCGTGGACGAATAGCGGGAGCTGGGTTTCACACGATCGTCTTTTTCGAAACCCATTGTGATTCCTACAGAAAAGTCGTTATACTCGAACATAATACGTGTTCCAAAATTCTAAAACTGATGGACGTTAGAGATATAGGTCTATAGTTTGCACATCTGTTCGACGTCCCTCCTTGAAAACGGGGATGACCTGTACCCTTTTCCAATCCTTTGGAACGCTACGCTCTTCTAGAGACCTACGGTACACCGCTACAAGAAGGAGGGCAAGTTCCTTTGCGTACTCTGTGTAAAATCGAACTGGTATCCCCTCAGGTACAGCGGCCTTTCCTCTTTTGAGAGTGATTTTGATTGTTTCTCTATCCCTCTGTCGTCTATTTCGATACCTACCATTTTGTCATCTGTGCGACAATCTAGAGTAGGAACTACAGTGCAGTCTACCTCTGTGAAACAGCTTTGGAAAAAGACATTTAGTATTTCGGCCTTTAGTCTGTCATCCTCTGTTTCAGTACCATTTTGGTCACAGCGTGTCTGGACATTTTGTTTTGATCCACCTGCCGCTTTGACATAAGACCAAAATTTCTTACGATTTTCTACCAAGTCAGTACACAGAACTTTACTTTCGAATTCATTGAACGCCTCTCGCATAGCCCTCCTCACACTACATTTCCCTTCGCGTAGTTTTTGTTTGTCTGCAAAGCTTTGGCTATATTTATGTTTGCTGTGAAGTTGCCTTTGCTTCCGCAGCAGTTTTCTAACTCGGTTGTTGTACCACGGTGGCTCTTTTCCATCTCTTACGATCTTGCTTGGCACATACTCATCTAATGCATATTGTACGATGGTTTTGAACTTTGTCCACTGATCCTCAACACGATCTGTGCTTGAGACAAAACTTTTGTGTTGAGCCATCAAGTAATCTGAAATCTGCTTTTTGTCACTTTTGCTAAACAGAAAAATCTTCCTACCATTTTTAATATTTCTATTTACGGCTGAAATCGTCGATGCTGTAACCGCTTTATGATCGCTGATTCCCTGTTCGGCGTTAACTGTTTCAAATAGTTTGGGTCTGTTTGTCACCAGAAGGTCTAATATGTTATCGCCACGAGTCGGTTCTCTGTTCAACTGCTCAAGGTAGTTTTCAGATAAAGCACTTTAAAAAATTTCACTGGATTCTTTGTCCCTGCCACCCGTTATGAACGTTTGAGTCTCCCAGTCTATATCCGGCAAATTAAAATCTCCACACAGAACTATAACATGGTGGGGAAATCTGCTCGAAATATTTTCCAAATTATCCTCTAGGTGCTCAGCCATAACAGCTGCTGAGCCAGGGGGCCTATCGAGACATCTAATTACCATGTCTGAGACTGCTTTAACCGTGACCTTCACCCAAATTATTTCACGTTTCGGATCTCCGTCAATTTCCTTCGATACTATTGCACTTCTTATCGCTATAAGCACGCCTCCCCCTTCACTGTCCAGCCTGTCTCTGCGGAGTTAATAATTTCTTTACTGTTTACACCTGATTTCAGCCAACTTTCTGTCCCTAGTGGGCATTGTGACCGTTTATTAATGAGAGCAGTTCTGGGACCTTCCTATAGACGGTCCTGCAGTTTACTATTAGAAAATTAATATTGTTATTCCCTGTTGCATTTTGCCTACTCCTACCTCGCCGCGTCTCAGGAGGCGTCTTGTCTGGCCTAGGGAGGGAATTCTCTAACCTAAAAAACCCACATGTGCACTCCACACGTACTCCGCTACCCTTGTAGCCGCTTCCTGCGTGTAGTGCAAGCCTGACCTACTCAGGGGAACCCTACATTTCTCCACCCGATAGCGGAGGTCGAGAAATTTGCACCCCAGATCTCCGCAGAATCGTCTGAGCCTCTGGTTTAAGCCTTCCACTCGGCTCCAAACCAGAGGACCGCGATCGGTTCTGGGAAAGATACTACAAATAGTTAGCTCAGATTCCACCCTGCGAGCGAGGATTTCCGCCTTCACCAACTCCACCAACCGCCTGTATGAACTGGGAATGATCTCTGAATCCAGACGGCAGGAGTCATTGGTGCCGACATGAGCAACAATTTGCAGTCGGGTGCACCCAATGCTCTCTATCGCCGCCGGCAGGGGTTCCTCCACATCTCGGATGAAACCCCCCGGCAAGCAGACAGAGTGAACACTGTCCTTCTTCCCTTTCCGCTATATCACCCATATGTGGTCGTTCAAGACGTAGAGTTCATGCTACAGCGTTTCCATCACATTCCACAGAAACGAACTAGCAATGCCAGTCGCGACATAGACATTCCTCATGTGTCTGTCTGGCTTGTTGTACGGTGACGTTCGTATTTCTAACCATACAGGATTCATTTGCTACAAGCCCTTCATGATAATAATAAACGTATAGAGATTCAAAAATTCATTCTCGGCTTGCAGCTGGAAGATAACAATATCCTTTTCAAATTTAGTGTTCAGTGTGAGCGTCGTTCAGTTTAAGTGAAAAAGTTAACTGTACGAATATGGGGAACTCAGTCACCACTCACCACGGTCAAGAGAGTCCGCCAAGTTTCATGTATTTTGCGCCGTTCCCCGAGTAACGGTTAATGGCCGTTTTTTATGGAAATAGCGGCTAAACATGTCACGTACCTGGATATATAAGATATCTAGCTTTTTCCATAATTACGAGAATATGACGAAAATTTCATTTTTCAGCAGGGTAGAGCATCACCGCAATGACACCTGCGCGTAAGAGTACTTCTTAACTCTGAGCTGCTTCAGTGATGTGTCAGTCGTAAGGGATGGATCGATCTCGAATTTCAGCGTTGGGCTCCAAGGTCACCTGACCTCATGGACGTGATTTGTGTGTGTGTGTGTGTGTGTGTGTGTGTGTGTGTGTGTGTGTGTGGAGGGGATGGAAGGATATATGAAAAATTTCATTTATATGCCTTTCCTGCAAACTTATCTTCTGTTAACTGCAACGCCATACAGGTATAGCAATAAATGCGGTAACTCCAGGCATCCTTGCAATAGTATGGGATGAGTCTGATTACACTCTGGTTGAAATTTCCTGGCAGATTGAAACTGTGTGTCGGACCAAGATTCGAACTCGGGACCTTTACCTTTTGCGGGCAAGTGCTCTAACGAAATTACAGCAATAAACAGCCCTTGGTCGCAAAATGAAGTCTTTTTGACCTAGGTTTCGGCCACTTCTAAGAGTGCCTTCATCAGAAATAAAACATTTAAACTGACCTATTACATAAGTACAGAGCTTTAGGAATTTTTTTTATAAGTACTGACTTAGCTACTCAAGTACGAGTCGGGCATGGGTAGCTCTGTGAGTAGAGCATTTGCCCCTGAAAGGCAAAGGTCCTGAGTTCGTGTCTCAATCCGGCACACAGTTTTGATCTGCCAGGAAGTTTCGTATCAGCCCACACTCCGCTGAAGAGTGAAAATTTCATTCAGGATACACTGTGGTTGTTTTTGGTGGATCCCGTAGAGTGCACGTTAAACAATAGTAAAAGGTAAATGTGTGAAATCGAACCAAAAGCCTTGTAGTGCTATGTGTAAGTTAAAATCCATCCCATGTTTCTGTTTTCTTTCATGCAAGAAATGTAAACTTCTGAAGTCGGATGATTCTTTTAAATCCTTTTACCATTTGTTATTTAGGGATGTATTTCTTCCTCATTTTCCATCTTTGTCCTTTTGATAAACAAATCAAAGAAAACACTAACATAATCGCCCTTCTACCCATTTGTCAAATGATCAAGAAATTTCTCTAAGTGAAAACTTAGTACCGTGGCTGTGCAGTTCCTGATCGAGTGTCGTGCAGTTTCTCTCTCTCAGGGGCAGCATCCTGGCCCGCTCGGCATTGTTAACAGCTCTCCACTGCTCCGCGGCTCATTCTGCGTGGTTGCCAGATCTTCCCTCCCTCCCCTCCCGTCGCCCGGCCCCTATCCCTTTCTCTCTCCAAGCCAACTGTGTGTGTCTCGTCACTTGTTGTGTATCATTACTGAAAGGATCAAGAGTCACCAGAGATCTACGAGGCAGACTAAGAATAAAATGGGCTGAGATATTATCCCATTAGTTTTTGCGCAATATTCTGCCAAAATTTACTATCCAATTTATTACTAAGTTATTCTGGAGATATATGAACTAATAATTACAGTAGTTTATAACCCAAAAATGGTTTTTTTCCTCCAAAAGAGTCAGTGCCAGGCTAGTCAAACTGACCTACCAAGTTCGAGATTTATACGCACAATTACACCGGTTCTGATGGGAAAGCTGGGCCAGACTAGTGCTGCTGACCTACCTACATAAGACTTGTGACCCTACATAGGATATCTTCCCACTGAACAATCACACTATGTGCATATCGGTATCGTGTTGAACAACCACATTGGAAGATAATGTATAACTATACGCAGCATATCAAGTATACTCTCGCCACTGAACAAGCACACTATGTATAAACCAGTAGCACGTTAAAAACACACTAAAGATCACACACGGATCATCGCTAAATAATTTATAACCCAAAAAATTGCAAAAAGGCCAGAAATTCAAAAAACCTGATAGCTGGTTGCTAAAACAATTAGTGCCGTCTTATCGACACAGTGGACACAGAACTAATGTAAAAGCTACTAGAACTTCGCTAGCACACAAACACTGCGTACCGAATATCAAGTACACTATTGTCACAGAACAGATAGTCTACAGGTTATACAAAGTACGTCACTGATACCTGCTAGTCCCACGTTAAACAATTACAATAGGTGTCTTTTTATCCGCTCATGCTGCACCGCCACATGTGGTGGGAAGGAGGGGGCCAACGACGATACTTTCATTAATAACAGATGCTGTAACCAGCGAGAGGAACTTTTCGTGCTCAAACCACCACCACTGGCCGTAACTTTGGGCGCAAAGGGCAGGGCGTACCGCAGTCTGGCAGTACATTGCTCACAGCAAGAATTGCTTCGTGTCTGACCACCAGAGGAAAGGAAATCTTGGCAGCGCCACAGCCCTCCCCCACCTCAGTACTCACGGAGGCTGTGATCCCTAATGCCACTCTCCATATCAAAGGATGTGTTCCTTTTTTTTGCCAGGTTGCGTCTTAGAGATGACATTACAGTACAGAACATCACAAACATACTTCTCCCTCCAACCACAGCCACAGTTCACTTGTCCACCACCGTTCCGTAAAAATATGTCACGCCGACAGCAGACTGTGCAGAAATTTATTGGTTTACGTCATTTCTTCCCATTATGCGCTAATGATCCATATACATTATTTCTGAAATATCTCTATAATTCTTCAACGCAGGTTAATTACAGCAGTCCTTCCCAAGAACACGCTATAAATATATTTGGCTAAAAAAGCACACCACTCTGCACGATAGTAAAAAAAAAAAAAATGGCGGGGAAAGGTATCCAGGACGCTGGCAGCGAGGAGGGCCTCTGCAGAGGCACACGGAACAGTGCCAGGCCTCCCTAGCATAGCTGCAGTTGTTCATCTGTGGACAGCTTCCACCAGATGTATACAGAGAGAGCTCGATTCAAAGTGCTTCCGCTAGATGCTGGCAAATCGCAGAGAGAAGAAGGCACAAAGCTCTTTCCCTGGTGTGTCGGTCCAGACTAACACTGCTCACCATGTCCTCACCGACTTCGATACCGTTTTTTTCAGCTAGGGACTATCCTTGGTTACAGCAGGTAACTCTCCAACAGATATAGGAAGACAACATTCCCCCGACACCGACAGCAAACACTTCTGCATCCACTCCTGTGTTAACGTATTTAAGGCAAGTCCACAGCAGTATGT
The DNA here is from genome assembly GCF_023864345.2 of Schistocerca serialis cubense. Lineage (NCBI taxonomy): Eukaryota > Metazoa > Arthropoda > Insecta > Orthoptera > Acrididae > Schistocerca > Schistocerca serialis. The sequence goes on from NC_064638.1 coordinate 716,517,161, forward strand.
CAGAATCTTTTTTCGACAGCATTCTGCGAGTCGCCTTGTCTTGTCATACTATGCATGAATGTAAAAGAAAAAAAGTCCGCCCCTATAGCACAGTGGCCAGCGCGAGGGAATGTCGTGCTAAGGCGCCCGGGTTCGATTCCCGGCTGGGTCGGAGATTTTATCCGCTCAGGGACTGGGTGTTGTATTGTCTTCATCATCATCATCATCACCTCATCCCCATCGACACGCAAGTTGCCAATGTGGCGTCAACTCAAAAAGACTTGCACCAGGCGACTGGTCTACCCGACAGAAGGCCCTAGCCACAGGGCATTTCATTTCAATGTAAAAGAAAAATGGTGTTATGTTTACAGATTATTGAAATATATAATCTGCAGCTCGTCATGACTTCTCACATATTAATAATACACATGGCGACAAGCAACTGATCCACAAAATGGCATTAGGAACAACTTATAATCTTATTAGTTCATCAGATTTTCGACATCCTTCTACAACATATCTGTCATTTCGATTCTCTTATTTTCCGATTTTCCCACAGTCCATCGTTCATTTGTAGACAATGACTTGGTCCAAAAGGACATTCTAAAAAAATCCTGCTGTTTTGAAGGTTACGTTTACTCTTCTTTGGTAAATATAAGTTTACTCTACATTTTGTTCCATGGTCGTGGAACCTCCAATCGTATTTTTGAAGTGCGTAACTGATGGATAAGTGCACTCACATCGTATTGTTAAAATCATCAAATCTTTACAATGAGTTCGATTACCTATTTTGGTAACTCTCTTTTGGTCTTTTTCTGTAGTTTGAAAACTGTGTTCATATTTTGTGTATTTGTTCCCCTGGATATAATTACATAACTAAGAACTGAGTATACATACGAACAGTGTATAGCCGAAAGACACAGCCTGTTGGACACTGAAGATAGGACTATAAGGGCACACACACTTATGAGATGCTGCTTGCAGTTATCTTTGTGTGTTCACCCGACATTTATATTCATCTCTACAAATTTTGTGTTTGTTATGCAGTGTATACAAGTACTATCTGTGTTTAATTTAACAGTATCATTATCTCTCTTGAAACCTAAATTTATGGCATTGATTTTTTACGTTCAATATCACTTTATTGTTTACTGACCGACTGTTCACTTGCTTGAGTGTTTCATTTGCTTTATCTGCAAGGAGTACTCTTATTTTCTCTGAGATTACGATATTGCTTTCCACCGCAAAAATAATTTTTCTCCATGACTAACACTATTGGTAAAGTCATTGATGTATATCGGAAACAAAATTGGACCTAATGTGCTACCCTAAGGACAATCTACGTTAATGTATTTTGGTTCCGATACGTCTTTCGCTGAAAGTACAGACTTACCTGAGGTTTGTGATATCTCTGCTCTCTATATCCTGCGTGCTAGGTACGATCAGAACTAGTCATTAGCTACACCTTTTATTCATAATGATTCTACTTTATTTAGTCGAACCTTAAGGTAAACAGTATCAAAAGCCATAGAAGGATGTAAAAGTTTGCCTGTGACACATTCACTCTTGTCAAGAGCATCAAGTGTCACTTTTGCGAATCGTTCTATGGCTTATTCTGTACTTCTACCACTTTGGAACTCAAACTGTGATTCACTAGGAAAGTTGTATTTATTCAAGTAATTCATTAATCTGTCTTTCATTACTGATTCTATTATTTTTGAGAATGATGATAGCAGGAAAGTGCATCGGTAATTTTCTATGTGTTCCGTACTAACTTTCCTTAGCGGAAACATAATTCTTGTCTATTTTAAACACTCTGGAAAGTTCTCTGATGCGAATTACACATTTATTATGTTTCTTAAAGCAGCTGGTGTACTCTGTATCTCTATTTGGACTGTTTCAGCACACATATTGGTGTTCATCTAAGACTACTGATTCTTTATTTTTTGGGTTTTGTGCAGTTCTGAGGTCGGCAATAACACAATTGTACTTAGTGCTTAGTTATTTACAGTTGTTATATTTGGTGTTGACAATTATTGTAATTTCTCTGCAAAATTTTAAAAATGCTCATTCACATAATTTGCTAGGTAGTGCAGATCATTTGTTACTTCACCTCCCTCCCTTACCAGTATGTAATTATACTTTTGTTTGTCTCTCTCTATTTTCTTTTTAGTGACTTTCCAGACTGCTTTGCTTTTATTCTCTGAATTTTATGTTATTTTGTAATTCATGTTTTGTGTTCGTAATTATTTTGTGTTTATATTTTTTAATTTGTCATCGAATTACTTTTTTGCAGTAGTCAGCACCCTCGTGTAAACCTTTTTGTTCCTGTATCATAAATTTAAGAACTCAGGCTCATTACGACTCTTTTTCATGAAATGAGGTGCGTAAGCGACTGGGAGTACTCCCTAATACCTGCCGTTACCCATTTGTTTTTGTGAGATAATGTTAGTGATCAGGATACTGCGGTGCACAGAAAACTGATGGAAAAATGATTAACCGAAAGCGAAACAGCCTGGGAAGAAAATACCATTGCTGCAAGGGAGTATTATGAGAGGTTCAGAATCCTTTTGTATAAGGCACAATTAGATGTAAGATAACAGGTGTTACTTACTTTTAAAGTGAAACGATGGTCTCAGTCGATTGAAATATATAAATTGCGTGCTTGTATGGATTTTAGGTAACAGGGTCCGATAGTGATGGAATATATAGTAAGTTTTTTCCTGGAGACAAATATACTACAGTTCTTTTTGTTAGGTGTCCGCTCGTTGAAAATCCAATATCTACTGTACAACAAGGAGCTGTATTGTGTGCAGAATCGACCAAGGCAACTATTAACTTTTCCCCTGTTTTAGATAGCGTTGCACTGAAAGTTAGTTCGTAATTAAATCAACCTTGATCAGTATTCCAAATACTGTGTGGCTGTATGTGGCCAGCTGCAGTTTTCTGGTTTACTTCTTCGACAAAAAGGGCTCCACACTGGTCTTCCTGTACATCTCTGACTGTCATGAAAGCAGCGATGTATCTACGCCACATTCTGTGTTCTTTCTTGAGAAGTGCTATGAAAGCTGAAAAAGATTTAAACTTTGTGTGCCCTATTTTTTTCTGTTTTTTGCATTTCCCAAAATTTCAGGTGCCAATAATGTCACGTTTTCCTTGTTCTTTGCTATGTCAAATTAGGATAGAATGTGTTGTTCTTTGATTGTCTTGTGTTAATTACGTCTTTTTTTCTCCACATAATCAATCAAATATTACTTCGATATTCAGTGTGCTTTTTTATAAATGTATGTCTTTTCAGTAACGAGCTGTAGGTAGAAACTTTACGCAGAGATGTATGGAAATCATCGTAAATACGTTAAAGACGTTCATCTAAAAATTTGGTTAAAATACCAAAAGCATTGGATTCCTTTTTTGGCGGATGTTCGGTCACCAGAACTGTTAGCTTCTCTTTGAGGAGTACTGTTTCCTTTAGTGCCACTAGCACCACAACCTTGAACACTATTAATCGCGCTATCGTCTGTAAAGTCGTTCTCTTCATCCATAAAGTCGTTTTCTTCGTCCACTATCCTCTCCAATGCAAAATTCAGTTGCAGTCAAATGAATTTTCATGCTGTTGAATAATCATATCTACCAAAAACACAGCGAAAATGTTATCGTACTGTCCTAAACCATCTTCCGTTGGATAACACCTTCTCAACTAGGACACCACAATATTTAATACGTTCCAAACATTAATGGTTTCCCAAATTTTGGTGCGTATGTATGACAATACTGATACACGTATACTAAACACAGAAACTACTTACTGAGGTTACTGACTGCCTGGCGTGTTAACCATCTCCACATCCTCCATGAGTGCAAGCGCTGTTGTGTACAAACGAAGAACAGCAGAATCACACGCCATCGCAGGCGTGGTTAGAAATATGAGATGGGTATGTGTACAAAGGTTTAAATACAAAGTCCCGTTCGAGTCAAGAGATGTCCCTTGTCTGGATATTAAGAGTAGTATTAGGCATGGGCAACAGTGATAGAGAGAAAATGTAATTTTTGTAGGTATCATACCCACATCGCTCCAGGACTGTGGATAACAAGGCGAGAAAATAGACTGTTCTACAGCAAAGCCTTTTGCTGTTATTGTAATGTGTGATATGGCCTGCGATAGAAAGTCAAGGTGTTGTAATGCGGTATAAGGAGTGATAGATATATAGTTGCAGAGTCCCATAAAATAAATAAATAACAACATAAAATCGAAAAATGGAAATAGGGTTCTGATGAAATGAAAAACAGGAAACTGAAACGTCACTGGCAGAAATCAGTTTTCATAAATAATTAACTACACTAGAATTAAAATCAGTCTCTTAAATTCTGCAACGAGAATTTTATTGTTAGGTTTTTTGTCTCCAATTTTCTGGAGTGAAAGAACAAATAACTTCCTGGAACCCAATCACTTGCATGAAGTGGTTTATGAAGTCAATGGAGACGCATGTCAGCCTGTGAGCACGCGGATTTTAACAGTGATCCTCTCAACACGAGTGTAACGTATCGTGCTTCGTGACGTTGCTCGTTATAGCGTCGGGTAGGTGGCCGCGGCCGTCACACGTGATCCGTTCTCCTTGGCCTCCAAATCTACATCTACATCTACCTGATTACTCTGCTATCCATAGTAAAGTGCCTGGCAGAGGGTTCGATGAAGCACCTTCATGCTGTCTCTACCGTTCCACTCTCGAACGGCATGTGGGAAAAACGAGCACTTAAATTTTTCTGTGCGAGCCCTGATTTCTCTTATTTCATCGTGATGATCATTTCTCCCTATGTAGGTGGGTGCCAACAGAATGTTTTCGCAATCGGAGGAGAAAACTGGTGATTGAAATTTCATAAGAAGATCCCGTCACAACGAAAAACGCCTTTGTTTTAATGTCCGCCACTGCAATTCAAGTATCATGTCTGTGACACTATGTATCCTATTTCGCTATAATACAAAACGAGCTGCCCTTCTTTGTACTTTTTCGATGTCGTCCGTTAGTCCCACCTGATGCGGATCCCACACCGCACACAAGTACTCCAGAATAGGGCGGACAAGCGTAGTGTAAGCAGTCTCTTTGGTAGACCTGTTGCACCTTCTAGGTGTTCTGGCAATGAATCGCAGTCTTTGGTTTGCTCTACCCATAATATTATCTATGTGATCGTTCCAATTTAGGTTATTTGTAATTATAATCCCTAAGTATGTAATTGAATTTACAGCCCTTAGATTTGTGTGACTTATCGCGTAATCGATATTTAGCTCATTTCTTTTAGTACTCATGTGAATAACTTCACACTTTTCTTTATTCAGGGTCAATTGCCACATTTCGCATCATAGAGATATCTTATCTAAATCGTTTTGCAAGTCGTTTTGATCATCTGATGACTTTACAAGACGGTAAATGACGGCATCATCTGCAAACAATCTAAGGCGGTTACTCAGATTGTCTCCTACGTCGTTAAAATAGATCAGGAACAATAGAGGGCCTATGATACTTCCTTGGGGAACGTCGGATATTACTTCTATTTTACTCGATGACTTTCCGTCTATTACTACGAACTGTGACCTTTCTGACAGGAAATCACGAATCCAGTCGCACAACCGAGGCAATACTCCGTAGGCACGCAGTTTGGTTAGAAGAAGCTTGTGAGGAACGGTGTCGAAAGCCTCATGGAAATCTAAAAACATGGAATTAATTTGACATTCCCTGTCGATAGCGCTTATCACCTGATGAGTATATGGAGCTAGTTGTGTTTCACAAGAACGATATTTACTGAAGACTATGTCAATAAATCGTTTTCTTCGAGATAGTCCATAATGTTCGAATACAGTATATGTTCTAAAACCCTACTGCAAATCGACGTTAGTGACACAGGCCTGTAATTCAGCGGATTACTCCCACTTCCTTTTTTGGGTATAAGTGTGACTTGAGCAATTTTCCAGTCTTTAGGTACGGGTCTTTCTGTGAGCGAGTGGTTGTATATAATTGCTAAATATGGAGCTATTTTATCAGCATACTCGGAGAGGAACCTGACTGGTATACAATCTGGACCGGAGGCCTCGCCTTTATCAAGTGATTTAAGATGCTTTGTTACTCCGAGGACATCTACTTCTATGTTTCTCATCTTGGCAGGTGTTCTTGGTTGGAATTCAGGAATATTTACTTCGTCCTTTTTGGTGAAGGAGTTTCGGAAAACCGTGTTTAATAACGCTGCTTTAGTGGGACTGTCATCAGTGACTTCACCGTTGTTATCGCGCAGTGAAGGTATTGATTGCGTCTTGTCACTGGTGTGCCTTATGTATGACCAGAATCTCTTTGGGTTTTCTCCCAGATTTCGAGACAGAATTTCGTCGTGGAAATTATAAAAAGCATCTCGCATTGAGGTTCTCTGCGTTCGGAGCTGGATTCCTTGCTCACCCAACGCCAACTCAAGTTTGTCCTGCTTAGTCCTGTGGCCTCTTAGTGATGAGTGGCCGTAAACGAGAGAGAAGGTGAAGACGTTAGAGGATGTCGGAGGCCGGGACGACTCTAGTTTCTCGTTCTTAAAGGAGACAGTTGGCAGCGGGAGGAAGCGGGCAGAATAAGCCGGGCTGGCCGGCGGCCACGGGCCATGGGCCACGGGCCACGGGCGGGTGCGGCGCGCGCGCGCGAGCAGCCGCGAATGTCAAGGCAAGCCCGCTGCCCGCTGCCCGCTGACCGGTGCCTGCCGACACACGTGTCATCCGACAGCTGGCGCGCCTCCAGCGGCCCAATCGTGCACGCTGTGCTCCCATATCGGATATTCAATTCGAGCTGCGACTCAACGGAGACTGTTTAACTAACAGAACGCCTCGAAAGTGTGACATCCACAGAAAGCCAAATACACCGAGGTGACAAAAGTTGTGGTACTCAAGAAATCGTTGTAAGTCCCCTGCAGTAATACTGAGCCGTGCTGCCTTTATAGCAGTCCGTGATTGAGGAAGTGTTGCCAGTGCGGGATGTTTGATCGAACTGACTTCTCGATTATGTCCCATAATTTGCGTGGGTTCATGTCGGGCGACATAGGTGGCCGAATCATTCGGTCGAATTGTCCAGAATGTTCTTCAGACCTGTGACACGGCGTATTGTCATCCATAAGAATTCCATAATTGTCAGGGAACATGAAGTCCAGTGATGGCTGCAAATGGCCCCCAAGTAGCCGAACGTAGTCATTTTCTGTCAATTATCGGATCAGTTGGACCAGAGGACCCTGTCCATTCCATGTAAATACAGCCCACATTATTACGGACACATCACCAGCTTGCACAGTGCCTTGTTGACAACATTGTGAGCGTGGAGTTGGTCTGAGATTCTGTTATTCTGCGCAACGGATTAATCTGAGATCCACCCTTTACCCTGTGGCTCCTGCAAGATGCAATTTCCACCCCCACACCACTACAGAAGTCAGACAGACGCCCCTAACGTTCTAAAGAGAAATGGCTGGAAAACTTTCAGCAATAAATATTTTCTGGCGTCGTCTGCAGTAAAGAAATGACACAAAAACTCACAATTTCTTACTTAAATAGTGGGGTACTTGGGTACTGGAGTAGTGCTAGTTAGTGTAAGAAAAACGTGAAACTAACGACAGTTATTATTTATTTTGCAAAAATTCTGAGAAGTCACAATGGCACTTTTAGTTATGAATTGAACAAGTTATATCCTGGTTCTTTTCGGAATGTGAAGTTACCCCTCAAGGATAGGATTCGCTAATGAAATTTCTATACAAAATTTAAGATGGTTGTTGACTTAGCAGAATGGCTGAGAGGCGCACCTACTCAACTTGAATAATTATCCTTTAGAATGTTGCTTGGTACGGTCGAGGCTGTCGCGTGCGAAATGCAGTGAAGTGTACTGTTGTGGAGGAAACATAGGGCTCGCAATAGCTGTAACGCACAATACCGTAAGCTGCGATAACTGCTGTCTGCGCCGCTCGCTGCTGACAAATAAGATAACTCTCGTTCTATCTGGATTGACCTTCGCCAATCAAACTCTCCCTACGCCTTGATGAAGTCAAGGATTCTATTCGCCCCTAGTCTAACTATTGGCGTGGTACACCAGTCAGATAACCAGTCCGCCACGATGGCACTCAAAAATTCGCTCGCAGGCGTTTAACTATCACTCTGTCCATTCACACCGCACAATAAGTGTGTCGACCAACACAGTGAACAACACTTAATCGCAAGGACTCAATATAGAGTCGCCCTTCGATGCGCTTTCAACAGAGGTGCTCTCCCAGTGAAGTACTGAGGAGAGACTTGTTCCTCATTCCACGAGCGACAACGGAACAGTGCCTCTCCATGCCAGACATGAAGGGGTATATCTTTCGGTCTCTTCCATTACTCCTTCAGCTCAAGACATCAGAAATATCGTCTGTCAATCAGCATTGCTCTTCTAAAATGGGAGAATGACCTTTCGTTTAAGGCGACCAATCTGGAAATCCGGAGCATTGTCGTTTGGCGTTTGCTGTCTCCCTGTGAAAATCTCTGAAACTGTGTGCTATCTGTAAAGAATGCATAGACTGGCCGCTCCCACACGATGTAGCGGAATTTGCTTTTAAGCCGAACACGGGGTCGTTCCCCCTTTCACTCGGGTCCACGCTGTCAGCTCCATGGGCGGTCACCGGCCGACATAGGCTGGGTCGTCCTCTGAAGGGACCAGCCTCCTGGTGTGTGGTCTATCTCTCTCGAACTAAAAGCTCCTGTGACTGTCGTGTCTGGAATGTATGTGTGTACGCCAGCCTCGAGTATTTCAACCACGGTGCGCTTACTTATTTGCATATCGTTTACATGAATTCATACAACATTGACTTTATCTTATGGAGTTTGGGTTCGAATGAAGCGTCTTGATGTGTGGAATATGATTGTGAGGGCGGAATATGTAAGCAATGAAGGTCAGGAGACCATGACATGTTACAACATGTTCCATGGCTTCATGTGGTCTGCGCCACACTCGAAGCCTACCAACTGAAATCGAGACTCATCTGACTAGACAACGATTTCCAATCGTCTAGGGTCTGACCGAGATGATCGAGATTCAAATGGCTCTCTGCACTATGGGACTTAACATCTGAGGTCATCAGTCCCCTAGACATACAACTACTCAAACCTAACTAACCTAAGGACAACACACACATCCATGCCCGAGGCAGGATTCGAACCTGCGATCGTAGCAGCAACGCGGTTCCGGACTGAAGCGCCTAGAACCGCTCGGCCACAGCGGCCGGCCATGATCAAGAGCTCAGGAGAAGCGCTGCAGACGATTTCGTGCTGTTAGTAAAGGCACTCGCGTCGGTCGTCTCCTGCCTTAGCCCATTAACGCCAGATTTCGCCGTACTGTCCTAGTGGACACGTCAGTCGTACATAACTCGCTAGGATAACACCATCACAGTCGTACACGAGAATCACCATAACTTTAGACCACTCCATTCGCACCATCAACAGAACAGGCTCTGCTAACGGTATACTACGCCTTCCACATCGCTGGGAACGGGTTCTGCACAACGCTTGAAACGTCCCCTTAGAAAAATTTTAAATGGCTGTTCTGGAAAAACTCTTACGTTATTTGATACAGAAACAGCTGAGGAAAACTCAACGTACTCAAACAGTTTTCTCTTTACTTATTCTGATCATCACTAAACTGACACACAATACTTTTAGCGCAACACAATCTTACTTTTCAATAATCCCTACAAAAGAATGGCCGTGACTAACAATAACCTGTAACTTTCATGAATCACTTACCTCACAAAAATCTTCGTTACTCGAACTACTGCAATACAGCGAGCGCCAATACTGCCAGCTAAATAAAAAATTCTAAGTACTGAAGGCACTAACTACTGATAGGCATAGTTAGCAAATGAAAGATTTTGATAGAGAACAAACAATGTATTTACCTTAAATAGTGTCAAAAGTCATAATATAATTTTGTGACATCCAGTTAAACAAATTTTCTTTTTCTGACGGACACACGTCCAGATCGTCCGCTCAAAACTCTGGCATCTTTCTCCCCTCATCCACCACTGCTGGCGGCTCACCTCCAACTCCGCAACGCTACCCATTGTTGCCATCCAAATGCCCAACACTACAATAGCGAATATTCCAACAATGCCAAGCAGCCACAGACTGCACGCAGCACAGCCAGTGGTTTTCATACAGAGCGCTACGTGATGTTACCAACGTAGAAACCTAAACAGCCTACTTACATGCTGGTGACTACTTCGGAGGATAATAATAGGAGCAAACATGTAACTCTTTTGTATCGGTTGTGAATAAATAGTTGCCACTATTTAAGTTCCAACCCTCGTATTTCGGCGCAAGCGCACAAAGTACATTCTGTATAAAATGAATCCTAATTCAGAACTTGCATTTGAATAATGAGCGTTTATAAGAAACTGTGTTATGCCTCGTGTAAGAAAGAGAAACGTCTACCAACTGTTGTCGTAACTCGACAGCAGTAGGATAGTGGCTTATCGAGATTGCGCTCTACAATTCCGTAGTACTAATGCTCGAATTGGTGAGGATCCCACGATTCTCATGCTACTATGGAATTGATAGGTTCACGAACTATATTCTAAACGCTACGGAGGATCTCTACTGCCCCATGTGGCATGCGCACGAGAGAACGGACATATTGTTTGCTCGGCCGCACAGGATCGTACAGCCATGTCTCCTACCCTGAGTTATGAAATGACGTTGTTTGTAGTAGCACAAGTACAGGGGATAGGCAAAATAATGTGAACTCCTATATTTACTTGGGAATGGTTTATTAATAAGGGGCTGGACCCCCCCCCCCCCCATTTGCCTATAATACAGCTGCGATTCTTCTTGGAATGATGGCATATAATGATTGTGTAGTCTCCAGTGGAATGTTGTGCCACTCTCCGATCAGAACCTCTTCTAACTCCTGTAGTGACGAGGGAGGCAGGAATCTGCTGCGGAGTCTGCTCTCCAATACCGCCCACAAGGATTCGATATTGTTCAAGTCCTGGGATTGTGCTGGCCAGGGAAGACGCTGCTGTTAAGTTGCATGCTCTTCATACCACGACTGTACTCTCCTGGCTGTGTGAAAGGCTGCATTATCGTAATGAAATATGGCATCATTGTTGGGGAACAACGCTTGAATCATGGGGTGCACTGATCACCTAAAATGTTAGAATAATCTTTGGCTGTAACATGACCTTTGAGATTAATGATGGGACCAGCAGAATACCATGATATGGCTGCCCGCACCATCACACTTCCACCTCCATCCTCAATCGCTGGAATGAAGCAATTAGGGTTGTGGCCTTGTTTTGGCGTTCTCCAGACTTAACCCCAGTCCTATGTTGGAAGTAACGAAAATGTTGACTCGTCGGACTATATGGCGTGTTTCCACTGATCAGCCGTCCAGGATTTATGCTCCTGACACCATGTTTTACGCTTCTTTGCGTTGGTTGTCGTCACTCAAGATTTCGTTATAGCAACTCGGCCACGAACATTCAAAAAAATGTTCAAATGTGTGTGAAATCTTATGGGACTTAAATACTAAGGTCATCAGTCCCCAAGCTTACACACTAGTTAACCTAAATCATCCTAAGGAAAAAAACACACACACCCATGCCCGAGGGAGGACTCGAACCTCCGCCGGGACCAGCCGCACAACATGAACATTCGCTTTATGGATTTCTCGGCGTACAGTGTCGATAGATACGGGGTCTCGAAGATGGCTATTGAGCTCTGCAGTCACTTTAGCCACCGCAGTTTTGTGTTGTTTGCTGGCCGGTGTGCCCGAGCGGTTCTAGGTGCTTTAGTCTGGAACCATGTGACCGCTACGGTCGCAGGTTTGAATCCTGCCTCGGGCATGGATGTGGGTGATGTCCTTAGGTTAGTCAGGTTTAAATCGTTCAAAGTTCTAGGGGACTGATGACCTCAGATGTTAAGTCCCATAGAGCCCAGAGCCATTTGAACCATTTTTTGTGTTATTTTGACACAATTCGTGTTAGCGTACAACGATCTCTGTCATTTAGTTTTGATTTGCGCCCGCTATTACATTTACATGATGATGTGTGGCCATGTTTTGTGAAGGCTGTCATGACTGTTGGAACAGTTGCTCTTGAAACATTCTTTAAGTTGGCTGTCTTGATTACAGATGTTGCACCCAATCGGGCCCACACAATCTGCCCTCTTTAGAACTCTGTTAGGTCTTTCACTGCACATCGATATCGGCCTCCGAATGCAAGTACGAAGCGTGCACCATTCGTAAACATCCTGCTCTGACGCCTAGTCCGTACTCAACACGCACAGTCCTGCGCGACACGTGACTTACCCGCGTTGTTGACTGTCTAACACAACCATCTCATTACTACCACCGTTCACATTAATTTGTCTGTCCTCTGTATCTACCTAGACAGTGTGATGACACTTGGAGCATCATGGACTGATTGTCAGCGCGGCGACCGTTGTTGCGGCTTCTCTCGACACGGCAGCAGAGAGAGGCGCGCCGACTGTGATGCGCCCAACGACGACATTGCTCACAGGTGTGACACCACATCGTGTTTACAGATGGGTCCTGATTATGCCTACAGCATCATGATAGGCGAATGTTGCCAGGTTGCATTCGCGATCGTCGTACGCGCCCAGCACCAGGCGTGGCTGTGTGGCGTGCCACTGGGTACAGAACACGATCGCCTCTGTTCCGCATAGCAAGCAACGTAGCCAACAGGCATTGCGTTTCTGATGTGTTAACGCCGGTTGCTGTGCTATATCTCCGAGATTTGCGTGCCGGTGTCTTTCAGCTGGATGATGCAAGACCGCAGGTTGCTTGTACTGTCCTTACCGACGTAGACACAGTGTGTTTTCGATGCTTACCCTTGCCAGCGATTTCACCAGATGTCTCTCTGATTAAAAACACCCGTTCAGGCGTTGCTGAGAGCTTGGCACGATACCGCTCACCACCCTTTACGATTGATTGCCTTTGGCGTAGAAGTGAAGCGGCATGGGCCTTTCGTCCAGACCAAGTTCAACTGAATACCCACCTGGGTCTTTGTTGCTGCCACAGGTGGCGGCTCTCAGTACTAAGTCACCTACAGGGGTGGAAAAAAACATGGAAACACCACAAACACATTACCATGCTTCCTACAAAATACACTACTGGCCATTAAAATTGCTACACCAAGAAGAAATGCAGATGATAAACGGGTATTCATTGGACAAATATATTATACTAGAACTGACATGTGATTACATTCTCACGCAATTTGGGTGCATAGATCCTGGCAAATCAGTACCCAGAACAACCACCTCTGGCCGCAATAACGGCCTTCATACGCATGGGCATTGAGTCAAACAGAGCTTGGATGGCATGTACAGGTACAGCTCCTCATGCAGCTTCAACACGATACCACAGTTCATCAAGAGTAGTGACTGGCGTATTATGACGAGCCAGTTGCTCGGCCGCCATTGACCAGACGTTTTCAGTTGGTGAGAGATCTGGAGAATGTGCTGGCCAGGGCAGCAGTCGAACATTTTCTGTATCAGAAAAAACCCGTACAGGACCTGCATTATCCTGCTGAAATGTAGGGTTTCGCAGGGATCGAATGAGGGATACAGCCACGGGTCGTAACACATCTGAAATGTAACGTCCACTGTTCAAATTGCCGTCAATGCGAACAAGAGGTGACCGAGACGTGTAACCAATGGCACCCCATACCATCACGCCGGGTGATACGCCAGTATGGCGATGACGAATACACGCTTCCAATGTGCGTCACAGCGATGTCGCCAAACATGGATGGGACCATCATGATGCTGTAAACAGAACCTGCATTTATCCGACAAAATGACATTTTGCCATTCGTGCACCCAGGTTCGTCGTTGAGTACACCATCGCAGGCGCTCCTGTCTGTGATGCAACGTCAAGGGTAACCGCAGCCATGGTCTCCGAGCTGATAGTCCATGCTGCTGCAAACGTCGTCGAACTGTTCGTGCAGATGGTTGTTGTCTTGCAAACGTCCCCATCTGTTGACTCAGTGATCGAGACGTGGCTGCACGATCCGTTACAGCCATGCGGATAAGATACCTGTCATCTCGACTGCTAGTGATACGAGGTGGTTGGGATCCATCACGGTATTCCGTATTACCCTCCTGAACCCACCGATTCCATATTCTGCTAACAGTCATTGGATCTCGACCAACGCGAGCAGCAATGTCGCGATACGATAAACCGCAATCGCGATAGGCTACAATCCGACCTTTATCAAAGTCGAAAACGTGATGGTACGCATTTCTCCTCCTTACACGAGGCATCTCAACAACGTTTCACCAGGTAACGCCGGTCAACTGCTGTTTGCGTGTGAGAAATCGGTTGGAAACTTTCCTCACGTCAGCACGTTGTAGGTGTCGCCACCGACGCCAACCTTGTGTGAATGCTCTGACAAGCTAATCATTTGCATATCACAGCATCTTCTTCCTGTCGGTTAAACTTCGCGTCTGTAGCACGTCATATTCGTGGTGTAGCAGTTTTAATAGCGCGCTCAGTCCGGAACCGCGCGACTGCTACGGTCGCAGGTTCAAATCCTGCCTCGGGCATGGATGTTTGTGCTATCCTTAGGTTAGTTAGGTTTAAGTAGTTCTAAGTTCTAGGGGACTGATGATGACAGATGTTAAGTCCCATAGTGCTCAGAGCCATTTTTTTTAGTTTTAATAGCCAGTAGCGTAGTTCTTCGATACGGTGCCTCTTGAAACACCAAATGCCTGGGCTACGTTGGTGACGGAGCGCCCTCCATACGAGCACCAAGACGTTTCTCACAATCGAATTCATTTGGTTCTGACGTGATGCACTCACAACTACGCAGAACAATGTTCTGACCATGACTGACACTTACAACGTATTGAGGACATTGCACAAATGTCGTTCGTGGTCGGATACAACAGCGCAACGTGCAGGCTTGCTTATCATCTACATTGAAGTTCAGTCATGCATTTCTCGGGGTGTTTCCATATTATTGTCCATCCTTGCATATATTTCATCAAGAAATTCTCATACTGTATTGCAAATGCACATTACGTAACTCCATTCGCTATCCCTGCTGGTGTTACAGTTTAAATAGCCAGCATTGTAGCTAGGAGTGTTGGTGATTACTCACCATTCGCAGGCTCCCTGTTTGTACCCAGCTTGTTAAAATTGCTGCATGGCTTCGACATTCGTGCTTTACATGTACCTCCCTGTCACCCCCACCCCTGTGGGTCAACTGTCATTAAGACTGTCACCAACCAGTCGTACAAGTCAGACAATTATGGCTTCGATATCCATGTGCGTCGTTTTCGGTTATGTTTGCATCCCTCCTCCTCAATCATACTTTGACCAAGATGTCACGAATCAGCCTAGTGAACCTGAAAATTATGCATTTGAGTCAGTTCTTTTCGATTCTTTTTGCACGCCACCTCCACTTTTGGCGGGGCTAAGGATGTCTTACGGCCAAAGAATTTTTCATCCTGTTGTGAATGGTACACACACCAATTTTGGTTGCAATTATTCCAGGCGTTCCAGAGTTATGTCATAATGTCATCCCCGCTTTCCTTCCCTCTCCCATACGCAACCCCAAATCCATCCTTAGGGGTGCTGTTGGTAGTCTAGTAACACAACATTTTTTCCAGATACTGATTCATATTTGTACTAAGTTTCGTTGAAATGCTCCGTGGTTCCCATAATTACTCATTACGTACTACTCCTCTCCACCTCCAACCCTATCATTACCTTTAAATGTTAGCAGCCTTGTTGCGCATCACCCTAGCAACCCAGCAAACTAAGATATCAGTGTATGTCTAGAATTGGACTTGTGGCCTGAAATACAGCAATTAATGCTGGTCCATTACATTACAAAGTGTTAATTTGATCATTGTTACGAAAGATGTTCAGAGTCACCGCCGTGGGATTCGATGCAAGCGTTCACCTTCGCTTGAGGTATTGGCTCACTCTTTGCAATGTTTCAGTCTGTAGCAGGTAGCACCGCAGCTACACGATGGTCACTCTGCACAAGCGTCAGCACATCATCAATTGGTTCAGCGTACGTAACACTTTTCAGATACTCCCACAATTAAAAGTCGAGGAAGTTCAATTCCAGTAGTACAAGTGGCCGGGCATACGGATCACCTCGTCCTATCCATCGCCTGAGGAAGATGTTGTCGAGGTGTTGACCAACAGTGATACGGAAGCGGGATGGTGCTCCACCACGCATCACCTGCATGACATGTTATATTGTTAAAACAGCGTTGTCCAGCAAAAGAAGCAGTGTTCTGCAGGTAATCCACATATGTGATAAGTAATACTATGGGCATTCTGGACCACACAGGATGCTACGCCAACCTCGAAAAAGGAACCCTAATGATCTGAGTTGCTTACATGCAGATTTAGAGCTACCAACTTTATGCATGACAGAATCAAGATGCCAGATGGTTGAAAATTCAAATATTGTCAAGAAATTTAAAAATCGAAGATGTTGAATAGTGTTAAATTAAAAGAAGAAGACAAAACAGCGGGAATTTAAGAAAAAATCGGATACTGTAACGTGAAAAAATTAAAAATTGGTGAGAAATTAAACAAATTTCCAACTAACCTAGCTGACCTTTGTACCTCACACCACTCTCCACCTCTGCTCCAGTCATAGTATAGTATTAAAATGATGTGTCAAAATGCAAAATTATGTAATCTGCACATGAAAATCAAATATATTCAGTATTTCCTCGATAAGCAACGATATTTGCACACACAGCCGTATTTAATCAGTGTGATATTAAAGTGACGTATAAGATGATGTAGAGGTCAAAGATATGCATTATTTGGGAAATAATTACATGAAAGTGCGTACAAATTCCTAACTCCGGCGTAATACAAAAATAATGTAAAAATGACGTCAAGTCAAAGATATGCTTTGCGTGATATTTACGTAAAACTGTGTACACATAAATACCTATGGCATAATATTAAAATGAAGAATAAAAATGGCGAAAAGTTGCATTACTTAACTTGAAAGTCAAACATAATTATGTACACACATATTTCCTTCGCTTAATATTAAAATGATATAAGAATGTGGCCAGTTGTTTGTTGGACTCGCGCGTTGAGGGTTCTGTACAAACTTAATTATGTCTATAGACAAAACTGGGAATCGAGCATGTTGAGGATTTTTGTCTGTTGTCAATATTGATACTGGCAAGATATCAGTCCCAGAAATTCCTTCGAGAATGTTTTAATTTCAAGTCTGAAGCCATCAAAAAAGTTTTGCACTACACCGGTTCCCTGAACTCCAGAAGATAAACGTAGACTGTGGATATTGCGTCACAGACACAGTCTCTTTGACTGTTCAGAGATGGCACTAAACCCGCCCAAAGATGTAAACAGCCATGCGTGACCAACGCCTATTAGACGCATGGGGTCCGATAGCCCATCAGTTCCAGTCATTCCAGCAGGAAGGAGGTACACAGCTCGTGTTGTCTGTAGTTCAACCATGCCTAGACGGTCAATACCGCGGTTCGATCACGTCCGCATTGTTACTTTGTACCAGGAAGGGCTCACACTAAGGGAAGTGTCCAGGCGTCTCGGAGTGAACCAAAGCGATGCTGTTCGGACATGGAGGAGATACAAAGAGACAGGAACTGTCGATGACATGCCTCGCTCAGGATGCCCAAGGGCTACTACTGCAGTGGATGACTGATACCTACGGATTATGGCTCGGAGGAACCCTGAGAGCAACGCCACCATGTTGAATAATGCTTTTCGTGCAGCCACAGGACGTCGTGTTACGACTCAAATTGTGCACAATAGACTGCATGATGCGCAGCTTCACTCCCGACGTCCATGGCGAGGTCCATCGTTGAAACCACGACACCATGCAGTGCGGTACAGATAGGCCCAACAACATGTCGAATGGACCGCTCAGGATTGGCATCACGTTCTCTTCAGCGATGAGTGCTGCATATGCCTTCAACCAGAAAATCGTCGGAGACGTGCTTGGAGGCAACCCGGACAGGCTGAACACCTCAGACACACCGTCCAGCGAGTGCAACAAGGAGGAGGTTCCCTGCTGTTTTGGGGTGGCATTATGTGGGGCAGACGTACGCCACTGGTGGTCATGGAAGGCTCCTTAACGGTTGTACGATACGTGAATGCCATCCTCCGACCGATAGTGCAACCATATCGGCAGCATATTGGCGAGGCATTCCTCTTCATGGATGACAATTCGCGCCCCCATCGTACACATCTTGTGAATGACTTCCTTTAGGATAACGACATCGCTCGACTAGAGTGACCAGCATGTTCTCCAGTCATGAACCGTATCGAACATGCTTGGGATAGATTGAAATGGGCTGTTTATGGACGACGTTACCCACGAAACACTCTGAGGGATCTACACCGAATCACCGTTGAGGAGTGGGACAATCTGGACAAACAGTGCCTTGATGAACTTGTGGATAGTAAGCCACGACGAATATAGGCATTCTTCAGTGCAACAGGACGTGCTACAGGGTATTAGAGATACTGGTGTGTACAGAAATCTGGACCACCAACTCTGAAGGTCTCGCTGTATGGTAGTGCAACATGCATTGTATGGTTTTCATGAGGAATAAAAAGGACGGAAATGACGTTTATGTTGACCTCTATTCCAATTTTCTGTACAGGTTTTGGAACTCTCGGAACCGAGGTGATGCAAAACTTTTTTTGATGTGTGTAATTACAATTCCACTATTTCTGGGTTTTTCCTTTACTTGTACTGTGAAACCTTTCTTTTTAGCAAATTTGATGGTTCTAGGTCATCGGGGAGTACCCTATAGGTTTTGACGAGTGGTTTTCGAGTCTCAGAATGTGACATAAATGGCTGTATCTTTTGACTGAATTAACTTAAAAGACTAAGTTTTACACCTCTAACGGACCATAGACCTTAATATCTCACATAAATTTGAACGTAATATTCGTTCCTGAGAAAAATGGTTCTTAAAAGTAGGACAGACAGACAGACAGACAGACAGACAAGAAATCGATCCTATAAGGGTTCCGGTTTTACAGACTGAGCCACGAAACCCTAAAAATGGCCCTAAGTTGCATTACTTTCATGATATTTACGTAAAAATACGCGAGAACATAAACACACACACACACACACACACACACACACACACACACACACACACACACACAGCTTCACACGCACATACGCACACACACACACACACACATACACACACATACACACACACACACACACACACACACACACAGCGTACTTTACTACCTCCCTTCCCTCTAATCAGAGCCTGATACTTTAACAGTCATTAAAATGAAATAGTCAGTCACACTACTATCCAATACTGGCTGTGCTCAAAAAGAGCAAAATTATTTGTCAAAAAATTACGTTAGCAGTCTTTACACATCTAAAATATGTCATCAAACCAGATACATAAACTGAAAAATATTTGAATTGCGCGAAATGAAGCCAAAAAATAAAGTTAACTATGTTTTCATTACTGACTACGAGAAACTGTTTAAGGACTGGTTCACCAGTCGAATCTGAGTTTCATTGGAAGCCGTATATCATTCATTTCCTGTGGAATATTGGGACAAGTATAAAGCAGGCTCTCCGTTAATAATTTAAAAAGTTTGCTTATACAATATAACTAACGAATGAGTAATACGTAGTTGGTGAACATGAGGAGTACTTCAAATACTATTCTGCAAAACTTCAAGAACACGAAATAAGGTCAACTGCTAATTTATGCACATGTTGCCTGTTTTCCGTCAGCAGATGGCTGCACTAGTAAAAGTTCAAACGTACGTTGTTTACTATTGAGACAAAACAGAGGCTGCTCAAATGAATTACTTACCACATCTATGTACTTTTCAAATGTCACAATATTCTAAAATTCATGAAATGAAGCGGGAAATTCGCGTTTGAGTTCCGGTCCGGCACAAATTTCCATTGTCGTCATTTCACGATACAGCTGTTGGTTGTCCATTTTCGCAGTTGCCAATATTTTTCATGTACTTCATAATGGATATAGTCGTCACAGTGCTTGTTCCTTCGGACATGCATGCTTCAAATTAAGTGCATCAATGGTATTTCTGTGTCAAAAAAATAACACAGTTGACATTCCAAGATAGGTCTTAAACATCGAAACTAAACTTGTAAGGCTTGTAATTGTAGAAAATGTATGTTAGCTAAAATACTAGCCAAGCACACAGAAATTTCGTCGTGGAATTTCGAATTAATGCTTCAATGCTCTTTCCATGCCTAAATGCAAAATTTTTAAGAAAAATAACGGACACTTGATATTTAAAGATAGTGCTCAATAGATCGAAAATGAACTGATCACGATAAAATATTACGCAAACACACAAACAAACAGGCATTCTGAAAGCAATTATTTAGAGATTCTCTTGTTGCAACAGCCCGTTTTTGATCCAACAGGCGTCAGCCGAAGAATCCGAGATAGAACAAACAGCTAATTTGTCAACAAGTGGCCATGAAAGCCTTAACAATTTTGTACAAGTTTTAAATTTAATCAAAAAAATTTCTTCGGAACAACTCGTTCTATTTCATGGACGAATTCCCTTCTATTCCATGGACGAATTTATATTTGAGCGCTGTCAGCCCAAAAAAAGAGTTTTTAATTATAATAGCGTGAGTAATACAAAAGTAATGTGTTCGTTAATTTTTATAGTAAATATTTGGTGTACATATCCTGTAAACTGACTCATTCGGCATCATTTTAATAAAAGAATCGCTTAAATGGTTTATGGAACTTGTAACAAACTAATAAACTTCTTAACATCTCCAAAGAGCACTACATAGTCGATATCTCGAAAGTACATTGTTTAAAATTATTTGTCATTTATTGAACAAAACAAGACACACACACACACACACACACACACACACACACACACACACACACACACACACACACACACACACATGCAGGCCGCTTATTGTTATAGTGTAGAATAATTACAGATGTCTATGAAAATTCTAGCAAAATAAAGTTTTATAGTTTATCAAAATAAAATGTAAAATTTTCTATTTTTTGGGAGCAAAGTGACCCTTAAAATTAAATATTTACACATGTTATTGCCTATGCTATTAATTAATATACAAACAGGTTGCAGTCTTATTGCAGTATGCAAGTATAATTACAGATCTCTGCAGAAATTCGAGCAAAATAAAACTGTGTGGTTTCTTGAAATATGTAAGACTTTACATACCTTAATGGTAAATGGATCTGCAATTTAAGTATTTCCAGATATATGGTCAGTGAAGATTGATGGTCAGTGGAGATAATGATGGTTTAAAAAGTTGTATCAGATTGCCCCTCAAACTGTATCAACTTCCTCACAAACTGTGTCAATCTACCATTCAAATTACATCAGCTTAGTCCCATACTTTAAAAAAGTCCCCATAAATGTATCAATGTATCCCTCAAACAGTATCCACTTGCCTCTAGATGAATGAACTTTCTCCATAAAAAAAGGCTACTGTTTACAGAAATTGAATGGACCACTGTTTGAAGACAGGAATGGGTCATCATTACAGAAAACGGAATGGGTCCTAATTTAGTTACAATTTTGGGTCAATTTCTTACACTTCACTGTAACATGAGTCAGTTGTTAAAGTTTTGGTGTAATATGGGTTAACTGCTATAGCTGTTATAGTTTGTGGCAATTTGTTACAGTTGTTGCAGTTATTACAATTTGTACTGATCAATGGTCAATAGTTACACCTGTAACAGCACAGTTGTTGCAGCTTTGCTGTAGCATGGGTTAATTGATACAGTTGATAAAATTTTTTTATGTTTATGCAGCAAATTGTTATAGTTACAGTTGTTACAGTTGTAGCTGTAAAACAGGTCAAGTGTTGTTACAGATGTTTCAGCTTTGTTGTAACACATGTTAATTGTTACAGATACAGTTGTTACATTTTTTGCCGAGAACTGAGTCAATTATCACATTTGTTACAATTTTGGCTATAAGTCAGTAAATTGCTACAGTTGCTACAGTTTTTACTGCAGTATGGATCAATTGCTACAGTTATTAGTGTTACATTCGTTACAGCTTTTGCTGTAACATGGATTAATTGTTACAGTTTTTACAGGTTTTGGGACAATCTGTTACAGCTTTCACTGTAACATGAGTCAGCTCTTACAGTTGTTAGATATATATTTGTTGCAGTTTTACCATGCCATAGTTTAATTGTTGAAGTTGAAACAGTTTTTATTACAGTTTTGGAATACTTTGTTACATTTTATACTGTAATATGGATCAGTTGTTATAATTACAGTTATCGCAGGTTTGCTGTAACATGAATCAGTTCTTACAATTGTTGCAGTTTTGCTGTATTGTGCGTTAATTCTTACAGTTGATACACTTTTTGTTGCAGTTTTGGTATAATTTGTTCCAGTTTTTACTGTAACGTGGGTTAATTGTTACAGTTGTTACTATTTTTATTACAATTTTGGGGTAGTCTGTAACAGCTTTTGCTGTAATATTGGTCAGTTGTTACAGTTTTGGACAATTTGTTACAGTTACAATTTTTTCTTCTAGTTTTGAAGGGCAAGTTCATACAACTTTTGGGGCAATTTGACATAATGTTAGTTGCCATCATTCTCTTCACTGACCCTAATTCTCCAATGACCATTGTTCTCTCCGTTGGCCATTATTCTCTCAACTTAATAATCTGGAGGGAAAGAGTGGTTACATATTTTCACATCTGCCTCATCTACTGTACTGTCCCATCATTAATTTGTATTGCAAATGTGTGCACACAGCATGAAAAAGCTACACACTTTATACCCACATCTGCCTCATCATGATCGTCATCATCATCAACTCTCTGATTTGTATACTACAGTAAAATTCCTTTCTTTGTAATGCTTACTTCAACGAGGCAACAGCATGTCACTATATATAAATTCAAGTAGCCTCCTCACATCTGTCTGTATGTGCTGGCTAATCTTAGGAATTGCTCTAGGAATTTCGATCCAGTTATTGCTAATAGATAAACTGATTCACAAGCAATGTTTTTATGTTTTAGGTATAATTTATAAATATTTAGTGCAAACTATCTGAATTATGATGATTATGGGGTTAAGATGCAAAAACTATGGCACTGTCACTTAGTGAACAGCCGCCATAATCTGAGAGGGCTGCAGTGGCTTGAGGCAGCAGAAAGCGTATCTGGTGTGATGGTCTTCAAGTAGAGCATTTGGCTAGTTCTGTCATCGAATCCCATGTGGATCAGTTATTTTCTCTCCTCCTTTCAACCTAGCATTCACCTTACAATGATGTGGAGATTCGCCACAAACGAAACATGGCACAGATTTCAAACTGCACTGTAGCTCCCCTTTCACTGGTTCGATGACTGGTTACAAACATGCAAGTCACCTAAGTGGCATGCAACTGATTGTAATCGTTTCAGAACGCCTGCATAACGAAAAAACATGCGAGGCCAAAGTTATGGTTCAAATGGCTCTGAGCACTATGGGACTTAACAGCTATGGTCATCAGTCCCCTAGAACTTAGAACTACTTAAACCTAACTAACCTAAGGACATCACACAACACGCAGTCATCACGAGGTAGAGAAAATCCCTGACCCCGCCGGGAATCGAACCCGGGAACCCGGGCGTGGGAAGCGAGAAGGCTACCGCACGTCCACGAGCTGCGGACGCCAAAGTTATGTTTTTGAATTATTTACAACTAGAGTAAAAGGCAGAATGAGCTGCAGCTTTATTTCGTTGACACAAAAAAAGTTTTGCAGCAGATGAGTCAACTTTCAGATTTCTGCTTTCTTTGAGTCAAACATACACTGATGAGCCAAAACATTATGACGATCTTCTTAATAGCTTGTGTGTCCTTCTCTGGAACGATATACATCACTGATTTTTCGTATGAGGGATCCGACAGTTTGTTGGTAGTTTTGTGGAGGTATGTCGCATTAGATGTCTATGCAGAGGTCATGTAATTCGCGCAAATAACGGGCCGGTAATCTGAGTACCCTGTGATGGCGCCCAATTGCGACCCCGATGGATTCCATAGGATTTACGAGGTGCGACAATAACATAATGAGACTGATTTTCTTTGCAAGATGTGGCAACCCTGCAGGCTTCCGTATGCACAAATCTTTTACCTTGGTCTATAAGCTGCTTCTAGTCCAAGCGGCACATCGATGCAACTACTCAGTCGTGAGTTGTGCTGTAGTAAGTTAACACGTGTTTGTGTCTCTCGTCACGGAAATGGAGCTACATAATATTGCGCAACGGTATGCCATTTCTTTTTGCATTAGAATGGGTGAAAAGGCGACGACAACTTATAGTAAGCTTCAGAAGGCTTTTGGAGAGGAGGTTATGTCAAGAGCTCAAGTTTTCCATTGGCATAAAATGTTTAGTTAAGGCAGAACGAATGTTAAAGATGAAGACTGCAGTGGACGATCATCAACATCATGGACAGACGTCAACTTGGCCAGGGTGCGTGAACTCGTACGATCTGATCGAAGATTATCTGTGAAAATGATTGCAGAAGAACTGAACTTCAATCGAGAAACGGTTACTCTAATAATAACTGAAGATCTTGGTATGAGAAAGATTTGTGCAAAAATGGTCCCCAAAAATCTCACACCACAACAGCGACAAACACGGAAAAATGTGGCAGCCGATATGTTAGAGCAAACGGAAATCAATCCAGAATTGTTGAGCTGTGTTATCACTGGTGATGAAAGTTGGTTTTTTCAGTACGATCCAGAGACAAATACCCAAAGTTCGCAATGGTGCTCAAAGGGATGACCCAGACCAGAAAAAGCTCGCATGTCGAAGTCAAAAGTGAAATGCATGCTTGTGTGCTTTTTTTATTCCAAAGGAATTGTTCGTAAAGAGTGGGTGCCTCCTGGACAAACAGCTAACCAATATTACTACAAAGAAATTTTAGAAAGACTTCGTAAAAGACTTCTTCGTGTCCATGCCAACATTGCTGATAATTGGATTCTGCATAACAATAATGCGCTATCCCATACTGCTCTGTCAGTACAGCAATTTTTAACCTCTAAACAAATTTCAGTACTACCACAGCCACCTTATTCACCAGAAATCGCTCTGTGCGGCTTTTTTCTATTTCCAAGAGTCAAAACAGCGGTCAGGGGACACCATTTTCAAACAACACAAGATGTCCAAAAAGCTGTGACGAGGGTCTTGGAAAATATTACAGAAGATGAGTTCCAGAAATGTTACCATCAATGGCAGAAAATGAAATGGCCCTGAGCACTATGGGACTTAACTTCTATGGTCATCAGTCCCCTAGAACTTAGAACTACTTAAACCTAACTAACCTAAGGACATCACACACATCCATGCCCGAGGCAGGATTCGAACCTGCGACCGTAGCGGTCGCGCGGTTCCAGACTGTAGCGGCTAGAAGCGCTCGGCCACCCTGGCCGGCTCAATGGCAGAAGCGCTGGGAAAAGTGTATACAATCACAAGGGAACTACTTTGAAGGAGACAACACTAAACATGACTAAAACGGTAAGCAACATTTTTTTTTTCACATCAGTCTCATTACTTTATTGTCACAGTTCGTACATCAAGCGAATTTGGCCCCCGAGACGTCAACGTAAATGCACTTTTTTGCTCTTCAAACCTCTGTAGAACGGTTCTGGCTCCGAGACACCGCGGACAATTACACTGCTAAAATATGACATCGCTGTTGGGGAAGACATCAAGCTTGAAGGGATGCGGGTGGATCACCGTGTCTTTGATTACTGCTACAGATCCCATGGAAGTGCAGGAGAATGTCTCCCGTAACACAATACTGCTTCCACCAGCCTGCGTCCTGGCGCGCTGCACGTTTCTAGCCGCCGTGCACCTCGATGACGGCGTGAAGACGACCATCGACCTAGTGTAGCAAAAATGTGATTCACCCGAAGAGCCGATAGGTTTCCATTGATCGACGGTCAAATTCCGATGGTTCTGCGCCCACTGCTTACGTAATTGACAATGCCGTTGGGTCAACATGTGAACACATAGGGGTGGTCTGCTGAGAAGCTTCATGTTCAACAATGTACGATGATCGGTGTGCTCCGACACGCTTGTGCTTGCACCAGCATCATGTTCTTTCGGTAGAGATGCCACAGATCGCCGTGTATCCAACTTACAGAGCAGACAAGCCTCCGAACGCCGCGTTCTGCGAAGAGTCGTGGACGTCCAACCATTTAGCATCTAGTGGTAGTGTCACTGTCCTTCTACCCCTACCCGTAGATGCTCACGACAGCAGCACGTGAATATTGGACCAGCTTCGCCGTTTTCGAGATACTCGTTCTCAGGCTCTGTGTAACAATAATCTGCTCTTTGGCAAAGTGACTTATGTCAATGGATTTCCCCATTTGTAGTCCATACCTCCGCTAGTATGGTCCCCCGTCCGTGTCTGCTCCGCTTACACACTTCTGTTACCGCGTCACGTGCCAGCAAAGCGACAAGGCGGCATCCAACGTCGCGGTGGGCAGTGGTCATGCACAGTGTAGATACGAACATGTTCCTAAGCATGGTGAGGTGAAAGATACTATTTGTTTGGACGCTTTCAAAATGTGCAGAAGATTGGTCAACGAATCTTCATTGGCGAGAAAGAGCTTTGGGTCTCTTAAAGGTCATAAAACCATGGGCACGATCTTCTTGGAAGAGATTCAGAAATTTCTTCAGGATGAATGAACGACATTTCGAAACACTTATACTTATTGTTGAGGGATGCACTTCGCAATGTGACGACAATTTCAGGCTGCCAAATTCTGCTTTCTTTAGCAGTCTGATTCGCACTCTTAATTCATCGCAAATTCTTAGAAGAATGGGCAGTGAGTTAATGAGATTTGAAGTATCGTGAATAACGTGACCAATAACGAAAAGATAACCACATCAGCATCAAGCTGTTATGCGAGACATTTAGAAATTATCATATACAGTACTTTTAACCAGCAGTTACCCTGAAACCATTTCAGGAAAATTGCATAGTGAAAAAACATGCAAATCCAAAAATGAATTGTTTTAGTTTTTGTTTTTCAAGTAAAACGTGTTCCGAAAAAGTACTTTAGCATCTTTGCTTCGTTTACAAGCTGTAGTTCTTTCAGCAGCGCAGCTGACGACTCAGCTTTAAGCTTTCTGCTCTCCTTGAATCAAATCTAGATGTGGATATGATTCTTTGCGTGACAGGCGAAGAAGTCTGCCGTAAAGAGCCAATGACAAAGAATTGCGGCAACAAGTCTCAACAATGCAGCATAGGGTGTACTAAGCTTCGCAAGAGGAATGCTGGAACACAAGCTAATCTTGTAGCATGTGTGCTTTTCTTATTTTTTCTTTTATTTGTGCCCCTCAGCCAGCTTCCGATGCACTGAATCACTCACACAAACACATACACTCATGAATTGCATACAAAATTTACATTACTCGTAAATATATTACTTGCATCACGATCTGCTTCCATCAATACCATGAGGTTCCATGCCAAACGCCAATTCTGTATGGAACACATAACATTCGTGCCTCCAGACAATTTTCCTGGGCTGCGCTGCCTACTTCGCGTGTTATATTAAAGTGATCGCATTCACTTACTTAACGATGCCGCGTGACCGCTACGGTCGCAGGTTCGAATCCTGCCTCGGGCATGGATGTGTGTGATGTCCTTAGGTTAGTTAGGTTTAAGTAGTTCTAAGTTCTAGGGGGCTGATGACCACACATGTTAAGTCCCATAGTGCTCAGAGCCATTTGAACCATTTTTTAACTTAACGATGTTCTCTTCAAAATGGTTCAAATGGCTCTAAGAACTATGGGACTTAACATCTGAGGTCATCAGTCCCTTAGACTTAGAACTACTTAAACCTAACTAACCTAAGGACATCACACACATCCATGCCCGGGGCAGGATTTGAACCTGCGACCGTAGCAGCAGCACGGTTCCGGACTGAAGCGCCTAGAACCGCTCCGTCACAGCGGCCGGCCGATGTTCTCTACATTTCATTTGTGGTCACCATACAAAATACTCTATTCGACTCAAGTAGTCAGGCCGCAGACACTTAATGCTACCCGTGTGAAGCTGGGCCAGGTCGCTAGTTCTATTGAAAACACACATAGCCTCCCTACCCAGAGAAATTGTGTTTTATTTACATTGGTTTCCTTCCATTACAAAATCTTTCTTGGTCCGGCCCGCCACAGTGATAAAAGTTAATAATGTGGTCCACTTTGAAATTTATTTAGGGACTCCTGATCCACACGATCTAATCCATGCACATTATAAAAATATTTGAATGTGTGTATGTATGTTCGTATGTTCCACATCTGCTCCTAAACCATTTGACCGATTTCAATAAAACGTTGTACCCATATCACTTACTGTCTAGAAACAATCGCAGTGGGGGTAATAATGAGAGCCTTTAGTGACTTGCAACAAACTTTAAACATAATTTCAAACCCTTACAAAACGTTTTCTCGCTGACAACCCCCACAAACGGATAAAAGGAAAATTTTTGTCATTTACTATATTTCGCTATTCATGCATTAAAATACCGCATCTTGCAAATTTATATCATTTTCTGACACATTATTCAGAATATGAGCCGTCATAAAGAGTAAGCTGCGTGAAAAGGAAACTGCAGGACGAAATTCACTACAGATACAGATAAAATATGTATACAAATGTGTGTGAAATATGTTGAATATATTGAAAGATATGTGACATGCATAGTCGTGAAGCCACGGGCAAAAACTTCCTCTTAACCCCTGGATCGATTTCACCCACAATTGGTTCACATATTACGTGCTATCTGGGGAGAAATACTATTTGGGTGAGAGCCACCAGCCTGTTATTAGGGTGGGAGTGATACCTTGGTGATGGAGAGAGAACATGGGGAGGAGGAGGTGGACAGAGGGGGGAAAGAAGGAGATGGATACGTATAGGGGGTAGGAGGAGGTAGACAGAGAGAGGAGCGAAGCACATGGACAGAGGAAGAGGAGATGATGTGATGGATAGAGAGATGAACAGAGAGTGGGGATGAAGAGATGTACAGAGAGAGAGGGTAGGAAGAGATGGGCAGAGAGAGGAGGGATGAGGAGACTGACAGATGGAGGAGATGGGTAGAGAGAGGGAAGGAGGTGCTCGGCAGGGAGAGGGAGGATCAGATAGACAGAACTAGGGGACGAGCAGATGGACAGGGAGAAATTCAGGAGGAGATGGACAGAGTGTAGGGGGAGAAGGAGGCAGACAGTGCGGGAAAGAGGCGATGTATTTTTTTTGTCATCAATCTTCTGACTGATTTGATGAGGCCCGCCACGAATTCCTCTCCTGTGTCAACCTTTCCATCTCAGAGTAGCACTTGCAACATATGTCGTCAATTATCTGCTGGATGTATTCCAATCTCTGTCTTCCTCTACAGTTCTTGCCCTCCACAGCTCCCTCAAGTACCATGGAAGTCAGCCCCTGATGACTTAACAGATGTCCTATCATCCTATCCCTTCACTTTGTCAGCCTTTGTCAGCTCTTGCCGTCTTCGGAATTGTGTGGATGATCATTTTCCGAAAGTCAGTTAGTATGTCGCCAGACTCGTACATTCTACACACCAACGTGAATAGTTGTTTTGTTGCCACTTACCCTAATGATTTTAGAAATTCTGTTGGAATGTTCTCTATCCCTTCTGTCTTATTTGATCACTTAAGTCCTCCAAAGCTCTTTTAAATACTATTTCTAATACTGAATACCCTCTCTCTTCTAAATCGTCTGCTGTTTCTTCTTCTATCACATCAGGCAAATCTTGCTTTCAATGTATTCTTTCCACCTATCCGCTCTCTCCTCTCCATTTAATAGTGGAATTCCCGTTGCACTCTTAATGTTATTATCTTTGCTTTTAATATCACATAAAGTTGTTTTCACTTTCCTGCATGCTAAGTCTGTCCTTCCGACAGTCATTTCTTTATCGATGTCTTCACATTTCTCCTGCAGCCATTTCGTCTTACAAGGGGAGGCCGCCAATTGTGAAATTCAGATTCGATTCATACTACGCATAATAAAAGCTCATGGCCAGAGGTGTAATGTGGCAAAACACCAAGATGCACTTCTCCGCCGTTGTCGAGAAAATCCACAGTTAAAAGAAACCGTTGCGGTGAAACACTCTCTGCGATTAATAATTTTCTACAGCGTCGTGGCGCAGCAGTAAGCGCTCGGGTTCGTAATCCGAAGGTCACCGGATCTAATCTCGCGATATGCAACTTTTTTTTCATTATTTGTTTTTTTTGTAATTCAAATATATATATATATATATATATATATATATATATATATATATATATATAATTCCCGGCAATCAGTTGCAACAATTATGCATATAATAAGTTGCTGAGAGTCGTTTGTCGTGGAAAAATAAAACTTGAAATAAAACACAATATCACAAATAGTATTCAAGTGGATACAATTTATTGAAAAGTTCGGTATACAATCGCACATAATTAACAATTAGTGACCAGAAGCAGCTGGAGTATCGCACGAACCAGAGTGATAGCTATCACAGAAACATGGAAAGTAGAAAACTGCACGACATCGAGTGCATCTGATAAACGATGCGTTTTTACAAGAACAATTGTTTTTTAAATTATCTGTTGGGAAACACACCTGATTGACATTCTGAAAAATTTTTCTATCGTTCGTCAGGTTTGATGCATACCACGCGTATCGTATCATATCGGCAAAAATCGGAGAAGACAATTGGTGGTGGACGATGAATATATATATATATATATATATATATATATATATATATATATATATATATATATGTGTGTGTGTGTGTGTGTGTGTGTGTGTGTATACATTTGATTTACAAAAAACAAAAAAAAAAGTTGCATAGCGCGAGATTCGATCCGGTGACCTTCGGATTACGAACCCGAGCGCTTACCGCTGCGGCACGACGCTGCAGAAAATTAATAATCGTAGAGAGTATTTCACCGCAACGATTTCTTTTAACTGTCGATTTTCTCGACAACGGCTGAGAAGTGCATCTTGGTGCTTTGCCACATTACACCTCTGGCCATGAGCTTTTATTATGCACAGTATGAATCGAATCTGAATTTCACAATTGGCGGCCTCCCCTTGTCAGCTCCCGTGCAGTTCCTGTTTACTTCATTCCTCATGGACTCGTATTTCTGAAATCCTGATTTTCCCTTAACAGGTTTGAACTTCCTTCTTTCATCGATCAACTGAAGTATTTCTTCTGTTACCCATGGTTTCCTCACAGTTACCTTCTTTGTACCCATGTTTTTCTTTCAAACTTCTGTGACGGCCGGTTTTAGAGACGTCAATTCCTTTTCAACTGTATCCGTTATTGCTGTATCAATAGCCTTAGAGAAGTTTAAGCGTATCTCGTCATTCCTTAGTTGTTCCATATCTTACTTTGCGTAAATATTCTTCCGGACTAACCTCTTCAATTTCAGCCTGCTCTTCATCACTACTACATTGTGATACTCATCTGACCAGAAATCCTTGTCTTCTTTCCATTTCACATCACTGACCCCTACTATATCTATATTGAGTCTTTGCATTTCCCTTTCCAGATTTTCTAGTTTCCTTATCACGTTAAAGCTTCTGATATTGCACTCTCCGTCTCGTAGAACATTATCCTTTCGTTGGTTATTCAATTTTGTTCTCATTGTCACCTCCCCTGGAGGTCCACTTTCGGAGATCCGAATGGAGGACTGTCCTTAGATGTTTTGCCAGTGGGGAGATCATCATGACAATTTTTCAGTTACAGGCCACATGTCCTGTGGACACACGTTTTGTGTCTTTAATGCAATGTTTCCATTGCCTCCTGCATCCTCATGCCGTTGATCGTTGCTGATTCTCCCGCCTTTAGGCGTAGTTTCCCACCCCCAGGACAAGACAGTGCCCTGAACCTCTGTCCGCTCCTCCGCCCTCTTGACATGGCCGTTGGCAAAATGAGGATGACTTCTTATACCGGAAGTCTTCGGTCGCCAATACTGATTACTAATCAAAATTCAAGCTTTAGCGGTTTCTGAACTATGGACCGAGTACATTTTGATTACTAATCAAAGGCACTACCACTAGATCACGAGTGCTCTTCGGTTAAGAGAAGATTTCAACAAATACACGCCCGGGCAATGCTTGGTACTCAGCTGTTTATCAGGTTGCTTTGTGGCAGATTCAAGCATCCCACAAGGTACAATTAGTATCGGCTGTTCTCGTAGTGTAGATGCTGGAACACAAGACTGTTCAGCCGTTGGCGCAGGTTCGAGCTTTACTACCGTGCCAGGTCCAACTTTCGTATTGCTCTCTTGTTCAGTTTTAGGAGACCAAACAAAGAACACATTTGGCGACACTGTCTCAGTAGCCTGTTTGAATTTGTGTGTCCAACGACCTGACTGGCTAACTTCAGTGCTAATTAACTCAGATATATTGCAGTGTATAGAATTTTTTCTTAACAGTTATTTCTCAGCACAACCTACCCTGCAACGCCTTTACAAGCTTTTCAGACTGTTCCTAACCACCCTATATAAGGCAAAATGTTTGTATCTATATCCGATATTTCCTCTCATACCCCTTGATCGATTTCAACGAAATTCAGCACACAAACGGAAAATTTCACAAGTATCAGCACTATGGGTTTTATAACCTTCTAGTTCCAAAATGAGACTTGACCAAAAACTTGTTTTCTAGTCCATTTAAACTGCCCTGCATGATAGCTGTGTTGTTTGGGAATTATATCGGCTAGCCTCATCGACTCGCTTTGGAGAACAGCCAATACATCAGCGGAAAAAAACGTTTTCGAATTCCTAACCTGTGGCTGCCTTGCAGAACAAGTGTGTTTTACGAGTACTATCTACCTGCTTTATTGCCCTGTTTTGCAGGAGCTACACATGTCAATAGGTATGGCTGGAGGAATGTTAAAATGGATAAAGGAGTGGATGAGCAGAGAGAGGGGGCAGGAGGGTATGGATATGGAGAGAAAGGACGGATGTGATGGAAAAAGAGAGGAGCAAGGATAGGGAGAGGGGGAGGAGCAGATGGGGATGAGGAGATGGTCAGAGAGAGAGTGGTAAGAGGAGATGAACAGAGGGAAGGAGAGGGAAATGAAAGAAGCAGGTGGAAATTGTAATGGGGCAGTGGGCAGGTAGAAAAGGAAGGGGGGGGGGGGTAGGAGGAGATGAACAAAGAGAGGGGGGACGATATGGGCAGAGGAAAGAGGGAGGAAGATACAGAGGAGCAGAGGAGATAGACAAAGTGGGGTGGCAGGAGATGAAGAAACTGAGATAGTGAGGAGGAAGAGACAGAGGTGGGAGGATGAGGTGTGTAGAGAAAGGGAGGTAGGAAGAGGTGGATACAGAGAGGAGGAGGAGGAAGTATGTGCAATATATATATCAAACATATATGTGGCAAAGCTACATGGAAAAGGAGTCAGTTTGCGTTATTATATTCTTGGTCACAAAACAAATTTCCAATGCACACCACTAGTTTTGACTAATTTACAACATTTGAAACAAATACAGAGTTTACAAATTAGATGAGTATCAAATATGTTGTGATACAATTATATATTATAAAGATACAGTATTTGGAAAGGGAAACGAAATTTATTGAAAAATTATTTTACATTAGTTCTGGAGCATTACGTGCGGGTAGATAGTCCGCATCTCGTGGTCGTGCGGTAGCGTTCTCGCTTCCCGCGCCCGGGTTCCCGGGTTCGATTCCCGGCGGGGTCAGGGATTTTCTCTGCCTCGTGATGGCTGGGTGTTGTGTGTTGTCCTTAGGTTAGTTAGGTTTAAGTAGTTCTAAGTTCTAGGGGACTGATGACCATAGATGTTAAGTCCCATAGTGCTCAGAGCCATTTGAACCATTTTTTTGCAGGTAGATAAATAATTATAAAATACTAAGATTTGTGCAATTCAGTACGCCTTTTTTTATGCTTGTCTTTGAACATGCTGTCATTTTTAACCATCATTTTAATATAACACCAGTGACACATAAGAAGCTGGCCGCTACGGTCGCAGGTTCGAATCCTGCCTCGGGCATGGATGTGTGTGATGTTCTTTGGTTAGTTAGGTTTAAGTAGTTATAGGGGACTGATGACCTCAAAAGTTAAGTCCCATAGTGCTCAGAGCCATTTTGACACGTAAGAGTATACAATTTTATGTAAATACCATGAAATTAATGTAGCTATATCTTTGACCTTTTCTTTATTTTGTCTCATTTTAATATTACACCAGAGGTATGTACTCATAAACATCTTTCACTTACAGGGAAATAATGTAGCTTGACACCATTTTTACACATCTCTTTAATGCTTCACAATGACTGGCTGGAGACAAAAAGGATGGAGGTGGGGTATAAGGCACAATTGAGCTAGTTCCACCATCCTGGATTTTTTAAATTTATCTATTGAAACTACATTCTGATTAGATGCCTCATTTTAATACTTCACTGTGACTGATTGGATGGAGGTGGAGGGAATGGAGCATAAACCGCAACTGAGCTAGTTCCAATACTTGGATTATTTCATAAGCTCTTGCATTTTTAACACTACGCAATGATTGGCTGGTGAGATGGAATGGGAGGAGGAATGGGGCCATAGCTTGATGACATCACTATTAATAATGATGATGTCACTGATGTGGACCATGCCACCACTGATGACATAACTGATAGATTGATGATGTCACTGATATGGAGGGTGGCATTTGAGACATCATTGCTCCTCTTGGACGCTAGTCACACGGGAATGGTGCCTGAAACGACGCAGCCGTCCTACTTATGTATGTGCATACATTAAAGTGTCGTGGCGAAACAAATGGCCCAAATAGGTGGCCCCAATAATCTATGCCCAAAGACTGTGCTAAACCGTCTGCGATGCAACGATTCAGCCGCTTCCGGAGGAATTTCTATAGCCTATAGATGACGATTTTGTAATATTATGATTAATATCAAACAACGTGTACTGTAACTTACCTTAGCAATTTTTGTTGTTGTTGCAAACTTGCCATACATTTCCAGTGATATGTCGATGTAAACGTTTTTCTTCCTTCTCTTGTCATAAATTGTCTCCTGAAGATTGTCCTTTTATTTAATATTCACTCTGTATATTTACACGGATGTTAACTTTCTCTTCATTATATGTAACGAAAATGTAGCCTTTGACTAAATGATTAATTAGATTCAATGTTAATCAATCATATCCTATAAATTCCTGCATGTATCAAAGTTTATTAATTATCGATAGCATGTGTTCCGATCAAAATGATATAGCCTTCCGAAGGTAGCATTGGTAGGAATGTTATGTATGTTTTGGGCCACAGTTCAAGTTTCCAGTGCTAGTCGGTACTGCAGTTGTAGCATGGCAAGAAATCTAAAAGTCTAAGAAGATCGATGACGGGAAGTTTAAAAATTAAAGATGGTAGATGACAGTAAATTTAAAAATTGAAGATGGCGGATGGTGGTAAAATTAAAAATAGAAGATGGGACATAATTGGAAATTGAGAACTAGATGGGCCAAATATAAAAAAAAATCGAAAAATCCAAGATAGTGAAACTAGACTAGTTGTACTCATTGACTGACCTCTATTTTCTTTTAGTAATGCCGATAAGTGAGCCATGTGTATTTTAATAAATAATACAGATAATTTGTATGCGGAAATATTCAGTTTAAAGTTCCAATGTGCCCACAGACTGTAGAGCAGAGTTGTGGAAAATAAAGTTCTCACTTGATGTAAACATTGCAGTTTATGCTGCTGGCATATTTTTGTACACACTTTAGAGAGGGAAAGAACGTTGCGGCCCTTGACAAGCATCATACAACAATTTAGATGTGGAAAATAACGAATGTGAGAGGCTGTTGTGTCTTATACCAAGCATGGTTCCTAGATCAAAGTATAAGCTTTTGCAAGTGCTGCCATCTGTTTTTGAGGACAAGACACAGGACCATGAAGCAGCTGCTGATTTTATTTCCTACTATAGAGTTTTACTGAATAGTAGTTCAAGTAAAATTAATGTTTGGTAACTGTGTATTTCTAATTGGTTAATTACATTACATAAGCGAATGCTGGTCATTAACTATGTATCGGGAGTAAGTTTTAGACGCATTTTCATTTTTGATAGGAAGTTTTTCTGCCTGTTCACCATGTTGTTCTTTAGTTCATATGTTTCAGTATGAAATAGCATTTTACCGTTCACAGTAATGTTTTAGGCACTAATTGTGTGTGTGCGTGTGCATGTACGTGTGCTGTGTGCGGATGTGTGTGTGCGTGTGCATGTACGTGTGCTGTGTGCGGATGTGTGTGTGTGTGTGTGTGTGTGTGTGTGTGTGTGTGTGTGTGTGTGTGTGTGTGTGTGTGTGTGTGTGTTCTTAGAGAAGGATTTTTGGTGAATTTAGATATGGGAATAACGTTTACTTCAGTAACTTTCACCAACAAGGGCACTTTAAGTTGTAAGTTAGATCAGCTGTAGTGCCCATGTGTGTTTTTCAGTGCAGCATGCATATCATATTATGCTGGCTCGAGAGTCAACTGCATTGGATGTCAGCAAGACAAGACTTGTCGTTACAAGCAAAACGCTGAGTTAGGAGTCCAGTCTTACTGACGCCTGCCTGTCTTCCTTGTAACACTTGACAGTCATCAAAGAAATATTTAGATGTGGAAAATAATTAATTTGAGGCTTCATTGTGTCTTACGCCATCTATGTTAAAGAAATTGACATTTGCATTTACACAAGTGCATCTTTGTGTACGTTTTTGGATAAATACTTCTGAACAAAGAGCAAAAAATTCAGACCTTTTGGATACTTTTGAACGTGGCCATGATGGATACATGTGACTGGCTGTTTTATTTTAATGATCTGTTAAGCCTAGTCTAGGGAAGGTAATGTGTTACAAAGAACAGCTAGGCTATTTCCGCTATCTCGGATTTATGATTATTAATTGCCCGCCATCAGCCATTTTGGCTTTTTAAATTGCCCACCATCCACCATCTTGATGGTATCATGCAACCGCAGCACTGTGATTACAGCGCCGAGTATCGGCAGGAACGATAACTGTGGTCCAGATCATGCATTGTGGTGCTACTAGCCTTTTGGCAGTTTTTCTCCAACTGGCGCAGTCCTAGGCCAGGTAACCCCAGTAGTGTCCCAATAGTCGCTACCATGTCGTTTTAGTGGCCTTTTCCTATGTATTTTCCCCAGACTCTGTTAAGCACCAGGTTTGTGGATCTTTCATCTTTATCCAGACAAAGTAATAAGTGAATTCTTACTACAAAATAACTGTCTAGTCCAGGATCCGAAAGAGGTAAAGTTACCGAATGAAATAGTGCATAGGCTGAGTTATAGTTCATACAAGTGCTCGTTGAGAGATGGCACTCAGGAGGTATGGAGTAGAAGGTTTAGTCGTGGAAATAGTACACACATCAAAACAGTCTTGCATCACCTCGGTTCCGAGAGTTTCGGAACCTGTAGAGAAAATTGGAACAGAGATCAACATAAACGTCATTTCCGCTCTTTTTATTGCTCATGAAAACCAGACACTGCATGTTGTATCACCATTCAGCGAGACCTTCAGAGGTGGTGGTCCACATTGCTGTACAAAATGGTTCAAATGGCTCTGAGCACTATGGGCCTTAACATCTCAGGTCATCAGTCCCCTAGAATTAGAACTACTTAAATCTAACTAACCTAAGGACATCACACACGTCCATGCCCGAGGCAGGACCGTAGCAGCGGCGCGGTTCCGGACTGAAGTGCCTAAAACCACTCAGCCACAGCGGCCGGCATTACTGTACAATCCAGTACCTCTTTGTGTT
Source organism: Schistocerca serialis cubense (assembly GCF_023864345.2). Lineage (NCBI taxonomy): Eukaryota > Metazoa > Arthropoda > Insecta > Orthoptera > Acrididae > Schistocerca > Schistocerca serialis. Next base: position 716,555,015 of record NC_064638.1, read on the forward strand.
GATGCATGCCTGTATTCGTCGTGTCAAAGTATCCAAAAGTCCATCAAGGCACTATTGGTCCAATTTGTCCCACTCCTCAACGGCGACTTGGCGTACATCCCTCAGAGTGGTTGGTGGATCACGTCGTCCATAAACAGCCCTTTTCAATCTATCCCAGGCATGTTCGATACTGTTCATGTCTGGAGAACATGCTGGCCACTCTAGTCGAGCGATGTCGTTATCCTGAAGCAAGTCATTCACAAGATGTGCACGATGGCGACGCGAATTGTCGTCCATGAAGACGAATGCCTCGCCAGTATGCTGCCGATATGGTTGCACTATCGGTTGGAGGATGGCATTCGCGTATCGTACAGCCATTACGGCGCCTTCCATGACCACCAGCGGCGTACGGCGGCCCCACATAATGCCACCCCAAAACATCAGGGGACCTCCACCTTGCTGCACTCGCTGGACAGTGTGTCTAAGGCGTTCAGCCTGACCGTCCTAACACGTCTCCAAGATCTTCTGGTTGAAGGCATGTGTGACACTCATCGGTGAAGAGAACGTGATGCCAAGCAGCCTTTTGCACACTGTTTGAGTCGTAACATGACGTCCTGTGGCTGCACGAAATGCATTATTCAACATGGTGGCGTTGCTGTCAGGGTTCCTCCGAGCCATAATCCGTCGGTAGCGGTCATGCACTACAGTAGTAGCCCTTGGGCGGCCTGAGCGAGGCATATCATCGACAGTTCCTGTCTTTCTGTATCTCCTCCAAGTCCGAACAACATTGGTTCAGTATGAGACGCCTGGACACTTCCGTTGTTGAGAGCCCTTTCTGGCACAAAGTAAGAATGCGGGCGCGAGCTAACCGCGGTATTAACCGTCTAGGCGTAGTTGAACTACAGAGAACACGAGCTGCGTACCTCCTTCTTGGTGGTATGACTGGAACTGATCGGCTTCGGCCCCCTCCGTCTAATAAGCGCTGGTCATGCATGGTTGTTTACATCTATGGGCGGGTTTAGTGACATATCTGAACAGCAAAGGGACTGTGTCTGTGATACAATATCCAGAGTCAACGTCTATCTTCAGGAGTTCTGGGAACTGGGGTGATGCAAAACTTTTTTTTTTTTGAGTGTGTAGATAGATGTAGGAGTGGAACATTCGTACCACGATAAGAGAGTAAACAGATTTGGCCTTTGTAAAGTAAGTATCTTGACATACCTGTGAAGTGGTTTAGAAAAACTATGCTAAACGTAAATCAGAACTGTTGCGCGAGGATCTGAAATCCATTCCTCCTAAATACGATTCCAGTATTTTGATCACTGCAGCAGCACGCTCGTTAGTTTATTATGGGTTTGGTTAGAAGAAGGTTGTATGGCAACTAGCGAAAAAATACTCCTGCATGTGAGATCCATAATATAATCAGTTTATATGGATTAACTCAGCTTACCTCTTAAAAACCAATTTTTTGGCAGAATCTACGAACATTCTGCATCTTTCTACGCATCGATGTTTAACAGCTTTGGATTACGGACGTAAACAATCATTCTTCACATATTTTACCCTTGATATCATTCTTTAGACTGGGCAGATAACCATTGATACGGTTCACTCACTGCCACGTTGCTTTTCAATGCAGGTCTCTCGATGGTTTCTTCAGAAAATATAGGTTATATTTCAGAGCGCAGATGTTGCGTTAACTAGTTCGGTTACAACTATGGGACGTGGCAACAAGGCTAAATAAGCTATGAAGATTTGTCAAAGACTACATAAACTTCATTGATTTGCTTACATTATTGTGAAGGTTTTTTTTGTTTTTTTGCTCTAGCTGCTCCATTAAGTGAGTTTTTAGAACTGGTTCTGTACCAAGACCTACTATTAATACTGTTGCGAAAATAAACAAGATGTGTAGTAGCTCGTAAGCTTCTGCTCCTCTAAGTTGTAAATGAGCATTCTTTTTTAACAGGAAATAATAATTAACAATGCTGAGCTATAGCGACGGAGACAGGGCTTCCCTTTGAAAGTACTTGCCAGTTAGAGGTTTAAATAAGTCGCGGAGGCAGCGACAGAGAGGCTGTTGACGGCGCCGGCGCCCCTCCTCTCTGGGCGCGAAGCCTGCCGCGGCCGCTCTGCTCTGCCCTCTCCTCGCCTCTCCTCTTGTCTCACGCGTGTTTTCGCCGCCAGCCGCCGGAACACGAGGCCCCGTTGTTTCCCGCCAGATATCGCGCTAGAGCCGCCTTCAAAGGACGCCTGTAAGTGAGCGTGAATGAAAGGCGCTTTGACTCTTGCAAAAGAAAACAGGTGAGGCACTTTTTTTTTTGTTGTGGTGGGGGGGGGGGGGGGGGAGAGGGGTGCTGCCTTCTTGACGAGGCGACAAAACGATCAATTCGGGTCTGAGGAGACATTACTTCGATTGCCGACAACATTACCGTGCACTTTGGATTTTAGGTTTTTTATGGTTTGTTTAACCCACGGGTGGGCAACCGGTGGCCCGGGGACCGGATCCAGCCCGCGATTGGTTTCAATCTGCTAGCCCACGGAAGAAATTCATGAGAGAGAGGCCTTCGCATCATCTGGACTCTGTTATCATGAGTTTGATCAGTTTCGGCGATTTCTTGCGGTGCTAACGACATACGATTCGTGCATATCATCTTCAACGGTGGAAATGTCACACTTAAGTTACGGGGCCCTCATAAGTTCAATATTACGAGTATTATCAATACGTCAATATAATGATCGTCGGACAGGGAATGTTATCGTATTATCAGCACTAGAAACATTGATGAACAGAATTAATGCTCACCAAAATCTTCTCAGTATTACCAGCGCGTATTGAGTGTGTGAGGGCGATTATTATCAGTTGACAATTCACCAGTATCTTGTTTACATTTTTCCAGTTTAGCTTCTGTATAATACAGCCGATATACCCTAAATTCAAGCGAGTTAGACTTTTAAACGTTTTAAAATGAACGAAGAAATGATGGTTTAATTTATTTAGTGTCACAGAAACAATCCGCGCCTATGCTGTCAGTCATAAAGTAGTTTTGGACAAATATTTAAAAAATTTCTGGGGATAGTACGGTATTTTTGCATATAACCACACTAAATTTCTAACACTTAAATGATCTGCATGTCGCCAAAAATCGGAAGGTTACTCGTAATCGCTTGTTGACTGGGATTGCCTATCTATTTTATTCTTTTATTTTATATTTCTATTCATTCTCCCATTAACATTAGTAAATAATTCTTTTCCATTTTGGATGTATTACAACGCTGCAACTATTGGAACTGAAGGTGAATTAGCTGTGGCTATATGTTTTCATAAGCGCTTATTTTTTCATGATGACATTTCAAAATGCCTGACGTCCCGTTAACATTCATTCACGTATCAACATTGTTTCTTTACTAACAGCGTTGCAAAATTTTGCAACGAAAGTTTTTAAGACAGCTGTTGCAAAACGTCGTAAGTAAACATACAATACTCTGACGAGTAAATAAATGTAAACACCTGAAGATGGAATGAACATAAAATTAACGTACTGTCAAAAACAGCTTCTTTTTTATCCCGGCAGTGAAAACGTGACGTCGATACGGAATAACATGCATTCCGTTGCATAAAAACGCGGCGAAAACACGAAGATGCGCAACATACATTCCATTGACTTGACAGTGAGAATTACATCTTGACGCCGGCGCTACACTAGGCCATTGCTACAGTTGTGCCATTCTCAGCCACTACAGTTCCGCGATATTGCTGCTCCGTTCACAGTGAGTAACTATTACTTTGTACCACAAATCTCTTAAACCAATGAAAGGCACATTCTGGTGCAGGGTCAAGCACCATACCATACGTGACGACCTAGTGTGCCGTTGGATACATTGACGGCACAAGCTACAGCGAATTGCGATTAATTTGAACAGCGATTTCTCTGCTAGGGAAGACACAAACTCCAAATCGTACTTCTCCTACAACGACATATGTCTTGGCCAAAGTTCATACAAGTATGATAAATGAAATTCTTCTGTTTTCAGTAGCTACCATTCCTTCCCTGCACATTGCATCCGCTTTTTCCATTGATCCATGCCATAGTTTTATAGGTAAAACTGTCATTCATCTTCCAGACGTTGGACTCTAAAATTAGGTATTTAGAGTCCTCAAATGAAAAGCTGGAGGCAGGCGTCTTCTAAGACTATACCTGCTTTTGCTATAATAGCAACTCTAGAACCTAGGATAAAACTACACGAACTAACAAGACATTTGGGAAACAGGGTAACGCATTTTATTAGGTTGATGGGTGACAACCAGAGATTAATGGACAGCAGTGATCCTAAGAGAGAGAAGATAAAAAGAGATACAGCCGTTATTCAAACAGTGTAGTTTTTACTGAGACTGAAAACCAAATATGACTGGAAGTGGATATCTGAAACTAGAGCTCAATCCTGAATTTTAAGTGAAAGCCATATAACTAAAGACCTCATATGCCGATTCCACAAAACATCCCAAAAACTGCATCTGAAACTGAAATTCGAGATGCCACGTGTCAAGAGAAAGTGATAGACAAAATGGAAAGAAACATATTCTTGCAGGACAGAAAATTAGATTCAAGGGTGGCCGCTCAGATAACAACACAGTGAATGATCTAATAGAAGACTCTTGAAGAATACGTGCATCTCTTCTTAAGACTACATAATGTAGATGCAAGACTTCATTGCTTTAAATATTAAAGGCGTCGCCAGAGTCTCAAGTTGCTGCAAGTGCATCGCTCTTGAATATACAACAAACGTTTGTAAACTCGATGATTGTGTGTGCCCAAAGAGCTGAATATGTGTTAATGGCCAGGTAAGCAATAGGTTACTTACAATTTATTACTGAAAAGGGAGTCCGTAGAAATTCAGTGCAGCCAATTTGCGTACAACGGCAATTCTATTGTCATCTAGGGGAAACGCAAGTACGTGTCGTTTTGTTCCGGACAGGAGACCTGGTATCGCGCTATTGCGCCATGAGAACATATGGGATTATTGAACCGCAACAGTACCATAGTTTTAAGTATCCCAATCCCAAAGTCAGCGTTCCTTATCGATACATACTTTCTAAACAGTAGCAGACGAGGTGTAATTTTTCGCCACGTTCACTTTCTGCGGAATTCATAGATGTCATCCTCAACACAACTTCACACCACCCCCGGGAGGGGCGGAAGCTCTCACCACTCTTTGGTGAGTTCGTGTTTGACTACCCCGGGGCCCCGGGCTTTGCAGCATCTTTTCCTTTCCGTGATGCACGTCTATCCTCTTGCTGTTCTTTTTCCCCTCCCATTGGGGACATGCCTGGGATGTTTTTTGGAATGTGTTCTGCCTTTTCAGTAGCCTGACATCATAACAGTCCCACAATTGTTTTTTTAGTTCTTTTTTTTTCTTTGTTCCCCTCCTCCAACCACCCGCCACTTCGGCTTTTGAAGTTCCTCTTTCTCTTCTTCCTCCCTGTGCGCTCCTGAAGGCCGTCCCACGTGACTGTAGTGTAGCAGGTGACCCGGTAACGCGTAATTCGCAGCCACGGGTCGACAGGTAGGGTTCGCACATAAACCCTGGTACAGGCCAGGCCTAGGGAGGGGTGATTACCTGAGCTGCTGCCTTCTCAAATTGCCAATTGGTTCCTCTGTCAGGTGTTCGGGAGGTGTGAACAATCACCTAAGGCAGGTGAGCCCCCATCTGAGCCCCCCCCCCCCCCCCCCCCAGCTGGAAGGCGCACTCCATCAGAGACGCTGGCAATCATGGGAGATTCTCTTGCAATGAGCCAAACATCTTCTTCTCAGCCTATGTGTGCTAAATATACGTGGAATGAAGCTAACGAATCATAGACCATTCCAGCTGCACCTTGGTTCCTCGTGGTTTTGCGTACTGAAGACGGTCAGTCCTTTGCTATGGCTAATCCGTTTATTATTCAATAAGGTGTTGATGCAGTTGTTGGCCCTCTTAAATCCTCCTCTCGTTTACGCAATGGCACTTTGCTTTTGGAGAATACATGCGATTTTCAAGTACAACAATGCTTGCAGCTCCACTGCTCCACAGCTATCCTGTTCGTGTAGAAGCCCATCGAATGCTCAATTCTTCATGTGGTGTTATTTACACTAGGCTGCTCGATGGTCTGACTGAGACAGAAGTCCAAACCTACCTCTCTGATCAGGGAGTCATTGCAATCCATCAAGTGAGGAAGAAGGTAGATGCGTCCTTAGAGCCCACACAAATTCTTTTCCTCAAGTTTGATAGAGTCGCCTTCCATCAAAGATCAAAGCAGGCTATGAAGTTATCACATTTTAACCGTACAGTCTGAACCAGATGCGCTGCTATCAGTGTTATTGTTAACAACCACATTCAAATGTCCTGTCGACACCCAGCCAAATATGTAACCTGTGGCAGGGATGCTCACGAGTACGATTGTCCACTTCCTTCTCCCTCCCGGCGGGGTCAGGGATTTTCACCTGCCCCGAGATGACTGGATGTTTGTGTTGTCCTCATCATTTCATCATCATTCATTCAAGTGGCGAGATTGGACTGAGCAAAGGTTGGGAATTTGTACAGGCGCTGATAACCGCGCAGTTCTCCCCACTATCCAAACATCATCATCATCATCATCATCATCATCCTTCTCCCCACTATATCAATTACAATGGCGACCGTGCAGCCTCCTCCAAAGATTGTCCCATGTACCTCGCTGAGCATGTCGTCCTGGAGTTTCAGGTGAAGGAAAAAATGCATTACCTGGTTGCCCGCAAGCTGTTGACTAGTCATAAACCCTACGTTTTACTATCGAGCACTTCTAGGCGCTTCAGTCCGGCACCACGCGACTGCTACGGTCGCAGGTTCAATTCCTGCCTCGGGCATGAATGTGTGTGATGTCCTTAGGTTAGTTGGGTTTAAGTAGTTCTAAGTTCTAGGGGACTGATGACCTCGGATGTTAAGTCCCATAGTGCTCAGAGCCATTTGAACCACCTACAGTACCGTTTTGCTACATCTCTCTCCATGAAAGACGTGACCAAGCGGACATGCGACCTCAGATTCATCACCACAGTTGTAAAATCGCCCAGTGTCATGGTAGCATCCCCATCTCCTCCTCCAGCTGTGCAACAAGCCACTAAATTTTCGCATCATGGGGCGATATCACCTGCTACACAACCAGCAGGCCGGAAAGGACAGAAGGAATATGCCCAGGAAGTTTTTTTTTTGTCGCTCCAGCCAACAAACATCTGAATCGTCATATGCCAACTGCAAAGGCCACAAAAAATCAAATAAAAGCAAATGGCCTTCTCCTTCGCCGATTCAGAGATCCGCTTCAACGGTGTCGCCACGTCATACCCTCATTCAGCCGACGTCCGTGTCGCCTCTTCTCACCGTCAACTGCTTTTCTGCCCTGGACGCCGCAGACTGACCGAGGGAGAACGCCGAGCCTCTGTAGACATCATGGAACAGATTCCTCCAACCTCTGCATCTTGTAGCAGAGTGTCTTCGAAGGGTGACACTCGGCAGCCGTCGAGGTGGCACCCCCTTAATTTTTTCCCCTCTGCCCTTTCCTCATCATGACTCCTCCAATGGAATATTCGCAGCCTTAGATCGAGTTACGGCTGCTCTTGGAATCATAGCGTCCACTTGTTCTCTGACACCAGGAAACAAAATTGGGTTCTCATGTCTGCTCTGACCTCTCACATTTCTTTCTGGCCTGCTTTGACTTTCCACCTGAGGACGGCATTCTGTCTCATGGGGGAGTCATGCTGCTCATCCAGGATGACATGCATAGTCAGACAGTCTCCCTAACTACCCGTCTTTATGCCCTTGCAGTCCACATTTTACTTCCTTTTCTGTTTGTTCCATTTACGTCCCTCCATCCTTTGCTGTCACCAGGGCAGACTTCCTCCAGCTCATTGAACAACTCCCTCACCCCTTTTTGCTGCTTGATGACTTTAATGCACAGCCTCCCCTTTGGAGTTCTCCCAGAACCTATCCGAGAGGTGCCCTCTTGGCTGACCTTCTCAATCAACTTAACCCCATTTGTGTTAACTCGGGAGCACCCACGTTACTTTCAGACTCCACACACACCTAATCCCATTTGGACCTCTCCTTCTGCACTGCCCAGTTTGCCCATCGCCTCGTGTGGACTATTCTGTCCGACACGTACTCGAGCGACCATTTCCCATGTGATATCCGTTTGCTGACTCCTAACCCACCTATGTGCACACCCTAATGGCAGCTTTCTAATATCGGTTTAGACTTTGTGCATATGTACTGTCTGTGTTCCCTTTTTTTCGTTTATAAATGTATAGCTATGGTGTTCTTTTAATCATTGACAAAGGTCTTCTTAGGCACTTGTGGGTTTTATTGTTCTGAAGAAGATGTAGTTATCTACGCCGAAACCTAGGTTAACACTAGGTACTTTTTTCGCAATCGAGGCGGGTTTCTAGTTTTTTAATATATAGACTGGAGGCTTTATTCCTCCCTGGCGACCTTCTATGAACAACATTTCCCCAGTTGTGATGACCAGGTAGAATACCTTACAAACTTTATCGTTACGCTGCAGAACGTTCCATTCCTCTCACTTCGTCTTTACTGCACTATGTCACAATCCCTTGGTGGACAGCGCCATGACACAATTCGCATGTGGAGACGTGCTCTCTGCGATTTTAAACGTCATCTATCATGGACTATATTCCATGTAAACAGATGCGTGCACAGTGTCGTCGCGTTCTTCGGGATGACAAAAAAGCCTAGCTGGATTTAATTTACAAGTTCGTTTAACAGTTCCATCCAGTCTTCCATCGTGTGGGCTAAACTCCGAGGGCTATCTGGGACCGAAATCCATTCCCCAGTTTCCGTCCTGACCGTAGGTGAACTCTGTTGCCATCCACAGCTATTCTGCGGAGATTTCGAGCTTCACCCACTATTACTCTGCCCTCCTCCATCGGAAAAGTGTGGAGGAGGCCTGGGTGATACCTTTTTTTTCAGAATGGTGAGTGCCACAACGCCGTCTTTACTATGAGGGAACTATAGCGTGCTTTCACTTCCCGATCCTCCGCCCAAGGGCCAGGCGATGTCTACATTCAAATGTTCCAGAACCTTTCTCTTGCGGGGAAGCACTTTCTCCTTCATATACAGAACCACATCTGGGCAGACGGCACATTTCCCAGATGCTGGCGTGAAGGTACGGTCATACCCATACCCAAGCCCAGTAAGGACAAACTCCTTCCTTCCAGCTAACCATTTCTTCATATGCTGCATTTGCAAGGTGATGGAAGGTGTGGCTCATGCTCAGCTGGTATGGTGGCTCGAGTCTTGCAAAATACTAACCACTGCCCAGAGTGGATTTCGAGCGCGCCGTCCTGCAATTGATCATCTTGTCACTATGTCAACCAATGTCTTGAATGGTTTTTTGCTGAAATACTAGACTGTGGCCGTGTTTTTCGATTAGGAGAAAACCTACGAAACCTGCTGGAGGACTGGTATCCTCCACACTCTCTACACATGGGGCTTCCGAGGCAGCATACCCCGTTTCCTTCAGGAATTTTTAAAAGACCAGTTTTCAAGGTACTTGTGAGTTCTGCCTTGTCAGACTCATTTATCTAGGAGAACGGTGTGTCTCAGGGTTCCAACCTGAGCGTCGTCGTCTTTGCTGTCACGTTTAACCTTATTATGGCCTGTCTTCCTCCGGGCATCTCCGGTTCCCTTTTCATTGACGATTTTGCCATCTATTGCAGTTCTCCATGGACTTGTCTCCTTGAGCGGCATCTTCAGCGTTGTCTCGATGGTCTTTCCTCTTGGAGCATCGACAATGGCTTTCCCTTTTCCACGGACAAAATCGGGTGTGTGAATATCTGGCGGCGCAATTGGTTTCTTCCATCGTCTTTATTTCATAGGCCTGTTGCTCTTCTGTTCCTTGAAACTATGAAATTCCTGGGTCTCATGCTCGATAGGAAACTTTCTTGGACCCCCCAGGTATCTCACCTGGCCGCATACTGTACGTAGTTCCTAATGTCCTCAGCGATATGAGGGGGCAGATCGGAACCCCCCCCCCCCCCCCTCCTCCATTTGTACTGGTCCCTTGCCCGTTTGTAAATATGGGTATTTCGTTTATGCATCTGCACGTCCGTCCATCTTACTCCATCTCAGCGACATCCATTTGGTCACTGGGCCTTTAACACTACCCTAGTTGAGAGTCCCTATGTAGAAGCTGCTGAACTGCCGCTGTCATACCGCCATGACTTTCTCCTCGGCGGATACGCATGCCGTTTGACGGCCATGCCCATCCACACACCCTCAGCCTCCTTCTTCGATGACTCCTTTGATCGCTCATCTGGGGCTCGTTCCTCTTCTCTGTTACCTCCTGTATTTCGATTTCGGCTATTGCTCCGGCAGCGTAACTGCCGGTTTTCCATTGGGTATGAATCCTTCACCGCCCTGGCTTCGTGTGGCGGCCCGTCTTCACCTTGGAGTTCATTGCTTCTCAAGGACACTACTGCAGACCCGCTCTATCGCCGTTAGTTTCTCGACTTTTGCATGGAAATTCGCGATAGCACCTTTCTGTACACTGATGTACCGTGGTGTCGCATGTGCTTTCGTCATTGCCACCGACTATTTTCGGTATCGGCTTCCAGAACACAACTCAGTATTTACAATAGAGCTCCTCGCCCTTTATCAGGCCACACAATACATGCGGCGTCACAGGCATTTCAACTGTGTCATCTGGTTCAAATGGTTCAAATGGCCCTGAGCACTATGGGACTTAATTTCTGAGGTCATCAGTCCCCTAGAACTTAGAACTACTTAAACCTAACTAACCTAAGGACATCACACACATCCATGCCCGAGGCAGGATTCGAACCTGCGACCGTAGCGGTCGCTCAGTTCCAGACTGTAGCGTCTAGAACCTCTCGGCCACTCCGTCCGGCCTGTGACATCTGCTCCGACGCTCTCAGTGCCCTTCAAAGTCTATGTGTGCTGTACATAGTCCATGCGTTAGTGCAATGTGTCCAGGAAAGCTTTCTCTTGGTCACTCTTGATGGAGCCACTGTAATGTTTATGTGGGTCCCTGGCCACGTCGGTCTGACGGGAAACAAGGCTGCTGACGCTGCCGCCAACGCTGCAGTCTTCTTGCCTAGGCCCGCTAGTTCTTCTATTCCCTCCGATGATCCCTGTGTTCCCATCTATCAGCAGCTGGTGTCACCTTGGCATCACCTTTGGGCTTCCTTCCCTTCATGGGAACAAGATGCGGGGAACTAAGCCTCTCCCAGTGGCTTGGCTGACCTCCTCTCGGTCATCTCGCCGCGAGGAGATCATTTTAGCTAGGTTGCGTATTGGGCACTGCCTTTTTAGCCACCGCCATCTGTTAAGTGGTGATGACGCATCACTTTGTGCTCATTGTCCTCAACCTTTCACGGTTCGCCATTTCCAGAGGAAATGCCCTTTTTTCAACCACTTACGTTTTAATTTATGTTTGCCGTCTAAGTTTTCGGCCGTTTTAGCTAACGACGCGCGGGCTGTCGACCGCGTTTTACTTTTTATCCGTCGTAGCAACATGGCGAAGGCCATATAATCTTTAGTTCAGGACCTCCGTTGTCTCTACAGCGTATTTTACGGACCTTTCTCCGGGAGAAAGTCTCTGTTTTTAGCTGTCTTTCTTCCGTCACTTGGGCTTAAGGTGCACTCTCTTTTAACTGCTTTTTCCTCTTCGTATTTTACGGTTCTGACTAGGGCGCGTACGACCTTAGCTGTTTTTGCGCCCTAAAGCAAAACAACAACAATAACCACACACCACTGCATGCACTTTCTGGGGGTTGGAAGTAATAATTCTCAGCATTGTCGTTGCTTGCGCTTCACTAACTCATGCCGTTAGTGCGTACAATACTTCGCAAACATCTACGTTCGAATGAATTCTATATTTGTATATTCTATTTTCTTTATGCATTACTATATGTTCTACAGTGAGGCTAAGTTGCGTCACATTTGATGGGTAACGTTTTGTTTGATAATTTTGTGGAATTCGGTTTTACGGCTTGTCTCGCAAGGGTTCCGCAAGTTGAACTGATTATAGAATCGAGACGCTAGTCCTCTCGATTTTGCGGTTTGTCGTTTATCGGATAATACTAAACCCTATGCGGTTTGTATGCCACGATGGAAAGCTCTAGCTTCTGAGTGACTACTTTTTTTACTGTACATTGCAATTTACTCGATGGTCTGAAAAAAAATTAATCTCGAGATATTGCCAAGCTTACACTTTTGCTGGGAGCTCGTAGGACAGAAAATTAGATCTTGTTTTCAGCACAGCGGAAACTTTGCTCCCGTTATTCAGACTTAGTATGATTTTATCCTAGAATTTTATCTTTGTCTCCTTTTTACTAGACTGCACAGATTTTACAATTACACCTTTGTTATCATAATTTTTTACTGCATTGCTCAGTGTTGAGAACTGTGCCATCAATTTCAGGAAACGTATAGAAGTAACTACTGATCTTAAAGTTTCAGATCTGATTAGATATAATTCCTCTTGTGACACACTATCTGTATCTCGTTACCAACTTTCCGCGGCAAACGTCACAGTTGTGTTGTTAACGTCTGAGGAATTCCACAGCTGCTCGCAGCCACGAGAGTGGCATTGCCTTCTCATCACTGTCCATGTAGGTAACTATTTCCAGTAACAAACCGACGGCATTTTTGATCTGGGTGTTCTACATACCTCACGCAGAGTCAGAATGACAGCCTTCTTGGAACTTCAACGATTGGGAACTTGATAAAGAGGTCGTACTGGTACTGGACCGATCTCCCCAAGCAGACAGGCAGGCCGTACTGCCTTTCAGATAGCGGCTACACAAAGAGCATTCACACGAACAATGGTTTAAAAATAAAATCTGGTGAAGCTTCTCAATAAATGCAAGGTCATTAAGACTGCTTTTAATTTGAAATTAAATGGATACTTCATACTAGGACTAATGCAGCTGTTTACTTAAAATTTATTTACGCCTCCCTTCTAGACATATCAGCCGCCTCGTTTATAGGTTTGCATTGCCTATACTAAATAGATGTCATTTCGTCTTCAAAGATTCAGTTTTACTGCGTGCCACAACACTGAAGCTCATCCAGCGTCAGTGTCTGTAAAGTGTGCCTACATTTCCGCTAACCAACGCCCTTATGCAGAAAAGCATTGTGGACGCTGTCGGTGACTGAAACTACGGCTTGCGGTTTCATGTCTCCTAGCTGCGCTCGGCTGTCGGTTGAAAGAAACGTCAGCACTAACCTGTTTCCGTTTGACATTGCTTTCGCTCTACCAGAAGATTACCCTTCTGTTATTTCTTGCGTTACGACGTTAGGCATACTACTTTAATTATCATCTCTAAAAATATGATTATATATTAAGTTTTTTGTTTGTTTGGAGGTGCATGCCTGGAGTTTAGGTACACACGGAAATTCTTGCGCTAGAGCACTGTAGGACGTCGTTACAGGAGCCAAAACACAGTGGCACAAACCGTTCACAAAGTAGATTATCTGCAATAATTTGTTTTCGATACCAGTGCAAATGTTGCAGTTGTCAGGCCTATCCAAATCTTTAGGCGCTACAAGCAGAGGATGAGCGCAAACTCCTACTCTGAATCAGACTGAGTAATATTGAACAGCGTTACAAAGAGCAGCTGTATCCACTTCCAGACATGCAGAGACAACTCTAAACGAACCTTTAATGAAATCAACTTTTAAGCTCTTGTGCTTCGAGTCAGTATGCTGCATGGGAGACTTTGGGACTTCCACCTCTACGTCACAAGAGGATCGACAGTATAGTGTTCTCTCTGCCTACCAGTCTTAAGACATCAACATCAAATAAATTAGACTTGAATCAAAATCGTGCTGGGCTCATCAATATAGTATGTTGTCTGCCTACCGCTCTCACGAAGTAACATCGAAAAACATGCTATGCAAACGAATGCAATATTCATCACACAATAATTTAAAAAATCATTTACAGTCTTCAAAGGTTGGGCACTTGTATTGCAAAGGCAACTTCGTCACACTGAGACTACAGTATAGATCTGTATTGACTCTATTTATTACTTAAGGGTCGTCTTATCTGACCTGTTGTAGGACTATGAAATCGAAAAACACTTGAGAATGAATGTCAGTTTTAATAGCAGCAGTTCTATTGTATCAATGCGTTAGATGATCTCATCAAAAGAAAATATAACTATTATTCAGTTATCGCAGTACGAATCTCAGATTTACTACTTTTAGCAAAGAATTTCATAACAAGAAATTACTACAATCACACAGAACTATCCGGACCTTGGATGATTATTCTGATCTAGCTGGAATATTGTTTAGGATAGACGATAGACTTCCTGTGCTGTGCAACTCGCAGTTAGGCTAGGTGAAAGGGATACTAGGTCCTTCAACTATAATCCGATTTACTAAGGCAAAACCAGTTGCTCATAAAGATGCAAAGGTGAAGCGGATACTACACCCTTCGACTAAACTCCAGTTTACTAAGTGGATACCAGTTGCTCGAAAGTATGCAAAACTGAAACGGATACTAGCTCCTTCAAAATATTCTGTAGTTTACGGAGGCAACGCAAGTTGGGTAATTTTATCACATAAATTGTGAGCTATGCAGATATGGCTTAGCGCAAGACCATAAGTGTGACAGTTAAAGAATTCAGCAAAACGCGCCAGGGTGAATACGCTACAGGCGCCTTCGTCTCTCCGTGTCAGGGCAGCACCGCCGTCATGGCTCCCCTCTTACCTCTCGACACCTCTCCTCTCTACCGAGGGTCTTCTTGGAAGGGGGGAGGGGTGATTCCTGTTGTCTTATCGCAGACGGCACCGGACCTTCCGGGGGGAGGGGGGGGGGGATTTCCAACTTTTGCGAAAGTGGCAACCGAGAGTTTCCTAAAAAAAAAAGTACAGGGGAAAGCAGCCGAAACTCCCCTTCCATCCCTTACCAATCTTAATTCTCCGGGCAGAGATTGGTATGGGCTTAAAGCAGACTCGCGCTCACTGACCGAGCTCTTCGCATCAAAGCGCAAAAGCGATCCAAGCAATTTGATTGGGTGCTCATCCCAGAACAAAGCAGTTCCGTTTCCCAAGGTAAACTGCAGAAACTACAAGCCTGCTATCTGTATCAGCCCAAACAGAAAGGAACGATTCGAACGCTACGCTCCACAACACCCCACGGCACCACTGCGGACGGGGGGAAGGTTCAAATGGCTCTGAGCACTATGGGACTTAACATCTGAGGTCATCAGTGCCCTAGAACTTAGAACTATTTAAACCTAAGGACATCACACACATCCATGTCCGAGGCAGGATCCGAACCAGCGACCGTAGCTGTCGCGCGGTTCCAGACTGAAGCGCCTAGAACCGCTCTGCCACAACGGCCTATAAAGGCACATTTGCATGCCGAGCGTGAGTTTCCGCGGAAACGCAAAATACTAATTAAATAAATAATCAGTGACAAATAAATAAAGCCTATGGCACACAACTACAGCGCTGTGTCGCTGATAAAACAAAAGCACAATTACGTTACTCTTATGTTTGATTAAGAAAGAGAGAGCTCTGGTTGAAGTGGTGCGAGAAGCACGTATTTTTTTTATTGTCTGGCACACCGCCATATTTCATGTTATAGAAGAATACTGCGAGTTGCAACCACACTAGGCACTCGATTCTGTAAAGAATTTATATTTATAAAAGTAAGTAGGATTATGAACTGTTGGCTTATTCATTGAATATATCTGATTTAACTAACTGTGTAACTTTTTTATGTTTAGTAGACAATCACCTCTGTACGACGTATTGGCATGGCTGGCAAATTATTGTAATATTGAGATTTAGATTATGAGTCCGTACCTACCGCAGCAGTCTTTGGAAACGATTTAATTACGAAGTCCGATTATTCAGTTTTATTTCACGGTCAACTACGAGTAACATTGCCTTTACGAAAAAGCCATTGTCAAGCGTCTGATAACGAATAATTAAACGTCCACGTTCCAGATAAGCAAATACAATTGCAATCACAATCACCATCATACAGATAGAATAATTAACATATTTAAAATAATAACAACATTTTTTTATTTATTTTATAGGCCGGCAAGGGAGAAAGGCTTCAAAGGCTTGCGGTGCCGTTCAGACAGAATTAGACAGCCACACCTGCCTACTCGATTTAGCGAATCCGCCCTTCTCCCTTTGGGATAAATATTTCCTGGAGTCCTCGTGGAGGACCACCCCAGCTTTCTCGTGCAGTTGCGGTTTGTGTTTCCGTTGAGCGAAACTGATGCTTTTACCGCCGAGGCCTTGCAGCAACATACCTCTCGTTGTATTAAAGATATACGGAAATAAATTTATTAGTCGTCACTTAGCGTCATGTGACGGAAACGTCACAACTTTACTGTTGTCACAAACATAGGCGACAGGTTCGTAGTCCATTCTATGTCGAGTTCGAGGCAAGACCAGTAGGAAGAAACATACCACTGTTCAAACACAGACCACACCTAAACCATGCCGAGGTCAAGTCACAAGTGTTCGGCGTCACCAGCGTGACGACAGGCGATCTCAGGTGAGACCACCACGCCAGGTGGAGACTCAATACTGCCGTCCCAGGGCCAGTGGGTTGTCCCGTGAGACACGCCCCTGCTAGCACTCTTGCGACTCGCCAGGTACACACGGTGCGTACGCCTTTTGCTGGCTGCTTACCGAGTCTTCATCCGACGCCGCCGAGCTTCAGGCGGGGATGGCGAACCACACCGTCTCCACTAATCCCAGTACTAGATGAACTCACTCCATGTCGGGATTTAGCACTCATGTTAATCCACGAAGATTTTCTAACTGTACATTATCACAGGAAATTGGAACGGCGCCATGTCAGTCATTCATACACAGACAATGGCTGGGAGCGAGTGGTTTTCATCTATGAATCCCGATACTGTCAAGGCAGGGAAGACCAACGCAGTCATGACCAGTGCCAAGTCACTGTTGAAGTCTACACCATATCGTGAAGTGGGATTACAATTACCAAGAATTCGAAATGATCCCACGTCCTACAAGCAATTTAGCCGGGCGCTGTAGCCGAGCTGTTCTAGACGCTTCAGTCCGGTTCCGCGCAGCTGCTACGGTCGCAGGTTAGAATCCTGCCTCGGGCATGGATGTGTGTGATGTCCTTAGGTTAGTTAGGTTTAAGTAGTTCTAAGTCTACGGGACTGATGATGTCAGACGTTAAGTCCCATAGTGCTCAGAGCCATTTGAACAAGCATCTTAAAATCATCTTGCAACGTGGAAGAGATCCTACAACCAGCTGACGTACTGTTCTTGGTGTTATTTCTGCAGAAAATCATTGTCGCAACCACACAGTTTCCATGTCCAGCAACTGCCTAAAATTTATAAATTTCGCATCAAGACCCTCAGCATCACTTGATGATCCGCGATAGAAAACGTAATCGAAAACAGCCTGTAGAAAATGTCGTCATCTCGCAATATTCTCGCTCTGCACCCACAGTTTTGTTATCACGGGAAGTTCATTATCACAGGAAGTCGTCAGACGTTCACACTGTTGCGTGCTGTAGTGGCTAGTGAACTTATTGCGATACGAAGAGGCTAGCCTCGTGTACCGTGAGCAGAAGTTTGTCCACTCGTTGTGAAACAAATATTGAGAACTTCTCTTTGGAATCGTAATAACGCCATATCATTGGCATCATACTCTGTCTAAAATTACACTTCATTTTGAAACATCCTTCTCCCTTTAACTTTCTCGTCGCGTCAATCAAAAATTTGTGTTACTTACGAAACACAGAAGCTATTCTCATATATCTCACTGCTTACAGCCTTCTACTGCTCGTGGCCGATAGTTGATCTCATTTCCAGTGTGTTTCAAGTAGCATTGCTTAATTAACGGTGGGGGTTCTGTGTTAGGCGAGTTGCGCTTTTCTAGAAGAAGGCTTTGACAGTTCACAGTTGACTTAGTCACACATATGGTGTTGGCGACATCAGAACTCCCGTCGCCATTAATTTTGTTATTAATAGCACAAATTCATTAGATAAAATGGCCCATGGTTGAGTTACCAGTTTCCGAATTGTTATGATGTTCTCCTTTTCTTTAATTTTTTATTTTTTCCTTCGTCTCTGATGAATTTTCTGGTCAGGAGGCCTTAACATACAGCCGGCGAAAAGTCCTTTCTGACAATAAAGATCTTTTTATTTGTATATTCATTTTACAACACAATATTTCGAAACATTAATATCTGATTATTTTTTAAAGTCGCTTAGTAACAAATTATTCCAAAGAAATGGTTGACGAGTAACTCATCGTAAACGAAGACCTGATTACAGGTGGGTCAGGTACTCGGACTCGGTAAAGACTGGACAGGAATTCGACGGCGACCTTTCCAGACATATCATATCTGCATTCGCCTTAGTTTTTTTTTGGAAGAGTTGCAGTGAAAGTGTATCAGGATTGCTTCAGGAGCATCTAGATCGAGTGCTTTTCAAATCCAACGCCAGTGCTGCCATCCGTTCGGTACCTCGCTCCTTCTACTTCACTTTAATTGCTTCCAGTTTTTTATGCTCAGATTTTATGTTGGCATATCTTCCTTAAATACACTAATCATTTATCCAGATATAATACACATGTACACTGTACACAAGGTAGTATTAATTCTCTTAACTAAAACATGGCGATATTGTTTCCTGCTAGAACATTCCAAGCAATTTTTAAATTGTGGCAACCAAATAACAAAATAGGAAGGGCACGAAATGTCTTTCCGCTATGGCAAACGCATTTCTCCCGAGGAGATAAATCACTAATTAAATTTTTTCTTATCAATTGTAAACCGATACTACACATCCATTAAACGCCCTCAGTAAAAGAACAGACCCATCCACTACGCGATCAGTTCTGTATCTGTAAACGTCACTAAATTGATTGTGAAATGGAGTTTATTCCGCAGCAAAGCTAAGGCAACAAAATAAATGTAGAAGATCGCAACAAACTGCTCAAAAAAGTTTTGCATTACCTGCATATCAGCAGACGTGTGTGGGCTTAGATTGAAGTGAAACACAGAATGAAACAATAAGCCCTCTGACACTGAAAATAGAGATTCACAGTAAAATCAGAACAAAACAGTAACCCGAATTAAGGCAATCTGTTGAAAGCTACACACCTGTAAAATCAAAATCTGCAACTGCATCACATTAAATACCTTGTTGCCCCACCCCTCCACGTTGCTTGGCGCTCCTCTGCCTGGTGTTCATCAGGTGGTCGGAAGCTGCTGCTGAAACGTGTCCCACCCTTCGATGGCGGACCACCTGAAGTCATTCGGTGTGTTTAGAGGATTCCTGTGACTGTGTCCAGCAAGTTTCAGCTGGTGCCAAGTACGATCAGGAGGGGTCATGTCAGCAGATACCGCTGCTCATTCCATTCGGTTGATTCCTGCCTCTTGGAGGAAGGGCACTGTGTGCTCGTACATTATCGCCTTACGAAGTTAAACCACCGCTGAAATTTTTATTCTAAGGCTGTGAAATAGGTTGCACGATCCTGTACTGATATCGCACAGCCCTAAAATCACCTTCGGTAGCGACGACAGGTAACCTACACCTATACATAATACTGGTACAAAACATGACTGACCAGGCATCCTGCTAAACCCCTGGATTTTCATGAGTTAGACGTGCAGTGGTATCTGGCAACCCCACACTCTACCACGCCGATCATCAGGCGTCAGACGAATCCTGCACGCGTCGGTGTAAAGAATCCGACGCCTTGACCCTGGATCCATTCCTTACCGCGCCGCGGTGCTGCAGTTTTGTTAACGGACGCCTGGAAACAAGATCGATCGCTTGCTGACGGTTACACGCCGTCTTCGTCAACACGGCTCTCCTAGTTGCCTCCAGAAAGCCAGTGCATTCTCCTCGGAGTACCTACGATCCATAATACGTAGCGATTATCAGTTGCCGTTGTCGCCCTCGGGCGACCGCTACGAGGCAGGCATTCAGTGTTTTGTGTCTTTCTACAGCGAGCGAATATTTGAAAGACGTCGCTGTGGAATACGCCAATTCCACATGCAACTTCTTGGTGTCAGAACCTCAATTAAAAAGACACATTCATTGGAGAAATCCAGCGACGCCGTATAGTTTTTACCTACCACGGTTAAATACAGGGGTAAAATACAGGGAGCGAAAGGCTACAGAAACCAGATGGCAGTTATAAGAGTCGAGGTACATGAAAGGGAAGCAGTGGTTGGGAAGCGAGTGAGACAGGGTTTTAGCCTCTCCCCGATGTTATTCAATCTCTATATTGAGCAAGCAGTAAAGGAAACAAAAGAAAAATTCGGAGTAGGTATTAAAATCCGTGGAGAAGAAATAAAAACTTTGAGGTTCGCCGATGACATTGTAATTCTGTCAGAGACAGCAAAGGATTTAGAAGAGCAGTTGAACTGACTGGACAGTGTCTTGAAAGGAGGATATAAGATGAACATCAACAAAAGCAAAACGAGGATAATGGAATGTAGTCGAATTAAGTCGGGTGATACTGAGGGAATTAGATTAGGAACTGAGACACTTAAAGTAGTAAAGGAATTTTGCTATTTGGGGAGCAAAATAACTGATGATAGTCGAAGTAGAGAGGATATAAAATGAAGACTGACAAAGGCAAGGAAAGCGTTCCTGAAGAAGAGGAATTTGTTAACATCGAGTATAGATTTAAGTGTCAGGAAGTCGTTTCTGAAAGTATTTGTATGGAGTGTAGCCATGTATGGAAGTGAAACATGGACGATAAATAGTTTGGACAAGAAGAGAATAGAAGCTTTCGACATGTGGTGCTACAGAAGAATGCTGAAGATTAGATGGGTAGATCACATAACTAATGAGGAAGTATTGAATAGAATTGGGGACAAGAGGAGTCTGTGGCACAACTTGACTAGAAGAAGGGATCGGTTAGTAGAGCATGTTCTGAGGCATCAAGGGATCACCAATTTAGCATTGGAGGCAGCGTGGAGGGTAAAAATCGTAGATGGAGGCCAAGAGATGAATACACTAAGCAGATTCAGAAGGATGTAGGTTGCATTAGATACTGGGAGATGAAGAAGCTTGCACAGTATGGAGTAGCGTGAAGAGCTGCGTCAAACCAATCTGAGGACTGAAGACCACAACAATAACAACAACAACGGTTAACATAAAGAGAATGTTATTGAATTTTACGTTATTGTTGCTATAATCAAATGGGAAGCTAGTTTATCAGTACGGAGTACATTTTTATCTCTATCGGATATCTTTCATTGTATAATTTCTTTTTAAGTACGATGTTCTTTTTCTTTGAGAACTACAACGGGCTTCCTCGAAACACATCTTGAGAATTTACTTTTACGGCTCTGCACTCGAGTGGAGCTAGTCTGAGAGCGAATCATGCGTGTTATTGACTGTGCGTGAAATGGCACGGCTCTTGGGCGGGGTGTATTATTAATGGTGACAGCGGACTGGCCTCGGAACAATGGCCAATTACTGGAGGACACGGCGCGACGCGCTGGGAGCTGGCCAGCGGCCGCGCCACATTCATCCCCATGTCTCGATGCGAGACACACAAAAACTGTAGCGTCTCAGCGTAGCGATGCAGACCTCATGAAGGTCGGTCTTCGAGCTGAAAGTATGCCTTTGCGACTAACATCAACGAATGATGGCACTAAAGGAAGCTTCATGCTGATTTTGCTTGAGATCAATACGTGTTTTCTAGTACTGCCAGTCGAGATTGATTTCGTGTCCAGAATCATTCTGCGACTACATCCGTACAAAGAAGAAGACACGAAACAAGTCACCATTTTAATATTTCTAGACGTATCTCCAACTTTAGGAGTCTAGTGGATATCTGGTGCAAATTGCCTCGTTCAACAGCTACATCGGCGCCATGGTTGTGCAGTAGTTAAGAGACTGGACTCGCCGCGAGAAGTACAGTCCAGATTTAGGTTATCTGTGTTTTTCCTAAATCACTTGAGGTGAACGCCGTTATGGTTTCTTTGAAAAGGCCACGGCTGATTAGCTTCCCCAATTCTCGTTCAATTCGATCCTTCTCATACGTCTTTCATGATCCCTTGATCGATGGAGCGTTAAGCAACTGACTGGTTAGACGAGCGTGTTGTAGGTACGTAGTGGTGATCTTCCGTATTATTTGCAAGCTATGACTTGTTATTAGCCTCTTACAACCGGATTACGTGCGACATACATAATTAACGATTGTAAGAAATTATAACTGCTACACATTTGTAGTACATGTTGTCTACCAGTTCTTAGTGATCCTTATATTGCTTTTTCATTCGCTGTCCTCCATATAAGTTCAACCATCAACTACTGCCATAATGAAAAATGCTCTTGTCATAACACAAAAAAAGATGAATGTGTCCTGGGCAGAGTTAAGGATGTAAAAGAAGTGTTCGAGTATTTCAACTTATGTGTCAGCTTCAAAGGCATTTAAACCGAAACATTTTTCAGAACATCTTGACATATTCGCGTTTTTTTACTTGTTACTATTAGCACCCATGTCACGTAATATAACGTATCTACCGCGAGAAATATTATCCCGCCCAGAAGAACGTTTTTAACTATTACATATATGCTCTTGAGCCATATGGTATTATATATTATTCACTATAGTTGCTGAAACTTCTGGGTTCTGGACGCAGGAACAGGGAATTTAGCCTTTAAATTGCAAGATGCAGGAGTGCCAACACCTTTGCTGTTAAGAGCGCTTACTGCGCTGCGGAAGTAGAGTTAAAAACGCGCGAATATGTGAAGATGTTTTGATTTAAATGTCTTTGAAGCTGCCAGATAAGTCGATAACCTAGTTCCCTTCTTTCACACCCCTAACTCTGCCCAGGACACATTTGTCTTTTTTGTGCTTCTGCCAGGCACTTAAATGTGATTTGCAGAGTATCCATGTAGATGTAGATTTTTCATTCTAGTTCCCAACCTTTACTCTACCGTAAATTTTGATATTAGACAGACCACATGGCTTAGCAACCAATTAAGATTTCTGTAGACCCGGCGACGACTGATACGGTTTATGTTTTTTTATTACCTTTCGAACCACGTTGCTTATATCATGGCAACGGATAAAGCTTTAAAAACGACAGGAGGACCATTAATTAAACATATTTGTCTACCTTCTTATAGAATTTGTGCAGAATCGTACCAGTTTGAAACATAAAAGTAGCTTCTGTCGAAAAGAAAACCGTGGTTTTTTGAACGTAAAATCCGAATGAAGCTAGAGTCTTAAAAGCGAGTTTTCGGTTTTATCGTAAGAATGCTTTTTAAAACTTATTTGATTCACTTTAAGCTGTTTCCGCGCATTCAGTTCGCGTAAGAACGAATTTTACTTGACAGATTTAGCTCGACTTTAAACCATCGTATCTCGACAACGGATAAAGATTATTGGATGAAAAAAAATTTCCTTTTGACTATATCCATTTATCTAACTTAGTGCAAAGTTCGAATAGTTTCGTGCAAGTTTAAAGTATAGAAGCGGCGTGCTTCAAAAACCTTCCAGAAAATCGGGGTTTTTGCACGTACAGTCCATATGAAGCAATATTCTTTTCAGACGGTTAAAACATATCAAAGAACAAGGTACGGGAAACCAATGGACCACTTTTGAACCATCAGTCTCGCTCCAGTCCGGAGTTATTTAAGAGTGTTTTTGCACGTAAAATCCGAACGCTCCACATACAAATGGTGCCATTTGCTATGCATTAAAATCAGTCCAATTAAAATGTATTCCAAAAGTTATTAATCGATTCGTACAATCTTCTTAGGCGCCAGCTTCAGTTCGTCGTTCAAACCTTGCTTAACATACTGTAACATAGCTACAGTAAGACAGCTGTTCGAATATCTATACAAATGACACCATCAACGTATGAGTAATCAGCTGGGTTTCGGGTTTCATGGCATCATTGTACAGTTAATGGTGGGAGGATAGCAGATTGCTAGTGAAGATGACACATGCCACGTGCAGACAGTTCCCATCCCTTCCACCAGGCTAATCAGGATCTTATATCTTGCTTCCGACTGTGAATTTTTGCAAATAAATACTTTTGTGAAGAATAGGCTGCAGGTCCACTGCTTCAGTCCCCAGTCTGGAGAACCAGGATTTGTAGCCAAGGTTTACTCTCCCACGGAGGCAGGCTTCAACATGCCCTCTTCTATAATGTCTAAGGTTGAAGGATATGAAGTGGCAAAGGTAAGGCGTTGTGAGATGCACTTCATCTGGTTCGGCTTGGGACGCCCTTGTCTATAGGTAGAAAGCTAGACCCATATCAAGAAACGACAGCCGCGCGGGATTAGCCGAGCGATCTGAGGCGCTGGACTGCGCGGCTGGTCCCGGCTGAGGTTCGAGTCCTCCCTCGGGCATGGGTGTGTATGTTTGTCCTTAGGATAATTTAGGTTAAGTAGTGTGTAAGCTTAGGGACTGATGACCTTAGCAGTTAAGTCCCATAAGATTTCACATGCATTTGAACAAGAAATGACATTACGTTCAAAGTTGCAAAGAAGCGATTGCGCAAGAGGTTAGTGGAAATCACCGTGTAATGTCAGACATAAATGTAAATACTGAAAAATAAAATGAAAGGAAGATTCCACGCAAAGGAGGCGATGTGCTGGAGAAGGTATTGCAAAACCACAACAAGGGACAGGATGAGGAATGCAGACAGCTAGCAGATAACTGGAATACATACAAGATTGTTACAGTGCGTATGAAGGAAACTAGAATGGTATGGCCCTAAGGCACTTGTGAATGGCACTGAAATTCTTCAGACAATGTGGATATTGAACGCCCAGGAAGGCGGGAATTGAGGTACACTTACAAAATACTGCAGCGCAGGAATTGTAGAGGCCATGCGGGAAAGACAATTGACAAAATGTCCCTGTAGAGAAAACAGGAGACGTGGAGATTCGGTCGTAGTAGACAGTCAAGGACACTGTAAAATAACCACTGCAAGAATAAATATTTGTCACTTACTGCGCTACCAAAATTACTATCTGGCCGCTTTCATCCCTCGGTACCGTTTTCCGTCCCATCCTCTTTGCAGTTAATCTTAGCCAATATTTAGTGTCATATTTTGTGCGCTTTTTGTCTTTCTATATGAACATAATCAAAAGTAAAACAAAGATAGTGGAATGTGTCGAATTAAATCAAGTGATGCTAAGGGAACCAGACTAGCACACGGGCACTTAAAATGCACTACTGGCCATTAAAATTGCTATACCACGAAGATGACGTGCTACAGACGCGAAATTTAAGAAGATGCTGTGATATGCAAATGTTTAGCTTTTCAGAGCATTCACACAAGGTTGACGCCGGTGGTGACACCTACAACGTGCTGACTGACATGAGAAATGTTTCCAACCGATTTCTCATACACAAACAGCAGTTGACTGGCTTTGTCTGGTGAAACGTTGTTGTGATGCCTCGTGTAAGGAGGAGAAACGCGTACAATCACATTTCCGACTTTGATAAAGGTCCGGTTGTAGTCTGTCGCGATTGCGGTTCATCGTATCGCGACATTGCTGCTCGCGTTGGTCGTGATCCAATGACTGTTAGCAGAATATGGAATCGGTGGGTTCAGGAGGGTAGTATGGAACGCAGTGCTGGATCCCAACGGTTCGTATCACTAGCAATCGAGATGACAGGCATCTTATCCGCATGGCTGTAACAGATCGTGGAGCCACGTCTCGATCCCTGAGTCAACAGTTGGGGACGTTTGCAAGACAACAACCATCTGCACAAATAGTTCAACGACGTATGCAGCACCATGGACTATCAGTTCGGAGACCATGGCTGCGGTTATCCTTGACGCTGCATCACAGACAGGGGCGCCTGCGATGGTGTACTCAATGACGAACCTGGGTGCACGGATGGCAAAACGTCATTTTTTCGGATGAATCCAGGTTCTGTTTACAGCATCATGATAGTCACATCTGTGTTTGGCGACATCGTGGTGAACGCACATTGGAAGCGTGTATTCGTCATCGCCATACTGGCGTATCACCCGGCGTGATGGTATGGGGTGCCATTGGTTACACGTCTTGGTCACCTCTTGTTCGCGTTGACGGGACTTTGAACAGTGGACGTTACATTTCAGATGTGTTACGACCCATGACTCTACCCTTCATTCAATCCCTGTGAAACCCTACGTTTCAGCAGGATAATGCACGACCGCATGTTGCAGGTCTGTACAGGCCTTTCTGGATACAGAAAATGTTCGACTGCTGCCCTGGCCAGCAGATTCTCCAGATCTCTCACGAATTGAAAACGTCTGGTCAATGGTGGCCGAGCAACTGGCTCGTCACAATGCGCCAGTCACTACTCTTGATGAACTGTGGTATCGTGTTGAAGCTGCATGGGCAGCTATACCTGTACACGCCATCCAAGCTCTGTTTGACTCAATACCCAGGCGCATCAAGGCCGTTATTACGGCCGTAGGTGGTTGTTCTGGGTACTAATTTATCAGGATCTATGCACCCAAATTGCGTGAAAATGTAATCACATGTCAGTTCTAGTATAATATATTTGTCCAATGAATACCCGTTTATCATCTGCATTTCTTCTTGGTGTAGCAATTTTAATGGCTATTTTAGTAGATGAATTTTGCTATTTGAGCAGCATAATAACTGATGGTGGCCGAAGCAGAGAGGATATAAGATGTAGACTGGCAATGGTAAGAACAACATTTCTGAAGAAGAGAAATCTGTTAACTTCGAATATAGATTTTTAAGTGTTAGTAGGTCTTTTCTAAAAGAATTTGTATGGAGTGTAGCCATGTTTGGATGTGAAACGTGGACGATAAACAGTATAGATAAAAAGAGAATACAAGCTTTCTGAATGTGGTGCTTCGGACGGATGCTGAAGACTGGATGGGTCGATCGCGTAAGTAATGAGAAAGAATTGGGGAGACAAGAAATTTGACCAAAAGAAGGGATCGGTTAATAGAACACATTCTGAGACATCAAGGGATCACCAATTTAGTATTTGAGGAAGTGTGTGCGTAGAGGGACACAAAGAGGTGAATTCAGTGAGCAGGTTCCTAAAGATGTAAGTTGCTGTAGTTAACTAGAGGCTATCACAGGGTGAAGTTCGACACGCAAGTCGCCGAAGTGGTGTCAACTCAAAAGACTTGCACCAGGCGAACGGTCTACTATCGGGAGGCCCTAGCCACACCACATTCCATTTCACAAGGCGGAGAAGCGTGGAGACCTGTTGGTCTGATGCAGCTCTCCATCAGACCAGTTTTCGGACTGAAGACCGTAACAACGATAATTGTTTGTATTCATAGGTGGTGAGATAACCACAACAAAAGTTACCAAGTCGGCTGGTCCTTTGCTGCTTCGTTTCACATACACTTCTGGACTGCGGTGAGTTACTGCAATCAGAGCAGACCCAAAGGCTACGCACAACCCCGCCCTCGACACATGTTCTGTTTGGAATTCTTCATAACTTGCTTTCTCCATCTTTCTGTAATAATCGGCTCCCGTTGTTGCTGATGCTTCTGAAGCACGATGCTGCCAGAGCGTTGAGCACCTCAGTGAAGCCTTCTCGTGCTTTCTCTCTCTAGTGCTGGATCCTGCCAGTCTTCATTCTAACTTCATTCTAAGCCAGAGTTTGTTTCAGCTAAGTTCTACAGACTTCGCTACGATCCATTAACTCCCTCATTCGCGAGTTTGGCGGGCGAAATGACTGACAGATCTCCAAAATCGCCTGTGGCTCTACTTGAAGCTAGTAGATCCACACAAAGGCAAATCCATCACCTATGCTACTCCGTGCGCACGAATAAACGGAAAACTACCGACAAGACATCACCCACATTAAAGGACGCTAGGAGTCAAGCCCAACGGGTTAAAGCTGCACAAGACAATATGAGCTCAATTATCTCGAAGCAGATGCGAGTCAGCCACTTGCTGGCGATTAAACGGGAGCTGTTTCGTGTGGAATATTGTACGGCTAGCCTCGTACTTCTAACGAATCTGTTGAAGACACTGTTTTGCATTGTTTATAATGAGAAAGAGGCAGCGGGCCTCGACTCTCTCGTTCCAGCAGAAGCCTTTCCATTGTAGAGTTCTGGCAGACAGCCGGCCGCGGTGGCCATGCGGTTCTAGGCGCTGCAGTCCGGAACCGCGGGACTGCTACGGTCGCAGGTTCGAATCCTGCCTCGGGCATGGATGTGTGTGATGTCCTTAGGTTGGTTAGGTTTAAGTAGTTCTAAGTTCTAGGGGACTGATGACCTAAGATGTTAAGTCCCATAGTGCTCAGAGCCATTTGAACCATTCTGGCAGACAGAGATGGGTAAGAAAGACTGCTGGTTGGCTGGTTGTACACGACTCGAATGTTAGAAGCGTCATGGCAGCTCTTAGGAATACAGCGGTATGGGAGACGAACGGAGTCAATTTGTACGCCGGGAAAAAGCCATTTGTGGAGCAATCGAGAACGTCAGTCGCAGTCAGCTGCAGATGGTCGCACACAACAGTGCCATAGATACCTGTCACCTGTCGTCTGACATCTGAAACCTTTCTTTGTTACACTGACGAAGGTGGAAAGTGTTACATTGTAAAGCACCAGTGCAATATTTATGAAACTTCATGTACGTATTCCTCGCATAATGAGTATTAAGTTACCAAACTTTCAATTCATTCGGAATTCGTATCCATCATTACTATCAGTATGACTTTTGACCCACACGATGACGAATTAGTTGTGCCAAGGAAGCAAATAACCTCTGAATGTCGTTTTGAGGAATTTCTTACCAAGCCTCAACATATGCTGTGTCATTTCATGAAGATTGCTGGTTGGTGGCTGGTACCAGCTATACATGTTCCCATCGCATCTGAGGCATGCTCCATTGTGACAATTAAGAGGACCAAGGAGGGCAGTCAAGCATCTTACACTCCTCAGGGTGTCTGTGGTGTGGGGCCTTGCACTACACTCCTGGAATATGTCATCTCGTACAATGTCCACCAAAGATACACTAGGCTTTACAATTCTTGTTGCATGGGATTACTGGTGAAATTTCAACCTTCCTTTAACAATTACCAAATCAGTCCTGTTATCATATCCAATAGCTGCCCCACCATGATTCTAGAAATTGGAGAGGTATGAGTGTCGAGAATTGTTACTTCCTGTGACTTTTCACCATATCGTCTATGGGCATGTTGGTGATGATCTTACTGCCACAAACAGAAGTAAGACTCACCGCTGAAACCCACATAACGGAACTCAACATCCTAGATGGTTCTGATCCTACACCATGCAACTCTTCGTTGTCTGCTATATGGTATCATATACACTACATGTATGGCGATAGTTCACAATGTCCTTATACACAGTTTGAACACACCATCTATTCAGTCTTTCGAACACAAAGAATAGCACCATCCATAGGCAAACAAGTTTTTAATGGTGGAGATAAATGGATCATCCTCCAGATCTACCCATGTGTGCCTCGCTGTCGTACAATGAAGTTATAAATAAAGTCAGGCCGGCTCATTAAATGTCTGAGGCTGAATGAGATGAATAATACTTGGAGATTAACTGTTGTTTGATGTAGGGTTCTGCATGAGACAGTTCATAACATTCCATCTCTGTAAACCGCAGCTTAACCTTTCTAAATGTATTTTCAGTCTCTAACACAACAAGCTGGTCACCGTCCGCTGATGCTTCGATACAAATATTTAAGCACTTTGAACCACTAGTTGTTAAATGATAAATTGAAGTGAATAGCGTTAGAGCCCTGGGAGGAATCAGCAGCTTCTCATCGAACAAATAACCACTCTGTTCATGCATTAACATCAGAATATTCTAGGATGGTGCCTATGTTGGAGACCAGGAATGACTTGCACCATGTGGAGGGCCCCGTTCCAGCAGTATACTTCTTCTGAGAGTTGGGGGCTGGCTGGATGTTTTCATTACACATCGACGAGTGGGGTGACTAATAGCAGCTCATTGTGCTGCTCCAACGCACTGGTCAGGTGGGCTACAGGATCCGATGTGCTGCAGATCATGCCAGGTTCAGAGTTTTCCGAGAGGGGAAGGGGGCAATTATTAGATCAATTTCATTAATTTGATATCAACTTGGTATCAAAACTGTGTTAGCTCTCTCTTTATTCCGCTACTTCCTTCTAGAAAAATTGTTCCTAACATGGACGTAGTTAGCCCCTAATGGGGAAAATTAAATTTTCTGATGGGTAAAAACAAATGAGTTCATTTTCGATTCTGTCACGAAACTAAATAATTTTTTAAGAATCATTACTGAATTGTCTACTTTAAGGCTGTAATACTGATAACATAAGTAACTAATAATTACATTTTTTTCAGATACGGGCGTTAACATGAACACAGTGTGGTCGACGTTGCAGTTTGTGAAACGAGTGGATGAACATCATTCGCCTCACGTAGTCCACCGACCACACACATACTTCGTACCATCCATCTAAGACAGTAAAACTGAGATTTAAACGTCACACATTCTTAAACATCTCATGAAAATGTCTTCTCCAATTTGTAGGTAGTTCCACAATAGCCTATAACTTGCTTCATTATTCACTTCGCAACAATAAATGAACTAATTGACAGCACAATACAACGATAACTATGGAAAGGCTGCTACACTGCTGAAAGATCTACACACTTATTATTATGATATTTCAGTACTTGTGTTGTTCAGAAGTGCGATGCAATGTTCCTTCCCATAGGCATACATTTCTAATGGAACAGGTACTGCGGCGACTACAGCCGTTATGAAATACATGAAATGTATTATCAGTTGAGAATATGGACGCCATAACCATCAGTCGTATAATGGAATGATGACAATGAAAATTGTTGCTGGACCGGGACTCGAACCCAGATTTTCCGGGACTGATGACCGTAGATGTTAAGTCCCATAGTGCTCAGAGCCATTTGAACCAGCCAGATTTTCCGCTTATCGCGAGCGGTCGTCTTAACCACTTTGGCTGTCTGTCCAAGACCCAGGGGCAGACCCAAACCACCATATGTCGTCAGTCGTGTCTACAACCTCCACTCGTACATCGATGATGTATATTCCTGTACAGGGGAGACATTTTAATTGAAAGTCGCTTGCCTGGTATCGGCGGATAAATATGATATTGCAGTGCCTGTATTGTTCAGAAGTACGAAGGAACATTCCATTGTACTTCTGACCAACACAGCCGCTGTAATATCGTATTACTACTACTACTACTACTACTAATAATAATAATAATAACAACAATAATAATGTGTAGACCTTGCAGCAGTATAGTAGCCTTGGAAGGACTAATAGAAACTGAAAGTAGTGGATATTAAGGCTATATTGGCATAGGAGAGGATGGGTTGTATCGAAGCTTTGTAGATGTTGAAAATGGTGGAAAGATCTAATCTCCAAGTTCAACTGATCAATTTTTTTAGGCAGCTGAGGGCTTTCTGTTGGATGGTAAATCGGTGGCATTTAGTTGTAAGTTTATGGTCGAGGGTTGTTCGAGGTATTTCACTCTGCAAGGGAGTGTGTGCTCACTCTGCTGCAATATGGAAGGTTTATTGGAAAACATCCCATTTACTGTGAGTCTGCAATATTTTTACTGAATATTTTTATGAAGTCTGTGTCCTTTAGTTCATCAACTCTGTCAATTTACTATGTAATGTCGCTGGTTTATGCTTACGGCCTTTATAACCACTTTAAATGACAAGAAAAGCTAGAGGATGGTCCTTCCACGTTTGGGAGGTGAACTCGCCAATAGAGAAGATACGAGTGCGCGCAACTAGTGTTCCAATAATAGAACAAAGAACAGTCTATCTGCGGCCAGTCATTAATGTGGAAGCTGCTCGAGGGAAGAGCGAGAAAAAATTATAGCTAAACTGTATAAAATGAGCCTCGGTTGGAACTGACTTTTTTTCTTCGCAATGCGGCAAAAAGTGGTACGCTCTGCATTAAAATTCCGTCACCAAGAAGAAGTTTAGGAGAGTATGTAACATGAAGAGTCAGGATTGCATAATTGTGATCAAAGTCGCCGCAACAGCAACTCAATTCTTAAATCGTCTCTAAGGAATGTAATAATTTAGAATTGTAATATTACTCTTCAACCAGTTCTTCGTGATATGTTCTCAATATTAGTTTTTACTGAAATTACGCGTGTCAGGTGTACATCTTTGACCAGTATCCGTTCACCCATGTTGGTATCGTATTCATAATCTACAACAATTCCAAGAGTTTATCAGAATGACTGAACTCATTTAATACCAAATTATATTTGCCTAGCTTTGTTTAGAGACGTAGTACTGCGTGTATTTTATTTGCCATGCATGTTTGGACCTGAAAAGTGTTTTGCAAAGTACGTTGTGGGCCAAAGCAGTTTAAGGGACTGTTGCATATTCTAAGTATTATGCAGCTTTATGATAAGTGAACTTTATTACAAAATAGTATGCACCTCATCACTCGGGTCACAGTAAAAGTGTCTGTTGAAGAGTGTATGATAGAATATAGTAATTTGAGGGTCGCCTACTTTAGACTGTGCACATTGTTAGTCAGTCAAATTTCATAAAAGAATATGTTCATTAACCCTTACGCTTTTGTATACAGTGAAGATTTTACGATATAGAAACGCATTTCTAGTCAAACTGTGTGGTTCAACGATCAGTAAACTTTCATATCATAACAGCTAGGTTAGACTCTGCTTGCATGTGATAAAAGTTTAGTCAAAAGTACGGACTCGCATTCGGGAGGACGAAGGTTCAATCCCGCGTCCGGCCATCCTGATTTAGGTTTCCCGTGATTTCCCTAAATCGCTGCAGGCAAATGCCGGGATGGTTCCTTTGAAAGGGCACGGCCGACTTACTTCCCCGCCCTTCCCTAAACCGATGAGACCGATGACCTCGCAGTTTGGTCTCTTCCCCCAAAACAACCCAACTCAAAAATACGGTGGCACACCAAAATAATTCTGTGTCTCCGTCTGATAAAAACTGTGTCAGTTATTAATCGAGTCATTAATCAATCGATGTCAATAAAGAACATAAAGATTAAACACAGACGAAAAAAGTTGGTAGGCGTGTTTCTACATCTGAAAGGTGACGTCTACTCAGATTCCGTACCAGAAGTGTAAGAGTGGCGCTAGTAACGCCACTATGAGGATGCAAATCAGGTTTGCAGCAAACACACGCTGTAACGGTCGTGAGCCTTAATTGCCTTTGGCACTGGTTGTAGTGAGTTGATGTTCGTCAAAAATGCCTTTAAGGCGACGGGAACACCATTGTCAACACCTCACTGAGTTTGAACGATGTCGTGTTATAGGACTATGAGGAGCTGGATGTTATTATATGATATAGCAGAAAAACTTGGCAGGAATGTAGCCACTGTACTTCATTGCTGGCAATGGTGATCACGAGAACATATGGTCGCAGGAAGACAGAACTCCGGACGGTCAGTGGACCTACCAAGAGGGAGCAGTACCTGGCACCACAGCCACACAACGAATTGTACAAATCGGTTACATCAAGGACAGCTCGGAGCCAGAAGGCGCGTAGCGCGCATTCCATTGATTCCAAACCACCGTCATTTGCGACTTCAGCGGAAACAAGCGAGAACTCACTGGAGGGCAAGATGAAGGTATGTTGTGTTTTCTGATGAAAGCTGGCTCTGCCTCGGTGCCAGTGATGGCAGTGTGAGGCCAGTTGAGGACCTGCAACCAACCTTATATGAAGATTGTATCTGTTCTTTCGGACACGTCTGAAAGAACAGATACCATCTTCATATAGTAAAGGATAACCGACCATTGACCTTCTTCTGTTCTGGATGCACACGCATTGCCCGAACTCTTACGGGACTCGGTAAGATTGTCCGCCGCGAGTAATGAGTATAATGGGCAGGGGCACTACGAATGCAGTGTGTGGACCTTAAGTTGGGAATGTGGGTCTCACGGGGAGCGTGCAAGGGATAAATCCCTGCAGTCGCACTATCCTGTGTGCCCTAGGTGGCTCAGATGGATAGAGCGTCTGCCATGTAAGCAGGAGATCCCGGTTTCGAGTCCCGGTCGGGGCACACATTTTCAACTGTCCCCGTTGATGTACACTCCTGGAAATTGAAAAAAGAACACCGTGAATTCATTGTCCCAGGAAGGGGAAACTTTATTGACACATTCCTGGGGTCAGATACATCACATGATCACACTGACAGAACCACAGGCACATAGACACAGGCAACAGAGCATGCACAAGTCGGCACTAGTACAGTGTATATCCACCTTTCGCAGCAATGCAGGCTGCTATTCTCCCATGGAGACGATCGTAGAGATGCTGGATGTAGTCCTGTGGAACGGCTTGCCATGCCATTTCCACCTGGCGCCTCAGTTGGACCAGCGTTCGTGCTGGACGTGCAGACCGCGTGAGACGACGCTTCATCCAGTCCCAAACATGCTCAATGGGGGACAGATCCGGAGATCTTGCTGGCCAGGGTAGTTGACTTACACCTTCTAGAGCACGTTGGGTGGCACGGGATACAAGCGGATGTGCATTGTCCCGTTGGAACAGCAAGTTCCCTTGCCGGTCTAGGAATGGTAGAACGATGGGTTCGATGACGGTTTGGATGTACCGTGCACTATTCAGTGTCCCCTCGACGATCACCAGTGGTGTACGGCCAGTGTAGGAGATCGCTCCCCACACCATGATGCCGGGTGTTGGCCCTGTGTGCCTCGGTCGTATGCAGTCCCGATTGTGGCGCTCACCTGCACGGCGCCAAACACGCATACGACCATCATTGGCACCAAGGCAGAAGCGACTCTCATCGCTGAAGACGACACATCTCCATTCGTCCCTCCATTCACGCCTGTCGCGACACCACTGGAGGCGGGCTGCACGATGTTGGGGCGTGAGCGGAAGACGGCCTAACGGTGTGCGGGACCGTAGCCCAGCTTCATGGAGACGGTTGCGAATGGTCCTCGCCGATACCCCAGGAGCAACAGTGTCCCTAATTTGCTGGGAAGTGGCGGTGCGGTCTCCTACGCCACTGCGTAGGATCCTACGGTCTTGGCGTGCATCCGTGCGTCGCTGCGGTCCGGTGCCAGGTCGACGGGCACGTGCACCTTCCGCCGACCACTGGCGACAACATCGATGTACTGTGGAGACCTCACGCCCCACGTGTTGAGCAATTCGGCGGTACGTCTACCCGGCCTCCCGCATGCCCACTATACGCCCTCGCTCAAAGTCCGTCAACTGCACATACGGTTCACGTCCACGCTGTCGCGGCATGCTACCAGTGTTAAAGACTGCGATGGAGCTCCGTACGCCACGGCAAACTGGCTGACACTGACGGCGGCGGTGCACAAATGCTGCGCAGCTAGCGCCATTCGACGGCCACCACCGCGGTTCCTGGTGTGTCCGCTGTACCGTGCGTGTGATCATTGCTTGTACAGCCCTCTCGCAGTGTCCGGAGCAAGTATGGTGGGTCTGACACACCGGTGTCAATGTGTTCTTTTTTCCATTTCCAGGAGTGTATATCAACGCCTGTCGACAGCGTAGGGTCTTGATTTCATTATCATTGCAAGCAACCTGTCTGCGTGCTAGACACACTGGACTTATACTTGGAGTTATGATCTGAGGTGCGATTTCCTATGACAGCAGGAGCACTCTCGTGCTTATCGCACGCAACCTGACTGCAAAACTATACGTCAGTCTGGTGATTCGATCTGTTGTGCTGCCATTCATGAAATGTATTCCACGAGTGTTTTCCAGCAGAATAACACTCGCCCACGTATCGCTGTTTTAACCCAACATGTTCTACCGAGTGTCGACATGTTGCCCTAGTTGTCATAGCCTGTTCGATCGCCAGATCTGTCTCGAGTCCAGCACATGTGGGACATCATCAGAGGACAACTCCAGCGTCATTCACGAACAGCATTAACCGACCCTGTACTGACCGGCCAAGTCCAACAGGCATCAAACTCTATCCCACAAACGTACACTCGCCACCTGTACAACACAATGCATGCACGTTTGCACTCTTGTATTCAACATTCTGGCGGTTATACCGGTTGCTAATGTACCAGCATTTCACGTTTGAAATGGCGCTTATACGTATTAAGCTGTGATCTTGCAATGTTAATCACTTAAATGTGTTATCTAGACCAATATATTCCGAAATTTCATTGCTCTACATGAAGTATTTTTTGTTGTTGCGATTTTTTCCGTCAGTGTTGTTTGCCAACTAATATACGTTAGTCTAAGTTTGTTGCTTTATTCATTCCCAACAGAGACAAATAGGTGATAGTAAATTGTTCATGTTGCTGGTATGTCCTAGTTTACTTAGTTTTCGTTCAGCATTTTTATTGTAGACATTATCAGGAACTTAGTTTTCGTCCTTGAAGTGTAAAGGCCGTTAAGATTTGTTCGAAGATTACATTGCTTGATTTGAGATGGCAACCGTTTTTCTTGGTATAGACATTTACATGTACTGTTGTCTGAACACATGCACCCGTGGTCTTCAGTCCGGCTTTCGCCGCCGTGCAGTGCGGACGTGTTGTTGTTTCCGCCTGCGGAGCGCGCGCTTTCGCTGTTGTTTACATTTCAGCGGCCGTCACTTACGTGTCGCTTACGTGCACTAGAACCATGGCCAACCGTTTTCGAAAATCAACTTTACGATTCACCTCCTGCAACGACTACGCACGACCAAAGGCCTTGGAAGCGGAACGCTTCCTACGCGACGTTGCTAAGATCCCAGCTTCCGAT
Source organism: Schistocerca serialis cubense (assembly GCF_023864345.2). Lineage (NCBI taxonomy): Eukaryota > Metazoa > Arthropoda > Insecta > Orthoptera > Acrididae > Schistocerca > Schistocerca serialis. Next base: position 716,591,742 of record NC_064638.1, read on the forward strand.
ATCTTGGGCATACATTTCTCCATATTAAGCAGTACTGTGTACGTCAAAGTCGTCAATGACGCGTTATGTGAAAGAATACTTCGTGACACCAACGATGGATTACGCTTTTGCCACCCCGACGGCAATGTCGGAGCGGTCACTGTCGACCATGCCGGCTTAGGAATGCGCACCATACGAGTTTTCGAACTCCCGTTCGAGCTTCCGGCGGAAGACGTTATCGCGGCTTTCCGCCCCTATGGCACTGTACATGGCCACACTGCCGAACGCTGGGCGCAATTCCAAACGTACCCCGTTCTTAACGGTGTACGGCAGATCACCATCGACCTCCATCGCCACGTGCCATCTTACCTGCAAATTAGCGGGTGCCGCGCGGTTGTCATATACGACGGCCAACCCAAGACCTGTTCCGGGTGCGGCAAAGAAGGCCACCTCAGATCTGAGTGTCTTCAGCGACGAATCACCCGATTGCCAGCCGCTACCGTGGCACCTCCGGCTCCGACGACGGTTTTACCGATCACCTACGCATCGGCGCTCTCTTCTCCTCCCACCGGCCGCCGCCCATCGGACCAAGTACCGGTAACCTTTCCAGCTGCTACGGATACCGCCGGGGCCGACACGTCGCGCTCAAAGCCTGACGCTACTCCGGCGCCACTACCAACAGCGACGACTTCCGACACCCACCCGCCCGACCATATGGACGCCCCTTCATTTGACGTTCCCGCAACGGTCTTCCTCTCAGAGTGACGCGACTCCCTTCCGTCTTCCGACACGGAGGGACGAACCCGCAAACAACGTTCACCTAAGAGGCGCAAGAGGAGGCGCCGTGCGGTCTCGGAACGAGACGGATCACCTCCCCCTGATGCCCCAGAGGCCGTCCGACCCGACGAGGCCTCTGAGAACCTGCACGACGACACGAATGACGACAACATGACGCCGACTGTGGCTGTGTCGATGCCTACTCTACTGGCTCGCTCAGGTGCTCCTGAACCGATGGACTCCACCGATGCGACTGCCGCCGAGACGTCCTCCGCCCCTACGACCGAAGTGGAACGTGCGACCGTCACAACGACAACGCCTTCAATGGTGTGGAGTGAGGACGTCGATGAGGAGCCGGACCACACTCTGGGGGCAGAGTTACCCTAGACGGAAGCATCGTTACGCCGCTGATAGCGCCGTCAGGTGGCGTACGGCACGACTCGCCGTTGTCTCGCCCTTCTTCATCCTCCGCCGGTGGAGTTCCCCTCCACGGCGGGGTACGGCTCCAAACCTACCGAATAGCGACGATGAACACTAACACCATTAGCTCACCCCTGAAACTTCAACTGCTGCGAGAGATGATATGGGCGTCGGACGTCGATATCGCACTACTACAGGAAGTACACTTGGCCACACTTCCAGACGTCGCGGGATATAACACTTATCCTTCTCCTGGTGACCACTTGGGACACGGCGTAGTCATCTACGCCAGAGAAGGCATTTCAGTGGCCGATATCACATACCTTCCATCTGCCAGAGGCATGGCCGTCACCGTCATGGGGACGCGTATCGTCAACATTTACGCTCCGTCAGGCTCCACCCGCAGACGCGACAGGGCACTCTTCTATTCAGAAGAAATTGCTCCTTTGTTTCTTGGACGCTGCGACCATTACTTGCTTGTGGGTGATTTTAATTGTGTCTTGCACCCTAAAGATGAAGTGCCCCACTACAACACCTGTCAAGAACTGCGCCTTGTCGTCCGAGATCTGTTGCTCCGCGGCACTTGGCAAGTTCAGTACGGCGACGCGCCTGGACATACTTACCAGACGAGTCACTCCGCGAGCCGCCTTGATGGAATTTACGTCTCTCGGGAACTCACACCTGCAGTCCAAGGTGCAGAACTTTGGCTCCTGGCCTTTTCGGACCACTGTGCCTACATCTGCAACATTCTCTTCCCCAAGCAAGTGGTCTGGCGTAGTCGTGCACCGTGGAAGCTAAACACCTCCCATCTTCATGATCCCGAATGCCTTCAACATGTTACCGAGACATGGGCCACCTGTGAACGTCGCTTACCTAAATACTGCACGACCTTGACCTAGTGGCTGGAATGGGCCAAACCTGCCATTCGACATACTTTGATTCAGTATGGAAAGGAAGTTGCTATGTGGCGCCGGCACACTACCGACTATTTCTACGCCGTTCTCCGCGACCTGGACGCCCAACCGCCCACCCCCGACACCCAGAGGGAACGCAGCAGGATTAAGGCGCAAATTGTAATTTTGACACGCCGTAGACTGCAGGGGGCTATGGTGCGAACCCGACGTCGAGATTCGGCGGAACAAGAACATCCGACCATGCATCATATCGCCTCCGATAGGAAACATCGGCGACAACAACTCATGACCGAGATCACCACCTATCGCGGCCAGCACGTGACTTGCCAGGCCGAAATCGTCAGTGCCTTTGTCGACCACTACCGCACAATGTACCAGGAGGAGACTACCAACAACCACGCTGAGGAAACTCGCACCCTCACCAGCGACGAAGCGGACGAGCTGATGGAGCCCATTACGCATGACGAAATCCACGATGCAATCAAAAAAGGTGCTCTGAATAAGTCACCTGGTGTCGACGGATTGCCGATAGAATTTTATCGCGCTTTCTTCACACTAATGGCGTCACGGTGGACAACGCTGTTTCATGAACTGCTGACGATGGGGAACGCCGTACCGCCGTCCTTCGTCACGGGAATTATTATACCCATCCACAAACTGACACCAGGTGTGACGACAGCACATTACCGTCCCCTGACTCTGCTTAACGCAGACTGTAAAATTTTTACACGCTTACTGGCAACGCGATGCCGCAAGGTCCTGCCTAGCATTCTATCCCCGGAACAGACAACTCCGGGCGGCTCAGTTAATATACAAACGGCCACAGGAGAATGTCGCGATTTAATTGCACTGGCAGCAGCGTGCAGACTCCGCGCCGCAGTGGTTGCCATTGATTTTGACAGCGCATTCGACAAAGTGCGGCATCTTTTTCTGTTCTCAGTGATGAACCGCATGGGTTTTCCACCAGCCTTTATCGAAGTGATCCGGCGCCTGTACGGCACCGCCAAATCGCTGATTCAGGTTAATGGCCGTGTGGCGGGACCAGTGGCGATCCGGCGTTCCGTACGGCAAGGCTGCCCACTTTCGACCCTACTCTATGCCATAGGCCTGGAGCCACTCATCGGGAGTCTGACGAGCCACCTTTCTGGTCTCACTTTGCGACAGCACAGTTTTCGATGTCGTGCGTATGCGGACGACCTCCTCCTCTTGATCCGCTCACGGAGTGAAACACACACGGTACTTGATTTGATATCAACGTACGACACTGCAGCGGGCAGTAACATGAATGTGGCTAAATCCGCGGCGATGCCCATTGGACGCGGCCTCTCACACGACGACTTAGCACCTCTCCCGTGTGTACAAAAACTACGATACCTTGGTATCATTTTCACCTCCACCGTGCGCCGCTCCGCTGCCATCAATTTTCGGCGTGCGCTCCAAACTATCCGCACGACGGTGCGACAAAATCTTCTCCGACGACTCGATTCCTTACAACGGTCCAATACCTCAGTCAACATGTGGCGTCTAGAATGGTCCACATTGCACAGGTCCTCCCGCTGCCATCAACTATTGGACGCAGCCTCCAGGCTGCCTTCGGATACTTCCTTACGGCCGGTACGCTCTTTAAGGTCCGCTACGACACGCTCACCCTACCCCCGCGAGCGGGGGGCCTCGGCCTCGTCAATGTGCGACTCCGCGCGGCGTCCTCGTACATGTCCACCATGCACAAGCTGTGGCACGGGGGCACCTCCCTTACGCGCAGCTTGCTGGAGATTCTTGTGCCCGCGACCATAACACCACCAGTACCAGTCGGACACATCAAGCGCCATCTGACGCACATTTCTGATTTCATCGTCTACTTCAGTCATGCTCTCACACACTTACCGACCAAGCGTTCTCCTCGACCTAAAGATTTGTACACCCCACTCTTTCGTTCCATATCCAGCAACAATATCGAACCGAGACATCCGTCCCCGCGGTGGCCCACGGTATGGCGTCACATCCACCAGCCTTTTCTTCCCTCCAACGTCCGGGCAACATGGTACCAAGTCGAAATGGAAAATTCGCCACAAATCATCGTCTTCACGCCATCGGACTAAAGGATTCTCCACTTTGTTCCATTTGCCACCTCGTGGACGACGATGTCCATCCACTGACTTGTGCTGCCACCAGTGACGTCTGGAAACTTGCCCGACAGTTCGTTGCCTGTTACCTCCGCGTTCCGCCGGACTCGATTGACCCATGGACTTTTATCCATCCTGAGAATACTTATTTCCCCGTCACCAAAACTCATGCGATTGTATGGGTCAAGGGATGGACAATCACCTACAGGTATAATGATGGCGACAAATCACGCCTTGATTTCTGGCAGTACTTACAAACCGCCCACAGTGAAGTCGAACACCGACCGCGCTACCGCGCCTTCTTCGCCAATTACCTACATGCGATCTTTACGTCACCTCCGCTCAGTTGGATGGTGCCACACGCCGACAGCACTACCGCCCCCCCCCCCCCCCCCCCCTGCTGACATCTGAGACCCCCCCGCGCTACTTTCTACATTGTAACCCACAGTGGAGTAGGCGCATGGACGCGCGCCTCCTTTCTTTTATGCACTACACCAGAAAACACTGGTTTTTCCCTCACTCCACTGTATATTGCTTTACACCTCTTAGCTTACATCAGTATTATTATTCTTTTTTTTCCTACACCTTGTTCCTAAAAAAAATTGATCGCCTTGTACGAGTATAATGTCTTGTTTATTTTTGCCGGAAGGATGGCATTTCTGTTGTATTTAAGTTTGTACCAATAAAGATCTTTTGTTCATTTACCCTGTTCCTGGTGAAAAAAAATAATAAAAATAATAAAATAAAACAAAAATAAATCAAAAAACTAAAAAAAAAGTTGGTAGAGCACTTGCCCACGAAAGGCAAAGGTCCCGAATACGAAAAAAAAGGGGGTAGCGTCTTTGATTCATAATCAAACAGTCTTCGGTCCCGGGTTCGAATCCCGCAATTGTTTCAATTTTGATTAATAATCGGCATTGAAGGCCGAAGACTTCCGACATAAGAAGTCACCCTCATTCTGACTACGGCCTTGTCAAAGAGGGCGGAGGAGCGAACAGAAGTTCAGGGTACTCTCTTGTCCTAGGGGTGAGAAACTGCCCCTAAAGGCGGAAGAATCAGCAATGATCAATTGAATGAGGATGCAGAAGACAATAGAAACCACTGCATTAAATACACACAACGTGTATCCACAGGACTTGTGGCCTGTAACTGAAGAAGTGTCATGATGATCTTTCCATTGACAAAAGATTCCCGAATAGTCCCCCATCCGGATTCCGGGAGGGGACTGACAAGGCGGAGGTTACCATGAGAAAAAGATTGAATAATCAACGAAAGGATAACGTTCTACGAGTCGGGACGTGAAATGTCAGAAGCTTGAACGTGGTAGGGAAACAAGAAAATCTGAAAAGGGAAATGCAAAGGCCCAATCTAGATATAGTAGGGGTCAGTGAAGTGAAGGACTTCTGGTCAGATGAGCATAGGGTAACATGAACATCAGCAGAAAATGGTAGGATTCGTTACGAATTGGAAGGTAGGGCAGAGAGTGTGTTACTGTAAACAGCTCAGTGACAGGGTTGTTCTTATCAGAATCGACAGTAAACCAACACCAACAACGATAGTTCAGGTATACATGCCGACGTCGCAAACTGAACATGAAGAGATAGAGGAAGTGTATGAGGATATTGAAAGGGTAATACAGTATGTAAAGGGGGATGAAAATCTAATAGCCATGGGGGACTGGAATGCAGTTGTAGGGAAAGGAGTAGAAGAAAGGTTACAGGAGAATATGGGCTTGGGACAAGGAATGAAAGAGGAGCAAGACTAATTGAGCTCTGTAACAAATTTCAGCCAGTAATATCGGATACTCTGTTCAAGAATCACAAAAAAAGGAGGAGGTACACTTGAGAAAGGCCGGGTGATAGGGGAAGATTTCAGTTACATTACAACATGGACAGACAGATTTAAGGTGTACCCAGGAGTACATGTAGATTCAGATCACAATATGGTAATGATGAAGAGTAGGCTGAAGTTTAAGACATTAGTCAGAAAGAATCAATACGCAAAGAAGTGGGGTATGGAAGTACTAAGGAAAGACGAGATACGGTTGAAGTTCTCTAAGGCTATAGAGGAATAGCTCAGTGGCAGTAGGCAGTACAGTTGAAGAGGAATTGACATCTCTAAAAAGGGCCATCACAGAAGTTGGGAAGGAAAACATAGGTACAAAGAAGGTAACTACGAAGAAAGCATGGGTAACAGAAGAAATACTTCAACTGATCGATGAAAGCCGGCCGGAGTGGCCGAGCGGTTCTAGGCGCTACAGTTTGGACCCGCACGACCGCTACGGTCGCAGGTTCGATTCCTGCCTCGGGGATGGATGTGTGTGATGTTCTTAGACTAGTTAAGTTTAAGTAGTTCTAAGTTCTAGGGGACTGATGACCTCAGAGGTTAAGTCCCATAGTGAACAGAGCCATTTGAACGATTTTTTGATCGATGAAAGGAGGAAGTACAAAAATGTTCCGGGAAACCCAGGAATACAGAATTACAAGTCGCTCAGGAATGAAATAAATAGGAAGTGCGGGGAAGCTAAGATGAAATGGCTGCAGGAAAAATGTAAAGGCATCGAAGAAGAAATGATTGTCGGAAGGACAGACTCATCATACAGTAAAGTCAAAACAACCTTTGGTGACATTAAAAGCAACGGTGGTAACATTAAGAGTGCAACGGGAATTCCACTGTATGAGGGGGAAGATTTGTCTGATATGATAGAAGAAGAAAGAGGAGTCGATTTAGAAGACATAGGGGATCCAGTATTAGAATCAGAATTTAAAAGAGCTTAGGAGGACTTAACATCAAATAAAGCAGAAGGAATACATAACAGTCCATTAGCATTTCTACAATCGTTGGGGCAAGTGGCAACAAAACGACTATTGACATTGGTGTTTAGAATGTATGAGTCTGGCGACATAGCAGCTGACTTTCGGAAAAGCATCATCCACACGATTCCGAAGACCGCAAGATCTGACAAGTGCGAGAATTATCGCACAATCAGCTTAACAGCTCATGCATCCAAGTTGCTTACGGGAATAATATACAGAAGAATAGAAAAGAAAATTGAGGATGCGCTAGGTGACGATCAGTTTGGCTTTAGGAAAGGTAAAGCCACGAGAGGGGCAATTCTGACGTTGCGTTTGATAATGGAAGCAATACTAAAAAAAATCAAGACACGTTCATAGGATTTGTCGACCTGGTAAAAGCCTTCGGCAATATAAAATGGTACAAGATGTTCGAAATTCTGAAAAAAGTGAGGGTAAGCTACAGAGAGAGGCGGGTCATATACAATATGTTCAACAGCCAAGAGGGAATAATAATAGCGGACGACCAAGAACGAAGTGCTTGTATTAAAAAATGTGTAAGACTGGGATGTAGTCTTTCGCCCATACTCTTCAGTATGTGCATAGAAGAAGTAATTATGGAAATAAAAGAAAGGTTCAGGAGTGGAATTAAAATTCAAGGTGAAAGGATATCAATGATACGATTCGTTGATGACATTACTATCTTGAGTGCAAGTGAAGAAGAATTGCCTGATCTGCTGAACGGAATGAATAGTCTATTGAGTACAGAGTATGGATTGAGAGTAAATCGAACAAAGACGAAGGTAATGAGAAGTAGTAGAAATGAGAACAGCGAGAAAACATCGGGATTGACGGTTACGAAGTAGATGAAGTTAAGGAATTCTGCTGCCTAGGCAGTAAAATAACCAATGACGGAAAGAGCAAGGAGGACATCAAAAGCAGACTAGCACTGGCAAAAAGGGCATTCATGGCCAAGAGAAGTCAATTAATACCAAATATCGGCCTTAATTTGAGGAAGAAATTTCTGAGAATGTATGTCTGGAGTACAGCATTGTATGGTAGTGAAACATGGACTATGGGAAAACCGGAACAGAAGAGAATCGTTGCATTTGAAATGTGGTGCTACAGACTGTGAGTTAACGTGCATTGCGCTCTCATTTAAATACATGGCTGAAAGAGTCAACCTACAGGAATTGTGAAACGAAACCTGTCGTCCAGGACCGCATGCCACAAAGGCCGCAGATTCACCACGAGATGGAGAAACTCACAGGCGTCTATTGTCTATTGAGGCCTAAGCGCTGTAGTGTGCGAGTGAGACAGACGAGAACCTTCGTCATAGCGAAACCCAGTAGAAGCCGTTGTGGCCAAGGAGACGTAGCAGTATTAAATATGGCGGGCGGAAGATCGGCAATAAAGGGAAACATTTATGAAAACTATTTAATTCTGTAGCAAAGCAGGGAATCAAGCCACAGTAATTTTAATCTGTCATCCTTCATCAATTTTCATTCTGAGCCCAATAAAACTTGAATATTAATCATATCTACAGGGTGGTCCATTGATCGTTACCAGGCCAAATGGCTCTCGAAATAAGCGTCAAACGAAAAACTACAAAGAACGAAACTTGTCTAGCTTGAAGAGAGAAACCAGATGGCGCTATGGTTGGCCCGCTAGATGGCACTGCTATAGGTCAACCGCATATCAACTGCGTTTTTTAAAATAGGAACCCCCATTTTTTATTACATCTTCTTGTAGTACGTAAAGAAATATGAATGTTTTAGTAGGACCACTTTTTTCGCTTTGTGATAGATGGCGCTGTAATAGTCACAAAGATATTGCTCAAAATTTTAGACGAACAGTTGGTAACAGGTAGGTTTTTTAAATTAAAATACAAAACGTGGGTACGTTTGAACATTTTATTTGGGTTGTTCCAATGTGATACATTTACCTATGTGAACTTATCATTTCTGAGAACAAATGATGTTACAGCGTGATTACCTGTAAATACCAAATTAATGCAATAAATGCTCAAAATGATATCCAACAACCTTAATACATTAGGCAACAGCGAGTAGTTCGCTTTCCGTAATGTTCGTACATGCATTGACAATACGCTGACGCTTGTTGTCAGGCGTTGTCGGTGGATCACGATAGCAAATATCCGTCAACTTTCCCCACAGAAAGAAATCCGGGGACGTCAGATCCGTTGAACGTGCGGGCCCTGGCATGGTGCTTCGACGACCAATCCACCTGTCATGAAATAAGCTATTCAGTATCGCTTCAACCGCACGCGAGTTATGCGCCAGACACCCATCATATTGAAAGTACATCGCCATTCTGTCATGCAGTGAAACATCTTGTAGTAACATCGGTAGAACATTACGTAGGAAATCACCGTTTACATTGCCATCGATAAAATGGGGGCCAATTATCCTTCCTCCCATAGTGCCGCATCATACATCAACCTGCCAAGGTCGCTGATGTTCCACTTGTCACAGCCATCGTGGATTTTCTGTTGCCCAATAGTGCATATTATGCCGGTTTACGTTGCCGCTGTTGGTGAATGACGCTTCGTCGCTAAATAGCACGCGTGCAAAAAATCTGTCATCGTCCCGTAATTTCTCTTGTGCCCAGTGGCAGAATTGTACACGACGTTCAAAGTCGTTGCCATGCGATTCCTGGTGCATAGAAATATGGTACGGGTGCAATCGAGTTGCTGTAGCATTCTCAACATCGACGTTTTAGAGATTCCCGATTTTCGCGCAATTTGTCTGCTGCTGATGTGCGGATTAGCCGCGACAGCGGCTAAAACACCTACTTGGGCATCATCATTTGTTGCAGGTCGCGGTTGACGTTTCACATGTGGCTGAACGCTTCCTGTTTCCTTAAATAACGTAACTATCCGGCTAACGGTCCGGGCACTTGGATGATGTCGTCCAGGATACCGAGCAGCATACATAGCACACGCCCGTTGGGTATTTCGATAACAATAGCCATAGATCAACACGATATCCACCTTTTCCGCAAGTGGTAAACGGCGGAATGTTACTTGATACCACGTACTTATACGTTTGTGACTATTACAGCGACATATACCACAATGCGAAAAAAGTGGTCCAACTAAAACATTCATATTTCTTTACGTACTACACGAATATGTAATAAAAATGTGAGTTCCTATTCAAAAAAACGCAGCTGATATCCGTTTGACCTATGGCAGCGCCATCTAGCGGGCCAACCATAGCACCATCTGGTTTCCCCCTTCAAGCTAGACGAGTTTCTTTCTTTGTATTTTTTTCTTTTGATGCTTATTTCGTGAGATATTTGGCGCGGTCACTATAAATGGACCACCCTGTATAATAGTTTAAGATTTACTTTTAAAGTGAAATTAACAAGTTTTGTAACAAAGATCTTAATGCTAAATTCTGAGTGCTTTGGTCAATCTTAACAATCGACATTTCATTAGAAGCGCATCATTAAATGACAAATGTTGTAAATATCAACTCTGTAACTTCATTTGTTTAAAATATATAGTAAATTTAAATTATCAATATTTTCAGTTAAGCATCAGATCATATTTTCCTCCACACAAAACACATTGAACGCTGACAGCATGACACCCAACGTTTGTTATGTAATGGATGTTATTATTGCTTTATTTAGAACGTGAAAGTGGTCAAGCTTTGATTATTTAAATATATTAAAATGTAAAATAACATAGAATAAGCTGTCGCAAATGAGATGGACGGCTTCAGGAAAAGGAACTGCCCTAGTCAGTTGAGCGACGATGCTCGGCACGCCGGAAACGCGGCTGGGGACGGGCTGAGAGAGTGCTGGTGCAGACACGAAAGCGGACAGTTCTGGTCTAGACACCAAAGGGAACAATGCTCGAGCAGAAGCGAAAGTGGACGGTCGGTCTTTAGGTAGCTAGGAAGTGAAACGACTTAGAAGATTTCGCGTTGTGTGGTATCGCGGGACTTAGTTTCTGAGCGGTGAGCAGCCGCGCGCCTGTTGTGAACTCTTTAACTTTTCTTGTAGCTAAGGAGGCGGAGTATTGAACTTGGGTTACGCGATGAGATTGTGAGTGATCGAACTGTGTCAAATCGATATGCGTTCGAGTGTAATAGTTATTCTAAATACGACCACTTTCGCTATTAGTTTGCTTTGTGATGAACATTATTCTAACAAAATCGCAACTGTGTGGCCTACATAATTTATGGTTCGTTAATTTAGTTCCCGATATTACTATTACTGTTATTATATGTTATATTAACTTTGTATTTCGCAAACTTGCCATCAGCCAGACAATTTAACCAATGGGTCACAAATGTCTAATTCTTGGTACGTAATGCGACACGTGCGGTTCAACCCCTCGAAGAGTTTGAGCCAAGACATGTCGACGAAGAGGAACCGCATGTGAGCCCGAACATGTTGGCTTGCAAGACGAATGTTGAAAATTAATTGGACTGATATGGTAAGGAATGAATAGGTTCTGTGCAGAATCGGAGATGGAAGGAATATGTGGGAAACACTGATAAGGAGAAGAGACAGGATGATAGGACATCTGTTAAGACATGAGGCAATGACTTCCATGGCTTTAGAGGGAGCTGTAGAGGGCAAAAACTGCAGAGGACGACAGAGATTGGAGTACACCCAGCAAATAATTGAGGACATAGGTTGCAAGTGCATCAAACCAGTCAGAAGACTTATGACAAAAAAAAATTGTCTGAGGAACATTGGCTAGAATCCCATTGTTACCGCAGACCATTCCTTTTAATGGCAGGCTACGTTAGTAAAGGTAATTCATAATTTGATTGCTTACTCCATTAGATGCACGTCCACAGTCAACAGAAATCCGATGAAAAGGGCTAAAATAAACTGAAACAGATAAACAGTCCAGCGTAATGTTTGTCGTCACCATAACAGGACTGTGTTGTATGTTTGTTACTGTGACGGAAGCACTACTGCAATAATACTAATTTAGTGCTATTCAAGATATGCAAGAGAGCCTCTGTGTAGTTAGTTAAACAGGAGAGAGACACCGGTAGAAGTGAAGCTATGGTGTCGTGTCTGGGTTGATGAATTGGTACGAGCATTGCTCGCAAAAGGCAAAGTTCGGGGTTCGAATCCATGTTCGGCAGACAGTTTTAATCTGACAGAAAGTTTCAAAACAGCGCACCCTCTACCGCATGGTGAAAGTTTCTTTCTGAAGGTACTAGCAGATCGAAATTTTGAATGAAAATGTCAATCATGCCTCCATAGCTCTGTTGGTAAGAACATTACCGCAAACATCAACGCCCAGCATCGTACATTGTCTTCACCTGCAGGGAACTTGAGAAGTTCTCTTAAAAATGTGCGGTAGAGGTCTGGGAAGGCACCTTTCTTCTCAACGCTGTCGCTTTTTAGAATGTTCTCAGTATCTTTAGACCACACAAGATGCTGTCTCTTCAATGGGTAAGCATTCCATTGGCATCGGCATTGCACTTAACTATTACCTGGCGGCAACAAACAGCACCTAGGATAAGGACCCACAACTTAAACTAGTCAACCATGGCCACTCAGCGTAGTACATCTTCTCGTACCGAACTGGCTCTGGAATGTCATAGTGAAGTTGATTGTAATAAAATGCCCTCGATTAATGGAGACTCTAGCTATATGAGTTACAGATTATAAGACGAGATTACAGACATTTACTATCAGGTTATTGGTATTAATTTTATTTTCATAGACGGAATGGGAGTATTTGAGTCTGGTAGTGGCCGAAGAATCGGCAGCGCAAGCATTCTTCGTTACAGGCTAAGTGAGTAAACGAATGCCTCGTCTCCTCGTGCAACAAACAACTGTTTCTATAACTCGACATCTAATTTCACACACGGGGCATCTGGGACTCATTGATGGTGGCAGTCTTCACTGTGTGCAACACATTACTCTTCCGCTCACTCTCCCGTCTCCAGTGCTGAGCAGTGATGCAAAGTAATGCTCTCTTGATGTATGCCATTAATCACAACGATTTTGTTTATGATATAGGAGCTTACGGCACTAGAATAAAAAAGATCGATGAGGCCTTTCCCTGGCTGGTTTAGTACTGCTGTATTCGAACCGATCGGCTCATTGCACGTTTTAAACTCGTACATCGTGAAGACCCCCTGCATATTATGAGGGTGGTTTGAGAAGTTCTCGGAATCACCACGAGAGGTCAGCGCTAGAACAACGAGCTGTTCACGTGATATTCATTGGACTGTTACCTGTAAATACATGCCTCGTCAGTGCTCTTGGAAGAGAGCTGTGGCGGTGACGTGGCTCTGTTGTTCCCGCGTAGTGATTTTCAAAGATGGAAAAAATCGAGATTCGAGCAGTGATTAAGTACTTCGCAAAGAAAGATATGAAATGAAAGGACATTGATGCCGATTTCCAGAATATATTGGGGGACTCTGCTCCCTCATATTCAACTGTTACCAAGTGGACAAATGAATTTAAATTTGTCCGAACAGCTTACATGATGATCCGCGCAGTGGTCGGCCAAGATGTGTCACTACTCCAGAAATCATTGCAAAAGTGCACAAAATGGTCATGGAGGATCTTCAATTGTAACTGCGCGAAATTGATCATGCTTGTCAGATTGCATCTGCAATGGTATATCACATTTGAACTGAAGAATTAGAAATGAAAAAATTATCTGCAAGACGGGTGCCGCGGCTCTTGACGCTGGATCAAAAACGCATGGGAATGGACATATCAGAGCAATGTTTGGCCCCGGTTTAGGAGAAATGAACAAGATTTTTGTTATACTGGAGCCAAGGTAGCTCCTGAGGGCCGGCAACCCATATAATACCACAGAGGACGAGGTTGTCTCTGCCCAAGGCGTACCCAAAAGCACCATGGTAAACACCGGCTATTTACATACAAGATAATGGAAACAGACATTCCGAGCACTACTTCCTGCAGGGGGAGCTCGATCTACGGCCTGCAGGAAGTAGGCCTATCACTACGCCGAAACCTGATTGGTTTTTGACAGCTATTTAGGGGCTAGAACCAGGCCTGAAGTTCATTTCATTCTGGATGCCGACCTCATGTACTGCGACCGTTGAAGATTACGTCTTCGTCTCGGAGTTGGACTGTTACTGGTGTGTAAGTGTGTTACCACGAACCTTTGTGGAAAATTAAAAGTGAACTTTTGTTTGCCTCAATTAGGAGACTTTTTCGTTATTGCTACCTTTCGTTTGTACGTTCATTCACCAACCTCATGAACTTACATCAATAAAAGTTGTGTTGTGAGAAATTGCGAATTGTCAGTCACAACAAATTTTTGCCCCGGTTTGTGACCACAGGTGAAACTTGGGTCGATTACTATACCCCAGAGACAAAACAACTGCCAAAGCAGTGTAAACATGCTGTTTCTCTGCCACCAAAGAAAGCAAAGACAATTCCTTGGTGGCTCAGTGTTCTGGGATGCGAAGGGGATTCTGTTTGTAAATTATCTCCCCACTGGGCAAACAATAACTGGAGAATGCTAACCTCCTGGAAAAATTGCAAGAAAAGATACGCGAAAGAAGGCCAGGTTTAGCAAGGGAGAAAGTCATTTTCCGTGAAGACAATGCGCGCCCGCACACACATTCCGTCGCCATGACAAAAATTACAAGAACTATAGTATGAATTGTTGACACACCCGCCTTATTCACCTCCGCTAGATTTCCATCTCTTCCCAAAACTAAAAAATTTTTCTTTGTGAACGAAGATTCACTGCAAACGAAGAACTGATAGATGGAGTTGACAACTATTTTGCAGGCCTGGAGGTAACTCATTTTCGAGATGGGGTCAAGGCAGTGAAACTTCATTGGACCAAGTGCATCAATCTACAAGGAGACTACATTGAAAAATAAAAAAGGTTTCAGTGATGTAACTACTTTTTTTTCTATTCCGTTCCGCGAGCTTTTCAAACCACCCTCGTAGTATCTCGCCTTGGCTAGCAAGGCCGGACGATTCACTCCGCTAAAGATTTTTCTGCAACAGTTTCAGACTAAACGTACATATGAATGGTCGCAGCTCTAAGTTCAGTATGTCCGCAATTCTTTATGGGCGTAATAACATAATCATACGAGTGACATCATGTAAATGCCGTACAGAAAATCGAAAGCTAACAGCGGCAGGCATTTAATAAAGCTTGACAGGAATTAGCTGCAGTTTATAATGGCGGCGGCGCGGCGTTACGCAAGAGTGGCTCAGCGTCCAGGGCGTCAGTAATTGGGCGGCGCGGCGGTGTGCCAGGGCGCTCTGCTGTGTGTGACTCACCAGCCGGCCGTGACGTCTGGTGGAGCGCTCTCTGCCTACTTCATCGCCGTCTACAAAAAGACATTAACTTCACTGCTGCCTACCGAAACTGGAACACCAGAAAGGACAGCAAATAATGAAATTTTACTTATTCTTCGCATTCAGTAGAGTAGGAAGAATTCCTTATTAACTCTGTAGGTGGCTTGGGGGTATTCATTATTCTAAATTTAGCGTACAGAGCTGCCACCTGTGACAGTAACAACGGCTCTACACCGACTGGGCAGCGAGTGCAACTGAGCTTGGATGACACACAAGGACACGCCATTCCATGCTGGTTCAACTCTGTGCAAGAGTTTATCAGTCTTAGCGGCCGGCCAGTAGTGACCTGTCAGTCACTAGGTATCCAGCTACATCTACATCTACATCTACATGACTACTCTGCAATTCACATTTAAGTGCTTGGCAGAGGGTTCATCTAACCACAATCATACTATCTCTCTACCATTCCACTCCCGAACAGCGCGTGGGAAAAACGAACACCTAAATCTTTCTGTTCGAGCTCTGATTTCTCTTATTTTATTTTGATGATCATTCCTACCTATGTAGATTGGGCTCAACAAATATTTTCGCATTCGGAAGAGAAAGTTGGTGACTGAAATTTCGTAAATAGATCTCGCCGGGACGAAAAACGTCTTTGCTTTAATGACTTCCATCCCAACTCGCGTATCGTATCTGCCACACTCTCTCCCCTATCACGTGATAATACAAAACGAGCTGCCCTTTTTTTGCACCCTTTCGATGTCCTCCGTCAATCCCACCTGGTAAGGATCCCACACCGAGCAGCAATATTCTAACAGAGGACGAACGAGTGTAGTGTAAGCTGTTTCTTTAGTGGACTTGCTGCATCTTCTAAATGTCCTGCCAATGAAACGCAACCTTTGGCTCGCCTTACCCGCAATATTATCTATGTGGTCTTTCCAACTGAAGTTGTTCGTAATTTTTACACCCAGGTACTTAGTTGAATTGACAGCCTTGAGAATTGTACTATTTATCGAGTAATCGAATTCCAACGGATTTCTTTTGGAACTCATGTGGATCACCTCACACTTTTCGTTATTTAGCGTCAACTGCCACCTGCCACACCATACAGCAATCTTTTCTAAATCGCTTTGCAACTGATACTGGTCTTCGGATGACCTTACTAGACGGTAAATTACAGCATCATCTGCGAACAACCTAAGAGACTGCTCAGATTGTCACCCAGATCATTTATATAGATCAGGAACAGCAGAGGTTCCAGGACGCTTCCCTGGGGAACACCTGATATCACTTCAATTTTACTCGATGATTTGCCGTCTATTACTACGAACTGCGACCTTCCTGACAGGAAATCACGAATCCAGTCGCACAACTGAGACGGTACCCCATAGGCCCGCAGCTTAATTAGAAGTCGCTTGAGAGGAAAGGTGTCAAAAGCTTTCCGGAATTATAGAAATACGGAATTAACTTGAGATCCCCTGTCGATAGCGGCCATTACTTCGTGCGAATAAAGAGATAGCTGCTTTGCACAAGAACGATGTTCTCTGAAACTATGCTCATTACGTACCAATAGATCGTTCCCTTCGAGGTGATTCATAATGTTTGAATACAGTATATGCTCCAAAACCCTATTGCAAACCGACGTCAATGATACAGGTCTGTAGTTCGATGGGTTACTCCTACTACCCTTCTTAAACACTGGTGCAACCTGCGCAATTTTCCAATCTGCGGGTACAGATCTATCGGTGAGCGAGCGGTTGTATATGATTGCTAAGTAGGGACCTATTGTGTCATCATAATCTGAAAGGAACCTAATCGGTATACAATCTGGACCTGAAGACTCGCCCGTATCAAGCGATTTGAGTTGCTTCGCAACCCCTAAGGTATCTACTTCTAAGAAACTCATGCTAGCAGCTGTTCGTGTTTCAAATTCTGGAATATTCCATTCGTCTTCCCTGGTGAAGGAATTTCGGAAAGCTGCGTTCAATAACTCCGCTTTAGCGGCACAGTCGTCGGTAACAGTACCATCGGCACTGCGCAGCGAAGGTAGTGACTGCGTCTTGCCGCTTGTGCACTTTACATACGACCAGAATTTCGAGACAATGTTTCGTTGTGGAACCTATTAAAGGCATCTCGCATTGAAGTCCGTGCCAAATTTCGCGCGTCTGTAAATTTTAGCCAATCTTCGCGTTCTTCTGAACTTTGCATGCATTTTCCGTTGCCTCCGCTGAGATACATGAAGAAGTTGCTGGCCAGGGCAACAGTCGAACACCCCCTGTATCGAGCTAAGGCAGGACAGGACGGACAACATGCAGTCTTGCGTTATCTTGTTGAAGGATAATGTCTTGGAGGCCACAAAGACCCACCTTGATGCTGTATTCAAAATCGTGACTCTGGAAAGGTGACGTAGTGGCACTCCTGTGGCCAGTGGTGTCATGCGCAGTTCAGGGAGAACCGCTGCAATGGTCACTGTTCTTACAGCACGTGGCGCTGCAGATGTCGTCACAAGGCCCATCTGAATACCTGTCTTGCTGCAGAGAAGGCAATTTCTGACACAAGGTGTATAACATGGCCGTATCATCCTCGAAAGCCGAGCGAGCAAGATATTTGTCTTCTAGGGCGCTATTCGCAGGAAGCAACTGAGACAGAAAATGGTTCAAATGGCTCTGAGCACTATGGGATTTAACATCTGAGGTCACCAGTCCCCTAGACTTAGAACTACTTAAACCTAACTAATCTAAAGACATCACACACAGCCATGCCCGAGGCAGGATTCGAACCTGCGACCGTAGCAGCAGCGCGGATCCAGGCTGAAGCGCCTAGAACCGCTCGGCCACACCGGCCGGCGGCACTGAGATACTCCAAGGAGTTGAGTGTGGCCCTCCCGAACCCATCGATTCCATATTCAGCAGAAATATCATGTAACAGTAAACCGCAGTCATGATAGATTACGATTCTGCTACGGTCGAATTCCGACGAGACATTGTAGACGTTTGTCCTTCTTACACGAGGCATAACACGATCTTGTCACAAACAAACACCATTCAGATGCAATTTCTGAATCATAAACCCGTTATGTAATCTTTCCTGATACACGTAGTGTAGATGGTGTTACTCATAGCTGCTGCATGCAATTGCACTGCAGTGCCAGTCATTGCGTTCACAGCATATAGAACTCTTCTTGTCAATTTATTACTTACGCATGTTTGTGCGGCTATCTCTGTTTCTGTCTATACTTTTTGTGAAAGCCAAGATCGCTTGATTTTGAGACCTTTATTCCAATTTCTAGTTTCGGCAGAACCGTGCTGTCATCTTCAGATTGTCCGCCCCGGTAGCTGAGTGGTTAGCGTGACGGACTGCCGTCCTAAGGGGCCCGGGTTCGATTCCCGGCTGGGTCGGGGATTTTCTCCGCTTATGGACTGGGTGTTGTGTTGTCTTCATCATTCCATCCCCATCCGGCGCGCAGGTCGCCCAATGTGGCGTCGAATGTAATAAGACCTGCACCAAGGAGGCCGGACCTGCCCCGTAAGGGGCCTCCCGGCCAATGACGCCAAACGCTCATTTCCATTTCCATCTTCAGATTGGCATTACAGTTTGCGTATGTGTTCACATAGCCTACATGTGTCGTCGACATTTTTAGAACGAAGTGTAAATACATTAAAAAAACTCCATATGGTTTGTCTTTTATAAAACAGAATGCTTCCAAATGAGTTATCAAATGAACGAAAGATAAAAGTACAACATGCATAGCACCAATAGAGTTAAAATTACACGCCGTTTCGACGACCTCCAATTTTGAGTGGCTGAAATTATTACAGTGAATTACTTAATGGTATCTAAAAATATCTCTCGTTGTTATAAGCTTTCTGATAACGTTGTCAAGACCAAACTTGCGGATTTTGCGAACCCCAGGATGCTGGGAGTATGCGTGGACTAACATAGGTAGCTTTTAAAATTGCGTGTTTCTTGGTCATGTGTTTCTGTAGCCTTTTGGCTTGCCATAAGCTATTGAATCCAAACTGGAGGACGTAATCGGAACGGGAAGACATAGTGTTCGATCTCAATACGAAGTAGCTGTGTTAGAGTTTAGTGCAGTTACGCACTGCTTATATACAGAAGGTGTCGTGTAAAATATCTAACACCCCCCATCACGTTAGTGAAGGGACTAATTAAAACGGTTGTCAACCTAATTGGTCATCTGTTACGTTAACGGATACGTTATTAGCGTTTTTAGTATTACTCTATTTGACACCATGCATGATCTCTAAGAGATTTCGTATAGATAAACAAGTTGGTAGCCAATAATTCATCTCAGATTCATAAAAATATTTCAAAAGGCTTTGAAAATACCATTAACTGTGGAATGAATACCAATTGAAGAACCTGAGTCTCTTGAAAAGTTATGTGATTTATTTTATTTAATATTGTTTCGTGATGTGTCCAGTAGAGAAATTAATTGAGAGAGATATCCATTTCAATAGAAACGTCTGGACCTGTTACGGAATGGCGTTAGCAAATAAATTCTTTGTCAAAACCAGACGAAATATTTCTAAAGTTTTGGCCACTGCAGTAAGCAAGTATAATCATTATTCCTAGTCGTGATTTCGTTGAAATTACCTTCCCATGACGAGTCAAAATATGAAAGTTAACTGTCCAAGCCACACGTACAGTTTGCATTATTATGGAAGGCGGCCAGTGTCACCAAAAGATGTAGGCTCGATTTTACTTCTAAAGTGGTTCGTGTGATAGTGACTGTTGCTTATCCGTGCATAAGATAAATAAAAAATCTTCAGTGAACTGCAAATCAATTTTTAAATCCAATCAGATGGCGAAATGAACCAGTTAATGCAAATAAGGAACACGTGTGTTTGAATTTTGAATTATTATTCAAATTACGAATAATGGTACAACGAAAATTACAATATGGTGCCAAAGTGCGCAAGCGGAACTTACTTTCGAGGAGAAAATACGGTATAAACTCGGCATAAAGACTGTTTAAACTGATATGATTACAAAGAGTAAGGTGCAATGGAGCTTCACAGATAATGTTAGATTGGATACATTTCATTTACCAATATTACCGCTCTAGTTGTAAGTTATGCTAAATGATCAGACACATAATAAATTCGGATGCTGTAATGCTGCCTCTCATGAATCCGTACTCAAAGTAGTTGGGCAATTTTCACAGGCCTGTATTAAACAGACTTGTTTACATTGGCAATTTTGCCACAGCTGTCTTTGAACGGAAACAAAAACAACGCAATATTTTACATCTCATGAAGATGCAGTAGAATCCTGAAAGATGTACATTAAAACATACATACACGAAGGCACAATAAAGCAATAACTGTAGCTTTGGAATCCGTTCTAATTCGAGCTTTGGATGATGCCTTTCAACAGCGCAACAGATACAAAATTTACCAAGTCTAGCAGTCATGATATTAAAATACTTCCATAGTCAATTATTTAAAACCATTCATTGATTACCTTTAAGCGTGGAATGAAGAAAAGTGAATGTTGTTTAGGAGTATAATTTTCACTTTATCAGTTCTGTATTGGTTTTTCTAACGTGACAGCCAACATTTCTGTTACAGTTGTTTGCAAGGCATATAATTGATTTACGACGCCTCTTTGTTGGCTGATAGTTGTCATTTTAAACAACAGTATTAAATAACGGGACATTTTTAAAGGTTTAGAAAGAAACCTGGGACAATTAAAGAAAAAAAGGACACAAATTGTACTGACGGAATTTAATGGGCATAGACCTTTGCATCACGCACTCGGATGATGCAAAATGAACTTTTACAGTTATTCTCTTGCCCTCTCATCGTACTTTTCACTTTTAAGTATTTTATCAAGAAATACGTTTTCTTTTGACTTTTTTCAAAAAAGTGAGCCCATTAAAGTGAGTCTTGACAATGAGCAAGACCTTCACTTTTTTATTTTGCTTCTTTTCGTCTGACCACAAAAAGTTTATTAAGTAAAACACACGTACATTCAACTGTTTCTACATTACCGGTGATAAATGGAAACTTAATTTTTAAACTGCTGTTAAAGTTACGCTTTCGTTTTGGCACAATGAAACAGTGACTGCATACATTTAAAATTGAATCGCATCCGTTATGAAATCTTCTTATGTTTCCCACAACAGAAACGCAAATTTTTAATGTTCAAACCAATCGAAAATACAGCTTAATATGAATCGGTACTACCAACGAGAGTGCCAAATATTAACGGTAAATAATCACATGTTATAGAGCAAGTTGTAGTGTACAGATGGCGGTTCCTAGTGTGTATACTTACACAGTAAATTGCTAGCGTAAAATATTTTCGCCAAACGGAATTACAAAAACGCAGGACATTTAAGCTTTCCGTGAAACGCTTTGGAAACAGCGGCACATTCTGAAAAAAAGAAAGCAACAAAACGGGACTGTCATGGGAAAGAAACGGAACAATGGACACTCTACATTATGATTTATTGCTGGTATGGAACAGGAACTTGACACAAGTAACTGACTCAGATTAATGGCACGCTACAGTATACAATGAAATTTTAAGTACTTGTTTTGATGATGATGGGTCTTTTCTTTTTCAAGAGTGCACTGATTTGATTTCTGGTCGCCACGACTTACTTTCCTGAGCCAGCTCCTTCATCTCAAAGTGGCACTTACACCCAACATAATTATTTATTGGATATAGTCGAATTTATGTCTTGCCTCAGAACATTTGTCCTCTAGTATCATAAAAGTTATTCCCTAACGCCTTAATGCACGTTCTACCCGTTCTTCTAGTTAGCATTTTTCTTATATTTATTTACTCGCTGATTTTGCAGAGGAGCTCCTCACGTCTTATCCTATCACTCCATTTAACTTTAAACACCCTTCTGTAGTATCACATATCTCTTATTTTCCCACAGCCCATGGCTCGCTTCTAGATACAACTGTCACGAATTTCTTTCTCGTACTAAGGCCTATATTTGATACTAGTAGACTTCCTCGAATCATAAATTCTTTGCCCGGCAACGTTAGAAAGTTGCAGCAATCGGTTCGTTGGCGATGACAACGATACCTATTTGCTCCACAATGCAAACTGCTCACATCTAGCTCACAATTAGCTTTAGATATTTCGCTGGGTAATTACTGCATACCTTCGCTTATCTTCATTCCATAAGCTCATTCACGATCAGTTTTTGAGGTAACTCAAGCGAAGCTAAAATTTTCCGAGTCCAAAAGCGTGTAATATGAATTGCTTGTGGTGTAAACTCAAGAAAGTCTTGTGGAGGTTTTTTCAAAGAATTGGCGATATTACCTACTGTTCCCCAATATATTTATTCTTTAATTAAATTTTTCATAAATAATATATTTCTTTTTCAAACCAACAGCTGAGTGGACGGAATCAGTTCCAGAAACAAGAATAATCTTCACAAAGATTTGAAATTGCTTACTTTTCTCCAGAAAGGTGTTCATTGTTCAGGACCACACATTTTCAATAACTTGCCAGCAGCCACGAAAAGTGTAACGACTAGTAAAATTCAGTTTAAAAGAGACATAAAGGATTTTTTGGTGGCCCACTTCTTCTCCTCCATTGACGAATTTCTTAATAGAACCGACTGAAGTGTATATATTAATAATAGTATGAAGTACTGTGAGCACACATCTGACTTGTACACCTTCAATGCAGTTATGTGATCAATGTAAATAAGTGTGCAAACTAATTTTCTCTTTGGTGATGCGTGGTTACAAAATCGTAAGAATTAACATATGCACCTCAGTGTATTGTAAATTTACGTATTTTGTGACAAGTTCATTATTACATTCTAAATGAAAATATGTATAAAATATTTTGATGTATTTCCCACCCATGAGGACCGCTTCACTTCAAATCTGTGTAAGATATATTAGGATATCTCTTTTCCCTTACAAATATTATTTCTGAATTCTTGTTTTATGACGTGTTCTACATCCTTGATGATCTCCTCACTATGGAGCTACGGAAGCTAAAGTACATCAAATCGAATCGAACCCTGCCGTGCCAAGCCGCACCTGTACTATGGAGCATACTGTACGTACAGTATTAGTAACCATGCATAAGTTCGTACGAATTTTCAAAGTTACAAAGGCTTTTTTGATACATCCTGTAAATAATACGTCAAATAGCGTTATGGTAAAACACAACCTAATATGTAAACACAACACACAAAATTGTATTATGCGGAAAGATTGTTACACACCACATAGAGGAGACATTGAATCTCAGACAGGCACAATGAGAAGACTGTGATACAGTTAAACTTTAGACCAAAAGACCTTCTTCCATAGTTGAAAACACAGATACATTCGTACAAAACTTGTGCTTGTGTGCATTGCAAGCATTCTTTCTTCACAGCGTCTAAAACAATATCTTAGTATTTGTTGCGGTCTTGGCGGCGTTTCCTCGATTATTTGAAACGCAGGTAAGCTATATTCCGACAGTTTACGTCAAAACAGACTGTTCCCTGCTGTTCTATAAACGGACCAGTGCAATTTTTAACAATTGGTACTTCATTTCAACCAACACACTTTTACAAAAGTTGTATAAATACATATACATAAAATTTTCTAACTACAATAAAATCACTTCGATGTTTACAAAATTTTATGTGTTGAACAATGGAAAGCCCAGGATGGAACAACAACAATATTAAGAGATGGACAGATTGTTACACACCACATAGAAGAAACAGACACAACAAAAAGACTGCCATGCATTCAAAATTAGGGCCAAAAGACATCTTCTGAAGTAGAAAACATCTACACATTCACACAGGTACAAGTTTTGTGTGGATGTATCTGTGTTTTCAACTATGGAAGGTCCTTTGGCCTAAAGGGTAACTGTATAACAGTCTTTTCTTTATTCCTATTTCAAACTCAATGTCTTCTCTATGTAGTATGGCGTCCGGCACTATGTAATAATCAACAGCGTTCCCGTAGATGAAAGGCCTGGAAAGACATCACCGTTATGTGGTGGTGTACTGTAATCAAAGTCACAGTCGATAGTGCAACACGGAAAACGTGAGGATATGATTAGGGGAGCCGATGAGGGGACGTTCTATGTATCCATATGAAGTGAATCTATCATCCCTTGTTGTTGTTGTTGTGGTCTTCAGTCCTGAGACTGGTTTGACGCAGCTCTCCATGCTACTCTATCCTGTGCAAGCTTCTTCATCTCCCAGTACCTACTGCAGCCTACATCCTTCTGAATCTGCTTAGTGTATTCATCTCTTGGTCTCCCTCTTCGATTTTTACCCTCCACGCTGCCCTACAATACTAAATTGGTGATCCCTCGATATATCAGAATCTGTCCTACCAACCGATTCCTGCTTCTAGTCAAGTTGAGCCACAAGCTCCTTTTCTCCCCAATTCTATTCAATACATCCTCATTAGTTATGTGATCTACCCATCTAATCTTCAGCATTCTTCTGTAGCACCGCATTTCGAAAGCTTCTATTCTCTTCTTGTCTAAACTATTTATCGTCCACGTTTCACTTCCATACATGGCTACGCTCCATACAAATACTTTCAGAAACGACTTCCTGACATTTAAATCTATACTCGATGTTAACAAATTTTTCTTCTTCAGAAACGCTTTCCTTGCCATTGCGTCTACATTTTATATCCTCTCTACTTCGACCATCATTAGTTATTTTGCTTCCCAAATAGCAAAATTCCTGTACTACTTCAAGTGTGTCATTTCCTAATCTAATTCCCTCAGCATCACCCGACTTAATTCGACTACATTCCATTATCCTCGTTTAGCTTTTGTTGATGTTCATCTTATACCCTCCTTTCAAGACACTGTCCATTCCGTTCAACTGCTCTTCCAAGTCCTTTGCTGTCTCTGACAGAATTACTATGTCATCGGCGAACCTCAAAGTTTTTATTTCTTCTCCATGGATTTTAATACCTACTCTGAACTTTTCTTTTGTTTCCTTCACTGCTTGCTCAGTATACAGATTGAATAACATCGGGGAGACGCTACAACCCTGTCTCACTCCCTTCCCAACCACTTCTTCCCTTTCATGCCCCTCGACTCTGATAACTGCCATCTGGTTTCTGTACAAATTGTAAATAGCCTTTCGCTCCCTTATGTTCGGGTATACTCCTCAATCCGTTGAACTCAAGTCATCATGTCAAATCTATCCTTCGCTTACGACTAGATGTAAGTAATTCTTTTTACGTAAATAATAATTTTATTACTTCCCACAAACGTCTGGTGATACGTTGGACCATTAGCCAAGAGACATTCACTATTAGAGTAGATCTTGTTCCATGAACGTTCATTATCCTTTCACACTTTTTCCGCGAAAGACTGAGAGCTCGTCATTACCCTTCAACAGTCCATCAGTGCAGAAGCTAACAGTACTCCATCAGTGCAGAAGCTAACAGTACGTTACGAATTCATGGAAGCACCCCTCAATCAGTGACAATTTCCTCTCGTTCTCTGAGTATCTGTTGTCGACAGAAATAGAGGACTGCAGATTCAGCGTCGCCCGCTGCCCTAGCGCCTTTTTCCTCTGTCAGCAAATATCGGCGCAGAACCGTAAAACGTACTGTAGCGCACATTGTCCCTGTTAAATAAAGATGTATTTCCTGACTGTTGTATCATGTACGAATTTTAGCATCTCTGCGAACTCGAGATACCGAGTTCAACCCTGTTTTCTTAAACTTCCAACAAGTTCTGTAAAACTATATGAATATCACAGTCTGATACGTCATCAACCTCATAAAAAGCTTCAGTAATTAATCTGTTATCACTGTTAACCAGTTATTGCAAACAACTGATGTATTCTTGGATAATGCATATTGACAATCTTCAGGTACGTTGCTCTTCTCCAGGTGACTCATGTTCACGTGTATAGTTGTCAGGGCATACTTTTTAGAATAAATTTTGTGTTTTTTCTCCAATGTCTATACCATATTAAAATAGATTCCGTGTGTGATATATCATTCAACTTGGAACAAATCAACGAGCTCGCAGCTCTAAAGGCTCCATTTTCCAATGCATCCAAACTTCTGTTACACTCTCTTATGAAAAAAAATTATTGAATACGTTACTCAAATTTGTAGTAAGTTCAAAGATAGAAAAGTAAAGTAGTTTCATTAAGAGTGGTTGATCAAATAGAACCGAAGGAGCACGGGACAAAAGCTCATTGTATACCTCGTGACATACGCTGGAATGTGTGGCTGAAAACTTGCAACAAAATCTAGGATCTCGACTTATACTGCCGAAGTCCTCTGGTAAACAAGCACCTATTTATCATTTATTCATCATCATCATGATCGCCACCGACAGTTTCAGCTATTTGACATCCACTGTTGGATAAAGGCGTCCAATAGACATGGTAGTCTGTGCCTGCCCGCATGCTCGGTGGTCCCCCATGATTTTCCACGTCACTTACCCGCTTTTCATTAGAGATTGTAATGATGCAGTGTGTCTTGTTTCACCAATGATGCATTGAAAGTGGCAGCTATGTGCTACGTAGCTCTGGGCGTACTACAAACAATCACCCATGAAAGAAGCAATATACAGCATCCTCGTTTGAGCAGTTCTTGAATATAGCTCGTTGATCTGTGACTCTTACAAAGCAGGAAGGACTAGCAGAGGAGATAAGGAACATTTAAAGAAGAGCAGCGCATCAGAGTTCCTACAATTAGCGTTGCAGAGATGCTCAACAAACTCGAATGACAGATGCTACAAAAGAAGCGTTGTGAATACCGGATAGGTTAAAAGTTAAATTTGCGAGAGCGTTCCTTCCAAGAAGAGTGAGACTACGTTTTGTTTCCTTCCACATACGATAACATCTGGTGAAAAGACCCAGACAGGAATACCAAAGGAATTCGAGCTACACGGAGGCTTAGTGTCACTCGTTCTTCCAGTTCATCTTCACGAATGGAAGAAAGAAAGGAAGAAATGTTAGTGGCACTGGAAATACTCTTCGCCATACAACATAAAGTGACTCGTCGATTGTAGACGTAGATTTTGAGGAGTTATGCATTTCCTGTTGTGCAGAACTGTCTTCCTTCCCAGAGATTCCGTGAATATTTTTGCAAGTACTTTTTGTGAAGGAGAGGCATACAGCAATCAGTTGCAATCCCTTTATTTATTGTCCTTGCAAATCAGATTTCGGCTATAAATAACCATCTTCAGCAGTACCTGTCACCAAATGTTCTCACAGGTGCATAGACAGAAGGATTCCTTATCGAATCAAAGCTGGTTCAGTACCTTTTGTGTTACACTACACCCAGATTTAATCACTTCCATTAAAGCATCATTATCTCCAGGTGCTACTGTTTCGTCATTCCTCGAACGGCTTTAAACATCTCATCTGCCATTATTTCTGGAACGCCATTTACTTTTTATAACTGTCATTTATTTCGATAGTTATTTCGAATGATCCCTTTCATGTGTCTTATATTCAGAACAAATTATTTTGTGTCATACACATTCGGACTGCCCGCTTAGCAGAACACGCCAAGTGGAGTGGAGAGCGGCAGAAGAGCCGTGTGTTACAGGGTCGACTTGGGCTGCAACTGTGAAATTGCAGTGGCCTTTCACTAAAGCAAAGCAATTTCCAAGCCGAACCGTCGAATCTCTGGAACAGTTCTGAAGCAAATGACACGAAATGGTTCGTTCATCTTCGGAATCAAATCAAAGTTACAAGGACTTAAGTCCGGGGAGTATGGTGGCTGGTACAGTACTTCCCAGTCCCATCGACCGAACAGAGCAGCCACAGCTTGCGCTGCGCCCCCGCATTGTCGTGCAAAATGGTGGGTGGGTTGCACGGAAAGTGTCGTCGCTTCCGTTGCAAAGCTGGTCGCAGGTGATGCTCCAAAAACGAACAATAATACTGTGCATTGACGGTCTGCCGTGGAGGAACGTAATATGTTAGGATAACACCATCACAGTCGTACGCGAGAATCACCATAACTTTAGACCGCTCCATTAGCACCACCAACAGAACAGGCTCTGCTAACGTTATACTACGCCTTCCACATCGCTGGCAACGGGTTTTACACAACGCTGGTGACTACTTTGAAGGACATTAACAGGTGCAAACATGTACCTCTTTTATATCGGTTGTGAATAAATAGTTGCCACTATTTAAGTTGCAACCGTCGTATGAAGTTTTGAAACCATGTCATTCTTTTTGAAAATACTTGTATATCGACAGAGTATCAGGCAGCCTCCGACATAGTGTCTGCTATGCGCTGTCGTACACCAGAACCTGACTAGATGGTAAGTAATAAGTAGCACATAACCCACGGTGCACATGAAAAGCGTAACCGTGAGCGTCGCTCATGCAGAGTTCCCGTGGGAAAGTCGGTAGAGCGTTAGTTTGTCGTAGCAAGGGTCTTGGATTCGAGCACTAATCAAACAAGTTGTTGTACTAGCACATGTGAAGCTGCTATATGAGAAAACATTTTCCTGAGATGTAGAACGCCTGTTCAGAGTTTATAGCAATATTCTATTGGCAATCCGCTTTCGCTTTGTATCACACATGCGAAAGTATTATTAGTAATAATAATAGTAATAATAATAAGAGTAATCATTGATTGCTAGATGGCAACACCACCGTACCTTGTAAGTGCGTGTTGTGCTTACGCATGTCCAACAGAAGACACCAATTATACAGCGTATATATGTAGACGTGACTGCCTTGATAACTTCAGTGCAGATGGACAACAGGGTCCGAGCCTCTTGTGGGAATACAGGACTCGATGTGAGGCAGTAGGTGAATGGACAGTGGACGTTACTAGCGTGGTCATGTTGAGAATTTGGGAGAATTTGGATGAAACGGGAAGCGTGTCCATAGGGTCGAGGCGATTAAGGGAACTGCTCGCGTTAAGTGGGAGACCCGCGTTCGAGTCACCTCCGGCACAAATTTCTAACTTTCAGCATCGAATTATTTCGATGCCTGATTGCGATAGGCGTCGGTCTTTCCATCGAAATATGATGTTTACTACCCCGGTATCAACAACAGTGCGGTGACTGTTCTGTCGGACACGTCACTCTTATATATAAGTCCTATTACATATCAGAACCGAGCGAGGTGGCGCAGTGGTTAGACACTGGACTCGCATTCGGAAGGACGACGGTTCAATCCCGCGTCCGGCCATCCTGATTTAGGTTTTCCGTGATTTCCCTAAATCACTCCAGGCAAATGCCGGGATGGTTCCTCTGAAAGGGCACTGCCGACTTCCTTCCTCATCCTTCCCTATTCCGATGAGACCGATGACCACGCTGTCTGGTCTCCTTCCCCAAACCAACCAACCAACATATCAGAAACATATTGTCTCATATAACAGTTTCACACGTACCATACTGAAAACACTGACATGACAAGAGCCCGAACCCAGGACCCCTGGTAAGACAGATTAACGCTGTACGGACTTCCCCACGGGTGCTACACACAATAGACGCTCGCTGTTATTCTTTTCCTGTGCATCGTGGGTAAGGTATTACTTACAGCTTCGCCACGTTCTCCTGAACGACAGCGCATAGGACAAATTACATGGGTTTTGGTTGGTACTCTGATGATACAGAACGTTTGGTACCGATCTGTCTGTCTACCATCTGGAAGTTTGGGTGTCAGCACATTGAATGCTAAGCAATTCAAACTCTTAGACATTCAGTTTGTAAGGCTTCGGTCTGTTTCAGTCCTTTCGCCTCACATTTTATCATATCTGAATACTGAATTTGCATACGAGGCTCTCTTGCATCATTTACTTTCCGATTCAGTTTTTACTTGTCAACTTTTCATTGTAATTGCGCGCTAATTAAATGAGTGGTTAGGGGTAGCTTGCAGCTACGTGGCGTTCCAACCTCTCTGTACCAAACCTAGCTGTTAATTCTTATAGTGTTTTGTTTTTTCATTACATGCATGTGGTCTTCTCTCAGGGGCTTTTCGCTACGGATGAAAATTGGAAGAAATTTCAGACGCTTTGGAAGAGCTGCCGATCACTCAGAAAACAGCTCCTACGCTAGCAGACCACACGGACTATCAGGTGAAGCTTTCAGGGATTAAGTATTTAATGTGTGTGTCCAACCAACTTCAGAAGTGCTTTTAGAACCGGTAAGCGAAGTGTAACTGTGAATATAAACATAATTATCCAATGTAAATGAACATGTCAGTCGGCAACAATGTGGATGCTGCGCTGATCCATCATCACAGAAATAAAAATGAAAAATAGGGATAAAAACATGCAGAACAGAAATTAAGTGCACCTAATTACGTAAATATATAGCTCGCGAAGTTTAGTAGATGAACAGAATTGTTATATTGCAAAGGCAGCTGCAGCATCCTAATTACAGTAGATGTTTTTAGGGAAGTGCTAATTGGAGATTTAAATATGTACTACAACAATTTAATATGGACAAAAACCCGAAACGTGCATTGGCATTAATAAAGATACGTAAAAAAGTCACTGGTTGATATTTTTCTTAAAGTAATATAATCCACAGCCAGCTGAAGAGCCAATAAAATCGATAAATTTATGGAGTGATTTAAAGTGGGATTAGCTCATAAAAAGAAACTAGTCTTAATAAAGGCACATGCCAAACTGAGATGCATTGGAAGATCATCATCCTTGAACCAAATAACTTACAAAACCCTCGTTCGACATATTCTTCAGTCTTGTTGCTCAGTCTGAGACCATCACCAGATAGAATTGATAGAGGAAAGGGAGGATATCCAAAGAAGAGCAGCGCGTTTTGTCACGGTTCGTTTAGTAAGCGGTAAACCTTTATGAAGATGCTCATCCAACGCCAGTAGCAGGCGGCCAGGCGCTATAAGATGGGCATTGGGCATCAGTGTGTGGTCAACTCTTGAAATGCCGCGACTGTACGTTCCTAGAGGAAACAGGTAACGCACACTGATGCAACAAAAGTCATGGGATAGCGATATGCACATATACAGATGGCGGTAGTATCGCTTACATAAGGTATAAAAGGGCAGTGCACCGGCAGAGATGTTATTTGTACTCAGGTGACTGATGTGGAAAGATCTGCGACGTGGTTGTGGCCGCACGCCGGGAATTAACAGACACTGAACGCGGGATGGTAGCTGGAGCTAAAGGCATGGGACATTCAATTTTGGAAATCGTTAAGGAATTCAATTTTCCGAGCTCCAAAGTGTCAAGAGTGTGCCGAGAATATCAAATTTTAGGCATTACCTCTCACCTTGGACAGGCAGTGACCGACGGCCTTCATTTAACGCCCGAGAGCAGCGGTGTTTGCGTAGAGCTGTCAGTTCTAACAGACAAGCAACCATACGTGAAACAACCACAGAAATCAATGTGCGCCGGCCGAAGTGGCCGTGCGGTTAAAGGCGCTGCAGTCTGGAACCGCAAGACCGCTACGGTCGCAGGTTCGAATCCTGCCTCGGGCATGGATGTTTGTGATGTCCTTAGGTTAGTTAGGTTTAACTAGTTCTAAGTTCTAGGGGACTAATGACCTCAGCAGTTGAGTCCCATAGTGCTCAGAGCCAAATCAATGTGCCGCGTACGACGAACGTATCTGTTAGGAAAATGCGGCGAAATTTTGCGTTACTGGGCTTTGGTAGCAGGCGACCGACGCGAGTGCGTTTGCTAAAGGTATGACATACCCTGCAGCGCCTCTCGGCGGGCTCGTGACCATACCGGTTGGACCCTAGACCACTGGAAAACCGTGGTCTGGTCATACGAATCCTGATTTCAGTTGAAAAGAGCTGATGGTAGGGTTCCAATGTGGCGCAGATTCCACGAAGTCATGGACCCAAGTTACCAACAAGAGAATGTGCAAGCTGGTGGTGGCTCCATAATGGTGTGGACTGTGTTTACATGGAATGAAATGTGTCCTCTGATCGAACTGAAAGGAGATTGACTGTAAATGGTTATGTACGGCTACTTGGAGACCATTTGCAGGCCGGCCGGTGTGGCCGTGCGGTTCTAAGCGCTTCAGTTTGGAACCGCGTGACCGCTACGGCCGCAGGTTCGAATCCTGCCTCGGGCATGGATGTGTGTGATGTCCTTAGGTTAGTTAGGTTTAAGTAGTTCTAAGTTCTAGGGGACTGATGACCACAGAAGTTAAGTCTCATAGTGCTCAGAGCGATTTGAACCATTTGCAGCCATTCGTGGACTTCATATTCCCAAACAATAATGTTATATTGTATAATTGTTTGCAATTGGTTTGAAGAACATTCTGAACAATTCGAGCGAATGATCTGCCATCCAGATCGCCCAACGTGAATCCTATCGAACACTTGGGTGACATAAGCGTGAGGTCAGTTCGTGCACAAAACCATGAACCGGCAACTCCTTCACTATTACGGATGGGTATAGAGACAGCAGATTCCACCAAGTCATGGACCCAAGCTCTCAACAAGGCGCTGTGCAGGCTGGTGGTGTCTCCATAATGGTGTGGGCTGTGTTCACATGGAGTGGACTGGGTCCTCTGGTCCAACTGAACGGAGATTGACTGTAAATAGTCATGTTCGGCTACATGGAGACCGTTTGCAGTCATTCATGGACTTCATATCCCAAAACAATAAAGTTATATTGTATAATTGTTTGCAATTGGTTTGAAGAACATTTTGGACAACTCGAGCGAATGATTTGCATCCAGATCGCCCAACATGAATCCTATCAAACACTTGGGTGACATAAGCGTGAGTTCGCGCACAAATCCATGAACCGGCAACACCTTCACTTTTAGGGATGGGTATAGAGGCAGCATAGCTCAATAATTCTGCGAGGGACTTCCAAAGACTTGCTGAGTAGGTAGCACGTCGAGTCGATGGCACGTCGAGTTGCTGCTGTACTCCGGGCAAAAGGAGGTCCGGCACGATATTGGGAGGTGTCCCGGTTGCGGAGTGTAGATGTAGATGTAGATGTAGATGAGACAGGACAGGCACGTGCGGCAGCACGCGGCGCGCGGCGCGCGGCTCGAGGCTGAGGGCGTGAGCCGCACCTCGCCTCGCCGCGCCAGGCCGCACAATAGCCGCCGGCTAATTAAAACCGCTGCCCGCTGCCCCGGCACACCGACTATTTCCGTGGCTGCGGCTGCGCCCTGCCGGTGCCGCTATAACAAACAAACCGGGCGCGCCAGGTACGACAAAGACAAGCCCAGGCCGCTGCGAGAGCCACGTTCCTCTCCGTTAGCTGCCACCTAGGCACCACTGGCAGCAGGGGGGCTGATAAGCTGGAGAGGAACTCCGCCGCAAGTCATCGTTTTACAGTTTTGTTTTTATCCAGATATGTTTCAGCACTTTCTCTCTTGACCTCAGTGGGATTATTTGTATATTTTCTTCTGGACACTTATTGTTAAATGTTAACCCCCCGTGTAGATTGTATAAACTTTTGACTGAAAAGTATTTACATTTGCAAAAGGAGGTACAAATGGTTCAAATGGCTCTAAGCACTATGGGACTTAACATCTGAGGTCATCAGTTCCCTAGACTTACAACTACTTAAACCTAACTAACCTAAGGACATAACACACATCCATGCCCAAGGCAGGATTCGAACCTGCGACCGTAGCAAAAGGAGGTAATATAAAGTGGCAAATACGTTATTTTGCTTTACATACAGTACAAAGTTGAGTTTTATCAGCAGCCGGCCAGGGTGGCCGAGCGGTTCTAGGCGCTACGGTCTGGAATCGCACGAGCGCGGTCCCAGGTTCGAATCCTGCCTCGGGCATGGATTTGTGTGATATCTTTAGGTTAATTAGGTTTAAGTAGTTCTAAGTTCTAGGGCAAGGCTTCCCAACCTTTTCAGCTGGCGGACCCCTTCTTCAGTAGAAAATCCGTGGCGGACCCCTAATCAGCCAAGAGCACAGTAACTTTAACTTTAAGAGCGAAACCCATAGGAACTGAAAGCTTCTTAATGCAAGGGCTTCTTGGTGTAGCAATTTTAGTGGCCAGTAGTGTTTAAACTTTTGGCTGAAAAGAATTTACATTTGCAAAAGAAGGGATTATAAAGTGGCAAATACGTTATTTTACTTTACATACAGTACAAGGTTGAGCTTTATCAGCGAGCTGAAGCATTCTGTGTCGTTTACTAACGATATGTGTACTAAATTTGGAAATAATGTGGATATACAGGGTGTTCGTAAATTCCTGTTACAGACTTCTAGGACTTGTAGACAGGAGTGAGTACATAGTATTTTGGATAGGAACCAATGTCTGGAAATGTACCTTTTTCGTACTACAGCCATTTGAAAACATGTTTGCTAGGTTGATATGCCACATGGTAGTCATGGGGTGGGAGTGTAAGTGGCAGTTACGTCGAATCGGGTGATGTCATTTGACGTGTGTGCTACCTCTCTGACCTGGTTCGAGCCTCATTCGCGTGTCTGTGAGTATTAGAGCGACATGGTTGCGTACACGTTTGCAGAACACAGTGATATGATGCTTCTGTATGATGATGCTCACGGTAATGGGAGACATGCTCAGCCGGCCGAAGTGGCCGCGCGGTTCTGGCGCTGCAGTCTGGAACCGCGAGACCGCTGCGGTCGCAGGCTCGAATCCTGCTTCGGGCATGGATGTGTGTGATGTCCTTAGGTTGGTTGGGTTTAACTAGTTCTAAGTTCTAGGGGACTAATGACCTCAGCAGTTGAGTCCCATAGTGCTCAGAGCCATTTGAACCATTTTTTTGAGACATGCTCCTCGCCTTTATCAAGATCGTTATGCACAACGTCCGACTCCATCGCATACCCTTTTCACCACAATTACACAACGGCCTCGAGAAAGGGTACCTTCACTGTCAATAGGTGTAACAGTGATGCTCGAAGGAGACGCCAAACACCCGAAGTGGAAGAGGCCGTACTGCACCACGTTGAGAGAACCAATCAACGGTTACACGAGGAAGTTCTTTGGTTATTAATGAGTGGAATTGTAAAGAAAGTGATGTACTGGTCACTCCTGATAAATTACTGGTAAAAGTGGTCACCTTACCAATATGTTTTCATGTTGTAGCATGGAAACGGTATGTTTCCAGACATGGGTTCCAAATCAAAATGTGTTCTACTCACTCTCCTCTACAACTCCAAATTTGTAACGTAAATTGCCGAATACTCTGTATACATTTGTTTACATCCTTCACATGATGCTATTAGTTGTGTACGCTAGTAGCTTTAAATCTACCATACATTCTGCAGCTTGTCATCTGCGAACCACAAAAAATTTTGTTTTCTGTTTATTCCTCATTTTCGACTGGGAATCACTACATAACACGTTATTTAGCGCCTTACTTACATTTTTGGTGTGTTGTGATGTTTTCCACATTGTTTGTGTCTATTCAACACGTTTATTTTCTTTCCTATTGTCGTTAAATACGCTTTTTATATAATTTGGCAGTCGAATATTGAGTTGCTGCCGCCATAGCCATAACAACGTGTGAAAATTTTTTAAATATTTCCTAAGTGGACAACACATAATGCCGCAGCTCAACGACACATGTTTCAGTTTTGTACTATATAAACTAATGCATCGTATTTGACAGTTAATAATCGCTCCTTTTGCAAACTTAAATTCTTTTCAGCCAAAAGTATATACAACCTGCACAACAGATTAACATGTACATATTGTTTTCCAGAAAGAAAATAAATAATCACACTGAACAAAGCGCTGAAACATGCCCGGGTAAAAAACAGAACTATAAAAAGATGCCTTGCACAAGGTGAAATTCCTCTTCAGTATTTCTTAGTAAGCACAGAAATAAGAAGAGTTACAATGTCCAAAAGATGATTAGGACTGTAGGAGTTACTTGTCTATAACAGAAAAGGAATAATTCAGTATTATTATTTTATTTGTGAAGCGTCATTAGAAATGGAGCAGTAGCTTATCTGGACAAGGACTTCCTCTGCATATTTTCTGGAATCACAGACAATCATATGTACTGAGGATTATCTGACGGATAGTTGAACATATTTTTCTTTCCGATCGACCTGTACTAACATGCAATGACTGAAACGGGAAGTTTTGCACCAGTCCAATATTCATCAAACTTTTTACGGATCTTCCTCACATAAAAGCTATTAAATGATAAACCTTCTTGATCATGCTGAGCACCACAGCTGACAAATTTTAATGATAAATAAAAATACATTCCATTTGGAACTGATGTCCAGCATTGTCATCAGAAAGAGCTGCGACATCCAGTTTCACGAATACATACTTGGGTTCGTTGTCGCATGGAAGCAAAAGCCTCCGAATGCCATCTTCAGGAATTCCTTGCCATGCCTGTCAGTTCATGACGAATGATAGATCTACATCTACATATACGCCTCTGTGCGAATCCTAATTTCTCCTCTCATCTACGTGGTCCTTATGCGAAATGTACGTTGTCGGCCGTTCAGCAACCAGCTGGTATAAAAGAATAGTCTTTCATCACATCCCAGACATGCTCTAAGGGTAACAAATCAAGGACAGGGTTGGTCAGTCAAGAACACGTGCATTCCTCAAGTTGTTTCTAGTAAGTACCGCAGTGTTAGATCTTGCAGTATCCTGCTGAAATATGCCATTTGGTATCCTGATCAGGAAGGATATGACAAGAGTATTTACAGTTTTTGCGCCTTAGAATCGTTCGATTACTGGCGAACATTTAACCTTCTTCAACAATTGCCAAACCAGTACTTTTGTCATAACGACTAGATCCCTACGCCACGATTGCAGGAGGTATCGACCCCGAGAATCGCTGCTTCCTGAGAACTTTCACCAGATCAACTGCGACATCCGACCGTCACAAAAAGAAGCAAGATTCATCACTGATCACCACGGAATGCCATTCAGCGCCCCATTTGATTCTAGCTCTACACTGTGCAAGTCTTTGTTGCCTCTTAAATGCGGCACTTTTCCAGTTGGGCTGTATTTTTGTTGTTGTTCCTCACGGCCACGTGTGCAACAATAATAAAAATTACAGCTTAACTGAAAAAAAATGATGCACTCATTTAATAAATTCATGACTGTGGTGCCTACAATGAGGAAAGTGTCTGTTGTCTGTTCTGTGGTACCATGTCAGCGCTAAACGACACATGGTAACCCGAGATCTCAGTCCAGTTTACAGTAATCGGTTTTCCACGGTTCATTTCATGGTAGCTCTCTGCCTGTTACCTATACCTCATTTCAGAAGTCTTCTTGCCAGAACCAGTCGAAAAGTCCTAGGCTCTTCTCGTGAAGTACTGTGCCCACTCTCTTACATTACTACCGGCCTGAGTCCATCACCTCACATTTCGTTCTGCGTTGCAGCCAATTGTCCCACGTACCTCACGCCATTGATTTAACCTATTTTCAAGACTGGAAGGCGGGAATAAGGTCACGTGCACGTCCTTTGCACGTCCTGAGTTGCGAATTCGACACGAAAATTCCACATCCAATGGCCATTACTTTCTCACACAATTCTTCATGTGTGGGGATAGCCTTTTTCAGTACTGTAAATAAGTTCACTTAAGAAAGAAATTTTAATCAACATTTACCACAGCCATGGAAATACTGGAATATTAGCTTGGTACCGTTCGGTTAATGTGTTGGTGGTATAACACTTTTCATTTCCTTCAACGTAAATTATGGCTATTGCTTTCTGTGTGTCGTTTCAGTACAGGCGAAACGATGGATAAAAAAGGAGTCAAAATGAAGGGATTAAAGGTGATTTTATGGAACTTAGAAAAGATATTGATGACAACAACGTGAAAAATTAGTCTATATTTTAAAACACAAGTTAGTCAAGTGGGAAAGAAATTGGCAGATCGGATGAGTGGGTTGGAGGAAGATTTGAGGTAGAGGATGGGATGTGAGAGCAAAGTTAAAGAGATGTAGTCCGCACTTAAAGCAGTACCAGCAGAAAGTGTAGGTCATGTAGCACAGTGAAAAACTGAGCTGGACAAAGTAAAATCGCAAACGGACACACTGCACACTGCTCTAATGAGGAAGGTTAAGATCAGAGACAAGTGATGGTATTTTCTCGAAGACTGTTTTTACGGTATTCCCCAAGTATCGGTTTTATAAGTTAGTCTCCACGAATTGCTCAATTGTTTCATTTTTATTTTCCATAACTCTTCTGTAAAATAGTTGTTTAACTTACTAGTATCTAATCAGCCTTCGGACTATTTCTTCTTGGGTCATGCTGCTCTGATATAGCTTCATGGCACTTGTTGTCTCACATTTTAATTTTTGCAGTGCCTGAGTCTGGATGGAAGGTACTGCTCTAGCAGGACCTCTCCTGGTGGGTATCGCTGCCTCCATTGCTCTTTGTTCAGCCACGGCCAGTTCTTGCCTTTAACAACTACGTCATCACCCAGCGATGGACTTTCCGGACACTGAAATACCATTCTCAGTTGTTCTCAGTTTGTCTTCTTCATGTCCGACGGCTTAGCTGGGTGGTAACGTGTTCGCCTGTCATACAAGCTGGCCCGGGTTCGATCCCCGGCCGTGTTGGAGATTTTCTCCGCTCGGTGACTCGGTGTTGTGTTGTCCTCATCATCGTTTTATCCTCATCACCGGCGCGCAAGTCGCCCAATGTGGTGTCGACTGAAATAAAACTTGCACTTGGCGGTCGAAGTTCCCCGGACGCCATACGCTCACTTCCAGTCTTCTTCATGTTGTATTTGGGCCATCCACACACGTTTTCTGTGGTGTCTAGGATTTCCCTTCCAGTGACGCTGTAGAGTATGATATCCTGATCACTCGATGTCATTCCATTCTCAACCTTCTAGCCTCTTACACGGCGCGCCGCTGCCGTATTTCCTAGAGTGACGTCTATATTTGACGTTGCACCGACCCTCGCTTCTACAATTCCAGTTCCGTAATTTGTGGCTTGCGAGGTGTTTTCAATACCTGTAGACTGACTTTCGCCATGGGTTACTCTAGTTGCCTTCCAAGCGCATCAGTCAGGCGGCTACACCACAATATAGACTTCACATTTACATCGGTGGCGTACATGAGGGCTTAATTTGTCCTACGTGACTAATATCCTTTAGCCTTAGTAGATACTCGTCAATCTCATCGCTAAATTGAAAATACATGGAAATCGGGATGCAACTCTCCATTCCGGTTAACATTTCCATACAGTTTATGTTTTCTGAACAACAGTGTGATATTTTTGTCACTGTAATAGCCTTATTAAATACTATTATTGCTCCCATAGAACTTCAGCCACTTCTGCCCCTATTTTTAGCCTAGTGTAATACGCTGGCGCTTCTTGTAGCTTTAATCTACCCTATTTTATATCCACTGGGGATGACGGGTATATAGAGGGTGTCCATAAAGTCCCTTTACAACTTCAAAATTTTATTTCAACGGCAGTTGCTGAAATATTTTAACGAAATTTCTTTTATTGTTATCACTATTTACTAGAGTTTTATATATACTAAAATTTTGTGTTTCAGATACTCTGTTGATGGAAGGAACTGAACCTTTATAAAATGGCAACTCCTCATGAGAGGGCGCAATGTGTGTTCCGGTTTATTGAGACAAAATCGGATGTTCAGACTCAACGAAACTTCAGAACGAAGTACGGAACAGATGCACCATCGCGCCCTTCAATCCATGCATGGCACAAAAAATTTATGGAGACAGGGACAGTGTTTGATAAAGGGAGGAGCGGGCGACCAAGAACATCCGAGGAATACATTGATCGCGTTTTAAACGTCTACACCCGTTCACCTACGAAGTCCATCCGCACTACTTCCAGACAGTTGCAACTACCACGTTCAACTGAGCATAAGGTCCTCCACAAGAACTTACGGTTGTAAGCTTACAAAGTGCAACTGTCAAAGACAATTGAGCCAAATCACAAGCCAAAATGACAGAGTTTGCACTTAACATGCTGGAACACCTTTCGGAGGATGAGGCATTCCTCAAGGGAGTTTGTGTCAGTGACGAGGCAACTTTTCATGTTTCTGGGACATTAAACAGACACAATGTGAGAATCTGCGGATCTGAACACCGCCATGTGACTATGGGGCTTCACCGGGATAGTCCAATACTGAATGTGTGGTGTGGAATCATGTGCAACCGAATAATTAGCCCTTTTTTTTTTCAACGAGTCAACAATTACTGCAGGTGTTTCCCTCGACCTTCTGACCGAATATGTAGCGCCACAACTGATTGACTTACCACGAACTATCATTTTCCAGCAAGATGGCGCACCACCACCATTGGGGACTGCATGTTCGTCTGTTACTCAGTGAAACATTTCCAGGCAGATGGATTGGGAGGAAAGGGCCAATTCCTTGGCCACCACGTTCGCCAGATATCACTCCCTTGGACTCTTTTTTATGGCGATATGTAAAAGATCTCGTGTATCAAACACAGATACGGGACAGTGCTGACTTGAAGCAAAGGATTCGAAATGCCATTGCCACCATTGATGACGCTATGCTACAGTTAACACGGTAAGAAATCGACTACCGTCTTGATGTGCTTCGTGCAACTAAAGGCGCCCATATAGAGGTCTATTAAACACTGTCAAAAAACTTTTATAAACACTGATTACAATAAATGTTGTTAAAATATTTCAACAACTGCCGTTGTAATAAAATTTTGAAGTTTTAAAGGGACTTTATGGACACCATGTATTAGAAAATCTGGCCATGCCCATCTGTAGTCCCATGCTATAGGACCACCTGTGGTCACAAAGTGCTTGTACTGGATTGGAGGATAAGTTCGTAGCGTTTTTCCATAAGTTTAATAAACACAACAGATACACATAACAGAGACTTTAATCATCAATACTACATTCTCGCTGTGGCCGAGCGGTTCTAGGCGCTTCAGTCTGGAACTGCGCGACCGCTACGGTCGCAGGTTCGAATCCTGCCTCGGGCATGGATGTGTGTGATGTCCTTAGGTTAGTTAGGTTTAAGTAGTTCTAAGTTCTAGGGGACTGATGACCTCAGATGTTAAGTCCCATAGTGCTCAGAGCCATTTGAACCATACTACATTCTCCTTCACTATTTACAACATTCTGCCAACGCTAGGGTAACTTTTTGATTCCGCGTCTGTAGAAATCACGTGGTTTTAAGGCGAAGAACTCGTCGAACCAATTTCGGAGAGCATTTTCATCCGGAAAGCAAATTCCTTGAAGATTGTTCGATAGAGAGCGGAGAAAGTGAAAATCTGAGGACGCAAGATCAGCTGAGTAAGGCGGGTGCGGAATGACTTCCCAACCTAACTCCAGTACAGTGTTTTTTGTCAGTCCAGTAGAATGCGGGCGGGCGTTATCGCGCAGTAGCATCATTTCACACACTCTTGTTGTCGTTGTTCTTGGATTTCGTCTGCGAGACGCCTCAGTTGTCGACAGTAAAGTCAGCAGTTATGGTTACACCTCGGGGAAGCAATATGTAGTACACCACACCGTTGTTGCTCCACTAGACGTCACACTGGACTCGTATTCGGGAGGACGACGGCTCAATCCCACGTCCGGCCATCCTGATTTAGGTTTCCCGTGATTTCCCTAAATCACTCCAGGCAAATGAAAGGGCACGGCCGACTTCCTTCCCCGTGAAACGTCCCCTTTGAACAATTTATACACGACTGTCCTTAAACTGACACACAATATTTTGTTAGCGCAACGCAATCTGACTTTCAATAATCCCTACAAAAGAATGGCCCTGACTAACATTAAACTACACCTTTCACAAATCACTTACCTCACAAAAATCTTCGCTACTCAAGCTACTGCAATACAGCGAGCGCCACTACTGCCAGCTAAATAAAAGATTCAAACTACTGAAGGCACTAACTACTGATAGGCATAGTTAGCAAAATGAAAGATTTTAATAGAGAACAAACAATGTATTTACCTTAATAGTCATAATATACATAGCAGTTCATGACAAATTACAAAACTCCGCCATCTCTCTCCCCACATCCACCACTGCTGGCGGCTCACCTCCAACTGCGCAACGCTACGCGCTGTTCACATCCAGCTACCTAACACTACAATGGCGAGTATTACAACAATGCAAAGCAGCCACAGACTGCTGCATAACGTTGCCAATAAGAAAACATAAACAGCCTACTTGCACCCGTCCTTCCCTAAGCCGATGAGACCTATGACCTCCTTGTTTGGTCTCTTCCCCCCAAACAATCCAATCCATTCCACTAGACGTATAACGCTATATTTTGTGGATGCGCGCAGGTCTTTGTATGGGGAGTTGCTGTTTTGTTTGGGCTCAACCACTGCTTTCTTTTCCTTATGTCAGCTCGAAGACACTATTTTTCGTCACCAGTACCGATACAGTATAGGAATGACCGGTGTTGTTCCCGAGCCAATTGATGACGAGCAATTAGGAGTGCACATATGGCCATCCGCTGAATTGTGCCCATTGGATCCAAATGTCACTCGATGGTTGAATGATCACAGATCATCACATCTGCCAGCTCTCGTGTACTCTGACGTGGATCAGTGTGGTTTAACGCGTTTAAACGCGATAGTGCAGAGTCACTATTGTGAAAACCATCCACCTTTAAACGAGAAAATCACTTTCTTGCCATGCTCTGTACAACACCATTATCCCCATACATGGCACGAATGTTTCCGGCTGCCTCCGCTGTTGTCACCCCTCTACTGAACTCAAACTGAAGAATCCGTCGGAAATGTTCCGATTTCTCTATTCGTCCTATTTCGCACTCCGTTTTCTAGGGTCCACAGCTTTACTTACTATTTCCAAAGGACAAAATAACAAGATCTAAACTCAAACAGAAACAATGAACAACAAATAAAAAATGACAATCGATAAATAAACCCATATCAACAGGAATACCAGCACGGAAAACAAAAACACTACGAACTTACGCATCAACCTGGCAGAAAATAGTTTCAATAACTTCTCCAATTTGTCCACTTCCTTCGGCACATTATTCCCTGTGAGGTGGATTCCATCTACGAAATTTTGTACCGGAAAAGCAGTATACTCTGATTTTGGGAGCATATTCCTTACTAGGCGTCTTAACGCTGTAGTAAGCTTCGTCGGCTCTTCCAGCCTAGTGAATTTCATCTCGGTCTCCATGCTTTCAGAAACCTGTCGTGGATCTGTTCCGGTCTGTCTTCCATTGCCTACTTCTC
The DNA here is from genome assembly GCF_023864345.2 of Schistocerca serialis cubense. Lineage (NCBI taxonomy): Eukaryota > Metazoa > Arthropoda > Insecta > Orthoptera > Acrididae > Schistocerca > Schistocerca serialis. Next base: position 716,635,127 of record NC_064638.1, read on the forward strand.
CGTAGTGGATGTTTGTTTCCTTTACTAACTGGCTCTCAGTCTCCTACTGTTTTTGTGGAAGATTCATAACCTGCATTGGTAAATGTTTTGCTTCCTCAAGTTGTGTGCTGCCGCATTCTGCATACAACTGCTCATTTTGTGTCACAAAATCCTGATCGCCCATGTCGTATGACACTCTTACGTCTGTTTCTGATCTTACTTCTCTGTTATACCACAAAGTTCTGAATTTTTGGCCAAAAACTTCTTTCTTCCTATTTCGCAACCTTTACTACGGTTTGTGTCGTATACTCTTTTCTGTGGCACTTACTGCTCACTTTTTGCCACAAATACCTCGCTATTTCGGCGTCCTTCCTCGATGGTGATTTGTTTTTACATAGGCAGCACGTAATGGTGTCATTAGAGTTCTCGTTGCTTTCTAGTGTTATAGTACGCCTATGTATAATCAATTCCTAAAATCTGCATTGTTAGAAGGGTTTGACTCGTGTGGCATTCATATTCGTTCCCCGTTCACTTTTTAAACCTTATCTTTACATAGCACACACTGTGCCGCTTGTTTCCTTTTATTTCTCTCTTGTCGGATATATCTTGTTCCCCACAGTGCCCACGAATTACTACTTGTTTATCACAATGTTCTGCAAATTGACCAAGGTCTTGGCATTGCGCGCGCTGCTCACTACAAGTCCAAGATATACTTTTTCTCGCTTCCTGAGAGCTGTTTTAACCTCAGGAATCACTTCAATAACTTGGTGGATCACTTTTCTTCCCTTTGGCTCTATCCTGAATCGTACTGTAACGCCGCTTTCGAAACTTTCGTTGTCTGTTCGTCTTCAAGGTCAGCTAATCTACTGTGTGAGGTGGTAGCATTCCCTCCAGGTGGTCGGATCACAGCGTACGGGCGTGAGACAGTGGGAAAGCAACGGATGGTAAATGGAACTGAGCGTTTGGCGTCGTTGGCCGGGAGGCCCCTTACGGGGCAGGACCGGCCGCCTTGGCGCAGGTCTTATTACATTCGACGCCACATTGGGCGACCTGCGCGCCGGATGGGGATGAAATGATGAAGACAACACAACACCCAGTCCCTGAGCGGAGAAAATCCCCGACCCCGTCGGGAATCGAACCCGGACCCCGTAGGACGGCAGTCCGTCACGCTGACCACTCAGCTATCGGGGCGGTCAGAAACGAATGGTGAGAAAGGCCGATGAAAGAAAGACGCGGCACGATGCAAGATACAAGGCTGTATGTATTAAACAGCGACGTATGTTACCAGTGAAGACGAAGGAGAAATCCAGTGACTGGAACAGAAAACTAAGGAAACAGTATGAAAAGTACCGTGGTCCATTTGTAGTCAATGAACGCCCATATCCAAATACTTAGAATGTCCATATCCAAACACTTACCGCTTAGCCTACCCAGTTTCTGGAAAACAATTGTGACTAAGGAATGTAACTGAATTGAGTCAATACCTTCAGAAGTGAGCAGTACCTTAAACACTAGTAATGCGGCAATTATGTTTTTGTGAATAGATAAATGTTAAGTGATTGAATTTTTATTGGGTGTTTATTATGTAATTAGCACAGAGGATTAATTTTAGTAGACGGAAGTTGGTGCAGTTTTTTTTTTTTGTTTGTTTGTTTGTTTGTGTAGTGTAAGATGTGACTTAGGTTTGCTTTTGTGATGATTTTTTGTTTTGGCAGCCGAAGTGTCAGTTTTCACGTTTCTGTTTACATAGTGAAGTGCTGGTTTGACGTGAGATTCCGTGCTCTGACGCGTGTAATGTTACCGTCAGTTTTCTTTCGCAGTGAAGATACAGATAACAGAATGTTATGTTCCATGCACGGCGGATGGAAATGCAGTTGTTTGGTTGCCTAATGGGTTCTTTACCAAATGAATTATGTCTGCAAAAGGTTCGTATGTATAACCTCACCTACGGGTGAAGTGACAGAGTTATTATTCGAGTAGCTCGTGGGTTGCTACGGTTTCCTTGGCAGAGAATGATCTGGCTGGCATAACATAAGGGCGATGCAGCAGTGCTGGTTGCACTGGCAGTACTACCACATGAGGAAGCGTGCCCGAACATCAAACACAGCGCGACCGGCCCTGCATGTAATGTGCTTCGTTGCGTGAGTACATGCCATTTTAGGGGTTTGAATCTGTATAGGTATAGCTATAGGACATATGAGAGTATCTTGTGAAGCCGGCCGCTGCGGTCTAGCGGTTCTAGGCGCTCAGTCCGGAACCGCGCGACTGCTACGGTCGCAGGTTCGAATCCTGCCTCCAGCATGGATGTGTGTGATGTCCTTAGGTTAGTTAGGTTTAAGTAGTTCTAAGTTCTAGGGGACTGATGACCACAGATGTTAAGTCCCACAGTGCTCAGAGCCATTTGAACCATTTATCTTGTGAAGTATTTCTAAAAATGCTGTAGACATCAGACTGCGAAAAGAGGCACATACTGTCTAAGAAGGTGTGTGGTTTTGTAACTTATTTTATACCCTCTTTTGATCAGCTCATCTGAGGGCAGGCACTGAATTCTTGACTATAATACAGTGCCTCAGTGATGAAATGTCTTTTTTTTTGTTTTTTACGAAGTGTTACTCTGTGACACACTGATGTAGGTATACACGAGATTAGTTGTTTAAATACTACGTGATCAAAAGTATCCGGACACCCCCAAAAATATACGTTTTTCATATTAGGTGCACTGGACTGCCACCTACTGCCAGATACTCCATATCAGCGACCTAGACATCGTGAGAGAGCAGAATGGGGCGCTCCGCGGAACTCACGGACTTCGAACATGATCACGTGACTGGGTGTCACATGTGTCATACGTCTGTACGCGAGATTTCCACACTCCTAAACATCCCTAGGTCCACTGTTTCCGATGTGGTAGTGAAGTGGAAACGTGAATGGACACGTACAGCACAAAAGCATACAGCCCGGCCTCGTCTGTTGACTGACAGAGACCGCCGACAGGTGAAGGAGGTCGTTATTGGTAATAGGCAGACAGCTATCCAGATCATCACACAGGAGTTCCAAACTGCATCAGGATCCATTACAAGTACTATTACAGTTAGGCGAGAGGTGAGGGAACTTGGATTTCACGGTCTTCCAAACAGGAAGAAATTTTGAAATCCGATACAAAGAGCACTCAGACACACTCCGTTTAAAAAATTTAAATAAATCCACTTTTGCAGCCCATCTAGCCCAAAATAGTCATTCAGTCGCAGACATAAAAACCAACCTCCACATTCTACACACTGTAGACAAAGGAATAAAAATGGACCTCTTGGAACAATTATAAATTTTCATGCATAACAATAAAACACCCCTCACCATCTTTAATGAACAAATTGATTTAGCCAACAGTCTATTCTTCCAAAATTTTAAAGAGTCCTTAAATGCGAAAAACTAATGAATACTGTGCTCGGACATGAAATGGAATGTTCACTTTGTCGCAGTCGTGGATAAAGCGGGTGATTCATTCGCAGCACACTAGGAAAAATTTGGAAATTTTTGCTAAGGACTATGGGACCAAACTGCAGAGGTCATCGGTCCCTAGGCTTACGCACTAAGTAATCTGACTTAAGCTAACTTACGCTAAGGACAACACACACACCCATGCCCGAGGGAGGACTCGAACCTCCGACGGAGGGAGCAGCGCGAACCGTGTCAAGGCGCCCCAGACGGCACGGCTACCCCACTGGGGAAATGGAGTTAGTCTACGATGAACGTATTCAAGGAAGGCCAGTACGAATGGTGTCAGGTTTGTTTGACCACGACGAATCGTCAGGAAATGCTCAAAAACGTGAACTAGCCGAAGCTTGTAGATAGATGCCGATTATCCCACGAAAAGCCACTCACAAAATTTCGCGAACTGTTTTTAAGTGAGTAATTTAAGAATACATCATAGCCCCCTATGTGTTTCTCTCTTAGGGGCTGTAAAGACAATATTAGACACATTATACGTGATAGGAACAGAGAAACATTCGCAGACGTGGTCCGTTGCTAAGACCCTCTACAATGCACTTGTCAATGGCTTTCAGTGTATATGTGTAAATATGGTTGTCGATGTATTGTACCCTTTGTTCCAAATCTGATAACCCTTACTTTTCGGAATGTTGCCAAAGTAAAAGTTTCTGCGATTTTAATGCTGTAGTTAATTATGTCCCTTCCAAACAGGTTCGGTCGTTTGTCGAGAAACGCACGATATATCACGTAATCTCCGCCGAATCTCAATTGTGAACTTCTCTAGATGTTTCTCGAGGGGACTTTAAAGAATGCATGTTTACTGCTTGACAAAACTCGACGAGGTATTTCGTGGCACCTAAGTTACGAAATAAAAGTCTTTCTACAGATAATCATCTTATTTTATTGCCATTGCTGTCATCCGGTTCTGTACTTCTTCAGGATTAATATATGAAGGTACTACTGCTCCCAAAGATTTTCTCAGGCTATCAGTTGATGTTGTACAAAACTGGAAACATTACGGTTATATACACAAATTTACATCAGAAGTACAGTACTTCATTTATTGTACTTAGATTAGTGATGAAATCACACGCATCAGTACAATTCCGGTGATATATTACTGCTTGTATAAACGTGTACATAAGAGAAGGAAGTTGGCAAAAAGGGAAACTTATTAGAGCAACGATTTGAAAACTGGTAGCTTGGTTCACTGGTAAATGTCCGTCCGAAAATAGTGTAAGCTACCATTTAGTAAGGCTGATCTCAGTGATAACAAATGTAAAGTATTGCGAATACAAAGACGAAAAGAGCCTTCACTATATGATAACACGACTGCAGAACAGTCACTGGAAGCAGTTACTTTCATAAAATAGCCAGGAGTATGCGTACGAAGCGAACAGAAGTGGAACGACCACATAAAATTAATCGCGAGTAAGGCAGATACCAAACTGATATTCATTGGAAGAATAATCAGGAAACGTAGTCCATCAACAAAGGAAGTAGCTTACAGAACACTCGTTCGACCAGTACTTGATAATTGCTCGTCATTATGGGATTCGTATCACATAGGACTGACAGAAGAAACAGAGAAGTTCCAAAGAAGAGCAGTGCGTTTTGTTACAGGTTCATTTAGTAAACCCGAAAGCGTTCTGAATTACGGTGTAGTGCACTGTTACAGTTTCGAGAACGTACGTTCCCAGAAAAGTCAGCAAATACACTGCGTCCTCCTGCGTATATTTCACGAAAAGATGCCGCCAAAACAGCGGAGGCTGTTATTATTATGATAATTATTATATTTTCGTTGTCAAAGAGGTTACTGTTTATATAGGTCGTTAGTCGTTGTAATGCACTGCAAGATGCTTCATTGTCCGTGGTCAAATGTTCTAAGTAAGTTCTGTCGAGTGTATGTAATCGGAGCCAGACTTGGAAATTCGGTGATGTATAAAATTGCATTCAGTGTATCTATAATTTTAGATAACCCGTTCAGGAGATTTGACAGCGATCTGTTACAAATTATCAATTAATAAAACAGTCAAGATCGCAGTAACCATTTATTTAAAAATGATGACCAGTTTCGGCCATTATGTTGGCCATCTTAAGATCTAAAGCACTGTAAGGATATAAAGAGTGCCAAGTCAAATAGGGTTGTCAGAAAATAACATAGTGTACGAAAAAAGAAACACCAGTAAGAGTTAAAATAACACATCCTTTACCCATATGGCTGCGGCCGGCGGTGCACGGAACAGTTGCGTGAAATCAGTGTCGCTTACTGCGTGATGGCGATCTGTCACAGATGAAATATAGTGGGAAACGCGCGCCTACGCCGCATGTCAGCCTCAGCCAATGGGCTATGACTTAAGTAAGATGCGTTCAAATGAACGAATAAAATTTGAAAACAATGTAGAAGTATTCGTATGACATTACATGTAAAGTAGCTTACATATACATGAATCCATCGATGTTAATATCCGGGAAGATATTAAAGGGAGAGTTTTTAGTTCTCAGCTTGGATGTGATGTTTGAGTACGATTCATAGAATATTAGACTATATCGTTATTGGGTGATGCTTGGTGATAGGTGGCAACACCTGAGGAGCAACTTAGGTTTTTTTTTTTGTTTTTTTTTTTTTTTTTGTGGTGGGATGAAAAGTGCCGGTGCCAAGTTGGAACAGAAATAACTTTTTAATTTCTTTACTCAGTTTTTATGAGTAAGCTTAGTTTTGGAAAGTGAGATAGTTAGGCGCTTCTTTTGACTCCATGACTCCACTTCACGCCAGTGAGTGTACTCATTTTGGTAAACAGAAAGGAATACGATGATCCATTATCCAGTGTTCGGTAATTCTCGTAGCAAAAGTACTGAATATTATTACTAACGCTCAGTTAATGTATCTTTACCGGTCCATATCTTCCAAAACTTACAAACAATAGTAGGTCAGGCAACAACATTTTAAAAAGCAAGCGAATCAGTTTAAAACACAAGTTACAGATTTTTTTTTTGGGAAACCTAATGAAATTATTTCTTTCTTGCCCTTGTCTAGGCGTCGACATCTTTGAAGCAGAGTTGTGGCTCTGGCAGCTAGTTGCGTGATAAGAAACTGATACGATTTGACGGTACGTAACATTGTTTTGAAGTTAAAAGAGTATAATCTTCTTACCTAACTAAAGGAATGGATAGTTAGTGATTTGTTGTAATAGGTTTTGAATAATAAATACGGTACACATGTCACTAAACGTAGGTCGTAAAAAAGATCATACTGAATCCCAAGTTTAAACGAGAACCCAATGCATTCAGTGACTCTTGTAAAAGTAACAATAGATATCCTACTACAATTATATTTGTCCCCACAGCGGTATTAGGTATCACTGTACTGAAACAATACGGGGCCAAAATTAATATCAGGTCAGATTGTCAGGGATATTTTTAAGTAGTCGAAAATAATAATCTGTACTGATCGTACGCAACGATATTCTCAAGGTCTTGAAGAAAGAATTACAAGAGTTTTAGTAAATTTCCTTAAAGCTGTATCTAAGATTAAGAACTACGCTCGAAGTCTCGTTAATTTCAGCCCCAAGCCCCTGTCAAAGAAACCTTTAGCGTAGAGCAGAGCTCACCACTGAACTTTTCCGGTGAATGAGTTACATTTATAATTTTATCCGAGACATCGATGGTGGCACGTACAGGAAACTGAAAGTATCAAATCGAAGTCTATCGCGGGAGTTTCCGAGACGCTGGTCTGGTAAATGTACAGATGATAAGAAGAGAAAGTTACTCAATAAGATGAACAACCCGCACTTGCCTCTAGCCCTTTTTGATAAGAAAAGAGGCAGTACATTCTGCTGTCACAGTGGCGATTATCTGTGAACCAGTTAACCAACCAGAGTTGCAGGTGATGGGGCTACGGGTTAGCATGGGACTTGAATTGCAGCGTAGCTTAATATTTTTCAAGGCGAACAAAACTTTGCCACATATGCGCGGATAATTCTTAGGCTGTCTGATAATACTGAATCCCACAGTACAGTATCAGCAAGGGATAGAAATTCAAACTTTTAAGTCTGTAATTCATTTTGCCACTTAGCCATCAGAACTACGAGCAAGCAGTGCTCCAACTTGAATTTACTGTAACTATATTCTTTACAAGAATTTTTTTTATTTTCTTTCCTTCGACTAAATAGATCGTGATGTTTACAAATTCATGGAGAAGAGTGATTCAGTGTCTGTGCGTGTTTGGACACTACCACGCCAGATGTATCGCTGTATTCAGAGGTATCAGAGAATTCAGCGTAACGCCTTTGTGGTCAGCTAATGAGCCGTGGCTGACGAAAGAGGTGCCTGGGAGAGAATTTAGAAATACCCACTCCCGCACTGACAGCGATTCCCTGCCAAGTCTCCTCGTTAACTGATTACGAATTCCTCGCGCTCCGCCCTCTAACGAAGGAACAATCCCGAATTTTTCAGCTGCCTGGCCAAAGCGAGAAAAGATCACTCACCTTCCTTCGTACAGTAGATACTAAGAAAGTGATCGTGCGGAGATGAATTTTGTCTCCCGCCATTTTAGATGTTACTAGAAACCGTGAAAGAGAAATGGAAAACTAGAAACTGACTAGCACAAATTCTGTTAGATTGACGAAGAAATAAATCTGTGAGATGGTGCACTATTTTTCTTTTACGCATAGCATTTGTTATATTCATACAAGAGTGTATTATAAGTAATGGCGCTTCATGTGTATCAGCTGTTATCACTAAGCCATCATAGAACCCCAGTTTGTTCTTGGTGAGTGCGAATACAACAGAAATCATCCGAATACTGTTCATATTCTAATAATATATCATAAAGTCTCGTAATAAACCGACGTCAATGGACTTCACGTATTTATCAATTTATGGTACGGCTATTAATACGAGAAACATATTTTGTTGTTTAGAGAAAGAGTTCAATTAACTAATGTATTATAACGTTGTATTAACTGCTTCCAGTTTCAAGAGGGTGTAATAATTTTATTGTCTTGTATCCTAAGGTTTGAGGCAACGTAACTGCGTTACAAACATTTCCAAATTAATTGTTACTGTAGTTTCTAGTTTTTTAGATACTGCAGAAATTAAGAAATATTGTGCTCATATTGTTTTTTGTGCCCTGTTTCACATAAACTCATAGGTGTCTATTCCAAGCATTATTCAGTTTTCTTGTTATTCCCCTCAGAACAATACAAATTAAAAAAACTCAGTGATTTAATGTTGTGATTCGTCAACAGCTATCACGGTACAACCTCGCAGACAAAAGAAGAAAATGTGTTACACGGACAAGGTCCAGAAATACTTTATTTCTATGTTAGAATTCATTTTCTGCAATTTTGTAAGGTACACTAATCATGGGATACACAAGATCACAGTGGAACAGAATAATACAGGAAACTCATTCGTATATGAAATGTTCCATAGGCCTCTGTTAGTATTGAAAAATGCATCAACTCACAATCGCGCTGAATCTCGAAAGCATTGGTGTATTCCTGGAGTATTGCGTATTGTTTCTGAACCTTTCACAAATGCGGGCACAAAATTATCTTCATCAGCTAAATATGGACTTTCAGATGTTCCTAAGAATTAAAATCGACTGGGTTTACGTTAGATGAAGGTGGAGGACAGGGATTTGGTTCACCTCCACCTACTCATCTGTGACGGAGTCTGTTATTTAGGGGGAGCTCCATCGTGCCAAAAATGCATTTTTTCGTTCCATAGATAAAGACATATCTTCTAACAAATCTGGTTCTCCGAGAAATCACTGAGAGTTCGTCCGTTGTGCCCGAGTAAAAGAACGTGATGCCACGACAAATAAGCCAATGCTGGCCAAATATTGACAGAAAGTCCTTGTCGATGTCGAGATTCAACATGTGCTTAAGACTGATGAAAGCCCATACATGCTGATCGTGAACAATTGTAATATGATGATACTGTAGAAAATGAGCCCTGACATGGAATTTAAATTTATAACGTGCATGAAACGTTTTTCCTTCTTCTTCTTCATCAATGACAAAAAAAACTTATATCCCAGAGAATTGATGGTTTTCGTTACTGCATGAGATTTATTTGTAGAACTAAAACTCTGTACTCCTCATGAGAGAGGAGAAAAACTAATTGAGTTCTGTAATAAATTTCAATTAGTAATAGTGAATACTTTGTTCAAAAATCACAAGAGGACGCGGTAGACATGGAAAAGCCCAGGTGATATACAAAGATTTCAGTTAGATTACATCATGGTGAGACAGAGATTCAGAAGTCAGATACTGGATTGTAAGGCGTACCCAGGAGCAGACATACACTCAGATCACAATATAGTAGTGATGAAGAGCAGGCTGAAGTTTAGGAGATTAGTCAGGAAGAATCAATACACAAAGAAGTGGGATACGGAAGTACTAAAGAATGACGAGATATGCTTGAAGCTCTCTAATTCTATAGATACAGCATTAAGGAATATCTCAGAAGGCAGTACAGTTGAGGAGGGATGGACATCTCTAAAAGGGGCAATCACAGGTGTTGGAAAAGCAAGACTAAAGCAAAATCAAGGCCCATTCATAGGATCTGTCAACCTGGAAAAGCGTTCGACAATGGTAAATGGTGCAAGATGTTCGAAATTCTCTGAAAAATACTCTAGGCATAAGCTATAGGGAGAGACGGAGAATATACAATATGTACAAGAGACAAGAGGGAATAGTAATAGAGGACGACGAAGAATCAAGTGCGCGGATTAAAATGGCTGTAAGACAGAAATGTAGTTTTTTGCCCCTACTGTTCAATCTGTACATCGAAGAGGTAGTGATGGAAATAAAAGAAAGACTCGGGAGTGGAATTAAAATTCAAGGTGAAAGGCTATCAATGATACGATTCGCTGATGACAATGCTATCCTGACTGAAAGTGAAGAAGAATTAATTATCTGCTGAATGAAATGAACAGTCTAATGAGTACAGAATATGGACTGAGATTTGAGGAAGGCCGACGCTGTTTCCGAGCGGTTCTAGGCGCTTCAGTCTGTAACCGCGCTGCTGCAACGATCGCTGGTTTGAATCCTGCCTCGTGCATGGATGTGTGTGATGTCCTTAGGTTAGGGTGGTTTAAGTAGTTCTAAGTCTAGAGGACTGATGACCTCAGATGTTAAGTCCCATAGTGCTCAGAGCCATTTGACCCATTTGAGGAAGAAATTTCTGATGACGTGCGTTTGGAGCATAGCATTGTATGGTAGTGAAAGATGGACTGTGGGGAAACCGGAAGAGAAGACAATCGCAGCGTTTGAGCTGTGGTGGTACAGACAAATGTTGAAAATTAGGTGGACTGATAAGGTAAGGAATGAGGAGGTTCTGCGCAGAATGGGAAAGGGAAGGAATATGTGGAAAATACTGACAAGGAGAGGGGACAGGATGATAGGACATCTGTTAAGACATCATGGAATGACTATCATGTTAATAGAGGGAGATGTAGACAGCAAAAACTGTAGAGGAAGACAGAGATTGGAATATTGGAATACATCCAGCAAATAATTGAGGACGTAGGTTGCAAGTGTTACTCTGAGATGAAGAGGTTGGCACAGGACAGTAATTCGTGGCGGCGCCGCATGAAATTATTCAGAAGACTGATGACACAAAAAAAACTCTTCATTATAGGAGGGAGGGAAGCGCAAGTGCCTGTGTTGTTCTCTCTACTTGCAGAGGTCTATGCCAATAATGAATTCAACGAACTAGAGGTGGTGTGTCAGATGTCACGAATGTTCCAGATGTTGCAAATGTTCCACAACGCAAAGATCGTCATTAATTTTCTACATCAGCAGCGGAACAATTTTTTTCTGATGTATGCATTATATCCAAAAATTATGTGAAGCTTAAGGAGATATTACTATTAGAGAGTGACAGTGAATATGAATAGATGGATCGAGGGCCAAAGAAATTCAGATGGGATGCGGAGAAGATTATTAGCACCCAGGAAGAGACGAAAATCAGTTGAAGCACTAAATACCTTGGAAAATGTATCAATATGTAAATGGCTATGTCATCGGACCTAAAGCTTTTGTTTAAAAATTCTAATTTCTTTACCAAACAAACACAATTCCAAATAATGTTAAGATTATACGACAACAACATTTACATGGCATATTGCAAAGTCGATGTGTACCGTCTGCAGAAGATATGACAAAAATGTGAGCACTGTAAGCTACTGGCTGTTTGATCATATGATACAGACAATTAGAAAACTGCAACTTAACATCTTGAAGACTTCGAAATATGTTGATGTAAACTAGCAGCTTGGATTAACTAAAAAAAAAAAACAAAAAAAACAAAAACAGTAGCGTTAAGCCAGTGTTAATGCAATAGATTAAGGTGTGCTAGTGTGAAACAAGCGACTATCAGATAGTTAGTACCGCGAAAATATCATTGTAAAGAAGCAATAGTCGATACTCATTCACAAGCTGAAGTTGTTTCTCAGCGCCACTGACACTATCATCTATCTCACTAGGGTTTTAGCGGAACGAGAAATAAACTGGGGCAATATTCCTGGGCTTTCCTTTGTAAAGGAACATATGAAAACAGATCCAAGAATTTCTCCTTTCGCTTTGCTACTCTCAGTTTCAGTTCCTGCCCTGTTCATGAGTGAATTTTTCCACCACTAACAGCCCTCACATGCGACCAGAATTTCTGTGGGTTTTGTGAAAGATCTTTCGACAATATTCTGCTAGGGCAGTCACTGAAGGCGCCACGCATTGCTCTCTTGACAGCCAAACACGTTTCATTTAGCGTCTCTCTACCTACAGCCTTCTGCTTTGTTTTACACCTATTGTGCAGTAGTCTCTGTTACTTTAGAAGTTTCTGTACGGTGACTGTATACCGAGAGGGTCTCACCCATTATTAAATGTTCTGCTGGATACATATCAGTCCAGTGTGTAGGCAACTATTCTTTTAAACTTGACCCATAGTTCCTCTACATGCACCTGTCCTGTGCTAGGAGTTTCAGGTTCCTCATTGAGATATGACACTACTGTTTTTTATCTAGTTTGTTGAACATATATATCTTTATATTTGTTTAGTCGCCCTTTTTACTCTGGTAATCATTATTGCTACAACCGCCTCACGGTCACTGATAGAAGTTTAGATGTGAACATCCTCAGAGGTTAGGTTTACTTGTTGCCAATAGATCCAATATATTTCTATCATGATTGGGTTTCCGAACTATTTGTTGTAAGTAGTTTTCCGAGAACGTATTTAGTATAACATTTCACAGGATGTCTTTTCATGCCCATTAACAAAACTATATTTTCCCAGTTCATTGTTGGATGATTAAAGTCTCCACCGATGATTCTAGTATGTTGGGGAACTTACGTACAAGCGAACTGAGGTTGGCACTAAAGTTTTAAAGTGAACTGTAAACGAAAAAATTTTCTGTTGGTTTAGATTAAGACATTTTATTATTAAACATCAATTTTATAAACGCCTAAACGCCTAAAAAGCAAAACATAATTGAAACGCTTTGCAGTATACTATATTAAGCATGAAACAGATAAAAATGTCTGGTGGTAGGAAATAAAATAATTAAAACAAATGTTACCAGGGACTGGCGTGTGCGAAAGAGATGAGATAATTATTGAAAGATTTATTATCAATGCTCTTCGTTATTTATGATGATAAATTAAACGAGAAAATACAAAAAAAACATGAAATAATAGTAGCAGGAGGAGTAAGTATGCAGGACGAGTAAGTATGCAAATGAACAAGCAGTGTTCGCAGAATCAGAAGATGACCAACAATTTATGGTGAGGAGGCTTGTTTGTGAAAGTGAGAAAAGATTTTGAAATGAAGATAGATGTAGGAATACTTCCAGAGGCAATCACAAATCGAACATTAACAGTTCTTTCCGCCTAACTATCAGCGAAATGCTACAGTTGTTTATATTGAGAGCAAACTGCCACTCTCAGCACCAAACGTCGATCCTACGCAAGTATCCTTACAATCGCTAAAATATCACGCAGTAGCATTACTCAGCTCCAATAGATAATTATTCACAAAAGTGCAGCATTGTCAAGGATTCTTCTTTCACGTTAGATGGTTCTATAATTGAGTTCCCGACGTGAGCTCGCTTCATGATAGAAGGATCCACCATCATTTCCTTCTAACTTAAGTCTTTTCCGACAATTATGTCCAATTTTACATTCATTTGATTTAAAGAGACCATTGCTCGACGCAACTCCACCAAGGGTAGCCTACCGCTGGGTCTCATCGCAGGGTTTAAGACACAAGATGAACAGCGAGACATGACCGCAGTAAATTGTCCTTTTAGGTCCTTCTTTTCCGTTCTGAATCCATGGAACACTTTTCTTAATTATTCTTGTTATGAGATGGTCTGAAAATCTCTTCCTTCGTAATATACATCATTTACTATTTTTTTCTGAAATTGTAGTGGCCATTTGGATTTCTAACAATAATCTTCCGGTAATGCGTGAAACCACATCCACCAAAAAGCACTCGGTTCGAAAAATACGGCGACAAGAAAAACTAAAGAACCGAATTAGCGCGAGACGTACAGTCTATTGTGAGAGAACTTCACTGGCTGTGTCTCTCCTTTCCGCGTAAACTACGCCACATTGAGGGTGACAGCGAAAGACACAACTCGTTCGCCGAGAAACTGCCCGGCACTAAATCGTCACTAGCAGCGCACCTACTGTCTCGTTCATTTGCACAGCAAACGAGCGCTTAAGAGCAGGCTATGGCGTGACCGAACGTAAATCATCCTGGCCCTACAGGCGAGTCGGCTAAATCTGCAGCAGGTGGTTTAGAGGAGGCGCTACTTACAACGGCCATCCCTCTCATTTTCAGCACAATTACAGTCTGAGGCAAGTAAAGCTTTCACCAACCAGAACATTAGTTTCAATACCACAGCACTTTACTCGGAATAGTCCTGTAGGAGATGGTATGCACCTTTGAACTGACTTACCCAGGGGACCTACAGTTGAGCATGGGCTACGAATCAAGGTGCAACTCGGCATTTTTAACATCAACGAATATTGTCAGAGATGAAAAAAAGAGCTTAGTGACAGGAAGAAATTGTTGAACTGATCGTGGATCAAACCGCTTGTACAGTTCACCCTCAGTGACAGGAATCGATTTATTATTATTATTATTATTATTATTGTTATTTGAGTAGAATTTATTTGGTTATCGTTGAGAGTTATATCCGATCAATTATCCACTTACGTGATTTTTCCAGGGATACTGTTGTCACTGGCTTTCGCTGACGAAACAAGAGATAAAAGTCGGTTTGTGGGGCTTCTTCCTCTGTAGTTGAACAAACCAGAACTACATGTAGCTACAGAGAATATTTTGTAAGCCATAATGATGAATAGTTACACTTGTCGCAAAACATAACAACAGCCGAATTCAAAAGTCACCTCCACTCATTTATTTGCTATTAATCCTTACGTTTTTATGTTTACAAGTGATCGGCTCCACCCATCTAATTATTCCTCAAACATTTGGATATGTAGTCTACAATTAACCACTGAACAGAATTAGGTGTGTGTCCATTGTGCTCCAAGCCGCGAACAGTTACTCAAATTGTAATCGCCAGAAAGAGAAAGGGGAAGAGGGAGAGAAAAAGAGAGATAGAGATCGTCAATTAGAGTGTGAACAACTGATGACAATCCGTACACACCTAAGTCTATTCAGTGGCTCAATGGTTAACTGGTGTCGCAGGGTATATTGTGCCGAGAAATAACTGTTAAGAAAAATATTAGATACGTTGCAGCGTTACAGAGTTAATTAGCACAGAAATTAGTCAATCAGGCTGCTGAGCGCGCAAATTCTGGCGTCCCACCGGGTACAGTTTCTCAGTTGTTCTCATAGCGTGGATGACAGCGCACGTTACTGCTCAGCCTTCGGCTCGGCTTCAGTACTTACTGTCATCCTATTTTCAATTTTTGTATCGCTCTCTCATTCGGTTTTAGGAAACAAAACTAAGAACACACCGTCACCGTCACTGGCAGGTCGCTTGAATTTGCGCCCGCAAAGGCGTGATGCTAATTAAACTCGGAAGTGGCGTAACATAAATTTTTTTCTTAACAATTACTATTCAGCACAGTCTGCACAGCAACACTCGTGCAATGTTTTTAGACTGTTTCTGACCACCCTGTATATTACTGTGGACAACATACAGAATGTAAATGATAATTGCTTATAACGTATCATAGAGGACACTTCATCATGTCGGGCAATTACAGCACATGCGCGGTGGGCAGATTTTCAATATTCTAGAGACCTTTTATGTTTCTAGGACCTTTTATGTAGTAAATTTAATGTAGTTTGATTTCTTACTGAAATACGTTACAGCTAGAGGCCGCGGTTTTAGAGTTATTCAAGAAAAATGTACAGAAGTGGCCTCCGAACGTACCACCACACCATTTTAGCAAGTTGTTCATGGCACTACCTCTTACCCTTGTACAACAATTTGCGATTACGAGAATTATTTCCCAAATTCGACCTTTGTTGGTCTTCATTTTCTAGGTTATTACTGCGCCACCGGCCAAATCGTACACTTAGAAATTATAAAATTTACGTTTGTGAACATTTAACCTCATAATTTTGTGAATTCAAGCAGCATAAAATTAACAATAAAGTAATTTCTTGGTTGTCCCTCTTATTACAAAAATACTTTGCTTGTAAGTAAGTAGTTTATGTGTAATGTTTACAAAAGTCTGTTTTCTTTCAATATCCTCACGAGAAAGTCTAAATTAATAAAGTCAACGGAATAGGCGAATAAGCCGGTGGTGTGAGCCATTGGAAAACCAAAACGGTCGAATATGGGAAATAAAACGTGTAGTCGCCAATTTTTGTACAGTGGTAGGAGGTAGAGCCTTGTACAACTTACTAAAAATCCTCACCCATAGGGAGGACTAAGACCAATGCTTTGCTTGCAGAGAGCGAGAAAATATTGAAAATCTTGCATACAGTCAATGCGCCGTAGTTTAGCTGATTTCTGTAGGCCAATTTGTGGTTAGTTTTCCGACATGACAGGCCACAAGTATTCAGTGTGAACCTGTTCATCTCGACTTTCTCTACACCACGATGGTACGTCGTAAACAAATACCCTTTACGCCCCGAATATTGCAGCTCGCTTAGGTAAGGCATATTCACTTTTATTTCCATTTATGTAACGTCATTTTCATCGTTAAATGTGCAAGAGATAAATCAGACAAATAGATGGTATTTAATAATGGGAATAATTACTTCCGAGAAGCCAGATCACTTTTATAAAGCCATTCTAAAAATGCATAAATGAGTGTCACCTTGACGAGATGATTGTGTTTGAGAATATACTATTAAAGTTGCACGAAAAGCGAAGCAAAAGAAGGTTTACAGAATGTCTGCGGAGGAAGACAGTCCCCCAAAACAGCAACAATAATGCAGCTTCACAGGAAAAATTACAGACAAGACATAAGCAGCAGTAGATCTTCCAGTCTCCTCTGCGTATTGTACAAGATATTTATCATAACCATAAGTAAAATCATAGCCAACTGCATAAAGAAGATAGCATTTTAATCGAGCAAAGAAACAATTTGTTTTATTCTCAATAAAGTACAATGGAGTGTAATCAAATAGTGAACGGAATTATATAAATGACTAACATTTTGCATAGGATTCATTGTATTCGAGAAAGCTTTCCTCTCAGTTTCAACAAAACCTGCACTGGTATTTTTACGAATTGAAATGTTGATTCAGACTATATGAAAATGTATATATGAAAAGAATGGAAATTAATAACGAAATCGTAGCACTAGTTGACGAGTTTCTGCATTTAGGGAAGGTGAAAACAACGAATCGAAAAACTTCAAAAGGAGTAGACAGAATAAAAGAAGCAACGGCGCTGTTGGTGAAACAAATATTTTTCAAAACCAGGCTTCCACTGTGTTGAAAATGGAAAGCTTATTTACTGTATTTATTGCCAGATGTGACAACAATGCATACTCCGAAGACCGCCATCTTTCAGAAAAAAATGTCCTTTACTGCAGATCCAGATGGTAAAAAAAAAAAAAAAAAAAAAAAAAAAAAAAAAAAAAAAAAAAAAAAAAAACCTTTATTCTGCGACCTTACAGCTAGCGATTAACTGAGAAATTATATAAAGGACTATCGTAATACATATGATTCATTGTTTTTGAGAAAGCTTTCCTTTCAACGCAACCAACACATCTTGGGATCACCTTGGACGGGGCATTTTATTGAAAAAGCGCTTGCGCTTGATCTGGACATCTGCTACGTTCAAAAGCAGAAATAACATTCTTCATGTGCTCCGTGGCACCAGCTTAGGATAGTCAGCAGACACTCTTCGATTATCGGAATTCGCATTGGTGTACTCGACAGCCGCGTACTTTCCATCTGTCCGGCTTGCTCTGTGGAGTGATAAAACTCATGGGATAGCGACATTCACATATACAGATGACAGTAGTATCACGTACACGAAACATACATGCTGTATGTAGCAATCTCTGTTATCTCATTTGCTTCATCCGAAAAAAAATTCCCTAAGAAAAAATAATGGAAGGATAATTAAATTTATAATTAGTCATTAAGTCAGATTTTTTATTGTAACAAGACTACTGACTGAAATGGACTATTTAAGTCAGCAAGCACCTAATAAATACAGCTTAAATGAAAGCAGGTTGACAGGAACAATACCTCTTGTTTCACTGTTTTGTAAAACAGGTCAGTGCAAAGGAAAGGCTTCAATGATGAAAGGAACACTGAACCTGGATTACCAGCAAATGTGACCATGCAGTGGGGTCAGATGACTGATTTCGACTGTAAAAGTGGGAGTCATATAATTTGAAATATCACCTCTACCAATAGTTTGATAATTATTTTTTTGTTTGTGTGCAGGAGTAAATGCACAAAGCCAATATAGCGCCAGTTTGTTTGCATGGGTTGCATATATTCAGGGACAGACATACATTCAGGGGTAAATTATCCCCCTCAAGCCTCCTTTAAACTTTTGTTACACTAGCTGATTTACGATGCCTCAGTGGGTTGATTTATAGTATCCAGGGGATAATCCATCCTTTGGAGAAACCCCCCAACCTCTCCCTCCACCTCCTCCTCACACTTCCCTCCCCAACCAACCTCCTCGCCGATACAAGCGCACTTTTGAAATCAAAATAATTGACTAGTTAATTAAATTGATCAATTAATTACACCCTCCCTCTGGGAAATCCGCCAGCCCTCCCCTCCCCCATGTCCCATCTGTAAATTCTCAGTAAACATACTCAGTCCGTGCTGGAGGGGAAGGATTTCATGGTACAAAATTCAGATCAGTGTCAGCAATAACATATTTTTCAATTCAATTTGCATATTCTTTATTTGATCAGTTTGTGGGAGACAGGGCTTCTACCTGGTGGTCAATAGCCCAATTTCAGTACCTCCACTCTTATGCCATCACTACTGGTGGGTACTGGTGAAGTTAGGTTAAAATACTTACTGTATTGATCCCACAACCCACTGGTTTCTCAAAATAGTTGAGGCACTTTTGGTTGATGACTAAAGCTCATCTGCATATTTGGTGGGAAATATCTCATCAAATTGATTGTGTGGAATTTTGCAGTTTGTGGGAAAAATTCTCGTCATATATCCGAGGTCTTGTTTGTACCTAGAGATGGGCAAACTCGTTCATCCTTGGGAACTAGTTCACTGCTGATCGTTCTTTGTTGGGAACCGTTCATTTTTACTCGTTCACCGTTCATTTGTGCTTGGTATATGGTTCTTATTAAAAACTGAAAACTAGTAGTGTAGGTGACTGAAGGTGGAGGGCGCCAAGAGGGGGCACTTGCCTCCCCCCTGGAGTACAGAGTTTTTATTCATTACAGAATTCTTACACACTTTTAGAAGTAATTTCTGTGATTCTGCAGAACCTCTCGTTTAGCCAACCGTAGCCTTGTCTGGCTGATCGCAGGGAAATAATATAGGGTGGCGCACGGAAAACTGGCCCCGAGTACAGACTGCTCGCCAATTACGGGCGATGTGTTGCCGTTACGAGCAGATACAACAGACAGACAAACATTTAATAATTAGGCAGTGAAGAAATAACAAGCTAATGTAAGCAACAATTGCGAAACAATCGATGACGATGTGTAGAGAGCTGGAGAAGAGATTATGAAAATCTCACGCGACATGTAGTCTTGTAAACCAGTTGGTGGCTGTTTCCCAACTTAATAGACCACAGGTGTCTTGTATAAAATTCTTCGCTTCGACTTCCAATACATAGCTATGCTACATTGTAAACAATAATCGTTTACACCCTATATATACTTCACGTTGTCTCTGAGTTCGTAGGCGAAGTAGAGACTTAATTAGAGCATAAAATGAAATGTGGTTTTCTCATACTTGCGTCACACGCTTAGTAAAAATTAAGTTTTTATGTTGCATTATTAAAATTAATGCAGCAATAATAATAATAATAAAGTTCGCAGTAAAAAGTTTTTGGTTTGAAAGCTCCTTCTGAGCAAATGTTTTGAGATAATAAGTAAATAAGATTTTATGGCAATTATGTCTTTTCAAATGGAGAGGCACCGCTTTTCCTACTGAGCCAAAATGACCCACAACCCACTTTTTTTTTCTTCGAAGAAATCAAACTAGCAGGTAATGCAAATTGGAAACAATCAAACTTAAAAATACTTAGAGCCTTCCTAAATGTAATGTTCTGTATATGAAAGACACACGAAAATCGTTTTATATGAATTTTCTTACACCAAAAATTAAGCAAATTATTGAAAGTTAGGTACTACATCAAGTCGATGAAACCAAAAAATACATGAATAACAAAAAAAACTTGCCTTGTTATAAGTATGTCTTCTGCTGTTCATCGAAATAATGAAGTGAGCTGATATACCCATTTGTTACCTGAAAATACGTACCTACTACATACAACGTAATTCTTATGTAATTTACGTAACTATAAAATACTTTTTGATTACCGGTCGTGAACGCTGAACAGCCAGAACCAAGTGCAAGAACAGTTTGGAAAACATGTAAAATAGGCGAGCGCAGTGAACGAAACGAACAAATGAATACTGAACTAACTAGGAGCAGTCGGCAGTGGAACTGAGACAGGTGGTCATGCGAAGAACGACGAGTGCGGTCGAGGGAGACCGAGACTGAGACGAGCACGCGACCGAGGCTGGAACGAGAACTGCCGAAGTGACCACCGCGACCGAAGTGAACTATGAACCGATCGTTCCTCGTTCCCGGGAACTATAAGTAGACCGCCGCGACCGAAGTGAACTATGAACCGATCGGTCCTCGTTCCCGGGAACTATTAGTAGACCGCCGCGACCGAAGTGAACTATGAACCGATCGCTCCTCGTTCCCGGGAACTATAAGTAGACCGCCGCGACCGAAGTCAACTATAAACCGATCGTTCCTTGGAATTCGTTCCTCGGTCCTTTCGTTCAATTTGGTGAACCGTTCCTTTGCAACCGTTCGTTCGCGAACTACCCATCTCCAATTGTACCGACATGTGATTACAGACACACTGTCCTCCATCACCACAACGCATATCCTGCGAAAAACCTTCCAATCACGTCGTTTCACCGACCACAGGAGAGACGTGCCAGGGATTGTGATGGCTAGGACATTGGATCATCACTCGCCCATGTGCCGGTCACTTTGCCACGAGCACACCCTGTGCCCCTGCTGCCAACCGGGACAGGACTGCAGGTCTACACATGTGTCAGCCTCTCTCAAGTGGTTACTTCCTGTCGAACAAAGCATCAGATGGCGGCAACACTTTGATATTTGACCTGGGGATTTACCACCAAACCACCGCCACTCTCTCGCAGTTTGTGTATGAACCAAAGTCTCCAAACGTGCAGAGAGAATTTTCATCCCTCCTGTTGGTTATTGCCGGGGACGCAATTGGGTTATAAACAACGGCGGAAAATAGTCCATTTGAACTACCCTATCAAATTAATTATATAACAATTTACAGGAGTCCAGTATATCGCTTGGAATACTCATCACTACCTTATGATGATCCTTCTTCGTAATAAAACATATTTCCAGCATTTGAGAATCACATACAGACATTATGCAAATCATGTAAATAAATTTCGGCCACAAGAAGATCGCATTGTTAAATATACCCGAGGACTTGTCTGCAGCGACATTTGAGAACAGAAGCTCCCTCCTGCACCACAATGTTTCCACTAAAAATATTTGGCGGATAAACCTGCCGAACACACACACTCCTGATTGTGTGAAGCACACACCGTCCGCCAGCTGCTGGGGAGAAGCAGCTGTACCGCCCATACTGGTGGTTGCAAGCTAATCTCCAGGCACCCACGCGCCAACAGAATATTGCGCTAGGCGTTGATAAATGTACTACATTTACGTGCAAATTTAGAATACGTGGTCAGAAGTGAAATCATGATCATGGGGGCAGAAGTGACAAAAATCGGTAAAATTACGAAAATTGATGGAAAACGTATATAAATGTAGGGAAAATACGACAAATTTCAGGAAAATCGAGGGAGAATTTGAGTACTTACATGTCTGCTTGGTGCAGGAAAATTCTTGTATATGATAACGAGTGCGTGACAGCAATAGGAATATGAAAAAAGTCGACATAGAAGTACTGAGAACCAGGACAACAGTAACTGATTGTGGGCAGCAATAAGATGGCTGGAATAGATTGCTTAACCTGGATGACGCAAATATATATCGGATCACAAGCCCAGGTGTGACCCCAAAGTTATCAGCAACCACATACAGATTTTTATAAAGTGTTTCAACAAATTACTAAGATAAACTTTACGTCCTCCTTAACTAAAGAGCACTACATTACCAACTTGGGGATTACAATATACAGATACTGAATGGATCATGTGTTTGATCCTGTGCAAGACTGTTTAAGTGTTTTAAACTCTGAAAAACAGTATTTATAGTGTGCTTCTCTGTACTCTCTACCAGTCACAAGCATGCAATGCCAGCTAACAAATACCTTAAGGAATAGTTGCTGTGCGGTTTCAGTAATATTCTGCAGTATGTCTACTGAATAATAGGAATAAATGCAAGTTGTACACTGCCTTTGGTGCTTTCCTAGGAGAGAGATGTATCTGCTTCTAAATTGACATGGATCTGCATTAATGGTGATACAAAGCAGATAGAGTAATCGGTTGAGACGGGTTGTAACGAGGTAGACTGATGATGCATTCTAGAGACAGGGAGATGTTGTAGCAGGTCACTTATTGCATATTTAACCATTTTCCGTTATTCTCTCAAGCTGTATCAGTTGTGTGGTATAACCTGCATTCAACTCTTATACAACTGTGTGTTCTAGTGCTATCTACCTGCAATTGCTAGCAGCCAGCCTCTCCATACAAACAGTCATCAGAGGACTTCCAAAGCCTGTGTGCGGGATCATGTTCTCTAAACAGATGGAAAACCTATTTTGGCACCCTCCTCTAGATGAACGAAGATGTAAGCGAGGTACTCCATTTCCCTGAAATAATCTTGGACATAAATAGAGTCTTCAGTTTCATAATTACAGTGATCCTAAGTCGGTGGCACGGATTTGTGAGGTACTGCCATCCCTGTGTGTACATATGCATGACAGTTGTGTGTGGAAGAGACGGTGTTCTATTCACGGAGTTAGTGCTGCACGGTGTGTAGTTTCACATGTCAAACAACATGTCCAAGCATTTGTCTATTTCCTCATAAGATGTCATTATTTTGTACATTTTCCATTGATGACGATCATTTTGCAGGACTGATTTGGCATAGTACAATTTCCTAACCATAATCGAATGTGAACAGTGGGTGCTATACACCTACAGAAAACTACACTCCTGGAAATGGAAAAAAGAACACATTGACACCGGTGTGTCAGACCCACCATACTTGCTCCGGACACTGCGAGAGGGCTGTACAAGCAATGATCACACGCACGGCACAGCGGACACACCAGGAACCGCGGTGTTGGCCGTCGAATGGCGCTAGCTGCGCAGCATTTGTGCACCGCCGCCGTCAGTGTCAGCCAGTTTGCCGTGGCATACGGAGCTCCATCGCAGTCTTTAACACTGGTAGCATGCCGCGACAGCGTGGACGTGAACCGTATGTGCAGTTGACGGACTTTGAGCGAGGGCGTATAGTGGGCATGCGGGAGGCCGGGTGGACGTACCGCCGAATTGCTCAACACGTGGGGCGTGAGGTCTCCACAGTACATCGATGTTGTCGCCAGTGGTCGGCGGAAGGTGTACGTGCCTGGGACCGGACCGCAGCGACGCACGGATGCACGCCAAGACCGTAGGATCCTACGCAGTGCCGGAGGGGACCGCACCGTCACTTCCCAGCAAATTAGGGACACTGTTGCCCCTGGGGTATCGGCGAGGACCATTCGCAACCGTCTCCATGAAGCTGGGCTACGGTCCCGCACACCGTTAGGCCGTCTTCCGCTCACGCCCCAACATCGTGCAGCCCGCCTCCAGTGGTGTCGCGACAGGCGTGAATGGAGGGACGAATGGAGACGTGTCGTCTTCAGCGATGAGAGTCGCTTCTGCCTTGGTGCCAATGATGGTCGTATGCGTGTTTGGCGCCGTGCAGGTGAGCGCCACAATCAGGACTGCATACGACCGAGGCACACAGGGCCAACACCCGGCATCATGGTGTGGGGAGCGATCTCCTACACTGGCCGTACACCACTGGTGATCGTCGAGGGGACACTGAATAGTGCACGGTACATCCAAACCGTCATCGAACCCATCGTTCTACCATTCCTAGGCCGGCAAGGGAACTTGCTGTTCCAACAGGACAATGCACGTCCGCATGTATCCCGTGCCACCCAACGTGCTCTAGAAGGTGTAAGTCAACTACCCTGGCCAGCAAGATCTCCGGATCTGTCCCCCATTGAGCATGTTTGGGACTGGATGAAGCGTCGTCTCACGCGGTCTGCACGTCCAGCACGAACGCTGGTCCAACTGAGGCGCCAGGTGGAAATGGCATGGCAAGCCGTTCCACAGGACTACATCCAGCATCTCTACGATCGTCTCCATGGGAGAATAGCAGCCTGCATTGCTGCGAAAGGTGGATATACACTGTACTAGTGCCGACATTGTGCATGCTCTGTTGCCTGTGTCTATGTGCCTGTGGTTCTGTCAGTGTGATCATGTGATGTATCTGACCCCAGGAATGTGTCAATAAAGTTTCCCCTTCCTGGGACAATGAATTCACGGTGTTCTTATTTCAATTTCCAGGAGTGTATATTGTGCATGTATCACAAAGAACATATGGTTTTTTTACTTCGCTGTATAAGGTAGTAGTTTTATCATTTTAAAGTTTCTCACCATAGTGAGTGAAATAGAAAACTTGCCGAGTGAATATATGTCACGTATTGGAAACAGGCCTTCATCTTCTCCATTGGAGAATTGACAGTGTTGCATTCCATGTGACTAATAGAACAGAAACCATACTGCTTTAACAATATATCACGTTTGAGTGCAGAACTGCGCAGCCTTAGCTGTGTGTATTTATGTTCTACAATCATTTCTTTCTTTCCAGTACCTTCTTGATATGAGATCCAAACACTACAAAAATACTACATAATAGCACAACTGATTTACATAAAATGCTTCAAACTCCTTCCGTCTGGAGCTTCATCATGCATAAGCCATATATTTCTTCTTACTATTAACCGTCTGTTGTTTCACCACAATACTCTCAAATGTGTCAGCCTCCCATCTATTATACAACAATAAGGATTTCAAAGGTCCTCAGCACGCAAACATCTAGAGAGGTCGGGGATAATCGGACGGGTGATGTGAGTAAGATTGGTACGGAAAAGTCTTCACAGAACTGTAATTACTGTATTGTAACGAGAATACCGGTCTATATCACTGGTCTCTTTCCGAAAGCGAAATATTGAAGTGTATGGATTACATGGAACTTGTCTTGTTCTGCTCCTTCACAAGACATCAAATGTAGTGGATATAGTGCCTTTGTTACTCTGGTCAGTTGAAAATCAAATCGGAGACAATGTTGTAGGGAAAGCTGGTTAAAGACAGGGAAGCAGTTACAAGATGCATAGAGGGACCATCAAGAGTTTTGATCACGATCCTTAGCTGATTGGTTCAACGAAGAGGCAGTTCATTTCTAAATAGATGGCAGAGTGCTGCTATGGATATGATTCGTTTGTTTTGGTGGTAATCATCAAAGGTGTTGGTTAGTTCAAATTATCCAACTTTATCCGACGAATGCTAGAATACTTTGTGACTCCCATCCAAGTAGGGAGGGATGGCAAATCGTAATAAAATCTTATCGAATCTATAAAGTGTTGCGCTAAGGAACGTAACTTTTGTACCTCCTCTCTGCTGATGGCTATTTCCTACACCAAGAAAAGACGTCTCATGTGATGTAGGGTTAGCGATATGTCCACTTCTACTATATGGCCCTATCAAAGTTTTGGAGGGGGTGGTTTAGCAATGATAACCATGCTGCAATTTCATTGGCTGATAGCGTCACAAGATCGACCCCCATGAGACTTTTTGCTGACGTGACAAGTCGTCAAGAGTGGTTTGGACCTCGACTAGCTTGGTAAAGTGCGTTGAAATTACGGAAAACCTGGTGAAATTACGAAAAGTGAAAGAAAATACGTAAAAGTGATGGAAAGATGACCAAAATATGACGGAATGATGATACTTGCATGCTCGTCTGGGTGTATAAAAAGTATTCCATTTGTCCACAGGTGGGATTGACAACTGATGGTGCATGCTATCTGTGCTCTGTGGGTATAAGTCCTGCAGAATAAGGTTTTGTTCCATATGCAGTTATGCATTGTAAGTAATAAAAAACGAAAGATGTAGTGTCCAGAGATGTGGAGGTCAGCATGACTCGTATCTCATCTTCGTGGTCCTTTCGTAAAATTTTCATTTGAGTTACTGGGAGAGTATAATCCGACCGCAAGAAAAAAACTTACTCACCCTGCAATGGAACTCTCATGATAAGTTTCATGAATTAGTCAATCGATTTGATATCAATGAAGTGTCGCCGGGCAGGTGGAAGCGCGGGCGAGAGTACTACTGATATGATTCGTCAGGTGGATTCGTGATCAGGCATTTTTACATTGTGGCGAGATCTTTTAACGAAATTTCAATCTCCCACGTACCCAGAGAGAGCTAACCATCGCAATAAAATCAGCTATATTACCGAATTTATAAAGTTATATATAGTATTATCCAGGAAGTAGAGCAAGCTCTTAGCACTCGGGTATGAGCCAAAAATTAGTTTAATATTCTAGTCCTATGATGCAGGATGTAACAGATATTGAGGTGATAAGAACAGATTCTTTTTACTTGATGAGAAAATACTTAGAGGAAATATAGCCTACACCGTACTGTCGTACTGGATTTTCATAACAAGTAACGATGCTTTAGCGACATGAAAATGCGTGTATGGTGCGATTTCTTCGGTCTTCGGAAATAACTCGTTTAAAAGGAAGGGAATCCAAATTTAACGTGAGAAATGAGAAATGCGAGATGTATGGACAACAACATCCTCTTTTTGGATTGTGTAAAGCGGATATTTTAAACTGGGGAGTCTATGTCGAGGTGGAATTTGCAGCTAGAACTATACACCCAAGCTGCACCTGCTTGTCCCACGGTGTCCACAGCCAGTAGCCGACCGGAAGCCTTGGGCTCGCGTGAGCTGCGGGTACAACAAATGCTCCAAGCTGTCGGCTCTTAACCTCAGTGGTGGGGACAAGTCTCAGTTGCGGCGTCCTCTGGGTGGCTAAACAGCGAACTACTCAGTGCTGGTAGAGTGGTAACAGAAGCGGAAGTGTGTGTTGTGTGAAAAGATTTAATTTGGCAAGTGTTTACGCTGGACGATTATTCCCACTCATGTAAACTGATCGGTTGATGGTTGGGTGGCCACGGTGACAGTCTCTCTGACCCCTGGCAAGGCCGGCGTCTGGATACCTGGAAATGAGCTCACAACTACTGGTATGGCCAGCGCAGGCACGGCTCTCCAGCAGTCGGCGGACAGCATATGCTTCAAGAAGAGAGTGTGTGCAATAGGAGGCTGTTTTCGTCACATATGTTTAGAGGAAATTTTGTGGTGGAGGAGGGTGATTATGTTCTCAAACGTTAGTCCATGCAAGATCTCGCACATATTTAGCACTACAATCCATTTGTGGCGGAAATTTATACTACTGGCCATTAGAATTCTACACCACGAAGATGACGTGCTATAGACGCGAAATTTAACCGACAGGAAGAACATGCTGTGATATGCAAATGAATAGCTTTTCAGAGCATTCACACAAGGTTGGCGCCGGTGGCGACACCTACAACGTGCTGACATGAGGAAAGTTTCCAACCGATTTCTCATACACAAACAGCAGTTGACCGGCGTTACCTGGTGAAACGTTGTTGTGATGCCTCGCGTAAGGAGGAGAAATGCGTACCATCACGTTTCCGACTTTGATAAAGGTCGGATTGTAGCCTATCGCGATTGCGGTTTATCGTATCGCGACATTGCTGCTCGCGTTGGTCGAGATCCAATGACTGTTAGCAGAATATGGAATCGGTGGGTTCAGGAGGGTAATACGGAACGCCGTGCATGATCTCAACGGCCTCGTATCACTAGCAGTCGAGATGACAGGCATCTTATCCACATGGCTGTAACGGATCGTGCAACCACGTCTCGATCCCTGAGTCAACAGATGGGGACGTTTGCAAGACAACAACCATCTGCACGAACAGTTCGACGACGTTTGCAGCAGCATGGACTATCAGCTCGGAGACCATGGCTGCGGTTACCCTTGACGCTACATCACAGACAGGAGCGCCTGCGATGGTGTACTCAATGACGAACCTGGGTGCACGAATGGCAAAACGTCATTTTGTCGGATGAATGCAAGTTCTGTTTACAGCATCGTGATGGTCGCATCCGTGTTTGGCGACATCGCGCTGAACGCACATTGGAAGCGTGTATTCGTCATCGCCATACTGGCGTATCACCCGGCGTGATGGTATGGGGTGCCATTGGTTACACGTCTCGCTCAGCTCTTGTTCGCATTGACGGCACTTTGAACGGTGGACGTTACATTTCAGATGTGTTACGACCCGTGGCTCTACCGTTCATTCGATCCCTGCGAAACCCTACATTTCAGCAGGTTAACGCACGACAGCGTGTTGCAGGTCCTGCACGGACCTTTCTGGACACAGAAAATGTTTAACATCTGCATTTCTTCTTGGTGTAGCAATTTTAATGGCCAGTAGTGTAATTACTTCATTGGCATAATGTTTGCATGTGCCTCTCAAACATTGAAAATATATTTTATTGGCAAGAAGGATCACTGTAAGGTGGTGGTGAGTATTTAAGAGATCTATTTGACTCCTCTAAACTGTTAAACAACAAATTTGATAGTGCAGCGCAAATGGACTATTTCCCTCATTTTTTGTATCAAAATTCTGTAACCTCTCCCTTTATCCCCAGCATTAGTCAACAGGAACACAATATTCTGAGGAAGGATGAAAACCTCCATCTGCAAGTTTGGAGACGCCGGTTCACACACGAACAGGAAGTAGCCACTTGAGAGAGAGCTGTGGTGATTTGGTGGGAATTCCCTAGGTATTAAATATGAAAGAGTTGCCGCCACCTGATGCTTTGTTCAACAGGAAGTAGCCACTTGAGAAGGACTGACACACATGCAGACTCCCAGTCCTGTCCTGGCAAGTCGCAGTGGCACGTGTTATGGTTGTGGCAAAGCGGAAAGCGCGTTGAGTGCACTATGAGGCAATGTCCCAGCTGGTGTAGTGTGTCCTGTGGGGTCGGTAAGAAGATGCATTCAGAAGGTTTTTTTCTCTGGATATCGGTTGTGGTGGTGGAGGAGGGAGCTTGTGTAATCACATGTTGATGCATACAAGACTTCGGATAAATGATCAGTATTTTTCCCACTAATTGAATATTTCACAAAGTTAATCAATCTGATGAGATATATTCCTGCTGAATATGCAAATGACCTGCAGCGATCAATCAAAAATGCCTCATTATTTCCAGGGTACTGATGACTTGTAGGATCAATGCAGTAGGGATTTTGATGTAACTGCACCAGTATACACCATAAGAGTTGAGGTAGTGCAGTTGGGCTTTTTCAATTAGCAAAATGTGCCAGTCTATTATGCTGGGGTGGAATGGATTTCACCTTAAAACCAAACGTTTAGTCCCCATTTTCAGAGGACTTATCAAGGGGGGTCATAGCTTCTTTGAATGTCCAATTCATACCCTGGCTTGCTACTGACTACAGCAAAATTCCACTTCCGCGTGCTTCTGGGCAGCGGCGTAATGTCACGTTTTGAATGTGCGAACACATTTGGCCGTTGTCGACTGCCGTCGTCCGCTGTTGCAATCACTCCATTGTTGGAAGACTGGTACAGTACTTATTCAGCAACAGAATCAAGATATTCAATTTCACGCCCTCCTCCTTCATAATGAAATTACTGGGGCGTTCTACAATCACTATGGCCCCTCTGTATAACCTTTCATGGTATCCGCTTGTGGCTGCCAGAACCTGAGTCCTATCGAATGAGGTGGTCCCCTGGCTGGAAAGCATGTGCTGCAACAGCTGATTGGTCTATCTTCCATCTTCTGTAATTGCTCTTGTGCTCTTCAAGTTGTTTGACATCTCTTTTTGTAGAAAAAGCAGGAAATCATAGGGTCTGACGTAGTTGTGGGAGGTGTATGTGGGTACTACAAAAATAATGGCCAATATACGACTAGTAGGGCACAAGGACAATTGCAGAAGAGTGATAGATCAGCTGTTGGAGAACATGATGAGAATCAGATATTCAAAGAAGCTACGATTCCCCTTGAAAACGTCCTCTGCAGACGGGGGCTAAACGCTGGGTTTTAAGATGAGATCCATTTGACCTCAGCATGATAGCCCAGAACATTTTATTAATTGTGACATTTCCACCTGTGAAAGTTTACATTTTACAATTGAGCTATTGCCTATCAAGGCTGAGTCCTGTTTCCCACAAACTGATTAAATATAGAATATGTTATTACCGGCATTAATCGGAATTTCGTGTCTTAAGATCCTTCCTCTCCAGTATTGACTGAGGTTTTTCCTGCCAATATCCAGATGAGAGATTGGAGGGTACATGGGTGTTGGGAGGGGTAATTAATTGGTCAATTTAATTAGTCAATTAATTTGATATCAAACGTGTGCTTGTATCAGCAAGGGGAGGGTTTGGGATTTCTCAGAAGGGTGGGGAGGAGGGAAAGGGGGAGGGGGATTCTCAGAAGGATGGGTCATCTTCAGGGGTCATAAATTAGTCCCAGGGGATCATAAATTTATTAGTATAACAACAGGTTAAGAAGACAGGGAGGGGGATAGTTTGCCGTTGAATGTATGTTTGCCCCTGCATGTAAGGAAAAGTGGAAATTGGTGGTGAGATCTTATGGGACCAAACTGCTGAGGTCATCGGTCCCTAAACTTACACACTACTTAATCTAGCTTAAAGTAACTTACACTAAGGACAACACACACACACCCATGCTCGAGGGAGGACTCTAACCTCCGACAGGGGGGAGCCGCGCAGACTGTGACAACGCGCCGCAGACTACGCGGCTACCCCACGTGGCCCGGAATATATGCAACCCACACAAACAAAGTGGTGTAGGGTAGGCTTTGTTACACTTCTTGCAGGTACGTCTGTAGTTTGTCTTCCTCTACCATTTTTACTACCCTCCAATAGTAAACTGGCGATCCCTCGATGTTTCAGAATGTATCCTATCAACCGATCCCGTCTTTTAGCCAATAGTAAACTGTTTATCCCTCGATGTTTCAGAATGCATCCTATCAACCGATCCCGCCCTTTAGTCAAGTTGTGCCTCACATTTCGTATCCGTTCAGTACTTCCCCATTAGTTACCCGATATACCCATAAAATCTTCAGCATTCTTCTGTAATATAACATTTCGAAACTTCTAAACTCTTCTTGTCTAAACTGTTTCTCACCCATGTTTCACTTCCATACATGGCTACAATCCTTACAAATACTTTCAGAAACGACTTCGTAACACTTAAATCTATACTCGATGTTAACAAATTTATCTTCTTCCAAAAACGCTTTCCTTGCCATTGCCCCTCTACATTTTATATCCTCTCTACTTCGGTCATCATCAGCCATTTTGCTGCCCAAAGAAGAAAACGTATCTGCTACTTTAAGTGTCTACTTTCCTAATCTAATTCCCTCAGCGTCACCTAATTTAATTCGATTACATTCCATTATCCTTGTTTTGCTTTTTCTGATGTTAATCTTATATCCTCCTTTCAAGACACTGTCCGTTCCGTTCTACTGGTTTTCCAGGTCCTTTGCTGCCTCTGACAGAATTACAACGTCATAACTTCAAAGTTTTTATACGATATTGCAATACCTGTGTTGTTCTGAATGACGATGCAAGTTTCCTTTATGTCCGAAGATCTTTTAATGTTCTGTCAAATCCTTCTCACAGTGTTGTATCTCTCATCTCAGCTACCACCTTCTTCCTCTTCCATTTCTATAATATTGTCGTCGATATCATTTCTCTTACATAGACCCTCCATAAATTCCATACACCTTCCAGCTTTCCGTTGTATGCTTAGTACTGGTTTTCCATCTGAGCTCCTGATGTTCATACAGCTGCCTCCCTTTTCGCAGAAGGCCTCTTTAATTTTTCTGTGGGCGATATCTATCTTTCCCCTAGTGATATATGCTTCTTTAGCCTTACATTTCTCCTTAGGCCATTCCTGCTTAGCTATTTTGCAGTTCCTGTCAATGTCATTTTTCAGACTCTTTGTTCCTTTTCGCCTGTCGTATTTTTTGTATTTTCTCCTTTCATGAATTAAACTCAATATCTCCTGTGTTATCCAAGGATTTCTACTATGTCTTGTCTTTTAACCTATTTAATTCTCTGCTGTCTTCACTATTTCATCTTTCAAAGCTACTCATTCGACTTATAGTGCATTTCTCCCTCCTGTTCTAGTCAACCACTGCCTAATGCTTCCTCTGAAATTCTCAACAACATCTGGGTCTTTCAAAATATTCAAGTTCCATCACATTAATTTTCTTACTTTTTGCAGTTTCTACAGTTTTAATCCACAGTTCACAACCAATAAATTGTGAACAGAGTCCACATCTGCCCACTGGGAATATGTTACAATTTAAAATCTGAATCCGAAATCTCTGTCTTATCAGGGTGGTCCATTGATAGTGATCGGGCCAAATATCTCACGAAATAAGCGACAAACGAAAAAACTACAAAGAACGAAAATCGTCTAGCTTGAAGGGGGAAACCAGATGGCGCTATGGTGGGCCCGTTAGATGGCGCTGCCATAGGTCAAACGGATATCAACTGCATTTTTAAAAAAATAGGAACCCCCATTTTTTTTATTACATATTCGTGTAGTACGTAAAGAAATATGAATGTTTCAGTTTGATCACTTTTTTCGCTTTGTGATAGATGGCGCTGTAATAGTTACAAACGTATAAGTACGTGGTATCACGTAACATTCCGAGAGTGCGGACGGTATTTGCTTCGTGATTCATTACCCGTGTAAAAACGAGCCGCTTACCGATTGTGGAAAAGGTCGATATCGTGTTCATGTGCGACTATTGTGATCAAAATGCCCAACGGGCGTGTGCTATGTTGCTGCTCGGTACCCTGGACGACATCATCCAAATGTCCGGACCGTTCGCCGGATAGTTAACGTTATTTAAGGAAACAGGAAATGTTCAGCCACATGTGAAACGTCAACCACGACCTGCAACAATTGGTGATGCCCACAGTTAGGTGTTTTAGCTTCTGTCGCGGCTAATCCGCACATCAGTAGCAGACAAATTGCGCGAGAATGGGGAATCTCTAAAACGTCGATGTTGAGAATGCTACATCAACTCGATTGCACCCGTACCATATTTCTATGCACCAGTAATTGCTTGGCGATGACTTTGAACGTCATGTACAGTTCTGCCACTCGGAACAAGAGAAATTACGGGACAATGACAGATTTTTTGCACGCGTTCTATTTAGCGACGAAACGTCATTAACCAACAACGGAAACGTAAACCGGCATAATATGCACTATTGGGCAACGGAAAATCCACGATGGCTGTGACAAGTGGAACATCAGCGACCTTGGCGGGTTAATGTATGGTGGGGCATTATGGGAGGAAGGATAATTGGCCCCCTTTTTATCGATGGCAATCTAAATGATGCAACGTATGCTGATTTCCTACGTAATATTCTACCGATGTTACTACAAAATGTTTCACTGCATGACAGAATGGCGATGTACTTCCAACATGATGAATGTCCGGCACACAGCTCGCGTGCGGTTGAAGCGGTATTGATAGCATATTTCATGACAGGTGGATTGGTCGTCGAAGCACCAAACCATGGCCCGCACGTTCACCGGATCTGACGTCCCCGGATTTTTTTCTGTGGGGAAAGTTGAAGGATATATGCTATCGCGATCCACCGACAACGCCTGACAACATGCGTCAGCGCATTGTCAATGCATGTGCGAACATTACGGAAGGCAAACTACTCGCTGTTGAGAGGAATGTCGTTACACGTATTGCCAAATGCATTGAGGTTGACGGACATCATTTTGAGTATTTATTGCATTAATGTGGTATTTACAGGTAATCACGCTATAACAGCATGCGTTCTCAGAAATGATAAGTTCACAAAGGTACATGTATCACTTTGGAACAACCAAAATAAAATGTTGAAATGTACCTAAGTTCTGTAACTTAATTTAAAAAACCTACCTGTTACCAACTGCCGGCCGCGGTGGCCGAGCGGTTCTAGGCGCTTCAGTCCGGCACCACGTGGCTGCTACGGTCGTAGGTTCGAATCCTGCCTCGGGCATGGATGTGTGTGATGTCCTTAGGTTAGTTAGGTTTAAGTGGTTCTAAGTTCTAGGGGACTGATGACCTCAGATGTTAAGTCCCATAGTGCTCAGAACCATTTGAACCACTTATTTGTTACCATCTGTTCGTCTAAAATCGTGAGCCATATGTTTGTGATATTACAGCGCCATCTATCACAAAGCGATGAAAGTGGTCCAACTAAAACATTCATATTTCTTTACTACACGAATATGTAATAAAAATAGGGGTTCCTATTTTTTTAAAAACGCAGTTGATATCCGTTTGAACTATGGCAGCGCCATCTAGCGGGCCAACCATAGCGCCATCTGGTTTCCCCCTTCAAACTAGACAAGTTTCGTTCTTTGTAATTTTTTCATTTGACGCTTATTTCGTGAGATATTTGGCCCGGTCACGATCAATGGACCAACCTGTATAATCAGTCTGAAACGTTCCGCTGTCTCCAGGTCTCTTCCACATATACAACCTTATTTCATGATTCTGAAACCAAGTGTTAGCTATGATTAATTAATTTTATGCTCTGTACAAAATTGTACCAGGTGGCTTCCTCTTTCATTCTTTCCCCCAGTCCATACTTACCTACACAGTGTTACAGGATCCAAAACAAAATGATGCAGCCCATTTATTAAGAGGAGTATCCTACGTTAATTCTTTTCCTGCATTTGAAAAGGAGCGACGCTGCAGTAGTCCACCATAAGATGGCGAAAGTGCACTTCAAGTCCACCATCACATGACGTCGCGTTCAGCTGTCGCAGACTCATCCAGTGTTGCCACAAAAGTCCGGATGGTGAAGAACAAAGTGGCCGACCAACTAACCGTGAAAAACCGAACATCGCAAGAGAAATAGAGGCCCTGGTGCTGGAAAATCGGCACATCTTATGGAGGCGATAGGGAGGGAAAAATGAAAGTCACTGGTAGATAAAATTTCAACATCTCTCACGAAATTTTGAACACATCAGAGGAAGCCGTCTGCTAGTTCCACAACTGTTCACACACATTCGGAAAGCACGTCTAACCAAAGCAGCAGCGGAAATGTCAATTATTATATGACTATGACCCGTAGAAGAAGAAGCAGAGCATGTAGTGGGAAAATATCAGTTCATCATCGCAAAAAAAAAAAGGAAACGAAGACCCATGACCCATCCATCATCTGGCAATGTAACACTGAATTTATTTAATTATTTTAACTGCCATGGTATGGTGCTAACAAATAATACTCGTAAGGGACAGGCCCTCACAGGGGCAAGCTATTAAAATCTCCTTATGAGCTTACGGGACGGTGTTGAGCCGAAGATGACAAAGAGTTTGTTTTTTTCTGGCCAAAATGACGACAAGGTGACTTTCCTGAACACCCAAATTGCAGACTCCACAACGAAGGTGTCTGCCAAGCTTTTTTTTCTCAAAGTGATAATTACAATTTTATGACCACCTCTTGTACATGGATAAAGTCCACATTGTCTTTACCCTACACTGGATTGTGGGTGACATTCCATAGTAATTTGAGTGGTGTTATTCTGGTTGGCACTGTATTCTGTGAGCATACTGGAAAGAAAGGAGAATGATGTCAACAAAAGCTGTTTAGAACAGAATGATCATTGAATGGCTCAGATATTGTTCCCAGCAGCGTATTTCCTTTACAAAACGATTATGCTTGAACGTCGACACTGATTTGATGATGAAGAGGACAAAAGAAAACGTTTTTCCCGGTTCCTCAATCGTCGTATCTGCGTAATACTGAAACAAAGTATTCTCTCTCTTAAAAGTTTTTTCGAGCTAATAACACAGATTGCCATTAGAAATTTTATTCATCGATCCCCAGGAGAATAAGACCATTTATGATGCTACAGATAGCTCTAAATGACATTAGGTACAGAAAAAAGAACTGCCAGGTGTGAGAAGGACTCGAGCTCTAACGATTCCGTACGAACTTTGTTATGAATATAGACAGTAGATCAACCGCAGGGATCGAAAATCTTGATTTTTGCCTCTTATCGACACTGCTACTGGCAAGATATCAGTCCAGGAAGTCCCAAGACTTTCAACAATCATCTTGGGTACTAACAAACCGCTTCAGGTGTATTTAATCCTTTATTTTTAGATCACTACCGGTTTCATGGAACTAAAAGAAACATCTTCAGGAGAACATATAACTAAAACATTAGAGCTGAAAAGGTTGAAACCTTGTACCCAATATTCGTAGTCCGTCATAACAAAATACCGCTAAAAGACAATGTGTCATTGACTGCCTTTAGACCGGGGAAGCGGACCGTTCCGCAATACTGGATTGGAATTTGGCTGTTTTGTTCAACGACGTATCCGCTTTTAGCGATGTTTTTTCTGACGGAAAACGACCGTTGGGTACAAAGTTCCGAACTATTTATCTCTTATGTTCTAGTTATACATTCACCTGAAGATATGGCTTTTAGTTCCGTGAAACCGGCAGTGATGTAAAAATAATGGACTAAATACATCCGAAGCTGTTTATTAGTATCCAAGATGATTACTCATAGCTGTGGTTGCCCTACCTACAAAGGTGTCTGCACTTTCTGGAATGTATCGATTTTAAGTTTGAAGTCGAATAACAAAAGACAAAAAATGTTTTTTCGTTTTATATACACTACTGGCCACTAAAATTGCTACACCAAGAAGAAATGAAGATGATAAACGGGTATTCATTGGGCAAATATATTATACTAGAACTGACATGAGATTACATTTTCACTCAATTTGGGTGCATAGATCCTGAGAAATCAGTACCCAGAACAACCACCTCTGGTCGTAATAACGACCTTGATACACCTCGGCATTGGGTCAAACAGAGCTTGGATGGCGAGTACAGGTACAGCTGCCCTTGCAGCTTCAACACGATACCACAGTTCATCAACAGTAGTGACTGGCGTATTGTGACGAGCCAGTTGCTCGTCCACCATTGACCAGACGTTTTCAGTTGGTGGGAGATCTGGAAAATGTGCTGGCCAGGGCAGCAGTAGAACATTTTCTGTATCCAGATAGGTCCGTACAGGACCTGCAACATGCGGTCGTTCATTATCCTGCTGAAATGTAGGGTTTCGCAGGGATCGAATGAACGGTAGAGCCACGGGTCGTAACACATCTGAAACGTAACGTCCACTGTTCAAAGTGCCGCCAATGCGAACAAGAGGTGACCGAGACTTGTAACCAATGGCACCCCGCACCATCACGCCGGGTGATACGCCAGTATGACGATGACGAATACACGCTTCCAATGTGCTTTCACCGCGATGTCGCCAAACACGGATGCGACCATCATGGTGCTGTAAAAAGAACCTGGATTCATCCGAAAAAATGACGTTTTGCCATTCGTGCACCCAGGTTCGTCGTTGAGTACACCATCGCAGGTGCTCCTGTCTGTGATGCAGCGTCAAGGGTAACCGCAGGCATGGTCTCCGAGCTGATAGTCCATGCTGCTGCAAACGTCGTCGAACTGTTCGTGCAGATGGTTGTTGTCTTGCAAACGTCCCCATCTGTTGACTCAGGGATCGAGACGTGGCTGCACGATCCGTTACACACATGCGGATAAGATGCCTGTCATCTCGACTGCTAGTGATACGAGGCCGTTGGGAACCAGCACGGCCTTTCCGTATTACCCTCCTGATCCCACCGATTCCATATTCTGCTAACAGTCATTCGATCTCGACCAACGCGAGAAGCAATGTCGCGATACGATAAACCGCAATCGCGATAGGCTACAACCCGACCTTTATCAAAGTCGGAAACGTGATGGTACGCATTTCTGCTCCTTACACGAGGCATCATAACAACGTTTCACCAGGCAACGCCGGTCAACTGCTGTTTGTGTATTAGAAATCGGTTGGAAACATTCCTCATGTCAGCACGTTGTAGGTGTCGCCACCGGCGCCAAGCTTGTATGAATCCTCTGGAAAGCTAATAATTTGCATATCACAGCATCTTCTTCCTGTCGGCTAAATTTCGGGTCTGTAGCATGTCATCTTCGTGGTGTAGCAATTTTAATGGCCAGTAGTGTAATCACAAATTAACAGTTTATTTATTTATTTTTCATTTACTTGGGCTGTGTATCGTTGCGTCTGCCAGATGTCATGTTTCTAGGCCAATGGGCAGTACCATGTAAGTGTTGATTAGTGAATTTACGAGTTTCGAAACATGTGACATAAATGCCCGTATCTTCTGAGTGCATTGACTTGGAAGCTTAAAATTTTCCGTAGACTATAATATGTGACACAAATTTCAACTTGATACGTCTACCCGCTCCTGAGAAAATGGTTTTTAACAGTCGGGCAGACAGAGAGAGAGACGGACATCAAAGTGAGCCTGTATGGGTTCCGTTTTTACCAGCTTACGTACTGAACCTTAAAAATCTCCTCGGTGGTAATAGATGGAATTTTACCAACGCTCACCACGTGTTCACAGTGCCTGCTGCACACCTGACTGTCTCTACCGGCCGTGCGACACGTTCCGCCTCTCGACAAATGACGTCAGACGGCGCGGTCGCCAGAAGCCTTCAGACGCGTACGCGCGACGTACGGCAGGCGGTGCGGACCGGCTGCGGTCTCCATCGTCGCCGTATGACAGATGAGTGGCGCCCAGCACAGGTGCGGCCACGCGCGCTCTGGCTGCGGGCTATTCCGAGGATATCTCACTTGTCCACACGACGGGTATTAATATTCTCGATCTCTTTTGTCTACGAGAAGTTTATTTATGGACAGACAGACGCATGCCTCGAAGGTTGTGTAAACTCAGGCTTAATCTACGATATTGGATTGACATGACGATCATGTCTTCCTTAGATAATGTGATACGTGGCTTCACTTGGATAGAGAATTTTGCAGCACAAAATTTCCAAAGACTGCAATATTAGCGTGGAAATGAGAATTATAGCTACCCTAATATTTATATCGCAGTCTCACAGATTACTTAAGATGTATAGTGACGATGCGAAAAGCTGGCAAACAATATGTAGATCTGTGTCCTGGAACGAAATCTTCCAACGTCTCCTGTGCCACGTGTAAGAGGATGATCACATCGACATGGCAGTGGCGTATGCTGACGGCATGCTGGCGGTTGGGCCCGGAAACACAAGTGCTGAGCTGGACAGTGTGGAAAATGTCGTATTTCCCAAGTGCACCTATTGTTCGTGGGCAATAAGGTAACTACAGCCACACAGAAAACATATGTACTCTTAAAAGGACCACCCTGTCGACAAGAAATCCCGTCATAATAATAACAATAATTTAGCGTGACTCAGTGGCCTGTTACAATTCTTTCAACTGGATGCCACTTCAGCGACTTGTGTGTCCTTAACTTACCCCAGTTACACAACCTGGGAAAGGGGACCTACAGTTTAACGTGGCATCCGGACTGATGATTCCTCATATCGTTGAGAGGTGAAGGCTAAACCCGCCGTTAAACTTGAAAACACTTCCAGCACAAAACATTTACGCGTAACGTTGGAGTCCAATAGAAAACGTAGTTTCAACGACACATTTCTCACTAGGCCTTTACGTGATAACTTATTACACAAAACTGTGTGGGCAGGCACCGCCATTTGCTGTAAGGACATATCATGACAGCACTTTTATGACCATAATCGGCTTCTGCTGAGTGCCTGTGCGCAAAGATTTCTGTGTGTACGAAACAGTTCTTGTGAAGCAGTAACGCGGAGTGTGCTCCTCACACTTACACAGGACTTTGTAACTGCAATATTCGATATTATACCGGTAACCCTCCGGAACATTACGGTAAGATGCCACGCAGCATTCTACAGGCTCCGCAAACGGGACATGACAAAATCTCAAGTAATTATTTACAAGACTAAATCTGAAAACTACGAAGCGGATGCGCAGCACAACTAGAAAAACGATTCTGGTTAAGAGGAGACCAGCTGCTTTGGTAGTGGTAGCTCTAATCGCCTACCCTTAACCGCAGGCAAGACACCGACAGAAGTGGCGCAGCAGTAAAGGCACTGGAGTGACATTTGGGTGATGGGGGGGGGGGGGGGGGGGCTAGGATCCAGATATTTCTTCTGTGATTTAATTAAAACGATTAAGATACATGCCATGTTGGTTGCTTTGACAAAGAAGTGACTGATTTTCATTCCCACTCGTTCCCTGTCTACGGCCTTGCGTTTCTAATTATCTGGTCGACGACGGAACATTAAACCCGAACCTTCCTTACTTCGGCGTCAGAGTGTGGTTCACTGTCCAATGTAACACGGTCCATAACCTGTTTACCTAAACGTCTTTACTTTGTTTGTACCATTTACATTCCAACTACATGGAAACACTTTGTAATTTCACAGAACGTATCCACCAATCAAGTATGTAATCTCTTAGGCAAATTCGAATTTGGGTATACACTGTGTGATCAAAAGTATACGGACACCCCAAAAAATAAACGTCTGTCATATTAGGAGCATTGTGCTGCCACCTGCTGCCAGGTACTCCA
Organism: Schistocerca serialis cubense; assembly: GCF_023864345.2. Lineage (NCBI taxonomy): Eukaryota > Metazoa > Arthropoda > Insecta > Orthoptera > Acrididae > Schistocerca > Schistocerca serialis. The sequence continues at coordinate 716,676,000 of NC_064638.1, forward strand.
TATCAGCGACCTCAGTAGTCATTAGACATCGTCAGAGAGCAGAACGGGGCGCTCCGCGGAACTCACGGACTTCGAACGTGGTCAGGCGATTGGATGTCACTTGTGTCATACGTCTGTACGGCAGATTTACACGCTCCTAAACATCCCTAGGTCCACTGTTTCCGATGTAACAGTGAATACGAAACGTGAAGGGACACATACAGCACAAAAGCGTACACGCCGACCTCGTCTTTTTACTGGCAGGGACGGCTGACAATTGAAGAGAGTCGTAATGTGTAATACGCAGACATCTATCCAGATCATCACACAGGAATTCCAAACTATATCAGCATCCACTGCACATACTATGACAGTTAGGCGAGAGGTGAGGAAACTTGGATTTCATGGTCGAGCGGCTGCTCGTAAGCTACACATCACGGACGTAAATGCCAAACGACGCCTCGCTTGGCGTAAGGAGCGTAAACATTGGACGATGTAACAGTGGAAAAACATTGTGTAGAGTGACGAATTACGGTACACAATGTGGCGATACGATGGCAGGGTGTGTGCATGGCGAATGCGCCGTGAGCGCCATCTGTCAGTGTGTGTAGTGCCAACACTAAAATTCGGAGGTGGTGGTGTTATGGTGTGGTCATGTTTTTCATGGAGGGGGCTTGCAGCCTTTGTTTTGCGGGGCACTATCACAGCAAAGGCCTACATTAATGTTTTAAGCGCCTACTTGCTTTCCACTTTTGAAGAGCACTTCGGGGATGGCGATTGCATCTTTCAACACTATTGAGCACCTGTTCATAATTCACGGCCTGTGGAGGAGTGGTTACACGACAATAACATCCCTATAATGGACTGGCCTGATCAGTCCTGACCTGAATCCTATAGAACAACTTTGGGATGCTTTGGAACGCCGACTTCGTGCCAGGTCTCACCGACCGACATCGATACCTCTCCTCAGTGCAACACTCCGTGAGGAACGTGCTGCCATTCCCCGAGAAACCTTCCAGCACCTGATGGAACGTGTGCCTGCGAGAGTGGAAGCTCTCATCAAGGCTAATGGTGGGCCAACACAATATTGAATTCCAGCATTACCGACGGAGGGCGCCACGAACTTGTAAGTCATTTTCAGCCAGATGTCCGGATACTTTCGATCATATAGTATATATTATTGTTTCCTCGTGTGCCATAAGAATGTGGAGTGGGGAAGAGGAATGAAAGAGGAAGCCACCTGATAGATTTCGACAAAGACCATAATTTAATCGTCGCCAGGACTCAGTTTAAGAAACATGTAAGAAGGTGCCTGTGGACACTAGGCGACATCGACTAATTGTATATTGTAAGACATTTAGAAACCATATTTTAAACTATAAGTCATTTACAAGAGTAGAGGTGGACTCTGGCCATAATTTATTGGTTATGAACTGCAGATCAAAACTTAAGAAACTGAAAAACGGTAGGAAATTACGGCAATGAGACCTGGATAGGCTGAAGGAGTCAGGTGTTGTTGAGAGTTTTAGAGGAAGCAATAGCAACATTTGACTGAAAGAGGGGAAATCAATTCAATAAAAGACGCATGGGTAGCTTTGAGAGATGAAATAGTGAAAGCAGCAGAGAATCACGCAGGATAAAAGATAAGGCTTAGTAGAAGTCCTTGGACGACACGAGAGAGAGTGAATGTAATTGACGAAAGGAGAAGATATAAGAATGTACCACGTAAAAGCAAATAGTCGGGAAAAGGACTCATTGTATGCTGGGCTGCTGGACACGACAGCTCTGAATCTTTATTTTGTATGCATTGATTATTTAAACAATTTGAGTTGTTTTAGGCAGTAGTTCCATCCAGTGCATTCACAATGAGGTACAAATTCCAACCGACATAGTTCACAGAACCGCCACCAGAGGTGGCCATTCCATCCATTCAACACAGTAAACAATTACATCTGTCTTCATAATCCAGCGGCTACACGTAGACAGAGTCCTATTTTTCCCCAGACCGTCATCTTGGATTACGTCACGGGAGGGGAGGGGGGAGGGCCAACAGTGCCCTCTGGTGACAATCTTGTGAACCATTTCAGTTGCACTCTTGACCTTATGGTGAACACAGCAGATGGAGCTACTCCCTATGATAACTCAAATTGTTTAAAGAAACAATGCATTCAAAATACAGACTCACAGCCATTCTATCCAGCAGCTCAGTACAGACTGAGTCCTTTTCCCGCCAGATGGGGGAGGGGAGGGGGGTTTAGGCTAGTCGAGGTAGCCCAATTGACCTATTTTCCCCCCAAAATCTGAACTTTCCGCCATGACATCACTGTGACATTGCCATATCTATGGCCACCATTTTGGATCCATCATCTTGAATAAATTTAACAACAATGCAGAGTGGGATGATGTTCCCTTTATCCCAATAGTAACATCCCTCTCTCTGTTAACTGATGTACTGTAGGCTTCTTAAGTGCATTGTAGTGCTTACAATCTTGCTTGGTAGTGTTTATAAGTCGGCAGTCAATCATATATCAAGTCTTTTCAGTAGAACGTAAACATGAAATGTAGTTTTTATGTATTTTCCACCAGTGCTGTAATTTATTCCCTTTTCTGTTACCTAATTTTTACTGCTGCTAGTTTAGTGGTTACATATAAAATAGTCAATAAATTTAATAATTCAATGCTCTAATACATGGTTTACTAAGTGAACGTTTTTATCATAAGATTCTCCATTTATGTATTTATTGGTCGTCTTCGTTATCCATCACCGTCAAGGGTTTATTAAATGAAAATTTTTACAGCTTTTCCAACTCCATGATGCATCAGTCACTGTCATATCATGATGGGCGCAACTCTACTTTTGCTGAAATCAAGACGCCATAACCGCCAACTACAGGTAAGCCATTGTGGCTTCCATTATATTCGAACGTACCGAGGCAATTTCCGTTCTACCTCTTTGCTTGCCTATGTCCTTTTTCACTGCCAGTCCTGTCTTCTGTTTTTCATTCAGGTATGACCCGACTCGTCTGACACGTTACACCATCTCCTAAACCTAGTGGCCGTCTTGGACTATATATTTTCTGTTCTACTTATTACTGTTTATTATAAAATTATTTACTTTCTGCTACTGTTAACAACAGACATACTGTTACTCTGCATAGCCTTTGATGTCGGCAATACTTTCTCTTTGCTTCAGTAGGCGTGCGAGTGCAGAGCTAAGTGTTGATGAAATTGTGAGTAACAGTGGACGCATACGTACTGATTCGCATGCCATGGCACGCTGCCTCGTACCTGCCGTGGAGGATGGTGATTTCGTGGTCGGGTATTTTAGGCTTAATCCCACGAGACACAGCACTGCCGCAGCTGCCCACGCCGCGTCTGCCGTCGCTTGGCGTCAGTGTCGCCACTCACTTAACTTGCGCTACCTACAGCGTCTCAGCTCTAGGCCAGTGCCAAGTAGAGCGGTGATTCAGACATTACAACTGTCATTGCAAACTACTGTTCATCTTTTATGTTCAGAATTTCCATCGCGTCCCCTTGCAAAACTGAGGCAACTGCCGAAACGGTTCCTTTGTCAATGACACGGTCGTCTTTCTCCTGCATCCTTGGCCATCTGTATTAGTGCTCCGTCTCAAATGACCTCACACTGGAATCATAAAGTTTTAATTTTCATCTCCAAAAAATAAAGTTACGCAATTAATCTTTTGTTGAGATGCAGGTACATTTCTGCAGTCGTACCGCGCAGGATTAACCGAGCGGTCTTAGGCGCTGCAGTCGTGGACTGTGCGGCTGGTCCCGGCGGAGGTTCGAGTCCTACCTCGGGCATGGGTGTGTGTTTGTCCTTAGGATAATTTAGGTTAAGTAGTGTGTAATTTTTGAGGGAGGACTTTGACACAGCGCTGAAAGACGTAAGCGACAAGGCAAATGGAGTAGACTACATTCCCGTTGAATTACAGAGATCCATGAGAGAGCCAGCCATCGCTAACCTACACTCCTGGAAATGGAAAAAAGAACACATTGACACCGGTGTGTCAGACCCACCATACTTGCTCCGGACACTGCGAGAGGGCTATGCAAGCAATGATCACACGCACGGCACAGCGGACACACCAGGAACCGCGGTGTTGGCCGTCGAATGGCGCTAGCTGCGCAGCATTTGTGCACCGCCGCCGTCAGTGTCAGCCAGTTTGCCGTGGCATACGGAGCTCCGTCGCAGTCTTTAACACTGGTAGCATGCCGCGTCAGCGTGGACGTGAACCGTATGTGCAGTTGACGGACTTTGAGCGAGGGCGTATAGTGGGCATGCAGGAGGCCGGGTGGACGTACCGCCGAATTGCTCAACACGTGGGGAGTGAGGTCTCCACAGTACATCGATGTTGTCGCCAGTGGTCGGCGGAAGGTGCACGTGCCCGTCGACCTGGGACCGCACCGCAGCGACGCACGGATGCACGCCAAGACCGTAGGATCCTACGCAGTGCCGTAGGGGACCGCACCGCCACTTCCCAGCAAATTAGGGACACTGTTGCTCTTGGGGTATCGGCGAGGACCATTCGCAACCGTCTCCATGAAGCTGGGCTACGGTCCTGCACACCGTTAGGCCGTCTTCCGCTCACGCCCCAACATCGTGCAGCCCGCCTCCAGTAGTGTCGCGACAGGCGTGAATGGAGGGACGAATGGAGACGTGTCGTCTTCAGCGATGAGAGTCGCTTCTGCCTTGGTGCCAATGATGGTCGTATGCGTGTTTGGCGCCGTGCAGGTGAGCGCCACAATCAGGACTGCATACGACCGAGGCACACAAGCCAACACCCGGCATCATGGTGTGGGGAGCGATCTCCTACACTGGCCGTACACCACTGGTGATCGTCGAGGGGACACTGAATAGTGCACGGTACATCCAAACCGTCATCGAACCCATCGATCTACCATTCCTAGACCGGCAAGGGAACTTGCTGTTCCAACAGGACAATGCACGTCCGCATGTATCCCGTGCCACCCAACGTGCTCTAGAAGGTGTAAGTCAACTACCCTGGCCAGCAAGATCTCCGGATCTGTCCCCCATTGAGCATGTTTGGGACTGGATGAAGCGTCGTCTCACGCGGTCTGCACGTCCAGCACGAACGCTGGTCCAACTGAGGCGCCAGGTGGAAATGGCATGGCAAGCCGTTCCACAGGACTACATCCAGCATCTCTACGATCGTCTCCATGGGAGAATAGCAGCCTGCATTGCTGCGAAAGGTGGATATACACTGTACTAGTGCCGACATTGTGCATGCTCTGTTGCCTGTGTCTACGTGCCTGTGGTTCTGTCAGTGTGATCATGTGATGTATCTGACCCCAGGAATGTGTCAATAAAGTTTCCCCTTCCTGGGACAATGAATTCACGGTGTTCTTATTTCAATTTCCAGGAGTGTATCTCACATGGTATTGAAGATACACGGCACAGATAAGATACTCTCAGACTTAAAAAAGAATGAAATAATTTCAGTTCCAAAGAAGGCAGTTGCCGACAAGTGTGAATATTACCGAACCCTCTGTTGATGAGTCATGCTTATAAAAAACTGAGATGAATTATTTACAGAAGAATGGTAAAGAAAGCTTGGGCAATAGCTAGGCAGACACTTGCATTAAACTAAAATATACAGGGTGACCCACCTAACTTCGGCACCTCATTTTTGGAATAAAACAAAATGTGAAAAATGCAATAGCTCAGGGATGCACCCATGTCAGGAAGGCACACAATGGGCAGGAATGCATTATTCATGAAGGACAACGAACACCACTTTCAGCACAAAGTTTTTTGGCTCACATATGTTATATCTACAATAATGAAAACTAGAGGTACAACTAGCAATGGCAGACTTGGTTTCACTGTTCTATACCTCGCATGTTTTGAAATATTAGACTGTAAAAGATTGCTACGGCGCCGTAGTTACCGTGCAGGCCAAGGGTTGCCTCCACCGTCCTGCAGCCTGCTGTTAACAGACCACACTATAAGTGTGCACGCTCTACCCACAGTGTTCAGTCTACTAGTGTCTCCTGCTCGGCTCTATTGTGCTGCTGTCGGTGTCAAACAGAAAAATACACTGTGAGACATTTCACGTACGTATCGGGCAGTCCTTTCCCTGTTTTGGTGGGGCTTGTGACACTCGCGGTCGTCTCGTCGTCGACATTCCCGTCTTCAGTAATGAAGAAAAATTAGATATGATGTTAATTTACGGCTAATGCCACAGACATGCAACCACAGCTGCAGCAGCGTGTGCTGAACGCTAGCCAGACCGACGGCGTCCTTCACGTTGTACTGTTTCCAACATCAGGGAAAGATTTGTGGAAACATGCAGCTAGACACACAGAGAGCGTCAACGAACAAACACAGCAACTAACATTGACAACGTAGGGCACAATCCTGAGGTGAATACAGGACAGATCACACCGTTCTCAACTACGTGTCCATGTAACCATACATTGCTAATGTATACCGACCGCGGCAGACAACAAATTTGTCCCCCGAGACTGCCAAACCAACTATATTTAAGAACCATAGATTGCTAATAAAGTCTTAATGGACACCGACCGCGGCAGACAGCATGTGAGTCCTCCGATACTGCCGAATCAGCCTAGCCTGATCATACATCCGAACCACTTTGCCCGCCATCCGAGTTAGGCGCGGTCCGAAGATCATCGAAGTGCTTCGTCTTCACATAGCAGTTGTTTATTATTCTGCTGGTTATTCTTATGAAATAATGCACGCTATTGAGAGATGCTGTAACATGAAATCCAAGTAAATACGCTATTTAGTTTTTCCAATATTGATAACAGAAGATTATCATTTTGGCACGCAACTTCCGAACGCGGCAGCCAATCGCGGAGAAGGTCCACAATTTAAGCGGTCTTTCTCACAATACTGCACCGAACAAACCGTCTGTCATCGGTACCTTACACCACATTGCGTCATCTTGCCACTGCTGCCTCCTCAACTGCTCTAAGAAGAGCTTCTTGTACCTGATTATGATGGCTGTCAAACTGCAAATATTACAGTTTCTGCAAGACACGCTGCCCCATCTCATGGAGGACGTGGGAATGGAACCGCGTCTATCAACGTGCTTCCATCATGATGGATGCCCCGCGCATTACGCAAGTGTTTCCAAGAAAGTTATGAATGCAGTGTGTCCAGATAGGTGTATAGGACAGGGAAGTCCTGTGAACTGGCCAGCTCATTCCCCCGTCGTGGTGCCGTTAGCCTTCTTTCGGGGTGGGGGGGTTCCACCGGGGGCCGAACCGCACAATAACCCTGGGTTCAGTGTGGGGTGGCGGAGGGGTGAAATGGACTGCGGTAGTCGTCGTGGGGTTGTGGACCACTGCGGCTGTGGCGGGGACAGAGCCTCTCTGTCGTTTCTAGGTCCCCGGTTAACATTCAACATACATATCATTTAAAAAACATACTTTTATGTTGAAAGTAGTGTTCGTTGACCTTTATGGACAATGTATTCCTGCCCATTGCGTGAGCCCTTGACATAGTTACATCCCTAGGCAATAGCAAAAAATGGTTCAAATGGTTCTGAGCACTATGCGACTTAACTTCTGAGGTCATCAGTCGCCTAGAACTTAGAACTAATTAAACCTAACTAACCTAAGGAAATCACACACATCCATGCCCGAGACAGGATTCGAACCTGCGACCGTAGCGGTCGCTCGGCTCCAGACTGTAGCGCCTAGAACCGCACGGCCACTCCGGCCGGCAGACAATAGCATTTTTCACATTTTGTTTCATTTTGGAAATATACTGAGGAGCCAAACATTATGACCATCTACTTAAAAGCATGTTGTTTCATTTCTGGAAAGCAGTTCAGAAGGGATTCTGCGTGCCGTGGATTCGACAAGTACTTTATAGGTTTCCAGAGGTTTGTGGCGCCAGATACGTACGCACAGCTGACACACTTCCCGTAATTTACGGGCGGTTGGTTTGTGGATGCGAAACTGGCGCATGATAGTGTCGCTGATGGGTTTCATCGGATTCACATAAGCCGAATCTGATGGCCAAGACATCAACGTGAGTTCACTATCATGCTCCTCAAACCACTGGAGCACGATTCTGGCCTTGTGATACGGACAGTTATCCTGCTGGATGAAGGAATCGCTGTTGAGGAAGACATCAAGCATAAGGGATTACATGTGATCCACAATAATGTTCACGTGATCCACAGCTGTCACGGTATCTTCGATAACTACCGCAGGTCCCATGGAAGCCCACGTGAATGACCCCCCAAACATAATACTAGTCCCACCAGCCTGCGCCCTTGGCGCACTGTAAGTTTTGGGCAGCCATTCGCCTGGATGGTGGCGTATCTGGACACAACCGTCGACCTGGTTTAACAATAAACGGTATTCATCCGTCCAGACGATACGATTCCATCGAATCGCGGTCCAATCTCGATGATTCTGTCCCCACTGTAATCACAACTGACGATGTTGTGTCAGCATGGAACACGTAGGGGTCCTCTGCTGCGGAACGCCACGTTTAACGCTTTGAACTAAACAGTGTGCTCCAAAACACTAGTGCCAACGCCAGCACTGTACGCTGTCGTCAGACCTGCCGCAGAATGCCGCCCACCCAGCTCTAGAGAGCTCCGATCCCTGTGTTCTGATGAGGAACGGGCATCCAACTTCTTGTCGCCTACTCGCGGTTTCAGCATTCTTCAACCTTTTTCCATAGATGCTCACGACTGTAGCACGCGAACAGCCGACGAGCTCCGCCGTTCGAGTTGCTCGCTCCCGGGCACACGGCCACGACAATCTGGATTTTGTCAAAGTCGCTTATGTCAGTGGTTTCCTGCATATGCGCCACTTATCGCCGTTAGAATGATTCACCATTCGTGTCTGCTCCGCTAATATACTTTTCTTAACGCGTCACGTGCCAGCAGCACCATCAGGCAGCACACAGCCTCCCAGTGGGCGGTCGTCATAATGTTTTGCTTCATCAGTGTATATGAGGTAGTAGAGTTAGGTGGTACACCTTGTATAGGACAAGTGATCGATACAGTGAAGGGTCCCTTCAGCGTGAACTGCAGTGATGGATACAGGTTTCCCTCCTCTTGACTACCAGCAGTAGCCAGCATTCAGACAGAGTGTGCTCGCAGTGCTGTGCTATCCTGCGCAGCTGTAAACACTACGGCAGAAGGCGCACGATGTACTGATCAAACCAAACCAATATAGGGCAATGCGAGAGCATTATCGCACCATAAAAGCAGCAATGCTCTTGATTTGCCAATAATGTTCCATCACAAGTTTCGGTCCATACAGAATGTCATCTCCATTCCTCCTCACTCGTGATACGCAATTTATGACAAGTTAAGAAAAAATATTAGAATTTGTGTTTCCACTGACCCAGTAATGTTACTTACCCTGATGAAGGCTGCTTGTAATAATAGTCGAAATAATTTTATGATATAATGTATTTCTTATTTCTGGCAAAGGAGGCATCACCCCACTTTGCATTGTTGACAGCTTTATTCAATATGGTGGATACAAGATGGCGGCCACAGATGTGGCAACCTCGCAGTGACGTCAGTGTGGGAAGTTCAAATTTTGGCGGAAAAATAGGTCAGTTGGTGTACCTTCACTAACTTAACCCCATACCCCTCCCTTCTACTCCCCTTACCCCTCTCCTTCCCTCTCCCCTAGACTCTCACCTCCCCTCCCCCATCTGGAAATAGTCAGGAAAAGGACTCATTCTGTGCTGGGCTGCTGGAAACGACAGCTGTGAATCTTTATGTTGTATGCATTGATTATTTAAACAATTTGAGTTGTTGTAGGCAGTAGTTCCATCCAGTGCATTCACAATTAGGTCCAGAGTCCAAACTACAGTACTCACGCAGATAGCATAACAGCCCACATCAACTTCACCCTATTCCACAGTGAACCATAGGTGTTCGCCTTGCGGTTTGGAGACTAACTAGCCTATTCCACAACACCACCACCACAATGCGTTGTTGGCCCTCCCCCTACCCACCCATGACATAATCCAGCATGGCAGTCTGGGGAAAGAATGACAGAAAAAGGACTCAATCTATGTGTAGCTGCTGGACATCGAGGACAGACGTAATTGTTTACTGTGTTAAATGGATGCGACGTCTGTGTTGAAGAAGGAGGAGTTTAACAGTTATATTAGCTGTAATCATGCAGCTGAGGCCTGTGTCAATAGCAACATGTACAACATTTGGAAAGCAATGATATTTGGTGAAGAAGGAAAATAAGCTTCATCAAATAATAAAGATGCAGCAGGATGGGGCTAAGTTAAACTTCTTAACATATGCTGATAAATGCGTGTGCTGTAACTGTAGATCATTCGATAAAAGTACAGTCAGCCTTCCAAAGTGCAAGAGGCAAGATCTTTACCCACTCCAGTGGAAGCATCTGTATGCACAATTGAGGAAATGCTGGAGACAAGCAGGGATGAATTTAAAAAGTGTAGTGTTTGCAAGCACACAGCTGAGAACTGTACCTATAACCTCCTACACAATGAGGGGCAAGAAAAGATAATGGATGAGCAGGTGGTGAATACTTTTCGACAAATAATGGCAATGCAGCGGGATGGCATGAAGATGCATTTCAGTACTCATGCAGATAGATGCTTGTGCTGGAACTGCCTACATTTTTTGAAACTGCATAACAGGCCACATCAACTTCACCCTATTCCACAACACCACCACCACAATGCACTTTCGGATCTCCCTCACTCCCCTCTCATGATGTAATCCAAGATGGTGGTTCTGAAAAAAAAGGGGGGGGGGGACCAATAGGAGCCCTGAATCCGGGCATGTGATAGGCTTTGGCCAATAGGATGGTAACATCATTGGAGGGGACATAGGGCAGGTTCAGCAGCTCTGCAGCCTCAGTCTCTCTGTCAGCCAACAGCAGCAGCATGTAACTGCTCTCTGCGCTGTTAAATTGTTAGAGGCTTAGTCAGCCGATGTCGTACTTTTGAAATGTGAGTTCATGTGCATGTCGCGTAATAAATATTTCGCGTGAAGCTCAGTTGCGACACAGGCAAAGGACATTTGTGGAAACTAAGCTACTGAATGTTAAAAGTAGTGATATTAGGGAATACACCAGACTGATTACACAAAACAAGTGGGCATGTACATTCGCGAGTGAGTGGTATTAAATATGAATTAATACTGTAAGGGAAATGAGTCATAAGTATAATTACGTCGGTACACACTCAGTTGTATGCGAAAGTACGATCGGGATAGAGGCACGTACGTTCTAAGTACTATCATTCCCCGTGCCTAGGTAAAAATAATTGTGATTAAAATGCATTTATTCATCTAAGAAAGAAAATTATCGGACTTCCTAATTAAATGAAAAGAAAGACTGCAGGTTCTGAATGTCGCAGCAAATAGGCTTATGACCTAAATATTAAAACTGACATTGGCGGCCACAAAGGAAAAGAGATGAACACATTCAGGTGTCTCTATTGTTGAACAGCACCGTTGTGAAGATCGTCCACTCCATCTAAATTCTCCATACAGAATTCGAATAATAATAACCTTCCAGAGTTACAGAAGCTGGGATCCATGGTATCGTAAGTGAGAAAGTCGTTCTGTTTCGAAATTGCTTTCATTATTTAGCACAGTTTCACTTTAAAATCACGCAGCACGTCTTATCACCAGGACACGAGAACAACGAAAAGGTAACTAACACTAAAACTAATAAACAAAGAGCGTAAATCTTCTTTTGTCCATCAGTGTTAAATACTTTTCACACTAATCTTTGGTATGAGAGTCGAATAATTATCTATACATTTATCAATAAGAAAAAAAATATTAAGTTCCTTTATAAGCAGAAGTAGAAGAAGAAGAAGGATAACCATGAAGTGTCAGCAGCAGTCGAGATCCAGCTCACCCCTGCAGAAAGGAAGAAACGGAAAAGTAAGCATCCCATATCATGCATTTGCCTGTAGTTAGCATTATTATTATTATTGGTTGTTTTCGTGCCTTGGGCCTTATGTTATGCTTACTCCTCCTCTTTGTTCAGCAGTAGCCTTCGACATGCCGAAGGCTGCACGGGCGAGCACAAACATGTTGACCTCTGCTGCGTCCAGACCTGCAGCAACCTCAACAGCCATCTTGTGGAGACCTGTACCGACCTCCAGCATGTCTGAAATTCTGGCGACCACTTGGGATCCTGTAGCGCACATAACTTACTTGCTGGACCAGGACAAGAAGCTGTTTTTGTCTGTCCCACTCATCGATTTGGGCGATGAGGATGCCCAGTCTGCTCCTAACATTTCAAATGCTCCTGGTGGTCGTAAACGACAGCAACATGGAGGGCAGTACTGGTCACTGATGTACGACCCATCCCAGCAGAACATCTCTGTGTTAGCACAGGGACAGAGTGCAGATCCTGTGGATAAGATGGTATCAAATGTGCCTGTGCTTTTCAATTCTACATACACTTTAACTACTAGAGGAACGAAATGTGTAAATATGGGTATAAAAGCACATCATGACAGGAGCTTGCATGCAAAGACAGAAATTTAAAATGCATCGGAGTGTGATAAAGTGTCTATTCCTGAGTTCGACTGGGATGAAATGTGCCATGCAGAGCGCTACATCAATCAGCAGGTGACTACAGAGTATTGTCCAACTTGTACCCCCCCCCCCCCCCCCACGGCACCCCCATGGACATTCGCCTTATTGGTGTGAAACTGTCTATTACAACAGTGTATGATGACTCTGCACTACGTGTGAAATCGGGTGGCAAGTGTGTTTATCCATGACACACCTCAATCCTGAGCTTATACGATGTGGATACTGCACTAACCTTGCATTGGAGTGACTGAGTCGTTGGTTGACGAGCATAGACTCCTCATACAATGATGTTGTAAACTTTCTACGTGTGCGTAGTGTACATGTGTGTGTGAAAAACCAGAGTACTGTGAGGTAACCATCGGTTTGAAGGAGATACGCACAGAATTTATTGTATATCAAAAATCTTTATTTGGGAAATACTTTAGAAATGCAGTCTGATAATTTTTTTAAAATACTACATCCAATATGCAATATTTAAATAAATAATGTGTACAGGGTGGTCCATTGATCGTGATCAGGCCAAATATCTCACGAAATAAGCGTCAAACGAAAAAACTACGAAGAACGAAACTTGTCTAGCTTGAAGGGGGAAACCAGATGGCGCTATGGTTAGCCCGCTAGATGGCGCTGCCATAGGTCAGACGGATATAGACTGTAATTTTTTAAATAGGAACCCCCCATTTTTATTACATATTCGTGTAGTAATTAAAGAAATATGAATGTTTTAGTTGGACCACTTTTTTCGCTTTGTAATAGATGGCGCTGTAATAGTCACAAACATATGGTTCACAATTTTATACGAACAGTTGGTAACAGGTAGGTTTTTTAAAATAAAATACAAAACGTAGGTACGTTTGAACATTTTATTTCGGTTGTTCCAATGTGATACATGTACCTCTGTGAACTTATTATTTCTGAGAACGCATGCTGTTACAGCGTGATTAACTGTAAATAGCACATTAATGCAATAAATGCTCAAAATGATCTCCGCCAACCTCAGTGCATTTGGCAATAAGTGTAACGACATTCATCTCAACAGCGAGTAGTTCGCCTTCCGTAATGTTCGCACATGCATTGACAATGCGCTGACGCATGTTAGGCGTTGTCGGTGGGTCACGATAGCAAATATCCCTCAACTTTCCCCACAGAAAGAAATCCGGGGACGTTAGATCCGGTGAACGTGCGGGCCATGGTATGGTGCTTCGGCGACCAATCCACCTGTCATGAAATATGCTATTCAATACAGCTTCAACCGCACGCGAGCTACGTGCTGGACATCCATCATGTTGGAAGTACATCGCCATTCTGTCATGCAGTGAAACATCTTGTAGTAACATCGGTAGAACATTGCGTAGGAAATCAGCATACATTGCACCATTTAGATTGCCATCGATAAAATGGGGGCCAATTATCCTTCCTCCCATAATGCCGCACCATACATTAACCCGCCAGACGCTGATGTTCCACTTGTCGCAGCCATCGTGGATTTTCCGTTGCCCAAAGTGCATATTATGCCGGTTTACGTTTCCGCTGTTGGTGAATGACGCTTCGTCGCTAAATAGAAAACGCGCAAAAAATCTGTCATCGTCCCGTGCCCACTGGCAGAACTGTACATGAAATTCAAAGAAGTCGCCATTCAATTCAAAAATGGTTCAAATGGCTCTGAGCACTATGGGACTTAACATCTGTGGTCATCAGTCCCCTAGAACTTAGAACTGCTTAAACCTAACTAACCTAAGGTCATCACACACATCCATGCCCGAGGCAGGATTCGAACCTGCGACCGTAGCGATCACGCGGTTCCAAACTGAAGCGCCTAGAACCACACGGCCACACCGGCCGGCTCGCAATGCAATTCCTGGTGCATAGAAATATGGTACGGGTGCAATCGATGTTGATGTATCATTCTCAATACCGACGCTTTTGAGATTCCCGATTCTCGCGCAATTTCTCTGCTACTGATGTGCGGATTAACCGCGACAGCAGCTAAAACACCTACTTGGGCATCATCATTTGTTGCAGGTAGTGGCTGACGTTTCACATGTGGCTGAAGACTTCCTGTTTCCTTAAATAACGTAACTACCCGGCGAACGGTCCGGACACTTGGATGATGTCGTCCAGGATACCGAGCAGCATACATATCACACGCCCGTTGGGCATTTTGGTGACAATAGCCATACATTAACACGATATCGACCTTTTCCGCAATTGGTAAACGGTCCATTTTAACACGGGTAATGTATCACGAAGCAAATACCGTCCGCACTGGCGGAATGTTACGTCATACCACGTACTTATACGTTTGTGACTATTACAGCGCCATCTATCACAAAGTGAAAAATGTGGTCCAACTAAAACATTCATGTGAGACCTTAACTTTTCCCGGCGAATCGAAAGTTCAAATAACTTACGGGTTTGCTGCCGGGTGACGTCGTCGAACACCGCCGATATTTCGACAGGAGCACACCCTGCCATTCTCAAGGCACAAACGCAAGGAAGGAAAAATATGCAAGCAAATTTAATACCTCGGTTCACAGAGGAGAAACAAGGAAGACACCACACACAGAACAAGTGTCAACACAACCAAAGATAACCAACATCAGAAATATCGATAGTTACAATTAATCAACAGGCGAGGTAGCACTAATTCTGTCCCTCTGTTTTTTGATGAGAGACAGAGCCGGATTCCAAGCAGCATTTAAACAAAATCCACCATCTCTGTTAATAAGGTTGCTTGATAGTCTGATTTCAACAGCTTCAAGCAACCTTATTAACAGAGATCGTGGATTTTGTTTAAATGCTGCTTGGAATCCGGCTCTGTCTCTCATCAAAAAACAGAGGGAAGCTGTTGAAATCAGACTAACCCGAGCTTGCGCTCCGTCTCTAATGACCTCGTTGTCGACGGGACGTTAAACACTAACCACCACCACCACCAAGAAACATAAAACCATTCTCAAACCAATACTTGATGGTGAAAATAACAACAGCAGCAGCAGCTTTAAGCGGAAAGCAGCGAACAATCGAATCCCGCAGTATATATATATAAGTATATATATATATATTTATTTATATATATATATATTATGACGACCCCAACGAGCTGATAGACCGACTATGGCTGCTCATGGCTGCTGTAGGTAATACAACTCATTCTAATGAGGCTGTTTCAATAATCTCTGAGCTTAGAGAAAGAGGTATGTCGAATAAGTATCGAGGCAGTAGCTCGTGAACTGCACAAACCAGCACGCAAAACATACCCTTGTAGGCATGTTATGATTAAAGGTTTGGATGACTTATGGCCAGCTGAGCTTCTAGATATGATGGAACATTCACATGAGAATAATTGATTCAAATATAGTTTAATGGCTATTGATACATACACAAAATCTGCCTGGACATTGCCTGTTAAAACAAAAAAGGAGAGAAATGTTGCAGATGAGTTTGAGCATTCGCTGCAGACAGGGTCAAATCGCTACCCAGACAGCCTCCAAAGTGATCACAGTGGAGAGTTTTACAATAGGTATTTCAAGATCGTGATCCAGCATTATGGAATACATCACTACTCAACATTCACTCACCTGAAGGCGCGGATCGTGGAAAGTCTGAACAGAACAATAAAAGGTCAAATGTGGATGCGTTTTAATCTTCGCGACTCATGCAAACGGACAGATATCCTCCCAGAAATAATTGCTCAGTATTATCGAACCAAACATAGCACAATAAATATGAGGCCAATGAATGTTCGTGATAATGAACTCACTGATACGGTGTACGTCGCATTAAAATGCTGGATCTACGCAAACAGAGATCTAATGTAGGTGATTTGGTACCTATCTCTGAATACAAGACAGTATTTGAGAAAACATACCTACCAAACTGGTCAACAGAGATATTTACAGTTTTAAAGGTGCAAAGAACGAATCCTAGAGCTTATATATTGAAGGATAGTAAAGGTGAAGAAATTGCAGGTTGCTGCTACACCGAGGAACTGCAAAAAAGCTTAGAACCGGGTGTGTTTCTCGTGCAGAGAGTCATAAGACGTCGGGGAAACAGAGCGCTAGTCAAATGACTTTGTTTTGTCAGAGCACAAAACAATTGGATTGATGCTAACAAGGTGCTGTACAATGGGGCGCACAGTCCACAACCGCCGCCGTAGCATAAAATGCGTACGAGGATATGCATTAGAGGACGTGGTGTTGTTCTAGACAAACTGCCAGTGTAATTACACATTCCGGAATGTAACTACGGTGTACCTGGAATAAATCTTCAAAAACGCTTGGCACGAGGTGATAAGGGGATTAATCTGCTCGACTAAGTGTGTATGGAACACGACATTGCATATGCTGCAAATAAGTCTCCCACGCCGTCACATTCAGATAGGATATCAGCTGATAATGGTAAGGCGATGGGCAGAAGAAATGATACTGGTATAGGTCAACACATTGCAGCATTTGAAACTTATAAAACCATGCTTGGAAAAATTAAGTTGAGTTTGGGAGGGATGAATTTCAAGCGAGTTATGAATGCTGCACGTTGTGCACTAAACAAGAAGAAGAACAGTGGGAAGCAGAGCTGTTTGAAGAACTGTATCCTGACAGCGATGTATGCAGCTAGAAACGCTCTGAAGCAGAAGAGTGCAGGAAGAAGAAGAGGATCGGTTAAAGCTCCTCGAATTCTATCAATACCCAAGACGTTTGGTGGTTTTCTTCCATTCCTCATGCTAGTCTTCTCCGCTCTCTCGGTGGTAAGGTCCCTCGCTGGTGGTGCTGCAGCTATTGCTCGAACAGTCAAGACTGCGAAAAACTCCCAAGCGCAGTTAGAAAAAGCAAGACGTAACCGCTTGATGGAAGCCACAGCCATTGGAAAAGGACTATACTTGAAACGGTACAGGAAAGGGCTTGGTCTACTCATAAATAAAAAAAAGCTCATTAGCAGTCCTACCAGATAGGGCACTCACAAATACTGATGTTATTATGTTTGTTAGAAAAAAAATTCAATATTCGAAGATTCCGTGGTGTGTGTATGCTAGAGACATTACTGAAGACTGTTTGGAAAAGTGGTGAATGTGGTATTCTGAATCTAGATGTCGCTGGAGGTCCCGGCATCTACTGGGTATCATATGTTATGAAAAATGAAAATACCGTCTGCTGTTCTCACTCGTTTGGTCATCTGCAACCGCCAGAAGAATTACAACGATACTTCACTTACAGACGACGTTCGTTCTACAACTTTAATACAGACCTCTGCGGACATCTATGCATGTTTCTCTTGATCTTTACAAAGCAGAAGAATTTATATAACGAAGAGCTTTAAACATTGCTTCGTCAGTTGAGGTTCAGATGCAATGTGGTACACACTGACTTTAAAAGAACGATCATCTGTATTACGTGCAAATTACTTCCCGCCATTTGATTTGAGCATTGATGAATGGAGTATTGCATTGATTGGGCTGGAGACGTACAACAGCAACCCATACATCACCGAGGCTGACAACAAACTGCATCTGAATGTTAATGGTGACATTGTGGAAATAGAACCTGGTACATACGATATCGACGATTTGAACGAAGTCTTAAAACAGTCTGGGTAAGGTATTGAGCTACATACAAACATCAATACACTCAAACCTGAAATAAGGACTGTGAATGCAAAGATTCACTTTAGCCAGAAAGGTTCGATAGGTTTTGAAGAAGTACCCAAGTAAATTTTACAGGTCAGATCAGACTGTGAACATACTGCTCGTCAGCACAATCCGAGTCGAGTGTAACATTGCAACGAACTCCCCTCTCAATGACAGTCTCATTCACACTATTTACGGATTCTTTCCCTCAGCTGAAACAGCATGTGAGATTGTTGAAACTACCGCCAATGCAACATAACTTCCTGTGACATTTCAGACATTGGACTATTTGGAGTTGCGTATTATGGGCCAGAATAATCAACTTGTTGACTTTCGTGGTGAGGAAATCATTGTACGATTACATATAAGGCAGGATGGGCGTACGGTATAAAACCAGTGCACGCACTCCATTGCACGTCACTTCACTGCGGAACCACAAAGTGATAACACGTGAGAACTTTTACTTTCTTAAATCAGTTGGTTTGAAACCTCGTATTGACGTCCTTACTCAATGTAACCAGTCCAGTATACTTGATGAGCGGATTATAGGTCAAGAATACTTCTCGCATAAACCTTATGCTTCAACCGCATTTAATAAGAAAGATGAAATTAGGATTGTCATCCAATTCCAAGACGCGCTGACGCTTCCTTGCAAGAGTTTCATATATTTGGAGGGATCATTCAAGAAAACCTACGGCAGCGCCACAGTGGGTACAAGCGTATACGCAACGCTTTAGCATTCCTGTTCCAAGAGATACGCTGTGAACTCAGTGGTTCTGAGATGAACTATACACACAGTTTCGGCATAACATCGATCCTTAAAACATATGTCTCTGTATCACCCACGGACTTGAATGTTAGATATATACACACAGAAAATCGTACTGAAATCGTTTTCGTTAACTCACTGAAATATAAAAAGAAAATCATACTATCTAGTTTACTGAATTACTCATATATGAAACACACTGATTTTGAAAATCGTACTCTGCTACTTACAAGACTGAGTCGATCATTGAAATTTTTAGTATCTGACTCGCTGTGATCGAGCAACCGTACGCTATTTAATTCCAGGACGTATATACAGCCGTTTCGGTTGCACAAAATTTTGTCAGTTGACCACGGTTTCGATTGCACTAGAGCAAACTTCATCAGAATAAAAAGTTACATGGAATACCTAAAAATATAATGACATGGATTGAAATAATTTACACTTAATAGGATTACCTCCTCAAATTACGTACAAGCAAAATGTACTTACATGTAATCGCACCATGGTTTAAAACGTCTGAGAAAACGTGCTCTCGTTAAAAAAAATGTCATGGGAATAAAAACTAAAATGTAAAAGTATAACATGACTGTCAACCAGATAAAATACTCCATGGAATATAATGACAACCACAAAATCGCTTAGGACCAAGAGCGGCATAACACAACCGCTAACGTCAGACTAAACGGCTAACACGCCGAGGCAGCCACGGGGTGGACACGAAAACAGATTCGCGGCATCTAGCAGGAAGTAATAGAAATACAGACAACTTAAAAGTATTTTAGGTATTCCATGTAACTTTTTATCCTGATGACGTTTACCCTAGTGCAATCGAGACCGTGGTCAACTGACAAAATTTTGTGCAACCGAAATGGGTGTGTATACGTCCTACAATTGAATCGATCACTGCTGGCTGTCAGCCTCGACGTATACCTCTACGTCTCCTTCCTCATCCATAGAAACACCTAGGGAAACAAAGACAACTTAATGCATAATTTTACGTAAAATATACGTCTATACGTCCCCCAGCCTTCTTTAATAGAACCACAATAAATTACGTGAGCAAAAATTTTTTCCCTAATCCCTACATTAAAAAAATAAATAGAAAATAAATCCCCATAGGTTCTTGCTGCACCGTCTACGTTAATATTGCTGCAGTAGTCTCTCAGCCTTCAGCTGCCGATCTATATCAGCCAACATCTCAGGGATGATGGATACGGAATAAAAGTTCGTCACACACTAAAATTACGGCAATGAACCGTTCAAAAGCTCGGCAGTATGGTGCTATGCCTCTGCTGACTACAGCCTAAACAAGTGCTGTGATAGCTACTAAAATTACGGGGCACACAGGTATAATGAGTGATTAGAACAATTAACTTACACGGTAGACTGTCCTGGCGAAGGGGTTTGCTGCTGCAAATGCTGTCGCTGCAATTTGAACGCTTCAGTTATTTTTACCCGAAGAAACAAATTGGCACAAGAACACGCAATCAACCACGCAGGGAAACTGACGGAGGCAGAATGTGAGCGGTTGCCTCTCTCTTCGCACTTGAATTCCTCTTCTTGAGGAAGCTAAGAGAGGAGTCTGTTGTCATTAGGCATTTACTCCACTTTGGATGGATTGAAAGCATGCTGAGACGTTTAGGAATAACTGGGATGGTTGCGCGTGATTAGGTAGACAGATGACTGCCGGTCAGAGAAAGGCGGTAGGTTGAATGGATAATAGCGATGCGTTAGTTAGGGGCCTTTACTTGACTGGCCCTCCGTTCTTCTTCTTTGCCTGCCTATGTCTTCTGTTTTCCATTCAGGTATAACCCGACTCGTCTGACACGTTACACCATCTCCTAAACCTAGAGGCTTGTCTTGGACTATATATTTTCTGTTCTTATTACTATTTATTATAAAATTATTTACATTCTGCTACTGTTCGCAACATTCGTTCCGTTACACTGCATACCCTCGATGTCGGCAATGCTTTCTCTTTGCTTCAGTAGGTCTGCGAGTGTAGAGCCAGGTGTTGATGAAATTGTGGGTAACTGTGGACGCACACCTACTGATTCGCATGCCATGGCAGTCTGCCTCGTACCTGCCGTGGAGGATGGTGATTTCGTGGTCGGGTATTTTAGGCTTAATCCCACGAGACACAGCACTGCCGCAGCTGCCCACGCCGCGTCCGCCGTCGCTTGGCGTTAGTGTCGCCACTCACTTAACTTGCGCTACCTACAGCGTCTCAGCTCTAGGGCAGTGCCACGTAGAGCTGTGATTCAGACATTACAACTGTCATTTCAAACTACTGTTCATCTTTTATGTTCAGAATTTCCATCGCGTCCCCTTGCAAAACTGAGGCAACTGCGGAAACGGTTCCTTTGTCAATGACACGGTCGTCTTCCTCCTGCATCCTTGGCCATCTGTATTAGTGCTCCGTCTCAAATGACCTCACACTGGAATCATAAAATTTTAATTTTCATCTTCAAAAAATAAAGTTACGCAATTAATCTTTTGTTGAGATGCAGGTACATTTCTGCAGTCGTGCCGCGCAAGGTTAGCCGAGCGGTCTTAGGCGCTGCAGTCGTGGACTGTGCGGCTGGTCCCGGCGGAGGTTCGAGTCCTCCCTCGGGCATGGGTGTGTGTGTTTGTCCTTAGGATAATTTAGGTTAAGTAGTGCGTAAGCTTAGGGACTGATGACCTTAGCAGTTAAGTCCCTTGCGATTTCACACAGATTTGGACACTTTTTTTGTGCAGTCGTGGCCCACGTAGAAGTGCCCGCTAGAGAAACGAAACCAAAATGGCGCAGTCCTGTGAAAAATTGGAGTATTGAGCAGTCATTCGTTTTCCGCGTTTGAAGGGGAACCATGCTACAACAATCCACGCCAATTTGGTGGCAAAGATACTTTCATGCCGGTCGCTGTGACCGAGCGGTTCTAGGCGCTTCAGACTGGAACCGCGCTGCTGCTACGGTCGCAGGTTCGAATCCCGCCTCGGGCATGGATATGTGTGCTGTCATAAGGTTAGTTAGGTTTAAGTAGTTCTAAGTCTAGGGGACTGATGACCTCAGATGTTAAGTCCCCTAGTGCTTAGAGCCATTTGAACCATTTTTTTGATACATACATTGTTGGTAAACAAGTCTGAATGGCGAAGAACGAAATGACAGGCCATCTCGCTGTGAAGAACCGAGCAGCTCCAGCGACAGAGGTCAACTGACTGTTATACGCATCATCAACTTCAGCTGATGCTGTCTGAAGATGGGCTAAGCCTAGGCCGAAACCGATCATTTTAGTAAAATAACCAGCGCGATGAAAATTGTATTTTTGCTGATTTTACGTAGATTACAAGATAGCTGATTTCCCAAAGATGTTACCAAATATTGCAAGCGAAGTCTGAACTGTTACGTGCCGTTTAGGAAAACAGTTCAGACTCCTTGTGTAATACAGGGAAAAATGATTGTGACAGAATAATATAAAGCAGGAAGTAAGACGCCGAACAAATACTGTGTGAGGGCGTTTGTTTTCGTATGTGCAGACATTAACGGGAAGTGTGGGATACAAGAAAACGGAAAGCGTGACGACAAGTAAACGGCTTCACCTGCTGTGGCCGGGGCCTTTTACATTTTGGCGTCGCGGCTTGGCGATGGCTAGACCGTCAAGGAGCAACCATACCCACCAAGAATGGAAAAAAGAAGACAAGATGATTTTGTGAGAGGTAAAATATAATGTAATCTTGGATATCATGTTAAGCCTTCGCGTACGTCGTACGAAAGGTTGTGTTCTACTCTAACTCTTGAGGTATTCTAATGACCCTTCACCCATTCCAGGAAACATATGTGTGTAAAAGGAAAGCAGTGGACGTGCTTTTTCGTGATGTGAGTAGAGTTATCTTCTTTTGCTCCATTAGCAACTCCAGAACGTGAAGGAGTCAACCCTTTCCTCGGCTACACACGGGATTTCAGAGGCACTGATTAGCAGGACCTCTACTTCAAGAGAATCAACTACGACGACCGGATTAAAAAAAAAAAGGTAAATACGTCAGATATTACGTCTGGAAAAGAAGCTCATGAAGTGTTCTGACTTAGCTTCAATTACAGGAAGCGAGTCAGCAGCTACATAAAACCGTAAACCAACAAGAAAAACACTTCAAGTCGAGGCCCTGTTGCTGGAAGATCGGCGTATCACGACCAAGGCGAGAGTGGAAAATTGAAAATGACTCATGGATCAGTTTCCAGCATCCTTCACGGCATTTTAAGCAATGCGACTGCTGACAACCATTCAAGAATCTCATCTAAAACTTCTTTAGGCACCTAATCAAAACGGACAAGACCTGAGTGCACCACTATGACATAAAAGACGAAGGAGAAAAAAGACGCAATGAAATTGGTGGTAAATTCACCATCTCCGAAAAAGACGAAGATCCGACCATCATCGCTCCAGGTGATTCTCTTTTCGTGGGAGTGCCACGATTTGGTGCCAACAGGTAATGCTCGTAAAGGGAAAACCGCTACGAAGACATACTGCCGAAACGGTCTTACAAGGTTATGTCAGGCTGTCAAGCTGTCAAATATGGCATTTTTACTCCATAACAACAACCCTTCTCATTCTGTGATGACACAATCACTCAGGTTGCTTCTTTGTGCTACCAAATTTTCACTCGTCCAACTTACTTGGCACCCAGTGGCTTCCTCTTATTTCATCGGATGAAGAAACTGTTACATGACACTCATTTTCAGAAGGAGCAAGAGGTGATTTTCCAGGTTGACTGTTATCATCTGAACAGCCAAGAAAAGCAGACTTCTCCAACCCACGTCTCCGCCAAGTCATCTACTGTAGAGAAAAAAGTGTTGTACATAAAATGTATTCGCAGCTGCGAATATGGACAACCATTAGCCGTATAATGGAAGGACAACAGTAAAAATCTGTGCCGGGACTCGAACCCGGATACCCCACTTTACGCGAGCGGTTGCATTAGACGCTTTGGCTATCCGTGCATGACTCACAGCGAAACCCAAAAACCATATGTCGTCGTTCATGCGTCACAGTCCGCTCTCGTGCACATTATGTAATTCCCCTACATGTGGAGGACATTTTATTTGAAAGTGACTGCCTGGCATCGGCGGATAAATGCGATATTAAAGTGCCAGTGTTACTTCGGTCGTGCATGCATGTCCGAAAGAACATTGCATAGTGCTTCTTAACAACACAGGCACTGTAATATCACAAAGATGTGTTGCATTAACGAATGAAGTTGTAGAGAGGTTCTAAGACCATCAACAAGTGTCGTGGTGGCAGCTTGATTTTCACGTGGTGATAACAAAAACCATATGGCTGCCGCTCGTCGCGTTTAATATCTACCAGCAATCGTCCTGATGTGGGATTTTCACGTCAAGCGAATGGCAGCGTCGTTCCTTCAGCGCCGCAGCCTGTTGTCTTATGCTGATATGCTTTCATGTGGAGTAGGCAATACGTGATTGTACACGATCGGATCCTAACGCAAAGCGCACGGAATTTCAGTGAATGTATAATGATCTGCAACGAAAACTTGGCCCTGTGCAAAATACTGCCCATTTTTACAAGCCAAAGCTACAGATTCGGTGGCAAAAGTCATGGGCTAGAGATATGCACTCGAACCGACTGTAGTACAAAAGGGCAGTGCACTGGTGGAACTGTCATTTGTACTCAGGTCACTGGACTTTGAACTTGGAATGGTACACTCATCTTCAGAAAAAAAAACAGAACATATTCAATGACTAGAGATAGGACGTTCATATTCACAGGACATGTACATTAGTGCGTTCTGCAGAAATGATTAGCCTTTGAACCATGTCGGCCCGCGGGTTCGAGGTCAACATTGATATCTCGGCGCAACATAACCTACCGGTAAAATGTGCCTACAGCTCTCGTTGTCTCTGTGAACCGAAAGTATTGGCTCAATGTGACCTGAGCATTGGAAAGGCGGAAAGCTCCACGGGACTCTCAGAAGCTCATCTGCAGAAACCGGCACGGTCTTAGGAAACAGCGGTCATGCGAGACACAGCTGGCCCTTTTCGTGCATGATATACAACAGGCTCTAGATACCGGCTCCCAGGTTGATGCCATATTTCTCGACTTTCGAAAGGCGTTCGACTCAGTTCCGCACTGTCGCTTGCCACAAAAAGTGCGCGCTTACGGTCTATCCAATGACATATGCGGTTGGATAGAAAGTTTTCTAACAGACAGGGAGCAGTATGCTGTCCTGAACGGGGTAACTTCAACAGAAACAAGAGTAGCTACAGATGTGCCCCAGGGCAGCGTAATAGGTCCTCTGCTTTTTACGATTTACATAAACGATCTGGTTGATGGTATTGACAGCGGCCTTAGACTGTTTGCCGATGATGCTGTAGTCTACAGGAAAGTAGATCACACGAAAGTTGTGAACAAATCAATGAGCATTTGGAGAAAATAAATGCGTGGTGTAATGACTGACAATTATCTCTCAATATTAATAAGTGTAACCTACTGCGTATAACAAGGCGAAAATCCCCATTAATGTACGAGTACAAAATAAATGCCCAGTCTTTGGAAGCAGTAACGTCCGTCAAGTAGCTGGGTGTGACTATTCGAAACGATCTCAAATGGAATGATCAGATTACACAAGTAACGGGTAAGGCGAACTCTAGATTGTGGTTTATTGGTAGAATCGTGAAGCGATGCAGTCCTTCAACAAAGGAAATAGCTTACAATCCATTAGTTCGTCCAGTCTTGGAGTATTGTTCGTCTGTATGGGACCCTTACCAGTTGGGTCTGATTCAAGAGATTGAGAAGGTCCAAAGAAGAGTTGCAAGATTCGTGACAGGTACATTTAGCCATCGCGAGAGTGTTACAAATCTCATAGAAAGTTTGAAGTGTGACACACTTGCAGATAGACGGTGCGCTAAACAGAAGGGGCTGCTCACTAAATTCCGAAATCCGATCTTCACCGAGAATGTACAGCATATATTATTACCACCAACTTTCAAATCGCGCAATGATCACGATTCAAGGATAAGGGAAATAAGAGCTCGGACTGAGGGGTTCAGACAGTCGTTTTTCCCTCGCGCGATCCGCGAGTGGAACGGAGGGGGGGGGGGGGGGGGGGGTAATATGACTTTGGCGCGAATTGTGCCCTCCGCCACACACCGCCTGGTGGCTAGCGGAGTATATATGTAGAGCAGACGTGCAGGATGCCTTGCAGACGTATTCGCGAACCGTAGTGTCAAATCAGTGAGTTTGAAAGAAGGCGCATTATTGGCATGAGGGAATGTGATGCATCAATCCGGGAAATTGCTGCTCGTGTGGGACGAAGCTTTTCGCCAGAACAACTGGTGTGTGCAGACTGGCTCACGGAAAGCCTTAGAACACGACGAGATGGATCAGCTCGCACCTCCCAGACCGCCCCCTACAAAATCGACACGTCATCCGATTGGCATTGCAGGACAGATCTGCGTTCTCCTCGGCTATGGCGCAACAGTAGAACGGTGTAACTCATCGTACACTATCAGGGGTGACAGTCCGTCGCCGTTTGTTACGGAATGGGTTACGTGCGCTTCGTCCACTTCTCCGCCTATCTTTGACGAATGTGCAGAAACATGCTAGACGATAGTGGTGTATCGAACGATGTCAATGGGACAGGATGGCATCAGATGTTCGTTTGAAAACGATGACAGCATTTTGGTCCGCCGCAGGCAGGGGAGCTGCATCACAGTGACTACATTCACAAAAGACACACAGCACCAACTGAAGGCCTTTTGGTGGGGGTGCTGTTGGATACAATCACAAACCACAGTTTGTGCGTGTTCAGGGCACTGTGAGCAGTGTGACCTAAGTGAATGACGTCCTGCGATCCGAAGCCATACCCTTTCTGCACAACATCTCAGACGCTATTTCTCAGCGAGACAATACACGACCACTTACTGCTGCACGAACACGCGCCCTCTTGGTGTCACAGGGTGTCAGCCTTTTGCCCTGACCCGTCACATTACTAGACTTGTCGCTAATCGAAAATTATGGTGAAACGATGGGTGCATTACTGTGACCCAACGCCAATCACCACAGATGAAATTTGGAACCAGGTGACTGCAGCATAGATGGCTGTGCCACAGTACGCCATTTGTGCCTTATATGCGTCGATGCTATCAGGCCTGGAACAAGTTGTTAAGGGCCATGGCGGACACTGTGTGTACTTGGCAACAGGCCACTTGCTGAACCGAGGTGGCTGAAATGCTAATCATTTCTGGAGCACATGCTAACGTACTTGCTCTGTGAATATGAACGTCCTGTCTCTAGTCGGTCAAGGCGTTCTGTTTCTTGTGAACATGAGTTTAGTTGGAGATATTTGAGGCATGGGACATCTCATTTCGCAAATCTTCAGGAAATTCAATATTCCGCGATCCACAGCGTCAAGAGTCTGCCGAGAATATCACATTTCAGACATTACCTCTTACTATGGACAACGCAGTGGCGAACAGTCTTCACTTAACGACCGAGAGCAATGGTGTTTGCGTAGAGTTGACATTGCTAACAGCCAAGCAACACTGCGTGAAGTAACCGCAGAAATCAATGTGGCACGTACGTAAGCGACCAGATTTGGCGTTAATGGGTTACGGCAGCAGGCGCCCGACAGAGTGCCTTTGCTAACAGCACGACATCGCCTGCAGCGCTTCTCCTGAACTCGTGATCATATCAGTGGGACCCCAGAAGACTGGAAAACCGTGGCCAGGTCAGATGAGTCCCGATTTCAGTTGGTAAGAGCTGATGGCAGGGTTCGAATATGGCACAGATCCCACGAAGCCATGAACACAAGTTGTCAACAAGGCACTGTGCAAGCTAGAGGTGGCTCCATAATGGTGTGGGCTGTGTTTACATGGAATGGACTTGGTCTTCTGGGTGTTTGGCTACTTGGAGACCATTTTCAGCCATTAATAGACGTCATCTTCGCGAACAAAGACGGAGTATGACAATGCGCCATGTCACTGGGCTACAATTGTTTGCGTTTGGTTTGAAGAACATTCTGGACAGTTAGAGCGAATCATTTTGCCGCCCAGATCGCCGAACATGAATCCCATGGAACATTCAGGGGACATCATCTAGAGATCAGTTCAAAAAAATGGTTCAAATGGCTCTGAGCACTATGGGACTTATCATCTATGGTCATCAGGCCCCTAGAACTTAGAACTACTTAAACCTAACTAACCTAAGGACATCACACACAACCATGCCCGAGGCAGGATTCGAACCTGCGACCGTAGTGGTCACGTGGTTCCAGACTGAAGCGCCTAGAACCACACGGCCACACCGGCCGGCTCAGAGATCAGTTCGTGCACAAAATCCTGCTCCGGCAACACTTCCGCAGTTACGTATGACTATGCAGGCAGCATGGCCCAATATTTCTGTAGGGGACTTCCAGTGACTTGTTGAGTTCATTCCATGTCGATCAGCTGCACTACGCCGAGCAAAAGGATGTCAGTAAGATATTAGGAGGTGTCCCATGACTGTTGTCAGCTCAGTGTAGATCAGAGAACCGCTCTGTGCAATGTTGCTTGCTGTGGTTGTCAGTCTTCCTAGGAAGCAGCAGCAGCGTGGAACGCGGCTCGCAAATAAAGATTCCTGTCTTTTTCGTGGGAAGATCAATAGTTAAGGTCATTTTAGAATTTCTTTTCTCCTTTGTGGAGTTGAAGAGCTGTCAGTCGGACGTTTTCTCCATGCAGGATGAACGGTCTCCTCTGCCGCAGAAAAAGCAGAAAAGAGCCTCACTGGCTATCCCTAAAAAGACTAGCAGCGAGTAGGAGATAGCAGGCCGCTTTCTAAGAATTACAAATGTGGGAGAGCCGTCGATTGGCTGAAATAAAAATATCTTTGAAGAGAGGGAATTTTGCGCTAAACTTTTAGGAACTGTGCTCACGGAAGCACAAGCCATTTGTTGGTTGATCAAACTAGGACTGAACTGTGGCAGCATTATTACGAAAATTATGGTTGTCTCGAATTTAACGGAGCCTTCCCACTGGCAAAGATAATTTTTGTGTCCAGAATGAAATTTTCACTCTACAGCGGAGTGCGTTGATATGAAACTTCCTGGCAGATTAAAACTGTGTGCCGGAGCGAGACTCGAACTCGGGACCTTTGCCTTTCGCGGGCAAGTGCTCTACCAACTGAGCTATCCAAGCACGACTCACGCCCCGTCGTCACAGCTGTACTTCTGCCAGTACCTCGTCTCCTACCGTCCGAACTTTACAGTTTTAATCTGCCAGGAAGTTTCATATCAGCGCACACTCCGCTGTAGAGTGAAAATTTCATTCTAGAAACATCCCCCAGGCTGTGGCTAGGCCATGTCTCCGCAATATCCTTTCTTTCAGGAGTGCTAGTTCTGCAAGGTTCGCAGTAGAGCTTCTGTAAAGTTTCGAAGGTAGGAGACGAGGTACTGGCAGAAGCAAAGCTGTGAGGACTGTGCGTGAGTCGTCCTTGGATAGCTCAGTTAGTAGAGCACTTGCCCGCGAAAGGCAATGGTCCCGAGTTCGAGTCTCGGCCCGGCACACACTGTTAATCTGCCAGGAAGTTTCATAATTTATGTGGACTTCGAGAATTGCAAAGAGGAGATAGTTCTGCGAGGGCACTCTGGCTAGAAAGCTGGAAGGGCACTCGGGACAGGCCAGCAGGAACACACGGCTGCTACAACTCTCTGCAAGTGCTCACTGTTCTCGAGCTCCTCTTGTGAGTCTGGAGATGGAGCTACTTCTGAGCATGGAGGCGGTATCCAGAGGCCGGTCTGCAGCAGATGCTCACACTGCTCCACCCTGCAGCTTAAATCATGTTGAGAATCCACAGCACAGGCGACCGGCAATGAGACTTATCAGTCGTTTGGTAGGACATGGTTTGAAGTACGTTAGGTTCCGGATTCCCGATACTATTTATTAGGCGTTCCACGTCGCAGTGATTGCACGGTTAGTTAACGTAGTTGCATGTGGCATCCTATTCCTTCTGGTGAAATCGTAGCAAGCACTATACGCGCACCACGATAGGTTATTTTTATCAATGATTTGTAAGCTGAGGACTATTCTCTTCTTCGTCGTTCGCCTTGACCATTGTCGATTGAATTCATCATTAGTTTACACTGCTCATCATCCATAAAGGATGGTTGTTTTATTTGCTCTGTGTGCTGTCTATGATAATATCATTTTGTCTGAAAATTCGTGTTATATACTGGGTATTTCAAAATGTTTTGGTGATTTCAGATTTGAATACTGTGCCCTAAAAAACAAGACACAGCGTCGGTGGCACCTTCTACACTCATGCTCATAAATTAAGGATAATGCTGATACATGGTGGCCCGCAGCTCGTGGTCGTGCGGTAGCGTTCTCGCTTCCCACGCCCGGGTTCCCGGGTTCGATTCCCGGCGGGGTCAGGGATTTTCTCTGCCTCGTGATGGCTGGGTGTTGTATGATGTCCTTAGGTTAGTTAGGTTTAAGTAGTTCTAAGTTCTAGGGGACTGATGACCATAGATGTTAAGTCCCATAGTGCTCAGAGCCATTTGATACATGGTGAAACAACGCTCTGGTGGGCGGTTTGCGGATTTAAATCACCTCGGGATATGACCATGCGGTGCATTTGACCGGCGGTCGTCGCACTGTAGCGCTGGCAGCAGTCCACATACACGGAAGTGTGTTGGTGCATTTCAGAGTACGGTGCAGCGAGTAAGTGTGCAGACGTTTTCAGACGTGCTAATGGTGACTGTGTCTCAAAGAACACATATTGATGACGTTATGAGGGGTAGAATACTAGGGCGAGTGGAGGCTGGTCAAACACAGCAGGTCGTAGCACGGGCCCTCCATGTGCCACAAAGTGTATCTCAAGATTATGGCAACGATTCCAGCAGTCAGGAAACGTGTCCAGGCGCTACAGTATGGGTCGGCCACAGTGTACAACACCACAAGAAGACCGATATCTCACCATCAGCGCCCGCAGACGACCACGGATTACTGCAGGTAGCCTTGCTTGGGACCTTACTGCAGCCACTGGAAGAGTTGTCTCCAGACACACAGTCTACAGACGACTGAACAGATTTGGTTTATTCACCCGGAGACCTGCAAGGTGCATTCCACTGACCCCTGGTCACAGGAGAGCCCTTAAAGCCTGGTGTCAAGAACACAGTACATGGTCATGGGAACAGTGGTCCCAGGTTATGTTCACGGATGAGTCCAGGTATAGTCTGAACAGTAATTCCCACCGGGTTTTCATCTGGCGTGAACCAGGAACCAGATACCAACCCCTTAATGTCCTTGAAAGAGACCTATATGGAGGTCGTGGTTTGATGGTGTGGGGTGGGATTGTGACTGGTGCACGTACACCCCTGCATGTCTTTGACAGAGGAACTGTAACAGGTCAGGTGTATCGGGACGTCATTTTGCACCAGTATGTCCGACTTTTCAGGGGTGCAGTGGGTCCCACCTTCCTCCTGATGGATAATAACACACGGCCCCACCGAGCTGCCATCGTGAAGGAGTACCTTGAAACAGAAGATATCAGGCGAATGGAGTGGCCTGCCTGTTCTCCAGACCTAAACCACACCGAGCACATCTGGGATGCTCTCGGTCGACGTATCGCTGCACGTCTTCAAACCCCTAGGACACTTCAGGAGCTCCGTCAGGCACTGGTGCAAGAATGGGAAGCTATACCCCAGCAGCTGCTCTACCTCCTGATCCAGAGTACGCCAACCCATTGTGCGCATTGTGTAATGTTCAAATGGTTCAAATGGCTCTGAGCACTATGAGACTTAACATCTGAGGTGATCAGTCCCCTAGAACTTAGAACTACCTAAACCTAACTAAGCTAAGGACATCACATACATCCATAACGCCAGTTTTGTGTAGTGCCACGTTGTGTGGCACCACATTCTGCAATTATCCTTAATTTATGAGCATGAGTGTATTAGTAGTGCGGAGTGTCAAGTTTCATCCCATATACAGGTCAGTAATCATGTCGGACTGGTCTAGGCAACATCGTACATTCGCGGTGGAGTACTATTTTCGCCACGGCGAAACTGTCGTTCGCGTGCAACGTGCCTTTGGTGAACATTTCAACATTCGGCCCCGATGTCTAATTCCTGCTCGTGGAACAATATTGAACTGGGTAAGAAACTTCCGCACAACTGCCAGTAAGTGGAAGTGAGAGTCAACCGGTCCCCGAAAACCGTCCGAACTCCCGAGAACATCGAACGTGTGTGCGTAGCAATTTACAGGAAAGCTCCCGTCGTTCTTTACGAAGACTTGGTTGCCACAAGACGGCGCAACGTGCCACGCATCGAACAAGACCTTCCAAGTTCTCCGCGAAGCGTTTAATAAAAGCATAATTTGCAAGTGCGCTTGTGTCGAATGGCCGCCTCACTCGCTTGATTTAACCGTGGCAGACCTTTACCCACAGGGTAATTAGAAGGTGAAAGAATATACCGACAGGCCGAAAAGCTTGTGACAGTTAAAGGACGAATTCACGATGAAATTTCCAGAATTTCTCCGGCAGTTACCAATGATATGTTCAAAAACTGGATGAAACGCCTCAGAGTATTGTCTGGCCGCGAATGGTCGTCATTTGTCCGACGTAATATTTCATAGGAGAACTTGAAAAAATGTTGTTCCTTGCGTAAAATGTTCAACTTTGTTTCGAGATTAGTTTGTGTGTGACTCAAATTTGAAATCGTGAAAACTTTATGAACATTTAGCGAAGAGATTTTGTAATATTTTGAAGTCGATTTGGACCAATATTTTCTTTCAGTAGATTGATTAAGCCCCTTTTATCGAAATTATTAATGTTTTTTGAAGTAACCAACGGTTGGGTTCATTTGTCAGGAGCATCCATTTCATGTCGTTATTCCGATGCCCGACACTTTACTTTACCGCGTCTGAATCCGTGGGGACGGATCTACGTATAGCGAGGTCCAACCGATGGAGATCATTGCGACTGCAAGAAGACATGTCTAGCTAGGTTGGCGTCTTTCAGTATTTGTGAAACTTTTCTCCTTCCACGCTCACTACTGTTAATACAAGTAATAAAACCGACAGTCCTCATGGAATGTATTTCCGTTGGGATTTGTTTCTCGCGTCGCGTCGCCGGTGTTTATCGGGGTGTAAGTTAGGGCGAGTGCAGAGCCGTCCGTTTGGAAGCCGGCCACGGTAGAACGCACGGCGACAGGGCGGTGACAGACGCCTGGCAGGGCTCCGACCACCCGCCGCCCCTGCCTGTCTCTTTCGTTCAGCGTGCGGCAGTGTTCGTGGGGAACGCCCGCAGCAGCGGTCACGCGAAATGGGAACTCAGTAAAGCACGCACGAAGCAAGCTTTACAAAGTACTCTGCAGGATGCGTCTCCAGCTTGCCTACGAGCGCACTTGCACGTACATGCCGCTCCTGTGTATAGACGTAACTGTCAGTTAGTCTCATGTTCCATGGATCCTTTCCAGGATAAATCGTAATGATGTGGAACGAGTCATTTTACATTCATATCCCAATACTGACCCTACGACTTATCTTAGAAAATAGATTAAGGAAAGGCAAACCCACGTTTCTAGCATTTGTAGACTTAGAGCAAGGCTTCCCAACCTTTTCAGCTGGCGGACCCCTTCTTCAGTAGAAAATCCATGGCGGACCCCTAATCAGTTAAGAGCACAGTAACTTTAACTTTCAGAGCGAAACCCATAGGAACTGAAAGCTTCTTAATGCAAGGCCATGTTCCAAATGACACCCTCCTCCTCCCCCCCCTCCCCCCGAAGTATGAATAGTCTTTGGTTTAGAGATGAATGAAAACAATTTGAAATTAACGATCCAATTTGAATTCCCACTGTATCCAGACACTTGCTAGTGGATTTACTCTCTTTTTTCAACACACTATAGCCAGATTAAAATTACTTTGTATTTGACATTTCACACGTTGGAGCTGCCTTCCTCCAAGAGCAATCAACGTCACGTTCAAACTGTTCGCTGATTGGTCGACAAAGCTCGCTCCGCGCATGCGTAAAAGGTTTCAGCGCATCTAGCACCGTGAGCCGGCGCACAAACGACCCCCGTATTGCCGCGAAACAGTCGATCAGAGAAGCCGCATTCTCCGGCATAAACTGTGTATGCGTATTGCAAAACTTGGTGAGTGAAAGCGTAAATGGCGTTCTCAATAGAACTACTCTTATGAAATTCAAATTATGATTTGCTGAGGATATTATCGTTGTTCAGGTGGGATGCTATTCCAGAATACACCACCTCTCAAAAAATTTGAAAAATGATTTCAACAGTGGAACAGCTCGAAGGTTGGTGACATCCCTCCTATCACCTTTCTTATAAAGAGTATAACTCAGGGATATTTCAATCCCTCTGGAGAAACGCCTTGAGTAAGTGATGTGTTATATATTTCAGATATGTCAGGTCTATTATATAGCAGCAAATATTTAATATTCTATTGAAAAAACCGGCAAGTCTATATGAGCTTTTACTTTTGAGGCAGTATATAATTCTCTTATTTTCAGAGGGAGAAGGTGGTGATACATTCACATGGCTGAATTTTTGGAGAGTTGTTTTTTCAACAGATTGCTGTGCTCTTTCTCTTGAACACTTCGTCCCCAAATTTTCTATTATATTTAGGAAAGGATTACTAAAACATTTGCTACCGGTGACTCAACATTTAAACCCCTTCCATTTAAGTTAATAGTGATGTTATCCTGTCCTGACCGGTTCTCCCGTCCCTCGTTTCACTACAGTCCATGTAGCCGTAAGTCTGCTGTCGGAATTAAAGATTTCTGACATAATATGCATGTTCCTTGATTTTTAACAACTTTTCTTACTATTTTTTATTAGTTTCTGTAGTGTGCAGCTACTGCAGCATCTTTATTTGGTCTTGCCAACAGATAGAATTCCCTTTTACTTTCACAAGATACTTTAATCCCTCATGTGAATCACGGCCTTTGTTTTACGTGACTGTTTAATGTCATTTATGATTAGTTTAGGCGGAAATCTGTTTTCAAATAATGATATGAATTTCTCACGGAACCGTAATTCACTACCATAGCATATAGAATCTTAGACACGTTTTTATTTCTTTGAACAGTTACCCGAATTCGTCCATGAAGCCATCATCAGACCCTACAAAGACCAGCAAAGTAAAAGTCAGGTAGTCGTAACAAAGAGACTGTGAATTCTCGTGTTAATTTAGATATCAAAGTCACCAGTTTCAGCCAAAGGTTCGCGTTACGTTTCATAAATCATTGTTTCATTGCAATGGCCTTGCCTCATTTAATACACCGGTTCTCATCAAATTACCGAAGTTGAGCAACATCGGTAGTGGCCAGTACTTAGATCGGTAACCGTCTGGGTACACCACGAGCTGCTGACTGCTTTCCCTTTGACTCTAGAGCAAAGGGTATGAGTGGTGTGGCGTGTAGTTCCTTACGACCAGACTTTGCGCCAATGTCCTGGGCTAAGTTCTAAACCTCCCCGCGGTGTCCCAAGAAGTGCGGGACACTTTCCGTCGTCTTCCATCCATCAGATGGGAACGTTAAACTTGACGGATGACGATTCTAAAAGCGAAATCGGGTATGTGTTCAAAGAAGTAAAAACGCGTCTAAGATTGTGAATTCTACGGCAGTGACTTAAGGTCTAAATAGTGATTTAAAATTTAATCTGTTCCCTGATAAATTCACATCATTCGAAAGGAGTGGGCTTTGGGCCGCCACTGGGTTTCACCCTCTCTCTTCTGTCGTCATCATCAACCAGTGCAAACATGACGCCACACTACACACATGTGTTACAACACTTACACTTATCAGTTATACTTAAATACACAAAACCTTTCCAATTAGACGGCAGAACCTGCACTTCGAGTTCCCCCAGCCATCAAAGCTATCACCAGACCTTACAAAGAGCAGCAAAGTACCGGGTGATCAAAAAGTCAGTATAAATTTGAAAACTTAATAAGCCACGGAATAATGTAGATAGAGAGGTAAAAATTGACACGCATGCTTGAAATGGCATGGGGTTTTATTAGAACCAAAAAAAATTTGCTAGACGCGTGAAAGATCTCTTGAGCGCTTCGTTTGGTGATGATCCTGTGCTCAGCCGCCACTTTCGTCATGCTCGGCCTCCCAGGTCCCCAGACCTCAGTCCGTGCGATTATTGTCTTTGGGGTTACCTGAAGTCGCAAGTGTATCGTGATCGACCGACATCTCTAGGGATGCTGAAAGACAACATCCGACGCCAATGCCTCACCATAACTCTGGACATGCTTTACAGCCCTTTTCACAACATTATTCCTCGACTACAGCTATTGTTGAGGAATGATGGTGGACATATTGAGCATTTCCTGTACAGAACATCATAATTGCTTTGTCTTACTTTGTTATGCTAATTATTGCTATTCTGATCAGATGAAGCGCCATCTGTCGGACATTTTGTGAACTTTTGTATTTTTTTGGTTCTAATAAAACCCCATGTAATTCCAAGCATGTGTGTCAATTCGAACCTCTCTATCTACATTATTCCGTGGTTTATTCAGTTTTCAAATTTATACTGACTTTTTGTTCACCCGGTACTTGCCTATTAAGAGTAACTGTTCCTTCTTTCATGTATTTCTATTTCAGTCCTGTTCCTTCTTTCATGTATTTCTATTTCAGTCAGAAGCAGCAATAATTGTTCACCATTGCTGTTGTTAATAAATAAATGTGTACAAAGGGGTGAGTGCGTCTAATATTGAACTGTCGGAGTAAGTTTAAAATGTAAGCAAAACAGTGCCATACTGAAATTACAAAATTCCGGCTTGATGTCGGTGGCATTAACAGTGTGCTATGCTCACTTAATCGATATTCCTATTCTATGGCGTTAACACATCATTTCCTGGCTGATAGAGATCATAAAAGCATATGTCTACTCGATCCGGTTTTCAGTATCGGGGAGTGGTTCCACGCACATTCTGCGTCACGGAAGGTGGCAGCAAGGGGCGCATTCTGGTACCACTGCAAACAATAGCAGGTAGGCTTATGACGGACGAAGGAAGAAACGAAGGAAGATTGCGTTTAACGTCCCGTCGACATCGAGGTCATTAGAGCTCGGATTTTGTCAAGAATCGGGAAGGAAATCGGTCGTGCCCTAGCAAATGAACCATCCTGACGTTTGTCTGGATCGATTTAGGGAAATCACGGAAAACCTAAATTGGGATGGCCGAACGCGGGTTTGAACCGTCGTTCTCCCGAATGCGAGTCCAGTGTAGTAAACATCGTGCCATCTCGTTCGGTGTTTGATGGACATCTGAGCGACGTGAGTCCGACCCGAACGAGGAGGGGAGGATTTTTTCCTTGGCCGGTAGCTTTGTTCCTGTGTGTACTATAAAGACACGCGTTCATTTTATTTTATCGCCTGAATTTCACAACTATGTTTATTTTCCGTACGAATGAATTTAAGATATATTTACGGCGTTATAATTACAATTCTGCCTTGTACGAGAGTACTAGAGGTGAAGACTCTGTAGCCAACAAGAACAAGATTCTGATTCTGACGCCCCTGCCTTTTTCCGGTCAGCGCCTTTTTCCAGTCGCTGAGGCGACGGGTTTTCCATCTATAGCCAATAATCCACCGAGAGCAATGATGCTGTTCCAGTAATTCCGGACTATAACAAGCTAAGTGTATTCGTTCGAAGGCGGCCCTCACAGCGGCCGATGTATAACAAACAGAATGGATCCTCAATAGTTAAACTGGCTGTTGGTAGAACTGAAGAGACCTGCACACTTTTCAATTATGGGAGTAGACCAGGGTACAAATTTCTTTTAGCCTAATTTTTTATTGGCTTAAAATGTGCCTTATAAAGTCTATTTTTAAGATTCATTAACATAAAGGGTGCCATAAATGTTAAAATATGTTAAAACCGTGATTTACTGCACGGGAGTCTGGTGCAGCCGAGGTCTTGAATGCAACCGATGTAGTACCGTAACCGATACCGATGGAATAGGGGTCCTGTTAGCTTCTAATAGTATCACAGAGGGCCTAAGTATCAACTAAAATACTGTACCTCAACAAGATTCCTCTTCGTAACATAATTCGTTGATTCGTTTCGTTTTTTGTACGAAGTAAAACGTGAGTGCTTGAAAATGACAAACAACCGTATTTATATGGTACAAAAGGGTTCGAAAAGTAATCCCAATCATGCAAAAAACGCTTCGATTGGTAAGCGGAAGCCAGTTAGTCGATACAATTTCGTCAAAAGGCCTATGTTTCGACATAGGCGATAGAAAGGCCAACTGTACGGTGCTGGCATTACCGATTGATGGTTCCTTCAATTTCAGTATTAAAAAACACAAATTGAAACTTTAAATAGTTGTTTTTTTATTTTTTTTCAAAACAACATTTTTCAAGTTTCCTGGCGCTATAAGTCGCGAAATATGTATGCCATTACAGCATACCTTTATGTAACTTGTGAGTCATCGTTTTTTCTACTGTAGTAGGTAGGATTTTTACGATATATTTTAATTTCGATTTTTGGTGCGCGTTTTAACGACTTATTTGTCGACAAAATTGACTTTAATTTGGGAGTGCCGCGGCTTTATTAAAACATTTTTTTAAATGTCTTGACATACTACAATAGACAGTATCATCGGTTTCAATGCACTCTTTGAAATTTTGTGCTGGGTTGAAAACTGTGGCGTTCACCGCTCCCACCGACCGCCCTCGCTCTCCACAAAGGCCTTTCGTCGACGTCGTGCAGTGTCCTCGGTGTGCAAGTTTTTTACTTATAAAATACATAATAAAAGTTTATGAGTGAACAATACAGGTCTCAAATCAGTTTTGTAGTTTCTTTCTTATTTTATTGAAAAAAATCATGAATATCGGTTCGAAAATCGATTGTCACCCTGGTCGTCCCCCTATAGCTGAAAACATAGATATGAAATTTCTTAGAGCAGAATTTACTGAGTTTAAAACATTATGTTCGCAGTTGAGAATTATAGGTCTGTAATTCTAGAGTAGATGAGAGTCTCTGACAATCATTGATATTCTTGCGAGAGCCAGACATGGAAAAACTACTCCACAAGGTTTCAAGATGTAGTCAGTCGAAATAAAGACTCCAAGAAAAATTAAATAACTACAGTTCCAAAGAAGGCTGGTGTTTAACGTTGTGGATATTACCGAACGATCAGTTTAATAAGTCAAGCTTGCAATAAACACACTAATTTTCGACAGAAGAATGGGAAAACTGGTAGAAGCAGACCAGGAAGTTAAGTTTGGCTTCGCAGAAATGCAGGAACACGCAAAGCAACACTGACTCTACGAGTTATCTTAGAATATAGACTGAAGAAAGACAAACCCACAATTATATTATTTGTAGCCTTAGTGAGAGCTTTTGACGTATTTGATTGCAATACACTCTTTGAAATTCTGAAGGTAGCAGGGAGAAAGTAGAGCGAAAGATTCTTTACAGTTTGTACAGAAACCAGACAATCGTTATAACAGTAAATGGAAATGGAAGGGAAGCAGTGGTGGAGAAGGGAGTGTGACATAGTTTAATCTGTATCCAATGTTATTCAGTCTGTACACTGAGCAAGCAGTACAGGAGGCCAACGACAAATTTGAAAACGGAATACAAGTTCAGGGAGAGGAAGTAAAAACTTTGATGTTCAACGATGCTGTTGTAGTTCTGTCGGTGACTGCAAAGAAACCCCAAGACCAGTTGAATGGAATGGGTAGTGCCTTGGAGAGAGATTATATGATGAACATCAACAAAAGTAAAACGAGGGTAACAGACTGTAGCCGAATTAAATCAGGCGATGCTGAAGAAATTAGATTAGGAAATGAGATATTAACGTAGTAGATGAATTTGCTATTTGGTCAGAAAAAAATCTGATCATAGGAGAAGTAAAGAGGATATGAGGACATAAAACGTAGACTGGCTATAACACAAAAAACACTTGTGAAAGAGAGGAATTTATTGACATTAAATATAAATTTAAAAGTTAGGAAGCCTTTTTCGAAGGTAAACGACGAAAGCCATTAAACATCACCGTGGAGGCTCCATATTATTAAAATCTTCCCTAGTTAATGCGAAAGACATCTTTTTTATTACGGAATTTAATTTATCTTACTGATGCAGATGATCAAAAATTGAACTGATGATCGTGTGTGTGTGTGTGTGTGTGTGTGGCAGTGAGGGAGAGAAGTGCCCCTCTACTTGGAAGCGTCATTTGTGAGGGTGACACGCCAGCGTTCTCTTGCATGAGCAGCTCGGCCACCAGCAGAGCGTTCGCCGTCGCAATGTGTGTGTTTTGGCGGCCGGTGTTAATATTTTAAGGTCTTGGCTAAACACCTGCAGCTGTAGCAACGCGCCAAAGGTACTACGTGTCGTCTCTCTCCTACGAGCTATTCAAAACGCCTGGCTTTAAGATCAAATTCTATCGTCAATGCAGGAGCACGGGTCATTTCTTTCCGGAGAGGATAATTTAGTCTAATTGTAAATACTCCCAGTAATTTAACTTCTCTTTTTTGCCTAAGAAAGTGTACCCTCGGGCCACTAGAATCATGAAGTTCCACATTCATTCGGGCTTGGTCCACAAATGAAAGCAAATAATAATTTTTCATTGTTTTCTACACATCTATTCACTTTCCATTTTAGTGTTTGTGCAATGCAGCGACACCTGAGGAAACTGGAAAGGCGAAATCACAACAGTTTAAAGTGTGATTTCACAGAAGAGGGTTTAAAATGAAGTGAACAGATAGAATATAAGGAGAAATAATCCAACGAAAAGCCGTAGTGAGATATGTGCTAAGGGTGGAAGGAGGGTGTGAATTCCATGAAATTTGAAGTCTCGAACGAGGATTTGAATCCCAGAACCACTAATGTGACCCCAGTACCTCAGCAGCTATACGTCCAAGAATAGTTCCTCGGCAGTGGAACGACACCGGACGGAAATGTTATTGGAGCAGATGAAATTGTTATAAATATGCAGAGATGAAGGCGTTAACAGAACACAGAGAGGCGTGAGGGCTTGCTTCACTGTAGTCATAAGAGAAATGCCGCAGAAACATAAACACGAAAAATAAAAATATAAAAGCCATCAGAACACAGAGAAGTATGGATTCTATCTGTAGATGCTATTTTTCTTGACTTCCGGAAGGCGTTCGATACAGTTCCGCACTGTCG
This sequence comes from Schistocerca serialis cubense, assembly GCF_023864345.2. Lineage (NCBI taxonomy): Eukaryota > Metazoa > Arthropoda > Insecta > Orthoptera > Acrididae > Schistocerca > Schistocerca serialis. The sequence continues at coordinate 716,717,103 of NC_064638.1, forward strand.
CCTGATAAACAAAGTAAAAGCCTACGGAATATCAGACCAGCTGTGTGACTGGATTGAAGAGTTTTTAGCAAACAGAACACAGCATGTTGTTATCAATGGAGAGACGTCTACAGACGTTAAAGTAACCTCTGGCGTGCCACAGGGGAGTGTTATGGGACCATTGCTTTTCACAATATATATAAATGACCTAGTAGATAGTGTCGGAAGTGCCATGCGGCTTTTCGCGGATGATGCTGTAGTATACAGAGAAGTTGCAGCATTAGAAAATTGTAGCGAAATGCAGGAAGATCTGCAGCGGATAGGCACTTGGTGCAGGGAGTGGCAACTGACCCTTAACATAGACAAATGTAATGTATTGCGAATACATAGAAAGAAGGATCCTTTATTGTATGATTATATGACAGCGGAACAAACACTGGTGGCAGTTACTTCTGTAAAATATCTGGGAGTATGCGTGCGGAACGATTTGAAGTGGAATGATCATATAAAATTAATTGTTGGTAAGGCGGGTACCAGGTTGAGATTCATTGGGAGAGTCCTTAGAAAATGTAGTCCATCAACAAAGGAGGTGGCTTACAAAACACTCGTTCGACCTATACTTGAGTATTGCTCATCAGTGTGGGATCCGTACCAGATCGGGATGACGGAGGAGACAGAGAAGATCCAAAGAAGAGCGGCGCGTTTGGTCACAGGGTTATTTGGTAACCGTGATAGCGTTACGGAGATATTTAACAAACTCAAGTGGCAGACTCTGCAAGAGAGGCGCTCTGCATCGCGGTGTAGCTTGCTCGCCAGGTTTCGAGAGGGTGCGTTTCTGGATGAGGTATCGAATATATTGCTTCCCCCTACTTATACCTCCCGAGCAGATCACGAATGTAAAATTAGAGAGATTAGAGCGCGCACGGAGGCTTTCAGACAGTCGTTCTTCCCGCGAACCATACGCGACTGGAATAGGAAAGGGAGGTAATGACAGTGGCACGTAAAGTGCCCTCCGCCACACACCGTTGGGTGGCTTGCGGAGTATAAATGTAGATGTAGATGTAGATGTAGATGTAGAGTTGACACACAAATACTGCAAAAACGTAAAAACAAAAACTGAAAGTATAAAAGCTGCCCGCCTAGACGTAAGACAAAAAATACCGCCGTTAGAAATAACACTTTGTCCACTGTGAATCAAATTTGAATGTATGATACGTTGGCTGCCATGGACTAAGCCACCTAGATGTGATATACTGTACCAATGAAAAACACAAACTGTGAATGTTATACGATACAAAAATATTTCGTGAACTGGTTTTCATGTTGTAGTTTATGATCATACAACGTAATAAGAGGATAGAATACTGGTGAACAAGTCTGAAAAAGGTATTATACATGTAGTTTGTATTATATGTGTTGACTGTGGTGACAAAATACTTTTACAGTGCAATGGTAACATATTTGAAATTACATACGCTAGAGAGAATTTAATCCTCTTTGAAGATACTAGCCAGTTATTGTACAATGGTATAGGCCACGAGATAAATTAATACCGAGGAGACGCACAATTTGTGTTTTTCATTGTTTTACCACCCAACAACAAATACCCCTTATTTGCTCCCATTGGTCACCTTCCCTTTGCGAATCGTGTTGTGTCTTAAATATCTGTTTAGCGTAGGCGGCTAAGATTAATCCCGAGGAGTAAAGTGCCTGAAACCCGGAGTCGGCGCAGACCTTGCGACTTTCGAATAGCATGAGGGTGACCTCCACGCTTACTGCACCGTTCGAGCCACCGGGAAACTTTTTTACGCCAAACGCCGCCGCTTGTCGCTTTCCCGCGCCTAGATCCTTTTTTTCCCTCGCACACCCGTCTGCCAATGTCTGGCATCCTCTTTCGCCATTTACAAACGCCTAGCTTCTGTCGCCGCCGTTAATAGACCAGGAGGTCGTGCTAAAAATACAGTAAGCTAACTGCGACAAGGCATTGATCTTGTAATGCGGCTAGCCTTCTAAAAGCATACGACAGGGGGCACGGATTAGAAGATGTCGCAAACCTGTCCAGATAAATCTGCTCGTAGGTCGCCAGCGCAAAACGGACGTAGTCAATACGGCCAGGCCCACCTTCTGGCCTACTGTACTTCATTGTGCCGTTTTAGCGTCTGCATCAACATCTCTACTCCTCACACTTCATGGTGTGTTACCGAGGGTACTTTCTGTACATACTGGCTCTTCAGCCCTTTCCTCTTTCAATCACGAACACTGTGTGTGAGAAGAACAATTGTTGAAAAGCTTCCGTGTGAGCTCTAATCTTTGTAATTCTACCTTCACGGGAGTTTCGCGAGATAAACATTAGGTGGAGCAATATATTGGTTAACGCGTTTAGGAACGTACGCTCTCACTATTTCTGCAGTGAACCACAACGTGATGTACAATGCTTCTTTTGTAGCGTTTGCCATTGGAGTTGGGTTATTATCTCCGTGACGCTTTCGCCCTTACTAAACGAACCCTTGTAATTCTCAGCGCCTCAAATGGATTGCTGAATTATAAAATTTCGTAACTTAATATACTATAACCCACTCAGAAACCCACAAAATAGGTTTACTGTCAGTACAAATTTAATATATACTGACACCCGATCTAATTTTGCAACAGTATACAGTGAGTGAATTAGCATATCTGAGGAGTGCGCTATTGCCAAGCAGGATTTGTGCCGAGCGAGTGGGGATAAAAGTCTGCCGCAGTGTGGTACCATCATGCTGCATTGAGATAAACTTCTAGTTGAGTGACAGGGGCTTCGTGAACCGTGCACATTTGTTTATCAGATTCGTATGTATTTGGCCTGTAACGCAATTGCGTATGCGCAAAAGCTCCCTAAAATATGCACAACTGAAGGTATGCTCACGATCCTGTTGCCCAATTTCACTGAGTCTAGAGCAGCAATAGCGTGGTGGATTACGTGCCATATCTTTCAAACTGCAGCATCTATGTTACGTTTACCATCATTCAAAGAAAAATAACCAATAAATCCGCAAGAAGGTGAAAGTTAGGGTGTTCACATGCTCTTGTGCTCTTAGCAGCAGCCGCCACTGCCTCATTTGCTTTAAAAGATTAAACATTTGTCTGATATTTCTATGAAATAATAAAAGAGGAACGAAATTATGGTAACAGTAATAAATTAAAACCTTAACAATTCATTCATAGTATATTATAAGAATAGGAAGTAGCTGATCTATTACCTATGTCTATATAGTACGCCTTTATCTGCTTTTAACCCATGAGAACAGAAAAATTAATACAGAAAACAGAGCTCTTCAAGCTCAGATTTCGCCGTTTAGCTGTGGCTATTCGTAATTCCCAAACGCGATTTTCGAACAGAGTTTCAAAAAACTACACAACAGGCGAACACTGGTGATTTTTTATAGCATTCAACCAACTCGAGAAAAGCAGCGAGCAGTGGACGAACTAAGCTTTCCTTTATTTACATATTTACTTTACTATATGGATTTTATGTATCTTGAAACTGAGTCAGAATTTGTTAATCTTTGTTTGATTTCTACGTTTATTAGGACTAAAAGACCGAAAATCGGTTATTTCAGAAACCGGTTATTTTGATCGGTTTTAACATTCAGGTTAAAATGGTGTGGAAAAAGACGATATAACCGAAAACCGATTGTTTCAGCTATAACCGCCATCGCTGGTGTAGTCCACCTTCTTCGAGGGTCGACTTCACTTATCGAGGATTCTTTCAATGAATCCCAATCTGGCATCTGCCTCTTCAACGGTTATTCTTATGGGTCGTCCCAATTTACGTCGATCCGTACACATAACTCAGGTATTTATGGATGTGACTGCTTAGGATGACTGTCCGATAATCATACCAATAACGGACATTTGTGGCTATTTATGCGTAATACTTTACATTTGTTTATGTTGAGAGTCAAGTGTCGGTCCCCTGCAGTGTTCGTGCGTTTCGCTACAATTTTCTAGCGTTGTGACTTCTCCGTACGCAACAGCTTCATCCAGAAGTGGCCTCACGGAGCTCCTGACGTACACCACTACCTCATTGACATGTATTGGGAAAAGCAATGGTCGTGTAATACTCATTCGGGGTACGCCTTTTGTTGCTTTTCGTCTGAAGGTCCCTCCCCGTAATGAATAATGTGCTATGGTCTGTTTGTTAAGAACTTTTCAGTTCAATCTGTAATAAATGAATTTATAGTAAGCGAAACAAAGATACGAAGTCTTATGTAAAACAAAGATGCGATGTCTTATGTAAAGCTATCACTGTATAAAGTCTCTGAGCCTAAATTCGATTTTCGGTTGTAAAAGGCCGGCCGTGGTGACTGAGCGGTTCTAGGCGCTACAGTCTGGAACCGCGCGACCGCGACGGTCGCAGGTTCGAATCCTGCCTCGGGCATGGATGTGTGTGATGTCCTTAGGTTAGTTAGGTTTAAGTAGTTCTAAGTTCTAGGGGACTGATGACCTCAGATGTTAAGTCCCATAGTGCTCAGAGCCATTTGAACGATTTGAACCAGTTGTAAAAATGTATGAGGCACGGAGAGCTACCTAGTTTTTGTCTGTCTTCATCTGTCCATGTCAATATAAGGACAAAGTTTCATTTTACTCTTGTTGATTTGAATAATATTCATAATAATTAGTTTGAAATACATTGTTCATTTTATTTTAATCACTTGACATCCTCTGCTAATCAAAAGTCCATCAATTCTGTGTGTTTCAGTTCGAATTACGTTGGGAAGCAATTAGTTTGGTAACGTGCCGATTTGCGCGCTACCTGGGCACCATTTGTGAAGTTTTTCGTGTTACCAAATTCGGACCTTGCAGTCTACATTTCTTTCAAGAAGTTCGATTAATGTATTTACAGTATAATTCAAAACATTTTATCGCATTATACGTCGTGTTAACACGGTCCGCCGTCACCAAACTTACCTAATCGCCAACGAAGACACTGGGTCTGACGACGACAACTAAAACACGTAGCCAACTGAATTTATTCGACCGCAAGCAGACTAAAGCATTCAAGACTGAGAATATTTGAATACGTCGTTCCATGTTCTGCTGCATAGCTCACTGCTGGGCTGTCAGCTGCGCAATACCACACATCGTGAGTGCTATGCTGTATAGGGCCGCCTTACCTGCCAGTTTGGCACCCTGATGCGAAGTGCAGAATAATAGTTACAAAACCTGCCACTAGTATGCTGTTTGTGATGGTGCTGCTCTCACATCCTAAATACCATAAGTTAAGACAGCAGGAGGGGAGGGGGGGATTTGAAATGCAAGAAGCACTCTTAAGCTTTTCCCATATTGAAAATGGTGGGGAAATTCAAAATTCATCTAAGTTTAAAATGATCTGTGCTCCAAACATACATTGTGTAGGGGGAATACAAAAAATAGGGAGGCGTAAGCTTATCCTCTTCTGACAAGACTAGTTTAGTGGCTCAGAAGCTGAAAAACAGGTTCTTCGTTTATAAAATTCTGTAGAGTGGATGGCAGCTATGATGGAAGCTATGCTCATAACCTGTAACCCCAGTTTTGCTGTAAATTTGTTGGTCTTATATTCAGCAGCGATGTATCAAGCACATTTGAGAAAGAAAGATGGTTACAGTCGAATCACTGCCTTTCTGCTGTGGTCACTGTGATGTCTCGACTTCCGGACAATAAGTTTTCGGAAGAATGCAGCTCTAGCATTTCAATTCAATTTCCAGTTCCCATTTTTATTTTATCGAGATATCATTAGAAACCACAAACATGGTCTGATATTCTGCTAGTTCGTATTTTGTTCATTAGATCACAATGCGGAATGCATTCCAGAAGTCAAGGAACACGACATCAACCTGCCTTCGGCTGCTACTGCCTTCTGAGTCTCTTGGACATGATCCCACTCGATCGTTGTTCTGCGTTATCCTTATTAGTTCCAACGGATATGGTCTTTGGCCTCCAGCAATGCCACAATACGTGAACATAATTCGTGTTCCAAAATTTTACAACAGAGTGACGTCAGCGACTTATGCCTATAGTTTTGCGCATCACCTGAGCATTTTTCTAATTGGTTGCAACTTCTCATTCCCCCAAGCGACCTGCTGCGACAAGTGGAGCATATTCTTTGGCATATTCTATGTGGAAGCGCCTCTTCTCTGCTGAGTGAATTTGGTTGATTTTCTATATCACCGTCGCTTATTTCAATATTTGTCATAGCGTCGACTCTATAAACACACACTTGGCGAAGATTGACTGTGCGATCAAAAGTTTCCGGGCACCACCAGAAACAAACGTTTTTCATATTAGGTGCATTGGGCTGCCACTCCATATCAGCGACCTCAGTAGTCATTAGACATCGTGAGAGAGCGGAATGGGGCGCTCCGCGGAACTCACGGACTTCGAACGTGGTCAAGTGTTTGAGTGTCACTTGTGTCATACGTCTGTAATCGGGAATTTCACATTTCTAAACATCTCTAGGTCCACTGTTTCCGATGTGATAGTGAAGTGGAAACATGAAGGGACACGTACAGCACAAAAGCGTTAAGGCCGACCACATCTGTTGACTGACAGAGACCGCCGACATCTGAAAGGGTCGTAATGTGTAATAGGCAGACCTCTATCTAGACTATAACACAGGAATTCCAAAGTGCATAGGATCCACTACAAGTACTATGACAGTTAGGCGGGAGTTGAGGAAACTTGGATTTCATGGTCGAGCGGCTGCTCATAAGCCACACATCACGCCGGAAAACGCTAAACGACGCCTCGCTTGGTGTAAGGAGCGTAAACATTAGACGATTGAACAGTGGAAAAATGTTGTGTGGTGTGACAAATCACAGTATACAATGTGGCGATCTGATGGCAGGGTGTTAATATTGCAAATGCACGGTGAACATCATCTGCCTGCGCGTGTAGAGTCAACAATAAAATTCGGAGGCGGTGATTTTGTGGTGTGATCGTGTTGTTCATGGAGGGGGCTTGCACCCCTTGTTGTTTTGCGTGGCACTATCACAGCACAGGCCTACAACGATGTTTTAAGCAGCTTCTTGCGTCCCACTGTTGAGCAATTTGGGGACCTGAATCCTATAGACCACCTTTGGGATGTTTTGGAACGCCGACTTCGTGCCAGGCCTCACCGACCGACATCGATAACTCTCCTCAGTGCAGTACTCCGTGAAGAATTGGCTGCCATTGCCCAAGAAATATTCCAGCACCTGTCTGAACATATGCCTGCGAGAGTGGAAGCTGTCATCAAGGCTAAGGGTGGACCAACACCATATTGAATTCCAGCATTACCGATGGAGGGCGCCACGATCTTGTAAGCCATTTTCAGCCAGCTGACCGGATACTTTTGATTGCATAATGTATTTGGTAATGTACAAAAAGATAAAATGTTCTCCATTATTAGGCAGTATGCTTTCTACTACAGTCCACTTTTGTCATTCAAAGCAGACTGAAATAACCAGTATTAATGAAATGACCTATGAAATTTTGCGCGAGATACCGGATATCTGTAATCTGAGGATACTACCCTGGGATGCTGAGCCAGCCTATATGACGTCATAGTTCTAGATGGCGACCTTGCCACATTGGGCCATCCTGTGTGACGCCAGAATCCTAGATGGTGACCCTGGGATACTCGGTGAGCCTGAATGAAGTACTCTGGGATACTGGACAAGCCTGTATGACATCATTATCCAAGATGGCGGACCTAGGGATATTGAGACAGCCTCTAGGGTTGCCAGGTCACTTGTGTTGAGTACAGAGTTCAATTCCCAAATTTAAAATAGCGAGAAATTAAAAAGTCATCGATTTTCCACACTCCTGATGTTACAGTTCCCTTGATCTAAGTTTAACTTCACTTGTGCCCTTTTTAAGCAATTCCCCCACCCCTCCAACATCACAGTTTAAAGCAATTCTCACCCTAAGTCTACCAATAAAGAGCTGATTTGTCCTAATTTTAAAAATGTAAAGCATACTGCTGTAAAACACGTGATTGTCATTATCGTGAGTAGTGGGAGTAGGGAAGAAACAATTGCATATTTAGTATTTAAATAAACATCACACTGGGAAGAACCACCTACCGCAGCTGCATAGCTCACTGCTGGGCTGTCAGCTGCGCAATACCACACATCGTGAGTGCTATGCTGTATAGGGTCGCCTTACCTGCCAGTTTGGCAGCCTGATGCGAAGTGCAGAATAATAGTTACAAAACCTGCCACTAGTATGCTGTTTGTGATGGTGCTGCTCTCACATCCTAAATACCCTAAGTTAAGACAGCAGGAGGGGAGGCGGGATTTGAAATGCAAGAAGCGCTCTTAAGCTTTTCCCATATTGAAAATGGTGGGGAAATTCAAAATTCATCTAAGTTTAAAATGATCTATGCTCCAAACATACATTGTGTAGGGGGAATACAAAAAATAGGGAGGCGTAAGCTTATCCTCTTCTGACAAGACTAGTTTAGTGGCTTAGAAGCTGAAAAACAGGTTCTTCGTTTATAAAATTCTGTAGGGTGGATGGCAGCTATGATGGAAGCTATGCTCATAACCTGCAACCCCAGCTTTGCTGTAAATTTGTTGGTCTTATATTCAGCAGCGATGTATCAAGCACATTTGAGAAAGAAAGATGGTGACAGTCGAATGACTGCCTTTCTGCCTATTCACAGCCGCAGCAGGACTTAGACCACACAGCCCGGAGGAGAACCACGCCACACAATCGTTGTGCAGCACCACACTTCATATCAGTTCAGGAAGACATCGATACAGTTCAGTGGCGCGCAGGCGTTCTTTTCGCCATTGTACGGAAGCACACAATCACTTTCTCACACTTACTCTCTTCATTGTAAGGTTTAACATGTTTTAAGCAGACGTTTCCATTGGATTTCTAAGTCATATGCCGAAATATCTCGAGCAAAGCGGAATCGTTTGTACATAAATCCAAAAATATATTTGATTTACTGTCGCTTCGTCAAAAATGGGACTGACTGTTTAATAGTTCATCGGTATACATTAGAGTCGATTCTGTCGTACTCAATATGAAAATGTTACGAATGGCATTGATACGTCCCGAAGTTCACACACAAAACGTAGACTCCACCTCGTAATGCGTAGCATTTTCCAATAAGAATTTTACTTTACGGATTGAAACTGCGAAAAGTTTTCGTGATTATTATCGTTTGGCGGGATGAGGAACTTTTATTTGATGACGAGGAGTTTATGATGAGTTTAAATGGCAGATGCATTTGTAATATTTTCAGGACTGTTTGGCGAGCACCCAAAATCCAACAATCATCTCTCTATTCAGACACGACTATGTATGAATATAGAACGTCGATTCTGCTGATTGTGTCTCGAGAAACGTATGTGTAGCGGTCACAGAACCTCATCACATCCTGTCACTGACTCAGAATCGCTACAACCATGAAACGAAACGATTCTCTTTATATCCCAACTGTTTACATGTGCAGTAAATCAGATATGACAGATAAAATTATTTTAGAAGTTTGATGCAACTTAACTCAGTAGCAAATTACCTGCATTTCATCAATACATAACTATAACACCCTACATTCAGTAGCATAAAGTTAACTAAGTGGGTAGCAGGAATGTCATGACTGCATGTACTAGACTACCTTTAGTGAACTATACAGGGTGTTACAAAAAGGTACGGCCAAACTTTCAGGAAACATTCCTCCCACACAAATAAAGAAAAGATGTTATGTGGACATGTGCCCGGAAACGCTTAATTTCCATGTTAGAGCTCATTTTAGTTTCGTCAGTATGTACTGTATCTCCTCGATTCACCGCCAGTTGGCCCAATTGAAGGAAGATAATGTTGACTTCGGTGCTTGTGTTGACATGCGACTCATTGCTCTACAGTACTAGCATCAAGCACATCAGTACGTAGCATCAACAGGTTAGTGTTCATCACGAACGTGGTTTTGCAGTCAGTGCGGTGTTTACAAATGCGGAGTTGGCAGATGCCCATTTGATGTATGGATTAGCAAGGGGCAATAGCCGTGGCGCGGTACATTTGTATCGAGACAGATTTCCAGAACGAAGGTGTCCCGACAGGAAGACGTTCGAAGCAATTGATCGGCGTCTTAGGGAGCACGGAACATTCCAACCTATGACTCGCGACTGGGGAAGACCTAGAACGACGAGGACACCTGCAATGGACGAGGCAATTCTTCGTGCAGTTGACGATAACCCTAATGTCAGCGTCAGAGAAGTTGCTGCTGTACAAGGTAACGTTGACCACGTCACTGTATGGAGTGTGCTACGGGAGAACCAGTTGTTTCCGTACCATGTACAGCGTGTGCAGGCACTATCAGCAGCTGATTGGCCTCCACGGGTACACTTCTGCGAATAGTTCATCCAACAATGTGTCAATCCTCATTTCAGTGCAAATGTTCTCTTTACGGATGAAGCTTCATTCCAACGTGATCAAATTGTAAATTTTCACAATCAATTTGTGTGGGCTGACGAGAATCCGCACGCAATTGTGCAATCACTTCATCAACACAGATTTTCTGTGAACGTTTGGGCAGGCATTGTTGGTGATGTCTTGATTGGGCCTCATGTTCTTCCACCTACGCTCAATGGAGCACGTTATCATGATTTCATACGGGATACTCTACCTGTGCTGCTAGAACATGTGCCCTTACAAGTACGACACAACATGTGGTTCATGCACGTTGGAGCTCCTGCACATTTCAGTCGAAGTGTTCGTACGCTTCTCAACAACAGATTCGGTGACCGATGGATTGGTAGAGGCGGACCAATTCCATGGCCTCCACGCTCTCCTGACCTCAACCGTCTTGTCTTTCATTTATGGGGGCATTTGAAAGCTCTTGTCTACGCAAACCCGGTACCAAATGTAGAGACTGTTCGTGCTCGTATTGTGGACGGCTGTGATACAATACGCCATTCTCCAGGGCTGCATCAGCGCATCAAGGATTCCATGCGACGGAGGGTGGATGCATGTATCCTCGCTAACGGAGGACATTTTGAACATTTCCTGTAACAAAGTGTTTGAAGTCACGCTGGTACGTTCTGTTGCTGTGTGTTTCCATTCCATGATTAATGTGATTTGAAGAGAAGTAATAAAATGAGCTCTAACATGGAACGTAAGCGTTTCCGGCCACATGTCCACATAACATATTTCTTTCTTTGTGTGTGAAGAATGTTTCCTGAAAGTTTGGCCGTACCTTTTTGTAACACCCTGTATATAGCCTCAAACCAACGTAGCACGATTCAGCACGATAGCCGTATACATAAGTGACAGACATAGACATCAAACGTATCCAAAGGGTTTGTATAACATTTCTGATTAACTCCAGTTTTACTTGCATTGGTCTACAGGATATGTGTCTATGAGCACTGTATACACAAAGAAGCGCCAAAGAAACTGCTTTAAGCATGCGTATTCAAATACAATATGTAAACAGGCAGAATACCCACTGCGATCGGCAACGCCTATGTAAGACAACAAGTGTCTGGCGCTGTTATTACTGCTACAACGGCAGGTTATCAAGATTTAAGTGAGTCTCAACGTGGTGATATAGTCGGCGCACGAGGGATGGGACACAACATCTCCGAGGTAGCGGTGAAGTGGGGATTTTCCCATACGGCCATTTCACGAGTGTACCGTGAATACCAGTAATCCGGTAAAACATCAAACCTCCGACATCTCTGCTGCCAGAAAAAGACCCTGCAAGAACCGGACCAACGACTACTGAAGAGAATCTTTCAACGTGACGGGAGTGCAACCTTTCCGCAAACTACTGCAGATTTCAATGCTGGGCCATCAGCAAGTGTCAGCGTGCGAACCATTGAACGAAACCTCATCGATATAGGCTTTCGGAGCCGAAGACCCACTAGTGTAACCTTGATGACTGCACGACACAAAGCTTTAAGCTTCGCCTGGGCCCGTCAACATCGACACCGGACTGTTGATGATTGGAAACATGTTGCCTGGTCGGACGAGTCTCGTTTCAAATTGTGTCGAGCGGATGGACATGTACGAGTATGGAGACACCCTCATGAATCTATGAACCCTGCAAGTCAGCAGGGGACTGTCCAAATTGGTGGAGGCTCTGTAATGGTATGGAGCGTGCGTAGTTGGAGTGATGTGGGACCCCTGGTACATGTAGATACGACTCTTGGCAGGTGAAACCTACGTAAGCATCCTGTCTTAGCCCCTGCATCCATTCATGTCCACTGTGCCTTCTGGCGGACTTGCAAATTCCAGCAGGACAATGCCATACCCCACACGTCCAGAATTGCTACAGAGTGGCTCCAGGGACACTCGTCTGAGTTTAAACACTTTCTCTGGCCACCGAACTCCCCAGGCATTATTGAGCAAATCTGGGATGCCTTCGAATGTGCTGGTAGCAGTAGTAAGTGTCAGGAGATGTGATGTGATGTGGAATCCTGCACATGTAGACTTCGAGACATTCTACGAGTCTGCTAGGTTATAGGACACTGAAATATGTTTGACTTCAGTGAGATATATTTGACAATCATCAATCATAGAGCTATTGAACGTTGTGGGGCGTTTTATAAGATGAAGGCTGCTCTGAAATATTTTATGTGAAGTGGGAGTTTTGTGGGGAAATTGAATGATTCATACACTTCACAGTGGAGACTACATAATACTTCATCCCACACAGCCACATGTTACAGCAAAACTGTAACAAAATGGTTCAAATGGCTCCGAGCACTATGGGACTTAACGTCTGACGTCATCAGTCCCCTAGAACTTAGAACTACTTAAACCTAACTAACCTAAGGACATCACACACATCCATGCCCGAGGCAGGATTCGAACCTGTGACAGTAGCGGTCGCGCGGTTCCAGACTGTAGCGCCTAGAACCGCTCGGCCACCCAGGCCGGCAAACTGTAACAAGTTTCCCCCAGAACTATAACAAATTACCTCATGTTTTAGCAGGAATGGTAACAAATTGATCTCACAGTTTAACAAATTGCCCCAAAACTGCAATAAAGTCCCTCAAAACTGTAACACGTTGCCTCAAAAGTGTTACACATTGCTCCAAAACTAACAAATTGCACCATGTTACACCAAAAATTGTAAAAAATACTCAATGTTAAAGTGGATTTGTAAAAATTACCTCTCAGTATTCATAAACGTTGTATAGCTTTACATAGAGAAGTCTCATACAGAACTGCAACGTGAATCTCTCAAACATTAAATGTGTTACTGAATTACCTTACAGTGAGCATGGAGAGCTACCCAAGAAGAGCAGAAATATACAACAATAAGAAACCTGATGTATGCTAGCAAAGCAATCTCAGACATGATCAAGCATATCTGCTATTCTATGGTTTCCCCATTCTATTCATAGCTAACACAAACACATTTTTTCTGAGGCAGGCTGAAAACTGTAGCACATTCCAACTCTAAAACGCACATGCTATTTACATGAACCCACTCATGACAGGTCGTAATTTGTAAAGATTATAAACCAGAAGCACATTTCCAATTTGCAAACATCGCATAGCTGGTACAATATACACAGTTGTCACTTATTTCAAACCCACTGACATCCGACTGCAAGAGAGCAGACATGGGGTACAGGTGGAGCCTGCAATGTTGCCAGTCAATAAAAGATGTTGCAATTCCCATGGCAATGCAATCACATACCACCACCACTTACACACAGCATAATTGGGCTAATTTGAATTACCTGACATCTTTGAAATTCCTACCATTGTTTTGAATCTCCTGCCATTTTGTACATAGGACAATTCACCTGTGACAGAGGGGTGGGGGGAGAGGGGAATCTGGCAGTGTTGCATAATGTCATTGATGATGTCACAGGAGAGAGTGGGAGGGAAATCTGGCAACAATGCAAGGTGATCCAGAACCGCCCAGCTATAGTACTTGAGCTCCTCTGTTTAAGACATCCCCAGCCAGTAGACACTGTGTATATGTTGCTTGAGGATGTGCACTTCTGCTGCAAATCGATCACTGCACTGGCCACCCTTCGTAGTGGAAGCTTGTAGCATGACAGGATTTCCTGCAGTATCTAACTGGACTCCACCATCCTGACTGGCGATCACATTTCCACAGATTCATTGATGATGTGGTATCAGAAGTTTGACGTATGGGCCACGGTTTTTGTTTCGTGGTATGTCATCCAATACCCAGTAGAAATACGTTCTTAGGTGACAGCGTACTTGCTGGCTGGGAGGAGATGAGTATGGCACTGGTGTTCCACGAGCCACTTCTGAACAGTGCTCGTGATATGCCCTATGTAAGATACACCACACTCGCATGGAATCCCATAAACAACTGTCTTGCATAGCTTTTAGTTATCTTTGATAGATCACAGAAGCACTGATATTTTTGATGGAGGACGAAAAATCACTTTACCCTTATGTACTTTTAATGCTGCACTTATTTTCGCGGAAAAATTTACCTTATACGGCAGGTAGTAGTCATTTTCAAGGTCACAACATTTTCCTTTTTCTGTCGATTGTTCGTCTGTAATGCTGCCTGTACCTGCTGAGAGGAATATCCTTCGTTCGGGAAAATGGTTTATGGTCTTTTCATTGTATTTGCGGTTTATCGACATCTGCGACAGTATTTGCTCGATAAATCAGGGTGTTTGAAATACCCATTGGTTGTGCCAGATGGTGGTCCTGTAAATAGGTTTACACTGTCCAAGACATGAGACCCAACGTATTGACAAATACTGTTGGTTTTCAAACTTTTGAGAAGAGCACTCACTCCTCAAAATATTCTACAATGTGGTTGGCCATTAGGGGCGACAAGACTCCGCATGGCGACACTGATTATTCAAAAACTTTCTTAGGTAAAAAGCACATTGAGGAGAGAGTTTGATGCAGCAACACTGTAATGTCAGCCAGAAGCCTTTTGCGAATGAGATGTAACAACGTTTGTAAAAGAAAAGCGACATCAAAACTGCAAAACTGACCAATAACTCTTTACCTTTTAGCTTGTGTTTCTTGCATTTGCTGATAAAGTCGTCAAATGGTTGGTCTCTGGTGTTGCATGTTCAGGAAACTATTGCAGAGTGTGGAGGATGAAGCTCGAAGTGGTATCCCTTCACATCCTCGAATGAAAACAACATTGCTCGAGTATAGCACATGGCGTTGGTGAACAGGCACGTAAAGATGTCAGGCGGGGTGTCCACAGTGTGTATTGGCTGTGCTCAGGCCCATGAAGTGTTAGGTTAGCGAAACGTGTCTACTAGTGGGTGCTGAGGAACCAGATCCGGATCACAGGAGTGCAAGAATGGGAAACAGCTTCTGGTGACAAACAGACCCGAACTATTTGAAACAGTTAACGCAGAACAGGGAATCAGCGATCATAAAGCTGTTACAGCATCGGTGATTTCAGCCGTAAATGGAAATATTAAAAAAGGTAGGAAGATTTTTCTGTTTAGCAAAAGTGACAAAAAGCAGATTTCAGAGTACCTGAGGTTCAACACAAAAGTTGTATCTCAAGTACAGATAGTGTTGAGGATCAGTGGACAAAGTTCAAAACCATCGTACAATATGCGTTAGATGAGTATGTGCCAAGCAAGAGCGTAAGAGATGGAAAAGAGCCACCGTGGTACAACAACCGAGTTAGAAAACTGCTGCGAAGCAAAGGGAACTTCGCAGCAAACATAAACAAAGCCTTGTAGACAAACAAAAATCACGCGAAGCGAAATGTAGTGTGAGGAGGGCTAGGCGAGAGGCGTTCAATGAATTCGAAAATAAAGTTCTATGTACTGACTTGGCAGAAAATCCTAAGAAATTTTGGTCTTATGTCAAAGCCGTAGGTGGATCAAAACAAAATGTCCAGACATTCTGTGACCAAAATGTTACTGAAACAGAGGATGACAGACTAAAGGCCGATATACTAAATGTCTTTTTCGAAAGCTGTTTCACAGAGAAAGAATGCACTGTAGTTCCTTCTCTAGATTGTGGCACAGATGACAAAATGGTAGATATCGAAATAGATGACAGAGATAGAAAAACAATTAAAATCGCTCAAAAGAGGAAAGGCCGCTGGCCCTGATGGGGTACCAGTTCGATTTTACACAGAGTACGCGAAGGAACTTGCCCCCTTCTTGCAGCGGTGTACCGTAGGTCTCTAGAAGAGCGTAGCGTTCCAAAGGATTGGAAAAGGGCACAGGTCATCCCCGTTTTCAAGAAGGGACGTCGAATAGATGTGCAGAACTATAGACATATATCTCTAACGTCGATCAGTTGTAGAATTCTGGAACACGTATTATGTTCGAGTATAATGACTTTTATGGAGGCTAGAAATTACTCTGTAGGAATCAGTATGGGTTTCGAGAAAGGCGATCGTGTGAAACCCAGCTCGGGCTATTCGTCCACGAGACTCAGAGGGCCAGAGACACGGGTTCCCAGGTAGATGCCGTGTTTCTTCACTTCCGCAAGGCGTTTGATACAGTTCCCCACAGTCGTTTAATGAACAAAGTAAGAGCATATGGACTATCAGACCAATTGTGTGATTGGATTGAAGAGTTCCTAGATAACAGAACGCAGCATGTCATCGTCAATGGAGAGAAATCTTCCTAAGTAAGAGTGATTTCAGGTGTGCCACGGGGGAGTGTCGTACGACGGTTGCTATTCACAATATATATAAATGACCTTGTGGATAACATTGGAAGTTCACTGAGCTTTTTGCGGATGATGCTGTAGTATATCGAGAGGTTATAACAATGGAAAATTATGCTGAAATGCAGGAGGATCTGAAACTAACTGACGCATGGTGCAGGGAATGGCAATTGAATTTAAATGTAGACAAGTGTAATGTGCTGCGAATGCATAGAAAGAAAGATCCTTTATCATTTAGCTACAATTTTGCAGGTCAGCAACTGGAAGCAGTTAATTCCATAAATTATCTGCGAGTAGGCATTAGGAGTGATTCAAAATGGAATGACCATACAATATTAATCGTCGGTAAAGCAGATGCCACACTGAGATTCATTGGAAAAATGCTAAGGTAATGCAGTCCGAAAACAAAGGAAGAAGGTTACAGTACACTTGTTCGCCCACTGCTTGAATACTGCTCACCGGTGTAGGATCCGTACCAGATAAGGTTGATAGAAGAGATAGAGAAGATCGAACGGAGAGCAGCGCGCTTCGTTACAGGATCACTTAGTAATCGCGAAAGCGTTACGGAAATGATAGATAAACTCCAGTGGAAGACTCGGCTGGAGAGACGCTCAGTACCTCGGTACGGGCTTTTGTTGAAGTTTCGAGAACATACCTTCACCGAGGAGTCAAGCAGTATATTGCTCCATCCTACGTATATCTCGCGAAGAGACCATGAGAATAAAATCAGAGAGATTAAAGCCCACACCGAGGCATACCGACAATCTTTCTTTCCATGAACAATACGAGACCGGAATAGAAGGGAGAACCGATAGAGGCACTCAAGGTACCCTCCGCCACACACCGCCAGGTGGCTTGCGGAGTATGGATGTAGATGTAGATGTAGACGTGGTATGTGCAAGAAGGAAATGACTTCCTGTTCAGAATCATCACAAGCAACGAGACACGGGTGCACCACTTCACCCCAGAATCAAAGGCCACCTCAACGTTGAAGCATCCCAGTTCACCAGTGAGGAAAAAATTCAGTGTCACACTCCACAGAAAATATTATAGCTATAGTGTCCTGGAATGTAAAAGATGTGATTCTTGTTTATTTCCTCCAGCAAGGGACTATCAATGCAGCATGCTACTGCAACACCCCACCAAACTCAGGTCCACCATTCGATGAAAGAGGCCAGGGCTCTTGAGCGAAGGTTTCATGCTCCTGGACGAAAACGCAAATCCACACACAGCTAGACTCACACAGGATCAGATTCGTTGCTTTGGATGGGAGGGATTCTGGATGTCTTCGAAGGAAGCACTTGAGAATTCACGACATCCGGAAACAGATGGCCTCAGTATGCCAATATCGATAATTTTTGAGAAGTGCATATGGAACTTGAAGACGGCGTATTAATTTGCGAAACTGGTAACAAAAATAAACTGAAATAACTTCTCTACTTGCACGGCTGTTTGGCGAATTTGTTTGTTGAAAACTTCAACAAATGTGTCAATTTAGAAGACGAAGTGCAAGAACTTAGTGCAAGGTGTGTAGTTTATGGCGCCATAGTGTACTGGTTTTTTGCATTAAAGTTATCGTGTGAAAAACAATAACTAAACATACTTTCGAACATCCCTCGGAATATAGCCCACTTGTGGCATGAGCACAGTACTGTTACCTTTATCTGCTTTGTGTACTAAAATATCCATGTCTGCTCTTATATTATGGAGGGGTGTACTGGTCAACAAATGATAAGAGTGTGTTTGAAATCTTATGGGACTTAACTGCTAAGGTCATCACTCCCTAAGCTTACACAATACTTAACCTAAATTATCCTAAGGACAAATACACACACCCGTGCCCGAGGGAGAACTCGAACCTCCGACGGGACCAGCCACACAGTCCATGACTGCAGCGCCACAGACCGCTCGGCTAATCCCGCGCGGCACAAATGGTAAGATTGTAAATAATAATTTCAGCTATCAGTCGTCCTTTTTAAATTTTTTTTTGGCAGATCTAGTTTCTAGCTGAAATCTAGATCTGCCAAAAAAGTCGTCCTTTTTAAATTTTTTTTTGGCAGATCTAGTTTCTAGCTGAAATCTAGATCTGCCAAAAAAATTTAAAAAGGACGACTGATAGCTGAAATCTATAATTTACAATGCAATATAACAGTCGCTGCGTGTAACAGCCTTCTGAATGGAAGGTAACTCGATGAAATGGTAAGATTCCTCAACGATGTTGTTATTAGATCCAGTGTATTCTCATCATGAGTGTGATTCCAAACAATCTCACTATGTGCAAAATTGTCCTTTTCCAAGTTGATTGTTAGATGATTAAAGGCTCCATTAAATTAGTTTTTCTCTTACGTTTTCAATTACATCTGGAAGTGAGTCTTGTGACTGATACAAGAATCTGCCCACCCTTGTTACTGCATCTTTCCCAGACAATCTCGCATACAGTTTCAATTTCTATCTTGGTGGATTTGAGTTTCTTATCTGTCGTGACAAATATATCACCTTCATTTACCACTAGTCTGTTCTTTCGATATATGGTGGAATTTCCCACAAATATCTCACTGTTATTAATTTAGGGTTTTATAATGTGAGCTCGACAATTTTTAGGAGCCCACAAAACTCTGGCCGTTTTTGTGAATATTTTGAGGTAGTCCACATAGAAACTGGTATCAGTGTTAATGAGGCAGTTTTAGCAATAATGATTATTGAAATACAAAGAGCAACTAAAACAAGTGAAAAGATTTATATGCTCAGCAACCTAGACAAAGAGGCAGCAGAGCTGTATCTCAATAAGGAACTCGAAACATTTGTTGCTGGAGTGGAGCATGTAGAAAAACTGTGGCTCAGATTTAGAGGAATAATTGACAGTACACTTGATAGATACGTACCTGGTAGAACAGTTCGTGACTGGACTCCGTAACTACAAAGAAAGCTCTAAGGAAATAGAGAGATGTAAAACAAAGCATAGGGTTAGAACAGTGAGAGAATCTCTCGAAGACCCAAAAGAAATTCTGGTCGTATATAGTGGCTATTATAGGTGCCAAAGTTAGTGTCCAGGCACTCATGGACACGACAGAGACTGAAATTGAGAGTGGCAAAGCAGAAAAAGCAACACTGAACTCTGTTTTCAAATGCCTCTTTACGAATGATATCATAGGGCTATTACCCCAACTTATTAGTCACATCAGTGCAAAGGCAAGTGATATACGAGGGCATTCAGTAAGTAATGCAACTCGTTATTTTTTTCACGGCCAATATTGGGACATTGTGGAATATTCCCGCTTCAGCCCCTATAGTTTCATGAAGCTCCGATGGATGGTGGCGCTGTAAGTAGCCTTTAAAATAGCGTCTGTAACGGAGGTGCATTCCAAGCAGAGAGCTGTCATTGAGTTTCTTTTGGCGGAAAACCAGAGCATTGCAGATATTTATAGGCGCTTGCAGAATGCCTACGGAGACCTGGCTGTGAACAAAAGTACAATGAGTCGTTTCGTGAGGCGTCTGTCATCATCGCAACAGGGTCGCGTAAATCTGTCTGATCTCCCGCATGCCGGCCTGCCGCACACAGCTGTGGCTCCTGCAGTGTTGGAACGTGCGGGCGCTATCATTCGAAGTGATGGACAGGTCACAATCAGACACCTCTCTGGTCAACTGGACGGCTCTGTTGGTAGTGCCGACACACTCGTCCACCAGTTGGTGGACTGCTAATGTCATGAGCATATATGCTACTGTCGTGAGCATGTGTGGAAAACGGTTGAAGAATGATGAAACCGCAACTCGGCAACAAGGTGTTGAACAGTAGTGGAACAACAGCGGCGTTGGCCCATTCTGCATTTTTGCCAAATTTATTAAAGATGGTGGGTCCAAGATGGCGAGCATAGATGTGGCAACACCGCAGTGTTGTTATGGTGGGAAGTTCATATTCTGGCGGGAAAATAGGTCAGTTGGGACACTTCCACTATACTAACCCCACCTTCCAGACCGGGCTTCCTCTCCGAAGTCTCCATGCCAGCTCACACCACTATCAAGGAGCGCGCCAGCCAATGGCACGATCATGCAGTAGCCACTACGCACATTGGAAATACCCAAGGTCTTCCTCCTCCTCCCCATCCCCAGGACACAGATACCCTTTGTCGTTGAGCATGAACTGCTTCAGGAGTTATTACAGCGGTGTTGAAGCCTACTTTCCCATACATAACGCGAAGATGCCACATGAACAAAATATGCAACTGTACAAAGACAGAGAGGGAGACAGAGGGAGTTTTGCTGATGACAAGAGAATATTTAAACACCTGCACGTTTTATTCCGAGGAATACCGCAACCGCCACACTCGAACACAGACTCTAAAAGGAAAGGATAGCAACACAGTTGTGAAATTGTCCCAGAGACACTTCGCGAGCTTTTGTGGAACGTACACTTGTCTTTGAGCACGAATATAACAGAATATATCTGTAAATACACTTCCAACTGTAGCGCCTAGAACCGCTCGGCCACTCCGGCCGGCTCCGATGGGTCAAGATGGCATCTTCCAGGAGGATAAATGCCATTGTTACAAGGCCAGAATCGTGGTACAGTGGTTTGGGAAACGTGACAGCGACCTCATGCTCATCTCTTATTATTCGCTACCGAATTCGCCTGATCTCAAACCGACTGAACACATCGGAGACGTCATGAAGGCGCCAGCTCTGCGCTAGCATATAGTGCCACATACCTCCGGAAACGGAATCTGCGCCACGCAGAACCGCTGCTGTATGGCGATCCAAAGGCAGCCATTTCGCTTTTAAGCTGGTGTTCATAATGTTTCGGCTGATCAGCATACATTCAGTGACACAGGCCAAGATGTGCTGCTGCTCAGGGTGAGTGTTGCACACCGTGTAAAGCACGTTGTGAATGCAAGGGTAGTTTATTTCAAACGGTTACAGCTGATTTACTTCCTTTTTACTGAGCTACACGCAAGTGGGACAAGAAATGTCGGATTCGATATCGGGTCCGACAAATCAGACGGTCAGTAGACATTTTGAGCGAGAGGGTGGACTAGTTATTATTCCTCCATCTAGAAAACTGCGGGACTTCCATACAGACCCAATGTAATCAGTATTAGAGAAAGAGTCAACACCCTGTTGCTTTCTTGCAGTAGATTTCAGAGACTGGTACAATTTATTCGCGAAACATGATTTAAAATTACCGTTCTACACTCCTGGAAATGGAAAAAAGAACACATTGACACCGGTGTGTCAGACCCACCATACTTGCTCCGGACACTGCGAGAGGGCTGTACAAGCAATGATCACACGCACGGCACAGCGGACACACCAGGAACCGCGGTGTTGGCCGTCGAATGGCGCTAGCTGCGCAGCATTTGTGCACCGCCGCCGTCAGTGTCAGCCAGTTTGCCGTGGCATACGGAGCTCCATCGCAGTCTTTAACACTGGTAGCATGCCGCGACAGCGTGGACGTGAACCGTATGTGCAGTTGACGGACTTTGAGCGAGGGCGTATAGTGGGCATGCGGGAGGCCGGGTGGACGTACCGCCGAATTGCTCAACACGTGGGGCGTGAGGTCTTCACAGTACATCGATGTTGTCGCCAGTAGTCGGCGGAAGGTGCACGTGCCCGTCGACCTGGGACCGGACCGCAGCGACGCACGGATGCACGCCAAGACCGTAGGATCCTACGCAGTGCCGTAGGGGACCGCACCGCCACTTTCCAGCAAATTAGGGACACTGTTGCTCCTGGGGTATCGGCGAGGACCATTCGCAACCGTCTCCATGAAGCTGGGCTACGGTCCCGCACACCGTTAGGCCGTCTTCCGCTCACGCCCCAACCTCGTGCAGCCCGCCTCCAGTGGTGTCGCGACAGGCGTGAATGGAGGGACGAATGGAGACGTGTCGTCTTCAGTGATGAGAGTCGCTTCTGCCTTGGTGCCAATGATGGTCGTATGCGTGTTTGGCGCCGTGCAGGTGAGCGCCACAATCAGGACTGCATACGACCGAGGCACACAGGGCCAACACCCGGCATCATGGTGTGGGGAGCGATCTCCTACACTGGCCGGACACCACTGGTGATCGTCGAGGGGACACTGAATAGTGCACGGTACATCCAAACCGTCATCGAACCCATCGTTCTACCATTCCTAGACCGGCAAGGGAACTTGCTGTTCCAACAGGACAATGCACGTCCGCATGTATCCCGTGCCACCCAACGTTCTCTAGAAGGTGTAAGTCAACTACCCTGGCCAGCAAGATCTCCGGATCTGTCCCCCATTGAGCATGTTTGGGACTGGATGAAGCGTCGTCTCACGCGGTCTGCACGTCCAGCACGAACGCTGGTCCAACTGAGGCGCCAGGTGGAAATGGCATGGCAAGCCGTTCCACAGGACTATATCCAGCATCTCTACGATCGTCTCCATGGGAGAATAGCAACCTCCATTGCTGCAAAAGGTGGATATACACTCTACTAGTGCCGACATTGTGCATGCTCTGTTGCCTGTGTCTATGTGCCTGTGGTTCTGTCAGTGTGATCATGTGATGTATCTGACCCCAGGAATGTGTCAATAAAGTTTCCCCTTCCTGGGACAATGAATTCACGGTGTTCTTATTTCAATTTCCAGGAGTGTAGATTTATATACAGAGGTGGACAGAAGTATTCAAATGTCAACTGTATGCTACTAAAAGAGAACATTTAACTATCAAAACACACACAGTAAAATAAATCTCCTCTATGTTTTTAAGACATCGCCGATTCACTTTTAATGTGACACGTATTTACTCAAGTTAAACATAAATTAGTAATCAAAACCGAAAAATTTTCTCCCAAAAATTGGACATAAATATTTAAATAAACAAAACACAGCACTCTAGTGATCCCTTATCACGGCTTTTATGAATAACTGCTACCAAACGCCTAGGCATTGAATGTACAAGTACATGTATGCTGGTTACTATGAATTATTGTTATTCCGTTCCTGCAGAATAATGTCTTTCAATATTGCTTTACACGTGCTGCGGTGTTTCCCGATCCTGTCTTCCAATTTTTGCCGTATGTTGCCGATAGGGTTCGAGTCGGGTGACTGAGGTGGTGTTTTGAGTGTAAGTGGTGTGTTGTCGATGATCCATAAGCTAGCAACTTCTGAGGTATGCTTAGGGTAGTTGTCTTGTTGAAAGTAACAATTACTGCCAATATTTCGTTTTTGGGAGCGTCTACGCACCCGATGTTCACGTAGTATATTCTTACAAACATACTTGCTCACATTACCATCAACAAGAGCTAGCTCCCCCACATCACTTGACATCACACATCCCCATACCATTATGCTGCCACCGCCATGTCTGACCGTAGCTTCCGTATCTTTAAGATTCCACCCAGTATCCTTCTGCTTTCACACCGTTAACCGGCCATCACTTCGCCCGCTATTCACTGAACTTGTTTTCATCTTACCTGGAATTGTACCCAGTACTGTTCAGAAAGTCTACGGTCTGTTCTTTCATGAACCATCTTCCCAAGATATTTTTCAGATGTGCACTAATTTCTGTTGCTGTTATTCTGGAGTTTTCCTTCTCTATTTTCATCGCCTGTCTTTCATTGGTTCAAATGCTTCTGAGCAGTATGGGACTTAACATCTGACGTCACCAGTCCCCTAGAACTTAAAACTACTTAAACTTAACTAACCTAAGGACATCACACACATCCATTCCCGAGGCAGGATTCGAACCTGCGACCGTAGCGGTCGCGCGGTTCCAGACTGAAGCGCCTAGAACCGCTCTGCCACCACGGCCGGCTGTCTTTCATTGCTCGAAGTAAGTTTCGGCGGAGCACCTGTCCTCGGCTGACACACTATGGTATTCCTCGTTTTATAGCGTTGAATGATCACCACACAGTGGGCGGATTTCTGGGTACAGCTTCTCCAATCTCTTTACAGCTCTTATTTTGTTTACGCATATGCAAAATGGTTGATCTCTCTTCTAGGGTAGACTCTTTTCCTTTCCTCTTCCTTGTGGGCTGTGGTCACACGTAGCTGAACTTTGATTGTGTACTATATCAAAGCAGACACGAATGAGGATCTCTGAAGACACAAACATCAACACTTCCATCGTTTCGTGTGTCTTCTGCTGTATCACGGAGCGCATTTAAGACTTGTCGTAAGGTAACGTCACGTTGTACTGTCAATATGTTTGAAACACACGATAACGCATTAGTAGAATCACGAAGTAATATATAATTCCGCCTTCTGTGTCGATTAATTCAACATTTAAAGTTGCATCTCTGTAGATTTGAATACTTCTATCCGCCCCTGTACATAGAAAAACCAGAAACTTTCGAGCTGTTTTTGTATGTCAGAGATGGTTTTTTTCTACCCCAGTACTAGGGATGGAAAAATCGACCGTTAAAACAGACACTGGTATTTTAATTCTGAATAAACGGTGTGTTTCGGTATTTATTTGGTATCATTTCTAACAGGTTCTTTTCATTTTTTACTAATAATCGAGGTAAAAGACTGACATATAAGTTTGGCATAGTAGCAGTGTTAAAACTTTTGGTCTCTAAATAAAACTCGTTTTTAAAAGCGCGTAATATTTATTCGTATAATTTCCATTACTTTGAAACATTGGATTATTATAAAAATGTGGAAAAACGAACAGCACTGTTTTAATAACAACGACCAGAGCTAGAAACTAGCAACAAACCCATGACATAAGAACCTGTACAGCATTGCAGAGACAACTGCGTGTGGCCTGTTAGTACGCGCGTACATGCAGTTTGCAAGACTCGCTCGCGCCTGGTCTATAAGGGAGTTACTGTTGTTGATAATTCTTACGGGTTATATGGCCGTGGTCCATGGAATTCTTCTATTCGTAACGTTTCGTCCAATATTACTTTGGACATCCTCAGAGGTATGGCTGACAGTCGGTCGGCAGGACCCAGCAGGACCAGCCATACCTCTGAGGATGTCAAACGTAGTATTGGACGAAACGTTACGAATAGAAGAATTCCATGGACCACGGCCATATAACCCGGAAGAATTATCAACAACAGTACCATCCGGTCGTGAAAGCCTTCATTGTATGATTACAAGGGAGTTACCCCCCATGAACCATGGACCTTGCCGTTGGTGGGGAGGCTTGCGTGCCTCAACGATACAGATAGCCGTACCGTAGGTGCAACCACCACGGAGGGGTATCTGTTGAGAGGCCAGACAAACTTGTGGTTCCTGAAGAGGGGCAGCAGCTTTTTCAGTAGTTGCAGGGGCAACAGTCCGGATGATTGACTGACCTGGCCTTGTAACACTAACCAAGCACTAACGGCCTTGCTGTGCTGGTACTGCGAACGGCTGAAAGCAAGGAGAAACTACAGCCGTAATTTTTTCCGAGGGCATGCAGCTTTACTGTATGATTAAATGATGATGGCGTCCTCTTGGGTAAAATAGTCCCTCATTCGGATCTCCGGGTGGGACTACTCAGGAGGACATAGTTATCAGGAGAAAGAAAACTGGCGTTCTACGGATCGGAACGTGGAATGTCAGATCCCTTAATCGGGCAGGTAGGTTAGAAAATTTAAAAAGGGAAATGGATAGGTTAAAGTTAGATATAGTGGGAATTAGTGAAGTTCGATGGCAGGAGGAACAAGACTTTTGGTCAGGTGAATACAGGGCTACAAATACAAAATAAAATAGGGGTAATGCAGGAGTAGGTTTAATAATGAATAAAAGAATACGAGAGCGGGTAAGCTACTACAAACAGCGTAGTGAATGCATTATTGTGGCCAAAACAGACACGAAGCCCACGCCTACTACAGTAGTACAAGTTTATATGCCAACCAGCTTTGCAATAGAGTACCCGTGGTCTAGGGGTAGCGTCTTTGATTCATAATCGAAAATCGTCTTCGGTCCCGGGTTCGATCACCACCACTGTCCAAATGTTGATAAATAATCAGCATTGGTGGCCGAAGACTTCCGGCATAAGAAGTCAGCCTCATTCTGCCAACGGCTTTGTCAAAGAGGGCGGAGGAGCGGATAGAGGTTCAGGGCACTCTCTTGTCCTAGGGGTGGGAAATTGCCCCTAAAGGCGGAAGAATCAGCAATGATCAACGACATGAGGATGCAGAAGGCAATGGAAACCACTGCATTAAAGACACGTAACGTGTATCCACAGGACATGTGGCCTGTAATTGAAGAAGTGTCATGATGATCTCTCCATTGGCAAAAGATTCCGGAATAGTCCCCCATTCGGATCTCGGGGAGGGGACTGCAACATTCTTACCATGAGAAAAAGATTGAATAATCAACGAAAGGATAACGTTCTACGAGTCGGGGCGTGGAATGTCAGAAGCTTGAACGTGGTAGGGAAACTAGAAAATCTGAAAAGGGAAATGCAAAGGCTCAATCTAGATATAGTTGGGGTCAGTGAAGTGAAGTGGAGGAAGACAAGGATTTCTGGTCAGATGATATCGGGTAATATCAACAGCAGCAGAAAATGGTATAACAGGTGTAGGATTCGTTATGAATAGGAAGGTAGGGCAGAGGGTGTGTTACTGTGAACAGTTCAGTGACCGGATTGTTCTAATCAGAATCGACAGCAGACCAACACCGACAACGATAGTTCAGGTATACATGCCGACGTCGCAAGCTGAAGATGAACAGATAGAGAAAGTGTATGAGGATGTTGAAAGGGTAATGCAGTATATAAAGGGGGACAAAAATCTAATAGTCATGGGCGACTGGAATGCAGTTGTAGAGGAAGGAGTAGAAGAAAAGGTTACAGGAGAATATGGGCTTGGGACAAGGAATGAAAGAGGAGAAAGACTAATTGAGTTCTGTAACAAGTTTCAGCTAGTAATAGCGAATACCCTGTTCAAGAATCACAAGAGGAAGTGGTATACTTGGAAAAGACCGGGAGATACGGGAAGATTTCAATTATATTACATCATGGTCAGACAGAGATTCCGAAATCAGATACCGGATTGTAAGGCGCAGATATAGACTCAGATCACAATATAGTAGTGATGAAGAGTAGGCTGAAGTTCAAGACATTGGTCAGGAAGAATCAATACCCAAAGAAGTGGGATACGGAAGTACTAAGGAATGACGAGATACGTTTGAAGTTCTCTAACGCTATAGATACAGCAATAAGGAATAGCGCAGTAGGCAGTACAGTTGAAGAGGAATGGACATCTCTAAAAAGGGCCATCACGGAAGTTGGGAAGGAAAATATAGGTACAAAGAAGGTAGCTGCGAAGAAACCATGGGTAACAGAAAAAATACTTCAGTTGAGTGATGAAAGGAGGAACTACAAACATGTTCCGGGAAAATCAGGAATACAGAAACACAAGTCGCTGGGGAATGAAGTAAATAGGAAGTGCAGGGAAGCTAAGATGAAATGGCTGCAGGAAAAATGTGAAGACATCGAAAAAGATATGATTGTCGGAAGGACAGACTCAGCATACATGAAAGTCAAAACAACCTTTGGTGACATTAAAAGCAACGGTGGCAACATTAAGAGTGCAACGGGAATTCCACAGTTAAATGCAGAGAAGAGAGCAGATAGGTGGAAAGAATACATTGAAAGCCTCTAGAGGGTGAAGATTTGTCTGATATGATAGAAGAGGAAACAGGAGTCGATTTAGAAGAGATAGGGGATCCAGTATTAGAATCGGAATTTAAAAGAGCTTTAGAGGACTTACGGTCAAATAAGGCAGAAGGGATAGATAACATTCCATCAGAATTTCTAAAAGCATTGGGGGAAGTGGCAACAAAACGACTATTCACGTTGGTGTGTAGAATATATGAGTCTGGCGATATACCATCTGACTTTCGGAAAAGCATCATCCACACAATTCCAAAGACGGCAAGAGCTGACAAGTGCGAGAATTATCGCACAATCAGCTTAACAGCTCATGCATAGAAGCTGCTACAAGAATAATATACAGAAGAATGGAAAAGAAAATTGAGAATGCGCTAGGTGACGATCAGTTTGGCTTTAGGAAAAGTAAAGGGACGAGAGAGGCAATTCTGACGTTACGGCTAATAATGGAAGCAAGGCTAAAGAAAAAACAAGACACTTTCATAGGATTTGTCGACCTGGAAAAAGCGTTCGACAATATAAAATGGTGCAAGCTGTTCGAGATTCTGAAAAAAGTAGGGGTAAGCTATAGGGAGAGATGGGTCATATACAATGTGTACAACAACCAAGAGGGAATAATAAGAGTGGACGATCAAGAACGAAGTGCTCGTATTAAGAAGGGTGTAAGACAAAGCTGTAGCCTTTCGCCCCTACTCTCCAATCTGTACTCGAGGAAGCAATGATGGAAATAAAAGAAAGGTTCAGGAGTGGAATTAAAATACAAGTTGAAAGTATATCAATGATGCCATTCGCTGATGACATTGCTATTCTGAGTGAAAGTGAAGAAGAATTAAATGATCTGCTGAACGGAATGAACAGTCTAATGAGTACACAGTATGTTTTGAGAGTAAATCGGAGAAAGACGAAGGTAATGAGAAGTAGTAGAAATGAGAACAGCGAGAAACTTAACATCAGGATTGATGGTCACGAAGTCAATGAAGTTAAGGAATTCTGCTACCTAGGCAGTAAAATAACCAATGACGGACGGAGCAAGGAGGACATCAAAAGCAGACTCGCTATGGCAAAAAAGGCATTTCTGGCCAAGAGAAGTCTACTAATATCAAATACCGGCCTTAATTTGAGGAAGAAATTTCTGAGGATGTACGTCTGGAGTACAGCATTGTATGGTAGTGAAACATGGACTGTGGGAAAACCGGAGAGAAGAGAATCGAAGCATTTGAGATGTGGTGCTATAGACGAATGTTGAAAATTAGGTGGACTGATAAGGTAAGGAATGAGGAGGTTCTACGCAGAATCGGAGAGGAAAGGAATATGTGGAAAACACTGATAAGGAGAAGGGACAGGATGATAGGACATCTGCTAAGACATGAGGGAATGACTTCCATGGTACTAGAGGGAGCTGTAGATGGCAAAAACTGTAGAGGAAGACAGAGATTGGAATACGTCAAGCAAATAATTGAGGACGTAGGTTGCAAGTGCTACTCTGAGATGAAGAGGTTAGCACAGGAAAGGAATTCGTGGCGGGCCGCATCAAACCAGTCAGTAGACTGACGGCAAAAAAAAAAAAAAAAAAAAAGCTCTGCAAATGATGAAGAAATTGATGAAGTGTATAATGAGATAAAAGAAATTATTCAGGTAGTGAAGGGAGACGAAAATTTAATAGTCATGGGTGGTTGGAATTCGACAGTAGGAAAAGGAAGATAAGGAAACGTAGTAGGTGAATATGGATTGGGGCTAAGAAATGCAAGAGCAAGCCGCCTGGTAGAATTTTGCACAGAGCATAACTTAATCATAGCTAACACTTGGTTCAAGAATCATGAAGGAAGGTTGTATACATGGAAGAACCCTGGAGATACTAGAATGTTTCAGATAGATTATATAATGGTAAGACAGAGATTTAGGAACCAGATTTTAAATTGTAAGACATTTCCAGGGCAGATGTGGACTCTGGCACAATCTATTGGTTATGAACTGTAGATTAAAACTGAAGAAACTGCAAAAAGGTGGGAATTTAAAGATATGGGATCTGGGTAAACTGAAAGAACCAGAGGTTGTACAGCGTTTCAGGGAGAGCATAAGGGAACAATTGACAGGAATGGGGGAAAGAAATACAGTAGAAGAAGAATGGGTAGCTTTGAGGAATGAAATAGTGAAGGCAGCAGAGGATCAAGTAGGTAAAAAGACGAGGGCTAGTAGAAATCCTTGGGTAACAGAAGAGATACTGAATTTAATTGATGAAAGGAGAAAATACAAAAATGCAGTAAGTGAAGCAGGCAAAAAGGAATACAAACGTCTCAAAAATGATATCGACAGGAAGTGCAAAATGGCTAAGCAGGCATGGCTAGAGGACAAATGTAAGGATGTAGAGGCTTATCTCACCAGGGGTAAGATAGCCACTGCCTACAGGAAAATTAAAGAGACCTGTGGAGAAAAGAGAACCACTTGCATGAATATCAAGAACTCTAATGGTTCAAATGGCTCTGAGCACTATGGGACTTAACATCTTAGGTCATCAGTCCCCTAGAACTTAGAACTACTTAAACCTAACTAACCTAAGGACATCACACACATCCATGCCCGAGGCAGGATCCGAACCTGCGACCGTAGCAGTTGCGCGGCTCCGGACTGAGCGCCTAGAACCGCGGGACCACCGCGGCCGGCATCAAGAACTCAGATGGAAACCCAGTTCTAAGTAAAGAAGGGAAAGCAGAAAGGTGGAAGGAGTATATAGAGGGTCTATACAGGGGCGATGTTCTTGAGGATAATATTATGGAAATGGAAGAGGAGGTAGATGAAGATGAAATGGGAGGTATGATACTGCGTGAAGAGTTTGACAGAGCACTGAAAGACCTAAGTCGAAACAAGGCTACGGGAGTAGACAACATTCCATTAGAACTACTGACAGCCTTGGGAGAGCCAGTCCTGACAAAACTCTACCATCTGGTGAGGAAGATGTATGAGACAGGCGAAATTCCCTCACACGTCAAGAAGAATATAATAATTCCAATCCCAAAGAAAGTAGGTGTTGACAGATGTGAAAATTACCGAACTGTCAGTTTAATAAGTCACAGCTGCAAAATACTAACGCGAATTCTTTACAGACGAATGGAAAAACTGGTAGAAGCCGACCTCGGGAAAGATCAGTTTGGATTCCGTAGAAATGTTGGAACACGTGAGGCAATACTGACCCTACGACTTATCTTAGAAGAAAGATTAAGGAAAGGCAAACCTACGTTTCTAGCGTTTGTAGACTTTGAGAAAGCTTTTGACAATGTTGACTGGAATAGTCTCTTTCATATTCTGAAGGTGGCAGGGGTAAAATAGAGGGAGCGAAAGACTATTTACAATTTGTACAAAAACCAGACGGCAGTTATAAGAGTCGAGGGACATGTAAGGGAAGCAGTGGTTGGGAAGGGAGTGAGACAGGGTTGTAGCCTCTCCCCGATGCTATTCAATCTGTATATTGAGCAAGCAGTAAAGGAAACAAAAGAAAAGTTAGCTGTAGGTATTAAAATCCATGGAGAAGAAATAAAAACTTTGAGGTTCGCCGATGACATTGTAATTCTGTCAGAGACAGCAAAGGACTTGGAAGAGCAGTTGAACGGGATGGAAAGTGTCTTGAAAGGAGCGTATAAAATGAACATCAATAAAAGCAAATCAAGGATAATGGAATGTAGTCGAATAAAGTCGGGTGATGCTGAATTGGATTAGGAAATGAGGCACTTAAAGTAGTAAAGGAGTATTTGGGGAGCAAAATAACTGATGATGGTCGAAGTAAAGAGGATATAAAATGTAGACTGGCAATGGCAAGGAAAGCGTTTCTGAAGAAGAGAAATTTGTTAACATCGAGTATAGATTTAAGTGTCAGGAAGTCGTTTCTGAAAGTATTTGTGTGGAGTGTAGCCATGTATGGAGGTGAAACGTGGACGATAAATAGTTTAGACAAGAAAAGAATAGCAGCTTTCGAAATGTGGTGCTACAGAAGAATGCTGAAGATTAGATGGGTAGATCACATAACTTATAAGGAAGTATTGAATAGAATTGGGGAGAAGAGGAGTTTGTGGCACAACTTGACCAGAAGAAGGGATCGGTTGGTAGGCCATGTTCTGAGGCATCAAGGGATCACCAATTTAGTACTGGAGGGCAGCGTAGAGGGTAAAAATCGTAGAGGGAGACCTAGAGATGAATACACTTAACAGATTCAGAAGCTGCAGTAGGTACTGGGAGATGAAGAAGCTTGCACAGGATAGAGTCGCATAGAGAGCTGTATCAAACCAGTCTCAGGACTGAAAACCACAACAACAACAACAAGGGAGTTACTTCCTCACTATCGCTCTCGGACATCAGTTGTATTGCAGAATGGTACAATCCCTAGCTTGGAAGTATTTCACGAAGAGCTGTAGTAGTGAAATACTGTGCTCTATGCTTTAAAAGATTAAAGACGGAAGGAGGCACAATAAACATCCGCAGGGTTCCTTGGAAAAGAAGGTAAATTTCATTGATATACCTATAATTTTTTGACGCACTACAAACTTAGATAATAACTGTGTTTGCTTCAGGGTGAAAAACTAATGCCATCGAAAAGTGACAGTTCAGGGAAGTCATCGACCTTTGACCTTCCATCCCGCTGTCGCCGCACCCGCCTCCTTCACCTTCGCCATCTTTGCTACAGACAGTGAAATCGATTCCTGCCGCAACCTCAACCACATATCGATAAAGATCTCCTACTCCTTCACCTTCACCAGAAATTTTAAATCTTTGTTCGAGTCAACGTTTATTACTGGAAGTAATGGCAATAAAAATGCCGAAAATAGTTTATTTCCGAAACCGGTCATTTTGAACTGTTTTGGCAGTCAGGTTAAACTGGAGACAAAAAGAACCGGTGTAACCGAAAACCGATTGTTTCAGTGATAACCGTTTGATGGCATAGGACTTTTTACAGTATCAGTTATTGCAGAAACGACATATGGCAGGTGTCCGCCTAAACTTGTTCTGTTAAGTATGACACAGACAAATTTTGTATAAATTACGCCAATTTCTGCCATGAAACCTGCAAATGTGTATGTTCGTTGTTTCTTATGTTTCATGAGCGGCGCAGCAGCTAAGCGGCAGCGGAAAGAATCTTCCACCTGGGCTGGAATGTTGAAGTCGCTGGACGCCGACGTCAGAGAGCCGAAAGCAGTGCGCAGGGAGGAAATGGCGGAAGCTTCCCATAGATGCTGTGGCCTATGTTTTCATAAACGAAAATGTGATATTGTAACTTCAGTTATGTCAGAGTTCCATGTTAGCTGTTCTGAAAGAGCCACACTCAAGGGCAGCTGTACATTGATATACTTAAGTAGCAGTCATCTGTGCATGGTGTTACGAAATAAAACGTTTTGTGTCTTCTAAAAAGAAAAGTGTTAAGGAATTAATTGTTTTGGGAATCGATGACTCCAGTTTATTTATACTGAGATGTTCGTCTTCAGGGAGACCGGTAATTTTTACTGAATGAAAATTTATATGCTTTACGATGCTAAAAGAAAGTGGTGTTTGATCTCTGACTTATCGAGTTTACGAGAAGTGATTTAAACAGTGAATCTATTAATGTTTTCCAAAGCATAGTGTTCTGATAGGGTATATCAGCAAAACATTATCAGTAATATTTAAGAGGCATCTAAAGTGAACACAAATTACACAATCAATAATTTACTGCATTTGAGAATTTTAATACTCTTACCGGAGATAATTGTACTTACGGATCTTGATGTTAACAGTCATCCTTGGTCCACATAGTAACAGATAGATGAATAGAAGAAGATCTTTGGTTTCAGCTCACGAAATTACGCCAAAAGGTAAAATTTTCTGAAGCATTTATACTATTCAGTGCACACAATTCGACCACCAGAGTGCAATGAAATTGTCTAAATAGTAATTTTACTAGAGGTGGAGACTAGAAATCTACTCTGTAGGAATCAGCATGGGTTTCGAAAAAGACGATCGTGTGAAACCCAACTCGCTCTATTCGTCCACGAGACTCAGAGGGCCATAGACACGGGTTCCCAGGTAGATGCCGTGTTTCTTGACTTCCGCAAGGCGTTCGATACAGTTCCCCACAGTCGTTTAATGAACAAAGTAAGAGCATGTGGACCATCAGGCCAATTGTGTGATTGGATTGAAGAGTTCCTAGACAACAGAACGCAGCATGCCGTCCTCAATGGAGAGAAGTCTTCCGAAGAAAGAGTGATTTCAGGTGTGCCACAGGGGAGTGTTGTAGGAGGGTTGTTATTCACAATATACATAAATGACCTTGTGGATAACATTGGAAGTTCACTGAGCTTTTTGCGGATGATGCTGTAGTACATCGAGAGGTTGTAACAATGGAAAATTGTACTGAAATGCAGGAGGATCTGCAACGAAGATATAGAGAAGATCCAACGGAGAGCAGCGCGCTTCGTTACAGGATCATTTAGTAATCGCGAAAGCGTTACGGAGATGATAGATAAACTCCAGTGGAAGACTCTGCAGGAGAGACGCTCAGTAGCTCGGTACGTGCTTTTGTCAAAGTTTCGAGAACATACCTTCACCGAAGAGTCAAGCAGTATATTGCTCCCTCCTACGTATATCTCGCGAAGAGACCATGAGGATAAAATCAGAGAGATTAGAGCCCACACAGAGGCATACCGGCAATCCTTCTTTCCACGAACAATACGAGAATGGAATAGAAGGGAGAACCGATAGAGGTACTCAAGGTACCCTCCGCCACGCACCGTCGGGTGGCTTGCGGAGTATGGATGTAGATGTAGATGTAGATGTAGATGTAGAATTGACGCATGGTGCAGGGAATGGCAATTGAATCTCAATGTAGACAAGTGTAACGTGCTGCGAATACATAGAAAGAAAGATACTTTATCATTTAGCTACAATATAGCAGGTCAGCAATTGGAAACAGTTAATTCCATAAATTATCTGGGAGTAGGCATTAGGGGTGATTTAAAATGGAATGATCATATAAAGTTGATCGTCGGTAAAGTAGATGCTAGACTGAGATTCACTGGAAGAATCCTAAGGTAATGCAGTCCGAAAACAAAGGAAGTAGGTTACAGTACACTTGTTCGCCCACTGCTTGAATATTGCTCACCAGTGTGGGATCTGTTCCAGATAGGGTTGATACAAGAGATAGAGAAGATCGAACGGAGAGCAGCGCGCTTCGTTACAGGATCACTTAGTAATCGCGAAAGCGTTACGGAGATGATAAACTCCAGTGGAAGACTCGGCTGGAGAGACGCTCAGTACCTCGGTACGGGCTTTTGTTGAAGTTTCGAGAACATACCTTCACCGAGGAGTCAAGCGGTATATTGCTCCCTGCTACGTACACCTCGCGAAGAGACCATGAGGATAAAATCAGAGAGATTAGAGCCCACACAGAGGCATACCGACAATCTTTCTTTCCACGAACAGTACGAGACTGGAATAAAAGGGAGAACCGATAGAGTTACTCAAATTACCCTCCGCCACACACCGTCAGGTGGCTTGTGGAGTATGGATGTAGATGTAGATGTAGATGTAGGTGTGGTTAGGTGCGATCTCTGTAAGAATGTAGTGGAACTTACTTTGCCTTCAGCTGTGTACGATACGCGCACCTAGAAATGTCTTTAAACTTACAATCACTAATATATCTATAGAGAGATTGCGACGTGACCCGCCCCGAGGCAGTAATATCTCAACTGCCATCCTTATCCGGTGGTACTGCTGCTTGAGCATCTTGCTGCAGCCTCGGTTAGAGGGACTTCGTGGTTGTGAGCCCGAGGAGTAATGGAACACCGCTTATGAAAAGTTACGGCCAATCTGAAGGGAGACGTGCGCAAATGAGCGGTATCAGCCCACTCGGGAGAAATGCTTCATCGCGCCATTAGCGCAATAAACGCGGCGCGCGGCCGCGCGATTAATTGTCTGCACCGACGTCACAGTGCTGGCGCGAGACCAGCCGGCTCCGAGCTGTGCTATCAGTTGGGCAACCGCGGCGCGGCCGGGTATTTGGAACGGCGCGACACGGCACCTGCCTGGGCCACCGCGCTCGGGACAAAGCCGAGGGCTGAGGTGAGGCGAGGTGGCCATAGCTAAACCGAAGCCTCTGCCGGCCAAAGGGCGCCTCGCACAGTGCCTGAGGCTCGTTCCGCATCGGCCACTCATGTTGAACGGGGATGTGGGACTCGTCTCCTGTCGACGACTAAATTGTTACAGTTGGAGCACCACTTCAAACTGGGGAAGGAACACTCCTGCGTGCGGGCTATGGTATGGTGCTTTGACGACCAATCCACCTGTCATGAACTATGCTATTTAATACCGCTTCAACCGCACGCGAGCTATGTGCCGGATATGCGTCATGTTGGAAGTACATCGCCATTCTGTCATGCAGTGAATCATCTTGGAGTAACATCGGTAGAACATTACGTAGGAAATCAGCATACATTGCACCATTTAAAGATTTCCTCCTCACTGATAGCCCACTGTGTATACACCACTGATAGCCGCCAGGCCAAATATCTCACGAAATAAGCGTCAAACGAAAAAACTACAAAGAACGAAACTTCTCTAGCTTGAAGGGGAAAACCAGATGGCGCTATGGTTGGCCCGCTAGATGGCGCTGCCATAGGTCAAACGGATATCAAC
The DNA here is from genome assembly GCF_023864345.2 of Schistocerca serialis cubense. NCBI lineage: Eukaryota > Metazoa > Arthropoda > Insecta > Orthoptera > Acrididae > Schistocerca > Schistocerca serialis. The sequence goes on from NC_064638.1 coordinate 716,753,918, forward strand.
TGCGTTTTTTAAATAGGAACCCCCCATTTTTTATTACATATTCGTGTAGTACGTAAAGGAATATGAATGTTTTAGTTTTTTCGCTTTGCAATAGATGGCGCTGTAATAGTCACAAACAAATGGCTCACAGTTTTAGACGAACAGTTGATAACAGGTAGGTTTTTCAAATTAAAGTACACAACGTAGGTACGTTTGAACATTTTATTTCGGATGTTCCAATGTGACACATGTACCTTTGTGAACTTATCATTTCTGAGAACGCATGCTGTTGCAGCGTGATTACCTGTAAATACCACATTAATGCAATAAATGCTCAAATTATGTCCGTCAACCTCAATGCATTTGGCAATACGTGTAACGACATTCCTCTCAACAACGAGTAGTTCGCCTTCCGTAATGTTCGCACATGCATTGACAATGTGCTGACGCATGTTCTCAGGCGTTGTCGGTGGATCACGTAGCAAATATCCTTCAGCTTTCCCCACAGAAAGAAATCCTGGGACGTCAGATCCGCTGAACGTGCGGGCTATGGTATGGTGCTTCGACGACCAATCCACCTGTCATGAACTATGCTATTTAATACCGCTTCAACTGCACGCGAGCTATGTACCGGATATGCGTCATGTTGGAAGTACATCGCCATTCTGTCATGCAGTGAATCATCTTGTAGTAACATCGGTAGAACATTACGAAGGAAATCAGCATACATTGCACCATTTAGATTGCCATCGATAAAATGGGGGCCAAGTATCCTTCCTCTCACAATGGCGCACCATACATTAACCCGCCAACGTGTCTGATGTTCCACTTGTCGCAGCCATCGTGGATTTTCCGTTTCCCAATAGGGCATATCATGCCGGTTTACGTTACCGCTGTTGGTGAATGACGCTTCGTCGCTAAATAGAACGCGTGCAAAAAATCTGTCATCGTCCCGTAATTTCTCTTGAGCGCAGTGGCAGAACTGTACACGACGTTCAAAGTTGTCGCCATGCAATTCCTGGTGCATAGAAATATGGTACGGGTGCAATCGATGTTGACGTAGGATTCTCAACACCGACGTTTTTGAGATTCCCGATTCTCGCGCAATTTGTCTGCTACTGATATGCGGATTAGCCGCGACAGCAGCTAAAACACCTACTTGGGCATTATCATTTGATGCAGGTCGTGGTTGACGTTTCACATGTGACTGAACACTTTCTGTTTCCTTAAATAACTTAACTATCCGGCGAAAGCTCCGGACATTTAGATGATGTCGTCCAGGATACTGAGCAGCATTCATAGCACACGCCCGTTGGGTATTTTGATCACAATAGCCATACATCAACACGATATCCACCTTTTCCGCAAGTGGTAAACGGCGGAATGTTACGTGGTACCACGTACTTATACGTTTGTGACTATTACAGCGACATATACCACAATGCGAAAAAAGTGGTCCAACTAAAACATTCATATTTCTTTACGTACTACACGAATATGTAACGAAAATGGGGGTTCCTATTTAAAAAAACGCAGTTGATATCCGTTTGACCTATGGTAGCGCCATCTAGCGGGCCAACCATAGCGCCATCTTGTTTCCCCCTTCAAGCTAGACAAGTAGACAAGTTTCATTCTCTGTAGTTTTTTCGTTTGACGCTCATTTCGTGAGATATTTGGCCCGGTCACTATCAATGGACCATCCTGTATAAGGGGCGCTCAAGAAGTTTCCGTTTGAGTACATCGCTACAGCACATATGCAACATAGCGCGACTCCGATGCGGATGTACATTGAAGTGACACAAGTTATCAGTTAGTGATACACACATATTCAGTTGAGTAACTTCACATACACAAGATATAAAATGGCAGTGCATTTTTGCAGTGTCACTTGTACTCATGTGATCATGTGGCCGGCCACTGTGGCCGAGCGGTTCTAGGCGCTTCAGTCCGGAACCATGGGTCTACTACGGTCGCAGGTTCGAATCCTGCCTCGGGCATGGATGTATGTTATGTTCTTAGGTTAGTTAGGTTTACGTAGTTCTAAGTCTATGGAACTGATGACCTCAGATGGTAAGTCCCACAGTGCTTAGAGCCATTTGAACCATTTTTTGATCATGTGAAATGATGACCAACGTAACTGTGGCTGCACGAAGGAAACTAACAGACTTTGAAACTGGAATGGTAGTTGGAGCTAAACATATGGGACATTCCTCTTTGAAAATCGTTATGGAATTCAGTATTCCTAGATCCATAGTGTCAACAGTGTACCAACAATACCGAATTTCAGGCGTTACTTCTTACTACAGTCAATGCAGTGCACAACAACCTTCCCTTAACGACCGAGAGCAGCTGCATATGTGCAGAATTGTCAGCGCTATCAGACAAGCAACAATGCGTGAAATAACCGTAAAAATAAATCTGGAACGCACGTCGAACATATCCGTTAGGACATGCAGTGAAATTTGGCGTTAATGGACTATTGCATCAGACAACCGATGCAAATGGTTTTGCTAACAGGACATTGTCCACAGTGCCTCTTCCGGGCTCATGATTGTATCGGTTGGACCTTAGACAACTGGGAAACTGTGACCTGATCAGATGAGTCCGGATCTCAGTTGGTAAGAGCTGATGGTAAGGTTTGAGTGTGTCGCCGGCCCCATAAAACCATGGAGCCAAGATGTCAACAAGGCCCTGTGCGAACTGGTGGTGGCTCCATAATGGTGCGGGCTGTGCTCACATGGAATGGACCGCGTCCTCTGGTCTAACTGAACCGATCGTTGGTTAGAAGTGCTCATGTTCGGCTCCTGGAGACCATTTGCAACCATTCATGGACTTCATGTACCCAAACAACGAAGGATATTTTATGGATGATAATGCGCCATGCCACTAGGCTACAATTGTTTGCAATTGGTATGAAGAAAATTCTGCACAGTTTAAGCGAATAATTTGGCTTCCCAGATCGTCCGATATGGGACATAATCGAGAGATCAGTTCGTACACAAAATCCTGCTCTGGCAACACTTCCGCTATTACACACAGCTATACAGGCAGCATGGCTCAATATTTCTGCAGGGGATATCCAAAGACTTGTGGAGTCCGTGCTACGTCGAGTTGCTGCACTATGCCTAGCAAAAGGAGGTCCAACACGTCATTAGGAGGTATCCCATGACTTCTGTTCCCTCAGTGTATTACTATCGACATGAAGGCAACGAATTACTGCAGCATGCCTGTCTTTCCAATGAGCACGCGGTAAATGCGAAAACGTGAACTATGGCGACGTTGTTACCTTACGTGTCCAAACAGGACCAACATGCTGTTATTCTTTTCTTGGCTGCCACATGACAAATACCAGCAGACATCCGTCAGAGAACGAAGAATTTGTATGGGGCAGCATGTCTGCCGAAAAGAACTGTTGTGGAATGGTGCACAAAGTTCCATGGTGGTCGTGATACAACACAAGACGCCAGTTGATCTGGGACGCCAGTGTCATCCATTGTGAACAACATTCGAGCACCTGATTTATAGTCCTGATCTCTTCCCACGCGATTATCAGACTTCGGTCGCTTAGAAAGGTCTTGATGGTCAACCATTTCTGTCGGACAAGGATGTGCAGCAGAGAATTACGGATTTCTTCACGCAGCAGGACATGAAGTCTTACCAAACGGGTATGTTCAACCTGGTGTATAGGTAGGATGACTGCCTCAAGGCTCGCAGCGATTTTGCCTGATTGGCATATCGATTCTGGATTGTACAATCTTCATACAGAAGTTTTTTGATCGCCTCTTATATCTCGCCAAAATTAAGCGACTTACAGATCTTCTTCTGTAGTGGTTAAATCAAGGATTGGTTTGCAACAGCTACAATGGCAGCTTGTCTCCATTCTGTGCGGCTTTCAGCTTTTCATTTCTTTATAGGTGTTACATCCCACATCTTTCACGATTTGATCCATGTACCTCAGTCGTGGTCTTCCTCTTGGTCTTTTTCCCTCAACATATCCCTCTTTGTGTTCAGGAATCCTTTATGTCTTAATAGATGGCCTGTAAATTGCACTCTTCTTTTAACAATGAAATTCCAGAAGCTTCTCTTCTCACCTGCTCTTTCCAGAACCACTTCGTTTGTGACCTTGTCGATACATTTTATTTTGAGCATGCGTCTATAGCACCACATTTCAAAAGAATTTAGCTTCTGTTCTTCCTCTGTCCCGAGGGTCCATGTTTCACACCCATAGCATGCCACACTCCACACATATGATTTCAAAAATCTTTTCCTGATTTCAAGGCTGATGCTCTTAGATGTTAAGATGTTTTTCTTCTTGTTAAAAGCAGCCTTTGCTCGAGCAATTCTACTTCTCACTTCTGCCTTGCTCCTTCCATCCCTCGTAATATTACTGCCCAGATAAGTAAATTTATCAACTTGTTCAAGCAGTTCATTGCCTACATGAACTTGGTCTTTCACTTGATCTTTTTTGTCGCATGCCATTACTTTTGTTTTCGCTTTATTACAGATAAGCACCACAATTTAGTAAAATGTGATTTGAAACTTATATTTCTAGTTGATTAATTCCTTTGGGGTCGACTTATACGCCATGAACATCTTGACTGAACTCTACCAAACTGATATTCCAGCATTATGATGTCTCTATAACATATTGATTAAATTTTGGCCCTACGTGAGCTTATTTTCAGAATTTGTAATTGAAAAAAGTGATTCCTACCGATGAAGAATGATGTGAGTACAAACGCCAAATTATTGGCATGGGGGACATAGCAGCAACGTATCAACAGATCGTAAAGAGTACTTTTTTTTTGGTACCTCACTGGATAAAAAAACAAATCGTATGACAAGCGATTTCTGCTATGCATTGCTCGGAGAAAAATTCAGACTTGTGTGAAACACGTTCACAAGCGGTAGAAACTGGAGGCGGTGACGTGTCTTCACTCAGGGCAAGGAACACAGTCCAAGTCCTTCGTAAGGAATATACAAATAGTCACAGTTGCAACCAACTCGAAATTCCAGTCCAAAGTGAAATACGGATTTACCCGTCTAAATTCGCACCTCCTGATAGCCTCTGTTGTTGCGTGACTCAGCGTGCATGCTTCACCCCTTACAGAGGTCACAGCCGATTTCATCTTCATGTTGCTACCCGTTGTTCAGATATCCTCGTTGCTGCTTGGGGAGATAGTATACGGTTGGCTACAGCGCTACGACTATAGAGCGGACTGGTGACGAGATGGAACCAGGAGAACAATGAGGCGAGAACAGTGGGAGGGGTCATATTGATTATGTTTCCCTCAGAAAATAAGTCTACATTTTTTCTATATATTTTCGGTGGAATGGAGTAATACCGAAATTGGAATGAACTAATCCCAGAAACCAGCCAATATTATGTGTACATATCGAAAAATGGCCCTAACGGATGAATACCTGAAGTAGGAATCCTGAAATCCATACTTAATCATCCAACAGAGAAGATAAGTTAATAATGGATAAACCAAAATATAAACTCAGGGCAGCAAGCACACAGAAGTTTGACTGAAACAGGACCGGAATACTAATGTTTTGTTCCTTTTATGACGTCTATTAGTCAGTAACTAATGTTTTCCACCATGGTTATGTTAAAAATAGCTACGATTTGCTTGCAAAGCTGGATGTATAAACAGAAACAGTCAGGGCCGCCATTGTACAGTCAGCATGGTGGGATGTGCCCTCTATAATAGACTTAGGTGAAATGCTAAGTGCAACTTGGGCAAAATATTAGTAATCGGAGTAATATTAGAGATTTCAAAGCCCTCTACGTGTAGCCAACAGCAAGACGTTTGGTGGAGATGGACGGTTCCTCACGCATTCTCGTGTTTGTATCACTAGCCGTCAAGTTATGGCACTCTACAACAGTTAAATTTTCAAAGAAATCGTGCGTTTTTACTTAGCCCCAAACCTTGAATTTCTACCTTTTATTTTCATTCTTTAGCATCAGGATGTATCGAGCCAAACTATTTCGATGTGTTGCAGTGAACACACAGTTCGTAGTGGGGCGATCACTCTGTTGTAGAAATAATTCAAAAGCCAAGATCGCTTAAATACTGCTTACTGGATAACCGGTTTCAACACACTACATTCAGATCCGATGATGGCACCTTTAGTGTGTTGAAACCGGTTATCCAGTAAACAGTATTTAAGCGATCTAGGCTTTTGAATTATTTCTGTTTCAAATGGCATACGACGCCTGGTGTATCTCTTCTAAATTCAGTAATGTTTAGCAATACCTACTCAAAGCGATATAAATTATTGTAAAAGACTAATAGAGTAAATTAAGAAAAGAGTACCCAGTGGATTGTTAAAGCTACCAGTTAAATAGGGTATATAAATAAATAAGAAAATAAAAACTGTGTTGTAAATCCCACTGTGATAGGGAATAAAGACTGTGGTATAGATTTAGGGTTGCAATACTTCAAGAATCAAAATCAAAGACGTAGTTCAATCGTTAATGCTGTCAGCAAAGGAATTATTACTAATGAAGCAAATCAATTGCAGTTTGCTTTAACTAACTTTTTTAATTAAAACATTAAACACAAGTTACTAAAATATACATAACTGTGTTGCTACAGCTGAGTCCTATTTTACACTAAACTTTCTTCCTGTGATGTTTCCTTGAGCTTTGAACAAAGGCAAGGAACTTACTCTGATTCTGATTGAATCTGTTAAATCCTATGAAACTTATATTTTTCGTGTTATACTCAATTTTGAGCATTACACTGACTTCAGTTACTGCCAGCTTGTCCCTTTCTTCTGTTCACTGTGTATTCACTAAGAAAAATACTCTCTCCATATTAGAATTATACCCTTCAATGGAGAAATAGTATTGCACAATTGCAAGCAGTTCTGGATGTTGTTCTTCATAAAAACAACCTTCAAAAACGTGTACCCACTTTTCGTGGGGCATAATCTCCAAATTCTGATTCTTTGCCTCTCCTAGAAAAGATTTCAGTTTTACTACTTGGTCGAATAGCAAAATCTCGTCCACTTTGCTGATTGTACTTTCTTGCATCTATGTCAACGAAAAGTCTACATTTTCCAAATCAGGTACGGCCTTCAGTAGTATACAGGGTGAGTCACCTAACATTACCGCTGGATATATTTCGTAAACCACATCAAATACTGACGAATCGATTCCACAGACCGAACGTGAGGAGAGGGGCTAGTGTACTTGGTTAATACAAACCATAAAAGAATGCACGGAAGTATGTTTTTTAACACAAACCTACGTTTTTTTAAATGGAACCCCGTTAATTTTGTTAGCACATTTGAACATATAAACAAATACGTAATCAGTGCCGTTTGTTGCATTGTAAAATGTTAATTACATCCGGAGATATTGTAACCTAAAGTTGACGTTTGAGTACCACTCCACCGCTGTTCGAATTACGTAGGGATCCAAAGGGAACGGTGATGGACCTTCGGTACAAAAGAGACTGGAACAGCACATTACGTCCGCATGCTAACACCATTTTATTGGTCTTTTTCATTGACGCACATGTACTCGTACATTACCATGAGGGGTGAGGTACACGTACACACGTCGTTTCCGTTTTCAATTACGGAGTGGAGTAGAGTGTGTCCCGACATGTCAGGCCAATAGATGTTCAATGTGGTGGCCATCATTTGCTGCACACAATTGCAATCTCTGGCGTAATGAATGTCGTACACGCCGCAGTACATCTGCCACAATACGTTGTTTCATATCCTCTGGGGTTGTAGGCACTTCACGGTACACATTCTCCTTTAACGTACCCCACAGAAAGAAGTCCAGAGGTGTAAGATCAGGAGAACGGGCTGGCCAATTTATGCATCCTCCACGTCCTATGAAACGCCCGTCGAACATCCTGTCAAGGGTCAGCATAGTGTTAATTGCGGAATGTGCAGGTGCACCATCATGCTGATACCACATACGTCGACGCCTTTCCAGTGGGACATTTTCGAGCAACGTTGGCAGATCATTCTGTAGAAACGCGATGTATGTTGCAGCTGTTTGGGCCCCTGCAATGAAGTGAGGACCAATGAGGTGGTCGCCAATGATTCCGCACCATACATTTACAGTCCACGGTCGCTGTCGCTCTACCTGTCTGAGCCAGCGAGGATTGTCCACGGACCAGTAATGCATGTTCCGTAGATTCACTGCCCCGTGGTTTGTGAAACCCGATTTATCGGTAAACAGGTAGAACTGCAACGCATTCTCTGTTAATGCCCATTGACAGAATTGCACTCTATGATTAAAGTCACCACCATGTAATTGCTGATGTAGCGACACATGAAACGGGTGAAAGCGGTGACGGTGCAGTATGCACATGACACTACTATGACTCAGTCCACCGGCTCTCGCAATGTCCCGTGTACTCATGGGTGGGTTCATGGCAACAGCAGCTAACACACCAACTGCACCAGCTTCTCCTGTGACGGGCCTGTTACGGACCCGTTTGCGTGCTACGACCATACCTGTTGCATACAGTTGGCGGTAGATGTTTTGCAATGTGCGCCACGTTGGATGCTCTCTGTCCGGGTACCGTTCTGCATACACCTTGCAGGCTTCAGCTGCATTTCGTCGACACTCGCCATAGATGAGTATCATCTCCGCCTTTTCAGAGTTTGAATACACCGTGGTCACAATTCCTACAACACTACACTATCACAGACGTCTGGTAACATGGTGTACTACAGTTAGTCTGCGTGAGGAGACGAATGCAGAATAACAATAGCAGCAAGCGCTACATGCGGACACTGCGACAGCTAGACCAAACCACAACAGTGCACTACAGCCACACTCGTAAACACGGTCATCATCGTAAACATGTCCCTGCAGATGCTGCTCGCCGACCGTGGCCCGTGTTTGTTACAACACGCAACTGAACGTCGGAGGTTTCAAGCGTCAACTTTAGGTTACAATATCTCCGGATGTAATTAACATTTTACAATGCAACAAACGGCACTGATTACGTATTTGTTTATATGTTCAGATGTGCTAACAAAACTAACGTGGTTCCATTTAAAAAAACGTAGGTTTGTGTTAAAAAAACATACTTCCGTGCATTTTTGTATGGTTTGTATTAAACAATTACACTAGCCCCTCTCCTCATGTTCGGTCTGTGGAATCGGTTCGTCAGTATTTGATGTGGTTTACGAAATATATCAAGCGGTAACGTTAAGTGACTCACCCTGTATAGTCATTTCATCAGGTAATCTATAGCTGTCTGATAAAATGCAGCGACTTCCTCTTGAAATTCTGACTGCTGATGCAGTGTCAGATCTAAGATCAATTCTTTTACTTTAGAAGTCATGAAGTTACTTTTTTTTCTTTCCTCTAAAACGTACACAATGTTCTTAAGCTCCAACTTACCGTCACTCACATACATAATCTCCTTCTCAGTGGTGGCAATTGCCTTTTGAAACGGACTCGTTTCAAGGTGCAGGAAGAGTAAATTAATTTCTCCAGAAGAAGCAGAAAAAAAGATTTGTGAAGAGATGGACACTTATCAAGAGATAAGAAAAATCATTGAAGAGACTGACACAAGTATACGAACATTTCAACTGGGGGAAATAAGCTCAGCCACGTAGTTTTTACATAAGCATAAATATGAATAAGAGCTTGAACCCAAATCAATCACAGGATCGACAGTGCTCATACTATCCAACACTCAAATCTCCAAACAGCCTGTAGCGACACATGTAATCTAAATGGATCGTGGATGAATAATAGTAAAGTCCGATTAGCCACGAAAGAGCAGCCGAGAGCGACCGTTACATAGTCTCCCCAGGAACTGCACCATGAGAAGACAGTAGGATCGTTCAAATGGCTCTGAGGAACAGATGGATGAACACAAGGTAAATCTGGTTAGGGTTTTAAAGCAGAAGGTCACAACGAACCGTCGGTATTAGGTAACTGGACACTGGGTTGAGATTCCGAGTTTCTGTCCGTTTCCCGCTGACACCATACCCCAGACGAGAGAATTTCCATGGTACAGAGTGAGAGTCAAGTGTGACATTGACTGGCAGTGTATGGTCTTCAGAAATGACTCTTGCTTTCGTATGTGGTAGCTAAATTGAAACCATCGTGTCCATAGATGCCCTTGCAATTCTCGAGGCCTATACCTCTCCTAATCCTGGAATCACTGTTTGGGGAGGTGTTGGAGATGACGGTGGGACTAATTTGGTAATTGTTTATGGGAGGCTGATTGATAGCTAGTGTGTGGCTGGAATGGTAAACTGTGTTCTTCATGATAAGGGTATCAAAAGTAGTGGGACAAAGAAAGTTCTGCACAACTTTTGATAAAAAATTGATAGCAAATTAATTATTCAAATTAATGAATTGATCAATTAATTACCCGCATTCTCCGATGTCGTCACTGGTTTTCCTCAGCTGGCACATGGGTTGCTCTCAGGGAAATCCCAGCTCCCTCCCCTCCCCGCCCCCGCACTTCCGTTCCGTGAGGTAATCTAAGATGGCGTCATAGAAAAAAAAATGCGGGAAATTCGTTCAGTCTCTGTCGAGCTTCTGGACTGGGAGGACCTCAAGAGGATTGGCTAGCATGGTATGCAAAGGGTACTGTTTAAACAATTTGTTCAAGAATATTGTTTATTTATGAAATAGCAATACACCTCGAAATTGACGCTTGTGTTTAAACAACTTAGATGATGTAAAACAAATGCGGTACTTTTCTTTTATTCCGATAGCAAACGGAACCACGAAATGACGCAGATCACGCTAAACATATCTGAAAATCTCCCTGGGGCTCACTGGGTCCACCAGAGTCGCAGCTGCTGGAAGAAGCCATCAGCTGGTCTCGCGGCACCGGCCAGGGTTTGAGAAGTTGCAGCCGCAGGGCTGAGCTAAGCACTTCCTGTCGTGCTGCAAATACCCGGTCTTCCTTCTCCCTGTCTTTGTGGCACGCCAATCACACCACACGAATCTGGCAGCAGACCAGAAGCCATGCTGTCTTCCTTCGTGGGACACTTTGTATGCTTTTATGAGAAATAACCCAACCTTTCTTTATACTAAAATGTAGACTTTCACGGCCGGAAATATCATGTCCATTATAATTATCCGGGCTGTTATGCCGTGGTCGGTTGACGAATTCTGTGTCGATTCCCAACGTTTCGTCTCCGACTGCGGGAGACATCTTCAAGGGGGTCCGTAACTCAATGGAAGGTCCAACACACCCACTGACTCACTACTGACTGTAGCGAGCCAGTGGGTATGTTGGACCTTCCATTGAGCTACGGACCCCCTTGAAGATGTCTCCCGCAGTCGGAGACGAAACGTTGGGAATCGACACAGAATTCGTCAACCAACCTTTCTTTGTTGCACACTTGCGGGAAATACCCAGCCTTCCCATTGTCATTGAACATGAACTGTTTCAGGAGTCATTAAATCTATTTAAGCAATGTGAGGAGTATTGTCACTTACATATTTTGAAGATGTCACAAAACTCTGCAAACGTTGCTTCAGAAGATGAGTAACAGAAAGTATTAACTAAAAAAATTCGCCTCGCAAATTGAATATTCATCACAAAACTACTCGACATACACTTGCCCACAAAACACCGTGAAAGCCGTAGTTGGAATATTTAAAACATTTGCGGAGATATTGTTTACAGAATATTGTATGTTATTTAAACAAATTGGACACTGTGTGAAATATTTCACACAGTTTATAAATTGAAGATGTCACAGGAACTAAATGTGACACTGCACAAGTGACGGAGATCTTTGTAGGTGATGCAAGAGTATTTACACAATTTGCGATGTAATAACACTTTTTATTCCGAGGAATAGTGACACACATGAACACAGACTCTAAAAAGATCGCTGCGGGTTCTGGGACACTTGCAAAATCTGCCACTCTTTATCCAGCCATCCTTCCTGGAACACTACGTGCACTTTTGTTGGAAGTACCATAGACTTCCTCCCTGACGCACTTCGCGCGCTATTGTAGGATTTACTTCAAACACGAGCTGTTTCAGGAGTTTATTTATTTAGTCCTTTAAATCCTACATGTAACGAATATATACAAGGATATTGGACATGGTTAGGTCTTTACAAGGTAAAATACAGTTTGTATTGTATTCCTAATGACTACATATTGAAGTAATTTAGCAAAGAATCATATATACAACAAACATTAGAGATAACATACAAAGTAGAATATTCATAATGCATCTTTATTTTTGTTGTTATTAAGCCCAACTGAATATGTCTCTACATGTACTTTCAAAAAATTCGCTGCACTATAGTTTGCTTCAAGATGTGTCTTAAATAAAATGTTAAACAATTTGCAAGGATGGATTTCACAAATTGAATATACACTTGCACAGCCGGAATTAATTTAAATTACAGATTGACACTGTTTAGGAATATTTAAGCGCATGAACAAATTACGTAAAGCGCTTGACACCTCAATACACTTGTAAAAGTCGGTTTAAACAATGTGTTTCAAACTCACTCGCACACAAAACACTGCACTGTAGTCGGAAAGTGTTGTATACCTGTGCTGGTATACACGGAGCCACGACCGGGCATCTTGGAATCTGTGGAGGCCCTCTCAAGTGTTTAGTTCTGGTGTCCACTACCTGTCGTCGCTCTCCGGCGTAGTAAACTTTCCAGATGCACATGAAACGGAAATATATTGCGTAAAGATAAATGAATGTAAATACACTCGAAAATACATTGCGCGGGAATATTGTATATAAACTGAAACTAAAATAAATGATGTCAAATACACTGCCTCGAAACTCTAAAGACGATCCTACATCACGAAAAATATTGTTAAATACACTAGCACAGCATTATGCTACACGATACTGCCGTAACACAGAGCCCGCGTAGCGTAGCATCTATCTACGGCCGCAGATCGCCGCAGAATGGTTCAAATGGCTCTGAGCACTATGGGACTTAACATCTATGGTCATCAGTCCCCTAGAACTTAGAACTACTTAAACGTAACTAACCTAAGGACAGCACACAACACCCAGTCATCACGAGGCAGAGAAAATCCCTGACCCCGCCGGGAATCGAACCCGGGAACCCGGGCGTGGATCGCCGCAGAGTGAACCGGAAACCGGAAAGGTGGCTCTGCGGCCGGATCGAGGAGGGCGTGCAGCAGAAAGAACGGATCAGTCCAACAAGTGGGTATTTCCAGAGTGTGCCAGAACCTGCTCACAAAAGCGCGCTAAATCTATGGCTGTGCGACCAGCACCAACTTGTCCTGCTCGCTCAGACCAGTATTCATCAGCAGCTGGGGAGGAATTCTGCACGCCTGTTGGTTCCCTGGCTGAAATGGTGGGTAGAGGGGGTAGAGGTTATATAAATCCTCGTAGTGGTGCAGTCGCTCTCATCCTGCCTTCGTCAGTTCGCCTATGTGGTTGCTTGTGTACTCTTGTGTCAGTTTCTATTTTTCAGAAAAAAAATTAAGGTCTCAAATTCCAGCGATAGCATCTGCAGCGGTAGCAGCAGCGAATGCCTTCGCCAGGACTGTCTGCCACGTAAGTTGATTGTTCTGTTTATTCAGTGTACCTGTGAGTCCGCAATTTTAGCATTCCTCACAGCAATTGGTTAGGTCGTAGTCAGTAGAGGCATACGTCCGTACTACCGAGCTTTTGTTCAGTCCAGAACCGCGCTGTTGCTACTGTCGCAGGTTCGAATCCTGCCTCAGGCATCGATGTGTGTGATGTCCATAGGTTAGTTAGGTTTAAGTAGTTCCAAGTTCTAGGGGACTGATGAGCTCCGATGTTAAGTCCCATAGTGCTTAGATCCATTTGAATTTGTACTGTGTACAGTAGAGGAACAATCTGGAGAGGTCGAATGTTTGTGTTAGCATGATAATGGCCATCATAAAATTGCATCTGTGAGGCAATGATCTGTGAACAATGACATTCCTGAAATGGACTGACGCCCAAAGTTCTGACCGGAACACAATACAATACATTTAGGATACGTTAGAACGTTGTCTTTGTGATACACGGCAGTCCATTGCCGGACTGGTGCATCACAAGTGCTGTCCATAATTTGATTTAAAATTACTGTATCTGAACTTTATTCCTGTTGCTTAGTGTAACAGTTACGGATTTTAATGAATAATATCAAATATTATCAGGAGAAAGTCATTCACTTCTGTATTAGTTCCTTCTTCTTCGTGGTGACGGTTTTGCATGTAATTTTGTCTGTATTTCAGCTGAATACGTGATAAGCAAAGCTGTACACAATGGACCAGGCCGAGGGAACTTTTTGGATGAAAACCCCTGGCAGTTGCACCATGCGTTTGCGGGGAGGGGGGGGGGAGGGGGGGGGAGGGGGAAGTTCAAATGGCTCTGAGCAGTATGGGACTTAACTTCTGAGGTCATCAGTCCCCTAGAACTTAGAACTACTTAAACCTAACCAACCTAAGGACATCACACACATCCATGCCCGAGGCAGGATTCGAATCTGCGACCGTAGCGGTCGCGCGGTTCCAGACTGTAGCGCCTAGAACCGCTCGGCCACTCCGGCCGGCTGCGGGGGAAAGAGCAGGTAGAGATTTGTACCGGACGTCGACACAGGTTTTGTCAGGGTTGACAATGGCCAGTCGCCTTCCAGCAGTTTTCGCATGATGCTACGCAACTCTGCACGATACGGGTCCACGGCTACATTCACAGAAATAGTAAACATGGTGTGCCGAATCACCTGCACTTGCGGAGAGTCTCAGTTTCTACAAGCAGACGTCAAAGTCACTTTGCCTTTTGCGGCGAGTAACCGCCTTGTGGGAACACGAGGGAGGAGCTGCCAGTGTAAGATATAAATCTTAGTGTAGTCTGAGAAGTGGCTCGGATGCTTTGTGCATTGGACTCCTTTTCTCTTTGTAAAGCACTGGGCCGACTTCCTCTCACCGCATCGCATCAGGTAAATTGCTTCTGGCCTAAAAAGTTGTAAGAGAGCTCCTCGTTGGCTAACATAAACAACTAGCAGATGAGGACAAGTCAGGACAATAGTTTCTACGAAGAGCGTATGTGGAGATGATCGTACTTACTAAAACACTGAACTGATTGAAGAGTGGGAGAGTAGCTCAGAATTGTTTAAGAACTGCAAGCCCAAGTGTATAACGACTGGTTAATGATGAACAACTTTTGAATGAAGAGGAGATTGTTGCCTTGCTGGCAAAAACATAATTGGCCAGCTCTTTCCAGAGCTGTTTTCATTGGCGCACAAGAATTAATGTCTGTCTGTAGGTGCACTGTTAGGATTAGCCTCACTTTATCATCCAATAATTTCCCGAGTGATTGAAGGCTTATTACAATTCTCTCGGAAATGTTAGTTGCATATGTATCTCTTTCCTTCTTATGGCAAATTCAGGCAGTTATTGCATGATCACCACGGACTTACCTTTCCACAGTTCAAGTGTACATTACGGTCCTGTCCCACTCACCTGAAGTATCCAATCTTTGCCAAGGAATTCACGTGTTAGACTAGTTCTGATCAGTGTTAACAACTAATGTTTTTCTTGTTCATTGCATTATCCTATAAAAATTTTTTGTTCATTTATGTCACCAGGGATTTTCGTAATAGACAAGGATTAATCTGGAACACTATTTTATTTCTTATATAGATAAACACCCCAGTCCATGGGGGAGCAGTTCGAGCTATCGTCCAGTCCAATTGATGCGGATCATTCTGACATCCATAGGGGTATGCCAAAGGCTCAGCTGTACCCTCACATTCGCTGCATAGCGGCGTAGGCACACAACGTTACAGTCGTTTCCGAACTTCGCTTCAGACCCCGGCGTCCATTATCATTAACTTCTCTGGTTTCCGCTGTTGAGGAAGAATGGTTTGTCATTCCCCCGCAGACATTCAGACACCTCAGTCAGAGTGTCCCCAGCACAGTTACTAATGTTCACTGATAGGTGTCCCGATACTTTGATCAGATGGTGTGAGGAGTGGCTCGCTATATGAGGCGATGTCTTCCACGCTTACATATCGATTGGGGGTAAGCCAGAGAATGGACGCCACGAAATCATTACTTTAGTTGTAATTATTAATAAAAATAGCTCATGGTTCATATAGGAAACGTCATGGGAATTATTGCGTTGGCGTACAAGCTCGTAGCGTTTCTGTTTTGCATGTTGGTATTCCGGTTGCTATGAGTTTATTTATCGATTTTTCACTGTGGCATTATTTCAGTGCAATAACTTGGAGATTATACGAAGAAGTGTAAAACAGTGCAATTTTATAGTGCACGAAGTCCGTCAGTTAACGCTTGGAGACGATCCAGCCCTTGACTCCATATAGTTTATGATTGTACTGTTTTCCATTTTCGAGCAGAAAAGTGCAAAAATGTTCAGCGGAAGACAGGAATATTCCAATATAAGTAGGAGGCACAGGGAAGCCAAAGCGAAATGGCCCCTATGAAAATGCGAAAAAATCTAAAAACAAAAGGTCATCAGAAGACCTGATTCAGCTTATCGAAAAGTGTGAAGATGTATAAATAACCTTCGGTGAAATTGAAACCAAAGGCGTCATCATTAAGAATGCAATAGGTCTACCACCGTTAAACGTAGAGGAGAGAGCAGATAGATGCAAATAGTACGCTGAAGGTCTTTACAAGACGGAAGAACTATGTGACGACGTTGTGGAAAAAGAAGAGTGAGGACAAGATACGGTATTAGTGTCTGAGTTTAACAGAGCTGTAAGACTTCAGAGCTGTAAGACTTCCGAGCAAAGGCGGCAGATAACATTCTTTCGGAATCTCTGAAATCACGGGAGAAGTGGCAACCAAACTACTGTTAAGTTGGTTTGTAGAATCTATAAGTCTTCAGACATTCCATCACGCCTTTGGAAAAATATTATCCACATAATCCAGAAAGTGGCATGGGTAGATAAGCCCTAGAAATATCGCAAATCAGCTTACAAATTCACGCATCCAAGTTACTAACAAGATGCTACATAGAAGAGTGGAAAAGGAAGTTGGGAGTCTGTTACACGACGTTCGGTTTGGCTTTATGAAACCTGAACGCCTGATAATGGAAGCAAGACTTAAGAAAAACCAAAAATCGTCACTGAATTTGCCGACATAGAAAAATCTCTACAATCTAAAATGGTTCAAGATATTGAAAGTCTCAGCGTGAATGGTGTAAGTTATAGGAGAAGACGAGTACTATACAGTACGTACAAGAACCAAGAACGAAGTACTCGGATTAAAAAGAATGTAAGACAGTGATGCAGTATTTCGCGCCTATTCTTCAATATACACATCGAAAAGCAATGATGGAAATACAAAAGGGTCGAAGAGTGGGATTAAAATTCAGGGGAGAAAGGATATCAGTGATAATATTCGCTGATGAGATTGTTATTCTGAGTAAAAATGAGTCAGAACTGCAGGACCTTTTGAATGGAATGAACAATCTAATGAGCATAGACTACGAACTGAAAGTAAACCGAAGAAAGACGAAAGTAATGAGGAGTAGCAGAAGTCAGGGAAGCCACAAATCTCCGACACGTCTAACCACATTTGCATTCACATACACACGATTTAATGAGCACAAACCGCAACCACCACATCCCCATCTACACAAATCTCAAGACATTTGGGTTTACAAAAAGAAAGTAATGATGATTTGTGGTGGAAGAAATCAACTGTGCCAAATCACTGTAACGTTGTTTAATCTGTTTAACCGTTCTATGAAAAGCTATGAATTTCGAATCTATATGTTCCAGCTTGGCTGCTACATACAGTATGTAATTAATGTTACTTTTGACGTACAGATAAATCCAGAATTGGTTTTCGTTTTCTCATTCGTATGTAACAATAATAGAGAAACACATCTTCCTTTGAGCTTGAATCTGTACTCGAAGTCCAGAGTGTCACAAAAAGATGCTCGAATGCGATAAATAATACTTCCCTCCCCACGTTCGCATATGGCAACTGCAATTTCTCATTTCAGAGTTGCGCCGTATGCGGAATAGCGCTGCCAGCTAGTCAATAACCAGATGCCGATTTAGTTGGCTTGCCTAGTGCGCCCCTGCGAACGGCCTCAGGTCAACAAATCCACTGATGAGACTGCCTACAATACGCTCCACCGTCCTCCGCTAGAGTATTGCTGTGAGTTATAGAATCCTTAAAAACACAGGCTTGACGGAGGACATCGGAAAAGTTCAACGAAGGGCACCTCGTTTTGTATTATCCCGAAATAGGGAAGAAAGTGTGATAAACGAACTAGGGTGGCAATCAATAAACAAAGGCGGTTTTCGTTGCAACGAGATCTTTTCACGAAATTCCAATCACCAACTTTCTCCTCCGAAAGCGGAAAAATTCTTCTGGCACCCACCTAAGTAACGAGAAATGGTCACTGTATTAAAATAAGAGAAATCAGAGCTCGCACGGAAAGATGTAAGTGTTCGTTTTCCCCGCGCGCTTTTCGAGAGCGGAACGATAAAGAAATAGTGTGGCAGTAGTTCCATCTGCCAGGTAAGTAAGTCTGAATTGCAGAGTAGTCATGTAGGCCTAGATACAAAGCAAAGACAACACCTGGCAGTGGGGTCTCTCCCAAGTCTGGCAAACTTTGGACGAGGTGCCACGCCGCAATACCAACGTATGGATGTGACGCCTCCTCCCAGATGAAGCAGATTTTCTGCGCGAGAGTGACGAAGTGCAAGTTCCAGCCCACCTGTAGCAGTGCCTCCTAATGGATGAAACTTGCACACTGGAAGACTTTTTTTAAAGCTAACAGCGATGCCATTTTGGCCGTAATTTTCTGGAAGTGAACTTGTCTAAACGGACACGGAAAATAGAAGAAAAAGTGATATCTAGCATGACCGCAGAAAAAATATAGCAGGTTTTCAATAGCGCGCAGTAGGTAATTGAGTGGACAGAAAAGCGTGTAATCCTGGCAGCAACGCCGTCCCGCCATATGGGGCGGGATTCAGCTAGTCGCGTCCCCCACAACCAGGAATAGCACTGCCTCACATCAAAAGGAGCGCCGCCGCACACACCTGTGGTATTTAGCGTCACTCTGCTCTCGCCACCTGCGTCGCCAAGTGTTACGTCTCTTGAATGTGAGCCACACCAGGCTGGTTAATACAGTCCAGCGGCGAGTGATTTGGTAAGACTGCTGAACGAGAGAACAATAAGCGGGCCAGGGTGTGTTCGGTTAGTTTACTTTCTGATCAAGTGCATATTGCTGTGGAGTTACATTGCAATATGATCCGGAAATTGGGGCGAAACATCAGTGAATGACTTAGCATTGGAAGAAGAGATTAAAAATGAAAATAAAAAGTAAATGCGAGAATCGATTGGTGGAAGAACTCTCCTTGTAGCTGCCAATGTGTCTTTTAGGCCGTCCGCTCACGGAACTTGTAATAAGGAACTCTTTTATGACGATAGTTGGCAACGGGTCGCTTGTGAGTATGAGAGATCAGAAACGGAGCGAGTAAGATTTTAATATTCCGGTTGGATACTTCACAAATCAAGGAGCCGCTGTTGACCAGTGCAACGGGCTTCTTTCGTTGCTGCTGTATTTCCACGCATATGACGAGCCTTAGAACTGGTGCTGCGGTCGCCTCATACTTAGAGCGTTATTCATACTCGTCGACTCGCCAATGCAATTCACATTTACATGGTTTGGTTTGTAGATGACAAGCTGTCAGAGCAGGACACCATACAGATTGCCCTGCAAAACACAAACAGCAAACAATGTAAAATCACGGTAAGAAGCAAAACGATGAAAAACTGTCTTAAAGCCCCACTTTGTTAGATCAGTTACAACCTAAAATATGTTCACTTTTTACAGTCCTCAAAAAACAAAACCACTGATGATAACACAGAGGTGTCGAAACATGTTTGGGTAAAATGAAAAAAAAAACAGTGTTTACGCATAAAGAGGAAGCTATGTCCTATAATTTTTACAACTATGGAAACTACTGTTAACGACAAAAACAAAATAGCGCTGTAAATTACCAAAATAATTGAGGCGTCAATCTTTCCCAGCCATATATTGCGTAGGAAGAGGTTACGAAGAAAATCAATAGCTTACGCGTGACATACAAGAGGAAATGCAATGAAATAAAAGAAATTGAAGTTCTCCGGTTCTTCTACGGACGATGTAGGTTACATGTTCCCCTGTTGTGGTATTTTAATGAACTGTCATTAGAGGATCAAGAAGAAGAGAATAAATTTTCGCATGCTTGCGTCTTCTTTTTCAGTGTGCGGGCGAAGTGGCTCTAAGCAAGTTATTAAAGGTTTCACTGTCCACCCGCAGAGAGCTGATGTAACGATCGGGATCTAAGTAACGGTTCCATTAGCAACAGGGTGTCATGTGTATATTTCTCTCTCATTTTAAACAATTGCCTGGCCAACTTTGTATTCTTCTTTAAACACAGTGCCAGCGTCAATGTTATAGTCCTTGCCACTTACGTGAAAATAGATCACACTCCAAAAGCGTCTGACAAAGCAGTAAACTGACAATCTTTCCTGGTACATGCACGGCTTATTTGACCCATCCGTAGAGAATTTAATAGACAAGTCTGCTCTTTTACAAGGGCCTTAATAAATTTTTAGAAATTTCATTGACGATTCGACTAAAATTGTAATTATCGGGTTCGAGAGTAATATTTCATTTAGCAGATTTTCATTGGTAAATATCTGTCTCATTTTAAGCCCTTCCCTTGACTTGCTTCTTGCTTTCTTCTTCTTCTTCTTCTTCTTCTTCTTCTCCTTCTTCACGCATAGTGCCAAAGTCATTGCAAGAACTGCTTTGTCTCCACTTGTGCCCATTCTCACTATTATCAAAATACTCACGAACACGAACAGCGTCTGCTTCAAAGCGAGGTTAACCTGACAAATTTCATTTGTATGTGTACAGGCTTGTTTGACAAATCCGCTGATAGGCAAGTTTGCGTTTGACAAACAAGTATACTCGTGTAGAGAGGCCTTAAGGCTAGTCGCGATATATTGTTAATGCAAAAGACGAGTGCACGATCTTATTGCTGTACAACAGCACTGACAAGGCGAAATGATCAATTATCGGGATCTGATGGCCTTTAACGAAACATTATTTTGTGTGTCTGTGGACGGTGTAAGATGAAAATTAATTGATGAAAAGTATAAAATTGCAAATGTGTTCCATTAGAGGAGGAATGATATCTGGAGTAATCCACGCTTCTGATGAAAAACATGCAAATTTAGTCCAGTGCAAACAAAACGGTTGTAACCTTGTTTATTCCACCTCCAGCATGAGAAACCCTATGTGCTGCGTCAAACGAAAGCTGGGCACAGAGCAACGTCACTGTTATATCCTTGCCACAGAAAAAAAATGGTTCAAATGGCTCTGAGCCCTATGGGACTTAACTTCTGAGGTAATCAGTCCCCTAGAACTTAGAACTACTTAAACCTAACTAACCTAAGGACATCACACACATCCATGCCCGATGCAGGATTCGAACCTGCGACCGTAGCGGTCTCGCGGTTCCAGACTGTAGCGCCTAGAACTGCTCGGCCACCCCGGCCGACCCTTGCGACAGATAGCACGCTATTTTTCTATTCATTCAGTCAAGGCAACTTGCGTTTATGGTCTAACAGTGAGGCTATCATTCATTTCCGCAATTCATTTTAGTAATTAATCACCGTTTAGAGTCTGCACTTCATTCTCATGTCATGTTTTCAGGTACAGACGCAGTAACACCTCGAAAGTGAATAGACGTCAACGTAATTGTTAGACATTCTCTGAGTAAATATTAAATATTAAAATAAATTTACAACACTCTCTGAAGAAGTTTTATCTGTATAAATGTACGTGTAAACGGAACAATATTCGCTGCTAACCGATTAATCGTTACACTGGTATACAACTAGGGTCTGTCAATTAGGCAGGTCGGAGATTCTGTGACATTTTAACTTGCATTTGAGAGTGGCTATAAAACAGAAATCATGACTGTGCGATGCAAATGAATAGTAATTTACAACTTAATGGCGGAAATTTCTGTCAAGACGGTTGCGTATGTAGCGGGAATGCCACGTGTCTGCGGTTACACTTGAGAAATCGTGTACTCGATGTCCTCTCTGAACGAGTCGAATCAACTTGTTCCCTATAACAGATTCATGTGACGACTGGGCTGCAGTGGAGTCACAGGAGTCGATTCTACGGGCACACGGACACGGCAAGTTCGGAGATGACGTCACGATACTCACTGGCGCGTTTAAACTCCTTCCTGATCGCTAGCGAATGTAACATTGCAACAATACGCTTAACTTCTCCCCTATGCCACTCCCAGAGACTCCGAAGATCTCAAAGGTGTTAGTTGCGTAAAGCACAAGCGGAATCCGCGGTTGTGATACATGTTATGTAAATTGAAAGTGGAGTGAGGTGAAAGAAAAGGGAAGGAACTATCAAAAAAATTGCTCTGAGCACTATGGGACTTAACTACTGAGGTCATCAGTCCCCTAGAACTTAGAACTACTTAAACCTAACTAACCTAAGGACATCACACATATCCATGCCCGAGGCAGGATTCGAACCTGCGACCGTAGCGGTCGCGCGGTTCCAGACTGTAGCGCCTAGAACCGCTCGGCCACTCCGGGCGGCAAGGAACTATCTATGGCAGCTGCGTCGGGCCTTTATGCGTAATCAGCGGCTAAAAGTGAAAATGTATGGCGGACAAAGATGCGAACCCGGGGTCTCCTGCTTATTAGGCAGATGCGTTAACAACAGTGTCATCCAGACACAGTGTTGATCGCAGTTGCGCTGACTGTCTCGGCACGCATCTCGGCAGACCCACACCCCCACCTGGCGCCGCCTACACGCAGTCCCTCCCCATGTCCGCCACGCTCGCTACTCTGAGATTCCCGCAGGAGGTCAGACGTAATCGTGCACCAGCATTGAAGGTGGTGGATTCGTTGCCATCGAGGCGGATCAATTATATGAATGTCCGGTGTTTGTTCTTTCCGACATGTCACTTGGGTCAAGGGACAGCAAATCTTGGTGCCGATCGGGTGCTCTCGGTTAGTATTAGGTTTGGAGCTCATATCTGATATTTGTGGTAGTCAGCAAGTGCTTACATTGTGTGTACTACTCACATTAAAAAAAGTTTTGCATCACCCCAGTTCCCCAGAACTCCTGAAGACAGACGTTGATTGTGGATATTGTATCACAGACACAGTCCCTTCGACTATTCAGAGATGTCACTAAACCCGCCCAAAGATATAAACAACCGCGCATAAGCAGCGCCTATTGGACAGAGGGGGTCCGACAGCCGACCAGTTACAATCATTCCACCAGGACGGAGGTAAGGACGGAGGTACACGGCTCGTGTTGTCTGTAGTTCAACCATGCCTAGACGGTCAATACAGCAGGTCGATCGCATCCGCATTGTTACTTTGGGCCAGGAAGGGCTCTGAACAAGGAAAGTGTCCAGGCGTATCGGAGTGAACCAAAGCAATGTTTTTCGGACATGGGGGAGATACAGAGAGACAGTAATTGTCGAAGACACGCCTCACTCATGCCACCCAAGGGCTATTACTGCAGTGGATGACCGCTGCTTAAGGATTATGACTCGGAGGAACCCTGACAGCAACGCCACCATGTTGAATAAAGCTTTTCGTGCAGCCACAGGACGTCGTGTGACGATTCAAACTGTGCGCAATAGGCTGCATGATGCGCAACTTCACTCCCGAAGTCCATGGCAAGGTCCGTCTTTGCAACCACGACAGTGTGCAGCGCGGTACAGATGGGCGCAACAACATGCCGAATGGACCGCTCAGCATTGGCATCACGTTCTCTTCACCGATGAGTGTCGCATATGCCTTCAACCAGACAATCGTCGGAAAAGTGTTTGGTGGCAACCCGGTCAGGCTGAACGTCTTCGACACACTGTCCAGCGAGTGCAGCAAGGTGGAAGTTCCCTGCTGTTTTGGGGTGGCATCATGTGGGGACGATGTATGCCGCTGGTGGTCATGGGAGGCGCCGTAAGGGCTGTACGATACGTGAATGCCATCCTCCGACCGATAGTGCAACCATATCGGCAGCATACTGGCGAGGCATTCGTCTTCATGGACGACAGTTCGCGCCCCCATCGTGCACATCTTGTGAATGATTTCCTTCAGGATAACGACATCGCTCGACTAGAGTCGCCAGCATGTTCTCCAGACAAGAATCCTATCGCACATGCCTGGGATAGGTTGAAAAGCGCTGTTTACGGACGACAAGACCCACCGACCACTCTGAGGGA
Source organism: Schistocerca serialis cubense (assembly GCF_023864345.2). Lineage (NCBI taxonomy): Eukaryota > Metazoa > Arthropoda > Insecta > Orthoptera > Acrididae > Schistocerca > Schistocerca serialis. The sequence continues at coordinate 716,778,134 of NC_064638.1, forward strand.
TCTACGCCGAATCGCCGTTGAGGAGTGGGACAATCTGAACCAACAGTGCCTTAATGAACTTGTGGGCAGTATGCCACGACGAATACATGCATGCATGAATGCAAGTGGACGTGTTGCTGGGTATTAGAGGTACCGGTGTGTACAGCAATCTGGACCACCACCTCTGAAGGCCTCGCTGTATGGCGGTACAAAATGCAGAGTGTGGTTTTCATGAGCAATAAAAAGGGTGGAAATAATGTCTATTCCAATTTTCTATACAGGTTCCGGAACTCTAGGAACCGAGGTGATGCAAAACTTTTTTTGATATGTGTATTTGCGTGTATTGATTGTGCATTTGTGTATGTTAATTTGCAAATGTATTTTATTTTTGAAAGGAACCACTTTATGTATTATAACTGTGATTAGAGAGGGTCAGGTACATGTTTTGCTTAAGCCTTTCTGCAGTGAGTAGTCCCGGAGTCCACTCATGGCAGCCATAAAGTGAAGCGTGCATTTTTTACCGACGATTTTCCCCCTTGCCCACCTAGCATCTTGAGTCAATGAAACGTGGCATTTATGTTATACGTGAATATTCCACAATTAACAAATGCCAGGAAGCGTGACTTCCTATGTTATGCAACCGAATGCCGTACAGGGCGCTACCAGTAAAAAATGGTTCAAATGGCTCTGAGCACTATGGGACTTAACTTCTAAGGTCATCAGTCCCCTAGAACTTAGAACTACTTAAACCATTATTGGCATCTCCCACCAGACTGTAGCGCCTAGAACCGCTCGGCCACTCCGGCCGGCCGCTACCAGTCACAAACCTGTAAGCGACCAGTTTGTAACCATTAACCAGTTCCGAACGACTCGCCCTTCGGACTCCAGCGACTGCAGATCCTGAAATTCAAATTCGTTTTTGAGAAAACGAGTGAACAAGCTTTTGCATATAAAATTTCCCTGATGCCTTTGGACGTACACATTCAACCACTTCTCTTCGTTTGCTTCGCCTGTACTAAGAATTATTTTCCTATTATCCACAGTTGTTTTGGGTTACACCCTCATCAAGTAGAATAAGAAAGGAAACGCTTCATTTGGCACAAAAAAATAAGGAAAAGAGGTTATCATTCTCATCGTGCATTATCGTCGAATTTGATGACGTATAAGCCCGAGTGTATCATCCATTATCTGACTGTTAAAGCGCGAACTTTCCTCTGTCACTGTTCGCTCCAGCATAACCGGTTTAGATCATAGCAAATAAAACATTAGCATCGCAACATCCCTTTAACACAATAGAATAGTATGACGTTAAACCAGTATTCGTAAATTTTTCAGTTCTGACATGTCGGTCTACCAATGGACCAGCAAGGATCGAAGATTCCATATTTGACCAAAAAGTTTGACATTTCTCCAGTTCTGTCCTTCTGATATGGTTCTATACATCTTCTTGGGTACAACCGAAAACATTGTTGTAATTTCCGCTACGACATGTTCAAAATTGGCATCTCCCACCGTAAAATATAATCAAAGTTAAACAAAATCGCTGTCTGTAGCGAAGTGTCCGTAAATGAAATATAGTAGTGGTATTAGTAGTTCTTTGATGTGTCTTCTTATTACAAGTTAAGAATAACAAAAACAACGTAATTTATATATACTGGTACTTACGTACTTACGGGTCTAGGTTGACAAGGATGGGACAGGTAGTCGGCTGGAACCACCCTGGTATTTGCCTGAATTAATTTAGGGAAGCCAAGGTAAACGTAGATCAGGATAGCCAGATAAGGTTGGAGCCTCTTCCTTCCCACATACAAGAGCAGTCTGCTTAAAACAGTGCTTTTTCATTACGTTTGTCTTTAGTGTACAATATTGTTTTATAAATAACTCATTTAATATTGTAGCAGGCTGGTGCTACATTGTTCCTTCATTTGTTACTGACAGAAGCTGCACTCTTCACTCACGCTATACACACACATTGTTTCATAATGTCGCACTACACACAGTGACAGCTGATGTCAGGACCATAACGACGTATCTGGTTTCCATATGTGTACTGCAGCTTCCCATTTGCTAGCCTGAAAAACTGAGTAGCACCCCTCTATAACCGGTGACACGCTGATCTCGAAAAAAGGATAATATGTTAGTATTATACATAGAATTGCTTTATAAATTTTATTAGCAGAGTTATTATTTCTTTGTGTTTCAATTCACTAAACCCCTACTCACTGTTACATCCTTCAGAGTATAGGATGTATTGCTTAACCAGTACTTTTTAACTGCTTACAAGGGAACCTCCCCATCGCACCCCCCTCAGATTTAGTTATAAGTTGGCACAGTGGATAGGCCTTGAAAAACTGAACACAGATCAATCGAGAAAACAGGAAGAAGTTGTGTGGAACTATGAACCAATCAGAGACTGTGCTCGACATCTATTGAGCATCCCAGAGTGGCACAGAGTGCATCCCAGAGTGCCCCAGAGAGCTACAACACTAAGAAGAATCGCTTCTCGGCTTTTGGCAAGATCAATGTGTAGTATTTGTGGCCCTTAAAAGGGCCGTTCGTTGAGAACTGCTTTCAATGATTATAGATGGTACAATCACCAACAATGCGACAATCTTCCAAAGAAGAAGGACCACTAGCCTTCACCCATAAGTGAATACTACAATCCGAATTTATCTTACAACGTCTACGACAAGACAAAGACAAACTCCCGTGCGGAAGAAGGTACGAACCCTCACTAACAATAATAATCTCAGAAACAGGTACAGTACGGTAAGCCAAGATTTCACGAGTTTCAAAGGATTCCAAACCGGCTCTCCCTGCATTGTTACAAGCAACGAAAGCAACTGTTATCCATCCGTTACCCAAACTAGAAGAAGAAGAAACTTTCAGTAAAGAAAAATTTAACTTCGCACCACAAAATAAAGTAGGTCCATGAATAAGAACAAATTGAGTAGTTTTACCTACTCCCCTTACTTCGTTCTTTTTACCCTTACCAGAAGATGTCGAAGCACCAAGAGTGCCGTCCACATCGACAAGTGAGTAGTCCATGTGCAAGATAGGCAACATCAATGAGAGTGTGATCTTAGGAGCGCCGTGGTCCCGTGGTTAGCGTGAGCAGCTGCGGAAGGAGAGGTCCTTGGTTCAAGTCTTCCCTCGAGTGAAAAGTTTACTTTCTTTATTTTTGCAAAGTTATGATCTGTCCGTTCGTTCATTGACATCTCTGTTCACTGTAATAAGTTTAGTGTCTGTGTTTTGCGACCGCACCGCAGAACCGTGCGATTAGTAGACGAAAGGACGTGCCTCACCAATGGGAACCGATAACATTTGATCGCAAAGTCATAGGCCAACCGATTCCTGCACAGGAAAATACATCTGATATATTCTATACGACACTGGTAACGGCATGTGCGTCACATAATTGTCTGAAAATAAAAAAAATTAAACTTTTCTCTCGAGGGAAGACTTGAACCACGCTCACGCTAACCAAAGGCCACAGCTCTCCCGAGCTCAGAGTGTCATTCATGTTGCCTATCTTACACATGGACTACTCAGCTTGTATATTTTGCTTATTTTTTTCATAGTTCCACACAACTTGTTCCTGTTTTCTCGATTGATCTGTGTTCAGTTTTTCAAGGCATATCCACTGTCCCAATTTATAACTAAATCTGAGGGGGGTGCGATGGGGAGGTTCCCTTGTTAGTACTTTGCTGTCTCTATGCAGTCTGTGATTTTGAAAGGACATCTGACTGTAGTATTCGTAGACACTCTGTTATCAGTCGTAGTTCTCTGTAAACAGTGACTGCTAAGTCGAAAGCAATCTTCAGAATACTGTACTGCACTGACAGAGTGTCGGCAGTGCATCGTGTTGGGGTGCCAGTCGACAGAAGGAGTTACAGATTCACGAGAACAATGTAGCAGCAATGTCGTCCACAGTTGACAGTTTTCCCTACCAGCTGCTGTTCACTCCATTAGCAGACGAGTATCACGCAGCACAGAAGCAGGAAGAGGCCCATGTTTTTTACTTCTATCTGGGGGCTGCTGCAGAGCGCTGGGAGATTCCAGGCGAGTGGTTGTGCCTGTGTGGTGGCGGGCTCTCACAGTACTTGGTGTGCACCTTTTACCCGGCACACAACATCCCTCACCAGCGGCACTGCGGAAAATACACTCAAAACAAATGTCCGACATTTAGATATCTGTAGGCTGGTCTGAGGTGGAAGTAACAATGTTCACTTACATTGGTTCACTGCAGGCAAGAAGCAGTGGGGGCTCACTCCTTGAGATGCTGGCGGGAGCGGCTGCCGACTGCATCGGAAGGTCTCTCAGACAGCTGGTTGCATATACGTCTTCCGATTCTGTAAAAGGAAACAGCCTAGGAGTTCTGCCTATACGCATGTAAGTGCAGTGCTGCCTCATTTGATTTTTATGGTATGTTGCAATTCCATATGAGCATTTAACTTTAACATAACATCACTGAGCCGCTCCATGATTTTCCCTGGAAATTGCAGAAGCCTCAGATCCACCCTCAAGGTGACGGCAGTGACACATGGTGTTACCGACTGCAGGAGGTACGGAAAGCGCTACGGAGATACCTGAATCCATGACGGCCCAACATTCGCAAACTCATCACAAGCGTTTATCGGTACAGGGCCCAAGGCATTCACATACCGTTCTAATGGTTTTGAGCACTATGCGACTTAACATTTGAGATCATCAGTCCCCTAGAACAGGTGTCTCCAAACTTTTTAGTCCGCGGGCCACATTGACTCCTCTACGAAGTCATAAGGGCCAAGATCCACCTAGTGGGATTAAAGCACCCTAGCACTCCATGATCACCGTTATGTAAGGCTAAAGGAAAGATGAAATCGCAAAAATCTAAGGTTGTGGGAATAGCTAGCACTGAAACGAACTACGATTTTTATTTAATTACGTAATTTTGATTGGTGGACGTACCTGACCGAAATTTTGGCGTATTTTGTTCTGGCGAATTTCACCGACAAAAAAGTATAACACTGCACATTCCATATGTATTTTACAACGTAATCAAAAGAAAGTGAAATCTCGCTTAAGAATCATCTTCCACAATGATTGATTACTAAGGCTAGTCGCCGAAGTGGCGTCCATTTGAAAGACTTGCATTTTTTTCCACTATCGCACGGAGAATTGCCCGTCTGTTTATTGTGGATAGCCACAAGTTTAACCATGACCTTCCGCTTTGTAAAGATGGAGCTCCGACAATGTCGCGGTGTATTAGTCGCGGTGTATTGGTCGCAATAGGCTTCGAAACTCAATTGTTGGCAGTATAGGTACCACCTCAAATATTTGGCGGGCCGGATACCGGGGATTTCCGGCCAGCTAACGCGAGCCGGTTTGTCGACCCTCGCGGGCCGGTTTCGGCCCGCGGGCCGTAGTTTGGAGACCCCTGCCCTAGAACTTAGAACTACTTATACCTAACTAACCTAAGAACGTCACACACATCCATGCCCGAGGCAGGATTCGAACCTGCGACCGTATCGGTCGCGCGGTCCCAGACTGAAGCCCCTAGAACCGCTCGGCCACCCCGGCCGGCTCCACATACCGTATCGCTTCCGGAGATCCCAATGCTTCACTCGTTTTACGAGTTTACAGTCTTGTTCGCTAAATTGGAGCTTTCACCCTTGCTCTTCGGAACATTTTAAACGAGGGGTCAACGCCAACATCTCCTTTCATTCACGTATTTCTCAGGACTTAATAAAATAGATTGTTCCTCATACTCCCTTTAACTGCAATTGAAATTTGGTTCTATACATCACTAGTTTTCCAGCGTTTGCCATGTTGCTACTGCTTTTAGAGCGTTGGGGCATTATTCCGCTGTTGACAACAGTGAGAGTATCATTTCTTATTTGATGCTGTTGTGCATTAGCCTACCCATTACTAATTGTTGGAGGTTGTCAGTTGACACTATTGAAACACCTTGAGTTCACTCAAGCGTGGTGTTGGTTGTGCTTTGATTGCTTCGACGTATTTATAGGATTGTCGTTGTTTCGTGATATTTTAAATACATGTTCCGTTGTAAAACGGCAATTGATGTTTTACGAACTTGGTAGGAGATGCGCGTAGTTGGTAAAGTTTTCGTGAAGCACGACGTTGTACACGATTTCGGCGATAACTTCACGGTATACGAGGGCGTGCTGAAAAGTAGTGCCCCCGAATTTTCTATGTGAAAACGCTTAAAGATTTTGGGATGAGGCAAACGTTAGTAACATTCTATAGCATTATTCTTTTTGTCTATACATTTATTTCTCTACATAGTCAACCCCCGGCGACGAACGCATTTCTTCCAACGAAAGGCCACTTTGTTGATGCTGTCACTGTAAAATTCTGACTTTGTTGACGGAGCCACAGCCTCATCTCTGCTTGCGCCGCTTCATCACTATCAAAGTGAAGTCCTCGAACGTGTTCTTTAAGTTTTGGAAACAGATAAAAATCGAATGGGGCCAAGTCGAAGATATATGGAGGATGATCGATGACAGGGAACGCACGGTGTTGGGTTCTTGCAAATGTCGCAGCGCTCGTATGTGGTCTGCATTATCCTGCTGAAGGAGGGGGTGTGCCATACGTGGACGAACTCTTCGAATTCGAAACTATATTACAGCATTCTGTTTCTCATACACTGATATAGTTACGTCACACACCGCCATGTTAGACGCTACAATTCGGAGTCCTTTAGCAGCAGTGGATTGCAAATATGTACACATGAAGAATAAAGACACAGAATGTTAATAACGACCGTTTTATTTAGAACGCTTTACTTTTCAGCACGCCCTCGGGGAAGGGCAAACACGACACAAGGTCGACAAAAAATAGCAAATTAGAAATCTTACTGACGAAGAAAACTGCGGAACGTCGAAAATCATAATGAGAACTGTGTTAGAGTGTGACGAAATATTTGACGTCGTAAATGATCAGCTGATCAAGGCAGAGGAATGTGGATGAAATTACGAAATCGATCTTTCTGTATGGGCCAAGGTTAATGCAAATGCAAGGAGATGGCTGACTTTATCGTTTGACACCAAGTCTTTGCTTCCTATTGCGGAACGCAAGAGCGCCAAGAGATTTGGGATAAGGTACATAAGATTTGTGATGCTCATTCAGCAGAAAGCAATGATCTGCTTGGACACAAGTTACATAACATTGTGTAGAAATCATCTGGCGCTATACAAGGCCATCTAGACAAATTGTTAGACAAGCCGATCGACGACGCTGACCTTCGTGCACGATGTTTGAAAACTTTGCCTAAAGAGTTCGAGTACATTTATATTAAGTAGCATGATGTAGGTGCTGAAGAGAAAACATGGAGTGATACAAAAACGGTGTTTCACTTATGGTCTGAAAATGACAAATCATTATGATGAAAGTGTTACTAGAGTAATGATGTCGAAAATGAAGAGTAACACACAGCGACAAGGACGTAATAACACTTCATCTAAAGCAGGTATATCAAAACCTTCTTCTTCTTCATGTGCCGTCTCCTCTAAGAAGGTTGGCTGTCATCAAAACCGTATCATTATAAAAGGCAAGAAGACAGAAAATGCTTTCCGAGTGGCAAAGTACGTCACCTATGAAAACAGGTTTTGTTTGTCTTAAATGTAAGAAAAAAGGCCACCGGTCAAACGAGTGCATTGGTGCAGACGACTTGTGTGACATGGGTGGGAAATTCAAGGCGTTGTAGCCACACAGATACTTCAAAAACTGAGAAGAAATGTTTTAATGATGAGACTTAACAGTTTGTATATAAACACACTGGACTGTGACGAGTGGTATGTTGACAGTGATGCGACACATCATAAACCAACGTGACTGACACACTGCATGTGAACCATGAACCGTTTGACACTCCAAGAAAGATTAATAGTGCCAAAAATGGTGTACAAATTGAAGAATTTGGTACAGGTCGAACTGATGTACAGATATTCAATGGACAGAAATGGATGGAGGAATATTTTGAAGATGTGTAGGTTTTCCAGATAGATCCTGCAACTTATTTTTTGCCAATAAAGCTACAGGAAAATAAATAAATCAAATAACTGAAAATAATGGAAAAAGGACATCCAGTGGCGAAACTGAGCTCTGTTCTTTAGCTGTGTAGGTTGATCGTCAAGAATAGTCTTGTGTTGTTGTTGAAGCTGGTGATACTTTACAGAGATGGCATGAGAAAATATAATATCAAAACAGACGCTAGGAGCACCAGTTTTTGAAGGATCGTGGTATAGAGACAATGTTTGATAGAAGCTTTTGTGAGGGGTCATCGACTGGCGACTGTTGTAAAACTTCACAAACCCACTAAACCTCGAGAATTGTTTATTTGCGGGGTCATCGATACTTTGCAATTTTTAAGGATGATTCTTCGAGTTTCAGGATAACGTACCTTTGTGACACAAAGATAAAATTAAGGAAAACTTACCAGTGTTCATTAAAGAGATAAAGACTCTAGCTGATGTTAACACTGAAAGAATTACGCACATATGGTGGTAGGTAGTTCCATGACAAAGATGTACATAAGTAGCCGCGCGGAGTGGCAGCGACTAATGACCTCAGCAGTTGAGTCCCATAGTGTTCAGAGCCATTTTTTTGGAGTGGCAGCGGGGTTAGAGGCGCCATGTCACTAATCGTGCGGCCCCTCCCGCTGGAGGTTAGAGTCCTTCCTCGGTCATGGGTGTGAGTGTTGTCCTTAGCGTAAGTTAATTTAGAGTAAGTAGTGTGTAAGTCCAGGGACCGATGACCTCAGCAGTTTGGTCCCTTAGGAACTAACACACATTTGAAATTTTTGTACATAAGTCCACTGACTCAACTGGACTGAAACATCCAGTTACTGCAACACGTACTCCTTAGCAGAATGGAGTTACTCACAGTCAGTGAGAAAATAGAATTCTTTGTAAGATGGCACATGTCTGACTCTGCTCTGTCGAATATCTATCAAAAGCATTGCGTGCTGAGGAAGGTTTGACTGCAGCATGCACGTTGAAACGAACTTGTTCCACGAAAATTGAAGATAAAACTCCAAATGAAACATTTTTAAAGAAAAAAGGCTGTTCTGATAATTTGGTGATTTTTTGAACGGAATGCTATGCTTGAATTCCTACGGAAAAACCGGAGGAAGTTTGCTGTTATGTCTTCAGAGTGATATGTGGTTTGTTATGATTATTGTGGGTACCGTGTTTATTTTCCTGAAAAAAGTTGTGCGTGTGAGCAGAGATGTAAAATTCAACCACAAACAATAAATTAACCATATACTCAAGAGAATGAAAGGATTGGCCATATGTCAGGTCTAAATGAAAAGGAAGATCTTTCAGAAACTGACATAATTCAGAAAAGAATGGTCAATGAGATTTCATGAAACAAGATGTTGCAATAACCGACGACAGGGTTAGCAACCATCTGCATGACACTAAGGGACAAGTGGCGAGCGATTTGATACGTAGCAAGAAATAAAGAGTAAGTAGGTGCAATTTATAAGAATGACGAAACTTGAAGAAACCATCATGATAATATGAAGATTCAGCCCATCGACGACGCCAAGGAATTATAAAGACTCAGTGTAGTCATAAAAGCTAAGGCAGTGGAAGTAGAAATGACTGCTCTGAAGAGAAATAAAACAGCAGTGAAGTCTGACTTTAGTTCCAGCACTGTTCGCCAGCTGTCCTGTGCTACAGTGTACCCAGTCTACGACGTCCGACACCTGTAGTGAGTGGTGGCCGCCCAACCCAACGACGTCTGGATGTGGTTTCGCCACGTGTGGAAGACATTCATCACAGCATTCCTTGGTATCTGGACAAGTTGTGCAGTTACCGAAATGGTCGTGCCGAGCCTCTGGGCCACCACAATCTGCCCTCGGTCAGACTCAGATATATTACGCACCTTCCCCATTCTACACACTGACAGCATTCTCATTGATACTACATGCATCGTGAATGTGTGTGATTAGTAGTCGTTCCTCACCAGGTGATGTTGCTATTGCCTGGATGGGTTTATATCGATAGTAGGTCTGTGGTCATAATGTTCTGGCAGATCAGTGTATATTTCATTTACTCTTTATTTATTTTATATATTTTTAATTTCGAATAACTTTCACGTGCTAGCCTCACACTGCCTGAGATTCCATAATGAATAAAGCATAAAATATCAATAGTAATCAACATATTTTTCTCTTCAAATAAAGATAAGGTAAAATTTTTAATGAAATTCAGCACCGGATTCATTCTCAGTAAAAATTCTGGGCCATAAGCCTTATTTTTAAGTTTCTTCATTCCCTTGTATCTCAGCTAAATATTTCCATCTTCAAAAAATTGAATTCCCATCTTGTAAGTAATTTATAATATCTGTTCGGCAAAATAATTTTAAAATCGCTATTGAGCACTATACAAACTTTTTCACCTTATCTAAAATTCAAATATTCACATCCATTAATCTTATATAATACGTTTACTTGCAGGTCCAGCTGAATAGAACGATTTTTGTTTGTTTCTAAGCCAGATAGTAACCGATTTTCAAAACTCAAAAAGCTAAAATAATCTACACAAAAAGTATTATCCAGAGAAATAATAAGAACATCGGATTTATCCTGTAATTTACATAACTGATTTTTTAGTTTTTCTTTTATCTACCTTTCTTAAAATGCTTGCAAAGTAAATGTTAATATTAATAATTAATTCATTACTTTTCTAATTTTTTATTCATTTATATAAAAAGTTTTTACTCAAAAGCCTCTGCTGAGCATCATATGTTATATTTCTTTCACCATACATGATAATGTAAGCAATAGTGTCATTCAGAATGTTATCACTGAATATGGCACACAGCTTCAGTGTCGTCTTCTGTACAGCCAATAGATTTGTTCTTCTTGACATATTTATGATGGAGATTGGACAGTTGGTTTTGAAACTGTGTGGGCTTAAATTAACAACGCCGTTCAACTGCGTGACTTGCTTGAAAACTTTGGAAAGCATCATATAACTTCAGATAATTGTCTGGTGAATGTAGATTCCCCATTTATTGAGGCTAAACTTCATTTCTTCCGTTCTTTATAGAGACATTCTGTAATTTGATGTGAACAAACAGGGAAGAGGCAATCAACTGATTATTTTTTCGATTACTGTGAAACATGACAAACATAAAATAAGGCAAATTTAAAAAGGGAAATGGATAGGTTAAAGTTAGGTATAGTAGGAATTAGTGAAGTTCGCTGGCAGGAGGAACAAGACTTTTGGTCAGGCGAATACAGGGTTATAAATACAAAATCAAGTAGGGGTAACGCAGGAGTAGGTTTAATAATGAATAAAAAAATAGGAGTGCGGGTAAGCTACTACAAACAGCATAGTGAACGCATTATTGTGGCCAAGATAGACACGAAGCGCACGCCTACTACAGTAGTACAAGTTTATATGCCAACTAGCTCTGCAGGTGACGAAGAAATTGAAGAAATGTATGATGAAATAAAAGAAATTATTCAGATAGTGAAGGGAGACGAAAATTTAATAGTCATGGGTGACTGAAATTCGGTAGTAGGAAAAGTGAGAGAAGGTCACGTAGTAGGTGAATATGGATTGGGGCTAAGAAATGAAAGAGGAAGCTGCCTAGTAGAATTTTGCAAAGAGCACAATTTAATCATAGCTAACACTTGGTCCAAGAATCATGAAAGAAGGTTGTATACATGGAAGAAGCCTGGAGATACTGACAGGTTTCAGATAGATTATATAATGGTAAGACAGATATTTAGGAACCAGATTTTAAGTTGTAAGACATTTCCAGGGCAGATGTGGACTCTGGCACAATATATTGGTTATGAACTGTAGATTAAAACTGAAGAAAATGCAAAAAGTTGGGAATTTAAGGAGATGGGACCTGGATAAACTGACTAAACCAGAGGTTGTACAGAGTTTCAGGGAGAGCATAAGGGAACAATTGACAGGAATGGGGAAAGAAATACAGTAGAAGAAGAATGGGTAGCTTTGAGGAATGAAATATTGAAGGCAGCAGAGGATCAAGTAGGTAAAAAGACGAGGGCTAGTAGACATCCTTGGGTAACAGAAGAGATACTGAATTTAATTGACGAAAGGAGAAAATACAAAAATGCAGTAAGTGAAGCAGGCAAAAAGGAATACAAACGTCTCAAAAATGAGATCGACAGGAAGTGCAAAATGGCTAAGCAGGCATGGCTAGAGGACAAATGTAAGGATGTAGAGGCTTATCTCACCAGGGCTAAGATAGCCACTGCCTACAGGAAAATTAAAGAGACCTTTGGAGAAAAGAGAACCACTTGCATGAATATCAAGAGCTCAGATGGAAACCCAGCTCTAAGCAAAGAAGGGAAAGCAGAAAGGTGGAAGGAGTATATAGAGGGTCTATACAGGGGCGATGTTCTTGAGGACAGTATTGTGGAAATAGGAGAGGAGGTAGATGAAGATGAAATGGGAGATACGATACTGCGTGAAGAGTTTGACAGAGCACTGAAAGACTTAAGTCGAAACAAGGCCACGGGAGTAGACAACATTCCATTAGAACTACTGACAGCCTTGGGAGAGCCAGTCCTGACAAAACTCTACCATCTGGTGAGCAAGATGTATGAGACAGGCGAAATTCCCTCACACGTCGAGAAGAATATAATAATTCCAATCCCAAAGAAAGTAGGTGTTGACAGATGTGAAAATTACCGAACTATCAGTTTAATAAGTCACAGCTGCAAAATACTAACGCGAATTCTTTACAGACGAATGGAAAAACTGGTAGAAGCGGACCTCGGGGAAGATCAGTTTGGATTCCGTAGAAATGTTGGAACACGTGAGGCAATACTAACCTTACGACTTATCTTAGAAGAAAGATTAAGAAAAGGCAAACCTACGTTTCTAGCATTGGTAGACATAGAGAAAGCTTTTGACAATGTTGACTGGAATACTCCCTCTCATATTCTGAAGGTGGCAGGGGTAAAATATAGGGAGCGAAAGGCTATTTACAATTTGTACAAAAATACCAGATGGCAGTTATAAGAGTCGAGGGACATGAAAGGGAAGCAGTGGTTGGGAAGGGAGTGAGACAGGGTTGTAGCCTCTTCCCGATGCTATTCAATCTGTATATTGAGCAAGCAGTAAAGGAAACAGAAGAAAAGTTAGGTGTAGGTATTAAAATCCATGGAGAAGAAATAAAAACTTTGAGGTTCGCCGATGACATTGTAATTCTGTCAGAGACAGCAATGGACTTGGAAGAGCAGTTGAACGGAATGGAAAGTGTCTTGAAAGGAGCGTATAAGATGAACATCAATAAAAGCAAAGCCGGCCGCGGTGGTCTAGCGGTTCTAGGCGCTCAGTCCGGAGCCGCGCGGCCGCTACGGTCGCAGGTTCAAATCCTACCTCGGGCATGGATGTGTGTGATGTCCTTAGGTTAGTTAGGTTTAAGTAGTTCTAAGTTCTAGGTGACTTATGACCTCAGCAGTTGAGTCCCATAGTGCTCAGAGCCATTTGAACCATTTTTGAATAAAAGCAAAAGAAGGATAATGGAATGTAGTCGAATTAAGTCGGGTGATGCTGAGGGAATTAGATTAGGAAATGAGGCACTTAAAGTAGTAAAGGAGTATTTGGGGAGAAATATAACTGATGATGGTCGAAGTAGAGAGGATTTAAAATGTAGACTGGCAATGGCAAGGAAAGCGTTTCTGGAGAAGAGAAATTTGTTAACATCGAGTATAGATTTAAGTGTCAGGAAGTCGTTTCTGAAAGTATTTGTATGGTGCGTAGCCATGTATGGAAGTGAAACATGGACGATAAATAGTTTGGACAAGAAGCGAATAGAAGCTTTCGAAATGTGGTGCTATAGAAGAATGCTGAAGATTAGATGGGTAGATCATATAACTAATGAGGAGGTATTAAACAGGAATGGGGAGAAGAGAAGTTTGTGGCACAAATTGACTAGAAGAAGGGATCGGTTGGTAGGACATGTTCTGAGGCATCAAGGGATTACCAATTTAGTATTGGAGGGCAGCGTGGAGGGTAAAAATCGTAGAGGGAGACCAAGAGATGAATACACTAAACAGATTGAGAAGGATTTAGGTTGCAGTAGGTACTGGGAGATGAAGAAGCTTGCACAGGGTAGAGTAGCATGGAGAGCTGCATCAAACCAGTCTCAGGACTGAAGACCACAGCAACAACAAACCATCAATTTGTCGTAACTATACGTGGTTTTCCTCGATTTTTACCGATTTTATGTCATTTTTTCATATTTTCCGTATGTAAATGGTCATATTGCTGCCATACCCATATTATATGAGGATATTTACGTGTCCCACACACCAGTCTACTCAAAAATCCTAAGAATTTCCTTCTTCCCGATGATCTGCATGAATGCATTTTGGATAGGAAGATCAGGAAAAGTACACTAACACTCGTCTCGTACCTAAATGAGGCTCAATGAGTAGTGCAGATGGGAAACTCTTAGTCTGGAGGCAAATACGTGTACTGCTACGATTCATCATAAAACTTGTCTGCAGACTCATGTAGCGATGAACTTGATGGAAACTCAATCTGGCATAGTTCTATATGTTCATATAACTTCCACTCTACCGTCTAGCGATGTGCAACAAGGAGTTGACATGTGTACAGACTTGATTTCTGCTGCTGCTCTGATATTTTCCCCCATAAGCATATGCTATTATTGCTCATCAGAGAGCTTCGCTACTTTTATTTACACCTTCCAACTCTGATGCGTCCCCACAACCATGTCAGAACTTCTACAAAGTGTAGATTTTGGTTTTTTTTTATCCTAGTAATAAGCTATTCGTTAGCTGACAGTGTGTCAACTGCACTTTGCATCATGGGACATGGGAGTTTACATTCTCCATACCTACAGAGTGCACACTCCTGGCATCACATACACATAGAGACTATGGACGCGCACTACCAATCACGAAGTTCGATTTCCACGTTGTTTTCGACAGCGCTACAGCCCCGAAAATAGCGAAAAATTCTTCACAAAACGATTCTGTAGGTTGCAAGCACATTTAAATTCATCCTGCTATAGAGCATAACATATTTGAAGTAAGTTAAATTACCTATATTTCATAACAATATTGTTTGGATTCTCCAGTAACAACAACAAATCAAGTCATCACGCTGCACCTATCACATCTCCTTTTATAAAGATCCACGATGACGACACATGACCGTCCCAGTTCCGCTGTTTTGTATGCTAGATGTCCATTTAGAAGGTGAATGGTTCCAATAAAACCGACCCAGTCTTCTCGCTGGTGGATCCACCTACAAAACCTATCCCAGACATACCACATTGCGAATCATCCTCTAGACACCATTAAAAATATAATGTATGGTGGATCTACCTTGGAACTCTGTATCAAACATAATGGATTGTGGATCCATATCTAGATACTGTTCAGCATATAACACAGTGTGGATCCGCATTCTAACACTAACTCAGGCGTACCCTGGGTCATGGGATCCATCCACAACACATGCATGGATAAAGACATAAGAAAATAGAGCAAATGCATTGCATCTGTAGAATATTTGATTGTGAGTGACGGGGTTCATTCGAGTACGTTCTACTCTATACCATCTGCTAATGTGCTGTTCTATCTCGTAAATAAGAATAACCCTCATGAAGGGCTGTCTCCATCCTTCCAATGGACATCTAGCACACAAAATAGCAGAACTGAGATGATCATGTGCCATCATCATGGATCTTTAAGAGTATAAAAGGAGTTGTGATAGGTGAAACTGGATGCCTTGGTTTGTTGTTACTACTGGAGAATCTAGACAATTTTGTTACGAAATATGAGTAATATAGCTCGCATGGAAAATGATATGCTCTTTATCATAATGAATTTAAATGTGCTTACATCCCCTACAGAATCGTTTTACGAAAAGTTTTTCACTACTTGCAGGGCTGTAGCACCAGGACCAGGGTTTGAGCCCTAGAAAGGACATCGCCATTTTTAATTTCCCGCGAATTCCAAGGTGTAGGGTGGGATGGGACTTTGGTACAGCCCTGGAACAAAGAAATTCCTGCCAAAATTCGAAATTCCCACCAACAGGGTAGGTTGGGGATGAGGAATGGTAGGGAGAAAGCGGAGTCCCATGTGCTGGCTGAAGAAAACAAATGATGTCATCTGGGGGTGGAGGTGGAAGTGAATATGATTGGGGTAATTAATTGATCAATTTAATTAATTTGCATATCAGTTTGATATCAAAATTGCACATCGAACCTCTTTACCCTACTACTACTGGAGTAACCAAACATAACCATTTCCAGTCAAGAATCGGTCAGCTGTATCAGATATAAACACAGCCCCACCATTAGTGCCTTGTTGACAACTTGGTTCCAAGGCTTCTTGGGGTGTGAGTCACACTCAGACTCTCCCATCAGCTCTTACCAACCAAAATCGGGACACATCTGACCAGGCCAGGGCTTTACAGTCGGCTAGGTCCGACCAACATGGCCATGAGCCGCAAACACCACTGCTCTCGGTCGTTAAGTGAAGGCCATCAGTCACATTGTAGTCTGTGGTGAGAGATAATGCCTGAAATTTGGGATACTCAGCACATTCTTGACATTATGGATCTCGGAATATTGAATTCCCTACCAGTTTCCGAAATAAAATGCCCTTGCATCTATCTCCAACTATCATTCCACGTTCAAAGTCTGTTAATTCCCATCGTGTAGTCGTAATCATGCCAGAAACCTTTTCACATGAATCATGTAAGTGTGCTGCCCCTTTATACATTGTATGTGTGATAGTACAGCTATCTGTATATGTTCATATTGCCATCCCATGACTTCTTTTGCCTCAGCGTATTGTGGTTTAGCCATCAAGTGAAACAGTGAAAACTTCAGTGACATGAGGAAAGCAATATGGGCAACTCTGTTTCGTAGAATATCCGCTGATGAGCATCAACAGCATGGCCCTTGCCCAAAAGAAAACACTTCATGGTGCAAGTACAATAGATATGAAGCAGATGGACAAAAACACACGTATGCACCCCCCCCCCCTCCATGCCAGCAACTAAACATCAAAACTCGGCTCCTAGTAGCAGACAGCAACGTGCCGCTGAAGCTGAACAAGCTGCTGAAACTATGACAAAGGAGGCCAGCATAACAAATAAGAGAAAAAAACTATAGAAATGAAAAGGACATTCAGAATCAACAAGATTAGGGAGTTGGAATTTTTGACATGTTACCAATAAGAAGAAAATGACATGCTAATCTTTAGTTTCAGTTTCCCATAATCAACGTTTCTGCGTTCTTAGGTATCATTATCCCATCTAATATCAAAGCTGGGAAAACAAAATTTGCCTTGAATAATATTTTAATGTGGAGTATGTTATACATTCCTCTAAACACCTTTTTTTTAAAATACATATAACAACTAACTAGCAAATATTCCTGGTTTACTATTTCAACAAGTTAATAATTAAAAGAATAAAATTTGTTTTGACATTTTAGTTTGAACAGTGAATAAGTGGGATCGATGACCTTAACTGTCTGGTCCCTTTAATACCACAAACCAACCAGTGAATAAGTACACTGTACCGAAAATAAGAATTACATGTAATTCAGTATGCAAGATAGTCACCCCATTATTTATTCCCAAGTTTTTAAATTTATTTCATAAAGAGGTCAGAATATATTAATTATTTGGTTGAAGTTCCATCAATATCAATTAAAGATTTCGAATTATTAGATTTCAAAATACTAGTAAAATCTGCAGGCCATGATGACCAGGTCCCCCAAAACTGAATGAATAAATACATTTGGTTCTTTGATGCACAGGTTAAACGGTAAAAAGCGGGTTTGACACAAAATTCGATGGTTTAGATGCAAAATTCATTGATTTCGGTATAATGTTAGTTGATTTAGGAATAAAACTGATTTTGATTGTAAAATTCAATGGGTTCACCATAAAGTTCGATAATTTTGATTCAGAACTGGAACAGTCAAGTTACATTCCCTCTTGACGTTACAGTCTACTAAACAAAATGCCTGTCGCAAGATGCAAAGAACAACATTTCCCTGTCGCATCTGATGCACTTATAAGCATCTTAGATGTAAACCCAGTCGTTCAGTTTTATAGCTGTAGCGATTTCAGTAATCAACAGAGATCCTCTAAGGCTAGATACACATTTTCCCAGTCACTTGTTTGACAGTTACTGTGAGAGAGAGACAAGATGAGCCACTGATTTGTTTTGTTCTTGTTTTTGGTGTTGGTACAATACCAGCAGATACTATCAATCTCAGACCTCACGAGCTGTTGGCTTGCATATGTCTATTTCCACAAAGGAGTTTATGTTGGCGGTGTTGGATGGTGAGACATGCATTGATAATAACTGGTTTTTGTAGGTCTAACCAACAACCAACTGTGAAAGGTAATATCTCGCCTTTGACATTGGTTCAAACCAAAAACAGATTGTAAATAGATAAAACCTACTTGTCTGAGGTAAATACTAGTCTCGAGAATTCCAGATATTCAAAGAGTATATCACCAACGAAATACGTAAATACAGTGTGAAATGAAGTGCTGCTAAATATGTGAAATTATCGTATTATCCCCAGCTACTCTCCTAAATAATTAGTTCTTCCACACTTCCTCATACCCCACATCTCCTGATGTAGTTGACAGCTGACATACTGTATCATTAGACTTTGCATAAAACTTGTGATGTCATATGCCTCTGGAAACCTGCAAGTATCGATTGAAGCACTGTTTTGCTAGAATTCTCAGTCTGCTGATAATACTAAGTCACTATGTGGAGAGCAGTGTAAGTCGCAACAGCAGACCTCTTTATCGTGACCGTCTTCGCTGGAAAAGGACTTCCCCACAAGAGTGTTGTTAAAGTAATCACGCATGAATTCATCAGAAACGCTTTAGAAATCATTAGGAAACATGAGATGTTTGTACAGTGCTTAAAACGGCAAAGCAACTAACACCAATGTTGAATAGCCCATTGCATTACATTCACATAGTAGCAGATAGACTCTGTAGTATAGAACATTACATTTTATTGTTTCCAGAGAACACCCATTGCAAAAAATATTAATGAGCCGTTATATCATTGCACTCCTTTTCCAATTTTATTGGGTCAAAGCTACCATAGAGCCAACGGCCGTGCCACAGTGGTAACACCGGTTCCTGTCAGATCATCGAAGTTAAGTGCTGTCGGGCTGGGCTAGCACTTGGATGGTTGACCATCCAGTCTGCTGAGTGCTGTTGGCAAGTGGGCTGCACTCAGCCCTTGTGAGGCAGACTGAGGAACTACTTGATTGAGAAGTAGCGGCTCCGGTCTCGGAAACTGACATACGGCCGGGAGAGTACTGTGCTGACCACATGCCCCTCCATATCCACATCCAGTGACGCCTGTGGGCTGAGTACGACACGGCTGCCGGTCGGTACCTTTGGGCCTTCATGGCCTGTGCAGGAGGAGAGATAGCTACTATAGACTCCTAGCTAACTATTAAGAAGTATAGCAAGTCTGGGCATCTTTGTGGGGGACTGGGAGGGGGGGGGGGGCATTTGAACATGTATATAACAGAGTGTGCATGCCATCTGGTTGCATGGCACAAAACAACAACATGTATCTGTACCTGACGGGAACAGGTATCACACACAGATGCATGCATTGGCTTGCAGAGAGTGCAGTGAGCCACTGGCGGCCAATAGGGCAGTCTCACAGATGTGTTTGTGGACTGTATGCTGTCCTGATTCATAGGTAGTGCTCTAGGTTGCTGGACTACTCCTGGGTACATAGTTACGCCTATCATCCAGTGAGAGCTATCTGGGTCTTGCGCTCAGCACTGTTGTTAGTATTTTGATTTGGTATGCAAGTATACAAAGGCTACCAACTGCTACTGTCGTAAAATGTCGTTTTTTTTATCGTGGCATGCATTTTGCCACATTTTAATGCTTGTGATTCACTTGTGAATAAGTGCAAGCATGTTTCATTCTCAAATATGCTAGATACACAGTGGCTGTATATTAAGACTGACAGTTTCTGGCTGTCAGCAAGGAACGTTACAACCTGTTATAACATATGCCATTAATCCGAGACATACATTTTCGTGGTGAATTAAAAAGATCATTTTAAACTTAGGATAAATTTAAAGGTCCAAACATTTATTACTACAAGTTAAAGTATAAGTTTGCCTCTTTCATTTTCAAATTTCCACACCATATTAACTTGGATCACATTGTATGTTGCTGCACCACTATCGCAAACAATGTATTGGTGATGAGAATCGGAACTACTATCCATTAGTTCACGTTATGCAGTCAAACCAGCAGTATACATGCAGTATTCCACTGTTACAGTGCAGGGAGCTGTCACTGGCAGTTGGTGGTGAAACTCCCACGGCAAGCTGGCTGATGGTGTGCCGACCTCGTATATCGGTGTATGATTGAGGCATGTTGCCCACCCTGGAGACGTATCTCTAGACATGTGGCATGGTCGTGGCGGCTGTCAGCCATACTACTGCAGACTGCTCGCAGCAGTGGATAGGCATATGCTGTGCAATGCTCACAAACTTTGTGACCATGTAAGGGGGCTCTCCCCAGTGCAGTATTTGCTTAATTAAAAGCACAATTGTTTTCATCCTATCCCAGAAGCAGTGACAATTGTTTAAACAATACACTGTGCTATACTTCGGACAAGTAAGCTCCAAACTTAGGGTGACAAACTGTAATGCCAAAAATATGAGGAGAAATAGTTTAGACATCATTTTAAACTAGACTATTTGTGTTTCCCACACTTTTAAACTTAGCACAAGTGTCCCAGCGACACTATAGGCTTCACCAGTATTCCTATGGTCGCATTCTTCGATTCTTTACTTGGCACAAATGACCTGGCACCTACGTAGACCGCATCAGCGTCCCAGGGTTAGCGTTTTGAATTCTGATGTCATTGGGATGCCGAAACCCAAGGATATCTGACAACCATGCTGGCTGCACCAGTATCACAGAGTCTGCCATTAGTACTGCCATTTTGAATTCGCAGACAAATGACCCTTCAGGCTGTTCCCATGTCAGCCATATTTAAATGCAACATTTTACGGATGGGACACTTTATTTCGAACTTCCTGCCTTTTTTTAATTTCGTGCACTTATCTTGTGTAGGGCAACTGGCCTATTCATTAGAGGGGAAATAAGGCAACAGTGCATATCATTAATGATTCCACAGGGGAGAGGGAAGTGGAGTGGAAGGTGGAGAGGGAAACTTGCCAACAATGCTGACTGCACCAGCTCCACTACTTTCGCCAACAGAACTTCGTCCAAAGCTGGTAAAGCTTTACATCTCACCCTTCATTTTCAAAACTTGAGAAATGGCCAACTGAATTCAAATGTGCCATAAATCTCTTGAAGACCTTGAAGGTAATCCAATAGGTACAAATCCCAAAGATGCAACCAGAGGTGAAAATGCCGAGGAAGGACAGAGTATAATTTTGCATGACCTACGATTTGAGATATAGGAAGCAGATGACACAAAATGTGTATTATCAGAGGAAAGTGTACCACGTATTTGGCATGGAGAATGAACAGTTAGAAAATTTGTGGAAAACAATTTGTTGAATTCTATTCAAAAGCAAAAGAGAAGACGACTTTCTCACCAGTGAAGCTTTTAAAAATAGTTCAATTGGTTGTGTGCGCCAGTTTGCTGCTGTGCATGTTGCGTGTGTCCACTACATCGCTTTAGGAATGAAACAATAACCAGATCTGTGAGTGAATGCCAGTTGGTTTGCAGCAAAATAGGCGTCAACGATTCCTACCAATGTGTAATCAGATTCAAAAACGTTCTTCTTATTGATTACATACAAAGGTAGAATAATGACTGGCGAATATTTCTTACTTCTTCTGGAGCAACTGAATTTTAAAAAATCAGAGAAGTAGGATACAAAAAAAAAAAAGAAAAAGAGAAAATCCTATTCACCTGCCCGCAAAGTTACTAAGGCAATGCGAAAACTACGGTACTTGAAGTATAACTTGCAGTTTTATTTCCTTCCCTGTTTCCACCCATTCCAACGTCTAGTTATTGTTGGTGTGCATATATGTCTCCAACCTTGAAACTAAAACATACTCTAACTTTTAACTGTTTATATAACTATAACTCTATGATTTTACTCGATAACTATTTTAAAATAAATAGGAATTTTCATCTAATTCAACACCTAATAAGATAATTACCTACTAATACCTTCATTTACATATTACTATTAAGATCTCAGGCCTTCTTTAATTATACTTTATTTGAAAATAGATCATCAGATTTATGAGCTCCGGCGCCTGCACAATGTTTCAGAAAGCCGGAAGACCTTAACCAGCCTAAAGAGTTCAGTCCCCTCACTTCTGCTGTTCTTTAAAAGTTTCCACTCATCTACATTGCGTTCTCACACTGAAATGAAATGGTCATATGTGGTCATACGGCATTACAGTAGAGACAATGAACAAAAATTAAGGGGAAAAATTCGTGTAGTCGCAAAATTTTTTACAGTGGTAGGAAGAATTGTCATGAACAACATGCTAAAAATCCTGACTGATGGAATGTGAACGCTGGGATGGGTTGGATGGGGGGGGGGGAATAAGGTCACATTTTAATGTATTTCTTGAATAAATTGAAACCGCAGCTTCTAGCGAAAATGTTTTGTAGTACAAGACTGAAGCATATTACATTTCCTACGAAGAAGGTCCTATACATTTTTTATAAGACTAATAGTTTCGAGGACCCTCGAATGTGTGGTGCTTGCGGCGTCCAGGTCACTGTGCGCCACGTTTTATTGGATTGTGTTTTATTTTCTGACCAGCGGGTCGCGGCTGACTTGCCAGCGGACCTGCCATCTCTTTTAGGCAACACTCGGACGAATGTGGTTAAAGTTTTAAAGTTCTGTGCCCTGTCAAATGTTTTTACAAAGATTTTAGGGAGAGGATTTTAATTTGCTCACTGTGTGACAAGCTCGCCCATATTTTATGTAAGTGGCCAGCCAATAACAATTTCCTGTGACATTCTTGTTGCTATGTTTCCCCTTTCCTTAGGTTTTACTTTCTTATGTAGCATTTTCCTTCTTTTCCTGCTTTCTTTGAGTGTGTGCTTTAGTTTTCTTAGGTCTGTCCACATTCGTTCCTTTTAATGTGTGTCAGGGCGCTGATGACCTCGATGTTGAGCTCCCATAAGCCCCAACACACCACCACCACCACCACCACTTCCATATTATAACGGATGGAAGAGTAGCAGATTATTAGAAACAGTGTTTTAATGGTGTGAAATTAATTTTTATAGTTAAAGAATGTAGGTTAAGAACAAATATTAAATGTGTGTACCAAATGTAAGTGCAGCAGATCCATATTAATGGATAAATTGATAAACCGTGTGTGACAGGTGGAAACGGTGGTATGCAGGTTAGAAGCGTTGAGTGACTGTATTCATCGACTTGTCTCCTTCCTAGGTCTACAAACTGAATAACGAGCAGGCGATTCCCCATTCCCTGCATTGCAGTGCGTCACAAAATGTTACTAAAGGCTGTTCCACAAACTTATACTGACCCTTCCGCAGCTCGCCTTATAGATCACTGGCGACGCATTGTGCAGACATACCCGAGGGTTTTTGTTTTTCACGAAACACGTTTACACGAAATGGAACATAAATGTGAATTACTAACAACACCAACGCAAGAAACGCATGTCGACAAATTTTACGTATGTCTCTGCACACTGTTCTACATTGCTAGAATGAAATTGATTATTAATCGTCCAATATAGCAACTGCAGTGTTCTTCTGCGAAAGGAAACTTCCCCCATCACAAGTGCTGCTCGCTTTTCCAGACATTGCCTTCCCAGCATTTCCTATCCAGTTCTCTCTATGAGTAGACAAAATAACTTCATCGAGCTGATGTTTATATGGTATGGTTGTTTTCAGTTTAGGTGAGTATTTATTTCCAATTGCTAAGTGATCTATTATGTAAGAAAGCTCTACAGACGGAGCTATCAACTGGGTACTGCACCGAGGAGCATGTTTTAACAAGCTGGCAATATATTCGACAGTGTTGATTTCATTGTCTCCACTATCAATGCGTGGAGTACTTTTCGTAACGTGAGGGATATCAAATGCGTCACCTCAGCCTCAGTTCTTCTAGCACCCGAAGAGGAACAGAGGCTTAAATTGGTTTCTTCTATAACAGAAGTAGGTCACCTAAATGTTATGGAGCTTCAGATATTTAAACGTAACTCAGTCAATATGTTACAGTAGATTACTGTTCTAGAAACGAACACGATTAGTCCAGTTCCATCAGACATATTGACACCCACCCTGCAACATATACTGTGGACGGTTGGTAAGTGGCTTCACTCAGTGGAGCCCATTGTACAAGTTCCAGAAATTCCTGAATGGATGGAATATATGCATCCTAGTCGTAACACAACCAAAGATGCGAAAAGTCCATGAACTTTGTGATCATTCATTAATTCACCACCAAATGACTACAAAATTACACGACTTTACAAAACAGACAGCAGCAAGATGCGACACTGCATATACATCTACACGAGTATGCTACAATTCACAAGTAAGTGCCTGGCAGAGGATTTGTCGAACCACCGCCAAGGTATCTCTCTACCATCCCACTCTCGAACAACGCACGAGCTCTGATTTCTCTTACTTTATTATGACGATAATTTCTCCCTATGTGGGTGGACACCAACGAAATATTTTCACGTTTGGATTGATTGAAATTTCATGAGGAGATCCTACCGCAACGTAAAACGCCCTTGCTTTAATCGTTGGTTGGTTGTTTTGGGGAAGGAGACTAGTCAGCGTGGTCATCGGTCTCATCGGATTAGGGAAGGATGGGGAAGGAAGTCGGCCATGCCCTTTCAGAGGAACCATCCCAGCATTTGCCTGGAGTGATTCAGGGAAATCACGGAAAACCTAAATCAGGATGGCTGGACGCGGGATTGAACCGTCGTCCTCCCGAATGCGAGTCCAGTGTCTAACCACTGCGCCACCTCGCTCGGTTTGCTTTAATGATTGCCATACAGATTCGTGTATTACATCCGTGGTACTCTCCCTTACTTCGCGATAATACGAAACGAGCCGCCTTTCTTTGAACTTTTTCGATTTTCACCGCGTAATACAGGTAGTCTCTTTGGTAGACCTGTAGCATTTTCTACGTGTTCTGCTAATAAATCGCAGTCTTTGGTTCACTTTCCACACAAAATTATCTATGAGATCGTTTCAATTTAACTTATTCGTAACTGCAATCTCTAAGTACTTAGCTGAATTCACAGCCTTTGGATTTGTTTGATTTATCGTGCAACCGAAATTTAACGTGTTCGTTATAGTACTCATGTGGACAGCCTTACACATTTACCAAACGAATCCTTTTCCCACAATCACTACGTACGTCACTGACAACAACACACGTACAAATTAAACACTTCTCAATCATTATTTATAGAAACCTATTTTTACATAAAAGCCCTCTTAACAAGTGCAAATAAGTACTCATTCAATAAAGTAAACTCCACTATATGTAACACAAATTCAGAGAAGTTGTTTTATCTACTGACATAAGAGAACGAGACACAAAATACAGGAGAGGTCAGGTCTGCTTGTAAAATGAAAAGCGAGCAGCGCTGGAGGTGGAGGAAGTCGCATTTCGCGGAGGAACGCTGCAATTGTCTTACAGAATGACCACGAACCAATTTCCCCTGTAGCAGCGTAGAACAGTGTGCAGACATTTACTTGGAGTCTGTCCTTATGCTTTTCTTCCGTCTGTATTATCCGCATCTCACATCTGTATTTGTTGTAGTTTTAACACACTTTGTGGAAGATAACCCCCGGCCCCGGGAGTGTCTGCTCACCGCATCGCCAGTGATTCATAAGGCGCGCTGCGCAGAATCAGTTTAACTCTGTGAAACGCCCTGTAGTTGCTTCCAGCGAGGTAGTGGTGTGGGTACAATCACCTTCTCGCTCTAGAGTTCGCAGACCTATGAAGAAGGGAAGTGCATGACCCCACTCCGGTGATCTATCTTCTCGCGCTTCTACTCTTCACTTCCATCATCCCCCCTCCCCCACCCCGAACGCTGTTATACCATCAGAACACAGGTTACACCTTAATGCGTTCTCTTGCACTTAGATGTGGGACGTATGTTCAATATTTGTTCTTGTCCTATTTCATTGACAATAGACGTAATTTTATACCGTTAGAACACTATTTTTTAAAAATTCGTCCCCTGTAATTTGGTAACTATTAGCCCTAGAGAAAAAACGAACGAGGATCTTTTTTTTGTAAGAAATGTAATGTAGTCTAATTTTGTACAAGGAAACATTTTCACTAGAAGCGGCGAATTCCGAGTTATTCAAGGAAAACTTTAAAAGTGACCTTTAAACACCCACCCATCTCAACTCTCACACCAAACCGGTACGGATTTTTAGTATATTTTTCGTGACACTCCCCCTACAACTGAACAAAAATTCGCGACTTCACGAAGGTTTTTCTCTATTCGACATTTTTTGGTCCTCGTTGACTGGGTTATTTTACACAAAAGCTTACGTAACAACTGCAAAAAAATTGTTCAAATGGCTCTAAGCACTATGGGACTTAACATCTGAGGTCATCAGTCCCCTGGACTTAGAACTACTTAAACCTAACTAACCAAAGGACATCACACACATCCATGCCCGAGGCAGGATTCGAATCTGCGACCGTAGCAGCAGCGCGGTTCTGGACTGAAGCGCCTAGAACCGCTCGGCCGCAACGGCCGGCTGTAACAACTGCAAAACAAGTAATACCGGGGATGTACAGTCAATCTGCAAAATGAGAGCTGGCCGTGGTGGCCGAGCGGTTCTTGGCGCTTCAGTCTGGAACCGCGCGACTACTACGGTAGCAGGTTCGAATCCTGCCACGGGCATGGATGTGTGTGATGTCCTTAGGTTAGTAAGGTTTAAGTAGTTCTAAGTTCTAGGGGACTGATGACTTCAGAAGTTAAGTCCCATAGTGCTCAGAGCCATTTGAACCAAATTTTTTTGCAAAATGAAAAGGTGGCAAAACTCGTGGGACAGCGATAGACAGAGTATACAAACGGCGGTAGTATCACGTACACAAGCTATAAAAGGACAGCGCATTGGTGGAGCTCTCTTATGTTCTCAGGTGATACATGTTAAAAGGTCGTAGGACGGGAATTAACCGACTTTGGACGCGGAGTGGCAGTTGGAACTAGCAGCATGGCACATTCCATTTCGGAAATCGTTAGAGAATTCAGTATTCCGAAATCCCCAGTGTCAGGCGTGTGCTGAGAACACCAAATTTCAGGCGTTACCTCTCACCGCGGACAACGCAGGGGCCAACGGCCTTCACTTAATGGCGGGCAGCATCGGCGTTTGCGTAGAGTTGTCAGTGCTCATAGACAAGCAACACTGCCCGAAATAACCCCATAAATCAATGTGGGACTTACGACGAACGTATCCGTTAGGACAGTGCGGCGAAATTTGGCGTTAACGGGTTATAGCGGCAGACGACCGACCCGAGTGCCTTTGCTAACAGCAAGACATCGCCTGCAGCATCTCTCGTCGGTTCGTAACCATATCGGTTGGAACCTATACAACTGGAAACCCCTTGCCTGGTCATACGAGTTACAATTTAAGTTGGTAAGGGCTGATGGTAGGGTTCGAATATGGCACAGATCCCACGAAGCCATGAACACAAGTTGTCAACCACGCACTGTGCAAGCTGGTGGTGGCTCCATAGTAGTGTGGGCTGTGTTTACATCGAATGGACTGGGTCCTCTGGTCCAACTGAACCTATCTCTGATCGGGAATAGTTATGTTCTGCTACTTGAAGATCATTTGCAGCCGTTCATGGAATTCACGTTCCCAAATAATGATGGAATTTGTATGGGTGATAATGTGGCATGTCACACGGCCACAATTGTTCGTGATTTTTTTTAGAACATTATGGACAACTAACGCCAATGATTTGGCCACCCAAATCGCCCGGCAACAATTCTGCCGAATATCTACATGTCAGTTCGTGCACAAAATCCTGCGCCATCCATAATTTTGCAATTATGGATGGCTATAGAGATAGAATGGCTGAGTATTTCTACAGGCAAATTCAAACGACTTGATGAGTCCATGATACGTCGAGTTACTGCTCTAAGCCGGTCAAAAGGAGATCCGACACCATATTAGGAGGTGTGCCATCACTTTTGTCACATCATGTATTCTGATTCTCCAGTTTCTCCACTATCACACATACAGGGTGCGTCAAAAAAATGTATACACACTTTGAACTGTCACAGAGAATTTATTTCCTGTTCTACAAGGTTAAATATCTATGATAAAGTAATGTTATGTTTCTTCAACAGGTGGCAGCAGTGGCAAGGAAGTAACTGCAACATGGCAGACGTGCGTTTGAGCTTTGAAGCGCGGAAGCAGATAAGTAAGTGGTACTGGAAGTTTGAGAATGTAGCTGCGGTTCGAAGACAGTGGAGAAGTGAGTATGGTACAGAACCACCTTGAAGGTTAACAATTACACGTCTACGAGACAAATTCGAAACTCATGGAACAGTGTGTGATGTGCATAAAGGTCGATCAGGGCGACCTCGTACAGCTACAAGTGATGATTCCACAACTGCGGTCTTCGAACTGTTTCAGCGTTCGCCTCAAAAATCTTCAAGGCAAGTGGCACGTGAGAGTAATGTAAGTGCTAGTAGTGTGCTACGCATTCCGAAGAAAGGCAAGTTTCGTGTGTACATTCCAAGGCTGGTGCAACAGCTAAGTGACGACGATCCAGATCGAAGGTTAGAATTTTGTGAATGGGTTCAGGAGATGGTGAGACGTGAACCGGGATTTATGGATAGCATAA
Source organism: Schistocerca serialis cubense (assembly GCF_023864345.2). NCBI lineage: Eukaryota > Metazoa > Arthropoda > Insecta > Orthoptera > Acrididae > Schistocerca > Schistocerca serialis. The sequence goes on from NC_064638.1 coordinate 716,806,994, forward strand.
TTTGGTCGGATGAAGCCCAATTCAAACTCAAGGGAACTGTCATTAGGCACAATTGTGTGTACTGGGCTGAAGATAATCCTCGCATTACAGTTGAAAAGGCTGTGAATTTGCTTGGTGTAAACGTGTGGTGTGGTTTGTCTGCAAGGGGACTCATTGGGCCCTTCCGCTTTGAAGATACTGTTAATGGAGAAACGTACCTAACAATGCTTGCTGACTCCATACTCCCTGCAGTTCGTGCATTATGCGGTAATGATGAGTTTTATTTCCAACAAGATGGCGCCCCACTGCACTATCATACGGACGTACGAGCATACCTGGATCACTATGTGCCAGACCAGTGGATAGGACACAGGGGACCAATCGAGTTTCCTGCACGCTCTCCAGACCTCACGCCGCTGGATTTCTTCTTATGGGGCACAGTAAAAGATGAGGTGTACAAACGTAAACCACGTAATCTGGACACACTTTGGAATTAGATTCAGGTGGTGTGTGCAGAAATCTCATTGGACACTTTGGTACGATGTACGGAATCAGTGGTGACTCGTACTTAGAAATATATTGATGCTGAAGGCCACCAGTTTGAACATTAATCACATTTGCAAAGTACATTTATTTTTTCCAATTGGACTTAAAGCTTTCCATTTCCAGAAATTTAACATTGTAGAACGGGAAATAAATTTTCTATGACGCTTCAAAGTGTGTATACATTTTTGTGACGCACCCTGTGTATCTCTGGGACGTCATACTCTGTTCGCATGCCTCGGATAATGGCACTAGCTACACAATCGTTTCGCCCTGCAGTTTAAAACGGAAGAATATAAAAACAAAGAGCGTTAGTGGAACGTCAGCGGTGTCCCCGACTTTGAGCAGCCAGCCAGCTGCGCGGGCGGACTGAGTCACACAGCGGACACCTGGCCGCGACTCATCCGGGAATGTTCCCAGCCGCAGCCAGAGCCCGGCGGGTATTTCGCCAGCCAAGCTCGCGTGCGACAGCGAAACTCATTTCGTGGCACAATCGATTTTTAATATGCTGATGGAAATGGAAAGTGTCACACTACCAACACCCTGACCAGGGCAGTACCTGGGCTCGGGCAACCCCGGCAGACGATAAATGGCCCTTAAGCACTCAAAAGAAAGAGCGAAAGGTAATAAATAAATAAAATTAAAATGGAAATGTATTGCCTTAAACGAGTTAGGAAAATCACGGTAAAAGTCTGGATGCTTGCAGTGGTTGTCACTGCACGTAATTTATATAAAATGTCAGTTTCCCCAGCAAAAAGATAAGAATAATTTGAAACACAGCAAAACTATACCAGGAAAAAGGAATCAAGATACGGGAAATTTTATTAAAAGGTAAATAATGAATATACTAAAGTCTGTCTCAAAATTGTAGACACATTCAATAAGTTCTTTTTAGTTAAGGAGCAGATCTTCTGCTTAGCTAAACAAACCTATTGAATTGTTGTGGTGTGTTGATAATTACAAAAATCTCCAACTGAGGACAACAGGACCACAAATGTTGAAGATGTTATTGGATTGCCGGCCGGTGTGGCCGATCGCTTCTTGGCGCTTCAGTCTGGAACCGCGCTACCGCTACGGTCGCAGGTTCGAATCCTGCCTCGGGCATGGATGTGTGTAATGTCCTTAGGTTCAAGTGGCTCTGAGCACTGTGGGACTTAACTTCTGAGGTCATTAGTCCCCTAGAACGTAGACCTACTTAAACCTAACTAACCTAAGGACATCACACACACCCATGCCCGAGGTAAGATTCGAACCTCCGACCGTAGCGGTCACGCGGTTCCAGACTGTAGCGCCTAGAACCGCTCGGCCACCCCGGCCGGCCGATGTCCTTAGGTTAGTTATGTTTAAGTAGCTCTAAGTTCTCGGAGACTGATGACCTCAGATGTTAAGTCCCATAGTGCTCAGAGCCATTTTTTTGTTATTGAATTTTTCTTTAGATTTGCGTTTTGTAACGCTTTTCTTGGGAGCTGTAATGCCAATTCCAGCTGCTTTACACAGCAGCGGATTTTCCATAAAACAACCTCACGGTGCAGTGGCGATAAAAGTGTTGACGTAAATTTCTCGGTATATAGCTCGTGTCTGGTGTTGTCGACTTGAGCGCCCAGTCGAAGGCAGCATTATTGCCGAAGTTGCTAGTGATATATCGGTCGTGGACCCTTAAATGGACCTTTGTCAACAGGACTACTTCATGTGTCGGATAACGAACATAGGGTCGTAAAAGGTCAATACAAGTGATGGCACCGAGCGAGGTGGCGCAGTGGTTAGACACTGGACTCGCATTCGGGAGGACGACGGTTCAATCCCGCGTCCGGCCATCCTGATGTAGGTTTTCCGTGACTTCCCTAAATCATTCCAGGCAAATGCCGGGATGGTTCCTCTGAAAGGGCACGGCCGACTTCCTTCCCTAATCCGATGAGACCGATGACCACGCTGTCTGGCCTCCTTCCCCAAAACAACCAACCAACAAGTGATGGCTCAAATGGCTCTGAGCACCATGCAACTTAACTTCTGAGGACATCAGTGCCCCAGAACTTAAAACTACTTAAACCTTAATAATCTAAGGACATCACACACATCCATGCCCGAGGCAGGATTCGAACCTGCGACCGTAGTGGTCACGCGGTTCCAGACTGTAGCACCTAGAACCTCTCGGTCACTCCGGCCGGCCAATACAAGTGATACTGCTATAAATTTCTTATCACAGAAATGAAATACAGCACTACGCAATGATGAATTTTTGTCAGGTCTATTGTGCACAGCAGACATGGGCAACCCTTAGCGACCTGTGAGGCTGATTCACATACTTAATGTCACAGGCCGTCTCGTAATGTGAAGCGGCACCAGCGCCCTTAGTGCATAAAGTCATAACTATAACGTCTGTGACTTTAAAGTTTATGAGACAATGCATCGATATTAATGGCTTCCCTTTCCCAACACGCCACGTCAGCAAATTTTACCTCAAAACATAGATTTTTGTATTCACCCCATTTTCAGACACTTACATTTACTTACGCACCGTTAACATTGTTTCCTTACTTAGGACGTTCTACAGTACCTGTATTAAAAACTACAGTTGCAAAATTCTGCAACTCTGTTAGTAAAGAAACAATGTTCACGAAAGACAAATAAATATAAACATCTGAAGATGGGATGCTAGCCATCTTGAGATGTCATCAGGGAAAAATAAACTTCTATAAAAGCAACTGGTTGCAGATAATCCATTATACATCACATCCAATTTCAAGTGCTGCAATGTTCCTATACGTCCACAACGGACAAGATTTTTTACTTTTGTCAGTATGGAAATATCCGAAAATATGTCCTTGGTGGAGCACAAAGTGAGCACTTCTCTCTCTCCCTCCCCCCCCTCCCTCTCTCTTTTTTTTCTCTCTGTCTCTCCCTCCCTCCCTCCCTCTCTCTCCCTCCCCACAAATTTCTTCTGCGAGCCGGATTGAAACAAATCGGCGGGCCGGATCAGGCCCGTGGGCCGCTGGTTGCCCACCCGTGATTTGCAGTATCGTTTCATTGCCAAAGTTGGCACCTCCAATTTCAGCAACGTCTACTGATTCAGTACCATGGTAACGAGATGCTAAGAGTATATAGGGGCATTGCGCTGGGCTTAACGATACGAACTGCAATGGTACAAAGATGATAAAGCTGATGTATCTTATTCAGTTATGCGTTACAAAAACACCAATTTCGAACCGCATTTCATTCCGTTGATATGTTGATATCCACAGTTTTTAAGACTCCTGGGGAGCAAGGAAGGTGCCTCCACGTGTGCATTTTACTTACATTCTACATAGAAGAAAGTAAAATGCCGGCACTCCCCGGAAACGTTGCCCAACCGGACAACGGCCAAACCTTCCACCACCGGAAACCAATGCAATCAAGAGCCAAAAACAAAAACAAGTCCTCTTCAGGGTCAACCCTGAACGTCGAGGGAATCACCAAGAATAAAGAGGATGTAACATCGCAACTATGCCAATCAGAAAAGTGGGACGTACTGTGCCTGCAGGAAACGCATAGAGATGAAACAGCAAACAGACCCAATATCAAAGGAATGCGCTTGGCAGCAGAAGCACCTCACAGAAGGTATGGGAGCGCAATATTTACCAGCCTCGAGATGCTGCTCTCTTCCACGAGTAAGACAACCACCAACAACATTGAAGTGTTAGCCACAGAGGGTGGATCATTTACAATATGCTCCATAAATGAACCCCCCCGACAGAACTTACAAATTTCAACGCCAGAAAGCTTCAACAAACAAAGGACACACTTCGTTGTGGGCGACTTTAACAGCCACTGCACCACTTGGAGCTACGACGAGACAGACGCCAATGGTCAGCTCCTAGAACAGTGGGCTGAGGCAAATAACCTCTCACTTCTCCACGACCCCAAGCTCCCCTGCTCCTTCAACAGCAAAATTTGGAAGCGGGGTTACAATCCCGATATTTTCTTCGTCAGCCGGAGCATCTACGACACCTGCTGCAAAAGAGTATATGATGCAATCCCAAAGACACAACATCGACCTATTGGAATCCAAGTCTACTCAACAATCAAAACAACCAAAATACCTTTCCTAGGAGATTCAACTTTAAAAAGGATAGGTGGTAAGAAAATTCCCAAGCGCTGGGTGAGGAATTAGCCAGTCTGACCCCAACATCAAATAATTATCTTATCTTCGTTGAGACTTTGCGAAAGGTATCTAGACGCTATATTCCTAGGGGCTGCAGATAACACTATATCCCAGGGCTCTCAAATGCCTCAAAGGACATCCTGGAGAAGTATCAAGTATTGTTCGCGGAAGACCCATTCAACGACGAAACCATCACCTGCGGCGCAGCTTTAATGTCAGCCCTCAGCGAGGCACGCGAGAAGAAGAGGATAGCAACCCTAGAAAGAATGGATATGTCCCACAGTAGCAAAATAGCCTGTAACCTGATTAAGAAACTGGATGGTGATCCAAGACTAAGCAAGGCCCCGGCCAACGTAACTCCAAACCAGGTGGCCAACCAACTCCTTCTAATCGGCAAGTTCAACTCCAAACGTCAGAAAACTAAAATCACACGCCTACTGCCAACGGAAAACACCAACTTCCAGAAACCATTTACCATGAGAGAGTTGAACAATGGCATAAATACCAAGAAGAATGGGAAAGCCGCTGAGTTTGATGATATTTGCGTGGAACAGATTAAAACTTCGGTCTTGGCGCCAGGGACTGGATACTTGGACTTTTTAACGTGTGCCGTGAAACCTTTCAAATCCCGAAACTGTGGAGGAAGTCAAAAGTGGTGGCTCTCCTTAAACCCGGGAAGGACCCAGAGTCTCCGAAGAGCTATCGACCCATAACCCTTCTCTGCCACCTGTTTAACCTCTATGAAAGATTGATCCTCAACAGAATAGAGAAGATCGTTGACTCGAAGCTAATTCCACACCAAGCAGGTTTTAGACCTAGAAAGTCCTGTACCAGTCAAATTCTGGCATTGACGGAACATATCGAGGATGGGTTTGAGAATAAACTAATCACCGGGCTGGCACTAGTCGACCTACCTTCCGCCTATGATACAGTAGATCACCGGACACTACTGCATAAAACCTACGAGACCCTGACAGACTACCACCTAGTCAAGATAATCGAATCCCTGCTCCAAAACAGACAGTTCTTCGTAATGCTTGAGGGGAAAAAAAGAGTCGATGGCGGAATCAGAAAAATGGGCTCGCCCAAGGGAGCGTGTTGGCGCCAATCCTATTCAACATATATACAAATGACCAACCGACTCCAGACAAAACCAAAACTTTTGTATGTGCAGACGACCTGGCAATAACAGTTCAAGGCAACAGCTTTGAAGCCATCGAGGAGAAACTAGAAACCGCCCTTTCTACAATGTCAACCAACCACAAAAAGAATTCTCTAAAACCCAATCCCTCCAAAACTCAAGTGAGTGCATTACATCTGAACTCGAGGCAGGCAGAGTACAGGCTCCATGTTACCTGGGATGGGACACTACTAGGACACACAGATACTCCCACCTACCTTCGCGTCGTGCTGGACAGAACATTGACATACAAATATCATTGCGAAAAAAAAACACGCAAAAAAGTAGAAGCACGAAATTCCCTAATAAGAAAGCTGTTCAATAGCAAATGGGGTGCCAAAGCTACCGTGGTCAGAACTTCAGCCCAAGCTTTGTGCTTCTCAACTGCCGAATATGCCTGCCCGGTATGGTGCAGATCCGTCCACGCAAAAAAGGTAGATATTAGCTTGAATGAAACATGCAGGATAGTGACAGGCTGCATGAAACCAACCCCCATAGAAAATCTTCACAGGGCCGCAGGTTTCACAAACCCTGACTCACGTAGGAAAGCCCATGAACATACCGAGAAGCTAAAACAAACCTTTGATGCCCGTCACTCAATATTTGGCCTAGAGTGTGGCCCCAGCAGACTCAAATCCAGACGCCGTTTCCTAAGTTGCGCCTTAGATGAGCCCCCCATTTACTGTCCACTAAGAGAGCGGCGTTTCTAGTGATTGGAAAACCTGGAGAATGCTTAACCGCATCAGAACTGGGGTGGCTCCTGTGAAATCTAATCCGATCAAATGGGGTTTGTTGGACTGCGGCACTCGACAGGACATGGAACATCTTCTACAATGCCCTGCCTGCCCCCACAGATGCACCCTCGACGATCTATGGCTGGCTGTTGAAGAAGCATTGGACATTGCCCAATATTGGCCAAACAAATTGTAATTTCAGGACACGAAAAAGTAAAGTAAGTTTAGACTCATGCAATTTAAATGGTAAATTACTGTAGTTTTCTAACGAAAATGAAATATCTCAACACGTGAAATACATGTATAATGCATTACAGAACCTTACAAAAAATCATTCTTTTCTATGGTGAATCCATGGATAATCTACGTTTCAAGACACCATATGCGGATACATTCGACTTGAAAATTATATGCATAAGTGAATCCAGAGGTGTCCTTGACATGGAGACTTTGTAGGAGACTATGTAATATGTAGTATTCCGATTTTCATGTAGTTACAAGATTTATAACATCAGGTTTCTCCAACACAAACTACTTCGACAAGTTGATATTTGCTGTGTGGATGACAGGTTTGTAAAATGAAGTTACTCTGAATATAACTGTTATGTCTAACATCTCCGTATTCTTTACTAGGCCCTTTAATGACTTGAAAAACAGAGAAATATGCAAGCAATTTTTATCTAAAACTTACATAAAAACGACGTTAAACACAAGATATGACTTTATATAAATTTACTTAAAAATATTCTTGTTTTTTTTTTATATTCCATGTAACAGAAAGTTCATTTATGAACATATGATGAGTATAGTACTTTGTTTTTATGGTCTTTGAAACGAACCAGCACTTATTTTTGAAATGTCTGCATGTGTCTGAAAAAAACACAGTGTAAAATGAAAGCGATATCGCCTATCCAAACAATAAAATCATATATTTACTACTGCAGACCTCTTGCTGAAATTATTCCAAATTATTTAACACGTCCTGCTAATTTTCAGTTTTTGCTGAGTTACGCTGGGTCACAAGGTGCATTTTCAGATTTTCCATTTTCAAAGATCTACGGTTGCGGCTGAAGGTAGTTTTGTGCCCGGTAAAGCTCCTCTCCACATCACAGGGCGTCACACGATCGTGTTTGAAGGCGGCGAGGTCACTGTAGGCCATCTTTGCTTCATCGCCTTCAAATGTTTTGGCACACTGTCAGTAACTTTTCAGAATTCCGCTGGAGACCATACTGCAGTTTGTTGTTCACTTCGTCAGTCAGAGGACCACGAGCTCGACGTAACTCTGCACATCTGCACGATATCCACGGCGTCTCACAGTTGAGCACCAGCAACTTCCAGTTGTATGACAGCTTTTGACACCACTGAAAAGTTGACGTTGGTGTATGCCAAGTTTCCAGACAAGGTATATGTAAAGACCTCATCATCATCATCATCAGTGTTCTGCCTAAAGGCAGGTTTTCACATGGTAGTTCTCCAGGCTGTCCGGTCTTCTGTCGTCCTCTTCAGGTCTGCATAATTTCCTCTTCCCTTTATGTCGTCTATCACCTTGTATCTCCTTCTTCCTCTCAGTCTTCTCCCACAAACCAATCCTTCCAAAGCATCTACTAGCAAGCACTCCCTTCTCAATGAATGTCCCAACCAGTTCCTTTTCCTTTCTCTTACACCCTTCAGCAGACGTCTTCTCTCACCAACCCTTTCCAATACTCTTTCATTACTCACTCTTTCCATCCAGCTTATTCTCTCCATCCTCCTCCACATCCACATCTCAAATGCTTCTAACCTTTCTTCATCCTCTCGTCTCAGTGTCCATGTTTCTGCCCCATATAGTGCCACACTCCAGACAAAACATTTGCCAAGCCTTTTCCTTAGTCCTTTATCTAATTTGCCACATAAGAGTCTCCTCTTTCTGTTGAATGCCTCCTTCGCTATGGCAATTCAAGTTTTCACCTCCTGGTGACATCTCAAGTCTTCAGTTATTGTTCTTCCGAGATATTTAAATTTACTTACTTGGATAATGGTAGATTGTCCTATTTTAATATTGGACAGTCTGCTTCTTGTACTGATGACCATACTCTTTGTTTTTTCTGTGTTTATTTGCATCCCATATTCCACACAAGCTTCATTCAGATCTTTGAGCATGTTATTCACTGTCCGCTCGCTTTCTGTCACTAATACCATGTCATCCGCAAATCTTATACATTCTATTCTCTTTCCACCAATGCATATTCCTCTTTTCCCATCTAAACTTTTCGCAATAATCTCTTCACGGTATACGTTAAACAACAGTGGGGATAGGCAACAACCCTGTTTAACACATCGTCCAATGCTGCTTCCTTCTGATATTTCATTTCCAATCCTTATCCTTACTTTCTGGTGTAAATATAGATTCTGATCAGTCGTCTCTCTTTCCAATCTACTCCTTTCCTCTTCAAGATATCCATCACCTTGTTCCATTGAACTCTGTCAAAAGCCTTTTCTAAATCTATAAAAACAGCAAAGATTTCTCTACCCTTTTCCATATATCTTTCCCTAAAGACCTAATTCACATTTTTGATGGCAGTTCGATTCATTTGTATCAAGCTCACACAAGATTGTCGTTATTTTGTTGTAGTTCGTGCAGTAACGCACAGCAAAATTAAGCAAAGAACCCCGTCGCGTAAGAACAGACCGTGGGAGAAGGGGCAGATAAGGTGCTATTTCCTTTAACTTCTGTATCCGCAGAGGAGCTTTCACATAGATTTGCTTGCCATGTGAAATTAATTTGTGCACATCAGAGCAACCTTTGAGTCGTATGAATAAAACGGAGCATATACTTTATACTCAGAAGTTGGGAGAAAGTTCTCTGTTTGGCATGAATAAAGCGAGTCTGAGAATATACTTCACCCGAGTATGTTCTCAGTGTCGGTTGAAGGGTGGGGGAAGTTGCTCGAAGCAAAGAATATTCTCCGATTTCGTATGAATAAAACCAGAGAATTTTCTCACAAGCGGAGAACATTCTCTGTTTTTGTGAGTGAGCTCCGTAGCATACTTCGAGGTGAGTAAGTTGTGTTGTGGTTAAGCGTTACCGAGTGTTTTTAGTGAAAATGGCGGAATTTATGTTTCTTGAAAGGCAAAAAAAGATATACGTAGTACGCAGGAACACAGAAGAAAGGAACTGTAGAAGTTTATTTAGATTTAACAGTGAAAACATTATTTGGCTGGCGAATCACTTTCTTCCCGAAAATCACGAAAGAAGAGGAGGCGCCCTTTCCAACGAATGCAAAATGAAAACATTTTTGCGCTATTTAGCGGATCCAGGCTTTCAGATTGGTGTAGTAGAAGACTTGAGACTAACACCAGACTACAGTATCACTAACATTTTCATATGCTCTGCAACAGGTTAACAGAAAAGCACCGTTGTGGATCCGATTTCCGAGAAACGTTAACGAACTAGAAATAGCTAAAGTTAAATGGCAATCGAGATACAAATTTCCAGGTGCGGTAGGAGCCCTAGACCGCACTCACATACCTATAATGAAACCTTGTGCACATGGAGACGAATACGTTAATCGAAACGACTTTCCATCTATAAATGTGCAGGCGACGTGTGAAAACAGTGAAGTGTTTACGAGTGTTGGTGCTTCATAGCCTGGGTCTGTACATGACGCTAGGATATCGAGAAACTCAGATGTGTATCGTACATTGCGAGAGAACCAGAGCAACCCCCTAATTTTAAGAGACGAAGGATTTGGTATTGCACCGTGGTTAATGATACCGTTTCAAAATCCCGAAACACCTTATGAGAGGGCATACAACAGACTTCACTCTAAAGAAGGGTGATAATCGAACGGTGCTTTGGACAGGTAAAAAGGCGTTTCCAAATTCTGCAAAATTAAATAAGGCTTGCCCAAACGAAAAATCCCCCGTGTCAGAATAGCCTGTTTTGTTTTGCACAACGTAGCAAAACATATAGGGAATGAGGATTTTGAGGCATTTAGTGACGACGACAACAATCTTGTACGGGGAGAAGAGGAAGCAGCAAATGTACGCGTACGTGAAATAAATAGAAGACGGGAAATTGTTAATGTAACACTCAATTGTAGTGTCAGTCTGTCAACTATAGTGTAGTCTGTCAAAACATTGCATAATTAAACCCAGTTTGTGTATGTTTTGTAAGGATAATAATTTTCCTTGATGAAAATAAAACACATTGCTCTGATGTTACATAGTAAAATTCTGTCTAGTGTTTTTCTTCATCCTCTATCATCAATTTTACTTTCAACAAAAATTGTTTCCCATATAACTATTCAAACTGGAACAGAATTTTCAGGTACTACAGTGAATTGCTTTGGACACAACAGGTTAACTTAAATTGCTGGAACCTTAATGTCATTTTTGTACTGTAACTTCAGCAGATTGATTGCCACAATTTTTGTTTTACTTTACAAAAAATTCTTTCAAGGATATGTTGAAGGTATTTGCCAGTTGCTACAGTAAATAAGTGCACAACTGTCTAACCTGCACAATTTGAAATAGAAACTAGTTACACATTTTACTTTACTATTGTGGTGAACCTATTGGCCTGACACAACAATAAATAAGTGTATACACTTTTTAACATTTCAAATTGGATTATGTTACTGTTGTTGTTTCATTGAAAACAAATTTCTACTGAATAATTTTTGTAAGAGGATATGGAATTTGGTAAATGAGGAATGTAAATGAAGATTCACTTAAAAACATATTTTTATTAATAAAATCGGTGCTGTAATACGACACTACACAATTTGTTCTATTGTTTATCTTCACGCATTAATTTCTGCTGCTTCCTTTTCAGTATGTCTAACTGGTATAAAAGCACCAGCCTTTGCAGCTCTGAATTAGACAAATTAACAGTCTCATCGGTGCCATACTCAATCTCTGCCGTTTAGACACTCTCTCACGCCCCAAAACAGGCGACTGAGCAGGTATGAAGACTTCGGGGCCAATGAGATCCATATGGTTAGCTGCAACAGTTTGTGGTAGCTGCAAAATTGATTCTGGTTCGTAGAATGTACAGTCTGTATCAGTTACCTCCGAACTCCCTGGAGAAGTGACGATAGAGGTAGAACCACCTACTGCACAAGCTCCTAATAAAAATAAAAAAAGGAACAAGTAATAGTAGTGTGTATCAAGATTCAGTTTCTAGTTAGTACACTAATGGCCAATAAAATTGCTACACCACGAAGATGACGTGCTGCAGACGCGAAATTTAACCGACAGGAAGAAGATGCTGTGATATGCAAATGATTAGCTTTTCAGAGCATTCACACAAGGTTGGCGCCGGTGGCGATACCTACAACATGCTGACATGAGGAAAGTTTCCAACCGATTTCTCATACACAAACAGCAGTTGACCGGCGTTGCCTGGTGAAACGTTGTTGTGATGCCTCGTGTAAGGAGGATAAATGCGTACCATCACGATTCCGACTTTGATAAAGGTCGGATTGTAGACTATTGCGATTGCGCTTTATCGTGCCGCGACATTGCTGCTCGCGTTGGTCGAGATCCAATGACTGTTAGCACAATATGGAATCGGTGGGTCAGGAGGGTAATACGGAACGCCGTTCTGGATCCCAACGACCTCGTGTCACTAGCAGTCGAGATGACAGGTATCTTATCCGCATGGCTGTAACGGATCGTGCAGCCACGTCTCGATCCCTGAGTCAACAGATGGGGATGTTTGCAAGACAACAACCACCTGCACGAACAGCTCGACGACGTTTGCAGTAGCATGGACTATCAGCTCGGAGACCATTGCTGGGGTTACCCTTGACGCTGCATCACAGACAGGAGCTCCTGCAATGGTGTACTCAGCGACGAACCTGGGTGCACGAATGGCAAAACGTCATTTTGTCGGATAAATCCAAGCTCTGTTTACAGCATCATGATGGTCACATCTGTGTTTGGCAACATCGCGGTGAACGCACATTGGAAGCGTGCATTCGTCATCGCCATACTGGCACATCACCCGGCGTGATGGTATGGGGTGCCATTGGTTACACGTCTCGCTCACCTCTTGTTCCCATTGACGGCACTTTGAACAGTGGACGTTACATTTCAGATGTGTTACGACCCGTCGTTCTACCCTTCAGTCGATTCCTGCGAAACCTTACATTTCAGCAGGATAATGCATGACCGCATGTTCTGGATACAGAAAATGATCGACTGCTGCCCTGGCCAGCACATTCTCCAGATCTCTCACCAATTGAAAACGTGTGGTCAATGGCGGCCGAGCAACTGGCTCGTCACAATACGCCAGTCACTACTCTTGATGAACTGTGGTATCGTGTTGAAGGTGCATGGGCAGCTGTACCTGCACACGCCATCCAAGCTTTGTTTAACTCAACGCTCAGGCGTATCAAGGCCGTTATTACGGCCAGAGGTGGTTGGCTCAAATGGCTCTGAGCACTATGGGACTTAACTTCTGAGGTCATCAGTCCCCTAGAACTTAGAACTACTTAAACCTAACTAACCTAAGGACATCACACACATCCATGCCGAGGAAGGATTCGAACCTGCTACCGTAGCGGTCGTGCGGTTCCTGACTGTAGCGTCTAGAACCGCTCGGCCACAACGGCCGGCCAGAGGTGGTTGTTCTGGGTACTGATTTCTCAGGATCTGTGCACCAAAATTGCGTGAAAATGTAGTCACATCTCAGTTCTAGTATAATATATTTGTCCAATGAATACCCGTTTATCATCTGCATTTCTCCTTGATGTAGCAATTTTAATGGCCAGTAGTGTATATATAGCAAGCAGGTTTACGCAGAAATGTGGGAGGGGTTTGTCCAATTTCATGAATAGTACATTGTGATACTTCTACAGAAAAGTGGTCCTATATTAGACGAATTTTACCAAACATTGTTTCATTTTCACACATTAAAAATAAGTATTTTTCTGAACTGCATTTTCAAAGCATTAAGCTCATAATAAAAAAAATCGGAAAGTATGGGACTTACCAGGAGCTCTGTGGATAGTTGGGTGGCAGTCATCTGTCTTGGCCTTGATACGGGATTACATATCGCACAGTTTCTTCATAATCTGCCCAACTGTAATTTCTTTCCCAAAGCTAACCCTGTAACTGTGTTATATTTGTTTAATACAATCTGCCTTCTTTCTTCTTGCGACAGAGTTTGCGATATGCTGATGATTGCTGGATAATCTTTTATAATGTTCACAAAGGCTAATTAGCACACTGGACTCGCATTCGGGGGGACGACGGTTCAATCCCGTCTCCGGCCATCCTGATTTAGGTTTTCCGTGATTTCCCTAAATCGCTTCAGGCAAATTCCTTTGAAAGGGCACGGCCGATTTCCTTCCCCATCCTTCCCTCACCCGAGCTTGCGCTCCGTCTCTAATGACCTCGTTGTCGATGGGACGTTAAACACTAATCTCCTCCCTCCTCCTCACAAAGGCTAATTCTGAATCTTCCATTTCGGCACAGAAATAACGTGAGAAAGACTTTTGGTATCACAAAACACACGCAAACGAAACAAACTGAGAACCAAAGATGTTGGGCTTTAATCCATTTGCTGAGATCTTACTCAGTAAGGTGGGGAGGTAGAGAGAAAGTACTTCCGGGTCAGAGATTATGCTTCCTAGTTTTTATTCATACGAAACTGAGAACGTTGAGAATGTGCTTTTGCTCTGAGTATCAACTCTGGAGAATGTTCTTGCTTTTATTCATACGACCAGTTGTCTCTGTTCACACCATCTGGCCGCAGTACGGCTTCATAGAGCTGTCAAACAAAATGACATCCGTCGAGTTGTTTACTCTCTCAAGAGCTTCGCCTGTTAGGTGGAATATTTCCCCAAGCCTGCCAACTTTTAGAGCACCAACAACATTTGCAACGTAACGCCAACCCACATTGGTAGTTGCATCTATGGACGCCAGGAACTTTTGGCCAGCAACGCTAATTCGTACTTTGTTGAGCAGCACCTCTTAGTACACGGATAAATAGTTCTTTCTCAGTGTTGATTCATCTGGAAATAGATATGTTGTGTACTTCTCCAAGAACTGTCTGAAACATAGATTCTTCGGCTTCTTCAATGGGATGTTCCAAGACACCATCATCTCACACAATTCATTGAAGAATGATTGCACAGTTGAAGATGGACCTGTCTGCTCAAATAAGAGCGACTGTCTGCCGTTTTCATAACTTATCTTCACGCAGCTGCTGTGTTTGGCGATATTACAATGTTGGTGCACGTTAAAGAGATTTTCTGCTCTAACTTTGACCCAAATTGTTTGCAAAATAATATTTCTCCGTCTGTGCTGAAGAACGTCTCTCCAAAATCACGAACAAAGCCTCGCAACTTCGTAGTGTTGTAGCACTTTACTTTCGGCATGTTGAACTAGGCTGAGTAGAGTGACAGACTAAGTATTGTGAAAACGTATGCTATGTTTATTACATCGGAAGCCGCCCTTGTTGACTTCGAGATCGTTTTATCGACCCCGGGCAATTTTGTCTTACGTCAGCGAACCAACTAGTGTGTTATGCTGTTTTTCTTACTAAAGTTTTGTAGTAATTATTGTATATATCTGTGGCAATATCACGTAAAACATTGTCATGTGAGCAACATTTTCGTGATTTTATTCTTGTATCATTTAAGATACGACAAATACAATATGCATGTATGGTAAAAGTTACTAAGAGCGGTGTAAATATGACGTTATATCCACAATAAAAATACGGTCATCCAGTGATAATAACACAAGTTGGCCCTTGGACAATGCCCTGAGGCTCCCAAGAACAAAGAGAAGGAATAAAAAGAAGGAAAAATTGAAATGAAAAGGAAAAGTGGAAAATTAGTAAAATCGATCAGTCAGTGGAAGCCTTTCACTATGTTCACGTAATCAAAGACCATTCTGGAACTCCTTCAGAGATAAAGATACCTGAATCATTTACCTCCTTCATGTACATCAAAAAACAATCTGCAGTAGCACTCAATACATTAATTATTTGAATTTCTGTTACGAAATGGCTTTGATATGAGTGAATTTTCCGGCCAAGGCTTCGGCGGGACGCCCGTCATGACGCTTCTGCAACTGTGTGCCAAAGTGAGTGAAGTCACAATTTCAAACTGCTCGGAATTTCGGAACAACTGACATCGACAATTATTTTGGTCTCACGATGGTATGATTTAAAACACGTATATTGCTATTACTTCCAAGATAACACTAAGGACACTGGAGTCAACGTGTTGGATTGCCAGAAAGGACGGTATCTATGTGTAAGGGATGATCAAAATGTTTCTGTTCCAGGGCGTTGCTGCAGCGCATATGCAACGTAGCGCGTTCCGATGAGGGTATATAAGCAACGACATGTGGGCAAGGAATTAGTATGGCATTCACGTTTTTCCGACTTGCGTGAGGTAAATGCGGAAACGTTATTACCAAATACGTCCAAACAGGACCAACGTGCTGTCATTTTTTTTGTGGCTGTCGAAAGATAAACACCGGTGGACATTCATCAGAGAATGAAGAATGTGTATGGGGCAGCATATCTGTCAAAAACTGCTGTTGTGGAGTGGTGCGCCCAGTTCCGTGCTGGTCACTGTTCGACACAAGACGCCAGTCCATCTGGGAGGCCAGCCTTACCCAATATGAACAAGTGGGAGACATCTCGTAGAATTGTGTGTACTGCCGGTGGTCCGCGTCTTCCCAACACGATATTTCGACGTCGTAACTCGGCGTCTTTATCAGGTGTTCCCTGAGACTGGTTGACGAGCTGACCTTGTCCCATATTTATGCGTAAATATCGTGTTGGGAAGACGCGGACCATTTGCAGTACACCCGATTCTACGAGATGACCACAAATCGCCGGGGAAAGTCTTAGAAATTGTAAGTGGGAGACAGTCGAGCATCTGCTCTATAGTGCTGATCGCTCCCCACGTGATTATCACGCCTTCTGTCCTTTTAAAAAGGCCTGGAAGAGACGACGATTCCTATCTGACGAGGATGTGAAGCAGGCAGGACTCGGTGTTTTACGAAACGGGTATCTTCAACCTGGTGCGTTGGTGGGACCGTTGCCTCAATGCTTAAGGCGATTTTCCCTGATTGGCTTTCCGATTCTGGACTTTACAGCTTTCGAACGAAAACTTTTTGATCGCCCCTTACGCTTACAAAGACATTAACTGATATATCTTATGGGTAACGAACAAACTGTATCAAAGTATTAGAAACAATCAACGTAGTACCTAAGGCCTTGAAACCTGAGAGTACGGAGGTTGGAGCTCTGCACGACCTTAGAAGGTCGGTACTGTCAGAAGATCATTCGAGCAACTGCTTGATGAAACTTTCAACATTTGTGGGAAATGCAGCCTCGAGAGTAAGAATACCTGCGTGAGATGATGCTTGGGCGACGTTTTTTAGGTTGAGAACGAGATGGAAACAGGCAGCACGAGAGAAAGGGGACGCTACTTGACGTGCTTGCCCCAGAGTCTCCACGTTTAAAGCTACACCCCTATGCCTGCCTAAGCTGGCAAACCGGTACTCCAGCGTTTCCCTGCCTGTGGGCGCGCTGTTTAAAATTCATCCGTTCAGTACGTAAAAAAGGCATCCCTGCAGAAAAAGAATGCTGTGAGCGCATCATGGTCGTTGGGTGTGCATAACATTACACTCTTGAAATGGAGATCGCAACACAGCATGCTCTGTGAGCGTACACGAGCAGCTTATCGCCATCTTTCGGACTTTGAGCAAGGTTGAGTCATTGGCACGACGAATATAGGCGACACACCGACAGATCGCTCACCCAGCCCGGCCAGAGTTGCCAAGCGGTTCTAGGCGCTACAGTCTGGAACTGCGCGACCGCTACGTTCGCAGGTTCGAATCCTGCCTCGGGCATGGACGTGTGTGATGTCCTTAGGTTAGTTAGGTTTCAGTAGTTCTAAGTTCTAGGGGACTGGTGACCTCACCAGTTAAGTCCTGTAGTGCTCAGAGCCATTTGAACCATTTTTTCCTCTCAGACAGTTGGCTGTGGTGTATTGGCTGGAGCAAGAGCGGTGACGAGATGGACTCACAGAACGACAGCATGCCACGGATACTTGGAGAAGGAGTACGCCACGAGAAAATAGTAGGATTGTTCCAGTGGCTCTGACGAATAGACGGATGACAACAGCTGAAATCCAGGAAGAGGGTACAGGCAGTGTGTCGCCAGAAACCGTCGAGAACAGATTACCGGCAGTTGCCTTGAGGCCTCGAGTTGCCAAGCATCGCTTATCGCTGATAGAGATTTACATGGTGGGGAATCAGAGTCAACTGAGACACTGAGTGCCATTCGGCAAATTTCAGCAATGAGTCTCGCTGCTGTTTGTGGCGATCAGAATTTCGCCAATGCTTCTGAAAACATATCTCTACTACTCCTGGAATCATGATGTGGGGAACTATTGTGTACAACAACAGGACTGATTTGGTTATTGTTGAAGGGAGGCCGAATGATTGTCAGTATGTGGCACAAATGGTAAACCATCTTGTCATAATGTTCAGAACTAGAACACCAAACAGGATATTCCAACAAGATAATTGGAGATTCCACATTGCAGCTCACATTACAGACGCCTTGAGTGATGGAACAATATTTGACTGGCCTGCCTGGAACGTGTCTAGTATGCAGTGGGTAGACGTATACTCTCTTTCCAACCCCAGCTGGCAATCTTCGTGAACTTTCACAGAACGTGTTTCGGGCTTGACAAGGAATTCCACAAGACGACATTCGAAGGCGGTTTGCTTCCGTTCCACAATGACTGCAGGTGTATATTCGTGCTCAGGGGGGTCACACCTCATGCAGATGTAGATGCTGGACATTGCTTCAGAATGGAATGAAAGTTTAACCAAGTAATACTAATAATGTGATGAACATCTCCACTGAATTTGATGAATATCTGACTAGTACTTCATGGTTACATTTTCCATTTCCGTCAACGTATTTTAAGGTTTGCAAAACGACATTCGCTCTAATTCATAAAAACTCTTCGTAGTTGCCCACGTACAGGAAGGCAACAGTTGTTAAATATTACTCACATGCCATGTCTTTTACTGCCATGGAAAACCGTATAATACATTTAAAAAATCTTCAAAGTTACGCACAAACAAGAAAGCAATAGTTGTTATTTGCTGTTCTAATGTGCTACACACTCTTATATATTTGGCAATTGTTTGTATATGCATAACGGTAAAAAAAATGGTTCAAATGGCTCTGAGCACTATGGGACTCAACATCTGTGGTCATAAATCCCCTAGAACTTAGAACTACTTAAACCTAACTAACCTAAGGACAACACACACATCCATGCCCGAGGCAGGATTCGAACCTGCGACCGTAGCAGTCGCGTGCATAACGGTAAAGATTTTACGTGTATTGTACGGTTTTCCTTTATGCTAATGATACGACAAGTGCGGAATATTAAACTTTCCATAAAGAGAAGATGGAACAGTATCGAGACTGCTTTTACTAAGAGACTGTTAAAAAAACTGGCCAAGTGCGACCAGGACTCGCGCTCTCAGGGCTCCGTACAAACTTAATTATGTGTATAGACAGTCCAACTGTACCGAGATTTGAGAACCTCGACGATTTTTGCCTACTGTCGTCACTGAAACTGGCAAGATATCGGTCTTGAGAATGTTTTAATTTTAAGTTTGAAGTCGGATATCAAACGACAAAAAAATTTTTTTCGTGGAATATAATTAAAAGTTAACAGTTTTCTTGCCAAATTTCATGATTCTAGGTCATCGGGAAGTACCTATAGGTTTCAAAGCGTGGGTTTCCGAATATCAAAATATGTGACATAAATGGCCGTATCTATTGATTCCATTGACATAGGAGCTCAACATTTTTACGCCACGAAGAGACATAAATTTCAGCTTGTTATGGAATGTACTGGAATGTACTCTATAGGTTTTGATGAGTGAGTTTGCGACTGTCAAAATATGTGACATTAATGACCATGTCTGTTGACTGCACTGACTTGTAAGCTTAAGTTTTTTACACTGCCAAGGGAGTGTTGGTCTTTGTATGTTTTTTTAATTTCAACTTGATACGTCTACCCCTTCCTGAGAAAAAGGGTTTTTAATAACAAACAGACAGATGGAAAACCAAGTGGTCCTACAAGAGTTCCGTTTTTACTCTAAAAACGAACCAAATACCAGAATGCTCGTATTTAAAGTTAATCTGCCCAGTCGTACAATCAAGACTATTTTCAAATATAAAAACGTTTCAGAAAAACTTTCAATGACGATTCAACACATACTCTCAATGGAAGCTGCATGAAAAATAAAGTCATTCCAAAATACGTCAAGATTAACGGCAAAATGGACACAACAGCAACCATAATATTGGACAACGCGCGAAAACTATGGGTGAAAAGCGAAATCAATGAGCTTTACACTAAAAAGCAAATGTTCAGTACACAACTTTATAAAGGATCTGATTAAAAGTTTCCAAACACACGCAACTAACCACGAGGTGTCACAAGATGCGGACCCACTAGTATAAACGAGGTGGGGTGTTTTGTGTTTTCAGTAGAGTGCACTAACAGCAAAGTGGGTCGGTCAAGAGAGCTCAGTGACTTCGAATCTGAAATAGTCACTGGCTGTCACCTGAGCAACAAGTCCAACAGGGACATTTCAGTTCACTAAAGAAGCTCAGGTCGACTGTTGATGATGTGACTGAAGAGAAAAACGAAGGTACAAACATAGGTAAGCCAAGGCCACGCAAAAAAAAAAAGTAATTTGGAGTGATGAATCACATGTAGCGGACCCAGGATAGCTGCAGGAACCCCACAGTAAAAAATGACCAATTCATGCTTGCCAGGAGGGCTCGAGTCGTCCTGTGGGCGTCCTAAGGTCCGTGGGCGGTTTGAGAGACAAGGGAGGTGTGTGGAAAAGTGGTAGGCAGGTTAGCCCCGAAATATAATGAGGTGCCAAAAGCCATGGGATACCTCATAACATCGTGTCGGACTTCCTTTTGCCAGGAAGTCCCCTGCAGAAATATTGAGCCTTGCTGCCCCTATTGCCATCCGTAATTGCGAAAACGTGGCCAGTGCAGGATTTCGTGCATAAACTGACCTCGATTACGTCTTGTTAGTAGTAGAGTAACATGCATTCTGGTCACTTTCGATATCCACCTGTGAGGGAGCTTCAGTCTGTGCTGACCCGTCAGACAGGACTGATGTAAGTCTTTACTTACAAGTGTTGAGTGGGTAGCATCTCTGCGTCACTCAAGGATGAGTGTAATGGTTATATTTGTTGTAATCATGTAGTTGAGGACTGCACCCATGGCTCCATGCATGCTGCATGGTGAATGATATTGACGATTGTATGAAGAACTTGAATATGCTTTACCAAATAATGAATATGCAGCACGATGGGACTAAATTAAACTTCGCAACTCATGCTGGTAAATGTGTGTGCTGGGACTATAGATCATTTTATAAAAGTCCAGACAGTCTTCTGAAGAGCAAGAGGCGAGACACTCATCTCCTCCGATGCAAGCATTCATGTGTACAATTGAGGAAATGCTGGTGATAAGCAGGGATGAATTTAATAAATGTACTACATGGAAGCACACAGCTGAGCACTGCATCCATAACAGCCTACTCAATGAGTGGAAAGTAAAGGTAATGGATCAGCATGGGGTGAACACTTTTCGACAAATAATGGTAATGCAGCGGAATGGGGTGAAGATGCACTTCATAACTCACACAGATAGATGCTTATGCTGGAGCTGCCTATCTTTTTTTAAACTGCCTTACAGTCCACATCAACTTCGGCCTACGCCACACTGAACCAGAGGTGTTCACCTTGGTGCACATGCCTTGAGTGAGTTAGTTCATAATATCGCCAACAGGCAGCGCTGTTGTCCTTCACCCCCACCACTTCCCTCAGGAGCCAATAGGAATGCAGAAAGCTTTATCTGGTCAAGTGATCATGATGTATAGGATATGAGGCGAGCACAGTAGCCCTCCAGTCTCAATTGCAGTCAATCAGTCAGTTGATGGAGTAATTGTAGTCATGAAGCAACAACTGTAGCAACAGTAACAGCAGTCGAGATCGTCCAGGACACCCCAGCTGAATAGGAAAAAGAAACAGAATAGTACTCTCACACTACTATTACAACACATACACTCCTGGAAATTGAAATAAGAACACCGTGAATTCATTGTCCCAGGAAGGGGAAACTTTATTGACACATTCCTGGGGTCAGATACATCACATGATCACACTGACAGAAGCACAGGCACATAGACACAGGCAACAGAGCATGCACAATGTCGGCACTAGTACAGTGTATATCCACCTTTCGCAGCAATGCAGGCTGCTATTCTCCCATGGAGACGATCGTAGAGATGCTGGATGTAGTCCTGTGGAACGGCTTGCCATGCCATTTCCACCTGGCGCCTCAGTTGGACCAGCGTTCGTGCTGGACGTGCAGACCGCGTGAGACGACGCTTCATCCAGTCCCAAACATGCTCAATGGGGGACAGATCCGGAGATCTTGCTGGCCAGGGTAGTTGACTTACACCTTCTAGAGCACGTTGGGTGGCACGGGATACATGCGCACGTGCATTGTCCTGTTGGAACAGCAAGTTCCCTTGCCGGTCTAGGAATGGTAGAACGATGGGTTCGATGACGGTTTGGATGTACCGTGCACTATTCAGTGTCCCCTCGACGATCACCAGTGGTGTACGGCCAGTGTAGGAGATCGCTCCCCACACCATGATGCCGGGTGTTGGCCCTGTGTGCCTCGGTCGTATGCAGTCCTGATTGTGGCGCTCACCTGCACGGCGCCAAACACGCATACGACCATCATTGGCACCAAGGCAGAAGCGACTCTCATCGCTGAAGACGACACGTCTCCATTCGTCCCTCCATTCACGCCTGTCGCGACACCACTGGAGGCGGGCTGCACGATGTTGGGGCGTGAGCGGAAGACGGCCTAACGGTGTGCGGGACCGTAGCCCAGCTTCATGGAGACGGTTGCGAATGGTCCTCGCCGATATCCCAGGAGCAACAGTGTCCCTAATTTGCTGGGAAGTGGCGGTGTGGTCCCCTACGGTCTTGGCGTGCATCTGTGCGTCGCTGCGGTCCGGTCCCTGGTCGACGGGCACGTGCACCTTCCGCCGACCACTGGCGACAACATCGATGTACTGTGGAGACCTCACGCCCCACGTGTTGAGCAGTTCGGCGGTACGTCCACCCGGCCTCCCGCATGCCCACTATACGCCCTCGCTCAAAGTCCGTCAACTGCACATACGGTTCACGTCCACGCTGTCGCGGCATGCTACCAGTGTTAAAGACTGCGATGGAGCTCCGTATGCCACGGCAAACTGGCTGACACCGACGGCGGCGGTGCACAAATGCTGCGCAGCTAGCGCCATTCGACGGCCAACACCGCGGTTCCTGGTGTGTCCGCTGTGCCGTGCGTGTGATCATTGCTTGTACAGCCCTCTCGCAGTGTCCGGAGCAAGTATGGTGGGTCTGACACACCGGTGTCAATGTGTTCTTTTTTCCATTTCCAGGAGTGTAGCTGTTCTTTATCGAGTTCTACACTCCATTTTCTTTATCTGTGCAGATGCTTATTGCTTGCACTGTCACAGATCACACTAGACATATCTGAAAAACTTTCTCGCACACACTCCATCCACCAGAACTTCTGTCGCTGCAAGGAGCCATGCTGTGGGCTCACGGCACCAGCTAGGGACCAAACCGCTGCAACCACAGGGCTATGCTAAGGACTTCCTCTCATATGGGAATTGCCCCACCCTTCCCACTCCCTGGCGCACTTTCTTTCTTTCTTTGTGCCACTCTGATCACGCCACATGGAGCTGGCAGTAGACCTGAAGCCATGCTTCCTTCCTCGCTGGGACACTTCGCATGCTTTTCTGGGAAGTATCTCAACCTTCCTTTGTGGCACACTTTCCACACTTTTTCCACGAAATACCCTAGCCTTTTTTCCTGGCACATTTTCTTTGTGGCACACTTGTGGGAAATACTCCAGTCTTCTCTGTGTCACTTAACATTAACTGGTTCAGGAACTATTAAATCTTATGTTTAAGAAATGTGCAGAATATTGTCACACACATATCTTGAAGATGTCACAAGACTCTACAAATGTTGCTTCAGAAAAGGTGCCATAGGAACTATTAATTAAATAATTCATTTCACAGATTCAATATATATCACAACACTACTCGTAACACACTTGCACACAACACACCATGAGAGTCGTAGCAGGAATATTTAAACAACATTGTGCTTCACACAGTTTATAAAATGAATCTGATGCCCCAATACGCTTGTTTCCGGAAACACTAATGGATTTTAAAAATTGAATGCACCCCCCCCCCCCCCAAAAAAAAAAATTATCGACACTGCTTTAAACAAATTCACTTGTTATATATGTCAGCTGGAAGTTGCGGCAACAAGATGTGGCATGCTGGTGCCATCCTGCATTCCGCAGACAAAGCAGGGAAACTTCCTCCCAGTGGAATATCACACACAATGAAAACAAAGATGCATAAAAATAAATGAGCCAAATAAATAATGTATAAATATCGTTTAAATAGTGCCACTAAAATAAATGAGCTGAAATGCACTTGCGCAGTAGTAGCAGTTTGCCTCACTCAGGAGCTGCCACCGCAAAGCGTCCACCAGCGGCTGCAGTTCACCACAGAGTGAGCCCGCTACTGGTCGTCGTTGAGGTATCAATGCGTCCAGCACAGGGAACTCTAACGTCACAGTTCATACCACCTTGGGATTTCGAATCTCATTGGTTCCTGAAAATATTGTTCAGGATTTTCCATCAACCGCCCTTCCTGATTGGTTGGCGCCAAGTCAGTGTGTCTATATAAAGCCTACTACCTGCACTCCCGGTCTCATTCTGTCATCGTCAGTTTGCCTGCGTGTTAACTCCTTAGTTGTGGGCGTTCAGTGACATCGAGTAGCACCAGTGTCAGCGACAAACGACGTAGAATTGTAGAGAAAGAAAACAAACTACCATGTACGCAAATAATTTGTAAGTATGCGGTCATGATGTAGAAATCGAGAAAAATTTAGTGTGTTAAAAAATTCTCTTTGGTAATTAAGTTTCTTTTACTTGTTAGACAGCTCAACTCCAGGATTTGTTAGACAGCTCAACTCCAGGATTTTATCCCGGATTGCGAAAAGGGATAGGAGAGGGAGGAGGCTGGACCTTGACTGGGAGAGTTCGCTGTGGTCCAGCCTCTGGACCACAGCGAACTCTCCCAGTCAAGGTCCAGCCTCTTGTGGAAAGCCTGCAACAAGAATTGTCCCTTGAATATAAATAAAGTTCGTGGTAGTAGTTGTGTAATTTATTTTTGTATCTTTGGTTTATTTCTTATTTCATGCTTGTTCTTGTTATAGGTCAGATGGTGAAAATGAGGCATGAGCTGGAGCCATTGCTGGAGGCTGAAAAAGTACACCAGCCACACGCTGTGCAACTGCCTCCAATAGCGAATACACAGCGTCAACAGTCGCGTAAGTATAGAAAAATAAGAAATATCTATGGAGTTGTAGCTATGTTATTAAAAAAATGTGTCTCATTGTGTTACAGTAACAATTCTAGAGGGGTTAGACTTCACAGACAGGCAGCTGGAGACTATTCACCAACTGCAGCAGTCTCCAGCATCCAGAGAGACAGCTGAACTGTCCTGTATGAGGAAAAAAGAATTCACACACACACACACACACACACACACACACAGATAGGCACAACAAAAAGCCTTTCACAATTATAGCTTTTGGTCATTAAGGCCTTCGTCAACAATAGACAGACATACGCACACAAACACACACACTCAAGCAAATGCAACTCACACACACGACTGCACTCTCAGGCAACTGAAAACACACTGCGAGCAGCAGCACCAGTATATATATATATATATATATATATATATATATATATATATATATATATATATATATATATTGTTGTCGTTATTGTAGGCAAAATGGATTGGTGGCATCATATCAGTTCTGACGAGGATGAGATACCAGAATGGGTCAGACAAACGTATCTAGATGAAGAGCTGCAAAGGCCCTTTTAGAGAGGGATGACTTTCCTGAAGGTATGGTAGAGATAGCTGACAACGTTGATGAAATTCTCACGCCATGAAACCAGAGTGGGAAAGGTAATTACTCTGCTTATATAACAATTCGATCGTTTGTATTCTTTCTGTCCTTGCAGCAGCTGCAGGAGATGACCAGAATATTACACTTTTTTTTCTTTATTGTCTCTCTTCTACAGTGGCCATATCTCTGTAGCTGCAGTACACCAAGGCCTGGGTACCGGAGACCGCTAAGCCTGCCTCGTCAAAGAGGGAGTCTGTGAGACACGCCGCATCAGCAGAAGCACAGCTACTTGTGGCGTGGGTGGCCGTGGCTGCCGCTGGCCTGACCCAGTAGAGCCGCCTCTTCCTCCTTCTCATCCTTGTCAGATCGTCGTTGTCAACGAAAGATATGTGTGCCTCGCCAAATATCCCTGTGCATCTCGCCGTCATCAACAGGATGGACCTCATCACCAACTAGTAGTAGTATTATTAGTAATAGAGATAATCCTGTAGCTAAAGGCAGTTTCCTCTCCCATACTGTTAGTGAAGGACATCAGTTCAGTGACGCCATACCGCAGTTAGAATATTAGGTGAATTGCAGATGTCTTTGAGGAGCATACCTCGTTCACGAGGATCGAGGATCCGGCAGGAGGGTGCTGCAACCCTGTTGGTTTTCTAAGGACGTACCTTCCTGTCGTGGAAAAGGAGCTCCTCAAGGTAATCAATGATCCACGGTATCCCGCCATTAAATGCAGTGCGGTGTTCTGCATCAAATGTCGCACCACCACCCTCAGGTTGGTTCTTGCATTTGAGAGACAAACCTTTAGGGGGGGGGGGGCATGATAATGTGGAGCACATCAACCACCGAGTGGTTTCATGAATCCACCTTGAGAGCTACAGTGGCCTGATTTACCGAGATGGAAGTGAGAGGGTCAGCTAAAGCACTCAGTCGAATACTACACATGGACATCCATACACATGTCTATAATGCACTAAATGCAGCGTCCAGCTACACTGAAGAGCCACAGAAACTGGTACACTTGCCTAATATTATGTAGGAACCCGTGTAAGTACAGAAGTACCGCAACATGATATGGCATGGACTCAACTAATGTCTGATGTAGTGCTGGAGAGAACTGACACCTTGAATCCTGCAGGGCTGTCCATCAATCCGTAAGAGTATGAGGGGCTGAAGATCTCTTCTCAACAGCATGTTGCAAGGCATCCCAGATGTTCTCAATAATGTTACTGTCTGGGAAGTTTTGTGGCCAGCGGAAGTGTTTAAACTCAGAAGAGTGCTCCTGGTGCCACTCTGTAGCAATTCTGGACGTATGGGGTGTCAAATTGTCCTGTAAGGGTCGCATCTAGACGTATCAGGGGTCCCATATCACTCCAAATGCACACGCCCCGCATGATTACAGAGCCTCCACCAGCTTGAGCAGTCCCCTGCTGACATGCAGGGTCCATGGATTCATGAGGTTTTCTACATAAGCGCACACATCCATGCGCTTAATAGAATTGGGAACGAGACTCGTCTGTCTATGCAACATGTTTCCAGTCATCAACAGTCCAATGTCAGAAACTGGTACACTTGCCTGTGAACAACTGAGAGAAAATTTGGAATACATTTCACATAAATTTTCTCAGCATGTTATAGTCTTAGGTGGAGATTTCAATTTACCAGATATAGACTGGGACACTCAGATGTTTAGGACGGGTGGTAGGGACAGAGCATCGAGTGACATTATACTGAGTGCACTATCCGAAAATTACCTCGAGCAATTAAACAGAGAACCGACTCGTGGAGATAACATCTTGGACCTACTGATAACAAACAGACCCGAACTTTTCGACTCTGTATGTACAGAACAGGGAATCAGTGATCATAAGGCCGTTGCAGCATCCCTGAATATGGAAGTTAATAGGAATATAAAAAAAGGGAGGAAGGTTTATCTGTTTAGCAAGAGTAATAGAAGGCAGATTTCAGACTACCTAACAGATCAAAACGAAAATTTCTGTTCCGACACTGACAATGTTGAGTGTTTATGGAAAAAGTTCAAGGCAATCGTAAAATGCGTTTTAGACAGGTACGTGCCGAGTAAAACTGTGAGGGACGGGAAAAACCCACCGTGGTACAACAACAAAGTTAGGAAACTACTGCGAAAGCAAAGAGAGCTCCACTCCAAGTTTAAACGCAGCCAAAACCTCTCAGACAAACAGAAGCTAAACGATGTCAAAGTTAGCGTAAGGAGGGCTATGCGTGAAGCGTTCATTGAATTCGAAAGTGAAATTCTATGTACCGACTTGACAGAAAATCCTAGGAAGTTCTGGTCTTACGTTAAATCAGTAAGTGGCTCGAAACAGCATATCCAGACACTACGGGATGATGATGGCATTGAAACAGAGGATGACACGCGTAAAGCTGAAATACTAAACACCTTTTTCCATAGCTGTTTCACAGAGGAAGACCGCACTGCAGTTCCTTCTCTAATACCTCGCACAAACGAAAAAATGGCTGACATCGAAATAAGTGTCCAAGGAATAGAAAAGCAACTGGAATCACTCAATAGAGGAAAGTCCACTGGACCTGACGGGATACCAATTCGATTCTACACAGAGTACGCGAAAGAACTTGCCCCCCTTCTAACAGCCGTGTACCGCAAGTCTCTAGAGGAACGGAGGGTTCCAAATGATTGGAAAAGAGCACAGATAGTCCCAGTCTTCAAGAAGGGTCGTCGAGCAGATGCGCAAAACTATAGACCTATATCTCTTACGTCGATCTCTTGTAGAATTTTAGAACATGTTTTTTGCTCGCGTATCATGTCATTTCTGGAAACCCAGAATCTACTATGTAGGAATCAACATGGATTCCGGAAACAGCGATCGTGTGAGACCCAACTCGCCTTATTTGTTCATGAGACCCAGAAAATATTAGATACAGGCTCCCAGGTAGATGCTATTTTCCTTGACTTCCGGAAGGCGTTCGATACAGTTCCGCACTGTCGCCTGATAAACAAAGTAAGAGCCTACGGAATATCAGACCAGCTGTGTGACTGGATTGAAGAGTTTTTAGCAAACAGAACACAGCATGTTGTTATCAATGGAGAGACGTCTACAGACGTTAAAGTAACCTCTGGCGTGCCACAGGGGAGTGTTATGGGACCATTGCTTTTCACAATATATATAAATGACTTAGTAGATAGTGTCGGAAGTTCCATGCGGCTTTTCGCGGATGATGCTGTAGTATACAGAGAAGTTGCAGAATTAGAAAATTGTAGCGAAATGCAGGAAGATCTGCAGCGGATAGGCACTTGGTGCAGGGAGTGGCAACTGACCCTTAACATAGACAAATGTAATGTATTGCGAATACATACAAAGAAGGATCCTTTATTGTATGATTATATGATAGCGGAACAAACACTGGTACCAGTTATTTCTGTAAAATATCTGGGAGTATGCGTGCGGAACGATTTGAAGTGGAATGATCATATAAAATTAATTGTTGGTAAGGCGGGTACCAGGTTGAGATTCATTGGGAGAGTCCTTAGAAAATGTGGTCCATCAACAAAGGAGGTGGCTTACAAAACACTCGTTCGACCTATACTTGAGTATTGCTCATCAGTGTGGGATCCGTACCAGATCGGTCTGACGGAGGAGATAGAGAAGATCCAAAGAAGAGCGGCGCGTTTCGTCACAGGGTTATTTGGTAACCGTGATAGCGTTACGGAGATGTTTAATAAACTCAAGTGGCAGACTCTGCAAGAGAGGCGCTCTGCATCGCGGTGTAGCTTGCTGTCCAGGTTTCGAGAGGGTGCGTTTCTGGATGAGGTATCGAATATATTGCTTCCCCCTACTTATACCTCCCGAGGAGATCACGAATGTAAAATTAGAGAGATCAGAGCGCGCACGGAGGCTTTCAGACAGTCGTTCTTCCTGCGAACCATACGCGACTGGAACAGGAAAGGGAGGTAATGACAGTGGCACGTAAAGTGGCCTCCGCCACACACCGTTGGGTGGCTTGCGGAGTATAAATGTAGATGTAGATGTAGTGTTGACGGGCCCAGGCGAGGCAAAAGCTTTGTGTTGTGCAGTCACCGAGGGTATATGAGTGGACCTACGGGTCTGAAAGCCCATATCGATGATGTTTCGCTGAATGGTTCACATGATAACACTTGTTGATGACCCAGCACTGAAATCTGCAGCAGTTTACAGAAGGGTTGCACTTCTGTCAAATTGAGCGATTCTCTTCACTCGTCGTTGTTCCTGTTCTTGCAGGATCTTTTTTCGGCCGCGGCGATGTCAGAGATTTGATGTTTTACCGGATTCCTGATATTCACGATACACTCGTGAAACGGTCGTACGGGAAAATCTCCACTTCATTGCTACCTCGGAGCTGCTATGTCCCATTGCTCGTGCGTCGACTATAACACCACGTCCAAACACACTTAAATCTTGATACTATGCCATTGCAGCAGCAGTGACCGATCTAGCAACTGCACCAGGCACTTGTTGTCTTACATAGGCGTTGCCGACCGTAGCGCCGTATTCTGACCGTTTACATATCTCTGTATGTATTTGAATATGCGTGCCCATACCAGTGTCTTTGGCGCTTCAGTGTATATCAAGCTCCCCTAGGATATAGCTGATAAGAAGGCATGTATCAATGTCCAAAATAAAACCGACCACTCTTATTTTGCATGGTCCATTCCAGCTTGCAGAAGAAAGATTAAACAGAATACAGAGCGCACTTCTCCATACGGCATAGGTACTGACGTCCGTGCCGGCATCTCGTGGTCGTGCGGTAGCGTTCTCGCTTCCCACGCCCGGGTTCCCGGGTTCGATTCCCGGCGGGGTCAGGGATTTTCTCTGCCTCGTGATGGCTGGATGTTGTGTGCTGTCCTTAGGTTAGTTAGGTTTAAGTAGTTCTAAGTTCTAGGAGACTGATGACCATAGATGTTAAGTCCCATAGTGCTCAGAGCCATTTTTTGAACTGACGTCCGTGAGTGTTATAAATTCGACGGTTGGAGCTCCTTGTCAAGATCCAGGGGATACGTAAATTTAAGGTACAGAATACGAGAATATCGGTTCATGTTTATGGCCTGGAGAAGAAATACAGGCCACATGAGCAGGACAAGCATATAGCCTCTGGCCCCTTCCGTTTCTAAAAATTTACCAGTGCACATAAATGCATGTAAACATGATCTTATTCTCCGATGAGAAAAATAAGGATAAAAGCAATTATCGTTGTATTTGGATCAAAGACATTTCCTGACTCCATTCCTCCCAGTTGTCAACCGATCATTATGTAAAGCGTATTTGCTTATTATGTCTGAATTATTATTCCTCTGACGAGTTATCAGCAGCGTATCTGGTAGAACGCTCTTCCAAGGACCCGGCATACGTTATTATAGCTATTGAAGAAAACAAATTCATGAAGTTTAAAAAAGCTCACCAGCAGGAGCGATGCCCCTTTGTAGTGTACACTGACTTTGAATATCTCCTCGCCCCTGTGACCCGCTGTGAAGGCGACTCCACGGCCTAACACAGCACCTTTACAGAAGAACATGCACCATAAGCGGCAGCGCATCAAATAGTATCTCCTTATGATCAAGTCTTAATCGCTACAAATCTTATGTCAGAGATAATCCTTTGGTTTGGCTTTCCACTGAGCTTGAGAAAGTTTCAAGGGAGGTTGATAAGCTTTACAGCGATAACGTTCCCATGACCAAATCGAAGGAGAATGACGATCTGTACAATAACGCAGTTAACTCTCATATTTTTGCTCTGCCATTAAATAGAAAAGCGGAATCTCCTCATAGGGACAACTGTCGTCTTAAGGGGAAATTCCGTGGCGCAGCCCATAATACATGCAATCTGAAGTATCAGTTACCAAGCCACATACCCGTTTTCTTGCATAATTTAAGCTGGTATAACGCTCACTTTCTTGTTGAGCACTTGGCTGATTTCGGCATGGAGAAAAGTCGGGTAACTTTCCTACCCGAGAGCATCGAGAAATACATTTCATTCTCCAAAGGAATGATGCTCCACTTCCTTGACCCGCTACATTTTACGCTGGCACCACTCCAGAAACTCTTTGAAACTCTGCCTCAAGAGGATATGCACATCACTCGAGCTGCGTTTCCCGACAAGGAAAAGTTTCAATTTGAGACTAGGGAGGGGGCTTTCCCGTACGAGTATAGGGATAGTATGGCAAAACTCAACGAAATAAGACCACCCGACAAAACTGCGTTCTCCGGTAACCATACAGGCGATGCAGTAACGGATGCAGAGTATCAGCATGTCACGAATGTTAGGCAGGAATTCAACATCTCCTCTTTAGGAGAGCATGCACTGCTTTACACGGATACAGATA
The DNA here is from genome assembly GCF_023864345.2 of Schistocerca serialis cubense. Taxonomy (NCBI): domain Eukaryota; kingdom Metazoa; phylum Arthropoda; class Insecta; order Orthoptera; family Acrididae; genus Schistocerca; species Schistocerca serialis. The sequence goes on from NC_064638.1 coordinate 716,839,032, forward strand.
TGCGTTTGCTTGCGTATGTTTTCGAGAAATTTCAGACTCTGTGCATGACCACATATTCTCTGATCCCGCCTTTTATTACACACCACCTGGGTTGTCTTGGGATGCCGAGAAAACGAAGCACAGCACTGAATTATTGACCGATCCCGACGTGGTTATCTTTGAGCAAGGGATCAGTGGGGGACTTTGAAATGCGTCTATAGGCACACCAAGGCAAATAGCCCATGGATGGGTGACAGTTTCAACGCATCTCTTGATTAGAGTTACGTCATGTACCTGGATGTAATTAACTTAAATGGGCACACTATGCCACAATCACTGCCGATTGGTGAGTTTCGACTGGTGCCGGAAGACGAATGCAAGCGATTGGGTGGAAAAATTGAGGGGGTATGGCAGCTGATCCTGATGTGAGGTATGTGATGGAGACAGAACTCACATACCCTATTAGTTTACATAATGCATATGTTCTGTCTATCGCTGTATCCACAGCAACTAGTTTCGCAAGGAGGCTCCATCCCAAAACTGATGACAACACTTGGTAATAAGTGGAGATATATTATTCATTATTGCAATCTCCAGTAGATTCTCTGCTTGGGGATGGAGGTGATTAGAATTACCCAGGCTATCTCCTTCAAGCAGTCCCCATGCTTGGAAGAGTATATTGTTTTGAATACAAGACAGAGAGCTTCCACAGCATGTGACATTGAGAATGATTTTTACAGAGTAATTAATAATTCAATTTACCGTAAAAAAATGGAGAATTTGGGGGAAAGGCGTGAATTTTCGGTTAGAACCGGATGATATGGGAGTTGAGGCGTAAGAAAATGCAATGCCAGACCGAATTTTAAGCAGGTTACCGTATTCAATAACAACTTTGTTGCTGTGGAAATGGCAAAGACTGCAGCAGAGTTTACAAAACATATTTATGTTGGGATTTTCATGCTAGACCTATCCAAACTCCACATGTACCACTTTCACTATGAATTTGCGAAAAGTCATTAGGCAGATTCTAAATTACTTTATATGCATACTGATTGCTTCATCTATTTAGTGTAGTACTGTGATCCATATGAAGTAATGAGGTATAACAGCAACACTGGTTGATAATATTTTCTACATTTTTTATATAAATCTACACTAAAAATTAATGTGGAGATACTTTCTTACTACAGCTAAATTTCACAGTTCCATTAGCATAGGTTGAAAGTAATTCTGATAGACTGTGTACACTTGGAAACTAATCAGTGTTGGGCAGCTAGCGGCAAGTGAAAGTCAAAAAGTATTCTATTTACATGACGCACATGGTGCGTGTATATATGTTGTGTGTGAGTAAATAAATTTACAATATTTTTGTTTTGTTTATGCTTTTGTTTACATCTTTTAAAACTTATTTTAAATTTTTTCCCATGGTGTGCATATATATATATATATATATATATATATATATATATATAGTTTTATGCTTTTTTCCAAACACGATGTGCATGTATATATTATATATACACATATACATAGTACACATAAATAGATAAATTTACACAATACACACACACAATTCCATACACTATGATAAAAGGGTCATACTCCTTGGCAGTCACACACGCACACACACTCATTGTCTCCCTATCACTCAATCAGAGTCCCACACCCCTTCTCTTAGTACAAGTGAGCAATTCGAGTATGGAAGAGTTTCAATCCTGTCATCACAACTGACACTTTTATGGTCATAAGGCGACAGTCCGATTTTAGATTGTAGCACAGTGTACACCTCATGTCCTCTCGATCAAATACCAGTCTGCCGTCCCACATGCGATGGCTGCTGTGTAGCACCCCAGTGAGATAATAGATCGACTTCGATGTCTCATGGTATCACCTGCTGTGGGCAATACTGGTCCTTCAGATGAGGTTATCTCAACAATTTCAATAATCTCTGAGCTTCAAGAGACAGGTATATTCGAATAGGCACGGAGATGGCAGTTCGAAAACTGCACAAATCAGTATGCAAAACAAACCCTCATAGGCATGTTATGATTAAAGGTTTCGGCACCCTGTGGGTTCTGGACTTATCAAATATGGAGAACTAAGTTTTAGAGAGGAATTCAGGTGCTACTAAATAATGCAATGCAGCTCTGATAAAATCAGTTATATTCTAGAGACACGTTGACCTCAAAATCCTCTAATACAATTTATTAGAAACAAGTTGCAAAATCGTAGTTTGCACATAAAATTCCAGCCAGAAAGCGGGACGGATATGCCCCTCCAAGTGGGTACCGACTGCATTTGGTTGTTGTCTCAATCAGGCTAATCCCAATTGTGATGGCGTTAATATAATTTACTCAGCTGCCTCACGAGTCTTTTAGTGCACAAGGCCAGGATCTTGTATTACCGGATGCCACAGAACTCAGTCTTTACTAGCATTTCATACCCCACATAAAAATAAGCATGATCAAATAACCAATTGGTCATAATGATCATTGGCAGAAAACAAAAACAGAATTGCAACAGCAGGAGCGAGTACAGCAGCTGACTTACCGTGTTCAATGACTGTCGTGTTGTTGCATGCGCTAGCTTTGCTCAATTAACTATTTGCGTCTACACCTCAGTAATTGTCACATATTAAGATAAACATTCATTCACAGTCAAAATAACTTCACCACCTACACGAACGCTACTTTGTCACGGTCTTATTCAGATTTAGCCAAACCATATTTTCACATCTTCTTCGAGAAAACCGTTTGTGGTCCTTTATAAAGTAACTAAGACGGGTAGAGACACAGACACACACTACAGGCACGGAGCGAGCGGATAAAAAACTTCAATTTAAGGGCGCGTGGCAGACATATTCAAAGCTTGGTGAGCTTGCGGGAGCGCAACTGATGGCCATCCAGACTGCTCCCTGGTCTAATTGCTAGTCCTCAACAATAGCGTTTGTGGGCCGCTTCTCCCTCCCTCTAAACCACTGGTGACACCTGCCACCGTCTCTTCCCTTAAAACAGACACATTTTTGCCTTATACTTTATCTGTTGCTTTCGTCGCAAATACACTTTTGATTTACACTCTTCTGCGAATTTGACTCTGGCCCTCTGCTCTAACTTAAAGTATTTTTCAAACGAACTACTTTTTTACCCTTCGACAGCCTCTAGTCGGACCAGTCCGCCTTCTCCATCCCCAAGGGGTGTCGGCCTGTGGATGCTGCGTCGTATTTCTAAGCTACCCCTGGCTTTTCTGTGTCCTTCCGCCTTCACATTCTTGCAAGTCACCATGCTGGTCTATCGCGCCTGACTCCGCTCTTATCGTAACCCTTCGGCACACTACCTCCTCTTTGGCCGTCCGTCTGTCTGCTATCCCACTACATTCTAATCGGCGCTCGATTAATTAAAAAGGCTATAACTTAATTTTCATTGCCTCTACAACAACTGGGTTTCTTTCTGAAGCCACTTCCTATTCTTAGCTATCAAATGAAGCTCTTAAAACTATTGCTGATCTCAAGCGCATTCATGCACAGCACATTGTCACGTTTTACCGCATAAACAGAAATTTAATGTGGGTGATTTGATACATATCTCGAAACACACGGCAGCATTTGAGAGGTCATACCTCCCAAACCAGTGGAGTGAGATATTCACAATTTCTAAAGTGCAGAGAACAAATTCCAGAACTTACATCTTGTAGGATAGCAGTGGCACTGAAGTTTCAGGATGCTTTTACACCGAGGAAATGCAGAAGAGCTCAGAACCACACGTGTTTCTCACAGAGTGTGTCATAAGATGTTGAGGGAATAGAGCGCTAGTTAAATAGCTTGGTGTTCCTGCAACACAAAACAGCTGGATTGATGCTGATGATTTGCTATATAATGGAGTGCACAGAGCACAACCAGAACAGTAGGATAACGTGCACAATAGGAGGCATTGGTATTCTTGACAAACTTCCCACTGAATTGCACATTCTGAGGTATAATTACTGCAGACCTGGCACAAAGCTTCAAAAACGTTTTTCTCGTGGTTATAAGGGGATTAACCTGCTTAACGAGGTGTGTTTGGAACACGACATTGCATACACAAAACATAAATATCTCCCAGGATGTCATGTCGCAGATCGGATTTTAGCTGATAAAGCCAAGGCAATACGTGCGAGAAAGGATATTGGTATAGGACAATGCACTGCAGCATTTGTAGTAGATAAAACCATGTGTGGTAAAATTAAATTGGACTTGGGTGTGAATTTCAAGCAAGCTATGAACGCTGCACGTCGTGCACTGAAGAACAAGAAGACAAGGATGAAGAAGCCAGGGCAAGGGTGTTTAAGAAACTGTATCCTAACTGCGAAGTATGCAGCTAAAAGTGACCTAAAGCGTAAAGGACCGTTTAAACCACCCAGGGCTCTGCCAATACCCATGACTTAGGTGGAATTATCCCCTTCCTCATTCCTGCGCTCACAGGTCTCTCAGCGATGGATTCACTGGCTGACGGAGCTGTGCCTGTTGCCATAACAGTGAAGAACGCACAGAGCTCCCAGGAGCAGCTAGAGGAAGTAAGAAGACACAATCGCACGATGGATGCAGCATCCATCGGAAAAGGACTGTACCTGAAGACATACAAATAAAGACCAGGTCTCTTCATAAAAAAAGAAGCCCATTAGCTGTCCTATCGGATAGACCGCTTACTACTACAGATCTGATCAAGTTGACAAAAAAAAGAAAAAAGAAAAAAAAACCTCAGCATTCCAAGATTCCGTGGAGTGTTTATGCGGGATACATTACCGAAGACTAAGTGGAAATCGGGTGAACGTGGAGTTGTGAACGTAGATGTCGTTGGGGGGCAACCCACTGCTTGGCGTATGTTAAGAAAAATACAATAACGTCTAATACTTCGACTCATTCGGAGACTCGCCGCCGCCAGAAGAGCTACATCGATACTTACCGACAAAACACGTGTGTTCTACAGTTCTCATCGCTACCAAGACTTTAATACCTGCTGATGCAATCATTTGTGCATCAAGTTCCTCCTAACATTTACGAAGAAGCATGTATATGAGAAGATGCATTAAGCATCCAGCCGTCAGTCAAGGTTCAGATGCAGTGTCGTGTACTCTGACTTTAAAAGAACGATCGTCAGTATTATGCACCAATTACTTCCCGTCGACTGATTTAAGCAAGGGTGAGTGGAGTATTGCGCTGACTGGACTGGAGACTTAGAACAGCATTCCGAATGTCAAAGAGGATAACAGTAAACGTAATCTGGAAATAAATAGTGGAAAAGAAATTGTGGTAATAGAAACTGGTGCACCCGATATTTAAGATTTAAGCGAAGTTTTAAAACGCTCTGGAAAATGGTTTGCACTTAAATCTGAAATAAAGACAATGAGTGCAACAATTTACTTTAACCAGAAAGGATCAATAGGATCACTGCTGGTTTTCGCAAAAGGACAGATTTTGAAGAAGGATCCTACAGATCCGACCAGTCAGTGGGTATGGTAGGTACAACACGTGTCGAGTGTAACATTGCAACAAACTCTTACTTCAAAAAGAGATTCATTCATATAATTTACGAATTCTTCTCATCAGTGAGAGCAGGGTATAAGATCGTTGAGACCCCTACCGATGCTGTTTATCTTCCCGTAACAGTTCAGGCTTTGGCAGTGAGCTTCAACTAGTCATAGATCACAGCAGTCCTGTATTGTCAACGAAGACAGGATGGACATAACGTATAAAACGGAAGTGCACAATGTGCAGCGCAGCACTTCACAACAGAACAACAAGGTGATAATATGTGCTAACTCCACTACTGGCCATTAAAATTGCTACAACACGAAGATGACGTGCTACAGACGCGAAATTTAACCACCGACAGGAATAAGATGCTGTGATATGCGAATGATTAGCTTTTCAGGGCATTCACACAAGGTTGGCGCCGGTGGCGACACCTACAACGTGCTGACATGAGGAAAGTTTCCAACCGATTTCTCACACGCAAACAGCAGTTGACCGGTGTTGCCTGGTGAAACGTTGTTGTGATGCCTCGTGTAAGGAGGAGAAATACGTACCATCACGTTTCCGACGTTTCCGTAAAGGTCGGATTGTAGCCTATCGCGATTGCGGTTTATCGTATCGCGACATTGCTGCTCGCGTTGGTCGAGATCCAGTGACTGTTAGCAGAGTATGTAATCGGTGGGTTCAGGAGGGTAATACGGAACGCCGTGCTGGATCCCAACGGCCTCGTATCACCAGCAGCCGAGATGACAGGCATCTTATCCACATGGCTGTAATGGATCGTGCAGCCACGTCTCGATCCCTGAGTCAACAGTTGGGGACGTTAGCAAGACAACAACCATCTGCACGAACAGTACGACGACGTTTGCAGGAGCATGGACTATCAGCTCGGAGATCAAGGCTGCGGTTACCCTTGACGCTGCTTCACAGACAGGATCGCCTGTGAAGGTGTACTCAACGACGAACCTGGGTGCACGAATGGCAAAACGTCATTTGTTCGGATGAATCCAGGTTCTCTTTACAGCATCATGATGGTTGCATTCGTGTTTGGCGACATCACTGTGAACGCACATTGGAAGCGTGTATTCGTCATCGCCATACTGGCGTATCACCCATCGTGACGGCATGGGGTGCCATTGGTTACACGTCTCGGTCACCTCTTGTTCGCATTAACGGCACTTCGAACAGTGGACGTTACATTTCAGATGTGTTACGACCCGTGGCTCTACCGTTCATTCGATCCCTGCGAAACCCTACATTTCAGCAGGATAATGCACGACCGCATGTTGCAGTTGCTGTACAGACCTTTCTGGATACAGAAAATATTCGACTGCTGCCCTGGCCAGCACATTCTCCACATTTCTCACCAACTGAAAACGTCTGGTCAATGATGGCCGAGCAAGTGCCTCGTCACAATACGCCAGTCACTACCCTTGGTGAACTGTGGTATCGTGTTGAAGGTGCATGGGCAGCTGTACCTGTACACGCCATTCAAGCTCTTTTTGACTCAATGCCCAGGCGTATCAAGGCCGTTATTACGGCCAGAGGTGGTTGTTCTGGGTACTGATTTCTCAGGATCTATGCAGCCTAATTGCGTGAAAATGTAATCACATGTCATTTCTAGTATAATATATTTGTCCAATGAATACCCGTTTATCATCTGCATTTATTTCTTGGTGTAGTAATTTTAATGGCCAGTAGTGTATGAATTTCTTAAATCCGTGGTCTGAAGTTGTCTAATGATGTCATTCGATATAACTAGGCTGGTGGAATAGGACAAGAGTATTATACATCAGGAATACTTGTAGAATGAGATTTTCACTCTGCAGCGGAGTGTGCGCTGATATGAAACTTCCGGGCAGATTAAAACTGTGTGTCGGGCCGAGACTCGAACTCGGGTCCTTTGCCTTTCGCGGGCCAGTACTCTACCACACTTGCCCGCGAAAGGCAAAGGTCCCGAGTTCGAGTCTCGGTCCGACACACAGTTTTAATCTGCCAGGAAGTTTCAGGAATACTTCTAGCATAAATGTACGCATCAGCCACGTTTAACAAAACGATGAAATTAGGATTGTCAGCCACCAGAAGGACCGTTTAACCCTCCCTTGCAGGAGTTTCATATATTTGATGGATCATTTACGAAAAGGGATGGTACTGCTACACTGACATCGAACCTTACATGTAATGCTTTAGAATTCGTGGTTCATGAGGTACGATATGAACTTAATGGGTTCGAGATTGACTGTATGTCTCTGCTTCTCCCTCGGATTTGAACGATTTAGAATATTCTGAATGGTTCATTGATGAGCTAGCAGATAGAACAGTGTAAGGCTACAAGAGATTTACTGTGTGTATGGCTTTAAAACTGCTTATGCGATACTTTAAGGATATGGCGCGATTTGTTCTTAATGTTAAACAGGAGATTATTCTGTTATCGACTGCAATGAAGGGCAACTCTTACATTCAATGACCTCAAGAGGAGAACGAGATCACCATCAAGAAAATAATATGGAAGATGCCACACGTTACAGTATCGGATGAGCTGCATTTGAAGTTTTTAAATGATCTGAATGTAAGCGTATTTCTACCGCTATCTTTCCGTTCATGGGAGGTTTTCGAGTATCAAATGCTACGGACTGCAAGCAGCTAAATGTGGTGTATCAAAACCTCCTCTCAGTTGGAGACGACCAGGTTCATCATACTTGCTTTTCAGACTAGTAGGAGAGGGAATATAGTAAACGATTCCACCAAATTTGATAACTGCAAGTTAACTAATGCCAGAGTCTACCTGAACTCTGAATTGTACCTGTATGATAATTTACATCTGAAATAGGATGACAATGTATACAGTCTAGCATATGACATGTGTATGAGATTCTGTGCTTCTTATTATGAAGAAGCATGATGTCTACTCAGTCCACGGAAATTCAAGGAGCTGGCGCCCATCATCGTAATAAACTGCTCAAAGCAGAATAAGATAATTAAATCTGGACCTACAGATGTAAGAACTGAATTTGAATCTTCGACAAATTTTGGAACGCACTGTAGTAAATGTTCTAGTTCTACAAGACCATGTAATTAACTACTGTCCGCTCAACAGTGTTGTGCAATGAGCTGTATAAATGCTCTGGCGCCATAACATGCCCAGAGCATTCCATAATGGTATCTCAAGATGTGAACATCATTGCAGGCGCTCAGGGTTTACGTTGCGTTGTGTTTTTGGGGGAAAGAGACCAGACAGCGAGGTCATCATCAGACATGTTCAAGCGTCTCCTGCTCCCATAACCCAATTCGTGTTGCATGATAGGTGTATCACATACAACCATTCCATACGTTTTGTTATCCTCCATCTTAAAATTCATCTCCTTAATAGCACTCATTTTCAGAAAAACTAATGTCATTTGTGTCATGCGCATTCTTTAGATACACGATACAATAGGGAATAGGTTTTTTGTAAATAACAACAATAAAACTTTACGGTAACGAAATTTTCATTTATTCAATTCACACAGATGTAATTTGATTGTTGAGATACAGTTCACTTCTTGAGATACAATACTGCTCCTGAGATACAGTTCAGTTCTTGAGATACAATTTGACTCTGATATTCCAATGCAGAGACACTTTTAACTTATACACTACAACAGTAACATTGGCTGAGAATATTTTTTACAATTTATTTTATAAATCTTCACTGAAAATTAATTTGAGTTCCCATAAAGCTCTAAAGTGAACAACACATTTATCAAGGAGGTTATTATCTGGGATCCAGCTAAAGCAAGGGAAGTGCTTTTGTGTGCCAACATAGACCGTTGTGCTCCTTCTAAAATTGTTTTGAAGGCCTGAGTCTTCCCAAAAAGCTGTGCAAGCCGGGGTGCCGGCACCACCTAATGGCTCCCTAGATAGTGTCCTCTCCACGGTGAACATGGAAACTCGTGAATTTTTACGGCCGCAATCCTAGTTCACAAAGTTCATTTACGGAACTGTTGTAGCGCTTTGGCTGGGCAACCAAGATCTCTCTCGCGCCCCTGGCCTTTGCTGCAGCAAAAGGCGCCTAACAGGTAGGTGCAGGTAAACCGTTTTCCCACCCCATCGACAGAACGCATTATCTGCACACTGAGGGAGAATTTCTTGATCCCAGCATTCTGCCCTCGATAAGAGCTTCAGGATATTCCTTTCCCTGATAGCTGCACGTGGATTTCAAGCCCCAAACATCCACAGCAAGATTTACTATTAAATGACCAACTGCCTGCTTGTTCTCAACTTCAGAAAAATACTATTCGAAGTAAAGCCACCATAAAGGCCGCATATGTATAAATAATGTACACACTCAATCAATGCCTCTTTATCCTGATAACTTCCTATTGTCTCACAAACACGATGTCCTGGGCGAAAAATCAACATTAAATTGTACCCTTGCATATGGAGAATAGTATGAGACTCATTTGCCCTCTCTCATAGTTAAGGGTAACAAGGGCCTAGTCAGTCATAATAGCGAGACTGGCTTACAAAGCATGTACAAAAAGTGGTAAATTTTGTATCTGTACCTAGCCTTCACAACGGCTTCAGACCCCTGATGGTGGCGCAGCCATAGGATGATGATTTATAATGGCCTCATGGGGTTTGTGGATGCATATGATGATGGCATCAGTCCCCACAGCAGCTGGATTGCTCAAATGTTATATGTTAGGTGCAGTTATTTACCTGTAACACTCATATGAGAAAGACCTGGAGAGACATTAGCAAATAGCATGGCCTTGGATGCTGAGGGTAGGCTAGGCAACATTCATTGTTTCCACTCAAAACTCAAGTGATAAACATAATCCTGCACTGATGATGCCAATCAGAAATTATCAAACAGCACAAATTCAATTGTAGAATATTAATTGAAACGACTCTATAGGAATGTAAAGGGGAAACGATAGTTTAATTTGATTTAAAAATAGAGGACACAAACGCATATTGTTAGCTCCTGAACTCCAATTACAATTATCCAACGTTAAAATTGATTGCATTAGAAGCTAGCACACTACCCTACTAACAAACAGGTTCTTGAAAATGATCTTATAATACAAATTTAGCTACAGATCATTCAAAATAGTAAGTAAAACCCAAGATCATTGTCATAGTGATCTGACAAGTCTGGATATAGGTAAACATTATTATCAATATTCGCCTTGAAATCCATCAAAGTGCAAAGTCAAACACGAACTTTTACAAGACAAAATTAAAATATGTTGAGGGTGTAAAATTTGAACAAAAACTGAAAAACATCAAAATGTTAGGTAACTGGGTTTTAACAACATAACTGCACCAGAGCGAATGTAAAGACTATTCATGAGAATGGTTACTTCTCTGTTCATGGCAACTAATTGAAACTGTCAGCTAGAGAGGAATCATCCCACGAAAATAAGTAAAGTGATCCAACACAAATGCTATGCTGTGGTTATGTGGCCAACACCACCACAAATTAAACTCAGCACTCATGTTATTATCTTACCAGAGAGAAAATTTTCCCCAACTTGCCAAGAAAAATACTGGCCACTGTTTAACATTGACAGAAACAGAGCTGATTGTGTAATGGGTTAGAGTTCGCAAATATAGGGAATAAAATGGGAACACTGTGTCAGGACACTTTCTAGGAAGGGTTTAAAAGGATGCGACCACTACAACCACTCCTTTTGCCGATAAGAAACTGTAATTTATAAATCTAAATAATTCTTACATATAGTAAATTAAATTACCAATATTCCTGAAATTAACATTAATATTGAAGAGCATTAAAACTACTAAGAACTTATATCTGTAAGGAGTATGTGGCTGTAACCAGTGTATTTTCTTTCTCTTTTTTTTTCAGTGCATATACGAGGGTGGTCGAAAAGTTCTCGGCATCACCACGAGAGGTCAGCGCTAGCGCAACGAGTTGTTCACGAGATATTCATTGGACTGTAGCTGTAAACACGTAGCTGTGGCGGTGACGTGCCATGTTGTTCCGACATAGTGATTTGCGAAGATGGGAAAAATTGAGATTCGAGCAGTGATTAAGTGCTTCATACAGAAAGCAAAGGACATTCATGTCGATTTCCAGAATATACTGGGGACTCTGCTCCTTCATATTCAACTGTTGCCAAATGGAAAAATGAATTTAAGTTAGGGTCGGAAGAGCTTAGATAATGATCCGTGCAGTGGTCGGCCAAAACTCCAGAAATCATTGCAAAAGTGCACAAAATTGTCGTGAAGGATGGCCGATTGAAAGTGAGTGAAATTGCTCACGCTTCCCAGATGTGAAAGGGTATATCACATTTAACTAAAAAATTAGAAATGAAAAAATTATCTGCAAGATGGGTGCCGCGACTCTTGACGCTGGATCAAAAACATGTACCATTGCCATGGCAAAATTACACGAACTAAGTTATGAATTGTTGCCACACCCGTCTTATTCACCTGATATGGCTCCGTCCGACTTCCATCTCTTCCCAAGACTGAAAATCTTCTTGATAGACGAAGATTCACGTCGAACGAAGAATTGATAGCTGGAGTTAACAAATATTTTGCAGGCCTGGAGGAAAGTCATTTTCGAGATGGTATCAAAGCACTGGAACATCACTGGACCAAGTGCATTAATCTACAAGGAGACTACATTGAAAAATGAAAAAGTTTTAGTGATGTGCCGGCCAGGGTGGCCGAGAGGTTCTAGGCGCTACAGTCTGGAACCACGCGACCGCTACGCTCGCAGGTTCGAATCCTGCCTCGGGCATGGGTGTGATCTCCTTAGGTTAGTTAGGTTTAAGTAGTTCTAAGTTCTAGGGGACGGATGACCTCAGAAGTTAAGTCCCGTAGCGCTCAGAGCCATTTTTAGTGATGTAAATATCTTTTTGCTATTCCGTTCCGAGAACTTTTGAAACCACCCTCGTACTAACATAAGGTGTTATCTCGTCTACAATTACTACTAATGCTGTACTTTCTTCTGACCTGAATTTGAATTCAGTTTGATGTTACATTGCTTGTATGTGTTACAAGAGAAAAATATATTAATCTGAAGATAAAGGGCCGGCCACTGTGATCGAGCGGTTCTAGGCGCTTCAGCCCGGAACCGCGCTGCTGCTACGGTCGCAGGTTCGAATCCTGCCTCAGGCATGGATGTGTGTGATGTGCTTAGGTTAGTTAGGTTTAAGTAGTTCTAAGTCTAGGGGACTTATGAACTCAGATGTTAAGTCCCATAGTGCTTAGAGTCATTTGAACCATTTTTGAAGATAAAAGTATTTTCTTTAAAAACGTAAAGTGAGATATTAACCGAGAGTAATTTCAAATTTCATCAGATATTTATGAGCACTGAGAAACTGTGGGGAATTCGATTGACGATATTTTGCAATCAGAAAAACTAAGTGACCTTATCCAAAAGTGGTTTTTATAAAAGTAAATTGCATGAAATTTACACAATGAAGCAGAACATTCTTCAGGTGTCAGTGTTAGTTGCTCAATCACTCAGCAATTGTTGTCTCAGGATCCCCTTCTTGAATGCTTGTCGGCTTGAAGGTTTAGGGATTTTGTGCTGGAGCAGCAAGGAAAAGATATTTAATTCAAATGAGATACGCTTCCTGAGACAAGCTTCAAATACAGTGTCTTATGTGTTGTACAGCCTATGACAGTATAACTATTTTTTGTGTAAATCAATAGCAAAAAACAAGGTAGGCTATGCAATTCCGTCTTCCCTCCATACAATATTTAAAAAAGAAGACATTCATGGAAGACCATATATCATTCTACTGTTTTCCAGTGCATATGACGCAAACACAGCGTCCCTGAGGTAAATGAAAAAAAAATACGTAATAACTTAGCAGCCGGTCGGTGTGGCCGAGTGGTTCTAGGCGCTTCAGTCTGGAACCGCGCGACCGCTACGGTCGCAGGTTCGAATCCTGCCTCGGGCATGGATGTGTGTGATGTCCTTAGGTTAGTTAGATTTTAGTAGTTCTACGTTCTAGGGGACTGATGACCTTAGAAGATAAGCCCCATAGTGCTCAAAGCCATTTGAACCATTTGAACAACTTAGCATGAGAGCAAACAGTATAAATGGCTCTCAATGTGGGTCTCAAAAAGAAGGAAATATGGTAATGATCGTGAATATATGAGGATTTATGAATAGTGAAATAACTAGTTGACTTATCTAATTAGTGTTTATGCTTAATTAAACGTATAATTTTTATCTGTATCTGACTAATGAAATTTGTTAGTTTCATGTACACAACTAACTGACGATTTTGGGAATGAACGAGCCTCACTAAATTTATCTCAAATTAGTGAAGAGACTGAACGAGCTACTGAGAGTAATTTTCAGTACTGATGTGAGCATGCAGAATCAAGGTAAGGATGTTGGTATTTGCGACATCTTGACTTACTGAAAGTGTAATTTAGCTATGATAATTCATTGTGCATAATAATAATAATTAATAATCCTTAATCATTTCTGAGGCACAAGGCAAGATTCTTAATTTACTTTTAATTATGATATAAGATTGTGATGATTTTCATTTGCTCTTTGATAAACTCTTTGGTAGTAATTTTATCAAATTTTTAGCTAAAGGGTATATAAAACTTTATCCCAACTGAGAATTCTAATTAACAGAAGTTATCTAAATTTCATTTTTTTAACTTAAATGGTTAAAACATGGAAAGGAAAAGTGGAGTTTGAAAAACTGTTGGATTTAAGAACCACGGGAGAACTTGCATCAAGTCGAAGAATCAGATGTTGAAAACATATTGTTTCTGATAAAGAATAAGATAACTCTGAATGAACAGAATAATCATGGGGAGTCTGCGTCTCCAGTAAAAAGAAGTGAAGTAAGATCTGAATGTAATTTGCTCAAGTGATCGGAGAATGTTGCCGAAAACACAGGGGAAAATGCACAATGTGGTGCAAAGACATAGATCCTTTCTCAGCACATTTAATGAAATTAAAAGAAAGGGATACAGAATGAGGTCGTAAGCAAGAGAAACGAGATGAAAAAATCTGCATTGATTAGGGTGGATTCGATCGGAATTGGTCAAATTAAACAAAAAATGTGAAAGTTTACCTGACTTAGTCAGTTAAATGGCGAGGTTCAAACAGTTAAATCCGCGCAAACTAAGGTCTAAGCAGTGGTAGATAGTTTTTCAAGTGAGACTGAGGGCATCGATTCGAAAGTAAAAAGACAGACGATTTGGTCAAGCAATCGAAAAAAATGGGAGAATGATATATCTGGGTGGATTGAAACTAAAGCCACAGACATAAATACGTGTGTGAATTTCGAAATTACTTCAACCATCCAGCGCGTAAATAAGAAATCAGGATTAGATAAAAGCGAAATGGTTGAAGAATTTAAAGGTGAATTTCAGTAAATAAAAGGTAAAGTAGTTTCTGAGATTCCGGAACGGCAATTCAAAACGGGTCATGGGTTAAGTTTAATGGAAAAAAGTCTCTGTGGAAGCAGAACAGAGCGGAATACTTCACTGTGAGTATAGAAAACAGATGAAAGTTACCAAGCTGCATATAGACAACAAATTAAATACAGTAATAAACACACGCATTTCAGTACGTACCTTAATCAAGAGGATGACGTGAGTGGTAATATTCTGTCCCTTTCGTTCTTAAACACGAACAGATTAATACTAAAAATCGCCAATTCCAAATATACTCGTCAGAAAAGGATGTACCTCACCCAGTTGTCTCCATGAAAAGTTTTAGATGTATTTTTTCAAGGTCATAGACGTAACATCTTTAAAATACAATTCATTGTCTCTCATAATATCAGAGACGCTGCTTTATGGGCTGAATTTTGTAGAACTTGTTAACATTTTGTAAAACTGTTTATTTTAAAATTGTTGTCCTCCAGTAAATGGGAATGTCTTTGTATGGAGGTATACAGTCCTGTATACTATAATAAAAAAAGCACATTCTAAGGAAAGACTTTGAGCATTGGTCTAATAAGACTAGGAACTGGGATGAACCTGTCTCACGAAGGGAAGTGTTGCGAATTCTTAAAGCCGAGCTACCAATTTTAGAGAGAAACTAACCTATGTGCCAGATACAGATCTAGATCATTTTATATCAGTTGTTGATTCCTTAGATTTGATCCCGAAAGATATCAAACAACTATAAAGCAGTAATAATTCAGCAAGTAACTCCATGGGAAATAGTAATAACGGCTATAGCCATAACAAAAATAATAATAACAGTAATAACAGTTATCGCAATCATTATGAAAAAGGTAAAGGCAATTTTGGGTATTCTATAAGCCCACCTTTATCTACAATTCAAAGTTACTGACCTCATAGTAATAAACATAATAATGGTAATACACACTATTTAAACAGGAAACGAAATTATAATTACAATTTCAATCCTAATAACCATCACGAAAATAGGAATATAGGGAATTAATGGTATAATCCTAATCCAGGTCGCCGGCATCAAACAGCTGGGGCAGTATCTGGACAAAACTTCTCTATCCAAGTAACATAATAGTAACAACTTACAACCTACCATGGTCCAACTAGACGCACGAAATGGACATCCTCCTCGTCCAACCAGGACCAACCACTCTTAGCCTCGTGAGATTGGTCAAAGGAAAGGAGGAGGGCAATTTACGAAATAGGATTTACGTGTTAAGATATAATCATGGGCTAGATATTAAAGCTGAATTATGTACTGAATCAAGACACTGTTAATTAGGCAAGTTAAATTACTGAAAGCAGTAATTAATGTAACTATTAAGAAGGTACCTGTGGGGATAATTTTGTATACTGGAGCTACTGCGAGCATGGTGAGTCAGAATCTTTTCAAACATGTTAGTCACAATAATAAGATACCAGTTTTGCTAGTTCAGTATTGTAGTACTACTCTAGCTTTTGGGGCACAATTACAAACTGTAAAACATAGTCAGCAAGGAGAATGAAGTAAGATTCACCTTCTTGGTGGTACAAAAACAGTATGTTGCTTGTATCTGTGGATGGCATTTCCTGTGCAAGAGGAAAGCAATAACAGACCCTGAGGCAGGACATTGTTATTCAGAGAGCTAAAGTGGTCGAATAAGACTGAATTTGATGAAAACAGTGGAGGTGCATGACAAATATTGCCAGCATATTAATGTATGATGTTTTGGACCTAAGATACTATACATTGCGACTGATTTTTGTTCGGAAATTTCAGCTCAAGAAAACATATCTAATAAGGATAATCTCCTTGGCAGCAGATTGCCTGAATCAGAATAGTTAACTAAAGTCCAACAGAAAGAGTTATATCAATCATTAAGCAACTACATTCAAGTGTTTAGAATTGTATTAACAGCTTCAGCTGCTGACGGGTGTTGAAATATATCAACAGGGACAGGTGAAAATTTGTGCCCCCACTGGGAGTCGAATCTGGGGTCTCCTGCTTACATGTCAGACGCTCTATCCATCTGAACCACCGAGGGCACAGCGGATAGTGCGACTGTAGGGATTATCTCGCGCACGCCTCCCGCGAGACCCACATTCTCACCTTGTATATCCACACACTACACTCGTAGCGTCCCACTCCAACACACTCATTACTCGTGGAAGACATTCTTTCCAAGTCCTGTAGGAGTTCAGGGGATATGTGTGCATCCACACTGAAGAAGGTCATGGCCGGTATTGTCATATCCATATAAATTCAAGTGTTTGATGAAAAACCAGGAATAACTAAAGATGTTATCTATCGTATGAAAGTTCACCCAAACAGAATCTCTTCCTGTGCCTATTATTCTGTACCTTGGACTGAAAAAGAACCTGTAACTAAAGAAATATGTAAGGTGTTTGACTGCAAAATGATAGAAGCTTCTAATTCATCATATAGCAGTCCTTAGTTAGCGGTAGCCAAGCCAGGCGGAATTATTAGTTTGGTTCTGGATCCACAGGACATAAATAAAATCATTTTACCAGTACTTGCAAATCCTGGAAACTTTTAACTGTTAGAAATGTTTTACTGAATTAAATTCCTGACTTCCATAGCTATAAAATCCTCCTATTGGCAGGTTTCACTAGATGAGGAATCACAAATATATACTGCCTTTATTTTTGCTGGCTGGAATTATCAATTTAGAGTTATGATATTTGGTTTAAATGTAAGTTTTTTGCAGCACTGGACACTGATTTGCTACCCAAACTGCTTGATATGGTTACATTATGTATTGATGTCTTATTAATAGCCACAAGCTTGGAAAAAAGATATAGAGCTGCTTGAAAAATTTGCTAAGTACAGAGTCATTGTAAATTTAATGAAGCCCAAATTTAGGAAGAACCAAATTATATCTCTAGGTCATTACATCTCGCCTCTGGAATTAAGCCTGACCTAACGAAGCTTAATGTGATAGGAAATTTTCCTCACCCTACTGCTACAAGACAGTTAAAATCGTTTCTTGGTCTAGTGTTGTTTCTTAGAAAATTTGTCCCCAATCAATTGTCAAAAACTGATTCAAGAAAACACACTATGGCGTCAGACACAAAAATGTGTTGGAGCTTTTGAAAAACTGAATATGATTGAGAATCTCTGCCTATTAATGAATACTTTCTTAACTGGTCTGAGGGCTTGTCCATTTCAAGCAGTCACAATATACAACAAGTCAGAAGTAAAAATTATTGGTTTCTCATGCAGAATTCTTTTGGATTGTAATTGTGCATATACAGTAATGTAACTGGAAGCACTTATTGTAAAATGGGTTTTAGAGAAATTTAACTATTTTATGTATGGAAAGCATGTTAAGATATACTGTGATCATCAGTCAGTTAGCTTTCTATTATCCTGTAGGCTGTTACATGAAGATTTGCACACTAAGCATTAGTACTGCAGAGATGTGATACTGAGATAGTTCACATAAAAAGTCAAGACAACATTGTAGCTGATGCTCTTTCCCAACTACTGTGAGGTGCATCGAATTCCCATGAAGTAACTGAGCAGTCATCAGATTCCAAAGCACTGTTAATTCAAAAATGACCATACAGCCAACAGTATCTTGCCATGAGTAGAAATATGTCCAAATTGCAAGATGAAGATCCTAAGTAGAAAAATATAAAACAATTGTTAAGACAAAATAGCGATGAAAATATTTCACATGAATATAAACTGTATTCTGATGTACTGCTTCATAAGAGTAGTGCAACAATAGAGAATTGGTGAATGTGTATTCCATCCCCATGTATAGTACATTTTATTTGGTTCACCCACAATGTGTGGTGACTTTTGGGTTTGATAAATGTGTTAGTAAGACAATGAGACATTGCTGTTATTCGAATCTTAAAAGAACAGTATGCAAACTATTACAAACTTCTGTACTATGTCAGAAGGTAAAACCAATGAACCAATGCAGTCAAATCGATTTGCATCCTATCATACTTACTAAATCTCTTCAATTAGTATCCTTGATATCACTGGGCCATTACCCCCTGCAAGGGATGGAGTAAAGTACATGTTAGTTATGTATGATTTATTTAATATTTACCTAAAATTATATCCTTTTAAAACAGCGACAGTTACTTCCATTATCAGAAGTATTGTAAAAGAATACATCCCGCAGTTAGGAAAACCGAACGAAATTCTATCATAAAGTTTCACAGCGTTTAAATGGAAAGAATCCTAAAGAGAGTGAGGTATTAAACAAATTTTGATAGCCAGATTACATCCTAAATCGAGTCCAGTTGAGCGCTTTTTCTGCGATTTCAACAGATTCGTTAGACCATATGCTCATAAACAATAGACAAAATGGATACAATATGTGTCAGTTTTTGACCACATTTTTGTCATCTACCTCACTCTTCAACAAAGCATACACCAGCAGAGATAATATTAAATTAAATAGAATCAAAACAATGGATTAACTAACTACCAGAAGTACCTAAGATAAGTAATGACAAGGTAAATCAATTGAAACACGTTCTACAAGAACTGCAGCATAATGTGCAAAACCAAAAGCTTCATTATGATAAAAAATTGCGGAAAACAATCCAGTATCAGATTGGGGAAAAGATTTTGCTATAACCCATCCGAAGGCACCGTTGATAAAAAATCAAAATAAAAAATGGCAAATGATGCATTCTGCCCCTAGACAAAATTAGATATTCCTCATAAACGAAGTTATTTAGTTATTTATTCAGAAACTAGACATATGAAGGGATTCTAACTTCATAAAAAAGTATTTTTAATAAACATGTCCCTATAATGTTTTCTTTTGTTGTAAGTCATTTATGACTGTAAACCGGAAACAAAGTTAACTTTGTTGTTTATGTCAAGTGCCTAGTGACTGTAAAACTATCAATAAAATGCATCATACAATTCAGTAGATTATTGAATAATGCCAAGACTGGCAGAGTGGCTTATAAATTGTGCTGACTCTCCAGTGAACAGTTAATGAACAAGAATCTATTAATAAGAGAAATTCGAACCCACAGCCTTCGGCATGTGAAGGTATTTTCGTATCCATTATACCATACATCCACACCACATAACGTAACTTTTTCAGTGCTTTTGAGTATGACACAAAATCCGCAATTTTTTTCGTGAATGGAATGCAAACAGGGGCCCACCAGGGTGAATGACTGCAGTGTGTGATACTTGGGATCTTAACCTAAAACGCCATATAGATAGTTTCAAAAAGTTGATCGCACTACTAGACACCTCTCCTTGTGAGAGTCCCTGCACTTTGCAGGGTTAATGACCACACAATTTTCGTTCCCCATTTCGCACTTTTTACCTGCAGTGTGTGAACTTGTTGGTTTCCTGATTGTTCAGTTCACCTGCGTATTTGCTCACAGTGAAGGTGATGTGTAGGTAGACTGAGTGGTATACATAGATCGAGTATCACTGGTCGATTGTTGGGAGAGGGAACTGACTCTTAACAGCAAAGCTGCGGAATCTATTACTGGGAGAACACAGAGTGAGGAGACGCGTAATGCTTCAGTATGTAGAGAAAGCAAATATTAGAGACCCATCCTAAAGAAGAGAAAAACAGGATAGCATCAATTGTGAGGCAGTAGATTAAGAAACTACAGAGAGGGCAAAAACAATTGAATGAGGTCAGACTGCAACTGCTCACTCTTCAGCAGAGTGGCAAAATGAACATATCCATGTCTCACTACTCACGTTAGTTTAAGGAATCACACACAATGAATACACTGTGCTCCACTAGTTTTGGTACTGCTGTCAGGGCAAAGAAAAACAAAAACTGATAATCAGTCCACCAGTGGCAGTGCATATGCAAGTCTAGAATGTATTGCACACCGATGGGAGTGTTGGGGGTGGTAGCTTTTTTCATCTTTTGATTTCCAGGAAAATATCGGATTTAGCTTGCAAAGGATCAACAGAAATCGTAGCTGATTGTGGTGTCAAATGACAACGGTACTGCCTTAGCCTATCAAAATGCATGAGCACTGTGCAGTCTGCTAGCTGTACCTCAGAATTCACAGATTAAGTGACTCACAAAATATGGTATGCCCTCCGTTCCCCATAAGATGAGGAGATTTTTTTAGTTTTTTTTCTTTTTTAGTTACAGGATTTCTCAATAGGACCCAGTCCCCTTGTTGATTTGATGGTAAAAATGGCATCTTTATTAACCCTTTTTATCTGATCATGGAATAATTGTACTGCACTTTCTTCCAAATAGTCTTAAGTCTCCTGGTTGGTCCTTTAATCTCAGCTGAGCCAGTACCTACGGCCAATTTCTTTAATTCAAAAGAGGAGCTCATCTTTCACCCCTGCACAATTTTATAAGAGGTGTGCTCAGTTGACTCATATATTCAGTATTATAGGTAGATGTGATGTACAGAAAGTACATACCCCAGGCACTGTGAGTTTTATGAAAGTAATAAGAAAACATCTTAGTTATAGTGTAAGTAGGCTGTTTAGGTTTTTATGTTGGTAATGCGACATAGCGCTCTGTATGAAAATCACTGACTGTGCTGTGTGCAGTCTTTGGCTGGTTTGCATTGTTGGAATATTTGCTATTGTAGTGTTGGGCAGTTGGATGTGAGCAGCGCATAGCGTTGTGCAGTTGGAGGTGAGCCGCCAGCAGTGGTGAATGTGGGGAGAGAGATGGCAGAGTTTTGAGAGCCGACGATCTGGATGTGTGTCCGTCAGAAAAAGGAAATATATTTGTTAGAATCTTTTATTTAGCTGGCAGTATTGGCGCTCGCTGTACTGCAGTAGTTTGAGTAACGAAGATTTTTGTGAGGTAAGTGATTCATGTAAGGTATAGGTTATTATCATCACTTAATATTTCCGGGCTGAGATGCCGTGGTCCATACATAAGACTCTCCCCTAACGTTTCGCCTTCGACTGTGGAAAGCGACCTCTGAGGACAATCGGCGAACTGCAACGAGAGCTCGAGTGAGCGCCGTATATATAAGCCATCCAGAGGGCGCCTCTATCCATCACGTGACGTCGGCTGTGCTATGATCTCTGATAGTGCCAACTTTCTCAATTGAAATTAATCGATTGTCACGTTGTTGCTGCAATGCAACTTATCCAGCTCAATGCCTTCATCTTTCCTATTAAAATTATTGGAGTGTTTGGCAATCTCAATGGCCTCCCTGTACATTCGCGCGTAACAATGCGACGTCTTTACTATGATGGTCGTCTCACTGGACTTTATTTCATGATCATCTTCCTGAAACACATGTTCTGCTACAGCCGATTTATCAATATGTCCGAGGCGGCAGTTCCTTTTAATTCACTCAGACAGGTGTTGACACTTCTTTTTGTTGTGCCTATATAGGCCTTTCCACAATTGCACGGAATTTTATAGACACCTGGTGTAGCTAGAGGATGTCGTTTATCTTTTGCAGATCTTAAACATTCTTTTAGTTTCGTGGTGGGTCTGAAAACAGTTTCCACATCGTACTTGCTTAAAATTTTGCCAATGCGGTCAGTGACCTTACTGATGAATGGTAAGAACTTTCCCCTTGGGTTGGCGTCGATCCTCGTCCGTCCTGGTTGTCAGTCTAGGGCGTAGTGCACGATCTATCTCTCTGATGAAATACCCATTCTTCTTGAAGGTCGCTCCAAGGTGTCCAGTCTCTTCATCTACGTGAGCTGGTTCACATATTTTGTGCGCCCTGTCTATTAATGTTTTAATCACCCTTCTTTTATGTATAGGTTATTGTTTGTCAGGGCCATTCTTTTGTAGGGATTATGGAAAGTTAGATCGCATTGCGCTAAAAATATTGTGTCAGTTTAGTGTTGATCAGAATACGTAAAGAGAGAAATGTCTGAGTACGTTCAGTTTTGTTTAGCTGTTTGAAACTCAAATAACGTAAGACGTTTACCAGTACTCTCAATTATGAATTTTTCTACGGGTATGTTTCATATGTGGACCCTTAGCCAAGGATGCCTCACTGGAATCTGCTGATTTTTTCTTGTAGTTTGTGTAGTTAATGTAGCTATCGTTTATTGCCAGCGTGTAATTGTAGAGAGAACGTTCTTTGTAGTTGTAGTTTTTCATTGTTGCACTGTAAAACAGTTGTGGCGTTCTTGTAGATTTGCATCAAGTATTTCGCAGCTTCGCTTGCAATTCACTAGATATTATTTTCAGTGCTATGTTAATGTGTTTTCTTATTTTGCTCTTCAAATTGTGGTTTTCTGTGTTATCGTCCGAGCGGTCTAGGGCGCTGCAGTCATGGACTGTGCGGCTGGTCCTGGCGGAGGTTCGAGTCCTCCCTCGGGCATGGGTGCGTGTGTTTGTCCTTAGAATAATTTAGGTTAAGTAGTGTGTAAGCTTAGGGACTGATGACCTTAGCAGTTAAGTCCCATAAGATTTCACACACATTTGAACATTTTTTTTTGTGTTATCGTGTGAAATATTGTGACAATTATGGCGTGTGGAAAACGTAATACTAGGCTGAGAAATGACAGTGAAGACGAAAGCAGTGTGTTAGCGCCACCATGTAGTGTATTAACTAATGTTCAACGTAGTAGATTGGAATTGTGCACAGAGAAATGGACCAGGTGGCAAATAATGGTGTAGACAGTGAAACAATTAGTGAACAGCGAAGCATCATCGATCGATCGGTCAGCAACAGCTCACTTCAGGAATCCGAAATGACAGGACACAATCTTGCAAATACTGTAGATTCAGGTTTTGCGTCCTCACCGTTTTCTCAAATAAGTCAAGACACATTTTCTGA
Organism: Schistocerca serialis cubense; assembly: GCF_023864345.2. Taxonomy (NCBI): domain Eukaryota; kingdom Metazoa; phylum Arthropoda; class Insecta; order Orthoptera; family Acrididae; genus Schistocerca; species Schistocerca serialis. Next base: position 716,862,682 of record NC_064638.1, read on the forward strand.
TTTTCAAAATGCGAATATTGCCGGTTCAAATGCACTGCCAAACAGCACTGAGGAACATGTTTCAGACACCAGTGCATTGTTATTACAATTAATGCAACAAATGGGACAAAAGCTTCAAAAGTTAGACACAATGGAACAAAATCTTCAAAAGTTAGACACCACGCTTGAACAAACACGTGAAGATTTAACTGCAGAGTTACTTAAAATCGAATATAAATGTCAAAAAGTCTGTAATGACGTAAAAACACAAATTTGTGAGCATTATCAACCTATTTTTTCGCGTCATGAAAATGCATTACAGAATCACGAAGCAGCCATAAAAGAACTGCGAACTATTGTTCATGAAAATCACAACACCCTGCAAGCTAAAATTGACTCAGTTGCATCTAACAAGTCGGTTACGCACCTTCAAAACCTCAGGAAAACTTAAAGGAAACAGTAGATACGATATCAACACAAATGGACACTCTGAAACTTGGTTCAGAAAAACACACTGAGGAAATCAGTTCATTATCGGAGAAAGTAGCCGAGCTTTCGGATCAGTTCACTAACTTATCTGCAAAGGTAGATGATGGTCCGAATGACACAACACCAGTAGCCTTTACTGACACATAAGAGTATGAACAAATTAGAAAATTCAAACAAAATCAGAATCAAATCAATACTCAGTACAAAAAAGAAATCCGGGAAGTACAAGATCAGTTGACACAGGTAATACAAGAATTACAAATTTCAGAGGAGACTCGCGCTCCAATACGGGAAGAGGGACATAGAAATACGGAACAGCCACAAAATAATAACACAGGGCATTTCGGAAATTATGAAAAAAATTGGCAAGGTACACCGTATTTTGAGATGAAACCGCCGAAACGACGTAACAATGACCGATATGCTACTCACCGACATGATGATTTTCACTATAAGCTGTTCATTACTACACGTAAATTCAAAACATTTAAGAATTCTGGCAACGACAGTCATCCATTCAGCAATTCTCTCATTGTTTTCCTCCCAACTGGTCACTGGAGCACAGATTAGAGTTGGTGTGTGGCTACTTAGAGAATGTACAAGCTGTAAGAATGCGATCGGTCATTCACGATTGTCACAGTGAAGGAGAATTTTGTCATGCCTTCACCTCAGCATATTGGTCTCAAGCTACTCAAGATCGTGTAAACCATAGCATCATAATGATGAAACATTTCGAACAATCGGAATTTTCCAGTCTCGTCAAATATTTTGAAGACGTATTGCACAAGAATCAGTATCTATCAAACTCATACCGCCCCTCAGAACTTACTCGCATTTGCTTAATCAAATTGCCTGAACATTTACGACATATTATTTTGGCAGGACGTTGCAAAGACGACATCGAAGCTTTTCAGGGACTGTTACAAGAATTGAAAATTGACACTGACAATCGTGTGACGTGAAAACAGGAACACAACAATTACAGGTCACATACGTCACAATTCCGCGATGACAGAAATAATAACTGGTCACGACAAGGCTATCCTTACAACGCAAATCGTGACCAAAACAGACACCAAACATATGACAACCGTTGGCAGAGTAGTAATAATTACAGGTAAAGATCACCTCTCCACGGTAATGACTCTGTCAGAGACACTCAGGGAAACAGACAAAAATAATTATTACCAAGGGAGACACAATAACTTCAGACACAACGGTCCACCACGCAGTTACAGCTCAGGGAGAAGTTCTCCACCACGTGACCAACAAGAAAGAAATTGCAGAAATTATTGACATGACGACAGACGATATAATCTTAACAACAGACCAGAATTTAATCAGAACTGGCGGGAGTCAAACAGGGCAGGGCCCTCTCAACAAGGTGAATTTGTAGAAGTTACATCTCCAAATCCCAGTAACGATGTGCGACAACAAAGGTAACAGGCAATGACTCGCACCACAGGCAGCCACGTGCGCCGGCTGGCTCAGAGAAAAATAACATAGATGCTAACCTTGAGAAAAATTTGAACATTCTTTACCGAAGTAAACCACATGATAATTGCGTTGAAGCTGAAGCTCTGGGTACTAGGAAGAGTAAAGTTTTACACCACATTTCACATGTAAAATCATTTATTGAGAGATAATCTGCTTTTTAACTTAGTCTTTGAATAAAATTTTTCACTTCACGTTACTAGTACACTTTGTCACACTTAGAAAATGTTTACATGCAACAATGTTTTGAAGTCAACTATACAGGCAAGAACCTAGGGAACTTATTTAAACAGTAATTATGAATGCATTGTTATAGTGAACAGACGACCCAGTGTTATTGTGTGTACATTCTTCCTTGTTCGTTGCATGATTACGTAACGACTATAAGGCTTAATGCAGCATTTTGGTTTACTTGAAAATACATTCTGGATTTAAAGTACTTTCTGAGAGATACCAGATGACACAGTGATTAGTTTATTTGATAGCTACACGATTATATCATGACAATACTAAGTGACATATTTATGTTATTGCTTTTGCGCTGTAACTGTTTCATATCTACACAGTTTTCAGAAATCTTCTGGAAAGTAAAACATATTTTAGTAGTAACTTTTGTAGTATAGCTACAATGAGACAGCCTTTTCCATAGCACAACAATATGTTACAGTATAGTACTTTCTTGATCACGGTAATGTACGTAATAACTACGATATCTATACGCATAGCATTTCACCTTTGTTTATTACGAGGTAAGCACATTGACTCCTATAGAACTTTACTTATGGACGACGATAATTACGACACTTGGCACATTTCTACCCTTAAGTAATGACAGAGATTATTTTACAACAAGACGCACAGTTTAGCGCTACAGTACACGTATTTGAGTGATTAATTTTGTACTTAAAACATTTATTTTTAAGATTTTTGAATTACAAAGATACAAAGAGGGTTTTCGGTGATACATTTCATTCCAGTGGAGTAATCTGTAACACCTGAGGGTATAATTACATTTATCCTCAGGGGGTACATGCCTACTTTGTGTACTAAGCGTGTGGCAAGCGCTAGGAGCTCTAGCTAATGTGGTATTTGTTTATACAACTTTACACATCAGTACCATATTTTTCTAACACAGAATTACACAGCTATCTGATTGTTTAACAGGAAAAAAACATTTTTTTTACTGTGTCAGTGACACATGTTTACGCATTTACACAGTTGGATAACTCCACACTTATGAAATTGTATTTTGTCTGTACTTTGTGAACTCTTCATATATTTTCGGAACCATTGTGATACTGTGAGAGCTGTGAATGATGTATTCTGTATGGGATCACAATTTTTGAAGTACCTTTGAGGTAGATGACTTCATTGAAACGAGCAGGGAGCATTTTTTTTAAGGTTTTGAGATTATTGAAGAAAGCTACAACGATTTTGAGATGTGATTGATCTGTTATGATGTTATTATTACGATGACGATGTGTATTATGCTGTCGAGGCATGTTTATGATCAATAAGCGGATGCTATATCAGGAATGTGATTACGTGTTTATATGTATATGAATAATGAATAGAAGTTAGGGAGTCTGGTTGGTGAAAAAGGGATGTTGGTAACCAAGAATCGTACTTTAAGAATTATGACATGTGTGTCCACATGTGAATGTGAGTATCACAACACTGCTATTCATGAGATTTCGTTTTTACGCATTTCTAATGTAATTTTTCGAGCTGTAAAATTTTTTTGTATGAGACTGTCACTGTTATGGAAACTGCTGTCGTAAATATTTCGGTAAGAAAGCTAAGTGACCTTGATGTAATGCGCTGTAGGCGCCCAGCTATGCGACAGTCGTCTGAAAAAAAAAAGCCGTGCCTTTCAGAGGCACAACCAAAAAAAGGTGAGGCCATTAACCTCACTATTGACATTTCTTTGTAGAAAGCGTCGCAAATACGACACGCTCATACTTGAAAACATATGATTACAGTTTGGAGCTTGTACTGTTTTATATTTACTGAAATGCCTAATGAAATGATGAGGAACATATTACGACGAATGTCTTTCTAGTTGAAAGATATTTTACTGCCTTATGGAATGCCATATGGCTAGTGAATGACGTTTCATGCTTTGCATTTTGCATATATTTGCCTATTTTGTTTATTATCTAGTTTCTAGTTGCACTGCTGCATTGGTTAAAATAAAATATAATAGATGTACTAATATCACTATTTTATGCCTACAGATCCATTAAATAATAATTTTATGATCTACTTTCTTAAAAAAAAAAGAAAGGCAGCACAAACAGACATTTCCCATCACAGGAATTGCATACATAATTTTTCAACGATTTGGTAACTTTTTTGGTAGAGTAAGTTAAGGTGAGGCATCACTCTAGTGTTAAGATCTGACATAGGTATTAGACATTTCCTATCTTTACTATAATATTCTTTCAGCTGGAGCTTTATCATGTTTTGGTATAAGTTATTGCATTTGCTGCTGCTGTTTGCCAGCTGTTCTACTGAATTTTGCATTGTATTAAGCCAGTTTTACTACTGATTTATTTCTCTTGTTGCTGCACAATGGCTCATATTAGTTGTAATTTTGCATTTGCTTTGCTAATTTAGATATACTGCTGCTTGCTTTGCCCATTTGCATTTTTTGTCATTGCTGTTTTTGTTAATTTGTTATGTGCTGCTGGATTGCCTCATCCCTTAATATATATATATATATATATATATATATATATATATATATATATATATATATATATATATAGAGAGAGAGAGAGAGAGAGAGAGAGAGAGAGATTGAAGTTAGCTTAAGAGGGGATAGGCTATAAGAGAATGAGTTGCGATGAATTGGAAGAAATGCATTGACAAGTTATATAAAAAAAAGTTTGGCAAAAAAAGGTAGTGCACAATGATGAATAATTATTTTGAAAGAGGATATGAACAAAACAGTAGGGTTTAGGGGCAACAGGTATAGATAGAACGTTTTGAGAATAATGATGAACTAAGGGAGATCTCCAAGAAGTAAACAAAGTTTTCTTTGCAAATCAAATATGATAAATACTGCAGTACCAAACGGCATACTGAAAACAAACCCTGTCCTTTCCTTTGTGTTATTCCGCTATGTGGCAGTGTACCCTTGTGTATTTGTGTTGCCGGCCGAAGTGGCCGTGCGGTTAAAGGTGCTGCAGCCTGGAACCGCAAGACCACTACGGTCGCAGGTTCGAATTCTGCCTCGGGCACGGATGTTTGTGATGTCCTTAGGTTAGTTAGGTTTAACTAGTTCTAAGTTCTAGGGGACTAATGACCTCAGCAGTTGAGTCCATAGTGCTCAGAGTCATTTGAACCATTTTGTATTTGTGTTCTTCCTGTCTTTATGTGTTTATCTGATAAGAGTTTTGTTGTAGAATTTTTCTAATAATATGTTATTTACTTTGTAAAGATGTTTAGACATTATATATTCAGTTTTGTTTTAATGCTCATGTGTCAAGTTAAGATTTCAATGAATATTCTCATGTTTGATTTATTTACTTATGTCACAATTCATGTATATGCTTATTTCTATTCCTTTGTAAAGCCTGTATTACTATAAATGTTATCTGTACTATCATGCTCTTTAATGATGTTTTCTGTACGTTTGTAATTGCATTCTTATGCTGTATAATTGTAAATTCTATAGGCACCAGTTCTTCAAATTAAGTTTCATTTCACTGTACACGTTTCAGTTGGTTGTAGTATATGCACAATATGTCAGAAGTTAAAAAAAGGGGACTGATAGCGTTTGCACATGTGTTGATAATTCAGAAAGCGACTGGTTAACAGCATTGCTGGTTCTAAGGACATTCTAAAAAGTTTTGTGATTGCACAAGTGGTGGCTCATGGACTTGCTATAATATCCACAAGACTCTTCGATGGTGATTGTGCACCCGCCCAGTCGCAACAGATGGCTGCTGGTCATCTCTACAAGGACTACAATGGGTCTACACATTTGATGGCCTACCAATACCATTATTTCTACAAGGACTGCAGTGGGTCTGAACCTCTGGTGGCCCACCAATACCATAATCTCTACCAGGACTACAGTGGGTCTGCTCTGTGATGACCTACCTACCAATATTCATCAAAACTTCGACTGACTCTGCTGTGGGTTTGCTCTGTTGTGGCCCATTGCCTATCTGCATGTCAAGAGTCAGCACTGTCTTTCCATTGGAAGGACAGCACTACTTCTTCAAGACTGCATGGAAAACCACTACTTCCGTGTGCATTTTCTTTTACTGCCCAGACTTTGAAACAAAACTGCAATCACTACTGTGATGAATGATCAGGACTGTCTTTATGAGAACAATTTTTGCTTTTGACCAACAGTTTTTCAATAAGTGTGTGCATTTGACATCTTTGTTACTGTAATTATGAAATTTTTTTTTCAAATCTGTATTGGGCACTGCTCAAAACAATTTGTAAGATTTTTTGTGGGGAGTGTGGGGGCATGTAAGTAGGCTGTTTAGGTTTTTGTGTTAGTAACGCCACATAGCGCTCTGTATGAAAATCACTGACTGTGCTATGTTCAGTCTGTGGCAGGTTTGCATTGTTGGAATATTTGCTATTGTAGTGTTGGGCAGTTGGATGTGAACAGTGCGTAGCGTTGTGCAGTTGGAGATGAGCCGCCAACAGTGGTGGATGTGGGGAGAGAGATGGCAGTGTTTTGAGAGCAGACGATCTGGATTTGTGTCCGTCAGAAAAAGGAAATTTGTAAGACTGGATGTCATGAACTGATATATATATATATATATATATATATATATATATATATATATATATATATATGACTTTTGAACACTATTAAGGTAAATACATTATTTGTTCTCCATCAATATCTTTCATTTTCTAACTATGCCTATCAGTAGTTAGAGCCTTCAGTAGTTAGAATCTTTTAGTTAGCTGTCAGATTGAGTAAAGAAGATTTTTGTGAGGTTAGTGATTCATGTAAGGTATAGGTTATTGTCTGTCAGGGCCATTCTTTTCTAGGGATTATTGAAAGTCAGATTGCGTTGCGCTAAAAATATTGTGTGTTAGTTTAGCATTGATCAGAATAAGTAAAGAGAGAAATGTCCGAGTACGTTCAGTTTTGTTCAGCTGTTTGAAAATCAAATAAGTTAGAGGTTTTCCAACACAGTCATTCTTAATTTTTCTAAGGGGATGTTTCAATAGTACTGCGTATGTGCTCTATCCTTCCATTCACCTCCGAAGAAATGGTGTTGTCCTCCATTTTTTAATGCACAGCAGTTTGCTAACTTGGACAAATAGTGATGACATGACAGTTGGCACTTCATCTGTAAGTAGTGCACCAGTATTTCCAAACAGTACAACCAGATGCATCGGAAAAGCTTCTGCCACTGTCTCTCCTGTCATTTCAGCAGTTGACACAAAGACTACATAGCGTAAGAAATGATCCGTAATTTATAATATATAATTATTTTCTCATGGTGATTGAAGAAATGGTCCTCGGAGGTCCAAAGTAGCTGTTTCAAAGGGCCTCGAAGCCCCAAGTAACATCCACAGTGGAATTTTGGGCTTACTCTGATGTGCAGCAATCAGTCGTCCTTTTTTAGATTTTATTAGGCATATCCAGATTTCGGTTAGTAGCTAGCCGTTCTCAGTGCTCTATTTTATATTCTCAATGCATGTAAGTCCCTGTTGTTCATGCGTCAGTCACAGTTCTTTGAATACTATTCAAACAACTATGACTGACGCCCGAACAACAGGGACTGACATGCCTTGAGAATAGAAAATAGTGCATTGACAATGGCTAGCTACTAGCCGAAATCTGGATTTGCGTAATAAAATCTAAAAAAGGACGACTGATTGCTGCACTCTATAATTTATAAGTCACATACCAGCTGAGTGCACTCACTTTCCGAATGGAAGGTAACCTTGCTCGAGCATTTGTCGCCTTCTTTCTGCTATGGCAAGCTTGCATATTGTCGTAACACAGTGTAATAACATGACACTGAAGCATCATTTGGTATTACAAATCAGTATAAAATACAGTCTTTGGACACGAATTCCAGTAGGATAGCAAGCTGCTAAGATTGTTCATCATGCTCCTCAGCATCATAAAATTAAGCGGCAAATACTTCATCTGCTTGTAATACATGGACTTCCCTTCTCAGCACTTCAGCATTTTGGTGAAACCTCATAGTTTGCCATAAAAAAGGCACTGAATACGAGAGCTGTCATTTCCTTCTCAATAGTAACATAATTTATTTCTGCTTTGTTAAGCTGATGGAACGCATAACCAACCGATTTCAAAATTCCTTGTGTTCCTGATTTAGAATGCAGTCCACGGTACAGTCACTAGTGTCAAATGACAGAATGAATGATTTTTCAAAGTCCAGATAAACTAGCAGCGAAGATTTTGTTAAACCTGCTTGATTTGTTACATCGCAACATCACATTCAGAAGCCCCACTGAAAAGTACTCACCCCTTTTTCCGTAATTTATTCCAAGGTTTCATGACAATGGCATAACACTGCACTAATTTGCGTATGTAATTGACAAGATCCCAAAATGATCGTAGTTCCTTTACAATTTTTGCTACAGCAAAATCGTCAACATCTGCAATGATGTATGATTTAACACCCACTGAACTTATAATGTCGCACAAGTATTGCATCTGAGACACTGAAATAGAAAACTTCTCCAAATCAAAGTTAGAACTTCGTATGTGCGACAGTATGCTTCACAGTCATTCTGTACTGTTGTCCACAAAAATACAATGATATCATCAAGATACAGTAAACACATGGGGGGTTTCAGTCCCTGCAACAATGAATCTGCAAACTGCTTAAAAGTAAAAGGTGTACTTGTTAAACTAAAAGGTATTCTGAGCAATTCATATAGCCCAGAAGGGTGTGTCCTGAGGAGCTGTCGGTGTTTGGTAATTTCCTGAACTCAGAATCACTGTGGTGAAATACTTGCAATTTCGACGGTGATCAAGCATTTAACAGACGTGAGGAAGTGGATACATATCTGGGGTGGTTACATGATTTACTGCTCATGTGTCTATACAGAGGTGGTAATTGTTTTCCCCACTGACCCTCTTTTAGGTACTATGACAATGGATGATGTTCACACTCCAGAGGAATGCTGTAATTGGCTTGGATGCAGGAAGGCTTCTGAGCGATTGGACACGCATTTTCTGCTGTGTTAGATCTGTGGCCAGTGAATATTGCCTTTCCTTAAACAGTCACGTGAATTCCTTTGACACCAGATACAACATGTTGCTGTCTGTATACATGGAGCAACTGTATACACTTCCCAGCCTGGCAACAGTTATTGACTTTTCACAGACAGCTTTTTGTGTTTACTGATGCAATTGTTCTCGAAATTTCCTGAAACTCTGTTTCTAGTACACTGGGCAGTACTGTTCATGGGGACCTGTAGAATCTTGGGTTCTGAACTTATCCAAGCAAATGGGAACAAAAATATCTTTGTTAATTTCTCTTTCTGCATGTACCAAAAGGCATTTCAATACTTTGTTCACTCTGAAATGATCGACCAGAAAGACAGTTCTTGCTGGCTCTTGGATTTCAGCTGCCATCCAGAGAACTTTCTAAGTTCCACCATGAAGAGCTTCAAGAGTGCCTACTTTCACATTAAGGGGCTCCGGAACGCCCTATACTTGCAATGTTAAAATAACGCTTATAAATTACATCTTTCCTCACAAAGTATTTGAGGTAGGAAGTTGAACTTTTTACAGATTATTTATTGGAATATGGGCTACAACTTAACACAGGTATTTTACAAAATTTTAGTTCAGTTATTAAAGATGATTTTTTTTCAATTGTAATGAAAATTCACAACATTTTTTTGCAATTTTTTATTTATATATTCAAAAATATACAGTTTTTTTGGAAAAAGGCTGTGTTAAATTATGCAGAAGGTACTGTGTAACATTTACTGAAAGTTTGAAACAAATATGTTTGGAAGATCCTTAGAAAACATGTAATTAGTATGAGAAAATAAAAGTTTTGGGAATCGAGCGACAAAGATTGGATTAACTTTTTAGTGCATTCCAGGTCCATAGGATGGATTATCTTCATCCTCTGCAAACTCTTCCTCCGGCTTCCTCTTGTTCCTCCCCCTGTTTACTCTTGCTTGTATTTCTAGACTCTTTACAGCCCTGTCTGCAGCCCAAAGGCGTTCCTTGTCTAAAGCAAGCATTGCTCATTGTTGTGTCCGTAGATTTTGCTACCATTTTCTTCAGTTGCATTACTGCAACACTGTTCCAAAAGGTGGTCATGTATGAACACTTATCACATTTCAGTTGTATTTCACTAGCTAGTCCTACGTGCTTTATTATGGAGAGTTCCAGACCAACTTCACTACAATGAATACATCTTACACAGTTTGAAAAAATTCCTTTGAGAACCGACATATCAAATATTTCATTCACATCCGATTCGCCCATAAAACATTCATAGTTTTCACTCATTGAACCAAGCTTCTTCTGTGAAGTATTTTCTTTCCCACTTTGACTGCTATGGGCAGGTGTACTTGAGAGGTTAGGTTCACTCACTTGGTTATCGTCTTTATTGTTTACAGTAATAACGCATACCTTTGGCTTTCCAACATTTCTCCTTTTCTTAAAAGCCTTCAGAGAATTTCTAATAACTTTACTTTTACTCATTATTATACTTCAACAAAACAGAGACTCAAGAAACAGAATTAATTACGAATATTTTCGAGATAACGACAGAGTAAATAAACATGAAACAATCGACAATCACACCAGCGATATATATTGAACCATCACAGGTTAGCCACACCACATACTTTATCTCACATCACTAAAATGTACCTGATGAACACGGACGTTAATAATAACACCATTTGACAGCAGTTTAACAGCGCCACAGTGGGTCACGCCCATGTAGAACACATTTCAAAAAAAAATTTAAAAATAGTTGTAGTCTTCGGAATTGAATAAATTATATATCTATTAAAAGGTAATAGTCTGCAGATTCAGAAAACGCAAAACAGTAAAAATTGAACTTTTCATGATTTTGAGCCTTTCTGGAGCCCCTTAAGATACATAGTTTGGTGTAGACTCAAGCAACATCACTTTTTCCTTGAGTTACTAATACCTTTGTAGTCTCATCAAAATCAAATTGGTGCAATGAGTAACTGGATTGAGGAGTTTCCGATCGAAAGTCCACATTCCCTAAAAGCGGTGCAGCAAGTCATTCCCAAGAATAACACAAAAATCCTGATATTTTTTTTCTTAGAACCTCCATGCAGAAATTATTTTTCTTTCACCAATCTATGATGACTTGACATATTCCTAAAGGATTAATAGTTTCCATTCCCATTCACTGGTGTGACAGTGAGGCAGCTTCAACGCCAGCTTATCGCCAGAGGGTAATAATAATAATCTCACTTGAGTGCCTATGCCTTTTAAAATCTTGACCAGATTTTCTTTGGTGTTTTCTCTCAAAATCGCGTTTGCCTCCTCATTTATTGGGAGCTCAAAGTGGTGGCTACGTCGCCCCCTCAGGCGTTTCCCAATTCATGCTTTCCATTATATTTAACCTTCAAAGTCTCCAGAGCTTCAGCTTTGCCTATTATGTGTATGGCTGTAGTCAGCACCTTAGCAGGCCATCTCTCTACAGTGAGAACAGCGGGGGCCATGACACCTTTCATCTGTGTGGCCAGCGCGCTTACAATGCCTACAATTTTTCTCGCTGACAGACACACGATGGAAACAATTTCCACGAGAAGAAGATGAGACAAAGCAGTTAGCCTCTTCTTTCAACTGTGCAAAAAGCACAGTTGCGTCTTTGCTAATTTGTGGATTCATTCCCCTATTAAAAACTCTTACTGTTTTCACCTCTGCCTCTTCAAGTAGCATGTCATTTCTCTCCCTGTCAGACATGGAACAGTTCAAGTTAACTCAGAAAATGCTGACAAACGGCGGGCAGCTGTCACAATAAAAACTCACACTCTTTTTGTGGGAATACTGATCAGTTACCGCTTGGCTAACACATCAAACCTGCCCGCATTTTGGAGAGATACAACTGAATCTACGTAGAATCATGCAACTCTGGTCAACTGCAGGTGCAAAAAATTTAACTGATACCTGTCACACCAAGAATAGGTTCAGCCACCATCACGAACGTTTAGTATATACGTGGCGACATTCTCAGTGGTCCTCCCTGAGAATGGAGAGAAGAAAGCACCAATAGAAAAACTTCATTATACTGGACTGTGATGCAAGGGAACGACCATCAACTTGTCATACAGTATCGTCATGGGTTGCTTAAAGGCCTTTGATCAGATGGAGGCACTTATGATGCTTGCAGCTGTTCTAGCAGTCCAAGATTTCTTACTGCAAGTCTGCTATCTGATCTTGGGAAGTTTTTAGAGGACCACAACTGATAGTCTCTGCACTTACCTCAATTTCTGAGTGCACAGTGGGCATTAGATCCTCTCAAAACTTGGAACAAAATTGAATTATAAAAAGGAAAAGAAGTTACATCTCTCTAGGACTCAGCAACTGAATATAAAAATACAGTTTTCTCTTCTAGCGACTGTTTCTGGGCTCCGGCTGGTATGTTGGTGGCTATAAAGTGGTGCTTAGCAATACTTACAGTAGCAGTGTCGTGTGGTGTCGATATGCACTACAGTAGTCGTGTCGTGTGGTGTCGACACACACACTGTGCAGTGCGGATGATCCAGGTAATGAAGGGGGAACTCCCATGGCAGTCGGTAGATACCATGGGCAGATGGCGAACGTCAGTGGTGCAGGTCGGGATGGCGGACGACTGCAAGGCTAGGCAGCAAGCAGCAGCTGCTATCGGTGAGCAGAGGGTGTGGTCCGCATGGCGAATCCGCGTGAGTAGCGTTCGTCTACATCACTCACTAAGCACGCACACGCGGAAGCATGCGGCTGCCAGTTCTCACACTCGGTATCACGTAGTGCTCACTCACGGAGTGACGGGCAACAGCCGAATGCCTTCGCTACGACATTAAGGAGATTTAGTGTGGCCGCAGCTCGTGGTCTTGCGGTAGCGTTCTCGCTTGCCACGCAAGTGGTCCCGGGTTCGATTCGCGGCGTGGTCATGGATGGCGCCGGCACGGTAGCTCACCATGTTCGGTCAGAGGATTTAGCTACCCTCTGTAATAAAAAAACTGAGTGAACGGATCAACGAACAACCTGAACGAGTTTCATCGGACGTCCACCACGAACAAATTCAACGAACACTATAGAACAAAACTGAGATCAGCGAAAAAGGAAGATGACTGGGTGTTGTTGTGTCGTCTTCACTATCATCATTCATCCGCATTACAGTCGGAGGAAGGCAATGGCAAACCACCTCCGCTAGGACCTTGTCTAGTCGGCGGTGCGTGTCCCCCGCATCGTCCCCTACGCTCCTCGGAGTATGGGACCTCATCATCATCAGTCTGTACTTATACGTCTTCGACACAACGTAGCGACACTCCTGGAAACCATGTAGAATTATAATTTCCTTTTACCTGTAGATTTTCTATGTTTTCTGTGGTGGAGGTCTGTGCTGTATACCCGAGATTCAGCAACGAAACTGATAATCAAATATTGAATGTTTTTGAAGCCGAGTCTTTCAGCCGTGGATCTGTATATTACTGTGAATTTATAGTTGATGAATTAATGCTCGCTTTCAGTCAGCTGCTAAAATCGCTTCTGACATTTAGACATATTTTAAACCGAACCAATTAAAAAGATTTATGTTGATGGGTGTCATGACAACTATAATTGTATGTAAAAACAGAAAAAAAATTAAAATTCCAATTTCTAATGTAAAATTTGCATTTCTATTTCATATATCCATCCGATGTACTGTAATACGACGTCAAAAATCGTCAACCAATCCTGTTTACGACAAATTGTACATCTCTAACGTAGAAACTCATTCAAATGAATTTTTTTGCTCTGTCAAGATCGTAACTTTCTTCTATAGTATTTTTTCCTTTGTTTCTCTACAAAAAGTGAAATTGTAGTTAGCTGTAGTTTAGCTCAGTCATTTTTGAAGGGTGTATTAAAAAAAATCCAATTTGGCAAAAATCGATGTAAGATTTATTTGCGTGTGAAGATAGAGAACACAAAATGGCCGATTTGGCCGCACAATTTAAAAGAGCATCATGGTTAGGAAAATTATTTATTGTATTAAGATTATTTATTGTTATTTATATATGTGTGTTACTGTTACATATTAACATTCGTGTGACGAATTTTTCCCAATTTTTCGAAATTCCATGTTATGGTCAAAGTCAGTAAAAAAAGATAATTTACCTGATGAAACCATGGCTTCACCATTAGATTTCGAAAATAAAATGGTAAATCTAAATGAATCACTCATAGATTTCACTACAAGTGAGTTAGAAAATCGAACCCCAGACTTGAATATGTCCACCTATTCGGAGATAGCACAGAAAAACGAAAATTGTCGTCCGACCACTGCAATTAATGAAACTGCGGCGGGTACGGATTACTTTAATGGGATGACAGAAGACAGTATTGCGCATGACCCGCTCACTGCTTTCCTGAAAAAGTTGTAATCGCATGATTGTGAACGTGATCAGTGGGAGAAAGAGAGGGAAGCTTTACGCAATCGCGAATGTGATCAGAGGGAAAAGAAATGGAACAGAGAGACAAAGAATTAAAAAATGAAATAAAACCCATATTAGCCAACATCAGGTTCGAGCTAATGAATATGAAGCAAGCGCATGTACCAATTTTAATCCAAATCAATAAACTGGACAGTGATGTTGAAAACCTAAAAATTTCGCATTCCGCAATAAAGTTGTGTGTGGAAGACTTGACATTTGCCATTATGAATCTCAAAATAAATAACCAAAAGATTTTGGATGAACAGCTAGAATCTCACCAAAGGGAAACAAATATTGGAATATGCAATTGGATAACAAACAAAGAGAAGGAACTTGCTGAAAAAATTAATGTTGCCGTCGACAACGCTGTGTAGCGCACGTGGGAAGAAATATGTTCTGCCATACAAGCGAATTCAGGCGCCACGCACAATGTGAAGACGAACAACAATTGTCACAGTGTTGATAATCCGAGTAGTAACGAACAGAGTAAACGAAATCAACACAGAAAAGGTCAGTACGACAAAACGAATGTACCTAGTTACAATAATAATCCAAACCATTATTCGGATGACGCGAATATCGGTTACGTAGCCAGTAAATGGAATTATGGTGACAGTAACTCGGGAAACGGTACGAATCATAAGCGCAAGTTCGGAGATGGAAATAATTACCATGACGCTAACCACGATAAAAAGGCACTGTGGAAAAGGAGGAACGGAAATCAATGGAGGAACTACAACACACCTCCGAATCAAACAAACACAAATGAATGGAACAAGAATCGATATCCGAATAGTAATAACAGCAATCAATGATCAAACCAGCAACCAATTTTATGGTTCAGTAACCAGACGTCAAATATAATGCGTGTTGTGCCCGCCATTCCAAACACGAAGAGTCAAAATCAGATTGTCAGTAGTCATTCTACTGCGGCGCGAGTATGCGAAGTCGTAGAGCAATCCGGCCAAGAGCAACAGTCAAACTAGAGCCGACCGTTCTGAACGGCCTCCCGAGCACGGTCGGATCTGTGAGTGGAGGCAACCCCACAAGAAACCTGAAAGCACTACGTTACAACGATGGTGCCGACATCAGGTACGAATTATTAATGTCTGTAAACATGACGATGAATACATGGTGCAAGCTGCAATTATGGTCACTATTAATGGTGTTAGTGTGGAAGCAATGACACTGGTGGCACTATAAGTGTCATAAATCAGACCTTGCTCGACCAAATTAATCGCATGAAGAGATTACCTATATTGCCCGTGCAAAATTTCTAAGTTTCTGGCGCACTAGACGCTGACACACAGATAGTTAAGCAACAATTGCAGGCCGATATCTATGTAGAAGACGAGCAACTTACGTGCCACTCCTTACTAATTAAAAATTCGTCAGTTCCTTGGATCCTGGGATGGGATTTTCTACGCGGTACAAATGCAAAGATTGATCTACCTGGGGGAAAATGCATGGTTACAAACAAAGGCAAAAGAATTGCACTATGCTTAATTAGGACTTCAAATGCACATAACAGATACTGTCGTAATGTTATTGTTAAATTGGTAGGCCCAAGACTACTCCACATTTCTAAGGATTTCTGCATTCAGAAGATAATAACGCAGCAGTACTTAACAATTCAGCATCAATTGCAGCAAGTATCAGAGTCGACCTAACTGAACCAAACACAGAAGGTAGGACTCGCAAATCTCACTGAAAATTATACGCCAATATTTGCTAATAAACCCGGCATCAAAAAGGATTTTGTGAGTAACATGAAGGTTGCCGCACAGGAAACTTCTTGTAGGACATCATATGCCGTGCCGTGGAGTAAAAAGGAAGCTGTAAAGACGGAAATACGTAAGATGTTAGACTGGGGAATAATCGAACCATCGGACTCCTCATATTCTAATCCCCTTTTAACGGTATCCAAACCGATGCCCGGAACACAAACAAAATTATCATAGCAGTCCAAACCAGACAGGAAAATTTAGAAGAACTTTTACAACGTTTTTATCACGCTTATTTCCTTTCAAGCCTTGACCTCCGATATCGTACTGGCAAATCCTATTGAGTGAAAAGTCAAGAAAATACGCAGCATTCACTTTTTCCGGACGCAGTTACCAATTCCGCGTTTTGGCCTTTGGCTTGGACGTCATTGTGGGAGTTTTCATTCCACCATTAGGCAAGGTTCTGAGCCCCGCGCTACTCACCAAAGTCACAGCATATGTAAATGATTTGACAGCCACTGCTACATGGGATGAACATGTTGAGATACTGTAGACAATTTTCCAAAAATTCAACGAAACAGGAATAACTGTCAACCTAGCCAAATCTAAATTTGGGAGGTCAGAGATAAAATTTCTCAGGCACATCACCTTGTCTGAAGGAATCATAACTGAGCCAGGAAAATTAGAGGCTATTGAACACATCGCTGTACCAACAACCAAAAAACAGCTAAAGTCTTTTCTCGGAACCGTTTCGTTTTTCCGACGATTCATACCCAATCAATTATAGAATGATGAAAATCTTTTATCACTTCCACGGAAGAATAATGTTTGAATCTG
Source organism: Schistocerca serialis cubense (assembly GCF_023864345.2). Lineage (NCBI taxonomy): Eukaryota > Metazoa > Arthropoda > Insecta > Orthoptera > Acrididae > Schistocerca > Schistocerca serialis. The sequence continues at coordinate 716,879,853 of NC_064638.1, forward strand.
GAATGACCAATGTCAGACTGCATTCGACAAGATAAAAGCAGCACTTTGTAATATTATTGGGCTTTCCGTCGTATGAAAGCTATAAATACCCTTGGAAAGACATTCACCAAGCTACGTATTAAATGATCAACTTATAAGATGAGACCTATTCCTTGAAAGACATATGGTTTATATGATTTACGTAACTATAAAGATGCGCATCTAGCGCAAACGCTAATACATCGAAAGCTGAACTGCGCATTCTTCGATCTCAATAAAAAAAACATGACGGTCAAAACCTTTGTAGATCTTCAGATTTTATCGCACCTCTTCTTGTAATGTGAAAGTGTAAAAAAGGTCGATTGTGAGCCATAAAAATGAGCAGTCTTGCCATCGTGCAGATAACAGTTATTAACTGGTAAAATTCAAGTAATGTATGTTCGATACTGTAAATCGGCAAGTTATTGTTATAAAAGTGTTAAACAGTGAACGAATCGCACCGAAAGAGAGAAAGAGAAAGATAATGACTGTGATATAGATGTGAACCAAGAAGCGATCACAGGACAGGCTGAAATCTTATCTCACCAACATAATCAGAAAATTACTTATGTAACTTATACTGTTTATAAATAAGATCTAATTGCTTGTGAGAATTATTTGAGTATATAGGTATATTTAGTGTTTACCAGAATTCTTATTCTATTCTTTTCCTTTTTTTACCTCCATGTCATATTATATTTATAAATGTAAATCGGCCTATTTCATTTGCAAATGCAATTTATATTGTTCATTGTTAAAGGTCCCTTAGGTAACTATAAAATTCATACTGATTACGAAAAGAAATCTGGGTTGTTCTTTTCCAAATAATAGAAGCGTTTGCATAATCAAAAACTGCCCTCCTTCTGACAACGATCAGGAGCCAACCAGACGACGGACGTCTTCGGCCTCTTTCATGTTTCCCGTAGCAAAGCTGTGCCAAACTGGGAACACGACATTCCAGTATGAAATACAACACCTATATAAGTAGGCCTATTAGATTAAAATTGAAATATATCAATATTTAATCTATTTTTTTTATCATACTAGAACTTGTAAATGCAAAGTTGTTGTATCATCTGGATATGCTTCAGGATTTTTGCATTGTAACTGACGCTTGTTTTTGCAGTTTGGGGGCGTGTCTGCCCCAAACCGCTAAAACCGAAGAAAAGACCGATATAAAAATAACGGCATTTGCGAGCAGAACTTTGTCAGCTTGCGAAAGGGAATACACCGTAACTGAACTTCAGACACTTGCTGTTGTATGGGCCTTAAAGAAGTTTCACTATTAGTTATACAGCAAACGTATACGAATATATTGCGACCGTCAGGCCCTTAGCGTTCTGTTATCATGTAGATTGTTACATGCACGACTCGCCCAGTGGGTGCTAGTTTTACAACAGTATCATCTGGAAATAATGAATATTAAAGGCAGCGACAATGTCATTGTAGATGCTTTGTCAAGACTCTTTCAAAGCCTCACTGAATTTTCCAACTGGATTGAAAAAGCTGAGGAATTTAGAATCTTAAAAATGGACACGAAACATTATCGCAATCCGATTTTCCATCTCTGTTAAAATATAAGAACATTACAGGATTTCGACCCCCAGTGGGGAGATATACTGCGAACTTTTCAACTAACTCCAAATAGTGGTTTTAATAACCACTTCTTGGTACAAAATGACTTACTTTATCACCACAATGATGAAAATTCTAATAATTTGTGTATCTGTATACCTGACAGTTGTATAGTACATTTAATGTGGTATACTCACAGCATCTGTGGACTTTACGAAGCCGAAAAGTGTGCCAGAAAGCTCCAAATGTATTGTTATTACTCAAATTTACATCGTGTTGCCTTGAACGTTTTGAAAAAATGCACAACATGTCAAAAGTGTAAACCAAGCAACATTAGCAATCAGATGTTATTGCAACCCATCCTACCAACTAAACCATTACAAACCGTCTCACTGAACGTTACAGGCCCTGTACCTGCTGGTAGGGAAGGTGTTCAATATCTTATTGCTTTATTTGATATTTTTTTCGAAAGATTTGAAACTGTATATCGTTCGAACTTCAACCTCGAAGACGATCAGCACAAAAATAGCAAAGGATTACATTCTCAATGTTGCCAAACTCAACATCATAGTTTCTGATAATGCCACATATTTTATGTCGTTCTACTGGAAAAATTTCTTAAGGGAAACGGAATTAACCATACCCTTATATCCTTTTTATCACCCACAATCCAAACCAGTGGAACGAATTTTCCGAGATTTTAACAGATATTTAAGAACCTACATCCCACATCGACAGGCGAAATGGATAGATTACTCAAAACCCTTTGAGAAAATATATAATCACATACCACACTCATCGACACATTTTACGCCACATGAATTAATGCTTACTGAACCTCCAGATGAGAAATTGATGAAACCTTTACCAGTAATTCACTCATGAAGATAAAATTAGTGAAGCTTTGAAAAACTTACAAAAACATGCTATACAATGTAAGGAATATCATGATTCGTTTGTGCACAATGTTATCGAATTCCAAATTGGTGAGAAAGTTCTAGTTAAGAATCATCATAAATCATCACTCCTTAAGAAACTGAAAAAAATGGCAGAGACTATATATTGGACCTTTCGTAATAGCAGAAATTCCTCATGAAAGAGGCTATTTATTGCAAATACCGTTCAGTGACAAAGTCAAGGGACTATACAACCAGATAGATTTAAAAAAAGTGTTATGAATGATCAAACGTTAGTAGACAAAGTGCTACTTACCCACTTGAAGTAATGACCTTTATTTAAGGAGTACAAGTATTTATATGTTGTCAACCTGACCATGTATGTGACCTGTATATAGATTTCATGATTTGTGCATAACAAATGTGAATTTTTTTCTTTCAGTATTTAGCTTATAAGTTTTTCCTTCTGAATTAGTTAAGTAGACAACTTCATTCAATAACAAAGGACAATTTTTCAGACAGAACTTTTTCAAACGTTATTTATTGCTTTGATGGATTTGTATAACTAGTCATGCCATAAATACAGTTAAAAAATCTTTTGCACTTTCTCTACGAAGTCAATGAGTAAACTCAAACTTTGAATTGCTTGATGAATGGTAAATTCCATTTTTCCAATTATTTATGAAATAATTTAGATTTTTGTGGTAATGTGTTACTTGCAATGTATGTTTATAAGTCCCAAAGATAGATGCTCTCTAAAGAATCAAAGGTCTTACCTTGCTTAAACCCTAGATTATACATCCTTCTGATGTGTACGTGGTAGCCTTTTGGCTAAACTTCGTTGCAATTTTAAATTCGTAAATAAGACACAGAATCGCGAGATTTTCTCTACTTGACCAAGCAAAGAGTATCACCTGAATGAGAAAGGAAGTTATGCTTTCTTCCCTGTGAATATGTAAATGGTTACGAGTAACTGAATTTTGATTGTTTATACTTCTAATTTAATTGTAATTCTCTATGGACAATAATGATGATCTTCTGGTCAGTGACCGTTACTGTGAAATTCAGTGTATGGACCTCCAACGTGAGTATAAAGAAATGTACACAGCAATGAACTTTCACAGAACTGTGTTTCAAAGAATGCTTAGATATTGTAACTATAAAACTTGTCCATGGTGAATACATTGATTCAGACTTTTGAAATAAAGCGTTATCATATTTTTCACTTAACAGTGTTGTGATTTACTGGAACATATATAAAAATCAATGGGTGTCACAAAGAACTGTGTGAAAAATAGTCTTATATAAAGAACAGTGATACCACATCAGGTTTTGTGTGGCGACTTTTCTCCAAGATATGACAATTGGTGGCATTTCCCCATACATCACTGCATGTGAACTGTATGAAGCGCTTCATTCAGTGAACTAAACTGCGACCAAACAGAAAGTAATCTTTGAGTTTTGTGCTTTATTGCAACCAAAACTGGAAACGAGTGTGATCAATGCGACAGAATCCGCCCGGGAACTGAAAATCTGTTCGACTTACTGAAGACTGTGTTTCGTATGTGTTGTCTGAACATTGAGTCAACATTCTTCATTGGCATGAACGATTCCTCACCAGCCGTCACTACCGTCGTGTGAACCATTGTTGAAAAAGTTTACGCAGCGCTGTGCGAAGCCAGGTAATGTTTGCCGAACTGCATGTAGAGAGACATCGCACGCAACGGCTAAACGGCTATTAAGCGCGCTCCGCGATCAATGAAATATTATGAAAGAACAGCAGATTTAGGACTCTGTACCTGCCTAATAGTCATGGGTGACTGGAATTCGAGTGTAGGAAAAGAGAGAGAAGGAAACATAGTAGGTGAATATGGATTGGGGGGAAGAAATGAAAGAGGAAGCCGTCTGGTAGAATTTTGCACAGAGCATAACTTAATCATAGCTAACACTTGGTTCAAGAATCATAAAAGAAGGTTGTATACATGGAAGAATCCCGTAAATACTAACAGGTATCACATAGATTATATAATGGTAAGACAGAGATTTAGGAACCAGGTTTTAAATTGTAAGACATTTCCAGGGGCAGATGTGGACTCTGACCACAATCTATTGGTTATGAACTGCAGATTAAAATTGAAGAAACTGCAAAAAGGTGGGAATTTAAGGAGATGGGAACTGGATAAACTGACTAAACCAGAGGTTGTACAGAGTTTCAGGGAGAGCATAAGGGAACAATTGACAGCAGTGGGGGCAAGAAGTACAGTAGAAGAAGAATGGGTAGCTTTGAGGGATGAAGTAGTGAAGGCAGCAGAGAATCTAGTAGGTAAAAGACGAGGGCTAGTAGAAATCCTTGGGTAACAGAATATATATATTGAATTTAATTGATGAAAGGAGAAAATATAAAAATGCAGTAAACAAAGCAGGCAAAAAGGAATACAAACGTCTCAAAAATGAGATCGGCAAGAAGTGCAAAATGGCTAAGCAGGCATGGCTATAGGACAAATGTAAGGATGTAGAGGCCTATCTCACTAGGGGTAAGATAGATACTGCCTACAGGAAAATTAAAGAGACCTTTGGATAAAAGAGAATCACTTGTATGAATATCAAGAGGTCAGATGGAAACCCAGTTCTAACCAAAGAAGGGAAAGCAGGAAGGTGGAAGGAGTATATAGAGGGTCTATACAAGGGCGATGTACTTGAGGAAAATATTATGGAAATGGAAGAGAATGTAGATGAAGATGAAATGGGAGCTACGATACTGCGTGAAGAGTTTGACAGAGCACTGAAAGACCTGAGCCGAATCAAGGCCCCTGGAGTAGACAACATTCCATTAGAACTACTGACGGCCTTGGGAGAGCCAGTCCTTACAAAAATCTACCATCTGGTGAGCAAGATGTATGAGACAGGCGAAGTACCCTCAGACTTCAAGAAGAATATAATAATTCCAATCCCAAAGAAAGCAGGTGTTGACAGATGTGAAAATTACCGAACTATCATTTTAATAAGTCACAGCTGCAAAATACTAACACGAATTCCTTACAGACGAATGGAAAAACTGGTAGAAGCCAACATCGGGGAAGATCAGTTTGGATTCTGTAGAAATATTGGAACACATGAGACAATACTGACCTTACGATTTATCTTAGAAGAAAGATTAAGGAAAGACAAACCTACGTTTCCAGCATTTGTAGACTTAGAGAAAGCTTTTGACAATGTTGACTGGAATACTCTCTTCCAAATTCTAAAGGTGGCAGGGGTAAAATACAGGGAGTGAAAGGCTATTTACAATTTGTACAGAAACCAGATGGCAGTTATAAGATTCGAGGGACATGAAAGGGAAGCAGTGGTTGGGAGGGGAGTGAGACAGGGTTGTAGCCTCTCCCCAACGTTATTCAATCTGTATACTGAGCAGAGCAGTAAAGGAAACAAAAGAAAAATTCGGAGTAGGTATTAAAATCCATGGAGAAGAAATAAAAACTTAGAGGTTCGCCGATGACATTGTAATTCAGTCAGAGACAGCAAAGGACTTGGAAGGGCAGTTGAACGGAATGGACAGTGTCTTGAAAGGAGGATATAAGATGAACATCAACAAAACCAAAACGAGGATAATGGAATGTAGTCGAATTAAATTGGGTGATGCTGAGAGAATTAGATTAGGAAATGAGACACTTAAAGTAGTAAAGGCGTTTTGCTATTTGGGGAGCAAAATAACTGATTATGGTCGAAGTAGAGAAGATATAAAATTAGACTGTCAATGGCAAGGAAAGCGTTTCTGAAGAAGAGAAATTTGTTAACATCGAGTATAGATTTAAGTGTCAGGAAGTCGTTTCTGAAAGTATTTGTATGGAGTGTAGCCATGTGTGGAAGTGAAACATGGACGATAAATAGTTTGAACAAGAAGAGAATAGAAGCTTTCGAAATGTGGTGCTACAGAAGAATGCTGAAGATTAGATGGGTGGTTCACATAACTAATGAGGAGATATAGAATAGAATTGGGGAGAAGAGGAATTTGTGGCACAACTTGACGAGAAGAAGGGATCGGTTGGTAGGACATGTTCTGAGGCATCAAGGGATCACAAATTTAGCATTGGAGGGCAGCGTGGAGGGTAAAAATCGTAGAGGGAGACCAAGAGATGAATACACTAAGCAGATTGGGAAGGATGTAGGTTGCAGTAGGTACTGGGAGATAAAGAAACTTGCACAGGATAGGGTGGCATGGAGAGCTGCATCAAACCAGTCTCAGGAATGAAGACCACAACAACAACAACAACCTGCCTAAAAAACAACTTATCTTACAGATCGATAAGCTAGCATCTACAAATACAACTATTACAAAATCTACTTGGTTTTCTTCATGACCACCTACCCCGAGCTGCCATCCATCCATAACGGGCCACGATCCAGAGAAATGCAAGTGCTCTTGCCGGAGAGGAAGGAAGAATGAAAGTCGCAGCCAGCAGCTGTCGGTGAATCACAGCAGGTCCATCCAGACCTGATACATACATACGGGGGGCGAGAACTTTACCTGACAGTTCCCACCGGCTGCCATTCCATTGCAACGAAATTTCTTTTTCTTCACCTCAACCAAGTAACTTGTTTCGCCACATGAAGATTTATATAGAAAGCTGTTATGAAAAATAAAATACTCACAATAATACACTACACATACAGTAACATTCTAAAGTACACCATTATTAAAACCTGGTTAATTCACAGTAACACAAATTTTTATGCACCTTATTTTGAAATATTTAATATTTTTCCTTTTTTCAATTTATGGTGTAATGTATAATCATATCCTTTTCTGTACTAATATGACGTTACTGACAAAAAGTATATTTATTGTTCTATGATAATGCAGTTCATTGAGATTTAAGTTCAAATATTAAGAAATTCATAAGATTACAACATGGTCCAACACTAGTTCAAAGAATTGACTTTAAATATTCACTACCTGGTAATATTCTATGAAAGCAAAACTTCCAAATAGCGCAAACTAAAAATTAGTGAATGCCAATGTAAAAATAATTTTAGTGAAAACATCAATAATTATGCAATGTCTAGCTACTATTTGAAAATATCATAAAGAGCTGATTGTAATATAACTAGTAGACATGTGCAACCCTAGGCTCATGGGGTCGGTTTTTTTTAAACAGTTTTGTTTTTCCCAGACCCTCCACTGCCGAATGGGTGAGCCCGTCGAAATTTAACAAAACTGTAGTCAAAATGTGAGGGTTCACATGTCAGCGATAGAAAGCCTTTGAAAAGGGAATGTAAACCCTATGATAAATTGGAATAACTGATACCTGTCTATGACTAATAAGAGAATCTATTATTAAAAAAATGGATGGTAATTTCAAAAATATTGTAAATAGTTATTAAATTCTCATCCAGGGGGCGCCATTTCGAGAGCATCCTATCCTATCAGACTCCTATTTTCTTGCATTATATTCGAATGAACTAAATTTGTCTACTGGGAATTTATTTAATCATTCTATTATTATCACCAATTGCAAGTACTAATATGACATTGTTATGAATGTGTTATTCTTTTGCTCCAGAGGTGAGCTAAGATTATTGTAATTTACAAGTATTTCATCGAAATATGGCACAATTTTTCGTTATGTTCAAAACTGTGAGAATTACTCAAAAATGTTAGATTTCTGTACAAATTATTTCCTTTGTTTAATTTAATTTTTCTGCTTTCATTTCATAGCAGCAGTCCCAGATTTTCAATTTTTAAATGTTATAGATATTTATTTACTAAATTTTTCCTTATGGTGCCAATGCAATACTCACTAGATTAAATCAAATTATTCGGAATTTATCATGAGGCGAGAAGACAGTTACAAATTTCCCTAAGATTAAAAAAACACACAAATTAACCGTTTTTCAGCACTCTGCTTCCCTACTTATCATCACTTCAAGCAAAAAAGGCAAAAAGAGTAAAATAAATTAAGAAGTGAAGTGATAATATTGTGTGTTCAAGAGTATTGTGTGCATATTCTGATAAAGATAATTTTTATTATATAGTCAAAAACGATGGCGTGTGTGTGAAATCTCTAATTCATTTACTTTTAATTAAGGATAAGAAGTGATACCTCTCATTATTCCATGTACTAATAGTTGTGTGTGAATATTTAAGTATTAAAGGTAACTAGTCTCGTGCATGTATTTAAATGATAGTAGAACAGAAAATTTAATTGGGATGCATTACGTTTGAAGACATTTTTCTTAACACTCATTTAATTACTGAAATAATGAATATAGTATAAGCTTAGACTACATCCATCACAATTTACGCTAGCCGAAGCATAAATTTCCACAATTCCACAATAATATTCATCCATATTTATAAAATATACTACAGTCAAAAAGATTCAGTATAGTTGTTATTGGTTATCCGCAGGTGGAGGCTGTTACATGTAGCATTGCTGGAACTGCAGTGGATAGTTCTTTCCAGCCCCCAGCTCTGCCTCCAGCTGTTTGCATTTGTGTCAAGTGAGCTATAGGGGAAAAGAAATGTGAAATAAGAATATTTTGAATTGCTACAATACAAGAACAAATTACTATGAAAATTACATTCACATGGCAATTCTGGCTGTGAACCCACCACAGGAGGCTGGAATTAGAATGTCTGACACTGTCCACCCCCCTCCTGTCCCTCCTCACATTCCAAGACAAAATCCTGGAGTTGTACTATAACAAAATGACAGAATTAATAAGGCGAATTTAACATACTCATGGAAATTTACACTGAAAATAGAAATTATTTACTCACTTGGTAATCCTGTCTCCAGAACTCTATGCCTCTTGCTGCTACACTCTGAAGCATTGCTACAGCAACCTCTCTTCATCTTGCAAAGAGAAAACAACAAGTACACACAGAGACAATGGAACGCACAAGGCAGAAAGGAATGGATTGAGAACAGTGGAGGTCAGATGTAGGTTTTTATATAGACCGAGGCGACCAATGATAGAGCTACATTTGAATGGCCGGCCACTGTAACCGAGCGGTTCTAGGTGCTTCAGTCCGGAACCGCACTGCTTCTATTTTCACAGGTTCGAATCCTGTCTTGGGCATAGATGTGTGTGATGTCCTTAGGTAGTTAGGTTTAAGTAGTGTTAAGTCTAGGGGACTGATGACCTCAGATGTTAAGTCCCATAGTGCTTGGAGCCATTTGAACCACTTTCATTTGAATGGACAGCCAATGAGAAGCTTTTAAAGAATGTCACTATTTCTGGAAGGGCTGATGTGACCATCGTCTCTCTCACTCTCTCTCTCCAAGTAACAAGGATGCTTTTATAATAAACAGTGTTTTCACAAGCGTGCACATACATGACGAAGGCTTTTAGCAGTGAGAAGTTTACTCTTTCTGAGACTATGTTGAAAGCAGAATATTATAATTTACGAGATGTCTCATTACGACCACCAGGGAGAATGCAATCAGTATTATTCTTGGCTATTTTCGTGAACAGGTCCGGTTAGGAACAGAATTTCCAGTCAGACAAGCTGAGAGGTCATGAAAGCTACAACAAAAGCGACGGTTAACTGTTTCTGCAGCACTTTACCAAGTCCTAGAAGGGACTTATAAGGATTGGACGAGCTGTCCTGTCAGGGTCGCGAGGTAGAAAGCAATCGGTGTTCTTCTGGGCTATTTTCGTTAAAAGGTCCTGTTATGACCAGAATTTCCAAGCAGACAAGCTCAGACATCACTAAAGCTCTTACGAAAGTGATCGTTAACTATTTCTGCAGCACTTCACAATTCCGAGAGGTCGACTTGGCTCTTATTTACATAGCCATGTGACGTCGGTATAACACTGAGAACCTTTTAGATTCATCCGCGATGGTGATTAGCTACACTAACATTTTGCAGTAATGCGTCAGCCACACTGGGCAGGTAAACACGTGCGCACAGCTAGATGCAGCTCCCAGGTCCCATTACGATTGTTAGGAACAATGCACCCTGTGCTATTCTGGCAAGTATTGGAACAGATTTCTATAACACGACCTGTGATGTCAGTATCCACAGCAATGGTAAAACCGTGCATGGCCCAAAGGGTGACTTGGCTCTCATTAACATAGACATGTGACAGCAGCAGAACACTCGAAAAATTCTAACTGTATACCCGAAAATAGACGTGACTTTCACCTGCTGGCTGTAGGCGATAGCGGCCTGAGAGCAATGGTTTGCGCCCCTGCACTCGTCTGTCTCGTGCAGGCTCGCAGCGGCGTCGGCTTGTGCGGGCGTTCGAGCCTCTGATACGTTGTGGTTGACGATAGTTCGAAAGCGTTTTTTATGTGCACTGACTGTTTGTGCACTACATTATTTTCGGCTGTTTAACCATTGTGAGGGTGTTGGCAGAGCAGTATATCTGCATTATTTCGGCGATTTACGAGTAGTTTGCAGGTCTGTATGCTGTGTATTGTGACCCCAAGCACATCAGTGAGTGTTTTGTATCAGTGTAATAAATAAACTACATGAAACCCACCGTTAAATAAATTGTTCCGAAATAAATAAAGTACACTCCTTCCTCTCTCTAGCAGCCTAGAACAGGCTGAGTCCTTTTCCGGCCATCCCTCCCCCCCCCCCCAGACCACCATTAGATGACAGCACCCTCTGGTAGCAGTACTGTGTACTAGGTCAGTTGGACTCATGCTGAACACACTGGATGGACCTACTGCATCAAATTGTTTAAATAAAGACTGTTTGAATAAATACTTATATCCATCCTATCCAGCAGCCCAGGACAGGCTGTCCTTTCCCGTTAGTTCCTAGGAAGATGTGGCAGTCGGATGACTTATGTTAGTGGAGGTAGCCCAAGTGACCAATTTTCCTGCCATTTTCTTAGGTTAGTGGAGGTAGCCTGAGTGACCTTTTCTTCACAGCAAAATTTTAACTTCTCGCCATTTTCTGGGGGAGAAGAGGGGAGTGGGGAGGGGAGGTGGTTAGATTAATGGAGGTATATCCCAATTGACCTATCTTCCCATCAAAATTTAAACTTCCGGCCATGATGTCATTGTGACATTGCCCTATCTATCGCCACCATCTTGGATCTGCCATCTTGAATACGTTTGGCAACAATGCTACATGGGATGGCGTTCTTGTTGCCCTACTACTAACAATTACTTAATAAATAATAATAAAAAACAATGTCTTATTAAATAGGAACCTTGATCTCACATAAATAATTTGAACAAATGACGTTCCAATATATCACATGGTCCACTTGTGTTTTGCACAGTAGAATGAACGACTTTACAGACGGTTCTATTTGCGTTTCGAGCGTTATTGCCGTCTATGGCGCATGTGCGCCAGGTATATCCTGCGTGGATGGTGTAATAGGTCTACGTGAACCTGCTTGTAATTACAGATATGCACACTTGAGGCGCTGGTGCATAGCTGTACGATTTATGTGCATTGTGTAATAGGGGCTTTAGGTCCAATAGCAAACATTAATAACGATGGAGTGAAATATCCAAGGACGTTACGATATGGGAGACGTTCTTACACAAAAATAAGAAAGAATGAAAAGGAAATGAAGCCTGCCTCAGCCATTTTGGTGATTATTAGTCAAGTGTTCGTATTTGCAATGCTTTGATGTCACTTAAAATAAGAATAAAATGTTCAGCGTTGTACATTATGTTCGAGTAGTGCACCTCGCCAGTATATTGTCCATACCTACCTTCACACATAGGAGTAACATGCTACATGTATCAAAACCTCCTTAGATTTATCAGCATTACTTGTGCCTTAAAAAGTGAAATTCAGTGTCTAAAGGCTGATGTTGCTTAACTAAATAACAAGGTGAAAAGAACTGGTCAAGAGTGCCTGCTAAGCACCTGTAGGCTTAATTCAAAATCCAAGAAAAGCACTCAGCCTTTTAGTACTGAAAACAGGCATCAGATTCTTTATGAAATACTGGAAGATGTAGCGTTTAAAACCTTTCAAACGGCAAAAAACACCAAGTTCTACTAGTCTCATGCGCTAACCTAGTAAACTAATGTAGCCTACATGAATTGTTCAAGGTAACAACAGTGAAATACCGGTAATTGAAAGTGTATGCAAGCAACTGGTCCAACAGAACGATAGAAGAAGCGAGGAGAACCAGAAATACAAGAAGGATCATTTTCAGATATATGGAGACATTTGGGGCCATGGAACAGAGCAAAACTATGCGAATATACAAGGCAAATTTATGGCTGTGGATCACATTCAACTAGAAGCGCCTCTCTCTGCTGCCATGATGTGTGCAAGATAGTGTATCTTTCTCATCTAATGATTTTTCTTTATCGTGGGGGCTTGAAAAGATGTAGCTAAAAATCAGGCAAATGATGCTATCAGGCACATGAAAGTAACACACGGTAAGTGTTTACTAAAGTAAATAACCGTCGATAACGTTACACAGAGACGTGATCTAACAGAACATGCTATTATGAACTTGGAAGTTTGTAACACAAATGATAAGTTTAAAACCATATGTAATAAATCTGACAATGCGTCTCTGATGAATATCAGCAATCTAGGAAGAGACCTGCACTCAACACATTTCCTGCCATGAATAAAAGCGGTAAAAAGATTGTCCATAAATTAATTAGCGAGGAAATTAGATAAAATTTTCCACCAAGTGGTATAAATCAGTTCATTGCCATGGACTGGCGCAACCAACCCAAAGAGGATCTGCTACACGAACAGCAATTGCGGACAAGCCAGGAAAACTAAGAAGTCCTGCTGGCCACTCGAAACTACAGCCTTTTGGCCATAGCTGTGGGTTCTTTGATTGCTCTGGGCGATGGCTCATCGGAACTACAACATATGAAATATTAGTGCACATTATTGCAGGAATGATAAAAAGACTTTCTTAGTTTTATACAGTCCTTTGCTGCAGGAGCGCTTGATAATTTACAAGTGTCTTGATTATTAAAGGATCAATCGGTGCCCTAATTAACAAACTGTTCTCTTGAAGTACAACTTTATACAGTTATAAAAGTAAATTTCCATCTGACACTTAAATAACTCTTTATCCCTACTCGATGATGTTAACCACTTTAGCTGAGGTCACGAACTGTGGCAGAGGACTTCTATACCCAGCTCTATACTGGCCCCCATGCGAGGGTGCTGCTGTGCTTAGAGTAAGGGTGTGGTCTTCAAGAGCGCCTCCCACTCATTGTTGTGAATTGCAGCGAGATGTTACATCTGTTGATATCATTGCGGGTAACCGGCTTTCGTGTGGCACTGTGATCTCTGGACAATACCACAGCTTGGTAGACCTAAATGAGACTGCTAAGTCCAGCAGGAGAATCCTTAAAACCGTACAGCAGAATTTTCATAGTCCTAAAAACAGACACAATGATTTGGATACAGTTACATGGTTGATAGACCAGATATATTAGTTAGAACTAAACACTGAAAGCCTCATTAGCATTAGTCAGCCACTCTCCATGACATTTTGCTCAGCCTGTAGTAGAAAACACAATACTGGAGGTGGTGCAGCAGTCTTCATTGTAAAAGAAATTAATTTCAATGTTACCGATGTACCTGCTTCATGCTTGGAAGGATTAATTTTATATAATAAATCTAAAATGGGGTGGAGAGAGTATAGCAATTATGCGTGTCTACAGACCACCTGTGACAAATATGGACACCATTTTCAAAAATCTGTCTGACTTGATTGTATAATGACATTTTGTGTGTTAAATGGCTATGTAAATATCATAACAGAGGACATCAATATAGAGTTTTTAACCAATGATGGAAACTCCAAAAAGCTATTTCTTCTACAAGATGAAATTAATTTGGCTCCACTCAGTCATGAGATAATTATAGAAATTGGCAGCAACAAAAGGTGTCTGAATAACATAATAACAAACATAACCCATCGTTCCTACAGTACATCAGTTCTAACATTATCCATCTCTAAGAACCATACAGAACAGTTTTTCAATTGGAGTCCTTTGAAACGCTCTTTGTCGTTAAAAAGAAACACTATTTAACCAAAAGAATGATGTCTAACAATAATATTAACTGACTGAACTGTGTTAGTACACATACCATGAACTGACAGTGATAGCTTCTCCTATTACAGGTTTGTTGTTGACTTTATTACTGTTCTGATACAACATCCAGCTGCAGCCACAAAAGTTAAATATGCAAATAATATATACGCAAGAATCTGGGTAAATGATTATGTCACTGAAGCAAGGGGAAAGTTAAAATAATCCCACAGGGCAATGTTGAGTGATAAAAATCTCGAGCAAAGAGAACCCTTCAACATTTTTTCAAGAATAGTATAAAAAGTTATTGGAGCAACTATGTAGCAAACAAGCTTCAGGCTTCTCACAGTGTTACTGTTTCTCTCGGTAGTATTAAACAGTTTTAGAATGTGAAGAGTCAAATCCTGAATGGACTTTATTATTGACCACAATGGGATGCACATAAAATACCAACTTGCCAACATATTCAATGAATACTTTTTTTGCTACAGCAAGCCATGAATGACAAACATAAAAACCTGTAGTATCGTTTTAAAGGCAATCAGCATACATACATCTAGCCGCCATAAATTGTAAAGAAACAATGAACATCATTAGATCTCTAACATCTTCCAATTCTGCACGCCATGATGACCTCAACATTAATAATTGAGCTTTAAAAAAGTGGCAAATACATAACTGAAAATTACAGACCAACCTCAGTACTTACCATCTTTTCCAGAATAGTTGAAAATGCCATGTATAATAAAATTATAAATTTTCTCCACAACCAAAATCTAATGTGTGAATATCAAAATTAATACCTGAAATCTACAACAAGTAGCTGCTCAGTTAACTGAAGAGGCATTAAGTAGCATCAAGAACAAGAAACATATTGCAGATATACCGTGTGGTCCATTGATATCTCACGAAATAAGCATCGAACGAAAAACCTACAAAGAACGAAACTCGTCTAGCTTGAAGGGAGAAAAAAAAAAAAAAGACATGTTCCACATCCACGAGGATCTCCTCAGCACGGATCTACGGAACGAAAAACTAATCTAATCTAAACCAGATGGCGCTATAGTTGGCCCGCTAAATGGCGCTGCCATAGTTCAAACGGATATCAACTGCGGTTTTTTTAAATAGTAACCCCCATATTCATTACATATTCCTCTAGTATGTAAAGAAATATGAAAATTTTAGTTGGACCACTTTTTTCGCTTTGTGGCAGATGGCGCTGTAATAGTCACAAACGTATAAGTACGTGGTATCACGTAACATTCCGCCAGCGCGGACGGTATTTGCTTCGTGATACATTACCCGTGTTAAAATGTACCGTTTATCAGTTGCGGAAAAGGTCGATATCGTGCTGATGTATGGCTATTGTGATCAAAATGCCCAACGGGCGTGTGCTATGTATGCTGCTAAGTATCCTGGACGACATCATCCAAGTGTCCGGACCGTTCGCCGGATAGTTACGCTATTTAAGGAAACAGAAAGTGTTCAGCCACATGTGAAACGTCAACCACGATATGCAACAAATGATAATGCCCAAGTAGGTGTTTTAGCTGCTGTCGCGGCTAATCCGCACATCAGTAGCAGACAAATTGCGTGAGAATCGGGAATCTCAAAAACGTCGGTGTTGAGAATCCTACGTCAACATCGATTGCACCCGTACCATATTTCTATGCACCAGGAATTGCATGGCGACGACTTTGAACGTCGTGTACAGGTCTGCCACCGCGCTCAAGAGAAATTACGGGACGATGACAGATTTTTTGCACGCGTTCTATTTAGCGACGAAGCGTCTTTCACTAATAGCAGTAACGTAAACCGGCATAATATGCACTATTGGGCAACGGCTGCGACAAGTGGAACATAAGCGACCTTGGTGGGTTAATGTATGGTGCGGCATTATGGGAGGAAGGATAATTGGTCCCCATTTTATCGATGGCAATCTAAATGGTGCAATGTATGCTGATTTCCTACGTAATGTTCTACCACTGTTACTACAAGACGATTCACTGCATGACGGAATGGCGATGTACTTCCAACATGATGGATGTCCGGCACATATCTTGCGTGCGGTTGAAGCGGTATTGAATAGGATATTTCATGACAGGTGGATTGGTTGTCGAAGCATCATACTATGGCCCGCACGTAAAGAAACCCCCACCATCGTGAAATCTCGCGATTCTCCAGAGATTCGGGTTTGTGTTGCTCCTCATAGTGTCATCAAGGCGAAAAGCAACGAGTAGAGTACCTGGGGGAGGCGGATCGGATTTGTCTTCCTGAGCTTCTAATTACTATTTGCTATTTTCAGCTTCTTACATTGTTAAGTTCAACCAGCAGTATTTTTCTGTCTTGTGGCCGCTAACGCCCCAGTTACCTGCCCTGTGTGCCATTCGTGTATGTAATGGCAGTGTACATTTCCTCACCTTGCCGCTGCTGTCCGGTGAGGAATGTAAGTTTGACAGCTTCTTGATTGTAGGTTGGGTGGCGTTCTTCTACCCTAGTGGTAGTCATTCCCTCTTGCTCCGGGCACTCTAAGCATAGTATTCTGCGGGCGGAGCACAGACCGCCGGTTCTGGCTTTGGCGCAATTTTACATCTTCCATTTGTTTTGTTGGATGTCAGGTAGCCTCACCAAGACTATCATTGGTTCCCACATTAGCTTGTCTTCAAAATTATTGGCTGTCTGTTTTTTATGTATTTGTTAAATTTTAAACAATTGCCATTTTTCGCGTTAAAGGCCTTCAGCCATGATTGTGGTTACGTGCCTTAAAAGTCTGATTGCGACCTTATTGGCTTGTTTTCAAAAATTATTCAGTAAAATAAATGAGTGAAATTGCAAAGCAAACCAATGGTAATTGATTCGGGTCCCGTCCACAATCGTAACCCATCCTGCCTTCCTTAATCACCAAGTTTATCTGGTACCAGAGCTTGGTTACGATTGTAATATCGCCATTTCAGTTACTGTTGGTCATGTATGAACTGGCGATAAGACGCCAGGCTATTGAGGGCAGTGTTCTCGACTTAGCAGCCCACTTGCATGCTACTGTTCTTCAGCCAGTTCACGTCACACCAGATGTTGTGGGTTAGACAAAGGCAGCCACTGAGTTTTTGTTTAAAACTGTTAAGAGTCTCGAGTACAATATGGACTTTTTAGAAGGAACTCAACCTAGTGGCAGTCAGTTAGACAGGGTGTGGGCGCAGCTGGTACATTTAGCCAACAGGATAGCTGACTTAAGGGCATGAAAATTAGAGGATCGTGATAAGTAATCAACCGCTGAATTGCGGCTCTTGGTTAATAAACTGCAGGTTAAGGTCACATATTTAGAGCTTGATGGGAAGGGAACCAGGGATCAGGATTTGTTACATTCTGGGCGGTGCATTAGCGAGCCCGGGCATAACGCCCTTATGTCTTCCGAGGTGTTAGACTGGGTGTTTGCTAAGTTACCTAATCCCCTGTTGCATCTGTTTTGAGTCATCACAGAATTAGTCATAGACCGATTCGAGGGAACTGAAAGTTTGTAAAGGTTGTTGGTTCGTTTTGAACAACATGCTGATGCATTTATTGTTTCCCATCAAGTAATTTTGTCTGTATTGTATCCTTTAACTAGAGGCGAATTGAGGACCCTGGTATCCAGGGCCATGGCAGAAGAGTTGTCCTTGCAGCAGTTGAGGGAACTTGTGATTAGCGAAAGATTGACCACGGGAGTTCGCAAACAACTCGAATGTCGCTATATTTGGCAGACGCAGCAAGATAAAGAGGAGTTACGTCAACATGTAGAAAGAGTTAAGATGGTCAGCTTCGCCTTTTTAGTTGAATTGCCAGAATGGGAGTTAGTTTCAATTGTCCTGCGGGGAATGCGAGTGGCGGATAAACCACGCTTTGTTTTTCGTGGTCGTCCCTCTACTTGGGAAGAACTTCATACTGCTCTTGTAGCGATATCCACGTTGCCGCTCTCGGACAATGGATACCATGAAGCATTAAGGTCTTGAGGGGAATGCGATCAGTAGATAAGTCAAACTTTGTTTTTCTTGCTTTATCACTTACTTAACCTTTTTCACTAACATCTCCAGTGAAAAAAACAAATCACAATTTTTTGAGGAATGTGAATCTTGGTAACTGACTTCTGGATTGTTGATTCACTGCATATGAGATTCCACAGTTCTTTCGTTGAAATGTTTCCACTCATAACCCATTTACCCAACAATGTTTGCTTTCCTTGTGTTTAACGGCCATTTACACTGTTGCTGTTCCCAGTAAATACAGATTTCCCTATGCAAGCTTGTTGATTTGCACACAAGTTACTTTGATTTACACCTGAGAATCTAACGAGCATGCTGCACACTCCCTCCTTGCCTTTTCTGTTCAAGTGTAAACCACAACATATAAATTTATCATGCTTCATTCTTCCTGTTGCAATGACTGTATTAAGTAGGAATTTACCATACATTTTTCTATGCCTGTACCTTACTCATCAAATATTTCAAGTGTTGGATGCAGAATTATATTTGTTGTATTAATAAGTTGGAGAACAGTTGGCAAGGCATAACAAACGTTTTCACAACTTTTGAAATATATGGCTTCCATGTCATTTGACTCATCTGTCAGGAACGTTCAACTAGGACAGACAGACAAGTCTGTTGGCATAGCATGGCATCAATGAGGAACACATCTTCAATGATGAACAAACAAAGAAGCTATGTAGTGCCAGTGGGTTCTGGAAATTGATTCTTGTAGAGACATTAGAAGTTCATCTGTGCAATATCTAATAAACAGGGCTAATAAATGTCAACTCAGGATAGTCTGGGATTCCACAGCTACTAAAATACGACAGGGACATCTGTCTGAAGATAGCAGCGTCCACAGACAGAATGAATAAACACTGTGATTCAACACTTGCACCAGGACCATGCTGTGTTCCCCCACCAATTGTGTGGCACACTCTTCTGAGGAAGCATGACTGGACTACCCAAAGAAGAGGTCAGCAGTCCAGCAGTCATCTAGCTGCACAGATCACACACAATTCGCCTAAAAATGTACAGTATGAAGCTCACTGAAACATTGTGACAAGACTATGCCACCATTCGATTGATCACCTGAGAAGATTTTATCATTGGAATATATCTAGAAAGACTGCAGTCATAAATATCAGCTATTACTATTTCACTATCAACTTTGCCTTAATCCATCTACTAGTTTATCAATCCCTTTTACTGTTTCCATTCTGAGTCGTTTGGCTTAAGAAAGCTTTAATATAATATGTTGACCCAAGTTTCCTAAACAGTATGTTTCTGCAGTAAGCGCTGCAACTGTCACTTAGCATCAGAAATTTTGTTTCTTACACTAAACTTTTCAGTTTGAAATTCTTTTTCATGGAAGAAGGGGCTAAAAAATTGGCTGCAATATCTTTGGCATTAAATACTCCTCCTGGTTGTGTTGATGTCTGGTATCTGTAAATCGAACCTATTGTATGGACTGAAGTTTGTATGTGATTAGAATATTATTACCTTTTTTGTCATACCTTTCACTTGACACCACGTTTCACTAGCTCTGTACTTAGTTGTTGCTCTCAGTCACGTATTCCTGCATGTAGACTGGAGATTTTATAGGTTTGTTTGTTGCACCTTACACTTGACACCACATTTCACTTGCAGTTTTCTTGCTTAGTTGTTTTCCTAATTCACTTATTCCTGTGTGTGAAGGGTTTTTCTCTTGTTACAAAATCTTAATAATTTCTTCCTTTGATGTCAGAAAACCATTATAAATACTTATATTAATAGCAAGTTCTTTGCAGAAATGTTCTTCATTTTAGCTGTTTGAAAAAAGTTCCTTGTCCTTAACCACATTCTAGTTTCTTATCAGCACAGCATAGCTATTTTGCAGGCATTTCACACGTAGTAAACTGTAATTTCTTCATTTTTCAGTGGTTTAGTCTCAGCCATCTTAATTGAGATTTTCTGGCTTGGATAACAGAAGTGAGTGTATGATTACAACACTGCATGCTGGGCTGGCAAAGATCCATAACAGCTAGAAATATCTTGTGCTTGTCTACTTCAACAAAATGTTTGACAGTGTCTAAACAGTGTCAGTTAAATAAATTTTAATACAGCATTGTAAACTGGATGAAAAGTATTTTACTCTAGTCAAGATGTGGTGCTACAAAGATGCTCTGAATTTGTAAAATATTCCAGTTTTGTATTAATCAGATTGACCATGCTCAGATTTCTTTCAATCAGGGCATAAGCCACAACTAAATCTTGAAATAAACTTGTTACACTCATTCTTCATTCAAATAGCAGATTCGAAATATTAAAAAATGCATTGGAAAGGTATCTTTAACTTGTTCTTCTCAAATTGCTATTTTTGATGATAAGTTGTTGAAGATGATGTACATCACTGAAGTTTGTTTTATATTTAGGAGCCTTAAGATCTGTTATTGGTCTCAAATTAACTCAGGAACTGAAATAATTCTCTTGCTATTACCATAAAATTCATGTGTCTCAGCAGATAAACTCTCTTTATGCTTTCTCTTGGTAAATGATTAACACCTACTTCTTGAGTAAGCATGCTGACAAGTAACTTTCACTTCACAACAATTTTCTAAGAATTATGTAACAAAATGCAGACATCAGTAGACAGAAATTAACAGATAGATGTTAGAATACAGATTGACTTAATATACCAGTACATTACTACAAACCTATCTATGTTCTTTTTTTATTTAATTACAACGACTTCAATTAAATCTTGACAATATTCTGATATTAGCAATAGCTTCATATAGGATCTTATTGCAAACACAGGTCTTTGCTTCCATTGTGCTCCAACCTCCTTGGTTGTGGCAATTGTCAGTAGAACATCTCTGGCTACTGTAGTGAAGATAGTACCAATGGCATGTTGCATCACCTTGGATCTCAGCATATAACAAAAGAAAACGAACATTAATGTAAAATACAATCACAATAAATTAAAAAAGAGTATAAACAGCTTTTCAATCAACCAGTATGGTATAAATTAATTACAATACATCATCTTCTCACCTGCATGCACTAGGTTGGAAAACATTGGTGTGACAGCTCATGTTTATTATATAACCATAAGTTATGCTATGTATCTGTTTTATTATTTTCTCACACTTACCATCATTTATTTATTGTATTTGTCATTCACCTAATTATGGGGTTGTGTTGGGCTTGTTTGGGGGAAGAGACCAAACAGCGAGGTCATTGGTCTCATCGGATTAGGGAAGGATGGAGAAGGAAGTCAGCCATGTCCTTTCAAAGGAACCA
The DNA here is from genome assembly GCF_023864345.2 of Schistocerca serialis cubense. Taxonomy (NCBI): domain Eukaryota; kingdom Metazoa; phylum Arthropoda; class Insecta; order Orthoptera; family Acrididae; genus Schistocerca; species Schistocerca serialis. The sequence goes on from NC_064638.1 coordinate 716,901,620, forward strand.
TCCTGGCATTTGCCTGAAGCGATTTCGGGAAATCACGGAAAACCTAAATCAGGATGGCCAGACGCAGGATTGAACTGTCATCCTCCCAAATGCGATTCTAGTGTGCTAACCACTTCTTGTTACTGTCAGGTACTTAATAATATAGAGTATCAACCTTAAATGTAGCTGTAACAGCAATTTATCTAGATACTTTTGATGATGCTGACTGAATGAAGGTCAAAATGAATCAAGTATTTGTAATTATAAAAAAGAAAGCAATCACAACACTTCCAGCTTTTAATTCTGTCTATTGTTTTAATATGTAAGTAACAAAGGTTTTATACACATTTTATGCAGCTTACTCATTTTTGCAGTAACTGGGGTTTATTCCATGCTTTTACTCTAGTTTCAAATTGTATACAATTGGAAGCAGCCCCTACTGACAAGTTCTGCATTAACCATGATATTTATCACAGTTCATATGAAATTAATAATATTTGCTTTACGTGACTGGAAAAGTAGGTAATGCACTTATATCTATCAAAATCTAAACATATTTAACACAACATAGTATTAAAGTAATTTCATTTTAACAAACAAAATATTCTTTATACTCACATGGCACTGGAAACTATTATCCGATGGTGGATGTAAGCACCCTGTTGCTGGTAATGGATTTGTTCACTTTTAAACGTTGCTTTCAACTTCACAACTTTCTGACACATAAATGCCTGTTACAGTGACATTTTTATATGTACTAACAGTCCAGAATCTTAGCTTATCCATATAATAAGGTACTGTGTTCACATCTCTGACTGCTGTGAGCTTTCTGGAGTGATAGGGCACTGGCTTAAAGATTGTTCTATCAAGCCAATTTTTAGTTCTCTTTAGTACTGAGATAGAGTCCATGACTTTGAAAATGCCATTTCCTATAAACAAAGCTAGCATTTGATGCAATAGCAGTCAGTCCCACTTGACTCATCTCACAGAGCTGCTAACCTAAGGCTGATCATAATGCTCCAAAAGTATGAAAAAGCCAACATTTGTTGCAGTTAAAAATATGTGAATATGTGTGCTTTTTGGTAACCATACCTGCTGTGAGAGAGTGCGCATGCTCTGACATAAGGAATAGCAGTACTAAACTGTTCTCTACGTTTATACCTACAATCTACAACTAATATGAAGTGCAGGGCAAAAGGTGCGTTTCATTGTAATGCTTCTTGTTCCATTCGCATATTGTGAGAGCCATTTAAGCGATCATTGCTCCTGTGCATTCTGTTATTAGTCTGATCTTGCATTCATGGTCCCGCTGAGAACAACTCCCATTGGGAGTTGTACATTATTACTATATTTCTCAGTTAATACTGTTTCTTGATACTATGTAAGTAGGCTTTCACATTGGTACCCATCTTCAAGTATCTGCAAATTCTGCATGTTCTTCTTTTCAGTAACACTCTCCTTTGTTGCTGAGATGGAGAACATGCAGAACTTGCACACACTTGAAGATGGGCATTAGCCTGCTTTGCGTACATTCAGTGTTCCTTCTTAGTTGCATTTGATATACCTTTTTCTCTTATGAGCACTATTACAGATGGATCATGAGATGGTTTTGTAAGTAATCTGCTTTCCAGACTCATTGTGTTTTCCTACTATCCTGTCAAATAACTGAGGTCTATCATCTGTATTACTTACAATTGAGTCTACAGACTCATTCCAGTTTATATCCATACAAACTGTTTCACCCACGTATTTGTATGAGTCAGTTGATTCCAACTGTGACTCATTGATGTTGCTGACACAGGGTTATTACCGTTCTGAGTTTGGTGATATGCAGTATTTGATATTTCTGAACATTTAAGGGGAGTCGCACCGCCAAAAATGACAAAATTTGACACATTTACTTTTATGCAAATTATGAAAATATGGATATATATGCTTGATTTGGTGTTGGTTTTATTGAAATATTCGATTATTAACGTCTTTAAATAAGTATTTGAAAATAATCATGCAATGACATTTCTGAGAATTTTGTTTTCCATTATTTCGCATATTGGCATTTTTCTCTGGAACCATGTAGTCTGGAAGGCTGTGGTTTCTTTTGCTTTGTAGAGAACTGCCCGTTTCATAAGTTGCCTACACTGGCGGTACTTTGCATTAAACTTTTTGAACTGTACATTTGTTTGTTTTTGATAACAACAGTTATCCACCAGCCACGTTTTAGTTTCTGTGTTTCCTTTGATAGTTTTCGTCATGACTAAAACAAAAGGAGTGTTTAAAAAATACGAAACAAAGGAAACAGATACTGCAGAACAAATACAGCAGCAGTAAAAAGAGTGGTTAGCGCCTAATGGCGTGATAATTTGGTTGTAATTAGTGACAGTCCTTCTACTCCTCTGAGTGCTTCCAAGAAAAAACTGCTGGGTAATGATGTAAAATACAACGCAGCTTCAGACAGTGAAACAAACTGCAATATCATTATTAATCTCCATATATTTATTTCAGCTTTGTGTGAAACAGTGTTTTGTCGTATATGTGGAGGGGAAATTGAAATTTCTGAAAAGCTATCTCAACACAGTGATCTGATGTGCACTTTACAAATAATGTGTTTGAACTGTAGAAGCGAAAAGACTTTCAAGACTTCAGAAGTAAGAGTAAATAATGGACTTTTTGACACTAATCTACATGCATAGGAAAAGGCCATTACACTGGTATGGTTCTTTGTGGCTTGCTGGACCTCCCTAGTCCCCCTACAAAATCTATCACATAGAACTCCATAGTAAGAAGCAGAGTCAAGGCGTGTGCTATGGAGTCAATGACAACACCAGCAGAGTAGGCTGTAGCAGAAAACGGTAGTTCTGTCATAGCAATATCATTCGACGGATCCTGACAAAAAAGAGGTTTCCAGTCAAAGAATTCATGTACATCTATTATCAGCATCGACAATGGGAAAGTGTTGGATGTTGATGTGTTGACCATGTACTGTCAAGGTTGTAAGCAAGCAGGCAAGAGTACTGAAAAACAAACTAAACATGAAATGAATTGTCAGAGAAACTATGAAGGAACTAGAGGAGGGTTGGAGATTGCTTCTGCAGTGAAAATGTTCCAACATTCCCAGCATGACCGTGTTGTTCACTTCATGAGTTTTGGGGATGGAGACTCATGATGGTATAAGGCGGTAGTGGAGAGTAAACCCTACGGTTATTTGTCAATTACAAAACGAGAGTGCATTAATCATGTGCAAAAGAGGATGGGCACGAGACAACATAGACTCAAACAGCAACTGGGAAGTACCAAGTTATCTGATGGCCTAAGTATAAGACGTCGACTCACTGATAAACAAATTGATCAGATTACACAATATTATGGTATGGATATTAGAAGTAACAAAGATAATTTAGATGGTATGAAGAGAGCTGTTTGGGCAATTTATTTTCACAAGCTGTCTACAGATGCTGAACCAATACACAACCTGTGTTCCACTCAATGGTGTAAATACTTGAAGGCAAAAGAGGGGGGTAAAGTAGACATTTCCTCACACAAAATTACTATACCAAATGCTGTTATGCTTGCCATGAAACCTGTGTTTCAGGGTCTTGCCCAACCAGAGCTGTTGAAGAAATGCCTCAAGGGCAAAACACAAAATGCGAATGAATCATTTAACAATGTTGTATGGTCAAGGATACCGAAAAATGTGTTTGTTTGGAGGTCAGTCTTTGAACTTGGTGTTTTAGATGCTGTTCTTACATTTAATGATGGCCATTCTGGAAGACTACAGGTTTTGGAATATCTTGGCATTCATAAAGGTTACAACACCACTAAAAGTGTGATGGACTTGGACCAACTGCGGATCATGAATGCAGAGATTGCAACAAACAATATGTCAAAAGAAGCCAGATCCAAGAGAAGGAGGGCAGTAGTGGGTGAGGAAGATGAAGGAGGAGATGAGTACTACTATCCAGGAGGATTCCAACATATTTTTTATGAATCAGTTGGCAGTATATTAAAATTTTTTCTTTAAACACAATTTTCTCAACATGACATTTTTCAGTATAAAAGCCCCTTTTTCTCAGAAACTTCTCAATCTACACCAATGAATTATTTATCACATAATGTAGATAGTACAATGATGTTGTAGCTCTACTTTAGTAGTATTTACTGTAATAGTTAAAATTCAAGAAATTAAAATTGTGAAAATTGACACCAAAAACTTATATGTTTAGGGAAAAAAATCATAACTTTTTTCAGTTGTTATTTTAAAGTGATTGTAGAGCAGTACAGTCACAAAACATGGGAGAACATGTGATAAAAACACCACACTTATATACTCAACAGTTACTGAGAAAATGGGGCATTTATATAGCCAATTTGACATTGTCGAGACAGGGCAGTACGACTCCCCTTAAGGAAGTAGGACATCAATATAATTTTGAAATTCATTTTGCAGCACACATTTTCCTAACAAGTTTGATACGTAGAAAATAAATGATTAAGGAAATATAAAACATGTTATTTGGTCTTAAGTGTACCAAAGCGCAATGCAACACCTCTTTGTACAGCATTCTTCTGTCATATGTCACTGAATATCGCTCTGGAGAATTCAAATGTATATATTTTTGCCAGGGACTGTCATCACTAAAAAAAGGACTATCGGTATCAATACTTTTTTCCGCGTGTATCGACATGCCCGGTTTTCTCCACTGATTTCTTTTATTCTCTGTTTTGAAAGTCTTGCATTGTGATTTTGTGAATTTCGAAAAGATTTTCAATTGGCTGCGTTATCTTGTGTTCGTTTCTGGCATATTATTGCACAGAATGTATGTCAGGTATTTGTTGCTCCAACTGTAAACAACGTCACCAGAGCAACAGATACACAGTAAAGCATGATTCGATGAATGTTAGACCAGTGGCAGAAGACTGCAACCTTTCAGTGTTGATAAACGAACCACTGCCTACTACTTCAAGAAATAAACTTATTTTTAGCGCTAATGAAAACGGAGGGTCTGAATCCGAGGGTTCATGCCATATTATTGTTGATATTAATACAGTGTGACAGTTAATATTGAACAATATTAAGTGCAAGCTTTGCTTTGGTATGCAACGTATTTCTGTGGTGGAAGGTGAGAATGTCTGGAAAGACATTGCTACATACTCATCTGTACCCCGCGGTGAATGTAGCCTTGGTGCGCCCTGCCTGACATCTACAAACATGAGGAAAGGATATGATGTGCATGTGAAGCGAATATACTGAATGTGCTGTATTGGTAGGGGACAAAAAGCAGCAAGAACGTTTTCTGCTGCGATGAATCTTCCACTTCCTCCAGGAAAAAAGTTACATATTATGGCTTACTGGTTAATGGAGTAAAAGAAGTTGCAGAACGATCAATGAAAAGTGCTGCTGAAGAATCTGTTGCCAAAACTGACCACTTTTGAAGATACCTTGCAAACAAGAGGACACACTTCATTGAATGGATTTCTTACAGGAACATCTGTCGACAGTGGCAAAGTACTATATGTTGAAATTTTGGGCTAATTCTGCCATAATTGAGTGAAAGGGATTCCAGACCATAAATGTAATATGAAGTAAATGTAGTATGAAGTACAAAGGTTCAAGTGAAGCTATAGAAGTGCAGAGAGTTGTCAGCTTGTTTACCAGATCAGTTTCCTCCCACGCCCAGAGATATGTAAAGTACCTCAGTGATGGCGGCAGTAAAGCTCTCCTTGAGGTTCAAAAATGTGGTCCGTATGTAACTAATGTTACTGTGCAGAAGTTAGAATGTGTGGGGCATGTACAGAAAAGACTTGGCACTAGACATGGGAAGCTGAAGTAAGATTTGTCAGGAAAACAATTATCACATAGGAAGGGAATGAAAGGGAGAGCACAACTGACTGATGCAGATATTGACAAGCTACAGAAATATTAAGCCTTCGTAACGTGAAGGAATAGAGGAACTTGAAAAACATGAAGCAAGCACTTCTACAAAATGTCCACACACAATAACCCTATCCACAATTTGTGCCCAATGGGAAGTGAATCATGATGTGGTTACCAAAGGTCAATCGCTGATGGTAAGGAGTATCATTCCAGGAATTCTCTGCCAACTACTGTAATGGAAGCCATTAAACCTATGTTCAGGGATCTTTCAAATGGTTCAAATGGCTCTGAGCTCTATGGGACTCAAGTTCTGAGGTCATTAGTCCCCTAGAACTTAGAACTAGTTAAACCTAACTAACCTAAGGACATCACACACATCCATGCCTGAGGCAGGATTCGAACTTGCGACCGTAGCGGTCTCGCGGTTCCAGACTGCAGCGCCTAGAACTGCACGGCCACTTCGGCCGGTAGGGATCTTTCAAATGACAATTTATTGAAGAAATGTCTTCATGGCAGTACCCAAAACACAAATGAGAGTTTTAACCAATGCATATTGGGAAAGATTGCCAAAAACCATATTTGTGGAAAGAAATGTACTTGGCGTTTATGATGTAGTTTCATGTTTTAATGATGGTGTAAAAAGCAGGAAATATGTTTAAAAGAAAATAGAGCTAAGCCTGGGATGGACTGTGTGAAAGCTTTCTATGCGATGGACAGAGAGCATGTAGTGAAAACAGGTAAATCATTTTTGGAGGTGGCAAAATCAAGAAGAGTGCACCATAGGAATGTAAAAAGGAAGGAAAAAGAAGTGAAAAAGAACCTTCTTAGGGTGCTGAACAGTTCTAAAATAGTGCCAAATAAAAGCAGAAACCTTAACAGGCATTTTATGCAAAACAGAAATTTGTGTACATAGGTACATAAAACACTTGGAGTGCTTTTAAAATTCATCCCCCTTAATGCAAAACTCCAAAATTTTCGAAATCTATTAAAAATGTGGTAGAAATTGAGATAGTTAACAACAAATTTTGAGACTTTTCTAAATATAAAATTCAAAATTTAAGTGCTCATTCATTTTTTCATCAGTTACATAAATTCTAGAGTTTGAGACACCTGCAAGTATTCTTCGTACACTATGCAGTATTCATTGAAGAATCTCTCTCACTCATGAAGAAAAGTGTACCTACAGCAATAGGTGCATCCATAAGTTCATGAAAAAATGAAGAGTTTTTTATGTGAAAAAAAAATTTTTTATTAAGTTGTAGAACTTCCATTACTATGAGTGTGAGTCCTGAATCCTTCCTGGTCATGCTGAAATGTTTTGTGAATTTGTTTCGACAAGTTCTGACAGTGGAGACCAAAATGTCCTGTAGTGCTTCTCCTGCTCCCAGAAAGCCAGTTTGATGCTATACCCCCTTTAAAGTAAGTTACCATTCTCTGCATCACTTTGAAGTCTAGTGAGGATCTGGCTGAACTTTTATGCAGTTTTTTTAGACAATAGGTCCTATATCATTACAGTTAACAGAAACATCTTTCAGTGTTCTCTGCCAGGCCAGTAATATGCTATCCAACATAAATAACAATTGTCCCAAGGCACTTTCTTGGAACATACCTGAAGTTACAGCTACTTCTGCTTACAATTCTCCATCCAATATACAGTAGAATGCTGTGTCCTCCTTGTAAGATAAATAAGTGGTATAATATAATAAATAAAAATTATATAAATGAAATAATATCATGTGAATAATAAATAAAAAACCCTATCTAGTCACATTTCCCAATGATAAATAAGTATATACATACATTTGCTTAATTAAAGTCCACTTAACTTCCACTACTGATCTAGCTGCTGCTCTGGACTGTCATGCCATTATTAAAGCCGATTCACTCTAGATGTCAACAAAACATCAGGCACTGTCACTATCAGATGGAGGAGTGTTCACAGTAGATGGAATGTGAACCAAATATTAATTTGTGTAGCCCACTACCTAACAGTGAAAGTGAGGTTATGAGATACTGTCAGAGCTACAAAAAAGAAACTAATATAACATTTAAGGAATTATAAATGATAAAGTTTATTAATGGCCAAATAAAACTTTTTTTTAATAGTTTTAATATAGTAAATTGCTAAGAAGTGAATCAAAATTTCAATGTGTTAAAATTTATTTGCTAGCGAAAATATATGCATACAAACACCTCAGACAATAATGGTAAGGCAATGTAAAGATCCTATTTCCTTTCCATAGTGTTTTATTTTTCTAAGTAACAAATAATGTAAAAAACAATTGTATTTTCCTCTTTCAACAGAGCTGATTTTTCCACTTTAAAAAAGATTATTAAAAGAAAATTGCTTTGTCACTGATGTTCTCATTTATACGCTGTGAAGGCTCTTTCTGCCAAGTTTTTGTAAAAGATAAGTCTTTTTTCAGATATTTGGTCTATAGCAGAATATTCCAGGGAGCAAAAATCAAAGTCTCTGTGGAACACTTGTACTTTATCGAGAAAACAAAACGGAATAATAAAATAAAGACTAAGAACATACAAAAGCATAAAATCCGTTAGCACAAGATGAATTAGTGCACAGAAAACTGATTAACTTCCAATGTTAGCAGATAACAGCACCATTTCCATGACCAGCAATAACATCAAAACTTTCTTCCCAAGAAACTTTGATCTTATCATACCATTCCATTCTATTCTGTTACATTGGTGGCCTGTATGAAAGCTACCATTAGAAATACATTGTAAAATATTTTAACATTCTTTTCTGTCATGCATGAAGGCCAATTTACTTTAGAGTTCCACGAAACAGAACAAAACGTCTGGTGACATCACTATCAAATAGTGTGTTTACATCAGAAGGAAGTATGTACATCACTTTGCTAAGTTATATGGCCAACAGTTAAAGTAAAAAGGGGCAATATTGAGAATCCCGCAATAATATTTACCATTTGAGAGTGCTATTGAGGATTTGTGCAATATACTGAAGGAGACTGCAGAGCTTCAAAAATATAGACACTCACTCAATATTTTGTGCAACATATTCTTCCATGTAAGGGTGATATTACGCAATAAACCGCAGTTCCTGCCAAGATTTAGTGATTTTTGGAGGTGCAAACAACTCATGCAGTTATACCATATGAATACATCAGGAAAAAAAGAGATGAAAGGAATCATGCCATTGAAGCATATTCAGGTGGGTAACTTGATTACATATTCATACTTGTTCAGTAATTAGATACAGAAACATTCAACAAAACTGTTTAAGTGCAGGGAAATAACGCTGCAACTGCTTATTTGTGCATTTCAGAAGCTTGAAATATTTATTGCAGAAATACGTGATAGCACTACCTATCTATCCTTTACAATCATATATATTACTCTCTTCCAGCACTGTGGAAAGTGAACTCTGACGAGTATATGAATAGTATCCTTTCTGTTTATTTGAAGTGTAACAATGTTCAGTTTGTTGAAAGATGCCTCGTTCATCTTTAAGAAATTCTGACAGTTATCTGGCTCTACCATAAGTTTCTTTTAGCATGTTAGTATGGCATTGTGTGGAATGCTTTCCAAGCCACCATTCTATTCTCACTGCTTCCTGTTGTTTTTCTTTTTGTAGCATGTAGCAATTACAGTCATAATGCATGTAATTGCTAATATGTTCGCTACAAAGACAAAGTTCTAACTGATGTGCTCTAGGCATAAATATTGCGCAGTAATATTGTGCCACTTCTGAGTTCACATTTTTGCACAGTATTTTAACACAATATTATTGTGCAATAAATACTTAATGTCTGAGGACACTTAAGGTAATGAGACACCATTCATGATACAAACAATTGGATAGCAGTATCAGAATTAAGAAACTAGTATTGATACAGTTTATCAATGGCCAAAGCAATATCCATAATTGATGTTCTTGACAATGTTTGTTTAGTAAACTACTAAGAATCGAAGCAGTGGGAAATGTTTAGTCCAAACGTTTCAGAACATCAACGTTTATGTGTTAACTATGGTATATGTATACAAACATATCAAAAGTATTTATAAGATATATTTAGAACCTATTTATCCTTAAAACCCGAAATTTGGTTCTATCACATAGAGGCACCATTCAGCATTTGCAGAATTGTTACAAAAGATGGTCTAGTAACAGTGAGTTACGTAATAACACGAACTCTGTGGCTAGAGCAAGAAATTGCTGCACTGTCAACTTGTTATCAAGATAGTTCTCGTCATACAAGCTTCGACCACCCATGGAATAATAGCCACAGATAGTCTTGAAACAAATACAAGAGTAAGCACTGTTATTACGACTTTTGCTTTGGACGGCACTGTAAACGTGAAAAATCCACTCCTCCAAGAAGTTTCTCCAGAGAAACGCGACCTAGCAGCTGAATTAGCGGAAAGTTCTGCTGCCCAAGGCAACTGATTCAAAACCCTTCTACTTGTAATTGATAAAAAACAGGACTGCAATTTTTAGTTGACAGGGGGCTGATGTTTCTGTAATTCCATCTAACTCAAAGGTTAGTGTAAAATCACCACATATATTGTATGCTGATAATGGTACCAGAATTCCTACATTCAGAATTGAGCATCATAACATCGATCTGGGACTGCAATGTCAGCTTCAGTGGCCATGTATTGTTGCAAAAATCAGTAAAGCTATAATGGGAGCAGATCGTTTGAATAAAGTGGAATTATTAGTAGATGTGCATAATAAGAGATTAACCAAGCTCAGTTCTGATGGCAAAGTTATGTCAGTCTTAGAGAAAAATGTTGTAAGTACCATGAGTCAAAAACACAAAATTTTCAGACCTATTGCTGTAGTATCAAGATATAGCTAAACCTAATTTGGCACTGGCCAAAATTTAACCTGATGTCAAATGCTATGTTACCACAGAAGCCACACCTGTTTTCTACGACAAGACACTTAGACCCACAGCACAAGGGAATGGCCAAACAAGAATCAGAATTCACATTAGACAATGACATTATTATGCCACCTAAATCACTATGAGCTAGTCATCTTCAAATTTCTGTGTGGAAATTACAGATAGTGAAATGAAAGAACAGTTCCTCACCATTATCCTGTAACTCTAATAGAAGATTTCTGCTGTATTCTGCAAGACAAAAACGTATTTTCTAAAACTGACCTGTGTAAGACCTATTATCAAATACCCATTGCTGAAAAAGGTGAGAATAAGCCAGGTATAATCACCCCATTTGGACTGTATGAATTTAATGTAATGGGTTTTGACCTGCAGAATACACTTTCAATATTCCAGCGAGTCATTAATAAGGTTCTGTTTGGATTGGATTTTGTGTTTCCTTATCCTGACGACATTTTAAATGCCTCGTCCAGTAATGAAGAACACTGAGCATACCACAAACTAATCCTAGAGTGGTTGTGTAATTACAGACTTGGAATCAACTTCTCAAACTCAACATTGGGAGTAAATGAAACAGAATTCCTGGGTTACTGTGTAACAGCAGAAGGCCATGTCAGATACCGAGAAAGTGCAAGCAATTTTGGAGTACAAGTTACCTGACAGACTTCATGAGCCCTATAAGTTTCTTGGTATTGTCAACTACTATCATCAGTATCTTAAAGATGCAGCATAAACTCAAACTTTACTGCATGACTACCTTAATGGATCAAAAAGGAATGATAACATACAAATTCAGTGCATTGAGGAACTGAGGAAAAATCAGAGAAATGTAAACATGATATTGAAAAATGTTGCATTATTGGCTTTTCCGAACTCGGAGTTACACATATTGCTATGCACAGATGCATCAGATGTTGTTATTGGTTCTGTATTGCAACAACTAGAAAAGGAAAACTGGAAATTAGCTGCATTCTTTTGACAGAAACTGAGTCATTCGCAGAAGGTTTACAATATCTACCACCTAGAACTGTTCGGAATATACCTTTCGATTAAAAATGTTTAAATATTTACTGTAAGGGAGGGACTTCATAATTTTCATTGACTATAAGCCATTCACCAAATGAAACTATATGATTCCAGAGACATTTTCAAGTCTCAAATATCTATGATGTATATAGGCAGACTGAAATGACGAATGAAAGTTTGTTCCAAAGCCACAATTCGAACCCAGGTCTCCTTGGTTGGTTGGATTGGAGAAGGGGCCAAAATACAAGGTCATCTGTCCCTCTGACCTTGGAATAACTAAAACCAATAAAACCTCACACTATAAGAGGGAACTATAATTACCATAAAATTACAAACGATTGACAGAGAAGGAAGGAAGAAGATAGAAGAAGAGAGGAGGGAAAGAAAGTGATGAATAACAGGAGCATGAAGGAAGAACCACAGGTAGACAAGATAGACACTGAAGATAAAATAAAACCTATAAGGAAAGGAGTGAGAAGTCAGAGGGTGGGGGGTGAACCACCAAGCCCAGTTGAAGTCAGTCCAATTGGGGCGAAGGTGGGAGCAAGACAGCCTGCCATCCCCTCTGTCCACCGATAAGGTTGAAGGTCCCACCCTTAAATAAAGCGATAAAAACCCCCATCATGAAAAAACCTTAAAACGAGATCAGCCACAGAGGCATTGTCAGCTAACACCAGGGGTAGCAAATCAGGAAATCTAAGAGTTTATCACAGGGTGGTTAAGTTGGCACAGTCCAGTTAGAGGTGAACCACAGTCAACATTGATCCACAATGATAGCGGGTGGGGGGGGGGGGGGTCCTCACGACAGAGGAGATAACTGTGAGTCAGCCAAGTACGGCCGATGCGGAGCTGGCAAAGTACGACAGAGGCCTTACAGGAGGCCCATAGGGAGGACCTCCACATAGTTGTAGAATCCTTTATCGCCCTGAGCTTATTCAGCGAAGAAAGAGTATGCCATTCTGCATTCCAAATTCCCAAAACCTGACGACATAATGCCGAGCGAAGGTCTATTTCCGGAATGCCTATAACAAGAGATGGCCTGTTAGTAGCCAGTTTAGCCAGTCGATTGGCAAGTTCATTGCCAGGGATCCCAACAGGGCGTGGGATCCAAATGAAAACCACTGAGCATCCACACTGAGGGAAGGACTGGCTGATAGCTTGCAAACTGATCAAGGAGTCACTACAGATAGTGAAGGACAGTCCTGAGCAGAAGCAGACATGTTCCAGTGTGCACAAGAGGGCACAAATTCTGCAGTAAAAACACTACAGTCATCTGGCAGGGAATGAAGTTCCATGCATCTTGCTTAGGTGTAAGCATAACAAGTGTGACCAGCAACCATGGAGCCATCAGTATAAATCACTTCTGAACCCTGGAATGTACCGAGGAGACATTAGAATTGGTGGTGAAGGGCCTCCAGAGGGACAGAATCCTTTGAATTGTTGGAGAGATTAAGATAGAGCTGTGGCCAAGAGACGAACCAAGAAGGCTAATCATGGGGCTACTCTGGAAGGCACCAGTCGCAGGTTGTACCCCACAATGGTGGATGGGGTCTAGTATCTGCAATGTCGAAGGTGACGCCGAACCATAGACAGAAGTCATGTAGTCTAAACGAGACTGGATCAGCACTTTGTACAATTTCGGTAGAACAGAGCGATCTGCATCCCAGGTGGTACTGCACAGACATCTAAGAACATTGAGATGTAACCACCATATCTTCTACAGCTGGCGAAGATGAGGGAGCCATGTCAACTGAACATCGAAGACCAGACCCAAGAAGCGATAGGATGTCCACCATCTCGAGGGATTGGCCATCGAGGAACAGGTAAAGATGGGGATGGACCGTAGGGTGACGGCAGAAATGGATGATACACGACTTGGCCACTGAAAACTGAAGACCATGGGAGAGAGCCCAAGATTGCGCCTGGTAGATTGTCCCCTGTAGACGGCGTTCTGAAGCGCCCATGACAGAGGAATCAATTTAGATAAAAAAATCGTCAGCATGCAAAGAGAGGGACCCCAGCTGCCGCCACCAGTCCATTAATGGCTACTAGAAAGAGAGGGACGCTCAGCACGGAACCCTGTGGAACCCCATTTTCTTACCGATGGGAAGTGCTGTAGGAGGAGCCAACTTGGACCCAGAAAAAGCGACAAGAACGAAACGGGCAGAGGGCCACGAAGGCCCCATTTGTGAAGTATGGTGAGGGTGTGGTGGCGCCAGGTGCTGTAGTAGGCTTTATGCAGGTCAAAGAAGACTGCAATGAGGTATTGTTGGTGGGCAAAAGCCGACAGAATAGCAGACTCCAGGTGGGCCAAGTTATCCACCATAGAGTGGTCACAGCAAAAACCACCTTGAGTTGATGATGAAAGGTCGCGTGATTCAAGGATCCAAACCAGCTGCCGACTCATCAGGCATTCAAGGAACTTGCAGAGAGTGTTGGTAAGGCTAATTGGACGGTAGCTATCCAACTGAAGAGGTTCATTCCCAGGCTTCAACACCAGAATAACAATGCTTTCCTGCCACTGGGTAGGAAATAACCCCTCACTCCACAGACAGTTGAAAAGGGGCAGTATACAATAGTGGCCAGCCACCGATAACTGTTGGAGTGTTTGGTTATGTATCCGATCTGGTCCAGGAGCCGTGTCGGGACAAAGGACGAGGGCGCTGGCGAATTCCTACTCGCTAAATGGAGAATTATAAAGCTCCAAGCAGCAAGAAACGAAAGACAAAGGCAGCAGTTCCGAGCGCTCTTTCACGAGGAAGAATGTGGGAAGATACTGAGACGATGAAGAAGCTTGGGCAAAATGTTGAGCGAAATGCTCTGCAACAATGTCCGGATGGGTAAGGACAACACCACGCACAGAAATTCCTGCAGCGCCAGTGGGAGGACGATGGCCAAAAATTCACCTGAGTTTCGCCCAAATTTGTGAAGAGGGGGTGTGCAGTCCTATGGCAGCCACATATCGTTCCCAGCAAATCCATTTCTGAAATTTGATTAGGTAATGGGACTGGGCGCGGAATCGTTTAAATTCCAGGAAAGCATTAGAAGGGTGCAGCTTGAAGCACGGCGGCGGTCTTTTATGGGCTCAGCAATTTCTGGGGACTCGAGGAAGAAGGGACGGCTGAAACAGCTGTGGAAAAAATGGTGGCAGTCAAAGTCTGTGTATACTCATAAATACTGCTGTGTGGTATACAGGATTTCAAATATAATATGTGAAATGATGTTGGTGAGGTGGCCCTCAACCATGTACCCTCAGACTGAGAGTTGAAATTTTAAAAGTTTTTGCGGGTTTCGTTGTCTAGGGGCTGGGATACGTAGTTGCTGCACTACAAGCCAAATACTGCTGAGACCTCAGTTTACAATATTAATACGAGGGCTATCCACAAAGTTCATTACATTTTGGAACTAAAAATAAATAAAGTATTGGAATTTTTTTATTATATACAGATGAAAGCCACACCTAAATACTACTTTTCTACATAGTGGCCATTTAAATTAAGGCACTTATCGTAGCGATGGACGAGCTTGGAAATTCTTTCGTCGTAAAACTCGGCCGCCTGCGCCTTCAACCACTTGGTTACCTCTTCTTGAAGCTGTGCGTCGTCATCAAAATGCTGCATAGCCAACCACTTCTTCATTGCTGGGAATAAGTGGAAGTCACTCGGTGCCAGGTCGGGACTGTACGGCGGATGGGGAAACAACTCCCCTTAAAAGATTCGAGAACTTCACGAGTGGCATTTGCCGTGTGTGCCCGGGCGTTGTCATGAATCAGCAAGATTTTTGAGCCCGACTTTCCCCTGCGCTTCTTTTGTATTGCTCTTCTGAGGTTGTGCAGAGTTTGGCAATACCTTTGAGAGTTTATTGTAGTGCCTCTTTCCCGTAAATCCACAAAAATCACACCTTTTTTGTCCCAAAAGACAGTCGCCATGACCTTCCTTGCCGACATTGTCTGCATGCATTTCTTGGGTTTTTGGGGGGAATTTGTGTGCCCCCACTGCATTGACTGCAATTTTGTTTCGCTGTTCACATGCTTAACCCATGTTTCGTCACCATTAACGATGCGATCGAGTAATGACTCGCCATCTTTCTCGTAAGCGTACAAAAACGTTAATGCTGCAGCCATTCGCTTATTTTTGTGAATCTCTGTCAAGATTTTTGGTATCCATCTTGCACAAAACTTGTGGTAACCAAGCTTTTCGGTAATGATTTCGTGCAACAAACTTCGTGAAATTTGTGGAAAACTCATAGAGAGTTCCGTTATTGTGAAATTACGGTTTTCACGGACTGCGGCATCGACTTTTTCGACAAGTTCGGCAGTCACTATGCTGGGTCTTCCACTTCGCTCTTCGTCGTGAACGTTAGTTCGGCCATTTTTAAATTTTATGACCCATTGACGCACTCCACCTTCAGTGATTATGTTGTCCCCATACACTTCACAAAGCTGCCGATAGATTTCTATCGGTGTACAGTTTTTTGCAATCAGAAACCTTATTACAGCACGCACTTCACACTTCGCGGCATTTCCAATTAACGCTGACATTTCAAACTGTCACAGTAACTCAACGGAGCACAGCACGAACCTCTCACCAGCACGGCAGGATGCCGACTGAGTGGCGGAATGCCATGACATCAAGATGGCCGCGCTAGCCCCGCCCCTAACGGACACAAACGAAAACGTAATGTACTTTGTGGATAGCCCTCGTATACACATGGATCGAATGGTCAAAGATTCCCATCACCTGGCAATTGCGAATGTAACGTAGAAATTTATAAATGAAAGATTGCAATTAAATAAAATCTGCAGGTACTATCTTAATGACTTTAAATGATGAGTACGATAGTACTCTTGACAATGTGGTATATTTCTGCAAAACACTTATTGATGTCGATGGTCCAGCAATTCAATAAAATATAAGTTGAATAACAGGGAAACAATAGATTCCTACTACACATAATTAGTTATGAACAACAACATAGCTCGTGAGATATTCACTTCTAAACGCACACTACATCTTCACTGTAGAAGCCACGGAAATCTCACTAGTACACAAATCAGCACCACGAAATATTTCTATCCGCCACAGCCACGCGCAAACCGCTCCACACTATCCAAGTCCCTCGTCCACGACTGTGTGTCCATCGCGTCCTGTCCCACAACCTCCATGTCTTTTGCCTTACTCCCTATATGCTGTGCCATACCTCATACCACACTGCCCAGAACTTACCTCCATTCACTTTGGTAGTCGCCTCCTTTAGTAACGAGCGCTGTGATTGGCGATAGCGCTCCTGTCATGTCTCCAAGCCAACGCACACTCCCAAACATTTTGAAACACATTCTAAATACTGGATTTATATTTAAATAACTTGAAATTAAATAAATATTCTTATGGCTGGACCATAATCACGCACTAACACACATTATTAGATGAATAAACAAATTAAATAAAAATATATCAAAGGAATAGAATAAAAGGTAGGCCAGTAGCCTAATGTCTGTGATTTCTAAAACACAGTAAATATTTAACCAATTTCTTCATGAATAGAATCAATAGATATATCGGATATAAACAAAGACATAGATGAATAAATATATTTATAAGCATGCTGCTACCGTTTTTTCGTGTCACTGTGAAGTACTTATGGCCTGACGCGATTAGTAGTAATCAGCCACTTTGACCTCCAATAACTCATGTACTATTCAAGTTACATGCCTGTAATTCATACCAATTCAGCTTTACACTAATAGCTTTCTAAAGACACCTAGACTGACGAAATATGATGAACCATTTAGATTTTGGAAATTCGTTGCTGGGTGTTATTTGTATAATTTAGTCACTTACTAAACTTTAAACTAATAATGCAAATAATGCAAATAATGGTAATGTACATATTCCTTTTTGAGGTAGAATCGTTCATCTGGCTACTATTAATTTCTATACGAACTGTGAAATGTCTGCCATGATGTTTTCACAAAGTCCGCCATCTTTAGCACTCCCGGCATGTCTCCTTCATCAACACAGCATCACCATGGAAAACCCAGCCACGCTGTCACTGGACCCCGCTAATGTCTGGCACCTTGTGGCTGCCGACGAGCCGCGGCCCACCGAGAGGCCCCAGCGCAGCCACACCAACTCTAAACTTAAGCACCCCAATCAGCTTTAGAGAAGGCCCACCTGGGAAGATGACAGAGTGAGATACACTGAAGGAAGGTCAAAACAATTGGGTAATGATCGCTGTCACATACGTCATCATAGACACCCCACTGAATGGAGGGAAGAAGGCTGGGACTGCAGATCGAGAGGTCAATGGCAGAGAAAGTGCCATGTGCCACACTAAATTGTGTGGGAATAATGGTGTTTAGTAGACAGAGGTCAAGCACTGCAGAACAACTTCAACTGTCCTGCCCAGGGCAGTAGTCGTGTAACTATCCTAAAGAGGGTTGTGGGCATTAAAGTCCCCTAGAAGCTGGAAGGGAGAAGGGAGTTGTTCAAGAAAGGTGGTTAGGGCAAGGGATGTTGGCGGCCTGTCAAGCGGGAGGTAGACATTACAAATTGTGATTGGAGTGGCCAGATGGACCCTGACAGCAATTGCTTCCAAAGTGGTATGGAGGGGAACCCATTTACTAACAATGTCCTTGCAGACCATGATGCAGGCACCACCAGAAGCCCACAAGGGGCCAAGTCGGTTATGACAGAAAGTGTGGAACCCACAAAGGGTGGGTGAGTAAGAATTGACAAAATGGGTCTCCTGGAGAGCAATGCAAGCAGTAGAGTAGGAGGAAAGAAGGGGCTGAAACTCCGGGAGGTGACACAAATATCAATTACAATTCCACTGGAGTATTCTCAAGCTGGAGTCCAAATGGGAAGTGAACGGACTGAGTCGCCATCTGACACCGATAAGGATGGGGTAATGTCCATATACACTACTGGCCATTAAAATTGCTACACCAAGCAGAAATGCAGATGATAAACGGGTATTCATTGGACAAATATATGATACTAGAACTGACAAGTGATTACATTTTCACTCAATTTGGGTGCATAGATCCTGAGAAATCAGTACCCAGAACAACCACATCTGGCTGTAATAATGACGTTGATGCGCCTGGGCATTGAGTCAAACAGAGATTGGATGGCGTGTACAGGTACAGCTGCCCGTCCAGCTTCAACACGATACTACAGTTCATCAAGAGTAGTGACTGGCATATTGTGACGAGCCAGTTGCTCGGCCACCATTGACCATACGTTTTCAGTTGGTGAGAGATCTGGAGAATGTGCTGGCCAGGGCAGCAGTCGAATATTTTCTGTATCCAGAAAGGCCCGTACAGGACCTGCAAAATGCGGTCGTGCATTATCCTGCTGAAATGTAGGGTTTCGCAGGGATCGAATGAAGAGTAGAGCCACGGGTCGTAACACATCTGAAATGTAACGTCCACTGTTCAAAGTGCTGTCAATGCAAACAAGAGGTGACCAAGACGTGTAACCAATGGCACCCCATACTATCATGCCAAGTGACACGCCAGTATCTCGGTGACAAATACACGCTTCCAATGTGCGTTCACCGCGATGTCGCCAAACACGGATGCGACCATCATGATGCTGTAAACATAACCTGGATTCATCCAAAAAAATGGTGTTTTTCCATTCGTGCACCCAGATTCGTCATTGAGTACACCATCTCAGGCACTCCTGTCTATGATGCAGTGTCAAGGGTAACTGCAGCCATGGTCTCCGAGCTGATAGTCCATGCTGCTGCAAACGTCGTCGAACTGTTCGTACAGATGGTTGTTGTCTTGCAAACGCCCACGTCTCTTGACTCAGGGATCGAGACGTGGCTGCACTATCTGTCACAGCCATGCGGATAAGATGCCTGTCATCTCGAGTGCTAGTGATATGAGGCCGTTGGAATCCAGCACGGCGTTCTGTATTACCCTCCTGAACTCACCAGTTCCATATTCTGCTAACAATCATTGGATCTTGACAAACGCGAGCAGCAATGACGCGATACGATAATCCGCAATCGCGATAGGCTACAATCCGACCTTTATCAAAGTCGGAAACGTGATGGTATGCATTGCTCCTCCTCACACGAGGCATCACAACAACGTTTAACCAGGCAACGCCGGTCAACTGCTGTTTGTGTATGAGAAATCAGTTGGGAACTTTCCTCGTGTCAGCACGTTGTAGGTGTCGCCACAGGCGCCAAACTTGTGCGAATGCTCTGAAAAGCTAATCATTTACATATCACAGCACCTTCTTCCTGTCGGTTAAAATTCGCGTCTGCAGCACTTCGTCTTCGTGTTGTAGCAATTTTAATGGCCAGCAGTGTATGTGGGGTTCAGACTATGTTGGTTTAGTGGCTTGAGGAGGGGAAGGCGGCATCCCAGGGGGTACCGGAGGGTCCTTGCACTTGTTCTTGTGTTTCTGCTTCTTCTCTTGTAAAAGAAGAGAAGGGAAGACTGCAGCGAGGTCAAACACAGAATTACATCTGGCAATCGTGGTGCCCACCAGCCACAGATCACGTGGCCAATGTGGAGCTGAAGATCTTCTTTCAGAGGGGTGCTGGGAAGAGGAGTCCCAGGAGGGAGCTGCAGCACTGGCAGCTGCCAAAGAAGGGGAGCGTTTCTCTGGAGCGGGAGGGGGAGTAGAAGCCGAGGGGGGTGGGGGTATGGGTACTGTTGGGGGGTAGGACGGGAAGTGAGAGAGCGAGGGTAAGGAGGAAGGTGTGGGGTGGGGCTGGGAAGGGGAGGGGGTAGAAGGGGGAATGGATGTAACTGAAGCAAAAGTAAAAGTTATAAGCATGGGATGGAGCCAGTCATACTTTCAACAAGCCTCGGTATAGGTAAGTCGATCTAAGGTGTTGTACACTTGAATCTGTCACTCTTTTACATGCATCAGGCATGCTGACAAGCGTGAAGGATGCTGCATATTACAATTTATGCACACTGGCAGGGGAGTACAGGCACTCCCCTCATAGAGGGGGCGCCCAGAGTCACCGCAGAGGGGATCATTGATACAGTGGGAAGACATGGGTCCAAACCGTAAGCATTTAAAGCATCTCATTGGTGATGGAATGTAAGATTTTTCATCACACTGATACACCATCACCTTGACCTTCTCTGGGAGGGTATCCCCCTAGAAGGCCAGGATAAAGGCGCCTGTATTGGTGCGATTGTTTTTAGGGCCTCGTTGCACACAGTGGATAAATAGAAATGCTCGCCGCTTGAGGTTTGCACGGAGCTCCTTGTCAGTTTGGAAATGAAGATCCCGGTGGAGAATGATGCCCTGTACAGACTTCAAAGATTTGTGGGGTGCGATGTAGACTGGGATGTCACCGAGATAGTCACAAGCATGCAGGACTTCAGATTGGGCAGCGGAAGATGTCTTTATGAGCAAAGAACCGGACCACATTTTACTCAAGGATTCCACTTCGACATACTTATCTTCAATCGTCTCCACGAAAAACAAAGGCTTGGTCATGGTAAAACTTTCGCCATCTGTCCTGGTACAAACCAGGAACCAAGGGAAAGGTTTCCCCTTACCCGGCGAGCTTGACCCTCTTCCCAGTGTGTGGCCAAGCGTTTCTAGGCGCTTCAGTTTGGAACCGCGCGACCGCTCCAGTCGCAGGTTCGAATCTTGCCTCGGGCATGGATGTGTGTGATGTCCTTAGGTTAGTTAGGTTTAAGTCGTGCTAAGTTCTAGGGGACTGATAACCTCAGATGTTAAGTCCCATAGTGCTCAGAGCCATTTGAACCTCTTCCCAGTGGGTGGCAAGGGAGGGGAAGGCCGAAGGATCAGAAGAAGGAGTGTCAAGACTTCTATCACTCTTCGAGATGGCCACAGAATGGCCAGGATGTTGACCTGTTGTCGCTTCATGTGCAAGGTGTCCACCCTAGTACCACCCATGATGGGCTCGCTCTGTGGGCTCCAACCAGCCACAGCAAGAGTGGTTCAGCACGGCGGCCATTGCTTGGAGATCTGATGCCCCAAAGTGATGAGCATCGACTCCTAGGCATACACGAGACGTTAACAGCTCAGGTACTAGCAGTGTGATCCTTGTGTTTTCATGGGACTCAGCCAAGTGGGTACTTAACAGCCCCACCACACGGACTGGCTAATGTGCTGGTGATGTAGCAGGAAGGGGTCCAGGGTGCATGGGGAAAAGGGAGGGGAGGGGAAGAGTAGCCTCCAAAATGGAAACTAGAGTGGGAGTTCGTCTCCAAATGGCTCACACTGAACGGAAAACGTTGGAAATGGAAGTCAAACATCAAGGGGACCAAAAACGCAGAAAATGAGATGGAAACAGCAAACTAAACAATAGCACATACCAAAAACAAAGCTGGGAGGATAGCCAGGTCGATATAAAGAAGTCCACCAAGAGGGAAGGGGGGGGGGCAGAGAGAAAGGAGCAAGGACAGGGAAGGAGATGAACAGGAACGGTAATGCAGTCTGGTAAAAGGAAGGATACTGCAATAGCTTGGGGCCCTGTGCGCGCCACACACGTGTCCACAAAAGGGACTGTGGGCCCCCTGGGGATCCCAGGTCTCCTGCTCATTAGGCAGATGCGCCAACCACTAAATCACCTTGGTACAGCGGCTGTGCACAACTGCAGGAACTACCCTAGCATACCTCTCTCTTCAATCCAAATTCCCATTCGTGCTTCGGTTCACTTGGCATTCTTCCTGGACATGAAAAACTTGCAAAGGCTCTCCAACTATACTGGAACAGCATCTCACATATTCTATTAAGAAAAGCAGTGAGATAACTGCAATGCATTTCAGAGTTTTCTTCTGATTTTCCTCACGTCAGCTTATAAAGTAACAATAATGGACTATGATGAAATCACCAAGAGCTAGCTGCATGATCAAAAATCGTAGCAACCCTAAACAGGGAACAACTCCTTAAACTTCAAGTCATACCAACTTCCATTAGGAAAAACATTGTCCTGTGACATGTCAACTGCAAATATCAGACTTTATATTGCTCAAGCTTTTCGTTGTCAAATATTTCTCCATTTTCATTTTTTAGCTCGCCCTGGCATGAGGATTACAGTGAAACTGCTAATTAGTACAGTTATTTGAACAAACATAAAAAATAATGTGTGACATTGGTCTAAACCCTGTGTATTCGTCACACAAAATTGCAGTTCGAAAAATTTGTAGAATCTTACAACCATTTCAGTGTTGTACACATTGACCTCATGAGATCTTTGCCTCCTTCTAATGGTATGCTGTGTTGCTTGACTTGTACTGACCATTTTATATCCTGGATGGAAGTCATACCACTCAAAGATATAACAGCTGAAAAAGTAGCAAAGGCCTTCTACCAGCACTACACTGTGAGATTCAGCATTCCGTCATGGATTATCACTGACCAAGGCACACAGTTTAGATCGCTATTGTTTGATAATATGGGAGCAGTATGTAGAATGAAAATTCAACACAGTCTCAGTGAAATGGCAAGGCTGAATGACTATAGACAACTTTGAAGTTTATAATCATGGCCTTATAACTGCCATAACGTAATATTTGCGGCAGTTCCCAAAAGATGCTTGTCGATATTTAGTCTAATTTTAAATCACCAAGAACACACGCCACTTTGCCTGCTTAAGACTTCTTTATTGACTTCTGCTTAGCAGCCACCTCAAAATCATCACATCTTTGCTACCACAGAATAAACAAAAAATATAAAATTTTAAAGATATTACATCATGTTATCAGCAATGAACTATAACTATTAACGGTCTTGGCAACTTCATAAAATATAAAAATTCCACTTAGATTCATCACTGTTGCCTTTACTCTACTCCCCCACCAGTAACATGGTTACGAATTAATACATGGTGATGAAGGAATTTTCTTAAAAATAATCAGCACATCCTTAACATAAAACAATAAAAAAACATATTGGAATGAAAAAAGATATGATGTAAAATAATTACAAAAACTTTTTACATTGTCTGGTATGATATTTGATTAATTTTCCATAGAGACAACTGCTCTAAGAATCGAAGTGGGAACCTTATAATCCGTCCTGACTTAGACAGTCTGATATTTGGAGATGGTTCCTCTGTGGGATGTTGTGGTCCAGTGTCCTTGGAGAAGTTTGGAAGTTCCTTCTCTGATTCCCATTTTTCTTGCAGAAGAGAAGCTGGTTTAAGTCTGTCCACTGACACTTTTATGTGTTTGCACTTCCTTTTAATAGTGAAATATTTTTCATGTCTTGAAATGACAGGAAAGGGACCATCATATGTAGGTTCTAATGGTTTTCTAACCCCGTCACATCTCAGGAAGACATGGGAACAGGTTTGCAGATCTTTTGGAACAAATACTAATCTTGCTTTGCTTTGTGCAGGCCTACTAGGTTTCAGATGAAGCATTTGCTTTAGCAAATTAGATGCAAATGAATCAAGGTCAATCTCTGTAGTGGGCTCTTCAACAAATTCACCAGGAAGTCTTATAGTTTTTCCATATACCATCTTTGCAATGGAATGGTTTGATGTTTCTCGCACTGCAGTGCGCAACACTAATAGAACAGTAGGCAGAGTTTCTGTCCAATTACAACTGTTATGGGCCTTGATTGCAGACTTCAGAGTTCTATGTAGTCGCTCATTTTACCATTGCATTGAGGATGACATGGCATTGTGTACTGAATTTTCATTCCACATACTATGCCCAAATTATTAAAGAACTGCGATCTAAACTGTGTTCTTTGGTCAGTGATTACCTGTAATGGTACATCAAATCTTGCAATCCAGTGCTGGTAGAAGGCTGTTGCCACTTTTTCAGCTGAAATATCTTGAAGTGGTATGACTTCCATCCAGGATGTGAAACGGTCAATACAAGTTAAACAATACGTCATGCCATTAGAAGGAGGAAAAGGTCCGATTAGGTCAATGTGTACAACACTGAAACGTTCATCAGATTTTTCAAACTTCTCTAGTGATGATTTTGTGTGGCGAGTGACCTTGGTTTTCTGACAACTGACACAGGATTTAGTCCACTGTCGCATATCACTTTTCATGTTTGACCAAATGGCTCTGCTAATCAACAGTTTCACTGTTGTCTTTATGCCAGGATGAGCTACACCATGAAAATGAAGAAATATTTGAGCTGCTCAGGGGAACAAAATGGTAAGCGCCAAAATCACAGTTTCGGGATACAGCGCATCTAAAGTTTCAGTTGATCTGCAAATCTGAATAATTTTTTTGAACAGTACTTTTATTCTGTAGTGATTCTAACATCTATATTCTACTATACAGACATAAATGAAACTCAGAACTGATCAAAACAAATGAAACATACAAAAATTATTACATAACCATACACCATTAACAACACATAGTGATAGAACACTACATATTAAATTTTACAGTAAGTCTTCAACACTTTACTGAAACTGCAAAATCATTCATCACTCTCATTACTAATGTCTTTTTCATCCAAAACTGTTGGCTTTAGTGACAGGATAAATCCATGGTGGACAGGAGGTATGTAATTTAGGAGCGACAGGACGTCAGCGACTTTCTTCTTTCAATAAGCCTTTGCCCATTGTATTTAAGTCGAAGCATAGGAACTGGTCCTTGTCTTCCACGTTTCTTGAAGCTTATTTCATGCCAAATGTCATGACAAACTGTCTCGCTGATGAATAAAGATGATGGATATTCGGAGGTCACCTTCCACCTACATACTTTCCTTAGGTTGATATCTCGACTATCAACTATCTTCATTCTGAAGACAAACGCTTCTTTAGAGTATTGTATTTGATAGAAATCCTCTCTTTTCATATTATATACAAGCAATGGATTCTTCTTAGCCAACTTCTTGATGATCTCGCACCACTGATCTGGACTGTACACATCTTGTACTTGTTGGCGAATGTAATTTCAATTGTCGCGAAATGTCTATTGGACGGCAAAATTTTGTGCCCGCTCACGGGGAAGTGGTGTTCAATCACACGAAATCTACCAGTTGAAATTAGATATTTCCAAAACAGTACCATGTTCGAGTTCTTATTTTGGCCACAGCAGCACCTTTACCGAGACGACGTCTTTGTCTGTTCCTGAATGGTTTCTGCAGGAGCAATACACTGTTTGTTGTTTTGGGCAATATGATCTGATTCGCTATTAACCTGTATAACAAGGAAAACTACTATTACTGCTACCATTATTATTATTACATGTAACAATATAAATGAAAAATGAGCTTTCACACACCACTTAGCCAAAAAAATGTAGCCATTCTAAAATAACCTCAAAATTAACGTAGTTCAGGAACATAATGGTATGTACATGCACTTACCATTATGTTCGTGAAATGTGCTAAAGACAGTATATTTACAAAATAACATACCTCTGAGTCATCTGAATCGTTAGGAATGTATTCTGGATCCCTCTCGAAGATATTATTATCATTGGAAGTATATTTCTCGTCTTCTGCCATGTTCACTGTTGCCATAATCTCGGAGATGTTTTTACTTAACGCCATTCTCTCTGTCACTTGCCATTATGTTTCCGCAACATACGGACAGTGGCGCTTACCATTAAGCTCGGCTCTGACGTCTGTTGAGTGAATTTGGAACTACTAGTAAGTTTGCTGCATTGTGCATCCCATGGGTGGTGTCATTAGACATCTACCGCAAAATACACAGAGATGGCGCTTACCATTGTGTTCCCGCGAGCAGCTCATTTGATAACGAAAAGGTTGAGGAATATAAGGTCTGATATTTGCAGTGGATGTGTCACATCACAATGATTTCCCTGATGGATGTTGATACGACTTGAAGCTTAAGGAGTTGTTCCCTGTTCGGAGTTGCTGTAGTTCTTGATCTTGTTGCTGGTTTTTGGCAATTTCATCATAGTCCAGTATTACTACTTCATCAACTCTGGATAGGGAATCTGCAACAATATTGTCATGGCCACTGACATGACGAATATCGGTCGAAAATTGTGAAATGTAGTGCAACTGTCTCATCTGTCGAGAAGATGCCTTATCATTGTTTTGCTTGAAAGCAAATGTGAGTGGCTTAGGATCAGTGAAGATTATGAAGTCTCTTCCTTCCAGTAAATGCTTAAACTTTTTTACAGAAAGGTAAATTCCCAATAATTCTCGGTCATAGGTACTGTAACCCTTCTGTGATTTACTCAGTTTCTGTGAAAAGAATGCAACAGGTCTCCAATTCCATTTTACAGTGGCTGGAGCACGAAAAATGGTTCAAATGGCTCTGAGCGCTATGGGACTTAACTTCTGAGGTCATCAGTCCCCTAGAACTTGGAACTACTTAAACCTAACTAACCTAAGGACATCACACACATCCATGCCCGAGGCAGGATTCGAACCTGCGACCGTAGCGGTCGCCGGCTGCCGGCTGCTGGAGCACAGAACCAACAGCAATATCTGATGCATCTGTACATAATGCTTGGGGTAACTCTGAGTTAGGAAGAACCAATAATGCAGCATTTGCTATATCTTGTTTAGATTTCTCAAAAATTTTCTTTGCTTTTTCAGTCCACTGAATTTGTCTTTTATCCTTCTTTCTTGCTCCCTTAAGATAGTCATGCAAGACAGCTTGAGTCTGTGCCGCATCTTTAAGGTAGCGACGGTAGTAGTTGACAATGGCAAGAAATCTGCAGAACTCATGCAGTTTGTCAGGTAATTTATACTCTAAAATTGCTTGCACTTTCTCAGGTAGTGGACGGGATCCCTCTGATGTTATTCAGTACCCCAGGAATTCAATTTCATTTACTCCAAAGGTTGATTTTGATAAGTTGATTCGAAGTCCATAATTAGACAATCGCTCCAGGACTAGTTTGAGGTGTGTTCGGTGTTCTTCAATACTGGCTGAGGCGATTAAAATGTCATCGAGGTAAGGAAACACAAAATCTAGCCCAAACATAACTTCATTAATGAATCGCTGGAATGTTGAAGGTGCGCCGGCCGTGGTGGCCGAGCGGTCCGGAGCCGCGCGACCGCTGCGGTCGTAGGTTCGAGTCCTGCCTCGGGCGTGGATGTGTGTGATGTCCTTAGGTTTAAGTAGTTCCAAGTCTAGGGGACTGGTGACCACAGATGTTGGGTCCCATAGTGCTCAGAGCCAATGTTGAAGGTGCATTCCGCAGGCCAAAGCTCATGACAATAAATTCATACAGTCCAAATGGTGTGATTACAGCTGTTTTGTGCTTATCTTCTTCAGCAATAGGTATTTGATAATAGGCCTTCAAGAGATCGATTTTAGAAAATATGTTTTTGCCTTGAAGGATACAATGGAAATCTTCTATTCTAGGCACAGGATAGCGGTCTGGAATTGTTCTTTCATTTAACTGTCTATAATCTCCACACGGACGTATTGAGCCATCCTTCTTAGGTACAATATGGAGAGGACTTGCCCATGCAGATTTAGATGGTCTAATGATGCCATCGTCTAACATGAATTTAAATTCTTGTTTTGCCATCGCCATGCGCTTTGGATCTAATTGTCTTGCCCTAGAAAACACAGGCGGGCCTTCAGGGGTAATATAGTGTTTGACATCATGTTTAATTTCGCTAGGTACCAAATTAGGTTTAGCTATGTTTGGATACTGTAACAGTAGATCTGTAAATTTTGTGTTTTGGCTCATGGTGCTCAGGACGTTTTCCTCTGAGATTGACATAACTTTACCCTCAGCATTAAGCTTGATTACATCACGTATTAATCTTTTATTATGGACATCTACTAATAACTGCAGTTTATTCAAAAATCGGCACCCAATATAGCTTTATTGATCTTCGCAACTATAAATGGCCATTGAAATTGACGTCGCAGTCCCAGATCAATAGTACGAAGTTCGATTCCGTATGTAGGAATTTCGGTACTATTTGCAGCACACAATTTATATGGTGAATCACCATTAACATTTGCGTGAGCGGGAATTAAAGAATCATCCGCGCCACTGTCGACTAAAAATTGCAATCCCGTTTTTTTTTGTCGGTTACAAATTAGCGGGTTTTGCGGCAATGGAATTCGGCAGCAGAACTCGCCGCTAATTCAGCTGCTGGGTCGCGTTTCCCTTTTCAGTCCAGCTACATGGAGGTGTGCATTTTTCAGGCTTGCAGTTCTCATCAAAGCGAAAGTGGTAATAACAGTACTTGCCCTTGGGGTTGTATTTATTTCGAGACTTAATACGACTTCTTTTACACTGACGTTCACAGCTTCTGTTACGAGACCTACATCGATAACCAGTTGACAGCGCGGCCATTTGTTGCTATAGCCCCGAAATTCTTGTCATCGAGTCACTCGTTTTTATCGAAACATCCTGTTGCTACAAGCACCACTTTTTGTGACGAACAATTCGTTACGGGAATTTATTTCGGTTATTCTATCAGCCAGTATAGCCACTTTTTCGAGTCCCTCGTCACTGACAATTAGAACGTTCCTCATAGAATCCGGAAGTTTTTCTAGCCAAAGTGTCTTTAGGACTTTTTCTGACACATCTACACCTGCCAAAGCTTGCATTTTGCGTAGTAACTGACTAGATTTTTGGTCTCCCAAATCAATTCCAATAACTAATCTCTTAATACGCTTATCTTTACTTTCTTTGAAAATATACAGTAGACTTTCCTTAGCCAACGAATATTTATTCGCATCTGTGCCGCAAATAATGTCCCAAATATTCTCGATGTATTTTGGTTCTAATTGTGACAGTAGGTGGTTAAATTTAGTTTCCTCTGTGACAATTTTGCAAATGCTGAACCGTGCTTCGACTTGATGGAAAAAAATTTCGGGTTTCTCACTCCAAAAAGGCGGAATTTTGATGCTAACCTTGTTTGCTTCCAGGCGATCTTCGTAAACGCTCCCGTTTGTCGTCATATCTTCTTATTATCACGTCGAGGTCACCAAATATAACTGCCGTAACGTAATATTTGCGGCAGTTCCCAAAAGATGTTACTTGGCGATATTTAGTCTCATTTTAAATCACCAAGAACACACGCCACTTTGCCTGCTTAAGACTTCTTTATTGACTTCTGCTTAGCAGCCATCTCAGAATCATCACATCTTTGCTACCAAAGAATAAACAAACAAACAAAATTTTAAAGATAATACATCATGTTATCAGTAATAAACTATAACTATTAACGGTCTTGGCATCTTCATAAAATACAAAAATTCCATTTAGATTCATCACTGTTGCCTTTACAGCCTATAAATTTTCTAAGAGACAGAAACTCCACCTACTGTTCTACTGGGGTTATATGCCAAAATACAAAACATGAAACCACTCCATTGAACAGCCAGTATATGGAAAGACTAGAAGACTTCCTGCTACGTTTTTGAAGAACGAACAACAAAGATTGACTCTGATTCATTTGCAAAAGCAAATTTTATGTCTGAAACCTAGTCGACCTACATATACCGCATCAAGATCAGTATTTGTCCCAACAGACTTGCAGACATATTCCCATGTCTTCCTGAGATGTGATAGTGATAGAAAACCATTAGAATCTACATAGGACAGTTCTCTCCCTGTCATAGCAAGGTGTGAAAAGTATTTCACCATCGACAGGAAATGCAAACACATAAAAGTGTCAGCAAACAGACTTAAAGCAGCCTGTATCTTGCAGGGAAAAAGGAATCAGGAAAGGATTTTTCAAATTTTTCCATGGACATTCAACCACAACATTCCCAAGAGAAATCGCCTCCAAATATCAGAGTATCAAAGTCAGGAAGGCCTATAAGGTTTCTGCATCGTTTCTTGAAGTAAGTTGCCTCTGTGGAGAATTAATGAACTGTCACAATGGACACTGTAAAAAGTTTCTTTTAATCATGTTGTATCACACTCTCGTCATTCTATTGTGGTTTATATTTGTTTTGTTTTAATATTGTGTTGACTTTTGGTAAGAAATGGTTTTCAACACAGATATTAACTCATAACTTTGTTACTGGTGAGGGAATTATTTAGAGATCACAGTGGTTCTGAAAGAAACTTTGGGGAACCTGTTAGTTGTAATAGCAAGAAAAATAATAGAGGTTTCATCATTATTCACATGCTGTTTCATGATATCCTGAAATGTCTTTGATTTTTAGAAAAGGTCTGGATGGTCCATCCTGAAGAACAGCAAGTGACATTGTGTAATTCAAATGCATATTGGAAACGAAGATTGAATAACTGGAAGCAGAAAGTCTGACATGCAGCCTTAGCAATGTTGGATACCACAATAATATGGAGGCTGTCAAAATGTTGGGATTCTTGATTGAAAGCAAACTATCAATGAATGAGCACACAGTATATGTGTGCTCCATGTTTTCCCATGTAATACACCACCTGAGGAGACTAAAAGATGTATTAACTGACCCATACCTTATAACAGTGTGTTATGCACTACTTAATAGCCACATAAATTATGGTCTACTATTATTGGACACTCTGCAGGTTTCAAGGATGTACTAATGTTACAAAAGAAAGCAGTTATAATTACTGCATCAAGCAAAAGACTGTAGCACTGCAAACCCCTATTCACCCAGTATGTGATAATGGCAATCGTCAGTCAGTATTATGCTTCCCCAGCGTAAAAAAAATTCAAGGGGTTCTCAGCATGAGACAAGGCATACTTAATCATGACACCCACAATAAGAGGAACACTGATATACTCAGCTGTTGGCTATCAGGAACACGTGTTAGTTTTCCAAAGGTTGTCAGCTCATTGCCCTGAGATGTGTAATCCCTGGTATCAGGACTTTTCAAAAGGAAAACTGCACAGGTCCTGAAAGAATCTCTATTGGATAATTCTACAGTAGTGGCCAAAGTGAATGGGAAAAATAATAGTATTTCATCTTTTATATTGCTGTTATGGTCTTCAGTCCAGAGACTGGTTTGATACACCTCTCCATGCCACTCTATCCTGTACAAGTTTCTTCATCTCCAAGTACCTACTGTAACCTACAGCCTTCTGAATCTGCTTAGTGTATTCATCTCTTAGTCTCCCTCTACAATTTATACCCTCCATTCTGCCCTCCAATAATAAACTGGTGATCCCTTGATGCATCAGAACATGTTCTACCAACCAATCACTTCTTCCAGTCAAGTTGTGGCACAAATTCCTTTTCTCCCCAGTTCTATTGAGTACCTCCTCATTAGTTATGTGATGTACCCTTCTAATCTTTAGCATTCTTCTGTAGCACCACATTTCGAAAGCTTCTCCTCTCTTCTTGTCTAAACTATTTATTGTCCATGTTTAACTTCCATACATGGCTACACTCCATAGAAATACTTCTATAAAAGACTTCCTGACACTTAAATCTATGCTCAATGTTAACAAACTTCTCTTCCTCAGAAATGCTTTCCTTGCCATGGCCAGTCTACATTTTATATCCTCTCTACTTCGACCATCATCAGTTATTTTGTCCCCAAATAGCAAAACTCATTTACTACTTTAAGTGTTTCATTTCCTAATCTAATTCCCTCAGCGTCACTTGATTTAATTCTACTACATTCCATTATCCTCGTTTTGCTTTTGTTGATGTTCATCTTACATACTCCTTTCTAGACACTTTCCATTCCGTTCAGCTGCTCTTCCAGGTCCTTTGCTGTCTCTGACAGAATGACAATGTCATCGGCGAACCTCAAAGTTTTTATTTCTTCTCCATGGATTTTAATTCCTACTATTTTTTTCTTTTGTTACCTTTACAGATTACTCAATATATAGATTGAATAACATCTGGGATAGTCTACAACCCTGCCTCATTCCCTTCCTAACCACTGCTTCCCTTTCATAACCCTCGACTCTTGTAACTACCATATGGTTTCTGTACAAATCGTAAATAGCCTTTTGCTCCCTGCATTTGACCCCTGCCACCTTCAGAATTTGAAAGAGGGTATTCCAGTCAATATGGTCCAAAACTTTCTGTAAGTCTACAAACGCTAGCAATGTAGATTTGCCTTTCCTTAATCTATCTTTGAAGATAAGTCATAGGGTCAGTACTGCCTCACGTGTTATAACATTTTTACCAAATCCAAACTGCTCTTCCCTGAGGTCAACCTCTTCTAGTTTTTCCATTCACCTGTAAAGAATTCGCGTTAGTATTTTGCAGCCATGAATTATTAAACTGATAGTTCGGTAATTTTCACAGCTGTCAACACCCGATTGCTTTTGGATTTGAATCATTATATTCTACTTGAAGGCTGAGGGTATTTCGTCTGTCTCATATATCTTGCTCACCAGATGGTAGAGTTTTGTCAGGGCTGGCTCTCCCAAGGCTATCAGTAGTTGTAATGGAATGTTGTATACTCTGGGGCCTTGTTTCGACTTAGGTCTTTCAGTGCTCTGTCAAATACTTCACACAGTACCATTCTCCCATTTCATCTTCATTTACGTCCTCTTTCATCTCCATAATATTGCCATCAAGTACATCGCTCTCGTATAGACCCTCTACATACTCCTTCCACCTTTCTGCCTTCCCTTCTTTCTTAGAACTGGTTGTCCATCTGAGCCCTCATTCATACAAGCGGCTCTCTTTTCTTTAATTTTCCTGTAGGCAGTATCTATCTTAACTCTAATGATATATGCCTCTACATCCTTACATTTGTCTTCTAGCCATCCTTGCTTAACCATTTTGCACTTCCTGTCAATCTCATCTTTGAGATGTTTGTATTCCTTTCTGCCTGCTTCATGTACTGCATTTTTATATTTTCTCCTTTCATCAATTAAATTCAATAACTCTTCTGTTGTCCAAGGATTTCTACTAGCCCTCGTATTTTTACCTCCTTGCTCCTCTGCTCCCTTCACTATTTCATCTCTCAAATAGATCCATTCTTCTTCTACTGTATTTCTTTCCCCCATTCTTGTCAATCGTTCCCTAATGCTCTCTCTGAAACTCTCTACAACTTCTGGTTCTTTCAGTTTATCCAGGTCCCATCTCATTAAATTCCCATCTTTTTGCAGCTTCTTCAGTTTTAATCTACAATTCATAACGGATAGGCTGTGGTCAGAGTCCACTTCTGCCTCTGGAAATGTCTTACAATTTACAACAAGGTTCCTAAATCTCTGTCTTACCATAATATAATCTATCTGAAACTTCCAGTGTCTCCAGGCCTCTTCCACATATATAACCTTCTTTTATGATTCTTAAACCAAATCTTTAAGTTAGGCTCTGTACAAAATTCTACCAGGTGGCTTCCTGGCTTCCTCTTTCATACCTTACCCCCATTTCATATTCACCTACTACTTTTCCTTCTCTTCCTTTTCCTACAGTCGAATTCCAGTCCCCCATGATTATTAAGTTTTCGTCTCCCTTCACTATCTGAATAATTTATTTTATCTCATCATACATTTCTTCAATCTCGTCGTCATCTGCGGAGCTAGTTGGCATATAAAATTGTACTACCATGGTAGGAATGGGATTTGTGTCTATCTTGGCTATAATCTTTTATATCCATAATTCATATTTATGGATGCAATCTTAGTACAATCTGTCCATTTATGGTGATACAATCCTAGCAATAATGCAAATTTAGTAATACTGTCAGTAATAAAAAGTAAAGTGTACCATTAAGGGTTTCATTTTTCTATACGTAATATAGCAGAAAACGCGAAAAGACCATACAGTCGTATTTTCTGTTTACGTTCTGCTGCAGCAAATCTATAGAATTTCGTTTAGTTGTTCCTTGCTCTCTCCAGTAATTTAACTTAGCGTACCTCTTCATTATTTAACTAGCATTTCCAGAAAGTAGCGTAAAGTTTAAGTTGTTGTTTCAGAAACTTTGCACTTTTGTTTTTGTTTACACACAGTTGCGTATAGGCCAAATTTGTGTAACCATATTTTCGTGTCTATCTGTAATTGAACTGACTTATTCTTAATAAACTATTACGTTTATCATGAGTGAAAAGTGCTTGACTTGCCGTAGAATTGTTAGGTCGGGGCTTTGGTGTGATGGGTGCTGTAGTTCTTTCCATGTGGGTGACTTTAGTGGCGTGGGAATAGGGGAAGTAAATGAGACTCATCAATGGTTTTGTAGGATTTGTAGTAGAGATAGGAAGATACTAGAACAGGAGGGGAAAATTGCCGCCCTTCAGGCTGAGTTAGACAAGGGCAGGGGAGATCTTGACAGGTTAAGGAGGGAGAAGGGTAAAGAGAGGTGGGAAGTGGCAACAGGCAACAGGAGGAACAGGCCTAGAACTTTGTCTGACAGCTTTATGGTGAATGTGGAAAATAGATTTGATCTGTTGCTTCAGTTAGAACCTGGTGAGCCTCAAGCAGTTACACGTGTAGACAGGGCACAACAAACTTTCAGCAGCAAATTGAAAAGTAAGAATGTAGGGAAATCAGTGAAGAGAAAGAAAGTGTTGTTGTTAGATAGTTCCCATGGAAGGGGTGTTGGCCAACTTTTGCAGGATGAACTAGGATCAGAATACCAGGTCACCAATTTTTTTAAACCTAGTGCTGGTCTGGAGCAGGTGACGGAGGATTTAGGATCACTTTGTAAAGATTTCACTAAGGAAGACACCGTGGTTATAGTGGGTGGGGCAGGTAACAGTATTGCCAGAGATCCTGGGTACAGTATAGAGCGTGACCTGGCGAAGATTGCATCAGCATCGAAGCATACTAGTGTTGAGTTTGTATCTGTTCTTGGGCGCCATGACCGACCTCATTTGAACTCTTCTGTCAAGAGAGTTAATTCGGAGCTGGAACGGCTGCTCATGTCGGGTGCGGGGTCACACATTGGTGTGGTTCATGTTGATTCTCTCAGTAGGTGGGATTATACTAGGCATGGCCTTCACCTCAACAGGAAGGGAAGGGTAAATTGGCTGGGGAAATAGCAGGAAAGTTAAAGGGGGAGGCACTGTCACGAGTGGTAAAATACCAGTGGTTATAGGATTCAGAAAAGACCCTTTTTTAGGGTAGGGAGGACAGAAAGAAAGCAAATTTTAAGAGAGGTTAGAACTGAGACAAACCTTCAGTTTGAGAAAGAAATCAAAAAACATAATTCCAGTTTATTACATCAGCATAAACAGCCATTGGTTAAGAATTTTCAACTGTCAGAAGATATTTTAACTCCACCCAATTTTAACTCAGTCAATGTGAAATGTCAACTATCTTTATTGCATCAAAATATTCGCGGACTGAAAAATAAAATTAATGAATCAACTATCTGCATAGATGAATTAGAGTCTTCAAACCCAGGTGACATAATCTGCCTCTCTGAACATCATGTGACCACTAGTATAGAACTTTTAAGTGTTACAGGGTTTAGGTTAGCATCTCACTTTTGTAGATCAGAAACGGAGAAAGGAGGAGTTGCCACATTCATCAGGAACTGTCATAAATTTAAGAACATAGACATTCATAAATTTTGCCTAGAACAGCATATGGAAGCATGTGCAACAGAATTAGAATTTCACAAAAAATCCTTCATAATGTTAAGTGTATATCGAGCACCTGCAGGTAACTTTAATCTGTTTGTAAACCACCTTGAAACTGTACTGGCCCATTTAACAACCAAAAACAAAGAAATAGTGGTTGCTGGTGATTTCAATGTAGATTTCCTTAAAGACTCTCCCAATAAGAACTTATTTGAGTTAGTAACACTATCATCCAACTTAATTCCCACTGTAAAGTTCCCCACTAGGATAGCCACTTGCTCACAAACAGCCATTGATAATATCTTTATAGAAAAGTCCAATGAACAAAATTATATTACAAAACCAATAGTCAATGGCCTCTCAGACCATGACATGCAGTTCCTTCTGTTAAATGTTAATACTAAACAGGATATAAAATCTGTTAAATCTGAGCTCAAGAGGGTAATCAGTAAGCCAAAAATTGATTATTTTCGGACACTCCTCAGAGACATTCACTGGACTGATGTTTACAGTGCTCATGGCATGAATGAAAAATATAATATTTTTGCTGATAAAGTGCTTACCTTATTCGAACACTGCTTTCCCCCAAAACTTACCAAGGTTAGAGCAAAGTCTACAAAGAAGCCATGGATTACTCGAGGAATAGGGGTGTCTTCTAAAACTAAAAGAAAACTGTATCTGTCAATCCGAAACATTTCCAATGTTGATGCTACAGCACATTATAAGAAATACTGCAAATTATTTAAGACTGTAATACGGATGTCAAAGCAAATATATTACAAGGAAAAGATAGTCATATCAGATAACAAAATAATATAGGATATAGTGAAGGAGGAGACCAGTAGAACCAGACATGAAGAGGAACAAATAGCATTAAGAGTAAATGATACATTGGTGACAGATGTGTATAGTGTTGCAGAACTTTTTAACAAACGTTTTATAACTGTTACTGAAAAGATGGGATTGTCAGGTTCGGTAGATGCTGCTATGGATTACCTTAGACCAGACATTTCAAGTAACTTCCATAATATGAATTTGACCCTCACTACCCCAACAGAAATAATGTCCATAATAAAATCTTTAAATTCAAAAACATCTAGTGGGTATGCTGAAATATCAACAAAGTTAATTAAAGAATGTGATTCTGAGCTAAGTAACATATTAAGCTATCTATGTAACCAGCCGTTTATCAGTGGAATATTTCCTGAGTGGCTGATATATGCTGAAGTTAAGCCACTGTTTAAGAAGGGAGATAAAGAAATAGCATCAAATTTCCGTCCAATTTCACTGTTGCCAGCATTCTCAAAAATTTTCAAAAAAGTAATGTACAGTCGTCTTTATAACCATCTTATCTCAAATAACATACTGTCAAAGTCACAGTTTGGATTTCTAAAAGGTTCTGATATTGAGAAGGCTATCTACACTTACAGTGAAAATGTGCTTAATTCATTAGACAAAAAATTGCAGGCAACTGGTATATTTTGTGATCTGTCAAAGGCATTTGACTGTGTAAATCACAATATCCTTTTAAGTAAACTAGAATATTATAGTGTAACGGGAAATGCTGCAAAATGGTTCAAATCTTATATCTCTGGCATGAAACAAATGGTGTTATTAGGAAAGAGACATGTATCAAGCTATCAGGCATCACCCAACTGGGAACTAATTACATGTGGGGTCCCACAAGGCTCCATTTTGGGGCCCTTACTTTTTCTTGTGTATATCAATGACCTTTCATCAGTAACATTACCAGATGCCAAGTTTGTTTTGTTTGCCGATGATACAAACATTGCAATAAATAGCAAATCAAGTGTAGTCTTAGAAAGATCAGCCAATAAAATATTTGTGGACATTAATCACTGGTTCCTAGCCAATTCTTTGTCCCTAAACTTTGAAAAAACACACTACATGCAGTTCAGAACTTGTAAGGAGTGTCCCAAGAGTATATGTCTAACATATGATGACAAGAAGATAGAAGAAGTGGACAGTGTTAAATTCTTGGGATTACAGCTTGATAATAAATTCAACTGGGAGGAGCACACCACAGAACTGCTGAAGCGTCTTAACAAATCTCTGTTTGCAATGCGAATTTTGTCAGATATAGGGGATATAAAAATGAAAAAGCTGGCATACTATGCTTACTTTCATTCCATAATG
Source organism: Schistocerca serialis cubense (assembly GCF_023864345.2). Classification (NCBI taxonomy): domain Eukaryota; kingdom Metazoa; phylum Arthropoda; class Insecta; order Orthoptera; family Acrididae; genus Schistocerca; species Schistocerca serialis. Next base: position 716,939,871 of record NC_064638.1, read on the forward strand.
TCATATGGGATTATTTTTTGGGGTAATTCATCAAGCCAAGCTAAAGTGCAATAAGAGTTATATGTGCAATAAGAGTTATATGTGTTGTGAACTCAAGAACATCCTGCAGAAGCCTCTTTAGGGAACTAGGGATACTAACTACTGCTTCCCAATATATTTATTCCTTAATGAAATTTGTCATTAAAAATATATCACTTTTTCAAACCAACAGCTCAATTCATGGAATCTATACTAGAAATAAGAATAATCTTCACAAGGATTTAAAATCACTTAGTCTTGTACAAAAAGGTGCGCATTATTCAGGAACACACATTTTCAATAACTTGCCAGCAGCCATAAAAAACTTAACAACCAATGAAATTCAGTTTAAGAGAAGCCTAAAGGATTTATTGGTGGCCAGCTCCTTCTACTCCATTGATGAATTTCTTAGTAATACCAACTGATTTGTATATAAGTACAACATAACTTCTGCACAATTTCAGTGCAGTAATGTGTTCTTTGAAAATTTGTGTGTGAGTGTGTGTGTGTGTGTGTGTGTGTGTGTGTGTGTGTGTGTGTATGTAAGTATAATCTAACTTCTGCACCATTTCAGTGCAGTAATGTGTTCATTGTAAATATGTATTACAGTAGTTGTATAACATGTTTATTACCCTATAAATAAACAAAAAACTTTTTATTTTAAATTCAGTGCATTAGTATTTGTAAAATGACTCTTAGTGTTCATTAAAAAATGACGATCATTCCACCTGGGACCTGTGAAATGGTACATTAGCTTACTTGTTTTAGTTGTAAATACTTGTCATGTATTGTTGTTTTTCTGACATGTTCCACATCCTGGAGGTCCTCCTCACTATGGATCAATTGGAATGAAAGTAAATCTAATCTAATCTAATCTAAAAATAAGCCTTCAGTCACAAAAATTTTTATGTTTTATAAAATTACATGATGCATCTCAGAATTAGTAGGTCTATCCTCAGGTGCAAAACGTCTAATGCATAATTTATATATGTTCTTGAGTGTCGTGAAATGCATTTTCCAAACAGACAAGGACGAACATTTTTTTATCTTTTAATATCAGTATATGTCGGTTTATTCATTCTGACATCGCACATCAAGTCACTCAAGGCGCACATTTGTTTACACCAATTGCATTTCAGGGCCCTACCCCTTAGATAGCTTATCTTCATCGTGACTACTATGCTTTCCCAGGATCTTCCGCTGTCCACATTAGGGGACTGTGCCTGCTGCTACACAATCACAGAGAGTAAAAGGAAAGGAAGAGAGAGTTACACATTTGGAAATAAATGTGTGCCTTGAGTGACATGGTGTGCGACAACAGAATTAATAAACCAACACATACCGATCACAAAAGGCCAAAAATGTTATTCCTTGTGCATTCATAAAATGCATTTCATGTCACTCAAGTGCAAATGTAAATTGTACATTAGACTATTTACATCTGAAGATGTACTCACAGGGTCCGAAATGCATCATGTATTTAATAAAACACGAAAAAATTTGTGACTGAAAGCGCTTTTACTCAAACTTCCTTAACATAGCAGGTTGGAATTCTTTTAATGCATAATGTATCTGCAATGAAATGTAACAGGTCTACAGAAAGCATGTCAATTTCACCAAATTATAACAAAACTGTAAGAAACTGTTATTACATAGCGATGTTAATAATTTGCTATGATGCAGGACTAATTTAAAAATGGTTTATGAAAACTTTCGGTCATGTGGTTCTGAATTCAGTCAGTAAATTAATATGTGACAATTCACTCCCCTTTTTCAGGCATTTTCTAACCAATTTCCTCTTTCTAATTGTTAAAATCTGGTTGCCAACTGACAATAATCTTGGTGGTGTGTGAGTTGCTTCATCATATTTAAGCTTTGAGAAACTAATATTGTCACTAAACATTGAACGTATGCAAGTCACTTTTAAGAGGCCTGTACACGTTCAGTGTTTGTTGACATTATTAGTTTGTCAGATCTTCAAGATATTAATGAGACCTCACACTATCAATAACACTGAAAACAGCTGTCAGTTGACAATGCGATTTTACAAGGTTAAGATATCGAAGACTCAAAAGAAATTGTGTGCTGCAGTCATATTAGCAAGCAACGAAGAACAACGAAAATGACGAAATGGGTCCGAGATTGGTTGAAAAAAGGAGTGACTGGCCACATGCTGATTTACTGACTGAAATCGGAACCACCGATCCGAAAAATTTCCAGAAATTATATTCCAATGAGATCTGCATTATTCAACAAGTTATTTGTGTTGACATGAGATAAAACACAGAAGCAAAATACGTTAATGACAGAGGCAGTCGCATTGGACAAGAGACAAGACTACCTACAATATATCAGACCACAACACAGACACCAAGATGATGGGAGTCTTAGGCCAAGTACAGACATCAAAAAAAGTTTTGCATCACTTCGGTTCCGTGAGTTCCAGAACCTGTATAGAAAATTGGAATACAAATCAACAAACATTATTTACGCCCTCTTTATTGCTCATGAAAACCTCACATTGCATGTTGTACCACCATACTGCGAGACCTTCAGAGGTAGTGGTCCAGATTGCTGTACAGACCGGTACCTCTAATACCCAGTAGCACATCCTCTTGCATTGATGCATGCATGTATTCGTCATGGCATACTGTCCACAAGTTCATCAAGGCATTGTTGGTCCAGATTGCCCCACACCTCAAGAGCGATTTGGTGTAGATCCCTCATAGTGGTTGGTGGGTGACATCGTCCATAAACAGCACTTTTAAACCTATCCCAGGACTATTGGATAGGGTGCATGTCTGGAAAACATGCTGGCCACTCTAGTCGAGCGATGTCGTTATCCTGAAGGAAGTCATTCACAAGATGTGCACCATGGGGGCGCGAATTGTCGTCCGTGAAGACGAATGCCTCGCCAATATGCTGCTGATATGGTTGCACTATCGGTCGGATTATGGCATTCACGTATCGTTCAGCCGTTATGGCGCCTTCCATGACCACCAGCGGCGTATGTCGGCCCTACATAATGCCACCCCAAAACAGCAGGGAACCTCCACCTTGCTGCACTCGCTGGACAATGTATCTAAGACGTTCAGCCTGACCGGGTCGCCTCCAAACACGTCTTCCACGATTGTCTGGTTGAAGGCATTTTCGAGACTCACCAGTGAAGAGAACATGCTGCCAATCCTGAGCGGTCCATTGGCATGTTGGGCCCATCTGTACCGCGCTGTATGGTGTTGTTTGCAAAGATGGACTTCGCCATGAACGTCTGGAGTGAAGTTGCGCATCATGCAGCCTATTGTGTACAGTTTGAGTCGTAACACGACGTCCTGTGGCTGCACGAAAAGCATTATTCAACATGGTGGTGTTGCTCTCAGGGTTCCTCTCAACCATAATCCATAGGCAGCGATCATCAAATGCAGTAGTAGCCCTTGGGCGGCTTGAGCGAAGCATGTCATCGACAGTTCCTGTCTCTCTGTATTCCCTCCATGTCCGAACGACATCGCTTTGGTTCACACCAAGACGCCTGGACATTTCCTATCTTGAGAGCCCTTCCTGGCACAAAGTAACAATGCGGACGCGATCGAACCGCGGTATTGACCGTCTAGGCATGGTTGAACTACAGACAATAAGAGCCGTGTACCTTCTTCCTGGGGGAATGATTGGAACTGATTGGCTGTCGGACCCCCTCCATCTAATAAGCGCTGCTCATGTATGGTTGTTTACATATTTGGGTGGGTTTAGTGACATCTCTGAACAGTCACATGGACTGCGTCTGTGATATAATATCCATAGTCAATGTCTATCTTCAGGATTTCTGAGAACTGAGGTGATGCAAAACTCTTTTTGATGTGTGTATTTCAGTGGTACCCTAATACGAATTACTTACAAACTTCATAAATGGAAAGTAGATTCTAAATTGCGTAATAAATGTCATATTGTTTTGTATTTTTCTATATTGAAACTGAAATAAAAAGCTGTGCTAAAGTCACAAATTGTGTAATAAGCACTATGACAAAGTAAAATTTCGATATGCAACTCAAAATCAAATCCAAACAGACTACTACACAACATATGCAAATGACATATTTGGACACTAATAATAATTTTCAAAATAGAAGCTACATAGAAATATTAAGTGAAGGGTGCAGCTAAAGCTGAAACTTGTATTAAACAACATGCAGTTAGTTCTAGTCACTGTCATTATGTAATATGCTAGAAGTGGTTTGATTTTGAGTACCTGTTGAATTTATTTGCTGCTCAGTTTCGCCACTTTGCATTTTGTTATTTTTGCTGCAATGTCACCATGAGTTCCTCTTTATCGTTTTACTAGTGTTCGACCAATTTCCTTTGAAACACACTTTTGATTCAAGATTTTTGTATAATTATTAACAAAAATATTTGAAATCACTTTAATACTTTTCTTGATTATTGTGTTTAAAGGAATGCCACATTTGCACACATCAATAGGTTACTAATGGCATTTTCATACAATTCAGTTGCTAAGGCAAGTATTGCATTTCTTTGATTTTCAAGTTTGACAAATTCTGATTCGTATGTGCTGCTAATCAGAACTTGAAAACGTTTATATATAAGGAAATCATTATAGAACAAGGATACTTTAATCCCCCATGATTCAGTTGGTTAAATTAGGAAAGGAGTTCTTTGGTTTCACACTGCAACAAAATTTCATCCTCTGTCTGTAACATTTCTTCACAATTTGAACAGTCTCCACATTTTTGCAGCTTTTCAAGCACTGTTTTGCTAGTGTAGCTATCAATGCAACCTTGACTTTCAAATCTACATCCTTCATGGGAATTTTTGCTAGTTCCTCTAGAGAAAATTCTAATTTATCTAAATTTTCATGCATTTGGTGTTAATTTACTTTTACTGCAAAATCATTTAAAGTAAATTCGCCATGTTTAATAGATCTGAGCTTTAGTAGACTTGCTACTTTGAGTTTCCTCTCAGGTTCTAAGATTTGCACAAGTGAAACATTATATGTGCAGCCACTTAACCTTCTATAAGCTCCAAATCTTGTTTCTAAGGCATCAGTGTGTAATTTTACTGTAAGAATGTGGGACCTGTTGTATGTGTTAAAAATATATCTGCATAACTGAACTGTCATTGCAAGTATGTGGGAGAAAGCAGTATATGTTTCATTGGTTAGTTTTCCATGAGTAGGCAATGCATGACAGATGTCAATATATGTTTTCAAATATTTAAGAAACTGAAGTTTGGAGTCAGTAGGTCCAGTGATTGGGCTAGCATTATCATCTGATGTGTATTTGCCTTTCATGGGATGCTGCACATTAGAAACTAACCACCATTTAGCGATTAATTTTAAAAACTGAGTAGTGTCATCAGAAATCTCAATCCCCAGGCTTTTCAAAATTTCTAGTGCTGCCACGGTTTTAGAATAAAAAACAGAAGTTGGATATACTGCCCTTCTCACTAACTTTGGAGCAAGTTTGAACAGTTTATTTTTCTCAGAATGAAACAGGTTCTTCAAATCTGAAAATTTTGCTTCATTGATATTATATTCACATGTAGCATTCCCTTCTTTACTGTGTAGAAAGGCATTAAGGAAAGCAAATGTATCCTCAATGTTTGGCATTATGAATGATTCATTTTTTCCATTCAACTAGTTATTTCTGATACACTTATGCAAGTGCACACTGCCAAACAGAAGAAAGAGAAATTTGGATGGAGTAATTGGATTTTTAATATAGGGCTGTAAAGTTCCACCACACATAAGCTGATACATTTTCCTATTACTGCTATGGTTATCTGTTACCAGGCATATTACTTCATTTCCAAGCTCATACATGATCTTTAATATGTCAATTGTCATTTTCAGTAGTGTATCAGAATTCACATTTTTTATAGGAAAGAGAGCTATTACTTCTTTATAATTAGAATGTAAAGATGATGCCATGAAAACCTGCATTGTATCTGCTGTTGTACTTTCCGAAGTATTCTCAGCAACACCAAGTGTCTTTCCTGCCTTATAAGAGAATTTTGAGTTAGCATAAACTTCATATAGCATCACTGAAATTACCATGTCATTTTCTTGAAGAAATTTATTTTTTTCCCTCAAAAAAGCTATCTGTGATGGACCAATACAAGGTTTGTTTGGACCCATTTTGCATAGGAACTGCCTTAAATAGACAGGATGAGGTAATGTTAACACATTTATTTTTCTTAAGTGATGGTAGGCACCAGGAAATGAAAAGCAAATGGTCGCTGCCCATGTCAAAAGCTCAGGAGAATATCTACTTTGCTTTGTTATTGTAAGTTGTAATTGCTCCAAAAAAATTCTATTTTAGGGGCTATTTCTTCATCAAAATCACTACCAGCTTTTATTGCTTGTTTGAGAACATTGACTAAAATTATAATCTTGTCAATGGTACCAATACAGCTATTCTGAAACCATTTAGGTGACTCCCCAGATTGTCAAATTTCGTCCATTTGTCACATTTCAAGTTCTCTTGCTCCCCAGACTGTAATATCCTGTCAAGGTTTCTGTAGGCAAACACAGATTTTTGTGAAACTCTTTTACTTCCAAGGAACTTGATATCTTGAAACACAGAGAAACTAATGGCACATCACTGACTGAATCATCCTTTAATTTAATATTACATACATAGTAATCCTTTACTAACAATGTAAATGGATAAACATTCCTTTTCTGCACTTTTCTTTTAAAATGCTGGAAGTCAGGTAGGTTGTCATTTTCGCACCAATTACTGAAACTACAGTCATCACATTCCAGTAGCTGTTGAACACGATCTTCAGGATTCTTCCTTTCCTTAGGAACTGGTACTGTGTGCTAAGAAGGTTGGAGTCTAGTGAAGCAGGGGATACAAACCGTCGGTTTTGACCAATGATGTCATACATTAGTCATAGATAGTAATGTCTTCAGTTCGAGGCATAGATAATAAAACAGTTCTGTGTTCCAGATAAGCGGTATCATTGTACATTAAAATAATTGAATGTGATTCTAAAAGTGATCGTTTCGATTTGCTGAAAATATTCTTCATGTGATTGAACTAAATTAATTGGTTGTTTCTTATTCGTTCGGTACCTAATTTCTTTTGGAGTGATATTGAGGTAATTTGGACTATTAGTTTCTTATTGTAGAGCAATTTTGGTGTCTTATTTTCGTTTGTAGGAATGGATTTGTCTGTTGCAATGAACCTTGATGATTTACGACAAGCTGTGGGTGAAGACATGTTGACCACAACTAGTTTCTTGCAAATGTATTTTCTTATTGATGAATACGTTCGATGTCGTGAGTGCGGCGAACATATGCGCCTCACCAGTGTATCTCGTCGCCATACTTCACGACTTATTTGTATAGAGGTGCAGCAGAGATAGGTTGTGGCGATCCATTAGGAGGGGAATATGGTTCGGGAAATCTAAGCTCACCCTGAGAGACATTATGAAAATCACTTGCTGTTAGTGTTTAAGGTATCCTATGTGACTCTGGGTGCATGAATGTCGTGTGACTATGGTAGTAGACTGGTACTCTTTTTGTAGGGAAGTTTGTGGGGAATACATGAAATATAGGGGGCCGTTTGGGGGGCCGGGTGTTATGGTCGAAACTGACGAATCACATTTTGGCAAAAGTAAGTACAACATGGGGGAACCTCAGGTGGGATTATGAGCTTGGGGGGCAGTCGTTTCAGGTCAGCATTGTGACAATGTAATGTTCAAAGTAGTACTGAATAGAAGTAAGGAAGTTTAGGTTAGCTTAATTGACGATCACGTTGAAGAGGTTTCTATTGTTATTTCAGATGGATTTTCTTCATATAGTGATTTAGGGGATAGGGGTTATCAACATTTTGTTGTAAATCACAACACTAAGTTTAGATCAATATCCACAGAGGCTTGCACAAATAGTACAGAGGGTTATTGGTCAGCAGTGAAATCTCTTGTAGGGAAAGGGAAACATCAGATTTCGACACTTCAAAGCCACTTAAACGAGTATTTGTGGAGACACAGTATTCTGCGGACATATTGCCCATTTAAATGTTTTATTAAACATGTTGGCAAAATGTACCATCCCAAATATCTCAGCTAATTTCACAATTTGGGGGGAGGGGGGAGAGCATGGGGGAGGTATGAATGTGTGTGTGAGAGAGAGAGAGATAGAGAGAGAGTTTTCGTGATGTTGTGTTTGTTGTGAATGTAGGTACGTGATTTTCGTTAATGTCTTTCTAGGCAAACTTCGGTTGTTCCACGATATTTCCGTCTGGTAAGTTCACTTTTCCATTTGCTTCTTTTACTGTATTTCACTATTTTGACGTATTTCATTGTTTTATTACTCCAATATGTGTATTTTGTGTGGTGAAGTACGTTATAGAAATTTCTCAGTTGACGATCTTCTTTTGTTTCCCATATCTAGTATCAGTACAATATTTATGAATCTGTACTTGCTATATTAAAGGCGAAATCCCCCACACAACTAAAATTTGTATCCCATCCTTCACTTCACCTTTGCACTGACGAAATATATGTCAGTTGGAGAGCAAGAAACAAATGTTGCACATAGCTATATAGCTTAAGTTCAGGATGGGATACTATTAGCGTCTAAGGCGACAAAAAAAATTTACCCCATAGTGAAGTACGGGATACAAATTGTATATGTGTCGTCTTATTGCCTCTTCGTGTAGTTCAACTGAGGTACAGGTTACAAATGTAACGTGCATCTGTTTCCACCTTTTTGTTAGCAGTGTACATATATAGAGATCAACGGAAGTATGGTATAAAAATATTACGTATGTAGCTCCTTCTGTCATGAATAGTACTGATATGTATGCAAGAATAGACTGTTAGTGATAGCGAGAGGCCAGCCGCTGTGACCGAGTGGTTATAGGCGCTTCAGCCCAGAACCGTGCTGCTGCTACAGTCGCAGGTTCGAATCCTACTTCAGGCATGGATGTGTGTGATGTCCTTAGGTAGGTTAGGTTTAAGTAGTTCTAAGTCTAGGGGACTGCTGACCTCAGATGTTTAGTCCCATAGTGCCTAGAGCCTTTTTTTTATAGTGGAGATGAAATAAACAACACATCTACAATTTGTATCATGTGTTCCAGTTAGGGTTTACTGAAGCAGAGGATACATCGTTCAAATAGACAACAGGACAGTAATGCTAGTGAAAAAGAATAAATCGATGAATGCTAAACTTGTATCCTGCACTGCACTTAAGCAATAGAGTTTGAATGAGCTTCGAGATACAGCTCATATATAGGTGACGTGATGTATTCTTTGCTACTAATATGTTTCATTAATTTTTTCATTTTATTTTCCAGAAAAATAATAAGATACAAACACGCGAAATCGTTAACATGAAAATACTACTGGCCTTTATAAATGTCAACTATAGTTTTCGTCTCTCGCATTCCTTTTTTTCTGAACATTCTTCTCAGATCTTTCATCTGAGTAATAAATGCTCTCTGGCCAATACTGACGTCATTGGTCAAAGCTGACGGGTAATATCCCTGCTTCACTAGACCCGAAGGTTGATTAGAAAATATAGTTGAAATTGCATCATTTGTTATTTTTGGTATTTTTCGTGGCACATGTATGGGTTCACTATTTTCCACAGGAAAAATGTCTTCCCTAACCACAAACTTAGGTTCAAAATACGTAATGCATACCACAGTTTTATCATTCATTTCAAAATTATCTCTATGAATTAGTTTAATCTATACTACTGGCCATTAAAATTGCTACACAACGAAGATGACGTGCTACAAACACGAAATTTAACCAACAGGAAGAAGATGTAGTGATATGCAAATGATTAGCTTTTCAGAGCATTCATACAAGGTTGGCGCCGGTGGCGACACCTACAACGTGCTGGGAAGTTTCCAACCGATTTCTCATACACAAACAGCAGTTGACCGGCGATGCCTGGTGAAACGTTGTTGTGGTGCCTCGTGTAAGGAGGTGAAATATGTACCATCACGTTTCCGACTTTGATAAAGGTTGGATTGTAGCCTTTCGCGATTGCGGTTTATCGTATCGCGACATTGCTGCTCGCGTTGGTCGAGATCCAATGAATGACTGTTAGCAGAATATGGATTCGGTCGGTTCAGGAGGGTAATACGGAACGCATTGCTGGATACCAACATCCTTGTATCACTAGCAGTCGAGATGACATGCCTCTGATCTGCATGGCTGTAAGGGATCGTGCAGCCACGTCTCGATCCCTGAGTCAACAGATGGGGGCGTTTGCAAGACAACAACCATCTGCACGAACAGTTCGACGACGTTTGGAGCAGCATGGACTGTCAGCTCGGAGACCACGGCTGCGGTTACCCTTGACGCTGCATCACAGACAGGATTGCCTGCGATGGTGTACTCAACAACGAACCTGGGTGCACGAATGGCAAAACATCATTTTTTCGGATGAATCCGTGTTCTGTTTACAGCATCATGATGGTCGCATCCATGTTTGGCGACATCGCGGTGAACGCACATTGGAAGCGTGTATTCGTCATCGTCATACTGGCGTATCACCCGGCGTGATGGTAAGGGGTGCCATTGGTTACACGTCTCGGTCACCTCTTGTTCGCATTGACAGCACTTTGAGCAGTGGACGTTACATTTCAGATTTGTTACGACCCGTGGCTCTACCCTTCGTTCGATCCCTGTAAAACCCTACATTTCAGCAGGATCATGCATGACCGCATATTGCAGGTCCTGTATGGGCCTTTCTGGATACAGAAAATATTCGACTGCTGCCCTGACCAGCACATTCTCCACATCTCTTACCAACTCAAAACGTCTGGTCAATGGTGGCCAAGCAACTGGTTCGTTACAATACGACAGTCACTACTCTTGATGAACTGTGGTATCATGTTGAAGCTGCATGGTAGCTGTACCTGTACACACCTCCCAAGCTCTGTTTGACTCAATGCCCAGGCGTATCAAGGCCGTTATTACGGTCAGAGGTGGTTGTACTGGGTACTGATTCCTCACGATCTATGCACCCACATTGCGTGAAAATGTAATCACATGTCAGTTCTAGTATAATATATTTGTCCAATGAATACCGGTTTATCATCTGCATTTCTTCTTGGTCTAGCAATTTTAATGGACAGTGGTGTACTTTTCCTCAATGCTGTTTCTTTTGGAAACTTAAATGTTGAATTATCGCATGTTATGCCGTAATTGGATTTACATCCTGGTACACAACAGCTACGACCAATCGCAAGACGAGTTTACACTTTAATTTATTCCGATCTTACCAGAGAATCTAGAAAATAAATACTAGCGTAGCACTTGTGACGACATTCACAGCATATAGCATAAATAATTGGTAGTAATAAATGCTTTCGCTAATAATCTTTCGAACGTCACGTATACCATGTTACACACACACACACACACACACACACACACACACACCACACCGGAAACACATGCACGGCTTGTTTGTTTCCCCCACGATTGCCGCCATATTGTCAACTATCGATATCTGCCGTAAGGTCTGATTTATTGTAGGTGGTCTTAACAAGAGATCAGGAGTAAGTGGGAGTAAAACTTCGAGATGTCTGGCGACAGATTGGCCATACTAATGCTCGCAGTTTAGTTCTGTAATATCAGGAAGCACAATTAGTAAAATTTTATAGAAACTTGTGAAGCAATTATATCTACTTGGCATGGAGCTTTTCAGGCAATTAGCGTACATTTTTTTTAACGCTTTACGTTAATTTTGTGAAACTGACATGCATTTCGCAGACCTCTTACTAATCATTACAGGAATACGACGTATTTTTCGAATTTCGAACATTTTTCAAAATTCTGTACATTCCAGTTAATGAAATAAACAATGCGGTAGAGAATCCTCCGTTAACCATCATATATTAGCATATGCAATGATTATCCTTGCATAAGCCTATTACAATTCTTGTCTGTTAAGGCTCCTTAAAAGTGGAATCTGTCGTATGAAATACACAAAGGCGAATTTTAAAAAATGAACAGCTCACACTAACGTTCCTGAAGAGCTGTCAACATCTGACTGTAGAATATTGTCAAACCATCCATATTTCACCTCACACATTCAGTATATACTGACAACACAGAATATTTTGTGGTTCATCAATATACCTCATCAGTATTTCTAGTATTGACAATGCGTCAATACCCACCATCAAACGGTCAATATATTTACAGTTTGATAGTATTGTGGAACGTTTGAGCACCCCTTTAGGTCCTATAAAAAATAACCTCCTTGAATCTGTCATTGGAAATGCGTCGTGGAAGGTTTAGACGTTTCGTCCCCTTCCGTTGCGTCAAGTGTGAATAGGCCTTAATTATTTTATTTATTTTCTCACATCGTTGTTTGATAAAGGCTTTGATACTAGGCTCAGTTTCATTTTCGTGGTTTGAGCAAATTCTTGAATTTTCTATTTGACAATTTACAGTTCTGTGGCTGTCAAAAAAAAGTTCCGTACAGTTGAGTAGAGATATCTCCAGAGCACTTTGTTTGAATACATTCAGTGAAGAGTTTATGTTTTGGAATGCTTTGAAAATTTGACAATCCCCGGTATGTGAAGCAATGTGACACGAATGGGAAAAGGAGTGATAGGACAATACTAAGAGTTAACATGCAGGGAATAGCGTTTGCTGTAATTGTGGCCATTGGCCTAGCAGCAGTTGCGTATTTTGCATCAGTACAGCGTCCTTTGACTCACGGTCCAGCTGACTCCAGTGATTATGAACCAAGAAATTCGTGGTTAGTAATTCCTTTTTCGTTGTCATGAATTACAACTGTGTGTTTTGGAGTGAACAACTGTCATTCGTGTGCTTAGTTTCATTGTAATTGTATTACCAAGTTAGACTGCGGTGTGAATCATGCGAAATGTATCGTTTGCCTGGTTTCAACCATAGAAATAAATTTTGTAAAACGTTAGAATCTGTGTTGTATGTATAGCAGTTGCTTTGCCAGATTTCAGACAGGACAGTTTCCCTTACTTAGTCTTATTTTTTGTTTCTTTTGTTGAATGAAACGAGTGATATTGTAATCTCCTTCATTAGTACGTCCATAAGTTTGGGTTTTTTGAAACTATTGGAAATTTCGAACTAGGATGGTAAGTAATCTAAGAGGTTGAGTAGTATGCGAATGATTGATTGTGACTTGACGCAAATTTAGTTCCTGATTTATTTGCTTTACAGTTGACGGCTTATTGAGTAATTTGATTCGTAGAAATCGTTAGCTGCGAAGTTTCTGAATTAAAATTGCCAAAGGTCAAAGTATGGCTGCCTCAAATTTACGCTTTGGTTACGGGAATTTAAGTATGCTCTAAGTTTTCTATTAGTTTGGCCTCTGACAATCCATTCACTGTTAACTTTTTTTATGTAATATGATTTTACCTACTCAGTCAATACATTAAAACTTAATCAGATGCATCCACCTTTAACGTATATTTGACTTAACAGCCATTACAAGTGTCGTACCGAATTAAAATTTATTCTCACACGCTGCCTGTTCAGTAATGATGAAATAAACATACTGCCTTAAGTACTGTTGTCCCAGTGACTAAATGAAAGTAGTTCTTTTTTTCTGTGCAACTCACCCTGCGCTCTCTCTCTCTCTCTCTCTCTCTCTCTCTCTCTCGCTTGTGTGTGTGTGTGTGTGTGTGTGTGTGTGTGTGTGTGGAGAGGGGGGGGTGGTAATGTGCTATATTTTACTATGCTTACGCTGCTCATTCTACCAGTTGAACAAATATTTCATTATGTTCTTTCAATATTCATGTAGGACAACCCAGAGGGAATCAACTGGCTGTGCACAGCAGCGCAAGAAAAAGAAGAAAAATCCATTCTGTCCAATATGTTTAGACGAAATTGTACCAGGCTCCAAAGTAAAGGATTTACAATGTGATCATTGGCTCCATAATGAATGTGCAATGAGATGGTTCAAGGAGGTGAGATCATAAATGGAGAGCATTCAGTCCAGTTTCAATCAGTATTTGCTTAAATTTGACAGCAAATAGATAAATTTTAGGAATCATTACCATCCAACCGTATCTAATGTAAATGAAATTTTAAACGAATGTCGAGACGAAGATAAAGTAAAAAAATTAAATCAACATTTTAGGTAGATTTTAGTATAGGGCTGCAAAATGCCATAAGAGTTACATGACATTTTTGGCCAAACTTCAAGATGGCTTGAAATTGAAAGTAGTAGTACTGTTAATGTGAAATATTTGGGTTGGTCTCACAACTTTTTGTATTTTTTAACAGTTTGAGGCCATATCTTTCACTGTTTTAGTGCTATGTGAGCCCAGATTTGGTAACAACTTTGTGACTGCTTTAGTTTTTAAACAAACAAGGTATAAATAGTACCCTTTAATTGTTCTTTGTGAGAAGTTACTTGTTAGCAATTCTACCAAAATATAGCAGTTGTTTCTGAGTATTCTAGAAACAGTGTGTCTGAGAATGACTGCTTGGATAAGTAGTACTTTTTTTCAGTAAATTTGTATAAATCTAGTATAGACAAGTGATAGCTTGAGCTCCTTTTTGAATCACAACCAAGTAATTAGCCATTTTTGAGGCAGTGAATGCGCTTGTTAGTGTATGAGTATATTAAGTCACTGTGTTGGGAAACGTATGTGTGGGTCATAGCAGTTTATTGCCACCTTTATAGTAAAGTCTTCAATAAAAATGAAACTGTTTTGTTCCCCAAGACAGCTTCAAAGCATTGTTGTAAAAGGGTGGCTAATTAAGATTAGTTTAGGATAGGTGATATAAATGCTGGTGCTTATATTCCAAATAGCTCAGTTTGTTGTTTGACTAAAGGGAATGCTATCAGGACTTTTTTGGTAATTTTAAGAAAGACTGTAGTCTGAGTGAATTCCAACATTATCAAACGAGACTTCTGCAGCTACACTCCAGTTATGCCTAGGAGCAGTTTTTGTAATCTGCTGTGATCGCTAATCCTTTAGCAAAAACAGATCATGCATTTGAAAGGGGCTTGATAGCTGAAAGCTCACAGAAAGTGTGCCCAGTATGCCAGAATGAGATTTCACAAGAAACTTTCTGTACTGTCGCCTTTCTCAAAGGTCACAGATGCTGATGGTGATGAACAAATTGAAATTGCAGTAATGGTCATTTCAGGTTTGTCATCCTCCTAAATGTCAGTTTGAAAATATTTAGCCTTGTGAAATTTAAAGTGCAAGATTTGGCAAGTAGAAAATAAAATTTGTAGTCAGATCACAATATCTGATATGCTTAAGACAGATACATTATACTGCAAATTAGTGATTAACAACAATGCTGATACTGTGTTGATTATCATTACCTGCTGAGGGAGTTGAAACAAAAAAATGTTGTTATATACATATTTGTTTTTATGAAACATGTCCAAGTTACAGGAACATAGCAAGACGCCGTATTTACAAACAAGCAGGAGAAAACCTACAGCTCAGCTACACAGAAACATGTATGCTATGGAAAAAAAAAAAACATTGTCACAGCTCAGGATTAGCCAAAAACAACACAATGATGACGTGATGTGCTAATTTAGACCTGCACAGCAAAAATCAAACAATGGAAACTTTTAGTAGGAATATCAACAATGTAGGAAAAGATAGTGCTACTTACCATAAAGAAGAAACATAAAGTTGCAGACAGGCACAATTAAGACACTCACATATAGCTTCCGGCCACAGACTTTGCAAGTAAAGAAACAAAAACAGGCGCGCGCACACACACACACACACACACACACACACACACACACACACACACACACACACACCTCACCCACACGACTGCCAACTCCAGCGTCTTGGCCCGAGACACTGGAGTTAGAGGTCGTATATGCGTGGAGCGTGCTTGCCTTCTTCTTCTTCTTCTTCTTCTTCTTCTTCTTGTGTGTGTGTGTGTGTGTGTGTGTGTGTGTGTGTGTGCTGATGTAGGCTGTGGCTGAAAGCTGTATGAGAGTGTTTTTTAATGGTGTCTGTTTGCAACTTTACATGTCTTCTTTACGGCAACTTGACATGTGCTCTTTACGGTATGTAGCAACCTATCTTTTCCTATATTGTTGTCAATTTAGACCAGTGACTGATTTTGGATCACAGCTATAAGACATAGGCAATGTAAGATAAGAGGAAAATAACATAAAAACTCAGAGTACAGAACAATAGTATACTGGCAAAAAGACTAACCCATCCTTAATTCATTATCAAAAAATTAGAAGACTCGCTATATACCCTCTTATTACTATTTGGTTGGATGCCAGCAAGATTTATCAGTATTAAGTAGTAGTTGCACAGTGACCCAAGATTGTTGTCAGGGTGCATAGGTTTTTTACTTGGAATGTTGTTATGTGAATCTGATTTGTCCACAAAACATTAAATTATCTGAATGTAAAATACTCTTTAAAAAGAGATTATTTTGATATAAAGAATTATTCATCTTCAGTAAGAGGCTATTGTGATCATAAACTGGTTTCAAATTTTAAGTAATACAAAAAGTCCAGAATTCATGACAATGCTGTCTAATAAAAATCTAGTTTCCACTAATCTTCTTTACGCTGGGGACTCACAGTTCTTCAGTGAGTGTGTGCTTGATTGCTCAGTGCACATGGGACCCTGAGCTATTGTGGGACATTCTTCCTTCCTGAGTAATCTGGCCCCTTCAGTCCCACAAACCTACCAACCAATCTTCCTTCCTGGGCTGCATTTCTTTTCCCATGCCCCTCCCCCCCCTGTCCTTGCCTCTCCCACTTAGCCCCCTCCTTCCGCTCTCTGTATTCTTACTTATGATGACCTGGTTAGCCACCTTTTCTGTATTCCTTCTGATTTTGTTCCCCTTGCCTTTCCTTTTTTGTCCTTCCTTTTTGGCATTTTTGGTCTCCCTATGAGTTGTGATCTCCGCCTCTAAATTTTCTCTCCGTCGTGTGAGCAGTTTGGGAAAAACTCCCTCCCTAGGATCTACGGCATGGATTCCTTCCTCCCTTCCTTCCCCGCCATAATCCCTTTCCGCCCTGATAGGTCACCAGCACGTGTAGCCAGTCTGTGTGGTGTGGCTGTATGTACCCATCAGGCTGAGCCCCTAATGACAGAGCTCACATTTCTGGTACATGAGCTATTGCCTCCCCATGTATGTCTAGGAGTGGTTGCTTGTCGTTCCAGAGCATCAGAACTCCCGGTGATGGAAGCCATTTGAGATGACCCTTGCTTTGGCTGGGTGGTGTCCATAGGGAGAACCTTTGACCGGAGTGGGTGGTATCAGGGTAGATGATTTGTGTATGAAACGGGTCAAGCTAGAAAAATCGAGCTGTTTTTATACAGCCGTTTCCTTTGTCGATAGTGAATGGTTGAATGCTGCTTCTTATGACCTATGGCCTTCCCTTTGCTGGCTACACTTTGGGAGGAGGGTGACCAGGCTCACTGGCTGCGGTTAAAAACTTTCCCTACTACCTCATCTGTACTAGGACAGATGGGGTATATTCACCATCACCAGGCTGTTATTTGTTGCGGAAAATATTGAAGTTCGGTGAAGTGGAATCTCTCAGTAATATGTGGTTGTGTTCCCTGTTGATCAAAAAGATTTCTGCTGTCCAGTCTGCAGCTCGTTTTGCTTGTGATCATCTTGGCGACATTCCAATGTGCATTACACATCACCAGTTGTTGAATATGGTACAGAGTGTCATTTTTCATAGGGCCTCACCCTTCAAACTAAAAGTCTGGGCCAATCTGGAATGCCAGAGTGTTTATTTTGTTTAGTGTGTGCAGAAAGGTCATAAGGACAATCGCACTGATACCGACGCCTTTATTCTGGCTTTTGACGGAGATACCCTCCCAGAGGTGGTCAGGCTTGTGCGTTATTGATGTGGCGTGAAGCCATACGTCCCGCCACCCATGATACTTGCGTTTCAGCCATGTGTCTTCCCGATGTGTGGTGACTGTGGACACCCACTCCATGAGGGGAGCCTCTGTGTTCTGCCACAGGTGTTAATTATCACGATTGTCGCTCTCCATGCTCACCAGATTGCCCAGCGTATAAGAAAGTAAAAGGTATACAAGAGTATAAGTCCCTGAATTGTTTATCTTACACTGAGGCACATCAGAAATTTGACAAACTTCATCCTTTGTCAATGACTTATACTTTTGTCTCTGTTACATCCTTTCCCCTTCCCCCCTCTTTCTAAATCCAGTCCTGTCCCCCTCTCTCCTCCTCTTCCCTGTGATTCCCACGTGCTCCCCTCCGGGTGCCACTCCCTCTCCCTGACTGAAGAAGTGCCCCCTTCCTTGAGCATCTGCCAGTGATGGGGCTCACTCCCGCGACCCCTCCCCCAGGTGTGTCTCAGGCCAGAGGACTGCTACCACAATTTGGCCATGGGACAAACATTTGAGTGCCCCATTTCTTGCGGATCATGACCTGTGCCTAATTGATGGTTCCCCTATTCATTTTAGTGCCACATATGGCACTTTCTCTGCCATTGATCTTTCGCTCTCTTCCCCTCCTCCTCTTCCTTCCTTACACTGGCCACTTCCCATTGATTCTCTTCTTCCCTTCCTGCCTCCCAATGACAAGGTTGCCCTACTGTGTTTTTCATCATGCTGATTGGCCGCTATATACCTCCCAGGTCTTGTTTTCACCTTCTTTGTCTCGTTGTATTGATGAAGTCGCCCATGATTTGTCCAATAAGATAATTCACACTGCTGCCAATGCCATTCCCCACTTGACACGACCAGTTCACCACTGGGCAGTGCCGTGGTGGAGCACAGCTGTTGCCACCTCTATCCGTGATTGATGTCATGCCTTGCAACGTCTTAAGCGGCATCTGTCCTCCACTTGTCTTCTTACATTTAAACATCTTTGTGCCAAAGCCCATTACCGAGTCAGACAGAGCGAATGGGTGTGTTTTGAACTCTGTCTCCTCTCTAGGTTCTTCTGTCCCTTGTTACACATGTGGGCTGCAGTCTACACCCTCCAAGGTTGTCAGCTGCAGTCTTCCATTCTGGGCCTTGGCATTCCAGGTGGCCTTTGTACAGATCCATCAGTTCTCGTGGAACTCCTAATGATCCATTTTGCGACAGCGGTGGTGTCAGCCTCCTATCTAGCTGCCTTCCTCCTCCTGAAACAGCAGGCTGAAGCTTCCCACTTATATTTCACCCCTTATCAAGCAGAATTCTACGCAGTGAATCTTATATTTTGTGGAAGTTTCTTGTGGTCCTGTCTTCTTCCCATGATTCAGTTCCTCGTCCTGTATTCTACGCATAACCAATTGCTTCAGCACCTCAGTCTTCCACAACAGTATCTCCTCCAGGTATTAAACCGTATTTGGCTACAAGGCTTTTTTGCCTCCCATTGGAAAGATTGTGTTGTGGTTCCTGTCCTTAAGCCTGGCAAGGATCTGTCATCCATTGATAGTTACTAGCCAATCAACATGACCAGTGATCCCTGCAAGTTTCTAGAATGGATGATGGATTGTCTCAATTTGGTCCATGAATCTACGCACCTTCAATCTCTGTACTAGTGCAGCTTTCAGGACGGATGGTCTCCGATCATTTTCTTCAAATGGAAACTGGAGTTCAGCATGCCTTTTCTCAGTGCCGTCATCTTGTTGCACTTTTCTTTGATCTTTGTAAGCCCTACTACACAGCTTGGTGCTATCACATCCTCCTCACACTTCGTGAGTGGGGACGATCCCATGACTGTTATTCACCAGTTCTTGTCCCACCAGTCATTGACAGTCCATGTTGTCACTATTCTCAGCTCTCCGCACACCCAGGAGAATGGTGCTCTCCAGGGCTCCACGTTAAGTGTCCATCTTTTTCTCATTGCTGGTAATGGCCTTAGGGCACCTGCTGGATCGTTGGTCGCCTCTGCTCTGTATTGGATGATTTCTTTATTTAGGCTAGTTCCCACTCGGTGACCTTTGCAGAATGATACCAGTAGGGTGCCATGTGGCATGTTTCCAACTGGACACACTCGCATGGTTCTTAATTCTTTCCGATTAAGTCGAGGGTGGTGCATTTCTGTCGCCGTACTATGGTCCCTCCTGATCTGGAGTTGCAGGGCTCCGCTCACAGTGATCCATATTTTGCTGGACTGCCCCTGCCTTTTGGTCCTTCACACTAGGTATGCCCACCCACCTGCTGTGTCGCGGGCGTTAGCAGATGAACCTCACATGTTTACGTACATCTGTCCTAGGTTTTCGTCACAAAAGTGGTTGGTGCTCTCAGGTTACATCCATGAATTTTCCTCTGGAATTTGAGTCCCTCAGTTAGCGTACGTGTCGATCGTTGAGGCCTTGACCTAGCCTCCACACCGGCCAGTTTTTCCCTGCCGTTTCCCCACATTTATGTGACCTGTTTGCTGTTTTGTTTCTCCATTTTTTTTTTTTGTATCTTCCTTCTCCTGGTGTTGCCCCTGTTGTATTCGGATAGTGGTATGGCGCAGGTGGCGGTGCTCCACTGTGCCTATTGTTTCTGGGGCACCCCTGCTCTCCCCGTTTCGACCCATCCCCCTCCTGTTTTTTCCACTTTCTGCTGCCCTGACGCCCCTTTTCCCCTCTTTGCTTTGCACATAATCCCTTGACCTTGGCCGAACTGTGCTTGTGTTGTTCTTCCATTGATTTCTACCATCCCATATTATGAGGCCAATGACCTCGCTATTTCGTCCCCCCCAGCAAAGTTTCCTGAAAGAAACAGAACTCGGCCATCTTGCACAACATTTGGTGCTCTCTTTAGTAAAATAATAATTTAAAAAATTCATAAGCAATTTCAATATGGATGATTAAAGCAAAGTCGGACGAAAAATTTTATGCTCAGAAAAAATGTGAAGTTAAGCTTTTTATATGCCCAGAAGAAGTGGCGGGATATACCTGAAGCTTAGCGTGTAATAATTTACCAATACAAAGTCTTAGAATATAAAATTTCACGAAATGATAATTAAATCAAAACCCTTAGCTGCTGACAGGCGTTGTTGATATATATCAATGGGGACAGCTGAGAATGTATGCCCCAACCAGGACTCGAACCTGGGATCTACTGCTTACATGGCATACGCTCTATCCATCTGAGCCACCAAGGGCACAGAGGATAGTGCGACTGCAGGGACTAGTCCCTTGCACGACTTCCCGTGAAACCCAGATTCCCAACTGTCCACAACCTACATTCATAGTGTTCCTAGTAGATATTTGCCCGTTCACTCATTACTCATGCCAGACTAAGCTGAAAAGTCCCGTAAGAGTTCAGGCAAAGCGTGCCATGCACATTCGCACAGAAGGAGGTCAGTGGCCAGGTAGCCTTTAACTAGATGAAGATGGTATCATGTGGGACTCACAGGAAGCGTGCAAGAGATAAGACCCTTTAGTCGCACTATCCTCTGTGTTCTCGGTGGCTCATATGGATAGAACGTCTGCCATGTAAGGAGGAGATCCCCCAGTTCGAGTCCCAATTGGGGCACACATTTTTAGCTGTTCTCATTGATATATAGCAACAACACCTGTCATCAGCTAAGGGTTTAGATTTAATTATTACTTCATTATAGAGAAGCTGGATGGTCATCAATGGTATCTGTTCTTTTGGGAACAGATACCATCTTCATATTCATAAAATTTCATTCTCCTATTGCTTCCCAGTAGGGGAAAGTTGCTGATTTTTCTAAAAACTTCAAAAATTTCAATTTTTGGCCCAGTTTTGCAAAAGTCTTTCACAAACTCTTTTAAACCATTTTCATTAGAGAGACCATGTTTTGAATCACCTAAAAGCTAGCTGTAGTTTTGCAGTGCGAGCATGTAAGGCCGTAAAGAAACAAAAACAAAAATTTTAAAAAATGTAGGTGCACTGAAAATAGGCCCATATTCTGCTGGTACGCAACTTAAATCTATCATCTTTTATGATGATCTACAATTGTTTAATATTGTCTGAGTCCGAAAGACTGCAAAGAAGTAGCTTTTTTTCTCTGATACGGAACAAGGAACCCGATAAAAAGAATTAAAGTTTTTTTTTTTTTTTTTCCCCCTAACAGTTTGAGGCAATCACATTTGAATTGTTTAATTTTTTTAGCCTGTCTTATCAAAATTCCTTTCTAAGCAATCCCATCAGTGGCATCATGCAGCTGACATATATGTTTTCCTCATGATATTCTACAGTAAATTAATGAAACCTGTAAAAAGAAATTCAAATAGCTTGAAGTAAAGATAAGCTTAGAATCCTAAAAGAGGCCTCTTCTAGCTTACAGAAAGGTATCATCAGAGTTGGGATCCTGTGTAAAGAAACCCTTATCAGGTTTGGGAACTTGTGATAGAGGAACCCACCAATGGCTGCTGTTGCACAGCTATTGGGTGTGGCCCCTATAGTGGTTTTCTCATTTTCAAAGGAACCAGCAGTGGTTAAACCACCATGGACTGTAGCAACACTTTCATACAATTTTTCATCAGTAAACTAATGTTTCACATAAACCCCAGACTATGCTGACACAAGATATGCTATATCTAAAACCAGAATTAAACTAGCACATGAATAAAAAGGCATACTAATAATTTTCTACAGTGTAAATTTATTCCAAAAAAGAAAATGTCAGGCAGACTGCTATGAACTTCACCAAAGTATACACAATATGACTGTGATGTAAAATGTAAAGGCTATTTATATTATGTGCACTGCACCTGTTGTGCGACAGTTTTATTACTGTGATCTTCACACCTTGGTGATGCACAGTTAAATTGTGAAGTTCATCACAAGTGTGATATTGTAATTATATCAGAAAAACAGACTGAAATGTCACAATGAGTCATGACAAGAAACTTTGTTTTTGAATTTTTTAGAGTTATTTGGACTTTCTCACTTCCTAGTCATCAAGACTTGATACTGCCGTCCCCAGAGTGTGCTAAACAATTTTATAATGTAATAAAAAATGTCAGATTTGTATAACAGTGGAAAATGGACCAGTTTTCAATGCGCATCCTCATGGTCGTTGCTTTCCAGGGTCTTATATGCTCACATTGCAAACCCCCTCTAGTTTTTAGGCGGCTTAGAACATAGTCATTCTAGTGAAATGGTGAAAGGGTTTGCAGAAGACGCCTTTTTGTAAAAGTGGGCAAAAAATGGTCATTTTTAGAATTTTTGGAAAAATTGTCAACTTTGCCTTCAATTTGTGAAGTATTGCAAAGCAACAGGAGAATGAAATTTTATATTTTAAGATCTCGTACGGGTAGGTTGTTATGTGCAAAGTTTCATACTTATCCTGCAATTACTTCTGGAGATGTAAAAAATGAACTTCACATTTTTTCCGAGTGTAAATGTTTTCAGCTAACTTTGCTTCAAATTATCCGTATGGAAACTGCTCAGGAACTCTTTTCTTGTTATTTCACTTAAAAGGGGACAAAAAATCATAAAAGTTACAAAGTTTTATTTCTTTAAAGAAAATATTGCCTGAGATATTATACCTCAAATTTGTTGAAAATTCATATGTGCACTGTTGGTAACTGCACTATGGTCAGACAAGTGACTGTATCTCTGAAAGTATTGAATTAGTGATTATGAAACTTTGCCAGTGTTTACTGGGAACATATGTGAAAGTTCATACAAAATTTCATCAAAATCCGTTAAGGTTATGTGGGATCTGCTAGACCACTTGGCATGGAATGACTCCGCATCAGTGCAGAAAGGTATGACTTAGAACCCACTTTCCCTGCCACAATATGGGAGGAAATCAGATTGAAAACAAAATTTGAGAAATGTTCCTTTAGTACCAAATTTGTACCCAAATGGATAGCAAGTCCATTTTGGCCACAAAACTGTTCTTCTTTGGTGAATATATTGAGGAAAAATTCAAGGAAATTAAACTGATCAGCAAAATGCAGAGTGGCTCCATTTGGATTAAAACTGCGATCTCTACTCATTTACAGGCATTTATCTCCTTTGAGACGTTCAGTGATATTCCCATCACCATAACCCCTCAGAAGTGTCCCAACATGCTCAAGGGTGTAATTTTCTATCACAACCGCACATTGCAAACAAATGGAGAACTGCATGCAAACTTGGAACAATGAGGTGTCTCTTTCACTGTATTCGGAAGGGGCTATAAGATAAGAGGAGAAAATAACTTTTATTTTACCTTTCAAAAAGATCAGATTACCTGACAACGTGAATGTAATGGTTACTATTGTGATGTACGAGGTGCTATCGAAAATTTTCGGTACTGGTGCTGCCATCTGTTGAAAACCTTACCATTGGACTAATGGTCACAATCACCCTTGAAGTAGTTCCCATCCACACATATACACCAGTCCCAGAGCTTCTGCCACTGGTCAAATGTTTTCTGGAAGTCCTGTTCTTTGAGGGTGTTTATCACCGCCAGCGATGCTTCTTGAATCCTCTTTAGTGTGTCGAACCAACGGCCTTTCAACTTGAGTTTCAGTTTTGGGAATGTCGCAAGGTGCCACATCTAGCGAGTACGGTGGGTGGGGTACAACCGCCATGTTGTTTTTTGCCAAAAAGGTTCTGATGAGCAAGAACGTGTGACAGGGCGCGTTGTCATGATGCAGCAGCCTGTTTCCTTGATGTCTAAGTTCAGGCCATCATCACCACATGTTTTCATGGAGCCGTCGCAAAATGTCATAGTATGCGGAATTCACTGTTTGGTTGGGTGGGACAAATTCTTTGTGCACAATTCCCTTGGTATCAAAGAAAATGATGATCACGTTCTTCACCTGTCTCGATTTTTTTGAGTCTTGGAGAGCCCAGGCTCTTCCACTGCGACGATTGTTGCTTTGTCTTTGGGTCATGACCGTAAATCCAGCTCTCGTCGCCAGTGATAAGCCATGACAAGAAGGTTGGGTCATCAGCTGCGGTCTGACGAATGTCCGCTGTTCTGTTTGCGGATCCGTCATAAAATCGCTACACACCAAACTCAGAGTATTATGGAAATCACTGTGGACATGCAACATGGCCTCCTAGCTGAATGCCACTCCACACACTGACTCATCAGATATGCAGCTCTTGCTACCTAGCGGTGCAAAGATCTACTGCTCCTATTTTCCAGATGACAACACCAGTCCTGAGAATTTCGGATTGCACCTTGTAAAGCTGTACATTCCATCACTTGTGTAGTGTTGTAAATGTTTGTTTCAGGCCTCTCGATCCTGGTGACTAAGCCCCTGTTTATAGCAAGTGTGGCCTTGGTAGCTGTTCAAATACATCTGTTCCCTCTCGACATCCACATTAGGGACTTCGGCTACCCACACCCAACCAGTAGTGTGTCCTGAACCAGCATGCACCCAGAAGACAGTTACCTTTTTCTGGCCTGGCAGACAACACTGCGTAGCAGCTCGATATCAGCCAGATTGATGGAAACACAGTCTTATAGACTGCTGCACAACAGTTCATTTGTCCCCCATTCAAGATACTACATATTCCCCAACCAGAGATAAAACTCCTTATGTAGAATAAAGATAAAAGTAGAAATAAGATGAGGTGAAATGAAAAGTGAAAGTAGATCAGAGTGATTTCATCTCAAATCATATAGGCCATGTCAACTTGAATGAATTTCTCAGAAAAAAATATGTTGGACCTCTGTATCATAAGTGTTAAGGAATAAAGTGTTTTCGTTTTACCTGAATTTTTATAAATGGCACGGCCCTGTGTAAATGACTCTTTAAAACAATAGAGAATAAAAAATATAACTAATAAACCAAAAGTACTGGAGATCTGACTGATCTTTTGCATTAAAGATCCCTCCTAGTGTGTTGAAATATAGTTGTTGTTTTTTGCACTTTCACATTGAGATTTCTGAGGTTGATGGTATCATATGCTGCTGTCAAATCTATAAACACCATCCTTGTAGCTAGTCTTTTCTCAAACCCGTCTTCCACATACTGGGTTAGGCTGAGAGCTTGACTAGTACAGGATTTGCCAGGCCGAAATCCTGCTTGCTCCTTTTTTAGGATGCCCTCAATCAGCCCTTTGAATCTGTTTAATATCAATCTTACAAACAGTTTGTAAGTTGTACACAACAGAGATCGGCCAATAACTCTTAGGATCTTCTGGGTCCTTACCAGGCTTAAGAATTGCAATTATTTTTGCCTGCCTCCAGATTTTAGGGATTCATCCAGTTGTCCAACAGCAGTTCATAAACTCCAACCAGAGCAAACACCAAGATGTATCAGCTGTTCATTTTTAATATCATCTATGCCTGCGGCCTTCCCAATCTTTAAACTTCGGATTGCTTCATTCAGTTCTGTTAATGTAAATGTGTGATAGTGTTTCATTACTTTGTTTTGGGGACGCATTTAGTTTTCTCATATGTCCTTTCTTCAGTCTGTGTTCCGCTTTACCATTTTTTTAGCAACTGGGAGGCTATTTGGTTTGCTGTAACACCAACAGAGCCTGGTGTACCTGCAGATATACCATTGAGCTTTTTGAGCAGTCTCCATGCTTTCTGACCACTGTGGGTCATTTTAATGCTTTCTACAGTGTGTTGCTACTTCTGTCTTCTATTTCTTTGCCCACTTCCATTGTTTCTGGGGAGAATGGGTTGGCGTCATAGTGATCACAATACGTTTCATATTTCTCTTTTGTCTCTTCGCTGTAGTCTGGAATGTACGATTTTCTACATCCTTTCAGTATACTCTACCGTGCACAGTATTTTAAAGCTTTAACAAACTCACTGTAGTTTTCTGGCAGGGGTTGAAGAAATGAAAGTTTGTTGTCCACTCCTTTTGAGAAAGCTTCCCAGTTAGCTTTTTGAAAATTAAATCTGTTTCAAACGGGGAAACTCTGTTGGTTGTATCACTGGGTTGATTTTGCAGAGTATTGGCTGGTGCTGGGACTTTCGGATGGGATTCAATACGAGCTTTTGACTTACGTTTGCAAGAGTATTGCTAGTGAAACATAGATCTGGATTATAGCCTCTTTTCCATCTGCCGCTGTTGAATGATGTAGGATGTTTTGCTATTTTCAGCACACTGTCCCCTAGTTTCCCATCTTTGTTAGTTTGTGTATATCCCCAGATCACATTGTGACTGTTGAAGTCTCCAATTATTACATCTGGTATATCCTTTTTTTTCCCCAGGGGTGTACTGAACTGATACAGTAGGCCTATGTTGGGTGGCTTATCTACAGATGTTTGTTACCCTGACTTGGAGATACTATTTCTACACTATTCTGATCATTAGTTCTACCTTCAGTGATTTTGAGATCATTCTTGACAAAAATTGCACTTCCGTATTGGTTATGGGGAATCTCTTTGATTAGCTGCATGCCAGGTATTCTTGGCCTTGTGGAGTCTGGCCCTCTGTGCGTCTCCTGGAGGCACAGCACATCGCACCTATAATCCTTGCACATGTTTGAAATAAGATCTTGTTTTGCATGTGACAGTCCTTCTGTGTTGAATGAGATAATTGTCAGTGTTGGCTCTGAAAGAAGCCTTTTGTGATCTCTCATTTTCCGCACTCTCATGAGGGTTGTAGTCGCTACGTAGCAAGATTAGCTAGTAAAGTGCCGTTGCCCAGGGGACTCCCAAGTGGATATTTCTCACTCCTCTTGAAGGCTCTTTCTTTGTCCCCTATATAGTTGACACTCGCACACTTATGGGCTTCCTTTAACTTATAAATGTAGGACGAAAATACGAAATTTAGGTTAATTTTTCCACCTCCCCCCCCCCCACCCCCCCACCCCCTCCCCCTCCCCAATTTGGAAAGTCACAGAACGCTATCTTTTCTGTTGTATTACGAGATACTACAGATGTAATTGCAAACATTATCTTCTCTACTTCAGCTATCTATATTATGTAAATATTTGTTACTAAAAATGTAAAAAATTGCATCTTTACAAGTTTTATGAATTATTTACTTGAAACCCCCTTCCCCCCTGAAAACTTTTGAAAATTACACAAAATATTGTTCGGTTAATATGTTAGTAGTCGGTGCAAACACAGTGGGCAGTATTCTTCTGTGTAAAGTGTTAAAAATTTTTCAACATTCTGCTCATTTTGCATCACAGAATTTCTAGTGTAAAATATCCATGTTGGCAATAGTTTCCAGCGCTCTTCTGTTTATAACAAACAAGTGAGAACTTCCACATAAACCATTTTGCAATGAGTTTTGTGTTTGGTTTGAACTTTTTTTAGATACAATGTCAGTGGGGAAATACAATAGTGAAAGAGTGAGGTATGTGGACTATGAAAAATAGCACAAGAAGGTGGTGGTTAAGAAAACTGAAAGACACTTCACAGCCATTGGAAATTTGTCAGAGGTATTGCAGAAATATCTTAGTCCTCAAGTAATGTTATTAGCATGACATCCATTTTGCAGGTATTGCTACACTCGCTACAAGAAGAAATTTAGCGACAGTCCACCTGAACAATCAGTCACCTAAAGAAGATAGTGCAGATGTTTATAGTGCAGATGTTTGTATTCCTGACTGTGAAGTTGATGTGTTGAGTGTTAGAATATCTGTTGTAGACCTTCTACATCCCCCCCTTTAATGTCCAAGAAAGGTGAGAAGCACAAGAAGAAAACAGCATGTAAAAAGAAAAGTGGAAGAAATTGAAACAAGTTTTACACAAGCAACATCTACAAAACTGTGAAGTGTATAATGTAGATAAATTGACGTGGTTTCAAAACCTGAATACTGCTATCTCAGCAGCCACCTATACTGAGAAGGTACAGTTACTGACACTTATACCAGATAGGTATTCTAAGCAGCAGGTAGCATACACATTTCCTCACATTATTTGATTTCAAAAGTTCATAAAATAATGAGAGAGGTATTTGGGCACACCCAGATTCTTATTGTGGGCATCCGTTGCAAGATGATACACTTACTGTTGCTTTGGAATATTTCCTAAGTGTGACAAAGATTGCAGCAGGCAACGTCCTAACCAGGCTGAATTTATCTCTGTTAATGAACATTGTTAAAAAGGTAAAAAGATATATGACAAGATCAATAATAGAAGTGTATCTCCTAATGAAAAAGGGGAACCCGAATTATTGGTCTCATAAAATTCTACTCCCAAAATGGATAAAATGTCAGCCAGTGAAGTAAGTATGCACATGTATCTACTGCACTAATTTGAATCTTGTTTGTTTCGCATAAGCAGTGTCATAGGAAGGCGGTACACAGAGATGGACCTAATGTTTTTGTGTATGTGTCAAGAGCCACAAGATAAATGTTGGTTGCAGGAGTGTACAATGTGTCCTGGTGCTGAAGTGATGACTGTTGAAGCATTATTTCTTCAGTATGCTGACAATGACATAACCTATGCATTGTGGGAGGGAGGAGAGTTGATGAAGACAGTAGAGCCAGAGAAGTTTGTTACAGAGGTTAGGCATTGAGTCATTAAAGGAATAGCCCACCATCGTATCCGGAGGATTCAGAGACAGGACATAGCAGAAGTAAAATCAGCCACATCCCAGAATACTGACACATTAGTTCTTCATTTCGACTTTGCTAAGGACTGGTCTGTTGCTTTGCAGAACAAAATTCAAAGTTATCAATGCACACATCACAGGTATCAATATTCACATGTGTTGCTCAGTTCCTTGGAACATCACATTGTTTTGCTATTGTCACTGATCTCATTCATGACGGTGCACATGCATGCTATGCTGTCAGCATGATAATTGATAACATAGCATGTAAAAACAATGCATTTCCTAAACATGTGTATGTTACTGATGGTGCAGCATCTCATTTTAAAAACCTTTCAGCTTTGAGCTTTGTCAAGACTGTAGTACAGGATTTAAGACAAAATAATGGATTTTTTCAGTAACATATCACGGAAAAAGTGCTTGTGATGGAGTAGGAGGTATCTGTAAACATCTTGCAACAATATTTAATCTCCAACCTGAAGATGTTGATGCTATAAGAGATGCTACTGGATTTGTACAC
This sequence comes from Schistocerca serialis cubense, assembly GCF_023864345.2. Taxonomy (NCBI): domain Eukaryota; kingdom Metazoa; phylum Arthropoda; class Insecta; order Orthoptera; family Acrididae; genus Schistocerca; species Schistocerca serialis. The sequence continues at coordinate 716,969,753 of NC_064638.1, forward strand.
ACCATATTACCATTACTAACAAACATGAAACTCTTAATTCTAAGTGAAAGTACATTAGGGAATTCCATTTAAAAATCAGAGAATAGTGGTCTGCTGTGAAGCCTGTGGTAGGAATTCAATCAAGTAATCATTGCAAGAACAGTTCTCCATGAAATGTGGCCTGTTACTTTGTGTGAAACACAGAGACCACGGTATGCAGGTGCTGCACATGTCAGCCCTGTACTTAGCCATATTTGTAATTTTTCCTTTAAGAATGGTTAGTTTCCTGAATGATTAAAGCACTCAGTAGCACAGACACTTTATAAAAAGGGAGAAAGGGATAATGTAGAAAATTTCAGACCTATTTCAATGCCATCAGTTTTTGCTAAAGTTATTGAAATGACTATGTAAGGATAATTGATCATTTTATATCATATAATTTGCTATCAAATGTACAGTTCGGCTTTAGAAGTCATCTAACTACTGAAAATGCTATATTCTTTTTCCTCTGTGAGGTACTGGATAGGTGAAACTAAACGTTTTGAACGGTAGGCATATTTCTTGATTTAACTAAGTCGTTTGATTGTGTTGATCACAAAATATTGCTCCAGAAGTTGGACCATTACGGAATCCGGGGAGTAGCTCACAATTGGTTCACCTCTTACTTCTGCAACAAACAGCAAAAGGTCATTATTCATAGTCTTGAGAATAGCTGTGATGTAGGATCTGAGTGGGGTACGGTTGAGTAGGGGTGCCCCAGGGATCAGTGTTGGGGCCACTCCTGTTCTTTATTTATATAAATGATATACCCTCCAGTATTTCTGTTTGCTGATGTAAGCTTGGTAGTAAAGGATGTTGTGTGCAACAGTGGCTCAGTTTCAAATAGTGCAGTTCATGACACAAGTTCATCGCTTGTGGAAAACAAACTAATGCTAAATCACAGTAAGACTCATTTTTTACAATTTCTAACATAATTCAATAAAGCCTGAGGTTTTAATTTCACAGAATAGGCATATGATTAGTGAGACTGAACTCTTCATATTTCGAGGTGTCCAGATAGGTAGTGAATTGTCATGGAAAGCCTATGTTCAGGATCTTGTTTAAAGACTTAATGCTGCCATTTTAACTATTCGAATAGTATCTGAAGTAAGTTATCATTAGACATGAAAATTAGTCTACTTTGCTTATTTTCATTCGCTTATGTCATATGGTATTATATTTTGGGGTAAGTCTCCCCATTCTAAAAGGATATTTTTGGCTCAGAAATGGGTGGATCGGGCAATAAGTGGTGAAAGTTCACAAACCTCTTACCGACCCCTGTTCATGAGTCTAGGTATTTTGACATTGGCCTCTCAATATATATATTCCTTACTGTCATTTCTTGTTAACAATATTAGCTTATTCCCAAGTGATTCAGAAATTCCAGTTTTGCATGAAATTTACTTAGTCAGTGTCCGTGGGTTCACCAAAAAAAGTTTCTCGCACTTTGCACAGACAAGTATTGCCCACTCTGATTGCACGTTCCCTAAGTACAGTGACCAACTAACATAGCATGAAATTTTTAGAACAATTTGGATGGGGTATTTGCAAAAATAATTTCTAAATAACCAAAAAATTTCATATTTTTTTCCTTTCCTTTCCTTTTCTTTTCTTTCCTTTTCTTTTCTTTTCTTTACATATAAATATTTTGACTGTTTAGGAATTTCATGCATTGATGTCATAGCTGACAGTTAGCAGTCCTTCCACTTCATCATTTCTCAAGACAGTTAACATCCTACGACTATTCATCTTTTCAAAACATAATTTTGAAATTCGCAAAAAGTTATAAATTTTCGTATTTTATTTTTTTAAAAAAAAGCCAGAAGTGTGTGTGTGTGTGTGTGTGTGTGTGTGTGTGTGTGTGTGTGTGTGTGTGAATTCTGCCTCATAATATTGGGAACAAAGTATTTATTCAAAATAAATTCAGATCTTTATCACATTTGGTTTGTTTATTACAATTTTTCAATTTTCCCATTTGTTATGACATTTTCACAAATTCTCTCGTTTAGAGAGGTCTGTAACATTTTAACAAATAGTCATAAATCAAAATATTGTAGTTTTGGAGAGGTATCATGTGGAACTTCAACATATATTTTGTGACACATTCACTCTTGACCTGTACGATTTGAGATGAAATTGCCCATCAGGCAACTTCAGCTGTACATGATCCCTAACTGAAAGGGAACTAAGACATCTAGAGATACAAATTATTATAGCAGGTCAAGTAACTTTATTGAATGCCGCACTACACTTCTGTGACACAGACCCATGACACTTTTTCAGCATAGTTGCAAAATCTCTGTAAGCAATGGGCAGAATGTTCTACCAGTCATTTAATTACTCAGATATGGAAATCCTCTCATTCATCATGGAGCCATTCAAGAACCTTTGAGTGAAAGTCCTCATATTGACAAATCTATCTCCCTCCTCCTCTTCCTCTTCCTCCTCTTCCTGCCACCCTACAAAATGTTGTTTCAGCTTGCTAGACTTCCTGATAAGTGTCACCCACATGTGTGATGTCTTGTCAAGTTGTTTACACCATTTCCCTAAGACTGGACATGACATCGCATTTATTCCATATACTGTGAAAATTTCACAGGGAATCGTTGTGGAATGTAGATGTTTTGCCCACATGAATTGTGCTGTTGCATACTTCAGCTTTGGAGTATGTTTCTAGTTGGCACATGATTCCACGCAGCTGTTATCTGTACTGTGACAGTACTCTGTTTGCAGGAGCCTGGAACATGTACTCTCTCCAGCAGTGTACCATCCTTGTTGCTCAGTGACCTTAGTGAGAGACAATGTGTAACTTTCTTTCTGAAGTTCCTACATAGTTAACCTGGCCTGTCAGCTAGCTCCATCTTTCTTCTGGTGATTTCAGTACCCGTTGTGGGGTGGTGGTACACCATCCAGCTGAAGCAGTGTATTAGAAAAAGTAAACATAGATTTGTGTTTCTGTAGCACATTGAACATACTCAGCCATCAGTCTCTTAGACTTGTACTTCAATCCAGTGGAAGGTACATGACGATTTGTGTTACAGTGGTAGATTCCCAGTACCCGTGTCCCTCCCAAACAGTTACTGACTGACCACCCACCACAGTGGACAGTAAAGGAAGTTGATTGTATTGTTTTCAATGTTGCTCTGTCACCTGATGCTATTCCTCGGGGGATTATTGACAGTGAACTCTAGGATACAACTACTGCATCAGTAATAGCAGCACACTTTATTATTCCCATTTCTGTGAGAATACTGCATCAGAAACAAGATACACAGGAAATCGCTGAAGCAATCAAAGATCACAGGTAGCTACTCATGGAGCACCCTCCAACCATTAGTGTTGCTGAACAGCGGCTGCAGGGTGCAGTAAGGAAAGTGCTCTCACCCGTGGATTTCAGTTTTCCATTGCCGAAACATTGGTTATGCACTTCTGTTGACGTAGACCTGTTCATCTACATCCAAAACTATACATTCTTAGTGAACTGTCCAAAGTAGTACTTCCCTCTTTTGGGAACTTTGATTTTATGCCCTTTTGATGTGGTTGCCACATATTCAACAGCTTAAAAAGTTCAGTTTGAAGCTCATTACTCACCACGGCCTCAGTCACGCCTCAGAGGATGTGGAATTTAGATCCCACTCTCACCACTTTCGTATTGAAGATGCTGCTGAGCAGATCTTTAAACTTTTTAATAAATATTTGAAGTTGCTTGCACCTAATGAGTGAAAATAGAAATAAATTATATATACATGCACTATGGTGGTTTATCTGTATATTAATTAAAACAGTTATTGTGTCCCTTGCAGGCAATGTGTACATTTGCTAAAAGTAAATTTTCTTCGATCATCATGATCATCACAGTAGTCTTCCAGGGGGCTCACAACTCTTTTGTTTTCACGTGCATGACAAGCACATGATCATGAGCAAGTTTTCATTTCCTACTATTCTCATGCTGGCTGTCCCTTCCCTTCCTCGGCTATACAATATACTCATGCTACCACCAGAAATTTTCCAGTGAAATGACTGCCACCAAGCAGCAGAAATTGTTTAGTGCTGTATATTGTAACGCAGGAAATGCATTTTCCAGCAGCTTTCACCCAGGTCTTGCATAAGTATAGAGCATATTTTAATAAATGAACTGGCTCTGAAAGTACATCAGGAGTGGAAATGTTTGTATTTCATAGGAAGGTGTAGCTGTACTATTACAAACGTGACAAAGCTTACTATTTGTAACATTTACCTACTACCATATAGGGCTGTAACAGACAAAGACCTTCTCCGATCACTGACTGCCCCAACCTATACTTTTTTTGTTGATTTCAGTACACATAGACTCTTGTTGGGTGAAACGAAAATAGGTTGAGGCATTTTAGTTGAAGAACTCCGACCATGACATGTATTTTTAATAACAATTCTCCCACACATTTCAGTGCATCATATGGAACGCACTTGGGTAAAGGCCTTTTCGTCTGGTGTACCGGACCCCCTTTCCTCCATCCAGTGGGGAGTTTGATAATTTGTTCAATAGTGAACATATGTGCCACTCATCTTGTCTGTACCTCTCTGCCACCCAACGTGATGCCGAACTATATGGACCATTAAGAAAGCTGACTGAAAATCTTCACCGAACCCCCAGGGGGTCCACAACTCTTTTGTGGATACGTGCGTAGCGAGCACGGGACCCCGAGCTAATGTGGCCCTCCTTCCTTTCCGGGCTGCATACCTTCATTTTCCACATCCTTCCCTCTCCCCCATCCTTCCCTCTCCCCCATCTTCGCCCCTCCTCCCCTCACCTCTGGCTCTTTCCTTCCCTTTCTCCCCCTCTGGGAGTATGGTTTGTGCCTACGTCCGGAGACGGACGCTCGTAAATGTACCGCATTCTTCGCCTTCTCTGCTTGTATGTCTTCATCTTTCCTTTGTCCTTCTCTTTACCTTACGTCTTCTCTTTACCCTTTTCTCCGCTGCGGCGTTTGAGACCTCTCCTCTTTCCTTTCCCTTTCTTTGTTTTTCGCTTTCTCTTTCTTCCTCCCTGTGCGTGTCTGAAGGCCGACCCACGCATTTTTGTGCGTAGCCGGTGACGGCGTAATGAGTAATTCCCCGCCCCAGGTAGACAGGTAGGACACATACATACCCCCTGGTAACGGCCAGGCCCAGGGAGGGGTGATTACCCGAGCTGATACCTTCCAAAAGTTCCGATTGGTCCCTCCGTCCGTTTGTCGGGAGGTGTGACCTGAGGTGTGAGCAATCACCTAAGGCGGGAGTGCCCTCAGAGAGGGCCCCCACAAGGGAGGAGCGCGCCATCAGAGACGCTGGTAATCATGGGGGATTTTTCCGCAATGGTTTCCTCACCTTCCACTATGTCTGCTCACAAGCGTAAGTTCACTGAGTCTCAGCCACAGACAGTTCTTCCATCGTTGCCACAGTTCCTTGTTGTTTCTCGGTCTGACGAAGGTCACGAATTCTCCACGGTCAACCCTTTCATTATTCAGAAAGGTGTCAACGCAATTGCAGGTCCTGTAAAGTCTTGTTCCAGATTACGGAATGGCACCTTGTTGTTAGAAACAGTCAGTGCCCTCCAGGCACAAAAATTGCTGCGTACTTCACTGCTCCACACCTTCCCTGTCCGGGTTGAAGCGCACCGCACTTTAAATTCCTCGCGTGGAGTCATTTATACACGCTCCCTCGATGGATTGTCTGACGAAGAAATTCAGCACTACCTGTCTGACCAGGGCGTAACTGCTGTTCATCGAGTTATGAAAAGGGTTGACACGAACATCATTCCAACCCGCACTGTCTTCTAGACATCTGACAAAGTTCAACTCCCATCGAAAATCAAAGCAGGCTATGAGATAATTTCCGTTCCCCCTTACGTCCCAAACCCTTCGCGTTGCTATCGGTGTCAGCGGTTCAATCACAGCAGCCAGTCCTGTTCCAATCCGGCCAAATGTGTTACGTGTGGCAAGGATGCCCATGAGGGTGAGGGTGCTTGTCCACCTCCATCCCCACGCTGCATCAACTGTATGGGTGACCACGCTGCTTCCTCTCGAGATTGCCCCATTTTTAAGGACGAAAATTTCATCCAGGAAATCAGAGTGAAGGAAAAGGTGTCGACCTTTGCTGCTCGAAAATTATTCGCCAGTCGACAGCCCACCGTGCCTCAGACAGGAAAATACAGCACTGTCCTTGCTTCTCCTTGGCCAACAAGGGAGGCGGCCACGCAGACTTGCGACCTCACCTTTAGTGCCACGTTCGTCAGATCGGCCAGCGCAAAGATCGCCTGTTCAACCTCACCACTTTCGCCTGCCCACTGTATGGCTCATCCTTCATTGGGTTCTGCTAAATCTCGAGCCCAAAAGTCAGACACCAAGACTTCGAAAAAAGAGCATACTCGTGAAGATTTTTTACGTACCCAAACTTCACAATCATCGGTTCCTCCTTCATCTAAACATCATTTTTCCAAGAAGTACAAAGAAACCCAGTTCATCTCCTTCTCCGCCAAGGCGTGTCCCATCTACAGCACCACCTGGCGGAAATCGCCCTCGGCCGTCTTCTGTGTCGTCGAGGCGCACTGCTGGCGGCCGATCAACCGGCCGATCGCTGGTGGCAGGAGCTGCTCCTGAACAACCTATTGATCAGGATCTTCTGCCTTCGGCTGAATGCCATTCCATGCTGTCGGTCGCAAGCTCTGAGCAGTCGTTGAGTTGACAGCAACCTTGGTCACATTCCTCCATTTTCTGTTCACCCTATGTCCATTATCCACTGTAATATCTGCGGCATTCGAGCCAATCGGGATGAATTGTCGATCCTCTTACGATCCTACTCGCCGGTCATCTTCTGTCTTCAGGAAACAAAGCTGCGTCTCCATGACCGCTTTGTTCTCCCTCATTTTCAGTCCATCCGATATGATCTCGCCTCTGTTGAAGGCACTCCAGCCCATGGATGACTCATGATTCTTCTCCATGATACTCTCCATTATCACCCAATCCGCTTAAACACTTCCTTCCAAGCTGTCGCCGTCCGTCTTTCCCTTTCTGGATACACGTTCTCTTTGTGCTGTATACATTCCATCGTCCACACCAATGGCACGAGCTGATCTCCTTCATCTTCTTGGTCAGCTTCCACCCCCCTATTTGCTGGTTGGGGACTTTAATGCCCACCACCCGCTTTGGGGATCTCCACATCCTTGTCCACGTGGCTCACTATTGCTAGACGTCTTCCACCAAGCGGATCTAGTTTGCCTCAACACTGGGGTCCCTACATTTTTGTCTGCCTCCACGACAAATTTATCTCATTTGGACCTTGCGGTCGGTACTGTTCCGCTAGCTCGGCACTTCGAATGGTTCTCCCTTGATGATACACACTCGAGTCACCACTTTCCATGTGTCCTTACACTGCAGCCTCAACTGCCATATATGCGCCCGCGACGCTGGAAGTTTGCCCAAGCCGATTGGACACTTTTTACGTCTCTAGCGACATTCGATGACCGTCACTTTCCCAGCATCGACGATGAGGTCACACATATTACCGACGTTATTCTTACAGCTGCGGAATGTTCAATACCACGCACCTCCGAATTGCCCTGGCGCCCCCCCCCAGTTCCTTGGTGGAACGAGGCATGCCGTGACGCAATACGTGAGCGGCGACGTGCTCTTCGCGTTTTCCGCCACCATCCTACTTTCGCCAACTATATCCACTATAAGCAGTTCCGTGCGCGATGCCATCATGTCATCCGCGATAGCAAGAAGGCAAGCTGGAAATTCTTTATTAGCTCATTTAATACCTTCACTCCCTCCTCGGAAGTTTGGAGTCGGCTTCGACGGTTCTCAGGCGCGCCTAGTTTCTCCCCGGTCTCTGGGCTCACTGTCGGGCATGATACATTAGTGGACCCCGTCGCAATTTCTAACTCATTGGGTCAGCACTTTGCTGAGATTTCGAGCTCTTCAAATTACCCGCCAGCATTTCTCCCGAAGAAACGTGCAGCGGAAGTGAGACATTTTGCTTTCTCCTCTCAAAATTGCGAAAGCTACAATACTGTTTTCTCCGTGTGGGAACTCCAACATGCACTCTCTTCTTCTCGCTCCTCCACCCCAGGACCGGATGGTATCCACGTCCAAATGTTGCTGTATTTATCAACCCATTGTCTGCATTACCTCCTTCGCCTTTATAATCGAATTTGGACCGGCAGTACTTTTCCCAGACGATGGCAGGAAGCTATCATCGTTCCTGTTCCGAAATCTGTAAAGGACAAACACCTCCCCTCTAGCTATCGCCCCATTTCTCTCACGAGTAGTGTCTGTAAGGTTTTGGAGCGTATGGTGAATTACCATTTAGCTTGGTGGCCGGAATCCCGCAGTCTTTTAACACCTGCCCAATGCGGATTCCGAAAGCATCGTTCTGCAGTTGACCATCTTGTAGCTCTCTCCACTTATATCATGAACAATTTTCTCCGGAAACGCCAAACAGTAGCAATATTTTTGATCTGGAGAGAGCATACGATACCTGTTGGAGGACAGGCATCCTCTGCACACTGTTCTCTTGGGGCTTTCAAGGTCGGCTGCCCCTATTTCTTTGCGAATTTATGGCAGAGCGCACGTTTAGGGTGCGGGTGAACACTACTCTCTCCCGTACTTTCTCCCAAGAAAACGGGGTACCCCAGGGCTCCGTGCTGAGTGTTGTACTGTTTACCATTGCCGTAAATCCAATTGTGGATTGTCTCCTTCCTGATGTCTTGGGCTTCCTCTTTGTGAACGATTTTGCGATCTACTACAGCTCTCAACGGACCAGCCTTCTTGAACGACGTCTTCAAGGATGTCTCGATCGCCTCCACTCTTGGAGCATCGAAACCGGCTTCAGTTTTTCTCCCAGTAAGACCGTTTGTGTTAATTTTTGGCGACATAAGGAGTTTCTTCCACCCTCCTTACATCTAGGACCTGTCAACCTTCCGGTTTCAGACGTCGCTAAATTCTTGGGTCTTATATTTGACAGAAAACTGTGCTGGTCCTCACACGTTTTCTATCTTTCGCCTCGCTGTCTGCGATCCCTCAACACCCTCCGTGTCCTGAATGGTACCTCCTGGGGAGCGGACCGAGTGGTCCTTCTCCGCCTCTATCGCGCCTTAGTGCGCTCGAAATTGGACTATGGAAGCATAGTCTACTCCTCTGCTCACCCGTCTATTCTTCGGCGTCTCGACTCTGTCCACCACCGTGGATTACGTTTAGTGTCTGGAGCTTTTTACACCAGCCCTGTGGAAAGCCTTTATGCTGAGACTGCTGAACCTTTGCTGTCCAATCGGCGAGCAGTCCTTCTTAGTCGTTATGCTAGCCATCTGTCTTCCATGCCTGCTAATCCAGCCCATGACATTTTTTTCAACGCCTCCTTTGATGTAGGGTATGCAGGCCACCCCTCCTCCCTACTACCACCGGGAGTCTGCTTCTGTTAACTGCTCCATTCTCTTTCCTTCCGCTTTCCTAAAACCTTCTTGGCAACTTGGGGTACAGCACCGCCTTGGCTCCGTCCCCGGATCTGCCTGCTCCGTGACCTTTGTCAATTTCCCAAGGATGGTACCCCTTCACTTGTTTATCGTCGGGCATTTGCTGCTCTATGTGCACAAATGAAGGAAGCCACATTTATTTACACTGATGGCTCGAAAACATCATTAGGTGTAGGGAGTGCCTATATTGTTGGCAACACCCCAAATCACTTTCGGCTTCCCGACGAGTGTTCAGTTTATACTGTGGAGCTTTACGCTGTTTTCCTGGGTGTGCACTACATCCTCTGCCGCCAGCGGATACAGTACGTTATCTGCTCAGATTCTCTCAGCTTTCTCCTCAGTCTCAAAGCTCTTTACCATGTGCACCCTCTGGTCCACCGGATTCAAGACTGTCTGCGCTTGCTCCACCTGGGAGGCGTCTCGGTGGCGTTCCTCTGGCTCCCGGGACACGTTGGTATCTGTGGAAATGAGGCGGCCGATATAGCAGCCAAGACTGCAGTCTCTCTTCTTCAGCCAGCTATTCAATCGATTCCCTTCGCCGATCTACGGAGTGTTTTATGTCGTCGTGTTGTTCTTTTATGGCACACACGTTGGTCGACACTTCCCCATAATAAATTGCTGGACGTGAAAACTCTTGCTTGTGCTTGGACCTCTTCCTCCCGAACGCGTCGTCGGGAGGAGGTAATTTTAACTAGACTCTGGATAGGGCAATGTCTTTTTAGCCATCGACATCTTTTAAGCAGCGATCCTCCCCCACTCTGTCCCCACTGCTCTCAGCTGTGGACGGTAAGACACCTTTTAATTGAGTGCCCCTATTTTAATCCGTCACGCTCCCGTCTACAGCTGTCGCTTGATATATTGTCGATTTTACCAGATGACACGTGCTCAGCCGATTGCGTTCTCGAGTTTATTATTGCCAGTGAAATGAAGTCGGTCATTTGAAGCTTTTTTTGGGGACAACCAACCCCTTTCCGTAGTGGATTTTTAAGCCTTCCCTCTGCTTTTAGTTTCTCCAATTTTATGACTTTCGTTCCCATTGCTGCTGGTTTCCATTTTCGGTTTTTTACTGTTTCCTAAGTCACGGACCGGGCGCTAATGACCATAGCAGTTTTGCGCCCAAAAAAACCAAAAAAAAAAAAAGAAAAAAATCTTCGCCGTAACTTCTGATACTGTACCTGCTAAAGATACTGGTACCACTGTACAGGGTACAACTATTGCAGTTTTACTCACAGCAAAAAAGACATCACGATTTCCTAAGGATTTTTACATGTCGAAAACCAGTTCCATGGAGAAATCACAAAATTGCTTTTAGAATACTGACTGCCAAGACTCACTAATTGTCAGAAAGAATTTGTGGAAAAATAGGTAGTTACCAAGCGGACCTAAGTTTCCTGTTCCTAGGTACTGGCAAAGGTATGTAGATCACTGGATGCCAGATGACTGTCCTCTATCCCAGCATTTCCAGAACTGGGTTTGATGGAACATTGGTGTTCCTTGGGAAGCAGATAAGTACTCCACGAAAAAGTACTGGTATTAATCAAAATTGCATTTTCCTTAATGTTTTGATGCTTCTAATTATTTCTTTAAAATTTTATTATAATCTCTGTGTTAGTTATTATTTAAAATTGACATAATCACTAAATAAAACAAGTCTCTCTCTCTCTCTCTCTCTCTCTCTCACTCTCTCTCTCTCTCTTTTAGAATTTTACTAACCTTCAAAATAAGCAAGGTGTTCCATCAAAGTACCAGGATTCACAAAGTGTTCTGTCAGAGGAAGAGTTTGGGAATCCCTGCTGTAGCCTTCCATCTACTTCAGAGGCTGATGAGAATGATCACCCTGACCATTGCCAAACACCAACTAGAAACATACTGTTTCTCCACCTAATCAACTTGAAATTGTGCTGCATCTTGGCCCCAGGTTCTAATAAAGCCTTAATCAAATGTTGTAATATTTAGCAGTGAAAGGCATACACCAAATTTTATCACTTTTTAACTGCACCTCACAACCATTGTCTAGGTGTAGTGTCTTGGACTAGGAAACAAATGTCTTGACATCTGGGTTTGAACCCCGTCACTGCTTAAATTTAGAATGAAAATCGACAGCAATGGCAGCTGAGGGCTTAAAGTACAGTGAGTCCACCTCATTCTGTCAGTGGTCTTGTCGAAGAAGGCAGAGTTGTAGACAGTATTTCAGGGTAAAATCTTGCCCTTGGAGTGGCAAACTGCTCCTAAGAGGCAGAAGCATCGAAACCACTGCATTAAATACATGCTATGTGTATCCAAAGAGCTTGTGGCCTGAAATTGAAAAAGTGTCTTCATCATCTCCCCATTGGCAAAAGATTCCATAATAGTGCCCCATTTGGATCCCCGTAAGAAGACTGTCTAAGGGAGGAACCACGAGAGAAAAATTGAATAACCAACAAAAAGGTAACATTGCGAGAGTGTGAGCATGGAATGTTAGAAGTTTCAGTGAGTTAGGGAAGATGGAAAGGTTCAAAATGGATATTGTGGGTGGGATCAGTGAGGTGAGGTGAAATGGAAATATTTCCAGTCGGGCACATATAAGGTAATATTAACAGCACCATAAAATTTCATAACAGGAGTAGGATCTGTTACGGATAGGAAGGTAGGGTAGAGAGTGGGTTACTGTGAACAACTCAGTGATAGTGTTGTCATCAGAATCAACAGCAAACCACTGCCAACCACAGTAGTTCAGATATATATGCTGATGTCACAAGCAGTTGATGGAGATAAAGTATTGAGGATATTGAACAGGTAAATCAATATGTAAAGGGATACGACCATCTGATAACTATGAAGAATGCAGTAGTAAGGGAGGGAACAGAAGACATAGTTAAGAGAATATTGGCATGGTAGTATGAATGAGAAGGAAGAAAGATTGAGCTCTGCAATAATTTCAGTTGGTAATAGCAAATACACTATTCAAAAATCACAAAAGGAGAGTATACTAGGAAAATACACGGAGACATGGGAAGGTTCCAGCTGTTACATAATCGTTGGACAGACATTCCAAAATCGGATCTTGGATTCTAAGGCGCACCCAGAAGAAGATGGACTCGGGTCACAATTTAGTAATGAAGAGTAAATATAAGTTTAAGAGAATCATCTGGAAGAATCAGTGAGGAAAGAAATGGAGTACTGAAGAGTAACGAAATGCCTTGGAAGTTTTCTAAGGCTGTATGTACAGTAATAATGATTACATCAGACTTTTCAGTTGAAGAGGAATGAATAACAATGAAAAGGGCAATTACAGAAGTTGGACAGACGAACATTAAGTCAGATAGGGTGAAATTGTCTGAAAATCAAAAAAAAAAATAAAAATTATGGTAAAGACCTATTCATTAGTGGTGGAAATTCTCTTATTTTAGTTACTATATTTAATGTTGAAAAGTTCTTAACCTATCTCGATAATAATCATTTTCTGGAGTACTGATTTTTTAAACTTTTAGTAAGCGAAAGCTTTTATTCAAGTGAATGGTATAAAACACCTTGTCTTGGTCTTCCGTATGTTGTGCATTGTCCCTTCACAGTGACAACTAAAGCAGTGACAAAAGTCAATCTAGTATATTTACCTATTTGTAGATACATAAATAAAACATTGCAAATTCTTGGTAGAATGTACACAAATTTGACCACCTTTCCTTGAGTGGTTCTTTTATGAACAAACATTCATGAATGCTGCAAAAATGTGAGCTAATGAACACAGCAACATTGTGACAGTGGATACAGAAATAATTTTCTAAAATAGTCTGCTAGTGGAGTGAGAAGTTATTGTTGGCATTGTCTATACATTAACTTACGAATTTGTCATATTAGGCAAGTTTTCTTTGTTGCATCATACAATTGAGATCATAAGACTAGTCAGTGTGAAAATGCCTGAAAGTGCGTACAAATGTAAATCTGGTTAATTGAAGAAATAGCTCGGAGGTTTTAGAACTTAATCTCTCAGAACTTTGAAATGGAGAATAAGCATTAACAGGACTAGCAAAATGTGTAAAATTTCCAAAGAAATTGTGATAAACAGAAATCATGCTCATCATGGTAAAACACAAGGTGATCAGCCAGGTTTCAGTGGTGAAGGACGTTTGTTTCCTCGGAATTTCAGAAATCAAATTTGTGTTGAAATATTTTCTCCATAAACTTTGTTTGTGTGTTACTCTTCAGTTAGTATTAAAAAAAATTTCTCATGTAGCTTGCTATTTACTTTGTGTTACTGCTGCTCACTTGAACATATGACAATGCAATAATTAATGAATATGCATAGGGTTGCAATAATGAAACAACACTTGACTAGTGCAACCCAATTTTTGATTTGTGCACTTAACGATAGGTAGTATAGTAATAAATCTTCATATCTGTGTTGGGAAAGGACCATACCAGAGCTAATAAAAAGTAGTGAAACTGGCTAAAGACAGAGATAAGTACAGCCAAAATTTTTGCAAGTGACTGAGTGGTACATAAAAAGGGTAGACTACATTAAGTTGGTGGCAGCCTGTCTTCTGCTGTTAGAATTAATTTATCTTGTAGCGGAATTGGCATAGATAGTTGCTATGAGTTAGTGTAGGTACAGGTTTATGCTTGACAACTGGAATAAGGTAATTGGTTTCTTTTACCAATCTCTTAAGACGATATAGCTGTGGAACAGTTCAAAGAAGCCTTGAGTCACATTTTCATATAAGTACCCCACTCATACAATTATACTTTGTTGTTACTTCAATCTACTTTCAATATATTGGCAAAAATACATGTTCAAAGCTGAGCAAAACATCATCCAAAATTGTAGTAAAGGCTTTCTCCAAAAATTGTTTTGAACATTTAGTCCAGAAGACCATTTGAAGTGTAAATGGCTGAAAAAACATACTTGACCTCTTAGCAACAAATAATGCTGAGCAAATAGGGAGCATTATGATGCATATGGGGATTACTGACATACAAGATCTTCATTGTGAGACTGAGTACCATAACATCCAAACCCACCAAAAATAATCACAAAATACATTATTTAAAAAAAAGCAGTAAAAATTGTTTGACATGTTCCTAAAAGACCATCTTCATTCCTTACAAACCAACCATGTAAGTAGACCATATGTGGCTTAAATTCAAAGCAATAGTATTGACAGTGATTGAGAGGTTTATACCAAATAATTAATAAGAGATGGAACTGATACTTCATAGTACACAAAACAGGTCAGAATACTGTTGCAGAATCTACAAAAAAAAAAAAGCATGGCAAATTTAAAAGAACACAATATCCACAGAATTGGCAAAGTTTCATAGAAGCTCGGAATCTTGTCATGGTAATGTTACAGATCACGGTGCTACAAAAGCAGAGTTATTAAAAATGGCTTTCTGGAATTCCCACAGCAAGAAAGAGTTAATACCTTCTTGCCGTGATAGTGATGACAATGCTACTGATGACAGTGCCACCCCAGATCACATAAAAAACAGATTGAACAAGCACTTTCTCTGGCACGCAATCCTTGTCAGGGAACAGCCACCAGGCAGCGACATCACCACACTCATACTTATCATCAACCACTAGATGGCACTCCATTTGGTGAAATCTGTAGCAACGTTACCCAATTGTAAACAGCCCCAAATCATTTCCACTGGCTGGCAGCTGTGAAGGACAGCTGTTTCTGTGGTATTGTTGCTAGGGCACAAAGTCAACTTGCCTGATGTCTGAGTTTTGAAAGGAACAGATGAACAAGACCTGAACTAAAAATGTTCAGATTTTATCAAAGATGAAGAAAGATTACAGATGTGGATTTTGAATCCAAATGAATGAATACAGCGGATAAACAAAATAATGTGAACACCTGTACTTACTGGGGAATGGTTTGTTAAGCTCCAGAGTCTGCTATCCAATACTGTTCACAAGGGTTCATTAATGTTAAAGTCTGGGGACTTTGCTGACCAGAGAAGAAGCTACAGTTCAGTTGCATGCTCCTACCACAATTGTACTGTCCTGACTGTGTTAAAAGGGTGCACTTGATCACCTAAAATGTTTACATAATCATTGGCTGTAACACAGCCTAAGAGAGTAATGATGGGGCCAGCAGAATACCATGATATGGCTGCCCACACCATGCTTAACTGTTGGAATGAAGCAACCAGGATTGTAGGCTTCTTTTGGCATTTGTGTTAGCGTACAATGATCTGTCGTTTAGTTTTGATTTGTGCCCACTATTATGTTTACACGATGTTGTCTTGCCATGTTTTGTGTAGGCTGTCATGACTGATGACAGTTGCTCTTGAAACATTCAAAAAGTTGGCTGTTTTGGTTACTGATGCTCCAGCTAATTGGGCCCCCACAATCTGCCCTCTTTGGACCTTGTTAGGTCTTTCATTGCACGTTTACCTCGGCCTCTGAATGCAAATATGAAGTGTACACTACTCATAAACAACCTGCACTGATGCCTAGTCTGTACAAAACACGCACAGTCCAGCGTGACGTGTACCTTACCTCTGTTGTTGACTATCAAACACAACATCCCATTACTACCACTGTTCACATTATTTGGCCTAACCTCTGTATGTTAGTTATTGATAAGAACTAATAAAGAACCCTGAGCACTCGCTACTGCCAAAATTTTATCGAACTTGTATGATGATATAATGCAGCAACTGCTCTTCCTGCACAGAAGCCATATGGGACTTTCAAATGAAATCATTGCTGTCAAATGAAATCATTGCTGCCATTTGGCATTTATTTATGTATTTATTTAGCTATCGTGATTTTGGCTGTAGAGTTATTTTCAAATTGAAACCTATAAAATTTGGATAACAAAGTGCAAAGCATAATTTAATAACAGTTGATATACAACACAATTTAAGAAGCAGTACTTATTTTTGTCCTTGCACATGAAAATAGCTCCACATCTGCAATCGTGATAGTGAAATAAATGAACAATTGAAACTTAGTCTAATTGTGGCAGTGATTTCATGTAAAAAGTATGTTATGACTGGTTCCCAGCCAAGGGAAAATTGTCATATGATATCATTTCCGTGTTCTAAAGCCTGGTGCATACTACAGCGAATGGAAGTGACATAGTGTGAAGCCTCATTTACACTGCACCGAATGGAAGCTAACAAAAGTGAATGAGCATTTGGATAGTTCGCCAGCATTCACTACCATTTGTTTGTACCTGTAAACAAGCGGTTGCACAGGAGAGGACAAGCACAGCTTACCAGCTCTGCAAACACTTTTGTCTCTCTTTTTTAATAACATTCACCTCAAAATCGTGAAGCATTCCACATTTTTAATAATCGTAGAGGGAGACCAAGAGATGAATACACTAAACAGATTCAGAAGGATGTAGGTTACAGTAGGTACTGGGAGATGAAGCAGCTTGCACAGGATAGAGTAGCATGGAGAGCTGCATCAAACCAGTCTCAGAACTGAAGACCACAACAACAACACACAGGTTTCATACAATAACAATGCTAGATATAGCTATAATGTAAATCTTTGATATTGAGATAAGATTGTTTTGCCTGCTGCTTTTGACAAAGGAAGCAAAAAAGGAGTAGGAAAACAAGTATTTTTGCAGTCATGAATTGCATTGAGGTAACACACTTAAACCTGAATGTCAGTTCCAGCCTTCTTTAACATTATTCCAGAACTTTGCATCCACGTCAGTTCTCATTTCTCTGGTTTCTCATTATACTTATGAGGAAATTTAAAACCAAAGCATTAATTGCCAGTGATCACTGACAAAGCTGATTGCACACAAAACGGGAAGATGCTAGCACTAAAGTGGAGGATATGCGAATTTGCTTCAATGCTTTGCTGAAGTACTGACAACTAGCTGAATGTGAGAAAACACCAGTGAATGCATAATGAACATGACCAAATGTTTTACCATGCTTGACCACCGTTTACACCTCACTGATGGAAACGAGGCTCAAGTCAGCAATTTGTTAAAGCTCTCTACCATTCTATTCTTTTACTTGATGTCAGTTTCTCAAGCATTTACATGATAGTGAATGGAAGAGAACATGACAGAACGAGAATTTCATCGCACAAATACTTGCGAACATTGAGATTATACATTCGCTAGTAAGTTGTTTCTTGGTGTGAAAAACCTAAGCACTAAAGGGAAAACAACATTATTGACAGGATTTGTTTAACTTATGAAGCAAATAATGTCACATAAGAGAAGAGATTAGAAATTAAGTATTCCTGAACGTTTTCAAAAACATCAGAGGCTCTGTGGATAGTGAGTGAACCATGAACCAAACATGACTGAAGGTCGTTTGCTCGCAACTGCCTACCGTTTGCACATAAAGGAATGCAGTTTGTGCTGATATTCATTTACTTTGTGTTAACCAGGCTTAAGATACCCTTGGAGCCAAGATAACTTTCTCAGAATTTAAGGACTGAAATGTAATGTACAACAGTCTCTTGAATGCACTCTAAATTATGTAATAATCTGGAAATCAAAGTATTTAAATTCGTGCAAGAAAGCTTGAAAATAAAGAGCTCTGTTTGCAAATACTTGATGAACAAAAATTTTTTTTATGAAGATAACGCTGCTTGAGCTACCAATATTATTAATGAAATGTAAACACGTAGTTTGCATTTTTCTGAGAGACAGTTACGATGGTGGTTTGGTAAGTATGGTAAATTCCCATGAAAAAGAATGGAACATTTTTGTTGCATCTTCATGGTTGGCAAGCTTCATTATTCTAAGGATTGTATAAAGCATTTAAACAATGCAGAATGGTGGCTGTTATGAATTTGTCAGTTTGTTGACTGCAATTGAAAATGGAGAGAACAGAGTTTTGTGCTGTTATTAAACATTTTCATTTGAAGGGCTGGACTTCTGCACAAATCGGAACAATAGGATGTTGTTCACAGGGACTTCGCACCATCATTGAAGACAATTTACTTTGGGAGTAATGAATTTAAACGTTGTTAGACAAGCACTGAAGATGAAGCATGCTCTGGTCATCCAATTGAAGCCATCACAAAAGAAACAATTGGTAAATCCGGGATATGTAAATGAAAGACTGCCGAATAAAAATTCGTGGGGTACTGAGGCTAGGCCTCTCAGCTGAGTGCATAATATCCTGCTCAGAGAATTGGCTATGAAGAAGCTGTGTGGGAGATGGGTGCTGCAGTTGCCCAAAGTTGACCAAAAGCACATTTGGCACAAAATTTCAATATAGTGTGCAGCAATGTAGTCAACATGACTTTTGCACCAATTTGTGCCTGTTACTGAAACATGGAGCCATCATTACAATCCAGAATCAAAATGACAGTAAAAACAATGGACAGAGGCTGGTGAAAGTTCAACAAAGAAGGCAAAGACTTTTTGTGAGCTGGTAAGGTGATGGCTACTGTTTTTGGGATTCCTAAAGAAAAAAAGCTCAAAGATTACTTGGAAAAAGGCAGAACAATAACTGGACACTATTATGCTTCATTGTAGGATTGTCTGAAACTTGCATTGGCTAAAGAAGACCAAGCTTAGCATGCAAAATACTGCTCTTTCACCAGGATAATTCACTGATGAAAGTGCATGAACTGGGCTTAGAATTGATTCCTCGTTCATCCTATTCACCAGGCTTAGCCCCAAGTGACTTCTTCCTGTTCCCTATCTTGAAACTTTTTCTTGCTGGGAAGAAATTTTTATCAAATGAGAATTGTACATCACCTTGCTAAATGCAAATTATATTACAGTTTGGCAGGTAGGTTAGAAAATTTAAAGGGCGAAATGGATAGGTTAAAGTTAGATATAGTGGGAATTAGTGAAGTTTAGTGGCAGGAGGAACAAGACTTCTGGTCAGGTGAATACAGGTTTATGAATACAAAATCAAATAATGTTAATGCAGGAGTAGGTTTAGTAATGAATAAAAAAATAGGAATGAGAATAAGCTATTACTAAAAGATTATTACTGATTATTGTAGCCAAGATAGACACGAAGCCCACGCCTACCACAGTAGTACAACTTTATATGCCAACTAGCTCCACAGATGAAGTAGTTGAAGAAATGTATGATGTGATAAAAGAAGTTAGTCAGATAGTTAAGGAAGACGAAAATTTAATGGTCATGGGCAACTGGAATTAGATTGTAGGAAAAGGAAGAGAAGGAAAAGTAGTAGGTGAATATGGACTGGGGGTAAGATATGAAAGAGGAAGCCATCTGGTAGAATTTTGCACAGAGCCTAACTTACTTGGTTTAAGAATCATAAAAGAAGGTTGTATATGTGGAAGAGGCCTGGAGACATTGGAAGGTTCACATAGATTATGTTATGGTAAGACAGAGATTTAGGAACCGGGTTGTAAATTGTAAGACATTTCCAGAGGCAGATGTGGACTTTGACCACAATTTATTGGTTAGGAATTGCAGATTAAAACTGAAGAAACTGCAAAAAGGTACAAATTTAAGGAGATGGGACCTGGATAAACTGAAAGAACCAGAAGTTGTAGAGTGTTTCACTGAGAGCATTAGGGAACAGTTGACAAGAACAGGAGAAAGAAATATAGAAGGAGAAGAGTAGGTAGCTTTGAGAGATGAAATAGTGAAGGCTGCAAAGGATCAAGGAGATAAAAAGATGACTAGTAGAAACCCTTGGGTAACAGAAGATACTGAAGTTAATTGATGAAAGGAGAAAACATGAAAATGCAGTAAATGAAGCAGGTGAAAAGGAATACAAATGTCTCAAAAATGAGATCAACAGAAGATGCAAAATGGCTAAGTAGGGACGGCTAGAGGACAAATGTAAGGATGTAGAAGCATATATCACTAGGGGTAAGATAGATACTGGCTACAGCAAAGTTAGAGAGACCTTTGGAGAAAAGAGAACCACCTGTATGAGTATCAAAAGCTCAGATGGGAAACCTGTCCTAAGAAAAGAAGAGAAAGGTGGAAGGAGTGCATAGAAGGTCTCTACCAGGTGATGCACTTAAGGGCAATATAATAGAAATGAAAGAGGATGAAGACGAAATGGGAGATATGATACTGTGTGAAGAATTTGACAGAGCACTGACAGCCTAAATTCAAACAAGGCCCCGGAAATAGACAACGTTCCATTGATAGCCTTGGGAGAGCCAGCCGTGACAAAACTTTTTCATCTGGCGAGCAAGATGTGTGAGACAGGCGAAATACCTTCAGACTTCAAGAATAATATAATAATTCCAATCCCAAAGAAAGCAGGTGTTGACAGGTGTGAAAATTACCGAACTATCAGTTTAACAAGTCATGGTTGCAAAATACTAACACAAATTCTTTACAAACAAATGGAAAAATTGGTAGAAGCCGACCTTGGGGAAGATCAGTTTGAATTTTATAAAAATTTTGGAACACCCGAGGCAATACTGAATACTGACTCTACGACTTACTTTAGAAGACAGGTTAAGGAAAGGCAAACCTAAGTTTCCAGCATTTGTAGACTTGAAAAAAGCTTTTGACAATGTTGACTGGAATACTCTCTTTCAAATTCTGAAGGTGGCAGGGGTAAAATACAGGGAGCAAAAGGCTATTTACAGTAACCAGATGGCCATTACGAGTCGAGGGGCATGAAAGGGAAGCAGTGGTTGAGAAGAAAGTGAGACGGGTTTGTAGCCTATCTCCGATGTTATTCAATCTGTATATTGAGCAAGCAGTAAAGGAAACAAAAGAAAAATTTGGAGTAGGAATTAAAATCCATTTCGAAGAAATAAAATCTTCAAGGTTAGCCAATGACATTGTAATTGCAGGGTTGCCACAAGTTCTGGAAATCAAGGAATATCAGTGAATTTCAAACATTTCAGGGAAATTTGGAAAAAAAAACACAGGAAAAAGCTCGTTTTTGTCTCAGTAGATGAAATGGTTTGTTTACTGAGATGTCCCATGCATTGTTACTGGCTGGGCGCAGCTGAGTATGTGCGCTACTTCCCTACACCCTCATTCTTACTGCTTCTCCCCATCCTACCACTCTCCTCAGCTTGCAGTCAGTGCTGCCACCACTTCTTGCCATTAGCCTAGCAGCTGCCGACGAGAGGCAGGTAGGCAGGAGGAGTGGTTTGTTTGGATCTGATTCTCAGATTGTTGACACAGTGGCTAGAGTTGGCGGTCTTGCATGCGTGAGTTGTGTCTGAGTGACACTGTGATTGTGTGTGTGCTCTTGTTTTCTGACAAAGGCTATGGCTGAAAATTTAGTTCCGAGAGTGTGATTCTTTTCTATGTGCCTGTCTGCGGCTTGGTGATCATCTTTATGGTGAGTTGATACCTGTCCACATTTGTACTGATTCTCAGAGTATTTGTGCAAGTTATCTGTTGCATGGATTGATCAGCATGGTCTCATTTCAACAATGTGGTGTCTGTGACACGTGAATAGCCTATTGGCCACACAAGTGGACTTCCACAATGGGCCGAAACCACAGGCCATTTCTGTGTGTGTGTGTAACGGATCGGGCCTGCCAATCTGAAGCCCATCATTTCCCACTAATGTGCAAGCCCAGCCCATCGGATCTAGTTTCATCGATCTGCCTGCAGTCTGGGTCTGTTTGTGTGTGGCACAATGCAGCGGATTTTTGTGGTTTGTCAAAGGACTCGGGACTGCGGTGCTCCTGCCACAGACGATGGATTTCAGGAATTGCAACTGTTTCTTTTCTTTGTTTGCCTTCTCCTATCCTTCCTCTACTTCGGTGTTTGAGGCTCCTCTTTTTTTCTTCATCCTCCCTCAACGCCCCTAAAGGCCAGTCCGATCGTCCGACATGTAACAGGTGATTAGGGTAACGCGTAATTCCCAGCCTCGAGTTGACAGATGGGGTTCGCATGCACTCCCTGGTAAAGACCAGGCCCAGGGAGGGGCCATTGCGTGAGCTGCTACCTTCCTAAATTGACGATTTGGTCCCTCTGTCAGGTGCTCATGAGGAGTGAACAATCACCTAAGGCTGGTGCGCCCCCATTCGGAAGGGGCGCGCAATTGGAGTTGCTGACAATTGTGGAGATTTTCTCACAATGAGCCAATCATCTTCACAGTCAATGTCTAAAATATATAAACTGAATGAGGCTAACAATTCAAGGACCTTCCCAGCTCCACAATTCCTCGTGGTTTCACATACTAAAGACGGTCAGTCCTTCGCAACGGTAAATCCATTTATTGTTGAGAGAGGTGTTGATGTAGTTGCCAGCCCTGTGAAATCCTGCTCTCGTTTATGAAATGGCACTTTGGTTGACTACTAGTGGTTCTCAAGCACAAGAAGTGCTTGCCGCTTCACTTCTCCATGGCTGTCCTGTTTGTGTTGAGACCCATAGATCTCTGAATTCTTCCCTTGGTATTATTTACACTAGGTGACTCAACAGTTTGACTGAGGCCGAAATCCAAATATACCTCTCAGATCAGGGTGTCATTGCCATCTGTCGAGTGATGAAAAAGGAATATGCCTACTTAGTGCCCACACGCACTTTTTTTTTCATCTTTGATAGAGAGGTGCTTCTGTCCAAGGTCAAAGCAGGTTATGAGCTTCTCAAAGTCTGACTGTACATTCTGAAGCAAATGCACTGCTGCCAATGTCATCGTTTCAACCACACTCAGGTGTGTTGTTGACACCCAGCCAAATGTGTTAACCTGTGGTAGGTATGCGCATGAGAGCAATTGCGTGCTGCCTCATCCCTGCTGTATCAACTGCAATGGCAACCATGACACCTCCTCTCGAGATTGGCCTAAGTATCTCAATGAGCGGGCTGTCTGAGAGATCCGAGTAAAGGAAAAAGTTCCTTCCCAGGTCGGTTGCAAGTTCTTGGCTAGTCGCAAACCTTGCTTTCTACCATCTGGCACTTATAAAGTACTGTTCTTGTTACATCTTGCTCCATGAAGGTCATGGCCACGCAGACATGCGACCTCAAATTCACCTCTGAGATTGTGAAATCGCCCAGTGTTATGGTAGCATCACAGTGCCCTCATCCAGCTGTGCAACAAGCCATCAGACTCTCGCCTCGTGGGGCAAAGTCACTAACTACACAAGTGGCAGGCCAGAAAGGACAGAAGGAATACTCCCGTGAAGACTTCCTATGTCCCTCCAGCCAACCAAAACCTGTGTCTTCCTCTGCTAATCGGAAAGGCTCGAAGAAGTCCAACAAAGGCAAACAGTCTTCTCCTTCACCGACACGAAGATCCTCTTTGGTGCCGCCACATGATACCTTTGCCTGGTCAGCCCTGTGTCGCCGGTGCGCACCACCAATCGTTTTTCTGTGTTGGACTTCACATGCTGACAGCAGAAGAAAGCAGACACTTCTGTGGACCTCGTAGAGCAGTATCTTCCTGCCTCTGTGTCCTGTCGCAGCGTGTCTTTGCAGACTGGCATCCTGCAGCTGCTGAGATTACACCTCTTCATTTTTTCCTCATGAGGACTCTGCTCCAATGGAACATTCGTGGCCTTCAATCCAACAAAGAGGATTTAAGGCTGCATTGAGAATCGCAGCATCGACTTGTATTCTGCCTTCAGAAATCAACATAGCGTTCTCATGGCCGCTTTGAGCTTTCACATTTCTCCCTGGTCCGTTTTGACCTTCCACCTGAGGTCGGCATTCCATCTCATGGGGGAGTCATGCTGCTCATACAGGATGACATTCATAGTCAACCCGTCTCCCTGACTACCTGTCTTCAAGCTGTTGCAGTTTGCCTTTTCTTTCCTCACTTGGCCTTTTCCCTTTGAACTGTTTACATCCCTCTGCCATTCAATGTCACCAGGGCCAACTTCCTCCAGCTTATTGGACAGCTACCTCACCCATTTCTGCTGCTCAGTGACTTTAATACTCACCATCCCATTTGGGGTTGTCCCAGAACCTGTCCGAAAGGTGCCCTCTTGGCTGACTTTCTTAATCAACTTAATGTTTCCTGCCTTAACATAGGAGCACCCACGTTCCTTTCAGACTCCTCACACTCCTATTCCCATTTGGACCTATCCTTCTGCACTGCACATCTTGTCCATCATCTAGAGTGGTCCGTTCTTCCTGATACCTACTTGAGTGACCGTTTCCCATGTGCTGTCCATTTGCTGATTCCTACCCTACCTCTGTGCACACCCAAATCACAGCTTACTAAGGCCAATTGCAGGCGTTACTCCTCCCTAATGACCTTTGACAAACACTATTTCCCCAGTTGTGATGACCAGGTGGAATGCTGTACAAATATTATCCTTACCACCGCAGAACGTTCCATTCCTTGCACTTCATCTTTACCACACCATGTCCCAGCCCTTTGGTGGACTGATGAGTGCCTGAATGCAATTCACGTGCAGAGGTTTGCTGTCTGTGTTTTTAACTGTCATCCTACCATGGCAAACTGCATTCATTATAAATAGGCGCATGCACGGTGCTGTCATGTTATTCAGGATAACAAAAAAGCTAGCTGGATTTCGTTCACTTGTCCTTTTAACAGTTCCATCCCCTCTTCCTCTTTGACAGCTCTCTGAAACCAAGATCCATTGCCCAGTGTCCAGCCTGACAGTAGCAGGTGGCCACATTTCCCAGACGCTGGTGTGAAGCCACTGCCATATCCATACCTAAGTCCGATAAGGACAAACACTTTCCTTGTGGCCACTGCACCAGCTCTCTCACTAGCTGTGTTTGCAAAGTGATGGAACATGTGATTCATGCCTGGCTAGTATGGTGGCTTGAGTCTCATAATTTATTAAGCACTACACAGTGTGGATTTTCAGTGCACCGCCTTGCAGTTAATCATCTCATCACTTTGTCCACTCAGGTCATGAATTGTTTTCTGCAGAAATCCCAGATTTTGGTTGTGTTTTTCGATTAGGAGAAAGTGTACAACACCTGCCGAGGGACTCGAGGGACTGGTACCCTCTGTACTCTCTACACGTGGGGCTTTTGGGGGCCACCTGCTCCATTTCCTGGAGGAATTTTTAAAAGACAGAGTTTTCAAAGTACGTGTGGGTTCTGCCTTCTCGGACACCTTTATCCAGGAAAACGGCGTGCCTCAGGCCTCCATCCTGAGCGTCATCCTCTGTATCGTCATTAACCCTATAATGGCTTGTTTCCCACCGGGCATCTCCGGCTCCTATTTTGTTGACAATTTTGCCATCTATTGCAGTTCTTCACAGACACGCCCCAGGGGTCACGCGGTTCTTTCGTGAGAACGTGCGTGGCAAGCACGGGCCCCGAGCTATTGCAGCCTTCCTTCTTTCTAGAGCTGCATTTCCTTGCCCTTCCTCTCCTTGGTCCTTCCCCTTCGCCCTCTCCTCTTCCTCTCTTGGTGTCCTTGCTTATGTTGGCCCCACTATCCTCCTGGTTATGCGGGTTTTGCAATTTGGTTTTGTTGCCTAATCACCTCATCCTTTTGGCATTCCCTGGTCCCCCTCTGGGGTTTGACCTCCATTACTAAATTTCTGTTCCGTAGTGTGAGCCATTTGGGGAAGAGCACCTTACCTAGTGTCTCTGACGTGTACCCTCCTAGTTCATTCCACCTTTTCTTTCACATCGTTGTCTGATGCTAGGGTGCATAGCCAGCACGGTAGTCAGCCTGTGTGGTGGGGTCGCTATGTACCCTTTTGGTTGAGCCCCCTGAAAACACAGGGATTACACTTCTGATTTGTGAGCTGTGACCACCTCGTGTAAGCCTAGGAGTGGTTGCTTGTCGCCCTGGAGCATTGGAACTAACGGCAATGGCTGCCATGCCAGACGGCCCTTGCTGTGCCTGGGGGGATCCCATGAGGAGAGCCCCTTATTGGAGTGGGTGGTATTGGGGCAGACGCTATGCAAATGAAATGCATATGGGTCCAGAACTCGGGCCGTTCTTCTGTGACTGTCCCTCCGTGTGGAACTGATTCTTTTAGTGCTGCTTCTACTGCCCCTTCGGGCTCCCCTTCCATGGCTACCCCCTGGGAGGAGGGTCAGGCCCGTCGGCTACGAGCGAAACCTTTCCCCCGCTATCTGGTTTGCACTAGGACTGATGGGGATACTTTCACCAATACCAAACCTTCATTTTTTGTGGAACACGTTGAAGACAAGTTTGGCGAAGTGGACACTCTGAGCAAGATGCAGTCGGGTTCATTGTTGATCAAAGCAGCTTCAGCTGCCCAGTTTGCAGCGCTTCGTGCCTGTTACCATCATGGCACAGTTCCTGTGTTCATTACCCCCCCACCAGTCTCTAAATATGGTTCAAGGTGTGATTTTTCACAGAACCTCATCCTTCAAACTGATGAGGAACTTCGGGACAATCTCGGACAGCGGGGTGTTCACTTTGTTCAGCGTGTTCAGAAGGGTCCGAAGGACAATCACATTGATACTGGTGTCTTTATCCTGGCCTTTGAAGCGGATACCCTCCCTGAGTAAGTAAAGATTATGGTTTATCGATTTGACGTGAAGCCGTACATCCCACCTCCTATGAGGTGTTTTAAGTGCTTGCGTTTTGGACATGTCTTTCCGCTGTTCGCAGGCCCCTCTCTGTGGTGATTGTGGACATCCATCCATGAGGGGAGTTGCTATGTTCCCCCTCCTGTGTGTGTTAATTGTCATGGCAATAATTCTCCATGTTCACCAGATTGCCCAGTATATAAAGAAAAGAAGATACAGGAGTATAAGTCCCTTGATCGTTTAACCTACACTGAGGCTTGTAAGAAGTATGCAAGTCTTCACCCTGTGTCCATGACGTCTGGTTATGCTTTAGTTACATCTTCACCCCTTCCTCCCCCCCTTCCCTGCTCCGACACCTTCTCCTCCAGGTGCTGCTCCCCCTCCCCAGCCAGAGAAGTGTCCCACTTCTTCGGCGTCTGCCAGTCAAGGGTGCCCCTCCTGGGTTACCCCTTCCAGGCCAAAGGTCTGCTGCCATGTGATGACTGTGAGAATCACGGTCTGTGGGCCCTCAGGCCGCCCGATCTCTTTCTGTTCCCGATCTTGCTGCAGCTGGCTCCTTTATGCCACACAGCCCTCATGAATCTCAAACAGAAAAGAAGAAGAAACATAAGTCCCAGGAAAAGGAGCCTCTGGTGTCACCAGAGGTCCCATCCCCGGCTTCGCAACCTGATTCTGACCTGTTGTTCATGGATGTCACCCTCTCCTTGTCGGTGACGGGTGGTGACCCGGCGGCATAACTGCCTTTAGCCTGTTCAACCCCCATTTGAATCATCGTTCTGTGGTTATCCAATGGAATTGTAATGGATATTACTATCACCTTTTGGAGTTGAAATCCCGTATTTTGTCTTACTCTGCAGCTTGTGTGGTTCTACAGGAATCTCGTTTTACTGATGATCACTCACTGACCCTCTGTGGGTTCTGTGTTTTCTGTCGAAATTGGGTCGACCCCCTGCGGGACTCTGGTGGCATTTGTATGTTGGTTCGTACAGACGTTGCTAGCACATGGATTCCTCTTCAAACTACATTGGCAGTGGTTGCTGTTAGGGTCCACCTGGACTCTGAGGTCACGGTTTGCAATCTTTATCTCCCTCCTGACAGGACTCTTACACCTGCTGCCTTAACTGCCCTTCTTCAGCAACTTCCCCCTTCTGGGGGATTTTAATGCTCATCATCCCTTGTCGGGAAGTGCATTTCTATCTAGACGAGGTCTTCTCATAGACCAGTTTCTTGCCGACCACGACTTGTGCCTTCTTAAAGATGGCTCCTCTACTCACTTCAGTGCCAGTCATAGTACCTTTTCTGCCATTGATCTTTGTCTTTCTCCTCCCTCCCTCCTCCCTTCATTACACTGGTCACCACATGACGACCTTTGTGATAGTGACCATTTCCCGTTGATTCTCTGCTCCCTTCCCACTCCCCAATGGACAAGTTACCTCGTTGGTCTTTCCAACGCGCCGAGTGGCCTCTATACACTGCACAGGTAGTGTTTTCTCTCTCTTTGTCAGTTTGTATTGATGATATCTATGTGACGTGTCTGATGTGATTGTTCGCGCTGCTAGCTTTGCTGTACCGCACTCATCTGGACCATTTTGCTGCCCGCAAGTCTGTGGTGGAGCACGGCCATTGCCATTGCCATCTGTGATCACCGTCGAGCTCTGCAACACCTTAAGAGGCACCCATCCATTGCCAATCTTATTACCTTTAAACACCTTCGTGCTAAAGCCTGTTACTTAATCAAACAGAGCAAACAGATGTGTTGGGAGCACTTTGTTTCTCGCCCTGGTTCTACTGTCCCTACGTCACAGGTATGGGCTACACTTCGCTCTCTCCAAGGTTGCCATCGGCAGTCCACCCTCCCAGGCCTTCACCTCCTGGATGGCCTTTGTACGGACCCACTGATTCTCACGGAACATCTTGCGAACCATTTTGCAATGGGATCAGCATCAGCCTCCTATCTGGCTGCTTTCCTTCACCAGAAACAGCGGGGCGAAGCTTCCGCCTTATGTTTTACCCCTTGTGAGTCAGAATCTTACAACAAACCTTTTACTGAATGGGAATTTCTTTCCGCACTTTCTTCTCATGATACAGCCCCTGGCCCAGACTCCATTCATAACCAACTGCTTCAACATCTCAGTGCTCAACAACGGCAACATCTTCTGTGGGTGTTTAACCATATTTGGCTCCAGGTTGACTTCCCTTCTCAGTGGAGGGATAGCATCGTGGTTCCTGTGCTTAAGCCTGATCGGAACCCCCTGTTTGTTGAAATCTATCGGCCAATTAGTCTGACAAATGTTGTTTGCAAGTTACTTGAATGGATGGTAGCCCATTGGCTCAATTGGGTCCTCAAATCTCGGGATGTATTGTCCCCTTACCAGTGTGGCTTCCGAGAGGGCCGGTCTCCGATCAGTCATTTACTTCGCTTGGAATCCACAGTTCGGCAGACTTTTTCCCAGAGCCACCATTTGGTTGCATTATTTTTTGACCTTTGCAAGGCCTATGACATGGCTTGGTGCCATCACATCTTACTTACACTTCATCAGTGGGGTCTTCGGGGCCCACTCCCAATTTTTATCTGCCAGTTCTTGTTCCATCGGTCGTTCAGGGTTCAGGTTGGTACTGGTTTTAGTTGTCCATGGACCCGGGAGACTGGCATCCCACAGGGTTCTGTATTGAGTGTACTTCTTTTCCTCATTGCTATTGATGGACTTGTGGCCTCCGTTGTTCCTTCGGTGGCCCCTGCTCTGTATGTAGATGATTTCTGCATTTGGGTTAGTTCGTCTTCGATGGCCTCTGCAGAGCGGCAGCTCCAGGGAGCTATTCGGCGTGCCTCTGCATGGGCCCTTTCACATGGGTTTCAATTATCTCCTTTAAAATCGTGGGTGGTCCACTTCCGTCGCCATACTATGATCCGGAGCTCCATCTCGATGCACGACGATTACTTGTGGTCCCACAGTTTTGTTTCCTGGGTCTTTTCGACAACGAGCTCACTTGGCTGCCTCATATCAGACTTCTGAAGGTAGGATGTTTCTGTAAACTCAATGTCCTTCACTTCCTTGCCCACACCTCTTGGGGTACAGACCGCTCCATCCTTCTTCGCCTTTATCGTGCTTTACTGCTGTCTCGCTTGGAGTTGGTTGTCAAGTTTATGGTTCAGCTGCTCCTTCCACACTGCACCTGCTGGATCCAGTCCACCATCGTGGTATCCGTTTGGCCACCGGTGCCTTCCCTACTAGCCCTGTTGATAGTCTCGTGGTTGAAGCTGGGATCCCACCCCCCACCCCCCTTTTTGTTCAGCAGTCCCAGCTTCTGGTTCTTATGCAATCGCTGTCCATTCCTCTCCCACTCATCCTTCCTATTCTATCCTGTTCCCAGACCATGGACGTCGCCCACCTGATTCCCGCCCTCAGGCGGGTTTACCAGTTGGGCTCCGCCTTGCGTCTCTTCGCTGTGATTTTCGGATTCCTTCTTAGTCCTGTCTTCCATGCCCCCCCCCCCCCCGCTTAGTTCTTCGGCCCAGAATTCGGATGGATCTCCGCCGAGGTCCGAAAGATTCCATCCCCCCGATGGTGTTCCGTTGCTTTTTCCGCCGAATTTTATCGAAGTTTCGGGATGCTGTTGTTTTTTACACCGATGGCTGTAAATCTGCTGATCGTGGGGGATATGCCTTCATGTCCTCTGTTGGCATGGAAAATCATCTCCTGCCACCTACATGTGGGGTGTTTACTGCAGAATTGATGGCAATTTCCCAGGCCCCTTACCTTTATTAAACAGTCCCAACACAACCGCGTTTTGTTATGTATGGACTCAATGAGTGGCCTTCTGGCTATTGACCGCTGTTTTTCCAACCATCCATTGGTCTCGGCCATCCATGACCATCTCGCTGATCTTCACCGTGCTGCTTGTTTCATTGACTTTCTTTGAGTCCCTGGCCATGTGGGTATCTCAGGTAATGAGCTTGCTGATCGTTTGGCTGGGGGAGCAGTCACTTACCCCGTTCTCTGTAGCCCCTCCTGCAGCGGATTTGAGGCTTCGCATCAAATCCCACTTCGCACAATCATGGGCCAACTCTTGGGAGGCTACCTCCCTGTCTAATAAACTTCGTGTGATTAAGGTGACACCAGGCCCGTGGCGTTCTTCCGTCTGCCTCTCCTGAAAAGACTCGACCACACTGTGTCGTTTCCGCATCGGCCATACGAGGCTGACGCATGGTTTTCTTTTGTGTAATGAGCTGCCCCCACTTTGTGGTTGTGGAGCCTTCCAGTCAGTAGCCCACATTTTGGTGGAATGCCCCCTCCTTTTGGCTCTGTGTTCTAAGTACAGATTTCCCCGCACTTTACCTTTAATGTTGGCTGACGATTCCCAGATAGTCGAACTGGTTCTCAAGTTTCCTCTGGGAAATTGGTTTTTATTCTCAGTTTTGCGGTGTTTAATCTCACTCTGGTGTTGGGGTGGGGCGGTGAGGGTTGGGGTATCTCCCACTGTAAGCTGTGTTTGGAGATTCCCGACTCCCCTCCCTGGCCAAGATCCTCTTTGACTCCACTCAGTGGAGTCCTGGATACAGAGTCGCAACAGCAGTCCACGTTCAGTCTCTTGCGAAGTTCATCATGCCCTACTGAAGGCTTTTGTTAGGACACATCCATGAACACCTCCCCTCCCCTCCTCTTGATTTGTGCTCTGCTCACAGATCCGCCTGGAGTAGCTTTTAAGCTAAAAGAAAATAGTTGCCCACTTAACTTCCAGTGTTTGTTCCCTTTGTTCTCGAATTTCCCAGTGTGCACATTGTGGATATTGGTCACTTGATGGTGGAAGCCTGAACTGAACTGGTTATGCTTATCCATGTAATGAGAATGTGGAACATTCCTCTCTACTGAGTAGGTGCAGTATCCTCATGGCAAAACCAATGGCTGTAATCTGAGTCTCAGCAGTGGGACTTCTCTAATATGTTGTGCTCTTTGTCTGGCAATGCCTTTGATGTTGATGTGGAGGGCTGGTATGACATAAAAATTCAGTGGTAGCAGAGTCAGCTGCATCTTGCTAGAGGAAAATCCATTTCACAGTGGATGCTAATGATATTAGTACAGATTGCTGCATGGGCCCATGGTGATACAGTGAACTGTATGTAATCCTCCGTGACCAGTCTACATCCAGCAATTGTGTGGCATGGGCAGTTAGCAAAAGCCATCTTAGATATCAAACAAAATCAACAACCCAGACAAGAGGGTAACCAATAAGCCACTGGACTGACTGTGTACTTAGCATCTGTGTTGTGTTTCAGAATAGACTAATGTAAGGCTTGTCCCTCTTAAGTGCAACTGTTTCAGCATGACTCGCTCAAAGCTCACTCCATACATCCAGCTTTCTATTGGTCTTGAGATGGAATGAAACAAAAGTGAGGTGCAAACATTGTTGGCAGAAGTCACAGAATTGCAGTGAGAACTGGGCCATTGTTGGTGACCATTGATCATAATGTTCAAAAAGTTTTGTTGGCTGGCTCTTCTTACCTGTTCCAGGTATATTTATGAAATAAGGCAACTTACACACCCTAATTAATAGCAGTCCAGCAAAGTTATTTATTCATTTCATTTCAGTATTTAATTGGTATGGATCAGGGTGTGAATTGTTTGTGCTGATGTTTCCTGTTCATACTGTATGCAAGCATGGACTTGCGTATCCTCAGCTCTGACCATATGCTTCCTTTAAGTCCTCCACTTGAGATATTCCCCAATTACTTCACGTTCTTGCAAATGGAGGTGAAGAAATGTTGAGGAAGCACTAATATTAACATTGCATAACAGGTAACAATGTCTTATAATTTAGATTCCATTATTAGAAAGAATTAGGAGGCTTTATTTTCTGAACACGTACTGTTATAAGAAACTGATTGTTGTGGTGTATCAACCTTTAGCATTCTACCTTCAGAAGGTTCATGTTCTGTAAAGCCTGTTGTGGTGACTACAGGTTGTTAACTGATACAGAATAGTTTTTTATTATTTTTTTATTTAAAATAAATGTGTGTCTAAAGCTGGAAAAGAGGTTTGCTGTCTTGGAATCAAAATATTGCATGACTAAATGGTAAAACTGGATGCTACTTTTCTTTAACATTGAGCAGTATGTTGTACATCCATATTTCTCAAAATTATCAATTTACCTGAACAATTGGTTCCTATACATTTTTGTGGTTGACAGATGTCTGTTTTCTCAGCATGTAAATGTAATACAATCCTCTCAGGATACCAACCACATCAATCTGCAGGGCATTCACAATGTTTAGTACAACCATTTTGCATTGTAATCTGCTTCTAATTCAGTTTATAGATTTTTAAATTCTCTTATGGTTGTATGAAACACTTTCATTGATGACATGATATGTGGCTTGCAAAATTACTGGCCATCAGATTCCTCAGAACCCATCCCCTTTTTCTAAAGTTTAGTGATCAGTTGCTAGGAGCTGTAAATGAATATCATCAAAATAGTTTTTAAGTTTATGTCCATTTAAATTTCACTTTCTGTCTCAGTGACCAACTTTTAAATAGTGAACTAACACTTGCAATTATGTACATTTGCAGGCAAAGAGGGTTCCATACAAAGCAATTGGGGGGGGGGGGGGGGGGGGACGACATCTTAAAGGCATTAGTAATATTCATTTATTGAGACTGGTGTAAATGCCAGACAAACTAAATATTGTACAGGTTAAAACATCTATCATAATTCTTGCGCGTGGAGAGAAAAAAATTGCTCATTGTGTTGTAAGAAGAGCAGAGAAATGTTTCTTCCTTCCAAAGACATATTGGAAATGTCTGGATAAGAATCCAAACTTGAGTTTGCAGATAAATATTGGGGTATTCATTAAGTTTTAAGCATCATCTTAAAAAAAAATTCTGTAATTTTTTCATTTGTTTGCAGATACATGTCTGCTGGCCTGGTACACATTGAAACCCACAGTAACATAGTATGCCAGCAGAGGAGTCCAAGTAAAACAGCACAGCTCATTATCCACTTTGTCAATGTGATGCATCATATTGTTTCAGCTCCATTAATGACATACTAAGATACTTTTGCACAAATTTTGATGTGTACCTGAACTGTAGGCATGTACATACAAATTAAATACATACCAAATCATTTTTTTTTTCCATTGAGGTGATAATTAAAACTTTAACTAGGCCTTTTAATAGTTGAAAAGATGATGATGCTGAACTATTTTCTGACTGACAAAAGGTTAAGAAATGTGACCCAGACAGTAACACCAAATTGATTTTATATTGATACTGGAGTGAGAGTTTCACCAAATCCCTTTCTGTGAAAATGACAATTTCCTTTGAAGTTTAAAATTACAGTCAAAATCCTCCTTAGGGCTCTGTACATAAATTTCTTTAGTAAGCTATACATTGCCATTTCACATGTTTAATCTCAGTTTTTGTGACTGTTACTCACTTCTGCAAAACAAGATGGTCTGAGACTTGATAGTAGAAATTGCATCTTATGGCACAAGTCAGAAGTTTCAGATTCAGTTATGTTAAGTACAGTTTGTGATTTCAGAATTGCAAAAAAGAGGTATGCAATGTTTAACCGCTGTTTGTTCTCTGTTTGGATAAGTACTTCTTACTGTTTCAGCTTTACTGACCCTTACTATTTTTATGTTCTGTTCAAATGCAGTGACAGTTTAACAGTTCATGGGTCACGTTTTTGTCTGCAGGTTTCTTTTTCCACCTTGAAATTAATACTATATTATCATTTCTTTTTTTCCTTCTTCCAGAAACGGGTCTGTCCTTTATGCATGAAGCCTGCGTGAGAAACAAAGTGCCTTGACATCTGGAGTGATAAAATTCATGTTTTATATCATGAATTTAAATTGATGTGATACTTGTGTTAAATTGATAATGTGATACTTGTTTACAACATTTATATTGGGCTGCTCATCAGTGTTCCTTAATTTCTTCTTTTTTTTTCCTCACAAATGTGGCATACAAACTTTTAAAAACATTAATTCTACCAACGTGTGTGTGTAAAAATGCTATAAACTGTTAGGAAGTAAGTCACTATTTAGAGATAGATTCTGTAATACAGCTGTAACTGTATAGAAAGTAACAAAGTTTTAGTTACTATTTGTATGTGTCATATGGAACTGGTAATTTTATTCTGAGATATTTGAATTGTATTTCAAAATAATTGTAATATTAGTTTTATTAAAGGCTTCCTCTCTGGTTATTAAGATGACATATTGCTACCAGATAAGAAAAAATAAGATTCTTTGTTTGCATTAGTACAAAAAAGATAACTTTTAGTGAATCTAAAACCCTCATAATTTGTCTAAAATTGAAACTAAGGACTTCAAATGCATATTTTGCAACAATGCATAGCATCCATTACTCAAACAGTTTGAAACTAGATAATGAGTATTTATATATCATCTGTAAATCTTCTTTTAATACCATTACTTCCCAGCAGTAGACCACGATGCCTTTGCAACAACACAACATTGTTTCTGTTAACTAACGATGGGGTCATGCCTTAGGGATTCCTCAGTTAAAGCAGAAATTGTCTGCATCCAGCACAAAAGTTTTGTAAAAGGCCAGATCTGGAGATATGAGTGTTTCTCGTAACTTAATCCGTAGCGTTTGCATGTGTGAACAGGCCTTCATACTTGATACTTGCATTAAAATGGAGGATGGCTAACCATAACCAGCTCTCTCTCTCTCTCTCTCTCTCTCTCTCTCTCTCTCTCTCTCTCTCTCTCTCTCTCTCTCTCTCTCTCTCTCTAAAACCTATATCATTGTTCTGAAATGTCACTTGAACTGTGCCTTTGTCTGAATTTAAGATATTAAAAGTGTAATGTTGCAAGACTGGAGGACACACCAATTGCATTCATAGTAAGTGTCCAGCACTATCTGACCTCACATTGTTATGAATAAATGACTGAACACCTTGGATTGATGTATCCTCAGAGGAGTTGTAAATTTTGGCCTTGTCTTTCTTTGATGTAACTGTTTTTCTTCCATTGTTTGGGACCTTTGGTGGCCGGATGGTGTTTTTTTCACACATTGTACTCTGTAAATACCTTGTGGGATGTGGAATGAGTTAAGTTATTAATCAAAAGAAGCAGTCACCTTTGCAAGCAACTTCTGTAAAGTATGCTAACAAGAAGTTGACGGCTTTAAAAAAAACACACACACACAGAGAGAGAGAGAGAGAGAGAGAGAGAGAGAGAGAGAGAACATCAGTGTTAAATAGAAATTGTATTCAAGAGTCCAAACATTTTGAAAAATTATTAGAATTGCTAATAAGGTACTCTTACTTTCTTCTTAAATATTGGTGGATTCAAATTTCCTATCTCACGTTTCTCAGTAACCTTTTATGGTTTATGAACTCCCAGTTGGTCCTACAATTTGCCATTTAATCTTTAATGTTGAAAATGTGTAGGACCATGGTTAGTAAAGTGATGTGTTCAAACCTTTGGATTATAGACAGCTTTAGAGGAGGAAAGCAGTTACTTATTAAAAAAGAGCTACTTCTTCTATTTGCAGCTGCGTACTAATTGTTTATGGACCTTTACAGATTCAAAACACCCATCTGTATACTACAGAATTTAAAAACATATTAAATATGAAAATTAATCTTAACTAGGTTTACAATCCAGAGTTCAAGTGTTTGGTAAATGTTTTGTTTCTGATTAGTGGAGGTTTAATGATACATGCCTGATCTTTACTGGCAAAGTGGTAGACTTGTGCACCATAATAAGATTCCACTCTGAATTCTGGATAGGAAGCGATGGTTTATGTGAACATTTTTTTTCTTATGTACTGATCAGCCAGAACTTTGACCACCTACCTAATAGCCAGTGTGTTCACCGTTGGCATTGATAACAGCGACGACGCATTGTGGCAAGGGAGCAATGAGGTCTTTGTACTTCACTGGATGGCACCACATCTGCACACGAAAGTTACCTAATTCCCATAAATGCCGGGGAGGGGATCCAGTGAGCTCTGATGCCATGTTCAATCACATCCTAGGTGTGTTTGATCAGTTTCAGATCTGGCGAGTTGCGGGCTGGCACATCAGTTGGAACTCGTCACTGTGTTCCTCGAACCATTCCATCTCACTTCTGGCCTTGTGAAAAATGCCACATGACCATCATGAAGGGGTGTACTTTGTCTGCAACCAGTGTATGATGCTCCTTGGCCATCATCATGCATTTCGCTAGCTCCACTGGACTCATGTATGCCTCACAGTGTAGGTGTCAAGGAGCTTTTCCCCTGGAAGACATCGGGTTCGCACCCTACCATTGGCATGATGAAGAAGATATTGTGATTCATCAGACCATGCAGCACTCTGCCACTGTGCCAACGGTCACATGCCCATTTGTCATAGTTGCCGCTGTCGTGGTATTAACATTGGCACATGCATGGGTCGTCAGCTGCGGAGACCTATCGTTAGGAGTGTTCAGTGTACTGTGTGTTCACACACATTTTTACTCTGACCAGCATTAAAGTCTGATGTTAGTTCCACCCAGGTTCCTGTCTCTCCTGTTTTACCAGTCTGCCCGACCTACATCTGGCATCTACTACTGAGGGGTGGCCGCCCAACCTCATGTCATCTGTACGTAGTTTCACCTTGTTTTCGTTATCTGTTAAAGGCTTTGCATAAAAATCGACATGCCATACTGCCATACCTTGTTCATGGGAAAGTAAAGGTGAATCACAAAAGGTGCTAGAAGTGACTTGTAAACACAGTTGAACACAACACTGCGGGTTCTCAAAAATTGCTGCTAGAACCTCTGGAGTTACTGCCTAGATTTAAAGTATCATGATCGCTCATAAATCTTCCAAGTTGTGTGGTTTATTCGTGTAGACCTTGCCTTTTAGGCCACCCCAGATTATGAAGTCATGTAGTCTTAAATTAGGTGACCTTGGGGGCCACAGTCTTTTTGGAATCACTCTGCGGGGGAAAAAATGATTAGACCTCAGCCATTGTCACTCGAGACATGTAGTGTATTGTGCCATCCTGTTGGTATCAGCAGAGGGCAAGTTTTTCATCGTCCAACTAGTTCACAAATTCCCGAAACATTTTGATCCAAACTTCACTTGTCACAGTAGACTCGAAAAAAATTGAGCCGGCGATGTGACATTACACAGAACACGCCAATCTTTTGTAAATGTAGGGATTTCTCGACAAATGCATGTGGATTTTCGTTACACAACAAACATGTATTCTGAGAGTTTACATAGCCAAAGGTGTGGAACCCCACCTCGTCACTGAACCATTTGTACCACAATATTCCTGGCTTGAGCAATAAACTTCAGAAATAAACAGCAAAATGACGTCCCACATTCCTGAGATAAAACGTTGACCAGAATTGCAGGAGAGGTCAGCAATTGTTTCACATCAGTCACTTTTTTCCCAATAAGAGCAGCAATCCCCCACTCTGAAGATTCGACACTGTTCCACCACTCTTGCTCACTAACTTTTGTATGCAGCACTTAGATGGTATTTGCTAGTCACCAAAGGGTTCGATAAAAATTCACTGACATGCCTTGATGGAACCATTACTCCAATATTGTCTCACAAGAAACTCCTTCAAGAGAATAGCAATACACTGTCACTAAACACTGAGCTCCAGCCCCCGTGATGTACAGAAACACCCTGTTGCATCAAATGATGTTGCAGTGTTGCCACGTCAAAAGTTACACGGTGCAATTTCGGAGGAATTACTATGTTTGTGGGGACCTCTTTTGAATGGGACACTGTACTTTCCATTAATTGATGTGCTGTTACCAGGTCAGTTTATTACCTTTTCATAAGCCAAGGAATTACACAATTTGCTGTGTACCCATTGATCTTGACAAGTTTTGTTAAAATTTGGTTAAGCCTGATCCACATTGATACCATTTGTATGCTTAGGGGAAAAACCTTTTGAATGTTATGTACAATATGTAAATAACACCAAAGAGCAATTCAAAAAGTTGATTAAAGTTCTGTGAGGAGAAAGGTCTTCCATTGGCAGTGTAACAGTCAGATGCAGGTTGAATGGAATTCATAGTATCTTGAAAAGAGATTATAAGGTGAACATCAGCAAATTAAAACAGTGGTAATTTTGTGCAGACAAATAAAATCAGAGGATGTTAGGGAATCAGGTTAGGAAATGAGGCACTAAATGCAGTAAATGAGACCCTACGTGAACAGCGAAATTAAAGATATAAAATGCGGACTGCCAATGGCAAGGAAAGCTTTTCAGAAAACAACAAATATCTTATCAATTTAAACATCTTTAACAAAAACATGGATATCACCCAATGCTCTTCTAGGATTGTTTGTTTGGGTAATCGTGTGGTGATAGAGACATGCCGAGAAGGGCATTCAAAATGACAGCTCTGAGATACACTAAGTGATCAAAAGTATCCAGACATCCCCAGAAACATATGTTTTTCATATTAGGTGCATTGTGCTGCCAGTTACTCCATATCAGCGACCTCAGTAGTCATTAGACATTGGGAGAGAGCGGAATGGGGTGCTCTGTGGAACTCTCGGACTTCAAACATGGTCAGGTGATTGGGTGTCACTAGTGTCATATGTCTGTACGTGAGATTTCCACACTCCTGAACATCCCTAGGCCCACTGTTTCAGATGTGATAGTGAAGTGTAAACGTGAAGGGACACATACTGCACGAAAGCGTACAGGCCGACCTCGTCTGTTGACTGATAGAGATCGCCAGTAGTTGAAGAGGGTCGTAATGTGTAATAGGCAGATATCTATCCAGACCATCACACAGTAATTCCAAACTGCATTAGGATCCACTGCAAGTACTATGACAGTTAGGTAGGAGGTGAGAAAACTTGGATTTCATGGGCAAGTGGCTGCTCATAAACCACACATCATGCCAGTTTATGCCAAACACCACCTTGCTTGATGTAAGTAGTGTAAACATTAGACGATTTAACAGTGGAAAAACATTGTGTGTAGCGACAAATCACAATACATAATGTGGCGATCCGATGGCAGGGTGTGGGTATGGCAAATGCCAGGTGAACATCTTCTACCAGAGTGTGAAATGCCAACAGTAAAATTCAGATGCGGTAGTATTACGGTGTGGTCGTGTTTTTCATGGAGGGGGCTTGCACCCTTTGTTGTTTTGCATGGCAGTATCACATCACAGGCCTACATTGATATTTTAAGCACCTTCTTGCTTCTCACTGTTGAAGAGCAATTCGGGAATGGTGACTGCATCTTTCAACATGATCAAGCACTTGTTCATAATGCACTGCCTGTGGTGGAATGGTTACATGACAATAACACCCCTGTAATGGACTGGCATGCAAAGAGTCCTAACCTGAATCCTATAGGACACCTTTGGCATGTTTTGGAAAACTGACTTCATGCCAGGCCTCACCAACCAACATCGACACACCACCTCAGTGCAGCACTCCATGAATAATGGGCTGCCATTTCCCAAGAAACCCTTCTAGAACCTGATTGAACGTATGCCCGTGAGAGTGAAAACTGTCATCTAGGCTAAGGGTGGGCCAACAATATTGAATTGCAGCATTACTGATAGAGGGTGCCACAAACTTGAAAGTCATTTTCAGCCAGGTGTCCAGATACTTTTGATCACATAGTGTACGTGTATCCTGCAAAGGAAACAGTTTACCTGGGGGGAAAGGAGATACATGTGGTCAACTGCAGGAGGAGAAACAGAGTGTCAGTAAGTGAGAGTCAGTTGGTGTTGAAAGTTAGTACATGGTGACATGGAAAAATACCAGCTGTCGCAAAGTACTCTGAAGATCTGCTAAACTGAGACGTTCAACATTAAATTACATTTCAGAACTACCAAATTGCAGAAGACATAAGGAACATTATAAATATATTTAAGAACAGTAAATCTCCTTGGGATGGTGGGATCATTGTAGAACTCCTGAAGTATGTTAAAAGAGAAAGTTATCATTGAACTGACAGATTCTTAAAAATGATGCGCCATGAAGGAATTATCCAAATGGGACAGAAATTGGTGGATGTTATGTACAACTACAGAAAAAAAAAGATTACAACTTTATAAAAATTGGATGATTTATTCAAGAGAAAGAGAGACATGATACAGCAGTACCTGTGTTGTTCAGAAGTATGATGCAATGTTCCTTCCGACATGCATGCGTGTAATAAGCTGTAAATCTGGATTCGAGTCCTGCTATGGCATAAATATTCATTGTTGTCATTCCATTATATGGCTGATGGCTGCCAACATTCACAACTGCAAATGTATTTCATGAAAGAGAGAGAATTTCACAAATTGAGCAAGTCAATAATGCAGTTGTCCACTTCTGGCCCTTATGCAAGCAGTTACTCAGCTGGTAGAGTTGCTGGATTTCCCCCTGAGGTATGTCATATTAAATTCTGTCCAACTGACATGTTAGATCTTCAAAATTCCATGCTGCTTGGAGAACTCTGCCCATAATGGCCTTGCTTGGCCAGCAAGCTCATCAGATCTCTCCCCAACTGGGATACAACCAAGCAGCTCAGAATTTCAATGATCTAATGCGCCAGTTGAACATAATTTGGCATTACATTCCTCAGGAGGACATCTGACAACTCTATCAATTAATGCCAAGCCAAGTAACTGGTTGCGTGATGGTCAGGGGTGAACCAGCACGTTATTGACTTGCTCAATTTGTGAAGGTCATTCTCTTGCATAAATCATCCAATTTTTCTTCAGTTGCAATCATTTTTTGTCTGCACATGTACATTGAGGTGACAAGTCATGAGATAACAACATGTAAATACAGATGGCAGTAGTATTGCAGACACAAAGTATAAAATGGCAGGAATTGACAGACTCTGGACTCGGAATGATAGTTGGAGCTAGATGCAAGGGATATTCCATTTCAGAAATTGTTAGGGAATTCAATATTTCGAGATCCATATGTCAAGAGTGCTGAGAATACCAAATTCTAGGCATTACCTCACACCACAGACTATGCACTGGACGACAGCCTTCATTTAATAATTAAGACCAGTGGCATTTGCGTAGAGTTGTCAGTGCTAAAAGACAAGCAACATTGTGTGAAATAACCATGGAAACCAATGAGGGACGTGTGATGGATGTATCCATTGGGACAGTGTGGCAAAATCTGGCATTAATGGCCTATGGTAGCCAGCGACGACTGACAAGAGTGCCCTGCTGATAGCACATCATCTGAAGTACCTCTCATGAGCATGTGACGGTATCAGTTGGACCCTAGACAACTGGAAAACCATGCCTGGTCAGATGAGTCCCAATTTCATTTGGTAAGAGCTGATGGTAGATTTCGAATGTGGCACAGACCCCATGAAGCCGTAGGCCCAAATTGTCAACGAGGCACTATGCAAGCAGGTGATGGATGTGTTTACATGGAACTGACTAGGTCCTCAGGCCTGATTATTGACTGAAAATGATTATGTTGTGCTACTTGGAGACCATTTGCAGCCATTCGTGATTCCAAAAAATGATGGAATTTTTGTAAATGACAAAGCACCATGTCAGCTGGCCACAATTGTTCACGTTGGTTTCCGGTCAAATTGAGTGAATAATCTGGCCACAAGATCGCCCGAAATGAAGGTCATTGAATATTTATGGGATATAATTGAGAGGTTAGTTTGTGCACAAACTCCTACACTGGCAACACTTTCGCAGTTATGGATGGCTGTAGAGGAAACATGACTCAACATTTCTGCAGGGGACTTCCAACGACTTGAGTCCATGCCACATCAAGTTGCTGCACTAAGTCAGGCGAAAGTAGGTCCGACACAATATTAGGAGGTATCCTATGACTTTTATCACCTCAATGTACATCTCATCTACTGATTTTCGTCCCAATCCGATAATTCCTTCATGGTGCACTTTTTCATATTAGCATAAAATGAGCAGAAATTGTTGAGTGCCGAGGAGGACTCGGAAAGGGCAGATCATATGAGGAACAAATTTTAAATCTGAAATGTAATCACATATCAAAAATTTCACATCACCTTTGTAGACTTGACGAAAGTCTCAGATTCAGTGGACACCAAAAATTTTCAAATTTTGGAGGAAACAGACCTTCAGCAACACAACATCTAAGGTAGGCTTTCATAGTGCTTGAAGATCAAAACTGGAGTCCATGGAGGCACTCTCCCCTTTGTTCTTCAACTGTGTCCCTGATAAGGTGGTCAGAGAAAGACAGCGAGGATCATTAGGAGTGAGTGAGTGAGTGGAGTAGGACAGATGCAAGAAAAAAGGAATATGGTAGAACATCCGGCTTTCAATTACAAAATTGTCACATTTTTGGAATCGTTAGAGCTGTGTAATCAAACAAGAGACAAGCAGCTAATGCAGAGTCACAGGTATCTGCCAAGAAGATACATTATATGACACAAAAAGATAGCTTGCATTATCCATTTCATAATGACTGACACCTAAATTTGAGGTTACATTGTAGTTACATCTTAAGACAAACATCGATGTTTTGTCCCTTGCTGGAATCTTAGAAGTGTCTACTTTTATTTGGTGTATGAATATTGTAGTTGAAGAGAGGTGACATACGTGATAATATTTAATATTTTTTGTAGGGTCTCAGCTTCAAAGAGTCACCGAAATGAAACCTATTTATGTTAACAATAGCCTCTGCACAGTATGTACATATAACCATTTTGTACTACAAGAGGATTTTCACTACTTTCAGATTGGTTGGTTCGGAGAGAAAGGGCCCAAACTGCAGGGTCTTTCCACATTCAAACAGGTAACGGAGAAAACCATCTCCCAAAAGAGTCTGGGAAGTAAAAAAGGCGCAAAACTAACTGGGAAACATACTGAAAGAGAAAATGAAAGAGGCAAGACAAAAGGGGAGAAAATGCACTGAAAGGAAAAAAGTGGTAGAAGGTATTAAAAGAATATAGTAGATAAAGTGGGGTGGCTGATCACAAGAAGAAACAAGGATGAGCCAGCCATTCTGAAACACACTAAAATCTCCAGTCTAAAAGACAAGGCTAGAGGAATATAGATAGAGAAAAGACGAACACCAAGGTAAACAAACAGCAAAGACAGAGTGAGGAGGAGTTAAAGGTGGAAGCCTGGGGGAGAAGGTCAAACGCCTACCATTAGATTGTGTGATAAAAACCTCTCTCACAAATAATATGTAAAACTATATCAGCCATTGAGGCATTGTCTCCAAACACTATTGGCAGTGTGACGGGCAGCTAAAATTGGGCAGTCCAACAATATGTGGATGACAGTCAAGTGGGAACCATAGCAACACCTCGCGACAGCGGAGATGACCACGAGTTAATCAAGTATGGCCAATGCGGAGACAGCAAAGGGCAACGGAGTCCCCGCAAGAGGCTTGCATGGATTGTCTCCAGAGTGTGCACCATTCAGTATCCCATATCCCGAAAACTTTACAGTGCAAGACCGATCGGAGATCATACTCTGGTGGACCGATCTCAAGAGTTGGTTTACCTGGTAGCCTGTTTGGCCAGTCTGACAGCAAGTTAATTGCTTGGGATCCTGACATGTCCTGGGGTCCAAATGAAGGACACTAAATCTCAAGGAGACTCCTGGATGGTCATTACCAAAGGATGGTGAAGGAAGCACTGGTTAAGAGCTTGCAGGCTGCTTGCAGAGTCACTACAGATGGCGAAGGACTGACCTGCGCAGGAGTGGATATGCTAAAGAGTGTGAGAGCTAGCTACCAATTCTGCAGTGAAAACACTGCAGTCATCCAGCAAGGAGAGCTGTTCATTATGTCCAACATAAGCGTAAGCCAAACCAGTATGACCATTGAGCCATCAGTGTGGACTATTTCTGAGCCCTGGATCTCATCAAGAATACAGAAAAATCGCTGGCAGAGGGCCTCAGGTGGAACTGAGCCTTTTGGGCCTTGCAGTAGATCCAGACAAAGCTGTGGCCGAGGCATGGACTATGGAGGTATACAGGAGTGGACCCTCAGGAAAGTTGGTAGAAGTTAAGTCTCGATTTCAGTAA
The DNA here is from genome assembly GCF_023864345.2 of Schistocerca serialis cubense. Lineage (NCBI taxonomy): Eukaryota > Metazoa > Arthropoda > Insecta > Orthoptera > Acrididae > Schistocerca > Schistocerca serialis. The sequence continues at coordinate 717,014,567 of NC_064638.1, forward strand.
GCACAACTGGACACAGACTGCAATTGGAATCCCCGATCTGGGCCGTCATTGTGGTAGATGGATCACCATTTAGGGAAAAGGAGACAGTCAATTGGATGGTGAGGCGAACTATGAACGTGGGCGGTATAATTCACATGCAGTTTTGTCACCTGATCTGCAGGGAAGGAACCCCAGCTTCCACAAGGCGGCTTTCACTGGGATCATTCGGAAAGCTCCCATCGCAAGTCAAACTCCACAGTGGTGTATAGGTTCCATCAGCTGCAACGCTGAGGGCGTTGCTGAACCATACACCAGGCTCCCTTAGTCAAGACGGGACTGCACAAGGGCTTTGTACAGCTGTAGCAGTGTAGGGTAATCAGCACCCCTGTTGGTGTGACTCAGGCATCGAATAATATTAAGATGCCGCCAGCGCTTGTCCTTAAGCTGACGAAGATGGGGAAGCCAAATTCAGTGGGCATTGAAGACCAGTCCCAAAAACTGGTAAGTCTCCACCACATTAAGTAGTTGTTCATCAAGGTAAAGTTGTGGATGTGGATGGACAGTACGATGATGGCAGAAGTGCATGACGGCAAGTTTTGACGGCTGAAAACTGGAAGTCGTGAGCGAGGGTCTATGACTGCACCTTTCATATGGCTCCATGCAGTCGGAATACAGCCACACCAATAGAAGAGGAGCCGAAGGAACTGCAAAAATCATCAGCATATAAGAAGGGGATACAGATGACCCCACTGCAGCTGCAAGACTATTAATGGCAATTAAAAGGGGGGAAGGGTGGGGGCGCTGAGTATAGAGCCCTGTGGGACCCCATTCTCTTGGATGTGGGGCAAACTGTGTGAAGCACTGACTCGAACTCTGAAAGTATGGAGTGACAAAAAATTCCATATAAAAGTCAGGAGCGGGACTCGAGACCCCACTCATGCATGTAATGAAGATATGTCACCAAGTGGTATTGTAGGCTTTCGTCAGGTCAAAAAAGATGGCACTAACACTCTTGACGCCAGGAAAAGGTTGTTTGGATGGCAGACTACAGGTAGACAAAGTTGTCAGTAGTGGAGTGACCTCAGTGAAAACTGCCAGCTTACCATTTGTTTGACCAGCTTGCACAGAACTTTGGTGAGACTGATAGGACGACAGCTATTCACATCTAGTGGGTTTTTATCAGGTTTTAGCACTGGAACGATGTGAAGGAAATTTGCCATCACTCCAGATGCTGTTGAAGATGGCAAGGAGGTGGCGCTGGTAATTTGCTGACAGATGTTTAATTATTTGGGAATGGATGCAGTCTGGTGCAGGGGATGTGTCAGGACAATCAGCGTAATGTTGGAGGGCCCGCCTACTGTTTCTGATGACTGCAGTGATTTCTGGCAAACACCAAGGCTTTGCAGAGGCAACCTGAGGAACAAGGGACTGCCAATACAGCTGCGGCAACAATGGTGGTAGTGATGGTGTGGATCACCTCATCAATGCTGCCATGCAACGGAGATTCCCGACCACAGAAGTTGTCGTGAGCTCTCCAGTGGATAGACAGGAGAAGGGTAGGATTCTAAACAAAGAAATCAATGGCCAAGTATGTGACATGTGCCACACTGAAATGAGTGGGGGCATCTGTATTTAGGAGGTGAAGGTCGAGTTGATTTAGTAGATCCTCGATATTTTTACGATGGCCAGTAATCTTGGTTCCACCCCACAAAGGGTATTGGGCATTAAAATCACCCAGAAGTAGAAAAGATGGGGAGAGTTGGGAAATTAGTGCAGCCAATACATAGTGCAGCAGTTCACCATATGGAGGAAGGTAGATGTTACAGATAGTAATTTCCTGCGTTCTCCTCACGCTGAAAGCCACAGCTTCTAAAGGTGATTTTTTGGGGGGGGGGGGGGGGGGGGGGTGTTCACTACAGACCAAGGTAATGATACAGATACAGACTCCACCTGACATTCTGTTACAGTCAGTATGGTTTTTGTAGTACCCCCGATAGCCACGATGGGCAGGGGTCCACATTGCGGAAAACCAGGTTTCCTGAAAGGCAACACAAAAAGCAACTGTAATGCTTAAAATTTGTTATAACTCAGCCAGATGGGAGAAAAAAAATGCAGCAGTTCCAATGGAGAATGACACTGTTGGTTGTCTGGGAAGGCATGAAGGGACCAAGGAGGCAGTTTACACATCAGGGTCACCTGCCACCACCGGTTTAATGCAGTTATCCACAGCCATTGTGTCTGAAATGTCGGCAAGATCTAGGTCCTCGGGGGACAATAGACTGTCCACCTTGTCCTCAGACAGAACCAGAGTCTCATATTTCTTAACTGATTTCTTCTTCATCGGTTTGCCCTTGCTGCTCTTTAGGGGTTGCTGGGAGGGCTTCCCTGAAGTAGCATCATGGACAGAGTAAAAGCATGAAGCCCTTTGACCAGTAGCATGTGGCTCCTTCAGCCACTGGCTGCGTCCTCTTTGACACTTGTAGAAACCTTGGAAGAGAGAGTCCTGAGAGACCACTTCCATGCAAGAGGAGCTGGAGGAGGCTGTTGCTTCTCTGGTTAGGGTGTGGGGACTAATGTCCCGAGTGTTTGGGAAGGCATTGCCCCCAAAGTAGAAGTTTTGGGAGTAATGGAAGAAGTGCCCCCAACCACTAAGGTTGGAGGGGGGCAGGGGATGGGATGGAACTGGATGGCCATGAGGGGCACGACATCATGGCAGCAGCACAAGATGAGAGTAATTGAATGGGGTGCAACCTTTCATATTTCAGTGTAGCTGCTCTGTAAGTTATCTGTCTAGGATCTTGTATTCCATAATTTTCCTCTCCTTTGGGAGTACTGTGCTCTCCACAGTTGACATAGGTGGGAGGAGGGGCACATGGAGTATTCGGATGCAGTGGACGTCTGCAGTCTCGACATGTGGTGCTAGAGTGGTACTGGGAAGACGTGCTCAAATTTCCAGCACTTACAGCACCGCATTGGGTGAGAGATATATGGTTTGACATCACATCAGTAGACCATCACATTGACCTTTTCAGGTAACAAAACACACTCAAAGGCTAGGATGAAGGCACTGGTAGCAACCCCGTTGTCTTTAGGTCCCCTATAGACATGCCACCCTACATTCTAAATTGGCACGTAGCTCATCATCAGACTGCAACAGGAGGTCATGATGAAAAATAATCCCCCTGGACTATGTTGAGGCTTTTATGGGGGTTGACTGAAACAAGAATATTACCCAGATTGTCACATGTGAGTAACACTCATGACTGAGCTGGAGATGCTGCCTGAATCAGGATTGACCCATTGTGCATTTTGGATGGTGCAGCCACTTCATCAAACTTATCCTCCTGGTGTTCTACAAAAAAGAGTGGCTTGGCAGCCAGAAAGGAGTCTCCATCAGTTCTGCTGCACACTAATTAATGAGACGAATATGGCTGCCTTCTTTGTGTAGCCCTATGTTCCTCCCATTTGGTCCCCAGCAAAATAGGACTTAGTCTACTTCATTGCAGGGCATCCACCCTGATCCCACTCACTCCGATCAGGGGCTCTCCCCATGGGTGCCATCTAGCCACAGCAAAGGACACCTGGCATGATGGCTGTTGCCAGAAGTCCCAATGCTCCAAGAAGACAGGCATCCATTCCTTGGCATACGTGGGGAGGTTGCAGCTCAGGCATCGGCAGTGCGATCGCTGTGCTGTTACGGGGCTATGACCAAGAGGGTACAAAATGGCCTCACATGACAGACTGGCTACCGTGCTGGATACTGCATGCATGGAAATCTTCTATTGTCATGGGGGCAAAACAGGACAGCGGACAATCGATGGAGATTATGCATCCTGCAAGGTGCTCTTGCCCAGATAGCTGGAATATGGGTGGAACAGCAGTGTCATGACAATAATAGATGCACAATATCATAATGCCTGAGGGATATATGGTGCATTACATAAGCCGTCCTCTTCCAAATAGCCCGCACTGTGGAAAAATTCGGACACTGTGGAGATCAAACTGTCAAAGGGGACCATAATGTATAAGGCCAAAAAGTGGGCGACTCCGTTTAGTCACCTCGTACGACAGGCAGGAATACCTCGGGCGTATTCTAACCCCCATACCTGCAAGGGGGTACTGCTTCCCAGTTGTTTTTGTAGACTGCCGCAATTTGCCTAATGATGATACATAGAACAAAGAACAAAAGTGTAAATTGATAGCTGTGTTGTTGCATTTCACAGGTTATGTTTATAGTACTTATGCATAAAGCACCATCATCATGTGTTTAATTTATTTGATTGTTCGTCACATGCTTGCATATAAAATGTTGCCAGACTTCTGAACAGTACTTCTATTTTGTTGTTCATTGTTGCAGTGTTCACATACATCTACATCTACATGGTTACTCTGCAATTAACACTTAAGTTCCTGGCAGAGGGTTCATCAAACCATTTTCATACTACTTCTCTACCATTCCACTCTCGAATGGCACGTGGGAAAAAGGAACACTTAAATCTTTCCGTTCAAGCTCTGATTTCTGTTATTTAATTATGATGATCATTTCTCGCTACGTAGGTGGGTGTCAACAAAATATTTACACGAAACTTCCTGGCAGATTAAAACTGTGTGCCCGACCGAGACTCGAACTCGGGACCTTTGCCTTTCGCGGGCATGTGCTCTACCAACTGAGCTACCGAAGCACGACTCACGCCCGGTACTCACAGCTTTACTTCTGCCAGTACCTCGTCTCCTACCTTCCAAACTTTACAGAAGCTCTCCTGCGAACCTTGCATATCAGCGCACACTCCGCTGCAGAGTGAAAATCTCATTCTGGAAAATATTTACACATTTGGAAGAGAAAGTTGGTGATTGAAATTTCGTAAATAGATCTCGCCGCAAAGAAAACCACCTTTGTTTCAGTAACTGCCACCCCAACTTGCGTATCATATCAGTGACACTCTCGCCCCTATTGTGCAATAACACGAAATGAGCTCCCCTTCTTTGCACTTTTTCGATGTCCTCCGTCAACCCTACCTGGTAAGGATCCCATACTGCACAGCAGTATTCCAGCAGAGGACAGACACGTGTAATGTAGGCTGTCTCTTTAGTAGGTTTGTCACATCTTCTAAGATAGGACTGCATTTTATATGTGTGAAACTTTGCGTCATTTACAGAATTGTGAAAATTCCATGGTGATCAGACCATGTGCATAATTTGGGGCCCAGAAAAGAACAGGGTGTGGGCAATTGTGCATGTGAACGTGTAGTGAATCGAATTTTCAGAGAATAAAGAGAAATTTCATGTTGTATATCACGAAAAACGAGTACTGGCAGATGACAGAAGTTTGCATTGGGTGAGTTTACAAAGAGTCATTGGAAGGAAAATCCAAGATGTCAGCATGTAAAAGGAATTTCCAACAGTAGTAGACTAGTAGCCGTACTGGAAAAGTTAAACAGCACTTATGAGATCTGGTATGGTGCAAATTATTCCAGAAAATGTAGATAGTAGGAACTAAAATGCCTTGCACCAGGAAACACATACAACTATCACAGAGGAAGTGTTGAAGAGTGTAATGACTGGAAAGAAGAATTCAAACTTTGTCTGGGTGTGGAAAAAGGCTTACAATGTGACACATTCGGAACAAATAGAGGTTCGTGCAGAACACAGGCTTATGTTTTATTGGGCAAAAAGATACAGATTAACACTCAGATTAATGCCAGAATCTAGTCCAGGAGTGATCTTGAAAAATTACCAACAGATCTGCAATTGCAATTGTTATACATCAGGCTCCATACCATACGATAATAAATCCAGTATCACAAAATCAATTTGTGAAATGGACAAAGGAGTCTATTATTGAATGGAAGGAAAGTAATAACGTAGAGCTTCCATCAGTAACGTCAATAGAGGAATTTACAAAAACAGGACTACTGGAACACGCGCGACTGCACTTCAGGTTACAAGAACGCCTTTTGGATTATATATTGCAATCAGTTGATGATAAAATTGAACTTCTGTGGTTGCCTGTGTAGCACTGCAAATTCAGTGTCACTGAGCTTATTTAATCCATGGCCAAGAAGAGGGCAGCAAAGGAGAACAAGAATTACAAGATAAATGATATTTTACTTTATCTGTGTGTTTGCCACAAACAAGATAGCAAAGGATAACAAGAATTTAAGGTAAATAATACTTTACAGTTGTGTCACTCTGCTCTAGACAGCATCCCCAAGTATCTGGAGGAATTTGGTGATGTGCACAAACTTGAAAACTGTTACACGAGCTCTCAGTTGGCATTAAAAGCAATTAAGGTAGGTTTTATTTCATTCATCATTCTTTCCTGCAAATTTTATTCAAGTTAATAGAATTTTTTCCTTTACTGTTAAAATTTACAATACATTCATGTTAGGTTACTGGATTGTTCAGTAATATATACAAACCAAACATTTTATTTCACTAACTACCAATCTAAGGCAGGGACAACATAAGATTAAGTCTCTTTGATTTTTAATAATCTGTGAGTTATGTTGTTACACTGTTAATATTGTAGACTTCTTGCTGAACAACTGGTGTCACAGCAGGTTCATTATTCTGCATGGTTCCATTACAACAGAGGTTGGTAATGGTTCACTGTCAGGAAGGCTGTTGGTTTCAGAATCAGAGTTGATCAGCTACATCATAATCACTTACTGGCATTACAGTAGTTTCAGAAATTGCACTCTTATCACTAGAAATGGATGAGAAGAGTTGGTCCATATTTCCTACGAGTGTTACCATTAAGATCTTGTACCGTGTACAAATGTCCACTCGTCATTTATGCATCAGAGTTAATACCGTTTCTCATGGATGCATGCATGCATGCATAGTATTATCTCAGATCTTCCTTTGCCTGGATATTAAATGATTTGGTTAGTCTTAATTGAGTGCTTAGGTACCTCCCAAAAGTAATCAAGGGTGGGCCTCTGAATGTGTGTTCTGCATTCCAGTACACAAGTAACTGTGTATACAATTTATCAAGGTTTGATGTTTCATCGAACATACTGGCTTTCAGTGCATGCTTAAAACTTTGGACAACATAAGATTAAACCATATGAAGTAGGATGGTAAGGTGCAATGGTTAAATGCCTAGGTTCACTTTTTACATGATGCAAAGTCTTTATTAATTGTGACCCATTGTCTGACACAACCACTTTAAGCTGGCCAAACTGAGCAAACAAAAGGGATTAATGCATCAACTAGAGCAGACAGGTTGGTAGAGGGCATCTTGAGCACTTCTGGCCACTTGCTGTGGGCATCCACTACGACTAGGTACAAGGTCTTCAAAAACTACGCAAAACCAATATGAAGCCTCTCCCATGGCATACTAGCACATTCCCATGGGTGGTAAGGGGCCTTGGCTGGATCCCTATTGACACTAGAACATCCACTGCAAACAACTGTGATTTGTTCTATTTCTTTATTCAATCCAGACCATCATAAACAGCTGGGATTCCCAGCGGGCTGAGTTTCTTTCAAAATCCAATGTTTTAGGCTACTTGGGATTACAACTCTCTCCCTCTGACAACACAGTTATGATCAACAGAGTATTCACTGCAATGCCTTGAATAGTCTGTAACAACGTCTGGCACCTTATCTGACCATTGGTTATTTTTGACACAATTCAACACAACAGATAGTATTTTATCTTTGGCTACCTCTTTGGAAATTTCTTTGGCTGTAAGAAGGGCACTATCAAGCATGAGGAAATTTACATACCAGCACTGTCATCAGGTTCAATCTGCCCAGGTAATGGCAATCTTGATAAACAGTCAGCATTACAGTTTTCATTGGTTTTATGATATTTAATGTCATAATCATATAGAGATATAGATTCAGCCCATCTTTGCTATCTCCAGTCACAAATACAAGATAGCGAAGCTTTGGGACAAACTATAGATAAGTGGTTTATGGTCTGTTATCAGTGTAAAGTGACATTCTCTTAAATCATACTGTTTTACACTCCATACAATGTATCTAGCTTCTTTATCCAAGATACAATAATTTTCTTCTGCTTTGCTTCAGGGGTAACTAGCAAACATTAGAGGTCTTTGAGGTCCATCAGGAAATACATGCAACCATGCCTGACTCAACAGCATCACAAGCTAGATCTAGTGGCAATGATGGGTCATGACAACACAAAACTGTGCGACAGCAACATTCATTTAGCTTCTTCAGATGCTTTGGCACATGAATGCAGAGGACTTAGAATTCTTTGCCAGTTTGGTAAAAAATTTCCATAATAGTTCTCCATACCACAAAATGACGAGATCTGAGTGCGAGTTGTTGGCTTTGGGATTTTCTACATGCTTCTACTTTTACATCAGTAGTATTAAATCCAATCTTAACAATAATTTGACCACAATATTTCATCTCATTTTGAAAAAAACTTACTTTTCTCAACATTCACTGTTAGTCCTGCATTCTTATACCATTCCTTTAACACAGCTAAATGGAACCAATGCTCTCCCAGGGAGAAGCCTGTGATGACAGTAACATCAAGACAGCAATATGTTTTCTTAAGACCAGGGTGAATATTACCCATTTTTTCTTGCCATATAGCTAGGGCAGAAGCAATTCCAAAAGCAAGTCTAGTTAAACTTATACAATTCCCAAGGAGTAAGAATGATTTGCAGGTCTTGGGATGGAAACAGGCAATATTTAAGTAAATTTTGGTGAATTTCTCACCTCCTCCTACCTCCTAGTTCAGCAAAAATCTCATCTAAATTTGGTAAGGGTATTGAGGAATGACAAGGTTTGGGTTTACAGTTACCTCAAAATCCCCACAAATTCTTACTTTAAGTGTTTGGCCTTTAGCCTGCTGAATGATAGCCAAAGCCAATGGTGGTACACCTATTGTGCCCTAACACATCATCTGCCAAATTGACAAAGAGTTTTTTCATCAACTATGATCTGTATTTTATTTTCTACAAGAAGTAGGAGAATTGACTTGGCATGAAGGGCACAGTTTGAGCCATTTCTATTAGCACTTGGGTACCATTGGCATCTTTTAAGGTCCCTGGCCTTTTTGTGAAAACCTCAGGATATGTCTTCACAAGTTTTTCTGTACAATCTATTACTGGGTGGAAAACTAATTGTTTAACTTGATGTATTTTGACAATATTGCCCCAGTTCAGTAGAAGTGGGTGATGGCTTCCCAACTTCTGGAGGCAATGAAAAGCTTTCTTCATCAACTTCGACAGCAACATTAACTAAATATACAGAGCCCTTATGCATGTGTTATAATACTGAATAATTTTTTTTATTATCTCTTTGGGCAACTTGTCTTTGGGAAATATTTGCACCACTTCCGACATGTCATACAAGCGGCATGTGTACCTGTGTCTAATTCAAAAGGAATTTTATTTCCAGTCACAACTAGCTCTACAACACATGCATCATTATTAACTATTTGTTCAATGACACAACTTTTATACATTGGAACACACAACAACACTGTAACAGTCCTCACACTTACTGACATTTTCTTCATTTAGATCACCTTTTTTGGCACCCAGTTTTCTAAGCATATTTTTGATACTACTTCCTCATCTTCTGCCCCACAAGCCTGATTATATACAGGACCAACCATTGCATCATCTCCATAGTCACTGCAATATCTTGACATTTATTGAATGTCAGTTTGCATTCTCCAGTCCCCCCCGCCTGTCCCCCCCCCCCCCCCCCCTATTTGTTTCACTTCTTAAACCACACACTAATCTGTCTCGTAGTGGTCCTTGCAGATTATCTTTAAACTCACATTATTGTGCCACAGATTTCAACTGTTATGTAATGTGGAATGGATTCTTCCGGATGTTGGTTTCTCGTGTGAAACTTATGGCACTCCCAAGTCACTGAAGGTGCGGGCTCTATATGGTCTTTCACTATTTCATCAAAAGTCATGTTCTATGGCTTTTAAGGATATTCTAGGTCCATGATAAGAGCTGCATACTCGAATGTGAGACTCAATAGGTAGTTCATTTGCAAGTTGTCGAAAGTCTTGTGCACAATGAACTTATTTTTCATAATAGAAATACACACACCGCATTGCACTTGTTTTGAGAACTTGGGCACTGCAATGCCATTGGGATTACCCACAACACTTTTGATCTTCTTGTGCTTATTTGTCTTCATGTTCACTGTTGTTGTCCAACATGCAACAGCTGGCAGTTAATTCAAATAATTTTCCCCACACACACTATTTCAGTGAAAATTTATAAACAAAGGTGCGTACATAGTGTTGTTCTTTAATTTCTCATTGCCAGTTGTTACGTTTTGTGCTGGATTGTTCAGTAATACAAGGACATAAAAACCAAACATTGTTCCACTTCTACATGTTTGTATACACACAAAAAATTAAGACATGGATGAAATCATAACAAAGGATGGCAACTTACAGTAATGTACCATTGCGAACTTAAGTAACAGATATAACAGTTCATTTTTTTTACTATTATTTATCGTATGGCTTTACCAGTGCAAGTGCAGTATTGACATCGTAAATTTACATAACATAACATAACATATAAATACAAATATACATATACACACATACATAATAATATAAACAGAACAAACACCAGTCATTATTAAATCTGAGCATTTGTTGAAAGCTGCTTTAGTATAAAGCATTCACATGCAATTTCCCATTTTATTTCCCTCTACTCGCAACAACAGGACATAGTCTGTCACTAGGCACTTATCGCAAATCACAACAGTGACAGCATGCTGGTATGACAACTATGCTCCATCACAACCTCACATGTATTCCAGTTAAAAAACGCAATTGTTTTACAAACTTATGACTGACAAAAACAAAGGAGTATTCATTAGTAATGACATAGGATGTAACCAAAAAAAGTTATGGTTTACACCCATATTTTCTACACCGCAATAGGTACAACGGCAAGCTGAATGGAAGCATCTTGCATTTGAAATGGCAAGAAAATTATTAATCATAACATAACAAAAATCCACCTGCAAACAGAAATATGTTGTACCTTTAAGCTGTGCACAGGAAATTTTTCTCCTAATTGTTGTCTGGTTTACATGACCCCTCAAAATAGTCACTCACAAGCTTTCTCTTAAATATTGCTGTGTATGTTGCCCCCTTTTCACTTACAATGTGATATTCATACACCAAATAACAGTAGACATTTCCATGATTCCCATTCAGACAGCTTTAAATTTCCAGGACAGAATTAGACCAGTATCAAAGTCATCAAGGACAGAAGGGCGAAGAGGGATGCAAAGTATGACACTGAAAGAATGTTGGATAAAGGAGGAAGGTATTTGTCTGGACCTTATACCAAACTGAAGTGTGAATGATGAACTTTTGAAATGATAAACAGTACAGATCAGAAATGGGTATTAGCATTAGGAAAGCAGTGTTCCAGAAGAATGCTGAAAATTAGCTGGCTACATTGAGAAATTAATGGAAAGGTACTGAATCAAATTGGGGCGAAAGAACTTAATAGTAAAACCTGACTATAAAATGGGATAGGCTGATAAGGTATGCTCTATGGAATCAAGATATAGATAACCTGGTAATTTAAGAGGCTGTATGTAGGGATGATTTTTTTTTTTTTTTTTTTTTTTGTAAATGGCTGTCCAAAAGCTAGTTCAATAGTTATAAGCTGGGAATAGTAGACAGCACTGTTAAGTTACAAGATTTTAATACTGTGATTGAAACACCATCCTAGTGAAGAAAGTTACTGCTTGCCAATGACCTATCATTTTTGATGGCCCATGTTTCGTAGCAGACTTTCCTGCTATTGGGAAGAAATCAAATTTTGTGAGCAGTGATCTGAATACAGTACCACTTATCCCAGTTATTGCCATCAGGGAGTTTAATATCCAAACAGGCCTCAGAAGGCCCAACAGTATTAGCCAACTGCCGTGTCATCCTCAGGCAACAGGCATTACTGGATGTGGATATAGAAGGGCATATGGTCAGCACACCACTCTAGAGCACTGTATCTGTGTCAGTAGTGCTCATCTACATCATTCACTACGAACGCACATGCAGCTGGCATTCCACTCACTCAGTATCAAACGGCGCTCTCTTGCAGTGTCATGGCAACACCCGCATGCACACAACTTGGACACAATGTAGCGGCACTAATGGGCCCGGCAAGAATTCAAATGCATTTGGAATTTCTTTTTAGCAATTGATTTTTCATGTTTTCTATGGTGAAAGTGTGTGCTGTATACCTGAGTTTCACCAAGTGTTACCACAGTATAACAAAGATTAAAGTGATGATTGAATAATGAATGTTACTGAAGGTCATCATTTCAGTTGTGAAACTGTACATTTTCGTCAAATAAATCTGATGAATTACGGTTCACTTTCCATCAGCTGCTAAAATCGCACTAACATTTAGATGTATTATGAACAGAACAGATTAAAGAGATTTATGTTGAGAGTGTGATTACAGACCATAATTGTCAACTTCGTTTATAATTAACAAAAAAATTAAACTACATCATAAGCTTTCACAAGTATATCGAACAAATGAACTAGTGTAGAACTTCCTATATTTGATAATATGAACAGAAAGGAAGCATAAGATGTAGTGGTGAGAAGAGGTGTGTATTATTCAAATAGATTTCAATCTGGATAATTATTCAAATAAGTGGATCATTCAAACAGATTTATTTGCCAATAAGTTAGCTGTAAAATAAACATATAATGCCACTGTATTTTCTTTGTTTACTTCTTTTTACAGAATTAAGATTTGTTCCCTTGGCCCAATGCAGTTTTTCTTTTATAAAGAACTTATTCATGGTTTGTCCAGAAATGTAGCTCAGTTGCTTGTTCCAGCCTACAAAACTTAGCCTTAGGGTTCAATCCTCGATTGGTCCTATGATTCTCTCTGATCTTGTCACTTCTTTCACCTGTAACAATGACAATAGTGCCAAGTCAAGTTGCACTGTATTTCAGAGTGTGTGTTGAAACGTAAATCCCCCTATAACTGGCTGTATAAGTCTGTTCAGAGATGGGAAGAAATCAAGGGCACACCACCATGCCCAGTAAATTATTGCTGTGCTGAAACCGTCCTTCAAGTTGAACACAGTTTTGCTTCATTTACAGGATTGCAAATGAAAAGTAAAAAATGCTTGTAGGCAGATGACCTCAGCAGTTTGGGCTATAACACACTAGGCAGCCACAATGTTCAGCCGCCAATTTAGGCAGCTAGCTGATGGTCAGTCGTGACCAATCAGCTGAGCGAGATGGACATGGAATACGATATGCTTTTTTATCATAACAAACACATTTTGTTATAACTATAAAAATTATTTTTCCATCATTTTACTTGCTGTATGCGCTGCATATTATAAGTTCACTTACCTAGATATTGGAGCATATGGAAAATATACTGACTCATCTGTTTTTATGCAATTAATTTTGCATGAAAATCTCATTAGTAGAAATTTATGAACATCGGAGAAAAGCCCCATATCATACAAGGGAGTGCTGATGTCATGCGTCATTGCTGGAGATGCATTTGGTATATCTGAAAATTTAATGAATCCTTATGGAAGGAGGAGCTGACAAAGAAAAAGATGGCTATAAATTTGAAGACATATTGTAAGTCACTCCACAACTGGTAATTCCCCAACTCCGACAAGTTATCAAAACTCATGAAATATGTTTCAGGATGCAAGGTAGGTCTGGCTGTCTTTGCACGTGCACGTATTCTGAAGACAGGCACATACATTCTCCACCAGACAGCCTGCTCACAACTGGCAGCGCGGAGCCAGCTGGCTGTCACAGTGGCCCAGTACAAGGGTTGCAATGCACGAAATTTTTTTATTGGGTGCCGCAGATGGGCTGCCTAGTGCCTTACAGCACCACTATACTAGTGACTCGAACCCCTTCATCTGTCTGTGCACTTGCCAAAACTTTCCCTTCCTACTGCTAACATGGTGCAATAACTTTACATAAGTAGCCAACGTTAAGAATGCAGCTGATAAAAACTTTCATCTTCAAATGCCTTTCTTTGATTGCTGACACTATAGGACAGATGTGTCTCCTTCATATAATTGCACAAATTGTGTTTGCAGTGCTACAGAATGAGTGAACGAAGAAAGAACTCAGTGGTTTCTAATGATTCACATCACTGGACTTTTAATCCAAAGACTCCTAAATTGCTTATGGAATGCTTGAGCTTACCATTAGAATATGGAAAAATTTTTTGATTCCACTTTTGTCTATGCAATTACGTACAGCTTTGAGGTTTAAAAATTTTGGGAGAGAGATAGTTCAAATATATAAATGAGTTCGTAATATTGCAGCACATGTGCGACTTGTGTATTGTGAAAGTGTCGTCTTTCTATACCAACTACAATTATTGTAGCAAAGTTCTACACATGATTTAAAATCAAGTAGTTCCCATCCATTACTGTCCATGACCAATGGTGACTTACAACAAACTTCAGACATATAATTGCCAAAGAAATGTTAGTTAAATTGGATCTTAAGTTTTGAATGACATTATGACGTAAAAAGATGACTTTATTTGGAATGTGAGGTGCGAAGTGAAGTTAAAGTGGAATTACAATGAATTATTTGCCAAAAACTAAAGCAGAAGTGATGACTTCTCAATTTTTGCTGAAGAATATTATGAGCTGAAAGTCGCACATTGAAGTCTTAACTAATGACAAATTCAGGGGTGCATTACATGTGTAGAATGCATTTTATTTAGTGTAAACAATGGTAAATCTCTGTAAATCAAAGTTTGTTACGAGAGGTTTCAGAAAACATTGTTCTGAAAACTAATTTAAGAGAAATGAAGAGGATATTCATTTAATAAATGACAAAGAATTGAAGCTATAAATACAATTGGATTTCAGATTTATCTATTATTCTTAACATTTTTATTACAGATGGCGAATAAGTGTTTTTATTTGTACAAATGAATAATGTTTCATATAAATACCACCCAAGTCTTGTGCTCACATGGCTGTCATTAGCAACAGTGATCTTCAGCAACTTCCACCAGTGTTTGCAAAGCGTATTAGCTCTCTGTCACACACCATAGGCAAGTGCAGGCCACATGGATAGGCCATGCAGTTGCACAGCTCTACTGCTCTCCTAGCCATTGTCAATTTTCATGACCAGAACCACTACTTCTTAACAAAGTAGCTCCTCAATTGGCCTCACAAGGGCTGAATGCACCCTGCTTGCCAACAGCACCCAGCAGACCCGAGTCCAACAGTACTTAACATCTGTGATCTGACAGGAACTTGTGTCATCACTGGAACAAGGTCATTGGCTTCATGTCTGATAATGTTCCAAATTTCTTTACTTCATTTTATATTTTTAATGATTTTTGGTCTTGATTCTATACAGGAAATAAAGTTCTGTCTTTCTGGCACAAAACTTAAATTCTGTGCTCATTTAACAAGGAAATGGTCTATTCAAATATGTCAAAATGTACTCTGAAATTTCTTATACACAAAGAATACAGAGGTAAAAAAAAAGGAATGAACAAAATTTTAACTGTCAAGGTGTGAAGGTGCATGCAATATGCACAAAGACGTGTTTATAACCAATTGCCTACTTATAAATCCGTCGGTCAGAAGATGCAGTTGCAAAGAGTGTAATGCCACTTAATACAAAAACTTGGGTACACACATGCATTATTATTATTTTTCTTTTTTTTTTAATTTGCTTGGTGTTACACTGCAAACTACTTCTACTGATCACGAGTTTAATTTGTTGAAATTAAATATTTGTTATACACACAAAATTTTATAACAATTCTTGTACCCCAATGCTTATGATAATTTTTGAGTAATGTGTATTTCACTAACAATATAACAGATCCTTGTTTATTTCCTGTAGTGATCACAAGCAAACTTTCCGTCGAATGGTGAAAACATTGATTTTCCTTACACTGACATACCTGATAAAAGAACAATGATTGCAGTCAAGCACTTCACAGTAATCACTATAGTTGAGTCAGCATAAGTTGATCCTTGACAGTTGCAGTGGGCTGTGTTTGGCAGCCTAGCAGGCCTACCTCTACCAATAATGCAATGTGATTTTGTAAATGTCTCCTTGGCAACATCTCAGTGTAGTCACAGCCCTGTAGAGGGCTACTGTTAATGCCTGCAGTTGAAAGCTGGCAACAGTGCTGCAAGCTGTCAGGGATTTTCTTACACCGTCTTGACTATAGTTTTATTTGGGCAGTATTTGGATGGTGTAAGAAATAACCCCAGCTGTTCTGCTTATTGTGCTGGGTACAAGGCATACTTGACCCTAATCATATTATGTTGTAATGCAAGTTCTGCTGATAAACCTGAAATGGCAAAGATCTATCGGAAGTTATATTGTGCAGTGGTTTCCCCAAAAAAATGTTCTCCATCGTCAGGAAAGAGAAAAGTTTTATTGTGAGGGTGAATCATGTTAGTAGGTCAATATGTAATGTGTCATGTCATATCAAGTCTTTCCATTGTCCTGAAAGACAGGGGTCTTGTTATGTCCAGGGCAAAGAGTACAACTAAAGCAATGAATTATTTTCTGGAGTTTTTAAGAAGACATTTTGAATATTAATCTTCCCCATTTTTTCCAGATTTCTGAAATGAAACAGTAATTTTTTTTAAATGTTTGGTCCTAATTGGTCATGAGGTTCCTGGGAGCAGATAAAAGGCTGTGGAAACAGTAATCTACTCATACATGTCACTGGCATTATTGTATACGAATATGTACAGCATTCATCGAATGCACAATGATTCAGGTCTTTTTTACACTCCAAAATTGTAGTGCTGTTTGAATGCAGATCTTTCATGAAACCTGACTTATCTGCTTTATACACAGCCGATGCTGGTGTAACAGCATTTTAAGTCTTCATGTCAGATATGAATTCCTCTATAATATTGCCTGTTAATGACATCTCCTTTACATGTTTTCTTTCAATAAATTTCGTATTTTTGTGACTTCATAATTGTACCATTCCTTGAATGTCCTTAAAAAGGTGCATGAAAATCAGCAGAATTCATCCTGCTTGCAGTTCAGGGGGCCCAGTCTTATAGATCTCCATTGGTAATGGTGCATTCTCTCTCTAGCAAATCTAAATCTTTCAATCAGTTTTCCTTTCACACTTTTGCAAATTTCATTTAGGTGGGTATTTCATACTTTGCATAAGCCTGATTTCCATTTACACAATTCACATCCAGATTTTAAGAAACAAAACTTGTTTTTCACACTAACTTCAAGTGTTTCTCCCTCATTTGTTAAGACTAAAGTTCACAGCCTTTTCTTTGTCACTGAAATCTGTCACTGGAAGGTTTTCTTTGGGGAGGAAGGTATTCTTGTTCTGGATTCTTACTGGCACAATGATCATCATTCATACAATAATTCATGGAATCATGAGTTATTTACAATTTCTGCTTATGTTTCCACAGTAAGTCTTCGTGAGAATTAGATGATTTCGATTGCATACAATGCTCTTTATATTTCACCTTTGGAACATTAATTGGATTCCACATTGCTGTGAAACTCTGGAACCTACACCATAATAGATGCTATTAGCAAGCATATACACTACCGGGAAAAGTCAATACAGGGTTTCCAATTTACTCACGATTTACTCCTGCAACAGTGCACATTGAGTATATGAAATGATTACATTTAAAGCTCAATAGCACAAGCAGTTCTTAGGTACCATTCTAACGCTTTAGATGACAAGAAGCTATGTGGAGCTGGTTTGCAAACTTCCCACCTCTCTCCCACAGGTTGACTTACTTGGTATGCACAGCCGATCTTCTTCTCTGGATAGCTGGCCATGTCGATCTCCAACAATTTCTTCTCCGAAGAATAATGCTGGTTAAGGGAATTTATCAGACTCTCTCTCTAATCTTGAAACAACTTGGTACTGGAAGAATACTTTTAGTTTAGTCATTGTATATTTCAACTACCACAAAAAACAAATTCAACAATTCTCATATAAATATTCGAACTCGTGCGAGTCAACCAAGTCGTCAAACATTAGACTCTCTCACACTTCTATTTAAAATATAGTGGGTTCGAGATGGAGGAAGGCCAACAAGTGGTTCTAGAATTTATACGGAAATTCTCGAAGCACTATACACCATCATTGCGTACATTTATACCACATATAACAACAATTCATATTTCAACAGTATACCTTGTTCTTTTAATAACTGTGAATACCCTTTTTCTTATTATTTAGCTATTCCTTACTTTTTTCATTTTACTTTAATTATAAAACGTAAATATTTCAATCAATGTTGGAGTTAGCTCTTTCAGTATCTAAAAAATCGTGAGGACCATTTTTTCCCCCCCTGCTCTTTATCCAATCGTAAATTCCAGGTTTCATGACACTTGAGTACTTTATTCTAATTCCTTGTGCTATTTTTTCCTTAGTATGTACTAGTATCATTATTTATAGTAGTTTGTAGTCTGGAGGAACTCTGGGCAAATGAAAGAGTTCTTTTCGACCCTTGTAAACTCACATAAAACATAATAAAGCTGGTGGTATATAGAATTCAAACTAACCAGAATAATTCCTATTAAATGAGTGGCTTCTGCCACGATACTATCTTTTTCCCCTAGGATCAGTACCTATACCTTACATATGGGTTGACCCTATGAGTGCACTTCCTCCTTCCATTCTGGTAGGTACGCCCCTTTATAAAAACATCCCTATTCATCAGGCCACAGGTCGTCCTATCTCTATGTAGGTACACCTGGCCTATATCCTTAGCAAATGCCAGGTACATCCCCCTTATCCTTTATGAGTAGGGGGGTGTAAAGCTAGTTCGCGTCCGTAGTGTAACACTACACGTGCACCCTGGGTAATGCTAAATGAACTGGCACATACTGGCAGTCAGATAATCTGAGGATCTCCTGACTATAAGAAACTTTCAGTAATAGTTATGTCACCAGACAGACCAAACGGCCCTTCTCAGGTCCATCTGACTAGGAAACTCGGACCATGGTTCGAATTTGTCACATAAACATAGAAGGCATAAGCTATGCTAAGTGCCAATTTCTATCAAAACTATTAAAAAATGACAACATTGACTTGGTTGCTATACAGGAAACTCATTGTGATACAGTGCAACAACTAAATAAAAGGGGCAAAATACCAGGCTATGAACTGTTGGGAGCGACCTATCATAGGTCTTATGGAGTGGTCACATATGTCAAACAAGATATTGAAAACGCTTTCCTAATTTCTACATCCACCAACGAAGACATTCATAACGTTGTCACAAAAATCGGAAGCATTACCGTCTCCAATATTTATAAGCCACCTGCTACACCTTGGCCACCCCACGTTCTTCAAACTCATCCACATCCTGCTGCATATGTTGGGGATTTCAATTGTCATCATGAACAGTGGAAGTATAAAGACAATGATGCAAATGGAGAAGCACTAGCAAAATGGGCAGAAGACGAATACTTATACCATGTATTTGATGCTAAGGATCGATTTACGTTTAGATCAGCTGCCTGGAGACAGGAATACAACCCTGACCTGTGTTTCGTCTCGTCCAACAACAGAGACCAACCTCTCATGGCCTCGCATAGAGTTCTGTCCGACTTTCCGCACAGTCAACACCGTCCAATCATAACAGAGGTAGGAACTCAAATTCCTCTAATTACCTCTATACCTCGCCCACGATGGAATTTTAAAAAAGCCAATTGGACTGGGTTCTCCACAGATCTGGACAAATGTTTGGGATGGATACCACCTACTAGCAAAAATTACCAAAGATTTGTTGGTGCCATGATATGCACGGCCAAGAAGCACATACCAAGAGGGTACCGCAAAGAATACATCCCTGGATGGTCCCAAACCAGCGAAGAACTATACCAGAGCTTCCTTGAATCCGGAGATCAGGAAATACCGGATGAACTGCTTCACAGCTTGGATGCTGCCAGAAGACAAAAGTGGACGGAAACTGTAGAAAGCCTCAATTTCCAAACATCTAGCAGGCAACCATGGTCTCTGCTGAGAAAACTAGGTAGCAGCCCACTAGCACAACGATAAAAAGCAGCTGTAAGACCAAATGCCATAGCTGCACATCTAGTTAACACACCCAGGACACCAAAGGATAAAACTCATACAATCCAAGTGAAGCGAGAACTCAAAATCTTAAAACATGAAGCCACAGAAACTGAACACTCTCGCCCTTTCTCTAGCGAAGACATAGAAAAAGCTCTGAAAGATGTCAAACCAACAAAGGCACCAGGTTTCGACAACATTCACCCTGAATTCATAATAAACTGTGGCAAGTATACAAAAGTATGGCTGGCTCAATTTTTCACAAACATAGTGCAAACTGGCAATATCCCACAAGAACTCAAACGATCTAAGGTAATAGCCATTCTAAAGCCTGGGAAGCCAGCGGACAACCCAAAAAGCTACAGACCAATTGCCCTGCTGTCTGTAATTTACAAATTACTAGAGAGGCTTATATATAACAGAATTAGCCCAGAATTGTTCAGGGCGATCCCTGTTGAACAGGCAAGCTTTCGGCCAGGGAGAAGTTGTACTGACCAGGTATTGTCATTCACTACTTACATTGAGGCGGGATTCCAGAGAAAATTGAAAACATCAGTCGCCTTTATTGACCTCTCAGCAGCTTACGACACTGTGTGGAGAGAAGGCATCATGTACAAAATTCTTCGAGTAATTCTTTGCAAATCTATAGCACGCTTAATAGACAGCATGCTCAATGATAGGTTGTTCCAAATAAGTATGGACACTGACTACAGCTCCATCAAAAAACTAAAGAATGGCTTACCACAAGGATCAGTGCTTGCACCACTGCTGTATAGCCTCTATATTGCAGACCTGCCGGAAACACAATCAAGAAAGTTCCGGTATGCTGACGATTGGGCCCTCGCTACAAGATGCAGCACAATTGAAGCATCTGAGGATATCCTAACGAAAGACCTGAAGATAATGGGTGAATATTTCCGTAAGTGGAGACTTCAACCAAATGCTTCCAAAACAGAGGTTAGTTGCTTCCATCTCAACAACAAACTCGCTGGAAAGGAACTCAACATTTGATTTGAAAACACCATTCTCAGGCATAATAAAACTCCGAAGTACTTGGGCATGACACTGGACAGAACACTATCTTTTAAAGAGCACCTAACAAAGACTGCTGAAAAATTAAAGACAAGAAACAACATTATTCAAAAGCTCTGTGGTACTACCTGGGGAGCAGCGGCCTCCACTCTCCGCACCTCTGCTTTAGCAGTTGTATTCTTGGCTGCCGAATACTGTGCTCTGATTTGGCTAAACAGCCCACATGTAAAAAAGGTGGATGTCCAGTTGCATAACACTCCAAGGATGATTTCTGGAGTAATTAAACCCACTCCAACGCAATGGCTCCCAATATTAAGCCACATCCCGCCACCACACCTGTGACGTACTGACGCCCTCGTACGTGAATACAAAAACATCATGGGAAATCGAAGCCTGCCAATCCACCAAGACATTGAGGCTGCAAACACTAAAAGGCTTCGATCTAGGAACCCGCCAATAAGAACAGCAAGGGACTGTGTACAAGAAGGTTTCAGTATCACAAACGCATGGTCTGAAAAATGGAATGCATGGCAAAATCATAACATGCCTTGCATCACACAAAAGCCACCTGGTTTTGACCTACCACGCTAAACGTGGTCCACTCTAAATAGGATTAGAACTCGTCATGGCAGATATGCTTACTCCCTGTATAAATGGGGTAAAATACCATCCCCTCAGTGTGACTGCGGAGAAAGTCGGACCATCAGCCACATTGTTGAGGAGTGTTCCAGAAGAGCCTATAATGGGAGCCCCGACGACTTCCTGCTCGCAACTCCAGAGTCGATATATTATATTAATAGACTTGACGTTTGTTTGTAATCTGTAAACTTTGTTATATTAGTAATGTTGGTTTGCAATTATTAACGTTTGTTATATTAGTGATTTGTCTGTTTGTTTCTTATGTGTCTGTATTGCCATACGATAAATAAATAATAAATTTATGAGTAGGCCTCATGGTTCATTGCCCTCATATACATCTTTATGTACACTATAATTAAATACTTCCTGGTAAAAATAAAATCTATTTTACACTTCACTCTCACTTCTTAGTACCTCCTCTAATACCCTAGAGTCCTCTTCCACTTTTCAACTTCTATAATCTTAGTAGATACTGTGTCTACACATATTATTCAACTCATGGTAGATACTATGTCTACCTGTATTAATCAACTCTTAGTAGATACTACGTCTACAAATATGATCAAGTCCCACTTCTCTATGACTCATCACTTCATCAGTGCGTTTGCTACCCTGACTTTTCTTAAATGATTATCACGATTAACTCCAACCTTGCTTATCACTGTTTAATAATTATTCCACAAGCTCTTCTGCACCTATCTCTCTCAGCACATGAGTTGATTGCTACAATTCTTTCTTTACATGTATACACCTCTATATACATGTATGTATATACAAGATAAGACAAAGAAAAAGGAACAATGTAAAATTGTCACTTCAAAAACAATGTGTGCATCTTTTCAGATGTAGACATATGTTTTCCCCTTACAACCCTTGGCAGTTCTTACATCCTTTTAATCTGTAACTTAACTGTTTGTATATTCGTATTACTTTGTGTGTCTGCAGAAGTGTTTTCGTGTAGTCTGATTCTTTGGCCTTCTTCTCTGAAGATAAGTTGTAGGTTATTGGAAAGCACAGAAACTAGGAAGGACTTCTGTGATAGAAGTAGATGAATATGGAAAGAGGGAAAAATAGATATGTCCTCAAACAAGAAGTAAGAAAGGAAAAACGGTAGATGTGGTTGCTAAGATCAAAGAAGAAAAAGAAGTCAGCCCCAAAGACAGGAAACCCTTCCCACCCCCCTTCCTCAGGATCCCTACCACACTGGTACTTGAGTGAGAAGCCTGAGGAGGCATGGTGTTAAATTGTCTCCTACAGAATGGACATTCACACCTTCACCCTTAAGGTTCCCGAAGAAAATCTTAGCAACCCTATGGAGGTGAAGAATCAGGCACACTTGTTTGCAAGGGTCGTTTGAAAAGTGTGATGTGTGTTTTGTGTTAGTCAGGATTTATCTGTTAGTGTAAATCGTGTTTTTACCTACACTACCCACCCCGTTTTGACATCAATACAAACTCTCCCACCTACATCACATCTCATAAAAAGTGTAAAATATTCTGTACCAAGTATAAAATTAAATAATCCATTATCACAATCATTTAATTAGTCACAATATTATGTTTTCCACAAATATAATATTCCATTCAGTTTACTAAGAAAAATATGCTTCAATGACTAACTCTATTATCTTACATTCGATGTGAGAATGGTATTCTCACGAATTCACAAATTATTTTGAAAGTTATGTGTCACGTATGGTTCTCCCTACTTACTTAGAACTGTGTGACAAAAAAAGGATTACCAGACAGCTTTCAAGAAAACCATTTTTGGAATCATTGTAATTATGATTCATATTAACAGAATATACTAATTTAAATAAATAATAATTTCACGCAGACTTCTGCCCACAGATTTGCACAGAAAACTGGTGAAGAGATTACTTACAAGGACTAATTCAGGCAAAAATAAAACCTAACTATACGTGGAGACCGCGTCGGCAGCTGTCAACATTATAATCGAAACCAAGGGAGAGAATGGCTGGCTAGGCAGATTTAATCTCTCTTATTTCAGGGATAATATGCATACCAATTGCCACTTCATGTCGCTGCCTAGCAAAGTCAGGATAAGTTGGGGCGAGCCGAGATGAGTCATAATGACATGTAGGGGCATCCCTGGAATAACCGAGGAAGATGCAATCAAGATTCCTAACGGGCACAACTCTCTAACAACCGAGGACGACGTAGTCACATACCAGGAGCAATTTTGGGTGACGTAATCACAATTTCTCGCTGGTATGTTTCTCTAATAACCTCTAAGTGGGGGTTGGGAGAATGGTATAAGAAGTTGGGGGAATTCGGTGCAGGAAAATTTTATTACAGAAGAAACACCGAAAACAACTCGGGATCCGACGGTCGTCACTCCACCTGTTAACACAGAATGTTAATGTCCCTGGGAGATATATAACTTTAGATCCTTTACATTGTACTTTCTTTTTTCTGACCCAGTTGTAGGATCCACTAAAAATAATGTCTTGGGATGGATTACCGTTTGAAACCGGTATGGTCCTTCATACTTTTGGAAAAACTTTTGTGTCTCTTTCTTCAGGGCAGAACTCTGAAGATGCTGTCTGCAGGGCTGGGTCACTGACCTTGTACTGTGGTTCTACAGCTTTCTCAATATGCTTACTCACTCTTCGTTGTCCCTTTTCAACTAAATTTCTAGAAACTATTTCCCGATTCAGTTCTTAGTTGACAGTAAGTTGTCCAGGCCCAGAAAAACATTTAATGAGAGGTTCTCCTACAAAGGGTTTGTCTATTACTGCCAAAGATGTTTAAATCCAGTTGATAAAGGCAGTAATTCATTTAAAATAAGTTCAAAGTCTTTAATTTTTGTTGCCCATAAAGTATGTTTTTCATGGCAGTAGGTGCGGCATAATTTTTCAATTTCTTTCATAACTCTTTCACATAGATTCGAGGATCAGTTATAGTTGGATATTAATACTTGACAAGTATCTTCCCAAGCCAGAAATTCTTTAAATTCATTACTGACGAATTGTGGTCCATTATCTGTGAGAAATCGTTTTGGTTTTCCCACCTCCAGAAAGTACTGTTGCAAACAGTGTATAACCGTCTGTGTATTTGCTCTTTTGATAGGATATAACGTAATATATTTTGATCAGCACTCTATTATGACCAAAATGTATGACAATCCTCACTTTCCTTTAGGAAATGGTCCAAACAAATCTGCTGCTGTAAGATCAAGTAACGATTTAGGAATAATTGGATACATTTTGTATTTAACATGAGTGTTACTCTCTTTCACATTGTGACAGATTTCACAGGTCCTTCCCAGGTAGCTGAGATTATGAGGATATCATCTACATATAATATTAAATCCTTCAATAAATCTCTTCCTAATGCCTCATCAGAGCACATATAAATACAGATACTGAGATATTTAGTCCGAACGGTAGCACACTGAAATGATATGATTTATCATCAAACAGAAATGCTGTATACTTCTTTGATTCAGGATGTAGCCTAAATTTCCAGTATCCCTCCGTCAGGTCCATCGTGCTGAAAAACCTTGCTTTTTCAAATTTGGATAATAATTCTTCGATATTAATTGGTCTGTCTCGTTCTGTCTCTATATGCTTCTTCAATGTACTAGCACTAATCACACACCTGTAACCTTTTTTTACCACTACTAAAGGGTTATTCATGATGCTAGAACTACATTCTATTATATTGTTGTCAATCTTTTGTCAATTTCCTCCTTAACTGCTTCTTTCAAACTTACTGGTATTGGATATAGCTTACAGAAAAATGGAGTGTCATCTATGATTTTAAACTTACATATGCAATCGCTGATATTACCGGGACAATCGGAAAATACTACTTCATATTCCATTAGAATTTTATATAAATCTAGTTTTTGTTCACTGGTTAATATTAGAGATTCATTTACTTTGTTTTGTATGTCAGCTCGCTGTGATACATGATTTACATTATCACTCTCTGGTGATAATCGTGCTGTAGCTGTTAATCATAAACATTGACATTCAGTTGTCTTGCAATGTAATTATTGGTTATAAACGGTATCCAACAGTTACTGTCACCTTTACCAAAGCAAAGGAGATTTTCCTCGAATGCTGAAAGGCATAATCAGTCTTAAATGATGATGAAGATGATGATTCAATATGATGTTAAATTCTAATAACCAATCTACGCCAAATAAAACATTCCTACTAATATTTTGACAAACTCTGATTTTTCCAATGTGCCTGTTTACTTGGGTTTCATGTTTCACAACCTTACTTTGTGTTCAGGTTACATCAACTACGTAAACTCCAATACTGGTAACAGCGGTAAGTAATGCGTAGTCTGTAATGGGCTAAAGAACACACTAGAAATGAGTGACACCTCACTCCCTGAGTCTATAAATATGTTAACTCCAGAAGTCTCCGCAGTTCCTGCTATTATTGGTTGTGGATTGCTTGTAGTCAAGCGTGGTTTTTCCAGTAACAACCATTCTTTCATAGGAATTTTGTGCATGAAATTAACATATTTAATATGAACCAGGCCTCCTAGTGTATCTCTACGAACTGGGACCCAGCCCTGGATCCATTGACTCTATTAAGATACAATTACAACAGGTTTGGTTTAATAAACAACAGAAAATATGAACATGTCTTGCTTCTAGCAAGTCCAACACATGAATTACTTAAAAATCTAATCTCATTTCTTCATTTGTTCTTAACAATCACTAAACCAGCAAAGAATAGCGCAGGCTCTTCTCTACCCTTACAATGAAACTCTATGGAACGTACAGCAGGTACTTGTCGGCCACCATTTGGCTGCTGCGTCTACATTTTGCTCATGACTGTTTTTAGATCTGCACACACAAACATGCAATGCACAGTAGATTGGATTCATCTCTCTCACACTTCTATTTAAAATATTGTGGATTCAAGACAGAGGAAGGCCAAGTGGTTCTAGAATTTACGCGGAAATTCTCAAAGCACTACACCATGTATCTGACCCCCACCGGAACACCCATATTAGTACATGGTATAGTCTCCATGGGAGGCCATGTAGGCGCTGACTCTGGCATCCTGTTGAACATACGAATGGTGAATACTGTCCTGGGAGATGTTATGCCATGTCTGATTGAGAGCTGTTAGTTGACGAATCACTTCTTGTTCCATTATGTCCCATACATCTTCGATTGGGGACAAGTCCGGAGATTGTGCTGGCCAGAGAAGTTGCTGCACATCTTTCAGAGAACGTTGTTTCGCAGGTAATGTATGGGTGAGCATTATCCTGTTGGAACACAACAACGTCTTCCTGTTGCAAGAATGGCAAAAGAACAGGTCTAATATCAGTTGGCATGTACCGAGCACTGGTTAACATCCCCTCCAGAAACACCACAGGTGAACAAGAGTTGTCATACCCCAGACCATAAGGCCTGGAGTGCGGTCAGTGTGTCTTCAACGAATGCACTCTACAAGACAGCGCTCACCAGGTCTACGACATGTGTGCAAGCAACTATCACTTGCATGCAGGTAGAATCTGCTTTCATCACTGAAGACGTTGGTGCACCTTTCCATCTTTCAAGTGATCCTCTCATTGCACCGGTTGAGCTACGCACACTGATATTGTGGCGTGAGTGGAAGATGGGCTAGAGATGACAATGCTTATTGTCCCACTGCTAATAACTGGTTTACAAGAGACTGTGTTTACACACTTGGGCTCACAAGACTTCTTATCTGTGCAGTGTTGGCTACACAATCTGCCACTGCCACAACGATTCTGACTGGCATCCCTGCTGTGTGGACATCCAGAACCTTGTGTACAGGTGTGAGAATGTTCACGTGACTACTTGACTATGATGTCAGCATCATTGCACAGGTGATACAGCCATCCAACTTGTGTGTCAATTCTCTGAAAAGGCCATAATTTTCTTCACACATTTGCACCACACTGAGCCTTCTGGCTGTGAACATTCCCTATTAAAGGGTAAATACAAATGGCGCTCTGGTAGCTATCAGGGTTGCTATAAGTTTCCCCAAGAGCAATTCTTTAATATTTCCCTGATTTCCAGAGAAGTTTTAGCATTTTTCCCTGAAATATTTTGAGATCTCAAAGTTAAGTTAAGATGTAAGTTGACAATCTGTCTTCGCAGCTAAGGTACAAGAAACAATAATGCAAATGAGGAAAAACCAAAAAAAATTGCAAGCAAATGGCGTTTCCTGGAGTGAACAAAATTCTTAAGTACTACCATCAACATCTTTTGTAATGAACTGTTTTTAGATGGAGAAAGCAAGCCAAATGGTATACGTGTTTCATTAAGACCATTGATGTTATTTTATTTCAATAAAACAAAACACATTTCGTGACAAAAATATGCATTTCCTAGGAGTCGCAAGACAGATTTAAAATACCTCCACTGATTTTAGAAATAACCTCAGAAAAAAGTAGGCCTCTTGAAAGAAGTGTCTAAGGTGGGGACAAATTGTACAAACCAGCACTGTAGGTGACTGCCAATAAAATGTTTGTTTTACTATGTTTGTTATTATCAGTTATCACCCACAGTGTTATATCTATTGTTTCACAGGTATTGTGTAATTTTTCTTTTGAGATATATATGAGTACATAGAGTACAAACCAGCAGCAACTGACAATTTTCTTCTTCTTATCGTCCATACTTTTCAACATATGAACTACTTTTTAAGTGTCAAAATGTACTAGAACAAATAAATGTGTATAAAATGCTACACTGCACAATCTACTTGTGGTGAAACAGTCACAACTCCTGAAATCCATCGCCCATGGCCTCTGGTCTGCTGATGAGCACCACAGTCTTGAGTCCATAAATCCACTGCATTGCACCACCCACAAACAGACTCGGCATGCTGTCAGATCGGTGAGACTAGATCCAACGGGCAGGACCTGCACATTAGTGGGAACCGAATGGCTTCAGATTGGCAGGCCTGACCCATTACGGACACCAACAGAAACGGCCTGCGGTTTTGGCCCATTGTGAAAGTCCACTTGCATGGCCAGCTATTCTTGAGCTACAGACAGCATGTTGATGAAATGAGTCCACAATTATCAATCCATGCAACAGATAACTTCTTCAAATACTCTGAAAATCAATAATAATGAGGATAGGTAGCAATTTACTGTAAAGATGATTGCTGAGCCACAAACAGGCACACAGGAAAGACAATCACACTCTAACAACTAAATTTTCATCCACAGTTTTTGTCGGAAAACAAGAGCACACACACATTCACACATGACTGCTGTCTCCGGCCGCTACACCCACAATCTCAGAGAATCAGATCCAGACAAACCATTCATGGCTCCCTGCCTCTCGTTGGCAGCTGATAGGCTAGTGGCAAGAAGTGGTGGCCGCACTGACTGCAAGCTGAGGGGAGTGGTAGGAAGGGGAGAAACAATAGTAATGAGAGAGTAGGGAAGCGGTGAAAGTACTCAGTTAAACCCAGCCTGTAACGATGAGTGACATCACAGTAAACAAATCATTTCATTAGGTTTTTTCAGATTATTTTTTTTTCAAATTTCCTTGATATTTCTGTGATTTCCTTGACATATTTGAAATTCCCTGATTTCCTGAACCTGTGGCAACCCTGGCTATGCCACTATGCTGTTTGATGACATTGAAACCATTCTCAGTACATCTACTATCCCCCTGGTTGCATATGCCGTCATGGAATCAAAATCAACATCGTATTTCCAAATGTACTATTTTTTTTTCCTTCAAGCAGTTATGATGAAAACACAATGAATAATAATCCAGTTTTGTCCCCACTGTTCACACTGACACCACAAAAGCAACTGGTAATTATTATGGATATTTTATGAATTGCAAATTCGAGTGACATTACTGTGGACAACTGTCACAGGGATTATCAATGGATACTGAAATTCCCTTAATAAATTACAATCTGGTTTTGCTGCATTATCTGTTTATCAATGCACCAACAATCAAGGCTATGCATATGCCGTGTTGTTCGTGTGCAGTCTGCTATTGCTCCAGTAGGGGTGTACACTCCTCCAGCTGCCTGAGAAAGCACGAACCTGGGAGTTTTCAAATTTTACTTTAGTGCATCTTGGCAGCTAAAATTTTAATGCTATATTTCTTTTTGTATATTCTTCTTGTATAGTTAAAAAAAAATTACAGGGCACATTTCAACATGTCAGACTGGACCATTGCCTTGTAAGAATGCCAATGCCTTTTTCACAGTAGCTGCTTTACTTATAATATATTCCCCTCCAATCAATACCAAATGGGGAAGTACTTTATACCCATCTTGTACAAATATTGTTAAGAGCATAGAATTGTTTTATAAGTTTGTAATGGATAGGTAGAATGCCTGTACTCTTGACATTTTGAATAACTGAGTAATTGTGCTCAGTGACATAAGATTTGTTAGAATGAATTAGTTACGTATTTAATACTGTTCCGTGTTTGGTTTGTGCATTCTTTCATGTTTGAGGTGCTCCACGAATGTTGCACAGCGACGTGAGACAACTACCTGATAATCTTACAACATCCCAAGTATGTGTCTCTGAGCCTGCATCACAGTGCGCCGCACCATGGAGTTTCTCCTGTGGAAAATTCCGTATCATTGGACTTCCCAAAAGTGAAGAGCTTCTCTGAGAAACCAGAGGTATTGTTAATCAGACTTTGAATAGTAAGCACATAATCAGACAGTTGTAAAAGGCTAGGTTAAAATTGGCAACCCAATTAATGATTTCATTGTTTGTGAGAAATGTGTTCCTCTGTACTTTTTCAAAACTAATTGGTTAGCACAAAGGAAAATTAACTTCACAGCAAGGTTCCAATTGACAAATTTCAATGCCACAGTCAAGAAAGTCTATGGGAACCCTCGCAAGTGGCGACCTCGAATTTCACGCCTACAAGCAGTATGAAAGTAGTAGTTTGATGCGAGATGGCATAATATAGTTATTACCAAATTATTGCAAGAAACAAGATACTCAAGACTATGATATAGCAGCAGCTTTGTAAGCATTGGCTGCATTATATAATATCAGTGAACTGAATAAAATATATGGATATTCTTCAATGATGAATCTGATAGCTGCAAGCAGTTACAATAAAGTAGTCCTGTTACTGCAAATTACTATTAGCAACTGTCAAATTTAAGTTGAAAGGGACAGAAGGATTATTCTCAAGTGGCTAAATTGATGTTTTAATTAAAATATAAAACAAAAATCTTTACCAACTCTATTCACAAGATTTTGCTAGATGAACCAAGAGCTTTTACACTTGATATTGGATTGTTACAAGAATGTATTGCGAATTATTAAAGGAAGAAGGTTAACATGATGATTGTTATCAGTGTTCATGAAATTTTATCATCATTTGCACTATTTGTGCACGAAGTAAAATCAATTGTGTCAGCCTACAAAGTATTATACAGTGACAATGAGTGAATTGGGCTTGCTACCAAGTACACTGGCTGGCAGCATCCATCATCACAAGAGCTCAGTGGATTAGAGCTTCACAACTTCGAGCAGACCTGCATACAGAGTATGCATCTGTGCCTACCAGCATCCGCAGCAGTCTAATAATAATTATATCCAATGGATGATAACCATTTGATTTTTCTTTAGTGGCACTTCCTGTACAAATTTATACTCTTATTTCATGCTTCGTAATTGGCAGGGCACAGTTATCAAGCAAGGCATGACATTTTCATATTAGCACTAGACATTCTTCATTTACAATAATTACTAATTAGTCATTTATTATGAATTTATCCACAGCAAATATGGCTTTCATTAACCCCTTAACCTACAATTTAGGTTCCACTGGGCTGGGCTCAAAATTTAAACATCAACACCTGGCCTTTGAGCCATTCTACGGTTCACCAAATCAGTCCTGTGTTGTAACAACTGCACATGACTTTTAGAATGTTAGTATATGTGTAAGATCCAACATGTTTAATTTTGTGAAATATTTTATAAGGAAGTACAGCTTCATGTAATAAATGTGTAACAAATACTGCAAAATATGAATTATCAATCAATACAATGTAATATAAATCAATACCACTTATCTACAATTCCTGAATACATTCATTATTCATGTAATTAGTACTTTTGCAAAAAGCAATAACACGGTCAGTAATCTTCAATGGTGTGATATCTCGCCCAAAAATACAGGTACATGTACTGGAACTTAGCAGCTTCTGCACTCCCACATTGTACCCCTATTTTTTTTTCCATTCAAATTTTGCAGTCTTGATTTTGATGCTGTTGGGTCAATACGCTTATGAAAATGGGCCCAACGTTTCACATGCAGTCGCTCTGGTAAATCTCTGTACAATTCTTTTCCTTGTCCTTTACAATCAGGTTTTGGTATATGCTTCAGCAATGATTTATGCACAAAATGTACGAATTAAAAAGACCAATCTTGAACAGAAAAAGAAATTTTTTCAATATCCTTTCCTGTATTTTCTCATGATTAGAAAGAATGCTATTATCTTATCTTGCCGAACAATTCCAATCATTCCCCTGTTGTACTCAATAACACAACTTAGTTTCAAAGTACAACTGGACCTTGTGTAGCCATGTCACTGGTGTCTATCGTCATTATATGAATGTCTTGCTTCTCTTGCCAGTTTACCCTGAGTATTCAATTGGAGCTCCTCATTCTGCATCCCTTCCCCCTTCAATTGTCCTTTACAGAAATCTTTCGGTGTATTTGAGTGTACTGTGCCAATGACATTTGTTTTACAATTGTACAATAGTGTCATAAATGAGTACCAATTATCTAAGTATAAAGTGTGTACTCTGTTTAACACCAACTGCGATAGTTCTGACAACACTTCTGGAAGCACTATCATCACAATTTATATTTTAAAGTGGGGGATATTAGAGAAGCCTCCACGGAGGGTGTGTCCTGACAACTAAGCCTTACACATCCGGGCATCCCCTGGGTGTCTAGGTATACCTAGACGGCTGATTCTCTCACACCAGAAGCAAACAAACATGCGAGTAAATAAACGGTCCTTATCAGAGCCAACTTTAACTATCATATCTATAAATATTGAAGGCATATCATCAGCCAAAGAACACCTGTTATCCAACCTATGCCGTGACAAAAAATGTGACGTCCTGTGTATACAAGAGATGCATAGAGATGAGCGACAGAGACGACCAAAAATACTGGGCATGAAACTAGCTGCAGAAACACCGCACTCTCAGTACGGAAGTGATATATTTGTAAGACGAGGGCTTCAGATAATCAGTGCTCACTGCACCGTAGAAAATAACATCGAAGTCATCTCAGTGGAGCTGAGTAACTGTGTGGTTACCTCTGTGTATAAGCCCCCTTCGGCTGCATTTTCCTTCACACCACCCAGGAACTTCAATAACAGCAAGACGTCTGTAGTAATCGGTGACTTTAACAGCCATAGTCATTTGTGGGGCTCCTCTGAAGATGACGAAAATGGGGAGGCCGTCCTCTCCTGGGCTGAATCCTGCCAGTTGTCTCTCATACATGACAGCAAGCTACCCCCTTCCTTCAACAGTGGCAGGTGGCAACGTGGATTTAACCCTGACCTCCTCTTTGTGAGTGAAGACATCACACAGCTTTGCTCCAAATCAGTGTGCTCGCCCATACCAAAGACGCAACACAGGCCACTACTGTGTCAAGTTCTTCCAGCAATAAGGCCACAGGAGGTGAATTTCAAACGGAGATACAATTTCAAGAAAGCTGATTGGAAAAAATTTGCTAAGATGCTGGACAAGGAGATTAAGTCTGTGCGACCTATTCCTGAAGAGTATGACAGCTTTGTTCAAACTGTCAAACACTGCTCCCGGGCATCAATTCCAAGAGGGTGTAGGACAATGTATCTGCAGGATGTGACACCTGAAACAGCTGCTCTGCTGGACGGATACTATCGACTTTATGAAGAAAACCCTTATAGTGAGGAGACTTATCTGACTGCGCAAAATACTCTCTCCTCAATCTCTGAGGTGAAGAGAGAACAGTGGATTAAACTGATGACAGAATGTGAGATGAGTAGAAGTAGTCAAAAGGCCTGAAGATTGTTACGACACCTTAACAATGATCCCTCCCAACCCAATACGCATACAAATATGAAGGCAGACCAGATCGCACACCAGCTTTTGAAAAATGGTAAACCTGACCATACCAGTAAAATCGGGAGACGAACCCTGGAAAGGGAGCCCGAACAAGAGGGAAACACTCTGTCTTGACCATTCAGTTTGAATGAGCTCGACTGAGCTCTAAATAAGTGCAAAGTCAGAAAAGCAGCAGGGGTAGATGACATAAGAAGTGAACAGATCAAGAACTTTGGTCCAGGCGCAAAGTGCTGGCTACTCAAGCTAATGAATAATTGTGTCAAGAGCGGCAAGATACCAAAATCTTGGCGGAAAGCAAACATTATAGCTATACATAAACCAGGGAAAGACCAGGATGACCCCAAAAGCTATAGGCCAATCTCCCTCCTATGCCACCTGTATAAGGTATTGGAAAGGTTGATCCTCCAAAGAATTACAGATATGATAGAACCATTACTGATCCCTCATCAGGCAGGATTCAGACAAGGGAAGAGCTGCACAGCACAGGTGTTGAATTTGACACAGCATATAGAGGACGGCTTCCAAAGGCAGCAGATAACAGGAGCAGTGTTTATAGATGTTTCAGCCGCCTACGACACTGTCAACCACAGACTCTTGTTG
Source organism: Schistocerca serialis cubense (assembly GCF_023864345.2). Taxonomy (NCBI): domain Eukaryota; kingdom Metazoa; phylum Arthropoda; class Insecta; order Orthoptera; family Acrididae; genus Schistocerca; species Schistocerca serialis. The sequence continues at coordinate 717,048,975 of NC_064638.1, forward strand.
CTGAAGCTATAAAACCTCACCAAGGACTACAAACTAACCTGTCTAATTAGAAATCTTCTGCAGAACCGAAGATATTTTGTGGAATATCAAGGACAAGGAAGCAGATGGAGGCAGCAGAAAAATGGGTTGCCACAGGGCAGTGTACTGGCACCCACCCTCTTCAATATATACACTAATGACCAGCTGTTACCAGAAGGAACACAAAGCTTCATATATGCAGATGACCGAGCAATCACAGCACAAGATCACAGCTTTGAGAGGGTGGAGCGGAAGCTAACTGATGCTCTGAAAGAATTAACTGCCTATTACGGGGACAATCAATTGAAACCAAATCCTTCTAAGGCCCAGACCTGTGCTTTCCACCTCCGAAACAGACAAGCTAGTAGAACCTTGCAGATAGATTGGGAAGGAACCTCTTTAGAACACTGCAAGACTCCAAAATACCTCGGAGTCACTCTGGACCGTGCTCTTACATATAAGGAACACTGCTTAAAAACAAAGCAAAAAGTGGCTGCCAGGAACAATGTGGTTAGGAAGCTGACTGGAACAACATGGGGAGCACAGCCAGACACAGTGCGCACATCCGCATTAGCCCTCTGCTACTCTGCAGCTGAGTACGCTTGCCCAGTATAGTGCAGATCTACACATACAAAGAAAGTTGATGTTGCTCTGAATGAGACATGTCATATCACTACAGGTTGTCTAAGAGCCACACCTGTGGAAAAACTGTACTGCTTATCCGGCATAGCCCCCCCGGACATCCGAAGAGATACAGCAGCACGGAGTGAAATGAAGAAGGCATTAACATCCGAAGCCCACCCACTACATGGCCAACAACCGGCACAGCAAAGACTTGTGTCTAGAAAGAGCTTCCTTCACAGTACAGAACCACTCACTGACACTCCACATCAACACCGGGAGAAGAGATGGCAGGTCAGATTCCAGCATCTGGAGGAGTGGCTGATTCCGCAAGAAGTTCTTCCCCCAAGCCACACAGAGAAATGGTCCACATGGAAATCACCCAACCGCCTGTGTTCTTCTGTCACAAGATTCAAGAGTAATCTGGAGAGGTGGGGCTTCCAGGTAGACTCTCTCCAGTGTGACTGCGGAGCTGCTGTGCAGACATCAACACATCTACTACAATGCACATTACCCCCAACTGTGTGCACCATGGAGGACCTCGTAAACGCTACCCAAAGTGCACTGGACGTTGCAAATTTTTGGGCATCCACTGTATAGGTTAAAATTACCTTATGTTTGACAACACAATCTTTGTCTAATCATTTATTTCATTCTTGACTAGTTTAATTTATAAACCATAATGTATGTATGTAGTACTGTATCTAATATTGTTTTTTTTTAGTTTGCTTCTGACACGATAAATAATAAATATTTTAAAGTTATAGCAATAACCTGAATCTTACTCTTGTGATTTGTAAAACTTAACACTGAATCGTGCTCTTTTTGATGGACTGAAATGTTTGTAAGATGTGTGTCCCTTAAATTTCATGAGCGATTCATCCTGTTTCATTTCTGATTCAAATACTTAGTCACAGATCTTATTTTGCTAAATTTGTCTGTACCAGATCATTATTTGCTAAGTAAAAATATCTTGTAATTTGCAGGTATCTGTTTAGCAGCATTGATTTTCTACATATGGGAGTTTCTGTAACAGACACCTTCCATCAGTTCAGTCTGATTTCTTTTTTCACCTGTGCCTTTATTATAGACAATGCCAAATATCTTTTAATTTCATTACAATCCATTCAAAACCAATTGTCATTGATTCATCATATTCTGTTTGGATTGGTTCACATTTGTTCTGCGTACAGGTTAGTGTCAGTTACAATATTTTCCCAGAACATTCTACCAACTATAATATTAAATATATCTAGTTCTCTATTATTTACTGCTACATGGCATCTGGTTATCTCTTATTCCAGAAGTCATTGTCTAGTTCTAGATTTTTGGACTATTTTGTATTTTTTTTCCAAATCCAGGGCTCTGATAGTTGATCTTCATCAGTGGCATCATCACAACATTTACATTTTGAAAACATTTTGTGGGGAAACATCCGTAATATTGAAGAACAATTTTGACATGCAAATGTAATGAAGAATAACATATCACTGAGTGTGATACAAAAAGTTAATAGGAATTCATCACGAGTCTGGCCTGTGCTGTGTGTGGTGGGGCGCATCAGAAGTCACTACCATAGTACCATGGGCCAGGCCCGTGATGTTTACATTTGCCCGACTGACGTAGCATGGGCCAGGCTCATTGTAATCACATTTGACCTTAACACCAGATCACGAGTCTCTCACATTGCTTTAGGTTACAGGATTAATGACCAAGCTAATGTTGAATGTTTTTTACAAACTTTGCTGAAGTGATTTGAGCAGATAAATAACAAATATGTTTTATAACAATAAAATGATAAATTTTTGCGAACTGATACCTGATGTGCACAGGCAGATATGAGATTCGACCAGACACATAATTTTTGCTAAATCAGAAGAGACAATATCAGACATCAAATCAGAAATAAATAATAGAACTGGAGAGGTCTGAAAAAGTTTGGATGCTGTTTTCAAACATGTAGAAGAAATAGATTTGAGATCAGAAACTGTGGAAAACAGATTAGAAACCAAGTTACATGATGTCCACTGATTATGTCAAAACAAAAAGAGTTAATAAACTGTACAGACATTTTAGAGAAAGTGTTACTGGAGAAAAAAACAAGCTTACATAACATTACACACGGAGACACAGATGCAATTTCTCTGATGATTAATAGGCTGGAGCCAAGGATTCGGAGGTTAGAATGTTATGATAATATGATGTGATTTGAATAATTCTCACAATATGACACATCAAATAGTACTAGTGGTAATATTACCCACAGTAATATGCACAGTGCACATGGAAATAATGAATGTGGTATATTCAGTACAGACTGTACTCCCATAGAAGAAAAGAAAGAATGTGACAAAGTCAAATAAAGGTAAGCTTAACGTTTATGTAAGTGATTATTTAACACCAATGCTGAGTAAAGTTCTAAGTAATAAGTTTCCAAAGTTTATGCACCATTAAGTGGCATACATCCCGTATTGCTATTAGAAGCATTTCTGAGTAGATTACCAACAAGTTGGGCAGATAACAATGAAATCCGGTTTGTGGTAAGTCATCTTACAGGAACTACTGCATAATGGGGCATGTTAAAATTGGACAAATTTAACACTTAGTAGGACTCTGAATTAGAATTTAAACCTAAATACTGGAGTGGAGGAGCACAAAAGAAATTGAGACTGAAATTATTACAGTTTAAACCATATAACAACACTAATTGGAAAGAATACTGAGACTTTGTAGAACATCAGTTAAGTAAAGCAAAATATCTGGACAATCAGACTCATGAGGAATGTTTGTTGGAAGTTATTTTAAGTCGACTACTATGGAGGGTGCTTGGTAAGTTGATAGTGAAAGACTGGGTTAAAGTAAATAATTTTTAGACTATCTAGAATAAACAGATGATCTAGAAAGTCATTCCAATGACAGCACAATGAGTAATGGCACAACGAATAATGTCATGAATAATGGCATTAATTCTGAAACAAAAAATGCAATAGGTAACGCTAATTACCACTACCTAAACAAGTCAAAACGAAAATGGAGAAATAATCATAATCCCAATAATAAAATCAGTCCTATAGAACTGTGAATAGCCAAACTATTAGTGAAAAGGTAGTGGAAAACTTGTAAACTGCCAGAGTGAGGCTCGGTCCCCTGCACTGAATGATAACAATCTGCAAAATTTGAGTTCCTTCTTATTAAGACATGATAATGGTGTTGCTATGGGAAAAAGAACAATTTATCAAGAAATACATCCAGCCTAAGCTACAAGGATCCATACCATTGTCTATCACTTGCAAATCAGAACAGCAGATGATTCATGCATTTGCCAGTTTATTGGTGAGTGGAAAAAAAAGTAATGGCAGTACAGGAACTGTAGGTAAACCAGTCCAGTCACAATTACTAGTAACATTTAAGCTAAATGAATATATATTTTACTATCCCATGTACATGGTGGTAGGACTGAATGTAGCCATGATATTAAATACTGATTGGCTGACTGACCATAAAGTTGCCTTAGACTTTCACAATAGCGTAGTAACATTTCCATATGTTACAGGAGAAAATACTGTGAAATTGTATTTTGATGAAGTTGCCACATTTAATTCTAATATACACTTACTGCTAAAGCTCAGCTACCAGAAGGTTTCAGTAACACGGAATAGAATTGTATTGAAGAAGCAACTATAGGGGACATCAAGACTAATGTAAGTAAATCTACAGGATTAACATCACAGGAAAAGAAAGGCTTGTTACATTTACTAAGCAAGCATGTACCAGTAAGTATATTTTCACTAAGACTGGGAGCTGTTAAAGATATTACCTCATACATCATATACAATACCAGTGGCAGCAAAAAGCCTAGTAACTCAGGAGATTAACAGAATGTTAACATGGGAAGTTTTGAACCATTTGGTGTTTGTTACCTTAGCCCTTTAGTTGTAGCTAACAAATCAGATGGATCAGTAAGAAAGATGCTTGACACTGGGGCAGTGGGTGGAATAACTGAACCCAAATGAGTCAGACCCCCTGTCATTAAGGAATTACTAACTAGATTTATAGGCATGAAATACATAAGTATTGTTGACTTAATGGAATGTTATTGGCAAATACAGTAAATAAGCTTAGCACAATGTTGGGATTTTACTGAGCAAAACCCAAATAAAGCTCATATAAAATGGAAAGTATACAAGAGCCTATTACTTCACAATACAAGCAAAACAAAGACATGGGGGTTATGCATTCCAAATTAACATATTACATTACTAATTTGGTATTTACATCTAGGTTACATATAGTTTGTACCAAAGAAACGTGTCATACATATGAGGAAGAACTATAATTTTAGAAATTTATCACAACATGTTAAGAAAATACTACAATCCTGCAAAATTTGCCACAAGGGAAAAATACAGACTATGAAGGTGAACAACTTACTGTATCCCATTTTTCTTGTGGCTTTACAGGATATGGTGGCTATGGACTTCCTTGGTACCCAGCCTAGAGGGAGGAGAGGTTTGGTGTACATCTTCATCGTCTTTGAATTTTAGTCTGAAGTAGTGACATCGTATCCTTTGAAATGACCAACTACACTTGCTATAATTTCCAAACTAAGAAACAATTACTTTAAGAATGTAGGTAATTCTATGACTTTATCACCAGAAAATGGCACTCAGCTTACTGCTAAGCAGTTCCAGGAATTTACAGCTTAGAAAAGTGTGGATCACATATTGATTTCAAAATAGCACCCACAAGCCAACCCGGTCAAAAGAATTATCCAAGAACCATGGTTACATAGAATATATTGTGCTAATAAACATTCTAACTGGGTAGATTTGGTAAAAGACTTTGAGCAGGTGGTGAATGAATTGCCACATTCTGTAATGCAGATTTCACTGAAAGAAGTAACGGAGGAGCAAATTGAAGGTGAATCCACATTTAAACAGATCAAATGGCCAGCAGAGGGTGAGGATGATGTGCCCCTGCTAGGAGCAAATATTAGAGAAGCATTAATTACAGAAGGAGAGAGAAAAGGAAGATGGAAAAAGGGCTTCCAGTATCTTATAAGGTTAGCAACGTTGTCTTAGTTATGACCTTTTGTAACTATTAGAATGCCTAATCCAAAAATGGCAGTATTAGGTGACCCAGCATGGGAAGGAAGAAAGGCAATGGCCTTTTGTCAGAAGTCAACCCTAATAATATATTAAAATTTAAAGTAAAGGAATATCCAGAAGAAACATTCAAACTAGTCCAAGGAACAAGAGGGGTATGGGTATTAGTTGGCCTAATTTATGCTGAAAATATATATATATATATAAATGTAAATAGAGGACTTAAGAAGTTTGGTTGATGGGGAAAGGAATCAGCAGCTTTCAAAGTGGGGGATGACAGATAAAGTGTTACAGAGTTGGATTTTGAGTCGGAGAGACCTGTGAGGTAAGGAGTGACCCATGATAGAGTGAGTTAAAAGGTGTAGTAATGGTGCATTAGTGAAGTTGTATGGTAGCATGCTACTAGCATTACTTGACTTAGGTGGGAAGCTAAGTGAGAATGTTCTACGAATTAGTTCGAGAAATATCACTTCAAAAATAGTTATGGGAGTAACAACTCAGTATAGCCCGTAGAATTAGTTCATCGATGCAAGGTTCGCAGGAGAGCTTCTGTAAAGTTTGGAAGGTAGGAGACGAGGTACTGGCAGAAGTAAAGCTGTGAGTACCGGGCGTGAGTCGTGCTTCGGTAGCTCAGATGGTAGAGCACTTGCCCGCGAAAGGCAAAGGTCCCGAGTTCGAGTCTCGGTCGGGCACACAGTTTTAATCTGCCAGGAAGTTTCACATCAGTGCACACTCCGCTGCAGAGTGAAAATCTCATTCTGGAATTTGATTAATAGTCGCTTGTGAGGAACAGTATCAAAAGCCTTCTGGAAATTTAGGAATATGGAATCAATCTCAGAGTCCTTGTCGACAGCACTCATTACTTCATGGGAATAAAGAGCTAGCTGCGTTGCACAAGAACGATATTTTCTGAATCCGTGTTGGTTATGTATCAATAAGTAATTTTCTTCAAGGTGATTCATAATGTTCGAGTACAGTATATGCTCCAAAATCCTACTGCAAATTGAGGTCAGTGATATGGGTCTGTAATTCAATGGGTTACTCCTATTTCCTTTCTTGAATATTGGTGTGACGTGTGCTACTTTCCAGTCTTTAGGAATGGACCTTTCGTCAAGTGAGCGGTTGTATATGATTGCTAAAAAGGTGCTATCGTGTCTGCATACTCTGAAAGGAACCTGACTGGTATACCATGAGGACCAGAAGACTTATCTTTCTTAAGTGATTTGAGTTGTTTTGCAACACCTAAGATATATACTTTTATGTCACTCATGCTAACAGCTGTTCTGGTTTCAAATTCTGGAATGTTTACTTTGTCTTATTTCATGAAGGAATTACAGAAAACTGTATTTAGTAACTCTGCTTTAATGGCACCATCATCGGTAACATTTCTATCACTATTGCGCAGTGACGGTGTTGACTGTTTTTTGCCATTGGTGTACTTTACATACGAGAGAATCTCTTTGGGTTTTCTACCATATTTTGAGGCAATGTTTCATTGTGGAAACTATTAAAAGCATATCGGCATTGATGTCCGCACTAAATTTCAAGCTTTTGTTGTAGCAAGTACTATAAGAAAATTGTGTTATGAACACTGACATGAGTACTCAAGTACAGGGCTGGCAGATGAAGGGTACAGAATTGTTTTATAATTTTGAAATGGATACATAGAATGCCTACCCTTTATGTTTTAAGTAACTGAGACATCATGCTCAGTGACACATAGGATTTGTTTGAATGAATTAGTTACATATTTAATACTATTCTGCTTTCGATGTACAAGTTTTTTGCATGTTCCAGGTGCTCCAGGAAAGTTGTGCAGACACAAGACTGCCACCCAGTTTGCTTACATCATCACAAGCATACATCTCAGAGTCTGCAGCACCATGTGTAGCTCCATGAAGTTCCTCCTGTGGAAGTTCCATGACAATGGGGTTCCCAAGACTAAAGAGTTTCTCTGAGATGATGTGAGACACCTAGTAGAAGCCACAGTTGTTGTTAATCAGACTTCAGATAGCAAGCACATAATTGGACAGTTGTAGAACACCATGCTAAATTTTTCTACCTGATTTATAAGATGTTTTTGAGAAATGTATTCCTCCATACTTATTCCAATAATAATTTATTAGTACAAGGGAAAATTAACTTCACAGAAAGGTTCTAACTGATGAATCTCAATCTCACAGTCAAGAAAGTCAACAGGAACCCTCGCAAACATCATCTAGTCATATACTTTCTATTTTAAAATTGTGGATAATTCTACCCGATCTTACAAATGTTTTAAAATTTTTCTGTTAAACTTAAATTTTAGGATCAAGTCTGCCAGTAGCGGATGCAACTTTCCACAGCAAAAGTCTTATTCAATAAACAATAGCATTAAAAGGTATTTTCAGGTTCTAGACCCTACTTGCACATTACACAGCAATATTACTGAAGTGATTACTGCTATTAATGTATACTTGGCTTGCTCCACATTTCAGGTGTTTTTTCCCTCCATTATGAGATTTATGGAACACAGTAAGGGAATCAATTAAGTGTACATCAGAAAACAATAAAACAATATTATGTCCAACCGCCATTGAATTTCTGATTTCTTTTTCCACTGTACAATTCTACTGGAAAACTTAAGGGGACCCAGTCGTCATGGCCTGTAGTTTTACTAATATTATGAAATTTAATAACTCAAAAACTATGATAGATACTGGAATAAAACTTTAACCAAATAATTGTAATTGTGACCTCTATGTGGAAAAATTTAAAAGCTGTGGCATACATAGTGGACCGAATACTGATTATTACCTTAGTTACTAAATTAGATGTAATTTTTATGTTAGGTCCACTGTAATTCCACACTATTCAAAATAAAACATAATAACAAATTTTATTCTTTTAATTATTAACTTGCCAAAACAGTACGACAGGGATGTTTACCAATCTGTTGTTTTATGTATTTAAAAAAAAGGTTTTTCAGAAGTCAATTTGTTCTCTCAATAATTTAAAAAAATATGACATGCTCAAATTTAAAATATTTAAAACATTGTTGGATACTATGGTTCCCTGAATAGGCAAGCTCTGTATTATTATTCATGTAAAATTTTGATTTTGTAGCTTTAACATTGGATGAGATAATGAGGCATAAGTATGCAAAAACACTGATTTCAGGAAACTGAAATTAAGATTTGCATGTCATTTTCTTTTAACTGATAACATGTCAAAACATTCCAGCTCCATATACATGCTAATTCTGAGCGTCTTTTTCACAATCTTTAATTTTTTTTCTTTATTATTATGACCTCTTATCTTGCTTTCAGTAGCTTTTTCAGCTTTAGCAACATGTTGCCTTTCCACCTGTACAGCACAGTTTTCATAATCTCCACAGTTTTGATGCCTAGTCTCGTCATGGATTTTAAGCTGCTTGTTACTCCATCATTAAAACATATTATGGTGTCCATTACACCACTCTGAAAAGCTGAAATGCCAACAAAAAAAAGTTTTTGGCCTGCGCTCCCACATATTACTATAGAAGCTTTCATTCGGCTTCTGTATTTTGTCATGTAAACATTTTTCTATGAATTTAGAATCTGAAAGATGTTCTACCATAACAGTTTGTGGCATGGGATGTGCATGTGTATGTTTTTGTCCATTTGCTTCATACCTATTGTATTTGCAAAATTACGTGTTTCCTTTTGGGCACAGGCTGTGGATGACCATCAGTGGATACTCTGTGAAACAGAGTTGCCCAAATTGCTTTTTTCGTATCACTGACATTTGTGCTGTTCCTCCTGATGGCTATACCGTAATACTCTGTGAGGTTTTCTATTTCTAATTTGTTGAGTCTGTTTTGTCTACCAATTACTCTACCATCAGAGTGTTTTTTCCTCTCACGTCTTTGCACAGTTTCTTAAGTCTTACCCCCACACCCCACATTTCATTTTTAATTTCAGTTTCACCATATGGTTTAGCAGCCACAACATTATTGAAGCCTACAGAATTGCCATCACAGAGGTGGCGAGTTTATTTCACACTATGTCTAGCAATTGATATACAGTATAACCCCACTTTTACATTCCTGGAATTAACTTTTCCTGCTGTTGACGACACTTTTTATCAGCTCCGTCAAATTTCTTATGCCCACAATGTTAATTTACACCTGACTTTGCATCAACATATTTATAATTTTCCTGTGATTTACGCATTATGAAAAAATGTTTGTGGAGAAAATATTATGCTGGCATAATGTTGGCCATCCAGTAGTATTTACAAATATTAAGTGGTTAATTTTCTTGACACCAGGGCACTCTACTCAGCAGATTTGAATGGGTAAATGAGTAAAAGTTGCAACAATTCGTGCAGTATCTCCCGCCGCTGCCAAGCTCTATGTGGTGTTGTGGCTGATGGGTGTAACTAGGTTCGTTCGTTCGAATGAAGATATCATGACCAATCACAACCATTTCCAAACTGTCTCTACTGCGCAAATGCAATTTCGTGATTGTTGTGATCGTCGTGACACCTTTGTCGAACCATATTTAGCGTGTTTCAGCATATGGGCACGTGGAGCAGTAGTTGACACTGTCATTCACTTTGTGTTGCTCAAATGTTTTTAGTGTAAACACAGCGTCGGTTACGTATTTTTTCATTCTGAACAAAACTTGTTTCAAGAATTTATTCTCGTTGTCAAGTGCAGTATTTACATATGCATTTTTTGCAATGTTACACAAACATACAGAGTGTGTGTGTGTGTGTGTGTGTGTGTGTGTGTGTGTGTGTGTGTGTGTGTGTGTGTGTGTGTGTGTGCGTGCGCGGTTTTCTACTTAACTGATGAGGCACAATACCTGATAACCTCAAAATGAGTCCTGGGCAAGAGATGCAGAATAACACATATTCAAACACCATACAAAATACTTATTTACATATTTGCACCTGACAATGAGAACAAATTCTCTAAATGTGTCATGCTAAGCATGGAAAAATACGTAACTAGTGCAGTATTTCATTATTTAAATAATGAATGACAGCTGCAGGCTTTAAATACGTAACTAGTGCAGTTGTTAATGAATGACAGCTACAGGCTTTCCAAAAACATCGATTATAACACGTTCGAAATAAAGTCAAATATTTCCACTTCCCAGACAGTTACCATTTCCAGTTACACCAGCGGTTTTTATTAGATAATAAATCAGATAATAAAAAGTCCCTGGCAAGTCTTTTGATGCCTACTGTACATACATCATACATAAAGTGCAAGGGGGGTATCCTATATGTAACTTTTACAGCTTAAAACATTATTTCCCATGTTTTACATTTTCTCGCATTTTAAACCAATTTTTCTTTTTTTAAGTCCTCTGAAAAGTGTAAAAGTGGGGTTTCACTGTAGATTCATTCAAATGAAAATATCATGATGAATCACAACTATTTCCAAACTGCCTCTACTCCGCAAATGCAGTTTTGTGATTGTTGTGATCATTGTGACACCTTTGTTGAACCATATTTAACGTGTTTCGGCTTATGGACACTTAGAGCGCTAGTTGACACTGAAGAGATGCCGAATAACACATATTCAAACACCATACATAGTACTTACTTACACATCTTCACTTGACAACAAGAAAAAATTCTCGTAACGCGTCATGCTAAGCATGAAAAAATAAGTCACTAGTGCACTATCTCATTATTTAAATAATGAATAATGGCTGCAGGTTTTCAAAAAATTGATTACGACATACTAAATTGGGACAAACGTTCCTACTTCCCAGACAGTTATCAATTCCAGTTACATCAGCAGTTTTTATAAGATAATGAACCTTCATTAGATAATAAACAAGTCCCTGACCAGTCTTTTGATGCCTGCTATGTACATATATCATAAATAAAGTGCCAAATATGTAACTTTTACAGCTTAAAACACTATTTTCCACATTTTACACCATTTTTTGAAGTCCCTTGAAAAGTGTAAAAGTGGAGTTTCACTGTACTAAAAATAGAGACTCTCCCCTTGCTTTCTATGCCACCACCGAAATCTTCAATTTTTTTGCCACATTTTTGTTCATGTATCTGGCACAACCTTGTCAGTGTTTTGTCAAGCATTCATAGTCCCGCACCTTCCCTGTATCTACAGGTAAGTGTGATAACTCCATTCAGTAATGTATGGCCTCTCTTCTGACAGAACCATCCACTGCACCAACAATATCAGTACATTGACAAATATCTACAGTTTCTTTCAATGCCCTCTGTATAAATGCTTCAGTAAGTTCTGTTAGAGGATTACGGTAACATTTATAATACCTCTCAAATTTGACAGGTGGAGGCAGGAGGTCCATCAAAGCACAGGATAATCGGGCTGCTTTCCTTTTCTTCCCTTCCCAATACATCTCATGACATAAGCAACACTAATATTCACTTATCTTTTGTGCATGTTACAGGAGATGTCAATGTACATTTTGCTACTTTACACATTTGACATTCCAGTACAATTTTGCTGGCTAGGTTTCTTCTCTTACTTACGTCCCACTATAATAATTGATTTTTCAATACTACAGTACTTACATTTAGCAACAGACAAAAGTAATTCCAAAATCCTACACTTATTAATTAAAATATAACAATTATTTTCAATATTTTCAACATCAGCACCGAGTTCATTCTTGGTAAGATGGATGAACTTGCATTTTGAAGCACTTCCTGGCAAACATTTAGGCCTAACCTCACTTCACTAAGGCATAACAATGTTTTCATTTTTGCAATTTCCAACAACATGGTTGTGTTGATTACCATAAAATTTACAACTGCAAATTAAAGATTAAAGTTCTTAGTTTTTGGCAATTCACACTGTAAAATGGTTGAAATACAAAGTCACAACAAGTTTACAAAAAATTCACACACACACATATTACCTCATGTAATCTATTTTTATCAACAGAAAGACTGACTGCAATTAATCCCAGCTCATAATACAATCAATATGTTCTCCAAAGGTATTGCACAAATGAGTTGCTATGGAAATAGCTGTGTCAAACTTAAATAATGAGGCACTGTGGGCAAAGTTTTATGTTTGACAGTAATGTGACAGCTAGGCATTCACACCCGCATCTGCTTTAGAAAGGCATTTAAACATCAAAATAATGGAGAATTATACAAAAAAAAGTGTGTTTTTAGACTCAGGAAGAATAATGGAATGTCATCAAATAAAAAAATTCTATCTTTTGGGCCCTCATGCCATCCAGGTAACTGAAACTATTTTTTTCATGATCACACAGAAGTTCCATTGCCAATATGTGTTTGAAGAGTCCCCCCCCCCCCCCCCCAGAACAGTAGTAGTAAGACTGAAAATAAAAGCCAATACAAATTTTGTACCTGAAGTACTATGGCTCTTTCACATACTAAAGTGCCCTGTATATGTTTCTGCTTCTCTTGATGCAAAATGATGCTTTTACTTCCTTTGTTTCCTGAAAGATAAATCGGTGGTTCAAAAAATTTCAACACACACTGTATCTTATCCACTCTCAGAAATGAACCCCTCTACACTTAAAAAGTTTATTCCACATTTGTTTTCTTTTACATCTTTTTTTCTACATACATTCTCCTCTGATAAATCTTCTGGACTCTATTCTCCTTATATTTGTGTACTTCTAACTGTCTTCTTGTTTTATACCAAGAACATCTTTCAGACACTTTTTGTGAGACAAAGGACAATGAAACACAAAAATAAAAGTATTTCACAACATGTATCTTAAAATTAGTTCAATACAACACAATGCCAATATATCAACATATGAGCTTATATCATTTTATGTGAATGCTGAATTCCCACTATAATAAATTTGGCATGCTAATGCAGCACCTTTTGTAACAGTGAGTTCTATACAGACTTTATATATATACACACACTAACAATAGGTAACATTTGTCTCTGGTACATACACAACAAGGAAATAAATATTCTTCTCCAGTATCTTAAGCCCACATCACTGTTCATATATTGTAACATTCAACTGGTGCTCTGCATGTTGGACAAGAGGTATTAGCCTGTGGAAATACATTACAAGACAAGAAATTTAAACTGGTGTTATCCAAACAAAATAAATATTTGACACATCAACTAGTAACAGAATCCTAAGGTTCTTACATAGGTACAACTATGTCTTGCAATCTTATCATTTATAGCCTACTGCGGCAGAATTTTAATTGCTTTGTGACAACAAAAGTAGCAAGTGAAAGGAAGTGCATAGTCATTAATACTAATCATCATGTTTGTTTCCTACATCACTAATACTTCTCTGAAGCTATTCAATGCCCTTCCACATGTAAGTTAGCACTCCTTTTACACTGAGGTGACAAAAGTAATAGGACAGTGATATGCACATGTACAGATGGCAGTAGTGTCATGTATACAATGTATAAAAGAACAGCACATTGGTGGAGCCATCATTTGCACACAAGTGATTCACATGAAAAGGTTTCCAATGTTGTTACGGCTGCACAATGAGAATTAACAGATTTTGAACATGGAATGTAGTTTGAGCTAGCTGCATGGGATATTCCATTTCAGAAATTGTTAGGGAATTCTCTGAGATTCACGATGTCAAGAGTGTGCTGAGAATAACAAATTTCAGACACTACCTCTCACCAGGGACAAAGCAGTGGTTGGTAGCATTCACTCGACTGAGAGTAGCTGTGTTTGTGTAGAGTTGTCAGTACTAACAGACAATGCATCAAATAACTACAGAAATCAATGTGGGATGTATGACAAACATATCTGTAAGAACTGTGTGGCAAAATTTAGTGTTAATGGGCTATGGCAGCAGGTAACTGACACGGGTACCTTTGTTAACAGCATGACATCGCCTGCAGCACCTCTCCTGGGCTTATGACCATACTGGTTGGATCTTAGATAACTGCAAAACCGTGGCCTGACAGTTGGCACAGACCCCACAAAGCCATAGATCCAAGTTGTCAACAAGGCACTAAGTATTCTAGTGGGTATGATAACATATCAACAAGGTTAATCAAAGAGTGCTCACGCAAGTTTACTTCTATCTTAAGTTATTTGTGTAATCAATCTCTTTTTGGTGAAACATTTCCAAACTGGCTAAAATATGCTGAAGTTAAGCCCCTTTACAAGAAGGTGGATAAAGAGATACCATCAAACTATCAACCAATTTCACTTTTGCCTGCTTTCTCAACAAACATCTGAAAAGGTTGTGTTCAAGTGTCTCCTTATGCATCTGACTGCAAATAATATATTGTCCAAGTCACAGTTTGGATTTCTTAAGGGTTCTGATAAAGAGCAAGCTATTTACACTTACAGTGAGAATGTACTTAATTCATTAGTTAATAAATTAGAAAATGTGGTTTTAACTAAGTGCATATCTGACTTTTCTCTATGTTTTCTACATTTCAATCACATCCATGACAGCTGCACTTAGTGAGTAGTGCTCTCTCTCTCTCTCTCTCTCTCTCTCTCTCTCTCCCTCCCTCCCCCCAATCCAAAAAATCTTCTTTTCTTAAGTTTATGTGATAGAAAGCAATTACTACACACAAATCAATGAAGCAATTGATTGTTACCACCAGGGGTAGCCAAGCTGCTTATAGTAGTGTTCAAACCAAGGTGCTGGAGGTAACAGCCACCAAGTCTTTCTGCTTCTTCCAAAACAAATATCTCCGTAATTTGATCATATGGATTTCAGGTGCTAAACTAGCTGCATCTTATCATCCACTTCACAATGGGCGATGAAATTTTGTCGGCATTGGACGCCTATTTCAAAGAGACAGTTAATGTAGTTGCAAAAAGGTATACTTTCTTTCGTACAAAACGTACGGCCGGTCAGACTAATAGGGAGTGGATTGCAACTTTGCAAGGACTTACTAGGGACTGTGCATTTGAATGTGACTGTGGCCTTCCTTATTCAGATACAATGGTACGTGATGCAATTGCACAGAATGTTTCTGATGTTCGCATATGGGAGCAAATTATGAAACTAGTTAATCCCTCCCTTCAACAAGTGATAGACATATTGGATAGACAAGACACACTTGACTCTGCTCAGGACTCTTTTGAAACTTCGCCAGCAGTGTGTAACATTAACCGGCCCGCCGGGCGCGCTGCGCGGCCCGGTAACCTGCCCTCGTGCACTTCAACGCAGCTGCCGCCACGCTCTAAACCAGGTGTGCCGCGCCAGCACACAAATGCAGTGAAATCATGCCCGCGGTTTGCTACTAGACATTCGCGTGAACATTGCCCGTCACGCCAAGCTATTTGCTTTTTCTGCAATAAAAAAGGACATGTTCAAAGTGTTTGCCAGAAAAAGCTCAGATCAGACAATCACAATCATTCCAGGCCCTTTGCTTCGCGCCGGAATCGAACCAAGGACACTCAGGCTCGTGGACCTTCGCCCATGGACATTCATGTAGTTACTTCCACCCCGTCCAGTGCCACTTTCTCTAACAGTGACTGTGTTCGTCCCACAAAAAGTGTGCGTCGACGTCGCCGGAAATCACGTCAATTAGCAAGTGATTCTGGACAAGTGTCTGTTCCAATTGCGCAAAACAGTCGCTCTTGTCGTCAGCAAGACAATAAAATTTTTGTAGATTTGGACTTTAATGGCAAGGTCATACCATTCCAGCTCGATACCGGAGCTGCAGTTTCACTGCTCAATCACGACACGTACAAACAACTGGGCAAACCTCCGTTGCATGCCGCAAATGTTCAGTTAAAAAGTTATTCAGGACAGCAGATCCCTGTGTTAGGACAGTGCACCCTTCTTGCAACATACAAGGGACAAACAAAACATGTGTCATTTTACGTTCTTCGTTCTTCTACAGCAGTGAACTTGTTTGGTTTAGATTTATTTCAATTGTTTAACATGTCTATCGTAAATCAGGTCCTATCAGTGAATCAGACTGTGCCTTCAGACAGTGTTTCTCGTCTGTGTGAAGAATTTGCAGACATTTTTGCACCGGGCCTTGGTTGCGCTACGAACTATGAAGCACATTTGGAACTGAAAGTCAACGCGCAACCGAAATTTTTCAGAGCGCGCAATGTTCCTCACGCATTGCGTGATGAGGTCGCAAGAACATTAAACGATTTAGAATCACAAGGTGTAATTGAACGTGTGCAAGCTTCTCTCTGGGCCTCACCCTTAGTAATTTTGCCAAAACCTTACGGAAAACTGAGACTTTGTGTGGACTTCAAGGCAACTGTGAATCCACAACTCGTGATTGCAACTTTTCCCTTACCCCGCCCGGAAGATCTTTTTGATAAACTGTGCCCGGGTAAATACTTTTCGAAGTTGGACCTAGCAGATGCGTACTTGCAAATCCCAGTGGACGCCGAATCCCAGCGCGTCTTGGTGGTTAACACGCATCTTGGCTTGTACCGATTCAAAAGACTGCCATTCGGGTGTGCATCTGCCCCTGCATTGTTTCAGCAATATTTACAAACTATTTGTGCGTCGGTCCCTACTGCAGCAAACTATCTGGACGATATAGTGATCTCCGAACAGACAGCAGAAGATCATCTTGCGAACCTACGGACATTATTTCAGGTCTTGCGACAAAATGGTCTTCGCTTGCGGAAGGACAAATGTGTGTTTTTTGCTCGTGACTTGCCATACCTGGGACACGTCATCAATGCCCAAGGCATACATCCGAGTCCGGAGCACCTCCGTGCCATACAGGAATTGCCTTCGCCGCAGAATGTGAAACAGCTACAGAGTGTGTTGGGTAAAATTAACTATTATCATCGCTTTCTGCGCAATGCCTCTTCCATTTCAGCTCCGCTTCATAGCTTACGCCGTAAGGGTGTTCCGTTCGTCTGGACGACGGAATGCGAACGCGCCTTTCGCCAGTTGAAATCGGCGTTGCTTTCTAATACTTGCCTTACGCCATTCGATCCCCAGAAACCCCTTTTGTTGATGGTAGACGCATCGGATTTCGGGATCGGTGCTGTGCTTGCGCACAAAGTTGGCTCGCATGATCGCCCTATTGCCTTTGCGTCAAAATTGCTCTCGTCTGTGCAAAGAAATTATTCCCAGATAGAGAAAGAAGCTTTGGCTCTCGTGTTTGGTGTTACTAAGTTCCATGATTTCTTGTATGGTCGTCACTTTACCATTATCACAGACCACAACCCTTTGACGTCGCTTTTTCATCCGAACAAGCCTGTACCTCCACGTACAGCACAGAAATTCATTCGCTGGTCTATTTTCCTCTCGCAGTACCGCTACGATATCTTGTATCGGTCCACTGCTAAGCACGGAAACGCCGATGCGTTTTCCCGTTTGCCTGTTGCTGAGGATAAAGCATTCAATTCTTCCGAACTTGCTTGCATGTTCATTGATTCGGAAACCGATGAAGTGGTCGAATCGTTTTCGATTGATTTTCGTTGTGTAGCTACAGCCACCGCTGCTGACCCTGTCCTTGCTACCATTTTGCGTTTTGTTGCTATGCAATGGCCTTTGTCAAAGTCTCGGATCGAGGATCCGTGATTTTTTGCTCACAAGGAGAGACTTTTTGTTCGACGTGGTGTTTTGTTGTTGCGTTCTGATAATGATCAGTCCAGAGTCGTGGTCCCACGTTCGTTACAGTCCTCTGTCTTATGGCTTCTTCACCAAGAACATTGGGGTATAGTGCGAACGAAACAACTTGCTCGTCAGCACTGTACTTGGTTCGGAATCGATGCTGCGATTACGAATATGTGTTGTTCTTGCATGGCGTGTGCCGAACAACAATCCGCACCGCCGCGGAAAGTCTTTGCATGGCCAAAAGCCACTTCCCCTTGGCAACGCTTGCACATCGATTTTGCTGGTCCATTCTGGAATGCTCGATGGTTGGTTCTAGTAGATGCCTTCAGTAATTTTCCTTTTGTTGTCCGGATGTCTTCCACGACGTCCTCCGCCACCATACAAACATTGTCTGCTATCTTTTGCATTGAAGGTCTTCCGCGGACTATTGTTTCCGACAATGGCCCACAATTCATGTCCGCCGAATTTCAGTCATTCTGCCAGGCCAATGGTATTCAACATCTGACTTCCGCGCCGTTTTTGCCTCAGTCAAACGGTGCCGCTGAACGATTGGTCCGGACTTTCAAGTCACAGATGTTGAAGTTGAGAGAGTCACATTCTAGGGAGGACGCATTGTTGCTCTTTTTGTCTTCGTATCGCTCTCAGCCCCGAGATGGTCGCTCGCCGGCTGAGTTGCTCCACGGTCGTCCTCATCGAACCTTGATGTCTTTGCTGCATCCGCCGCTTCAGGTTCCAGTGCAGCGGCAGACTTCTGCTTTTGCTCGAGGCGACGTTGTATTCTATCGCAACTATCGCGGTTCACGGCGTTGGCTCGCAGGCCACATTCTTCGCTGCCTCGGCCGCGCGATGTATTTGGTTTTGGGGGCCTCTGGTGAGGTGCGTCGCCATCTCAATCAGCTGCGCCTCTGTTGTCGCACGGGTTCTGCCGCTCCCCGTCTGCTTTCAGCGACGGTGCCGTCCGGTCAGTGCCCTGGGGACCCATCTACTGGCTCGCCCCATCCCCAGGTGTTACCGACGATGCCTTCCATTTTGCCCCATGGCGACGCGCCGCCGCAGCCTCCGCCGCCGCCGCCGGTCCTCCAGCCGGCGCCGCCTGCATTCGACGCTTCGCTGCGGCCGCCAAGCGCCTCCCTGGGTCACGCGCCGCCGATCGCTTCCCGTGACCAGCCGTCCTCCGCCATGGAACTCTTGCCCGCTCCGGACCACATGACGTCATCGCGCGTCGGGTACCCCGACGCAATGGAGATCGACCCTTCAGCCCCTCCTGTCTCTTTACGGGCGCATACACCGCATGTTGACGTGCACCCTGGACTAGGTTTTCAGGCGTTTCCTAGCTCCCCTCGGACCGAATGGCCGGGTGCAGGTGGCACAGCCTCGCCTGTTGTTAGGCTGCACACCTCATCGCATATGTCAACATGGGGTCCTCCCCACGGCGGGCGGAAGCCTTATAACACGACCATTCGCCGATTCGCGGGGGAGGAATGTGGTGTCACCGCCAGACACCACACTTGCTAGGTGGTAGCTTAAATCGGCCGCGGTCCATTTAGTACATGTCGGACCCGCGTGTCGCCACTGTGTGATCGCAGACCGAGCGCCACCACAAGGCAGGTCTCGAGATACGGAATAGCACTAGACCCCAGTTGTACGACGACTTTGCTAGCGACTACACTGCCGAAGCCTTTCTCTCATTTGCCGAGAGACAGTTAGAATAGCCTTCAGCTAAGTCCATGGCTACGACCTAGCAAGGCGCCATTAGCCTTACATAATTTGATAGTTATCGTATGAAATGTCTCAACAAGAAGAACGATGTATACAACAAGGATAAATAAAAGTTAAGAATTCGAGGAGCTGCATACTTTTCTTATTAGCATTCAATACTTATCCTGTTCCAGACTTCACGCCAGTCGGCGTGTGTGTACGCGTGCCTTTCTTTCGGCTACCCGTCACTGTGGACTGGCTGCCTTGTCAGTCCACTACAAGGAATGTTGAGTAAGGGAGTACACATTCTTCATGACAAAGCTCGCCCACACATCGCTCGGCAAACCGTTGCTCTCGTGCAACAGTTTCAGTGTAACATAAACACCCACCCACCCTACAGTCCTGACTTGGCACCCAGTGACCGTTCCGTAAGTTAAAAGAACATTTGGCTGGATTGAGATTCAGCTCCGACGACGAGGTGAAAGAAGAGGTTCATAACTTTCTGAACAGCATGGCGGCAAGCTGGTATGACATGGGCATATAAAAACTGCCACAGTGTCAACAAAAATGCATCGACAGAAATGGTGATTGTGTCGAAAAATAGCTAAATGTTCAAGCTGTTAACTGATGTAAACCATTGTAGAAATAAACAGGTCTATGTACTTATAAAAAAATAGGAGACTTTTGGGATTACCTTCTTATTATCCAGCAAACACAACACACAATACGTAACTAACGCAACTGTTTTTCAATATGAATTAAAAGTTTGCCTAGCTTTGACTGTTTAGCTGAAACCATTATCTTGAGGTAATTTAATTAGTAGGCCTACTCTTTTGCTGTGGTAAGTTAGATTAACTGTTCGCACTTCTACGCACTCATCACCAATTGTCTGTGGTTTTATGGCTGCATTTCTGGCCCATGGTTATTAGGAAAATTTCACTCTATTCAACATCACCTACCTTGATCTGACCTTGTCAGACTCCTTCTCTCCACCCTGTACAAAGTATATATTGGAAAAAAAGGGGGACATGTGCTAGCTGAGGTTACATCCACGAGAATGTCTGGACATAAGGATATGTTGGGGCATTCTCCTCTCCATAATTCAGAGGAACTAGAATTGGGCGAGAGGATTCAGATACCCCATGTAATGTAGCAAGCACCCAGGCTAGAGCACGTGAGCAACTGGTACCAAGTGGGCCACGGTGGACAGTTTTTCTCTGAGTGTTCCCAGTCCTTAAGTCCACTATTCATTTCATTTCTTTTAATCCATCTTTACTAATCACTGCCACCTCTGGACTGAAGCAGGCAGACTACTTACCAATGTATTATCTTAGGCCTCCTATTTTTTCTGACGCCTCTCGCTTTACATTTGTCTCCCCTCAATCTTTCTTAAACTTTCCTAGCCAGTCCCTCACTTATCTCTCCAGAAGGGCAAATTTATCCAAAAATTAGAGTAGTATTGTGTACTTGTGTGTGTGTCTATCGACACAACTACATGTTTTGTCTCCTGAAGGTAAGTCCTAGTCAGCAACTTTGTCTCATAATTTTATCACAAAATAAATTATCACAGAGAACTCTCACACCACAGAACATAAGGCAAATTGTGATGTAACAAAGTAAGTCAACAAATTTACATCTTCTAGGACTGGATTATAACCTTTTAAAAATACAACTACGCAATGAAGTTCTGAACAAATGAAGTTCATAATCAGAGTATGACGTTTGACCTTGAGGTAACTCTAAACAGACGGTTAACCAAGAGGAACATCCACACAGGTTACACTAACTAATGACCTGAGATGGCCTTGGCAATGTGCCTTTCGCATGCAAGTGGGTTCAAAATGCAACAGCAATAGTGTGATTGAAAACCAGACCTGTGTTTTGGAAGTCCATTTCGCCCCACCAAGTATGCACACAAGAGAGGAAAATATGGAGATGAACCATCATGACGATAACTTGAAGATGTTAAAAAAATGTGTCATTACGCTAATGTGGCAGCACACATCTTATATTACTTCGCTAAATTTCTTCAATAAATCAAAACAGTCTTACACTGGGAAAAGTGCAGGGTTATTCGTAAGTACCCCCATGATCTCTAAATATTACTGCAACAGACATTACGAAAGGGCTTACACATGTCAACAGCGACACTTTCCATCGTGGTACAAAAAAGGTCACCACGTTGTTAAAACTACTGCCATATACACCTCAGTGTAAAATGTCCAACATTAGTCAAAGTGTTTAGGAACCTCCTCACAGTGATTTCACACTTTCTCTATTATGTTTCCATCATGTTAAAAGATTTCAAAATTGAAAATTTTATGCAGGGCTGTTACATTAAACATGTATTGACAACATCAGTGTCTACTGATGTACTTTGCAAATGAATCTTGGTTGTAATTATTAGTAAAAACTTGAGAGAGATTTGTAATTGGGAGAAATATCTATCTGCTGCTAGACAACTGTATGAAACGTAAGGGTTATATAACCTGAATGCATGTGTACCTACATACATTCCAAACTTCCCATCCTCACTTCCTATCTCTAGCCTTAGAAATTTTGTGTCCCTCCTCTCTCTCACTGCCTCTGTGTGTGTGTGTGTGTGTGTGTGTGTGTGTGTGTGTGTGGTGTGGTGGGGGGGGGGGGGGGGGGAGGGGGGGCACTTGGGCGGAGAGGATGTGGAATGTCTACAGCAATCTGCAACAGATCTGACTCAAGTTTTTGAGGTGTTAAGCACAACTCCTTATAATAACTGTTGAGTTGATCCCAGATCTCCATGTTCCTCTCTCTTAAAACTTGCTCGAGTTTATATTTTGTGTACTACACTAACACTCTTA
The DNA here is from genome assembly GCF_023864345.2 of Schistocerca serialis cubense. Classification (NCBI taxonomy): domain Eukaryota; kingdom Metazoa; phylum Arthropoda; class Insecta; order Orthoptera; family Acrididae; genus Schistocerca; species Schistocerca serialis. Next base: position 717,071,766 of record NC_064638.1, read on the forward strand.
CAAGAATGTAAATAAAATGATTTGATTTCACAGAGCAAATCTGAATTATTTTCTAGTCAAACAGAAGATTGGGATTAATAAATAAATGGGAATGCCAGGTAATCAGCTAACACAATTTCAAATTTTTTAATGAAAAGTTATATATAATATAACATAAGTCACTAAAAATAATGATCATTAACTTTAAAATTCATCATAATTCAGAATCTGATCAAAAATTTTTGCAGGGGGGACAAATGGTAAAATTTCTATAATTAATACAACATAATAAAACACTTATGAAAATACACAACTTACATTAATCCAGGCAAAAATGCAGTGTGTGTGAAAGTAGTGTCCACAAGATAAAACACTGCTAACACTCCTTAGTACATTTTCTTGACAAATTACACACGAACCAACTTCGTTTCTCCTTCGTCTCCTCCGATTTCGACGCTGTTCCCTACGAATTAAATGCCTCAGTTCCGTTTCCTTAGAAACATCCATGTTTATCTGAGAGGTCAACCCTGAAATAAGTGTGCAAATAATTAGTGTTTCAAACTTACAAGAGCTGTCAACTGACATTATTGTTTGGAAAAACTGTCTGTGCTTAGAAAATAACATAAAATAGAATCAGTAAACGTAAAATACTGATGTATAAACACAGATTAATTGTGACTAATCTCATTATAAATATGCCTACAAATTCCTGACCCACATTCTACCTTGTATCTCTTTCTCTCTCTCTCTCTCTCTCTCTCTCTCTCTCTCTCTCTCTCTCACACACACACACACACACACACACACACACACACAATTTAAGTCTGCTATTTCTTGAGAGAGAGAGAGAGAGAGAGAGAGAGAGAGAGAGAGAGAGAGAATATGCTTTTTTTTGTGTGTGTGTGTGTGTGTGTGTGTGTGTGTGTTTTGCTGAATGATTACTACTCCATGTTTTAAGAATTGTGTTTATTTATTTATCTGGTTCTGCATTAAGCAGAAGAGCCTTGAAACAAAGTCCAAATTGCTTGTCGCTTTGTGGATAATGTATTATAAGAGGCATCCAGAAAGTAAGCTCTAATCGCATCTAGAGATGCGCATGAGCAGGAATAGGGGGGAGATATGTGGAAATAATGCAGTGCAGTTTCAGTTTTGTGACAGCAGTATTTACCACATACTGCTAGGATAAAATGGCTGTTCTGATACTGTCTCCCGCCAACCACAGGATTCATGCAGTTATCTAATTTTGGCACACTCAAAAGCAATCTCCATCAGAGTTCCATCACCAATTGTGTCCCATGTATGGACACAACACCATGAGCAACAGTATGAACAGACGTTGGTGCAGGGAGCTAGGTAAACTGTGAACCAATATTCACAACAAAAACTGTAGTGGCCAACTGCCCCTGGTGATACCATGGAATGTCAATGCTGCAGTCAGATGTTTGGTTTTGTGTATGTTTGTCAGTTGCTGTAGCACACAACTTGTTACTAAGTCCAGAGTGAATTTGGCGAAATAGCATAGAATCCTCAGCAACAGCCATTTGACATTCGCTACTGTATAAAGTACTCTACATTCTCTCAGCATTAAAGACTTCAACTATACGCGTCACTGTTGTTATTGTCGTTGTTACATGTTTTCTAATGCCATTGGCCCACCTTTCACTGGGCCTTCCAGTAAACCTTTTTTTGTCTCTTGGAACTCTGCAAAGAATTTCCTTGATCAACCTACTACGCCGCACCAACTTCCATTTCATCTTCACTAGCCAAAATTATGTGTAACGCTACAGTGAGTTTTCTGATCCATTTGTTCCTGTCTCTGCCAGTAATCCACAACATCCATCTCATAGTAGGTTATTTAGAATTCAGTTTGTTTAACAATTTTCACATTAAATGTCCATGTCAGACTGTCATGCGTCAAAACTCAAGAGTCACATTAATTGTAAACTTTCCTTCTCAGACACATTGGAAGCACAGTTTTTAAGACATATTTAGTTTACCAAAGCCACCCAGGTCATTTTTAATCTTTCCGTTTATTTTCCCCTATCCAGCTAATCATTCTCTGCAACAAATACAGAAACACACCAATTTGTTCTCAGACTTCACTGCTAATCTGAATACTTATCTTGTTGATTACAAATTATTTTAGTGTTAATCCAACAGGTTTTTGTTCTACACCAGTATTTCAACTTCGTCCATTCATTGTTGAAATTTAACAGTGCTAGAGGCAAACATTGCAGGATCATCAGCAAAACAAAGATGTGCCATTACACACAATCATTTTCCCAGTAGTTTTTATTACATGGTCTTCAATCTGAAGAAAGATCTGATGGAGCTCTCCATACTTGTCTATCCCGTACAAGCCTCTTCATCTCTATCTATCTCAACATACATCCACTTGAACCCGCTCACTCTAGTCAACCCTTGGCATTCGTTTACAATTCTTGCTCTTTGCATTTCCCTCCAATACCAAACTGATAATTCCTCAATGTTTCAGCAATTTTCTGTCAACCGATCCCTTCTTTTAGATAAGTTGTTCCAAAAACTACTTCTCTCCTTAATTCATTCAATACACACTTTACTATTGTTGCAGATTATGACTTTGTATCTATACGGGCTATGACAATGAACTTATTATGTTCATTTAGTTCACCCACATTCTTATTTTTTTATTATTAATCCTACTCTCGCATTACCCTTTTCGATTTTGTGTTGATAACTATTTACTCACCCCCTGCATGATCAACAATTCTATTCTTCCTGCCTTCACAAAATTCTTACTATATCAAACTTCAAAACATCCATTTCCTTTCATAAATTCTGAAACTACCTACACAATTAAATGATGTAACAATTCATGCTGAACCTCTAGAATGCGGGATTTGTGTTTTCTGATAACGTCCTCCCGTGTAGTACCCACCTGGCGATCTTAATGGAGGATTATTTTGTCTCCAGAATTTTTTCCCTGAGGATAACAGTTTAAAAATAGGACAATTCCTCTAGTTTTAGTGATACAGCATCTCCTTCAGTGATTCATATCTCATTCTAAATTTCTTGCAATAATGATAAAGTGCGAAGAAAGTTTCAACATTGACATATACACTCTTTTATACAAGAGCAAAGGTTGGATCAAAGTGTGTTTCATAAGGGTTGTTAATGCAGGTTTCGTTAAAAATTACCTGTAAGCTTTATCAAGAGATATGAATCAGAGATGGGATTCCTCTCATATACAATTAGTTCACACCTTTAAAACTGTCTACTTTGCAGAGACGGATAATGGTCACTAAAAATCAGTTTTTTCGGATTGTTTTACACCAAGGCTTTTTTTATTTTATTTTTTTTTTAAAAAAAGAGGAGGATTTCTGTTATATGAAAAAAGTTGGTTGCTGATAAAGCAATGATTTATGCAGCAGATGGATTGGCTCCAAGTAATAATCTTGAGCACCAGAGAGTGATGTCTGATCTCTATAGTGGAAATGTTATAAAGTGATGTGAAGTCATTGGAAACATCTCAATATCAGTCAGAAATTTCCACAAAAGCCACGTTTGACATCAAGGCAATATTCAAACTGTCGCTAAAAACAGCCATGGCTTCGTTCGCCGTAAAAATAGTTCCCATCGCAACTTATGGAATAGATCTCATTTGGGAAAAGTAGAGTTAAAAGACCTAAGGAGTCTCAAAGCAGTTAAATCACGCTTCTTGAAAGCCGCCTCAGGTGTTTCAAAACACACACAGTCAACGCTAGTAAATGAACTCTCCAGGGAACCCTTCTTCATAGAGTAACTGCATATGAAACACCCATCCACCAACAACTTGAATAAACTCCTACATGAAAGAGAGAAGAAGAGAAGGGAAATTTGGCTGAACTTTCATACAACAGAAGCCATGACAAACAGATCCTGGACCAACACAAATCAAGAACTCCGACACCTGAATAGCAGTGCATGGATAAAACCACAAAATACGCAAGACCAAGAGTTTCCACGACCCCGGCAGCAACTGTGTGTGAATTGTGTGACCGACCCTGTGACCATTACCAGGTGACCAGCTGTAAAAAAACGGGTAAAATCACTGGTAGAACTGTAAATAATGAACAAGGTGTGATATCAGAAAGCATTGTAATTTATGCAACATATTCACAACTTGTGCGCATTTATTCTAATAACAAGAAATTTCACAAATGAAAATACCTAGATACTTAAATCACACAAAATAGACAACTTTCTATCAGAAAGGTCGAAATTGTCAAATAACCTAATGTTAAGAAATTTAAATGAAAACAGAAGGCCGGAAAATAAAAATTACTGCACACTTTTAGACGTTTCCAATTCACTCAAGATTTTGTGTTGCAACAGTGCATATGAAGTACATGAAATGATTACATTTACAGACCAATAATACAAGTGGTTCTGAGACACCAGGTATTTGACCCATGCTGAAACACCTATATTAGTACTGATGCAGCCGCCAAGGGCAGCAATGCAGGCAATAACTCTGGCATCCAGTCGGTCATACAGATAGCAAATACTGTCCTGGGATATGTTATGTCATGCCTGCTCAACCTGTTCATGTAGTTCGTAAGAGTTGTTGGCTGACGAGTCCCACAAGTCTCTTCTTGTTTCCTCGTATCCTACACATGCTCAATTGGAGTTTCTGCTGGCCAGGAAAATTGCTGCACATCTTGCAGAGCACACCGAGTTTCACGAGCAGTGTTTGCTTTGTTTTGTTATAGGGTGAAAAAACGACTAGGGTCATATGCACCCATGTCAGAAACATAGAACATGAAATGGAAATAAAGTCCCATGCTTATAGACAGAGCACACGGGAACGATGCGGGAGACCCACTCCAACATACTAGGCAAGGTCCTAATGGACGTGGTTTGCCGTTGCCTTCCTCTGACCATAATGAGGATGAATGATGATGATGATGAAGACGACAACACTACCACCCAGTCATCTCGGGCCGGGTGAAAATCCTTAACCCCGCAGGGAATCGAACCTGGGACTCCGTGTCGGGAAGCGAGAATGCTACCACGAGACCACAAGCTGTGGACATAGAACATGGAGAGAAAAAAGAAAAAGAGAGAAGAAGAAGAAGAGTTAAAAATGACTACATGTTACGTCCAATCAATGGACGGAAAGACAGCTAAAAACAGGGATTTGAAGTAAGGTCCATAAAATACACCATAGAGAAATGGAGGTACTGAACTAAAGATTAACCATCCTTCACCATACTGCTTCGACGGACAAACAGTAAAACATGATATACAGCCTGTGTGTTGTTCACTAAAACAGCTGGTAACTCAAGACAGAAAACATAAATGAGAACATAAGTAGTTAAAAAACGGGCATTCCATCAGGAAATGGCGAACTGTTTAAAGTTGAGGACAATGAGCACAAAGCGGTGGAGGAGAACCTCAGAACAAATGGTGATGGCTAAAATGATAGTGTCCAATATGCATCATAGCTACAATGATTTCCTCATGGCGAGAGGGGCCGAGAGGAGGTCGTCCAAGCCACTGGGAGAAGTTTGATTCTCTGGAGCTTGAGCCCATGAAGGGAGAACCAATGGTGATGCCAAAATGGCACCGCCTGCTGACAGACAGCAACACAGAAATCATCAGAGGTAATAGAAGAACTAGCAGCGGAAGGTACAGGGATTACACCCTTGGCAGCAGCGTCAGCAGCCTCGTTTCCTGTCAGACCGACGTGACCAGGAACTCACTTAAACATCACAGAGGCTCCATCAAGAGTAAGCAAGTGGCAGCTTTCCTGGACCCATTGCACTAAGGAATGGATGGTATACAGCACACAGAGGCTCTGAAGGTCACAGAGAGAGTCAGAGCAGACGGCACTATTCAAAAGCCTATGTCTATGGATGTACTGTGTGTCCTGATGTCATGGCCACTTTGTGGGTGAGCATTATCCTGCTGGAACAACACACCACCTTCCTGTTGCAAAAATGGCAGAAGAACGATGTGCTGAGTGCTGGTTAACGCCCCATACATAGACACCAAAGGTGAATGAAAGTTGTAGTTTATCGCATCCCAGATCATAATGCCTGGGATGGGGCCAGTATGTCTTGGATGAATGCACTCTACAAGACAGTGCTCACCAGGTCTACACCGTACATGTGAGAGACCATCACTCGCTTGCTCGCAGAATCTGCTTTAATCACTGAAGACCACAGTGCACCATTCTACCTTCCAAGTGATCCTCTGATGGTACCAATTGAGTCATGAACATCGATCCCGTAACATGAGTGGGAGATGGGCTAGAGGTGTGCTTACCAGTAGTTCCACTGCCAATAACCAGTTCGCAAACAGTTTGTGTTGATATGTCTGGGCTCACAAGGCCTCTAATCTGTGCTGTGGTAACTACGATCTGCCACTACTGCCATTATAATATGACAATCCCGGAGGGCGTCAGTGCTGCATGTACATCTAGAACATCGTCTACAAGAGTGAGAATGTTCACATGAGCATTGATATAAGCATTATTGCGCAACTGACACAGCACATCCAACTTGTGTGACAATTCTCCAAAACGATCATCCCTCAACTCGGAAGGCCACGACCCCTTTCAAACTCGCTCAGTCAGCTGTAGCAAGCACAAGTATACAATGATTCTTTGTATCCTCTTTTAATCTCTCGCACTTAAGTGCACACACACGTGCTCTCTCTCTCTCTCTCTCTCTCTCTCTCTCTCACTCTCTCTCACACACACACACACACACACACACACACACACACACACACACACACACTATCTGTATGAAACTTCCTGCTCGTCAGTTTATGAGAAATGTTTCCTCTAGATAGCTGACTTTAGAACCAGATGAAGGGTGACAAAACAATGGTCAGCCATTGAAAAATATTTTTTAATTCATACCAAGTACAGAAGCAAACTGACAAGTTCTTTGAAGGAAAGGAATATTATTAAAACTATCATAAGGTACAATTACCAATGAATAAATTATGTTTGATTGTACAAGTGTTCATAAATATTCAAGTTTCAATTGTTTGTTTCATAAGAGAGATCCGTTAAAAGTTTTTTGAGAAAACCTCTTAGAAGAGAAATACCCTTTGTTATACAATTGTCAAGGCTGCACTTTTGCATTCACATGGCAATGCAGATATAGAAAGGGGATTCTCATTGCTTAGGAATATCTTGAACAAAGAGTGCAGAAACATGTGAGAAAAATAATGAATGCCGATTGTATGATAAAGTGTTTGAAGAGACGGCTCACTCTGTAATTATCACTCAAATTTTTCAATTGGCTCATATCAGATATGAGTAATATTGTGAAGATGAGAAGAGAAGCAATGTTGGAAATTGCTATGAAAATTAGGGAACAAGAAGTGAAGAAAATTAAGGACACTGAAAAGGTACAGGAAGCAGCTGACAAGTGAAAAAGCAGTGCCATATTATTATTATTATTATTACTTTCAAAGAATCAAAAATAAAGTAACACTTGATGACCTAAGTCTGTAAAGAAATCTAAACAAGTTTCCACATTACCTTTAAACATTAAATGTTGTAAACATTTTGTTTGTATTATTCTTAATATGGTATCGTACAGCTGCACTCTAGAGCTTTTTCAAGTTTTAGATATATTTGTGCTGAATAGGAGCATGCCAGTATTATTATAATAAAAGTGAAATTATTATTATTATTAAATTTTGTAGTAGTTTTATATGTTGATTATAATCGACACATAAGTAACATTCAGGTATTTTAGCAATTTATTTTCGTGTGTATTTTATTACAGAAAAATCTACACACCTGCAATATATTTCAACATACTCCCCCCTACCCCCCCCCCCCCCCACACACACACAAACTAAGGAATTAAGGCTTGTATCATATCTTGGCTCTACTTGCAACATACTCTCTTCACAGAATTTGGTCGCCTGCAATGTGAACCTGTTTTGGACTTTACATTGATCTCATCACCACTTGAAATATGCTGACTGGCAAGAAATTTCTTGAGATGAGAAAAGAAATGGAAGTCGAGTGGAGAAAGGTCCAGACTGTAAGGGAGGGTGACAAAATTGTTTCCACAAAATTAATCAAGCATCATCACCACCACCATCATGTCTGTCCCCAGTAGCTGATTGGTCAGCACGACAGAATGTCAATCCTAAGGGCACGTGTTCGATTCCTGGCTGGGTCCGAGATATTTTTCCGCTCAGGGACTGGGTGTTGTATTGTCCTAATCATCATCATTTCACCCCCATCGACGCGCAAGTTGCTGAAGTGGCGTCAAATCGAAAGACTTGCACCCGACGAACGGTCTACCAGATGGGAGGCCTTAGTCACACGACATTTACATTTTTATTTATCATCATCATTATTACGTAATAAATAAAAATGTAAATGTCGTGTGACTAAGGCCTTATCATCATCATTATTATGTGTCCACAGCTCGTGGTCTCGCGGTAGTGTTCTCGCTTCCTGAGCACGGGCTCCCGGGTTCGATTCCCGGCGGGGTCAGGAATTTTCACCTGCATCGAGATGACTGGGTGTTGTTGTGTCGTCTTCATCATCATCATCATCATCATTTCACCCCCATTACGGTTGGAGGAAGACAATGGCAAACCACCTCTGCTAGGACCTTGCCTAGTACAGCGGTGCGGGTCTCCCGGTCATCCCCTATGCTCTGTCAAGGAGTATGGGACTTCATCATCATCATCATTATTACATGTGCAGTATGTGGTCACGTGTTGTCATGCATGAACATGATACAAGTCAATAGTTCCGTATTGCATGGCGTAACTTCAATGTCTCTCAGTAATCTGTAACACCGATTGCTGTGTCTTGTTCCATCCGGTTTGCTAACAAAATTCACTGACAGTCCCAAAACTCAGTGCAAATGATTTTTCTTGGAGAAAGATGTGGCATTGTATTCTTGGGTTTAACATCTACATCTGCAGACATAATCTGCAAGCCACCAATAATTTCCTTCCATGTTCCACTCGTAAATAGAGCAATGCCTCCATATGAGCCATAATTTCTCATATCTGTGAAGTACTTAACCGAAATGTATGTTGGTGGCAGTGTAATTGTTCTGAAGCCAGCTTCAAATGCCTGTTCTCTAATTTTTCTCAACAGTGTTCCTTGAAAATAACATCATCTTCCCAGCAGGGATTCCCATTTGAGTTCTCCAAGCATCTCCTTAATACTTGTGTGTTGTTTGAACCCTTACTGGTAACAAATCTAGAAGCCCACTTCTGAACTGCTTTGATGCCTTCCATTAACCCAACCTGGTGTGGATCTCAAATACTCCAGCAGTACCCAAGAATAGGTCACAATACAGCGTCCTGTATGCAGTCTCCTTTACAGGTGAGCCACACTTAACCAAAATTCTCTCAATAAACCCAAGTTGACCATGCGCTTTCCCTTCCACAATCCTTACATGCTTGTTCCATTTCATATCGCTTTGCAATGTTAAACCCAGATATTAAAACAACATGACTGTAACAAGCAACACAATACTAATGCTGTATCTGAACAATACTGGTTTGTTTTTCCTACTTATCACCATTAACTTTTTTTTCTAAATTTATATCTAGCTGCCATTCATCACACCAACTAGAAATTTTGTCTAAGTCATCTCGTATCATCCTACAGTCACTTGCCTTCAACACCATCCCATAGTTCAATCCCGCGTCCGGCCATCCTGATTTAGGTTTTCCGTGATTTCCCTAAATCACTCCAGGCAAATGCCGGGATGGTTCCTCTGAAAGGGCACGGCCGACTTCCTTCCCAATCCTTCCCTAATCCGATGAGACCGATGACCACGCAGTCTGGTCTCCTTCCCCAAACCAACCAACAATCCCATACAACACACATCAGCAAACAACTATTGCAAATTGCTGCCCACTGTCAGTCAGGTCATTTAAGTAATCACACTTCCCCGGGGAACACCTGGCAATACCCTGGTCTCTGATGGAACACACACAGTTGAGGACAACTTACTGCATTGTTTTACTTAAGAAGTCTTCAAGCCACTCACATATCTGGGAACATATTCCACGCACTTATACCTTCGTTAACAGTCTGCATTGGGGCACTGTGTCAGATGCTTTCTGGAAATCTAGAGCTATGGAATCTTCCTGTTGCCCTTCCTCCATAATTTTCAGCATATCATGTGACGAAAGGGCAAGTTGAATTTTGCTTGGACGATGCTTTCTAAAACTGTGTTGATTCGTGGACATAAGCTTTTCTCTCCAACAAAAATTTATGATATTTGAACTAAGAATATGTTTAAGTAGTCTGTAGCAAACTAATGTTAAGGATATTGGCCTGTAATTTTGCATGTCCATTCTTTTACCCTTCTTATATGCAGGAGTCGCCTGCACTTTTTTCCAGTCACTTGGGACTTTACACCAAGTGGGAGATTCATGACAAATGCAAGCTAAACAGATATATTTCAAAGAGATTAAGTACTTTAAATAAAATAAATAAATAAAAAAACAGCAACCCTGATATGGTGTTCAGTATTAAGACAGACTGCCTACAAACTGCACTTTAAAAAAATCCAACTGATACAGCCCAACAACAAAGATAGCAAACATATGAAATTTGTATTTCTTGTTAAAATGTAAGAAACTTTTATCTCACCTGTTATTTGCTTAGTGAACAAATCCGTCCTTACAGTTATTCGTGGCATGCTATTGTCAGTCTTTTCCAACAGAAAATCACATCTTCTCGCTTCAGTTTCATAGCCGCATATTTCCTATACCTCAAAACATTCAACGCAGTTTACGTCGTCCGCCACCCACTACCCAGGAAGCTCAAGCTCACTGTTTGTTTACGTGAACAAAGAGGTTCGTGAACACAATACAGAGGCTTCTACTCCCAACGAAATGGAAACGCACGACTATTGTCGTGAGGGCACTGTCTCGCGCCAGTAAAATCACAGTCTAACATAACAGTCGCGACACTCACTGCTGTAAAAGTTGTTGCCGTTTGACAGATGGAGCGACACTAGCGCTCCAAGCGGCAGGTAAGGTGAACGTTAGACGAGTTGTAAGCATAATGTTTGTTTACATCCATTTCCTACGTAATTTCCGAATTATTCGAGTTATTTTCCTGCCTCCAAGAGTTTGTTTAGTATCGGAAGGCATATATGTTTCTATTAATGATTCTAAAATAAGCGCAAGTATGGACAAAAACCATGAATAGAGTGGCAAGCTACAACACATTCGTGAAGAAACACTTGTGACATTGGACAGAATTGCAGCTTACCACGTTGATATCAAAAGAATATAAACACACAGATTCACATGTAAGAAGCACAGACATGTACCTCTACACGCAAAAGCGATCGACAGCTCGTTTATCGTTCTGTAGGCCTACTGTGTGTGTCATTGTTGCCTGTTGCCGCAAGTACGACCTTAATCTTTATATTATTCAAAGTGGGTAAAGCAACTGCCAAATAGTGGCAGATATATGCTGACAACATCATAATGAGCTGATTACATTACATTTCACGAAAAACCAAATATTTGAATAATTTTCAAACAATCTGTCTGTAGGCACTTTCCTTGCCCCGTAATAGTTTCGCTCGATCTGCACATTCTGACACTTCACACGCTTTTGTTAGACATGAACAGCTGCACTTAATCTAACCACTTTATCGTCAAAGCACGTCTGTGGTGACGATTCGCATGAATCTGGCACTGCTACATGGAGAGCTGAACTGGCTGCTTCTGTGTCAAGCGACTGTTTTACAGCTTTAGATTGACTGTCGAATAGTTGTGGCAGTTCCCTCTTCATCGTCAGTTGAGCTGGCTTATTTAGGATGTCAAACAGTGTGGGTACTGCATTCGACACGACTATGTTATTGTCTGCGTTCATGAAGTGGTTTTCTTCGAAATGTAGCGGACAAAACCTAATATTATTATACAGGTAAACTGGGTCTTTCTTCATAAGGTCTTCTCGTCTGCTATTAACAAGCCATTTTCTGCTCCTAAAACGATACATTCATCATTTATACACATATAGTTTGCAAGTGAATCTTGACGATACAGTTTAGTAACATGATGGTATATACCTCTCAGGATCCTTAGGAAACCTAAAAAGAGACAGCTGTGGTGTCTTTTTCCTGTTGTTGCTGCAATTTATTGCGCTACAAACGGTCCCGATGGTAAAAAACATTGTATAAATCAAAATAATCAATCACTATTCGCTTTCACGATCGCGCCGAGCTCACAGTTCAACTTACCAGCCGCTTGGGGCGCTGCTGGCGCTGTAGGCAACAAAATCGAAGCGAAGTGTCACGACTGTTATGTTAGAGTGTGGTAAAATCCTATCTGCGTTGATGTTTGGACCGGAAACCGGTATTACGTGCCTAGTGCTGTCCACGCCTGGCTGTAATGACAGCAGAGCAGCTGGTGCGGGATTCTATCTCGAGTGGAATATGATTATATATTCGTATCTTTAAAACTGGTACACTTTTAATTATTTTCATTCTTCAGTTATCCGTACGCACTTAACAAATTATCGAGTATACTGAAAAGTCAGACTACTATTAAAGGGGAAAATATGATGGCAATTACATTTCAGTTCCGCTTCAGAATTTTCGCCTGACACAAAGAAATCATGTGATTGCTATTTTTGTAACAGATGTGTGTGACCTCGTTGCTGAAGATGACTCAAGATTAAAGAGTAATCAACATTTTCTGTAATGCATGTGGTCAAGTTAATTATCATTGTGGATTAGATATTGAGAAATATGTTATGTTATTGAAGGTTTTACAGCAAATTTAATACAAGACCATACCATACACTAGTGGCATATTGGGGATTAATTTAAATACACTTCTATAGATATTTTAAATGTAGTTATCGCTTTACAAAATAACAGAAACAAAACAAAATATAACAAAGGAAGCAAGCGAGCGATATGTGAGAAGGCGAGTGTAGCACATGTCCAACAGCTTCTCTCCGAATGGTACAACATGTGCAGCCAAATGTTCTCTGAAGCCGAGTAGGCATGGTCACCTGATGTAAGTTTTCAATCCGAAACGTCAGTGCAGCCAGGCGTTTCACTGGGCGAGACACACCACTATTCCGCGACTCAAGCAACAGTGGCAGAAGTAATTACTAACAACTGCTGATTCTCCATTACGTCTCTACATCACCCCTAAACTGTACGAATTTTGAACAACATCTGCACACAATGTTTCAGCACATACCAAAACCATTCCTAATTTACAGTGACTTCAGTGCCTACCATACAGCATGGGGGTGCCATATGAATCATAAATCTGCGTTCATGCATGCATCTAATATGGCGCAAAAGCTTGTGGATTTCGTGAGCAACCATTCACACTAACTGCCACAAATTCTACATAGCTATACAGCTTTCCATGCAGCGTCAATTGAAACCATATGGACGGGTATGAATGTTATAGCGCAGGTTATGGCATTAGAGCTGTGACAAGGAAAACGAAACTCAAATGTTGGACTCGAAAATTTCATACAACAATAAATCAGGGGCCACAAACGTAATTATAAAAGAAATAACGCTTGGATATGAAAAAGCTGTCTCCAATGGCAAACTAACCAAAAGCTGGCATGAAAATGTAATACTCAGCCACGACACTCTTCCAAGATTTTAGAATATTATTGTATTCGTTGATTTAGGCATTTCGAATAACTAATTTTTAATTTAACAGCTGCCGTATTGCACTCAGGAGCCTGCATATAACTCGCAATTTATACAACGCTTGGTCTCTCAAATCACGAAGTTTATACAACTCGCTTTTTTGGTTCCATATATTATTTATTTATGCATCTAAAAATCATTTAAGATTTTGGGATATGTCGTTGGTTTGCAAATATAGCCCCCCCCCCCCACACACACACAAACACAACTGCAGAAAATCAAACATGGGCTGCTGTTCTTGTAGTTCCAGAAGCTGTGAAAGTGTGCGTGCCGACCACTGTTTTCACTTTGTTCAGTAATAAAATAAAGACACTGAAATCAAGTGGAGTATAACAGCATTTACTCCACAATAATTGTGACAGAATGCCGATTTTTCGAAATAATGCCACCAGGGAGAATTGAGGGAAAGAATGTGGCATGACAAAGTACAACCAAGTTGAACTTCTTGTGGTATGACAAAACTTGCATCTCTTAAGTTGCGCCACTAAAAGTGGGGAGTTCACAAACGCAACTGTAATATGCCACTAGCTGTCCTGATACTTTTGTTGCATGTGTGAACGCTTCTTCACGCAGTGGAGTACATACTGCCTTGTATTGATGACTACAATATGATCATATACAATGATGGATTGGCAACATTAAACCATGGACCATGGATGAGGCCAATTGCAGTGGATATAACCTAAGCTTCTTTGTGTATGAGCCAAATTACAGTTTGGTGTGCTCTACCTTGGCATCAGATCATTTCTCTGGAAATATACATACATAATGTGGGAAAAATAAACAAGCATATATTTCCGATAAATCTGCTTAGAACATGTATAAAGTGTATTGGTATAAATATCTTCAAATTCTTAAAATAGAGGTAAAAATCGACGAAAAAATAAAACAATCCCCACACAGAGCTTTTATACAGCTGCATAACTGTATAAATTATGCGACAAATGAATTCATCCTAAAGAAAACCTTCAACACATGAGTGCTGCACACTCAGTGATGGATGTTTTGCTGCCAGACCAAGACAGACACATGGCATTAGGCTCTGCTGTGGCTGCTGGCAACCACATAGCATCAAATGTAGGGTTCTGCTGTGGCTGGTGGCAGCTACATGGCAATCTACATGTTGATAACAAAAGCAAGAAGATTGGGCAGTCAGTATTGGAATAACGACTGCTATAAGCAGAAGGCAAGCATTAAGTACAAATAAATCCACTACTGGCCATTAAAACTGATACACCAAGAAGATAACGTGCTACAGACGTTAATTTAACCGAGAGGAAGAAGATGCTGTGATATGCAAATGATTAGCTTTTCAGAGCATTCTCACAAGGTTGGCGCCAGTGACGACATCTACAACGTGCTGACATGAGGAAAGTTTCCAACCGATTTCTCATACACAAACAACAGTTGACCAGCATTGCCTGGTGAAACGTTGTTGTGATGCCTTGTGAAAGGAGGAGAAATGCGAACCATCACGTTTCCGACTTTGATAAAGGTCGGATTGTAGCCTATTGCGATTGCGGTTTATCGTATCACGACATCGCTGCTCGCGTTGGTCGAGATCCAATGACTGTTAGCGGAATATGGTGGGTTCAAGAGGGCAATATGGAACGTCATGCTGGATCCCAACGGCCTTGTATCACTAGCAGTTGAGATGACAGGCATCTTATCCGCATGGCTGTAACGGATCGATCAGCCACGTCTCGATCCCTGAGTCAACAGATGGGGACATTCGATAGACAACAACCATCTGCGCAAACAGTTCGACGACGTTTGCAGCAGCATGGACTATCAGCTCGGAGACCATGGCTGCGGTTACCCTTGACACTGCATCACAGACAGGAGCGCCTGCGATGGTGTACTCAACGACGAACCTGGGTGCACGAATGGCAAAACGTCATTTTTTGGATGAATCCAGGTTCTGTTTACAGCATCATGATGGTCGCATCCATGTTTGGCAACATCGCAGTGAACGCACATTGAAAGTGTGTATTCGTCATCGCCATACTGGCGTATCACCCGGCGTGATGGTATGGGGTGACATTGGTTGCACGTCTCAGTCACCTCTTGTTCGCATTGACAGCACTTTGAACAGTGGACGTTACATTTCAGATGTGTACTGACCCGTGGCTCTTCTCTTCATTTGATCCCTGCGAAACTCTACATCTCAGCAGGATAATGCACGGCCGCATGTTGCAGGTCCTGTACGGGTCTTTCTGGGTGCAGAAAATGTTCGACTGCTGACCTGGCCAGCACATTTTCCAGATCTCTCACCAATTTAAAACGTCTAGTCAATGGTGGCCGAGCAACTAACTTCTCACAATACGCCAGTCACTACTCTTGATGAACTGTAGTTTTGCGTTGAAGCTGTATGGGCAGCTGTACCTGTACATGCCACCCAAGCTCTGTTTGACTCAATGCCCAAGCTTATCAAGGCCGTTATTACGGTCAGAGGTGGTTGTTCTGGGTACTGATTTCTCGGGATCTATGCACCCAAATTGCGTGAAATGTAAATACATGTCAGTTCTACTATATTATATTTGTCCAATGAATACCCATTTATCATCTGCATTTCTTCTTGGTGTAGCAATTTTAATGGCCAGTAGTGTATATAACTCAACTTAATATGAAAAAGTTATAGAACTTGTAATGGTACTTTGCTACCGCGCCTCCGCCAGTACAAAGATATGATTTACGATCGCGCATCTAGAAGAGCGCTGCACCAGCCACCGATTTTTATAGATAATTTTGATCTTTTTTTTACTTTTGCGTAGGTGTTTGTTTTTAACAACTAATTGATTACTCTCTCTCTCTTGTCTTCGTACAAAAGGCGTGTATTTTTCGGCGCTGTGTTAAATATGCTTTTAAGTGGAAATTAAAACTACATTACAAAACAAAATTATTTCAATAGTGATTCGAAATGGTTACCGCCAAATTTATAAATTAATCCTGACAGTGACAACTTAACGAAATTTTCAACAGACAGAGAACAATGAAAACAGGTCATACTACAAGAAAATTAAGAAGACAGCAACGAAGACTATATTATAATTAATACTACGTTTCTAACAAAATTATAAGGTAAATTTCAACTAATTTCTGATGCTATTTCCGTACAGTCGCGTTTTGTAGTGTTGCTGATCCGGTCTGCCATGCACGGTCAAATTACAGCACTAGCTCAATCAGTAATACGAAGTCCACCTTATCCGTAACTTATACCATCAAAATTCAAAACCCAATCAGATGTTCTATTTTGTATTTTCACGGCAGAACCCCAAGGAAAGGAGACACTACAACTGGCGTCCTGGTGACAGGACTTACAATCTCCGGATTTGATACAAGTGCAATTATTATAAATTTTGAACATTTTATCATATTTTAATCACTTAATAGCATCAGAAAATGAATTTGGACTAGTTCTTATTCATTTCAATTGTAATGTTATGTGCTTGAAATTTACAACAACATTGTTTGCCTGTTATTAATTCGTGTTAATTTTCATTTTCATGCTGAGGAAATTAATTTGTTAAAAAAAAGGAAAAGGATAACGTTCCATAAAATACTTTCCACGGACACGAAAGAAAAATTTTGGATTGAAGACTGTATATCTGACGCTACGTTTGCAACATGAGACTAAAGAACAAAAAAAAAAAAAAAAAAAAATTGGTGAGTACAGAAATTTACATTTTTTCCAGTTTCAAGCAGACATCTGTACTTCCTTTATTCCGATCTATTTATTTCGAAATTATTTTTCCAAATTGTAGTTAAAATTGATTGACTATTATTGGAAATGGTAAGTGAAGAGCATATTCACAGTCATTTATTTGTGAGAGGGAAATTTCAGTACCAGTTTAATAATTCAATTTCTAATTAAAAATTATGTAGAAATATCCATTTCCATAAGAGAAATTTCAGATTTCAACATATCATATTTAAAAATTTTTTTGCCATTGGAAAATTTTATTTGCAATTAATTACGAGAATCGCAAGATGGACGCTAGACGTGTAGAAATTGTTTCCGTAGACGAGCTTAGTGAAAGTGACACATTGCAAAACATGTCTGACAGTCAGATGAATATTGAACTTGGTTGTTTTGGGGAAGGAGACCAGACAGCAAGGTTATCGGTCTCATGAATATTGAACTTAATAGTGAGGATGTTCAAGAGATAATTCTACCGGATCGATTAAAACAACAACCCCTATATTTAAACAGATATACAGGCGAATGGAGAGTGAGTACTACACGACAAAACGTGACATTGACGACGTAAACTTCAGAACCAGACATCAATCAGACATGAAAAAGTGACGAAACTAAGACACAGGACTCCGACATGCTCAACCAGATTCTGAAGTTACTTGGTGACCAAAACAGAAAATTTGACACTTTAGACAAAAGACTTGACGCTTTAGACGACAATTTAAAATGTGACATTGGGAAATTTGACACTAAATTCGATGAGCTGACACGAGACATAAAACAAAATATTGAAAAACAATCGAGACAAATTACCGACTGGACAGAAACCGCCAGTAGTCTTGGAAGGAAATTTACTGACTTATCAGACAAGGTTACGAGACAAGAAAATGTATTTGTGGAATTCAGTGACGAGACAAAAACTGACTTACAATGATGTAATGAGTAATTGTTAACAGTAGTTTTTGAACAAAAGAAAACCAGTACCCAAATTGACAAATTACGAGAGTCACACAATTCCGTAAAAACAAACCAAGAACACTTAGACCTGACGATTACAGACCTTTCAGGCAGATTAAATGATGTAACATTGGAGCAGAAATCCTTACAGGAAAAGTTAGGAAAACATGAAGACAGAGCAGATATAGCATCTTTAAAGAATGACACAACTGTAGCAGAGAAACTTGTACATGAATGCAAATTATGTGATGGTTAATTAGATGAGAAGTTTGAGACAATGCCACAGATCATTTAAGATAAGACAAAGGAACAAGTAAAGGGAGAAACAGATAATATTCAGAAAGAGGTACGTAAACTTAAAGAAAACGTAATACCAAGTTTGTCAGTGATACCAAAACCCATAACAGGCTACCAAAACACAAATGAGAATCCGAATGATGCTAGACCCAGCACACAGCCGAAAATAGGATTACCAATGAGTGATACAAATCCCAATGAACCATTTTCAATGCTGCCACAAGATCAAAATTACTATCAGACATCACCACAAACTATGTACAGTTTGACACAAAATGCAGGACCCATAATACCATCGGGAGTAGCTGATGAAATATTAGTATGACACAGATACTTTCAGACATTTTCATGTGATGAGAAAGAAAAAGTACATCCGATTGTTTTCATCCGCTCTTTTGACGGTATTTTCCCGAGACATTGGTTAGAAGCTGATAAAATTCGATATGTTTCAAATTTGTTACGTGGAAGAGCAGCTAAGTGGGGAGCAGCAATGAAAACACGATGTTTAACATTTGAACAGTTTGAACAAGCATTTCTTGAGGAATTCTGATCGATCACAGAACAGCAAAGTTTAAAACGAGAAGTATACAATAAAGAATTTTATAACTCTAAGAAAGAGACTTTACGTCAATACTTTGAACGCTACCTAGGCAAAACATTATATTGGACAAAACCAGCAGTTTTACGAGACGTAATTAGAACACTTAAAAGCCACTTACCATTTCCTTACTGTGATAAATTAATAGGAGTGTCCAAGAACAACATAAAATTTTTTTTCAGTTATGGTTGTTTACAGAGATGAAATCAGGAATTTCAATCAAGTGTATCTGATCCATCCAAGCAATTCGCGTACGCACAGCAACAGAAATGACAGAGGCTATTGGAATCCGCCTCCGACACCACAACAAAACACTCAAAGAAACAATGC
Organism: Schistocerca serialis cubense; assembly: GCF_023864345.2. Taxonomy (NCBI): domain Eukaryota; kingdom Metazoa; phylum Arthropoda; class Insecta; order Orthoptera; family Acrididae; genus Schistocerca; species Schistocerca serialis. The sequence continues at coordinate 717,091,303 of NC_064638.1, forward strand.
GCACTACACTGGGACAAATCCATTCAATATTAGGAGAAACAACTCGCAGCATTGGCATAGAAATGGTAATTATTACTATAATGGTTATCCGAACAATAATTACAATCAGAACAATAACAGTTATATCCAAAATAACAACAACAGAAGAAGGAACCGAAATTATAGAGATCTAAGAGGAGAGGATAACAGGTACCATCCAGGATATTTTCAGAGAAACAACATAGAACAACATCCAAACACATATTGCAGGAATAACAGTAATGACAATACCAGTTACAGTCATGGACGAAATAATGTATGGGGAAATCACAATGGACCACCACGACGACACATGCAATACAGCAACCCTCAATTCCTACCTAACGGAACTCCCAATGCGACACGAGGTAATGTCAACAACCAAACAGTTGATACTTCGGTGACGCGCGACAGAAATGTAAATATTATTGAGTTGGGCAATGAACCCAACCCACAGCAACAGTCGAATTTGCTGGAAAACGAACGACGGCCGAGCTAAGCGCTCGAGTTATGGTCGATAGGGAGCAGAGCGCAACGGAACCGACGATTTGTTTTCTCCGATATGATGACAGTAAGAAAAAAGAAAAAGAATTATATCAGGATGTAGATGTTAATAGTACCTGTAAAACAAAGAAGATTATTCAGGCTATAACACGAGTTGTGATTAGTAGTTATGAAGTGGAAGTAATGTTAGATACAGGAGCAGCAGCAAGTGTCATTTCAATGTCTTTATATAATGAACTCAAACAAATAATGAACGTACAAACATTGCCAGTACAGAATTGTCACATTATAAGTGCCACAGATAACAAATCAAAGAACGTGAAATTTCAAGCTCTCATTAACTTCACATTTTCAAATATACTACTCAATTACAGTTTTCTGGTAGTAGACAAATTAGTTATGCATTGCATATTAGGAATTGACTTTTTGAATGAATATCAAGCAATCATATATTTAGGAAAAGGGAAATGTCATTTAACCATAAACCAACAACTGACAATAGAGTTAACACAGGGTAAAAACTTAAACAGTAAACAAGGTAAGTTTGAACAGTTACATTTTGTGTATCCACCAGCAACAAACATATGTGATTTAACTTTTAGTGAAGCTGTATCTCAGGGAATTAAACCTAATGATTTATCTGAGAAATGTACAGAATCTGAATATCTGACGAAGGAACAGCAACTTGAATTACTTGAAGTTTTGCAGCAATTTGATGAGGTATTTGTAGAGACACCTGGAATTATTAGAGGCTATACTTATGAGATGGATGTTAAACCACACAAAACATACTGTAGAACATATTATAGTATTCCTTGGTCAAAGAAACCTGCAGTTTTGAAAGAGATTGAAAGAATGCAAGCTTGGGGTATCATTGAAAGGTCACATTCACCATATTGCAGTCCGATCCTAGCAGTTAATAAAGAGGATGGTAGTGTAAGGTTAGTTCTGGACGCACGAGAAATGAACAAAGTCATAATCCCTATCAACACGCGACCTATAAATTTGGAAGAACAACTTTTAAAATTGCATAATGTACAGTATTTAACCAATATCGAACTCCACTCATCGTTTTGGCAGGTGAACCTCCATAAAAACAGCCATAAATACACTGCATTTCTATGTGAGGGACGTAGTTATCAATTTTGTGTTCTACCCTTTGGTCTACGAGTGAGTGCTGGATTATTTATTGAAGCCTTAGGTGCTGTTCTTGGACCACAATTGTTATCTCAAATCACAGTTTATGTTGACTACATTGTCATTGCCACCACTACGTGGGAAGAACATGTTAATCTTTTGAAGCAACTTCTGACTAAATTTTCTGACGCAGGTGTCATTATCAATTTATCAAAAACGATGTTAGAGAGGAGAAAAATCAAATTCCTTGGTCACATCATATCAACTAAAGGCATTTATCCAGACTCAAGAAAAATTGATGCAATTAAGACTTTTCCATCCCCACAGAATCGTAAACAACTCAAAGCCTTTGTTGGTCTATCTTCATTCTTCAGGAAATTTGTACCCTATCACCTTCTTAACAGTCCATATCTTCTATCGTTACTCAAAAGAAATAATATTTGGAAATGGACAGAGTTCTGTCAGACAGATTTTAAAGCGATTAAGAATGCTTTAGTAAATGCACCGTTGTTATGTCATCCTGACATGACGTCAGACTTTCGCCTATTAACACACGCAATTTCCTATGGGCTTGGAGCATTTTTATTCCAGATTCATGTAGAAAATGAACAAACAGTCATCAAACCTATCAGTTTTGCTAGCCGCACACTCACTGAATGCGAAAAGTCATATTCAGTGACCGAGTGCGAAACACTTGCCATAGTGTGGGCATTTCGCAAGTTTCGGTACTTTCTATGGGGAATACGTACTAAGCTTTATACTGATCATCAAGCTCTTTCTTTCCTGCTATCATGCAAGTTATTACATTCACGTCTTGCACGCTGGTGTGCATCACTACAAGAGTATGATTTTGATATTATATACATAAAAGGAGAATCCAACATTATAGCCGATACTCTATCTCGTTTGCCACAAGGCCTACAAGAATTTTCAGATGTGACAGAACAAACATCAGATTTCAAAATTTTACTCATGTATAACGGTATGTTTGCACCTTACTACAAAAACATGTGCAGAAAGTTAGCCATATTGCAGGACAATGACCCCAGGTGGATGCAGATAAAGAATAAATTACGTGCAGGAACAGACCCACATCTTGAAAAATATTACACATTACACAAAGAAGTACTATTTCACCGACGAAACCCAGAGTCACAGCATTGGTGTGTTTGCTTACCTGAAGCTCATGTTGATGATTTTATTTTATTTACACACAGAACTTGGGGACACTATGGTGTAACCAAATGTGCAGATAAGATTATACAATATTGCTATTTTCCAAATTTAAGGCGAAGAGTATTGAGGAATATTAGGAAATGCATCATATGTCATAGAGCCAAGTATTCTAATCGCACAAGCATGAATGAATTGCATCCAATCATACGTAAGAGGCCATTACAGCTAATTTCTTTAGATATTGCAACACCCTATCCACAAGCACGTGGAGGAATGAAATACATCCTTGCTGTGTTAGATGTTTTCACAAAGTATTTAAAATTATATGCTTTACATTCAGTTTCTATCACTGCTATTACCATACGTCTATTAACAGATTATTTTGTAAGGATAGGAAAACCTGAAGCTATGATCACGGATAATGCAGCATATTTTACCAGTTTAAAATGGAAGACTTTTATTGAAGAACAGAATGTTAAACATATTTTAATTTCAAGATTTCACACGCAAGGAAACCCAGTAGAAAGAACATTTCGAGAATTTCGACAGTTTATGAGAACACACACACCAGAGAAGCACACAAAATGGGTAGAACACGTAGCACCATTTGAACAAATAGTGAACAATTTAACTCACATTTCTACTGGATACACATGAACCGAATTAATTATAGATAAAACAGAAAGGAATGAATGGACAGACCTACCTAAATTTACAGCAACAACAAATCCTGTTAGTTTAGAAGAAAAGGTAAGACAAGCTTACACAACATTATGTGACAAAGGAAAGAAAGCAGAAATATGACAGAGGTGTCAGGAAAGCACAAACATTTCAAGTTGATGAGTTAATTTTGCTAAGAACTCATCCGAAACCCACAAAACTGAAACATTTAAGCAGGAAATGGCAGGTCTTATATTCTGGACCATACCGAATTGCAAATATTCCACACCCTGGCTGTTATTCATTACAATATCCATTAACACATAAACCCAGAGGTCTACATCCACAGACATATTTGAAAAAATACATACAGTAAAATGTTAGCTAATGAGAAGAAGATAATTAATATGATATACAGTTATGATGAGCCTAGATTGAAGTTATACAGATACTTACAATCTAATGAATGCAGCTAAGTCTAGAAAGCAATGTGAACCATCCAATAGCTAATTAGATATTTGGTTATAAGAGGAGTTGCTATTGAGGCATATACACATTAGAGGAGACAGAGAACTGAACAGAATTATTTTCTTTAGGAGGCATGTGATAATAGTAATGTTGATATGAGTGATGTGAGTGACTGAATGTAATGAGTGAAAGTAATTTTAGTTTAATAAGAGGATAAATAGTAATATGGAGAGAGGTAAATGGAATATAAGATGAGAAAAGGGTATTATTATTATTATTATTGTTGAAGTAAAAAAGTAAGAGATGATGAATAAGAGGAAAATATATATACATAATGCTGAGGAATAAGTATATGTTATTTTGTGAAGAATGAATAATGGATAGGTGAGAATGTTATGAGTAATTGAGAATGTGTTGAGAGGAGAGAAACTAGATTTGAATGCTATATCACATGTACTCATGGAACGAAAGATTGGCATGCCTGAGGTAATAACTTATGTGATGTCTTATATATTCTTATAACTAAAGGTGAAAGTATAGATTTATGTGGAAAGAATTATTTACAGGAGCCACTGTTGAAAATATACCAAAAGATTTAAATCTATAACACTTTAACACTAATATAATCGGAACTTGTAATGAAATTTTTTGGAGTTATGTAGGCTTGACACTTCAGATTGGAAGAATTATTTAAGAGAACATATTTAGCAGTCATCTAATGGCATAATTAAAGCTCATCTACTGTACTGAACTAATGCACCATTAAATAGAAAGGAGAATATGGAGAAAACAAAACGTCAGTCCTCTGTTGCAGCTTACACTCTCTTCCCTCCCTTTAAAACAAATTTATGCATGTTGAAATATTTGACATTATATAATTTGTGATTATTTGATGGTATGGAGAGACATACACACATATTTATTTATGAATAGAATTTTACAGGTACCACAAGTAAATACAGAATGCATATACAGCATGGAACGTAGCAGCAATTATCTGACAAAAACTAAGATGATTTATTTATTTATTAAGTAAAACATTTATTTATATTGCTTGATACTCATGAAAGGAAGGAGATGAACTACACAAACTTTATAGGAAGATGATTGACTTGAACTATATATATATATATATATATATATATATATATATATATATATATATATATATATATATACACTTACCACACTGATGTACATACTTGTAGGATCCTAAGATATTTAGAGGGGCACCACTCTTAGAAACCGTAATAGAGGGGTACCACTCTTAGAAACAGCAATAGTGGGGACACCACACTCAGAAATGGTATTAGGTATAGGAAATTTTACATTATATAAAGTAAACATGTATTTTGTCTATCATATTTTATTTTGTGTAGTCCACTGTAGGAGATGACTTTACTAGTTTTTATGAAGTAGTTAGTAACCATCCCATGAACCTATCCTCCTACAGAGGGCTGTCTTGAAGCTTGAAATATGTGTAAATTTTATTCCAGGACGCAAGATGAATTTTAGGTTGAATATTCTAGCGAGTTGCCATAATTAGAATGTTGCAAGTGTAACGAAAGGGAAAGGAACAAAAAAAGGAAAGAAAGGAAAAAGAATGAGTTAACAAATAAAATAAATAAAATGTATATTTCAATCTGAATGTAATGTAATTCACATGTCAGCACAATTATATTGAATGTAACGTAAAAATTTACAATTTTTCATTTAACTCTGTATATGTACTATATGACAACAATGTAAATATCTCAAGTAATGATTAATTGTAAATATTTGTATATTCATGTACTTATTATATCAAGAAATGTATTTTAAGGAGATGTTAATGAACTTCAAAGGACTTGTGCATGTAGCACATGATTCATATAAATGGAACTGAAAACGCAAAGAAGAAACCAACGAGATGGAAGACTGGTCAAGAAATATTTACATAGTGTCAATATGCCTTCCTTGAAGTGTATGGTATAGTGGAAGCCGGCTGGTCTTCAGGTTTTTGTAAAGGACAACCTCATCACCTGTTGTAGGCAATGAGGTGTTTCCTGTGCCCTCATTGACCATTTATACCCCGGTGGACGCCACCAAAATTCGACTGCTGGAGATCACAATTTCGTCTTGACACAAGGAACAAACTTTGGATTTTCTTCAAGTCACAGCAAGAGATCCAGGCAGTATATACACACTCAGAAGCCGATACTACGTTTAAAGACATTGGAACAATATAACAGAAACATTTATTGTTAGAATTAATTCCATTGTAAACACGAATGATGTGAACTGAATTCAAACGCTGCACTAAGCAACGATAATACGCCGCAGTTCAAAGACATTAATGTTATGACTCCTAAAGAAGATACACACCAAAAAAGTCTGTATACGAAGACTGATATGCAAAGAGCATTGTGCTCAGAAATATTTTTTGTAATATGTAAAATTCTTGTTTTCTCATAAATATATATATGTATGTAAATTTTCTATACTGCCACAGTCGCTTGAGGAGCGTGTCAGTAGAGGAGGCATTGTAACGGAACTTTGACTACCGCGCCTCCGCCAATACAAAGATATGATTTACGATCGCGCATCTAGAAGAGCGCTGCACCAGCGACCGATTTTTATAGATAATTTTGATCTTTTTTTTCTTTTGCGTTGGTGTTTGTTTTTAACAACTAATTGATTACTCTCTCTCTCCCTTGTCTTCATACGAAAGACTATATTTTTCGGCGCTGTGTTAAATATGCTTTTACGTGGAAATTAAAACTATATTACAAAACGAAATTATTTCAATAGTGATTCGAAATAGTTATCGCCAAATTTATAAATTAATCCTGACAGTGACAACTTAAAGAAATTTTCAACAGGCGGAGAACAATGAAAACAGGTCATACTACAAGAAAATTAAGAAGACAGCCACAAAGACTATATTATAATTAATACTACATGTCTAACAAAATTATAAGGTAAATTTCAACTAATTTCTGATGCTATTTCCTTACAGTCGCTTTTTGTAATGTTGCCAACCCGGTCTGCCATGCACGGTCAAATTACAGCACTATCTCAATCAGTAATACGAAGTCCGCCTTATCCGTAACTTATTCCATCAAAATTCAAAACCCAGTCAGATGTTCTACTTAGTATTTTCACGGCAGAACCCCGAGGAAAGGAGACACTACAAACTACAAACAAGCTAGGACCAAGAAGATACTGAAATCAGTCAAGACTGATAAAGATGGATAAAATATTGTTGCAGTGGAACCAACAATACTAACCTGTCAGAGAAGTGGCACAAGATCAACAGATTCAGGAATTCTGTCCATACATCCAATCACATAGAGTCATATGAGTGGACAGAAGAATTCTGCAACCTCATTACTCAACCAAGTGTTTGCAACAAATCACCCAGAAGGGAAAGGCGAACACTAGCAACTCAATATATGCTAACTAAACTGTTCAGTAACGACAAACTGACATCAGTCTTCAAAGACAGCGCCAACACAGCCCCAGGAATGTTTCAGATCACTTAGACTATAATAAAAAAATATGCCTATGAATGCATTAGAGCTACGTCTCCAGATATATACTGGAATCTGGATGCATCAAGAATCAGTACAAGAATGTAAGAGACAAATCATAAGCTCTATATACAATAAAGGAAAAGACCTAACGTTAGACAAATCTTACATACTCATTGTGTACCACCATGCATTACTAAAACAATGGAAAAGTAATAAAAAACCGACTAGAATGGTGGTTATAAGATTTCTGCCTCATGGTGCCCACGAATACAAACATTGTCAGTTAGTGGACATTGATTGAAATCAATGGTAAAATCGAAAATTTGTGCCCGACTGGGATTCGAACCTGGATTTCCTGTTGCTCTGACCACTAAGCCACCCAGACACAGTGGTCATTGCAGTTGCATGGACTACCCAAGCACATCTCCTGTCACACCCAAATTCTCAACTTATCCACACACTACTAATATAATGCCCCATGCCCACTCTCCTCATTACTCACACTATTTCACTGATTCCATAAGTGTTTGAGCCTGGTATGCATCTGCGCTGGGGCACGGGGCTACTTTTAAATCTTAAATGGAAACACCCATTTTTACTGCAGATTCGGATTCTCCATAAAAAAAGTAATCAAGTTATGTCTGAAACAATTTTTTTAAACTATTACAGATGGCACTGAAATCGAGAAAAATTAAAATTGGGGAAGAGCTCTGATTTATTTAGAATGATCAAAAGTGACGCATCAAATCGATAAAAACCGTGCACCAATTCTTTCATTACGCCAAATTAAGCTATTTTTGTACAAAATGTACAATATCCTACTTTTAGCGTTACCCAGGAACAACGACATGGGCGTAGTAGAATGATGTTCCCATGGAGTGCTTCATTAGTGTGATTCCCCTTGCCTTTCCCAATTTGGGGTGCATAATTAATGCAATTAGCCACGAAGAAATTGTTCAAAATTATCCCCATTTGCTCCAATGCGGCCGGCTGAAGTGGCCGAGCGGTTCTAGGCCCTACAGTCTGGAACTGCACGACCGCTACGGTCGCAGGTTCGAATCCTGCCTCGGGCATTGATGTGTGTGATATCCTTAGGTTAGTTAGGTTTAAGTAGTTTTAAGTTCTAGGGTACTGATGACCTTAGAAGTTAAGTCCCATAGTGCTCAGAGCCATTTGAACCATTTTTTTGCTGCAATGCATAAAGTCAATCGTCTGCAAAAGTTGTCCACAGTTTTGAGCAGTACATCCCGTGGTACGGCTGCACACACTCTTTGAATGCGTTGCTCCATATTGTTTCTGGTTGTGGGCTGTCTTTCACAAACAATATTTTTTTTTAAATAACCCCACAAGAAAAAATCAGGACATGTTAAGTCTGGTGAACTTGGAGGCCACTGAATTGCTCCATCGCATCCTATCCACCAACCTGGGTACCGTAAATTTAAAACGTCCTGCACATTTTTAACATAATGGGGAGCTGCTTCATCCTGTTGGAACCACATTCGTTGCCTAGTTTCCAAATCAACATCTTCCATTAGCTCCGACAAATCGTTGCGGAGAAGTTGTAAAAAAGATTCCCCAGTAACATTTCGGCCAAAAAAATACGGTCCTATCAAGTATCATCTAAAATTCCACTCCAGACCATTAACGACCATTTGTGTTATTTCTCAACGGGCCTGTGCCAGTGTGGATTGACAGGGGACCAATACCGACAGTCATGACGATTTAACTCGTCATTGTTTTTGAATCTGGCTTCATTGGTGAACATAACATATCTAAAAAAATCATTGACACGTCTTATTATTTCCAAGGCCCATTTGCAGAAATGCAAGCGTATTTGCATATCTTTCAGCATTAATGCCTGTATCAGTGTGATATGATATGCATGATATTTATGTGCCTTCAAAATCCTCAAAACAGTTGATTTCCGTTTTCTGGCTTGTCTCTGGACTGCACGGCCACTAATTTAGGGATCCAGCTCAACACAGGCGAGAACAGTAAGGGTATGAGCGTCATTTTCATTGCATTCGCGATGATGAGGTGGACAGTGTATGTATCCATTTTGAGCTCGTTGAGTGCAATTTCGAATAATGTTTTCGCTTGGATGTCCACTGTTTGGAAATGATCCACATACAATTGTGCAGCTGCAGCTTATGGTATTCATCTAAAATTAACATCATATCATTTATCTCTGTAGGAGGATAGTGAGCCACGTATCTCTAAAGAATAATTTACTTTCGTCAGATGATGTTTACGGTTCACAATCTGAAAGTGAAGTGACGTCTGATAGCATAGCACCAACCTTTATACTGAGCCATAATTCGCAGTTTGGCCACGGTAGCGCCACAGTCGAGCGAGTAATGCAATTGAGAAGAGTTCCCCTATGAGATTTTAATACCATTCCGCCTCCCTCCTTCAAAAACTGTGGTGGGTAGGATACATTTTGTAAAAAAAAAAGCTTAATTTGCCGTAATCAAAGAACTGGTGCACATTTTGTATCGATCTGATGTGTCCTTCTTGGATCATTTTAAATAAATCGGATTCTTCCCCAATTTTAATTTTTCTCGATTTCAGCACCATCTGTCAATGGTTTAAAAAATGTTTCAGACAAAACTTGATTATTTTTTATGTAGAATCCGAATCTGCAATAAAAATGAGCCCCCCATCCCACCCAAGGGGGCAGGGGCTGGGGTTCAAGTGTAGTATCATTTGATGTCCCACTTTGAGCTTATGAACTTGTCTTACTGACTATTTTTCCCCTATTTATAGTTTTCGAGATGGTCTCATCTGAAACTTCAGATGGACCACCCTGTATGTCTGTCTCTCTCTGTGTGTGTGTGTGTGTGTGTGTGTGTGTGTGTGTGTGTTTGTGTGGTTTCTTCTTTTGGACATGTGTGAAAGAACACCACACACACACACACACACACACACACACACACACACACACACACACATATATATATATATATATATATATATATATATATATATATATATATATATTAGTTTTGTCTGGCTTTGCTGTCTTTGGTGTCAACAAACATAGAGTAGCCACCTTTTTGGAGACTTCAAAGCCCTAAGCTAACGTTCAGACAAGTATCCAGCTAGTTAACTCACTACAGATAGAACGATCATCTCAATCTGTAGAAGGAATATCGATATTAATCAGTGAAGGACCTGTAAACAGGACAAATCATAATTAATGTTCTAAAACATACAGTTGAAATTACACAATGCAAGAAGCAAAAAAAGTCCTATTAAACACGGGTACTAGAATGTGTACATGTAAGAGCTAAGAGCACTTCTACATCTTCAATACTGTGAGACAAACCTCTTCTGTTGGACTCTCTTTGTTTTCTATATTTTGGGAGGAAGCAGTATCGACCAAAACAAGAAAAAATAGTCTAGTAAAACATGGCTCTCAAGTGCATATCTTAAAAGCTATGAGCATTTTTCCAATAGAAGAGATGTGTTTCACGGTGACGAAAATGAACGTGTACACATTGCTCTTAAAGTATGTACATTACTTGCACGTTTTTTCTTGTTTTGGTCCAGGCTACCACCCCCCCCCCCCCCTCCCCCAAAGTATGCAAAGTAGACAGCTTGCAGTAGAAGAGATTTGCTTAAGTGTATTGAAGATTAAGAATTGCTCATAGCTCTTTGGCATGGGTTTCAGAGCCCTTGTTTACTAGTTTTTTTGCTTCCAGTGCCATATATTTCCAACTGTATGTGTTTTCGGCATTAATTGTGATACATCCCATATGATAGAAAAAATGGGCTCAGGGGACTGTGTAATTTACACAATGGTATACCGCAAGGATTGGTACTCTGCCCACTATTATATGCAATATATTCCTGTGATGTGGAAAGAGTGCCAATTCAGTCACTTGTTTTTATTCAGTTTGTAGCTTACATGTATGTGTCTTTACTTCCCACAGAATACTAAAGAAATCGAAAAACAAACATACCTCATTGATAAAGAACTTAAGACATTTACTCTATGTAAATGGTCTGATAATCACGCCTGAGAAATCTGCAGTAGTCAGAACGAAGGATGGCATATCAGGACATTGTTTAATACATGTGGATGATAAAATAACGCAGGTGAAGGCACATACTCGATTTTTAGGAATGACACTAGACAGTTAGCTTACTTGAGCATTGCACATTACTACCTTAATTGAAAATAGCGAGCAAATGCTTAAGTGCTTCATATTGTTAAATCCCTTTCTACAACATGGTGGAGGTTGGGAGGGGGCATATTCTTCATAGCTGTTATTCCTGTTCTACTTTCTCATTCGATCCAGACTGGATTATGGATATATATTCTACAACTGCACAACCTGCAAGCTGTTAGCAAAGTTAGATAGATTTTAATATTGCTGTGTACATACCAGCTCAAGTGCGATAAAATCCACATCAACAGTTGCATTACTGATGGAAGTATGAGACATGAACCTTTGTGTAAGAAGAAATATGCTCATGGAATGATTCACAATAAAGAAACTATCATGTTCACAACATTCAAATCACCGAATTCTACGACTTTTCCATAAACTCCTCCAAGAAATCAGGGCAAAAAGTCATATAATTTCATTTCGTTACATAAAGATTTGGCACTTATGTAGAGAGATACTGCCTCAAACATACAATGGCTTTTCTGCCAATATGACTATTTCATCCTCAGGTATCACATTCTATTCCAAATGATAGGTTCTCTCTATCGTTTGGAATGAAATGTAATCCCTGAGAACGAGATAGTCATATTGGTAGACAATTTTTTGGAGACAATAACAGGATTGGAAAAGCATATGGAGGAAACAGGAAACTGGGTAATCCACATGCATACAGATGGTTCAAAGACAGCAGAAGAAAACAGAACAGGATTCGTCATATTCAGTCCATAACTACAGACAGTACAAAATAGTTACCATCAAATACCTTTATCTGTCTGACTGAGAACGTTGCATTTTTAAAGGCAGAACAATGTTGTATCAATCAGAAGTAGTCATTTTTTGAGACATTATTAAACTTTAAGAGTGTGCTACAAGTGATGTCTAGTACAAAAGTCTCAAAAACCGCCAATGAGCAACTACTTCAAGTTTGTTTCTTGTACTATGAATACCTAAGAAGACAGAAGCAAAACGCACTTGTATGGGTGAAAGCCTGCTGTGGAATCCCGCACAATGAAAAAGCAGATGAATTTGCAAAGCAGGCTGCAAGCAGTGGGACTTCACTAGACATGGAGCTTCCCTTCATGGAATATGGGCAACCGATTCACAAAAGAGAATTTGATTCTTGGCAAGGTGAATGGACACAGGACTCACGACACAAAGGATGTGTCTATGTTCAAATACAATTGATTGCATTAATACACGTCGACAAGTGACATCTAAATTGAATATGAGCTGTATTAACTGCCCCTTGCAGAGGTACATTTGTTGTTCTCTATATTTCACGTCGTTTTGTGAGATATGCTAATGCTGCCAGTGTTCATCTTTGGCACAATAGCCTAAAATGGGTCACAAAAGCAACTAAGTGTCAAAATCTGTGCAATTTGCACAGTTATTTACTCATAATTACGTGTAAAAACCTACTCCCGGAATTTCCTTTGTGTTCGAGTAAAGTCACATGCATCATATAAATTAATTTCAAAAAATTTGGTATAAAAACTTGATGTAAAATTTATACTCATTTTTCGCGTTGCATTTATCAAAACTCACTCAGTTGGATTGATATATTGTGTAGTATAAAACCGCCAATTGTAAACATAAACTGTGCTTTCAGGATATATTGTGCAGTATTATATGGTCAACTGTAAACATGATGCTAATTCACACTGACCACTACGATTCTGTCACGTCACTGCAACGTCACATTGTGTGAGGATGTATTCACAGTGTCCGTCATGTTACAACACGTCAAGTAAGTTCAGGTCATGTCACCTCAGTTCATATGGCTGTGTACAATTGTTATCTATCTGTAACAATTAATGAAGAATGAATAACAAATATGTAGAATAACAACTGATATTAATTGTGAAAACCATGACTTAATGGAATCACAATGAAATGAAATATGGAGGATGAGAGCATAGCTGTGTATTGGGATAAAATGAGCTTGGAGGTCACATGATCAACAATAGACAATGATGTCATCTATCAGAACCTTGTTGTTTTGTTCCCAAGAAACCTAGACACTGTCATGTCATGATGTGACATGATATTTCTGACACTTCCAGATATTTTCATAAATTATCAGTGTCTTGCGTAACTTATATCATAGTAAATGGTGTGTGTGTGTGTTTTACGGTTACTGGTGTTGGTGGTTAGTGTTTAACGTCCCGTCGACAACGAGGTCATTAGAGACGGAGCGCAAGCTCGGGTTAGGGAAGGATTGGGAAGGAAATTGGCCGTGTCCTTTCAAAGGAATAATCCCGGCATTTGCCTGAAACGATTTAGGGAAATCACAGAAAACCTAAATCAGGATGGCCGGAGACGGGATTGAACTGTCGTCCTCCCGAATGCGAGTCCAGTGTGATAACCACTGCGCCACCTCGCTCGGTTTTATGGTTACTGTAATATTACAGCAGGCTCCCTGTTTTGAATGAAGTAAAAATACAGAGGAGCCCCACAAAACACTTAAGAAGGTGCAGAAAAGAATGATTAGGTTATTTCATCAATATGTTAGAGGACTGAGTAATAAGGTAGAAGAGCTTGTTGTCTGTTTGGAAAATTTAGAGAGCACTAAAACATAGACACAGTGTGCCTATCTGACCACCACATAATCACAGGGCTAGATACATTACATGTAAAAGATTACACTCTAGCAGCGTACCTTTGAAAAATAATATGGGAAAAGAAACAGTTGTGACATACAAGTATACTGAGACAACTAAGAAGTTCATAAAATATGAGACAAGTAAATTTTGTAGTGATCAGCACATAGCGGTGTGCACATGTGAATTAATACTGAAAAACAGTTCACTTTTAATGGCAACTGTACATAATGCCCACTGAAATATTTCGAACTGTTTATGAGGAACCTGGATTCCTGAGAGTCCAACCTATCAGACAACAGCAAGTGGTTAATCATCTATGGTAAATTCAATGTACACATCCTAAAGATTAAAAAATAATCTGGAAACCTTATTTGGATCCTACAATTTGATTTCAGTAATTAAGTTTACAACATGTGTGGACAAAGACAGTACGACTGTAATCGATAATATTTTCCTTGGTGAAGCTGAAAGCAAGAAAATAACTGTTTACCTCATAACAAATGTTCTTTTTGATCATGATACACAGTTAGTTAGGATAAATAATGTAGTGACTTACGGTATGGATACTCCTCAATGGAAACCAGTTACAATAATATTATACAATATTTTTAAGAGCAGTTTATGAGAGATTACCTGGGATGAAATTTACAATGAAGCAAATCTTAACATAAAATTTCATCTATTCCATGACAAAATCACATCATTATTTGAAAATAGCTTTCCACATAAGCGAACCAGAAAGGACATTAAACAGCAATATCAAAACAGTAGGATGATTTTGTATGTTCTGGCTCACTTGTTAACACTCTCAATTTTTTATTTTTCATAAAATTGATCTAATTATCGAGAACATACAAAATCATCCTACTTTCACTTTTACCTAATAATAATATATTATAATAAAATAATATAAAAATAATACATTATAAAAATCATTAATTTTAAATACATTTCCCATAGGTGAACGTAATAGAATAATTAAAATGTATTAGTTAACAAAGTACATTATTTTAAAAAATGTATTAGTTATCAAATGTAATTTTTTTACATTGTTAAGTCTATATCATATCATTAACCGATTTTAAAAATTCAAAGTTCTATCATAATCTACATTAAAAGAGATATCTAGAAAAAAATATAGTGAATAAAATCAGAAATCATATAAAAAGAAAGATACTAAAATTTTCAGTTTTTATTTTTTCTATCTTTCTTAAAATGTTTCAGAAATGTATATTAGCATGAAGTTAACACTTTTATAATTTTTTATGTTTCTCATTCATTTGTATAGAAGCAAATGTTAATAATTAAAAATTTTCAGTAAGTAATCTATGTTGTGCACCTGATGTAAGATCCTTTTTACCATACCTAATTACATAAGCAAGTGTATCATTTGGAATTTTGTCATTAAAATTTGCACAAAGTTTCATAGTTGCTTTCTTTGTAATATAACATTCATTCTACATGTCACATTGATTACATAAATTGAATAATTAGTTATAAAATTAAATGGACTAATATAAATATCTGATTTTAGTAAAGTAATTAGTTTAAAATCTAAAAATGCATCATATGCTCTTAGAAAAATTTTTGGTGGATTAATATTTCACATTTCTTGAGGAAAAACTTCAATTCTACCATTTTTTAAATAAATATTCTGTAGTTTAACATGATAAAATAATGATGAATCAGTTAATTGATTATTTTTACGATTTGTCTGAAATACAACAAAAAACAAAATATGGCATATCAAATTCTGTAGAGTTATAGTAACTTATAATATCTAGTTCAAAATTGTTTAACCAACAACTTCTTGTGTTTGAAGTTCATAAAAAGAAATTGATAGTTTCGGATTTTTAAGAATATTTTCACGTTGTTCAAGTTCGTAATTTGTTTCATATTTAACAAGAGATACACGAATTTCCATAGATTCTATAACAATTTAACCTTCTTTAGGAAGAGTATCTTTTATTTCAATTCCACCATCATTTTTATCAGCCAAACGAAGAATTGCGTCTCCAGAAGATGAACTACGTGTAAAAATTACAGTGATAACTCCTTCCCACATAATTTCTTTATAATCTTTAAAAAATCCACCAAATAACTATAATGGATGATGTACTTCATTTTTTTACTATTTCCTTATCCTGTATTAATTATATGTCTCTCTAAACTTATTTTATCAGTAACAGATGAAGTAAAACAGATGAAGAAATAAAAGGATGCTCAATTCTAGATAAAATATTATTTCCTTTCTTTATTGTTACAAAGTCAAACAATTTAGTTACATAATTATCAATTAATTTTTTATTTGATTTTCTATCATAAGTTGGATAAACTGTTCAATCATTTCCAATAATACTAAAATTCATCTATAATTTTGCATCATTTGGATGTAGCCAACCATCACCAATATTTATTTCAATTTCTGTATCTTTGTTAGGAACATTTAAATTATTTTTAGTTTTCTCATTCACAGGGAATGAGTAAAACTGATAACTTTCAATTTTATTCATGATTGTTCATGATTGTTCTTTATGAAAATGAACATTATGTTATACATAGATTCAATCAGCAAGATTGAAACTTATGTTTATAAATTCAAAAGGAATTATTTTAGAAACATCTTTAGCTACAACTTTTTCATTAGGTAAAACAACTTGATTTATAAAACCAAGAAAACTTCTTCTATACCCATATACAATTTTACATCACTTTCAATTGTTACTAAGTTTAATATTCCTTCTGCTTTAATGTGTATATTGGATTTTTCAAGTAAATAATTTTTAAGAAACTTTAAAAACTTTATTGACCACAAGAATATCTATCGTTTCTCCATCACAATAAAGTTTATTACTTTTTGTTGTCACATTTGGTGTTAAAAAAGTTGAATAAAAACCAATTAGTGAAACATTAGTATAACAATTTAGTATTGGAACAATTAATCTTTTTCTAAGTATTGAAGGTTTATTGCTAAGTTGAAATAATCTACTCCGTTACTGCTGAAAAGAATTATTAATAAATGAACAAAACAGATTCGGAACCTGAAGTAAGAATTCCAGAAAATAAGTTAAAAAACGAACTTGGTAAACTTTTACCAAATTCTATTACATGTGCAATAATTGGACCAAGTGTATGTGGAAAAACTACATTAATGACTGATAATTATATTTTAGCTTCAGGATGGTTGAATTAGAATAAAATTAAACATTTGGATGTTTATTCAAGAAGTTTAGATCAACCAAACATCAAGAATTTATAAAACAATGTAAAAAATTGAAGATAAAATTAATAAACAAATTGTTAGTTTTATTGAAAATAATGAAGAAATTATTCCTTTAGATGAATGTGAAGATAATTCAGTTGTATTTGATGACTTCATTCTCGAAAATCAAGATATCGTTAGAGAATATTTTACTACAGGCAGACACAAAAGTATAGATTGTTCTTATTTAGCTCAAACTTATTCAAAAATACCAAAACAGTTAGTATAGAGACAATTTAAATTTTTTAAATATTTTTAGATGAGATGATACAAATTTAAAACATATTTACCATGAGTCTGTAGGTGGCGATTTGAAGTTTCATAATTTTAAAGAAATGAGTAACAAATGTTGGAATGATGAGCTTGGTTTTTTCACAACAGATATGTCTAGAATATCAAACGAAGGTAAGTTTAGAAATAAAATACAACATTTCTTAAAAACATAAACATAAACGTTAGACATAAATGTAAATGTAAAGATAAACATTAAACATAATTATAAATATAAACATAAACTTTAAACATAAACATTAAAAATAAACATAAACATAAAACTTAAACATAACTATTTTTTTCTTCCCTATTAATGTTTGCAAAGTATGATGAAGAAGTTGTTAAAAAGCTAAACCAGGGTCTCTGAAGATTCTGTGACAAGCTAGATCGTAACTTCCTAGACTTGTGCCATAGGGTTAAGTGTTGCACGATGCCACTAAATGCATCAGTTGTACACTAAACATTAGAGGCATCTACCAAGTATCTGCCTGTGTGTGGGATGTACACAAGTGTTTTTTAGATTAGGTAACTCTCCATTAAGTTCAGATAACGTTTGATGTAGGAAACCCAGAACTATCAGTTTAAGGTCTGAGGAAATGCCTCTCACAAGTGAGAGTACTAAATTCCAAGTGATTATCGGCTGAAGCATTAGCAAGACGGTGCCAGACTTTAAAGCAATCCTAAAAACACTGAAGCTCATATAATACTAGGCACAGAAAGCTGGTTAAAACTTGAATCTGACAGTATTGAGATCTTTGAGGAATATTTAAGTGGATAACGAAAGGATAGGGAAATGAGATATGGAGAGGTTTATTTGTTGCTATAGACAAGACAACCAGATCCACCAAGACAGAAACTGAAATTTGAAATTGTTTGGGCAAGACTCAGTATCAAAGGTGGGCATAAAATTATAATAGTGTTCTTCCATCGACCACCAGACTCACTTCCTGGTGAAATGAAAACTTTGGAGAAAACCTCATTTCACTTCTATGTAAACTGCCTAATCATCCAACAATAAACTGATATGTTTTTATTAGTTTTGGGCATAGTTTGGAACCCCACTTGTAATGGAAATATATTGGATCTAATGGAAATAAACAGACTTAACCTCATTGATGAAGTCTATATCGAAACTAGTATCAGTAAACAACAATGAATACCAAACTACAAAGAGCAGCCAAAACAAATAGAAAGATTTATATGTTCACCAAACTAGACAAAGCTGCTGTAGTGTCAGATCTCAGTAATAGCTCAGAACAGGGGCATTTGAGCAACTATGGCTCAAGTTTCAAATATAATTGATCACACACAGGACAGATTTTTACTCAGTAGAACGGATCACGATGGGATAGATTGTCTGTGGTATATAGACACTGTAAAGAAACTTCTAGAGAAACAGAGTACTTCATGATAGGTGTAAAACAAAGCAAAGGGCTATCAAAAGAGAGATACTGAATGAAACACATTTGGCAGTCAAGTGAGCAATGTGTGAAGTTCTCACTAACAACTGTAGTAGAATCGTCAGAATATCTTTCACAAAACCCAAATAAATTCTGGTTGTGTGTAAAGGAGGTTAGTACCACCAAACTTAGTGTCCTGTCACTCATGGGCAATGCAGGAACTGCAACTGAGAGTAGCAAAGCAAAAGCAGAAATGTTACACTCTGTTTTTAAATGTTCTCTTACAAATGTGACATTGAGATACAGTTGAAATCGTTAAAACTGAACAAACCTCAGGGTCCAATGAAATCCCTGTCAGATTCTATACCCAAATAAGGCTGAGTTAGCCCCAAAGTTAACTGTAATCTGTTGTAGATTTTCGAACAAAAAGCTTTTCCCAGTAGCTGGAAGAATGTGTGGGGCACACCTATCTACAAGGAGGATAGCAGAAGTGATCCACGTAACTATTGTCCAATATCCTTGACAAGCTTTAGTTGTAAAATCTTAGAACATGTTATGAGCTCAAACCTAATGAGATATCTCGAACAGAACGACATGCTCCACACTAACCAACATGGGTTCATAAAACACAGGTAATGTGAGACCCAACTCGCTCTTCTCTCACATGACATCTTGAAAACCATAGATGAAGGCAGTCGATGACAGACTTAGAAGTGTCTTTGGGTGTGCCCAGAAAAGTGTGTTGGGTCCCTCGCTGTTCGTGTTGTATGTTAATGAGCTTACGGACAATATTAATGGGAACCTCATAAGTTATCTACGATGAAGTAAAGTCTGAACGAAGCTGCACAAATATTCAGTTGGACCTTGATAAGATTTTGACTAATGCAAGGACTGGAAACTTGCTTTAAGTGTTCAGAAATGTAAAACTGTGCACTTTACAAAACGAAAAAACACAATATCCTATGAATATTACACCAGTGAATCACATTTGGAATCAGTGATCTCGCACAAATACCTGGATGTAAGACTTAGTAGGGACATGAATGGAATGATCACATGGGAATTAGTCATGGTTAAAGCAGGTAGTAGGCTACTTACTAGTAGAATCCTATGGAAATACAATCAGTCTACGAAGGAGACTGCTTACAGATCACTCATGTGACCCATTCTGGAGTGTTGTTGAAATGTGTTATAGCTGTACCAATTACAATAAGCAGGCGATACTGGCAATATACTCAACATGGCGGTACAAATGGTCACAGGTTTGTTTGACCATGTGAGAGTGTAATAGAGATATTGAAAGAACTCAAGTGGCAGACTCTTGATGTTAGACAGAAACAATCCCAAGGCAGTTTACTAACAAAGGGTCAAGAACCGGTTTTAAGCGATGAACCTAAGAAGATACTATAACTCCCTATATATCGCTCCCATAGGGGTCTTGAGGGCAATATCAGATTAATTACAACATGGACAGAGGCATTTAAACAATCATTCTTCCTGAACTCCTTATGTCAATGGAATGGGAAAAAGCCCTGGTAACTGGTACAGTGCGACTGCAAGAGTCCACATCGGAATTCGCTATAAGTCGACAGATTCCTGACAGATACTCTTTAGTTATTCATAAATTAGCAACTCTGCTAAAGAAGTAGTCCAACAACTCGAAAATAATTGCAAGATTTAATCTTCCCTTTTGATGCAGCGACTGACTTGTAGTGAGTCAAACGTTTGGGTCATCAAACGAATAATATCATGACGAAAACATCAATGTAGTTGACAGAATTATCTGTCAGATGCTTGGGTTATCAATATTCCTTGGGATAGTAAACAGTGCGGAGTCTCTTAGTTGTACTAGTGATCACGTCAGGTGCAACCTGATTACATCCGATGCAGCTCTGAGCTCAAAAGGAATGCCTCAGACAGACAAACAGAGCAGTAACAGAACATAATCTAAATTAATATTGATTTCAAATAGACATAATTATAATTCTCGAAACGATGTTATTATCGCACTTCCCACCAATGTGAAATTCGTCAGACTTGTCCATTTGTATACTACTACAGTACTGGAGTTCCCAGTCAGTCCACGAACTTTAATGAGAATTATTACTGATAAAACTGTGGAAAATCTCATACTGTCTCATCTGCCACTCCTTATAAATGCAAAATTCCATGATCATACTCAGGTATGATAAACTATAAGCTAGTATAAAACTAACTTTGATCCTTTCCTCTACTCAACAACTATTGGAGCATCATCAAACTCACTTGCTTTCTTTACATCTTCAACTATTATTTGATTATGTTGAATTATCCAGATGTAATATTTATGAATATACATATGTTTACACAATATGAATTAAGCAGTTGTTTGGTTCACTGTAAGTATGCAAACATATTACTCTGATTTATTTTAAATTATGTTCGCCAGAATGGCGAATTATTAAATGAGACACTTGGTTACTTCCTTTCCCAATGATCTTTTAACACTAAAATTATCTGTTTTCACCTTAAAACAGTAATAACCACAAAAATTCTCATTTGTATGATATGAAATAGTACACTGTATCACACATTTGAATATCTCAGACAAATACTATATATCATCAAATAGTATGTATCGTAACAACTTGTGAGTTCATATGAGACTACTTAGACTAATTCAGTTACATTTGTTATATGGAAAAATATTGGAATCTATCTTAGCAAGAACAATGAATTAATATGATCATCTCTGATGGAAGGAATCAAGAGACATGAAAATATTCGTTTATTCAACGAATTTTCGGATACCTGCATGCTATTTGTTATGATAATTGTGTGACTTCCTATTGGAATTCCCCAATAAAACGTAACATAATAAAGTACATAACCTAACAAGGTTATACACAAATTTTGTCTTCTTCATGTGTAGTCCTCACAAAGTTTTCGTGTTAAACCTTCATTTTTAGAAATATTATTTAATGTCTATGCATGTTTTGAGCTGTACGCTGAACCAGCATGACCTGGCAGGCAGAGTGGAGAGACCCAGGAATGGCTTGGACACCATTTTGCAATATTGCTAAGAACATTAATAGTATCTCTGATAGTGTCTAGTATCAGCACCCAAGCCTGTTAAACAGGCGTTCTTGTAGTAAGCACTTTTGAGATTCCTTAAGCAGTTGTAATACGTAAAACAACCTCAGTAACTAGAACAGTCTCCTTCTCCCAGAGCTAATTCTTCTACACAACTTCCATACATAAACCAACAAACACCACTATCAGTGCAAAACCCTTCTATGGTAAAATATTTTGTGTTAAGATTACTTCTGAATGTTACATTGAACCTTACATTAACGTTCATACTAAATCATAAGTCATACATTGCTAGGGCATGCATAAAACATAACTTTATTTTACTACTACTGTAGTTCAGTGTTAACAACTTCATACCTTATTTCTCCACTATGATTAAGAATAGGGTATTGATTTCTGCATAATACTGGTTAAGTACTATTTTCAAATATTTAATTTCAGTAAGCCAGGATGTGGCTTGCCGCCAAATGCCCAATAAATTGTTCGAAGTTTTTGAGTAGAATTCTTGTATCATTAATTTTGAATAATGTGATTCTGGTGTTTCATTTCACTTTGATCAATTAAAAATGATAATAATCCTGAGTACCATACATACCCCTTTGCCTACCAGTCCCTTGGGCGGTTCATATTACCATTCTTGAGTTGGCACTCTTGTTGTAGGAAATGGTCCCTCATATCCTCGTAGAACTTACTAATTACCTCTTCACTCTTGGCACTTTGCTTATTGTTATTAACTAAAATTAGGTCCTTGTGCTGTACTAGGCTGCCTTTCTCCCATCTCTTTTTCTGCTTTTCTGCCTCTTTAATGAACTATCCCTAATGTTATTTGCATCTTTAAAATGTGACTACGCCTATTCAGGCTGTTTTAGTTTTATTTCTAGACCATGCCCTCGTAGACATATTATAGAATCAGGTATATCTTCGGAAGAAGGCTCAATTGCTTGGGCTGAAACCTAGGTAAAGGTTGGTTTTATTACCACAACTAGGCTGATAGTTTCTTATACAGGGTGTTACAAAAAGGTACGGCCAAACTTTCAGGAAACATTCCTCACACACAAAGAAAGAAAATGTGTTATGTGGACATGTGTCTGGAAACGCTTACTTTCCATGTTAGAGCTCATTTTATTACTTCTCTTAAAATCACATTAATCATGGAATGGAAACACACAGCAACAGAATGTACCAGCGTGACTTCAAACACTTTGGTACAGGAAATGTTCAAAATGTCCTCCGTTAGCGAGGATACATGCATCCACCCTCTGTCGCATCCCCCCTGATGTGCTGATGCAGCCCTGGAGAATGGCATATTGTATCACAGCCGTCCACAATACGAGCACGAAGAATCTCTACATTTGGTACTGGGGTTGCGTAGACAAGAGCTTTCAAATGCCCCCATAAATGAAAGTCAAGTGGGTTGAGGTCAGGAGAGCGTGGAGGCCATGGAATTGGTCCGCCTCTACCAATCCATTAGTCACCGAATCTGTTGTTGAGAAGCGTATGAACACTTCGACTGAAATGTACAGGAGCTCCATCGTGCATGAACCCCTGTTTTGTCGTACTTGTAAAGGCACATGTTCTAGCAGCACAGGTAGAGTATCCCGTATGAAATCATGATAACGTGCTCCATTGAGCGTAGGTGGAAGAACATGGGGTCCAATCAAGACATCACCAACAATGCCTGCCCAAACGTTCACAGAAATTCTGTGTTGATGACGTGATTGCACAATTGCGTGCGGATTCTCGTCAGACCACACATGTTGATTGCGAAAATTTACAATTTGATCACGTTGGAATGAAGCCTCATCCATAAAGAGAACATTTGCACTGAAATGAGGATTGACACATTGTTGGATGAACCATTCGGAGAAGTGTCCCCATGGAGGCCAATCACCTGCTGATAGTGCCTGCACACGCTGTACATGGTACGGAAACAACTGGTTCTCCCGGAGTACTCTCCATACAGTGACGTGGTCAACGTTACCTTGTACAGCAGCAACTTCTCTGACGCTGACATTAGGGTTATCGTCAACTGCACGAAGAACTGCCTCGTCCATTGCAGGTGTCCTCGTCGTTCTAGGTCTTCCTCAGTTGCGAGTCACAGGCTGGAATGTTCCGTGCTCCCTAAGACGCCGATCAATTGCTTCGAACGTCTTCCTGTCGGGACACCTTCGTTCTGGAAATCTGTCTCGATACAAACGTACCGCGCCACGGCTATTGCCACGTGCTAATCCATACATCAAATGGGCATCTGCCAACTCCGCATTTGTAAACATTGCACCGACTGCAAAACCACATACGTGATGAACACTATCCTGTTGATGCAACGTACTGATGTTCTTGATGCTAGTACTGTAGAGCAATGAGTCGCATGTCAACACAAGCACCGAAGTCAACATTAATTTCCTTCAATGGGGCCAACTGGCGGTGAATCGAGGAAGTACAGTACATACTGACGAAACTAAAATGAGCTCTAACATGGAAATTAAGCGTTTCCAGGCACATGTCCACATAACATCTTTTCTTTATTTGTGTGTGAGGAATGTTTCCTGAAAGTTTGGCCGTACCTTTTGTAACACCCTGTATATCTCTGTGGTTTCGTAGTGGGATCAGAAATCCATCCTTATATTGTAAAAAAAAGACCCAAAATTTCCTTCGCGTAACTGACACATTTCTAAGCACATATCCAACGCACGGGCAGACGACTAGTGGTTTGTCACTTCTGAGTGTTGTGCATAGAGTGATCACACGTGATCCTCCTCCTGATACGTTAATTCGCCACTCTTGGACAGCATGAATAGTAATCATGCAGCGGCTGCCTTCGTTCTGATGTACAATGCTGTCATGGTGCTCCTCCGTCTGCACCACATACTCTCCTCTGCACAGGGAGGAAGAAAAGGTGAACTGATGTTAGTTATAATAGTCTGTGTGTGAAATAACTTAAATTTTGGTCCAAATAACAAATTTTGGAATTATAATTAAAATTATGTTACACTGTAAACGTCTCACTTCTGTTTCATTAACTGGTGCCCCATACCTGGCTCTGGTCTGAAAGAGATATGCACTTGAAAAAGACATACGAGTAAGTGTGATATGTGAAAATAAGATGTCATGGATGAATGACTATGGACTATGTTTCAAAATGCAGGGAGATGGAGGCATGGGGGATGGGGGATGGCTCTTGAAATTTCGCATGGGGTGACAAAACCCCTAGAGCCAACACTGGTCACAACGATACTCTGCATTTACAATCTTTTATGGTTTCAGAAATGTGTTATGATAATACTTCATTTACTGTTCTGGTGTACAAAATCATAAAATTTTGTATCTATAACTAGACAAAATTACATTAAACAGACCACTTAAAACGAAGTCAATGAAAAAGTCAAATAGAATAAGATGAGGGATGATGTGACTTATCCAGTGAATCTGTTTCAATTTTTTGATACTAAGAAGGACACACAAATACTGAGTGTTTTCAGACCAGTTCTGGAAAGAACATAATTTTGTTACCCACACACTACTTCCGACTTTGAAATAATTAGGTACTGAAAACAGCAACCAGCCACATTGTTTTAGACCAGTCAACTGCTATTATAAAAACATTCCCTACGTGGTGCCACGTATCAACACGATGATGGTGCCAACTCTGAAGTGAAATCATGAGACAATAGGCTCACTGTGGTGATACCTCTTCATACTCACCATATGGATGACCGTTCCACAGAACGCTCACCACACTCAGACCCAAAATGACTACGAAAATCAACAGACCTACCTGATGGTCGAAACTGTACATGTTCACATCATAGTGACATTACAATAAAGTGTTACCAAGGTGAATCAAGAATCTCCCATTATGCAATGTCCCTTGCCATCTTCTCGCAGGAGACCAAAATGCATGTGGATGAGGAGCTGGTCATATCACAACGTGGATTTCCATATTCCGCTACAAACCAGAACGTGAAATAAAGAATCTGGCATGTCTGGTTTTTGCCTTATGGAGAGGAATTGGGCCAATGGAATATGACACCGTTGCATATCAGAAGGAGAAGTTATCTGTTGTCATATTGTATGGCGTTAAATATCATATTTTTTGGGTTTCCTATCTCGTAGAGTACATGGTATAAATATAAGCTTTGTCAAAGCATCAACAAATTGAATATCTTTCGAAAACTCTTCGTTTCAGCTATGATTTGTTATAAAAAAATGACAGGAAACTACATGTCAGCAGGTGACTTCCTTCAGTTGATGTTTTTGAGTGTTATAATTAGTGTGCTATGAAAGCATACCTTTTCATTGCTATGGCGTAATAGTAATCTATCAGAAGCGCGTCTTTTTGGTTCAGTTTGCATTTTAAATATCAAATAATGACATTTAGATACAGACTGTACACAGTGTATGCCATGTACAGAAAATGTGTTGCTATGTCGAAACTGTATTTATTTATTTATTGTTCCGTGGGACCAAATTAAGTAGTAGTCTCCATGGTCATGGAACGGGTCAATAGATGAAATTGTAACACGATATTAGAAACAGATAAAAAGAAATATAAAAAAAACATATTCAGGTGACAAGTCGTAAGTTTAAATGAAGAAAATCAACAATGTAACACTGGAATTTGCTTAATTTTTTAGCTCTTCCAGGAGCTCCTCGACAGAATAGAAGGAGTGAGCCATGAGGAAACTCTTCAGTTTAGACTTAAAAGAGTTTGGGCTACTGCTAAGATTTTTGAGTTCTTGTGGTAGCTTATTGAAAATGGATGCAGCAGAATACTGCACTCCTTTCTGCACAAGAGTCAAGGAAGTGCATTCTACATGCAGATTTGATTTCTGCCTAGTATTAACTGAGTGAAAACTGCTAACTCTTGGGAATAGGCTAATATTGCTAACAACAAACGACATTAAAGAAAATATATACTGTGGGGGCAATGTCAGAATTCCCAGATTTTTGAATAGGGGTCGACAAGAGGTTCTCGAACTTACACCACATATAGCTCGAACAGCCCGTTTTTGAGTCAAAAATACCCTTTTTGAATCAGAAGAATTACCCCAAAAAATAATACCATATGACATAAGCGTATGAAAATGTGCGATGTAGTCTACTTTTCGTGTTGAAGTGTGACTTATTTCAGATACTGTTCTAATGGTAAATAAAGCAGCATTTAGCTTCTGAACAAGATCCTGGACATGGGCTTTCCACAACGGCTTGCTATCTATCCGAACGCCTAGGAATTTGAACAGTTCTGTCTCGCTTATAATATGCCCATTCTGTCTGATCAAAATATCGGTTCTTGTTGAATTGTGAGTTAGAAACTGTAAAAACTGAGTCTTACTGTGATTTAGCATCAAATTATTTTCCAAAAGCCACGAACTTATTTCATGAACTACATTATTTGTTACTGTTTCAATATTACACACAAGATCCTTCACTATCAAGCTGGTGTCATCAGCAAACAGAAATATTTTTGAATCACCTGTAATACTAGAAGGCATATAATTTATATAAATAAGAAACAGCAGTGGCCCCAGCACCGACCCTTGGGGAACGCCCCACTTAACAGTGCCCCATTGGGACTGAACATCACTACCACTCTCAATATTGCGGAGAATTACCCTCTGCTTTCTGTTCTTAAAGTAAGAGGCGAACCAATTGCAAGCTACTCCCCTTACTCCATAATGGTCCAACTTCTGCAGTAATATTTTGTGGTCAACACAGTCAAAAGCCTTCGTTAAATCAAAGAAAACACCTAGCGTTCGCAACCTTTTATTTAATCCGTCCAAAACCTCACAAAGAAAAGAGAATATAGCATTTTCAGTTGTTAAACCGTTTCTAAAACCAAACTGAACATTTGACAGCAAATTATGTGAATTTAAATGATCCAGTAACCTTGAATATACAACCTTCTCGATAACTTTAGCAAACACCAATGGCATAGAAATAGGTCTAAAATTGTCAACATTATCAATGTCTCCCTTTTTATAAAGTGGCTTCACTACCGAGTACTTTAATCGGTCAGGAAACCGACCACTCCTAAAGGAAAAGTTACAGATATGGCTGAGAACTGGGCTAACATACATAGAACAATACTTCAGTATTCTGCTAGATACCCCGTCATATCCATGAGAGTTCTTGGTCTTTAGTGATTTAATTATTAACTCAATCTCCCTCTTGTCAGTATCATGGAGGAGCATTTCAGGTAACAGTCTCGGAATACTTTTTTCTAAGAGCGCTATATGATTTCCTGTTGGGACTAGGTTTCTATTCAGTTCACCTGCTATATTCAGAAAGTGATTACTAAATACTGTACATATATGCGACTTATCAGTAACACGGACATTCCGACTATGCACTGATTCTATATCCTCGACCTGTCTCTGCAGACCAGCAACTTCCTTTACGACTGACCATATGGCTTTAATTTTATCCTGAGACTTAGCTATTCTATCTGCATACCACATACTTTTTGCCTTCCTAATAACATTTTTAAGCACCTTACAATACTGTTTGTAATGGGCTGCTGCATTTAGATTTTGACTGTTTCTAACGTTTTGATATAATTGCCACTTTGTTCTACAAGATATTCTTATCCCACTAGTCAGCCACCCAGGCTGCCTGTTTGTGCTAGTACCCTGCTTTAAACGTTCTAATGGAAAGCAGCTTTCAAAGAGCATGAGAAAAGTCTTGAGAAAAGCATTATATTTATCGTCTACGCTATCAGCGCTATAAACATCTTGCCACTCTTGTTCCTTTATAAGGTTTACAAAGGTCTCTACAGCAACTGGATCAGCTTTCCTGAACAGCTGATGACTATATTTAACACGTCTTGCAGCATAAAAATCTTTTAAAGTTAAAATTTGCGCATCATGATCTCAAAGGCCATTCACCTTTTTGCTAACAGAATGTCCTTCTAGTAATGAGGAATGAACAAAAATGTTGTCTATGGTTGTTCTACTGTTCCCTTGCACTCTTGTTGGAAAGAATACGGTTTGCATAAGATTATATGAATTAAAGAGGTCTACCAGCATCCTCTTCCTGGTACAATCACTTATACAATTAATATTGAAGTCACCACATATAACTAACTTTTTGTATTTCCTATAAAGTGAACCAAGAACCTCCTCTAGCTTTAGCAAAAATGTTGTGAAATCGGAGTCTGGGGATCTATAAATAACAACAGTTACAAGTTTAGCTCCGTTAAATTTAACCACACCTGCACAACATTCAAACACCTTTTCAGTGCAGTACTTTGAAACATCAATTGACTCAAATGCGATGCCGTTTTTCACATACATGGCTACTCCCCCACACCGCAAAGAGCTCCTCGAAAAGCAGCCAGCCAACCTGTATCCTGGTAAAGGAAGCCTCTGAATTATCTCCTTATTTAAGAAGTGTTCAGATATACCAATAATTTCAGAGTCAACATCTATAAGCAGTTCACTAACTTTATCTCTAATACCTTGTATATTTTGATGAAATATACTAATTCCCTCATTACTCGGATACCTAAGCTTTGTCAACAGTGATTCCTTTGTTAGAGAGACTTCCCTTAAGCAGGAATACCTATCAGCTGACTTCAATCTAAAAAAGGTGCAGCTCTAACACCCACTACTGCAGGAATTTTTCCATGAGTGATCCCACCAACCCCACCTATGCTGTCACCTATAAGCTTCGCCAACCTCCCCTTCCCATACCTGTTGAGGTGCAGGCCGTGTCTAGTGAAACCCGTCCTGATGATAGACTCCACCGACACCACTGAAATGTGACCTTTGCTTTCTGTCATCAGTGCACCCCCAAGTCTCATGTTATTACGCCTGGCGGCTGTATTAAGATGAGGCCGATCATGACGCTGAAACAGTTCCACGAAATGCACATTCGTGTTGCCAGTCTGAGTGGCTATCTTTTCCAGGTCACCATCTATGTTATACTCCCCATCCCTATCAATACTATTACCAGCCCCACCCACAATCACTACCTGATCCTCTTTAGTAAAATCCCTACATAACCCCCCTAGGTTAACAGTCACCTGAGCCAACCCTGCATTAGGCTTCACAATGCTGGTGACCTGGTACTCACTCCCCAGCACATCCAGCAACTGCTGGCCTACACCTCTGCCATGAGAACTACCTAACAGCAGAACCTTCTTCTTCCTCTTCGACTTTGCAACTGTTCTAGGCACAGTAACTACTGAGGTCTGCTGCATACTTCCTACATCTACAGCTACTAGAGATTCCTGTCCACTAGACTCTGACAGTTGGTCATATCTATTGTAAACACCAATAGTAAAACTATCTGAAAATCTTCTTCTCCTAGCAGATCTCTTGCCAACAGCCAGTTGCTATTCCCCAACCCCCTTTTCCCTCCTCATCCTATCTAGCTCCTCCTGTGCGTTTTTCAACTGCACCCGAAGGGCACAGATCTTACGCTCCTGCTCCTCTATCAACTTACTCTTGCTACATAACCTGCAGTTCCAGAAGAGGATCTCACCAGAACGCCCACTGGCTTCCCCACTGCATTCCCCCCCAGTGAAAATACTTTGAACAAGTCTCACACCGCAATCCACTACTCACGAACCTACGGCAAAGCCCACACTTCTCACTCATGGTAAAATTTTACTTTTTCTAAGTTCTGCTACTACAATAAGAAGATGTTAAAAACCTGACTACAATAATCACAAACTTACTCTTCAAGGGAAGTAACTACTATTATTAACAGTATTAATAAACAACAAATGTGAATATAACAAAAGACTAATACAGAAAGAGAATCAAACGTCTAATGACACAGTAACGAAGCTGTAAACAGTTCCCAAAAGGTTCTTCTGAAATTATTTCACCAGAAAACACCAAGAACACCGGTTGAAGGCTACTAAAGTTCCTAAATAAACCACTATACACTAACAATTAATTAGTACTTAGCTTTCGATGCGCCGCTACAGCTGCAACTGGTCAGCGCGGAATGTAAACACAGGCAAGGGGTTAAGTTGCTCGATACGAAACACTCACAAATATCAGGTCACAACACAAGAAAGGCAGAGGTGAATGAAGAAACTACTAATACGTCACTTATATAGTAAATATTATCACAAAAACCGTTAAAATATGTATCTGAAACCTAAAAATATATGAAAACTTAGAGAGCGATCTCACACACAGTCACTCGCTTATGATGTCACACCAAAGAGCTGTAGTGCAATTGATAGCGTTGTGGGTTCATGAATAATGATGAGAAAGGTAGTACGTTCGTGTTCACCCACTCCAAAAAATGTTTTCTATAAGCTTCTCGTGGCTTTCTTATTCATTTAATAGAAATTTAATTTGAAAAGTCAACGTTATTTACTATAAATAATGAATTTGCTGCAATTCTTGTTTCAAAGGCCAAGCAGTAGAATGCTCCCCCAGTGCCCAGATATCTTAACATGACTGCCAGTCTGTGTCTAAAAGTAAATATAAGTTATGCACTGGAAGTTTTAGCTGTTATTAAACTTTCTGGAAAATATATGTACCCATCTCAGGGTTTATGGACTGGCTCATGGTTTTATCTTCTCGGTAAATATCTTTTTTGCTAATGGTGACCAGCTTTAAAAAAATCTCCTCTTCTATACAAATGAAATTACAAAATGAATTTCGATCTTGAAATCTCGTATGTTATGAAGTACTTATTTTAGTGTGTTGGTAGTCAATGTAACATCGAGAGTATGGATATTATGCATGCGCAAACTGACATTAGACACTATACCTTAAACACATTCAATTTAAAACCGAAAATGGGATGAAAATTCATTTGTGTTCACAAACAACTTTTACTAGTACGTATCTCAGAGCGTTGTACAGCATTATGTAGTCCTTACACCAGGTATTCGCTGTTCAAGCCATCAATGAGTCTAGAATCTTCTTCGCTATTTTCTCCCCTCTTCTTTGACAATCTCTAACCGAGGTAACGCAGCTACTGTATGCGCGTCCATTTTGGTAAAGAAACTGCATGTCTTACGATCCAAATAAAGCTGGTAGTGGCTGCTGGAGAGCGCTGAAAGCGCGAAGCACGTTAACCAGCTTGTCCCGTGTGCCGACGGCTCTTTCTTTCGTCAGGTCGCTTGTCCCATCCGCGTCCACGTCAATGGTATCTGCCTTGCACCGTGTGAGGATGTCGAAGTCTACAATCTCCACCTATGTAATAGCAACCCAAGCTTACTACATCTCTGGAACTCCAGACTGTTCATGTAGCACAATTACATTACATACGCGAGAGAGTTGTGGCAAGAAAAGAAACCACATATGCGCCCTAGATTGCACTGCCATGTGAATCTGGAAGAGGACTGTTTGATTTCTTATAAAGTCCTTCATTGTAACTAAAATTTTGATAGCTCAACCCCACTTTTCGTCAAGTAATAGGTTTTATTTTTGTTATTGTTAATTTATTAAGTAACTGTTGTTTATTTAACTATCTTGGAGTTATCTTATTACTGTCCTGAATTCTCGGCTGAACTATACGCCTTATATTATGACATTTTTAGCACAAAAATATGTTTATCTAAATTTAGTTTTATACAGCATTTTGTACATGGAGGGAGTTGTTGTTTTGGGGCTATTGTTCATCTAAACTTACCTTTATACAATATTTTCCACATGGAGGCTGCAGTTAGTTTTCGAGCTGTTGTTTATCTAAATTTACGTTTATACAGCATTTTGCACATAGAGGAGGCAGTTCTTTTTGAAGCTATTGCCTTGGCAGTGTCTGTAACCCTTTGGATTAGGCCACAACAACGACCACGAAATCCGGACGGTGTTGGGTTCAACCATGGCTGAGACGAAGAGATGAAGGTAGTGGCATATGTTCTCTATGAACGAAGGATCTGAGACCTGAAGATCCGCTGGAATTTCAGAACTTTGTGAGAATGTACATAGCTTATTTCGACTAGTTGCTGCCTATGATAAAGAAAGAAGTTCGCTCAAGTGACAAAGTAATGTGGGAGGCAGTTTCACCTAGCCAGAAGTAAGAATTAAACCAGCTGCTTATTCAGTTTGCGATCAGACTCTATTGTCGACTATTGCCAGTTTCTGCTATCTTGCATCCTGAAATAAAGCAAAAGATGCAATCAAATCAAACGTGTTTCGTCATTTGCGGCAGAAGACATACAAATCGAAATTCACACATATGAAGTTATATGCACATTTACTGAGGAATAAACGTATTTCAGGTGTATTTTATTATGATACCGATCATGACGACTATACAGACACTTTTCCTCACTATACCCCTGGATTACGACGCTAAACACTTGTTTGGTCCATTCCGTTTCTAGAATACGAAACAATCAGTAAAAAGAATGCTTTTCGAAAACAGATTGTATAAAAAAACGTCTGCGGGAAAAAATATTGCTTTTGTTTCATAACTGCATTTGTGAAAATTTTCTCACAGAAAACTCTTCATTATGAAAACCTGGAGTTGCTTGTTGGCCACAGATGTCAACTTGTAACAGCACACCATAAACAATAACGAGAGTAAGCCCGTCCACGCATGTGTGTATTATCGCTATCTAGTGCACAAGCGCGGATTCGTGGGAGTTTAGAAATGGGTCTATAACAGCGAGTGGATAATTCATCGGCTAATTCTCTACGTTCCACCGCCAGAAGGGTGTCGCGCTAGACGTTCACCGTTCGTGGCTCATCGTCGTCTAATACCCCCTCAAAACCATCTTAAGACACTACTTACAGCGTTCCTTGGGGTGTAGTCAAAACCATGAACTCGACCATCAGAGTTAAACTGATATAGGAATTTCCAGGATTCACTGCCAGTCACTGCGATATCGGCACTCAATAAACTCGGCTTATTATTGGATGATTCAAAGTCTACCATATTTGTTTTGTTTCGTTGCAAACAGAAGCTAGTTTCATGGGACATTGTGTGAGGGTGTTGCACTATAGAATCTGCATTGTGTATTATTGCTTGTAATCTGCTTCATTTTTGCTCATATCCATAATATTGTGTGGAGTAAATGATTCCATATTTGTTTCTGTTTCATATGAAACAAAAGCTGGTTTCGTAGCTTAGTGTTCTATGGACATTTGTTCCTGCCTATTAATTCGCTTGTGAACTGCTCCACTTAAGTGCTTTGCAAGCATGTTTTTCGTATTGAAGTTCATATCGAATTTCCAGGATTCACTGCCAGTCACTGCGATATCGTCACTAAATAATCTCGGCTTATTATTGGATGATTCAAAGTCTCCCATATTTGTTTTGTTTTGTTCAAAACAGAAGCTAGTTTCATGGGGCATTGTGTGAGGGTGCTGCACTGTAGAATCTACATTGTGTATTATTGCTTGTAATCTCCTTCATTTTTGCTCATATCCATAATACTGTGTGGAGTAAATGAAACAGAAGCTGGTTTCGTAGCTTAGTGTTCTATGGACATTTGTTCCTGCCTATTAATTCGCCTGTGAACTGCTCCACTTAAGTGCTTTGTAAGCATGTTGTTCGTATTGAAGTTTATTTCAGTTCGCATCCATTTCTGTACTTTCATGCATTCAATAGAGAACTCCTTGTTAATAGCTTTTGATGAAATTAGTATTCAACTTTATTACATCTTGTCTCAGATTGAGTATGTATTTATGCTTTGAATGATGTTGCCACTGAGTATGTTTTGTAGTAGTAGTGACAGAGTATGTAGTTATTGGGCCAGGTATTATTATGCAGCGAAAGTGTTCTGATTGGAAGTTCATATTTGTAAATGAGATTGTGTGGTATAGTGTGAATGCACACTTTACACTACTTCATTTAGTACACACTAGTTATACAAAATTCACTAGTAGATCCAATGACGAAAGCATGAGAGAGTGAATTATTTCCGTTTGAATTTTCATTGGAGTGAGAGGATAATTGTAGTACATTGATATCTGCTAAAATGTACTGTCTGGAGTAGACTAACCCGTTAATAAGTTAGCGAAATCACAGTGATTCTGGGAGAAATTTCGAAAAGCTATTTGTCGTGATGTCAGGAAAAATAATGGAGGGTTCACAGTTTCATGATACCCTAAATTATCTTTGATTTTTATAAATGCTCTGTGTGATCTGTTTTGAAAAAAGTGACATTATATAATTAGCAATGTATATTGGAAAATGTTAAATAAATACATCTGGTGTGCAAATGTCGATGAAAAATAAAATCAGTCAACATAGATTTTATTAAGTACAAATTTAATAAAACAAAATTCTAATAAATATAGTGTGGCATTACTGTTCAGTCTTGTTAGCTCGAAATCGCGCAAGACGTACTCATGACTAACACCAAAAAAATTTGGTCCATGCAGGAATACATTAAATCTAACATCAACTTTTATCGGTTAACACGAATTTCGGTCAATCAAATTTTGAACTCTTATTCAGTTCTAAGGGTTATCAGATTTAATTTTAACACAAACTTCCAATTTTACAGTAATTTTTTCCAAAATGAATGCAAGAAATTTAACTACAGAGCTAATTACCCACTGTTGACTCGTATCTAACGTACTGTAGGTCAGGTGCCATGATTATCGGCGTGTACGGTACATTTAACCGAAGATTATAAAAGTATGTTTTATGGATATTTGCGCTTTGTCACTCACAATGGAAACAAAATAAAAGCTGATACCACCAATATAAAAAAGTAGTTCTTTGGGAGAACTGGTCCGATGGAAAATTCGTTATAAGGAAGGAAGGTAACCGGATTTTTCGAGTAAGGTCGATGAATTTATGGATTACAGGTTAGACCAAAAAGTCTGAAGCAGCGACGTAAATTCCAAGATAGTATGTTTGATGTGTTGACTTTGCTGGTTACATATTCCCCAAGACCATTAACTGCGTCTTAGAGCTGCTACAAATATTTGTTTCTAATCTTGATGAGCCTTGGAAGACATCATAGGTCAATATGCTTATATGGTAATTATTACAACAATTATTTTACAAATGGAGAGCAGAAAAAATAGCTCACCAAAGAAAGCCATATTTTCTACAAGAAAAGAACACTACAGTATATGTAAGTAGTAGGGCAACAGCAGTGTGGCCCTACTCTGCATTGTTGTCAGATGTACTCAAGATGGCGGATCTGAGATGGAGGCGATAGAGTTGACAATGTCACAATGACGTCATGGCGGAAAGTTCAAATGTTTATGGGAAAATTTGTCAACTGGTCTACCTCCACTAACTTAACCCATCCCCTACCCTCCTCTCTCCTCTATTGGCCCCTCACCAAAAAAATGATGGGAAAATGGGTCAGTTAGGATACCTCTTCCTTGGATTTGACAGGAAAGGAGTCAGTCTGTGCTGGGCTGGTGAGTAGGATGGAACTAAGTTTTTATCTTGCATATATTGTTTATTTAAACAATTTGAGTTGTCATAGGGAGGAGCTTAATCCACTCTGTCCAGCATTCAAATGACCTGGTACACAGTCACGCCAGCACAGATGCAGTCGTCCCTCCCAAGATGGCAGTCCAGAAAGAAGTGTACTTTATTTATTTTCAGTGGTAAGTTAGAACAATTTATTTAGAGATGGATTTCACAAACTTTATTTATTGTGCTGCTACAAAATACTCGCCTTAATGTGCTTGAAGTCACAATACGTAGGCTACAGACCTGCAAACTCCTCGTAAATTAACGAAATAATGCAGCACACAAATGTACAGAAACGTAAAATACCCCTAAACTGTCAAATTAATGCATATGAAATGCCCTGCAAACACTAATTATAAGCAGTCGAAATAATGCATTGCACAGCCTACAGACATATCCACAAAATAGTACAATACGTGGATGGACAGACACGTTCACAACGTGTAAAATTCTCAGAAAATAATGCATGTACAATGCTCTGCAAAAACGCTGACAACACTTAGACAGCCCAAATAATGCAGTGCACAAACATTAATTGCACATAAAAATGCTTTCGAACTATCGTTAAGAAAAGACATTGCTCCATGTTGCATTGCTGCAAATACATTCAAGATGGCGAATCGATAATGGCAGTGATAGATGTGGCAATGTTGCAATGACGCTATGGCGCAAGATAAGATTTTGGCGGGAAAATAGGTCAATTGGGCCACCTCTGCTAATCTAATCCTTTCCCCTCCACCCTCCCCTCCCCTCCCTTCCCCTCCCCTACTAAAGAAAATGGTGAGAAAATAGGGCATGAAAATTTTGGCCAGAAAATAGGTCACTTAGGCTACCTCCATTAGCGTAAGTCATCCAATCACCACCTCTTCCTTGGAATTGGTAGGAAAAGAACTCGGTCTGTGCTGGGCTGGTGGATAAAATGAACATAAGTCTTTATTTTGACTGCATTGTTTATTTGAACAATTTGAGATGTCATGGGCAGTAGCTCCATTCACTGTGTTCACCATGAGGTCCGGACTCAAACTGACCTAGTACACAGTACTGCCACCAGAGGACACTGTCGTTACTCCTGTGACATAATCCAAGATGGTGACCTGGGGAAGAAAAGGCGGGAAAAGGACTGAGTCTGTGTCCAGCTGCTGGACAAGAAGGAGTACACTTTGTAATTCTTCATGCTTTCCTGGCGATCTGTTGACATCTTGGATATTAGGGAATCCAGCCAGATGTTCGCGTCATTGTCGGACGATATTTCAACAGTGTGCTTCGCTGTCTTCTTCAGGTGCTACCTGAGACTGGTCCTTGGGTCGATCGAGTCCAGTATTTATGCCTGGAAGGAGCTGGACGTTCCGTAATCTGTCCGCGCCGAGTCGAGTGTTCCGTCTGTGGTCCGCGCCCGCCAGACTCGGCTTCAATGGACCCCTCCATTCGTGGATGTTCCGACGGCCGTCAGCGCCCGTTTTGGCCGTCCTCAACGGTTGTGGTCGTCGTCTGAGGTGTGTCAGACCCGATCTGAGATGTTGGGTACTCTGTCTCATGACTGTTACTATGGTTTCCTCATCCATCATGTGTTACACTTCCCAGAAATCGTAATGTCCTGCTTTCAACAAATAGGAAAAATTCCTCATATTAAATTCTGTCATGAATTTCTCGTCAGTAAGTCCGTTTCTTTTCCCTTTTCACAACACAGCTCCAAAATTTTATTCTGGAGTGTGATGAGAGATGGGAGCAGGAAGCTGGACCATGGCAGAATCTTTGGCCTCTTCCTGTTGAGGTCCATATTCCCGTGGGAAACCTACTGCTAGGATTGCCTTGGAAGTATATAAAAGTTAATCATAGTAGTGTAATTTGTTCTTGTAGCAGTAGTGGTAGTAGTAATAGCGGTGACTTGACGTTCATAATTCTATTTCATACTTGTTGTTACTTAGTGCATTCCAGGAATGCAGGTTGACCTGGAAACAGAGCTGGAGGCTGTAAAACACCAACGCCAACAGCAACATTCAGTGGAACAGGCTCTAGCAGAGAATATCCAGCAGCAAGAGTCATGTCAGAATAGGAAAAAAATATATCTCTGTAGAAGCTGTGTAATCTTTCTCTAACAAGGGAACCTCCCCATCGCACACCCCTCAGATTTAGTTATAAGTTGGCACAGTGGATAGGCCTTGAAAAACTGAACACAGATCAATCGAGAAAACAGGAAGAAGTTGTGTGGAACTATGAAAAAAAAGCAAAATATACAAACTGAGTAGTCCATGCGCAAGATAAGCAACATTAAGGACGATGTGAGCTCAGGAGCGCCGTGGTCCCGTGGTTAGCGTAAGCAGCTGCAGAACGAGAGGTCTTTGGTTCAAATCTTCCATCGAATGAAAAGTTAAATTTATTTTATTTTATTTATGATAATCACATCCACAAGAAAACCTAAATCGGGCAAGGTACAAGAATCTTTTTACCCATTCGCCAAGTGTACAAGTTAGATGGCTCGACAACGTATTCCTGTCATGTGACGCACATGCCGTCACCAGTGTCGCATAGAATATATCAGACGTGTTTTGCTGTGGAGGAATCGGTTGACCTATGACCTTGCGATCAAATGTTTTCAGTTCCCATTGGAGAGGCACGTCCTTTTGCGGTGCGGTCGCAAAACATAGACACTAAGCTTATTTCAGTGAACAGTGACGTCAATGAACGAACGGACAGATCATAACTTTGAGAAAATAAAATTTTCACTCGAGGGAAGGCTTGAACCAATAACCTCTCGGTCGGCAGCTGCTCACGCTAACCACTGGACCACGGCGCTCCTAAGCTTACGCTATCCTTGATGTTGCCTATCTTTCACATGGACTACTCAGTTTGTATATTTTGCTTATTTTTTTCATAGTTCCACACAACTTCTTCCTGTTTTCTCGATTGATCTGTGTTCAGTTTATCAAGGCCTATCCACTGTGCTATCTTATAACTAAATCTGAGGGGGCTGCGATGGGGAGGTTCTCTAGTAAGTACATTTCAACGTTAAAAAAATTATGTTTCGTCTTATTACGGCAACCATTTTAGAGGTGCTTGACTTCATAGAAAGGCAGCTGGAGACTGTTCACTGGCAACAACAGGTGCTGGAGCAGCCTGCAACAGAGAATGAGATGTCTGACCAGTCTTGTAATTAGAAATTTAAAAAATTCTGTAGTGCTTAAATATATTCCACATATGTGTATAGTATAGTAGAGAGGAAGTCTTTCTCTAACAAATCAGTACATTGTTACAGCCTCCAAGTTCAGTATAGTTGACAAGCTGCTGCAGGGTGCCTCGGACTCTGAGGTGTGTAGATCACCTGAGAGCCATGATGAATCAAGGTTCAAGCTGCCACTATCTGAATGGGCTCAGGCAGCGTCTAAGGATTTGGGGGAGATGATCGCTCCCTGGCACCAAAATGATGGCATTAGCAACGTTTTCTCTCTTTGCAGTATCTGTGCTATTCTAATCAATGTATTTTTCTTGCTCCCTCTACAGTTGGTTCATTTATGTACTTAATTAATGTACTCTTTCATACAGCAGCGCTGACCCCTGTGCGAGTATTGCATGCACAACCTATGCAAAAGCTTGCTGTACCCATCATGGACTGGCCCAGATGCCACCACCCAGAGAAAGAGCAGGGTCGCAACCCGCAGCCAGAGCTGCAATGGTCAGCATCTCTGCGACCTAGCTGTTCGGTCTGGCCACACCAGGGATCCAATGCTCTGCACCAGCATCTTACACCACCACCACCTCCATTGCCTTCAATTAGTTCTACTAAGTGGTTCCATTACCATGCCAAGTATCAGCCCTCTCCCCATCCGAAAAACATCTTGTGACAAATAGACTGCAAAATGATCAAGGATATGTTCAATGAATGCATCTTGGATACACGGATCAAGAGTCCAGCAGGGTGACACAAGAATGTTACAACTTTCCTGTTGGTGTGTCGCCCTGTTGTGGAGAAAGAGCTCATCAAACTCACGAATGATCCATGACATTCCTCCATGAAATACAGCGTCTTATTGTGCTGCCCTCTATTACATCCTTCCAAAGTGGAAGGAGCTCTCATAGAGAAAAGTATTGTATATGGGGCAAAACAGTGTGATATCTCAGAGCACATTAATCACTAAGTGGTTCCATTACCTTATCTCAGATGCTATTAGGAACTGGCTTTCAGAGATGGCTGGTAAAGGATCTGGTAAAGCACTCAGCCTTGTTCTACATGTCGATATCGACTAACATTTCCATGACCCAATAAATGTAGGCTCTAGCTATGTCACGCTACCGAAAGAATAACAGGCAATAACTGTTTCACATGGTCAAGCCCAGCCTGTGAAAGAAATTATAATCAAACTCCTGAGCGTCCTAAAAAATGCAACGTAGATGATAATATTCATGGGTATTACAACTTTGATGGTATTGATTTCCCTGTCAAACTTCAGGACACACCCAAATTTGAGAGGCAGGATTAGGGTTTTTTGGTTAACGTTTTTGACTTGAAGAAGAACAGATCAGATGGTGATGACGACAACAACAGTGTAATCAGCCACAAAGTCGATGGACCCTCCATTTATCCGATTTTACAGGCCAGTGCAAGCTGCATGTTAACATGCTGCTAATCTGAGATGAGAATGAAAATCATCACTATGTGTAGGTCAAGGATTGTACTGGCTCTTTTCCTCCCAACAGGATAAACATAGGATAAAAAGCGTACTTGCTACAGGTGCCTCACCAACTTTTCGTCAAGCAAGTCATTAGCTTTGAATACTACAGATAGTTCTTCGACGGTGTTGAAATGTCGACAGAGAAAAACAATTTTTTGAAGTTTAAAAACCACCTCCTCCAGGAGCGAAGTCCCTTTGTAGTGTATGCTGTCTTTGAGTGCCTCATCCCTCCTTAGACCCGATGAGAAGGGGATCCTATAGTCTCACATACAATCTTCACTGAAAAACATGTACTGTATGCAGTGGCATACCAGGTGGTAGGTAACTTTGATTCCAGTCTCAGCCACCACAGATCATATGTTGGGGAGAATCCTCACCAATCTCAATAAACTTTTAGGGGAGGCTGATAAGCTTTACAGCACCAACATTCCCATGACCGAATTGCAGGAGAATATTCATCTGTACAACAACACAGTTGACTGTCACATTTGTGGGTTGCTGTTAGATTGGAAAATGGAAACACCTCATAGGACCATTGTCATCTTATGGGCAAATTTCGCAGTGCAGCTCACAATGCATGCCAATTGAAGTATCAATTGCCACGACACATATCCGTTTTCTTCTATAATTTCACTGAGTATGATGGTCACTTTCTTGCTGAGAATTTGGCTAAATTCGGTATGAAGAATGATCAGGCCAGTATCCTCCCAGAGAGCGTTGATAAATATATTTCATTCTCCAAACGAATGACGCCCAGAATTGCGCTCCACGTCCTCGACTCGCTACGTATCATGCAAGCACCACTCTAGAAACTTGTTGAAACTCTACCTCTGAAGGATATGCATGTCACCAAATCAGTGTTTCCCGCAAGGGAAAGTTCCAACTTGTAATTAGGAAGGGGGGTTCCACATACGAGCAACTGGATAGTGTGACAAAACTCGACGAAACAAGACTAC
Organism: Schistocerca serialis cubense; assembly: GCF_023864345.2. NCBI lineage: Eukaryota > Metazoa > Arthropoda > Insecta > Orthoptera > Acrididae > Schistocerca > Schistocerca serialis. The sequence goes on from NC_064638.1 coordinate 717,133,550, forward strand.
CCTTCATGAAGTGAATAGTTTGAGTATGGGGAGGTTTCAATCTTGTTCTCACAAATGACCTGCTTATTGCACTATCCAGTAATTTCAAGCACGATGCCATAATGGATGCAGTTTATGTTTGTGAATGTCTGGTAGGAATTTAATATCTCAACTTCGGTCGATTATACAAAACTGTACATGGACATGGACATATGTTTGCTTGTGGCCGTTTTCCAGACATTCCGAAATGTATGCATGACCACAAACAAACTCGACCCTGCTTTTTATTACACAGCAGTGGGGTCGTCTTGGGATGTAGTGCTCATGACAACAAACAAAACTATTGAACTACTGACTGATGCGGCTATGCTTTTCTTTAAACGAGGGATCTGTGGGGGGACTCTGCCATTGTGTCGATAGTTATGCCAAGGCAAATAAGCTGCAGATGGATGAGGCGTTGAACGCATCTGATGAGTCTAGATATATGACGTATTTGGATGTGAATAACTTACATGGGCGCAACATGCAAAAATCGCTGCCTACTGGTGTGTTTCAATAAGTGCCTGAAGTTGATTTCAAAGGATTAGGTGAAATATTTAAAAACGGTGGGGTGGCAGATGAATCCGATGTGGAGGCAGACCTCACATACCCAATTAGTTTGTGTGATACACATGCTGATGTGCTGCTATGTCCAGAGCGAATAGTTCCACAAGGCGCAGGTTCCATCCCAAAGCTGATGACAACATTAGGAGACAGGCAGAGGTGTGTTACTTATTACTGTAACCTCCAGCAGTGTCTTCAGTTAGGGACAGATGCGGTTGGAATTAGGCACGCTTTACCTTTCAGCCAGGAACCCTGGTGGAAGGTGTTTATTGATCTGAACATGAGAGAGAGAGGGCATGCACGAAGTGTGACTTTGAAAAGAATGTTTTTAAATTAATGGATATTTAATGGAGAATTTAAGAAACCGCCAAGATATTCTGATTAGAACCGAATGGGACGGGCGTTATGGCGTATGGAAGTGCTTGCCAGACCAAACTTCCAACAAGTCCCCATATTCTGTAAGAACTTTGTCGCTGTGGAGATGACGAAAGTTACAGTAGAGTTCGTGAAACCTCTCCCTGTGGGAATGTGTGTACTAGACCTATCCAAAGGCCGCGTGTACCACTTTTATTATGAGCTCGCGAAAACTCATTTTGCTAGTCCAAAGTTACTTTATTTGGATACAGATAGTTTCAGCAACTGGATGAAGAACTACAGCCCACATGAAGTAATTAGGTACCACGGCGATGAATTCGCCACATCGTCATAAACAGCCGATAATCCTTATAGTATTGCTCCACAGAACAAGAAGGTTATTGGCCTATTGAAAGACAAGGTGAATGGGTTGCCGATTGTGGAGTTTGTAAATTTAAGATCCAAGACATATGCACATCGCACCTTGGGAAATGCCACCCAGTGATGGGCTAAGGGTGTGCATAATGTTGCATCAAGGGCCGCCCTCATGACTGAGGATTACGTGCAGTGCATGCATGGTGGTGTTCGTGGTGCTCCACGACAGCTGCGGCACATAGTGCAGCAGACTAGTATTCATTTATGAGTGCACTAGATGTAGACTGTGCTGCACTCTAAAATTGGCCTGTCGCCTCATGACAATAAGCAGGTCATTTGTGAGGATGGGGTTGAAACCTGCCCATACTCACACTAGTCACTTCATGACATGGGTAGAGGGAATCGTAGAGAGTGAATCAGGGTGGAAGAGGAATGAATGTGTGTGGAATAGTATCACCCATTTATCATAGTGAGTAAATAGTAGTGGATTGTACACTGTATGTACTATAGTGTAAATAGTTTGTTTCATGCAGACCACACCACGTAAACATTTCTTTTTTCATGCACTTTATGTGTGCTTTGTATATAATTTTGGTGTGTCTATGTAGAAAAAACTGATAAAACTATAAACAACTTCCAAGAAAAAAATTATAAAAAAATCTGTATGAAAACAAGGCTGCAATGTATTTTGTTTTCATAAACTGTCTGTGTGTCATATAAAAATGTGTTCCAGGTACATTCACAAATAGTCTAGTTTTTAAGTTTCACCTGCTACTGGCCATCCCAGTTTGATTAGTTTTTTAGTATTTCTTTTTCCCAGTTGAGTAGAAATTGCAGGTATTCTGGATAAATCCGGTGCTAATGTTGTCCTTTAATACAGTGTGTATTGTAAAAAAATTGTCACGTTGCTCAAAACTGTTTGGAATGTCGGCTATAGTTATTATTAGTAACAGTACTAGTTTCAGGCAAAACGTACCTCTGTTTGACTGTTCTATCTCATTGTAAAATATAAAAGTACGTGTTTTCTAAAAGAAATAAATTGTAACTGTTTCTCAAAGTATCAAAAATGTATCTATTTCCTAAAAGAACTAAATTGTATCACACGAAACAAATCTGTGAATGGTATCTCAGGAACCAATGTGTAGAAAGAAACAAATTTTATCAGTGAACATCTACATGCATATGTGTCTGTGTACAAATGAACCAAATTGTAGCTGTTTCACTAAGTATCAAAGAAACGTATCTGTTTTCTAAAATAGTCAATTCTATCATCGAAACAAATTTTATCTGTGAACTGTAACTCAGGAACCAATGTGTAGAAGGAACCAAATTGTGTTACCTAACATTGACACGCATCTAACCTGTGTCTGTATCTAAAAGGACAGAATTGTATCTCAATAACGAGACTGTATCTCAAGAATCATATTGTATCTGTAATAATTGAATAAACGAAAAAATTCGTCACCGTACATCTTTATTGTTGTTATTTACAGATGACCTACCCCATTCGTATATACAAAGTTTGTGAAGGAAACAAGTGACATTAGTTCTGTACATGAGTCCTATTAAGGAGGTGAAGTTTAAGATGGAGAATAACGAAATACATGTAATGGTTGCATAGGACTATGCCTATCACACTACATGTGTTTCGTTGTGGGAGCAGGTGGCACATGACCATGTCCACTTCCAAAGATATACAACCAACATGTCTAAAATTATATCTCCTGTGGTAGGAGAACAACAGACATGATGTGGAGAAAGTTATCTACTGGCAAAGTGAGAAAGAAATGAAGTACACACAGATTATGACATAATAATTCATTTATTTCTCTTCTATGTTACAACTAACTTTACATTTTCATAATCAGACACAACAGTACTTTAACATGACTTCTTCTTCTGTCGATGGAGAGCAGATCACCCATAGAGTTCCAGTTCCTGAATAGCATCAAATTTGAAGATTCGATGCATAGATGTGACCTTCTCCTCGTCTTTGATGTAGATGATGGTCTCTGTGTGGTCAAATAATCAAAACAATGCCACCATATCTTTACAGAGTAAATAGGATCATCCCAGTGAGTTCTATGGTAGAAATGTGTTAGGCACTTTGTACTCTTCTGTGTTTTAAAAAACTTCACATCTTTTATGTTGGATGTCAATACCATCACCAGTGCTATGATGAGCGTATAGTATAGGTCTTATAACGGTTTTGTATTTCGCACTGCATTGGTTTCCTGCTTTCCTATGTACACCAGTCATTTGCAGTATTTCACCATACATCTCCAGATCTCTGGGTGAATAATTTACAGTTTTTGCAGGATTTATGAAAATGAGATTTATTAGACCAGTTGTTCTCTGAAATTCCCTATCACCTATCTGTATTGTCTGTTTCTTTTAAACTTATGGTTTGCATGCCTAACATGTGTGGTTTTTCACCACTGACACCAGATATTTTGTATATCCTGTTATCACTGTGGTGATTAATGAAAGCCGACCGCTGTGGCCGAGCGGTTCTAGGGGCTTCAGTCAGGAACCATGAGATTGCTTCGGTCACAGGTTCGAATCCTGCCTTGGGTATGGATGTGTGTGGTGTCCTTAGGTTAGTTAGGTTTAAGTTGTTCCAAGTCTAGGGGACTCCCACTAGAAATGAGGATACTCATTTTCCAAATCACAAACAATGACATACAAAATTCAAGCAAAAACAACCAAGAAATAGCACATAATCAAACAATGACTGAAATAGCTATAGACATGCCTGGACCAAGTTCAATCAGGACAACCAAAGTTTAAATCTAAACATAATGAGAAACACATGCATACACAAATTGACACAGTGAAGAAATCACTGTTTGGGGAGGGGACACAACTTGCCTATGGGCCTTTTAAACTGCTTGTTCACCGCCTTCACTAGCACCACACACACACGCTTGTCAGGACCAGGAAATAGCTCGATGATGACACCCAGCTTCCACATCAAGGGTGGTAAGTTGTCTTCCTTGATCAGCACGTCATCGCCGATCTGTGGTTGCCAGGCTGCCTCCGAAGTCCATTTGGTGTGCTGCTGCAGGTTGTGCGTGTACTCCATTGACCACTTCCTCCAGAATGAATGGTGCAATTGCTGTGTAAGTTGCCACCTGTGCAACCGGTTGGCAGGGATTTCCAGGATGGAAGGTTCAGGGTAAGTACAAAGTTAACCAATTAGCAAGTGACCAGGAGTGAGTACAGCAAGAGAATAAGGTTCGTCAGAGAGAGAACACAAGGGCCTTGCGTTCAAGCATGCTTCTATCTGACTCAGTATGGTGGTTTGTTCATCAATCGTTAAGGACATGTTACCAATGACACGTTTCAAGTGCAAATTCATTGATTTGACTCCTGTCTCTCACAATCTGCCAAAGTGAGGAGCACGAGATGGAATGAGCTCCCAACTAGTTCCTTCTGACGTCGAGAAATTCACCACATCCTCAATAGTGCTGTTATTGGAGAAAACCCGTTTGAGCTCATTGTGTGCTCCCACAAATGTAGTGCCATTGTAGCTGTATAGGTGAGAGGGCTTGCCCCGCCTGAAAATGAACCTTCTCAAAGCTGCTAAGAACGAGTTGGTTTCCAAGTCACTTACTACTTCTAAATGGATGGCCTTGGTTGCCATACAGACGAAGAGTGCAATGTAAGCCTTGGTGGTGACCTTACTTCGTCAGCCACTGTGCTTTACAATTATGGGACCTGCATGATCCAATCCACAATGTTTGAATGTGAGCGACTCTAGCAGCAGGTAGCTGACCCATTAACTGAACTACTGTCTTGGCCTCGAATGTAAAACACCTTAGGCGTTTCCTGAAGATTCCCTTGATGGCGTTTTGTCCATTTGGGATTCAAAATCTCTGACATCACAGAGACAAAACGAGTTGGGATCCAGCATGTGGCAGATGCTCTTGCTCAAAGTTTATGAGAAGCCTAGCCAGGTGATGCTTAGGCAGTACAATGATTGGGTGGTGCTCATAAGTTATGTCGGCATTCATCAGTCTCCCTCTCACATGCACTATGCTGTCGGCACCAATGAAAGGATGTAGGTTCTTCAGCTTGCTGTTGTGTGGCAGAGGTGAGCTGGCCTTCAACAGAGAGATTTCGTTACCATAAGGGCCGAGTTGCACAATGCCAAAGGCCTTATTAATAGCCCTTTGGGATTCTTGAGCGGTAAGCGGCTCAGTTGTTCTGTTAAATCGCAAACGCCTAGCATTACTGGCAAATCTCAGTACATAAGCTAATACCCTAAATGTCCTTTTGAACGAGGAATACCTGCAAAGAAGTTCATCATCAAGTGCAATCACTGATGCCAAGGCTACTTGTGTACACCTCCTGTCTGGCACTTCTTCCGATTTCTGTAGCATGAAGGCTGTGTAGTCAATTAGATTAGATTAGATTAGATTAATACTAGTTCCATGGATCATGAATACGATATTTCGTAATGATGTGGAACGAGTCGAATTTTCCAATACATGACATAATTAGGTTAATTTAACAACATACTTAAGTTAATATAACAATATTTTTTGTGTTTTTTGTTTTTCTTTATTTTTTATTTTTATATTTTTTTAACTTTTTATTATTTTTTTTTAATATTTTTGTTTTTTTTTTTCTTTTTTTTCTTAATTTATATCTAAAAATTCCTCTATGGAATAGAAGGAGTTGTCATTCAGAAATTCTTTTAATTTCTTCTTAAATACTTGTTGGTTATCTGTCAGACTTTTGATACTATTTGGTAAGTGACCAAAGACTTTAGTGCCAGTATAATTCACCCCTTTCTGTGCCAAAGTTAGATTTAATCTTGAATAGTGAAGATCGTCCTTTCTCCTAGTATTGTAGTTATGCACACTGCTATTACTTTTGAATTGGGTTTGGTTGTTAATAACAAATTTCATAAGAGAGTATACATACTGAGAAGCTACTGTGAATATCCCTAGATCCTTAAATAAATGTCTGCAGGATGATCTTGGGTGAACTCCAGCTATTATTCTGATTACACGCTTTTGTGCAATAAATACTTTATTCCTCAGTGATGAATTACCCCAAAATATGATGCCATATGAAAGCAATGAGTGAAAATAGGCGTAGTAAGCTAATTTACTAAGATGTTTATCACCAAAATTTGCAATGACCCTTATTGCATAAGTAGCTGAACTCAAACGTTTCAGCAGATCATCAATGTGTTTCTTCCAATTTAATCTCTCATCAATGGACATACCTAAAAATTTGGAATATTCTACCTTAGCTATATGCTTCTGATTAAGGTCTATATTTATTAATGGCGTCATACCATTCACTGTACGGAACTGTATGTACTGTGTCTTATCAAAATTCAGTGAGAGTCCATTTACAAAGAACCACTTAGTAATTTTCTGAAAGACAGTATTGACAATTTCATCAGTTAATTCTTGTTTCTCAGGTGTGATTACTATACTTGTATCATCAGCGAAGAGAACTAACTTTGCCTCTTCATGAATATAGAATGGCAAGTCATTAATATATAATAAGAACAACAAAGGACCCAAGACTGACCCTTGTGGAACCCCATTCTTGATAGTTCCCCAGTTTGAGGAATGTGCTGATCTTTGCATGTTACGAGAACTACTTATTTCAACTTTCTGCACTCTTCCAGTTAGGTACGAATTAAACCATTTGTGCACTGTCCCACTCATGCCACAATACTTGAGCTTGTCTAGCAGAATTTCATGATTTACACAATCAAAAGCCTTTGAGAGATCGCAAAAAATCCCAATGGGTGGTGTTCGGTTATTCAGATCATTCAAAATTTGACTGGTGAAAGCATATATGGCATTTTCTGTTGAAAAAGGTCAAGACTAGGTAGCCACGATGGACCAGACCACCATTGGGCAAGTGACCTTAAAGCACTTGGATCTATGCCACGTGACAAGTGGTCCACAGGGTTGTCCTCGGACCTTATGTGTCTCCAGGTAGCAACTGAAGTCAGTTTTGTATCTCGGCGACTCTGTTGGCCACAAAGATTTTTCAGTGACCAGGATCACACTGCAACCAACAGAGAACAATCATCGAGTCTGTCCACAGATGGATGCCACAAGCATCTTCGATACCCAACGCACTAGCTACCCTCTGAATGAGTCATGCTAGGAGTTGAGCACCACATAATTTCAGTTGTGGCAATGTCTGCTGTTTTATGGGAGCAGTCCTGGATTTTGCTGTGATCAATAAGACTGACACATCTTCATTGACAAAGACACACCTTGTGTATATACATGCACCATATGCTAACTGTGAAGCATCACAGAATTCATGAATTTCTAATTCTACATAATGTGGACTAGGAATGATCTTACATCTAATTACAATGTCAGTTAGAGAGGGCAACTGCTCAGCAATATCATTCCATTCCTCAATTATATTGGGTGGAAGAGCTTCATCCCAGTCAAGGTTTGATTGCCACAAATGTTGCATGTGCAATTTACATTTCACTACTGCTGGGCCTAGCAGTCCCAGTGGGTCATAGATTGATGCTATAAAAGACAAAACATTACGCTTTGTAATGTTAGTCAGCTGACGACTCTTCAGTTGCACCTGACACTGGAAGATATCAGAATCAGGATGCCAGTATATACCTAAGGTTTTTTTTGTTGGTTACCCAGTGAGATGGCATGGCAAGGACGTTTCTGTGTCCTGCACTGGAATGGTTTCCATAACTCTTTGACTGTTCCAACACAATTTCCTCGGTGGAAATCCTCCTGATGCGAGTAACTCTGTTAACTGAGTTTGCAGTAGATGAGCTTCAGCTTCCATAGCAGACCTTCCTAAGCAGTCGTCTACGTAGAAACTCGACATCAATGCTCGCGCTGTCACTGGAAACCTGCCCTGGTTTCCCAGAGCTAGCTGCTGAAGACACCTTGTAGCCAGTAAGGCAGCAGGAGCGGTTCCATACGTGACTGTACAGTCTGTATTCCTGCATCAAATCCGATGGAGATTCACGTCACAAAATTCTTTGGAAACCTCTATCTTCAGGATGTAGACACCTGTCTGAACATTTTGGCTATGTCAGCTGACAAGGCCACACTGAAGAAGCGAAACCTTAAAACAATGGAAAGTAAGTCTGGCTGGACAGTGGGACCAACCATCAACATGTCGTTAAGAGAAACTTCCGTGGAAGTGGCGGCAGAGCCATCAAACACTACTCTCATCCTTGGACCAACCACATCTGGAGAGTTACAAATCTCCATATGCCCTAGTTCAGCATATTTACGCATGAATGCAGAATATTCCCCTTTCAAATTCGGCTGCCGCTCAAATATCGTCTGTAGATGCTCCAACCTATGAGAGGCCTACTGTCTTGATTAAACCAATGGTTTTCAGTCAGGTTTCACTGGTAATAGAACTACAAATCTCCCTTCTTTGTTACTTGTTATGTGGCGCTGAAAGTGAGCACCACACAATATGTCCTGTTTACTCAATGCCTTCGTAGCCACTTCTTCTAATTCCCAAAACCTTTGCAATTTGGTATCTAGATCATCACCTCTAACAAAGCAAAATGTCACAGTGAAAGAAGGCATGTTGTATGGTGTAGCCAATATTGTTCCAGCCAAAATTCAACCAAACTTTGTCTCAACCAGTGATGGATGATTCGGCTGCACCAACCTCTCATTACATAAGACATCAAAGAAGACTTCTGCTCCAAACATTAAGTCTATGGCGGAAGATCTGTTGAATTACGGATCAGCAAGTGGAAGCTGACACGGAATATTCCAGGAACTTTTGTTTATATAGCTAGCTGGTAGGTTGCTAGTAACACTATCTACAATGGCACAATTAGTTTTAACATGAAAATCACTAAACCTAGATGACAATTCAACATTACAAGTATGTGACACTGAAGCTGCAAAGGCACTGTTTATCCCATTTACTGGAAATGACTGTTTGTTACACTTCAGTTTTAATTTATCTGCCAAGCCCTTAGATATAAATGATAGCTGACTTGTACTGTCGAGCAAGAGTTCTGCCTACCCTGGCTATCCTTGATGTTGACGACAGCTGTTGCCAACAACGCACTGCAGTGGGTGTTTGTGTTTGCACTTATGGCTTAATGGGCTACATACTGAGTTACAGCTTCACCGTTGTTACCATGTTTAGGATCAGTGGCTTGGTGGAGCAGGACATTGTGCCTTCTCTTGCAGAACTTGCAAATGGGAAGCTTGCAGTTGCGTGCATAATGACCACTACGGCAGCACAACAAACAAAGCTTATTTATAGTTACATGATCGCGCCTCTCACTGACACTTTATTCAATAAATCGTTTGCAATAATTGAGTATGTGATGTTTATTACAATAATTACAAGTCACTTCAGTATCAACATTGGCTAGATGAGCTCTCCTTACACGTTTCACTTCATTAGCACTGCTCAGGTCACTCCTCGGTTCCTTAGGTGTAGTGTCCCTAAATTTGATTAATTCTAAAGCTTGGCATTTTGTCTCTAAGAAATCTATGAGCTGCTTCAATGTGGTGAACGTCGACCCAGACATTTTTACCTCCCACTCCTGACGATCTGTGGGACGCATATCAGTCAAGATTTGTTCAGAAAGGATAACCTCATGAAGTGGCACATCGGGTTTGAGAGCTTGTAAAGCTTTCAAATGGCTACATACATTGTTAATCAACTTCCGGTAATCGGTTGACGTACCGTGGCTGATGGTAGGTAAGTTTGACAAAGCCTTAGTATGTTTGGCTGTGACTATCTTAGGATTATCGTACCTTTATGTGATAAATCCCCAAGCTATTGACAAATTTTCTGACATGACCAGTATATGTTTTAAAAGGTCCCTTGCTTCACCTCGCAAAGTCTAATTTAAGTAATGACATTTCTGAACATTGTCAAGCAAGTCATTATTTATTGTTAGTCTTGAGAACAAATCTCTGTAGGAAGACCATTGGAGGTAATCCCCTTCAAAGATTGGCAAACTGATGGAGGGTATTTTCAGATTACTAATGCTGCCTGACAGATTCACGTGAGCAGGCTCAGACTCTTGAGCGTGCCGCTTCATTAAACACTTCATAGTACATTCAATGATTTCACATGACTTTTCAAAATCCGCCCTATCAACACTGTGATCAGTTAAATCATCCTCCATTTCGAGTTGGCACTGCAGAGATTCAAAATCCGCTTGGATTTGCGCCAATTTGTTTAACCTTTAAGGTTTCAATCTTAAGAGTCTCTGGATCGTTCATTGAATTATTTAAGCGTGAAAGAGTGGTCTTTGCAAGACCACTCTGCTTGACTAATCTAGACCTTTCTACTGGTTCCATGGTAGGGAAGAGCAGGTTAGAAACAGGACGCTAAACAGTAACACTCACCAAGACTGTGGCGGCACTGAGGCAGCATGGAGTTGGCGGCTGCGGGGTCACGTGAAGCAACTGGCAGATGTGATGAGCGGCACAGCTTCCGTTGGCGCCAAAACTGCAGAGTGGCCGTGGACGACGTCAGAACCGTTGCTGGTGCGGACGTGTGTTCGTGTTCGATGCGAACACGTGCGATCAGTAGCCGGTCACAAGTTCTGCACTCACACTGTGGCCAGGGCTGTCATTTGCATAGTCCCGTACAGACCTTAGAGCACACACCAGTGGTTGCTCAAAAGCTGCAAACACTCGAGGTACAGCGTGGCTATCAAGTTCAGTTCCGGAAAGCAAATCCTCGCGAACGCACTTCCGCGCGATTACCATACGCTGCGATCCACCCTCGCGTGGTCACTGTATCTGGCCTGGAGAACCAAAATTTACACGCCTCTGGTTCCCACGTACATCTGTTGAAGATGTATAGATCAGAGCGACTATGATCTCCCATCGTTTCCACCATCACACAAATAAGTAGACGTAACAAGGTTGGATATTAAAAACACTTCATTGCGTCTCAGTACGCTGCACAATATCTAGCCAACTGCGCGTACTATACTAAACAATCAACAATGAGGTGGCTACGAGTGGTAGCCCTCTGAGACGTCCGACATGTGACTTCCAGCAGTGGCGGAGTCTCAAACCAGTATGAATAGCTCCCAGCACTGCGGCTCCCAGCCGGCGGAAACTCGGCCGCACAATGGTGGCCAGGCTACCCTTAGAGTTCCAACATTTCACACAGGGGGCAGACCAGACTGGACAGCATCACTGTCCAGTTTCAGACTGCCACCAGATGGCTATTGTGGGCCCAAACAAAGAGCATTTGACAAAAGACAATATGTTACATCCATGTTTGTGGGTATTGAATGTGCATATGGTAATGCTATTGTGTCCTTATTTTGGCAACAAATGTTAGAGATAGGACTGCCCTACAGTTTCTTGTATGGGTATGCAAATTTTTTGTCAGAAGAACTGTCCTCTTAGTTTAAAAAATGAAACTGCAGGCCCAAGACATGCCACTCTTGGCCTTCCACAGGGATATATACTGAGCCCTATTCTCTTTAATGTTTATATGGCAGACTTGGGAACCAAGCTGTCAAGAGTTATACAGATACTCCAGGATGCTGAAGATATATGTATATATACTTTTGGTACCAGCCTTGAAGAAATGAGGAGACTAATGAGAGCAGCAATGGACAATTTAGAAGCCTGGTTGATATATAAAGTTTACAAATCTCAGCCCTTAAGAGGCCAATTGTTAATTCTGGTAGGTGAAAGATTCCACAAGGACTGACACACATGAGATTAAATAACCAGATTTTTCCACTGAGAAGTCAAACTAAAAGAATATCAAACTAGGAATGATAATGGAACCATGTCTCTCATGGGCAGGACATATTGTATATCTCATAGAAAAGATCCAGCCTTGTCTCAACGTGTTGTGCTCGTCCGCTAGGATAATGTGGGGTGCGGATCATCACAATCTATTAGTAATACACAGGAGTCTTATAAGATCTAAAATCGACTCTGGCAGCGCGCTCTACTCCAGAGAGAAGAGGAAATCAATTTGGAAACTATAAAAACTCCAGTTTAGCTGCAGCAGAACTTGCCTAGGAGCTATGCATTCCATGCCAGTGAATGCATTGTTAGCTGAAGCTTTAGAAATGTCAATGCTCTACACTGAACATTAATACAGATATACACCAATGAGCCAAAACATTGTTGGTTGGGTTGGGTTGTTTGGGGGAAGAGACCAAACAGCGAGGTCATCGGTCTCATCGGTTTTATGAAGGAAGTCAGCCATGCCCTTTCAAAGGAACCATCCCGGCATTTGCCTGAACAGATTTAGGGAAATCATGGAAAACCTAAATCAGGATGGCCGGACGCGGGATTGAACCATCGCCCTCCCGAATGCGAGTCCAGTGTGCTAACCACTGCGCCACCTCGCTCTGTCAAAACATTGTGACCACCTCTTTAATAGCATGTTTTTTCACGTTTCAAACACAGTACAACAGAGACTCTGCTTGGTATGGATTCTACAAGCCCTTCACAAGAGTCTGGAAATATCTGCACAACATCTCTACTCAGCGATCAAGCAACTTGCGGGATTGTGGTTTGCAGACACACAGCTGGCGCCCAATATGTGTTCCAGTAGGTACAGATCAGGCACATTTGCTGACCGACACACCAATGTGAGATTGCTATAACGCCCCTCAATCCACTGTAGCACTATTCTGACTGTGCAACATGCTGGAAGGTATCATCGCTGTAGGGGGAGACATCAAACATGAAGCAATGCAGATGGTCCGCTATGTTGTTCGCTTAGTTCACTGATGTCATGGTGCCTTCGATTACCACCACAGACACCATGGACGCCCAACTCAGTGTACCCCATAGCATAATTCTGCTCTCACAGGCCTGAATCTGTGCCGTGGCGCATGTTCCGTGCAGCCATTTGCTTGGATGACTGCGTGTAAGAACACAGCCATCGGCGTGGTGTAACAAGAAATGGAATTATTCGGTAGGCGACGTGTTTCTATTAATCCATGGTGAAAACTTAGTGATTCTGTGCCCATTGCAATCGTAACTGATGATGTCGTTGAATCAACACAAGATCAAGTAGGGGTCGTGCGATGTTTAGCAATGGCCTTTGAACAGTGTGCTCTGAAACACTTGTGCCTGCTCCCTACTCTGTCGTCAGACCTACCACACATCGCTGTTTATCCTGGATTACACAGTGACGGATTCTCCAACCTCTATGTATTGTAATTAGAGATGGTCGCCCAATACTATACGGCCTACACGTTATTTCACAATCCTTCAACCACTTGCCATAGGTGCTCACGGCACTAGTACGCCAACAGGCGACCAGCTTCGCCGTTTCCGAAATGTCTACAATCACTGTTCATTCGTCTCTCTGACACTTACATTCTCCTTACTGCGCCACATGCCCACAATACCAACAGGAGGCATTCAGCCTTACGGTGGACAGTGGTCTTAATGTTTTGGCTGATCAGTGCATTCTAAGAAGACTTGCTGTAACTGACCACCCAACCGGTATAGCAACTCGAAAGATGGTTTCAGGAAGACATGAATAGACAGAGAGTAAACACTGTCCTAAAATCGGAAGTTTCGTAAGCCTAAGAGACATTTTACGTAGTCTCCAAAGAACGCCAAAATATCCCAATTCGGAAATCAGTATAACGAAATTATTTCAGTAGCTTATGTCTTCTACTTACCAATAAAAAAGTGATGTTACAGAACAATAAGTAAAAATCTGTATTACTGATAATGTACCGGAATATCTCCAGATTTATACTTGCCTCGTTTACATGGGGATCACAAAACCGGATTTCGTAAACCGATTTCCCAATACCACTTCTGAATGGTCATGTAAACACTTCAAAATCGATTCTGGAAATCCGTTCCTAGTTTCCGGTTTTCCATTTCTGATATCGATTTTTGGCTCCATTTAAATGCAACCGGTTTTGAACCATACTTGGATTGTCAATTTACGTCTAGTTTTCAGAATATTCGGTAAATATGGACTTATGGTCCAGTGAAGAAGAAGCAGAAATATTAGGCTGTAATATTCAAGTGCGAGAAATAACAACTGTGTTGACTGAATCAGCAACTGGATCAGCTGTTTTCCAGACATCTTATTTAACTGGGCTAACAAATCAGTTTCAGATCTTAATATGCAAACACGACAAAGGAAAACGGTTCCCGAAAATCAGTTTTCGTCTTTCATAAGATACGTTGCATGTAAACGTAGTGACTGATGGCTCCAAAAGCCCAAACAATGGTAGAGCGAGTTGTTCTTCTCTACACCCAAGCACAAATCAAAAGGAATTGATATTGCTTTCCAGTGAAACTTCTAGGTTTTCGGCAGAAGCTATAGCGTTACTCGCAGCTTTGAATTACTCGCAGACCCTCACAGCAACAAGTAATATTATTTTAATGGATTGCAGAAGCTTGCTCCAGGCACCTACAGACACCTGCCATTCAAAAGAAATCTAATCCACTGCTAAGGGACATCAAATAAGCTACAAAAAAACTAATTTATCAGAAATAAGACAAAATTTATGTGGACCAAAGGACACGCCAACATTAAATATAATGAAATGGTCGATGACTTAAACGAAAACCGCTGTACAACACCGTACTTTTACAGATATCTTATTACTGTCATCAGACATGAAGACTAACATATGTAGAAGAACAAGGCGAGAATGTGTAGTGTCTCAGTGAAAAATCCTGCCATTTCTTTCTTCAGTTAGTATCTTTTGGAAGGAGAAATTATTATTATTATTATGGACACAATATTTTTTTCAAGTGGTGTACGCTATAAATGTTTAATGCTTGTACACTCTTTAAGATCATAAAGTTTAATATTTCGTCTATATACTTGAAAGTAATTATGTGGATTCTTGTTAGTACACAATACACATACGCCACTGATACAATATCTGTCCACTTCTTTACTCAGACTTCATATATTGTAAGTAATTGGAACTTAAGTCTTTAAAAGTATCCCAGTACAAGAGAAAATAATTTAGTCTGTCTATGCAAGAAAAACAGTCTCACCACATTAAGCATCTGTACCCACGTGTGCATGAAGTTAGAATTAGACACCACAAAAACACAGTTTCAATACTACAAAATATCCTCCATAAGTCAATAATGTTGTTAAGGTTCAATATCTTTCACTCTTACACCAGCATAAACTTTCAGCCTTGAGCAAAGCCATTTCGATTCTGGAATTCTTAATTACATCAGTTCTATACCTTTTGTAGAAAGTATTTGTGGTAGTCAGATCTCAGAACTTCTACAGAATGATAAACAGTCTGTACACTTTAGGTTGTGGTATTTCATAAATAGTTACTGAAAATTAACATCCGTGCATATCGGCGGACACCGAGGAGACCAGTGATGTTACATTAGTCTCCATGGCAGGTTGAGCTAAAAATGGTGAAAACACAAGACGTGGCAAATGGGAATTATAATTCTTTAAATAAAAATATTTACCCACATTTACTTCTAAGTCTCTATTTCAGAATAAATAAAATTTCACACACTAACAGACCTGAGCACAGCAATTCGATATTACTCACAATGAGTATATGAGATCAACAGCAAGCGAGCTTCACTTCTAAAAAAATGCTTATAATTGGTGTATTTTATATTTAGTTGTCAAAAGTATCCATGGAAATGCTATATTGTCCCTTTGAAAGACCACACATAAATGAAATGCTTGTTGTGGGCATTCCACAAGTATACTTAATGCACAGTATACACTTCAGTGTCACATTTTGTTATAATGTCACACGTCTGGAAGTCATTCATGGAGACTAAATATTAGTTATTAAAAGTTTACATTTAGTTTTACAGTTTATTGACTATCCCCACTACAGGCCATCAATTGTTAAATCAGTAAATTTAGTGGGAAAGTTTGTTGATTATCCCTATTACAGGATGTAACTTGTTAATCTCGGTTAACTACACTGCTCAATATTATAAGAGTTTATGAAGCTTTAAAATGTCTTTGTTTTATGGAATGGAGGTCCAAATACGTAAGCCATGAAAATGTTGACATCCACCCATTTGGGCTGGTTGTTCTGAGAAAAACGGCTAAAAAAAACAGGCATTGATCGACATTCAACTCCTTCATACTCAATATCCATCAACTCATTTAACCATTTAACATCAACATTATTAACATTTAACATATTGTGTCAAAAAAGTATGCATTTTTAAAAGTTCTTTTTGCATGCAATTAAATGTTTCTGATTTAGACGTCATGTTTGTAGTCTTCTTTCAATTTCATATTTGCCTAACATTATACAGGGCTATTACAAATGATTGAAGCTATTTCATAAATTCACTGTAGCTCCATTCATTGACATATGGTCACGACACACTACAGATACGTAGAAAAACTCATAAAGTTTTGTCCGGCTGAAGCCGCACTTCAGGTTTCTGCCGCCAGAGCGCTCGAGAGCGCAGTGAGATAAAATGGCGACATGAGCCGAGAAAGCGTATGTCGTGCTTGAAATGCACTCACATCAGTCAGTCATAACAGTGCAACGACACTTCAGGACGAAGTTCAACAAAGATCCACCAACTGCTAACTCCATTCGGCGATGGTATGCGCAGTTTAAAGCTTCTGGATGCCTCTGTAAGGGGAAATCAACGGGTCGGCCTGCAGTGAGCGAAGAAACGGTTGAACGCGTGCGGGCAAGTTTTACGCGTAGCCCGCGGAAGTCGACAAATAAAGCAAATGGGGAGCTAAACGTACCACAGCCGACGGTTTGGAAAATCTTACGGAAAAGGCTAAAGCAGAAGCCTCACCGTTTACAATTGCTACAAGCCCTGACACCCGGTGACAAAGTCAAACGCTTTGAATTTTCGGCGCGGTTGCAACAGCTCATGGAAGAGGATGCGTTCAGTGCGAAACTTGTTTTCAGTGATGAAGCAACATTTTTTCTTAATGGTGAAGTGAACAGACACAATGTGCGAATCTGGGCGGTAGAGAATCCTCACGCATTCGCGCAGCAGATTTGCAATTCACCAAAAGTTAACGTGTTTTGTGCAATCTCACGGTTTAAAGTTTGCAGCCCCTTTTTCTTCTGCGAAAGAAACGTTACAGGACGCGTGTATCTGGACATGCTGGAAAATTGGCTCATGCCACAACTGGAGACCGACAGCGCCGACTTCATCTTTCAACAGGATGGTGCTCCACCGCACTTCCATCATGATGTTCGGCATTTCTTAAACAGGAGATTGGAAAACCGATGGATCGGTCGTGGTGGAGATCATGATCAGCAATTCATGTCATGGCCTCCATGCTCTCCCGACTTAACCCCATGCGGACTCTTTCTGTGGGGTTATGTGAAAGATTCAGTGTTGAAAGCTCCTCTACCAAGAAACGTGCCAGAACTGCGAGCTCGCATCAACGATGCTTTCAAACTCATTGATGGGTACATGCTGCGCCGAATGTGGGAGGAACTTGATTATCGGCTTGATGTCTGCCGAATCACTAAAGGGGCACATATCGAACATTTGTGAATGCCTAAAAAAACTTTTTGAGTTTTTGTATGTGTGTGCAAAGCATTGTGAAAATATCTCAAATAATAAAGTTATTGTAGAGCTGTGAAATCGCTTCAATCATTTGTAATAACCCTGTACAATTTAAAAACTCTGATAATCTCAGAAGGCTGCCACTGGTGATGCCATGGTTGTAGTCTGCATCACACGCTGTGATGGTTCTCCAAGTATGGCTGACGGAACGCCCAGTAGGAACAGTAGATTGAACCCAGAACCACGTCAGAAAACCGCTCAGCTGCTACCACCTACGTGTTGTGGTCTTGTACGGTGTGACTGGAATTGCCCTGGCTGTACACCTCCATCATGCGAATTCAAGAAAACCGTCAACACGGGATTAGACATTGTGTGCTTCTGATGTTACACGCTATGGAAAGAGTGTGTGATAACATCATTGTTTCTTCAAGACCATTTCCGAAGCATTGTTCCCTGACATTACATACAGCAAGAATTCTGCATGAAGTTAGGCCACTGTGGTTTGGGCTATGTTGATATACATCTTTCCACAAACACATCTCTCCACAAACACATCTTCTTTGCAGTCAGTAATTGTCACTGTTGGCGTCTGCTAGCTGGTACTATGCATACTAGCAACATTAGCATTGCACTCATACGCCATTTAGAGAGTCTCACCAGCCATTAACGAACATACTCATTGTTGTCTGCCAAGAAATATCTGCAGTTCCACACACATTCGTTTCATTTTTGCAGTATATCACTACACTCACAATCCTAACAGTTATTTTAGTATATGGATATATCATTTCACAGTCTGGTTTTGTGAGAATACAGATTGCCTTGATATCATATGGTCCAACACTGTTCTGTCCTCCACCAAATAAATACCTGTTGTCACATTGTTTTACAATACTGGAAATGTCACATTTAATACCACTAACATCCTTTGTGGTGGAAGTACTTGCTAGATGACGCACTGTTATATACCTTTGTACATGTTCATCGGTTTCTCTTGTCTTAAGAATATTCTCATCATATACATAACTTGTCATACATCAGTTACAGTTCTGTATGTTACTTAAGGCATACAAGTTTTCTTATTTCTTTCCCTGTTGCCAAATCATTGAACACATGAGTGCTGAGTCTTGACCACAGATACTGGTTTGACTTTACCATAATGAAATTAAAAAATTTAACATTTTAACTGTTATGTTTTAAAATGTTCCCTGAACAAATACCACGTGATCCTGAAACTAAGTCAAAGTGGATACCCCCAAATACGGAAAAGATAAAACTTCATCATGAAGTTGTATATACTGATGGTATACACCAAAGCTACATGATTAAAAATTGAAATGCACAGTAAATGTTCATTTTTACTTTATATAGACTCTACATTTATCTTTGCTCAAGTGGCATTTGAACTTAATACACTTCAGCTACCATAAACATAAAGAATAAAAAATTAATACGAAATGAAAATATTAAGAAAATTATGTATTTTTGCATAAGTCTGTTCAAGTAGGTTAGGCTTCATCTAGAACCACAAAATCTTTCCTTTCTATGGTAAGTCTTACTCTGACTACAAGGTGTAGCTTCTGAAAAAAAATTTCTTTAAATTCAATATCTCTTCTGTCACCCAAGGATTTCTACTTTTTACCTACTGAATCCTCTGTTGCCTCCACTATTTCATCTCTCAAAGCTACCCAATCTTCATCTACTGTATTCCTTTCCTCTGTTCTGGTCAATTTTCCTTTAATGCTCCCTTTGAAACTCTCTGAAACCTGTAGTTCTCTCAGTTTATCTAGGTCCCATCTCCTTAAATTCATTACCTTCTGCAGTTTTTCAGTTTTAACCTACAGTTCATAACCAATAAATTGTGGTCAGAGCTCACATCGGCCCCTGTAAATGTCTTACAATTTAAAACCTCGTTCCCAAATCTGTGTCTTACCATTAGAATCAATCTGAAACCTTCTGGTATCTCCAGGTCTCTTCCATGTACACAAACTTCTCTCACGATTCTTAAACAAAATTTTAGCAGTGATTAAATAAGGCTATGTGCAAAATTCTACCAAGCAGCTTCCTCTTTCATTCCTTACCCCTGTCCATATTCACCTACTACTTTTTCTTCTCTTCCTTTTCCTATTACTGAATTCCCGTCCCCCATGACTATTAAATTTTCGTTTGCCTTAACTATTTGTTTAATTTCTTTTATATCATAATACATTTCTTCAATTTCTTCTTCATCTGAGGAGTTAGTTGGCATATAAACTTGTACTCTGTGGGAGGTATGGGCTTCATGTCTATCTTGGCAACGGTAATGCATTCACTATGCTGTTCATAGTAGCTTATCCATGTTCCTATTTTTTTATTCATTATTAAACCTATTCCTATTATGTTATGTTAACCAGGAACCTAGAAACGATGGAGAGGCTCCATCCCTGCCACAGCCGCAGTGGTCCGCAACCCCACGACGACTATCGCAGTCCACTTCACCCCTCCACCACCCCACTCCGAACCCACGGTTATTGTGCAGTATGGCCCCTGCTGGACCCCCCAGGGAATGTCTCACACCAGACGAGTGTAACCCCTATGTTGGCGTGGTAGAGTAATGGTGGTGTATATGTACATGGAGAACTTGTTTGCGCAGCAATCGCCGACATAGTGTAGCTGAGGTGGAATAAGGGGAACCAGCCTGCATTCGCCGAGGCAGATGGAAAACCGGCTAAAAACCATCCACGGACTGGCCGGCTCACCCGAACCTCGACACAAATCCGCCAGGCGGTTTCGTGCCTGGGACCGGCGCTCATGCCTGCCCGGAAAGCAGTGCGTTACACCACATGGCCAACCAGGCAGGCTATTACTGCATTACCCCCATTTGATTTTGTATGAATAACCTGTACTCACTTGACCAGAAGTTCTGTTCCTGATGCCACTGAACTTCAGTAATTCCCACTATATCTAACTTTAACCTATCCATTTCCCTTTTAAAATATTCTGACCTACCTAATCGATAAAGCGATCTGAAGTTCCATGCTCCAATCCATAGAACGCCAGCTTCGTTTCTCCTGATAACGACATCCTTCTGAGTAGTCGCCACGTGGAGATCCAAATAGGGGATTATTTTACCTCCAGAATATTTTACAGAAGAGGATGCCATCATCATTTAACCATACAGTAAAGCTGCATGCCCTCAGAAAAAATTAGGGCTGTAGTTCCCCCTTGCTTTCAGCTGTTCGTAGTACCAGCACAGTAATGCTGTTTTGGTTGATGTTACAAGGCCAGTACAGTCAATCATCCAGACTGTTGCCCCTGCAACTACTGAAAAGGCTGCTGCCCCTCATCAGGATCCACACGTTAGTAGTAGGGCAACAAGCACATGGCCCCACGTTGCCTTGCTGCCAAATATATTCACGATGCTGGATCTAAGATGGCGGCGATGGGTGTGGCAATGTCGCAATGACGTCATGGTGGAAGTCAAAATTTTGGTGGGAGAATAGTTCAATTGGGCTACCTCCACTAACCTATGACATCCAACCACCACCTCTTTCTTGGAATTGGCGGGAAAAGGACTCAGCCTGTGCTGGTTTGGTGGATAGGACAGATGTAAGTCTTTATTTTGCATGCATTGTTTTTTTAAACAGTTTGAGTTGTCATAGGCAGTAGCTCCATCCGGTGTGTTCACAATGAAGTCCAGAATCCAAATGACCTAGTACACAGTACCACCTCCTGATGGCGCTGTCGTCCCTCCCATGACGAAATCCAAGATGGTGGTCCAGAAGAAATGTACGAAAAGGACTCAGTCTGTGTCCAGCTGCTGAGAGGTAGAAGTTTACTTTACTTATTTTCAGTGGGAAGTTGGAACAATTTATTTAGGGATGGATATCACATAGTTTATTTGTTATGCTGATGAAAACACTTGCCCTTATGTGCTTGGGGTCAAAATACATAGCCTACAGACCTGTAAACTGCTCGTAAATTAAAGAAATAATGCAGTACACTGATGTTCAGACATGCAAACAACTTACAAAGTGTCAAAATAATGCACGTAAAAAGCAATACAAACAGCTCACTAGTCGTAAACTGTCGAAATAATGCATTGTACAACCTACAGAAATGTTCACAAAAAAAGTGCAGTACACTGATGTACAGACAGGTTCACTATACATAAAACTGTCGAAAAATAATTTATGTATAACACTCTGCAAACACGCTCACAACGCTTAGACAGCCGAAATAATGCAATGCAAAAACACTCATTGCACGTAAGAACGCTTTCAAACTAATTAAGAAATTGGACGCAACGTATCAGCGATCTGTTCCCTTCAGAGGTCCAAGTCGGAATGATAACTGGATGTGTCGGATGCACGCACCAGTCCAGGCTGCCCCACATGCGAGGCGCTTCTGGCAGCATGCAAGTTTTTACCTGCCCAGCATGACTGACACATAGCCTTCACATCTGCACGTCCAGCGGCGAGGGAGATGTTTACCTAGCGACTCACTCTTGCAGGCGCAGCTAAACGATTGTCAATGTTATACTGATGTCTCATGTCTATGTAAATAAGAGCCACGTCTTCCTCTAGACACGCTACAGAAATCTTTTGCGCTGCTTTCAAAAACTGGCAGCATGCAAGTTTTTACCCGCCCATCAGGACTGACACATAGCCTTCACATCTGCGCGTCTAGCGGCGAGGGAGATGTTTACCTAGCGACTCATATCCCAGAATAACACATGATGCATTCTTCCTAGCGAACCTAAAAGGACAGCCTGTCCATCACATGCTACCCTTCCTGGAAATCGTAATGTCCTGCTTTCAACAAATGTCACAGAAATGGTAAACGTTCACCCTTGTTCTCGCCATTAAAAGTCTTCATCATGTCTTTGCATGCTTGCGAAAACACCGTTAATCATAAAAGTACTCTTGTTGTTTGGGAAGAGAGCACTGTCTAAGCACAGATGGGAAAATCAGAGCAATTACGCAAACAGAATTCGAAGCACTGTCCTACAGAAGAGAAAAATGGCTGGAATTTTTGGTGTCCTGCAGCTGCTGTTCTGGAAATGGCCTAATACCACAATGGCGGATGAGGGACAGCATTCCAACAGAGATGGACGGTCTGCTTCAACTTATCTTCGAACACTTGAACAAAGAAAACATCACGTTACTCTCAGTACTTTTCTTACATACCTTTCCGCCATCTTGTACCAACCAGTCTGCAGAGGCCCCTATACCCTGCACGAAGGCTGTCTTGTGAATGAATGGAGCATTCTGATTGACTCTTTGTTGCATTTTCCCGCCAAACTGTTACTGCTGCCGGTGTGGGAGCACTATCCACATTTTTTTCTCTCCAGATGAGACGATCAGCGGCTAAACTATTGTTATGGCTTCTCGCCGCTTGTTACGACTTCTGCACCACTTGTTAGCAGCAGACACAGTGGCTGCGCCAAAGACTGAGACGACGTGGAGTTTTACAATTATTTATTGAACTTTCTTTACAATTTCTCCCTCGTCATCGCTGCCCAGCTCTACGGATGTCTCCACCTGGCTGCTGCTGTGTAGATTCTCCGACAATGCGCGCAGCGCGCGCCACCAGTGCTCCGCTGAAGCCAGTATGCGCAGTGGTTGAGATGAACTCATCGCCAATCGGTGCCCCCGGAACCGCGTAGCCGTGAGGTCAGCTGCTGACGCCTGCTGCACCGGCGGCTGGGAAGCCATCAATCGCGATGTCCGCAAGGTCCCATCATGGACGGACCACGCGCTGTGGGGCCAGCTGCCATGAAGTCTGGGCGTCAGTCCCCGGAAGCGCCTGTGACCAAGACCGCGCTGCGGCCGGTCCTGCTGGAAGTTCTCGCTGTAGTTAGTCAGCCATGGTGCCGACCGGACTCAGGCCGAACTCTAGAGCTGAAATTGACATCTGGCAGCAAACGGATGACTCCTGCAAGCTGGAATAGACTTCCGGAATCGTCACCGACGAAGATTGAACATTCGGACACGGACCACATCTGTCCTCAGATCCGAACTGCCTCCTAATGGCTTCTGTCCGTTGCTGCCTGCGCTCCACTATTTATATCCGGCAGGAGGACTTTTTTACCCTTGGTGGCAGCTTCTTGTTATTACTCCCACAGTATATTGCAGCGTAACTTAGCATGCTGGCCTCACTTCTCCTTACTCAGCACTCTCCAGGCTTCGCTCGGCGCTTGGTCTGTGTGTGTCCTTGCGTCAGCTTGTTGGTAGACTGCAACTGTCAGCAATGCTATCTGTACCGTGCTTGCTTTGCAACGCCTCAATTGCCGGCTGCCTCTGTTTTGCCATTCTCCTCTGCGTGAATCAACGCTTACTACATGTGGCTGCAACACTGCCTCCTCCTAAAAATTAAATTCGTCCCCGAAATTACCCTATACATTAACTCTAGTTCTGTACTATATTCTACTTTTTCTCTATAGACATCCAGGTTGCCCTGACTCATGCCCTACTGGTAATCCATTCTACAGGAATCTCATGGAGCGGTACTGCATTAACATGCTGAATCCTCCGTTTTAATAAGACATATACCACACCGATAAATACAATCAACACAGTAATAGTACTGGTTGAAATACCAATGGTCACTATGCTACGTTTCCGCCTGGTATCGTACTCCTCCACATGCCTTAATAATTGCTGCACTGAAATTTGACCTTTCTCCGAATTTACTAGTTTATCTATCGTTTTCAATAGTGTAGCATCCAAGGTGTTGTTAATATACGTCAAATTTTCTCCTGGAGTGATGCTGAATGACGCATCTGGCCAGTACAACTTCGGATGAGTATCTGTAACCTTGGTGACTCCCATGACTGTCGCTGGTAAGCTGAAACGATCCCCTACTATTTCACAATTTGTCCCATTGATTAGCAAACCACTGTCCCATAATTCCATCTCCGTGGTTGCTGTCCAGTTCCCGTTGCCATAACACTTGGCTGATATCCTCTCCATAGCGAATACAGAATACAACCAATGCCTCCCAACTTGCTGAAAATGTGGCATAGGCTTCACTATTATTCTCCGACACTCCGAAGCTTCTGCTTCTGCCCTAAATAACTGGATCTCACACGACCCCTTGCCCATGAAAACAACCTGTGATGGAGAAATGGAAACTGACTCCGTCAGACATCCACTCAACTCTAAACTCGACATAGTAGCATGAGTGTCCCCCTCCTCAGAAATTAATAAAACCACCTGTGTCCTGAACTGTACGCCCATGCCCATGCGATCCCATCTGACCTGATAAGGATGCACTGTGTAACAGTGATACTGTCTCCCCACACTAGTTACTGGAAATCTAATCTCTATATACATCTTAACTAGATCCGTTGTTACCTTAATCCTAGACATATGGTACAAAAGTGACATACTCGCTTCAATTATCGGCACTACGTGCTCCACCCCCTCTGGAAACACTCCCTCTGCCTGCTTCAGACTCCGTCTGAATTCTTCTGGTGACATCAACATCACGCTCACCTGCCCGTGCACGAAAATAATACACACATGATAATTACTGCTAACTACACATCCCTCGAACGCAACTTATACTTAATACCCGGTTTACTGTCTACTTCTGTCACTTCTTTTCGCTTTCTGCCAGAAGGAGAAGTACATATACACGGATCTACTACCCCTGGAACGGCTTAACTCTACTAACGTGAACCACCGTCGCTTGGTAGGCAATTGTAATTTTACATTGACAGGTGATGTCATTTCCACTACTTGGTACAGTCCCTGGAACTTGTTTGTGAACTTCTTGGTTCTCCATTTTGGAACATACGGATTAGCTAGTAGCACCCATTGGCCTACTTTGTACTGTGGCAACTTCCTCGTTGTACCTCCCATCCGTTCTTGTCGTTCCAATGCTTTCATTTTAGCTCGTCTAACTCTCTGCCATACTTCCTTAATGGTTTTCGCAAATTGCCTTACATGCTCGCCCTCCGCTCCCAGCCTTGGACGAAGTATGTCAAAAGGTGACGGCATCTTCCGCCCATACACCACTTCGTACGGCGACAATCCTGTCGACGTATGTACCTTACTATTATATGCACTGGTTACGAATTGCAAGTACACATCCCAGTCGGTCTGTCGACTATTTACGTAGTGACTCAACATCTTAGCAATTGTGCGATGCACTCTCTCCGTTCGTCCGTTTGCTTGAGGATGGAATGGACTAGTCCGTAGTTTCTTTACCTTCAGTAACTTACCCAGTAGGTTCATCAGATCAGACGTGAAATTAGTACCTTGATCCGAGATTAAGGACTAAGGTATCCCATACGTGAGTAACCAATTATTAACTAAAGCTTGTGCCACCGTACTTGCTTTCTGATCTGGTAATGCGACCATGTCTAAATACCTAGAAAAGTGGTCAATCACTGTTAACACATACTTATTCCCTGCTGCACTCCTATTAAGTGGACCTAATACATCGATTTCGATTTGTTGGAAAGGTCTGTCTGCCTCTGGTAATC
Organism: Schistocerca serialis cubense; assembly: GCF_023864345.2. Classification (NCBI taxonomy): domain Eukaryota; kingdom Metazoa; phylum Arthropoda; class Insecta; order Orthoptera; family Acrididae; genus Schistocerca; species Schistocerca serialis. Next base: position 717,159,818 of record NC_064638.1, read on the forward strand.
TTTGAAGCCGAATCTTTTGATGGCTCAAGTCCGCAAGCTGTGCGCATGGCACACAGTTCCTGACGTACTCGTCCACGTCTTGACATAGTGTCCCCCACCAAAACTTCTCCGCTATCCGCCTATCTGTAGCTCTTCTCCTGCCATGTCCTGACAGAAAATGGTCACGCGCCTGTTGCAAAACTTCAGATCTTAACGCTGCTGGTATGACGATGCACACGCTGCATTTTGTCGACCTGCAAAGTAACCCGTCCTGTACTAGGAACTGCGGTTGCTTTCTGAACAATTGGCAGTCACTATCCACGGCTTGTGCCCTTTTCCACTCATCTTCAGTCACCTCTATTACTTGTAATACTGCCACTTTCCTGCTCAATGCGTCAGCATTGGCATGTTTCACACCTGGCTTGTGTATTACCTCATAGTCGAACTCACTGATTTTCAGCACCCATCTCACTAGCCTACTCGCTGGGTCTTTCAGACCTAATAACCATTTCAGAGCTGAATGATCCGTCACAACCTTAAACCTTCTACCGTACAAATAACATCGAAAGTACGAAATCCCGTATATTACCGCTAACAATTCCTTCGCCGTCGTGGAGTAATTTTGTTCTGCCTTGTTAAGTTAACGAGACGTGAACGCAATCGGATGTTCTTTGCCATCAATTTCTTGCCCAAGTACAACCCCAAGAGCGTGATAAGACGCGTCACATTGTAGTATAAACTCCTTCGAAAAGTCTGGAAACTTCAAAACTGGATCTGATATCAGTATCCGTTTCAACTCTTGAAATGCTTTCTCGCACTCTGACATCCACTGGAAGGTAACACCTTTTTTTAGCAACTTGCTAAGTGGCCTTGCTATTTCTGCTAACCCCTGTGCGAATTTCCGATAATAGCTCGCAAGACCAATATACGATTGCAGTTGTTTAACCGTTTGCGGAACCGGAAAATCTCGTACTGCAGAAGTGAGACGAGGATCTGTCCGTACCCCGTCCTGACTGATAACATGCCCGAGATAATTTACTTGTGCTTGCGCAAAACGGCATTTGTCCAAACTTAATGTTAGCCGTGCTGCCTCTAATCTTTTAAACACCTCCTCTAACCATTCCACATGCTGGTCTATATCTCTTGAAAAAACTATAATGTCATCCAGATACACTATGCATTTTTTCGGTTTCAACCCGTGAAGGACTCCATCCAACAACCTCTGAAATGTTGCTGGAGCGTTTTTTAGTCCAAACGGCATTCTTTTATACTTGAAATGACCACAATGCGTCGTAAATGCTGTTTGTGACCTGTCCTCCGGACATACTTCAACCTGGTGATAACCGCTTCGCAAATCCATAGTAGAGAAAAATTTACACTCCCCTAGGTTGTCTAACGTTCTGTGATATTCGGAATCGGATATACGTCCGCCACTGTCCGTTCATTCAAATGTCTGTAATCGCAACAAAAGCGAAATTTTTTTCGACCCGTCCGGTGTCTTCTCCGGAACTGGGACCACGCTACTACACCAAGGACTATTACTGTGCTGGATTATCCCATCTTCCAGTTGTTGCTCTATCAATTACTCTACTACTGGTTGTAATTGTTTCGGTAGTCTGTATCGCTTATGGTACACCGGAGCGTGATTCCTTGTCGGAATACGATGCTGTATTATCGGTGTAGCAGGTAACGTTCCCTGTGCTTGAAACAATGCTTTATACTTTAGTAATAATGCTTCCATACCCGAACGATCATTTCCTCTCAAATGATTTACCTTGTCACGAAGTGCAGACGTGCTGACGGTTTGCTTTACATCATAGTCTAGCCTCGAACTATCGATGTCCTCTTCATCCATTAACTCTACTGTGGCTATTACCAATCCCTTCGGCAGATCGACATCATCCCTCCTGAAGTTATCTAAACTCACTGGAACCATAAAATGCCCGTTTATGTCCGTTACCCGTGATACACTCCTACGAATAAAGCAATGCTTTTCGTCTAAAACCTCATTACTTGGTAGTGGCTCTACGAAGAATAACCCCTGCTGTGGCACATCGACATCCACCGGTACACAGATCAACTTCCCTGTACCTGTTCGTACTTTGTCACACGAAATCACCTTTAATGCACTTGTACGCAGTTTAATTGGTATCACCTTAGCTATCGGTGCACCTTGCGACTCTGAAACATTTGCAACGGCTGTACCCATTGAGAACAAGTTCCCATCGAGTTCCAGCGTATGTTGCGAAAGGTCAATTTTGGCGTGATGTTTAATCAGAAAGTCCAACCCAAGTATCGCTGAAAATCCCTGTCCCACAGTTGACAACACCTCCATTTGCTCCCAGAACCACACGTTCCCTATCTTAAACTTAAGCTGTGCTGTCCCTAGTGCAACTAATTTTTTATCACCTACTGCGCGCAATCTGCATCTCGGAGCTTCCAATCCTTTCCTGCCCACGAGGTCCACACTGACAACTGATACATGCGCTCCAGTATCCACTAAAACTCTTCGCCACTTATCTTTTATCCAAACCATCAAATTACAATCTGCCTCTTCGTGCACTCTCTGAGTACCTCTTTTTACTGGGAATGCCTCCCGACGGCGGGAACACTCCCTTTTTCGTTTAACAGTTTTTTACCTGCTGTATCATTAACCCATTTCTTGGCTTTACACTGCCGTGCCTTATGCCCTATTTTCTGACAATTGAAACACTGCGGTTCCCTACATTGTCCCTTAAAATGACCTTGCTTCCCACAATGGTAACACTCTTTGGAAGACGAAAAAATTTTCTTGTCATTGCGACTTCCAGTGGCGCTATCCATTGCCTGCAAATATGTCGCTACACGCAATGCTGCTGCTAAGTCACTTGGATTTTCCATCCGTATCCGGCGTGAAAAATCCGGCGAGACCCCTCGCAAAAATGCGCCTAAAGCTCTATTCTCTGCTTCTTTCAATAGAAGTTCATTTGCAGTCGTATCTTGCGTTAACTCATACATGTGCGCATTCGTTCTCCTAATTCTGTCTGAAAATTCTTCTACCGTTTCACCCGTTTTTTGCATCATCCTCCTCAATTTTTCTCTAAAAATTCTGGCACTGTTTTGTTTCCTAAACCTTTGCAATAATCCCTCAGCCAACTCTGTGAACGTAGCAGCATCCTTTAACCCTTCGTGGTATGTCACATAAGTCTTTGGGTCACCTACTAACCGTAACCTCGCCGTTTGCAAACACATTTCATCCGACCAGCCACACGGTCTAGCCGTACTATGTACGTCAACAATGAAAACATTCACATCCTCTGATGTTTTACCCGAGAAGGAAGGTATCAAATTAGCTGCTGAACAATCTGAAACACCGGAAAAGACAGTACCCTTGTATTCTACACTATCGCTTCTCAAGCCTGATGGAGTATTTTGCAACAATTGTTGCTCCATCTTCTGCGTGTGCTGCTTTTGCAATTTATTTTTTTCAATCTGTTTCTTGAATTGCTCTGTCAATGTGACTACGGCGTCACTTGTCCCGGTTGCATGTGTCATGTGGTATACCTCACCTCCCAAAAATGAAATTGTATTACCCAGAAGCAAGTTAATTCCTAGCAAGTCTAATGGCAAGCCATCTAGACTTACCATATTGCCCCGTTACATAACCATAGAAGCCATACACACCACAAGTGATTGGTACAAATTTATCGCAAGCAGCGACGTGACCTGTTGATCCACACACTACACATTTAGATGGTACTAAGTTAACGTGACTGTCATTCCCAAGAAACTGCGATAAGTCTACAGGGCTGCTAGGCCTTTCAAATGACGCTCTCACATCCCTTAACGTTACCCTTGACATGTCTAGCTACACAGAAAACATAGAGAGAAGGTAGTAGCAGGAATCACCCTATTCGGTGTTTCTCGGTTGCTCCGCACGGTGCTAGTCAGTCATGGTGTGGGTGCGCCTGACACCACTTGTTATATCCGTTTGCTACTTGTTACGACTTCTGCAACACTTGTTAGCAGCAGACACAGTGGCTGCGCCAAAGACTGAGGCGGCATGGAGTTTTACAATTATTTATTGAACTTTCTTTACAATTTCTCCCTCGTCGTCGCTGCCCAGCCCTGCGGATCCCTCCACCTGGCTGCTGCTGTGTAGATTCTCCGACAATGCGCGCAACGCGCGCCACCAGTGCTCCGCTGAAGCCAGGATGCCCAGTGGTTGAGATGAACTCATCGCCGCTCGGCCCCCCAGTACGGGCATGCCCATGGAACCGCGTCGCCGTGAGGTTAGCTGCCGATGTCTGCTGCACCGGCGGCTGTGAAGCCGTCAGTCGCGATGTCCGCTAGGTCCCGTCATGGACGGACCACACGCCGTGGGGACAGCGGGCGTCAGTACCTGGCAGCGCCTGTAACCAAGACCGCGCTGCGGCCGGTCCTGCTGGAAGTTCTCGCTGTAGTTAATCAGCCATGGTGCCGACCGGACTCAGGCCGACCTCTAGAGCTGAAGTTGAGATCTGGCGGCAAACGGATGACTCCTGCGAGCTGGAATAGACTTCTGGAATCGTCACCTACGAAGATTGAACATTCGGACATGGACCACGTCTGTCCTCAGATCCGAACTGCCTCCCAATGGCTTCTGTCCATTTCTGCCTATGCTCCACTATTTATATCCGGCAGGAGGACGGTTAATACTCTCGGTGGTAGCTTCTTGTTATTACTCATGCAGTATATTGCAGCATAACTTAGCATGCTGGCCTCACTTCTCCATACTCAGCACTCTCCAGGCTTCGCTCGGTGCTCGGTCTGTGTACGTCCTTGCGTCAGCTTGTTGGTAGACTGCAACTGTCGGCAAGGCTATCTGTGCAATGCTTACTTCGCAACGCCTTGATTGCTGGCTGCCTCTGTTTTGCCATTCTCCACTGCGTGAAGCAACACTTACTACATGTAGCCGCAACACTATTTTGTACCGATAGCCATATTGCACTGACAGTTAAACCTTGCAAAAAATCATAAAATACGGAAAGACACTTCCTCAATTACCCTGTTCTGCTACTGTCGAGGAAAGCAAGAATTTTTCATAGTGAAGTCAATCTCCAACCCGGTTATATCACCACATATCATATCGATGTAGTGAAACACGTATGTATTCAGTAGCAGCGATGGCGAGGCATGACAGAATCTCTGACCAGAGAGTTATTTATCGTTGCTAGTCTGCGCTTGACCGCGCGAGAGTTCAGTTGTTGTACGTAGCGAGTCGCGAGAGCATGTAGTTGCAGTTGCGAGTTAGCAGTTGCGAGTCGGAGTTGTGTGTGAGGAGTCGGCGGGCGTCGACATGGGTCTCTGGTCAAGGTTCGGGACGAGGTATATTGATAAATAAGGTAATGAAGCAGCGTTGCGCACATCTGATAATGTAATGTATGCTAATTGTAATTAATTTGTTCAAGAAATGCCCCAATAATAATTTTGTTTTCAAAGCAATCTTTTTTAAGAAAAGAACCATTCCAATTGAAACAATATTTCCTATGCTTTTCATCCGAGAATCAATTTATCAGATTAGTTATTGCAAAGGGCCTAAGGTCAGCGATGCTGCCCTTCAATTTATCAGATTAGTTATTGCACAGGGCTTAAGGTCAGCGATGCTGCCCTTCAATTTATCAGATTAATTATTGCACAGGGCCTAAGGTCAGCGATGCTGCCCGATTATTGTGGGTTTAATGATTAAATTTCATTTCTCAATTTTTGTGTCGAGTTTACATTTGGGTCATTATTATTCTATAATTTTTGTGGGGACCAAATATTTGGCTCGTTTTCATTATCATAGACTTTTCTATTATTTCTGCTGGGAGGTTACGTTGAGCACGATGTCCAATTACATTTAATTATTCTCAAACATTTCTGCGGGGAGGTTACACGTGGCGACATCCGGACGAGGATCGTATTTCTTTGAGAATCTTTTGAGAAGTAGTCAGATATCTGCTCTTATTTACTTAAATATAATTAGGATTTGGTGCAACGCTTTTACTAATTTTGTGACTTTCTTTCCTCAGATCATCGGCAATTCGTTGCTCTTTGTTGTATTTGTATTTGTTGGATTTTGCATTGTCTTTGTCTCATTAGTGAATAATTGTGACTAGTGTAAAAATGCCGCGAAAGACTATTAATAGTACATCGCAAGGTCTAATGAGTGAAATAACGGACTTAAATAACTTCACTGATAGTAATTGTGACACGCAATGTAGTGATGACAATCCTCCATTTAGTGACAATCAGTGTGTACCGACCACCAATGTTGATTTTGATCTTAGTAATGAACAGACGAATTCAATTGTGTCCTCTGTTAATTTGACGACAATTGAAGACACGGGGCATTCTGTTGCAATGAGCGCTGCTCAGCTTAACACAACCGGTTTGCAAAATTCACGTGACGAACAGACGAATTTTTCTAATGAAAATGAACAGGATACACAAAGTAGGTCAGATTTATTTAATTCCGAAATAGTGACTGACAGTGTACATTCGACTGGCAAACCTTTTTGTAAGTTGCAGAATGACCAAATGGTCACACAAAACGTGACAATTGCAGGTACGAAATCAAACAGCACAGATAATAGAGTAAGTAATGTTACTTTGGATCAAATTATGGCATTGTTGCTACAAACGAATAAACAACTTAGTGAAGATCTCAAACAACAATTTAGTGAAGATTTCAAACAACTTAATGAAAAACAAGACAAACAGAGTGAAAAACAAGACAACTATTCCAGACAGTTAAATGAAAAATTAGACAACAATTCCAGACAGCTTAGTGAACAGATCAAACAGCTTAATGAAAAACATGACAGCCTTAATAAAAATTAGACAACAATTCCAGACAGCTTAGCGAGCAGATTACAGCCGTTGCCGCGCAGTGTCATGATACTAAGGTTGACTTGGACATTTTTGCCCTATGATATCTCAACATCGTGACTGTTTCACATTTTTTGCTGCTGCATTGTGATATTCTGTGTACATTTTTGCATTTGAACACTGTCTATTTTTTTCATATTACGTTTTCTGTCATGGTATGCTGTATGCTTAATTATGTTACCATAAACCAATCATTATTTAGTGAGTATATGATGTAAATGCAAGACATTAATCTTTGTTCATCAATTTCAGAAAGAAATGATACGTGAAAGAAATAAATTAAACAGAAATGGGAATTTCACCTTCCAAATGAACGAAAGAAGATGCAAACCTCGTGATGAAGAGTAAATGGATAAGAATTAACAAGCATTAACAAGAATATACCATACACATCGTAGAATAGCAGTCTTAACTAATTTTTTCTTTCAGAATACTAAGCGATTGATGCAGGCTGTCAGACAGAACTACACATCTTAGTTTTAGTGATGAAATATGGTAGAAATAAGGAATAGTTGTATAATGAACAATGAAGTGATTTTTTCCAGATGATAATGAATGCTGATGAATAATGATGAAGAATGTGCTACTATGGATAATGAGGTTTTTCTTTACAGGTGATGATAATAATGGAGTTATGATAATATAGATAATGAAGTGATGGATAATGAAGTTTTTTTTCTTTACAGATGAGGATAATATGTAGTTATTTAAGTATTTGTTGCAGTTCGCTTTGACAGCAGGTGTTATATTGCACAGTGTAATGACTGAAGGTTTTGGAAAGGACAGCTATGTAACACATTTTTATACACATTTCACTACCTGTTAATTCGAAGTTCACTACTTTTCAGCATAAAATGCGTTTCTTCTTTCAGCTTAATAATCCATTTTTTTTAAATATTTTTGTAGGAGAAATTATTTGTGAAATTAATGTGCCATAAGCAGTTGTTCATTAAATCTATGTCATTTATGAATGTGATTACATATACTCTACTTATTTCATAATCTTGCTACAGCTGACTCATGACGAATGACGTTACACATTTTCATTTACAGCAACAACCCAGAAGCAAATTTTTTTTTCTTGCTTTCCCCTATAATTACCCAAAGCAATGCATTGCTAACAAAAAATGTATTACCAGTCCCAAAGAATGATACCAGTTTAAGAGAGTTCTGAGTAATGCTGATCAGCTATGAATAATATGTCACTTGAATAATGAATGCTACTGATTATGGTACTGAAATGACCAATGACTAATAATGCTTTGTAACAAGGAAATGAATGCTACTGATTATGCTTTGTAACCGGGAAATGAACGCTACTGATTACGGTATTGAAATGACCAATGACAATGTTGTCTGTAAATCAATTAATGAACATTTTCCTGTAATACTACATACATGGTACAGAAATGTTCAATAACTGGGCCATGAATGCCGCAAACTACTAATGTAATTCCCAATGAAGACTAGTATGTGACTTAATGTCCTTCACTTTCTGACCTAACTACCCTGAATTACTGTAATATCCATTTGTCCTGTATATCCTCTTGATCATGGAGCACTATATTTGGTTTTTGCACTAATTCTACGTTGGTGTGCCTTGTAAGAGCGTGGTGTTGACACAACATGCTGTCCACCACCGTGAGCGATGGAGACGTTATTATGGTCCCACTGTTTGGTGTACCTAATGCACTGCTAAAATGATAACATGGAATATTACTATGACATTTCAGTGTCTTGGCTACGCTGATAAATACTTCTGGGAAAAGAACTTCAGATTGTTTCACTTGGTGTTGTGCTACAGTGGACAGATACGGACTTTCAGTGCAGCTGCGTGCAACCTAAAGTGCTACAACCATGATGCAATCCTTCCCTTTCCTATCGTAATTCTTGTAACATAGTGAAAATCATTTTTTTGCTAACATCATTTGTATTCATGGCCTATACATTTTTTTATATATATTGTGAATTTCAGTGCGTGTGCACTTTTTCTAACATGATTACTACTCATTGTATGTACATTTTGATTTGCTGATATATTCTGAACTACAGTGCATGTGCACTTATGTCACTTGTCAACATGATTTTTTGCCCTTATGTTTATTTGTCGTGAAAATACTAAAGCGTTTTTCAGTGCGAGTGCACTTTTGTCATTTTTCTAACATGATTTCTACTCATTGTATGTACATTTTGATTTGCTGATATGTTCTGAATTGCAGTGCATGTGCACTTATGTCACTTGTCAACATGATTTTTTGCCATTATGTTTATTTGTTGTGAAAATGCTAAAGAGTTTTTCAGTGCGTGTGCACTTATGTGATTTGTTTTGTACTCATTGTATATATATTTTGTACTCGGTGCATGTGCACCACATCTACTTCATGATCTACCTCTGAATATTCTGTGATTGTAAAGTTAATTAGTTAAGAAAAAATTTGTTGCTCATGGCAAGCCCAAATGACTCACCATCGCTGCCAAATTTTTGCCCCCCCAGTGGAGGGTTATTAAACACGTATGTATTCAGTAGCAGCGATGGCGAGGCATGACAGAATCTCTGACCAGAGAGTTATTTATCGTTGCTGGTCTGCGCTTGACCGCGCGAGAGTTCAGTTGTTGTACGTAGCGAGTCATGAGAGCATGTAGTTGCAGTTGCGAGTTAGCAGCTGCGAGTCGGAGTTGTGTGTGAGGAGTCGGCGGGCGTCGACATGGGTCTCTGGTCAAGGTTCGGGACGAGGTATATTGTTAAATAAGGTAATGAAGCAGCATTGCGCACATCTGATAATGTAATGTATGCTAATTGTAATTAATTTGTTCAAGAAATGCCCCATTAATAATTTTGTTTTCAAAGCAATCTTTTTTAAGAAAAGAACCATTCCAATTGAAACAATATTTCCTATGCTTTTCATCCGAGAATCAATTTATCAGATTAGTTATTGCAAAGGGCCTAAGGTCAGCGATGCTGCCCTTCAATTTATCAGATTAGTTATTGCACAGGGCTTAAGGTCAGCGATGCTGCCCTTCAATTTATCAGATTAATTATTGCACAGGGCCTAAGGTCAGCGATGCTGCCCGATTATTGTGGGTTTAATGATTAAATTTCATTTCTCAATTTTTGTGTCGAGTTTACATTTGGGTCATTATTATTCTATAATTTTTGTGGGGACCAAATATTTGGCTCGTTTTCATTATCATAGACTTTTCTATTATTTCTGCTGGGAGGTTACACTTAGCACGATCTCAATTCACGTTTAAATAATTTCCTTTTAAATTTTTGTGGGGATGTTAGAGTAGTTACCATACAATTTGGATCCTGCGCCATACGAAGTCAACACTTCTGCATCCTGCATATAGCTATCGACCACCAGACAGTCGTACACATACTATGAAGACAGATAGCAGAAGAACTTGCACTGTCTATATTCTTCCCAGCACCAGATATTTCCAGTGAGGTTGGGCGGTCATCCACAGCAGCCGATGGTCAGGAGTTATCTACCCCTGCACACACACTGGCCCAACACGTGACCAGAGCACTCTCAGCGGACTGAGGCCACTCTCTGAACTGTTGTACAAAGACTGGGTCAGTTCCCCTTGGCACAAAGGCGTTCTGATCGCGACCTGCTTGCTTGCTTGCTTTCTACACCCATCTCCAGAATCTGAGATTACAAAAACATATATATTTTCACATCGTTTACCAGAATATCATACCATTTACCCAGTACTTCTCGATATCAAGCACATAGCAATGTCTCTTGCATAGCAGTATCGCTTGCACGGTATAACTCCGAAGATATAGACTGGAAATTATTTCTCTAGAACCGCGAAACATTAGCGAGGTGCAGCGGGGTGAAACGTGCTGTAAACCACAGAGAACGAGAAACTTATTTCGTCTGCGAAGACCTTAACTTGAAAACTCGAAAAAAATAGAGGAACTTGATAATTCCACTCGCGAATACCGATGTCATTGATATAACAGATTCCAAATCATCCTTATAATTTACAAAGTCAACTAAGGTGTTTCTCATGCCTAGAGAACCAGCAAAAACGTCTTCCATCTGTCTTTCACGTGATAGATGCACGCAACACACACCACAATCGATGTTCTCTCAACCAAAGAAAGACGGGAAATATGCAGAAGAAATCAACCAGACAATTTACATGGGAGGGAATAATGCTCCAGCGCAAACACACGTCCATATTGAATCTTCTCAAATTTCCTCGGAGAACACACACCATCACGAACGCTGCCCAACACATATTGAGTATTAGTTCTCTATTCAGCCATCTAGAGCGCGACACGTTTAGGTCAACTTGTAACCTCCCCCTCACTTACCGACCTTAATGACAGTGAAAAATTAAACCGCGTGTACCTAATGGAAATTTGGGAAAAGCAATCGTCACCAAAGTTAATCTATCGGTAAAGAGGGAGGAAAGGGTTACATCTAAATGAAAGGAAATGTGCTAATGAAACTGGTGGAAATTAATTTTGAAAAGGGGTAGAGTTAATAAAGAAGGTAAATGTGCAGCCGTTACGTTAACAATTAACTAGCGGTAATTAGGTATTTGAGATTTGGGGGACATCACGGTCGCCAGTCCTAAGGACAATTGCTATAGTAACTGAAAAAGAAAGATTATTACACATATAATTAGCACTAGAAGCGTGGCAACTGAAGGTTGACACGTGTAGTGTGAAAACTGAAAGTTTGTCAGAAGTAATAAATTTCGCTACACCCTGACTTAATTTAGCAAAAGAATTAATAAAACCGGAAAATCGAAAGTTAATTTAGTGACTGAAGTTAATAGTGAGCTTTCTTTCTGAAGCACATCGACATTAAGTAAAATAAGGTTAGTCTTGGACTACCTCAACAATCATTTCAAAAGCTACTTGAATCTACGCAATTTAGAAATAAGAGAATTAACTTTGAACTTGAATTAAATGATTCTGAACAATTAACAATAGTAAAATTTAGTACGTACCAAGCTGAGCTGCAGTCACAGGTAACTAAAATACGGTAACAAAACTCGCACTCTTAATTTGTGCTTGTGTAATCTAACTATTGTAGCCAGCTAATGCTTGAATTGAACTTTGAAATTAAAGCAGTGAAATGGAATTATGCTGGCGTTTGAATTTCAGCGACACTCGGGTTCATTTCGGAAAAGGAAGGGACCCTGCTTGGCAATGCAATTGGGACAATGAGCAACAAAGGTTCATGCTAAGTTGCTGTAATTTTGCGAGGCAAATGGAACAATTTGAAAAGCTGAGGTCTGCCATACAGTTCTGAAACTTTACGTGCTTTTAGTCTTCCTTGTTGGTTGATTGAAGGTTTGAAGCCGTCGATCGAGGAGGTGGCGACAGTCACTCATTGTCGGCCGTCGCTGTTGCAGAAGCTGGATGTTGGCGCGCCTTCTTCTCGACACGGTCACCAGGCGAAACGGGCTCTTGATGTGCGCCAGCTAATGCTTCCCGTCCGCGACACCATGTCAGAAACTATCATCGCGAGTCGAGCGCAATTACATGCTGCCAAACCCCGAAAGCGCGGCAACTCGCGGGAGCGTCACACACCACCTGCTCCACTCGCTACTCCCGCCAGACTCTCACTGTTCTGCCCGCGCTTCACGCGGCAGAGTTAACACTACCAAAGATCCTACACACTTTGAGTCTTCACACGACCTATCGATGTAATCGTTCGATAGCAGTTTTCCCTAGGCAAGACCCAGCGTAAAAATACAAATAATATTTACGAAACAAACCAATTATACATCGACATGAGTGCATAAATATATATATACAAACAGTAAAACAATTACAATATATAAAGAGACAGAAATGTCATATCTTGAGGTAACAAAACAAGGAAAAAAAAATAATAGTACAATAGATGGAAATAGGAGGATATGCATTTCCGGCGTTACACGTGCCCCACATTGTCTGAGGATGTTCGTGTAACGTAAACAGACTCAGAAAATGTCCCAAAAAAAGAAACAGCGGAAATGCATATGCTCAAAACATCAACAAAATTTAGCATTCGTCTAATTAATCATAAATCAATTTTTAGACCATAATAATTAAGTGGAGACACTCCTAACCTTATTCCACTCTGTCATCTTGCACAAAATAAAACAGGTTGACAACATATTAAAATTCATAGAAAACATAGAAAATGGTTTAGCTATTCTAAAATTGTCAAAATTCCCAACAGTATCAAGAAATGGAATACTATTTACAAAATTAATCAGAGTACATGGTCATAAAAACAGGTAGATCAAAATACGCAAATTAATAATTAATTACATAGAATACACATTTTTACATAACCCTTTCATAATTAATATTCTCGTCATGGGAGTCCATTAAACGCTAAACAAGAAAATAACACACATCAGATCGAAAAAAACATAAATATTGACAGTAGAATTCTTTCAGCTGTCCAGGAAGAAAAACAATTCCGCCTTCCGTACTCGCAAGTACAAAGAATGCCGACAGCGGCCCAAGAGCCAACAGCGGCACAAGAGCCGACAGCGGCTCGCCTCGCCAGTATTGTTGCGCCCGCGTGTGCGGCACGCTTGATCTCACTCGCCCTTGTGACGGCGTTTCCAGAACGTCCGTTCCACTGAATTCTTTCGGAAAAACTCACTCCCGAGTAATCTCAAGGAGTCCATAAACACTATCACAGTGGATAACTCAACACTGTCCATCATCACACATGTACAAGCCTGAAACTTAAAACAGCGTCTAAGTACATCGGCAATGACTAGTAAAACACATATTCATGAAATCTTACAGCTAGTTACAAAATCATATTTACATTGCTTAATCTACTGTGACTCAGCTGAAAACTTAAACTAGCAGCTTGGATTTTTCAGTTGATTAGATCATGATTAAATTGATTAAAATTAAATTGATTAATCAAAATTAATTACTTATTAATTACAACTTCTTTAATGACCTTGGTCAGTCAAAAGCATGGCAATCTAGCAAACCTTAAATCTTACACTCTATATTTACATATTGTACAAATTACCCATTGTGTGGTATTGATCGATCCTAGGTTGGTACAATTTCAAATCTACTATATTTCGAATACCTAATAGCTTTCCAGAGCTTGGATACTCTAAGCAATAAGCATTTGTGTGAGGTATACCAATGACTTTATATGGTCCATTATAAACAAACTTAAATTTAGAGATTTCATTGTCTATCTCGCTCGATTTCTCATGAGCTTTTACAAGTACTAAGTCTCCGATCGCAAACTTAGCAAAACGCGCTTTAGCGTCATGACGACGTATGCGAGCATCGGCTTTTAGCTTCATTACTTCTCGCAAACGATCTTTTTTCACACCAATACTAATGTCAATCCGTGGAGGGAATTTGATTATCTCTTCCACTAAACTTTTACTTCTGTCATCCAGCAGGATTTCCTCTGGAGAAAATCCCGTCGATTCATGTCTCAAGGTGTTCATAATTCTCTCAAATACTGCTACATATTTGCCCCATGCCCTATGGTTGTGATGGCAATAGGTACGGCACAGTCGGCCTAGCTCGCGCATATACCTCTCAGCGGGATTCCCAGCCGGACAATAAGCTGAAATATGGATCACATCGACCCCATTACTTTCCATGCCTTCATTCCACAACTTAGAAGTAAATTGTGCCCCATTGTCTGATAGAATCGCCTTGGGCTTACCAATATGAACAAAATAATCGTTCACCAGCTTGCTATAGACCGCTTTGGCTGTAGCTTTCCTAATCGGGTATAGTTTGATGAACTTGGAAAAAGCTTCTAGCACTACTAAAATGTAGGCAAAGTTTCCTGATGACTTGGGCAAAGGTCCGTACAAGTCCACGCACAGTAACTCAAAGGTGTCGTTAGGCCTTATACTTTGCATAGGACCACGACTCGTACAGTTGGTAACCTTCACCTTCTGACATAAATCGCAAGTTTTCACTCTGTCAGTAACTCGTTTTAACATGTTGTTGAAATGCACTACTTCACTCAGCTTTTCCGTACATTTCTTTGGTCCACAGTGACCATACGCCAAATGGTAGTAGTCTATTATTTCCGTGACGTATTTGCTGGGCCAGCATACCCGCCAAATATTACTATCTTCACCCTTACGTATGTACAAGATATGATCGTATATCTTGTAATACTTCCTTAATTTCTCTCCTTCTGGGCTCTTTTCATCATATCGGGTTTTCACCATATTTAAACAACCATCCTCGTTCTGATGACGACGTAGATTCTTACAAATGTTCATTATTAATTTACGTCCCTCAACTTCTTTAAAATAGTACAATTTGACCACTCCATCTGCCTCATCTTTCAATAGACCTTGATTAGACTCGGGCAACCGCGACAGCGCATCCGCTACGCAATTGTCGGTCCCTTTTACGTAACAGATGTCATAGTTAAATTGCTGTAAATACAGCGACCACCTAGTCAGTCTTTCGTGAAGTAGTTTACAATCCTTCAGATAAGTGAGCGCCTTATGGTCCGTATGAATAATCACCTTACGGTCCCACAGGTAACCCTTGAACTTCTTGAATCCCCACACGATAGCGAGACACTCTTTCTCAGAAATCGTGTAGTTTCGCTCACTTTTTGATAAAGTTCGACTCGTGAACGCTATCGTCCGGTGTTCCTTATCCTCTCCTTTACCAACTTCTTGGAACAGTTCTACCCCCACCCCGTAATTCGACGAATCCGTTCCCAGATGGAAGGGTAGCGATAAATCAGGATGAAATAGTATGTTAGATCTTAACAACTCGTCTTTTAATCTCTCGAAAGCGGTCTGACACCCGTCAGTCCACACAAACGGAACATTTTTGCGTAAGAGGTTATTCAAATTTTCATCATTAAACACTTGTCCTTTTACAAATTTACGGTAAAATCCTGTGAGCCCTAGAAAACTTTTTAACTGTTTCCTAGACTTGGGTGGAGGACAATTCCTTATTGCCTCTAGTTTCTCTGGGTCTTTCGTAATACCAGCAGTGGTAATTACATGCCCTAAAAATTTCAGTTCCTGCTTCACAAATTCGCATTTCTTTAGCTTTAGAGTCATTCCGCCACGGCGCAATGCTCTAAAAACTTCATCTAACAGGTCACAATGGTCATGCCAAGTGGCATTGGCCAACAATAGGTCGTCAACATATACAGTTAATCTTGAACTCAAAGCCGGTCCTAGCACTTTATCTAGGGCCCTGATGAATACGGACACAGATATATTAAGTCCAAACGGCAGTACTCTATACTGATAACACCTGCCCGCAAACAAGAAGGCGGTGTATGGCCTAGATTCTTCTTCGAGTTCTATTTGCCAGTAACTAGCTGTCAGATCGAGGCTAGTCATGAACTTAACGTCATGAAAACGTTGCAAAATCTCCTCCATACTCTCTGGTCTGTCTGTTTCACGTTGAACGACCCTATTCAACGTGCGTGCGTCAATCACAATACGCACACTACCATCCCGTTTTGCTACAATGACCAAACCGTTATTGTATGGACTTGTACTTCTTTCAATCACTCCCCATTCGATCATCTTATCTATCTCCCGTTGCACTGCTTCCTTTTTGGACAGCGGTATAGCATACGGTCTCACGAAGAATGGTTCGTGCGGAATTACATGCAACTTGCATTTATATCCTTCCACAAGACCCGGTTTGTCTGAAAAAACACTCTTATTCCTCATTATTACTTCATACAGGCCTCGTCTTTGTTCGTGTGTTACGTTTGACACACCGTCTACAATACTTTCCAATTCACTTTCTACACTATTGTCAATGCCGAGATTCCTCACATTACAGTAGTTCAAATTCATACCTACGTCAATACCATTCGGCCAGTTAACAATGTGTATAGGCTGGTATTGCCTATGCACACCGTCTCCTGCCTCGTCAAAACTAACTACTATTGTTTTATCTTGGGACGTACATGTCAAAGTTTTGCTTTCGCAGTTAATCACTGCACGGTACTTTAATAGCCAATCTAACCCGATAATTACTTCCGTAGTTAAGTCTGGCACGACGACAAACTCTTGTTCAAATCGTGCCCCACATATCTCGAAGTTGACAAAAATCTGTTTTGTGACCGGTTTACTGGCCTTCCCAGTAGCACCGATAATTTCCACTCCTGTTACTGGCATAACTACGATGCCGGGTCTGTCTTTCAGTAACTCAAATATTTTCCCAGATACAGCACTCAATTCTGCACCGGTGTCAATCAACACGTTTAGTTGTAGGTCGTGCATATTAACAGACACTACTATCTGTCTACACTTGTCCTCGACTGTTTCTTTATTTTCCCGCAGTAAATCCTCGTCTATATCCAGGTCATTCCAGAAAAAACCATCCGGCTTTGATCCTAAATCCGGTTTATCTGGCGGCTTTTTCAGCCTCTGTTTACATACAGTTTTAATTTTAACACGTTTGTCCTGAGGCTTAGTCTGTAGCTTCGCCTCCAATACCGAAACCTTTTCCTGTAACTCGTCAACTAGTGAGTGTTGCTTTGCTATCAATTCACTAATCGTCACCTTCGTTGATTCCACTTTGGTCAGATTAATCTCATCCGCCAATCTACCTGGAGAAATGTGCCCAGTAGTATCTGCAATTACTTCCTCTGGATCTGCGCAACCCACACTGCTACCGTCTGACCGTATAACGTCAGCTCTAACCTCGTACACGCTGTAATCTACGTGCTTTTCTACCAATCGTGTCCGGCTATCACTAAAATTTTCGTAATCTTTCTCCTTAATACTCTCGCAATATTTAAACTGGAGGTTTGCGTCGGATGGGTCGGCTACTTCTACCACTACAACTTTCGGTAAAGTCTGCCGGTTAGGGCCAGAACTTTCCGTTACTACTTCAACATTCAATTCCTGCGGGACGAAACACGACGCATCTTGCTCGTGCTCCCCATTAACATCAACTATTTCTAGTAAAGTCTGCCGGTTAGGGCCAGAACTTTCTATCACTTCACAACTACTATCCTCCTGTGGGACGAGACGCGGCAAATCCTGCCCGCGCTCCCTATAAACACTTCTCCCGTACAGGCCCCTATAATCTCTTAGTTCGTCGTATAAGCGACCGAACTGCCGTAACCAGACCTCATCCCTCTCTGCATCCCCTCGCTCAATGACGGACGTGTTATCCGACATCTGATCTTCTCTCAACAATTGCGAATCATTCTTAAACTCAATCTCCAGTTCCACTGTGGGTATTACAGCTGCCACTTTATAATCGATTTCCGGAACACTACTTAAATTGTTCTCACTGACAGTGAATGTATTTTCTGCTGCCATGTATACAGCTGATTTACTACTTGTGGGCGCACTCCTTTCTCCTAACACTGGCACACTCTCCCGCCGTTGATTATTCCATACGGAATTTTCAGAACGACGACACCTGGGTTTTCTCCTGTTATTGGGCCGCCAAAATTTCTCCACGCCCGGTCGGCCCCTCACCGGCGCGGCTAATGGTTTCCCTGCCTCGTCCCAGCAGATACGCTCCCCGGATACTGCTGAGGCGGCTGGTCACACCCTCTGGCGTTATTACTATTCTGCGCAGCCCGTATCACGCTAGTATGATACTGGTTTCCGTCATTCCGGTTATTATTTGCATTGTACCGATTGTTATTACGGTCCGAACCATTATTGTCATTGCTGCGGTATGCATTATTCCCATGGTTATCGTTGTTATGGTTGGGGTGGTACCCGTTGTTGTTACCACGGCCTCTACCACTGTCGCGATTATTGCGCCAATTGTCCTCGTCCTCAACTCTTTCCAGGAAATCATTGATTGTCCTGTAATTGCTTCCTACGTAGCGTTTTGTATCATCTGGAAGCTTCTTGTAGAGTTCCCAGACTATTTCGGATTCCGTGCGGCGATCACGCAAATATTCCAACTTGCGGATCCAGCCCTCACAAAACTCCCTCATCGAACCGCGCGAATTCGCATCGAAAGGCCTCGATACGACAAATTCGCGCCAGACACTTTGCTGTTTTTGCTCCGACCAGTATTCAGCCAGAAACAAATTTTTAAACTCGTCAAAAGTCAGGTTCGTAATGTTGAGGTTTAAGCCCCAACGCTTGGCATCACCAGCCAGCACATCAATAACCGCATTAATTTTTCTCTCATTAGTCCATGATCTGGGTAAAACTCTTTCACAATTCTTAATGAAATCCGTCGCGTGTATACCGCCTTTTTTCAAGGGGTCGAACCGCTCCTCTTTCGTCAACAATTCCGAACTATGTGCACAGATTGGCACATAGCTCTGTTTTTCATCAAGTTTCTTTTCTAATTCCGACACTCTCGTAATTACTTGGCAAGTGGTTGTCGCAAGCGTTTCCACTTCCCTCTTTTTCTCTTCGCAGGTATTAGCCTGCTCCCTCACTTTAGTGTCTACTTCGGACACTAAAGCCTTTAAAGTTTCCACCTTCTGTTGATCCTCTTTTTTCACTAATTGAATTTGTTCCGTCACCTTATTCTCGATGATCGGAGCAGCTGCTTCTCCTACACTTTTCTCGATTCTGCTAATTTCGGAATCAAAACGAGTATTTATGCTCGCAATTTCCGCCTGAACGCCTATCATTTCCTGTTTAAGGTTACCGATTTCGGTATTAATTACAACAATATCTTCTTTGATTTTATCAACTTTTGTATTAACAACTCCAACATTGTTGTTAACAACATTAATAGCTTTGTTCTGATTGTCTAGCTTTCGTTCAATCTTTTCAGACTGAGCTTCTTGCTTGGCAGACAGAGCTATAATTTCTGCCGATTGACTCTTGATTTCATTAATCAAAACATTCAATAAATCAGTTAAATTCCCGGAGACTACCGGTTTTACTTCCGTAGCTGGTTCCTCTATATATGTTCCCCCGTATTCATCATCAAGGGGTACAGATTTGATTTTCGCTTCCGATTCCGAAACATTTTCTAAAGTTTGGAATTCCATTTCTGCTCTTTGTTGCGTTTCGGCGGTCGCGTCTTTCATGCTAGCCGCCTGCCCCTGAACAATGGGAACCGCCGTGCGCGTTTCCCACTGTTCGACCGATTGTTCCGTATCCAAGTCTACCAAATTTTGGTAATTGTTGCCTTCACTCATTTTAATAATTTTCAATATAAATGACAAATCTCAAATGTAATTAGGATTACTCCCACTACTTATTCTCGCTGACGTAACGGCCTGTACGTAACCAGTACTTTGTTACGACATTTGCACCAAAGAAAATTCGTGTCCAGAACAACCTCAAATCTGAAGATTGTCCTGTCACCAGGTCGCCACGTGTAACCTCCCCCTCACTTACCGACCTTAATGACAGTGAAAAATTAAACCGCGTGTACCTAATGGAAATTTGGGAAAAGCAATCGTCACCAAAGTTAATCTATCGGTAAAGAGGGAGGAAAGGGTTACATCTAAATGAAAGGAAATGTGCTAATGAAACTGGTGGAAATTAATTTTGAAAAGGGGTAGAGTTAATAAAGAAGGTAAATGTGCAGCCATTACGTTAACAATTAACTAGCGGTAATTAGGTATTTGAGATTTGGGGGCCATCACGGTCGCCAGTCCTAAGGACAATTGCTATAGTAACTGAAAAAGAAAGATTATTACACATATAATTAGCACTAGAAGCGTGGCAACTGAAGGTTGACACGTGTAGTGTGAAAACTGAAAGTTTGTCAGAAGTAATAAATTTCGCTACACCCTGACTTAATTTAGCAAAAGAATTAATAAAACCGGAAAATCGAAAGTTAATTTAGTGACTGAAGTTAATAGTGAGCTTTCTTTCTGAAGCACATCGACATTAAGTAAAATAAGGTTAGTCTTGGACTACCTCAACAATCATTTCAAAAGCTACTTGAATCTACGCAATTTAGAAATAAGAGAATTAACTTTGAACTTGAATTAAATGATTCTGAACAATTAACAATAGTAAAATTTAGTACGTACCAAGCTGAGCTGCAGTCACAGGTAACTAAAATACGGTAACAAAACTCGCACTCTTAATTTGTGCTTGTGTAATCTAACTATTGTAGCCAGCTAATGCTTGAATTGAACTTTGAAATTAAAGCAGTGAAATGGAATTATGCTGGCGTTTGAATTTCAACGACACTCGGGTTCATTTCGGAAAAGGAAGGGACCCTGCTTGGCAATGCAATTGGGACAATGAGCAACAAAGGTTCATGCTAAGTTGCTGTAATTTTGCGAGGCAAATGGAACAATTTGAAAAGCTGAGGTCTGCCATACAGTTCTGAAACTTTACGTGCTTTTAGTCTTCCTTGTTGGTTGATTGAAGGTTTGAAGCCGTCGATCGAGGAGGTGGCGACAGTCACTCATTGTCGGCCGTCGCTGTTGCAGAAGCTGGATGTTGGCGCGCCTTCTTCTCGACACGGTCACCAGGCGAAACGGGCTCTTGATGTGCGCCAGCTAATGCTTCCCGTCCGCGACACCATGTCAGAAACTATCATCGCGAGTCGAGCGCAATTACATGCTGCCAAACCCCGAAAGCGCGGCAACTCGCGGGAGCGTCACACAACACCTGCTCCACTCGCTACTCCCGCCAGACTCTCACTGTTCTGCCCGCGCTTCACGCGGCAGAGTTAACACTACCAAAGATCCTACACACTTTGAGTCTTCACACGACCTATCGATGTAATCGTTCGATAGCAGTTTTCCCTAGGCAAGACCCAGCGTAAAAATACAAATAATATTTACGAAACAAACCAATTATACATCGACATGAGTGCATAAATATATATATACAAACAGTAAAACAATTACAATATATAAAGAGACAGAAATGTCATATCTTGAGGTAACAAAACAAGGAAAAAAAAATAATAGTACAATAGATGGAAATAGGAGGATATGCATTTCCGGCGTTACAAACTATATTTCTCCAGAATGAGATTTTCACTCTTCAGCGGAGTGTGCGCTGATATGAAACTTCCTGGCAGATTAAAACTGTGTGCCCGGCCGAGACTCGAACTCGGGACCTTTGCCTTTCGCGGGCAAGTGCTCTACCAACTGAGCTACCGAAGTACGACTCACGCCCGGTACTCACAGCTTTACTTCTGCCAGTAGCTCGTCTCCTACCTTCCAAACTTTACAGAAGCTCTCCTGCGAACCTTGTAGAACTAGCACTCCTGAAAGAAAGGATATTGCGGAGACATGGCTAAGCCACAGTCTCGGTCGGGCACACAGTTTTAATCTGCCAGGAAGTTTCAACTATATTTCTGTACCACAACTGGCCTTTCCATTCTGATAGTTCTTGCCATAAGCCACAAACATGAATAATTCCCGCCACAGGCCACCGATATCGACCGCCACGCACCCCCAGACTAAATCGTCCTAGGCCACATATATATTTGACCACTGTACTTACAATTAAATATTACGATTGCAGCCTCAATCGGACAACATTCGAAATCGGTGAAGTATCGGAAAGGAAACATAGTAGGTGAATATGGATTGGGGCTAAGAAATGAAAGAGGAAGCCGCCTGATAGAATTTTGCACAGAGCACAACTTAATCATAGCTAACACTTGGTTTAAGAATCATGATAGAAGGTTGTATACATGGAAGAACCCTGGAGATATTAAAAGGTATCAGATAGATTATATAATGGTAAGACAGAGATTTAGGAACCAGGTTTTAAATTGTAAGACATTTCCAGGGGCAGATGTGGACTCTGACCACAATCTAAAACCTGTAGATTAAAACTGAAGAAACTGCAAAAAGGTGGGAATTTAAGGAGATGGGACCTGGATAAACTGAAAGAACCAGAGGTTTTACAGAGTTTCAGGGAGAGCATAAGGGAACAATTGAAAGGAATGGGGGAAAGAAATACGGTAGAAGAAGAATGGGTAGCTCTGAGGGATGAAGTAGTGAAGGCAGCAGACGATCAAGTAGGTAAAAAGAAGAGGGTTAGTAGAAATCCTTGGGTAACAGAAGAAATATTGAATTTAATTGATGAAAGGAGAAAATATAAAAATGCAGTAAATGAAGCAGGCAAAAAGGAATACAAACGTCTCAAAAATGAAATCGACAGGAAGTGCAAAATGGCTAAGCAGGGATGGCTACAGGACAAATGTAAGGATGTAGAGGCTTATCTCACTAGGGGTAAGATAGATACTGCATACAGGAAAATTAAAGAGACTTTTGGAGATAAGAGAACCACATGTATGAACATCAAGAGCTCAGATGGAAACCCAGTTCTAAGCAAAGAAGAAAAAGCAGAAAGGTGGAAGGAGTATATAGAGAGTCTATACAAGGGCGATGCACTTGAGGACAATATTATGGAAATGGAAGAGGATGTAGATGAAGATGAAATGGGAGATACGATACTGCGTGAAGAGTTTGACAGAGCACTGAAGGACCTGAGTCGAAACAAGGCCCCCGGAGTAGACAATATTCCATTGGAACTACTGACGGCCTTGGGAGAGCCAGTCCTGACAAAACTCTACCATCTGGTGAGCAAGATGTATGAAACAGGCGAAATACCCTCAGACTTCAAGAAGAATATAATAATTCCAATCCCAAAGAAAGCAGGTGTTGACAGATGTGAAAATTACCGAACAATCAGTTTAATAAGCCACAGCTGCAAAGTACTAACTTGAATTCTTTACAGACGAATGGAAAAACTAGTAGAAGCTGACCTCGGGGAAGATCAGTTTGGATTCCGTAGAAATACTGGAACACGTGAGGCAATACTGACCTTACGACTTATCTTAGAAGAAAGATTAAGGAAAGGCAAACCTACGTTTCTAGCATTTGTAGACTTAGAGAAAGCTTTTGACAATGTTGACTGGAATACTCTCTTTCAAATTCTAAAGGTGGCAGGGGTAAAATACAGGGAGCGAAAGGCTATTTACAAATTGTACAGAAACCAGATGGCAGTTATAAGAGTTGAGGGACATGAAAGGGAAGCAGTGGTTGGGAAGGGAGTAAGACAGGGTTGTAGCCTCTCCCCGATGTTATTCAATCTCTATATTGAGCAAGCAGTAAAGGAAACAAAAGAAAAATTTGGAGTAGGTATTAAAATCCATGGAGAAGAAATAAAAACTTTGAGGTTTGCCGATGACATTGTAATTCTGTCAGAGACAGCAAAGGACTTGGAAGAGCAGTTGAACGGAATGGATGGTGTCTTGAAGGGAGGATATAAGATGAACATCAACAAAAGCAAAACGAGGATAATGGAATGTAGTTGAGTTAAGTCGGGTGATGCTGAGGGTATTAGATTAGGAAATGAGAAACTTAAAGTAGTAAAGGAGTTTTGCTATTTGGGGAGCAAAATAACTGATGATGGACGAAGTAGAGAGGATATAAAATGTAGACTGGCAATGGCAAGGAAAGCGTTTCTGAAGAAGAGAAATTTGTTAACATCGAGTATAGATTTAAGTGTCAGAAAGTTATTTCTGAAAGTATTTGTATGGAGTGTAGCCATGTATGGAAGTGAAACATGGACGGTAAATAGTTTGGACAAGAAGAGAATAGAAGCTTTTGAAATGTGGTGCTGCAGAAGAATGCTGAAGATTAGATGGGTAGATCACATAACAAATGAGGAAGTATTGAATAGGATTGGGGAGAAGAGAAGTTTGTGGCACAACTTGACCAGAAGAAGGGATCGGTTGGTAGGACATGTTCTGAGACATCAAGGGATCACCAATTTAGTATTGGAGGGCAGCGTGGAGGGTAAAAATCATAGGGGGAGACCAAGAGATGAATACACTAAGCAGATTCAGAAGGATGTAGGTTGCACAGGATAGAGTAGCATGGAGAGCTGCATCAAACCAGTCTCAGGACTGGAGACCACAACAACAACAACAACATCGGAAATACCCCTCCTGACGACTGTGGCTCTAGAAATGGAAATATCTGTACCATTCTTATGACTTGACATAATTTTCCAAGTAAAAACTATTCTTCATTCTGTCTGCGGCTATCACAGTATACCACGTCAAATCAATACCTTCCCTTACGACAGGACATATCCATTTTCTTTGAACACGTCAGAACACACACACACACACACTTTATAATCCTGATGTTCAAGGCGAATATATCACGCTTCCCCTACTACTAAGTATAATACTTCGCCAAAAAGTGAATGCTGACGATGCGAAAAATATTGAGCGAAAATCAGCGATGGGTGGACATGTCTTGCGAGTGGTACCTCTGTATCTTAGAGAGGGAAACGTAATCGCCTTACAAGCTGCCAGATGTTAAAAACACGGTTGCAACGACCAAGTTACTGTCACAATCGGTCTTGGTTCTACAGGTGCTCTGATAGAAATGCTGTCTGCGATATGGAATCAAGTCTTTCCATTCAACCACATACCTGCGTTAATCAAGTCTTTCCATTCAACCACATAACTGCGTTGAATCGTATGGAGAAGTCTTTTATTGATTGCAGCCACTAGTGAATCGTATTCATGGCTCTCTCATATCTCGAAACGAGTCACCTTCTTCGAACCTGTCTTTTACAGTAAATTTCCATCCTGGTTTTAAATAGTCCCTATGCATCTGGTAACTGCTCCTCAGACTCTGCCTTACCATCTCTGCAACTTTGTGAATGTGATCATTTTAATTTAAGTCGGAACTGAGCAGAAGTCGGAGAGAGCCATATCTACCACTTTCTGCAACCCGTGCAGAACAGAGTAAGCTGAGTTAGTTTGACAGGACCTTAGAAGAGCCAGCCATGACCAAAGTCTTCCATCTGGTGGCCAAGATTTATGAGACAGGCGAAATACCCTCAGACTTCAAGAAGAATATAATAATTCCAATTCTAAAGAAACCAGGTGCTGATGGGTGTGAAAATTACCAAACTTTCAGTTTAATAAGTCAAGGTTGCAAAATACTAACACATAATCTTTACAAATAAATGGAAAAACCGGTAGAAGCTGACCTCAGGGAAGATCAGTTCGGATTCTGTAGAAATGTAGGAACATGCGAGGTAATACTGACCCAACGAGTTATCTTAGAAGATAGGTTAATGAAAGGCAAACCTACGTTTCTAGCATTTGTGGAGTTACAGAAAGCTTGTTGACTGGAATATTTCTGTGAGATTCTGAAGGTGGCAGGGGTAAAATACAGGGAGCGAAAGGCTATTTACAGTTCGTACAGAAACCAGAAGGCAGTTATCTGCGTCAAGGGGCACGAAAGGAAGGCAATAGTTGAGAAGGAAATGAGACAATCTTGTAGCCTACCCCTGATGTTATTCAATCTGTACATTGAACAAGCAGTAAAAGAAACCAAAGAAAAATTTGGAGTAGGAATTAAAGTCCAGGGGGAAGACGTACAAACCTTGAGGTCTGCCAATGCCATTGCAATACTGTCAGGGACAGCAAAAGACCTGGAAGAATAGCTGGATGGAATGGACAGTGTCTTGAAAGGAGGATATAAGATGAACATCAACAAAAACGAAATGAGGATAATGGAATGTAGTCGAATTAAATCAGATTATGCTGATGAAATTAGAATAGAAAATGAGACACTTAAAGCAGCAGATGAGTTTTGCTATTTGGGCAGCAAAATAACTTAGGATGGTCAAAGTGGAGAAGATATCAAATGTAGACTGGCTATGGTAAGGAAAGCGTTTCTGAAGAAGAGAAATTTGTTAACATCGAGTAAAGATTTAAGTGTCAGGAAACGTTTGCTGAAAGTATTTGTTTGGATTGTAGCCATGTACTGATGGCGAACATGGATGATAAACAGTTTAGTCAAGAGGAGAATAGAAGCTTTTGAAATGTGGTGCTACAGAAGAATGCTGAAGATTATATGGGTAGATTACGTAACTAATGAGGAGGTACTGAATAGAGCTGGGGAGAAAAGGGATTTGTGGTATAACTTGACTAGGAGAAGGGATCAGAAACGTTTGAGGCATCAAGTCATCATCGATTTGGTACTGGAGGGAAGCGTGGAGAGCAAAAATCGTAGGGGGACACCAAGAGATGAATACACTAAGCGGATTCAGAAAGATGTAGGTTGCATTAGTTACTCAGAGATGAAGAGGCTTACACAGGAATGAGCAGTATGGAGAGCTGCATCAAACCAGTCTTTGGACTGAAGACCGCAACAACAACAACAACAAAGTAGGCATCTCTGTCTGATATTACTGCCTAAGATTTTCCAGCCTTGGATATACAGTCCTGTACTATTTTACGGATTATTGCTGTAGCTGTGGTTGTCTTTAAACCATACAGCTTACATACTTGGAGAATGTGTCAGAAACAGCTGAAATATTCTTCACTTCTCCTCGAGATATTGGTAAACACACTGGTATGCCGACCAATACGAGTTGCAACATTCTTATTTGACACATTATGTGCTTTGCCGTTTGGAATATCTTGCATGTCCGTACGATTTTTAACACTCCCCGTTATAGGTAAGTGGTATAGCAATCTACATCTACATCTACATCTATACTCCGCGAGCCACCTTACGGTGTGTGGCGGAGGGTACTTATTGTACCACTATCTGATCCCCCCTTCCCTGTTCCATTCACGAATTGTGCGTGGGAAGAACGACTGCTTGTAAGTCTCCGTTTTGCTCTAATTTCTCGGATCTTTTCGTTGTGATCATTACGCGAGATATATGTGGGCGGTAGTAATATGTTGCCCATCTCTTCCCGGAATGTGCTCTCTCGTAATTTCGATAATAAACCTCTCCGTATTGCGTAACGCCTTTCTTGAAGTGTCCGCCACTGGAGCTTCTTCAGCATCTCCGTAACGCTCTCGCGCTGACTAAATGTCCCCATGACGAATCGCGCTGCTTTTCGCTGGATCATGTCTATCTCTTCTATTAATCCAACCTGGTAAGGGTCCCATACTGATGAGCAATACTCAAGAATCGGACGAACAAGCGTTTTGTAAGCTACTTCTTTCGTCGATGAGTCACATTTTCTTAGAATTCTTCCTATGAACCTCAACCTGGCGCTTGCTTTTCCCACTATTTGTTTTATGTGATCATTCCACTTCAGATCGCTCCGGATAGTAACTCCTAAGTATTTTACGGTCGTTACCGCTTCCAATGATTTACCACCTATGGCATAATCGTACTGGAATGGATTTCTGCCCCTATGTATGCGCATTATATTACATTTATCTACGCTTAGGGAAAGCTGCCAGCTGTCGCACCATGCATTAATCCTCTGCAGGTCCTCCTGGAGTACGTACGAGTCTTGTGATGTTGCTACTTTCTTGTAGACAACCGTGTCATCTGCAAATAGCCTCACGGAGCTACCGATGTTGTCAACTAAGTCATTTATGTATATTGTAAACAATAAAGGTCCTATCACGCTTCCCTGCGGTACTCCCGAAATTACCTCTACATCTGCAGATTTGAACCGTTAAGAATGACATGTTGTGTTCTTTCTTCTAGGAAATGGCTCTTTATTATGGCCACACACTTGTTTATCTTAACGTGCTCCCATGTCAATTGTACGTGCCAGATATAGTTTGTTAAACATGATTCTGGTAAACAGACACACCACACCTCTATGTCTGCTTCTCTTCTACGATACAAGACTGAATTTTCTATCTTGTACGTGTGGTTCAGGGAACACGCTGGATTTTGTGTCAAGGTCGTCTTTATTTCACAAGAAGTTGCATCTGCATTTTTTAATACTGCCACATTCTTACCCATTTGAGAGAACCGTTTTCAGTATGTCTGGTCCTTGACCAAAAACACTTTATATTCAGTTGACTGTTCAATCAGTTTGGTGAATTCGTCCATCCCATACAGCAAGCGTGGTAGAGCATCCACTATGATGTTATCGCTACCTTTGACATACATAATGTGTATTTGGTACTTTTGTAAGGTTAACATCCAACATGTCAATCTGTCTTGAAGAAGCTTCCACTTTAATAAGAAACTCACTGCTTGATGGTCGCTGTACGCTTTGACTGGTTTACTGTAAATATAGAAATGGAACTTTCTAACAGTGCACACAACTGCCAGAGCTTCTTGCTCAGTAACAGGGTACGACCATTCACAAGTTATCAACACTCTAGTAGCAAAGCTTATTATTCTTAGTTCCTTTTGACCATATACTTCTTCAGATCGAAACAGACAACATCCTTGGCCATATGAAGATGCATCTGTAGTGATACAAAAATCGTTTGCCATATTCGGATGATGTAACAGGTTAGCGGCCAACAGTACTTGTTTAATCTCAACAAAGGCATATTGGCATTCATTGGACCATATCCATGGTACGTTCTTCTTTAGTAAATTCAACATAGGTTCACAGTTTAGTACCTGACCTGACAAAGACCTTCAGAAGAACGACACAATTCTGATGATCATGTGTAACTGTTTCTTTGTCCGAGGTCTTAGAAATGTCTCAATCTCTTTACCTTCTTAGGATCAGGTACTTACTATACCTGTAGACAAAATTAGGTGTCTTAGAAACTTCGTCTGTTCTCAGCTGAACTTTGATTTTTCAAGATTCGCTGTCACACCCACTTCTGCAAACGTTTGCAGTACCAATAGGATCTCAAAGTGTTCCTCCCACCCGCATGTCTCAATTAGCAGATCATCCACTTAAACTGTCACGTTATCAGGTAGTTCTCGGCCAAGCACTGTATCAAGTGCTGTAATGAAGACTCTGGCACTTACGTTCAGTCTGAAGGCCGAAACTCGAAATTGATAACTTCGTCTGCAAAATATAAACGTGGTATAGTCCTAGATTATTTTGCCAATAATATTTGCCAGTGAAGGCTTGTAAGTCTATCGAGCAGAGGAATTTAACATCAAAGAAGTTTCGTGTTGGTTCTTCTAAACTCTCCAGTCTAGTATAGGCACGATTACCTTTTTATCTCTCTGGTATGCTGAACTAAATCTAACTTTCGACCAGCCTTTGTCACAGCAACTAAAGGGATACTGTATGGTGATAGTGAACGTTTGATGATACCCCACTGAGCCAACTTTCGGATTTCTTTGCTAACCTCCTCTTTCTTGGTCCACAGTACTGAATAATTAGCATGGCAATATGTATTGTGTGGCACCACTTTAATTTGGTACTCATACCATTTGATGATGCTAGGTTTGTCCGAAAACACATAAACACTTTTATTTAGAAGGTGTTTTAGATCATCTTTTTGAATATTCGATAGCTATTCTGATTTATGAGTCTTTAACTCAATGGCTTCCTCAGTCTGTGGCACCTTGCTTTCTCCGTCATCTGAGTAGTAGAATTCTGCTCCATATTGTCGCAAATACGCAATACACTAGGTCCCCTACATACAATCTTAACATTTTGACAGTACCTGCCTTGCTTTTCTTTCGTCCTAACTAATGTCTGTGACCTTTCACCTCTGTTGACTATAGTGATTTCTCCTCGAGAGAGGTCAATGTTCGCCTCACTCTCTCTGAGAAATTCACAGCTGGGTATGCACGCCACCAAGAGTCTTTGGACTACAAGAAAGGTACTTTGTACAGATTGCTCTATCACATCAATTACAACTTGTAGCTGATATTTAATCAACTCTGATTGGGCATTGATAGCATCCATTACATGGATGTGCTTAACTGGCGAAGTTGGTAACTCTTGATTTGGGCAACCTCATGTAGAATTCCACACTCATCACATTTGGTGACACACATGTGTCTATGATAATGTTAAGAGATATTCCACAGATATTAGCTTCCCCTGTGGCTTGAACTAATTCTTTTTCTGTCTTTTGACAGGATAGTTGTTATCCTAATAACTCTTGTTGTGTGTCAAAGCCGTCTCTATACCTTAACATATGAATGTCACTGTTCCACACGGCCAAACTAAAGAGAAAATTGAGGCCGATTCTATTTTATCTGAACAGATGTACTAGGTTGGTGCACATTTGCTACTTCCACAATTTTCACAGTTTGATTGTTGTTGTTGTTCCACTGAGGTGAGTGCGGATTTAATCCATTTGCACTACCCTGACTATTGAAGTTTGAAGCTTGACTATTACTCTGCATAGGTCCTCGATTACTACTACCTGGAGCAGGATAACTTCCTAACTTCGAACTTTTCTATTTTGGAATGTTATTTGGACTTGAGTCACTCCTATCCTCATGTCCCCTCTTCTTATTAAACTACTGGTTATTTCCGTTATTATTATATCCATTAAGCGATATATTATTAGTATTACTGTAATCATTCTTTTGCTTACCATTGCCGTTGTTATGTGGCGAATGGTTCCTGTTGTCACACTTAGCTGATGACAAGTTGCCATTATTGAGCTCGCTACTACGCTTTAAATCTTCTTGTATTAAGTCTATAGAATCGAGCATGGACATAAACTGTTCTGTGTCGCTCTCAGACTTGTTTATCGATTTCTCCTTTATATGGTGAGGCAGTCTTGCCTTCAACAACAACAAAAAAAAAAATGGTTCCAATGCCTCTGAGCACTATGCAACTTAACTTCTGAGGTCATCAGTCGCCTAGAACTTAGAACTAATTAAACCTAACTAACCTAAGGACAAAACACTCATACATGCCCGAGGCAGGATTCGAACTTACGACCGTAGTGGTCGCTCGGTTCCAGACTGTAGCACCTAGAACCACACGGCCACTCCGGCCAGCTTGCCTTCCACAATCTAATAACATCTCTATTGGAGATTGGCTCATGACAATAGCGAATGTTATTGATATATCGTTCAAAGTATTTTCTGGGATTATAAAGTTCTGGCGATACATCTATTTGCGTAAATGCGCCTGAATGCCGTTGGACCAAAATTCGCCCAAGAATGCCTTTCCAAACATTTCTTGCATATTGCAACTTTCAGAAATTGTTGCCCACAATGCAGATCCTCACTGGATGTGAAATCAAGTAGAATGTATTCGTTGCCTCTCGCTTCATGTTTTGGGCAAGATATTTTTAAAACTATGTATGAAAATTACAGGACGTACAGATGTTTTTCCATCTATAAATGGTTGACATTGAGACCTTTTTATCAGACTTTCTTCCAGTGCCATTCTAACACAGGAGGCACTGCCCCCACAACCAAAGTGTATTGCTTCAGACAGTGACTCTAACGGTTCAAATGACGGATATGTTGTTGCATCTGCCCACACGGGAGGTTGTGAGTGTTCTGACGCATTTGTCCACATGGTCAGTTAAATACGTTTTTTGTTCTTGGTTCGCTCAGGAAGTGGATGTGCTACGATATCTATCTGTGCATGCTGAATGAACGTACCCATTTCGCCTATTATCATTCATAGCACAAATATCTGTGCCTAAACACTCTGAAGCATTCCGCTTCCAAACTGTTGCGTTAATTTTGTTTCTCAACTCTGTGTCACCCGACACAGGCTCCCCAAAACTCACATTTACAATGTGGCCATCTACTTTATCACCTGTTATGTGTTGGATCGCATTACTGACCTGGGTTTCAACGTGATCAACTACTGTATTTCGTAGTCTTTATCCTGCAACCTTTGGTTAAAGCCATTATCGCATTACTTAACTTCTTCCTCATATTTACGTTATACACTTTCATTAGCTTCAATATCTAAATTTGATTTCTGCTGCATTCTCCTTTACCTTTAATTGCTCAGTCTACAGTGCAGTTACTTGTGCAGACAAAGTTTGCACAAGCATGGCAAATCTTTGTACGCTTCTCTAATTCATTAAATTTCCTCAAGGATTTTATTTTCGTGTTCTTCCAGTAAACGATCACGTTCTTTGCTTCTTTCGACTTGTAAACATGCGCGTTTTTTTTCCTTTCCTCTTGTAACCGATCATGTTCATTTAATTCATTCACAGTTGGTAATACTTTATTATCTCGCTCTGCATCTCTTTCGGCTTGTAACTAGAGATGAGTCTTTCGCGAACTAATGGGTCCAAAGGAACGGTTCAGCAAGATGAACGATAGGAGCGAGGAACGAATTCTAAGGAATGGTGTTTTATTATAGCTCACTTCTGTCACAGCTTTCTACTTATAGTTCCCGGGAACGGGAAACGGTCGGTCTCGTTCCCGAACGGCACGTCGGCCGGTCTCGTTCCAGCCTCAGCCCCATTCCCGTCTGTCTCGATCTCGGTCTCCCTCGGCCGGACTCGTCTCGTCCTTCTTCGCGTGGCTACTCGTTTCACTGCCGACTGCTCCTAGTTAGTTAAGTCAGTATCGAGTTGTTCGTTTCGTTCGCTGCTCACGCTCATTATAGCACTTTCGAGACGAGCGACGTAGCTCCTACGTCGGTCCGACAGTACCCCAAAAAGACGATCGACGTAGCTCCTACGTCGGCCGATTATCAGCGATGTTAACGACTCCCAGCGCATGACTTTCATATTCTGTAGGTTTAAAAGTACTCTCTGATTATCCTAGTACCAACAAAAAATTATAGATGGCAGCATATGTCACTGTTGGAGGTGGTACAGGAGTATATTTTGAGTCATTTGCTTTGCCGCGCTCACCCTCGACTTACAACAAGTGCGCGGCAGTTCGAAACTTTAGATTGTTGTCGGCTGATAGCTCTGCGCTTTATTTTCGTCATGGCCTTGCGAGATGAGGAAATAGAGTTTTTATTGAACAATAGTGGTACAGAATTAGATGAAGAAATTGCAGATTATGACATTAGTGATAGTAAGCTATTTTTTGTCCGAATTTTCCGTAAATCTGTGGTTTGATTCCTGGTCAGAAAAAAGATAATTTTTACGAATTTTCTTATAGATGAAAACGACCCCTCAGATGGTGAACCGTCAGGAAGACCTGAAGATGAGGCTGTTGACATCGTTGTCACAACAAACACAACCGGTCATTGCAATTTGCCATGTTCTTCCGGCCAGTGAAACCTGTGACGTAGGGCTTTGTGTTCAAAAATGTTTCGAAATATTTCATACAACTTATTAAGTATTAATAAAATAAACGTTCATATTTCAACAGTTATTCATTTAAAACAAACAACTTCAATCCTATGTCCCTTAGAGGTCCTAAAACCTAAATTTTTTTTCACCGTGAAAACAGTGTGGGGCGGCGGGTGGAATTAGTGTTGTTCATATATAATGTAGAATTGTTTATGCTGTTGTTTGGTTTGTAATGTAATGTAGTAAAGAATGCATTTCCCGGCCGATTAACCAATTGTGGGGCGGCAGGTGGAAATTTATTGTTATTTAAATGTTCCTATTATTTATGCTGTCTTTTGCCGTTCTCAACACTGGCTCTCTAACTACAATATTGGCAACCAGAAAGTGATTAGCATAACATGAAGCCTGTAATTAGAATTCCTAGTGCCCACTTCATCTAAGAAATACACTTATAGCTACAGCTTATAGCTCTGACGAATTAGGAGATTGTCTGGGATTCATAATCAAAAACAATCGTGTAAAAACGTTCGCTATATTCTGAAAGTCACAGATGGAAAAAAAAAGAAACCACACAATCCAACTACCAGAGCAGTTCAGAGTCTAATGCGCTGATGCAACTATACCTGTCCAAATTAAATGTTTAAGTGAATGCTCGCCATAATTTGATGAATATGCTCATCAAACGCCACGCTAAATAATGGTAGAATGTCTGTCCCACAGCGGCACATGAAAATACGACATACGCAAACTGAAGATAGATCATTAAAGTCATCCCAGAATTAACACTTCACTCGAAAACGATTTCATGGTTACGCGTATCCCGAGTAACTTATTACGGCATCCGAGGCTGTTTATAGCAATGATACCGACGCGACGTGACTCCTGACACAGATGGTGTGCTATTCAGCGTCTGGAGAGAACTGGGGCCTTTCTTCCTCGCGCAGCATTCTTATATATAAAGCCGCGGTGCAGACGGCTAAGGGAACGCCTGATCAAATCGGCTCTCCCGACTAGCCGCTGGGCTAGTAATGCACCACATTAAGTTATTGCATAAATCATCGCTTCCTTTGCTGATGGCCAATGAAGCTCTCAATTTAAATGTGTATTCAGCACACAGGTAAGTAATCATAATAAAAGTCTGACGTGGCTAAGTCAAATATTTTGGGCGAGAGAATTAATTTAATTACACTACACGCAGTAGACGAGCTCTGAACTTGCCCTTTCGAGATACGCTATCGCTATAGTTTTATAGTTATTCAATTGAAACTTCTCACATCCTTATGATTATAGCGGATCTCGATTATACTTAAATTTAAACATCCTAGCCTTATTTATTAGCCTACTTAATCTATCTTGCTTCCTTAATTTTTAAGACAAAAACAAGAAAATCATGAATTTCAACTAAAATCTTAATTTGTGAGATCCAGAAGACTGTTTCTACTAAATTATTATGAAAAAGGAATCTAAATATAAATTTTTAAGTCTCTAGCTCTTTTCTGTTGCGCCAATGATTTTTACAGAAAAACGTCCAAATTTCAAAAATGGTTAAAGTTATTGAACTGACATTCAACACATATTGATTTAGTATTACTCCTGACATGCCAGAAACGTTTCAGGTTATTTACTTGATTTTTAAAGTATTGCGCAACATTTATGACTCAAGAGCTAGTTACAGCGGACTACGCTGCAACACAATGGAAAGACTGGTAAGAATTTTATAAGGTGTGAGTAGGCTGCTTCCCTACAACAGTATACTCTCCAATTAATATATAATCCTTATCACTAACGTAAATGTTTATTTCTTTGCAGTACTCTGAAGGGAATGGACGTAGTTTTTAAATGCAAAAGAGCAATCTATTTTCTGTGGTATAGAATCTGCTGTAGAAAATTCAGAAAAACTGTGAAATCGCTCAGTAGCAGCCGGTTGAGCGTCCACACTCGCGCTCAGTCCTCAAAGTGCTGTTTCAAACCTTTTTTGAACTCTGGACTTCTGGTTCTTTTCGTATTCTATTCAGCGTCCACAACCGGTAATTAAAATGTTTTTTATAATTACGTACATTACAAAAAAAATCACGTGGTATGTAATACACATATCTTTTCAGGTAAAAGAAGGCATATAAGCTTACTTCACTATTTCGATAAACAGCAGAAGACATATTTATAAAAAAGTATGGTTTTTTGTTATTACACATGAAAGGAAGTCAGCGCGGCACACATGAGTGGCCATTTTCTGTACTTTTTTTTTATCCGAAGTAGAACAGCATATTCATTGTTATGGAAGGCAGACCGATTTACAACCGAATGAAGCCCACGCTCCTTAATCGAGTGTCTGGTGTCGCATTTTGTAAAGAGAATACAATAACTTCTAGAATATTATTTCAGTGGCACAGACTGCTCGCTTATTATGTACGATTTGTTGACCGCTACGAGTGGAATAGACAAACATGTAGTAATTAGGCAGGAAACAAATAACAAATAAGCTAATGCAAACAACAACTTCGCAACAGTAGATGACGATTGGTGGGCGGCAGTGAGCAGTCTAGTACTTGTTGCCGACTTTTCGTGCGCCACCTTACACTATTTCACTGCGATCAGGTACGTAACACTACAGTTGGCGAAACGAGACGTTCTGCAGAATCACGAAAATTGCTTCTACAAGTGTGTATGAATTCTGTAAAGGATAAAAACTCTTGGCGCCTTTCATCTTCAGTCACCTGTGTTATTAATTTTCAGTTTTTCATAAGAAACACATGCCATGTGCAAATGAACGGTGAACGAGTAAAAATGAACGATTCCCAAGAAAGAGCGATCACCAATGAACTAGTTCCCAATGATGAACGAGTTTGCCCATCTCTACTTGTAACCGTTCACGTTCTTGGTCTCTCTCTTATAGGAAAATTCGATAATCTATCAGTCTCCCTATGATCACTCTGCTTTGTAAGTGTAGTAGCACTAGTGCTTTCTGTCGATTTCGGATTCTGGCCGATTACCACCACCCGTAAATTCTACTAAATTCTCAGTTTCTTGCTCTGTTGGTGGTACAGTTTCAATATCAGGTACGCTTTCGCTAGCTTGCTGTTCTACTTGTTTTCACGACCTAACCAATTTACTCACACGAGTCACAGCAAGTCTTCACATTACATACACAAATCAAAAATGCAGTAAAACTCTACACAGAAAATACACATGTGTAAATGGCGCAGTGCTATTGACTGAAATATGTCACTACCCTTACCATAATTCTACCGTGCATCCACAGTTAGTTTTGTCTTGAAAGCTAACCTTAACTTTCCCTTGAACTTTTTGTTTGTGGTATATAGTCATACGTTTTGAGCTAACTTTTTCCTCATATAAGACATGATCTCCCTCTCAGGTGTAACATGCAACAAATGCAAACAAATACAATTACTACATGGAAATAATTGGTTGTCTAACAATATGTAATTGTATACCATAATTATTAAACAAACAATGTATTATGGTCCATGCCCCAAAGTTTATGGACGCCACTTTTGTAGTGTGTTATTGGGAAATATTACTATTTTCTTGGTTAGTTAATGTCTTCTCAAACGAGAAATTATTACTGTTACGCACACAAAATAATTTTGCAGGTGGTGTATGTTATAAATTTTTAGAGACTGTACACTCTTTAAGATCAGAAAGTTTAATATTTCATCTACAAATGTGAAAGTAATTTGTGGATATTTGTCAGTACACTTTTGAATTACACATAGGCCACAGATATAATATCTACCCAATTTTGTACTCTGTACTTTATATATCGGAAGTAATTGGAGTTTAAGTCATTAAATGCATTCTGCTACAAGTAAAAATAATTTAGTCTAAGTAAGAAAATCAATCTTGCAATATTAAGTCTCTGTATCTATGTGCGCATATAGAATGAATTAGACATACAGAAACACAGTTTCAGTACTGAAAAATATCGTCTATAAATCAAATGGTTCAAATAGCTCTGAGCACTATGGGACTTAACATCTCAGGTCATCAGTCCCCTAGAACGTAGAATTAATTAAACCTAACTAACCTAAGGACATCACACACATCCATGCCCGAGGCAGGATTCGAACCCGTGACTGTAGCAGTCTCGCGGTTCCGTACTGAAGCGCCTAGAACTGCTCGGCCACTGCGGCCGGCGTCTATAAATCAGTAATGTTGTTAAGGTTCAATATCTTTCACTTTTACACTAGCATAAACTGAGAATTAATTAGTTTACTTTAAGCCTTGAGCCAAGCAGTTACCGATTCTGGACTTTTTACTTATATCAATTCTGTACCTTTTGTAGAAAAATATTTGTGATGGTCAGATCTCAGAACTCCTGCAGAGTGATGAACTGTCTTCGTGCTTTAGGTTACACCATTTCGTAAATAATTACTGGAAATTAAAATTTTCAATGCAGCAGCAGACAACAGGGAAACATTAGTCTCCACAGCTGCTTGCGCTAAAAATGATGAAAACTCAAGAATGAGGCAAATGAGGATTACATTTCCAAAAATAAATACATTAACCTATATTTACTTCTAAGTCTCTATTTCGGAATAAATCAAATATAACAGAATAACAGACCT
Organism: Schistocerca serialis cubense; assembly: GCF_023864345.2. Lineage (NCBI taxonomy): Eukaryota > Metazoa > Arthropoda > Insecta > Orthoptera > Acrididae > Schistocerca > Schistocerca serialis. The sequence continues at coordinate 717,198,059 of NC_064638.1, forward strand.
GAGCACAGCAATTCACTGGTACTCAGATCGACTACATTACATCAATAGCAAGCGAACAAAACGACCAGACAACGGGAAGAGAGAGCAATACAAAAAGAACAGAGTGTCACATTCCTATCACATGATTATATACGTTAAACGATAGCAGCCAGCGATTACATGTTGGTTTCTTCTATACATATCTTTAGCAATCATAAATGACATATTTACTAAAGGTTCATAATTACAGATTTCATTACTGTTAACAAAAAACTATATAGTTTGTATATTTAATTGCCAAAGAAATCCATGCAAATCCTATAAATGGGATTATAATATCAAGCCTCAGTGTGCATTAAAGGAAATTATTATGGTCAAATACAGTCGAACATTCCTTCAAAGCCTTGGTTATACAAAATTAAGGTGAACAAAAAATTTATAAACTCCATAATCGGAATGAGATGTAATCATGGATCTCTTCCTATCCATCTTAACCAGTTACATGTCCGAGACAGTCCTTATTGTGAATGTGATGAAATAACAGCAGGAGATATCAATCACATCTTTATTGAATATAAAGTATATGAAAGCCAGCAAATCGAATTTATTCAACAGTTAATAAGATGCCATCAACCTGTGCCTATTTTCATACCAACTTTCCAGCATCAAAATAATATATTAATTCTGAAATTAATTATGAAATTTATAGATAAAAGGAACATCACTTTGTAAAACCCCAAAACACTGGAAGGTGGCTGGTTAACAAAATGAAGTGAAGTGACAGTGATAATAGCAAATGAACCATCAATTTCGACATGTACAAATACATTCCTGAGCAACATAGTTCTGTTTTTCCTAGAGGCATGCGAATTGTTCGTTTGTGCCAACATTAAAAGAATGTCGTCGTGTCACAAAGAGACCTTAACCAAAAATATGTAGTAAATTAAGCAAAATATTAAAAACTACACCAGTCGTGAAAAAATAAATATACCGTAGTATGGTATGTACACTACAAAAAAGAAGAATTAAATTTACAGTTCTATAGATATAATGTTCGATGTTTTAGTACTTGTGGACAGTGTTTAGCCTATGAGGAAGAAATATTAGATATTAATGAACTCCAGGTACTGCTAGAAGCTGTAATGAAATGAAATGAAGCTCCCAATCAACTGACTGACAAAACCAGATGTATACATGGTCCTGTTAAGGTTACCCACAGTGAGAGTTCTGTCTCAGAAATGTTGCCTTCTAGGGGAATAAAAGTCATGCTCCCAGTTCCCACATGACTAGGTGGGCACACCTTCACGAATCTCAACTAGCTATTATCAGATGGCAGTATTGCACGCCAGGGTATGACACTAACTATCCAGGCAGTGATCAATATGGCATAATGGCAGCTGATTAATAACTGATTATTAGCGAGATAACGATGGCTTGGGTGTGATAGGTTGAAATCATAGTGACTTGAAAATGAGTATCCTCAATTCCCTAGCACACACAAGGTCCACCTGTGTTTCCAGGCTTTGTTCCTTTCATAGCGTCCTAGTTTACGCATGTGTTAGTTTTGAGATGTGTGATAGGAACGATATACAGATTGGTCACCAGCATCTTGAATCGCCAGTGGAGGGGTGAGATCCCTGCCAGGGTGTGTACCACTCGCCACAAGGATGTGTCCTGCAGCCCTTGAAGCCTCGGTACCTTATCTGAGGAAGGATATGCCTACTCAGGACACAAATACTCCAAAATAGTTTGGTATCACTCGAAATGATTATTCACAGTTACTACACAGTGCAACTGTACAACACTGTTGTTAGGTCCAGTCAACGAGGATTTCACTGTTGTGTAAGCAAATTTGACCAACTTTACAGAGCTGAATGTTATGGCCTGTCTTTTTCGTAATTGTTAATTGAAATCCAGTTCCGTTCACTGCATGAGCAGTAAATATTATGCAAAGTAAACATTGAAATTTATTTTTACACACTTAATTTTTAATGGTAGGAAACCAGTGTACTGAGGAAACAGAGCTTATGAACAGAACGACCTCCTCCATGCCAGCCACCATGAATTCCAAAAACATAAATTATGTGAAACCCAGCTCGTACTTTTGTCGCATGACATACTGAAAGCCTTGGATCAAGGCAGTCAGGAAGATACAGTATTTCTTGATTTCTGAAACCCTTTTGATTCAGTACCTCATCTACACTTATTATTGATTGTATGGGGTTTCAAGCGATATTTGCAACTGGATTCAGGGTTTTTTGGTATGGAGGATGCAGCATGTTGTCTTGTATGAAGACCTATTGACAGATGTAGAAGTAACATTGGATGTGATCCAGGGAGGTATGTTTTTACCATGTGCTGTTCATGCTGTTTTTAATGACCTTGAGATCTTAGGAGCAATATTAATAATAACCTCCGACTTTTTGTAGATGAAGCAGTTAACTAGAGTGAAGTACTGTCTGAAAGAATCTGTGTTATTATTTTTTCAGCTCCTGATAAGATTTCAAAGTGCTGCAGAGATTGGCAGCTTGATTCGAATGTTCAGAAATATAAAACTGTGAACTTCACAAAATGAAAAAAAAAAAAAAACGTGGAGTCCTGTGACTATAATATCAGTAAGTCACAGATGGAATAGGTTAACAAATACCTGGGTTTAACACTTTGTAGGGATACAGAATGCAGTGATCATATAGGCTCAGTCGTGCATTCACAAACTGTAATATTCATAATTGTGTAAATTTTACATCCAAATCTTGTTAGTTTTAACTACATAGAATTAACAGTTAAGTCGTTTTGCTTGTCTGACCTTCTTACTATGAAACTACTCAGCTTGTAAGGTTTGAGTTTAGACCGAATTGTAAATGTAATTGGATTTTCCAAAACGTTTGCAAAAGTCTTTTTCTTCCAATACCCTCACTGGAAAGTTAAATTTATTAATGTTCATGAAATAAATGACTAAGATGATTGTGTAATAATACAGTCAATAAAAACCAAAAAAGGTCGAATATGGGAAATAATTCGTGCGGCTGCAAATTTTTGTACAGTGGGAGGAAGGAGTCCAATGAACAACATACTAGAACTCCTGACTGATTGGAGATGATGGAACATTTGATGATTACTTGTACGTTTTCCTTGGATAACTCGAAGACCAGGGCCTCTGCCAGAAATATATCTAAGCACAAAATTAAACTACATTAAATTTTCTACTAAAAATATCCTACTCAATTTTGTCTCCAGGACCAATAGTTTGCCCAAAAAGAGCAGGAGGATGTTGAAAATCTTGTGCAATGCACAAACAGTGTAGCTTAGGTGGTATTTTTTGGCTAATGTTCTGTAGTTTCCCGACTCGACAGACCACACGCATCCTACATCAAATTGTTTGCCTCAACATCCTCTATACCTGTGTGGTAAATTGTACGCAAAATAATCGGTTACACTTCATGTGCACTGGTCAGTCGTTACTGGAATACTGGTTACTCTTTGTATTTTGTTCTTTCTATTAACGCATACTGATAAAACAAATATCGCACTGGACTAATTTGTAACCGCTCTATCGAACGGCCACGTAAAATTCCACTTTAAAAATCATCTTGTTTGTAACAGGTAACAAACTGACACTTTCACACGTCACTATGCATCTCATGAGAGTTGTGATGAGCAGTTTTTGTTTGGGATGACTCTAGCTCCAAATTGCAAAAAATTAACTTGAGAAAATTATATATATATATAATAGAGGGAAACATTCCACATGGGAAAAATATATCTAAAAACAAAGATGATGTGACTTACCAAACGAAAGTGCTGGCAGGTCGATAGACGCACAAACAAACACAAACATACACACAAAATTCAAGCTTTCGCAACCAACAGTTGCTTCATCAGGAAAGAGGGAAGGAGAGGGAAAGACGAAAGGATGTGGGTTTTAAGGGAGAGGGTAAGGAGTCATTCCAATCCCGGGAGCGGAAAGACTTACCTTAGGAGGAAAAAAGGACAGGTATACACTCGCACACACACCCATATTCAACCGCACATACACAGACACAAGCAGACATTTGTAAAGGCAAAGAGTTTCGGCAGAGATGTCAGTCGAAGCAGAAGTACAGAGGCAAAGATGTTGTTGAAGGATAGATGAGGTATGAGCGGCGGCAACTTGAAATTAGCGGAGGTTGAGGGCTGGCAGATAACGAGAAGAGAGGATATACTGAAGGGCAAGTTCTCATCTCCGGAGTTCTGACAGGTTGGTGTTAGTGGGAAGTATCCAGATAACCCGGACGGTGTAACACTGTGCCAAGATGTGTCAGCTTTCAGACAACACCACATACAAAGTTTGCCAAGGTAATCTCATTCCTAATGTCCAGGCAGAGCTTCAAGGAATCCTCAGAACCTTAGGCCCCCTACAAAACCTTTCATCTGACTCCATCAACCTCCTGACCCCACCGTCACTCCGCACCCCTACCTTCTTCCTAAAATTCACAAACCCAATCATCCCGGCTGCCCCATTGTAGCTGGTTACCAAGCCCCCACAGAACGTATCTGTGCCTACATAGATCAACACTTTCAACCCATTACATGCAGTCTCCCATCCTTCATCAAAGACACCAACCACTTTCTCGAACACCTGGAATCCTTACCCAATCTGTTACCCCCGGGAAACCATCCTTGTAACCATTGATGCCACTTCCTTATACACAAATATTCCGCACGTCCAGGGCCTCGCTGCGATGGAGCACTTCCTTTCTCGCCGATCATCTGCCACCCTACCTAAAACCTCTTTCCTCATTACCTTAGCCAGCTTCATGCTGACCGACAACTTCTTCACTTTTGAAGGCCACACATACCAACAATTAAAGGGAACAGCCATGGGTATCGGGATGGCCCCCTCGTATGCCAACCTATTCATGGGTCGCTTAGAGGAAGCCTTCTTGGTTACCCAGGCCCGCCAACCCAAAGTTTGGTACAGATTTATTGATGACATCTTCATGATCTGGACTGACAGTGAAGAAGAACTCCAGAATTTCCTCTCCAACCTCAACTCCTTTGGTTCCGTCAGACTCACCTGGTCCTACTCCAAATCCCATGCCACTTTCCTTGACGTTGACCTCCATCTGTCCAATGGCCAGCTTCACATGTCTGTCCACATCAAACCCACCAACAAGCAACAGTACCTCCAATATGACAGCTGCCACTCATTCCACATCAAACGGTCCCTTCCCTACAGCCTTAGGTATTGGTGGCAAACGAATCTGCTCCAGTTCGGAATCCCTGAAACATTACACTAACAATCTGAAAACAGCTTTCACATCCCGCAACTACCCTCCCGACCTGGTACAGAAGCAAATAACCAGAGCCACTTCCTCATCCCCTCAAACCCAGAACCTCCCACAGAAGAACCACAAAAGTGCGCCACTTGTGACAGGATACTTTCCGGGACTGGATCAGACTCTGAATGTGGCTCTCCAGCAGGGATATGACTCCTCAAATCCTACCCTGAAATGAGATCCATCCTTCATGAAATCCTCCCCACTCCACCACGAGTGTCTTTCCGCCGTCCACCTAACCTTCGTAACCTGTTAGTTCATCCCTATGAAATCCCCAAACCACCTTCCCTACCCTCTGGCTCCTACCCTTGTAACTGCCCCCGGTGTAAAACCTATCCCATGCACCCTCCCACCACCACATACTCCAGTCCTGTAACCCGGAAGGTGTACACAATCAAAGGGAGAGCCACATATGAAAGCACCCACGTGATTTACCAACTGACCTGCCTACACTGTGAAGCTTTCTATGTGGGAATGACCAGCAACAAACTGTCCATTTGCATGAATGGACACAGGCAGACAATGTTTGTTAGTAATGAGGATCACCCTGTGGCTAAACATGCCTTGGTGCACGGCCAGCACATCTTGGCACAGTGTTACATCATCCGGGTTATCTGGATACTTCCCACTAACACCAACCTGTCAGAACTCCGGAGATGGGAACTTGCCCTTCAGTATATCCTCTCTTCTCGTTATCCGCCAGGCCTCAACCTCCGCTAATTTCAAGTTGCCGCCGCTCATACCTCACCTGTCTTTCAACAACATCTTTGCCTCTGTACTTCTGCTTCGACTGACATCTCTGCCGAAACTCTTTGCCTTTACAAATGTCTGCTTGTGTCTGTGTATGTGCGGTTGGATATGGGTGTGTGTGCGAGTGTATACCTGTCCTTTTTTCCTCCTAAGGTAAGTCTTTCCGCTCCCGGGATTGGAATGACTCCTTACCCTCTCCCTTAAAACCCACATCCTTTCGTCTTTCCCTCTCCTTCCCTCTTTCCTGATGAAGCAACTGTTGGTTGCGAAAGCTAGAATTTTGTGTGTATGTTTGTGTTTGTTTGTGTGCCTATCGACCTGCCAGCGCTTTCGTTTGACCACCCTAAATAACTGTTTGTCAATATGCAAATTTCAACAAAATCTCTCAAGTAAATGTTCTTTTGCCGTTAGGGGGGATATCAATCAGCGTGATTGCCTTCATTGTAGCTTTGTTTTATCAAAGATATGAACATCGGTATGTCTTTTTTAGATGGCACCCTGTATTTTTTATTTGGTAATTTATCTCCTCTCCTAAAGACCTATTCAAAAATGTATCACAGTGTACCATTCACTGAAACACAACGTTATTAATTACATAACACAACACTGACTTTGATCCCGGGCTCACAAACTCGTCCATTTGCAGGAGTTGTCAGAAAACAAATGAAAACCAAGTAAAAACATAACACAAAATTGACTTTGACTCTCCTGTACCATTGCCCAGGAGTAGAACATTCAAAGGTGCCCAAAGTAGTGACCCTGTTCACCGATACACTGGTGCACTTGTTGAATGAAAGAATTATTTACTGGTTCCAGTGTAGCCTACTGAAGAGAATTACAAGCAAGCATCCAAAAGTGCATTATCTGTCATGAGTTTAACATTCAGAGTAAACTGGAGTCATTACCAAAGCTGAGATGGTTTTCTATCTTCCAAATGTTCGTCATAGATATCCTGTTTTAATTGGTACTTGGGTTTCTGACAAAGACATTGCAGTTGTGCAGATTTGGCTGTGTCATACTTGTTGTGGGTAGATGGCACTTCAATGATATCATTGATTAATTCAACTTGGTCTGCCAGATGACAAATTAAGATGATGAATCGAGTGTAATCATCTAAAATGCTTAGTGAGTCAAATACACACCCTGCGGGTAATCGACCATAAAATGGGCTGTTCAGGTGGGAACAGAGGCAGTTGAGGCTGGGAGCTTTGTCTGTAAGATAAATAATGGATGTGATGCGGTGCAATTATGATTAGTCAATCAGATATCGACAATGAGGGAACTTACTGAGATCGTGGCACGGTAAGAAATGTGGCTCCTGGTACATTGTAGTACACAACCAGTTGTGTAGGCATGTGTGAAATGGGCAGATGCCTTGGCACATTACGTGACCAGGGCATCACAGTCGACTCACATATCATATCACCGTTTGAAATAGGTTCCACTTTCTGATTTTGTACTCACTACTGTGAGTTTGCGGTATTTTCTACTTTGAAGTCTGGTAACAAGTTGTCTGTTGCCTGCCATTGTCGAAGCGTAGTCTGAGTTGTGTTGCAGTAACTTATCTCTCATAACCATGGTACACTCGTTTTTAATCACAGATCAAAGTCCACACAATCATTGCACTGTCGGCACACATCACATGCATTATTGCCAGGTGTAATGTTCTGTGGAGCGGATAGAGCTGTATCCAGAACAACAGATGGCTGCATTGTTAATTCGCAGTAATACAGTGCTTACGAAAAATTGCAAGACGTATTTCATAGTTGACAGGGGGGAGGTCACCACCATGGGTGTATTCCCTACTGGATAACAGGGAATCTCCCAAAAGTTGAGTGTAATTGCATATATACATATTTACGAGATACACGATAACATAGTGTGACAACAACGATTCATAGCTCAGAATGCACTGAAGTCTCTTTTGGCTCATCTATAGATGTTCCTCTCCTGGCTCGCCAGTCGGTCGCATGTCACAGTCGGTAACATCACAAAATTAAGTCACCCAAGAACGCCTCACAAAATTAAGTCACTCAAGAACACTTCAATGAATTTGTTGAGAAGTTCCTTACTTATAACTAGTGATCATTTTTATTTTGTAATTACAGCAGCTAATTTGGGAATGAAACCCATTATATGCAGCTTATAAAACTATTCCTCAAGCTTCACTGTAGATGCAGAATAAATCATTTACGCCTATGTAAATCTAAATATTTTGTGGACAGAGGTAAAGTTGTGAGACAACTATACACCAAGTTTATTTTATTTAAAGGTCACTGATCACGTGGCAAAAAGGGAATATCAATAAAATACTGTGAAAATGAAATGTCAGTAAGCTGGACACGTATATTTTTTAAAAATATTCCCGTCCATAGTGGACTGTGACTACACACTTAAAATACAAGAAAAAATGCACAATATCTGCGCCAGTAGCCGTTTTTCTTAACTAACCGCAACGCATTTAGAAGCTTACTTTATAATCTTCAGGTGGTGCTAGCCCAAATTGCTTTCATTTACGCTCAGTTTGCGAGCAACTAGTGACATTCATGGGGGATGAACATGTTTTGAATCGGCTTGCAGTTTTATGTATATTGATAAGTTTATCCACATTTCGACCAAAACTAACCTTTTTGCTGCCGGAGTACACAGAAAGCGCCACTGATTACTGTTTATTGAGAAAAAACGAAGCTAGCGTGAGCCGTTTCAGGTACGTGAACGGCAATTTCAAGGAGTTGTGATACCGCAGACGACTCCAGTGGCTGCACTCAGCAGGTAAAGTGGCGGACAAGACTTTATAGTTCACTTCAAACACTGGATTGCGCTTAGAAACAGAATGGTCACGTGATTTTAATTTCCGGTCAGTAAACGTCAAAACAGTCAAATGCTTACTGTGGCATAGTGACAGTGGTATGCATGTGCAAGTTTTCTTTGCTTGTGGAAGCGCTGCTCGGAACAGATTTGATGTGACGACGAAAGTACTTGATTAACGTTAGTGGTGTTGTGAAAACACACGAAGTGTACAATGAATAGTGGCAAGTACGTACAAGTGTTTCTGATAGCACAGCCTTCCTGTAAGTCTGGTCGTGCATGTATCAGCGATATATGGAACCAATATTTCATTTGTTATGATTTACCGAAGTGTCGGAAATTTTTTGTTCTTTTTAAAGCGGAAAAAACCTGTATCGAACAGTTTTAAATACGCTTCACATATTGTTAAGGGCATGTTGTGGATCAAATCGTTGTCGAAATTTAATTGTTACGAGGTTCTGAAATGCTGCACGCAAATTTTGATTCAATGAGCGACCGTGAAGCAAGGGACTAAGCGCAATTCATGTTTTGTAGTTTATTAGCATAGTATGTAATTCCATCTTGAATATCATCGTATGACAACAACCGGATGAACTGCGCCGTTGGTCGTATTTCACAAGGTGCCCATTGCCTGTATTCATGTGCTTTCAAAGTATGTTATTAATAATTTATAATACTAGACTAAATGCTCAAACCAGTAAACATTTTTCATAGTAGCTCGCTGAATGGAGACTTGTCCAACATGTTTGATTCACGTCTGCAGTTTTAAGCTAAATGCAGTTAGTAATGTCGTTTTCAACAGCCTGTACAACTTTTAAAATGTTGCTATTAGCAAGCTGGTACATTTTACTATTCTTGGTGTGAAATTAACTTATGACGTTTTACCAAAAACGTATCTTTGAGTCTGGGTATGAATGATTTCGAAGAAATTCTTGAAGCTGATGCCATACCGTCTATTCAGATCAACGTTTCAATCATAGTGGGCTAATGTGTGCACTGAAACTCAAAGGGTCAGTTGCAGTGTTTTGGTTGTAAAGAAACAGCATTTTTTAGTTTAAGGGCATGCAGCGTATTACTATGACAGTTTTCCTGTCAGTTTGTCATATGTTAGCAGTGAGACTTTCTAGAATTATTCTGGTGCATTTTCAAGTACTATTACCCTTCCTTGTCATAATAATATCCCAAAGTTTTAACTGTTCCCAATTTACCCCTTGGATGGGGGATCTGGGATATAAAGTGTACTAATCAAGTAAAACATACTTTAATGTCTTATTATGCTACAATTACTGCAACGATAATTAAGAGTACATCCTTGAAACCCATGTCGCAGTACAAATGTCTAAGTTTCCAAAATGTTTAATGCAAAATCAATAATGTGTGTTACTTGACAAGATAAACAAATAATTAAACTTAATACTGTTCAAGAAAATTTGAAATATCTCTCTTTAAAATCAGATGCAAAAAAATCTTCCAACTTATTGTCCTAAATTAATCCATTCTGTGTTACCCATTTCTATGTATCTAGTAATTGCCATCACCCTTACACCTGGATAAAAACTTCACTTAATATTGGTTTCACTTTTGTGTATGTTGTAATTTTATGCTCCTTTACTATCTTACCACATTCACTTTGGTAATGCACTGAAGCCCATGGTCCTATTATTATTTCTGAGTTTGAATTAATTCATTACCTCTGCCAGTAAGCCTAGTGAAGACTGCCTTAGTGTGTTGTATGGAATGTTGAACTTTTTAGCTGCAACAGACACAGACATCTCTTTTGTTACTACTTCCCCGGCCTTCTCAACATCACTTGAGTCATATGTGATGTCCTTTATACGCATGTGGCATGACCTGCAAAGGCAAACTAAGACCATTATCCACCATAAAGTGCAGTTATACCAAAATTACTCCACATTCATGAAATGTTATTTACTAACAAACTATTAGTGATATATTACTAATTATATTAAAATTGGGTTTAAAGCATAGGCCTATGAGATGTATACATAGTTTCTTACAGTATCACAGCTGGTTTCTCAACTGCATCCTTTCAACTATAATTGTATGTCTTTACTGCAATGTTAAGAAAACAAACATTTATTTCAAAATTGCAGTCTCACTTTGGCCAACAGAGCTTACGGACACCATATTATAACCACCTGTTAAATGTGGACTACATATTAGAACTGAATACGTATGAGGATTAGATTAACAATTATGAAAAAATTGTCATTTGCATCCAAATTATCCCATTATCCCTTCTTGCTGGGGATTTTGAAGTCCTCCCTACCCTTCTCCTTAGGGATTTTAATGTCTGTAACTTCATGTAGAGTGGAGCTGCGACCACTGACCAAAACGGGATTGTTGAAAACGTGCTAGCAGGGCTCGATCTCTGCCTCCTCAACACCGGAGCTCCCACACACTTTAGTGTGGCACATGGCACTTTTTTGGCCATTACTCTTTCCATCTGTAGCCCTGGATTCCTCCCCTCTGTTCAGTGGGGAGTTCACGACGATGTGTGCAACAGCAGTCATTTTATGATCATCCTATCTTTTCATCAGCATCATTCATGTGGATACCCTTCCAAGTTGGCCTTTACTAATGTGGATAGGGATGTCTTTTCTTTGCTCGCCATTTCTGCTGCCGCACCACACAGTGGCATTGATGAGTCCTTTTGAAACTTGACGGGTGCTATCCTTTTGGCAGCTGCTTCAGTGATTACTTCGTCCTCGGGTTGTTCTCGACAGAAGGCTGTCACTTGGTAGACCTCTGAAATTGCTGTGGCTGTTAGTCTATTACCATGCCCTTCAATTCTACAAATGGTATTTATCTCTGGACCACCTTCTGGCCTTTAAATGGCTTTGTGCCTGGTCCCGGTTAGAAATAGATTTGCTGGGAACTGTGTGTTGCTGCCATAGAGCCGCATACTCACTCATTGCAGGTATGGGCAAAGGTAAGGCACATTTTTGGTCTGTGTTCTCGTACAGGTGTCCCAGAAATTTCCCAGAATTGTGTTATCCTTGCCAGCCTGGACTCTGGTGCTGAGCATTATGCTCGGCATTTTGCCAAGGCCTCAACATTGGTTCACTGTCCGCCCATGTTCTGTTTTCTCAAACTCTGTCTGGAACAACTCCCCTTACCTTTTGTTCCCTGCTGCCTGGAGCCTTATAACTCCATGTTTAGCAAGTGGGATTTTGCCGGCACCTTTGCTCTCTGCCCTGATATGGCTTCTGGACCAGACTTTGTCCACAACCAAATGTTTTTCAGTGAGTAGCCAACATCGTATACTTGCCATTTTTAACCATCTGCCCAGTGAGGGGAAGTTCCCTTCTCAATGGCAAGAAAGTGTCGTTACTGCTATATGGTGCATCTACATCCTTGGCACCTTACATGAGTGGAGCTTCCGTGATCCACCCACCCCTAAATTTTATCTGGCACTTTCTTTCATGTTGCACTTCTCAGGTACGGGTTGCTATCTCCTGTAGCACCTCCCATCTGCAAGAGAATGGGGTTCTGCGTGGTACTCTTCTGAGTGCCCCTCTTTTTAGTGGCTGCCGATGGTCTGATGGGAGCAGCGGGGCCTATGGTGTCCACCCTTTTGTCTGCTGATGATTTTTGCATTTATTTTTGCTTGTCCGTGATAGGCATTGCTGAACGCATACTGCAGGGAGCAATATACAGAGTGCCTGAGCTGGTACCTTCCTCTATGCTGATTAGTCCCTCTGTCTGGAGTCCAAGAGGTGTGGACAATGACCTAAGGCAGGTGAGCCCCCGATGAGGGTGGCCTTCCAGCAGGAAGGATCACACCATCAGAGACGCTGGCAATCATGGGGGATTTGGCTGCACCCCGTTACCTCCTGGTGGCATGCACGGAAGATGGTCACAATTTCACTACATTTAACCCATTTGTTATTCAAAAGGCTGTAGATGCCAATGCCCGGTCTTTTGAAGTCCTGCTCTTGGTTGCATAATGAGACCTTGCTTCTGGAGATGGATAGTGCTTTTCAAGCAAAGAAACTGCTTAATGCAGTACTTCTCCACACCGCACTCTGAATTCCTCCCATGATGTCATAGCCACTCGGCTGCTTGATGGTTTACCAAGGCTGAAACAACAGCCTGCCTCATTGACCAGGGAGTGACTGCAGTCCATCACGTCATGAAAAAGATTGATAAAGAATTAGTGCCAACCTGCACTCTATTCCTCACACCTGACCATGTGGTACTTCCATCAAAAATTACGGCTGGCTACGAAGCTATTACTGTCGGACTGCATATCCCAAATCCCACGCGTTGCTCTAAATGTGAGTGCTACAACCACACCCGTGAATCTTGTGAAAATGCAGCCAAATATGTAATGTGCGGCAGGGATGCTCATGAGGGTGTGTGTCTGCCTCCTTCCCCTCACTGTATCAACAGCAAGGTTAACCATGCTGCCTCCTCCCATGACTGTCTAATGAGAGAACCATTCAGGAGATCCGGGTGAAGGAAAAGGTTTCCACTCACATTGTTTGGAAAATGATGGCTAATCACAAACCTTGTACACCACCCTCTGTCAGTTATAGTACAGTTCTCACTACACCCCGACCTATGAAGCACATGGCTGTGTAGACTTGCAACTTCCAGTTTAGTGCCATGCTTGTGAAATCATCCAGCTCCCAGGTCTCACTCTCATCTTCACCTGCTACAGGTGCATGCCCTACCAAGAAACCTTCGCCTGCACCAGCGAAATTGTATGATTCGCAAGTAGAAGCACAGAAATCTAAAAAGGAGTACTCTCTTGATGACTTTCTGCGCACATCTAGCCAGCTAGCATCTAGGTATGCACCTGACAAATGGCATGATTCTAAGCAGTCAAAAAGAGGCATCCGATCTTTCCCTTCTCCGCCTCAGTGTTCTTCTTCCACGGTGTTACCATGCGATACAATCACTCGGCTGACCTCCATTTCACTGGGACACACCACGAACAACCAGTCTGCTAGCCAGCCGAAGGCAAATGCTGACACCCTCTGTCAAACTAATGGCCAGGATCCTCCAGCCTCTGGACTTGGTCATTGTGCACATTTGAATCCTGGCACTTGGCAGCCATCATAGTGACTACCCTGCTATTTGACACATCTCCTGTCTATCATCAGATGTGATTATTCTCCAACAGAACATTAACAGCATCAGATCCAGTAGGGTTGAGTTACAGCTCCTCTTGCGATTATACATACCAGTTGTTTTCTGCTCCGGCTTGTGGGTAAGTCGTGTTGCTCATTTGAGATGAAATATATAGTTGCACCATTTTCTTGTACACCGAGCTTCAAGCTATTGCTGTCTCTTTTTCCCTTCCAAGTTTCACCCTCTCTCTTTGGGAATGTCTACTCACTCTCGTCTTTGGCTGTTTGCAACTTATTGTTCAACTTCCTCCTCCCTTTCTGCTGCTTGATGACTTAAGTGCCCAACATCCCGTATGGGGCTCTCCATCCTCCTGTCAGAGAGGCTCTCTCCTATATCTTCAGCCAGCTCAGTCTAATCTGTTTGAACATGAATACATCACATAGCTTCCCAATTCCATCCCTTTTCTCTCTTGGACCATATGATCTGTACTGCTCAGTTTGCTTGTTGTCTCGAGTGGTCTGTTCTCTCTGACAAACACTCAAGTGACCATTTCTCCTGTGTCATTTGTTTGCTGATGCCTATCCCATCTGTTTGTCTAACCAGCTGGCAGCTTTCTGAAGCTGAGTAGCAGCTCTACTCCTCATTGGCCACTTTTTATGAACACCATTTCTCCTGCATTGATGGCCAGATAGAATATACCTTACAAACACTATTCTCACTGCCATGCAGTATTCCAAACCTTGCACCTCTTCCTCGCAGCGATGTGCCTCTTTCCCCTGGTGGATTGAGGCATGCCGTGATGCAATCTGCACATGGAGACGAGATCTCTGCATTTTTAAGTGCCATCTTACGATGGTGAACTTATCCATTTTTTCGTACCCTCTTACGAGTTTGGGCTGTATCTAGAGCGTAGCTCTTTTCAGCCATATGTGCTTTAATACTGTTGGGACTCAATTTATTTATATTATTTGGGAAAAATTTATATTTCCTGTTTTTACTTAAAATATTAATTATCCAATTCAATAACAATAATTCTTCAGTAACTTATTATATGTCTTCTATTTCTATCTGTCAATACATTCTTTATTTTTCTTACTTAATCTACTTCTTCCTCTTTTCTTCTTGTTTGAGTGGAAATAATGTTATATCCCGGCATTCGCCTTACGGTTTGGGAAAACCCCACCTGGGATAATGTCTCTTATATAATGTTTTACTTTATTTTGTATTTTTGACTAAAATCTCACTTAAATTTTTTATTGTGTGACTGACAATTGCACTTCAGCTTTCGTTAACTAAATGGCTAATATTATTAGAAGGCCCAAGTGGAATTGTCCTATCCAATTCTTCATTAGTCTCCCTAATACATTGTGCTATAGTATGTGATGGAAATTTATTCTGGTAGCATGGAAAATTGAAATGCATAAATTCTTCTTCTAGTGTTTTAGTTGTTAGCGTATCAGAGTGAAGTCTATTCATTCCTATATTGCTGACAAGCTCAATCAGTCGGTGCTGTAGCGGTAATATATTTACTGAATTATATATATCTTGATTTGTAGTGTAGAGACTTGACCTAATAGCGATTCGTAAGATTCTTCTTTCCGTACTTAAAATTCTTTCTGTATGCTGTTTACTTGCAATCCATACTGGTGCCCCATATTCCAAAACTGGTCTTATAAACGTTTTATAAGTATAAATTAATGTACTATTGGGTGCTCCTGTTATACGCCCTCTAATTAACTTTAGAAGTCCGATTCTTCTCCTTACCTTTACTAGGATATTATCTATGTGAGGCTTCTATGACAGTATTGCGTCCATTATAAGACCTAAATAATTTGCTTTTGGTTTTGGTAAAATTTCTCCTCCCCAGAGTTTTAACTTTACTTTATCTGGTGTTTGTAATTTATTAGTAGTAAAATTTCTGTGTCTGAATATCACAAATTGACTATTGTGCGCATTAGGTTTAATGTCCCAGGTACTGAGCCACTTTTCTAATTTTGTGAGGTATTGTGTATTTGCATTATTCAATTCTTCGGACGTTCTCTCATGACACCAATAAACTGTATCATCTGCATCAAGTGTCAAGCCTTCATTCCAATGGGTAGGCAGTGGAATATCAGCTGTATATAAGGTGTACAGCAAAGGTGAAAGAATAGCACCCTGTGGCACCCTGGCTTCTGGAATGAAAGGACTAGAGAGTTTATTATTAATCGATAAATATGTAGGTCTATTGTCTATAATAGTGCTAATTAGTTAGATAAATTGAATTGGGATACCAAAGTTCATAAGCTTATAATATAATCCTAGTCGCCACACTGTCGAAAGCTCTTTCTGTATCCAAATATAAGGCTGATGCACGATCTGTAATATTTAAGGTCTTAGTAATGCTAGTACATATTCTGATAATCAGATCTATAGTTGAATGTTGTTGCCTAAAGCCTGCTTGTATGTCAGGTATAAGTCTTTGGTCTTCTGCAAATTAATGCAATCATCTGTTTAATATGGACGCAAAAGATTTTCCAGTAGTTGACAAAAGTCTTATAGGACGATAGGATGTCAGATTATTTAATGGTTTCCCAGGTTTTGGTATCATAATTACTTTTGCTGTTTTCCATTGTTGCGGTATTTGTTTTAATTTTAAAACATTGTTGTACAAACAGTGTAATATTCTAATTATTTTTTCACTTGGTGCTGCTCTAACATGTAGTCTGCTAATTCCATCCATTCCAGGTGAAGTGTTTTTGCCATTATTTATTGCTTTATCTATTTCTTCTTCTGTAATTTCTTGAATCTGTGCTAATTGCTCTTCATTTAAAACTTCTGGGGATGTTAAAATCATTGGCATTTCTTCATCAACTTTTGTTTATGCGAATTATTAAAACGTGGATCGTTAGGTATTTTATGAGTTTCTATGAGAACTTCTCTAAAAATTTGTGCTTTTTCTTGACTATCTGTTATTGTATTCCCATTATATTGTAGTGGAGGCTCAGTGTTTATTTTATCTCCTATAATACGTTTAAAAGTCTTCCAGAACTTGTTTGATTGTTTGTGATCTAACAACACACACGTTTTTGGCCATCTTTGCGAGTGAAAATTTGCCAATTGTCTTTTGACAAGCATATTCAATCTGTTACATGCTATTCTCAATTCTTCAGACTGAAATCTTTTTAGCTGTCGATATATTCTACGTTTTTGTTTTGTAGTTACCAAAATACTTTCAGATATCCTTTCTAGATTTTCTTTTATTCTTTTTACTGAAACACTTTCTATTCCGCTTGTTTTATAGCTGTTACAATGGCATCATTATATTGGTTTAATTCTTCAGTTGTTATATCGATCACTTCTGGTATATTTTCATCAAGCAATGTTTGATATTTTTCTTGATCCATGTTTTCTAAATCGTATATTACTTTAGTACTTCGTTGGCTTTTAATAGAATGGTACATTGTAGTTCTTACTAATAGTGGTAAATGATCACTAGCAATACTTTTGCCTATCCAGTGAGCAGTAAAATATCGATGTATATTGTTAATATATGAAATATGATCGGGTATTGATGTACCTCTGTGGTTTATAAAAGTGGGTTCATCATTGTCGACTCGTCGAATATTAAAATTTGTAAGGATAGACTCTAGTGTTCTACCATTTGTATTTGTTGCGGAATCTCCAAAGGTATTAGATCTTGCATTTAGATCACCCATAATGATAAAAGGGCCCAGATTTGTCATACATTCAAAACATTCTATAAGTAATCTGTCCTTTGGAGGGATATATATTGTTGTTAAAAAGATAAATTTCTTAGTTCTTGTTTGTGTCTTCAATATCACAGCTTGTACATTTTGCAAATTATCTGGCAAATCAATCCTAACTGCTGGAAAATTTTTGCTTTGTGATACTTCTACTCCTCCACTAACGTTCCTTTCACTAGTATTTGTATCATGACATATAAAATAGTTGATCTTTATTGGATGCTCAGATGCCTTTGTCTCTGCAATACCAATCACATTAACATTTTCTGACTCTATAAGATGTTCTATTAAATTAATTTTCGATAGTATAACATTTACATTGACAAAGGCAGTAATAGTTTCTCTAACAATTACATAATTTTCTCGGGGATCCATTTTTATATACTATCTACAAAATTAGAGCTGGTTTCTACTCTTTAAAATATTGGTTTTTAAGTACTGTTATCTTTTGGAGAAGGTATTTCTTCTACTTGTATATTTCTCTGTGGACTATTCTTTTCTAAAGGTGGCCATTGCTTTGGTGCCAACTGTAGTGGTTCTTCTATTGTATGTAATCGGTCCTGAAGATTATGTGGATATGCATGGAGTTTAAGCTCTGTGTAATAGCAATCTTCCTGTTGAAAAATTTCTTCACTACATCTCCAATGGCTGTTTCTATTTTATTCTTCCTATCGGGTAGTATATTGATCAGAGCTGTAGTAACTGCTCTAAGCAGATCATCTACTTGAACATATTTTTCGTCAGTGTCAGCTTCCTTTGTAACTGGCGTATTGATACAATGCACTTTGGCAGTTGTCAATCGATGCGGCCTCTTTTGGTCTCTTAGGACATCTAACATCGGTTGCTAGGTGGTCATCGCCACATGTCTGACATTTTGGTTTTACGTCTTTAGCTGTGCAGCTACTTGTAAAATGTTGGCCTACACATTTGCCACATTTTGGTGGTTTTGTGCAGTTATTAGTAGAATGTTCGAAGCTATAACATTTTACACATTGTACTGGTTGTGGATTAAGAAGCTTTGAAGTTTCTGTTGTATGTACCTTACGAAACATCTTCAAATGATTTTTTAAAAGATAATCTACTGTGTGTTGATCACGCTTAATCACGCGCATTTTTGCAGTTTCCTTTCCTGTTTCTTTGGATTTCATTCTAACTATCCTAACAAAATTAAGATGTAGTTCCTTGAGAACTTCTTCGACGTCATTGATTGTAACATCAAAGTCAACCTTTGTTATGACAACACCCAAACTTGGAACAAAATTCCCAAAATTTCTTTGCTGTTGTAGCCTAGGGTTATAATTGAGTCTCATTAGTTCAACTTTCATTTCTGGTCGGAAATTTGCCTTTAGTTTTTTGACTATTTGTTTCTCAATATTTGGGTTTTTACTGACAAGAATAACACTACCATTTTGACTGAATTTTATGTCAGTAATTTCTTGTGCCAAATTTACTTGTTTTAATTTAGTGCACAATGTCTTAGTTGTTTCACCTTTTTTTAAATTTGAAATGCGAACTGCATGCTCATGATCGGTAAATTTTTTTGTAATTGTCTCTTCGTTGTCAGACTCGATGTCTGTTAAATAGCTTTTTTTCTTCAGTTTCATTTGGGTAGTGTAGCCCTGTTCTTCGTTACCTTGAATAACTATGTTATATGTATGTTGATTGTTCTCTTGAATGGTGTCTGTAACATTTAAGTGTTTCTCTCCATTTTGGCCAGTGACTGTTAGATCTTGTTGTATGTTTTCAATTGGCTGTTGTGTTAGTATTTCTTCATTAGCTGTCTCATTTTTGACTAACTTGTGTTTGCGTTTTAGTTTTTGCATAACTGTTTTATTTGTCATACTAGCATAAGCTGAAGTGCTATGTCTGTGATTCTACTCGTGGATTATTCTTTGCCCTGTTCTGTGCCTTGGCCTCTGCAAACGCGGGCTGATCCGACATGAATGGGGCCCTGGCTTGCCAATTCCCTATTTCCGGCTGTCTGGAAACTCGCCTATTGAATAACGGATACAGATGCAGGACACTACAATTTTGCGTAGCAAATAAATTTGCTAATTTGCTTCAACAGGCTTTGCGAGACTGCCTTGCTGTGCGAGACTTGCCATTATAAACAGCAATGTGCACAGTGTTGCTGCATTTTCAAGGACAGCAGAAAAGCTAGTTGGCTTTCTGTTCAAAGTTCTATTAACAGTTTTACTCCCTCTTCTGTTGTTTGGGGTAATCTCCGTTGGCTTTCCGGAACCACATTTAGACCCTCTTGATATCTCCAACACCTTGGGCCGATATTTTGCAGACATTTAGTGTTTCACCCACAACCGTCCTGCCTTCCTCCCTCTGAAACAGGCGATGGAGGCAAGGATGATATTTCTCGTCCCAGAGTCATAGGTGTTACAATACTGCTTTTACTATGAGGGAGCTTAAGCATGCACACTCTTCGTCCCAGTTATTCATTCCAGGACTGGACGGCATTCACATTCTGATGTTGCAGCACCTATCTACTTCAGGGCCTATGCTTTCTCCTCGATACATATCAATGCATTTGGACAGATGGCACGTTTCCCATTCGCTTGCGTGAGGCCGTTGTCATTCTCATACCTAAACCTGGTAAGGACAAACACCTTCCTTCCAGCTTCTGCCCAGTGGCCCTCACCAGTAGCATCTGCAAAACGGTGGAACATATGATTAATGGTCGGCTGATGGAGTGACTCGAATCTCGGAATCTTCTCGCAGATGCTCATTGTAGATTCTGTAGGCAACACTCTGCAGTTGATCATCTCGTCCCCTTGTCAACTCATAATATTAACAATATTTTATGGAAGAGCCAAACTGTGGTCGTATTTTTTGTTTTGGAGAAAGCATATGGCATCTGCTGGAGGACAGTTATCCTTCATGTTATGTATGAGTGGAGCTGCTGGGGTTGTCTGCCCCTTTTTATCTGGGAATTTTTAAAAGACTGTGTCTTTAAGGTATGTGTGGGCTCGGCTCTGTTTTAAGGTATGTGTGGGCTCGGCTCTGTTGGTCACTGTTATTCAAGAGAATGGGGTGCTTTGGGGTTCTATACTAGGCATTGTATTATTTGCCATAGCCATTAACCCTATTATGGAGCCTCTCCCACAGTGTACCTCAGGCTCTCTTTTCGCCGATGACTTCGTGATCTATTGCAGCTCGCAACGAACCTGTCTACTTGAGTGGCATCTTCCTTGATGTCTTGATCATTTTTACTTGTGGAGAATCAACAATGGCTTCCAATTTTCTGCTGATAAGACTGTCTGTATGAACTTCGGGCAGCACTGGGAGTTTCTTCCCCCATTCCTACATCTCGGCCCATTCCTTCTTCCCTTCATTGACACAACGAAATTTATGGAACTAATATTTGTTAGGAAACTCTGTTGGTCTTCTTACCTGGCAGATTGTTGGACTCGCGCTCTCTAAAAAGTTTTACCTGTTTTATGCAGTATCTCGGGGGGAGCGGATTGGACTGTCTTCTGTTCATACTGGTCTCTTGTCTGTTTGAAACTGAATTACGGGTGTATCGTATATTCATCCACAAATCCGTCTTTCTTACATTGTCTTAACACCATCCACCATTGTGGGATATGTTTAGCCACTGGTGCTTTCTATATTAGTCCCATTGAGAATCTTTATGCTGAGGCTGCTGACTTTGGATTGTCCTACCAGTTTTCGTTTGCTGCTGTGACAGCTTTGCTTTACCCTCCCTGCCACATTCTCCATGGTTACGAGCTCTTCACTGCCCTGTCATTGTGCTGAGGTATGTGTTCATTTTGGATTCCATTCAGTTCCCTCCCCCAGGGGGTCCACAACTCTTTTGTGGATACGTGCGTGGCGAGCACGGGGCCCCGAGCTGTTGCAGCCTTCTTTCTCTCCAGGGCTGCATTTCCTTTCCCTTCCCCTCCTTTCCCCTCCTTGCTCCTTTCCCCTTGCCCTCTCCTCTCCCTCTCTTGGTGTCCTTGCTTATGTTGGCCCCCGCTATCCTCCTGGTTCTGTCGGTTTTCCAATTCGGCTTTGTTGCATAATCATCTCCTCCTTTTGGCATTCCTTGGTCCCCCTCTGGGGTTTGACTTCCATTACAAAATTTGTCCTCCGTAGTGTGAGCCATTTGGGGAAGAGCACCTTACCTAGTGTCTCCGACGTGCACCCTCCTGGTACATTCCACCTTTTCTTTCACGTCGGTCCCTTGGTCGCCCCTGGCCTGTATGTGGATGATTTCTGCATTTGGGTTAGTTCCTCCTTGATGGCATCTGCAGAACGGCAGCTCCAGGTAGCTATACGGCGTGCCTCTGCATGGACCTTCTCACACGGGTTTCAATTCTCTCCTTTAAAATCACGGGTGGTCCACTTCTGTCGCCGTACTACGATCCACCCTGATCCAGAGCTCTATCTCGCTGCACGACGATTGCCTGTGGTCCCAAAGTTTCGTTTCCTGGGTCTTCTTTTCGACAACAAGCTCACTTGGCTGCCCCATATCAAACTCCTGAAGGTAGGATGTTTCCGTAAACTCAATGTCCTTCGCTTCCTTGCCCACTCCTCTTGGGGTGCGGACCGTTCCTTCCTTCTCCGTCTTTATCGTGCTCTAGTTCTGTCTCGCTTGGACTATGGTTGTCAAGTTTATGGTTCAACTGCTCCTTCCACACTGCACGTGCTGGATCCCGTCCACCTCATGGTATCCGTTTGGCCACCGGTGCCTTCCCTACTAGCTCTGTTGATAGTCTCCTGGTTGAAGCTGGGATCCCCCCCCCCCCCCCCCCTTTCTGTTCGGCAGTCCCAGCTTCTGGTGTCTTACACACTCACTATCCGTTCCTCTCCCACTCATCCTTCCTATTCTATCCTGTTCCCAGACCAGGGACGTCGCCCACCTGACTCCCGCCCTCGGGCGGGTTTACCGGTTGGGCTCCGCTTTGCGTCTCTTTGCCGTGATTTTCAGCTTCCTTCTTTGTCCTGTCTTCCTTGCTCCTTCCCCTCCACCCCTCCTTAGTTAGTTGCTCAGCCTCGAATTCGGATGGATCTCTGCCGAGGTCCGAAAGATTCCATCCCCCAGGTGGTGTTCTGTTCCTTTTTCCGCCAAATTTTATGGGAGTTTCGGGATGCTGTTGTTTTTTTACGCTGATGGGTCTAAATCTGCTGATCATGTTGGGTATGCCTTCACGCCCTCTGTTGGAACGGAAAATCATCTGCTGCCACCTACATGTGGGGTGTTTACTGTGGAATTGATGGCAATTTCCCAGGCCCTTACCTTTATTAAACAGTCCCAACACCACCGTGTTTTGTTATGTACGGACTCGATGAGTGGCCTTCTTGCTATTGACCGGTGTTTTTCGCGCCATCCCTTGGTCTCTGCCATCCATGACCATCTCGCTGATATTCACCGTGCTGCTTGTTCCATTGACTTCCTTTGGGTCCCTGGCCATGTGGGTATCCTGGGTAATGAGCTTGGTGATCGTTCGGCTGGGGGAGCAGTCACTTACCCCCCCGTTTTCTGTAACCCCTCCTGCAGCGGATTTATGGCTTCACATCAAATCCCACTTCGCACAGTCATGGGCCAATTCTTGGGAGGCTACTCCCCTGTCTAATAAACTTCGTGCGATTAAGGCGACACCAGGCCCGTGGCGTTCTTCCTTTCGCCTCTCCCGAAAGGACTCGACCACACTGTGTCGTCTCCGCATTGGCCATACCAGGCTGACCCATGGTTTTCTTTTGCGTGATGAGCCACCCCCACTTTGTGGTTGTGGATCCTTCCAGTCAGTAGCCCACATTTTGGTTGAATGCCCCCTTCTTTTGGCTCTGCATGCTAAGTACAGACTCCCCCACACTTTACCTTTGATGTTGGCTGACGATTCCCGGATTGTCTCTCTGGTTCTCGGTTTCCTCTGGGAAAGTGGTTTTTATTCTCAATTTTAAGGTTTTTAATCTCTCTCTGGTGTTGGGGCAGGGCGTGAGTGTTTGGGTGTCTCCCACTGTACACCATGTTTGGAGATTCCCGATTCACCTCCCTGACTGAGATCCTCTTTTCTTCCCCTTTTACTCTGTTTTTACCTTCTTTTTTTTTAAAGGGTTGGTTAGTCTCCTTTTCCCATACGTATTTCTACATTCTAGTGATTGCGTCTTTTAAGTCACAGGTGGTCTTGCCTATGCTGCTTCAGCATAGCGTTGGGTTCGTTGTCTTGCCGACTTCCCTCATTTTGTTTTTTACCAATGACAACATGACTGCCCTTTTACGTTTTTACCTTTTCCGTTTTATTGTTTTGACTTTCCTGAGATGTCCCATTAGCGGAATGGAGCATATTTGAAACAAGGGACTGATGACCTTGCTGTTTGGTCCCTTAAACCTCAACCAACCAACCAACCAACCATTCAGTTCCCAAGGACACTACTTCTGGCCTGCTGTATCACAGTGAGTGTCTCGCACTTCACATGCGGCTTAGCGACAGTGTCTTTGTCTACGTCGATGGTTCCAAGGCCAATCAGGGTATGGCGTGCGCCATTGCATTTGGCGATGATTCTTTTAAATATTGACTCCTTGACCAGTGCTAGATTTTTACCATGGAGCTCTACGCTCTCTGTCAGGACGTGTGGTACATCCAGTGACACGGGCTTGCAAATTGTGTCATCTGCTCAGATTCTCTCAGTGCTCTTCAGAGTCTTTGCATGCTGTACTCAGTCCACCATCCAGTACAATAGATCCAAGAATACCTCTACTCACTTACTGTGGGGGGAGGCAATGTGGTATTCCTGGTCACATCAGCATGCCATGGAATGAGGCTGCTGATGCTGCACCTCTCCTCCCTTGGCCTGCTAGTCATTCTGTTCCCATGGATGAACTTCGTGTCATTGTCTGTCGGCATGTACTATCCCTTTGGAGTGCACAGTGGTCTTCTCTCCAGGGAAACAAACTCCGCGACATTATACCTCTCCCAATAGCATGTCGACCTCCTCTCAGCCCACAGGTCGCGAGGAGGTCATTTTAGCCCAGTTGTGTATAGGACATTGTTGTTTTAGTCGCTGCCATATATTAACTGGTGACCCTGCCCCACTCTGTGCC
The DNA here is from genome assembly GCF_023864345.2 of Schistocerca serialis cubense. Taxonomy (NCBI): domain Eukaryota; kingdom Metazoa; phylum Arthropoda; class Insecta; order Orthoptera; family Acrididae; genus Schistocerca; species Schistocerca serialis. The sequence goes on from NC_064638.1 coordinate 717,222,817, forward strand.
TGCTGCTCTCGACCCTACATTGTGTGCCACTTTCTGATCCAGTGCCCATTTTTTTATGTTTATGTTAACATCTTATGTTTGCTGTCTACTTTGTCAGATGTTTCAGCAGATGACACATCTTCTGTTGATCGTTGCCTGCAGCTGCATGGCAAAACAAATTTCATCATCCCCCCCCCCCCCCCCCTTCCCCTGTGGGGACCTCCACCATCTCAACTATGTTTTGAGAAATATTCCCTAGGGGCATCCTTGTCCTTAGCTGCTCCTATTTAAAGTTGTTTAGTTGGGTTTTAGTCTTTTTTGCCTCAGGTTTTTAGTTAGTAATTGTTGGTTTTTTTTTTTTTTTTTCATTACATATGGGCACTTATGACTTTAGCAATTTTGCACTCCAAAGCAAAAAAAAAGTTACGCATTTATGTCATCACCATACAGTCCATCCCCACCCAGATCTATATCTTGACAGCCAATCCCTTGACGTGGTGGACTCTCATTGGATTTTGCAGGACTGATCTTTAATGCCTGATTGACATGGGTTCCCCATCTCCGTCAATGGACGGCCACACCTCAATGCTCTCCGATGTCTTAGCAACACCAGCTGGGGCACAGATCGCCCTACTCTTGATGCAGCTGTACACAGTATTGGTCCAGTCCTGCCTAGATTACAGGAGTTTTGCCCACTTCTTGGTATCACCTTTGATTTTACAGATGCTAGACCTGATATACCTCTGTGGGGTAAGACTGACAGCTGGGGCTTTTTGGACTAGCCCTCTGATCAGTCTCCTAGCAGATGCAGGGCTTCCACCATTGTGCCAGCAACAATTGATCACTTACGTGTCACGCATCCGGTGTACTGCACCCTGGAGCACCCAAACTACCGTCTCCCATTTCCAGATAGAGAATTCCACCTCCTGCAACAGTGGCCCAGGTATGTCCCCCATCGTACTTTCTCCCTGGGGGGGCCTCTGGCTGCTCCCTGGATGGGGCATCTTGCTTGCCTTTCTTCCTTTCCCGCCTTGTCTTCTTCCTTGTTCATTACTTTAGACTTTGTTGATCTTCAGTAGACTTTGGAGTTTTCTTTTCTTGGTTTCATTATCTAGTTCCTTCTTTGGTGTGTAGTTTTCTTGACTTGGTTGTTCCAGGTAGGAGGGACTGATGACCTCACATAGTTTGCTCCCTTTAATCATTAAACCAACCAACTGTCCATATTCAAAGGAAAGTGAACAGAGCGAGAAGTGAAATTTCTAAATTTCTCAGTTTGCCTGTGTCAGCAAATCTTTATTTAAAAAACAAATACACTCAATCTTAAGGTGATACATCTGTCATTCTTCGTGTGTTCTTTTTTTTGCGAATGGATATGAACCAGGTTTGTGTCGTCTCTTCAGGTATTTCAGAGTTGCTACTCAAACAGATGCCTGAGGTATCTGTTAATACTTTTTTTCTGTGTGTAACAATGTTTTAGAACCTCAGTAGAAGTAGCTATAGGCTCAAAAGTCTTACTCCATTTCATATTCTGCAGGGTAGTGTTCATATTCCTGTCAGCATTGTTATTTTGTTGGTCTGAAGTATTTGTTCATGTTTTAAAAGACTCTGAAATTGTGTTTTCAACTAAATGCCATGAATGTAGTTAGTTATTCCTAATAAAAAAATTGAATGTTTTTGTATGTTGTTTTTTGTGTAACGATCTTAATCTTCTACACAGAATTTAATCTTTACTATATGTTCTAATTTTTATTAATTGTAGTGATGTACAAAATAGAATTGTCTACTAACACTAGCATTCTTTGTTTCAGTACACCATGACCTTGTCAGGTTCCTTTGTCTTTCTCCCTGGTCATATGTATAAAACATAAATCTGCAAGACGGTAAGCTCAGTTTTTTTTTTCTGAAGCACAAGGATGCACTTATCTAAAAAATAATGCACCAATTTCCAAGCTCTGTAATTACAATTTGTTCTCTTATTAGAACTGCTCATTAGCATAATGGCATATGGAGGAAGGGGAAGAGGCGGCAGACGAGATGGGAGATGGATTGATAGCTCGCTCCTCCATCAGTACCACGATGAATCGCAAGGCTTTCATCAACCAGATGATGCACTTTCTGCTTGGATCAAACAACTAATCGAAATGTGGCGTCGATGTGAGTATTTATATTGTGCCACATAGTTGTTGAAATTATTCAATAATTAGTTGTTTTAAGCTCCCTTACAAAGTAAATGATTTGTGGGTAAAAGTTTTGTGTTGAATCCCCCTTGCATTTGTCACAGTTTGTTTGAAAAATGTATGTAATATGTATCAAAATGTGTATCAAAGACTTGTCCATTATGTAATATAAATTTTCTGAATTTACCTTGCAGTGTCAGCTTTTATAGTGAAAAGTGCATTAATTACTGCAAAGTGTGTTGCATATGGTGCAAATGTAAATATTAAGCCGCAGTACAGATCAACTTTATTTTACATTCACATTCATTGGGTTTGCCAACTCTCAACCTATCCATCACCTTCCCACCTAACGTGGAACTGGTGCTATTCTACAGATCAATCTATTACCACAATCAGTACTCAGTTTCTGATCAGATGAGTTCCAGGTTATTCCCTGTGAAACATGAAAGTATTGGCTATGATACAATTTTTTTCTTCTTCATTTTCTTCTTCTCCGTATTATGTCATTAGTGAACTGTCTTAAAACTGTCACTGTTTTGATAAAATGAACCATCTTGTCAAAACAGGGCTGTTCCATGAGAACATGGATATGGGCACAAACTTTAAAAATTAAAAATATTCTTATTACAATTCTGATTACCATTTCTGTTAGCTGAAACGCTTTTTTGAAGCTTCATTTTCATGTTAAGAAGTGCTGGGACTGAACAAATGGCCTTATAGCATGTCTAAAATTTCAGCTTCTAGACCCTCTAAGAAAGTTTTCAAAAGTACTACACTAATACATTGTAAAGTAATTTATTAACAGAATATACATGAAAAACTTTACAAGTATCTTAGGTCAGCCCATTTCGACAGTTTATATTGATTTTATTTAATTAGTAAAGTCCCCAGGCTGATTTATTTTTTATTGCTATCTCCTGTTATTCCGATACCGAAAAAGTGTGAAATTTATTTTTCAAGGTCAATGCAATTTTGTAGACTCCTGAAAATAGGCATGGAAAAACAGATTTATGAGATACATGTCTCACTACAGAGAAAACATATTCAATATAAACAATGTTTTGTAGTGTTTTTTTTAAAATAGACATTTAATTATTTTTAACAATTACAGTGTTTCCGCAATTCTCAAACAAGATATTTCATTTTTGTAGTTGTTATCATGCCCCTCACATCAGCTGAGAAAATGAGAGAATACCGGAAATGACTGAAGGAGAAAGGATTAAGTGATGATATTAAGGGGAAGGACAGGGAAAGGAAACTTTCAGCCTTTTAACTCCTGCTCAACTTAAGAAGCAAAGAGAAAAAGAGGAACTTAATCAAAGAAAATTCAGAAATAAAGTTAGAGCCAGCAGCGAAGGCAATGGTAGTGATGCTTGCGTCACCTACACAAATAGTCCATGTAAATCACCTGCTACATTAAGCAAATCAGTTAAACGTGTGGCAACTTGTTTCCCTAGAAGTCCAAGAAAGTTCTCTTCGAATTAGTTGCTGTTCATGGAGTTTAAGTAAGTGAACAACAGGTGAAAAATCAGATTCAATGCCGAAATCCAAGCACAGAAGCAGCTGTTGCTATTTTTTTATGTTTGAGATAACATATCATGGCAAACTCCTGGAATGAAAGATTATATGATAATGAACCACATTTTCTGACTTCATTAACACAACAGTCTGAAATCAAGAGAAAGATGTTTGCATGATGTCAAAATGTGAAAAGTGTGCAGATGTATCTTTGGAAGTTAAGTATTCTTTGGATGAGAACTTAATGAAGAAGCTGATCAAATGGACCCAATGGCAAACAGTGAACCAGTGAATCACTCTGAAAGAGATTCATGGTACTGTTGGTCAGAGTCTTCATGCTCTTTCAAACATGCTACACCAATTATTACAACATACATTTATTAAAAGACAACAATCAAATTTTTTTGAAAACAAAAAGAATTCTGCAAACAAGATCATCATCTTGCTGCAAGTAGATTTTGCAGAAAATTATACTGTTCAGCTACAGAATGAAGTCCAGAGTGCCCATTGGTCAAAACAACAACTCACTTTGTTTACAGCATTTGTTTGGGACTCACAAAATGATGGATATTCTTGTGCTGTTGTTAGTGATAAACTTGATCGTAATAAATATTCAGTGTGTGCTTTCCTAAGTAAAATTGTAGAGCACATTATATCCATGAACCCAGAGGTAGAATCTGTCACATTCACAAGTGATAGTGCAGCCGGTCAATTTAAGCAGCAGTTCCTGTTTGCCAACTTGACATTTTTCAGAGAATGCTATAGAATAAATGTTTCATGGAACTTCTTTGCCACATCACACTGCAAAGGTGTTGTGGGTGGGACTGTGGAACTGTAAAGTCTACAGTCTGGAATATCTGCAAAGCTGGGAAACACAAACTATCTGGTGCTGGGGACTTTGCAAAAGCTGCACGTGAAAGATGTCATGGCATAAACATTTTTTTATATCTTTGCCTTGCAAATTTCAAAGAATACAGAGGAATTGGATCAAATGTGGATGGGAGTAGTTCCAATAGAGCAGACAAAAACCACCCATGCTGTTACACCTATTGCTCCATATATTATTGAGTACCAGCATTACTCACTATCTCCCCAGAGGTTTGTGCACAATTTCAAAAAGCGATCTTCAGCCAAAGAAAACTGATCAATCATTCAACTTTGGTTTCCTATGCTGTAAGAAACAGATAAAGATTTTTTTGTGGGGCAGGTGATTTATGTTGAAGATGGTTATGAAATTTCATTTCTTAGAAAGAATGATGCAAATCGAAAGATATTTATATTTCCCTCAAAGGAAGATAAATGTTGGGTAGAAAAAGACCAAATTTTAGAGAAACTAGCTGCACCTACTGTAGATTGGAGGAATAAGTACCATTTTCCCTACCTAATCAGCAGTGCAGAATAAAACTGGTAATTTTCAAGTGAAAGTATCATTCTGTTACTATTAAGTGACATTCTGTTACCAGCAATTTTATTTATTCATTTATTTATTTATTTTATTTTGTTAGTAAAATATTGGGTGGAGGTTACACTAAACAACCGAACTAGGTTAATAATTGGCTCCTTTTACCGACCTCCCGACTCAGCAGCATTAGTGGCAGAACAACTGAGAGAAAATTTGGAATACATTTCACATAAATTTTCTCAGCATGTTATAGTCTTAGGTGGAGATTTCAATTTACCAGATATAGACTGGGACACTCAGATGTTTAGGACGGGTGGTAGGGACAGAGCATCGAGTGACATTATACTGAGTGCACTATCCGAAAATTACCTCGAGCAATTAAACAGAGAACCGACTCGTGGAGATAACATATTGGACCTACTGATAACAAACAGACCCGAACTTTTCGAATCTGTATGTACAGAACAGGGAATCAGTGATCATAAGGCCGTTGCAGCATCCCTGAATATGGAAGTTAATAGGAATATAAAAAAAGGGAGGAAGGTTTATCTGTTTAGCAAGAGTAATAGAAGGCAGATTTCAGACTACCTAACAGATCAAAACGAAAATTTCTGTTCCGACACTGACAATGTTGAGTGTTTATGGAAAAAGTTCAAGGCAATCGTAAAATGCGTTTTAGACAGGTACGTGCCGAGTAAAACTGTGAGGGACGGGAAAAACCCACCGTGGTACAACAACAAAGTTAGGAAACTACTGCGAAAGCAAAGAGAGCTCCACTCCAAGCTTAAACGCAGCCAAAACCTCTCAGACAAACAGAAGCTAAACGATGTCAAAGTTAGCGTAAGGAGGGCTATGCGTGAAGCGTTCATTGAATTCGAAAGTAAAATTCTATGTACCGACTTGACAGAAAATCCTAGGAAGTTCTGGTCTTACGTTAAATCAGTAAGTGGCTCGAAACAGCATATCCAGACACTACGGGATGATGATGGCATTGAAACAGAGGATGACATGCGTAAAGCTGAAATACTAAACACCTTTTTCCAAAGCTGTTTCACAGAGGAAGACCGCACTGCAGTTCCTTCTCTAAATCCTCGCACAAACGAAAAAATGGCTGACATCGAAATAAGTGTCCAAGGAATAGAAAAGCAACTGGAATCACTCAATAGAGGAAAGTCCACTGGACCTGACGGGATACCAATTCGATTCTACACAGAGTACGCGAAAGAACTTGCCCCCCTTCTAACAGCCGTGTACCGCAAGTCTCTAGAGGAACGGAGGGTTCCAAATGATTGAAAAAGAGCACAGATAGTCCCAGTCTTCAAGAAGGGTCGTCGAGCAGATGCGCAAAACTATAGACCTATATCTCTTACGTCGATCTCTTGTAGAATTTTAGAACATGTTTTTTGCTCGCGTATCATGTCATTTCTGGAAACCCAGAATCTACTATGTAGGAATCAACATGGATTCCGGAAACAGCGATCGTATGAGACCCAACTCGCCTTATTTGTTCATGAGACCCAGAAAATATTAGATACAGGCTCCCAGGTAGATGCTATTTTTCTTGACTTCCGGAAGGCGTTCGATACAGTTCCGCACTGTCGCCTGATAAACAAAGTAAGAGCCTACGGAATATCAGACCAGCTGTGTGGCTGGATTGAAGAGTTTTTAGCAAACAGAACACAGCATGTTGTTATCAATGGAGAGACGTCTACAGACGTTAAAGTAACCTCTGGCGTGCCACAGGGGAGTGTTATGGGACCATTGCTTTTCACAATATATATAAATGACTTAGTAGATAGTGTCGGAAGTTCCATGCGGCTTTTCGCGGATGATGCTGTAGTATACAGAGAAGTTGCTGCATTAGAAAATTGTAGCGAAATACAGGAAGATCTGCAGCGGATAGGCACTTGGTGCAGGGAGTGGCAACTGACCCTTAACATAGACAAATGTAATGTATTGCGAATACATAGAAAGAAGGATCCTTTATTGTGTGATTATATGATAGCGGAACAAACACTGGTAGCAGTTACTTCTGTAAAATATCTGGGAGTATGCGTACGGAACGATTTGAAGTGGAATGATCATATAAAACTAATTGTTGGTAAGGCGGGTACCAGGTTGAGATTCATTGGGAGAGTGCTTAGAAAATGTAGTCCATCAACAAAGGAGGTGGCTTACAAAACACTCGTTCGACCTATACTTGAGTATTGCTCATCAGTGTGGGATCCGTACCAGGTCGGGTTGACGGAGGAGATAGAGAAGATCCAAAGAAGAGCGGCGCGTTTCGTCACTGGGTTATTTGGTAACCGTGATAGCGTTACGGAGATGTTTAATAAACTCAAGTGGCAGACTCTGCAAGAGAGGCGCTCTGCATCGCGGTGTAGCTGGCTCGCCAGGTTTCAAGAGGGTGCGTTTCTGGATGAGGTATCGAATGTATTGCTTCCCCCTACTTATACTTCCCGAGGAGATCACGAATGTAAAATTAGAGAGATTAGAGCGCGCACGGAGGCTTTCAGACAGTCGTTCTTCCCGCGAACCATACGCGACTGGAACAGGAAAGGGAGGTAATGACAGTGGCACGTAAAGTGCCCTCCGCCACACACCGTTGGGTGGCTTGCGGAGTATCAATGTAGATGTAGATTAGTGTCATGCATTTATCTTCTATGTCATTTTGTTTCCCATTTATCTCTCTTCACAGTATAATTTTTGTGAATATTGATAGGAAATGAACGAGCTGAATTATTGTTGCATTATAAATGAGAACAATATGCATGTCTGAATTGTCATTCCATTACCAGAAAGTTTTTTTTTACATAAGTCTCATTATATGAATGAAACTTCAACTATTAAATTACGTAACTTGTGTTCCTTTGCTTGTGTAGAAAATACAAATTTTTTGTCTTTTATCATGATCCTTCGTCTTTACTATCCTTATTGTGCAAAAACTATCACCAAGTGTCATTCCATTACTCATGGAACTACCCAACAGTGACAGTTATAAGACAGTTCACTTACGATGTAATATGGACGTCACATCAGTCTAGATGTACTTGACAATGGTGATAACTGCCGAAACAGTCTGTTCTGAATAAAGAGTATTTAATTATACATAGCTATTTGGTGCATCTTTTCAGTAATCATGTCATTATCAGATATAGTCTTTGTTTCCTTCTGTATTCTTGTTTTTCCTCCCTCTGTTGTTTGGAATTTCATAGTACTTAGTATTACTCATATTTGCAAGAGCTGTTATGCAAAAAGCAGTCCACTTAATCTGATTTATTTATTTACCCATACATAGTCTTGACAAATCGAACTTCTGTTAATTATGTGGGTGCAATGTTCTTTGTTAAATATGATGAAATTCTCAATTTCACTTGCTTGCAATCAGTGAAAGTTGATCTGATTTTTGTTTACTGAGTTGTTCTTAATTTTGAAGACCATTAAAACAAATTATTGTATGTGAAATAAATACTTATTTTCATTTCACATGTGGAGCTTAAGAATTACATTAAAAATTTTTAGTGAGATTTCAATGGAATCAAATGTCGCTTTGCTTGTTTACTATCTTTTCTAATGCAGTTGTTAATATACAAACCTTCCTGTTGTTAAAAACGATTTTGTTTTAGGGAAGAAGAGCGATGCTGTAAGACAAATGCTGCACAATTGTTTTGCTGCTGCTGGTAACCCCTATATTACAGCTCTTCAGATAATGTTAAATAGTGAAGATTTCTACCAAGCTAAAACTAACTCTTTAGCATATACAGGTAAGTGAACTGTGTCATCTCCAATAATGATAGAATATATTTTGAATGCAACTTGTGAGTAAAGCTGACACTAAAAATGTTATGTTTGTTTTAATGACTGAGCTATTATCTATAAAGAAGGCCGTAAATAGTGGAGCCTAAGTTGTGCTTTTCCTCATGATTTCCAGGCGGGCTTTGATGTGGTTTTTTATTATTTAACAAAATATATGTTAATATTATATCACGTTATGTAGAGTCTCACTGCAAACTGAAGAGTGAGGAAGCAAGCCCCCACTCTCTGTGCAGGAACAACTACAGGCTTTTTCATAAAGTTAGACCAACCTTTCTGCAGCATGCCTTTCAAATCACTTGGGACATGTGAGGAGTGTTCATTTTCCACTAAATGCAGTAACACTACATAATAAAGCAATTAAGAACTAATCCAACTATTGGAAGAAAAAACCGGAACAGAATATATGTAAATCACTGCCTGCCTGCGCTGCACTGCTAGGCAGGAAACTGATTGTTAGTCACCCCTGTAATGCAATTGTAGCATTCTTCTGGGCAATGCCATTTCCTTCACAATGGTGGCTGCTTGCTTATCAGTTTACAGATAGATCATATCCAGTTGGAATGTGCATTACTTTAGTTCATTTAAATCATTTGCATCTCTTTAGTGTTGCTGCTGGGAGATGGTAATACGTGCTTGAATTCTGCAACTTCTTCTTTCTGGAGGGCCAGTCCTTTTACTGATACAGCACATTTCATGAGAGGCATTATATTGCATTGTCATGACACACTGAGGTGAGAAAAGTCGTGGGATACCTTCTAATATAGTGTTGGACCTCCTTTTGCCCAGGTTAGTGCAGCAACTTGACATTCATGGACTCAACAAGTCGTTGGAAGTCCAATGTAGAAATATTTAGCCATGCTGCCCCTATAGCTGTCCATAATTGCGAAAGTGTTGCGTGTGCAGGAGTTTGTGCACAAATTGTCCTTTCCATTATGTCCCATAAGTGTTCAGTGGGATTCATGTCAGATGATCTGGACGGCCAGATCATTCACTTTAATTGTCCAAAATGTTCTTCAGCCAAGTCACAAACAATTGATGCTCGATAACATGGCACATTGTCGCATTTTCATCCATAAAAATTCCATCATTGTTTAGGAACATGAAGTCCTGAATGGGTGCAAATGGTCTCCAAGTAGCTGAACATACCCATTTCTAGTCAATGATCGGTTCAATTAGACCAGAGGACCCAGTCCATTCTACATAAATACAGCACACGCCATTATGGAATTACAACCAGCTTGCACAGTGTCTTGTTGACAACTTGGGTCCATGGCATTGTGGGGTCCGCGCCACTCTTGAACCCTACCATCAGCCCTTTCTGGACTCACTTGACCAGGCCACAGTTTTACAGTCAGGTAGGGTTCAGCTGATATAGTCACAAGCCCAAGAGAGGCACTGCAGGCGATCTTGTGCTGTTAGCAAAGCCACTATAGTCAGTCGTCTGGTGCTGTGGATAATTAACGCCAAATTTTGGCGCACTGTCCTAATGGGTTCATTTGACATACTTCCCACACTGATTTCGGCAGTATTTCACTCTGTGTTGCTTGTCTGTTAGCACTGACAACTCTATGCAAATGCCACTGCTCTTGGTTGTTAAGTGAAGACCATCGACCACTGCATTGTCCATGGTGAGAGGTAATATGTGAAATTTTTCTATTCTTGGCACACTCTAGACACTGTGGATCTCAGAATATTGAATTCCCTAATGAGTTGCAAAATAAAATGTGTCATGTGTCTAGCTTCAACTACATTTCGCATTCAGAATCTGTTAATCTCCAGCGTGTAGCCATAATCATATCAGACACTTTTTCATATGAACCATCTGTGGTTCAAATTACATCTCCACAGATGTGCTGCCCTTTTATACCTTATGTATAGGATATAACTGCCATCTGTATATGTCCATATTGCTATCAGGTGACTTTTGTCACTTCAGTATAGTGTTGAAGGTAACTGTAAGAAATACGCAATGGGACGAACAGAAATGACAAGTATATTCAAAGGCAATAATTGAACTGAAGTCTTACAAGGGGAGGCCACGACATCTGGAATGCGGATTTACTTCAAACTTCGTACACTCGTAGTACTCCATTGGGACAACAAAATGTGAAAGCAGTAGCGCGTACTTCTCAAGCCTTATTGAGAAATTCACAAGATAATTTCGGGGGGGGGGGGGGGGGGAGGGGGGGGGAACTGACGAACGGGACTCGATCCAGCGATTATGGGACTTGAACACTAACCACTTGGCTGCCGTCACTTCATGGTAAAAATGACAATGCACAGGTATATATTTGATGACTGAAATTATCTTGCGAATTTCTCAATAATGCTTGAAAAGTACGCGCTACTGCTTACACATATTGCTGTCATAATGGGGTACTAAGGGTGTATGAAGTTTGAAGTAAATCCACGTTCCAAACGTCGTGGCCTCCCCTTGTTAGTGATATGTGTTTGCCCTTTGGACAATACAAGCAGTGGGACATGGTTCTTAATAAGGCGTGTGATTGCCACGGACGGTAGTGTGTGCTCTGCAACATACTCCCTTGCTGGCCACAAAGTTGTTAAGAAGTTCTTATGGTAGAGTGTTCCATTCCTCTACCAGAGCGGTTGACAGCATCTGGGTGGTGGTTGTTGCATATGGAATTTAATCACCTCATTGTATATAAATGAGTGGACAGGATTAAAATACATAACGCGTGTGACACACCTAACAGCAGTGTCTAGGTAAGCATTGACAGTCATTATGTGTAATCACCAAGACTGGCAGAGAAATTGTATTTATCTTGGACACTTTTTGTGAAAGAAGTTAGTGGGGCCTATCACATGACAGTGTCACTGTTGTATAGTCCCCAGGATAGTTCCTTTCCTTCTTCAAAATTGACTGGCTTTGGAGCCCCCCCCCCCCCCCCCCCCGCCCCCCCAATGTGACCTGGTCAATCTGTAAGTATCCACACTTTCCCCCCCCCCCCCCCTCGCCCCCCCCCCCCCCCCCCCCCAAAACTGAAATTCCTTAATGTATGAAAAACAGATTTTTGTCTGCAATCACATTCATTGAAGGATCTAATGTGCCTTTCAACGTATGCAAAGTGAGGCAGGTATGACGAATTTTATTCAACGTGCTTTCTGCAGTGTCATAGTTTGTCATAGACACTGTGGTGGATACCTAAATAAAACTTACAAAATGCCTTCACTTTTCTAAGTGAAGATTTTGTGTTGTTTTATATTTGGATTGCTTTCATTCTATATGTTAGTTAGTACCAGCATTATATGTTTGGAGTCTTTGTACCTATTTTTTAATGCATTGACTCCCATGTCTTTCATTGGGAACATGTCTCCCGATGGCCGTGTAATAAGTTCTTAAGGGGTGTTTAAATGGGCCATATTTTACAGCAGTCAACATTGCTGCAATGTGGCTGCAATACATGGCAGTTTTGTGATACGGCTGGGCAATATTGCTGAAGCTTCACGTAATTGCTGATGTATTGCTGACGGGTTGCCAGTGTTGTCCACCAAGATTGGAGAACATTCTGTATTGCAGGGCAGTATTTCTCTCTGTTTTGTGATTATATGCTCGTGTGTGTGTGTGTGTGTGTGTGTGTGTGTGTGTGTGTGTGTGTGTGTGTATATGCTACGCTCTTGGTGTCATCTTTGTTTCCTACTCCTCTCACCGAAAGCACTGCAATCGCATATCTGTGCGAAAACAGTATTGTTTCACTTTTGTTCCAAAGTTTGTGTTCATACATGTAGCCACATATGTTGTAGATGGTTATTGTTCTGGCTTTGTTGTGTATAGCCGCGGAGAAGTGAACAAACAAGAGAAGTATGAATTTTATAACTGCAATTCACATACGGGGGAATGTAACATACACAGTTGAAATAATCTGTTATTGACAAGAAATAAGTGTAAACAATGCCAACCGTAACATACCATATCATACATCAAAGCTAAGGGATGTCAAAATTAATGTGTACTAAGATCACAAACTGGAGGGAGGGGAGAAAAAGTTTGCAAGCTGTTGCCAACTAGCTTGGATTCAAGTGTTATGAAGCATACAAAAAATTCTGAGGTGTCTGAACCAATACCAAATGCAAGGTAAAAGAAGTTGCACAGGAAGAGTGGAAGCGCAGGTGGCTCTTCATCCATATGGTTTTTAATTTGTTAGGAGTTTCACAATCCTGAGACTTACCTGAAGCAGGAATTGATAGTGTGAACAGTAGTATGTGTTGGAGAATTAAAAAAATTCTTATTTCAAACTTCCTGTAATGAAGTCTTGCAGTCAAATCAAAGCATTACATATTTGTGGTAACACGAGATGTATAGAATAGTGAACTTTAAAGAGGTATGTTAAACTTCTGTATGAATCATCAGTAGTTAAAAACTGAAGTGTGATTGCCAGTTGGGTCGTAACTGGTACACACTCTCAAATTTGTACTGGCTAGTAGAAGCCAATCTTGGGGAAGATCAGTTTGGATTCCATAGAAACATTGGAACACGTGAGGCAATACTGACCTTACGACTTATCTTAGAAGAAAGATTAAGGAAAGGCAAACCTACATTTCTAGCATTTGTAGACTTGGAGAAAGCTTTTGACAATGTTGACTGAAATACTCTCTTTCAAATTCTAAAGGTGGCAGGGGTAAAATACAGGGAACGAAAGGCTATTTACAATTTGTACAGAAACCAGATAGCAGTTATAAGAGTCGAGGGACATGAAAGGGAAGCAGTGGTTGGGAAGGGAGTGAGACAGGGTTGTAGCCTATACTCGATGTTGTTCAATCAGTATATTGAGCAAACAGTAAAGGAAACAAAAGAAAAATTCGGTGTAGGTATTAAAATCCGTGGAGAAGAAATAAAAAGTTTGAGGTTCGCCGATGAGATTGTAATACTGTCAGAGACATCAAAGGACTTGGAAGAGCAGTTGAATGGGATGGACAGTGTCTTGAAAGGAGGATATAAGATGAACATCAACAAAAGCAAAACGAGGATAATGGAATGTAGTCGAATTAAGTCGGGTGATGCTGAGGGAATTAGATTAGGAAATGAGACACTTAAAGTAGTAAAGGAGTTTTGCTATTTGGGGAGCAAAATAACTGGTGATGGTTGAAGTAGAGAGGATATACAATGTAGACTGGCAATGGCAATAAAAGCGTTTCTGAAGAAGAGAAATTTGTTAACATCGAGTACAGATTTAAATGTCAGGAAGTCGTTTCTGAAAGTATTTGTATGGAGTGTAGCCATGTATGGAAGTGAAACATGGCCGATAAATAGTTTGGACAAGAAGAGTATAGAAGCTTTCGAAATGTGGTGCTACAGAAGAATGCTGAAGATTAGATGGGTAGATCACATAACTAATGAGGAGGTATTGAATAGAATTGGGGAGAAGAGGAGTTTGGGGCACAACTTGACAAGAAGAAGGGACCGGTTTGTAGGACATGTTCTGAGGTATCAAGGGATCACAAATTTAGTTTTGGAGGGCAGTGTGGAAGGTAAAAATCATAGAGGGAGACCAAGAGATGAATACACTAAGCAGATTCAGAAGGGTGTAGGTTACAGTAAGTACTGGGAGATGAAGAAGCTTGCAGAGGATAGGGTAGCATGGAGAGCTGCATCAAACCGGTCTCAGGACTGAAGACCACAACAACATGTAGCAATTCTCCGGAAAATTGCATGTATGAGATTTTCAAAATTGTTTCGACGTTCTGGTAAAATCATGGGACAGATATGTATCCACCACAGTGTCAGCTCACTAGTTAAATTTTGTGAAGCATTCCATTAAAAAACACACATCCACAAAACCTGAATTCTTGTGTTCTTTCTTAGTTGATTCCTTGTGTGATGTAAAAGCAGTAGAGCTGCACTCACTTCCATTAGCTCATGTTTGTTTATTTTATGGCTACTGTAGGTGGCAGAAAATAACTAAACTTAAAACTGTTACTGTAATAACCGCCCATGTGTAACTGGCAGTTTCTAAAATAACAGGGGAAAAGAATCCACCTGCTTTGTTCCACACCCCAACATTGGGTTGTATAGACAGATAGTTACCAAATAGCTGACTGTGTAATGTCTGAACAACAGCCCACAAAATTTGTACAAAAAGTTGCATATACAGATTCAAAATTGTTTTGATTGCCTAAACTGGCCATAAATGTCTAATACAAAGAATTACATGCTGTTCAAATACTCACGTACAAAATCATATACCGTAGAAAAAAAAACATATTTCAACATCAAAAGTTTGTTCCTGAAAATCAGAAGTTAAATAGCATGGAGACAAAATAAATAAATAAATAAAAACAATTAAGACAGTGTAAAACTTTCTTAATTTTA
The DNA here is from genome assembly GCF_023864345.2 of Schistocerca serialis cubense. Classification (NCBI taxonomy): domain Eukaryota; kingdom Metazoa; phylum Arthropoda; class Insecta; order Orthoptera; family Acrididae; genus Schistocerca; species Schistocerca serialis. The sequence continues at coordinate 717,238,037 of NC_064638.1, forward strand.
TGAAACAAATTTCCCATCTTCCAGTTCTTTCACTGATTTCTTCTTATACAATCAAACCTGCCACTGTTTCACTTAGCTGAAATTGGGTCCATGCCTTTTATAGGTCCAAATGGTTGCCCCCCATATCCTCCAGTTTTAGTGGTGTCCTGGGAAGTCGTTATACTCCGTCATTGTAAATGGGGAACAAAAACAAAACCTCTTACCTTAGTATACAGACAATTACCACAGCTAAACTTTCAAGAAAATTCTCATTTTTCTGACATATATTCATTACATAATATTATATACACATGCAGCATATGTCATGAAATGTCACAATAGTATTCTTATAAAGTGATCTGGATGAATTGAAAGTCACCAGACACCAAATTTAACACAGAGAAGAGAAACTGCTTCTGAAGAACAAATACACACGGCTGACATTCAAACCATCACAACAGAAGAAGTATGTTATATCTGTAGAAGAACGAGCAGCCAGATCAGAGCGAATGAAGGAATTTTGGAAAACGAAGAAATTGCTGACTGCTAAGACCTAAACTTACTCGTTGTAGACTCTGTTGTATTATGTTTGATTTTAGTGCTCCAATGTGGGTGTAAACTATGTAAATAAACAAACAAATAAATAAAGATGATTTAAAAAGAGTGGAATCTCTTCCGTGTACTCCTGTATTTTAACCCAAATCATTGTCTCACATAATTGAATTCGAAAGTAAAGTTTTTAGCCATATTTTATGTCTTCTGAAGAGAACAAAACCATGATCACAATACTGTTACATAATTACCAATTAATTGAAATTAAGGTGATGGAAGTCGCTTCAAATCATTGCATTACTTCACTCAGATTACTACCTTTCAGAAAACTAAATCCTCATGAAATTCCCAAAATGTCACCAAATTATCCACTCTTGCCAGAATATTCAAGTTACCTTTGGGTTACTGTTACCATAATCCGTTCATCATAAGAATAAATCTGATGTAAACATTGCACTAATGTATTCTTCAGCATTTGCTGGAACCTCATTGGATTTCCGTTTCATGTGAGACTAGCCAAGCTGTCTAGAGTACTGTGAAGTATGATAATAGGGGTACGTTTTATGCTATGTGTTAAGAGCACATCGACGTAGCAATACTACGGAACAGCAGCTTTACCGGTGCGTTTAACTTGGACATCACAGGCCCCTCTGCTGGTACAGCTAGCCGGCAGTGACGTGGCCAGCTGCAGTTCACACGTAAAAAGAGATGAGTAGAGGAGCATAAAGCTTCGAATGCCATTTAATTTTTAAGCAGAATGAAATAATACACTGCAAATCTCCCACAATATGTTCCTTAGACGACTAGATGAAAACTGCAACACTTTATCATTTTTAGCTAATGTTCTATTGTAATTAAAAACAAGAATGATGAAAATTCGCGACTTAACCACAGAGTAATTTTTCTGCATAAGCTGTATGTAACTTAAGAGAGTATTGAAGGATTTCACCATGTAGTTAAATGTTGACGTCACTGCAGATATTACTTACAGTCAGTCGTCTGGTAATCTCTTAGCTCCTTCCTTATCCGAATCTGAGTAATACATTTCAGTTCTGGAAGTGTCACCTGCTACGTTGATAATGAGCCTGTCAACAACAGAATCCACAAAGTCAACAAGGTGCAGGCAGCATTTTCTCTTCTTCTTTTATGATGAACCGTTCTATATCCCGCCAGCGTTAGCCAATGGCATGTGAAAAAGCTGCACGTGTTGGTTCCAGTACGTCTGACAGCTTAACAGTCTCGTTACTTCTCGGGCCAAACCCCACAGCTTGGCTCCAGGTCAGTTCCGTTGGGTTCATATTGTAGTGGTACAGTAGCAAATGTAAAAATGCAGCATTTGTATGATGTGCTCGATGCTGTGAAAACGATTGTTTTTCATGTTTCTGTGATACTTGTCTGCCTCTGTGGTATAAAACGATGGACATAATACAAATAAAGTTGTTTCTCATGTTTCTGTGTTACTTGTCTATCACTGTGGTATAAAACGATGGACATAATCCAAATAGAGTATTTGGTTTTTCATTTTTGCCTTAAAAATTAAATTGTTATGTTTTCTTAATTAAACAACTTTTATGAACAGCCTTTCATAAAACATCAATAATTAAGAATTTGTATTTGAAATGGAAACAGGAATTTCGTGTCCAATATGTAATTAGACACAACAAGACTTGCATTATTCATAAAAAAAGAAGTACAAGATGTAGGTATTTGAAATTGAACGAGAAAACAAAAGGACACTGGGGAGATTTGAACCAATGCATGAATTACTGCATTTAGCTCACATACCATTACGCTACCGACTGTGCTACATGTTCATATCACCTGCAGTGTGTACAACACTGGGAAAACTTCGAAGACGATTATCTCCGTAAATTTATGAAAACATTAAGAATATGTATTTCTTGGCACTTTTCAATCTTGTTCTGTGCACATTTCACCACGGAACAGAAAGCAGGCTCAGCCATTTTCATACTGCACATTAACAGTGCGATAATCAGATCACAGCGGTGCCGAGGCTGTGACTGTACATGATTTTTGAAATAAAAACTATGTAGCTGAAGCGTGATTAAGAAAAATGTTGGTGGCTGTTAATACATTTGAACGTCTTAAAGTTTCATTTAACAGAAGTTAGTAATAATATATCTAATACTTCCAAGAGCGTAACAACACCAGTGTGTGTGTGCTACGGCTTCTGACCAATCATCACGTTTGTGGTTGTTTACATCAGGTTTATTCTTGTGATGAACAATTTATAGTAAATAAGCAGAAATATTTTCCTCATTGTATCATCATTATCTTAAGCCAGTCACTATCCAGAACACAAATATCAGTTTCCAGTAGCCTGTGAAATAAAGCGTGTAGCAGTATATAACCAGTACTGTAGCAAAATATTACTCTTTCATTAAACTTCCCATTTTCTTTGTCGTTAATTACACATACAGGTATTACCAAATGTTGCCCAGTTTAGATTTCCAGTATAAAATAACACTTGCCAGTATACAGGTAGCATTACATTACTTGTTAATGTCTGTTCCATCATTTACATTGTTCTGACCTTGTTATCTGAAGGAGTGCATTCTCAATAAATAGCCTACCACAGTGACAGACTTCCTAACCATTAATACCCTAACATGTTTCTCATAATTTTTGTCAATCATTACTTCATTATTCCATTAGTGCATAATTACACATTCATTATTACCTCATTACTCCATTATCTAAGAAATAAGCACTAACTTTGCTGCTCATATGCAAAAATGAATCTACTGAACCACTCTCTACAGTGACAAATCCTAGTATTATATGCAAACTTTACTCCTAACAGACAAACTTTTTCCTGATTTCTTAATATTACTTTAAACTGAGACCAGAACTGAGTCTTCCTTTTTCATTCCACACACATCTTTAGGCAACTGTACTTAAACCTCACTTCAACTTAACTGATTCCTGATGGGATGTAACATGACATATTTTAATATAGATTGACAAACTTCTCCATAAGTAATTGCCTTAAACACCAAAACATTTGTGTTACCACAGGTAGTACTAAACTATTTATTCGAGATTTTCTCTCTTTCTTTTCTTCTGCTGCTACATAATTTCCTACTGACATTAGCTGATTACTTTAGATCTTACATGTGATTCTCACGTACTTGCTCATTTTTCACGTATCCTGACACATCTTTCATTTCCCATTTATCTTGCCTTTTGACTGAAAGAAATATATTAATGATGAATATTCTCCAAAAACTCCCAAATAACCATGTCAAAATCCTTATGGGCGATTTCAATGCACAAATCGGTAAAGAAAAGAAATATCGATATTGGGTAGGTAAATGGTCAGGGCATACACAGACCAACCGGAATGGCATGCGACTCATTGAAATCTGCAAAAATCACGACCTATTTTTCAAATCAACATTTTTCAAGAAAAGAGCCTCGAAAACGAAAACTTGGATCTCACCTAATCCATTACTAGGTGAATATCAGTTGGATCATGTAATAATCTCCCACGTAAATACAGTAGAAATCATGAAACTTAAAAGTCCTTAATGGACTAGACCTAGATTCTGACCATTACCCAACAAAATTCTCCCTAGATGTCATTCCCTGGTAATGAACAATTTACAAAAGAAACACAACATTTAAAACCACAAAATTGTCAACAACTGCTAGCAGGACTTTTAAAAGCAGCTGAAACTGTAGCACCGCAAACAAGAACACGTAAACACCCATGGTGGACAGATGAGTGTGACCAACTGATAAATCTCAGACAACAGGCGTGGCAAAATTGATTGTGCAACAAAACTCAAAAGACCTTGGAAGCTCTCAAAGATACCAGAAAAACAGTCACAAAAGCAATACGAACAGTCCGTAAACAACACGAAGACAAAAAATTGTAAGATATAGAAAATGATTTCAAGAAAAACAATTCCTGAAATTTCTAAAGAGTATTCAAACAAAAATTAACAAAGTACTCTCCTCCATCACTCCAATTCAAAAATGAACATGGGGAAATTGCCCATACCAACATCGAAGACTGTGAAATTCTTGCAAAATACTTTTCTAAATTGCTGAATTGTGAAAAGCCTGCAGAAAAATTTGAGTTCCATCACACACAGCGAAACCCAGACTCAAAAGCTACCAAGTTTACAGGAGATAATTCAGTCACTGAAAAATAACAAAGCATCAGGAGAAGACTAAATCATCGCAGAATTATGGAAAAATGCAGGAGAAAATCTTATTGCAAAACTCAAAGAAATTATGCATGAAATCTGGAAAACTGAAAAAATCCCCACAGATTGGAAGACAGCAATCATACATCCTCTGTACATAAAAGGAAGTAAAACAGACCCCAACAACTATCATGGAATCTCTTTACTGTCAATAACATACAAAATTCTGTCTAAAGCCCTACTAAACTGAGCAGAACCTCAGCTGGATTCAAAACTAGGCGAATACCAAGGTGGATTCAGAAAAGGTCGATCGTGTGTAGAACAAATCCTTAACTTGAAAAACTCAATGAAATATTTTCATAGTACTTCAAACAAAAGTTATGTCATCACGTTTGTCGACTTTAAAAAAGCATATGACAGTATAGACAGAGAATCCCTTTTTGAAGTATTAGCAGAATTTGGACTAGATCAAAAGACAATAAACATAATAAAAGAAACACTCACGGAGACCAAATCCAAAGTAAAATTTATGAGAGAATTGAGCACAGAATTTGAAATAGGCACAGGAGTACGACAAGGGGATGTACTGTCCCCAATGCTCTTCAGTTGTGCTCTTGAAAAAGTTGTTAGAGAATGGAGAAAAGCAGGTGCACCAGCACACAGACTGGGACCAAGACGTGAGGGCATAGAATTAGACTGTTTAGCATTTGCTGATGATGTGGCACTGATCGCACAAGGCATTACCGATGCACAGAAACAGCTAGAATTATTACAAGAGCAGGCAGCAAAAATAGGATTACAAATTTCATTTGAAAAAACAAAATTTATGACTGACATCAAAGATGCACCTTCTGATCTCAAAATTGGTAATAACTACATCTCTTGAGTAAAAGAATTTAAATATTTAGGTGAATGGATTGCAGAAAATTGTAATGGAAAGAAATGTCAGATCAAGAGTCCAGAAAATGGAGACGGCGTTTCAATTAACAAAAAACATTTACAACCAAAAGAGTCTCTCATGGAACTGCAAAATATGACACTACACAACAGTAATTAAACTTGAAGCTCTCTACGCATCTGAGACACTAAACCTTCAACACAGAACACTAAAAGAGGAATTAGAAGTGAAAGAACGTAAAATAATGAGGAAAATCCTAGGACCAAGAACTAAAGATGGTGTGCATTATCCAAAGCCCAATGCAGAAATATATAAAAATATCTCCAAAATAACAGACATAATGCACATGAGAAGAACCCAATTCATGGGGCATTTAGAAAGAATGGACTCAAACAGGTTAATGCACAAAATCCATACATTTTTAAAGAACAAAACTACAAGACCGAACTGGTACAAACAGACAGAAAAAGACCTGAGAGAATTAGGGTCTCCAAATCTACACGATAGAAATGAAATCAGAAAAATCACAAACACACGGGGTTTTGAGGAAGAAGAGAGAAAAACTTACCGACATACATGGTCTACGCAATGAAAGCTAGCCCATTCGTTGTTTATGAAGAAATACTGGGCGAAAAGGAAGGCCAACAAATGTTGATTACCCTTGGTCCTAAGTGATCTATCCGCGAAGAAGAAGAAGAAGAAGAAGAAGAAGAAGAAGAAGAATGATGATGAAACAAAATTATTCTCATTGTGATCTCCAAAAGTGAAATAAATATAGAACCTCATCAATTTCACCAGATACTGTGTATTTGCTGTATATTGTCCTTGCTTCCATCGTCTTATAATTACATTACTTACAACCACTAGCCAAATACAAAATAATATCACAGCAGATATTTTGCTAAAACATATTATTATACTAAAAATCAAGTCAAATGCGACAACCAATCAACTTTACAAGCAACTGACAGTGTAGAATAGGAGGTTGAGTGCCTCGGGAAAAAGGAAAAATGAGACACCCAGTTGGGGGTAAGCATTATTGCCTCATAGTGAATTTGATATAGAGCATTGAACCCATTTGTTGATAGGTTCACAATCAGTTGGACCCTCTGCTCTTCCATCTGATATTGCACTACTTATTTCAGACCATCATTTTTCCAGAACATCTATTGAACCAATGAAAACCACAACCAGTCCTTTGAACATTTGACGCCCAGCAAACACAAATGTGTTGGGACTTACGAAACGTGTGACAAAATAATACAGTGGTTGTGACAATAAAGAAGTGAGAGGCAGTGGACAGGGAATGCATTCAAAATTGTTCTCAATGTTTTTACATTGAAAATTAACTCATGATTCTTATTACTACTTATTGCTTCCTGTACATTTTGTGCAAAAGACAAGTACTGAAATTTACTTCTTGCACACTGATGGTGAAAATTATTTTATTCAAATTTACTCAGAAAATAATCTTTCATACTTTCTCATCTTTGCCAGCTGTTCACTTCTTTATCCATTTCTAATGTTGTCTGCATATCAATCATTGATAACTTGAACAGATTTCGTTAGTTTGATGACTTTTCTCCTCTTAATTAGCACATACTTCCACACAACATTACTTACACTGACATTCACTAATTGCATTTCACTTACCTTATCACTAATCTTTAGTTTTGTATTAATTGCCAACAAGGTCATTAGTTTCATCAATACTTTCATTTAGTACCTGTACATCCTCCCTCTTCACATCAAGAACATCAATATTTACATTAATTACTTTCTGATCAGCCCCCAGATATTGCATAATATTACTTACTTGCACTGCATCTGCAGCCAAGTAAAAGTATCACCACCACCACCACCACCACCACCACTTGTATCAGTATGTATGTCCATATTTGTCTGCCCTATCCCCAGATCCACAACATCAAAAACAACTTTGTCAACATTTTCACGTAACATCAGTTCACCTTCTGTTTCAACATCACTAATTGTGCCATTATTTAGATAAACATTCTCATTATGTACCACCATCTTCTCAGTATCCACAGCATTTCCCTGTTTTGTATCAAACATCATTTCATTATAATCATAAAAAAACAAGTTTGTATTACTTCAGTTACATCAGACTGAGGATAATCAACTTCCATTCTCTTATTAAATTTGCTTTCTATCACAATTTAATTCAACAACTCACCATTCCCATAATATTCTAATTTGGAATCAAAATGCTGTGTTGTAATTTCACTTCTCTCCATCAAAGAATTTTGCACAGAAACTACATAATTATTGATACTTTCAATACTGTTGCTCAATTCTGATTTTACATTTGTAAAATACTCTCTGATGCAACTTCTAACGTCACTCTTAGTAACCATGTTCTTTCTCGCATACTTAAAATCTGATTCTAACTCTCTCATTAACTTCAGTATTTTGGACAGCAGATTCTCATTTACTGAGACTTCCTGAACTTGACTCCCAAAACTGTCTTTTACTTTCATGTTGCTCAGTTTTATGAATAATTAAAATGTCAGTTTACCTTAATGAACCTCCTCACCAGTTGTGGCTGTCATTGTGTTGTCTGCTAACTGCTGCAGCTCGTAATCTCTGCGTTGGTCCCAGTCACACCACATTGTTGAAGTCCACTCTGCCTTGCATTATTTGGCTCTCGTGCTCTGGGATGTGACATCAGTTGCACATTGATCAGTGACTGTCCACAGTGCAAGTCGACACTGATGACGTCAGGTAGTGCTGGCTTCTCGCTGATCAAGCTTTCTTCTCCATCCTGGCATCAGTTCGTGCATGCACATTCAAACAGAAAGTGGCTGTGCACTGTTCACTTCACTGTCCACATGCAATTTTAGTTAATTTATACGCCACATGAAAATGTATTTCTTATGTCTCTGTCCGCTGTCTCTCACTTCTTGCTGTTGCAGCCCCTGTCTATTAGTATGCCACATTTCTCAGAAGCCTGAATTGTGCCTGGATGGAGCAGTCATTGCCCAGAAACAGCATCACATGTAACATTACCCTATTTACCTGTGCTGATCTGTCGTCGGTCGTTGCGATTCTGCCGAATCTTGCTGAAAAGTAATTGGTGAAAGTAGGCTATTTCAAATGATGATGTCCACACTGGATTTACAGCCCAAAACACTTCAGCTATAATGTGATATTAAATAACCTACTGCTTATGGCAAGATCAAGTATCATTCACTGTAATTCATGCACAGGTAAAGGGTAAGCCACATGCTAAACTCTGTTGATGTCCTGTGTCATGATTGTTTGAGTGCAGTAATTAAACACTGATGTGAACCAAAAGTGGCAAGTAGATCATGAACACTTTCCCAAATTACACTGCCCTTTAAAATAAATGTAGTCATATCAAAATGAAAACGATGTGCACAGTAAAAATCATTTAGAAATGACACAGTTCACAGGCCATCCTACTTTCAAAGTGAGCCGTATTGAAGATTAACACAGTTCACAAAACTATTTACAGGTACATAGTTAATCATTGGTCACTGAATTACAGAAAGATCTTATGGATGAGAAGTTTAGATGACACTCGGCACATTTTACAAGTTGTAATTTGCCCTAATTCGTCTGCGTGGATTGTACTATCACTTTTGGGCACAGATCTTGCTCACGTCATACTCTTCCACAGACTGATTAAAATGGTTTCTGAGGAACTCCTTATATAGATTTACCATAATTAGAAACACTTTCAGCTGTTGTTGTTCGCTATGTTTTTACAAATTACAATTAAAGTTTTACATTCATGATAAATCAATAGTAGCGAAAGATTATTCATATCAAATCCTTCCTCGAGAACTGGTTTTTTGATACTGCATTGTTGATACCTTGTCAGATTACTATTTCTATTACTATCAGGTTACTATGCAGGAGATTGGGGCTTCCAAGGCAGAGTACTCAGTGCCACGTTGTTTGTAGTCACTATCAATAGTATCTCCTCTGCAGTCAGGAAGTGTGTTAAATGCTCTTTGTTCATGGTTGATTTTGAAATCTTTTACTCTTCTTTCGATCTTACAATGACAACGAGACAACAGTAGACAACCATGAGGAAGCTGGAAGCTTTAGCGAATAAAACTGGTTTTGGTTCTCACCAGAGAAGACTACATGTTTCAATTCTAAGTATGTTCAATGAACTTTGAACCAACCAAATTTCACAATGGGGGATAATATTTTACTCTTTGACACGTAGTGAAGAGAGGGCTTCAAATTGTTGATTTTTAAATGCCGTAGCGGAAAGGTGCGGGCAGCTGACAGGTCCTGCCCCCTTGCAGTTTTATAGGGTATTTGTCAGAATACGGTTAGATTACAGCAGAGTGGTTTATGGATCAGTCTGTATTTCTCACCTCAAGATGTCAGATGCTCACCACCAGGGCATTCAGATATCGATTGAAACCTATTTGACCATACCAGTTCAGAATCTGTGTGCAGAGATTTGTCAACTACCACACTATATTTGGCAGCACCTCCTTGTGGCTCGACAGGCCCTAAAAATCTTAGCATTGTCTCAGTCATTGGCATTAAATGTGGCAGCCTACTCCAGCTTTGAGCAGTTGGAGATACATACTACTTAGTGTCTCAAGAACCTGGCTATATCAGACCTTTGAATACACAGTCAGGGATGGAAACCACTTAGCTTCTTCAGACCCCAAAGTGATTTTAAGCTTGATGTAGTACAAGAAAACCTTGTACAGAGGTTATATTTTTACAACTTTGTTTTCTTCAGTTTTAAGTACAGACCACAGCTTTATCATTGTTTATATGGATGAATCCCTACAAGAGAATTCCCATGGTTGTTCAGCTATTTTCCGAGATAGTTTTCCTAGTGCATCTTCCAGAACAGTTTAGAAATTTTGATATGTTGCTACATGGCATTGTGACTACACTGGAATGGGTTCACAAGTGTCACAGTAAAGGTTTCTCATGTGCTCTGACTCCCTCAGCAATCCAACAAATTTATTTGGTGGACCAGCTCAACCACACCTCCTTACAGCTGTTGCAACACTGTGGCAAGGAACTGGTGTTTTACTGGGTAGCTGGACGCACTGGGCTGCAGAGAAACAACATGACGACAAAATAGCATGTCGGAATAGTGTTGTACATCGACGTGTCATTCCATTGCATGCTGTCATCACATTATCTGATAGACAAATCATCCATCAGTGGGAAACTGAAGGGTTGGAGGTGATGGAAAAAAATCAACTGCAGTCACTTAAATCGAACACACAGACGTGGTAGTGTTCATGCCATCCTCACTGATGGAAGGAAGGGCTGCTCACCAGAGTGTATATAGGACGTAGCCCTTCAACACATGGTTTCCTCCTCTGGCAGGAGGATCACCCACTCTGTGAAGTTTGTGGTGTGCCACTTTCGGTTTAGCATATTTTGCTTACGTGTGTCTTATATGCTGACATCAGGGTAGCCCTCGGTATATGCTGCAGATCTGCCCACCATCCTCTTCGATACTGGCACCAATAATGTACAGGTTGTGAAATTTTGTGAACTGTCAGTTCTCATCCCTAATGTGTTTGGGAGGCAAGGTGGACTTCAATGCATTATAAACTGCTCCACATGTGGGGACTGCCATTTAGGAAATCATTATTATACATATCTACCAGCTGTGATCGATCATTTTATTGTTCTTCCATTTAAATCAGTAGGGAGTAATCATGTTCTGTGGCCTGTTGTCTTGTTTCTTTTTCACTATGTTCAGCATAGCCTTGAGTCTATGGTGACTTCTGACATACTGCACATGTTCCTTTTTTTTTTTTAAATTTTTTGTAGTAATTTTGAGTAGTTTTTGTAGTGGGCAACTATTGCAGGATCTTAATCATTTTTTTTGCCAAATGATACATTTCCCTTTCGTTTCACATGATACTAGAATCACTCTAGTGATATGTGGTTTTTTTATGTGGCTTTTAGAGTACTCTCTGATTAGCTTATGTAGGAATCTATTTTCAAATAATGATATGAATTTAAATTTTATGTCAGCATTTGGTTCATTGTAAATTTTAACCCAGACCATCTCTTGTAAACTGTTCTTAAAAACATTTGTCTTGGAGTCATTAATAATTCTATACTCATGCTCATAAATTAAGGATAATTGCAGTATGTGGTGCCACACAACGTGGCGCTACACAAAACTGGCGCTAATAGCATAGGCACATAGGGAACCCACACAACACAGATCTATAAGCCCACGGTATTGGTGATAAGTTGAGAAAACTGTCCCAAAACACATGTGCTACAAAATGCCACTGTTTCCTGCGCATGTACCCCGACATCAATATGGGACATGATCACCATGCACACGTACACAGACTGCACAATGGGTTGGCATACTCTGAATCAGGTGGTCAAGTAGCTGCTGGGGTATAGCCTCCCATTCTTGCACCAGCGCCTGTCAGAGCTCCTGAAGTGTTGTAGAGGTTTGAATAAGTGTAGCGATATGTCGACCAAGAGCATCCCAGACGTGCTCGGTGGGGTTTAGGTCTGAAGAACAGGCTGGCCACTCCATTCGCCTGATATCTTCTGTTTCAAGGTACTCCTCCACGATGGCAGCTTGGTGGGGCCGTGCATTATTATCCATCACGAGGAAGGTGGGACCCAATGCATTCCTGGAAAGGCGTACATACTGGTGCAAAATGACATCCCGATACACCTGACCTGTTACAGTTCCTCTGTCAAAGACATGCAGGGGTGTACGTGCACCAATCATAATCCCACCCCACACCATAAAACCACGACCTCCATACAGGTCCCTTTCTATGACATTAAAGGGTTGGTATCTGGTTCATGCCAGACGAAAACCCGGCAAGAATCACTGTTCAGACTATACCTGGACTCGTCTGTGAATGTAACCTGGGACTACTGTTCCAATGACCACGTATTGTGTTCTTGACACCAGGCTTACTGGCTCTCCTGGGACCAGGGGTCAGTGGAATGCACCTTGCAGGTCACCGGGTGAATAAACCGTGTCTGTTCAGTCATCTGTAGACTCTGTGTCTGGAGGCAACTGTTCCAGTGGCCACAGGAAGGTCCCAAGCATGGCTACCTGCAGTACTCTGAGCCCATCTGTGGGCACTGATGGTGGGATATCGGTCTTCTTGTGGTGTTGTACACTGTGGACGTCCCGTACTGTAGTGCCTGGACACGTTTCCTGTCTGCTGGAATCATTGCCATAATCTTGAGATCACACTTTGTGGCACACAGAGGGCCCATGCTATGACCTGCTCTGTTTGACCAACCTCCAGACGCCCCAGTATTCTACCCCACATAACGTCATCAATATGTGTTCTTTAAGCCATTTTCAACACACAGTCACCATTAGCACGTCTGAAAAAGTCTGCACACTTACTCGCTGCACCGTACTCTGACGTGCACCAACACACCTCTGATTATGTGGACTGCTGCAAGCGCCACCGTGCGATGACCACAGGTCAAATGCACCACATGGTCATACCCCGAGGTGATTTAAACCCGCAAACTGCCCACCAGTGTGTTGTTTCACCATATATCAGCATTACCCTTAATTTATGAGCATGAGTGTAGTTGATTTCTACTGAGGAGGATGTGTACTTTAAGACACTATCTTATTCATCCTAACTAACGTGCATCATGATTAGAGAGAGCATTTGTTACTGGGTTTGTATTTATTTTCTTGCTTTGAGCTTCACTAATGGAAACTTAATCAGTTAGGGTCCTACTGTCTTTATTCACTTGTGTTGTAAAGTTAATTACTGAGATCAAATTGTAGGATCCAAATAAGGCTTCCAGATAATTCTTCCTGTCGCAACCCTTTAGGAAATCTGCATTGAAGTCGCAACAGACCAATTGACTGCTTGCTGCTGTGTGATAGGTAGCATAGTAAGGACAGTTCAAAGTGTCCCATTGGGGATCTATATACAGTTACAATTAAATGTGAATCAATTTTATGGTATTACTTCACAAGCACACTTTTGTGTGTGCTGATCACTTCAGAATCTGTCTCAGCGTTTTTGAACTTTCGTTCTGTTTTAATATATTAACAACTCCTCCTCTTCCCATATTAGGTCTATATGAGTAAGATTCTAGAGTCTTAATCTTATATAGTTAACTAACATTGACACAAATCACCTTCTTACATGCACTGTACAGTTGAACATACATGTAAGTATAGGTAGAATAAGTTGGTATACTGCTGCCAGATTTACCAATCTGCTCACTACATCTGTTGTAGCCAGTGATATCTTCACATATCCATGCGGTGAACGTGCTATTTTGCATTCTTGCATGTCTGTCACGTGAATGTGGTTGTCTGCTCTGATGCAGTTTCTTGATCTTCTCACCACAACTGCTTATGCCATTTCTCTACTCTTTCAAAAAGTTATCTCATTAAGTCCTGCAATAGTTATTCATAAATTATTTTGTGCCCACACAGACCCTGTACTTGATATGTTTTTAATTTCTCTCTCTCTCTCTCTCTCTCTCTCTCTCTCTCTCTCTCTCTCTGAATGCTGTAGTAACAGTATTTTAATAATCTGTTTTGTATCAGTTGTTACTTCTGTACCATTAAGAGTGACCAAGGAAGTGTGTGATAGAGACAATGTCACTTTGTCGCTTTTTGGCATGTCTGTGTTTTACATGTTTTAACCCCCTGTGTCTTGTGCTGTAATTGTAAGGGTGCTGATAATATTAATGTTGAGCGCCCTAAATAAAAAATAAAAATAATATATTTTGGACTACCCTCAGCTGTGTTTGAAAGTGAATATTTATTTAGTGCTTCCTTTTACTGTGCTGATAGACTTTAATCGTCACTCCAAATTGTGTTAAGAAAAATTTATATAAAGACTAAATTGTCTTCTAACTTGGCCTTTCAGTTTACCTTTCTTTGCTGTCTATCATCAGTTTAGGGAAGTGATCAAGAATCTTACACATAGTGACTGCAACTTTTTACGTTTTAATGGTACAACTTGGAAGGGGACTTTTAAGGGCATGTCCTCTTAAATTTCTTTCATACTTGTGAGATTTGGAGGTCAGTGCACAGACATCAGTTCCCTGAAGCATATGGTACAATTCTCAAAAAAACTCTGAACATTACTTTTGGAAAATAGAAAATTTAAGACTGTGGATAACCATGAAAACTTTTGAGATTGTTAATATAGTTGCCAGTAACTGAGTGCGTAGCTTAGAAATCTACTAATTGTAAAGTTGTTAGTTCAAATCTTGTTGGTTGCAATTTTTTTACTTTTATTTAAATTTCATCCTTATTAACAAATTTAAATGGTTCTTAAATAACACTGAATCAATATTTTTTTTATAAGAATAACTCCTTTCTGTTTTTAATTACTATTTGAATAAAGATAAATTAAAATTTGTTAGACAAACAGAGTGCCTTGTTGCTAAATGAAAAAGTTATATACATCAATGACATTGTTCAGCCTAAAAAAAAAATAAGAAAGTGTTTCATTTTCTATTTCATTTTCTGCATTTTTGTACAAAATTTTAACATGTTGTGAATACTCACATTTGAATGCAGTAAGTAGTTATAAATAGAAAACTGTTTTTTTTTTTTTATTAAAAAAATAATGATTCAATATTGTTAATTCATATTTTAATTTTAATAAATACTGGATTCAAATAAAAGTAAAGAATTGTTATGAACAAGATCTGAACTAACGACACTATGATCACTAGGCTTTTACACTACGAAGTCAGCAATCAGCAACTGACTTAATAAGCTCAAAATATTTTGTAGTTAGCCTAACTATGCTCAGAAATATTCTAATTTCTGGAAATGTTTTTGAGAATGTGTTGTACTGCTTTAGGAAATGAATGTCCAGGCACTGACCTTCGAATTGTATGGGTACAAAGAAAACTGAAGGAATCAAGTCCGTGAGGTCACTTTGTCAGTCTGATCTACCAAAAACAGATGTAGTGTACCACAGAGTTAGCACAGTGGCAAAGAAGATACTTAAAGCAACAGTTTCAACTATCCAGAGGTTATATGGAGAAAACAGAGTGGTGTGTCTACAAGATATGCAATGGATGTAATATAATCCTTCAACTTGGGGAAAAATTCTTGAGCAAGATTTGCGGAGCATTTTTGTAATATACTCACAGTGACTGTTGTGACTATTTAGAAACCTAGCAGGCTACATTCTTAGTTGTTTAATCACTATCCTTAATCTGACATGATGAAGGTCTCAAACACTTGAACATAGCGTGAGAGTAGGTTGCAAAAGAGTCTTATATATGGTCATCTTTGTTGCTGTGTTCCACTGTCCCAGAATTCTTCCAGTAAATATAAGTAGTCTGTTCCAACCTCTCTTGATTTCTCCCTACTTCATTTCACTTCACTTTGCTATGTTACACTTGCTTGAAGAATAGATGTAACCATTCCCATTGGCATATTAATAATTCTATTGTCAAAAGGTACTGCTCTTTCCTTCCATTCATGTGCATTGTCTTGCATTTATGCACATTTAAAACAAGGTGCTAGTCATTACACCAAGCTGATGTTCTGTCTAAGCTGTTCTAAATTTTCCCACAGTAGGTAATTTCCTGTACTCAGCTGTGTCACCAGAAGTGTTTGCTATTAACACTGTTCCTGATGTTCCCTGTGCTTTTACTGTGCACATGCCATTAAGGATAAATACAAGGACCTAATCAGTAAAAGATTCTTTGAGACAACATTATATTTGTGAAGATGTTTGTACTTTTTACTGTAGTTGAAAGTACCATACACTGTCAAATGTCTTTTGAAAGGGAAGTAATATGAGTGTGTGTGTTTGACAGCATTCTTGAATTTTGATGTGTTGTGTGAGATAAGTGCTAAGGTCAATGCATGGAAGTGATACATCATAGATCTGTGCTGATTTTAGGAGAAAAATAATGGAAAATCCAAGGAAGTATACCTGAATCTTGAATTATGTCGAATATTCATTACAAGAACAATATTCCCAAATTTCACTCGTTGTAGTATGTTACAATAACTGTAGCACTTCTCCAGTCAGCTACTGTCCGCCTTCTGTGCTGTTTGGCCCATTGAAGATGTGCATCGTTATGGATCTCTGAGACCAATGGTCTTTTGTAAGGTGGCAATCTCCAAATGTCCATGGCATGCAGGACAGTGTTCGCTTGGAAACTGGTTGAGATGGGACTGCGCTCTCTGACAGCAGCAGTGCTAGATTGAAACAGATTGTCATTCAAGAAGTGTTACACTCCTCTCCCATGCCCGACAGTTAATGCCATTCTATGTCCATTGTTTTTAAGCCACGTTAAATGACTGTGTGTAGTATGCCTTATAGACATGGCACTGCACTGATTCCGTAAAACTAACAGGAACATACACACCACTTCACTGCTATGACTTATGTTGGTGATGATGGAGCTTCGCATAACTTTGTAGTACCAGTTCTATACCATGTACAACACTCCAAAGCAAGTGATGTGCTCTTTTAAGGTTGTGGCTAATATTGTGTTCATTGGGCATATTGAGAAAAGCAGGGGGCCCCAGGATAGAACCCTATGACGTTCTGCCTGTAGGACATAGCAGTGAGATTGAGATCTGTTTCCAGATTTTAGACATTGGAGGACTACCTTCTGTTTTAGCCTGTCTGATACCATTCTTCAACGCTTTGCATTACTGGCTATTAAGAAATTCTTTAACTGATCTTTTTTTGACTGAAAGTTCCTGACAGATTAAAACTCTGTGTGTGTGTGTGTGTGTGTGTGTGTGTGTGTGTGTTTGTGTGTGTGTGTGTGTGTGTGAGAGAGAGAGAGAGAGAGAGAGAGAGAGAGAGAGAGAGAGACTAGGACTCAAAGCCAGGACCTTTGCATTTTGTGGGCAAGTAGTCTCCCAACAGAAGCACTCACGACCCATCTGCACAGCTTTACTTCCACCAGTAACTTATTTCCTACCTTCCAAATGTGTCAGAGTTTTCCCAGCATGTGGTCTTAGGTTGTCCTTAATATTGCAATACAGCCTCAGTTTTCTCGTACATGTCATTCTAATGGCATTATAGCATCTGTCACGTTAGAAGTTGACCAGTTTGGAAGTTTTTAGTACATCTACCTCTGCTGTGAGATTTAGTCTTCCTGACTATATTTTGCTGTGAGTTGTGCTGAATGATGTTAAATTCTCCTCTCCAAACTGTGATGTGGCCATATTAGATCAATCAGTCAAGGCATTATCTGTAATTGTGCTTCTGTTTCCATTAGTATTTGTTTGGTTCTGTGTTTTTGTATGTGAATTCTTTTGAATGGAACACTACATTTTGCATAAATGGCCACTCCTCCCACTTGCAAAGAATCCCTCTCACAGTGCCACAGTTGCTGGTCTCTCATTACAATTAGTACTTACATAGAAATATCAATGCTAATTTCACGTATAACTGTAATCACTTTTTATTGAGGAAAGAAAAGTGATGTACAAAACATGCAAACAATAAAAAGACATTGAATAACTGACACTTTCATGCAACATATCAAACTCTATTGATTGGCTGCTTATTCCCACTCTGTCTGCCCCCTCCCCCCACCCTAATCCCCACCTCCTCTGGTAACAGGAGTACTTAAATCTAACTTGTCGTTTGGCTCTTACGCAGACAGTTGGCTGTGGCACAGGTGAAGTTGTAGGTGTGGTCACAAGTGTGGCCAGTGGTGAGTGGTTGGATGTTGACCTTTTTGTTGAGGACTGTGTGGTTGTATCTGGTTGATGTATAACTGTGGTTGTTGGCTTACCGTCCAAAGACAGTGAAAGTATGACCTGTCCTGGTTTCACTCTCTCAGTAGATACCTTGCTGTATTTGCCATTTTACAAGCTGTTAAACATGTTGTCCCCAAGCGCAGCAAATGGAAAGGTCCAGTGTATGGGGTTGGGGACTGAAAGTGGCCTTGAACTAATTCAGAGCAGAGCATGACATGGAAGAAGTTTGTCAGTGTTTTGTGTACAAGAATTCAATGTTTACCATGGGGTGAAGCAGTAGCTGTCAGATCTTCATGACATGTTCCCAAATTTGCCCTACCAGTGGTGTTAGTGTGACCTGGTCTGGCAGTGGTGCAGGTGTTCAGGCAGTCTTTCAGGATCTGCAGTGGTTCCATGTATACCATTTCAGCCGACGACGCACCATCGTCAGATTTATAAGCCATCTGTAGTCCTAAAAGGACCCGAGCACACACTTCTGTCCACTTCTCTTGGTGACATATGAGAGTGGTCTTTAAAGTTCTGTGCCATCTTTCAACTAGGGCAGAATGATAACTTGTGGTGTGGTGGCTTTGAAAACTGCACAGTTTAGTCAATTTGTTGAAAAGATTGCACTCAAATTGCTAGCCTTGGTCTTTTGTAATGTGGGAAGGGCAGCTCAAGCACGCTAACCAATTTGCAATGAACGTTTTTGCAGTTGTCTCGGTGAATATGACTGTGACTGTTGTAGCTTCTGTCCATCTTGTGCATCTGTCAACTGCTTGAATAGAGACTTGTAACCTTCTGAAAGTGGCAGGAGCCCCATAAGGTCAATGTGTATGTGAGCAAACCTCTCTGGATACACAGAGAAATGTCCAATTTCTGCATGAATATGGTGTCCCATGTCACATCAGTGGCGTTGAGGGCATGCTTGAGCCCAGACTCGAGCATTTTTCTGTCACTCCCCTCCCCCCTCCCCCTCCCCCCCCCTCCCCCCCCCCCCCCAAAAAAGCATTCGGTTAATAATTTAGTTGTGGCATGTGCCCCTGGATGTTGTGTACACTGTCAAATGCCACTTTCTGAAACTCCAGCAAAATTTATGGCCTTTGCTTCAGTTGACACATTGCACCAAATTTTAGAATTGCCGCTAGGTATAATGATGTACTTCATCCACAGTCCTGTGGAAGGATACTTTAGCAAAAGTTACTACTGTCATTCTGTCGCATGGGCCATGGCGAGATCATTGTAGTTCGAAACATTACCCAAACTTCTAATGTAAGAAAAATAGTCATTGACTATTTTTCTGTGCCTTTACTATGATGTATGTCACTGGTAAATTAACTGATAAATTCAGTGAACCTGAATTGTCTAGAGGAACATTTATCACTGGCATTTTGAAAGGCTGACATGATTGGTGTGGGGTCTGTATAGATTGTCACTGGCTGGACTTCGATTTGAGGACAAAGATGTCTCCCACTCACGTATATCACCAGGAGCTATCTACCATAAGCACTACATTTCCTCTGCCATGGTCAAATAAATAAATAAATAAATAAACTTAACAGCTGCCAGTGATTGCTGATTTTTTAATGTGGAGTGGCCAACAGTTGCATTTTGGCAGGCACTACAATGGTAGCCAGTGGTGTAGGTGGTACATCATGGGCAAGCAGCAATGTTTCTGTGAAGCTTGTCTGTAGATAAAAAAAAAGCTTTGTCCATTTCTGGAGTTCACTTGATTACTTGTTTGCCCTTGGTCTTATGACTGGAAAGCGCATTCATTATGGGTGCTTGAATAGAAGTGATCTCTGGAAGATGATGATGATAAAAAATTTAACATGACTAGAAGACATCTCAATTGCTGGTAATCGTTCGTCTTCAGAAGGTCACATTAAGCAGACAACTTCTCTGGTAGTGGGTAGATACCATGAACAGAGATGCTGTGGTCAAGGTAAGTTAAATCATTTTTGCCCGGGAAGCATTTATCTTCAGTTTGACACAATGCTATGGCTCTGTCATACTTCAAATAGTTAGATGAGAATGCCAGGATATTGTCCAAATATGGGAAACAAAGTGAGACTCCTTACAAAACTTCATCAATGAAACATTGCCAAGTTTGAGCAGGAACAAATGGCTTGAACAAGAATTGAAAAAGACCAAATTGCATAATCACTGCTGTTTTTGGTACATCACTAGATGCTACCAGAATAGATTATAAGCCTTGCAGCAATCCAGAACCGTGAAAACATTTCCACCTGCCAAAGCTCATTTGAATTCCTCGATATAAGGTATGGGATACCTATCTGGTACAGTTGCAGCATTCAGTCATTGGTAATCACTGCACAAAGGGCACAAGCCATCCTTCTTGTGGACCAGATGCATTGGAAATGCCCACAGACTGTGGGAACGATGTGTAACTCTGAATTGAAACATTTCCTCATGTGTGTAGTCAAAGACGAGTGCAGTTCTGCGGTTTCATTGTGAAACAGATGGGCCCAAGATTGTATGTATGTAATGCATGGTACTGTGCTCAATAGTGCACTGTTGTGTCAGCCTCTGTGACTCCAGTGAAAAGTCCACTGTACATGTGAAATGTGAAAGGAAATCAGCACGTAAGAAAGGTCAAGTGGTATCAGCAGCCATAAAAGTCCACTTGAAATGGGACACAAAACCTATACAGGTTGTCAGATTTTTGCTGCCATGAGGGAATATAAAAGTTTTTTTACAGCCATTAAATATAGGGGCTCATTGGATGTTCCATGTTGGACCCAGGCAGGGGGTGTGCTGACCTCTGAACTGCTATCAGTCAAGAAAGACAAACTAGAAATTTTGTCAGAAATATGTTACTGCTGTGACGCTGTTGTGCACGCCAGAGGTAGTAGTGATTGAGTTGCCTGGAACAGGCACTGTACTGTTGTAGATGGCATATTTGCCACTGTGTGGCTGTCTGTGACCAGTTGTGAGGCAGTGTGCTTTTTATGATGCCACTCTCTATAGATGTGGTGATCTAATTCAGATTGGCCTTCCTCTTAGGTTAGTCACACAGCTTTGTGCCTTTTTCATTCAAAAATGTATGATACCAACAGATGTTGGTAGACCTTACTTGGAAGTGGAGTAGAGCTTACTTGGAAGTGGCTGTGACCTTGAGACTGAGGAACAGAACAATATTGTGGACGTGGTGGTATGAGTACCCGTGGTCTAGGGGTAGCGTCTTTGATTCATAATCAAAACATCTTCGGTCCCAGGTTCGATCCCCGCCACTGCTTAAATTTTGATAAATAATCAGCATTGGCGGCCGAAGACTTCCGGCATAAGAAGTCAGCCTCATTCTGCCAACGGCCTTGTCAAAGAGGGCGGAGGAGCGGATAGAGGTTCAGGGCACTCTCTTGTCCTAGGGGTGGGAAATTGCCCCTAAAGGCAGAAGAATCAGCAATGATCAACGACATGAGGATGCAGAAGGCAATGGAAACCGCTGCATTAAAGACACGTAACGTGTATCCACAGGACATGTGGCCTGTAATTGAAGAAGTGTCATGATGATCTCTCCATTGGCAAAAGATTCCGGAATAGTCCCCCATTCGGATCTCCGGGAGGGGACTGCCAAGGGGGAGGATACCATGAGAAAAAGATTGAATAATCAACAAAAGGATAACGTTCTACGAGTTGGGGCGTGGAATGTCAGAAGCTTGAACGTGGTAAGGAAACTAGAAAATCTGAAAAGGGAAATGCAAAGGCTCAATCTAGATATAGTAGGGGTCAGTGAAGTGAAGTGGAAGGAAGACGAAGGATTTCTGGTCAGATGAGTATCGGGTAATATCAACAGCAGCAGAAAATGGTATAACAGGTGTAGGATTCTTTATGAATAGGAAGGTAGGGCAGAGGGTATGTTACTGTGAACAGTTCAGTGACCGGGTTGTTCTAATCAGAATCGACAGCAGACCAACACTGACAGCGATAGTTCAGGTATACATGCCGACGTTGCGAGCTGAAGATGAACAGATAGAGAAAGTGTATGAGGATATTGAAACGGTAATGCAGTATGTAAAGGGGGACGAAAATCTAATAGTCATGGGGGACTGGAATGCAGTTGTAGGGGAAGGAGTAGAAGAAAAGGTTACAAGAGAATATGGGCTTGGGACTAGGAATGAAACAGGAGAGAGACTAATTGAGTTCTGTAACAAGTTTCAGCTAGTAATAGCGAATACCCTGTTCAAGAATCACAAGAGGAGGAGGTATACTTGGAAAAGGCCGGGAGATACGGGAAGATTTCAATTAGATTACATCATGGGCAGACAGAGATTCCGAAATCAGATACTGGATTGTAAGGCGTACCCAGGAGCAGATATAGACTCAGATCACAATATAGTAGTGATGAAGAGTAGGCTGAAGTTCAAGACATTAGTCAGGAAGAATCAATACGCAAAGAAGTGGGATACGGAAGTACTAAGGAATGATGAGATACGTCTGAAGTTCTCTAATGCTATAGATACAGCAATAAGGAATAGCGCAGTAGGCAGTACAGTTGAAGAGGAATGGACATCTCTAAAAAGGGCCATCACAGAAGTTGGGAAGTAAAACATAGGTACAAAGAAGGTAGCTGCGAAGAAACCATGGGTAACAGAAGAAATACTTCAGTTGAGTGATGAAAGGAGGAAGTACAAACATGTTCCGGGAAAATCAGGAATACAGAAATACAAGTCGCTGAGGAATGAAATAAATAGGAAGTGCAGGGAAGCTAAGACGAAATGGCTGCAGGAAAAATGTGAAGACATCGAAAAAGATATGATTGTCGGAAGGACAGACTCAGCATACAGGAAAGTCAAAACAACCTTTGGTGACATTAAAAGCAACGGTGGTAACATTAAGAGTGCAACGGGAATTCCACTGTTAAATGCAGAGGAGAGAGCAGATAGGTGGAAAGAATACATTGAAAGCCCCTATGAGGGTGAAGATTTGTCTGATGTGATAGAAGAAGAAACAGGAGTTGATTTAGAAGAGATAGGGGATCCAGTATTAGAATCGGAATTTAAAAGAGCTTTGGAGGACTTACGGTCAAATAAGGCAGAAGGGATAGATAACATTCCATCAGAATTTCTAAAATCATTGGGGGAAGTGGCAACAAAACGACTATTCACATTGGTGTGTGGAATATATGAGTCTGGTGATATACCATCTGACTTTCGGAAAAGCATCATCCACACAATTCCGAAGACGGCAAGAGCTGACAAGTGCGAGAATTATCGCACAATCAGCTTAACAGCTCATGCATCGAAGCTGCTTACAAGAATAATATACAGAAGAATGGAAAAGAAAATTGAGAATGCGCTAGGTGACGATCAGTTTGGCTTTAGGAAAAGTAAAGGGACAAGAGAGGCAGTTCTGACGTTACGGCTAATAATGGAAGCAAGGCTAAAGAAAAATCAAGACACTTTCATAGGATTTGTCGACCTGGAAAAAGTGTTCGACAATATAAAATGGTGCAAGCTGTTTGAGATTCTGAAAAAGTAGGGGTAAGCTATAGGGAGAGACGGGTCATATACAATATGTACAACAACCAAGAGGGAGTAATAAGAGTGGGCGATCAAGAACGAAGTGCTCGTATTAAGAAGGGTGTAAGACAAGGCTGTAGCCTTTCGCCCCTACTCTTCAATCTGTACATCGAGGAAGCAATGATGGAAATAAAAGAAAGGTTCAGGAGTGGAATTAAAATACAAGGTGAAAGGATATCAATGATACGATTCGCTGATGACATTGCTATCCTGAGTGAAAGCGAAGAAGAATTAAATGATCTGCTGAACGGAATGAACAGTCTAATGAGTACACAGTATGGTTTGAGAGTAAATCGGAGAAAGACGAAGGTAATGAGAAGTAGTAGAAATGAGAACAGCAAGAAACTTAACATCAGGATTGATGGTCACGAAGTCAGTGAAGTTAAGGAATTCTGCTACCTAGGCAGTAAAATAACCAATCACGGACAGAGCAAGGAGGACATCAAAAGCAGACTCGCTACGGCAAAAAAGGCATTTCTGGCCAAGAGAAGTCTACTAATATCAAATACCGGCCTTAATTTGAGGAAGCAATTTCTGAGGATGAGGATGTATGTCTGGAGTACAGCATTGTATGGTAGTGAAACATGGACTGTGGGAAAACCGGAACAGAAGAGAATCGAAGCATTTGAGATGTGGTGCTATAGACGAATGTTGAAAATTAGGTGGACTGATAAGGTAAGGAATGAGGAGGTTCTACGCAGAATCGGAGAGGAAAGGAATATGTGGAAAACACTGATAAGGAGAAGGGACAGGATGATAGGACATCTGCTAAGACATGAGGGAATGACTTCCATGGTACTAGAGGGAGCTGTACAGGGCAAAAACTGTAGAGGAAGACAGAGATTGGAATACGTCAAGCAAATAATTGAGGACATAGGTTGCAAGTGCTACTGTGAGATGAAGAGGTTAACACAGGAAGGAATTCGTGGCGGGCCGCATCAAACCAGTCAGTAGACTGATGACAAAAAAAAACGACGTTTTAGTAGGGCCAGTCTGTAACCAATGCCTGAAACTGCTTGGTCATCGCATCAACCGTGGCGTGTAGACTTTGGAGTTTGGCTATGCTTGGTGAGTGCTAGCATGATATGATGGCACAGTAAGGCATTGTTTCTTCGGGTTAGCTCAGTGGTTGTCAGTAGTATTCACCTGGAACTTTGGCAGCTGTCGATGCCAAGCCCATCACAGCAGTCAAATCTAGCATTGCATGCACCTTATCAGCAACTTGCAATAACTTAGTGTATTTGCCTGAGTATAAGACGACCCTGAATATAAGACATCCCACCTTTCTTTTAAAGAGCCTCCTTGGGAAAAACATATTTTCGACATATTCTGACCAATCAAGATCACAAACTTTTAATAATTAAGGTATCTGTGTAAAAAGTTTACGTTGCACGTATTCTAAACATTGCCATTTATTGGTTGTCATTATTTTCATAATACAGGGAGATACAAACAAAAAGAAATGGTTTACATTAATTTTTACATTCAGTGCCTTGTTTTAGGTAGCCTGTCATCTTTGGTATCTCTATTTTAAATCATCATCATTATCATCCTAACAGGACAGCTGTGAAACTTATATCTTCATCGTCACAAATATTTGGCTGTTCCTTCCGAATACATTGCTATTTCTGAGGATGTGGTTACAGTGGGACTTGAGAACATGGCTGTTTCTTCTGAATAAATAGTAAATTTCACATCTATACTAATGTGAGAATGTTACAATATCTCTTGCTCTCCCATTGGCTGTGTAGAACCAGCAGCTCACACCCCCTAATGCTCCTGTTGTACCCCACAAGGAGCATTGACAACTTTGTAGCATGATGCACTAAGTACTGTTAGCTCCAATCTGTTTGACTTTTAACATCTCCTGCAGAAATATATGCTATTGTCAAGTATTTGTCCAATTTTAAAGTCATTTTGATTTTGAGGACAAATGGATTCAGGCAAACTGTAGTTTAAACATGGTAGATGTTCATAAAAAGCCAAAGTATGCAGTGTAGATTCCCATGGTTGACAGCAGGCGAAATTTTCTGCCTGTACAACACCCTCCCTTCCCGCACTTGCCATGATTAAGTTTCTCAGCCAATCTGGTGTCACTATTATCCCTCCAACCATTCCATAGTGCTGTGCCTTAACTACAATGAAACATTAATGGCAATATCTCCTAGGGTACAGGTCATATGTAATAACAGGAATTAGTATGTAAGTACAAAATCGCAATCACGATTCAGTACAATTCTCATACTTTCGTTCGTCCCACTATCTAGTGACATCTGTCTGCACTGTCTCCATGTATCTTCCAGCTGCAGTTTATTCTTGGGGTAATAATTGCTATCAATTTCATTTGATTTTTGTTTGTTAGACATTTAATTCTGAATTAATTTTCTGCCTTGTTTCATCTGAATGTCGCCATCTTGTTCTAAAACTGGTTTTTCCCCAGTATTATAAGATTTGAATAGTGACCAGATTTCTCATTTGCATTTCACGTAACTCATTACAGTTTCTCAGAACCAAATAAAATAGTGACAGGGTTCAGAACCAAGTAACGGATTTTGAGGGACAACATTTACGCATTTGAATGTTACCTTTACTTAAAAAGCAGCACAAATACATACAGTATACTGTATCCATAGATATATGAAAACTTTTATTGCAAACCTTTTTAAAAATAATGACAGTGTGTAAGTTGATAGAATTAAATACTATTTCCTCCTGTGTTTCACAAAATTGTCAATTTTAAAGCAGAGCATTAGTTTGTTGTAGTGGTTAGTTCATAGTTTCGTGACTATCCCTTGCACTAGCACCATGAGTCAAATGTCACACGATAGTTCGAGCAAGATTGATACTGTATCAAATGCTTCAGCGTATCGGGGAAATCTTTAGCCCATTCAAAAGCAAGGATTGTTTGCTAAGCACTACCCTTCAGAATTCTTCAAAATAAATTCATACGAAACCTCAATGGCCAAAGCTTCATTTGTAAATGTGAGATGACTGCTATAATTAATCATCCGACGTCGTCGTCTTCAGTCCAGAGACTGGTTTAATGCAACTCTCCATGCTACTCTATCCTGTGCAAGCCCCTTCATCTCCGAGTAACTGGTGCAACCTACATCATCCTTCTGAATCTGCTTACTCTATTCATCTCTTGGTCTCCCTCTGAGATTTTTATCCCCCCCCCCCCTCCCCACACACACACACACACACACACACACACACACACACACACACTCTCTCTCGTCCCTCAAGTACCAAACTGGTGGTATCTTGATGCTTCAGAGTGTGTCCCACCAATCGATCCCTTATTGTAGCCAAGTTGTACCACACATTCCCCCCCCCCCCCCCCCCCCCCCCCCAGTTCTCTTCAGTACCTCCTCAGTAGTTACATGATCTATCCATCTAACCTTCGGCATTCTTCCACATCACCACATTTCAATAGCTTCTATTCTCTTCCTGTCTAAACTGTTCATCCATGTTCCACTTCCATACATGGCTACACTCCATACAAACACTTTCAGAAAGGATTTCCAGACATTTAAATCTATACTTGATGTTAACAAATTTTTCATCTTCAGAAACACTTTTCTTGCCATTGCCAGTTTATATTTTATATCCTCTCTACTGTGACCATCGTCAGTTATTTTGCTTCTCAAATAACAAAACTCGTCTACTAGTGTAAGTGTCCCATTTCCTAATCTAATTCCCTGAGCATAAACTGATTTGATTAGAGTACATTTCATTATCCTTGTTTTGCTTTTGTTGCTGTTCATCATCCATCCTCCTTTTAAGACACTGTCCATTCTGTTAAACTGCTCTTCCAAGTCCTTTGCCATCTCCGACAGAATTACAATATCATCGGGAAACCTCAAAATTTTTATTTCTTCTCCCTGGACTGTAATTCCTAGTACCAATTTTT
This sequence comes from Schistocerca serialis cubense, assembly GCF_023864345.2. Taxonomy (NCBI): domain Eukaryota; kingdom Metazoa; phylum Arthropoda; class Insecta; order Orthoptera; family Acrididae; genus Schistocerca; species Schistocerca serialis. The sequence goes on from NC_064638.1 coordinate 717,265,794, forward strand.
CTTTTGTTTCCTGTACTGCTTGCTCAATATACAAATTGAATAACATCAGGGAGAGGCTACAAGCATGTCTCACTCCCTTCTCAACCACTGCTTCCCTTTCATGGCCCTCAACACTTATAACTGCCATCTGGTTTCTGTGCAAATTGTAAATAGCCTTTCACACCTTGTATTTTACCCCTGCCAGCTTTAGAAATTTGAAAGGGAGTATTCCAGTCAACAGTATCAAAAGCTTTCTCTAAGTCTACAAATGTTAGAAACGTAGGTTTACATTTCCTTAACCTATCTTCTAATTAAAATGATCTTTTGGTAATTTTCACACCTGTTGACACCTGCGTTCTTTGGGGTTGGAATAATTATATTCTTCTTGAAGTTTGAGAATATTTCACCTTGCTCACCAGATGGTCGAGTTTTGTCATGGCTTGCTCTCCCAAGGCTATCGGTAGTTCTAAAGGAATGTTGTCTACTCCAGTTGTCTTTTTTTTTTTTTTTTACTTAGGTTTTTCAGTGCTCTGTCAAATTCTTCACGCAGTATAATATCTTCCATTTCATCTTCATCTACGTACTCTTCCATTTCCATGATATTGCCCTCGAGTACATCGCCCTTGTATAGACCCTCTACATACTCCTTCCACCTTCCTTTCCTTTTTTGCTTAGGACTGGTTTTCCATCTGAGCTCTTGATATTCATTCAGCTGCTTCTCTTTTCTCCTAAAGTCTCTTTAATTTTCATGTAGGCAGCATCTATCTTATCCCTAGTGATATATGCTTCTATATCCTGACATTTGTCCTCTAACCATTCCTGCTTAGCCATTTTGCACTTTCTGTCAGTCTTATTTTCTAGACATTTATATTCCCTTTCACGTGCTTCATTTATTGCATTTTTATATTTCCCCCTTTCGTTGATTAAAGTCAATATGTTTTTGGTTATGTAAGGATTTCTACTAGCCCTCGTCTTTTTACCTACATGTTCCTCTTCTGCCTTAACTATTTCATCTATCAAAGCTACCCATTCTTTGTCTACTGTATTCCTTTCCCTTGTCCTTGTCAGTTGTTCCCTAATGCTCTCTCTAAAACTTTACAGCCTCCGTTCTTTCAGTTTATCCAGGTCCCATCTCCTTAAATTCTTGCCCCTTCGTAGTTTTTTCAGTTTTAATCTGCAGTTCGTAACCATAAAATTGTGGTCAGAATCCACATCTCCCCCTGGAAATGTCTAACAATTTAAAATTTGATTCCGAAATGTATGCCTTACCAGTATATAATCTGTCTCAAACCTTCCAGCATCTCCAGGACTCTTCCACGTATACAACCTTCTTTCATGATTCTTAAACTGAATGTTAGCTATGACCAAATTATGCTCTGTGCAAAATTCTACAGGCGGCTTCTTATTTCATTCCTTTCCCCCAGTCGATATTCACCCACTACTTTTCCTTCTCGTCCTTTTCATGCAGTTGAATTCCAGTCCTGCATGACTATTAAATTTTCGTCTCCTTTAAGTATCTGACTAATTTCTTTTGTCTCATCATACATTTCCTCAATCTCCGCCTCATCTGTGGGGCTTCTTGGCATATAAACTTGTACTACTGTGGTGGATGTGGGCTTTGTATCTATCTTGGCCACAATAATGCGTTCACTGTGCTATTTACAGTTGCTTATCCATGTTCCTATTTTTTCATTCATTATTCAACATACTCTTGCATTACTTTTATTTGGTTTTGTATTTATAACCCTGTATTTACTTGACCACAAGTCCTGTTCCTCCTGCCATTGAATTTAAGTAATTCCCACTATATGTAACTTTTTAAATTTTCTAACGTACCTAATCGATAAAGGGGTCTGACGTTCCACGCTCCATTCCGTAGAACGTCAGTTTCGTTTCTCCTGATAATGACATCCTTCTGAGTAGTCCCCGCCTGGAGATCATCGGAATGGGGGTCTGTTTTTACCTCTGGAATATTTTATCCAAGAGGATGCCATCATCATTTAACTGTACAGTAGGGCTGCATGCCCGTGTGGGAAAAATTTTGTCTGTAGTTTCCCCTTGTTTTCAACTGTTCGCAGTACCAGCACTGCAAGGCTGTTTTGGTTGGTGTTACAAGGCCAGATCAATCAATCATCCAATCTGTTGCCCCTGCAACTACTAAAAGGCTGCTGCCCCTCTTCAGGAGTGACCATTTCTCTTGCCTCTCAACAGATACCCCTCTGTTATGCTTGCATCTACGGTATGGCTATCTGTATCACTGGGGCCCGCAAGCCTCCCCAATGGCAAGTTCCATGGCTCATGGGAGGGGATCATCCATTAAACAATGTAAAAACGTTGACCTCAGCAGCAATAGTTTAATCTGCAAATGTGACAGCCCAGTATAATTTTGAATGACAAATTAGGGAAAAAGCCTTATATTATAATATGGTAAATGTGGAATGTAAAAGCTGCCATTCGAGCACTGTCAAAGTTAGCTGTACCCATGAAGGCAACTGCTGTTGCCAGATATGTTATAACAAATAATCAGAAACCACACTAATGTCAACTGTAGCATGTAAATGTCTCAAACTCCTATGGGTTTTTGTCGTCATATTTTTCATGGTACAGTTGTTGTTGATGTTTTCCATCAGGTAGTTTAGTGCAATGAGCAAGTAAAGTTGTTCTGAGGGCAAGGTATGCTTATTGGTGATGTGGGTGCAAAACAATGTCTGAAATTAAAGTGGTTGCTTGCTGGTCCAGCTTACTGACTGTCAGTGTGTGAACTGCTTGCAGTCTTCAGTCACCTGCCAGTGTACAACAATGTTCAGTGGAATGGTGAGCTATATAGATGTTTCAGTTTGTTCAAGTGTAAATGGCAGAGCCAACAATCGTAATTGTGACACAGGAGAACTGCAAGCAAGTGGGCGGAAAGTCTTTAGTTCATTGGGGGAGGGGGGGGGGGATATACAGACACAACACAGATGAGAGCACTGGCAATAATAACCTTATGTAAGTCTTTAATCTTTTGTGGCCATTGTCACTGAAGTAAACTTTCTGGGTTGTTAGCACACGTCTTATTTCTCCTATACATCTGGTGTCCTTGACTGACTGAACACTGTCAAAGATCAGTGTTTCATTCTTGTGTAAAAGATAGTTTTTCTGTGCTTATTCTGGAGAAGTGGGGTTACTGGGTAAAATTCGTAGAGCTGCCATTGGTGGGACATCATCATTGGATAGTAAGTGAAGTTTCCTGTGCTAATGCTGAAGTAGTGGGGTTATTGGCTAAAATTCTTGTGGCTATCATTGGTGGGCCACCGTCATTGGATAGAAACAAAGTGGACAGAGCAAGAAAGGTGGCTTCCTGGATGTTGTTTGTATTGTTTGCAACCATGGCTGTGTATTATCTTGCTGATGGTGGGGAGCTATTGAAGCCGGAAGCCTATAGCCATAAGCTCTATTGAAGTTATGTTCATTATTAGAAGCTCCAACTGCTTCTCGGACTTTCCTTTTACAGATATTGGTTTCCTTGGCAAGCACATGTACAGTATTGAAATCAGAGTCAAGGCCACACACAGTTCTCATGATGTTTCACTACTGCAGATTCCACACTTTGTTTTGACTGCATGTGGCATTCATGTTCCTTAACATGTTCTTTGATTAAGTAATGCTTAAATAGCCTTCCTGTTGGCTCTGCTAGGTGATGACACATTTGTTACAGGGCTGCCCAGCAAAGAAGGGCTTCACGGGTTCCACAATTTCTTAAATGACAGTTACCGTAAAATCAGCTTTACCTTAGAGGCTGAGAGTGAGGTCGGTCTCCCGTTCCTAGGTGTGTTGGTATATCTGAGATCTGGCAACACTAGAAAAGGCATGTATAGAAAGCCTACTAACATAAGTAGGTATTCAGATGCCACTTCGCACCATTACCCCGCCCAGACACAAGCAATGCTCAACACACTGTCTTAACATGCCTTCCATATCAGCCACAACAGCTTGGAATTGGAATTAGATTTGTTAAAGAAGACGGTGGATGCCAGTGTCTACAATGAGTTGTCCACAGACAGGGCGTTCAGATGAAATATTAATTATGCTAGTAAAATGAAAAGCTGCCTTGTCATTCTGTTGAGCCACTGTTTTTTTTCTGGGGTCACTGGAAAAATGGTACACAAGACTCTTTCTTGAGTTAATAAAAAATAGACTTTTTCTGAAGCAGAACAGATGCACCTGATTACCTCCTCACTGTGGGCAAAGTTTATATAGTTAAAACGAGGAGGACTATTAAAGAACCTACCCCCCCCCCCCCCCCCCCCCCCCATGAACCATGGACCTTGCCGTTGGTGGGGAAGCTTGTGTGCCTCAGCGATACAGATGGCCGTACCGTAGGTGCAACCACAATGGAGGGGTATCTGTTGAGAGGCCAGACAAACATGTTGTTCCTGAAGAGGGGCAGCAGCCTTTTCAGTAGTTGCAGGGCAACAGTCCGGATGATTGACTGATCTGGCCTTGTAACACCAACCAAAACGGCCTTGCTGTGCTGGTACTACGAACGGCTGAAAGCAAGGGGAAACTACAGCCGTAATTTTTCCCGAGGACATGCAGCTTTACTGTATGATTAAATGATCATGGTGTCCTCTTGGGTAAAATATTCCGGAGGTAAAATAGTCCCCCATTCGGATCTCCGGGCGGGGACTACTCAAGAGGACGTCGTTATCAGGAGAAAGAAAACTGGCGTTCCACGGATCGGAGCATGGAATTTCAGATCCCTTAATCGGGCAGGTAGGTTAGAAAATTTAAAAAGGGAAATGGATAAGTTGAAGTTAGATATAGTGGGAATTAGTGAAGTTCGGTGGCAGGAGGAACAAGACTTTTGGTCAGGTGATTACAGGGCTATAAATACAAAATCAAATAGGGGTAATGCAGGAGTAGGTTTAATAATGAATAAAAAAATAGGAGTGCGGGTTAGCTCCTACAAACAACATAGTGAACGCATTATTGTGGCCAAGATAGACACAAAGCCCATCCCTACTACAGTAGTACAAGTTTATATGGCAATTAGCTCTGCAGATGATGAAGAAATAGATGAAATGTATGACAAGATAAAAGAAATTATTCAGGTAGTGAAGGGAGACGAAAATTTAATAGTCATGGGTGACTGGAATTCGTCAGTAGGAAAAGGGAGAGAAGGAAACATAGTAGGTGAATATGGATTGGGGGGAAGAAATGAAAGAGGAAGCCGCTTTGTAGAATTTTGCACAGAGCATAACTTAATCATAGCTAACACTTGGTTCAAGAATCATAAAAGAAGGTTGTATACCTGGAAGAATCCTGGAGATACTAAAAGGTATTAGATAGATTATATAATGGCAAGACAGATTTAGGAACCAGGTTTTAAATTGTAAGACATTTCCAGGGGCAGATGTGGATTCTGACCACAATCTATTGGTTATGAACTGCAGATTGAAACTGAAGAAACTGCAAAAAGGTGGGAATCTAAGGAGATGGGACCTGGATAAACTGAAAGAACCAGAGGTTGTAGAGAGTTTCAAGGAGAGCATAAGGGAACAATTGACAGGAATGGGGGAAAGAAATACAGTAGAAGAAGAATGGGTAGCTCTGAGAGATGTAGTAGTGAAGGCAGCAGACGATCAAGTAGGTAAAAGGGCGAGGGCTAATAGAAATCATTGGGTAACAGAAGAAATATTGAATTTAATTGATGAAAGGAGAAAATATAAAAGTGCAGTAAATGAAGCAGGCAAAAAGGAATACAAACGTCTCAAAAATGAGATCGACAGGAAGTGCAAAATGGCTAAGCAGGGATGGCTGGAGGACAAATGTAAGGATGTAGAGGCTTGTCTCACTAGGGGTAAGATAGATACTGCCTACAGGAAAATTAGAGAGACCTTTGGAGAGAAGAGAACCACTTGTATGAATATCAAGAGCTCAGATGGCAACCCAGTTCTAAGCAAAGAAGGGAAGGCAGAAATGTGGAAGGAGTGTATAGAGGGTTTATACAAGGGCAAGGTACTTTAGGACAATATTATGGAAATGGAAGAGGATGTAGATGAAGACGAAATGGGAGATAAGATACTGCGTGAAGAGTTTGACAGAGCACTGAAAGACCTGAGTCGAAACAAGGCCCCGGGAGTAGACAACATTCCATTAGAACTGCTGATGGCCTTGGGAGAGCCAGTCCTGACAAAACTCTACCATCTGGTGAGCAAGATGTATGAGACAGGCGAAATACCCTCAGACTTCAAGAAGAATATAATAATTCCAATCCCAAAGAAAGCAGGTGTTGACAGATGTGAAAATTACCGAACTATCATTTTAATAAGTAACAGCTGCAAAATACTAACGCGAATTCTTTACAGACGAATGGAAAAACTGGTAGAAGCGGACCTCGGGGAAGATCAGTTTGGATTCCGTAGAAATGTTGGAACACGTGAGGCAATACTAACCTTACGACTTATCTTAGAAGAAAGATTAAGAAAAGGCAAACCTACGTTTCTAGCATTTGTAGACTTAGAGAAAGCTTTTGACAATGTTAACTGGAATACTCTCTTTCAAATTCTGAAGGTGGCAGGTATAAAATACAGGGAGCGAAAGGCTATTTACAATTTGTACAGAAATCAGATGGCAGTTACCAGAGTCGAGGGGCATGAAAGGGAAGCAGTGGTTGAGAAAGGAGTGAGACAGGGTTGTAGCCTCTCCCCGATGTTATTCAATCTGTATATTGAGCAAGCAGTAAAGGAAACAAAAGAAAAATTTGGAGTAGGTATTAAAATTCATGGAGAAGAAGTAAAAACTTTGAGGTTCGCTGATGACATTGTAATTCTGTCAGAGACAGCAAAGGACTTGGAAGAGCAGTTGAACGGAATGGACAGTGTCTTGAAAGGAGGATATAAGATGAACATCAACAAAAGCAAAATGAGGATAATGGCATGTAGTCAAATTAAATCGGGTGATGCCGAGGGAATTAGATTAGGAAATGAGACACTTAAAGTAGTAAAGGAGCTTTGCTATTTAGGGAGTAAAATAACTGATGATGGTCGAAGTAGAGAGGATATAAAATGTAGACTGGCAATGGCAAGGAAATCGTTTCTGAAGAATAGAAATTTGTTAACATCGAGTATAGATTTAAGTGTCAGGAAGTCGTTTCTGAAAGTATTTGTATGGAGTGTAGCCATGTATGGAAGTGAAACATGGACGATAACTAGTTTGGACAAGAAGAGAATAGAAGCTTTCGAAATGTGGTGCTACAGGAGAATGCTGAAGATAAGGTGGGTAGAGCACGTAACTAATGAGGAGGTATTGAATAGGATTGGGGAGAAGAGAAGTTTGTGGCACAACTTGACTAGAAGAAGGGATCGGTTGGTAGGACATGTGTTGAGGCATCAAGGGATCATAAATTTAGCATTGGAGGGCAGCATGGAGGGTAAAAATCGTAGAGGGAGACCAAGAGATGAATACACTAAGCAGATTCAGAAGGATGTAAGTTGCAGTAGGTACTGGGAGATGAAGAAGCTTGCACAGGATAGAGTAGCATGGAGAGCTGCATCAAACCAGTCTCAGGACTGAAGACCACAACAACAACAACCAAGGAACATGAACACCACACCCGGCAAAGTGTGAAATATTTTGTATTTGATCATGATGAGAACTGTGGTCTTGACATTGATTTCAATAATGTATGTGTTCTGGCTAAAGAAACCAACATTTATAGAAGAAAAGTTTGAGAAGTGGTTGAAATCTGTAAGAATGAATGTAACATCAATAGAGAGGATGGCTATAGGTTTCTGGTTTCGTGAATCCCCACCATCAAGGAAGTGAATGTGCAGCCGCAGAGTGCGAGCAATACGAACAGCATCCAGGAAGCCACCTCTGCAGACAATAATATAGAAGAAATATGATGATGTGGCCTAACAACCTAAAGGATTTTACTTTCAATGATAACCTTGTTAAGTCTATTTGATGTCACTACCTGGCGTAGCGGGTATATATCGCGCAGATGATTGCAATTTATCAGAGGTTGGAATGCAATTTATCCAAGGTTGGAATTACTTGTGTTTCTTCATTCATTTATTGCAGTGAGGAGCTCCAAAACTTTACCTCTTTCTGAAGGTGCTGCGTGGCATTAAAAGTTTATACACATCCTCCCATGACAAAATCATATATCGTGGGTTGCGTAAAATACTTGTGGGATTGAAACTACTCTGTGTTGTGGTTACCAGTTATGTAGATGAAATTAATACCCACATACAATTATCAACACTAATTTTACATATAATTATCAACGCTAATTTTGCATATAATTATCGATGCTAATTTTACGTATAATTATAATAAATGTTTGTTGAGGAAAGAAAAAGCAACATATAAAAATGTGAGCATTGAATAACCAGAAATTTCATGGAACATACATCAAACTCGATTGATTGTTTACTCCTATACATTGTTTATTGTTAATGCTGGGTTCCCCTTCGGTAAACTTTTCTTATCCACTAGTACTTATTACTCTTGCCTAAAGTATAACCTCTCTGTGCATTCTAGAGCCTTGTGTGGATGTCTGACTGCTTTTACCTCTCCTTCCACAGGATCTTGATGAAAAAATGTTACCATTGCTTGGGATTCATTAATCAACTAGTAAAGAGGGAGTGGGGGAGATGACAGCATTCTTAGATACGTGTGTAGAGGAAGAATTGTTCCAACCACATTTGCAATTTGAATGATTTACATCGTTTAGTAAGAACTTATGACAATGTTTCTTCTTCTTCTTCTTCCTCTTTGTGGTGTAAGTGAGAGTGGAGTGAAAACAACTGTTGATAACATTGAGGGTGTCAGTTGAGGACATTGAGATTGATAGAAGTGTCTCAAACATTCAAAGAAAAGGACGCATATTTGAATCACGTTTATTTCTAGGATTACTTTGTGGCTCATTGGAAGAACACACTATCCAGATTTTTTTTTGTTACATTCCTCACATACTGATGTAAATTCTCATGTTTTTGCAGTGTTGCAACTGCAAAACCAGTTCCTGGGAATGCAGTCAGGTGTGTGTGTGTGTGTGTGTGTGTGTGTGTGTGTGTGTGTGAGGGCACACATACATGTACCAGTGATGTGTGTGTGTGTGCATCTCTCTGGTACAATATGACTGAAATAAAACCCCGTACCTGGCGATGGTGCATCCGCAGTATATAGGCACCATCCTGACAAATCAGTACCACCATCTGCTAACAAGACACTTGAACCTAGCTGCGTACACAAGATTGCTTTCACTCATCATATATTTCTTGAAAGACCTTTTTAATGTTAATGTGAAATCACTAAACAATAAGCAACAAACTTTGTTATTTTGTCATATGTAATGTGGATTGCTTTATTTTCAGTAATGGAAGAATTTTCTGTATGGTTGGATAATCATAGGCAGTACCTGGACGCTTGTTTAACAAGAGAATTGAAATTTGAAGCATTTTTAGCTGTGCAAATGCAAAGAAATCACAAGTTGGTTAAACTTGTATATGCTACATATGAAATGGCCCAAGATAGTGAAATTTTTTATGATGAAATCATGAAAATGGTTTCAAAACGACTGTACAAAGAGGTAACTTAGTATTTTTTAATTTTTTCTATTGTATACAGAATGATTTTTAGTGTGAGAGGTGTTCCTGTCATGTACATAGAAAACATAGAAGCAAACGGAAAAGCCTATGTGAACATGTATAAAAATTTGCTTCGTTTCATGCTGGTACTGCCAGTACAGTGATACAGCTTCTTTCGATTACATCTTCAAAATGTCTTCCTTTGACTTTAATACAAATTAATAGTAAATTTGTGGAAACTTGTGCAGTCAAATACTTCATGCCATTCAATTCTGTTGATTCCTGCCTCTTGGAGGAATATATTAAATAGGTGAGTAGGGTGTGCTCGTGTATTTTTTTCTTTAACGATGAACCGATTGGAGTTTTGGGTGAATGAGAAGATAACTTTAAATAGGACAGTGTGACTGCATTTCAGTGTAGGAATAAAGGCTAAGCCATTTGAAAGAAAATATTTCTCTGGAATGGTTGGGGATCCGGAAGTACCCTTCTTATCACACAATATTGCCACTGATACTTCTATTGTCTCATCAGATTACTTTGCCAAGACTATGGTTTTCTCAAGTCAAGCTCTGAAATGAGATTACCTCTCTCTTTATATTTTTCCCATACCACACACTTAAGCTACATTGCCCACCTGCAACCTATAACATCCTCGTCAGACTGTATGATGTTCCAAGGCCAGTACCCACACCCAAAGAATCCTACCTCTCCAATTGTTCCTGCTGTGAAACATGCCCAATGCACCAACCAACTACTACTTAATCCAGCTGCACCATCGGCAAATTCTACATCATCAAAGGCAGAGTAACAGATGAAATTACACATGTTGTTCACAAATGTGGGTGAATTGGATTTTTTTTATATATATGAATCACTACCACTAAATTGACCAACTGCATGAAGCATACAGAAGAGCTGCCTGTCTAAGGGACACCCTGTACCCAGTTGCTGAGCATGGTTTACTGAAAGATTCAAAGGATCCTGTGTGCATGTTGCACTACATGGGTTATTTGGATTCTCTCTCCCAGCATTATTTTCCCTGAATGCTGAGGTGGGAACTTGCTCTCCAGCATATTCACACCCAGTCATCCTCCCAGTATTAACCTTCGCGAACAAACTCCCTACCCTACTTATTTATGTATTTGCATGTTTCCATTGTAAATTTTGCTTATGTCTTTGCCTATCCTCCCTCTTCATTGTTTCTTTTCCTTTCTTTTTTTTCTATTTTCCTCGTAGTTCCTAATTTCACTGTTCATTCCATTTATCATTTATCCTCTGAGTCTTTCTTCACTTCTCACTGTCCTATCAACTCTGGATTGAAGTTGCTGCAGTGCTTGATGTACGAACTTTAATTTTCTTCTCTCCTCTTCATTTTTGTCTCTACTCATTGAAAAACAGGTGGATCCCTCTCATCTTGGGGTCTTAATGACCTGCTCTTCCTTCACAACTCTTACAAATATAACCCTCTTTCCCCTTTGTTAATGAAACTAACAGTTCTGAAAGATAGGAATAGTTTTTTCTGCTTTTATTATAGCATTTGGGAGTATTGAAATTGTGCCTCCTGAAGGTAAGTTCTGACCAGCCAGTCCTCATAATTTAACATTTTTCTTTTGATACTCTAATACACTGCAATTGTACCCACTTAGACACTTGAAGTAGATGATCTTCCCTCAGAAGTACTGAGATCCTTGCACAAAACAACAATGACAAAATAATTCCACTTGGTTTGCGGAATATATGAGATGGATGAAATAACCTCTGACTACCAGAGGTATCTATCTGCTTCTAAATCATACTCCATAAGCCACCTAACGGTTTGTGGTGGAGGATACATCTGGTACCACTAAATTAACCCACATACCCTGTCCCACTCACAAATGATGCATGGGAAGAAGTATTTTCAGTAACCCTCTGTATTAGTCTAATTTCTCAAATTCTCTTATTCTGGTCATTTCTTGAGCTTTATGTTAAAAGAAGTTATATGTTCTCTAACTTTTCTCAGAAAGTGCTCTCCCAAAATTTTAATAGTCAACCTCTCCATGATGCAGCACATCTGTCTTGTAACATGTGTTATTGGAGTTTGTTATGCATCTCTGTAACGCTCTTGTGCCGATTAAATGATTCCACCCGGAAATGCACCGCTCTTCGTTGGATCTTCTCTATATCTTCTAACAGTCCTACCTTGTAAAGTTCCCATATTGATGAACAACACTCGAGAATTGGTCAAACAAACACCTTATAAGCTGCTTCCTTCGTGGATGAGTTACATTTCGTTAAAGATTCTTTCTTTGAAGCTGTCTGGGACCTGCTTTTCCTACTATTTGTTTTATGTGGTCATTTCACTTAAGGTCGCTCTGTATAGTTTTCATAGATATATTTATGGTAGATACCATAATCATCAATGGTGTAGTTTTGCAGTAGTGGATTTCTTTTCCTTTGTACCTGCAATATGTTACATTTATTTGTGTTCAGGTTTAACTGCCAGAACCCGTGCTGTTTGTCAATCCTGTGCTGGTCATTCTTCAAACTGATGCTGTCTCCTGGCATTGCTACTTTCCTATAGATAACCACATCATTTGCGAACAGTCTTAAAGAGCTGATGCTTTCTGCTAGATCATTAATATACATTGTAAACAGTAACGGCCCTATCACACTTCTTGGGTGTACTCCGGAAATTACCTTTGCATCAGCTGATTTTGTTCTGTTAAGAGTGACGTTTAGTTCTATCTGCAAGGAGATCTTGAATCTAGTAGCAAATCTGATCCAATATATGAGCAAGCTCTGTGGAATGGTGTCAAATGCCTTCCTGAAGTCAAAGAACACGGCATCAATCTGAGTGCCATTGTCTACAGTACTATGGATCTTGTGGAGGTACAGAGCTAGCTGAGTTTCACAGATCTCTGTCTGTACAGATCTCTGTTTGCAGAATCTGTTTTGACTTTTGTAGAGGAGATTTTCATTCTCCAAAAATGTCATAATTCTTTAGCATAGAACATGGTCCATAATTCTTCAATAGATTGACATCAATGATATAGGCCTATAATTATGTGTGCCTGTCCTACTGCCTTTCTTGAAAACAGGAATGATGTGCACTTTTTCCAGTCATTTGGTACCCTTCATTGTTCCAGTGATTTCTGATAAACTGCTGCTAGAAGGGGAGCAAGTTCTTTCACATAGTAGAATCTTATAGGTATCTCATCTGGTCCAGATGCCTCTCCATTACTAAGTGATTGGAGTTGCTTTTCTACCCATTGGTCAGTTATTTCAATATCTCCAGTTTTTATTTTTGTACAGTGATTGAAAGGAGGTACTATGTTATAAACATCTGCTGTGAAACAATTTTGGGAGACCGAATTCAGTAATTTGGCCTTCTCTCTGTTATCTTCCATTTTGGTGCTGGTATGTTCACTGAGTGAATGAATAGAGGATTTAGAACCACTTACTGATTTTACACAAGACAAAAACCTCTTAGTGTTTTTACTAAGATTAGTTGAAAAAATTGTACTATCAAAGTGATTGAACACTTCTCTCATTGTTCTCGTTACACATATCTTTCCTTCATTCAGATTTTGTTTGTCACCTAAGCTTTGATTTCTCTTCAATCCGTGATGAAGCTCTCTTTGTTTACATAAGTGTTTTCTAGCATTGCTGTTAAACCATGGTGGGTCTTTCCCACTGCTTAAGAACTTGCTCGAAGCATGCTTGCTTGTCTTGAGGCATATTCAACAATGCTTTTGAATTTTTTCCATGTGTGCTCCACATCTTCATTTTCATCACTGAAAATTTATTGTTGTGTACTCAGATGCTCTACAATTTGTGTCATGTCACTCTTACTGAACAAAAAATATCTTCCTACTTTTCTTAACATTCTCTGTAAAACCTGTAGTCATAGTTGCTGGTACCTTCCTTTACATTAACTGATTAGATAAGTTCAGATCTGTTTGTTGCTAGGTGGTCTAAAATGTTACCTTTACATCAGTTCTCAAACTGTTCAATAGCATGACTGACAAATTGGTCAACCCTGTTACAACAGCATGATCAGGAAAATTATTAATGATATTCTGCAAGTTCTCTCTGAAGCTCTACCACTATGGCTCCTGACACTGGTGGTCTATAAAAGCATTTGATTACCTTTTTTTACCATTGTTTGGTGCTTAACTTCAGCCAGATTAATTTACATTCAGAATCTGTGATAACCTCACTAAGTATTATTGAGTTCTTTACTCCAACAAATATGCTACCACCAGTGATGACTAGCCTATCCTTACTATAAATATTCCAATCTGAACTTGAGATTTTGTTGCAACCAACTTTCTGATCCTACTACTATCTGGGAATTATGACCTTCAATAAGTGATACTAATCATAGAACTTTTTCTTGGATGCTCCTGCAGTTTACTAATATCATATTACCATTATTTCTCTCTGATCTGCCATAGTGAGCATTCTCTGAGGTCATTGTGGCTGATGTAACTTCTATTTTGGCAGGCATTTCGTGTCTGATCCCAAAGGGTCTCTCTGTAACCTAAAAAACCCATATGTACACATCACACATACTCCAGTACCCTAGTAGCTAGTTCCTGCTTATAGTACACACCTTACTTATTAAGAGGAACCCTAAAACTCTGCACTCGATAGCTGAGGTTGAAAAATTTGCATCCAGTGCCATTACAGAGTCATCCGAGTCTCTGGTTTAGACCTTCCACTCTCCTCCAAACTAGAGGATTCTGACCAATTCTGGGTATGATGCTACAGATAGTCAGCTTAGCGTGCATCCTGCTTGCGATATTAGTTACCTTCACCAAATCGGCCACCTCCTGAAAGGAGCCAAGGCTGACCTCAGAACCTAAGTAGCATGTGCTGCTTGTGTTGATATGTGCCACTATTTGCAGCTGATTGCACCCAGTCAGCTCAGCAGCTGGCGGCAGGGCCACCTCCTCCCCATCGTGGATGAGACCCCCGGCAAACATACTGAGTACACACTAGTGTTCTTTCTACCCTGCATGGTATATCCCCCTAGGTGCTCCATTTCCTGGCCTATGTTGGAGCTTCTAATGATTAGTGTACCTGTCTTCTGCACTTGTCTGGACAGTGCAGGAAAATTGGCTGCTGGCCAAACAGTAGAGGCATGCCATACTGGTTCAGAAGTAATGTATTATCAGCACTGGGTAGAACCTCATACATGTTGCCAAGGTGTAAGAAGCCAGCCATGTGGCCTGTTTCCTCTTTCACCTTCCACTCAGTGACACATGAACCCACCACTGTCTGCCAGTCACTCTCAAGTGAGGGCGTACATGTCAGATGTTGCTTATCAGAAGACGCAGGAACAACCAGGTCACAGGGCGATTCCAACAGCACCAGAGGTGTCGCAGGTCTCATCACCTCCGCCCCGCTGTCACAGCAGCCAGTTCTCCTTTTACATGCTCACAACAAGTGCAATCCCTAGTCATATTGTACTGTGTTAAAAAACTTATATAAAATCTCAAAAAATACAAACAAAGCATTCAGGATTAAGTTAGAAAGTATTAACAGACCCCCGCAAGAGAGAAAATTGCCACACAGTGACACTGCTGAGGTTGCAACATACACGAAATATAATGAGGAATAACAACATGAAACACACACTAAGATATGCTCTGCAGAGCAGTCACTATAGTCTGAGACCACAAGATCTGCAAGCTCTTAAAACAGAAATAAATACCTCTACTGAAAATGGGTGTATCAATAATGAAATAAATCAAACTCCAAAGGAAGCAGGTGCTGATAGACATTAATATTACAGGATGATGAGTGTAATAAGTTTAGTTGCGAATACTTAAATGTGAACTAATAACAGAAGAATGGAAAGACTGGAAGGAGCTGACCTCGGAGGAGATCAATTTGGATTCTGAAAAAAACTAGGAACACGCGTGACACTGACCCTACGACTTAACTTAGAAGTGAAACTGCAGAAAGGCAAATCTTTGTTTATTGCATTCGTAGATGGAGAAGTTGTTTGACAGAGTTAAATTTTGAAAGTAGCTTGGATAAAATACACTGAGCAAATGGTTATCTACAACTCTTACAAAAACCACACTGCAGTTATGAGAGTCAAGGGGCATGAAAGGAGATGGGATTGTAGTGTATCCCTCATATTGATCTTTACGTTGAGTGAGCAGTAAAGGAACCAGAGAGAAGTTGGTATAGGGCATTAAATTTCAAGGAAAATAAATAAAAACTTTGAGGTTTGCCAGTAACTTAGTAATCCTATTGGAAATGGCAAAGGTCTTGAACGATGATTTAAATTGAATGTAAGTGTCATGAAAAGAATGGTTTTATGATTGATGACTGCTTTACTTACTATCATTCTGGCACAAGACGTGACAATTGGCACTAAACAAAAAAAGTGGAGGTCCTCCGCATGAGAAAATCCAATAAATTTTGGTTACATGATAAATCACACAAATTTAAATGTTGCCAGTTCAACTAAATATGTAGGGATTACAACTGTGAACAACTTCAATTGAAACCATCTCATAGAAAATATTGTGGGAAGGGCAAAACAACGACTGTAATCAATTTTTGAAAACATAATGGAACTGGATAGATAAAAAAAATCTCTGTGCCAAGCAGCAGCAGAACAACACGCATGTCTATAGGTTAAGGAAATGTGCAAGCTGTCAGTGCCAGTGGCTCCTTCTTGTGGAGAAGGGCTGAAGGGGGAAGAAGAGGGATGAGGAAAGAGGACTGGCAAGATTTAGGAAATGGAGAGAGTTTGGAAAAATCACTCACAACTTTGGGTCACAGGATACTTGCTGGATAGAAAAAGAAGGAAGTCTTTCCTTCTCTACCTGTCCGATAAGCCTCCCCCGTCCCGCAGTTCTGGGTGACCTCTTTTTTTAATAATGTTTCCCGTCTTTGTTCTTAATTGGATTATTAATTTCTTATGCTCTAATCCACCCTTACTTCATACTCGGTAGTCATCGCTTGTGTGGTGTGAAGGTAACTTAGTTCTAACTAGTGTACTATCTCTGACCTATTCTCTGTGGCCTCCCCCTTAATCTTGGTCTCCCTTCTTCATCACAACAGATGGGTTCCTCTCACCCCAGGATCTGAGTGGACTACCCTTCCTTTTTAACCTCCCTTAATCCATCCCTTTCTGGCCCCTGGGCAAGGAAGTAATAGTTCGGAAAGCTAGAACAGTGTATGTATCTTTTTATGTGTATGTCTCAACAATACTAAATATTTTTCTGTCAGAAGTAAGTGCTTTCCAGCAGCTCTGTTGCAAAATTGTTAGTAGTAATCCATATTCCTTTACAGACTGTAGTATTTTTATTTTCAATGAATATTTTATGTTAACAAACAGTGTACGTCTTCTTCCTACATTGGTGCAAAAATTGTGTCCAGTTTTAATAATCTAATGAGAAAAGACAAGAGGTAACCATACAGAGAAGGCATTATGCCATAGATAGGCAGTACGAGCAAGAACTATGCCATGGTAGCTCTGCTCATCACTTTTGTTCTCCTTCAGAGCACACATTGAGTTGTATATGTGCATGTGTCCTGAAGAAGAATAAAAGTTTGTGAGCTGAGTCAACATGTTTCAGTTACTAAGCTCTCACTGTCTCCATTATGTGGTGAGTTGTTATTATGACTCTTTGCATTCTTTATTATCTACCCAGGATCTTCAAACTTCATATGATTTACAGTTGTACTGTTTTACTGAATAACCTCAAATTTTCAGGCTTGCCAGAGTGCAACACTTCTGAAATTGCATGATTATTTTGCAATAGAAGACTTCATTATTCCACTAGCACTTCAAGATAAAATGTCAATTGCTGAAGAATTTTTGTCAGGTTCTGTTCCACACCAGAAAAAAGTAGTAATATTCCTTGACAAACTCTTGGAAAAGAGAGCACTCAGAAATGAAGTGGATTCAATAGCTGTGTAGGTATTTAAATTTTTGTCTTTGATACTGATAACTCAAACTATTGTGCTGCTTTTGAACAGAGCAAAAATATTTGAATCCTTGAGATTAATTAAAAGTGAAGTTGTGTGCAATTAGAGTTGGTATGTAGTTTGATTTTATCAGACCTTAGATGACCCCATTTCCATCTCCATTATCTGCAGTGGCACTTTATTTGTGATAGTGCTGTCATTGGTGCAAAATAGTAGTTTAAGAAAAACCACTACTGAAAAACTTGCCTCGTGATACATACATTGTGTCGTTCACAAGGCTGTATAAAGGACAAATGTTTGTAATTTATTATTTGAATTTGATTGAATATCTACTGAAAACACTGCACACTTTCTCCTGTTAATACTTCATTTACATATGCAGATCTTTGTATTAGTCAGTAGATCATGAAGACAAAATCACTGAATTCAGATCCACATTTTGTAATATAATAGAAAGAAACATTCCACATGGGAAAAATATATTAAAAAAGATGCTGCGACTTACCAAATGAGAGATATACACTCGTGCGCGCCTGCGCACACACACACATATCCATCCACACATATACAGGCACGAACAGACATATGTAAAGGCAAAGAGTTTGGGCAGGCTTGTGCCTGTATATGTGCGGATGGATATGTGTGTGTGTGTGTGTGTGTGTGTGTGCGCGAGTGTATACCTGTCCCTTTTTCCCCCTAAGGTAAGTCTTTCTGCTCCTGGGATTGGGATGACTCCTTAACCTCTCCCTTAAAACCCACGTCCTTTCGTCTTTCCCTCTCCTTCCCTCTTTCCTGATGAAGCAACTGTGGGTTGCGAAAGCTTGAAGTTTGTGTGTGTGTTTGTGTGTTTTTTATTGTGTCTATCTACCAGCGCTTTCTTGTTTTGTAAGTTGCAGCATCTTTTTTAATATATAAAGAAAATGGAACAAGATCGGAGACTGCATCACATTGGCAAACAATAGAAGGAACCTGCTTACAATGTCAGGAATATATCATGTACATCTGTGTTGAAATGACCAGATTATTCATCAATACTGGGATCATTGGACATAAATGATCTTTCAGGTTGAGAAAGGGAGAAGAATCAGCTGTGATGGAGAATGTGCTGTTTGAGACCGACTAAATGATAAAATTTGCTGATGCGTGGGTTGTCCCTGTGGAGAAAAGTTGTCATTCCTGTTTATTCAGGAAAGCTATAGGAATTCACAAACATGTCAGTTGTTTTAACTAGAAAGAAGAAAGCCTGAAAATAAATAGATTGTGGATTCTCATGTTGCAGCGATTATTCATTGAAGGCAACAAGGTGCAAACCAAGGCGGCAAGGACTAGGGAAATGCCCTCAGACATTGACACAACATGTTCATACAGTCTCTCAGCATGTGATTGACTCCAGTCTGCCAGCCACTAATGCCGGCCAAATGTCAAAAAATCTTTAAACAAATATCGATCAAAGACCCTGAGACAAAAGCCAACAGGCAATTCATCAAGTGGCCACAAAAGACACAACAGTTTTGTAAGAAAATAGATAGTTCTCTATCTTCTTACATTACTGTATTATTACACCCCTTTTTGCAAAAAAAATAGTTATTTGCATTATGTACTGGCACATAGCTTGTTGATGACTTTTGGACTTTCAAGTGGATTGCGGGATGACCAGAGAAGCTTATTGTGAATGATGTTCTTCCTTAGGGTTGTTAATGCATGATTTCTTCTCTACATCTCATACTGTTACTAAATTCTTGACACCTAATAACATTAGCACTCCTGATTTTGGTAAACAATTTTGTGTGATGTTGTGAACAGAAATAAATTTGTTGTGGACCGTTCTTGTGCTTATGACATTATTTACATTTATGATGATGGTGATGGTGGTGGTGGTGGTGGTGGTGGTGGTGGTGATGACGATGACGATGACGATGACGATGACGATGACGATGACGATGACGATGACGATGACGATGACGATGACGATGACGATGACGATGACGATGACGATGACGATGACGATGACGATGATGATGATCATGATCACAATCAGGATCATGATCACTGTTCTTTCTGATGACTGAATTCTGATACATAAAAAAATCTTCAGTACTATTTTTTTGCAGTTTCACAACAAGACTCTTTCCGAATGGTCTTGTTGCTGGTTTTAATTCTGTAGTGTCGGACTATAGTCAGAGTACTTGTGTTTTTCTTTGAAAATAAAGTTAGTGTGTGATGTAGGTGGCATTAGTATAGTTTATTTTCCAGTATTCTTTGGTAAATAAATCAATTGTGGGTGGGCATTGTGGGTTTGAACAGAAGATGTATGTGAATAATGTCCACAGATAAAATGGCGATAATAAATCTTTGGTGGAAACATCAGTTTTTAATTTTTGCTTGTTTCATTGCATCACTTCTTGAGAGTGTTGTAGCATTGTGAGTGTAAGCCTGTACTAGATGTAACAATGTTTCATACCGTATTATAATAATAGTGACATCAAAAAGATGATCCTTGTGTTTCAGTAAATTAAAAGTACCAGATGTTAAGTTGGATAAGTTTCATTACAAACCACTTAGCAAACTTGTGGGGAGATTAGTCAAAATGTACAATCTTCCGGAAGAAATTTGCCCAAATCTCAATCAGAGGAGAAATGAAGGTGCACTGCAGTTCCTACTTCACAAAAGATATCAAGATAATAGTTTAGGTGAGTATTTGCAGACACAAATGTTAGGTACTTGTACATACTTTCATTTTTTCTTGTGAAATTATTACCTGTAGTAATGAAGCTTGAGTCAGTGTAGCATTTATCTGGTAAAAACAATAATATTTTGTAACAATATTGTGAAAAGGAAAAATTGCTACTCACCATATAGCGGAGATGCTGAGTTGCAGATAGGTGCAACAAAAAGACTGTCACAAATACAGGTTTTGGCCAGTGAGGCCTTCGTCAGAATTAGATGACGACCACACACATACACACTCACGCAAACACGACACACACACATGAGTGCAGTCTCAGGCAACTGAGGCCACAATGCAAGCAGCAGCACCAGTGCATGAAGTGAGTGGTGACTGGGTGGTGGTAAGTAGGAGGCTGGGGCGGGGAGGAGGAGGAATAGTAGGGTAGGGGTGGCAGACAGTGACGTACTGTTGGGGAGCGCACAGAGATGAAATGGAAAGAGGGTATGGTAGCTATGTGCAGTTGGGAGGTTAGACAGAAGGCAGTGGAGAGGTGGGGAGGGGTGTGTGTAAAGTAGATAACAGTAGAGGGTGTGCTGAGTGATAGACAGCCTCATTTAAACTACATTTAAAATTATAATAAGCTGTTAGACAGCATCCTTCAGGTTTAGAAACACATGCGCATGCACCTGGCCATGTCATCTCTGGTCACTCAGACCGAACTCATGTTAGTAGCAATCTGTGGTATTTCATATTGTTGTTGTTCCATCCAAGATTTTCCATTGGTGATAACAAGACATATTCCAGGCTGTATGTAAGGATTTTAGTATTCTTGTACTCATTTTCCAGTGTTTTTTTTTTTTTTTTTTTTTTTTTTTTTTTTTTTTTTTTTTTTTTTTTCAGGGCAGTAATAATATCCTGCGGTATGTGTCATCAAATTTGTGCATTTTAGCTTAGAATTTCTTCACTTGATGCAAAGTGTCCTCATTTTCCTGATACTACTGCTTCCTCACATCATCAAAAAGTAAATAAAATAATAATAATAATGATAGCAATAAAATACTGAAAGGTTAAGTGTTGTCACATTAATTAAATCACATAATTTAAGTGAACTCTTGCAGTCATTGATATGAATTATCACCAACATATGGTGGTGACTTACCTGAAAAACATGGAAAATTGGAAATTATCAGGGCAATTTAATTTACTGGAAAAGTTAGACAAATCTCATGGAATTTTGAAAACTTCAGAAATTCTGAGAAAGACAGGGGGAAAGACATTTTCTGAGAAATTTTGTTTCAAATTATTCTAAAATCTTTTGGAAACAATCAGTTGTGGAGCCATGTAAGAAAAGGCGTAGAAGTACATGAAATTGTTATAGTCGGTGTTGCTCGGTCACAGCCACTTCTAATGTGCTTGCGGGCCTAAGGGATCTTCCCTTTGTCTGGGAAGTCCCTTGCTCAGAGTCTGTTTCCCAATGCATGACTTGACTCTGATGATAGACAATATTGTGAATGTGATGATGTATGATTGCGGTTGTGACAGTTCATGATTGTGAATGCTATTGAGTGTGGTGTGTGGGTAAGAATTTATGTAGCTGTGAATTCTTCATTCATATAGAAGCAGAAGTGGTTTTTTGGCTTTTAAATTAATTAAAAAATATAAAATGCATCTATATTTAAATATGTATCTTTTGTAGTTCAGTATTGAATATTCAGCTTTTCATTCTTTTTTTACTAATTCCTATTCAAAATAGTAATTTGTGATCATTCTGACAGTTTCATGCTTAAAGTCAACATTGACCATAATGTAAAGAATGTCTTGCTTGAAACATGATGTTTCATTGTCATCAAAACTTTTTGATATCATATTCCAGTGACAATAGTTCAAACAGTGTTTCTGAGAGAATTTTTCATGTACTTCAGTTTATCACATAATGACACAGTACGGCATGAAATGGAGACATAGGTAACGAAGACATTTCCAGTGGCAGAGAGACTTCTCAACTTACAGAATCTTTGATAAAACTATAAATCATAGCTGAATTTGGAATAATTGCTAATAACTGATGTGGAAATTAAAAAAAAAAAAGTCATTTGCAGCAAGTCATTTGCAGCTTTGAAAATTGGTGAAGTATAACTTGCTCTCATGTACAACAAAAGCAGGCTCAAGGAAATTTGGACTTTCAAACTTAAGAAACCTGGAAATTCTTTGATGAAACATTCGACCATCTTGCAACTTCTCCAGAGAAGACTAATAGCTATCTGATACGTTACGGTCAAAAAGAAAAGGTTATTTACATAAATTCTTCCATTTCCTCAATGCTCGTTATAGGTGAACGATCATGCACAACACATTTTATTTCCAGAATTAGATTTTCACTCTGCAGTGGAGTGTGCGCTGATATGATATCGGTATTATCAGATATCTCCATCAGATAAAATGAGGGCCATTTTACCAAAATTTAGTTTAGAACAATGGGCACCATGAAACAGAGCACTCAAAATGGATTGAACATTTAGTTGTGCTAATGGAGCACTTAATCAGAAAATAGAAACTCATAGTCCATAGAACAAATTGTTTATTCAAGAATAATTTAGCAGCAGTGGAATCTACCTCGGGATCTTTCAGGGACATTGTCTGGTTTGTTGCTCGATGAACCAATGCTGCATGTTGTTTGAAATGTACAGACTATTTTCTAACTGATTTTGCACTCACCTGTGTTTACTTTATTTACATCTGTTTTAAATCCATTTTTGGCTTCATTCAGTCACTTAATCCCGGATATGCAAATGAAATATAAGTGCCAGTGTAGTTTGCTGCCATAGCGCACACACTGCAGTTGTTGGGGGGGGGGGGGGGGGAGTGAGGCTTTCAGACAGAAGGGAAGGAAGAAACAAAATGAAACTTTGTGAGTTAAGATGGTGCATGATGTTATCTCCTGAGGCAAGCTGACCCATAACTATTGTAAATGGTCCATATCCTTTATACTGGCATTGGGA
Organism: Schistocerca serialis cubense; assembly: GCF_023864345.2. Classification (NCBI taxonomy): domain Eukaryota; kingdom Metazoa; phylum Arthropoda; class Insecta; order Orthoptera; family Acrididae; genus Schistocerca; species Schistocerca serialis. The sequence goes on from NC_064638.1 coordinate 717,288,956, forward strand.
TGGAATCAAAGTCCGAGCTGGTTGCACACATCTATCAGGGACATATCTGGGAATGTTACTGACCACAGGAGCACCTCAGCATCATGCGGATTGTTCCTAGGCACATGTGCAGTGTGCGAAAGAGCCTTGTGCTGTTGAAAAATGACACCATGGTACTGTCACATGAGAGGTAAGGCATGAGGATGCGGGGTATCCGTGGCTAATGTTATGCTGCCAGTTCACCCAATCACTAGCAGCCTTGTAATAGCTCTCCACACCATGATGCCAGGAGTAACACCTCTCCAAAACATTGAAAGATTGTTACCTCTCCCCAGATCACCAACTTACTAACCGAGGGTGATCATCTGGGGTAGTGCAGAACTGTGATTCATTGCTGAACGCAGTGTGATGCCATTCATCAGCAGTCTCTGCTTCCCGATCATGGCACCATTCAAAGTGCAACTGTTTGTCAATAAGTGTATTGTATAAGTGATTCTAGAGTCACTATGAATATTTTGAGAGAAGTCATTTTACTACATAGACTGATTTTATTTAAAAAAGTCACTTACTGAACAATTTGGCTACTAGCATATTTTACTACTCATGGGCATTTTCCAGCTACCTCTGCTGCCTGCATCACACTAAAAGAACTGATCATATAGCAACTTATATTCTACGCATGTGTACCGAGGAAGTGGCACCACACATTGCATCCTTAATAACTGTTTCCTACAATCATGGTAGTTATGGGCACATCTACCTCAGCGTATGCTGGAAATTGACTTCCTTCGAGGCAGCCATTAATATTGTGGGCCTATGCCTTTGCATGGGATGGTAATGTCCTAGTGCGGCTGCTGCAAGTCTCCGGCCAAAGATGCAGGGTTTCACAGAATGTTCCAGGGAATCTATTACTTGTTCTCAGGTGGCAAGTACAGATACAAGGGGGCTTTGCACGCAATATACTGATCTTGCCTGGTGGTAGTCAGATGTGATCTAATGGAACATTGATTATGAGTATGCCTGCTCTCACTTCCCAAGCAGTCCACCATCAGGCCGTAGTCACAGCCAAATACTCCACAAATCTGGACATTGCATGATTTGACCAATGACCAAATGGAGATCCACAATGAGGCCCCCTTCAAACTCTGACCCGTGCTGAGAACACTGTCTCACATGAGGCCGTGGCACATCAGTGCTTTTCACTGTGATCACTTATCTGACATTGTTCACGCCCCTTACACCCTGTCAGTGTAAAATTTCTAAGACTGTGTTAATAAGAATATAGTTAAAAGTTAAAATGGTGGTTTTAATGCTCAGGTGTTCTACTCAGTCTCCAGAGTGCAGTTGTTTGTAGGTGTTACTTGTACAGTCCACAGGGGGAAAAAAGAAAACACTTGTCTAGCAGATAGTTCGATTTTGTTTGGTTGCAGCATAATATAATGATAAATTCTAGGTACTACCATAGATATTAACTTTGGGGTTGAGTACACTGTCAGTTGGATTCAGACAATGGAAAATCTGGTATGGAATAATGCAGCATTATGAAAAGTATAGATTACTGCTTCCATATAGCCATATAGCGGAGATGCTGAGTCACAGATAGGCGCAACAAAAAGACTGTCAAACAAGTAATTTGTCTAATTCTGATGAAGGCCTTTTTGGCCGAATGCTTACCTGTTTGACAGTCTTTTTGTTGTACCTACCTGTGACTCAGCATCTCCGCTATATAGTGAGAATTTGTCAGTTGGATTCATATTTGCAGTAGAGCACACTTTGAGTAATTATGTGGGCATCCTGATGTAGTTTTGTCCTTGGTTTCCTACAGTCACTCAATGACACAGGGAGGGCTACTCCAGCAGGGTCATAGCTGTTTCGTCTCGTCATCTTCCTTCAGTTGAACTACTGGTGACAACAAATAACAGCATTTAGTCAGAGTGGATTTCCTCATGGCATGTGAATACACATGAAATATATTCAGTGATGCAGCAATGGAAAGTCCAGGATGGAATAACAACAATATTATGAAAAGGGTAGCATACTACTCACTGTATAGAGGAGACGATGAGTCACGAACAGGCACAAGAAAAAGACAGCTATAAATTTTAGCTTTTGGCTAAAAAGCCACAGTAGCTGGAGGCAAAACATATTATGGGTGACACAAGGACAAACTTACTGCTGAATGAATATATTGACACAAGGTCCTCATGGCATGGGACCAGCAAGCATACTGTTTATACAGATCCAGGGCACTGAGATTTAGCAGCAGTCAGATCTGGGTTGAGCCTCATGTGAACATATCACTCCCAAAATTCAGCAGTGTTCACACATCTTCAAAACTCTGTGGCCTGGCAGGCAAATATACCACAGGTATGGTTGTCAGATGTCCAGCTGTCCTATATAGTCAAACCTCGATATATCGAATCTCTAGGGAAGGCAAAATTCATTTGATATTTTGAGGGTTCAGTATAATGAGGATTGTGAAATAATAATAATAATAATAATAATAATAATAATAATAATAATAATAAGTTAAAAACCCACAATTTTTTTGTTATTGTATTTTGGTTTTTCTCATGTTTGCGTGTGATATGGGCCTGTGGTTAGTTTTATAAAAAAGAAGTCAAGATAGATTGTTATGCATATTTTTTCTGAAATAAACAAAAATTTATAAGTTTAAAAGCCTGGTGTACCACTCACCCGGATGTCATCAGTTATCCGGGTAGGCAACAGCTGGAGTAAAAGAAAAACAAAAAAAAGAAAAAAAAGAAAAAAGGGAAATAATTGGGAGGCATTGTGAGATAGGAAAAGATAGCACACTGGAACCAGTGTAAAGTATTCTCTATCTCTTTCAGTGCACAACACATTGCTCTTCCGCCTTCATATATGCACACCATTATAGCAAGTTTTCAGTTTAAAAGCAACTTTAATGCTAAAAAAACTTGAGAAAGTTTGCTAACTTTGACAAAACATTGTTATAACAAAGCATCACAAACATCTTTAGTTGCTATTCTTTGTCCTGTTTTGAGTTTTTTCTACATTTCCACATAAGAATATCTAGAAACATTCTCAAAAACCATTTCATACTGCTTTCACTAAATATTTGGGTTCTAGTCAAATCATATTCCTTCTTAAGTTACATCACAATGACCTCACTTCCATTTACAACAGGTAAGTCTAAATTTCCTTACTGTTTAATAAAACATGGTCAGTTACATTGTTATTTATATTTTGTCCTTATCAAGCGCATTCTCTATCTGTTTCTTTCAATACAATGTGTTATGGACAAACATTTCCGTAGTACCTCTCATTTGCTGCTCCTCTTCGCAAAAAGTCTGTTAACATATGACCTTTATCATTTCTGGCACTGAACAATATTTCTTTTGTTTTACTTTGATTTTGAATGATCATCTAGTAATGCAATTAGCTATCATTTATCACATATGTGTATAAAAATCCTACATCAAGATCACAATTTTTCTTTACTGATTACCAGTTTTGGCTCATTTCCAAATCATCTTCAGACCTAAGATCACAAAGAAACATGAGACCATGTTGTGATCTGCGCCCTGCTTAGTGACGTACCAACCAGGCCTCCACTTCATCCTTGTGGCAGATGCTTCACTGTACGGATTGGGGACTGTACTGACTCATAGACATCATGATGGCTCCTGCTCAGACTAGGTGCTCTCAGATAGAGAAGGAAGCTTTAGCCATTGTCTTTGCTGTGAAAAAATTCCATGTTTTTCTCTATGGTACCAAATCGCTGGCCACTGATCACAAATCTTTGGTTTCCTTACTCAGAGACCTTCTGCATCATTACCAGATAAAGCAGCACATCACTTTCCACGTTGAGCCCTTTTCCTTTCACAGAAGAAATATGAGATTCATTTCCACCCTGCAAATCAAGCAGCAAAAGCTGATGCTTTTTCCTGCCTGCCACCCGGTCTGAGCCCAGGAATTGCTCAGCCTTAGTTCTCTCTGTGTATTGCTACAGCTTTTTGTGTATGTAATTGGTTCCTGCTGAATGTTACTAAAATACTGTGTTCAAGTTGTTAATGCTTCCATGAAATAAAGTTGTGTTCAGTCTACTGGTTCTGTTGTAATTATACCTAGTTACAACATTTTTATTTGAACAATTATTTGTCTGTTTGCTGTCAGTACTTCTTCTGTAATTAGGACCTATGAATTGCTTTTTGTGCCTATCTATTGCTCCAATACACTGATGTTGAAATATTTATCATTTTAGCTGCATTGTTTTCAAACTGATAGTTTGGTAGTTGATCCTAAACATAAAAAAGTATGTATGTAGACAGTTGGTGAGACCCATTATAGATTGATTACATGATTGATAATCAATCATTGGAAACACTGAAAACAATAAAATATGTAGGATTCAGAGTCTGAAGTGATAGAAAGTGGAATGGCCACCTAGTACCATTTTTAAGGGAAGACTGCCAGATACAGAGTCATTGGGAATATCATGAGGAAATGTAATTCATCCAAAAAAAGGAGGTGACTTGCAAAACTCTAGTGCACCAATTCTAGCTACTATAAATATCACTACTACTTCTGCCCAGTTCAAGATTACTTTCATCAGTGAATATTGTAGGTGTAAGGTGAAAATATTAGAAGTAAACTATATTTTTAGATACTCCACTGATGAGATATAGTGGCTCTGTGTGCCGCCACTATTTTGCAGCAGTACTAAGTAAAGTAGCAGAGCTGCCACAAGTGCCGCAAGTGCACCACGGATGCCAGTAGGTGCAGAGTGGGCCGAAACATTGATACATCAGATGCAGCAATAGCACTGTCCAGTTTCCACATTGCAGGACAGGAGCCAACACTCGCATTACCAAAGATGCAGCAGATGGGGTGCCGACCTCGACAACAGCAGGCCAGTTGCCACCCTTCTGGCTACTGCCCTGTTTTGGTGTATGTGGTTGGAAGCAGTGCCTTCGCACAACAAGTGGGTGCCAAAGCTGTATAAATACCAATAATTTTTAGCCAAAGACATCTCAGACTGCCAACAGGCGAGGTCCACACCTGGTGATAGGGGTGACAGCATTTTGCAAGCCCTCACTACGAGGCTTTGGGCTTCGCTACCGATGAGCTGACCTCTAATTGTAAATCCACGCCCATGGGCTTTACACCTTCCAGCTGGTGGGCCATCTCTGGGCTCACTTTAGCTGCAGCTGGGCTTTGTTTGCCTTGGAGGCTCTTGACCGGGGCTGTGTAGCCACCTAACCACCTGTATTTGTGCAGTCAACCTGGTGCTGTATGCCTCTGTTCATAGTGATGCACACCACCACTGGGGCTGTCTTCCTGTGAAATAATGGCGGCAGGCTTCTCGGTCTGCAGGGGCGCCTGTGCCGTGAGCTGCGGAGTGGCACAGTGACCATAGACGGTCTGCCACAGATGTTACATGTTGGCATTTTGGCCTAGCTGGTCACTGGGTGCCTGTTGCATGAGCACCACTCACCTCGCCACTGTCAGCATACTTGAGGGGCATTGCTACTATGGGACGACTGTATTTTGAGTAATCATCAGACAACATTGATGACAATCAACCACCTCATCTAAACCTAGCCACTGTAGAGGCCACCAACCCTGGGCCTCTACACATCTAATAAGTTATATGCTGCACAAAAATTTAGAAAATGTTCTCACACTTGTGCATAGATTCACTCTAGATGCAGATAGACATACACAGATTCTGTCACACAGATACCTCATCATATAAGAAATTCTGCCTTTCTCCCTTCCTCCCTCTGTGTGTGCACTTGTGAGAAAAGGGGGGATGGGGTGGGGGACATGCTTGCTAAAATATTAATTTCCGTGTGGTTACTGTTACTATTAACTTGAATGATTTACCGTATTTTGTGCCTCCTGCAGAATCTGACTCCTGATAAAAGGCAGAATACTGCAAAAATACACTCTTAAATTAAATTAATTAATTGTAACTGAGGTAGAAAACTGTTTAATTTATTGCATTGTAACTGTCTAGTTCCAGACACTTTCGGATGACTTGCTTTCGATTCTGTTTTGTGCATTTTACGAATGATTTATCAAGCTGTTACTGGCGTAGTTTACATAAAGTTGTGCAATAAAACTATGATACAGTCTGTGTTATTGATGATACAATTACAATGATTTGAAATGTGTAAATTTTGGGAACGCTGCTTCTTAACAGCTTTTCTGTTTCTCATCATCAATATCAGTTATTTTGGGTAACAATCATTCAAGAAGCAGTTTGAATCAATTTTACTCAAAAATTAAATGTCGTTTAGTATTTTAAATTATAAGAATATCATTTTAATTTCAAAGCTATTCATGTGGTCAGTGATTCTTGGGATAACAATTTCTACTTAGGTACTGATAGCTGGCGAGAAATGGTACGAGAAGCAGTACAAGATGATGTACGTTTACAAGAAGAGCTTATTGTTTTAGTAAATTTAGCAAACGATCCAGAAGAAGCTCTGTACTGGACTAACTATTATAACATCCCACAGAGTAAATGGCCTGAAAATGTAAGAATATATTCACAGGAAAGGAAGTTAAGGTAAAAAAAAAAAAAAAAAAAAAAAAAAAAAAAAAAAAAAAAACATGTTGTTTAAACTTTTTACTGTTACTTCAACAGTGTTTTATGCATAAATAAAGTGTTCATATGTAGTGAGTGTGATTAAAGAAGTGACAAAGGATCAAACTTATCAAATCCTAGTTTGTCCATTATAAATAAGATTATTCATGACTTATTCCTCATTGACCTGTAGTAAATGTCAGAATTCTTCTTTGAACATAGTTAAATTTCATTCCTTCCCCTATCAAACCTTTTCTGCCAAAGTAGTAAGTCTTTCAACATAGTAAATAGGAAATGAAATAAACAATAGTTTACACAAGCTGTGTGTTCCAGATTACAGACATATAATCAGTGACACTTTTTATATTTTTATGTTCAGTTGCGAATCATAAAAAGGGTGAATTAGAATATCGAATGTGGTATTGTAAAGAAGTCTGTTGGCTATATAGGATTAAGGAGGGTATGTTTGAGAAGTATTTTCCTTGAAATAGTAAAGGAAGAGGTTAGATTTTGTAAAATGTGCTTCGTTAAGTGGTTTAATGTACTTACAAATACTTCCTGAATATTTGGGAAAGGGCAAAGGCACATCATATCTCACTCATGCATGATTCACCTTCTGATTGGGTGTGACCCTTATCTGGAGCGCCTCTTCAAGAATGAATAACTAGAGGGAAGACCTGGAAATGCAGAATGGGTGTTTGCCCGTGTCACTAAAAGCCCAATGTGTGGATTGATGTCAAGTACCCTCCACAATACGCTTCATAGGGATTTCCAGATTATGTGTGTAGATTTAGATGGACCCTAAAGATAGTACAATGAAATAGAGTAAATGTAACAGTTAAAGATCCAGAGTTTTGGGTACTTGGGAGCAGCATGGCAGATAATATTTCTAACTGTTTGTATAGTGACTCCATCTTTAGGTATCACGGTGATCCACCAAATAGGTTCTGACGATGTACTAAACTAATTTTATGGAAAAGTGGAAATTAAAGTAGTAAATGGTGCAACTGTTGACTTAATTAGTGGAGCAGTACTTGCAGCAATGTCTGAGGACACAGTGTGTTGCAGTTGGATGCCACCTTTGGCAGCTTTGTCATGACCATGGTGACCACCTCTAGGGCCTCTGTCATTGCCTACTGATACCTCTTCATGTGTAGGCAGTGTAATGGATGGCACTGGACCATATATCTGGTTTTTAAAATGGAGTATGTGGTTCCTTCAGTATACAGGGTGTTTATAAATGAGTATCAGGGTTTTAAGCTTTATAATGTTTGTTATATTAAACTTACAGTTATAAATGATATGTAAAATGAAAGAGCAACTCAAACAGTTTTACCAAGAATTTTATAAATGTTCAGTGTGATCACCATTTGTCACAGGGCACACATCAAGTCTGTACCCAAGCACTGGAAAGGGCAAAGGCACATCATATCTCACTCATGAATGATTCACCTTCTGATTGGGTGTGGCAAGGGGCCCAATGACAGGGCTTGCTTTGCATGGCCTCCATCTTCACCTGACCTAACGCCATGCGATTTTTTCCTTTGGGGCTTCATCAAGGATCGTGTGTACGTGCCTCCACTACCAGCAGACCTCCCTGAATTAAGAGACGGAATTGAAGCAGCTGTTGCTACAATCACTGAAGACACACTTATCAGCGTTTGGGAAGAACTCGGCTCTAGACTTTATGTGTGCCATATGACAAATGGTGTATACATTGAACATTTATAACGTTCTAGGTAAAACTATTTGAATTGATCTTTCATTTGACATATCATTTATAACTGTAAGTTTAATATAATAAATATTATAAAGCTTTAAAACCCCAATATTCATTTATAAACACCATGTATATAATATTGTTTTTAATTATCTTGTTCGCAAGAAAGTTTGCACCTTAATTTCTAACCTGATCTGTTTATGTGTAGCAAACAAATGTTTTGATTTTTCGCTGTACATAACCTTCATTTTTGCCTCATTTCTCATAAGTATACTAGATTCCATCTGAACTCCTTTAATTCCTCTTCTAGCTGTACTAACACATCTTTGGATCATAGAATTCTGGAATTTATTGTCCTTAAGTAAAGGTAGTTTTAACTGATTAGGCATTGTTAAACGAAGATATATGCACACTATTCATACAGGCCAATGAAAGCACAAGTTGCTAATAGGAATAATGAGATGGGTCAAATATAGCAAAATGGAACAATTTTATAAAGATTTATAAGGGAAGTAGGTGGAGGAAAATGTCAAAGCTATGGTTGTGCACTGCACATCGCTGTATTCACTTTGTTTAGCGAAAGATCTTGCTTCCTCCTGAAACCTCTAGTATATCTCATTATCAGTCTCTTTGGAGAATTATTTGTTTGCAGCGAAGGGTTGTAAATTTATCAGTATCCTTATGTAACTGTAAGTCCGCATATATTCTAATTTTTGTCAAATTGTGCTCTTTCTTATTTTTAAATTGGACTTCTGCTTTTGAAAGATGTTTTTATATTTCTTGTTAAAAAAATCTATAATGAATTCACAGTGCAAAGATTTGGCACAGTCTTTCTTAACATTTCCAAGTAGCTGGGAAATGTAGCCTACTTTTTACTGTTTATTTTTCATGCTTAAAAAAACTTGACAAGGCAGGAAGACAGGAAGAAAATTCTATTTTACCCTGTGATTGTTGTTTGGTATCTTCTTTTTTTTAAAAAAAAATTCATAATTTAAATGGTGACTTATTTCAATTTTTACCTAATTATTCATAAATGCTAAAATAAAACAGTGTCAGACGATCTTTTGTATTTCACCTCACAATGTGTTTAGAGAGTTTACACTCTCATCTTCAGGCGGTACAATGGTATTAAGCTAAATTTTTGCTAGCTGGATGCAGCCAGTATAAAAAACAATCTGTTCCAGTGCACAGAACCCTATAGTTTGTCATAAATGTAAATCTTTAACTGGATTTGTCTCATGGAACACACATCAATAACATACTTCATCTACATCTACATGCAATACACTGTACAGCATGTGATGGAGGGAACCCCCATACCACTACTAGTCATTTCCTTTCCTGTTCCACTTGCAAATAGTGCAAAGGAAAAGCGACTGTTTATATGCTTCCATATGAGCTCTAATTTCTTGTACCTTATCTTAGTGGTCCTTATGTGCAGTGTATGTTGGAAGCAGTAGCATCATTTTGCAATCAGCTCCAAATGCCGCTTCTCTAAATTTTCTCAATAGCATTCTTCAAAAGAATGTTTCCGTCATGTCAAGGATTCCCATTTGAGAGCCTGAAGCAAGTCCGTAAAACTTGGTCAAACCTAACAGCAACAGATCTAGCAGCCCACCTCTGAATTGCTTTGATGTCTTCCTTTAGTCCGATCTGGTTCAGATCTCGAACACTCGCGCAAATTAAAGATGAATATTTTATGTTATTGGTTTATGTCTATGAGACAAATTACTGGAACAGATTGAAAAGGAAACCAAAACAAACAACTGGCTGCATGCAGGTAGCACAAATGTAACTTTACATCAGTGTGCCACCTGAAGATGAGAGTGTAAACTCTCAAAATATGTTGGGGAATGAAAGAATGAGTGACTGATACAGATAATTTTTATTTCGTCTTTTATTATTATCATAAAAAGTCACAGTTCCTACAGTTCCTTACACCAGTCCAACATGGACAATGTAAGGCCAACTGTCCATGATGAGATGAATGTTACTTCTAGTAATAAATTCACTGTAAGAGATTTTGTGTGATTTAGTTCTATTGTTAATACTCTCAAATAACTATTGTTCTTTTAATACATCCTACATAATTTGTCTTCATATTTTTACAGGCTTCAGCGTGAAAAATCTGAAGAAACTGAAGAAAATTGGGACAACAGTTTAATTACGTATCATCAACTAGCTTTACCCTTTGACAGTATTATATTTGTAGATTCTGATGAGAAGCTGCAACTTTTTATTGAATCTGTAAAGAAAAATCATGTGAGTCAAATAATTTAGAAAATGTTTACCCACTTTCACTGTTTTCCTTTAGAATATAAACATTGGAAATATGTGCCATATATTAGTTAGTGTTGATGAGCATCTGATAGTAGTCATGAGCATATTGTAATTGTTCATAGCTTCATGAAATGATGTCAGCTGTATTCATGTGTGAAATCTTGTTGAAACTGACATCTCTTCAATAGAGAGAGTTTTATGTTTTGTTTTAGTTAAGGGGGACTTCCTCTGAATAGCGTCAGCAGAACATGTTTAATGATTATTCAAGGTATGGCTTTAAAGTAACAGAACTATTGCTGTAAAACATTTTATCACAAAAACATGCTTATTTAGTTATTGAGTGTGAGACTCAATATATTTCCCTCCTATCCCTACAACACACAATTTGAAATTTCCATTGATGGAAACAGTGGTGGGAGTCTTCCCCTGTGAGCTCCTTGATGTCGTGTGCCACATTTTCTTTTACTGCTTCAGTGGACTGAACTCTTTTCCCTTGTAATGCAGAGTTGATCTTGGGGAATAAATAAGACACAAACAGTGCTAAATCTGATGAATAAAGTGGGTGTTTTAATACTGGGATGCTGCACCTTGTGAGAAACCTCTTAACAGACAATGCTGTATGAGCCAGTGCATTGTCTTGATGGTGAAACCATGACTTATTCTCCCACAATTCAAGTCTGTCTCTCTCTCTCTCTCTCTCTCTCTCTCTCTCTCTCTCTCTCTCTCTCCCTCTCTCTCTCTCTCTTGACACCCCCACCCCCCTCCTCACACTGTGTGGAGCAAGAATTTAAAGGTAGTAATGTTGATTAATAGTTTGTCTTTCAGGAACCCAGTGAAGATATCCAGTTTCAAAAATATCGAAAAAACAATCGTCATTGCTTTTAATTGTGATTTGCTCATTCAAGATTATTCTCCTCTCGGTGAAGCTGAGCCCTTCCAATGCATGGATTGGCACTTAGTTCCTGGATCATAAGTGAAAACCTAAGATTCATTACATGTTATCACTCTTCCTAAGAAATTGGGATCACTTTCAATGGTATCCATATTGTCAGTATAAACATATCACGAGCTTCTTTTTGTTCAGTCGTGAGATTTTTCGGCACCAGTTTCACACAAACTTCTCTCCTGTTAAACTGGTTATGTAAAATTTACTTTAACACATTCTTTGTAAATTCATGCAGTTTCAGCAATCATTCGAATATTCAACAAGTGGTAAGAGAGAATCAGATTACCTACTTTTTCAATACTTACATTTGCTTTTGATGTTGAAGGCCATTACAGGCATGAATTGCCTTCAGCATCTTCTCAGCCATCTTGGGAATGTGTGAATCACTCAAAAACTCATGATAAACTGTCTTTGCAGTACACTTATTTTAGTAAAAGATAGGTTTTAGTAGCAGTTTTCCCATGTTTCGTATGAAACTTCACAACAGTTTGTTGCTCTGTTATTACACTTATCATTTTCCTGGCAAGACAAAATAACATCTTTTACACACAAATGAAGGCTGTGGCCATACTGTTTTGTCTACAGACACCAGAGATGTCATTTGACTGAGAAAGCTTCATGCTTCACAGCTATTGGTTTTTCATCTTTGTGCATGCGTACTTACTATGTGACAGCATCAGTGTCATTATTTTATAGCCACACCTCATATGATCACATGTCAGTGCTTTCTATAATACAAACTGTGAAGGAACAAAGCATTAATTATGTTAGGGTACTATACATTATTTACATTATCATCATCATCATCATCATCATCATCTAGCATTATGTAACATACGGAAAAAGTGCACAGCTGATCTAGATGTTTAAATTTGACGGCCAGGTACCATCATTTACCGTCACTTCATCTCTGTCTTGCTAATCACCGTTAAATGCATGGAAGGGACAGTTCTCCAAATATTCTCTTATTGTCTGTTCCTCTGCACCACAGTCACATACATTTTTACTGTAACCTTTCTTCTTTAAGGTGTGGACAAATCTCCCTTGCCCTGTTTGGATGGAATTGAGTCCTGCCCATTCACAGTGGAGAACACCAGACCCTGCAAACTTGTTCACTACATTTTAAATTAGGTCTGTGTGGTGGGGTGAATGTTCATTCCATAGTTCTTTCCATTTCTTGGTGACATTGAAAATGTCTTGGACTTGAAGAACACACCAAGGTGATTTTCACGACTTCATGTGTATAGTTGGTGGTCTCTGGAATGCACAGTTTGACTATGTTCTTAAAAAAATTCTGTCTTCTTAAGAATTTGTGATTTGACAGCTTTTCTTTGAGATCTCGAGAAGCAATACTGCACGAAACAGGTAACCACTAAATGGAAGTTGATTTTACAGTGCTAATAATCATCCTCAGGCTCATTCAGGCATATTTTATTTGCATGTGTGCCACGTTCTCTTACAGGACTACAGTTTGCCATTTGAAAACACGAATGAAATTGCAGCATTGCATAGATCATCTGCCTTTGGTCCCCAATTGTTTTCAGTCATTTTGTGGAGAAGATTTACTCTTAATCCAAACTTCTATTACAGGTTCATGCAGTACTGCTTAAATAACAGTGTCTGTCTGAGAGGATGACACACGGGTATTTAGGGAAGTAGTTATGGGAAACTTTCATCACATCAAATAGTACCTCTAGCTTACACTGTGCCTCTTTATTATGTTGGTGCAATGTTACAACCTCGGTTTGCTTGTGTCTGGCTAGAATCACCATTTATAAAAGTACTCATTCAATATAGTAAAGCCACTTGAGAGCTGTAGACATAAAAATGAAATGGAATAGAGCAGAGTCTCATCCTAGAAACAGACCATTGTTCAGGGTCTTCTATCTGCTGGCTTTTCCATTCAGAAATACTGAAAAACATTGATCAGAGAGTGGTTTGTTGAATAAAGGTGCTACCTTCAAACTTGGAATTACATCAACAAACTTGAGCCTCAGATCTTCTCTCCATACGATCCAGCTGCTCTCAAAACCACAAAAGCTGCAACCAATTTGAGGCCTCTCTGAAATCCAGGTTCCATCACTGTTGTGTCAGCTTGATTGAAGCAGTCTTTTTCTTTTTTTCCCTAAACCGCCCTATGCAACAAAGATTGTTTTATTAATGGCTTCTTTGATGCTATTGAGAATAACCTCCCTGGTAATTTATGTGCCGTCCTCATTAAAGGAAGAGTCCAGTAGTTAGCAGTTCCTCTTTTACCTGGTTCCAAAGCTGTAATTCCATTACCTTTCTGAAAGTTTCTGGGAAGTTTTGCAGTTCACGTGATTTCGCCAAATAATGTTAGGAGCCATTGTTTTTCTGTAGGCTTACAGTTTTGAATAACTTCAAATACACTCCACAAAATCTAGCAGTGTTCTTACTCTTCAGTATGCTCAGAGCTGTTGTGAGTTCTTACATGTGAAATTCATGTTCTTAGTGACATGTACGTTGTAAATGGTATCTCTCTGCATATAGTAGTTTAGTCACAGTTTGTTTAAATTCTATACATAATGAAGTCTTTGAAACTTTTATTAGTCTTGCAGCAAATACATTAGCATTTACTTCTACATTTCTTCTCGGTCGTTTTCATGCAGATGTGTATGGACATCAAAATCCACATGGCATAAACTTTTTTGCCTCAGCTTTTAGAGGACCCACAATTCTATTGCTAATGAGGTTTGTAGGGATACAGACACTCCACAAGAGCAAGAGGAAACCGTGTTCAAAACCCCTTCAGAATTTTTTGAATTAGCTCTTGTGAGAGTTCCTGTAGACACTTCTGGTTTTCGTTCTGATGCCGCAACTCTTCCTTTCCTATATCTTTACTACTTTTTATCTATAGAATTGATGAACTATTGGTTTTGCCAATTAACAACTTTTTAATAACTGTGGAAGTATTACAGGCATCGGGTCCCACCTAATGTGTCACTCGCCTATACATTACACATGAACCTTACAAGACTCGATCGATCTGTTTACAAAGAGAAAACAGAATATCTCTTCCTCTGACATTGTCCAACAGTGACCTAGGAAGCTCGACGCCCTCTTGGCCCAGGCTCTTCCATGGCTCGCGGTTGTTTGCAGCATTCGTTTTATTCCTTGCCAACTTGCCGCTACGTCGAACTTTCGTGGTGATCGTTGGGCAACGTCTTCCATGTTATCTGTAACATAAATAAACTTTCTTCCCACAGTATTTCTGAAAATCCAAAAACAAACTTAAATAACATAAAAATAATAATAATAATAATAATAATAATAATAACTGTTCTTACAATTATTCGCATAAGTCTAGGTCGATTTAATGAGGGGTGGGACAGGCCTAAGCCTTGTGACACCACAATCTCATGAGTCACAAAGGCTTGTACGACATAGACCACATGAAATGCAGCCATTCCTGACTTCAAGAAGCTAAGAAGAGAAGAAGAGTCTTAAGGCTGATGAGGTTTCTCCATTACGAAAAAGGATAAGTAGAAAATGCGTAGAGACTAGTCAAAAAAGTTAGTGGCAGTGAAGAACTTACTGGGAATAGAAGCACAAATGAGAGAAGCTGGTGGCACTAAACAAAAAGGGAATTTTCTGAGCACATTACTTTGGGTGTGATCATGGAGTTTTAGGAAATTTTGTAATGCTCAATCTATAGCTCTACAGATTGTTTTTTAAATTTGTTATTTTTTCCTCCTGTTGAGTGGTGTATGATTGTACTGTGGAAACTTGCAAGTTGCTAGAATGCCTTACCTGCAGGGGAAGAGAGGCTAAGAATGGATTCTCCTGCAAGGTATGTTTACTATCCATTGTTTTGAATCAGTTGACAAACCATTATCCATATGGAAACTAAATACTCTTTGAAAATTTTCAGCTGCGAATATGACAGAACATTACACTAATGCTACACTTTTGCCAAACATTGTTACAGGCGGAAGGGAATGGTGCTCTGATTATTATGCAGAAACCCAACAACAGTTGAGCCAAAAGATGATTGCTTCATCACATGACTAAAGAAAGCATAATTGGAGGATCAAAATGAAAACAATTTATCTTTCCTTTCCTTTCCTTTTTCCTTTCCTTTCCTTTCCTTTTCTAGATGAAAGGGACATATTTCATGAATGTATTCCCAAAGGCACCACAGCCAAACAACATTACTACATCAACAATGTAGGAAAAGACAGATTGCTACTTACTGCGAAGAAGACACATCAAGTTGTAGACAGTTGTGATTAAAAGACACATATAGCTTTCGGCCACAGCCTTCATCAGTAAAGAGAGAGAGAGATACTCACAACATTCATACACAAACACAAACAAGCATACTTCACACACACACACACACACACACACACACGACCACCAACTTCAGCATCTTGGGCCAGAATGCAGCATCACGTGGGATGCAAGCAGCAATCTAGAGGGAGGTGGAGAAGGGGGAGGGGGAAGGGATAGTAGTGAATGGGTGGGGAGAGAGGAACATGGTCTGGTGGAGTGTGCAGGGACTAGACCGACGACAGGTGCAGTGTTGGGTGGTTGTGGGGCAGGGAGGTGGGGCAAAATAAAAACAAGAAAGGAGAGCAGTTGGGAAAGATGGGTGGATGAGTTGGCAGAGGGCTCCAAATATACAGGGTGGGAGACAAGAATTGGGAGGAGACGATAAGGACAGAGGAGTTGAAAACTGTTGGGTCGAGGGTGTGGGGACAGTGTGTTACCTTAGTTTGAGGCCAGAATATTTATGGGAGCGGGGGACATGTGGTAAAGATAACTCCCATGTTACCTTAGGTTAAGGTCAGGATAATTATGGGAGCGGAAGATGTGTGGTGAAGATAGCTCCCATCTGTACAGTTCAGAAAAGCTGGTTGTGGAGGGAAGGATCCAGATGGCTACGGTAGTGAAGCAGCCACCGAAATCAAGTGTGTTATGTTCAGCTGCTTGTTGTGCCACAGTGTGGTGTACTTCATTCTTGACCACAGTTTGGGGGTGGCTATTCATCTTGGTGGACACCTGATTGGTTGCCATACCAATATAAAAAGCTGTGCAGTGATTGCAACAGAGCTGGTAAATGACGTGGCAGCTTTGACAAGTGGCATGGCCCCTGATGAGGTAGGATAAACCTCTGACAGGACTGAGATAGGAAGTGCTGGGTGGGTGGATTGGACAGGTTTTGCGCCTGGATGTTCTACAGGGCTATGATTCTTGTGACAATGGGTTGGGATTGGGAATGGTGTAGGGATGGACTAGGATGTTGTGGAGGTTGGGTGGGTGATGAAACACCACTTTAGGATGGATGGGAAGTATCTAAGGTAGGATGTCCCTCATTTCAGGGCACAAGGATGGGTAATCAAAGCCCTGGCGAAGGATGTGGTTCAGTTTTTCCAGTCCAGGATGGTACTGGATGATGAAGGGGGCACTCCTTTGTGGCTGGTTATTGGAGGTGGTGGGAGGATTGGGATTGTGAGGGGGAAATGGCACATGAGATCTGTTTATCTGTTTGTGGACTAGATCTGGGGAGGGAGGGATAGTGCCTGTCTGTGAAGGCCTTGGTGAGGCCCTCAACATACTGAGTAATTGAGTTTTTGTCACTGCAGATATACTGGCCGTGGGTAGCCAGGCTGTATGGGATGACAGCTGTCAAAATGCAGATACTGTTGGCAGTTGGTAGGTATAATGTTGGCAGAGGTGCGGATCAGAGAGGAGGTGGTTACCATTTCAGAAGGGACACAGTGAGTTGAGGAGGACCACTTGAAGAGGATGGGAGAGAAGATGTTGAGATTGTGAAGGAACGAAGATACGATGTGTTGGCCCTGGCCCTGGGTGCAGATCATGAAGATTTCAGTGAACCTCAACCAGACTGGGGGTTTGGTGTTTTGTGAGGATTAGGTGGTTTCCTCTAGATGGTCCTTATAAAAGGTTAGCATAGGAGGGTGCCATGCAGGTGCCCATGGCTGTGCCACAGTTTCAGATGAGAAGTAGTTGTGGGTTAGGATAAAGTTAGTAAGGTGTGTGAGGAGTGAGGTAGTGGGTTTGGAGTCTGAAGGATGTTGGGAAAGGTAGTGTTCAGTAATGGTAAGATCATTGGTGTGAGTGATATTGGTGTATAGGGAAGTGGTGTCAACAGTGGCAAGTAGCGATCCATGAGGTGAAGGGGTGGGAATGGTGGAGAGTCTGTGAAGGAAGTGGTTGGTGTCTGATGTGGAAGGCTAGATTGTGGGCAGTTGGTTGGAAGAGTTGGTCAATGAGTGCCGAAATTCTTTCAGTGGGGGCTCAGTAATCAGCTACAATGGGGCATCCAGAATTGTTGGGTTTGTGGATTTTGGGGAGCATGTAGAAGATGGGTGTCCGGGGTGTCATAGGAGTGAGAAGGGAAATGGATTCAGGGGAGATGTTATGGGAAGGGCCTAAGGATTTAAGCAGGATTGGAGTTTCTGTTTGACTTCTGGGATGGGATCACTCTGAGAAAGTTTATAGGTGGAGGAGTCAGACAATTAACAGAGGCCTTGTGTCAGATAGTCACTGTGATTCATAACAACAGTAGTGGATCGTTTGTCTGCAGGTAGGATGATTAGGTCAGGCTGTGTATGGCTGTTCTTTCTTCTACTGAAAGGTTGGTGTTCTGGTGAAGGAACCTGGGCAAGGACGGTGAGGCTAAGTTGGAGGTAAGGAATTCCTGGAAGGTGACCAGTGAGTGGTTAGTTGTGAGTACAGGGGCAGATCACAGTTGGATGATGGTATGAATTAGAAGAGGCAGGGTTCAATGTTGGAACTAGGGTGATGAGTTTCCTTTACTTTACATCTATGGTCACACATTTTTGTCATCAGACAATTGGTTTTGGTCTATAATGACCATCTTCAGATCTGTTTTATAAAAACTTCTCCTAATATACTGGAGGACATGTTTGTATAAAATAGGTCTGAAGATGGTCATTACAGACTGAAACCGGTAGTCTGATGACAAAAATTTGTGACCCTAAACATGAAGTAAAGGAAATTTATTCTAGCAGATTAAAACTGTGTGCCGGACCAAGACTCAAACTCGGGACCTTCGCCAGCGAAAGGCAAAGGTCCCGAGTTCGAGTCTCGGTCCGGCACACAGTTTTAATCTTCCAGGAAGTTTCATATCAGCGCACACACTGCTGTAGAGTGAAAATTTCATTCTAGAAATTTATTCTATATTCAGGTCACTGTTCAATTTGTGACCATGTCGCAGCTTGTGGAATTAGGGTGATTTGAGGGATCGCTGGCATTCTCATCTCCCATCCTGTTTATTTGCAGCCCTCTGCCAGTGCATCTGCTTGTCTTTCCCTACTCCGCTCTTTCTTTGTTCCTTTTTCCCCCACCTCCCTGCCCCACAACCTCTTGACACTCCATCTGTCGGCAGTCTAGTCCCTGCGTACTCCACTGGACAATGTTTCTCTCTCTTCCCACCCATTCACTACTGTCCCTCCCCACTCCCCCTCCCCCTGCCCCTGCCCCTGCCCCAGCCCCTGCCCCTGCCCCTGCCCCCTCCCCTCCCTCTAGATTGCTGCTTGCATCCCACATGATGTTGCATTCCGGCCCGATATGCTGGGTTGGCTGTGTGTGCATGAAGTGTGCTTGTGTGTGTGTGTCCCCTTACTGATGAAGGCTGTGGCTGAAAACTATACATGAGTGTCTTTTAATTGTGCCTGTCTGCAACTTGACATGTCTTCTTTATGGTAAGTAGCAATTTATCTTTTCCTACATTGTTACTACTAAAATAGGTGTCCCGACCTCAACAACACTTCTCATCACATAACTTGGGTAGTGGGGGATTTGTGGTCAAAACCTGAAAGAATAACACTCCTCTCTCTCTCTCTCTCTCTCTCTCTCTCCCTCCCCCTCCCCCTCCCCCCCTCTTGCTCCATCTTCTCCTGCCACCCCCCTCTCTCTAAATCATCACCTTCCCCCCCCCCCCCCCCTTTTCACCTTCTTCTTTTGCCTCCCTCTGTATCTCTCCATCTTCTTCTGCCCCCCCCCCTCTCCATCTCCTCTTGTCCCCTTTCTGTCCATCTCTTCATTCTGCTGTCAATTACCTCCCACCATCGACCCATCTCCTGCTCCCTCTCTCTGTGACCTTGTGCCTTGTTTATCTCTCCCTCTCTGTGGCCTTGAGCCTCATTTGTTATTATTGCAAATTCAGATTGTGTAGTAGTATTCTAATCATAAGTCAGTAAGCTGTAAATACAATTTCCTGTTTAGCCTATATGTTCCATACGGTCATTACAGTAACATGTAAATGTTAGATGTAAATCGGTCGAGTACTGTTTGAGAGTTTTCATGCAATGTTTCTCCATTTTATGTTTAAAAATGTGCATATTCAAAGGCAACATAATGTAAAATTTTTGAAGCAATTGGTGAAGATCTTTCGGAGATATGAGATTTTGAACAAACATACATTTACATTTTTGTTTATATGAATTATTAGTATTATTTCCAATTTTTTAATTCCATTCAACTACCTGTGTTATTCAGATGTTAAAATCATGAAATGTATGCTGATAAACACGTATGTAGTTATCATTTTTTATGAAAAATGTACATCATTTTCTTTTTTTGTTGAAAACATATGCTTCATCTTATTTGTTGAATATAATTAATGCTTCATGTATTACAAACTTCTGTTTTCCTAAAGTTTGTAATGTATAATGGAAAAAGTTTTCTACTAGAAGCATTGGATCCATGAGATTATTTTTTGGCTTTTAATATATAAGGGCAATTCTTGTGCACAATTTTATTAAAAATTTTCAGGTGCAATGCTGCAAAACTCTGTTTTGCTGATGGATGCTGAAATGCTACTACAGCTGCAGCTGTCCACTTGCAAAATGTTCCTTTCCAACTATTATTGAATTTGCAGAAATCTTTTGTCCCCAAGCAGCTGTGGCCCACTTTGCAGAAAATTCTACGAGTATAAGTGCCGGGCCAGTGGCATGAAATCGTGGTTTTGGCAGCCATTGTCAGCTGCAAACTTTATAAATATACAAATATAGTAATTACTGTTGACTCTCTCCCTATAGAGCCACTCACTTCTACCATTTTCCCCGCAACTCATATGTGATTTCCGTACAAAATGATTATTACATAAGTTTTAATTATGTTACATTTGATGCATGGATTTGGATTGAAAAATGAAAGAAATCATTGAAATGAGACTCAAATCCATAGTCCAGCGATTACTACTCTTGAGCACTACCGATAAAGCCACAGGGCCTGTTGAAAATTGCTGTTCCTTTGTGTATTACGGTGGCTTGGAGAACTTCACTGTCAGTTTTCTTCAGAATTTTTGAGTCACATGGAATTGCTTTTGGGGATTGATATTTGAGTTCTGAACTTTACATACCATTATCATTAAAAAAGAAATAAAGTAATCCAATTGCCCTTTGCTCCCCCTGTCAGTGGCAGTACATGAGCAGTTTACCACTGCATGTGAATAAAGTTGGTCCAACACGCATCTACATTCATTCATTAAACTTCTCAGAACATTTCTAGAAGTTGTTTCCTGTGAGGTTGCAAAGGCATTCTGCCATTTTTGCTACCTTGAACACCACAAGAATGCAATCTGTAGTTAACTGCTAATCCACTGCAACCAAGTTGAGAGACTTTTTCAAATCTTGGTCCATGTTGTGACAGTGCCATGACATTTAACAGTGCCGCCACGACAGTACATGCAAACGGCAATAGAGGCGCTCCGCAACTCGGCTGAGCGCGGGAGCGCCACCTAGCTACGAACGGCGCCGTCCGCATGTCACGGCACGGCAGTCGAATAAGAGATACTGAGTTTGTTATCATGTAACCAGATATTGTTTCTAAGTGAGTGTGTTTGAATATCCACGCAATTATTGGTGATTAAAGGTTATAACACTTTTTGGCGGCGAGGAGAGGGATCCTTTCACTGCGTTGTGGATTTGTGTGTTCGTGACGGGGCAGACATGGAACAGCTTATGCAAGCACTCATTGAACAACAAACACAGCTGACGGCTGCTATTCAGGCACAACAAACACAGGTGACGGCTGCTATTCAGGCGTTGTCAACGTCGCTTACTCATCGTCTGTCTTCCTCTTCTCCGCCTCCATTCCCTCCTTACGACGAGGCCGCTGAAGACTTGGAGGATTATGAGAAACGTTTGCGACAACATTTCTTGGCTTTCGGCATTGTCGACGCTCCTATGTGTAAGTCGTTATTTCTATCTTGGATTGCCCCACGGATCTATCAGCTGCTATCTCAGTTAGCTCCTCTGCGGGAACCTGCCTCTCTGTCCTTCCAAGAAGTGTGTGACTTATTGTCTAACTATTACCGAAAAAACACCCATGTCGTTGCCGCCCGTGTGGCGTTCTACTGGTGTCGTAAACAGCCCCATCAATCTTACTGGGCTTGGGCGGCGGAACTACATGGGCTGAGTAGGAAATGTCAGTTTGTCACGGACACTCATCATGAGTCTTATGCTGATTCAATGGTTAGGGATGCTATTCTACGGCTTGCTCCTGATAAAGAAGTTCGGCAACGTGCCCTACAACTGCCAAACCCGTCGTTATCAGAAGTTCTAAGCATTGCTCAATCCTTTGAAGTGTCTCACGCTGCTGGCGCGCAAATAGACGCGTGGTGTGATGTAGGCACTGTACAGTCAACTTTCGACACGGACAATTTGCCTGTTTCACAGGAGAACGAAGATGTGGCGGCGGTTCACTCGCGTAAACAACGTCGCGTTGGGCCGCAACGCTCGCAGCGAAAACAGCAACCACAGAAGCAGGTTCATTCCGCACTTCCTTCTTGTCCACGTTGTTTTGTACAGCATGACAGGGCCGTGTGTCCAAAACGTTGGGCCACGTGTAATTCATGTAGGAAAAAAGGCCACATTGCTTCTGTGTGTCAGTCCCCTAAAGTTCCTGTTGACGAGGACGAGGCATCGGACATGGATGTTAACTGTGTGCTTTCTCAAACAAATAAGTTCTTTGTTACTGTTCGTGTTCTGGATAAAGACATTCGCATGCAAGTGGACACTGGCTGTGCAGTAACTCTCATTAATTCTCGCACGTATTTGGAGTTGGGGCTCCCCTCGCTTGTCTCCAGTTACGCGAAATCTGAGAACTTATAATAAACAGAAAATTCCTATCAATGGCCAGTTTGATGCTTCCACTGCCTACAAGTCTGTTGTTAGGCCCCTCACGTTTTATGTGGTGGATCATGCGGGCACTGAAAACCTGTTCGGTTATGATGCTTTCCAGTTGTTCGGGTTCTCCATTGATGATGATGTGCACCTCATATCTGAGGATATTCCATATCAACAGCTGGATGGATTGTGTTCTGAATTTTCGTCCGTGTTCTCTGCTGGTCTGGGTCGTGCCAAGGATTTTGAAGCCCACATTACTCTTAAACCTACAGATCGCCCTAAGTTTTTCCAGGCACGCCCTATTCCAGTGGCGTTGCGTGCACCTGTCAAGGTTGAGATAGACAGGTTAACAGCTTCGGGGATTCTCCTTCCTGTTACCTCCAGCGAATGGGCATCGCCAATCGTGGTGGTCTGCGATTGTGTGGTGATTTTAAAGCCACTGTCAACGCTCAGAGCCTCGTTGACACTTATCCTCTTCCCCGTCCTGAGGAGTTATTTACCAAGTTCGTTGGGGGCCTGTTCTTTTCCAAACTTGACTTATCGGAGGCGTACCATCAGTTGCCGTTGGATGCTTCTTCCAAGGAATTTCTCGTCATCAACACTCCTTGTGGGTTGTATCAGTACCAGCGGTTACCATTTGGCGTCACTAGTGCGCCGGCCATTTTTCAGCGGTTTTTGAAACAGCTCACGGCTTCCGTTCCCAGCTGCATAAACTATCTGGATGACATTGTTGTCACGGGGGCCTCCACTGAGGAGCACCTTCGCAATTTGCGTTCACTGTTTCGGGTTTTGCATTCGGCTGGGTTGAGGTGCAATCTGGACAAGTCACAGTTCTTCCAACCCTCCATTGTGTATCTTGGTTTCCACTTGTCCCATGAGGGTATACGTCCTCTACGTCAGCATGTTGCGGCCATTAACGCTCTACCCCGGCCGTCTTCGGTCAAAGAACTTCAGGCGTTTCTAGGCAAGATTGGTTATTATCACAAATTCATTCCATCCGCGGTGGCAGTAGCTCATCCTCTGCTTCAGCTGTTACGCAAAAACGTCCCTTTCTGTTGGTCCGACAAGTGTGAGCAGGCTTTTGTCCGCCTGAAGGCTCATTTGCAGTCGGCGCCTTGTCTTGCCACATTCCATCCGGGTCAGCACTTGGTTCTGGCGACTGACGCGTCACAGTATGGCCTAGGGGCTGTTCTCACCCATCGGTATGAGGATGGGTCGGAACGACCCATCGCCTATGCTTCCAAGACCCTTACCGATGCGCAACGGCGTTACTCTCATCTCGTCCAGGAGGCACGTTCCACGCACGAGCTTCCGTCCTGGACATTTTTGACCATACTGTTGCGTCTCTCCGCGGGAGCTTCTCGGGGCCTCACAAGAGGCCATGGATGTCTTCGCACTGTCCATGTCTCCAAGGAAGTGAGTGTGTTTTTTTTTTTTTTTTTTTTTCAAGGGGGGGAAAAGTTTTGTGACAGTGCCACGACATTTAACAGTGCCGCCACGACAGTACGCGCAAACGGCGATAGAGGCGCTCCGCAACTCGGCTGAGCGCGGAAGCGCCACCTAGCTACGAACAGCGCCGGCCGCATGTCACGGCACGGCAGTCGAATAAGAGATACTGAGTTGTCATCATGTAACCAGATATTGTTTCTAAGTGAGTGTGTTTGAATATCCACGCAATTATTGGTGATTAAAGGTTATAACAGTCCAGAGTAAGGCAGCAGTTCAAGGTGTAAAAATAATTATTCACTAAATTGCCATGGCTGATAGTTTAGTACTGTAAACAGTGTTGTTTCATTTTGTCACAGTAATTTCTTTTAAAGTATAGTAACTAGATTGTGGCTCATTATACATCTACGGATTTGGTGTGATTTCTTATAATATGTTCAAAATATTTTCTTGAGTATTAGCAAAATTTGTTACAAGTTTTAGCAGACATTGTATGTATGTAAGCGAATTTTATGTTCAATATTAACTACAACTTGTGTTGCCTTAAATGTTATAATATATAATGAACTCTGATTACAGAATATGCATAGAATTGGAATTGACTGTGAATGGAAACCCCGCTTTGGCACAAAGCAGCTCACATTGGCCCTGATGCAAATAGCTACTTCCGAAAATGTATATATTTTGGATGTAATAAGGATTGGATTGCATTACAAGGAATTGTGGGAAGAGCTTGGACGAATCCTTTTTTCAGATGAAAGCATCATGAAATTGGGTAACTGAATTTAACTGTAAGAGAATAAACATGTTATGCACAAACTTTTTCTGTTTATATATATATATATATATATATATATATATATATATATATATATATATATATATATATATATATATATATAGGCCTATGTAAGGTGTGTGTGTGTGTGTGTGTGTGTGTGTGTGTGTGTGTGTGTGTGTGTGTGTGCGCGCGCGCGCGCGCGCATATTGAAAGTAACAGTTCCAAAGTCACAATGAACTCTGATGTATATTGGTCTACTTCGGGCAGTAATTGAGGCTAGAATTGTCTTTGTTGTTTTAAAGCTATCAACAGGCATCTGCCTGCTACAGTTGGTATGAACACATTGCACTTATTCTGCAGTGATTAAATTCAGCTTGTTTTGTAAAGTAATATTTACTTTTTTCAGTTCTTGCTATAAGTGTTTCATTATAATGTTGTCTGTGTGATTTGCTCAGAGTTTTAACTTTGTGCAAAACTCAAGACTTTCTTAATTGCTGTTAAAAACTTCAAGAATCAATAATATTACTTTGAGATGAAAGGCTAATGTGGAGGTGTGTCACATTTGCTATAACTTTCTATTAGGATGAGACCATTTCTTACAACCTTGAGAAACAGTTTACACGATATAGCATCTGTATCAACAATATTCAGTGAATTAAGATGATTTTGCATGATCTAATTTACAGTTCATGTGTAAATAAAGAAATTTGGAAAACAAACTTTAAAATAGGGAAACTGTGTTCACAATACGTCAAATGTGATATACTGGATATACACAAGCGGCATTGAAATCTGCACGCAGAGCATGAAGTCCATTGAAACTGTGACGGAAAAGGCTTGTT
This sequence comes from Schistocerca serialis cubense, assembly GCF_023864345.2. NCBI lineage: Eukaryota > Metazoa > Arthropoda > Insecta > Orthoptera > Acrididae > Schistocerca > Schistocerca serialis. Next base: position 717,314,671 of record NC_064638.1, read on the forward strand.
TGTGGTTGTGTCCATGACATAATTAATGAAAAACTTTCAAGGAAGAGAACAATCTATCAGCTTCCTGTACGTCCTGCTGACAGCAGTGAGGAAAGTAAATCGAACAAGAAAGAAGACCGAAAAGACAACACAACTGGTGATCCTAATTTAAACTGAAGAGATGTTGTTGTTGTTGTTGTTGTTGTCGTCGTCTTCAGTCCCGAGACAGGTTTGATGCAGCTCTCCATGCTACTCTATCCTGTGCAAGCTTCTTCATCTCCCAGTACCTACAGCAACCTACATCCTTCTGAATCTGCTTAGTGTATTCATCTCTTGGTCTCCCTCTACGATTTTTACCCTCCACGCTGCCCTCCAATGTTAAATTTGTGATCCCTTGATGCCTCAGAACATGTCCTACCAACTGATCCCTTCTTCTTGTCAAGTTGTGCCACAAATCCCTCTTCTCCCCAATTCTATTCAATGCCTCCTCATTAGTTACGTGATCTACCCATCTAATATTCAACATTCTTCTGTAGCACCACATTTCAAAACCTTCTATTCCCTTCTTGTCCAAACGATTTATCGGCCATGTTTCACTTCCATACATGGCTACACTCCATACAAATACTTTCAGAAACGACTTCCTGACACTTAAATCTATACTCGATGTTAACAAATATCTCTTCTTCAGAAACGCTTTCCTTGCCATTGCCAGTCTACATTTTATATCCTCTCTACTTCGACCATCATCAGTTATTCTGCTCCCCAAATAGCAAAACTCCTTTACTACTTTAAGTGTCTCATTTCCTAATCTAATTCCCTCAGCATCACCCGACTTAATTCGACTACATTCCATTATCCTCGTTTTGCTTTTGTTGATGTTTATCTTACATCCTCCTTTCAAAACACTGTCCATTCCATTCAAATGCTCTTCCCAGTCCTTTGCTGTCTCTGACAGAATTACAATGTCATCGGCAAACCTCAAAATTTTTATTTCTTCTCCATGGATTTTAATACCTACTCCGAATTTTTCTTTTGTTTCCTTTACTGCTTGCTCAATATACAGATTGAATAACATCGGGGAGAGGCTACAATCCTCTCTCATTCCCTTCCCAACCACTGCTTCCCTTTGATGTCACTCGACTCTTATAACTGCCATCTGGTTACTGTACAAATTGTAAATAGCCTTTCGCTCCCTGTATTTTACCTCTGCCATCTTTAGAATTTGAAAGAGAGTATTCCAGTCAACATTGTCAAAAGCTTTCTCTAAGTCTACAAATGCTAGAAACGTAGGTTTGCCTTTCCTTAATCTAATTTCTAAGATAAATCGTAGGGTCAGTATTGCCTCACGTGTTCCAACATTTCTACGGAATCCAAACTGATCTTCCCCGAGGTTGGCTTCTACCAGTTTTTCCATTCGTCTGTAAAGAATTCGCGTTAGTATTTTGCAGCAGTGGCTTATTAAACTGATAGTTTGGTAATTTTCACATCCGTCAACACCTGCTTTCTTTGGGATTGGAATTATTATATTCTTGTTGAAGTCTGAGGGTATTTCGCCTATCTCATACATCTTGCTCACCAGATGGTAGAGTTTTGTCAGGACTGGCTCTCCCAAGGCCGTCAGTAGTTCCAATGGAATGTTGTCTACTCCCGGGGCCTTGTTTCGACTCAGGTCTTTCAGTGCTCTGTCAAACTCTTCACGTAGTGTTGTGTCTCCCATTTCATCTTCATCTACATCCTCTTCAATTTCCATAATATTGTCCTCAAGTACATCACCCTTGTATAGACCCTCTATATACTACTTCCACCTTTCTGCTTTCCCTTTGCTTAGAACTGGGTTTCCATCTGAGCTCTTGATATTCATAAAAGTGGCTCTCTTTTCTCCAAAGGTCTCTTTAATTTTCCTGTAGGCAGTATCTATCTTCCCCGCAGTGAGATAAGCCTCTACATCCTTACATTTGTCCTCTAGCCATCCCTGCTTGCCCATTTTGCACTTCCTGTCAATCTCATTTTTGAGACGTTTGTATTCCTTTTTGCCTGCTTCATATACTGCGTTTTTATATTTTCTCCTTTCATCAATTAAATTCAATATTTCTTCTGTTACCCAAGGATTTCTACTAGTCCTTGTCTTTTTAGCTACTTCATCCTCTGCCGCCTTCACTACTTCATACCTCAGAGCTACCCATTCTTCTTCTACTGTATTTCTTTCCCCCATTCCTGTCAATTGTTCCCTTATGCTCTCCCTGAAACTCTGTACAACCTCTGGTTTAATCAGTTTGTCCAGGTCCCATCTCCTTAAATTCCCACCTTTTTGAAGTTTCTTCAGTTTCAATCTGCAGTTCATAACCAATAGATTGTGGCCAGAGTCGACATCTGCCCCTGGAAATGTCTTACAATCTAAAACCTGGTTCCTAAATATCTGTCTTACCATTATATAATCTATCTGATACCTTCTAGTATCTCCAGGATTCTTCCATGTATACAACCTTCTTTTATGATTCTTGAACCAAGTGTTAGCTATGATTAAGTTATGCTCTGTGCAAAATTCTACCAGGCGGCTTCCTCTTCAGTTTCTTACCCCCAATCCATATTCACCTACTACATTTCCTTCTCTCCCTTTTGCTACTGACGAATTCCAGTCACCCATGACTATTAAATGTTCGTCTCCCTTCACTGTCTGAATAATTTGTTTTATTTCATCATACATTTCGTCAATTTTTTCATCATCTGCAGACCCAATTGGCATGTAAACTTGTACTACTGTGGTAGGCATGGGCTTCGTGTCTATCTTGGCCACAATAATGCGTCCACTATGCTGTTTGTAGTAGCTTACCCGCACTCCTATTTTTTTATTCATTATTAAACCTACTCCTGCATTACCCCTATTTGACTTTGTGTTTATAACCCTGTAGTCACCTGACCAGAAGTCTTGTTCCTCCTGCCACCGAACGTCACTAATTCCCACAATATCTAACTTTAACCTATCCATTTCCCTTTTTAAATTTTCTAACCTACCTGCCCGATTAAGGGATCTGACATTCCACACTCCAAACCGTAGAACGCCACTTTTCTTTCTCCTGATTACGACATCCTCTTGAGTAGTCCCTGCCCGGAGATCCGAATGGGGGACTATTTTACCTCCAGAATGTTTTACCCAAGAGGACGCAATCATCATTTAACCATACATACTGCTAAAAAAATAAAATGCTTCATTGGTAGCACAAAAACTATATGGAACATTTTTAAAATTAGAGACAAACAAAAACAATGATACAACTGGAATAAGTCACAAAAAACAGTGTGACCGAGATATGAAAAATTTAAATCATTAACCATCAAATTCGATGGTTCTTTGATAACCAACATTTAAAAAAATCATTAAGCTGTGCAAAAATTACAGCTTTTAAGCAGCTAAAAGGTTTTTTTTAAATTCAAGTAATCAAGTCTGAGGAGTACCAAGTATCCAAGATGTTCAATGATTACCTCTTCACTGTGGCAGCAAACACTGCGGCTACCAGCAGAAATCTATTTCAAAAAGCTAAGGTGGGTACAATACTAATAACACTACCAAGTGGTAATTCTGACAGCTATTACTGCATTTCTAGGAGCTGATGACTCACAATATATTTCCTGGGAGACTGTAATATGCTGCAGTAAAAGCCACCAATAACAATGGAGATAAGCAAATCACCTCAAACACCATTTTTATTTCTCTTCTTTCAGTATTCTCAAAAGTTTATAAAAATATAGTTTACAATACAATACTAACTCACTGTTTTGAGCAGAAGTTATTGACTACTTTTCAGTTCACCTATTATAGAATATTAATCACAGAGAAGGCCTCGTAAATGAAGTCTTGGAGGACCTAAACACATGCCCCTCTTAAGGAACCACATGTTTGTCTGGCCTCTCAACAGATACCCCTCCGTTGTGGTTGCACCTACGGTACGGCCATCTGTATTGCTGAGGCATGCAAGCCTCCCCACCAACGGCAAGGTCCATGGTTCATGGGGGTAGATATGATGTTGTAAATATGACTCCCAAATACCAAGTTGTGAATACACCCAATCCAAAAATTTATCACCATAATGTGCAATCCCTGTGTAAAAAGATTGACAAAATTAACATACTGTTAACTGATGAACTAAATATATCTCAGTATTATGCATTTCTAAACACTGGCTTAACCCAGAATTAATTCAGAATATGAAAATAAATAAATTAATTTTGTCTTCCTACTACTGCAGGAAAAACACCAAGCAGGGTGGGGTGGCAAATTACGTAAAGGAAAATTGAGATTTTACTACGCTACCAGACTTAATTAGAACAAATGTTGAAAAGAATTTTTTGGAAATTGTAAACTTTTTTAAACAAAATGGAGTAATTGCTAAATAAAGTAAATGAAATGTATTGTGAGATAATAATCTGTGGCAACTTCAGTATTGATTTCCTCACAAATTGTCGAGACAGAGAGGCCATTTTAAACTTTGCAGCATCCTATGGATTAATGGCTGAAGTAAAATCTGTTCCCGAGGAAAAGAAACTTGTGAAACAACTTTAGGTCAATTTCTAGTCAAGAAAAGTTAACACAACACTCCATTAACAATTTTCAGTGCAGGGTTTAGTGACCCTCTCACTCAAATACTAAGCTTAAAAATAAAAGGCAGTATTATTAACAATTGCCTTTAAGAACCACATGTAGAAGATATAATCAGGATTTACAAAATTAAAGTTGTAAATGAAAAGTTCAACACCTCCATTGATACATAAACACATGTCCTTCAAATTGCCTTCCCACTGAAAACTGTAAGTGTAAGGGAAAATTATAGAACAGACAGCTGGATCTTAAGAGGAATAAGGATTTCATGCTAGAGGAAAAGACTAATTCGTAAAACGTGCAAATCAAAAAATTCCTCACTTGAAAGACATGTATACTATCAAATATACTCCAAAATACTAAGAAAAGTAATGAGATCAGCAAAAATAATGCATAATGATGAATAAATTTATAATTCAGCTAATAAAGCGAAGGCTGTGCGGATTGTTATAAAAAAGAATCTGGTGAATACAGACCATCTTGCTAAAATATAACACTATCACAAAAAAAAAAAAAAAAAAAAAAAAAAAAAAAAAAAAAAAAAGATGAACAAACCCCTTGAAAGTAGCAAACACATTTAACAATTTTTTTTCACAGGTGTTTGCTGATAATGTAATATGAACAAACATACATAAGAACACCCAAGCCAATGAGTATAAAATAAGTGCCTGTAGGTGGTCAATGTACATCAATTCTGTCTCAAAGATGAAGTAGCTAATGCAATAAAGGACTGAAACATTCCAACTCCACATACATTGATGGTGTCCATGCAGCAATCTTGAAGAAAAGTGCATAGAGCCTAATTGAAATATTTATACACTTTTGGGACTGCTCGATCCTGGCAGACACTTTCCCTGACAGGCGAAAAAGATCATGTAAATAACAGACCAATTGCAGTTTCCTCCTGCATTTCAAAAGTATTAGAAAAATTTATAAAATGACAGACTTTTGAAATTTGCAAATAAAAACAATATCTTGTGTACTTAACAACATGGATTCAGAAATAAGAGATCAGTGACAACTGCTGTTTATGAGTGAGTGCATCTGTTCCATATTAAGCCTGATGAAAAAGGAATCACTAGGAGTATTTATTGACTGTCTAAAGCTCTTGACATGGCGGATCATACGATTATGCTGTCAAAGCTTGAAAAATATGGTATTAGAGGTCTGTCCAGCAACTGGATCAGTTCCTTCCGGACCATAACAAGCAGGCAATGTGCCTCAATTGCACAAACATCCACCGAAAAACTGTATCTGAACACTTATCAGACTATGAACAAATTAAATATGGTGTACCCCAAGGATCAGTAATGGGACCCTTTCTGTTTCTTCCATATATAAATTATTTCAGCTTAAATATGGATGCACATAAAACAATCATATTTGCAGATGACACCACAATTCTAACAGGAGAGAGAGAGAGCAGTGATTGTAATAAATAGTAAAAAATCATTGCACTAAAATTCCACAATGCTCCAAACAAGGTCATGTTCATCCCATTTGGTCTCTGTCAGTGGTGAACTGGTTGGTAACATTACTGAAACCAAATTCTTAGGACTTTGGCTGTAGAGCAATGTAAAATGAAATAAGCATATTGAATATCTCAGTGCAGAACTGAACAAGACATATTACCTTCTTTCCTCACTAAAATCATGCTGTAATGAGAAAACAGTAATGAATGCATATCTTGCTTACTTAAATTCTCGCCTTAAATATGGAGTCACTTTCTGGGGAAACTCTAAAACAGCTAATAGCATGTGATTTTTCAGCTTCTCGTAGCATACTTCATGTTGAAATAGTTCATGGGTGAACTGCTGGATGTCGGTGTCCAACGAACAAAATATTTCGGCAAATGACCACTTTGCCATCATCAAGTGCATTGATGAACTAACTGACTGCATTTTTCTCTCCTCCTCCTCCTCCTCCTCCTCCTCTCACTCTGATCAACTACATCATGAGTTTTCTGCAGCCAGCATCTCTTGCCCCAGTGCTCCTGTCGACTTGGTGTTCCGTCCTAGGTTCGCTCCCAGGTGCGCAAGATATTGGCACCTCTGCTGATCCTCCGCCTGCCCCTGAGTCAATTCATTGTCTAGTATTTCATTCCTCTTCTTGGCCATTCCAAGAGCAGGTTCCCATGCCTTTCTAAGTATGTACCCACTATCACAATAATTTATTAGCAGTTCGCTGCGCAGGGTAGCAGCATGACCTGGGGCGCCTTGCACGGTTTGCATGGCTCTGGTTCGCGCAGCTCCATCTGTCAGAGGTTCGAGTCCTCCCTTGGGCATGGGTGTGTGTGTTGTCCTTAGTGTAAGTTAGTTTAAGTTAGATTAAGTAGTGTGTAAGGCTAGGGACGGATGACCTCAGCAGTTTGGTCCCACAGGAACTTACCTCAAATTTACAATTTTATTAGCAGTCCCCTTACTCGAATCTCAGTAGATTCCTTAATGACACAGTACCAGAATTTGGACATCTGTGTCAGAACCTTGATGTGGTTGTAGTCCATTCCGTGCAGTTCTGTCATGTAGTGTTGTGTGACCGCCAACTTGTTATGCTGCTGCAGTCTGGTATGGCATTGGTGTTCTCTGTAATTATCTTCGACAGTATGCACTTTTTGACCTAGGTAAATCTTACCACATTGGCAGGGTGTCTAAATACCTTGGATTTCTGAAGTCCAAAGTCATCTTCCACACTACCAAGTAGGGCCTTTGTTTTGGCTGATGGGCAGAAAACTGCATTCACTAGGTGTTTCCAAAGAATTCGTCCTGTCGTGCTGGATAATGTGGCACAAAAAGGAATAAATGCAATTCCCATGTCCTCCTGAGAATTATCTTCTGGTTCTGCCAGTTGTACAGAGGGTATGGGACATAGGCTCTCCAAATATGCCACTTCATGTAGCCATTCTTCCAGAAAACCACCCTCAGATGTTCAGGTTCTGTGTCATTGTCAGAGATAGGGCTCATTCTATGTACCAATGTTTTGAGTGTGCCATGCCTCTAAATTGAGTGGCAGCAGCTGTCAGCATGTAAGTATAGGTCTGTGTGCATCTTCTTCCAATAAACACTGGGGCCCAAAGTGCTGTCTGCTTTTGTTCTAACCAACACATCCAGAAAGGGAGTACTCCATCCACCTCAAGTTTCAGGGTGACTTTGATGTTCTGGTGTATGGAATTAAGATTTTATGGAAGCTTCTCTGTTCCTTGTGGTTGTATAATGAGTGTCATCTGCATACTGGAAGAAACATGTTGGTTTCCATTGTGTTGATTCTAGGGCTTCCTCCTTGAAATATTCCATGTACATATTGGCAACAGTTGGTGAAAGCGGACTCCCCATGACTACTCTTTCCGTCTGCTCATAGTAGGTATCGGAGAGAAGAAAGTACTTCGATGTCAAGACGTGCTAAAAAATGTGGGTCGTCTCTGCATCAAATTTCTGGCCCATATGTTCTAAGGATTCTTGTAAATGCTCTCTGGTAAAAAGAGAAACAACATTGAAACTCACAAGTATGTTGGTATCTTTAAGCTTGAAGTTGTTAAGGGATCCAACAACATCCATAGAGTTGTGAATGTGATATGAGCTCTTCCCCATATAATGACTAAGCAAATTCTTTTGATACTTGGCAAATGAGTATGTCAGAGCACAAATTTTACTGACATTGGGGTGTAAAGGAACCCCACCCTTGTGAACCATTGGCAGACCATAAAGTCTTGGTGGAACTCATTCTCCCTCGTAACCTCATTTGGCGAGCTGGATTCTTTGAGAAGCAGTGTGGTCTTCCCCTCCACCCTCTCTGTAGTTTCAGTGTCAACCAACTGATATGCACCAACTTCTAGCAGGCCCCACATTTTCTTGATGTAATTTTGGTGAGATAGGACTACAGTTGTGTTACCCTTGTCAGTTAGCAAGACCACAATATCAGGATCTCATCTTAGTTTCCTTATGACTGCCCTCTACCTGCTATAGGTGTTCGGTTGTATAGCTTTTGTTTGCATGAGAGCGTGACAGGTTTAGCAAGTGGCAGAACCAGAAGAGGACTCTAAGGAGGACGCGGCCATTGCATTCATTCCTTTTTGTGGCGTGTTATCCAGCAATACTGGACGAATTCTTCAGAAACACCAAGTGAAGGCAGTCTTCGCCCATCAACCAAAACAAGGGCCCTACTTGATAATGATGACTTTGGGCTATGGAAACCCGGGGTCTGTCAGATACCCTGCCAATGAGGTAAAACTTACATAGGTCAAACATTGCTTAGTGTTGAAGATAATTGCAGAGAACACCAACATCATACCAGATTGCAGCAACCTGACAAGTTGGAGGTCACAGAACACTACCTGACGGGAATGCACAGAATGGGCTATAACCACACCAAGGCTCTGACACAGATATCCAAACTCTGGGACTGTGTCATTAAGGAATCTATTAGAGTCAATTAAGGGAACTGCTAATAAATCGTGATAGTGGGTATGTACTTAGCAAGGCATTGGAACCCACTATTAGAGTGGTCAAGAATCAAGAAGAGCATTGCGATACTAGACAATGAACTGACTACAGGGGCAGGCGGAGGATCAGCAAAGGTGTTGCCAGGGTGCGTACGTAGGTGCGAACCGAGGACAGAGCACTGGGTTGGTGGGAGCAGTGGGGCCATGGATGCTGGGCATGGATGGCCGATGGAGTAGCTTTCCAGAGGGAGAGAAGGAGGAGAGAAAAGCACAGCACGAGCCCCCCCCCCCTCCCCCCCCCCTGCCCCCCAATCTGTTAGTTCATGAGCACACCCGATGATGGCAAACTGATCGTTAGCTGAAATATTTTGCCCATTGGATGCCAACATCCGGCAGTTCACCTGTGAACTATTTTGACAGCTAGTAGCACTTTCAGACTACAAAAATGAGCCATTAGACACTTTTTTTATGCAAACCAGGACTCTTGCATACATATTTAAGATATTTGGTATTTGCGCATTACCATGTGTATATATTGTGGAAACCCTTATATTCTTTAAAATAAATGTAATAAGTACGGACTGCAGACTGCAAAATAACTGTAATATACATGATCACTTTACCAGACAAAACAAAAATTTGTATACAAGCCAAATCAACACATCTCTCTGCCAAAAAAATACATGCCACATGGGAGTTAAACTTCGTAACAAACTTCCTGAAAACATAAAAAGCTATTACTGATGTCAAAACCTTCGGAAAATCTCTAAAGTCATATTCGCACCATCTCTGCTTTTATTCCATTATTTAAATTTATGAAGTATTTTACATAATAAATACTTTGTCTAAAGTGTATTATTGTAACTTTAAATAAGTATGTCTAGAAATCACTTTCAAAAGTGTAATTATAACTTGGCTTGAGTAGTGCCTTATGCGAAAGTTGCTTTTGTAGACAACAGGACCAATAAGTACAATACAGAAGAAGGTATTTGTTTATGTGATCTGCATGATTAAATTATAGTACTTGAAGTCTAGTTGTAGTGTGAATTTACATTGACGTAACTAGTAACAAATATTTACTGACTTTAAGTATCAGTGTTACTTGGGAAAGAATGACATTTTGTTGTTGGAGAATGTGATTGACTAAATTGTGAACACTGTATTTTCGCATGACACCCACACACACACACACACACACACACACACACACACTCACACCAGTGGCAGATACATATTGGGGGGGGGGCACATGAGACACCCCCCCCCTCCCCCCTTGCAGGGCCACCCACACCACCACCGCCAGTCAGCATGCACACTATTCGTTCGCTTCTTTCATCAGTCAATTCGACTGAATTGAGTTATCAAGTAGTTAAGTAGTTGAACTTTCCTATGTGGCACGCGCGTCCATATCATCCTATTTTATACGTTTCAGTCTGGCACGTAGGTAGCTATGTGGTCGGAACAGTTTCCAAAGTTCTTAAGGAAATACAGTGTTGGACAGATAGAAAAATGGCTGCCAAAGCCAATATTCTCCTCTGAGCTCTCTCTAATTGTGAGTTTTTCATCACTCTGTTCTCACTGAAAAGGAGACAGCACGACAGCGATTTGTCCGAAATTTTGTGTGGTGAAAGAGGACTCCTAACACCTGACATGGTTAAAATATTAGGATGCACTACACAGAAAATCCTGGGAAAAATCGATCCAAAGTTTCTTAGGTGCCTTATGAGTATAAAATGTTAGGCTATTGCCTAGCCACCGTCTGGCCTAGATGGTTAGATTCCTCCTCCGGCACTTTTTTTATTTCTTCTGTTTCATTTTATTTTGTTATTCCACCAATTATTCAGGAAGTTTCCCAAACCTACATTATCTTTAACAAATTAGTTACATTATTGAATACAAATTATTTTCTTTTTGTCCAACAACACAATTCATGGCGTTGGGTTTTCCAAATTTCATTGTAAAGTATACAAGGAGAAACATTGGGTTTTTAATCAGAATAACAAAGTCAATTGGGAAACATTCAATTTTTATACATATAATAATTATAAACAAGAACCACAGTGGTAATTATCGTAAAAACAAACAAAGCAATAATTTTTGTGACATCTTGCGCTACATATAAAAGCGGATTTTTTACAATCAAAGGCCGTTTGCAATAAATCTGTATAAAAACATGCCCCATTACCTTTTACGAAAATGTTTCGAGTTTCTGATAATTTTGAGGCAAACAGGCATATTGAATCATGTCTCAGAATATTGGCGATGATAATTGATGGTGAATTATAGAATGAATTTTTATACAATCTTCCCGAGAACTAATTTCACGATTCTCCTGTAACAATGCACTGCAATTTTGCAAGCACTTAATGAAATTTTTAACTTGCCTGTAAAAGTAAACATCACAAGGTTGCACCAAAGAAGTTAATTTTTGGAGATATAACTTTTACAGACCAAGTTGGCATATTTTCATCATCCTGAAAAATTGTATCATATATCTGCGGATTCGTTTGACCTCTCCAAGACTCAATGAGAAGTAAATATTTATTCTCCCGACATAAGATTTTAAACATTTCTGGAGAAAATCCATGTATAGAACTGTTATTAATTTTCCGGACTTCGATGATGTTACGATAACATTCGTATAAGTATTGGCATAACATCTATTAATTTGTGAATATGAGGTCGGAAATGACCTGTCGCTTCTTGCAAGCATATGAAGACATGTGGGAGTGGTTTTCCGGATAATGTTATTGAATATTGTGCGGTGTATGAATGTGTCACTTTATTCAAATCTGACTTTTTCATGAAAACTGTTTTACTCCCTTTTTCAGTGAGAGTCCTGTTGAAAACAGATTGATATTGGCATCCTGAAACAATAGTATTTTTAATATTAAACAATATTTGAATGTGTGTGTAAATATCTTTATCTATAATTAAATTTGAATTGATGTATTTTACATCGGTAAAAACATTTTGTACGCAGAAAATGTGTATTTACCTGTTTGGTCAGTATTTATCACATAATCCTCATAGTATTGAGGGATTAAATGGCATGTCTTCCGACGAAAGGTCTCCGCAGATGCCTGGATGTCCTCCATTGACGCCGCTTTTTTCGAAACCAGTTTCGTGATCTTGCGTTGTGAAATTCTGTGTTTCTGTTTAAATGCCGTGACCCATCGATCAGGCACCTTGAATTTGAAATCGACGAATTTTGCAGCTGCAGTCAATGCCCATTGCTGTAAATTTCTTGTTGTGACTAGCTGATATTGCTGTCTTGCTTCCACAAAACGGTCGTAGGTCCACAAATCTATTGCCTCAAATTTATCCATTCGCGTACCACCAATTTTAATATCTTTCTCCCACTGTGAAAGATATTCTTTTCTCTTCAATTGGCGGCATCCCCCTTTTTTTTTTTTTTTGCAATGTCGCCAAGGACCATGTGGGGTGCACTTTAGCAATATTCACGACTTTGACTTTGTAGGCAATGGGAATCATGTCACTTTTAAATCTTTTCGGTGACGGTTTATATTCATCTGGAGACGAATTACTTTGTGGCACTTTGAACTGTTCATCTTTCTCCTCACATTCTTCGCAATCCTCATGAGCGTGAATTAATTCCTCTTCAGTTACGAATGTTTTTTCACCCAAAAGTTCCAGTGTATTATTATAAAGTTCTCCGGCCAATAACATAGCATCGCGAGAGATTTCTTCCGAAGATGTCAATGCAATTAAATTATTTTCCATCAACAGCTTTTCATAATACACCATTGTGTCCTTCAATCATAATTTTGATAGATCACTATGAAAGGATTCTTCAGGAATTTCTTCTCCTATTCCAGATGAGCCAGCAACTCCTTCAGTCGACATTTTAACCTTGGAGTGGAATAACACGCTGAAATTTGAAACAGGCAAGTCTGTTCACGACGAAATCGAAAAACAAACTGCCGTTTACTTCTCATGGCTCACGCACATTCCTATGTGCAGATGACCATTATAATCCCAAGGGGACCCTTACAAAGCCCCTTTAAACCTTGAAACCCTATAAAACGAAGTAGAACAATGAGCACAAATATTTTTCAGTGAATGAAAAACTTTATGTTCTTGAGCTAAAATAATGTTTTAAAAGTAATGTAGGTTTGAGAAACTTTTTGAATAATTGGTGGAATAACAAAAGAAAATGCCAGACGAGGAATCGAACCCGAGACGTCTGACGTAAGAGTCCGAGCCCTAACCATCTTCTTCTTCTTCTTCTTCTTCTTCTTCTTCTTCTTCCCCCCCCTCCTCGATATAGTTCGTTGCGTTTGGTCTGGGTGGATGTCACAAGACATCCATTCAAGTTGATCGTTGATTCCTTGACCCAGTTTTTTTTATTACAGAGAGCACGTAGCCCTCTGACTGAACACACTGAGCTACCATGCCCGCGGCCATCTAGGCCAGACAGTGGCTCGGCAATAAACTAACATTTTATACTCATAAGGCACCTAAGAAACTTTGGATCGATTTTTCTCGGGATTTTCCGAGTAGTGCATCTTAATATTTTAACCATGTGAGGTGTTAGGGGTCCTCTTTCACTACACAAAATTTCGGACAAATCCCCGACCCAACAGTCATGCCATCTCCTTGTGAGTGACATTACCAGCATAACATATCCAGTCAGCAAAATCTTACAAGACCCTAGACCCTAGCAGTGGCAAAAGCAAAATTAGGTTCGATGCTCAAGGTGTAAGATGGCATGAGAGCTTATGCTGATAGCCACTATGCTTGTATTGTTGGAGAGACAAAGGCAGTTATGGAAGAGTTAGATGTGTAGATGAGTGTTCCTTGTCATAAAGGCAGACAAGGACACAGGGAAAACCTGGAAAAGAACTGTTTTTATTCCAACACTGGCTCATGTTACGACAGAATGAGAGTGTGTTTTGCTGAAGAAAATATTTATCATTTAAAATTCAACATACTTTTACCCTCACAACTACTGAAAAATGATGGTAATGACCCAGCACATAAACTGAATCGGTGCTTAACTGAACTACCGTTCTTTGAAGAAGAATCACTCTTCATGATTAAAAAGAGACTAATGGGAGAGATTCTTCAGTACAAGCAAACGAGCAGAAATGCCCTTAAGGATCATGATTCTGTTATGCAAGCGCTGTCTGTTTGTCCTATCCTACTTTGCACACACTGTACAAAACATTTACTTGTCTACCTGCCTCTACTGCTACAGTAGAAAGAAGGTTTTCAACATTGCGGCGTATAAAGATATGACTGAGGTCAACAATGGAGGAGGATCGACTTAATGGCTTAGCTCTGTTGAACACTCACCCTGACTTTGATTGTCTTATTGACGATGTAATTAACCAATTTACCAGGAAGAATAGGCCCATAGAATTCGTCATTTAAGGAAGAGAACCACAACTGTAACTTTTTTATATCATAAGATGACATGGTCTTGTATATGTGTATAATCAGTTTAAATAAAACTTTCTTAAACTTTGCATGTGACTTGATTATTTTTTAAATTGGTAAAAGTAAAGGTAGCTCAAAATATCTTTAGCGCCCCCCCCCCCCCCCCCCCCCTCCTTGAAGTTTTTCTGTATACTTCACACACACACACACACACACACATACACAAATATTATAGTTATAGAATTGCACTAGTTGTGTTTCCAACTGGCATTCAGGGGCATTTTAAAGCAATCTGTGCAAAGCAGTTTAATCAATAATTTATAGATGATGTGAGTGAGTGCAAGATCTGTTGTGCCCAAACTTCTGAGTGATGAAGAAAATTGTGTGTTGGTTTGCACGAAGTTGAAGGATTGTTTTCACTCAGATCTGGACTTTGTGTCCAAAATTGTTACCTGAGATGAAACTTCAGTCTATGGGTGTGACACTGGCGTGGAAATTCTGTTTCCAATGGAAAACCAATGAATTTCCTCATCCTAAAAAGCACATGAGTCAAAATCAGATATCAAAGTCATGCTCATTGTTTTTCCCCCCCAATATTATGTGCATAGTGCAGTCAGAGTTCATTCCAAGGGGAAAGAATTATCATACAGAAGCCAAGTTTCTTGTTGACTAATTTGCTTCAACAGACTCCATCCTTAAGTATCTCACCTGGAGGTTAAATTTTATGGAAAGAATCCTTTCGATTTGGATAGTTAAGGTAAAGTACCTGTTCTCTGAAATACACAACATTCCACTTTTCAGCCCAACAGTTATAACTTAAGCATACTCGTTTATGAAATTCAGGACAATTGGCTTCAACCAAACTCTTAAATCAGGAATATGAGGTGCACCAAAACAGCACTCATCCTTGATAATAATCTCTTTAACGTATCTGGAGATCAGTAGCTAAGTCAAAGCAAGAGGTGTATAAGAAATTAAATAAATTCTGCAAAATAAGACATTAGTTTCAATGGAAATTCTGATTTCACACATCTTGTAACAGTTGGCTCCATAATGACATGTCAGTGAATTTCAGCAAAAATTGTGTGGGAGATAAGTTTGAATAAGAGTCAAGTAAAAGCTAACTAGCATAGTTAGTAGGATATCGAAAAGATTCTGGGAGTCGATATTGTCAGTCTTCCCTCTGCTCACTGAAATGTGGGAGATATCTTGGAGGGGTGTTATGCCATTCCTGTGTGTAAAAGAAATGACTTGTTGCAAATAGATTACAACAAATACACTCAACTCTCTCTCTCTCTCTCTCTCTCTCTCTCTGTGTGTGTGTGTGTGTGTGTGTGTGTGTGTGTGTGTGTGTCCCACTTACAGGAAGGTGGGTGGCTGGGTATGACAGGGAGGTATGGATATATGTGCATATGTATGAAGTAATACATTTATTGTTAATATTGAATTTTAGATGTTTTAATTTACATAATTTTCATTCCAGCATTCTCGTATGTGGGAGATATGGCTATGATCAAAAATTCATTGCCACATTTGTACCCTTTCCTAGAAGAACATTGTGAGTTATTGGATGTGTCACTTGTTTGGCAACAATTGGTGAAGAAACACTCTATTATTTTCCCATACAATGGTGAGTAAAGATTACTATGAGAGTAAGCTTCTGATGATAAAGTCATTTACAGTGTATTAGTTTATACCAGGGGAAAAAGTTTGTGACTTACAAGATAAGGAAATCTGGTTAATTGGATAAATACACTACCCTGCTACTTTATATATACCTTGTATTTAAGATGCAGTTCAGGTTTTCACCCTTCTTCGTTTGGCGTAATATGTTAGTATCTTATTCAATGCTGTGTGTCAGCTTCATTTTGAACATTGTAGCTGTCTTTCATTCTGTACCTCACAGCTCCTCCTTTTGCATTTACGTGCACCATCAAACGCTTCACTGATGCTGTGGAGCATTCGGCAGTTGGTCACATGGCAAATGCTGCATTGCGCAATGAAGTTAAAAGTGTGTGTGCTGTGCTTGCAAATGCAAAACAAGAAGTTACAAGTTACAGAATAAAAGACAGATGCAGCATTCAGAACACAGTTGACAAAAACATAGTGCTAATCTTACAAATGATAACATGTACTATCATTTAACAATATTAATATATCTTCTGAAATCAAATGAATGAAATATTAATTCTTTTAACACGAACCTGAATACAGAGCTGTTCATCAAATGATGGTCACAAAGGAAAAGGAAGAGAATACTATCTCTTTTATCTTTATACCAAGGACGACAAAGATTATACTCTAGCCTAGGACATCATATATATTCTTTGTTTATACATTATCCCTTTTTCTCAACACACATAATTAATTAAATAAATAATTTTCTAATAACATTAAGGAAAACTACCACATATTGGAGTGGCTTTTCCACTTTTTCTTTTTTGGACAAGTCTGTAGTGTTATAGTACTTCTAATGCAGAACATAAATCTAATTTAAAGCAAGTAGTACTGTTGGCACACTACTTGGTGTCTGCCAAGATGACTGTCCAACTACGGCCTTAATTGTCCTCTTCCTCCTCACCATTCAGTCCCACTCACTGCAGTGCTCGGAGTGCTAGGCAGGAGCACAGCTGGAGCAGTTGTGGAGCTCTGGTAGGCAAGAACTGATGTATACACACACCAAACAAAAGTTTTGCATCACCCCAGTTCCCAGAGCTCATGAAGATAAGACGTTGACTATGGATATTGTATCACAGACATAATCCCTTTAATTGTTCAGAGATGTCACTAAACTCGCCCAAAAATGTAAACAATGATGCATGAGAAGCGCCTATTAGATGGAGCTGGTCCGACAGCCGATCAGTTCCAGTCATTCCACCAGGAAGAAGGTACACGGCTCATGTTATCTGTAGTTCAACCATGCCTCAATGGTGAATACCGCGGTTCGATCGTGTCCACATTGTTACTTTGTGCCAGGAAGGGCTCTCAACAAGGGAAGTGTCCAAGCAACTTGGAGTGAACCAAAGTGGTGTTGTTTGGACATGGAGAAGATACAGAAAGACAGGATCTATCGATGACATGCCTTGCTCAGGCCGCCCACGGGCTACTGCAGCAGTGGATTACCACTACCTAAGGATTATGGCTCAGAGGAACCCTGACAGCAGTGCCATCATGTTGAATAATGCTTTTCTTACAGCCATAGGATGTCGTGTTACGACTCAAACTGTGCGCAGTAGGCTGCATGATGTGCAACTTCGCTCCCGATGTCCATGACGAGGTCCATCTTTGCAACCACAATACCATGCAGCGCGGTACAGATGGGCCCAATAAATTACCGAATGAGCCGCTCAGTATTGGCATCATGTTCTCTTCACTGATGAGTTTTGTATATGCCTTCAACCAGACAATCATTGGAGACGTGTTTGGAGGCAACCCATTCAGCCTGAACGCCTTAGACATACTGTCCAGCGAGTGCAGCAAGGTGGAGGCTCCCTACTGTTTTGGGGTGGCATTATGTGGGTCTGACGTTTGCCACTGGTGGTAATGGAAAGCACTGTAACGGCTGTATGATATGTGAATGCCATACTCCAACCGATAGTGCAAACATATTGGCAGCATATTGGTGAGGCAGACTTCTTCATGGACAACAATTTGCACCCCCATTGTGTACATCTTGTGAATGACTTCCTTCAGGATAACACCATCGCTCAACTAGAGTGGCCAGCATGTTCTCCGGACATGAACTCTATCGAACATACCTCGTATAGATTGAAAAGGACTGTTTATGGACAACTTGACCCACCAAGCACTCTGAGGGGTCCACACTGAATCGCCATTGAGGAGTGGGACAATCTGGACCAACAGTGCCTTCATGAACTTGTGGATAGTATGCCACAACGAATACAGGCATGCATCAATGCAAGTGGACCTGATGCTGGGTATTAGAGGTACTGGTGTGTACAGCATTCTGGACCACCACCTCTGAAGGTCTCACTGTATGGTGGTACAACATGCAGTGTGTGGTTTTCATGAGCAATAAAAAGGGCGGAAATGATTATGTTGATCTCTATTCCAATTTTATGTACAGATTCCGGAACTCTGGGAACGGAGGTAATGCAAAACTTTTTTTGATGTATGTATAAAAAGTAGACTGTTAGTATGTATTTACATATGTGTGCATGTCTGGGACCTCCTCCAATATCCCAGGATTGATTTCAACAAAATTTGACACACAAACCGCAATCTTCACAAGTACCAGCACTGTGGGTTTTATAACCTCCTAACTCCAATAGGAGCAGAGATATAGGCAATTATTTTTTTGTTTTTATTTTTTTCAGCCACTGTTGTATAGGTTGCCCTGTACAAAAGATGTGTTGTGTAAGAGTAGTATCGACCAGCCAATCGACCTGCTGTGCAGGCCAGCCTACAGGTCAGGAGTAAAAAGAGATTTAGAACAGTGAAAGAGGGCTTTGCAGGGGCTACACGTGTGAATGGGTACAGCTGCAAGAATGTTGAGATGAATAGTGAAGGAGATGGACAGAGAAAGGTGACAGGAGAGGATGGTTAGTGAGTTGGGGCAGGAGGGGATGGACAGAGAGAGGGGAGGCTGTGGGGATGGACAGATGGAGGCTGGAAGGAGATGATGGCCAGAGGGAGTGTAGAAGGTGGTGATGAGCTTATATTCTGGTTATATCACATGATGAACATTGGTGTGTTGTACCTTGCCAGTATTGTGGAAATATCTGCTTTTATTTAGTGTAGGAATGTTACATTGTAGTTGAAATGGAGGCACTATATGTGGTAATGTTTAAGAAAAAGCATGCTTTATTGAGTCATTTTTTGGCAAGTGCCAACTTTGAGGAGTCATAGAAGTCAGACTTCAGTTAGGAGAAAATTTCGTGTGCACAGTTGAAAGATACAACCTTTTTCTCTTTTTGCAGGTTAATTTTCATTGTTTTCTGATTAGTAATTTCATTGCTGTATAATATCAAATGCAAGATTCTGTGATTGAGCTTACCATCGTAGTTGGTGCAGTGGAAAGCACGGATGTAAAGCTTGAACATTTGTTGGTTACACTGTATGTCGTCACTCTTGAATACTCCTCGCGTTTTTCATTTAAGAGTTTGTAAAGTAATTGTGTTAGTAGCTGCAATAAATGTGAGGCTGTGGTGCACTGTAATCATCATATCAGTGTGCCACCACTATCGTAATGCGTGATAAGCATCTAATTAACTGGCGAAGAATGGCAGCTTCGTTGTTGCTTTTCAGTACAGCATTGCTGCATTCAGTTGTTGCAAGTAGAGGGCAATAATATGATAAATTGCAAATGAATGCTCGCTGTATAATCAGCTCTGAATAAATGAACAGTTAAATGTATTGTACATTGTAACATGAATGGAAATCCAGCTATCTCAAATAAATTTTGCAGTAAAGAATCCTGAATGAAATATAACCCACCTTCATCACTTTTGCTACTGACAGAGATCTCACAGCTGCTATTGCAGTTCTGTACATGGATCAGCAATGGTTCTGTTGTTATGTCAAGACTGTGGATTCCTTGTGCATAACTGTTTTCAGGTTTGTGTATATGATTCACTGAATTCCTCCAGAAGCTCTGGGGAACACTTTCCACAGTGGAGCAGTACAACTCTATTAAAGTACAATTTAGCTTCAAATTATTCTCCTTTGCAATCTTGTTCTTGACAACTACCCAATTAAGTTCAATAGTGTTGAATCCACAGTACTCCACTAGCAACTGTAGAAGTTTAATTTCCTTGTCCACTGAATGCAACACACTTTTCAAAAGGCACTCTTGTGACCTGAAGTGCTGTTGCACTTGTTTCAGTATGCCAGCTGTAGTAAATGTGGCATTAGATGGAAGTTTTACACTATTACTTTCCATCCATTCAATATAGAGTCCTGCATGACCGAGTAAGTGAGCACAAAATACGAGGTGGGGCGAGCACACCCTAACTGGATAGGCTACCCGCACTAGTTCTGGTGACCGAGCATAGAAGCCGTGACCGAATACGTAGCACATAACTTCAAACACATTACACGTGTTATTATCCGTGAGACACTGCAGCCAGTATGGGATTCTCATTTGTGGTCTCTCTCTCTCTGTAGTCAAGCAGCGCGAGGAAGCCAGTGTAGTAAGACGTAAGATTGAAACCAATGTTTACACGGGAAGGTCTAAGAAGCCAAGTATGGATTACATTTCTGTTGGTTGTAGATGAAAACAGTGCGTCTACTGGGTATGTATCGTGCATAAACTGCTCCACTTTATTGTTTTTCCAGTCGGGAACCACTCATTTAAAGAAACACAGTTGCAGGAAACCTCAAAAAGATCGTTTCTTTGGCCGTCCTTCCGTGATCTTAATATGCTTGAAATAAGTGAAAAGCAGGAAATTCTTAGCAATGTGCGATGATGTGTGCTACGTACGCAGGTACAACATGCAATCATTAACATAATCGTTTTTGCATAGTTAGTGGAAAGTGTGTTATAGAGAAACGGGAATGTTGTGACTCGTATAATATCTCATTAACGTAAAACATCTCGTTTTTATGGGAACGGGGGTCGAGTTGTTTGGGGGGAGAGACCAAACAGAGAGGTCATTGGTCTCTTACGGGAACGTTTCAATGATTTCCATATCAGTTCTGTATTACTTGTCTCTTTTGTTTATTATCATAGATCCTTCAAGTACTGTGTCATCACCACCCAGAAAGAGAGATTGTTTCAAGGAATGGAGGAACAACAGATCATCCGCAGCAGATGAAGTAGATCTGTACATTTTAATGCACCCCGGAGATGATGATGACATCTTAAAGTGGTGGAGCAGACATGAAACAGATCTGCCAGATATGGCTGCAGATGCAAGACGTATTTACGTATTTTATGTATCCCAGCAACAAGCGCACCTAGTGAAAGGTGCTTTAGTAAAGCCGGCATGTTACTAACAAATTGCCGCAGCCAATTAAATCCGGAACGCGTTAGTGATTTACTGCTGATCAACAGTAACTATAATTTTGTTTATGTTGCAAACAATTGAAAAGTATGACAAGTTACTTACGTCTGTAAATGTTTAATGTTCTTTGTATGCTTTCTTTATGAAGATGGTTGTCTTCTAGATTACAGGGAAAGCACTTATTTAATGTTTCCTATAAATGAAAGGAAAAATATATCTTTTGTTTGGAAATGAGACTCGTCTTCTATCCGCGATTGTATTGAAATATCATTTTACTTTCCAAGTGCTTTATGAATTTAGCTGTCTCACGCACCCGTTCCTGGATATGCTACTTTTGTATTAAAAGAGAGAGAGAGAGAGAGGCGTTGGATTTGTACAGTACAGTGCAGCGAGCCGGGGCGAGGTGAGGTGAGACGTCAGCGGTGACCGGTCATGCTCGGTTATCCGCGTGTCCGGAATCCGGACAACAGACATGGGGCGAGTATGTGACAACATGCAATCATTAACATAATCGTTTTTGCATAGTTAGTGGAAAGTGTAATATAGAGAAACGGGAATGTTGTGACTCTTATAATATTTCATTAACGTATGGGGCCGGACACGGGCGGCTCGGTCCCCCTGTCACCGGGCGAGCCGTGACCGGTCAAACACTGAGCGTTGCAGCACTCTAATTCAATAATGGAATCCTTTCTCCATTTTGTAGATGAATTAGTTTTGTGATACTGGGTTTACCATCATATGACATGGAGCTTGATCTAAAATAATCACAGATCTGCTTGGTAATATTTCGTAGTGTTTGGTATTCACCTCAGAATGATAATCTGCACCTCCTCTTCACCCAGTAAAACATAAACCAGCACATTGTATGGACCCATCTTTTTTTGTTTCCAGTGGGACATATTACAATCCTTTTTCCAGAACCAGATGACATTTAAATTCCTCCTTTCTAGACATTCCAATCTTGAATGCTTCCTCTGTGATAATCAAATACGTTTTCTATTGCATAAGGCATTTTTTGTTCCTGCCATCCAAACTTTCTGGATTGATGTGCACCACATCAACTCTCATCAGTGTAATAAATATTCCATCCAGTGTTTCACAGTAATCCTATTTCCTGCAAGAACTCATTTCTTTTTCCTGCTGTTTAGCATCAGCACACGGTCTTTGTTGAATGTTTTGTATGTGAACCCCAACTTCTTAATAACACACAAAAGCTTATTTCACTCATATCAGGAGAGTCTTCCAGTTCAGTCTTCAACTTTTCCAACATGGCTGCTAGTGTTGGAAGCACCTTCTTCATATAGAAAATGTGGAATATTCTCCTTATGGCTCCCTGTGTAAACTCATCCAACACAAACTCTCTCTCTTTTCTCTCTCCTTTTTTTGTGATAACAAGACAAGAAGTTTCTCTATAATCTCTTGAAATTCGCTTCACTATACCTTCACTAATATTGAGACGGTCAGAAGTTCTCTTTACTGCCTGCATTACGGAACTACTCACGCCCAGTTGAATTTAACTACGTGCGCTGATCATAGACTTTTCACGAGTCCACAAATGATGCATGGTTTCACACAAGGTAACAAACTGTGTCACAAAGACGGTCTCAACCAAGTGCACAACAATAAAGGTCTCCTATCTATGGGATGCTCTGATATGAATAATTAAGGGGAAATAGTGTTTAGAGGTCTGGCGCCATAGTATATGAGAGCATGCAACACAAGAGGTGCATAAGCAGATACAATGAAGAGCCAAAGAAACTGGCACACCTGCCTAATACCATGTAGGCCCCCCTGAGCACTCAGAAGTGCCACAGCACAACGTGGCATGGACTCGACTAATGTCTGAAGTAGTGCTGGAGGGAATTGACACCATGAATTCTGCAGAGCTGTCCATAAATCCATAAGAGTATGAGGGGGTGGAGATCTCTTCTGAACAGCAAGCTGCAAGGCACCCCAGATATGCTCAATAATGTCCATGTCTGTCGAGTTTGGTGACCAGCGGATGTGTTTAAACTTGGAAGAGTGTTCCCGAAGCCACTCTGTAGCAATTCTGGACATGTGGGGCGTCGCATTGTCTTGCTGGAATTGCCCAAGTCCGTCAGAATACACAATGGACATGAATGGATGCAGGTGATCAGACAGGATGCTTGTGTACGTGTCACCTGTCAGAGTCATATCTAGACTTATCAGGGGTCCCACATCACTCCAACTGTACATGCCCCACACCATTACAGAGCCTCCACCAGCTTGAACAGTCCCCTGCTGACATGTGGGGTCGATGGATTCATGAGGTTGTCTCCGTATCCGTACACATCCATCTGCTCAATATAATTTGAAACAAGACTCATCCGGCCAGACAACATGTTTTCAGTCATCAGCAGTCCAATGTTGGTGTTGAAGGGCCCAGGTGAAGCGTAAAGTTTTGTGTCGTGCAGTAACCAAGGGTACAAGAGTTGGCCTTCGGCTCCGAAAGCCCATATCAATCATGTTTAGTTGAATGATTCACATGCTGACACTTGTTGAAGTCACAGCATTGAAATATGCAGCAATTTGCAGAAGGGTTGCACAGTGAACAATTCTCTTTAGTTGTCATTGCTCCCATTCTTCCAGGATCGTTTTTCAACCGCAGAGATGTCAAACATTTGATGTTATACCAGTTTCCTGATACTCACGGTACAGTCATGAAATGGTTATACAGGAAAATCCGCACATCATCGCTACCTTGGAGATGCCGTGTCCCATCACTTGTGCAGCGACTATAACACCACGTTCAAACTCACTTAAATCGTGATAACATGCCGTTGTAGCAGCAGTAAGTGATCTAACAACTGCGCCAGACACTTGTTGTCTTATATAGGCGTTGCCAACCACAGTGCCCTATTCTGCCTGTTTACATATCTCTGTATCTGAAGTACTGCTGGGAATGACCCTTAGATGTTTCTTACACCAGTTTTGCACAGTGTTCAGAGTGCATTGTGGTGCTATTCTAATGGTACTTGCAAATTTGCCTAGTATTACTATGTTTAAATTGTCTTTATATCTTCGGCAAAAGTAACCTCTAGAACTTAACTCTTTAATGGTTCATTCTGCACTACATTCCACAATATTGGCGACAAAACATCGAATTGCAGACACCTATGGTGATGCTGATAACCATTTTCATATCCACAATTGTTTGTTTTACTTTTCTTCTGTTCGACATGGTCATAATCTGCCTACATATGATGGTCTCGGTGCCATGCTCGAACCCATGGATAGAGCAAATCATGGATTCGAAGGTCATATTACTAAAAGCCCACTTGATATGCAGGAAAATGTAGAGAGCAATTTTCTGAAAGTGTAGAGCTTTTTCTGCATTACTTTTGAATACATTATGGGAGTGACAGTGAACAATATGTTACAAATATTTACTATTAAACACAGTCTTGATCACAATTTATTTAGTACGGTGACCGGTTTCGACCACTACTGTGGTCATCTTCAGACCAATAAGTAAGAACCTCCTTCTAGAGAATCACTACTCAATTCTCTAGCACAATGAGGTTCTTACTCATTGGTCTGAAGATGACCACAGTAGTAGTCGAAACCGGTCACCGTACTAAATAAATTGTAATCAAGACTGTTTTTAATAGTAAATACTTTTTCTACATTTCCAACAACTTGGTGAAGGGCTGTTTAGCATGATTTACCTGGTTGATATGCATGTTGGTTTTCATGTAAAGGAACCTCTTTTCCCTAATGTGCACATTAACCAGTTTTTCTAATGTCTTCAAAAGGAAGGACAGAGGGGCTGGTCTCATATCAATAGTCTTGGTATGATCATTTCTCCCTGGCTTTGGAATAAAACCAACCTTCACTATTCTTCAAGCATTATGAATGACTTCTGCTGCTAGACTGACTCTAAACACCCTAGGGTCCAATTAAAGTCAGAGTCACGTACCAAAGCGGTCGAATTTGTTTATTCTGTGCGCTTAACACTATCATTCTCTGAGAGCCAATAGGCATTCAGTAGTGTTCTGAGCATTGTGCTGTGAACTTTGTAGCCAGTGCATGCATTAAATGTCCTCTTAGTGAGTTATTCAGTGAATTTTTATTCAGTTTATTAATAGTTGTCACTGACGATGATGGTAAGTAACAAACTCTACATAAGCAGGTGAGAGGGATAATTTGAATGATAGATGCTTTCTTCAAGTGCAAAGCACCTCTACACGTGTACCACAACTGTCATTTGGAACTGGCAATGCTGCAATCCTTGTCTGTGCCGTGACCTTCGCAGACTGCATTCGTTCGTGAGTCGGGCTATGATCTTTCTCCTGCTTGTTGCAGTAGAGCTGGAAAAATTCCATCTGGCTGTTGAAACATTCCCAGTACCAACAGGATTTTCTTGAAATCAACACTTTTTCAGCAGATTCCCAGTTCTCGTGTCAGTTACTTGTGAATCAGTACCTCACTGGGACTGAATCTTGATTCATATCATCTTCCAGAGTGCATTGAGGAAACTGAGTCTTGAGGACCACATCCAGCGTCTTGTGCTGCCATTGTATACTCACCATCCTCCTACCTTAGTGTGCATCCTGGATTTATTAGTGCCCTTGTAAGAATTTTGTGAAATCTGGCTCTGACAGCTGTACTTTCCACCTCCGCACAGAATATCTTCCAGGATTATTGTTTCACTTTTTAATAGCAGCGTTGTATTTGGCAAGGACCTCCCAGTATTTTATCCATTGTCCGTACCTTCTTGCAAAGTTGAACAGTCTTCTTACCTGCTTACTTTGCAATTCAGGATTATTATTCAACAAAGGTGTATTTCTTTTTGTAAGCTTCTTGGTGATTTGATAGTTCCCTAAGTAAAAAGTCAGGATAGCACACATCACTTCAAATGCCATTTTATCTAACACTGCTGGATTTCTTATTGAAGTTTTATGTTCAGATAATTATGACTTTAGGTCTTTCATGTATGAGTCCGTCTGTTTTCCTTGGATTCCTGTAGGCCATGTGCTATGTCTCACTGCTAGTGTGTGTGTGTGTGTGTGTGTGTGTGTGTGTGTGTGTCAGTGTCAGTGTCAGTGTCAGTGCAGGTTGGCCATTAGAGGCTGTCGATAGGAAGTGTGTGCACAGCACAGTCTCTGCCACGCCGTCTACTGGCACCCCATGCCTGTATTTGTGTTGAGCAGTGCTGACTGAAGTTGTATTGCGCCCAACTGTGTTCTGTGTCTTGTGGAGTCCCGAGAGGCTTGATGTTCAGAGGTTATCAATGAAGCCATTTTTGTGTGTCTTGAATCGGTTTTGTGTGTTACTTGGTTTCTATACAATGGGCAACAAGTATGGAACGGTTTCTGCATGTGCAGTCTTAGTGTGGTTTCATCAGCTTTATTCGGTATGGATGCTGTGCTACCTTCCCTGATTATTCAGCTTACTTCAGCTGTGACCCCTTTGTCAGCTTCCATTAACAGATAGGGTACTGTTCCATCAGTCATTTCACCCATTTTTCCTCCATATGATGATTCAGCCAAGGATTGGGAAGCTTATGAAAAAGGCTCGGACAGCATTTTGTAGCTTTCGATGTGACAGACTTGAATTTGTGCAAAGCCTTCTTCCTCTCGTGGATTCCGCCCAACATTTATCAATTACTGCGTCAGTTTGCCCCTTCAAAAGAACTGGCAGCTCTTACTTTTGATCACATGTGCAGTTTATTGTACACCTACTATTACAAATGAATGCATGTCATAGTGGTGCAAATTGAATTCTACTGATGCTGCAAGAAACCAAACCAGTCATACAGGTCCTGGGCAGTCAAACTTCATGGCCTTAGCCAGGAGTGTCAGTTCATTACTGATGTCCATAGTGATTCATATACAGATTCTATAGCGCTCAACACAATTATCTGTTTAGCTCCATACAAGGAAGTGTGTCAGAAGGCTGTGAAAACCCCCCTGTTGGCATTAGTTTTGCAAATAGCACAATCTTTTGAAGTTTCTTGGGTGGCAGGTGACCAAATTGAAGCATGGGATGATGTGACAGTACTGTCGCAAGGTGTGCCCACTAGGACGATGGACAGCTTGCACAAGGAAGCAGTAAACATGCGGGCTCAGTGCTGGGCTGACTAAGGCCAGGCCAAGCAGCTGCAGCCATCACAGCATCAGCATTCTCTGTTCCTGTCTTGTCATTTCTGTTCTGACCAGCATGTTTGGCATGTCCTAAGCCCTGGGCTTCTGATAATGCTTGTCACACAGCTCCCAAGTGTTGTTCACTGAAGGTTGTTCAGGATATGGGTATGGATATAAACTGTGTGTGACTCCAATGCTTGTGACTTCTCCCAAGTCATTTATCAAGTAGTGTTATTCACCAAGTGATCCGGTTGCAGGTGGACACAGATGCTGCAGTGATATCACTGAATTCTCAAACCTATGTGAGTTTAGGCTCGCTGCCATTGACACCAGTCACGTAGAAGCTGCTTAGTTATAACAAACAGAACATTGCACTGTTGAGACAATTTACGGCATGTACCTCTTACAAGCCAGTTGTTTGTTCCATTACATCTTTGTTGGTTGCTAATGCCAGTGTTGAGAACTTGTTCGGGATGGACACATTTCAGGCATTTTGATTTTCTTTCACCAACGCAGTTCAGCTTGTGTTTGATCAGGTTCCATATTCTCAATTGAAAACACCGTGTGAGGAGTTTCCAGACTTGTTTCTAGAAGGTATAGGTTATGTTATGAATCTTTCTGCTCGTATTTCTTTGAAATGCACACCTCAGCCTTGTTTTTGTCATGCATGTCCAATTCCTGTTGCCCTAAAAGATCAGGTGAAAGCAGAATTGGGCAGACTTCAATCTCTATGGGTGGTGCAACCTGTTATGGCTAGTGAATGGTTGACTCAACAGAGTGTAGTTTGCAAGTTGTTGGGGAAACTTTGCCCCTGTGGCAACTTCAGTAATATTGTCAATTCGCTGTCAATTGTGGATACGAATTCTCTCCCAGACCAAGACGAAATGTTGGCAAAAATATCGGTCGGCCAGTACTTCTCTGAAACTGAAGTATATCGGCAGTTTCCTGTGGACAAAGTGTCTCGGCTGGTTCTGGTTTTGAATATTCCTTTTTGTCTCTAATCAACATTTATGCCTTCCTTGGTATGGCTAGTGCCCCTGTTATTTTCCAGCAGTTTTTAGAGCAATTGACTATGCCTCTCCTGAGCTGCATTAATTTTCTGGATGTATTGTT
Organism: Schistocerca serialis cubense; assembly: GCF_023864345.2. NCBI lineage: Eukaryota > Metazoa > Arthropoda > Insecta > Orthoptera > Acrididae > Schistocerca > Schistocerca serialis. The sequence goes on from NC_064638.1 coordinate 717,343,270, forward strand.
ACAAAGAGCTTCTCTACAACCTATCACGTGAAAAATTTGCACACTTTGTTTTCGGTCTTACAGATGCTTATGGTGTGACCTCATGAAATCTGTTTTTTTCAGCCTTCTATTGTTTATTTGGGGTTCAAGGTCTCGGGGGATGGTGTTTGCCCTCTGTCAGACCACACATCCGCTGTTACGCCTATGCCTTGCCCCTCGTCCTTTAAGGAGCTTCATGCCTTCCTAGGGAAGATGGTCTACTGTCATACTTCTTCTGGGGGCAGCCGCATTGCCCCCCCCCCCCCCCCCCCAATGGCATTCCTTTTATGCAAGAGTGTACCTTTTCTCTGGAGCCTGGATTTTGAACGTGCTTTTCAAGTGTTGAAAGCCAAACTACTCAGAGCCCCACATTTAGCTACGTTCTCTCCAGGCCTGCATATAGTTTTGTTGACTGACACCTAATACTATGGCCTCAGTGCAGTCTTAGTGCACCGATATGCCAACACCTCTGAATGACCTGCCATTTTGGCATCTACATCTCTCAAGAGTGAGAGGTCCAGCAGCATTACTCTCAGTTCAAAAAGAGGCTCTCGCCCTAGACTATTCTCTCAGGAAATTACATGTTTTTATGTGTTGTGCCAAGTTTCACTTTAAAACTGCTGATCACAAACCCGGACACTATTCTTGTCTTGTCACAATTGTGAAATCCATTTGCAACCTATGTCTAAATGTGCCAATGCGGATGCCTTGTCCTACCTTTCTTTGGGTGCTGATTCCAACTTTGATCATGAAGAATTGCTTCTTTACTTCCATTTTGATATTGAAACGCAGGCCGCAGTCGGGGGTTCCCGAATTATGAGCTCATGCATAGCTGTTCCTGCCGACCTGGTTCTCCTCCTAGTGGTTCAATTTGTTTAACGGGGCTGGCCAGATAAACACCTGGGTTGTGCTTCGGACTCCCTGCCCAACTGTTTTTCCTTATCGTACTGCACCTCTGTTTTTTGATGGTGTTTTGCTGTCGTCCACGCAAGACCTTTCTCCCAGAGTAGCCATTCCATCATGTTACAGTGTGAGGTTCTACGCCTTCTCCACCAGGGCCACTGGGGTGTTTTGTGCACTAAACTGTTAGCTACAAAACATGTTTTTCAGCCAGGGATTGATGGCAAAATTGTCCATTTTGTCACGGCTTGTGAGCAATGTGCCCAACAACAGACAGCTCCCAGGGTGTCCCTGTCCTCCTGGTCCACTTCCTACCAGCCATGGAACGCATTCATGTAGACTTTGCTGTTCCCTTCTTGAATTTGTATTGGCTCCTGATTTTGGATGCATTTTCCCAGTTTTCTTACATTCTCTGGTGTGTGTTGACATTGGTTTAGGTCACAATTCATATATTTTTCAGGGTTTTTTTCTATTGAGGGATTGCCTTGTACCTTATTTTCCGGTAATTGGCCCCAGTTCATTTCTCACACATTTCAGTTTTGTTCACCATGATGTTTGTCATGTTACTGTGCCACCATTCCACCCTCAATGAAATGGCGAGGATGAACAACTAGTGCTTTTGTTCAAGTCCCAAATGAAAAAGTTTGTTGTGGGTTCTTTGCCAGACGACACCCTTCTCCTTTTTCTGAGCACCTATCAGTTCACACCTATGAGGGAGCAGAGCCAGGCTGAGATACATCATGGCCTGCAGCCATGCTCCTCCAACTTCTGCTGACTGTGCCACACACGCCACTATTAGGTTCGTCCGGCCACTTCGCTGCAGGAGCACCAGTCGGGGTGCGAGGTTTTGGTCACCGGCCCAAGTGGATACTGGCTACTGTTGTCTGCTGCCAGGGATGCAGTCTTTGTAACATCTGTACGCAGGGGGTATATGACCCGGGTCAATGGGGATATCCGGGAAAAACCCGGGAATTTTTTCATCTGGGAGGAAACCGGGAAAAACTCGGGAATTTTTTGTTGTTTTCGTTTTCAGTTAAATTTTTGTAATTTTGACTGGTAAGAATCGATACTCTAACAAAGGCTATTACTGTATCCCGCTACTGCAAAATAATACTGCAACAACAAAACATGAACGAGGGGGGGTAGGAGGGGGGGGGGGGGGGAGAAGAAAATAAAACATAAATTGCAAAGGAAATGTGCCATGCACAACAACAAAACACAGTGCTCGTACAAACGTTTGCCAACAGCAAAATGTGCCAAAGGTTTTAAGAACACTATGTAATGCTTCATAACAACAAATTGCCTCCGATGAACATGGCATCACAACTGTTTACATTAGATTCGTTTTAGCAGTTACAAGCGGGCTCATGCGCGGTTGAGTGGCGTATGAGTAGTACCTTCTCCTGTTTGTGGCTACAGAAATGTGGCTGTTGGCCGTTGTGGCTACAGAAATGTCGCTGTTGGCTGTGTAAGCAGTCACAGCAAGCAGCTAGATCCAACCGGGAAAAATTTTACTGCCGTGCCCGAGCTGCGCACGTTGATATATCGATTACTCATATGATTTTGATGGGCATCCCTGTTGGTTTTTGAACACACTCAGTAAGTTGATTTCTGAATGAATCATAAGCCCTGCAGGGTAGCCGTGCCATCTGAGGCTGCTTGTCACAGTTCGCATGGCTCCTCCTGTCGGAGGTTCGAATCATCCTTCAGGCATGGGTGTATGTGTTGACCTTAGCGTAAGTTAATTTAAGTTAGATTTAGTAGTGTGTAAGCCTAGGGACCGATGACATAAGCAGTTTGATCCCATGGTAAAAAAAAAAGTTGATTTTTGAATGCGTGCATAGTGTACGTAATGTCTCTGTCAGGGGACTCCTCATCACATCTAGAAATAAACTTTCCTGCGGGCAAAAGGTGACTGGACTGTACAATGAGCGGAGTAAAGCTGAACGAGTGATGTCTCTGTCAGGGGACTCCTCATCACATCTAGAAATAAACTTTCCTGCGGGCAAAAGGTGACTGGACTGTACAATGAGCGGAGTAAAGCTGAACGAGTGAACGCCAATCACTGTCTGATTATATTGTTGTTTGGGTTTGTGAACGATCAGCATTGTTATAATTACTAGGGAAATCAATAGATTCAGACTACCAGATTGGAATTAAATGACTAACAGGAATAACAGGAAAATGAAATTTTGTTAGAAAATTTTTGGCCAGAGCGCTAAACCAGTAAGGGCAGTTGTACAGTCTCCGTCTAGCGGCTGCTTAAGTTGTATTCTGGAAGTAGCACAGAAAATGGTTTGTATGAACATAATAATGCCTTACAGGAGTGATTCTGGCAGGGTTAGTGAAGTTAACTGGCGAATAAGTTTTGACAGAGGCAGGAATAGTTTCAGAATTAGTCATGATAAGATTGTTTGTCAGGACAAGGAAGGAGGAGAAATGGAGGCATCACACAAATTGGGGAAGAATATGACGACTTCAAATTTATACAAAAATCTCGTACCACTCCTTTTCGATCTCATGCTCGAGAAACTGGAGTGCATGAATGAAATGTGAAACTGTTTTCTAACATAAAGCTTTTTGCTTGTAGTAGGCCTAATAGGCATTTTATGTTGGTCTTTGTGAATTATATTCTGTCGTGTTATAAAAATGACCATTTGTGCCAAAACAGTGTGTGTTACAATTTCTACAGAAAGGCCTATTTTGTTTTATCTAGCAGACAGTGACAAAATGGACGTAATCAGATGGAGAAACCACACCAGTCTTGGGTACTATTTGTGTTAACAACTTACACAGTATTAGACAACAATAATTTGATTTTTCATGTAGCAAAACGTTTGACGAACTTTGATGAGGTAATAGATTCTGTCGCAGAAAGGAAAGCACGCCATGTAAAGCTGTAGCTAGATTAGAGAGAAAACAATGCTAGGAGCTGAGGATTGAAGAAATGTGTTCTGTATTGGTTGTCTCTTGTTTGTACTGGTTTTAGGTATCCTATATTTAATTTTATGTCACCCAAAACAAAGTTATTAGCTAACAGGCAGTAATGAGTGCAAGTTTTCTGTAGTGTTCTTGCTCCGCCGATTACAAATAATCCCATCCAGTATTAATTGTGAGGTTGTGCGTGGTTTTTTTTTTTTTTTTTTTTGCGATAGAAGAATGCTGTGTGAAGAGGGGTGGCACTGCACTCTGGCACACTTAAGACCAAATAACATATCTTACGTTTCCTTGAACATATGTATCATACTCTTTAGAAAGATGTGCACTACAAAATGAACATATTTTTGAAAATTCGATTTTTGGCATCATATCTCAAATGCTCGAGGGAGGTGGGGTTAGGAAATATTGTAGATCCGAGGCTGATGCGCAGAGCAGTCGGAGTTATAGTGGCGAAGTGTGTAGTCTCCACGTGACCCGTGTTTACATGTAGTGATTTTGCTGTTTCCTCTTCGTTTACTGCTTTCACGTCAAATGAAAACAAAATGGATTTCTGTGGCCAGCAGCTATCAAGTGAATTAAAATACATTCACATAATTATGGAAGGCTAATATACATTATTAGTTTCAGATTTTATTTTATTTCCACTTTGCTGACAGCCATGCATTAATCGCCTTGTAGAACAATGAAGTTATTTTTGTCGGTTTGCTAAAGAAATTTGGTTTTTATTAATCTTTTATGCTGAGGCAGTCAGTGTGTTTGAAACAAAGTGTTCAGTTCCACACTATTGGCTAATTTCAACTGCTCGCTGCATTTCAAGTGCACGTTTTCATCTTCTAGCACATATGGCATTATGCCATAATAAAGAATAAAAAATGAGTTAATACAGTACTGGTACTTCAAGAAAATGTATATCCCGAAACCCACACTGAAAAGCTTAATATCAGGTCGAGGCCTACTTCATTGGGAATCTGGACATACGAGTGTGCTCTTTCAAGTGTGCTCTTTAAATGTGCCATTTTAGTATGGTTCACGAAATTCTGATGTTCTTTTTCTTTTATGACATAATGTAAGATCTTTTAATGTTTTACATGTACGAAGCATATGGGCTTCCTGCGTCATAGCAGCTGCCAAAGTGCGGTGGCGCTTGTTATCTGGTGCTCTCTGACAACTACTGAAACGAACCTATTTCTAACAGGTGGTGGGAAAATATTCGAATGGTGGTTAGAAAAGCATTACTTTCAAAGTAAATTTCCTTTCACGCAAGTTGAACTATGTGCAAGAATGTACGATGAATTTCTTAAATCACAGAACGTTTGATGATGAGCCATTTCGAAGTATTTCAAGCTCAGAAGATCAGACATTCAGGTCATTATTATGAGAAAATTGATGTAGAGCTGCTGGAAGTTATCTCTCCTCTGCGGTAGCTAATTTATTTGTGGGAAAACTTTGAGGACAAATCACTGGACTTGGCTAAAAATTTTACTGGCACATTTACATTTGTGTGAGATATCTTAAAGTGTAACACGCGCAAAAAATATCAACATTATATGTGAAAGCTTAGCTTCTCTTGCAAACCTTAGAGACCAATATTACATGTGAAAGCTTTGCTTTCTTGTAGCAACACTATGTATATTAATTTAAAACATTAACTTTTCCTGTTTGTGTATCCGCACTACGCAACAGTGATGATGATATTAGCTGACTACATCACGTGTGCTGTGGTCTGAATATCCACTGTCGTTGGCTTGTGGGATCACGTGACATGAGCTATGACTGGCTTACAAAAGCACATCGCAATCTCAATTACAATGGTTCAGAAAGTAATATGCAGTGTTTGGTGGAATTCGAATTTATACTTTTGTAATACGAAAATATGCAGCTTACATGTTGCTGCGTGTCAAAACTATTTCCAAAAGGAGTTTTCTTCCCTGAGTTTTGTTTTCTAAAGTGCCGGGAAATTCTATGCCTGTGTATAAATACGTAACCATTCAAAGGATTGATAAGTTCTACAGTTCCGAGGGAAAATATACTGTCACTTAATAACACAGAAAAAGGGTGTTTTCATCCGAAAGAAAGTGTATTTTTAACCAGGAAATCCGGGAATTTTTTTTACTTGTCCGCGTATACACCCTGGTATGGCTGACAGGCTGGTGGCATGCCACTGTCATCAGTTGTGCCCCCACTTGCCAATGGAAGCTACCAGTTTGAGTGCAGCCCCCTTCATCGCAGCTTGCCCCACTGCCCTCCCCCTTGAACCCATTGTTGCGTGATGCTGAGGTGCCCGCATCCCATTGGCTGCCTTCTTCATGTACGGCACCCTGGAGTTCCAGCTTCCCGGCATTGGGTGCTGGTCTCTCTCTGGCCTTGGGTCCGTCACTCCATTGCTGCAGCCTGCTGTCCCGGTTGGGCTACATCCGTTGGCCCCTTGTCATCATTGCCTCAGCCATTGGTGCCAGTGGTTCCAGCCCCATCTCCTCCTCTCTGGTATTGGCGTTGGGCGCCTCACTGGATAACTGCTTTCAAGCATGCCCTTGTCTTGCATGTTTCCCTCTGATGCTCCAGTGCCTGCCCAGCGCATCATCCTGCCCCCACTGTTGGCACCAGCTACCGCTGCTCCGGATCTGATGGCTGTGTCTCTTGTCGGGCTGCCAGAGTCTTCTCTGTCAACTGGGCGCCTGCTTTGCACAAGAGAGAGATGTGCTGTATCTTGTTACTAGTGTGTGTGTGTGTGTGTGTGTGTGTGTGTGTGTGTGTGTCTGTGTCTGTCTGTGTCTGTCTGAGTTCACAGTGTGGGTCTCTGCGCATCTGCGCACAGATCACCAGCCAACTGAATCAGCAATGGCTGGCCGCTAGAGGCTGCCAGTAGGAAGCGTGCACACAGCTCAGTCTCAGCCATGCTGCCTGCTGGCAGCCTTCATCTGTATATGTATGGAGGAGTGCTGACTGAATCTCTTGTTGTATTTGTAGTTGTATCGCACACACCAATATTCTGTCTCTTGTGGAGTCCCGAGAGTCCTAGCATTCAGAGGTTATGAATAAGGCCTGTTTGTGTGTGACTTGGATCAGTTTTGTGTATTATTTGGTTACTACACTGTGGTCTTTTTAACACCCACTTCAACCACAAACTTAATGTATGTTTGGTTTAGATAATGATGGCTCCATTACCACAAGCCATTTTTTGATTTAAGTACCCATTAAGAGGCACTGAAAAGGTATGTCGGTTACTTCTACCTATCTTCTCCTCCTGGTGGTAATTTCAATACTCCTAATCAAAATCTGTAGACTGCTGTCCAATATATAGTCAAGTAGTACTCACTCCCACTGTTCGCATCACATTTTTTCACACCAGGTTGTGGGCGTTGGCATCACAGCCAACCAGCAGTTGTTCATTCAGCTGCATGCAACCGTCTACCAATTTCCTCACTTCCTGGGAAGGACAAGCTGAAGGTAAGCTGAGGCTAATACAAATTCCTTCCTTCTCCCTTCCTGACACTGCTTCGTAATGACAGGCACCAAGTGCCTGGAATGGAAGTTCACCTTCGGCATGGATGAAATTCCATTTTTAATATAAATGCATATTCTGGTGTTTTTTAGATTTCTAGTGTAAATCGACGTACCTCCAATTTCTCAGAGCTTGATACGCACACTTTATACAGGGTGGTCCATTGATAGTGACCGGGCCAAAAATCTCACGAAATAGGCATCAAACGAAAAAACTACAAGGAACGAAGCTCGTCTAGCTTGAAGGGGGAAACCAGATGGTGCTATGGTTGGCCCGCTAGGTGGCGCTGCCATAGGTCAAACGGATATCAACTGCGTTTTTTAAAATAGGAACCCCCATTTTTATTACATATTCGTGTAGTACGTAAAGAAATATTAATGTTTTAGTTGGACCACTTTTTTCGCTTTGTGATTGATGGCGCTGTAATAGTCACAAACGTTTAAGTACGTATCACATAACACTCCGCCAGTGCGGACAGTATTTGCTTTGTGATACATTACCCAAGTTAAAATGGACCGTTTACCACTTGTGGAAAAGGTCGATATCATGTTGATGTATGGCTATTGTATCAAAATGCCCAATGGGCATGTGCTATGTATGCTGCTCGGTATCCTGGATGGCATCATCCAAGTGTCCGGACCGTTGGCCAGATAGTTATGTTATTTAAGGAAACAGTAAGTTTTCAGCCACATGTGAAACATCAACCATGAACTGCAACAAATGATGATGCTCAAGTAGTTGTTTTAGCTGCTGTCGCGGCTAATCCACACATCAGTAGCAGACAAATTGTGCGAGAATCTGGAACCTCAAAAACGTCGGTATTGAGAATGCTACATCAACATGGATTGCACCAGTACCAGTTTTCTATGCACCAGGAATTGCATAGTGACAACTTTGAACATCGTGTACAGTTCTGCCACTGGCCACAAGAGAAATTATGGGACGATGACAGATTTTTTGCACACGATCTATTTAGCAACGAAGCGTTATTCACCAACAGCGGTAATGTAAACCGGCATAATATGCACTATTGGGCAACGGAAAGTCCACGATGGCTGCAGCAAGTGGAACATCAGCGACCTTGGCGGGTTAATGTATGGTGCGGCATTATGGGAGGAAGGATAATTGGCCCCCATTTTATTGACGGCAATCTAAATGGTGCAATGTATGCTGATTTACTACATAATGTTCTACCGATGTTACTACAAGACCTTTCACTGCATGACAGAATGGTGATGTACTTCCAACATGATGGATGTACGGCACCTCGCTTGCAGTTGAAGCGGTATTGAATAGCATATTTCATGACAGGTGGATTGGTCATCGAAGCACCATACCATGGCCCTCACGTTCACCGGATCTGATGTCCCCGGATTTCTTTCTGTGGGGAGAGTTGAAGGATATTTGCTATCGTAATCCACCAACAACGCCTGACAACATGCGTCAGCGCATTGTCAATGCATGTGCGTACATTACGGAAGGCGAACTACTCGCTGTTTAGAGGAATGTTGTTACACATATTGCCAAATGCATTGAGGTTGACGGATATCATTTTGAGCATTCATTGCATTAATGTGGTATTTACAGGTAATCATGCTGTAACAGCATGCGTTCTCAGAAATGATAAGTTCACAAAAGTACATGTATCACATTGGAACAACCGAAATAAAATGTTCAAACATACCCACGTTCTGTATTTTAATTTAAAAAACTTACCTGTTAGCAACTATTCATCTAAAATTGTGAGCCATATGTTTCTGACTATTACAGCGCCATCTATCACAAAGCGAAAAAAGTGGTCCAACTAAAACGTTAATATTTCTTTACGTACTACACGAATATGTAATAAAAAATGGAGGTTCCTATTTAAAAAAACACAGTTGATATCCATTTCACCTATGACAGCGCCATCTAGTGGGCCAACCATAGCGTCATCTGGTTTCCCCCTTCAAGCTAGATAAGTTTCGTTCCTTGTAGTTTTTTCGTTTGACACTTTTTTCTTGAGATATTTGGCCCGGTAATGATCAATGGACCACCCTGTATAAATACGGTTCCTGGATCAGGGCCTGGTCTATTTCCTGTCTTCCCAGAGGGTGACTCAGTGCAGCAGTTGCTCTCTCACTCTGTTGTAGGTTTATCTGGAACACTTCCAGCCTTCAGCATGCTGCTATTCACATTTCTGATATCCTTATCTACCCTTACAGTACCCGTGAGAACACTAAATACAACTTTAGGTCCTGCTCTCATGTTGCTTCTAGGAATATCTCACAGACTGCCACTGGAAGGGTTTGTCTGTCAGATGCAACTGTCACCTGTCGAGACATTCTGGTTCTGTACTGTTACTCTCTCCAAAACAAGAATTTTTAGAGGAACATCTTGAAGTATCTTAGGTACGCAGAATGGTATCTTTGCAGTCTTCAAAAGTTCCATTACTATCATGACCAGCAGCATTGCCTCCTTCCCTGGAGATACCTTTGGCGCAACCCCCCCCCCCCCACCTCCCCTCACAGAGCAGAGAGAGATTAGAGCACCTTTGTCCAGAGAAACCCTCCTGAAGTTGGGACCTTGACTTGCATCTTTCCAAAGAGAGCCATGTTTGTTAAGTTGCTCACCCTGCTGTGGGGTGATGTTACAAGTGGATATCCTTGTTGGATTACCACCATTCTAAAAATCAAGACTACAGTACTATCGATTTGTTTTGTGCCTCAGCTTTTTCGGATCTAGTTATCTCTGTTTTGGATGTGACCATCTTTTCTTGGAGGTGCTTGGGTAAAGACCTTTTAATTCCCACCATTTGTTCTTAAGAAGCCATTCTTTATTGCCTTTTCTCTTTATTTCCTTAGAAGTTTCTTTCTCTGTGCCCCAGACAAAGCTTTGATCGTGATCTGGCCCAACTTATGAGTGACATTTTCCACTGCTTGGACTGGTCTATCCCCAATCCAGTTATGGAAACAGTCACCATAGATTCAGCACCTGATGTTTGGTTGATGGAGGGATCATCAGGTCCCTCAGTTTTTAAATTTGTTTCTGTTTTCTCATTTTTGGTCCCATGAGAATTGGGGATATATTAGGTTTACACCAATGGAGTCCCATGCTGGTGTAAGGTTAAGTACTTCACAGGAGGTTGCCTGATATCCCTGAGGCTCTGTTCACAACACACATTCCCATGTGCCGTGCATCCATTGGCGAAGGCCATGTCATACATTCGGTTGAGTAAGTGCATTGGTTTTGTCGTACTTGTTCCATCCAACACCCGTTTTCAAGTGAGCCAGATGTCCCAAGAAGGAGTACTTATCCGACTCACCTCATATAGGATCTACTTTTGCGTGAAGTTTGACTACCCAGAAAAAAGTAGTTTACTGTTAAGGGGAAACTAATTCCTCAAAAAAAGTGGTGAGTGAAAATATGTTAGCTGAGTCAACACTCTAGCCTTTAAGTCTTCATAATAAAAGATACTTGTAAGACATGTTGAACTGAGCTGCTCTATTGGTTTATCTATGTGCTGGTTCCATTTTAATTTCTTATCCTAGGAGTTCTACGTGCAGTGTTTCATTAGTGTACAATTATTAATTTCTGCTTTTGACGCTAGCAGGTCTCTTCTGCTTGTTTGAAATGGCTTAATACGAGTCTTTATTTCAATGAAATCTTCCACATACAGAAAACTTTTGGTCTATAGTGGAAGTTGTTATTCATATACATATGAGCGTAGGGTCCAGAACACTGCCCTGAGGCAGTCCATTTTTCTGTAGCCTCCATCTACTGCACTGTCCTTGAAACTCCACAAAAAAATCTCCTGTTGCAAAGAAAGTTGGCAATTAAGATTGGTAAAATGGAGTCATAACTGATGTCATAAAATTTTTTCAGGAGCATTTTATAGTTTACAGTGTTGTATACGGTAGAAAGGTCAACAAGGCCACTTGGCGATCATACGTGGTTCAAAACCATCGTCGAAGTACCGAGTTAGACTGGTGATCTGTGAAGGGTAGCTTTTACCAGATTGAAAATGTGCTTGTTGAGGTACAAGCTTGCTTCCATGAAGCAGTTCAGAATAATTCCCTCCAGGATTTTGTACAGGTGGCAAAGAAGAGATATCAGATGGTAACCCTTAGGGTCATTGTCCTCTTTACCAGTTTAAATGACAGCAATGATATGAGCTTTCCTCCGGATTTTAGGTATTCTTCCAGATTGTATAAGCTTTTATTGAAAAGATCTAAAATCCATTTTAATGTTGCAGGACCCAAACATTTTAATTGCTCATTCCTAATATCGACCAACCCAGCAGTCTTCCCTGTTTTACACTTGCTAATAGCCCCCTGCAGCTCTTCCAAACAGAAAGATCTAGACAGGTTGGTAACAGAAATATACATGTTATTAGATTTTGGCGGGACGTTTCGGTTGCAGGATTTCCCATTTATTAATAGTTGATGGGCAGTATCGTTGGCTGTTATGTTTGCATGGAGGGTCACATGACCATTATGGAGGCATTTGAAAAGTTTCCAGACTCTCTGACTGTTTTTGCTGAAATCAGTTTCTTCCATAAGTGTGTTGCACTGCTCCAACTTGGCGGCTAATATTGATTCAAGCAAATGCAGCCCACAAGATGTTGTTTCTTCATCAAATGGGTCTTGCTCAAACACTGTGTAGCAGTGATCGAGGTCTATGCTATCTCAAGGAACAGTCCTTGTACATACGTAGTTCAGTGTCCACGAGGGATGGACATTCTAGATCTTTTGTTCACTGCTCTTACGAAGTGGTCATGGTCATATTGCACAGAGTATGGGCTAATATGTGTTACCACTTGATCAAGCAAAATTTTAAACTTCTTCCAGTTTGCCTTTTTAAAGTTGCATCTGTGGCAAAATGAAACAGCACAGCTGACACATGATTGGCATGTACTGAGACTTAAGAATTGGCAAATATACTGACTTTATTCACAGCAATTTCATGTTGTTGCTGGCAAGTATAAGGTCAGGACTGTGTCCACAGTTCCATTGAGCCCTGTTGAAAGATGGTGGCAACTTGCTATCTTGTATAAGTGTCATAGACGCAGAATCTGCCCAATTCGATAATGTGGCTCCATTTTCACTATAACCCCAGCTGGTACTATTGCTATTCAAGTCACCTATAACACACTTAGCTGGCTACGGAAATTAGGCACTTCTTGAAAAACGAAGGTTTCTGTAGGAGGTTTATAAATTGAAACCATGTGATCCAACTGTTAGACCTCAATATGGTTTCTTGCAGTGATTCCAGTAGAGTTACTGTCCAGGGTGCATCTTGCAGAAATGGCCCTGCCATAATGACTGCGAAGTCATTCTGCGACAAGAGTCATGCCAAGTATTTTGGGGTGGCTATCCTGATGATACCAATGTGTCTCCTGTGTATAGAACATGTCACAGCAACTGCTTTGGCACAATTTTTTAAAGAGTTCCCCCTCCTGGTAGCTTAAGCTGCCTATATTGACAGATGCTCTATTCAAAGCTGACCCTATTTATGGCAATTTTGAAACACACTGGGTTGACATTTCAATGGTTGATGCCTTTGGTGTGGAAGTATCGGCCAGCTGCCAGCTGTTGTACCATTACCAGGGGATGCCCGGATGTGCTCAAAATCAGATGTATGCACACCCTACAGGAAGACTCCTTCTATGTTCCTCCTTGCTGTTAACTGATTGTGGGATTGTTTAGCTGTAATCAGAGCTGTGTCTGCTGAGGTTAAGTTTTCACTCTTGATTACTACACTTGTGTCAATAGCAACACGACAGTTTTTGAACTGTCCTTGAAAGCCATTGTAAGACCATTTATGTAGGTTAAGAACAGAGTGCAGTATTTTTAGATTTTCAGAAGGCCTTTGACGCCGTTCCTCACAAACGACCTCTAATCGAATTGTGTGCCTACAGAGTATTGTCTCAGTATGATTTCCTGTTAGAAAAGTCACAGTTCATAGTAATCAATAGAAAATTATCAAGTAAAATAAAAGTAGTTTCTGGCATTCCCCAAGGAAGTGTTATAGGCCTTCTGCTATTCCTAAGCTATGTAGACGATTTAGGAGACAATCTGAGCACCTCTCTTACATTGTTTGTGGATGATCCTGTCATTTACCATCTTGTGAAGTCATCAGTTAATCAAAACAATTTGCAGAATGATAGATGTGATATCTGTGTGGTGTGAAAGTGGCAACTGACTCTAAATAATGAAAACTGTGAAGTCATCCAGATGAGTAATAAAAGGACTCTGCTAAATTTCTGGTACATGATAAATCACACAGCTATAAAGGCTACAAATTCAACTAAATACTTAGAGATTATGGTTAGGAACAACGTAAATTGGAACATTCACATAGATAATGTTGTGGGTGAAAGTGAAGCAAAGACTGTGATTTACTGGCAGAACACTTCGAAAATGCAACAGGTCTAGTAAAGAGACTGCCTACACTACACTTCTCTGTTCTCTTCTGGAGTATTGCTGTGCGGTGTGGAGTTCGCAGCAGGTAGGACATACAGAGGACATCAGAAAGTTGAAAGAAGGACAACTCATTTTTATTACTGCAAAACAGGGGAAGATGTGTTACAGAGATGATACGTGAAATGGGGCAGCAATCATTAAAGCAAAGATGTTTTTTGTTGTGGATCTTCTCATTAAATTTTAATCACCAGCTTTCTCTTCGAAATGTGGAAATATTTTGTTGACACCCACTTACACAGGTAGAAGTGATTATCATATTAAAGTAAGAGGAAGAGTTAGGTGTTCAATTTATTGCATGCTGTTAGAGCGGTTAGCAGTAGAAAAATAACTCGAAGATGGTTTGATGAACGTTCTTCTAGGGACTGATGTATGAACGGCAGAGGGATCATGTAGGTTTAGAAATAGATGGAGATGTAGGGACTGACTACTTATCTTCGTGTGATCGCACAAATCTTGTGTCCACATTCTGAGCTAAGTTTTATTCCTGTGACATGCTGTGTCATTGTGACACTCTGCATTTTGTAATGAAGGAAAGACTCCACCTATATGGGAAATTTCATAACTGGGGATCTTAAAAATTCGAATTTTGCGACAAATGCAAATTCTGCCTCAAAATACAAAAATGCAGACATGCAAAATTACCTAGCAAATTGCATCCAGATGAACTATATGATTGGAGGTAGTTTGAAATAGCTTTATTTGCTTCGTATAAATATTGAAAATGTAACAAATTTCTGGTTACTGCCATTGCATATCATCTGTCGCAGCCCAGTTTGGAAAGATAATATGCATAAGGATGTGTTTGCGAAACAAAGCACATGAACACGATGATGTATCAGTGTGATCAATGCTCTGGTGCTACATCAATTGTTTGTGTGTGACTGAATGGTCTCTTTACGTGCCACATAACGCAAAAGACTCAGCCATGGGACTTAGCATCATAGAACAAAGAAACATGTAATTTACCTGCTAGCTAAAGTTCAAAAATTGCTAAAATCACTACATTTACGTTAGAGAGAACTTCCAGAAGATGAAAACTAAATTTTGGAAAACATTTTATGCTGTTTTGTTTACATGTTCAGGGCTGAATCAATTTGGTAGATCAGTCAAGTACTGCATCTGAAATCAGATGTTATGGTTTCTAATTTTTATCAGCACAGTTGTGGATTCTCTTAGAGATAGACAACTTCATACTCAGTCCAATACTTCTATTTCTCCTTCACTGCACAAAAGTAACATTTTACGCATTAACCAAAAATTTTTAGCAGCTAGATGTAACCTGAGAACCTATGCATGTATCAAATATGATTGTGCTTTTACATGACAGTGAAAATTTATTGTGCAAGTTGAAATCTGACAACTATAACCGCATTTCCAGAATTGATGTTTACTTGATCTAACAGAAGCAGAATTGGGAGCTGGGTTTGTGAAATTTGGTTTTGGAAGACCCATGTAAATGTAGTGGATGCAGTTACTTTAACATGGCAGTTTTATAAGTGGTGGGTGTATTTTGACAGTGTAGAAAGTCTTCCTCTAATGTGGAAATAGCTATTATCATAGTTAATATTAACTTTGTCAGTTCTACCTGTAGCATTGGTCAGAATCAATATTTCGTCAATTTTGTAGCTATCGAATTGGGTGGGAAAAGTAAAATGATGTCGAGAAACACCTAAAATCAGAGAAGCGCTCTGTTCACCAATGGGATAATGCTGCTGATTCTCAAAATAAACAACCATTTGTAGGAAGCCAAAAGAGGAAAACAAGGAAAGAACATTTTGGGCGAAAAACTTTTGAAGCATCTCAATTTATACACACTAAAGCTTTGTCTTCAGACAAGTTGCATCACAACCTTACAAATAAACAAAAAATTAGATGCAAATTTTGCCCAAAAATAGATACTAATTTCGGCAAAAAAAAAAAAAAAAAAAAAGGTTGTTAAATTTTCAGGTCCCTACTCGTAACATTTTAGTTTGTCACACAGAATTACATGGTGGACACAATTAAAGGGTTTGACAATATCACAGAATTATAAACTGGATTATTTTTCTTGTTTAGGTCCTCCATGACTTCATTTATGAGGCTTCCTCTGTGACTAATCTTCTATAATAGGTGAACCGAAAAGTAGTCAATAACTTCTGCTCAAAACAGTGAATTAGTATTGTATTGTAAACTATATTTTTATAAACTTTTGAGAATACTGAAAGAAGAGAAATAAAAATGGTGTTTGAGGTGATTTGCTTATCTCCATTGTTATTGGTGGCTTTTACTGCAGCGTATTACAGTCTCCCAGGAAATATATTGTGAGTCATCAGCTCCTAGAAATGCAGTAATAGCTGTCAGAATTACCACTTGGTAGTGTTATTAGTATTGTACCCACCTTAGCTTTTTGAAATAGATTTCTGCTGGTAGCTGCAGTGTTTGCTGTCACAGTGAAGAGGTAATCATTGAACATCTTTGATACTTGGTACTCCTCAGACTTGATTACTTGAATTTAAAAAAAAAAAAAAACTTTTAGCTGCTTAAAAGCTGTGATTTTTGCACAGCTTAATGATTTTTTTAAATGTTGGTTATCAAAGAACCATCGAATTTGATGGTTAATGATTTAAATTTTTCATATCTCGGTCACACTGTTTTTTGTGACTTATTCCAGTTGTATCATTGTTTTTGTTTGTCTCTAATTTTAAAAATGTTTCATATAGTTTTTGTGCTACCAATGAAGCATTTTATTTTTTTAGCAGTGTGTATGGTTAAATGATGATGGCGTCCTCTTGGGTAAAACATTCCGGAGGTAAAATAGTCCCCCATTCGGATCTCCGGGATACTCAAGAGGACGTCGTAATCAGGAGAACGAAAACTGGCGTTCTACGGTTTGGAGCGTGGAAAGTCAGATCCCTTAATCGGGCAGGTAGGTTAGAAAATTTAAAAAGGGAAATGGATAGATTAAAGTTAGATATAGTGGGAATTAGTGAAGTTCGGTGGCAGGAGGAACAAGACTTCTGGTCAGGTGACTACAGGGTTATAAACACAAAATCAAATAGGGGTAATGCAGGAGTAGGTTTAATAATGAATAGGAAAATAGGAATGCGGGTAAGCTACTACAAACAGCATAGTGGACGCATTATTGTGGCCAAGATAGATACGAAGCCCACGCCTACCACAGTAGTACAAGTTTATATGCCTACTACCTCTGCAGATGACGAAAAAATTGACAAAATGTGTGATGAAATAAAAGAAATTATTCAGACAGTGAAGGGAGACGAAGGTTTAATAGTCATGGGTGACTGGAATTCGTCAGTAGCAAAAGGGAGAGAAGGAAATGTAGTAGGTGAATATGGATTGGGGGTAAGAAACTGAAGAGGAAGCCGCCTGGTAGAATTTTGCACAGAGCATAACTTAATCATAGCTAACACTTGGTTCAAGAATCATAAAAGAAGGTTGTATACATGGAAGAAGCCTGGAGATGCTGAAAGTTTTCAGATAGATTATATAATGGTAAGACAGATATTTAGGAACCAGGTTTTAAACTGTAAGACATTTCCAGGGGCAGATGTGGACTCTGACCACAATCTATTGGTTATGACCTGTAGATTAAAACTGAAGAAACTGCAAAAAGGTGGGAATTTAAGGAGATGGGACCTGGATAAACTAAAAGAACCAGAGGTTGTACAGAGACTCAGGGAGAGCATAAGGGAGCAATTGACAGGAATGGGGGAAAGAAATACAGTAGAAGAAGAATGGGTAGCTTTCAGGGATGAAGTAGTGAAGGCAGCAGAGGATCAAGTAGGTAAAAAGACGAGGGCTAGTAGAAATCCTTGGGTAACAGAAGAAATATTGAATTTAGTTGATGAAAGTAGAAAATATAAAAATGCAGTAAATGAAGCAGGCAAAAAGGAAGACAAACGTCTCAAAAATGAGATGGACAGGAAGTGCAAAATGGCTAAGCAGGGATGGCTAGAGGACAAATGTAAGGATGTAGAGGCTTATCTCACTAGGGGTAAGATAGATACTGCCTACAGGAAAATTAGAGAGACCTTTGGAGGAAAGAGAACCACTTGTATGAATATCAAGAGCTCAGATGGAAACCCAGTTCTAAGCAAAGAAGGGAAGGCAGAAGGGTGGAAGGAGTATATAGAGGGTCTATACAAGGGCAATGTACTTGAGGACAATATTATGGAAATGGAAGAGGATGTAGATGAAGATGAAATGGGAGATATGATACTGCGTGAAGAGTTTGAAAGAGCACTGAAAGATCTGAGTCGAAACAAAGCTCCGGGAGTAGACAGCATTCCATTAGAACTACTGGCAGCCTTGGGAGAGCCAGTCCTGACAAAACTCTGCCATCTGGTGAGCAAGATGTATGAGACAGGTGAAATACCCTCAGACTTCAACAAGAATATAATAATTCCAATCCCAAAGAAAGCAGGCGCTGACAGATGTGAAAATTACCGAACTGTCAGTTTAATAAATCACGGCTGCAAAATACTAACGCAAATTCTTTACAGACGAATGGAAAAACTAGTAGAAGCTGACCTCGGGGAAGATCAGTTTGGATTTCATAGAAATATCGGAACACGTGAGGCAATACTGACCCTATGACTTATCTTAGAAGCTAAATTAAGGAAAGGCAAACCTACATTTCTAGCATTTGTAGACTTGGAAAAAGCTTTTGACAATGTTGACTGGAATACTCTCTTTCAAATTCTGAAGGTGGCAGGGGTAAAATACAGGGAGTGAAAACCTATTTACAATTTGTACAGAAACCAGATGGCAGTTATAAGACCGAGCGAGGTGGCGCAGTGGTTAGACACTGGACTCGCATTCGGGAGGACGACGGTTCAATCCCGCGTCGGGCCATCCTGATTTAGGTTTTCCGTGATTTCCCTAAATCATTCCAGGCAAATGCCGGGATGGTTCCTCTGAAAGGGCACGGCCGACTTCCTTCCCCATCCTTCCCCATCCTTCCCTAATCCGATGAGACCGATGACCACGCTGTCTGGTCTCCTTCCCCAAAACAACCAGCAGTTATAAGAGTCGAGGGACATCAAAGGGAAGCAGTGGTTGGGAAGGGAGTGGGACAGGGTTGTAGCCTCTCCCCGATGTTATTCAATCTGTATATTGAGCAAGCAGCAAAGGAAACAAAAGAAAAATTCGGAGTAGGTATTAAAATCCATGGAGAAGAAATTAAAACTTTGAGGTTTGCCGATGACATTGTAATTCTGTCAGAGACAGCAAAGGACTGGGAAGAGCAGTTGAATGGAATGGACAGTGTGTTGAGAGGAATATATAAGATGAACATCAACAAAAGCAAAACGAGGATAATGGAATGTAGTAGAATTAAGTCAGGTGATGCTGAGGGAATTACATTAGGAAATGAGACACTTAAAGTAGTAAAGGAGTTTTGCTATTTGGGGAGCAGAATAACTGAAGATTGTCGGAATAGAGAGGATATAAAATGTAGACTTCCAATGGCAAGGAAAGCATTTCTGAAGAAGAGAAATTTGTTAACATCGAGTATAGGTTTAAGTGTCAGGAAGTAATTTCTGAAAGTATTTGTATGGAGTTTAGCCATGTGTGGAAGTGAAACATGGACGATAAATATTTTGGACAAGAAGAGAATAGAAGCTTTCGAAATGTGGTGCTACAGAAAATGCTGAAGATTAGATGGGTAGATCACATAACTAATGAGGAAGTATTGAATAGGGTTGGGGAGAAGAGAAGTTTGTGGCACAACTTGACTAGAAGAAAGGATCGGTTGGTAGGTCATGTTCTGAGGCATCAAGGGGTCACCAGTTTAGTATTGGAGGGCAGCGTGGAGGGTAAAAATCATAGAGGGAGACCAAGAGATGAATACACTAAGCAGATTCAGAAGGATGTAGGTTGCAGTAGGTACTGGGAGATGAAGAAGCTTGCACAGGATAGAGTAGCATGGAGAGCTGCTTCAAATCAGTCTCAGGACTGAAGACCACAACAACAACAACAACAACAACAGCAGTATGTGTGTGACCAGGTTTTTTTTTAAGTTAGGAGGAATTTACAATACTAATGGTACTGTAGTTCCGGTTCTTGACTGCAACTTGTCTTATGAATTAGCTGTTTATTATGACTTCATGATCTGGTACTTTTTTTCTGTGATCTGAACCTAAGTGGTCTTCATATTTTACTGATGACATTTGACCATCATGATCAGATAAATCATTGACTACTACCTTTACAACTAAATCACAGGAAATAATTGAGCCAAACAAATTGAAAGGCTGTTGCACTATGTCCTTCAATTCTCGCAAGAAGTTTCGCTTTAGCAAATAATCAAAAGCTGTATATCAACCATTCAGTGTGTCCTCGATTGGTATTATCCGACTGAAAATCAATATTAAATTATCCGTAGATAATGAGTCTCCAGTTAATTCTGCATAACCTTTTTAAAAAAGTATCTCTCTGCCCCACCCCCATGAACCATGGACCTTGCCGTTGGTGGGGAGGCTTGCGTGCCTCAGCGATACAGATAGCCGTACCGTAGGTGCAACCACAATGGAGGGGTATCTGTTGAGAGGCCAGACAAACGTGTGGTTCCTGAAGAGGGGCAGCAGCCTTTTCAGTAGTTGCAAGGGCAACAGTCTGGATGATTGATTGATCTGGTCTTGTAACAATAACCAAAACGGCCTTGCTGTGCTGGTACTGCGAACGGCTGAAAGCAAGGGGAAACTACAGCCGTAATTTTTCTCGAGGGCATGCAGCTTTACTGTATGATTACATGATGATGGCGTCCTCTTGGGTAAAATATTCCGGAGGTAAAATAGTCCCCCATTCGGATCTCCGGGCGGGGACTACTCAAGAGGACGTCGTTATCAGGAGAAAGAAAACTGGCATTCTACGGATCGGAGCGTGGAATGTCAGATCCCTTAATCGGGCAGGTAGGTTAGAAAATTTAAAAAGGGAAATGGATAGGTTGAAGTTAGATATAGTGGGAATTAGTGAAGTTCGGTGGCAGGAGGAACAAGACTTCTGGTCAGGTGACTACAGGGTTATAAACACAAAATCAAAAAGGGGTAATGCAGGAGTAGGTTTACTAATGAATAGGAAAATAGGAATGCGGGTAAGCTACTACAAACAACATAGTGAACGCATTATTGTGGCCAAGATAGATACGAAGCCCACACCTACTACAGTAGTACAAGTTTATATGCCTACTACCTCTGCAGATGACGAAAAAAATTGACAAAATGTATGATGAAATAAAAGAAATTATTCAGACAGTGAAGGGAGACGAAGGTTTAATAGTCATGGGTGACTGGAATTCGTCAGTAGCAAAAGGGAGAGAAGGAAATGTAGTAGGTGAATAGGGATTGGGGGTAAGAAACTGAAGAGGAAGCCGCCTGGTAGAATTTTGCACAGAGCATAACTTAATCATAGCTAACACTTGGTTCGAGAATCATGCAAGAAAGTTGTATACATGGAAGAAGCCTGGAGATGCTGAAAGTTTTCAGATAGATTATATAATGGTAAGACAGATATTTAGGAACCAGGTTTTAAACTGTAAGACATTTCCAGGGGCAGATGTGGACTCTGACCACAATCTATTGGTTATGACCTGTAGATTAAAACTGAAGAAACTGCAAAAAGGTGGGAATTTAAGGAGATGGGACCTGGATAAACTAAAAGAACCAGAGGTTGCACAGAGACTCAGGGAGAGCATAAGGGAGCAATTGACAGGAATGGGGGAAAGAAATACAGTAGAAGAAGAATGGGTAGCTTTCAGGGATGAAGTAGTGAAGGCAGCAGAGGATCAAGTAGGTAAAAAGACGAGGGCTAGTAGAAATCCTTGGGTAACAGAAGAAATATTGAATTTAGTTGATGAAAGTAGAAAATATAAAAATGCAGTAAATGAAGCAGGCAAAAAGGAATACAAACGTCTCAAAAATGAGATCGACAGGAAGTGCAAAATGGCTAAGCAGGGATGGCTAGAGGACAAATGTAAGGATGTAGAGGCCTATCTCACTAGGGGTGAGATAGATACTGCCTACAGGAAAATTAAAGAGACCTTTGGAGATAAGAGAACGAGTTGTATGAATATCAAGAGCTCAGATGGAAACCCAGTTCTAAGCAAAGAAGGGAAAGCAGAAAGGTGGAAGGAGTATATAGAGGGTGTATACAAGGGCGATGTACTTGAGGACAATATTATGGAAATGGAAGAGGATGTAGATGAAGATGAAATGGGAGATATGATACTGCGTGAAGAGTTTGACAGAGCACTGAAAGACCTGAGTCGAAACAAGGCCCCCGGAGTAGACAATATTCCATTGGAACTACTGACGGCCTTGGGAGAGCCAATCCTAACAAAACTCTACCATCTGGTGAGCAAGATGTATGAAACAGACGAAATACCCTCAGACTTCAAGAAGGATATAATAATTCCAATCCCAAAGAAAGCAGGTGTTGACGGATGTGAAAATTACCGAACTATCAGTTTAATAAGTCACAACTGCAAAATACTAACACGAATTCTTTACAGACGAATGGAAAAACTAGTAGAAGCCAACCTCGGGGAAGATCAGTTTGGATTCCATAGAAACACTGAAACACGTGAGGCAATACTGACCTTAAGACTTATCTTAGAAGATAGATTAAGGAAAGGCAAACCTACGTTTCTAGCATTTGTAGACTTAGAGAAAGATTTTGACAATGTTGACTGGAATACTCTCTTTCAAATTCTAAAGGTGGCAGGGGTAAAATACAGGGAGCGAAAGGCTATTTACAATTTGTACAGAAACCAGATGGCAGTTATAAGAGTCGAGGGACATGAAAGGGAAGCAGTGGTTGGGAAGGGAGTAAGACAGGGTTGTAGCCTCTCCCCGATGTTGTTCAATCTGTATATTGAGCAAGCAGTAAAGGAAACAAAAGAAAAATTTGGAGTAGGTATTATAATTCATGGAGAAGAAATAAAAACTGTGAGGTTCGCCGATGACATTGTAATTCTGTCAGAGACAGCAAAGGACTTGGAAGAACAGTTGAATGGAATGGACAGTGTCTTGAAAGGAGGATATAAGATGAACATCAACAAAAGCAAAACAAGGATAATGGAATGTAGTCTAATTAAGTTGGGTGATGCTGAGGGAATTAGATTAGGAAATGAGGCACTTAAAGTAGTAAAGGAGTTTTGCTATTTGGGGTGCAAAATAACTGATGATGGTCGAAGTAGAGAGGATATAAAATGTAGGCTGGCAATGGCAAGGAAAGCGTTTCTGAAGAAGAGAAATTTGTTAACATCCAGTATTGATTTAAGTGTCAGGAAGTCATTTCTGAAAGTATTCGTATGGAGTGTAGCCATGTATGGAAGTGAAACATGGACGATAAATAGTTTGGACAAGAAGAGAATAGAAGCTTTCGAAATGTGGTGCTACAGAAGAATGCTGAAGATTAGATGAGTAGATCACATAACTAATGAGGAAGTATTGAATAGGATTGGGGAGAAGAGAAGTTTGTGGCACAACTTGACCAGAAGAAGGGATCGGTTGGTAGGACATAATCTGAGGCATCAAGGGATCACCAATTTAGTATTGGAGGGCAGCGTGGAGGGTAAAAATCGTAGAGGGAGACCAAGAGATGAATACACTAAGCAGATTCAGAAGGATGTAGGTTGCAGTAGGTACTGGGAGATGAAAAAGCTTGCACAGGATAGAGTAGCGTGGAGAGCTGCATCAAACCAGTCTCAGGACTGAAGACCACAACAACAACAACATCTCTCTGCCTTATGAAACTAAATAAATTTCTTGTTAATGGCCTGTAAACTATCAGTAATACAGCATCTGTGTTTCCTGGTCCATTATTGTAGCTCAGGATTCAAAGACCTGTTTATCACTATAGTCATTTTCCTGTAAGTGCATAGAAAATACTAAATGAGTAGTTTTCCAATATACATGGCTTTGTCTAAGCTGCAGTATTTTTTTAAATTATTTATTTATTTTTTGTCGATTGCAGCTCTCTGTTATGAACAAACTTACACAAAAAAATAGATACAAAATAAATTGGATACAGTTGGGGTGGGATGGATAATGCTTTGTGTTGTGGAACACAGAATTTTTAGGAGAATTATGAGTTACACTCTGTCCATCTAAGTGGTGAAAGATGAACGTAATATTTAATGAAGTTATTGTTAACGGTTATGTTTCAGACAGTGTATTGTGGAAGGAATGGTCTATTAATGGTCTATGTGTAGGGAATATGAGGTACTTGGGTGCAACAAATCTTCAAAATGGGATGATGAGTTTAACATATCCACCTTGGGCACTTGTTCTTAGATGTTGCTTGGAGGTGTGTTGTGGCTGTGGAAGAATAGCACTCACAATAACAATAGTCATGTCATAGAAACAAAACAAAAGAAGGTTTAAAAGACTCATTCTGTCATTAATTCTGAGACATTTTGATTTGTTAAAATATGTTCATGTTGTGCAGTCTAATGACACAACACATCTGTAATTCAAGTGATTGTAATACAATTGTATTATACACGTCTGAAGGAAGTTATCTGTTGATGTACAAAGAAGCTTTTATAGATATATATTGAAAGAAGAATTTTTTTTAGTCCATACATAGATCTGAGGAGGATTCCAGCTTTCTTTCAGTCTCTGGCACTGAAGGCACTGCAAAGAAAAAGTAGTCAACTAAGAGGAACAAAAGCAAAGTTATTCGGATCTGATTAACAGGCCTGAATTGTTATTTATTCATGACATGCATGACCACAGAAACTATAATATGTACAAGCCGTTGATCAACTAAAAGATGCAGATCAAAATGAAACACTCCTTTTGGTCAGGCTGCATACTTTTGGGAATTATTTGTCAAAGTAGCCTCTTTCCAGGAGTATTCAGATGCAAAGCATGTTGTGTGTGATGTGACAAAGTGTAGGACGATTTATTAGTTACTCCAGTGCACGATCACCCCCCATTCCGGAGCAGTTTTTGAAGTACTTAATTAACACATTCCACAAACTATTTCATCTACGACTTATCGTACTGTGAAAAGAGTTACATAGCCTTCACAACAGTGTGAGGAGTATTCTAAACAATATGCCTTATATCATCCACAAGTGTATAATTAAGTTTCTGTTGCAGAGTGAAAATTTGTTTTGGAGATATCACTGAAGCTTGCACTTAGCTTACAAATACTGGTTACATGATAATCATCATCTATAGAGTTCTGAACCATCTCCTCCAATGACTACCGCAGAGTAGTAAGACATTCTTAGTCTTCTTAATAATTTTCCTTCTAGCTTTAGCTTGCACCTCCAGAATATCGAGGCCATTGGAGACTAAAGCTATCGGATTTAGCCAAAAACTGTTCTCAGCATGTGACAAAAACCTGTGCCACTGCATAACTTCACTCTTCTGGAAGCATATAGTAAAATTTTGTTGCAGACACACCATTTACTTCATGTTATTGCAAATTTATATGGTTCCTCAAGTGCTCAGCAAGCCAAAGTGCTGAAATATCTCTACTGTACATAGGATTTAATGATTAGTTAATGTCACACTTTTGACTTTCTTGATGAGAAAACATGAAATTTACAGTAACTCAGTGCCCAAAAATGACTTTCGAGGCCAGCTTCTGACCCCAAAAAAGGTTTATTGAGTACTAAGTCCACAACCATCATTTGCAATGGCTTAAAATATTTTGACTAACACAAAGTATCATCAAAACTAATACTCAAAACTTATGAAACTACAGATTTGTGAAACTTTCGTTGCCGTGCATGAAGTGTAATTATTAAACACACGTCAGCTCCAATTGGCATGAGTTTTTACGCATCGTGTGGAATCACCTACCTTGAGGAAACATCAACTTGGTTCACGGGAAGTGCACCACAAATTCTTTTGGAAGTTTTGCTTGCTTCCTTAAAGTGTTTCTTGATATTGGTAATTTTAGTTTACATAAACACAAGTTCCAAGAATCATATTACAGATAACCTAAAATTATAGTTTCATGATATTGGTGTTGTTTGCAGATATTTCACTAGGACAGGTTTACGAATCCTCACTGTAATATGAAGTATAAAGTATGTCAACTATGTACAGTTATGTTCTTTGATCTTTGGATTGAGTAGCATCAAGCTGTTCTTGAGTATGACTTTGTACTTGTGTATAGTACCTGTTGAAATGTGTGCCAGTGTGTACCAGGAGTCAGTTTTAAGCAAGGAAGGAACACGATAGTGATAACATATGCTTCTCTCTCTCTCTCTCTCTCTCTCTCTCTCTCTCTCTCTCTCTCTCTCTCTCTCTCTCTCACCCCCCCCCCCTCCTTCTCTTATTCAAAATCACATCATCTTTATCAGTTGTGAGAAAAAGTGCAAATTAACTAGTTTATAACACGACAGAGGGTACTATTGCGGAAAAATTCAGATCAATGTAATAAACAAATTTTATGTTGTGCTGTAGAGACAAGGTCCAGTGACAGTTTGAATATTGTGATTTAACATAAACATTGTCTTTTCACTGCTTTGTTAAAAAATTGATTCAGATATTTATCCAGTATGTAAACATCTTTCACTTAGTCTTTTTGTTTGTATCCTTTTCATATATCATTTGTTCCACTAAGACCCTAACTTTTCATGTGATGTGGCTTCAGGGTTGTCAGGGAAGATCAGTGTTTCCATCTCATAATGACTAGTAAGATTCTTAGCATCTAACAAACTCACATTTTCAGTTAGATGTTCCCGTCTTACCTATGATTGGAAGGATGCCACATCTTTGAAATACGGAACTCCATTTCCTCCTCTATGAAAACATGTGGAACAGTTTATGTGTGATGTTGTAATGAACATATGTTGGAAGGGTGTGAAAATAATGGAGGAGGAGGAGAAGAAAAATAGTTGTGATGCAATCGGGTAGAAATACAAAAACCATGTATGCTAATGCAAGAAAGACTGCACGCGCGCGCGCGCGTGTGTGTGTGTGTGTGTGTGTGTGTGTGTGTGTGTGTGTGTGTGTGTGTTTTGGAATACACTTATGGAAAAATTAATCAACTTACCAAACAGTGACATTTACTTGTTGGTAAGTACCGACACTATAAAAAAGAAATATCTGCTAGTTACCAGCATTGTTGTATTCTATTGCTTACACATACAACTATATGAAAAGATGCATGTAAGTGAAGGGCCATATTTTTCCAGACAAAGAGAGAAACCAGGAAAGTGAAATTTGGATGTACACATAAACTTCAAGCTATCAAATGTTATAACAGGAAAAGTAAGCTCACTGGACAGAATTATTCAGACCCCTCCCTCCCTCCACCCACCTAAAAAAAAATGCTGCTAAGTTTGGAGCACTGTAGATTGTCTGCAGTTGGTAGCAGTTATTCATGTGATCCTCCACCAGTGACGTAAATTATGGCAGTGAAGTGGCGTGTACGTGCCAGATGGTTATATGAAATCAGCATAATAAAATGGGCCAATGTGGAGACATGACACAATGACAAAAAGGAGATATGTTTGGACATACTTATGAGCAGACTGTGAATGAAGTTTCCTGATTTGTTAGTGTATCAATGCACAATGTCCATCATATCTACAAGGAATGGTTTCATTCGCAGCCACGTATCTTGGCATAAAAAGAGACATCATAAAAGGATCCAACCTGACAGTGAGTGGAGAGATGAGTATCACTTCTTGTCTATGACATTCAGCTTTCAGCCCAACAGAAATTACTGATGTTTGTGATTGCAGGTCCATCACAACCACTTTTTGTCCAAACATTGCAAAGGGAACTTCACACAACGGACATTTGGAGTTGAGTACCTCAGAAAAGACCAGTACTCACAGTGGCACATTAAGCTTCGCATCTTCAGGAAACCAAGCAACACAGAAACAGGACAGTAGCTGACAGGTGAAGGATGTAGTATGATCAGACAAGTCATCGTTTTGCCTATTTGTGAATGTTGCAAGTGGGTGCATCCAATGTTGCATTTAAATTGCAATGGGTGGAGGGTGTGGTTCTATAAGGTTTTTGGAGTGCTTTCATTCCACGACTTTGGCTCATTCCTTCTGATTACTGTGAACATGTACCAAGATGTTGAATAATCGGATCTTCTGCCAAATTCAGAGAGCTCCTGAAGAAACAGTGAGTCCTGTCATTAAAATATCGTGTGCAAACAAGCAGCAGAAGACCTGATCCTTTAACATGTCAACATGTCGCCAGGAAAGCCTGAAGAACTGCTTGAACCAAGATGTTTCTTTCAATATTCTTGGTGACCAAGTGATGCTCTTTATTATACATCTTCGTGATGATAATACTGTGGATATGCTAATCTTCCAAGATGAGAGCAGGCATATTCACAGACTCCCACACATACTTTACTGGTTGACTCGGGCATCTCACTGCTAGATCGCCCAGTCTTAATCCCATAATAGCTTTCCATGCAAGAGGTTGTGGGTTCAAATCTTGTTAGGTATAGTAAGTTTTCCTATAAAGGTAAATCTTCATTGAAATGACTTGGATCATTACTTTTATTCAGTTAATTGGTTTAAATGTAATTTTTTATATCTTTTCCTTTGTCACATTATTTTAATCACTGTATGAACTTTTTCCATTTGTTCCATTTTTTCTTATATATTTCTTTTTTCAATCAGAATTTTTGTGACTATGAATATAATTACATTTATCTATTACAATATTCAATTATTTGAAAATTCCAATCTGTTACTTAGAAACCAAAAGACCAATCTATTTATATTGACTGTACAGTGGTGTGAAAAATGTATTTTTTGTTACCAGATGTGCAATTTTTTTGCATGGTAATCATCATACAAACATTTAAAACATAACATAAATTCTTATTGCACTGTGGACAAAATAATGCAAATGAACTTTTAAATGAATGAAGGGTTTATAAGAATAACGAAAGCAAAATTAAAATAGATACAATGTATGCAATAATGTATATGAAAAAACAGGGTGATAACAGAAAAGAAATGAAATAGAAATTAATGTATACAATTAATTAAAAACTCATGAACAAAGATTTCGAGTGGAAAAAGAATGATGGAGAGAAAAATGAGAGCAAACGAAGAAGTTGTTGTTATGATTCAAATGATGTGACAAAGGAATGGAAACAAAAAATTACATTTAAATCAATTAACTGAATAAAAATGATCAACAGTCTTTTTAGGAGGATTTAAAAATAAAAAGGTGAGGTTTGGACCCACAACCTCCTGCATCACATCATACAACTAGACTATTTGATGCAACTTTTTTAATGCTATAGTGTGTCACATAACATTCTGAAATTGTTTGCATGAATTGCTTACAAGTGAGGGCCCACCAGAATGAATTGCTTCAGTGTGTGATATCTGGGGTCTTAATTTACATAACAGTGTAGATAATTTCAAAAAAGTCAGTCCCACCACTGGGGATCTCTCCTTGGAAGAGTTTCACTCCCAAGTTTAATAATGAGAGAGTTGTTGCTGTGCTTATCTTTACATCATGTTTACCGTTATTCCTTCAGGTGAGAAATAATGTTGCATTTATAATTTCTTTGCATAAACAATGCATACATGCAAGTAGATAATCTACTAATGAAACTGTCAGATGAGGCTGTATCTATGAGTTATTATGTTGCTGTGCCCTGTAACTGAGTATTAGCACACTGAAAGGGTGTTAAGAAATTTTTATGTGCGGTGGAATCTAACATATGTTTTACCAAAATATTTTGCCCAAGGCCTTCATAAGTTACCATCAAGATGGGTCCACACATTGTGTCTTTTCACATGACCAATCTCTAACACATGGGAACAAAAGTGTGCACAAAAATTAGTAGAAAGAATGCAGGTATGCATGTGTATTTTCATGTCAGCACAATGCACCATTGTTCAAGCAGTCTGCTTTGCATCCGTTTCTTTGCTGGTCAATTTGTGCTGTGTTTATTGTGATGAAAGGCAACAGAAAAAATGCACAAGGTGAATCTGGGCAAAACAGTAACTAAATAACAAGAGGTACGAGAAATACAAGGTGATGGCAATGTTTTGTCTGCAAATTTCCAGAAGTGGTTGCAGTGAGATGTAAGATTTTTCTCCTTGGGAAACTGTAGTGATTAAGGTTGGCAATAACATTTTATTAACTCATAACTGGTGACTTGTATACACATTTTGTATTTCTAAACAAAGAATTTCAGTGATTATTCCTGAAACTGAGAAACACTTAAGGGAGATTCTTTGTCGGCCAGTGATGGTTAATTGTATTTTGTTTTGTGAAAAATCATTTACACAACTTCAATTAAAAGATATTGTATATAGGCTAACATTCTCATAGTCAACAAATTTAGTAATTCCAATAGACCACAGAATCCACTAAAATGGATGCTTGTTCAGTGTTCTTTTCAATTCCTAGTATTTTGTTGAGGAGCACCATCTGCTCTCTCTCTCTCTTCTTCTGTTCCGACATGAGGCTCCACAATTGTAGTGCTATTATGGCACCATAATTTGTATATTTGCCTACTGTTTTCATATTCTCTTTTCATAACTTTGAAGGCCTCGTCTCACTTTTCTTACTTTGAGAAAATCTTATTATTTGCAATGACATGATCAGAAACTTTTTACCTAATACTTGACACTCAGGGGATAGCATCTCAAATTTCTGTTCAAACAATCTTCAGGAGCAGCATTCTATATGTCTTTTATTTGTCTATAATCATCTAAAATTTTGTATGTGCTTTCTTTGAAGTCAACAGTGTTGCACATAATTGCCTTAAAACATAACCTCAACATACTACACAAGGAAACACACATGAGCCCCAACTGCCTGTCATCTTCCAAACAGCGCAAGAGATTCCCTCTGAAGCTCAGAAGCAAAGCACTTTCAGGCACAGCCTGCATGTCAAGGAAATAACACATGCACAAATGCATGAGTAGTTGCGTTGTTGGAAATGTAAGCGTAAACACGTGCACGAGATGGAAGAGAAGAAAGGCATCATGTGAACACACCTTTAATTGATACTGTATGTCACCAAATTTGTGGCACAATGTGACATCACCGCTGGTGCCTTGATCTGGATACAGCAGTCCCACACAAGTAATTTGCTGTATTGTAGATAGATCATCTCAGTCATTTCATATGGAAATACTTTGGCCAGGAAGCCTTGGTGAAAACCATATATAGAACAACTAAATGCGTCAAAATTCAGAAATGAGTATGGCAAGCCTGCATGAAGAAGAAACCAGAATTAAAATAGTTGGGATAATACGAATTATCTTCGATATGCGGGTGTTACCATACTGATGGCAGAAAGTGAAGAGGAGCTAAAAGAATAAAACCTCTTACTGAAAGTGAAACAAGAAAGTGCAAAGGCTAGTCTAATCCTGAAAGTGAAGAAAACAAAAATTATGGGAACTAAACCTACCATTCCATGGTATATAGGAGGTGAACCAATGGAGGTAGTTTATACATTCAGTTATCTCAACTCCCTGATTGCTGCTGGTGGTGCCACAAAATCAAAAGGCGCTTCTTACTTGACAGGAAGACAATGTCCAACTGTGACAATGCTTTAAGGAGTGGAGACATAACTTCAACAACAAAGATCCTTATAGTAAGGGTTATGGTTTTTTCAGCTGTTATGTATGAATGTGAAACTTCGATCATAAGGAAAGCTGAATGGCATGGGCTAGGCACTTTTGAATTGTGGTGTTCAAGGAAACACAATAGAGTTCCATGGACTACAAAGAAAATGTATAAGGCAGTATCACAGCAAATAAAACCAGATTGCTCTGTGAAGGTCTGATACTGCCCCTACTTTGGGCACATATTAAGAATACATGATTGCTGGAAAAGATGTAAATGTTGGAGAAGAAGGCACGAGGTGAAGAGGGTGGCAAAGGATGAGGTGGCAAAGAAGTAATGAGTTCCAACCTCGAAAGTCTGCTGGGAAAAGTTCAGGACAGAAGAAATTGGCATGATGTACTTCAAGAAACCTTAAACTTAGATATTTGAGTTTCTTAGAAAAATTCTTCATTAAATAAACATAATTTTGTTGGTTTTTAATCTCTTGTAAACAATTTAAAGTTCAGAATGGAGTAACAACAAAAGAGCACTGTAGGACAATCAGTGTATTTCCTATGTGATATAATTGACCTTAAACTTTGGTAACAAGAATTTGGTGTATTTCTAGGAAGTGAAAACACAAGTGGGGAGAGTTTGTCCCGGTTAGTGGAATTGTGCAAAGGACATCCTTTAGACAAATCTGATCAGTTTTCCAACTGGGAGCAGAGGCCGCTGCGTAGAGGACAACTAGTATATGCAGGTACAGATTTCTCTAGGTTTTTCCTGCTTTTCTTTGGATATAACACTATTCATTTAATTTTATGTTTTCTGTAACAAATATTATTTTTTTTAGGCTAGTTGTCTGTATATATTTTTTCTCATGTTGCATGGTCAGCATTGGATGCTTACTGCCTGTTGGAAGTTTTTGATGTGATGGAACAGTGTTGTGCAGAACAAGGTATTCCATTCTTGGAAATATGTAATAGCATAATACAAATGTTGAAGTCACCTAAGAAGGTTCCAAAATCTACTAAGAAGACTCAAAAGGAAATTGTAAGTTTGTATTGTGCATTATCAGATGTAGCTGTTGACAGTTTTAAATTGTGTAGATTGTTTGACAAATTACCCTGATATACTTGAAGTACTGAAATGTATAAAACATTATTATAATGTTATAATAAGCTCTTAATTCTGGTAAGTTTCATGTCCTCCAACTACTTTCACTCTTGTATTATTATTATTATTATTATTTCTTTACTTTCTCAGACGTTAAGTCTGGTTAAAAAATGGGACGTGATGCGGACCTTGATCAAGCGTCACTTCCTTTTAACTGTACGGTATATGTTATATTGCATTTAGGAACTTTCGGGTAATTGAACATGTATCAATACTTACGGATTTCTGTAATTGTATATACAAGTTTGGATGTAGCTGTATTGTATTGATGTACTGGTGGATATTGTGTGGTATGACTGCTGTAGTTGATAGTATAATTGGTGTAATGTCAACTTTATTCTGATGCCACATGTCCTTGACTTCCTCAGCCAGTTGGATGTATTTTTCAATTTTTTCTCCTGTTTTCTTTTGTATATTTGTTGTATTGGGTATGGATATTTCGATTAGTTGTGTTAATTTCTTCTTTTTATTGGTGAGTATGATGTCAGGTTTGTTATGTGGTGTTGTTTTATCTGTTGTAATGGTTCTGTTCCAGTATAATTTGTATTCATCATTCTCCAGTACATTTTGTGGTGCATACTTGTATGTGGGAACGTGTTGTTTTATAAGTTTATGTTGTAAGGCAAGCTGTTGATGTATTATTTTTGCTACATTGTCATGTCTTCTGGGGTATTCTGTATTTGCTAGTATTGTACATCCACTTGTGATGTGATCTACTGTTTCTATTTGTTGTTTGCAAAGTCTGCATTTATCTGTTGTGGTATTGGGATCTTTAATAATATGCTTGCTGTAATATCTGGTGTTTATTGTTTGATCCTGTATTGCAATCATGAATCCTTCCGTCTCACTGTATATATTGCCTTTTCTTAGCCATGTGTTGGATGCGTCTTGATCGATGTGTGGCTGTAGTAGATGATACGGGTGCTTGCCATGTAGTGTTTTCTTTTTCCAATTTACTTTCTTCGTATCTGTTGATGTTACGTGATCTAAAGGGTTGTAAAGGTGGTTATGAAATTGCAGTGGTGTAGCCGATGTATTTATATGAGTGATTGCTTTGTGTATTTTGCTAGTTTCTGCTCGTTCTAGAAAGAATTTTCTTAAATTGTCTACCTGTCCATAATGTAGGTTTTTTATGTCGATGAATCCCCTTCCTCCTTCCTTTCTGCTTAATGTGAATCTTTCTGTTGCTGAATGTATGTGATGTATTCTATATTTGTGGCATTGTGATCGTGTAAGTGTATTGAGTGCTTCTAGGTCTGTGTTACTCCATTTCACTACTCCAAATGAGTAGGTCAATATTGGTATAGCATAAGTATTTATAGCTTTTGTCTTGTTTCTTGCTGTCAATTCTGTTTTCAGTATTTTTGTTAGCCTTTGTCTATATTTTTCTTTTAGTTCTTCTTTAATATTTGTATTATCTATTCCTATTTTTTGTCTTTATCCTAGATATTTATAGGCATCTGTTTTTTCCATCGCTTCTATGGAGTCACTGTGGTTATTCAATATGTAATCTTCTTGTTTAGTGTGTTTTCCCTTGACTATGCTATTTTTCTTACATTTGTCTGTTCCAAAAATATTTATATCATTGCTGAATCCTTCTGTTATCTTTAGTAATTGGTTGAGTTGTTGATTGGTTGCTGCCAGTAGTTTTAGATCATCCATGTATAGCAAATGTGTGATTTTGTGTGTGCCGGCCGGAGTGGCCGTGCGGTTAAAGGCGCTTCAGTCTGGAACCGCGTGACCGCTACGGTCGCAGGTTCGAATCCTGCCTCGGGCATGGATGTGTGTGATGTCCTTAGGTTAGTTAGGTTTGATTAGTTCTAAGTTCTAGGCGACTGATGACCTCAGAAGTTAAGTCGCATAGTGCTCAGAGCCATTTTTTGTGATTTTGTGTGGGTATGTTCCGGTAATATTATATCCATAATTTGTATTATTTAGCATGTTGGATAGTGGGTTCAGAGCAAGGCAGAACCAGAAAGGACTTAATGAGTCTCCTTGGTATATTCCACGCTTAATCTGTATTGGCTGTGATGTGATATTATTTGAATTTGTTTGGATATTAAGTGTGGTTTTCCAATTTTTCATTACTATGTTTAGGAACTGTATCAATTTAGGATCTACTTTGTATATTTCCAATATTTGTAGTAACCATGAGTGGGGTACACTATCAAAAGCTTTTTGGTAATCAATGTATGCGTAGTGTAGCGACCTTTGTTTAGTTTTAGCTTGATAAGTCACCTCTGCATCTATTATCAGTTGCTCTTTACATCCTCATGCTCCTTTGCAGCAGCCTTTTTGTTCTTCATTTATAATTTTGTTCTGTGTTGTATGTGTCATTAATTTCTGTGTAATGACTGAAGTTAATATTTTGTAGATTGTTGGTAGGCATGTTATGGGGCGATATTTAGCTGGGTTCGCTGTGTCTGCTTGATCTTTAGGTTTCAGATATGTTATTCCGTGTGTAAGTGTATCAGGGAATGTGTATGGGTCTGCAATGTAACTGTTAAATAATTTATATATAAAAACAAAGATGAGGTGACTTACCGAACGAAAGCGCTGGCAGGTCGATAGACACACAAACAAACACAAACATACACACAAAATTCAAGCTTTCGCAACAAACTGTTGCCTCATCAGGAAAGAGGGAAGGAGGGGGGAAGACGAAAGGAAGTGGGTTTTAAGGGAGAGGGTAAGGAGTCATTCCAATCCCGGGAGCGGAAAGACTTACCTTAGGGGGAAAAAAGGACAGGTATACACTCGCACACACGCACATATCCATCCACACATACAGACACAAGCAGACATATTTAAAGACCAAATAGTTTAGTTAGATGTGAATGTGTTGAGGTGAACTTCTTTAGCCAGTAATTTGCTATTTTATCATTTCCAGGAGCTTTTCAATTGTGAGTAGAATTAATTGCTTGGGTGACTTCATGTTGCAAAATTATCACTTCAGGCATTTGTGGTATCATCTTGTATGTGTCTGTTTCTGCTTCTATCCACCGTGCATGCCTGTTATGTTGTACCGGGTTTGACCATATGTTGCTCCAGAAGTGTTCCATGTCTGTTATGTTTGGTGGATTGTCTATTTTAATGTGTGTGTTATCTATTGTTTGGTAAAATCTCTTTTGGTTTGTGTTGAATGTTTGGTTTTGTTTCCTTCTATTTTCACTTTTTTTGTATCTTCTAAGTCGTTTGGCCAGTGCTTGTAATTTCTGCTTCTTTTCATCTAATTGCTCTATTG
Organism: Schistocerca serialis cubense; assembly: GCF_023864345.2. Taxonomy (NCBI): domain Eukaryota; kingdom Metazoa; phylum Arthropoda; class Insecta; order Orthoptera; family Acrididae; genus Schistocerca; species Schistocerca serialis. The sequence goes on from NC_064638.1 coordinate 717,379,033, forward strand.
CTTCTTGTTGTGAGATTTTACCTAACCTTTTTCGTTTTTTGTCTGATATTTCATTTCTTATAAATTGTGTTAGCTGTCCAATGTCTTTTCTCAGTTTTTCTATTCTGATCTGTAGCCTGTGTTGCCATGCTGGTTTTGTGGGTTTCTTCTGTGTGTTGGTTTGTTCTGATCTCTGCCTAGAGTGTATATTTAGTGTAGTGAGTGCTCCTATATAAACCAGTAGTTGTGACTCTTCCATAGTTGTATTTTCATTTATTTTGTTGTGTATGATTGTGTTGATAGTTTTTATTGTTGTTTCGACTTGTGGGTTATTTGGCGGTCTATGCAAGAATGGTCTGATGTCTGTATTTGTGTCTTTGTATTCTATATATGTCAGCTGAAATTTCTCTTCTATATCTAACACGTGTGTCTCTTCGTGTTCTATTTGTGCTTGTTCTGGTGGCTGTCTTAAGATTTCGTTTTCCTCTGATTGTTTAATTGATGCGTGTTGGTCTTTGTTTGTTTGCTCTGGGATGTTTGAATCCATTACTGTATTTTCTTCTTCTTCTTCTGATTGCACATTATTTTGTTCCGGTATTTGTTGTACTTGTTGTTTGATGTTTTCTAATTCTGACTGGGGTATCCTGTTATTTCTTATTATTACACGGATCTGATCAGCTAGTCGTTGTTCTGTTAAAAATTTTAATTCTGGGTATCTAGTAATAAATGTTGTGTATACTTGTGATCTGTATCCAGTTGTGTTGGTTCCTAGGTTTGTTGCTTGGTAATAACAGAACATGAGGTGTCGATTAACTTCATCTGACCATCTCATCCTCTGTCTTTGTTTTCCTTCTAGGGTGGTTGCTGGAAGCATATCCTGCAAAACACCTCTATTTGGATTTAAATCATTTTCCAGTTGGCTAGCAGTGTCGTTACCATTGTGGGCGGGCATAGGGTTCAAGCGTCGTCCCCGACCATGACGGCGCTTGTCCGAGGCTTCTTTAGTTCTGTCCTGAACCAAGTAATCACACTAAAAGGGGGGTTAGCCCTATTAGTGGTTTGTTCTTTTCGTCGCCTTTTACGACTGGCAGAACATACCGGAGGCCTATTCTTTTCCCAGGCCTCCATGGGAATTATTATTATTATTATTATTATTATTATTATTATTAATAAGATATAAATGTGCTGTTGTTAATACTACTTATTCATTCTCTTATCAGTTAACAAATTCCCTGCTTGTTTTTCTGTGCTCTACCTGATTGATGTGATTTTGCAATGTGACACAGAATTACGGGAATGCTTGAAATAAGTAGTGGCAGCCATGGGCAGGTGGCAGCACTGTGGGTTCATGACAGTTAGCGAGTAAACAGTTTGCCACTTCAGTAATGATGAATCAGTGGAACGAACAACAGCTTATGTTAGCCATAAAAATGTTTTGTGAAAACAATGGTAGTTTGGTAGCGGCGCAGAGGGAGTTTTGACATTTTTATAATTTAGGACAGTCATGGTGCCATACTGTCGAAACACGCGATAAAGTGTTGGATTAATAACTTTGAAGAGACTGGATCTGCCCTCAAGAGGAAACCAACAGGATGACCAAGAAGTGTGTATTCTCTAGCGAACATTGATGTTGTACACGAGTGTGTCTTACGGAGCCCATGGCGTTTAATTCGTAAGCAAGCAGCAGGGGTTGGAATGTCCCGGAAGAGTGTTCACAGAATTCTTCATCTTGATTTAAAATTTCATCCTTACAAACTGCAGATGATGCAACAATTGAAGGACAATGATTATGGTTACGATTAGGATTCTGTCAACAAATGGTAACAAAAATAAACAATGACGATGAATTTCTAAACAAGTGGATGTCAGCTGAGGCACATTTGCATCTCGCAGGTTATGTGAATAAACAGAATTACCATTACTGGGCAAACACAAATCCTAGTGACATTCATGAGCGCCCTTTACTCACTAGTAAAGTGACAGTACTATGTGGTGTTTCATCACATGGGATTATCGGGAAACACAATAACTGTCAGTGCTGCTTGTTACGTGGAGATGTTACGAACTGTCATTACACCTGCAATGAACAACTTTCCAAACATTCAAGAAGCTTGGTTTCAACAGAACGGAGTGACATCACACACTACACAGCAGTCAGTGGCATATGTGCGAGAATTGTTTAGCAACCGTGTGATCTTGTGATTCGGTAACATTCCTTGGCCTCCTAGATCCCCAGATTTATCCATTTGTGATGTTTTCTTGTAAGGCTGTGTCAAGAGCAGAGTCTACACGACTCAACCAAGAACCCTGGATGAGTTAAAACAGAGAACTCGGGATGCAATTCACAGTATCCCAGCTGAGATGTTGCAGCAGTCAATGAGGAATCTCAACAGCAGATTTCACGAATGTATTCGTAGGAGGATACCATCTAAAGGACGTAATTTTTAAACAATGATAAATGCCATCAATTTTTTGTAAATGGAAAAGCTGTAAGGTTTCAATTAATATAATTGCAATTCCTTTCCTTGGTCACTTCTAGTTTTATTGGATTGTGAAAATGTTCCTGTTTTACTGTGTCACTCTGTATAAGCAAATTTTTGTAAACAGAAGTGATTATGCATATATGGTTTTTCATATTACTGTTACCATATTTACTACAACTCATACTTAACATGGTTGCACAGGCTATTTTCAGTTTCTGTCTGCCTTACTCCTCCTACCCATTCCATAGATCCATTTCATGTTCTGCCTGTTCTGGTTTTTGAATTGGAGCTGATTGCCTGTTCCCACTTCCATACGATATAACACATATTCCTGCTTATATCATACACGGCTTTTTTTGTATGATGGTTACCAACATTTCCATCTTTGTTTTCTATAGTCTTCATTTTATACATTTTTTTGTAGCATGGTTTTCTTGCATACAGCCCATTCCGAAAGGATAGTTATGTATTTGGGACTACTAACAGCTCTTGGAAAATTTTTAGAGCCCATCTTGAATTGTAGAACAGTTTGTTCCTCTACCTTACATCCATATGAACATTATATGCCCAAAATCTGGATATTCTTTACTGGAAATGATGGTCTTTTCCATTTTGTATGCTCTTTTTATAGCTGACTTGAGAAATAATACTAACTTCACTATCGGGATCTAAAATTATTTCTGGTGTTTATCGTGTTAATCTCCCCAATATGCATAAAACGGACATTATTCAGACTCTTGAGAACTTCTACTCCTCTCAATAACTTTTTGCATGAGATTGCTCCAAAGTGATAGTATAGTCTCTAATCTCCTTTGAGGACTGTTCTCCACATATTTCAATTGTTTCTGGAAAGTGACTTTCTATTCCCATTTCTTGTGTTATATGGGTCATGCCATGTCAAGGGGACCATGGCTCCCCATTCGAACATCTCCAAATCTAATGAAATTTGCTGTAGAGGTTCTATATGGTCTTTAATGATTACATTCCAAATTTCAATTCAGAATCTTGAGAGACTGAATTTTTAGGGACTTTTAATGAGAGGCTACTAAACTTTGCATCACATATGAAGGTGCAAATGTGCCAAGTTTGCTAGGGTTTTTTAAAAGTTCTAGCAAACATTTGGTCATTCGCTTTAATATACACAAACAACATTTTATGCTGATCACACCATGGCCAAAATCAGTTATTTAGCCGTACCTAAATATAGATAAAAGCCTCTAAAGTGGCTAAAAAATTTGTTGCGCTATTCTGAGAGCCGAGGTTTGACTGACCACTGCTATAAGTGATTTTCAAACAATAATTTAACACATGCCATAACAACAACTATAGTACAAAACACAGCAAATATGCATAACAAAGATAATAGTGTGTCAGTTCCATTTTTGGTTAAATACTTCTACAATTTTCTCAATGACAGATTGTGGATAACTGTATTGTCTTCCTGGTGATGACATTGATGATGCATCTAAAGTCAAGAAGATATGTTGCTCCAGAATCCAGCAGGTGTCTTTAGCAATCAGCCAGTGGAAGGAACAAGCAGAACCGTGTGAGTTCATAAAGCTGATGAAGATGCCTTGTTGTTCATGTGAAACTTCATACACGTTTCCAACCCACCAAAAATTGCCCTACATACAAGCAACGTACTGTTCTGGTTATAAACCTATAATTGAATGCGCTGGAATTTTTTCATCTACTTCGAAGGTATTAATTGTGAATGCTGATTACAATTAATTGGTTCTCTCTCGTTCCAGATATGTATGTCCCATGGAAAACCTTTTTTCTTGCTCAGGGTGAATATTTTCAGTTTCTTCTTTTGGTACACAACAAACTTTATACCTGGAGCACTATCATCACAGGGCTGCAAGTGCTTTTGCTGTTCCCCCCAATCCCATCACAAGGCAATTTACTGTGGCTTGTTCCAAAAAAATTCCATTCAGCAGTGATGCCAAAATACTTTTCGTGCAGACATAAATTGATGAAATTTTTGAAATTCTTATATTGGTTAGCTGAATCATCACTGAAGTAATAAATGTTCTCATTGTTTCCAATCTTTGTCTTTAAATAAGCTGTTAACTTTATTTGAAAGGCATGGACAGCAATGCTATTATGACAGAACATTCACTGACCACATAAACGCTAATACTGTGACATTCTTTGCCACCAAAATAGACATCAGATGGATGAAATGTGGCCTGACTATTCTCCCAATGGAATCCTTGCAGAGCATCTTGAGCAACAAAGGAAAAATTCTCAGCAAAATCCATTGTTATAATTTATTCATTTTCTGCAAGATTTCTTTTTAGCTGCTTGAGATATCTTAAGATATAAACTTCAGTGTTCGACACAGTGATGGCTTCTTAAACCAGTAATTTTCGAAGTCGATGCCTCCATGCAATCTTGAACAGTCCTCTGACATGTCTCTGTTAGCATGGACCCATTGCTTGTATTCCATTGTTTCTTCAGGGCCATAGCCCTTAAAAGCGTCTTCAAGAAAAGCCTCTAGTTGCATTTTTCCTGGGCAATCTGCACAATCTTTTGATTCCAAACTGCTTACAGTTTTTTCGTCAAATCCTTGTAGTCATCGTGGATGGATCTTGCTGAAGCCAAATGCGTACTGAATGTGGTCCAGAAGCACCAACTGTACTACACCATTTCGGCCTGAGCTCACAAAATTTTGAGAAGCTCAGTTGATTTCCAAATCACTTAAATAAGCAATTAACAATTCTTTACTGTTACAAAGGAGTAAGCGTTTCTGCTTGTGAATCTTTGCCCATTTATTCTTACTGCAACACAATCCTTTTTGCCTGGGCGTAAACGAGTAAACTCATCATCTTAAAAAAAAAAAAAAAAGGAGGACATTTTGTTTTACTCCATCATTGAGCTTTTTCTCCTTTTCGGTTGCAGCTGTTGCCAAAATCCCATCTGCCATCTTTAGTTTCCTAGCCCTCTTCACCATCTTAGTTGAAACAGAAAATTCTATAGCCATTTTTTTCTGTAGTCCTGCTATTTGGGACCAGGGTCAACATTTGAACATTACTGCAATTGCTTGAAGTCTGAAGCTTAATCTTAAGTTCTTCAATTAAGATGTTCATACCTTTACATTTTTGGTACTCTTCGGTTTGTATCTGAGCAATAACTAATTGGCTCACACCAGCAGCTGTGGCAATTGCCTTAGTTTTCCATTTTATGTATCCCATTGAAACCCTTTTGTGATTTGATGAAACTTCAACGATGATTCTCCAAGTGATGATAATGAAGTGAAGTGAAGTGTTAGCAGTAAAGCAAGCATCAACAACATCCATGTCTTCAGTGGATGGTGATTCTTGCTTATTGTGGTGGGATGATTGTTTTTGGGCCACTTCATGTCTACATTTGGTAAAAATTTTCTGACCAGGTTTAAAAACTTCATTAGTCAGTAATTTAAACCTATCAGACATTGCAGTCGTTACTGGTGTTCAAGCCTTCTTGGTTACTTGTTTTTCTTTACCAAATGGGTTGCAGCAAGTTTTCTGCAGGAACTGAAATTTTGTAGTCAACAAGGTATTCTGATATGAACAGATCTGGGCATCTTCAGTAAAATCAAGCCCAGACCTACGCCGAAGAAGCTCCATGTCAATTGGTGACATTTCAACTGATTGTAATTCCCTTTTGCCATAATAGAATGGTGATGACTTGAGACAATATTCAGTGTTGTTTGTATATAAAACATACAAATTAGGCTAGTAAAACATATTGTTTTAGTGCTTATCTTCAACTGCAACAATGATTATTGACGATTTAAACAGTCTGTACTCAACACTAAGATTGTACAGTGTCAACACCATAGATTACACCACGTAGAAGACTTACACTGTGAAAATTCCCAGTAATGAAAGCAACAATATAAAGTGGTGATTCAGCAATGTATCACTGCTGTGAGGATATAGCCTTAAAAAACTATTGCTGCTTTATAATGCCGATGTAAACTGAGTGGCAATGCTGTGTAGGGTTAAAAAGTTCTAGAGCAACATAGCATCCCATAACGATTTTCTGGATTTTATAATCCTAAGGGGATTTTCAGAAGTTTTATTATATTTATATTCTGTACTGTAAAATTATGTAAAAACAGTTCTTATTAGCAAAGTTACTTTCCCTAAACCACAGGAAAATCTTATGCTATTAAAACACACTAAAATTACATATTTTTTGATTTACAACTTCAAATTGTATTAATTTCTGTGTTTATCGGTAATCCATTTCCCCTACTTTTGATAGATATTCTTACTCATCAATATACAAGATCCAGAAATTAAACAACATAGCTTTGAAAGCTTAAAAGATGTTGTATCCAGCTGTGACAAGAAAAAAAGGATTGAGGAAGACACAGTTGAGAAATTGCCCCCACCAATACCCTAAAATCTGCACGTAGAAAATTTTGCCTAATTTGCAGATGCATATCTTTTCATCTGGGCATCCAGTGCTAATAAAATTTGATTGATATATAGTCATCATAGGTAGGAATAACTACCAAAGTTTTAGTGTGATTGGCTCATATGAAAAGTAGCAGTGGTCGGTCAAACCAGTGCTCTCAAAATAGCACGTTGAATTTTTAGCCACTTTAGAGGCTTGTATCTATATTTAGGTATTTTTACCATGGTGTGATTCAGCATAAAAAGTTATCTATGTATATTAAAGCAAATGACCAAATGCTTGCTAGAACTTTTAAAGAAGCCTAGCAAACTTGGCACATTTGTACCTTCGTACTTGATGCGCTGGTGAGTAGCCTCTCTAAAATCCCCTAAGAATTTAACCACTGAAGGTACTGGAATGAAATTTGGTATATAACCATCAAAGACCATATAGAACCTTCCCACCAAATTTCATTAGATTTAAAAATGGTCAAGTGGGGAAATTTGTTAATATTGGTCCCTTTGACGTCGAATGACCCATATCTATCTTGTTGAATGATAAGAAACGTTTGTACAGTTAATCTAGTTAGTTGAGAAAATCCAGCAGTTTTTACGTATTTTACCATTTTTCACTGATGAGTCTTTCCCTAACACAGTCAAGAAGTCTGGTGGTAAAAATCTCAGTTGAATGAGCTTAATTGATTTTCTGATTTAAGGACTTTCTATATTGTGGGTGATTTTCTACAAATTGCCAGCTCTCATTTGAGATGTCTCTCTGTGTGGAGCTGATCCTGAAGAGTTTCAGCCTCACCTTTCTTTGACACCATTCAGGTTACTACTTAGATTTAAGTTGTTGCGGCACTGGGTAGATTAACTTCACTGCAACATAAAAACCATGATTCATATGACTCCATTTAATAGCACATTCAACAACAGAATAAAACATACGTAAAACAAAGAGAAAATGTAAGTCAGCAACTGCACGAAAGATAACCATTAAAAATAGTAATAGCTTGTGCATAGCATTACACTGCTACACTACACATAACACTGCTCTTCAGCCCCTTAGTGTCAATAATATTTTCTGTTGAATCAGAAAATGGGTCCTACACAGACTGCTGATAGTACATTAGAGGTAGACTCTGTCACCGGTTGCTGCTGATCTGTGATGGATGGTGGAGCGGCTGGAGTGTTTGTTCAGTCTGTGGGTATGTACCAGCGTAGGGCATGCAGAAAGCTGGTTTGAGCCTGTTGGCAGTGATAGTAGTTGGTGCACCCATCACTTAGGCTTTGAATGTCTTGGGTGCATGTGTTTAATGAAACCATTCGCTGCCAGTTCGCAAGCTGTAATTCCAATCTGCTTCAGACACAGTAGGATGATGAATGCTTTGAACAGATATGACTCAGATTGTCTTCCCTGGTCTGTTGTAATTAGTAGAGACGCACCAAAATGGGTGATCCATCCCCATAAGAACACAGTCATGATTGTTTTGACGGTAATATCGGCGATTGGCAACACCTCGGGCCAGCATGTAAAACAGTTAATGGCTGTAATACAGTAGGTGTATCCTTCCAATGTGGGAGAGGTCCTACGAGCTCAGCATGGACATGTTGAAGTCTGTGATTTGGAGGAAGAAACGTGCAAAGTGGTGACCTAGCGTGCTGGCTAACTTTATTCCATTGACAGGCTGCACATTGTTGCGCATATTGTTTGCAGTCTTTCTCCATGTGCCGTCAAACAAAAGCTGTGTTTCACCGTGTTGATAGTGGCTTGTACTCCAAGGTGCATCATGTTATGTAAAGAGGCAGTTGCCCATAGGCAAAAGTCAGTAGTCACAAACGGTCACAGTTTAGTTGTGGCAATGTCACAATACAGCAGCACAGTTGACAGTGAGAGCATAATACAGCGAAGATGTAGGCCTGATGGTCGCACCAACAAATCTTGTAGCTCTCTATCTGGTTGTTGGGCTGCGGCGAGAGCTTCAATATCAACTGTGTCAGTGATTGCTTTGATCAAAGACAGAGCATCGTCTGGCACATTCAGTTCTCCTTCAACATGAACAATATTGATATTGAACTGTCAGGTATAGTCGAGATGTTGCAGCTGATGTGGTGACTCTTTCTCAGGTCAGTAGCTGAAATCGATGTTAGTGGCTTGTACCTATGATGAGAGTGATCTGTTCCTGCAACAGTTGACAGAATTTCTTAAGAGTAGCATAGGCAACATACAGTATGTGATCATAGAGGGACCAATTCTGTTGAGATGGTGATAACATTTTACTGGAAAAGGCTAAGAGCTGCCAGTGCTTGTCTATTTACTGTTGTAGTGCAGCACTGACTGCAGTGAAAGAGGCGTTGACCATCAGGGTTAGAGGCACCTGCGGATCTGAGTGTGCTAGTAGTATAGCTTCTGCAGGGACAGACTTCAGCTTGGTGGCCAATGCCAACTCAGCCTCACTATTTTGCAGAAGTTTGTTCTTCAGCTTTGGTCAACAGTGCAAGAATTTATTCAGTGGTGCAGCCAGGAAGGTATGATTGCGAACAAACCAATGGTAAACATTGGTTATGCCAAGAAATTGTCATAATTCTTTAACTGTCGTAGGCTGCAAAAAATTAAGTATAGCTTCTAGTTTCTCTTGTGGTGATTGTATGCCTTGCTTGTGAGCAAGGGTGGCATGAATGACCACTGATCTGTTTAATTTGTGGGAGAGTGTCACAGAAACTGAACTGAAAAACTCTGGAAGGTAGATGTAAACTATCCCAAGGAAGTCTATTAACAATGTTTCAAGAATCAGCTTTAAATGATTACTCGAGTAATATACTATAACCCCCATCATATTGCTCACATAGGGATTATGAGGATAAGATTAAAATAATTATCGCACACACAGAGGCATTCAGTTAAACATACTTCTGGCACTCCATGTGTGAATGAAACAGGAAGAGACCCACTGGTACAATGCAACATACCCTCTGTCATGCACCTCAAAGTGGTTTTCAGAGTCTAGATGTAGATGAAGCTAGTATAGTCTAGGAACTGTACTTCAGCTGCTCCAAAGATGGAGTTCAATGGGTTGATGAGCAGGCCATGTGCACGTAGACAAGTGAAGATATGTCGTGTGACTGGTGTTTCCTCGTCTTGCGTCTGACACGACCAGAACATCGTCGATATACACGTAACAGAAGTCTAAGTCACGTGTGACTTCATTCATGACTCACTGAAATGTTTGTGCAGCATTAGTGTGTCCAAAAGGCATTCTGGTAAAGTCAAATAGTCCGAACGGTCTGCGGATGGTGGCCTTAGCAACGTTGTCCCGTGCCACACAAACTAAGTCCAATGTAGAAAAGATATGCTTACTGTGGTCACTGAACATAAAATATTCACTATGCTGCACTGGATATCAATCTGGAATGATTCTGGCATTGAGCTATATGCAGTTATTACATGGTCACCATCCATTGTTCTTCTCTGGGGTAACATGTAGTGGAGATGCCCGATTACTGCTCAGTGGGTAGCATATTTCATGTGCAAGCATGGATGAGAATTCTTGCTTCACTACCTTCAGTTTTTGGGGTGTCAAGCAGCACAGTCTAGCATGAAATGGTGGTCCAGGTTCTGGCTGTTTCTGGTGATTAAGGGTGGGAGTGGGGTACTGGTGTTCAAGACCCACATTCCCCCTTGGCTATTGAACTTACTTGGAGTCGCTTTGCCGATCTTCTTTTCATGATAGCCGGCTGCGGTGTCCTGCACAACTTCTTCTCTGAAGATGAGGTGCTACTTTGGAGGAATTTTCTATACTTTTAAAATAACTCTGTACACTCGAGAATACTTTGAACTCAATCTCATTGTATTTTCATCACACATAACTGTTATCATACAACTAAAACATTTTTCTTAAGCTCGACACGTTCTGATCCATCAGAAACTATCACATTCTTTTTTCCATAAATACAGTATTCAAATCACTCCAAGTTTAACAAGACAACAGTCTGGACCTTATGAAAGTAAGTGAAAGAATGAATACGTAATTGTCTCTTCTCTTCTTTCAACAACATTCAAATGTCCACACAATAATGTTTGACGTCGCACGGAGTACCGCGCATTTATTTCTTGAACTGAATATGTAACTTCTTAGACGGACTTGGCAACTGCCTGCCCGCGCCACTCGTCCATCCAATACCCGTCCATCCTGCACACACATAATTGTGGTGCAGTAGACACAGTTCTACTTTACCACACTCATCTCTAAAATAACAAGTGTTCGAGACAATGGAAATATGAGGGTCTCTAGAATTTACCCCAAAATTCCCGAGGCACTATAAGACGTAGTCAAAATTTATGCACAGCTTTGAATGCTGCACAGGTGCTAGGTGTGTGTGTCTGGCATGTGATCTCTGGGAATTGTCTGAAGATCTCTGTGAATGAAGAATCACTGGTAATCATCTGTACAGCTGTGTCTTCCTGGTTTTGTAGTAGTGTGCAGAATTCCCCATTGGGCAGAATCTTCCTGTAAATGACTAGGAAGAAACCTGACACTCCTTCTGTCATGTTAAGAAAATGGCAATACTCCTTTGAGTTATTAAAAGAAATAAAGTCTGCAGGGGCCATGTCTATAGAGTGCAGAGGATGAGGCAGCACAGTGATTTCATTTGTTGTACAATAGTCATGCAGTAACAGGGATGAATGTGCAGGTGTGTTATGTGATGCAAGAGTCATGAATTGTCTTGCCACATTTCAGGCCATTTCCTTCTTACATTTCCTTGCAGGCTTCGCAACACGTCCCGAAAGCACCATCAGTTAACAGTTTCTCCCTGTGGTGCGAATTCATGATGAACTAATCCTTCAAAGTCAAGGAAAATGATCAACATTGCTGTGACATTTGTCCTGAACTGTGGTCTCAATATGATAACTGCAGACCCATGTCTCATCACCAGTTGTGATTCCCTTGAGGAACATCTCGTTCTCATTTGCATGATCCAAAATCTCTTCACAGATTGCGAGGCTGAGGTCTTTCTGGTTTTGACTCATGAGTCATGGGATGAACTTGGTGGCAGTACGATACATTCCAAGATACTGTGTCAGGATTTCATGACATGATCCTACTGAAATATTACAGTATTTCTGCAATCTGTCAGTCAGTAAGTCTGTCTTCGATTGGTGCGCACAATTCAGTTGACGTTCCTGACATGAGAGCCGTTGGTAGACATCGAAGGGCATCGTGAATGCAGTCATTTTTAACTTCTGTCCAGCCATTTTGAAATTGTGTGAACCATTCATAATAAAGAATACAGCATAAGTTCTCATCACCATAGGCTTCTTGCTTCATTTGGTGTGTCTCTGTAAAGGTTTTTCTGAGTTTCATGCAAAACTTAATTCAGATGTGTTGCTCCTCTGACTCTGCCTTCTCAAAATGCGCAAACAGTGTAACACAAAGTGCTACTCAGTACAGTGCTGAACAAAAACTAATAGACATACAACAATGAAACTTCCAGCAGTCATGCCTTAAACACAGGTGTGTGCAGGGACGCTAACTGCATTTTGCTCCAACACACCATTGGTGCGAAATTATGAATGTTTCAGAATTTTATGAACAGACATCGTATATTGATGCTTGCAAGACAACATGGCTGACACTGGAGCACTCATCCTTGCTTCTGATGGGGTTTTCTTCCTGAGAAAGTTAAAATCTTGGTCTACAATTGTGATGTGAAGCTTTATTTCCCATCCTCAATGCAGCACTTTGAACACTAATGTTTAGGGCATGTCTTCCTGGCGTGTGAACAACCTGGTTTGTAGAGACTATGGCTGGCTATTGTGTGAAAATTGACCATGTGAGCTATCCCCTTTCCTGGTCAGTTGCATATTTCAACTGTTGCCACTACCATTGCAGGTCTTGAGAGTAGCATGTGTATTTACTCCCTCCATGCCCTTGGGACATTTTATTTCCTCCCTGTTATGAATTTAATTTATTTAGCATTTTTGATGCTGATCAGAATAATACCTGCCATAATTAACACTCTGTAGACCAATCACAACTGACTTACTCAAATGTTGTTTTATGTAGAGAGGATATTAAAGCCAAGAACTCACTCCTGTAGCATTATGTTGAACAAAGTGCTTGACACAGCAAATGGGGGCCTAACAGGAGTGCATGGCAACACAGACTGACTTCTTATGCAATTTACTCACAGTCCAGCCGTACATACTGGACCTGTTAACCTTATCTGCTCTTAGATCTTACGCTGTTGTTCACATGTGGCACTCCCATGTGTGAAGTAGGATTTGGTACACCATAAAATAAATAACAAGCTAGTCTGGTAAAATCTTAATATACTGTTGAGGCCCTGTGTCTTCCAGTCTGGTTGGACTACACAGTTGTAACAGTTTTGCAAAGCTACAAGGGGCACTCATCAGAATTCACAGAGCTTATGCAGCTGAAAACTAATTCCAATTTCTAGATACTTCTGCCTTTACTGAAATGGCTACTCATAGATAAAATTACCATAACACTGCTGCTCTGCCATGCAGGACTTAGAAATGATGTTCCAGGACAGTTTTGGACCTGCTGGCAGTAAGTTACCCACAGTTGTGGCCAGAAGTTCATCAGCTGTGATCTATTAACATCTCAACTAGATAATAAATATTGCCCAACTTACTGACTGTAGGTTCAATGATAGCATATTATGTGACATAAGCTTTGTTCATCATGCTAATTTTGTCTAAGGCTGTAAATATTGTCACAGTCAAAATATACTTCAATGGCACCAATTAAAGCACCCATTTGACACAGGTTCTGCCCCAGCTAATACACAGCACATTCTCCTGTACACAATGACATGTCACCTTTATGTATGGTGTTTTGGACAACAGTGTTGTCAGATGAGCTACTTTACTGAAATTTTTCCTTTTAATAACATTGTGTCCTATATCAGTTCCTACAGTGAAAACTCTTTTGGAACACTACTTCAAATGATTTTCCCTTGATGTCAACTTGTACAAAACATAATTTTGGCATGGATTCTTTTCTTTGGTTTAAAGGCCTGGGCTGGGTCTACCGGCTTGTTGCTAAGGGGTGTCTGTCCTCCTTCATAAACTGCATCTAACTTTTAGTTCTTACACATCCTGCTCATTTCAGATTTCTTATCACTGCCCTCACCCTCAACATTGACATCTGGTAGTCATGCCAATAAATCAGCTCTCAGAGTTATAGGCCATCCCATCGTATGGTTCATGCAGCACCATATTCGGGGACCTCGACTCACTGCACCCAGCCAGAGGAAGATCCTCCTCGTGGGTCTCTCAGTGACAGGGCTTCCTGTAGGGAAGATCCTCCTTGTGGGTCTCTCAGTGACAGGGCTTCCTGTAGGGAACCCTCTCACTAGTATTCGACAGCCTAGCATCCCAAAACCAACTAGTAGCTGAAGGTGCAGCAGACTGTGGGTCCCGGGGCTGCCCACTCCTCTTCTGTTCCTACCCACACAGTGGATAAGCCCTTGGGAGAGTCTTGCCCTCTAAAGTAGTTGAAGACAAAAAGAATAAATCTTGACAGAAGACTACTCCAGTGATGCTAGATTGTCCCATGCCATTGGGCTTCTAACCTATGTTCGTTTTTGTCGTTGCTGCACCGCCCCACCCCTCCCCTTTCCACACTCAATTCATAGGCTCGCTATCTAATTAAGCACAGGAGAAAAAATGCTGGGACATGCTACTTCTCCTCCGTGGGATCATATGCCTCTTCATATGAGGTATGGGCTCTGTAGTTTGTTGGGCTACCAAAGATCTATGCCTATCCCGAGTGCATGCTTCGTAGTGGTGTACATACCGATGTGTCATTTCTTGTCGATCATTTTGTGACCCACTTTGCAACAGCATCAGTGTCCTGTTCTTGCCTGGTTGTATTTCAGATGTATAAAAGAAAGCTGAGGACACATGTCCCCCACCCTGCTCTGCACACGTGCTCCCCTACTGCCCCCCTCTTTGGTAGGTTTGTGCTTGGCTACCAGAGGTCCCCAGCCTTTGCAGCAGCTTTTCCCTTCTGTTTTGCATGTCTATCCTCTTGCTATTTTTTCTCCTCTCCCTTAGAGAACATGTCTGGGATGTTCTGCATTTTCAGTAGCCGATTTTAGAACAGTCTAACCATTGTTTTACATTCCTTTTTCTTTCTTTGTTCCCCTTCCCCTACCCTTCCTCCACATCAGCATTTGAAGTTCCTCTTTTTCTTCTTCTTTCCTGTGCACTCCCGAAGGCCGGCCCATGTGTCTGACGCATAACAGGTGATTGTGTAATGTGTAATTTCCAGGCCCAGGGAGGGGTGATTGCTTGAGCTGTTAACTACCCAAATTGCCGGTTGGTCTCTCTGTAAGTGTTCGGGAGGTGTGACCTAAGGTGTGAACAATCGCCTAAGGCAGGTGTGCCCCCCTCTGAGAGGAGGAAGCGCACCATCGGAGACACTGGCAATCAAGGGGGATTTTCTCACACCGAGCCAGTCATCTTCTTCACAGTCAACTTGTACTGAATGTAAACGGAATGAGGCTTACAATTCAAAGATCCTCCCAGCCTTCACCACAGTTGCTCATGGTTTCACTTACTGAAAATGGTCAGTCCTTTGCTATAGTAAATCTTTTTATTATTTAGAAGGCTGTTAATGCAATTGCTGGCCCTGTGAAATTCTGCTCTCATTTACACAATGGCACTTCGCTTATGGAGCTCCCCGGCTATCGTGTTCATGTCAAGGCCCATTGAACACTGAATTCATCACATGATGTTATTTACACCAAGCTGTTCGATGGTCTGAGCAAGGCAGAAATCCAATTTCCTGATCAGGTGTCATTGCAGTCCATTGGGTGATGAAAAAGGTAATGCATCCTTAGTGCAAGCACACCTATTCCCGTATGGACCTATCCTTTCACACTGCCCAGCATACCCATCATGTCAAGTGGTCCATTTTCTCTGACTCATACTTGAGCGACCGTTTCCTGTGTGCTATCCTTTTGCTTCCTCCCACCCCCACCTATGTGCACACCAAAATAGCAGCTTACTCAGGCTGACAGGAGGTTTTACTCCTCCCTGGTGACCTTTGACGACCAACATTTCCCCAGTTGCAATGACCAGGTGCAATATCTTACAAACGTTAACCTCACTGCCGCAGTACATTCCATTCCTCGCACTTCCTCTTTACCGCAGTGTGTCCTGGTCCCTTGGTGGAGTGAGGCATGTCATGACAAAATTCGTGCATGGAGACATGCTCTCTATGTTTTTAACTTTCATGCTACGATGGAAAACTGCATTCTTTATAAAAAGAAGTGTGCACAGTGTCGTTGTGCTTTTCGGGATAGCAAAAAAGCTAGCTGGATTACATTCACTAGTTCTTATAACAGTTCCACTCCCTCTTCCATCATGTGGGCGAACCTCCTGTGGTGGGCTGGGGCCAACATCCATTCCCCCATTTCTGGCCTGATACTAGCAAACAATGTCATCGTGGATCATATTACTATCTCCAACACCTTGGGCTGCTATTTTGCGGATATTTCGAGCTCCTCCGACTATCACCCTGCCTTCCTCCATCAGAAACAAGCAGAGGCGGCTCTAATGATACCCTTTTCTTCTCAGAATTGTGAGTGTTACAATGCCGCCTTTACTATGCGGGAGCTCAGTCATGATCTCGATTCCCCCCTCCCCCACTGTTCATATTTGGATGTTGCAGCACCTTTCTCTTGTAGGCAAGGCACTTTCTCTTTCATACATACCATCGCATCACAATTTACTAACCACTGCACAGTGTGGATTTTGAGTGCAGTGTTTTGCAATTGACCATCTCATCACTGGGTCCACTCATGTCACAAATCGTTTTCTGCGGAAACCCCAGACTATGGCTGTGTTTTTAAATTTGGAGACACCTGCTGGAGGACTGGTATCCTCTGTACTACATGTGGGGCTTCTGTGACCAGTGCTCCGTTCCCTTCAGGAATTTTTAAAAGACAGAGTTTTCGAGGTACATGTGTGTTCTGTCTTGTCAGACACCTTTATCCAGGAAAACGGTGTACCTCAGGGTTCAGTCGTGTGCATCGTCCTCTTTGCTATCGTCATTAACTCTGTAATGGCCTGTCTCCTGTAGGGCATCTCCGGGTCCCTTTTTGTTGACATTTTTTGTCATTACAGTTCTCCACAGAACTGTCTCCGAGCGGCATCTTCATCATTTTCTCGCTCATCTTTACTCGTGCAGTGTCGACGATTGCCTTTGTTTTTCCACTGACAAAACCGTTTGTATGAATTTCTGGCAGCGAAATTGGTTTCTACGACCATCTTTATATCTTGGTTCTGTTGCTGTTCCGTTCGTTGAAGCTACAAAATTCCTGGTCTCATGCTTGATAGGAAATACTCTTGGTCCTTCCACGCGTATTACCTAGCAGCCCGCTGTATCCGGTCCCTGAATATCCTGTGTGTCCTCAATGTTACTACATGGGTTGCAAATCAAACCATCCTCTTCCGTTTGTACTAGTCCCGTCCGTTCAAAACTTGACTATGGGTGCTTCATTTACGCACCTACACATCCATTCTAATGGTTTTGGCGACAAGAGAAGCGGTGCAAAACTAGATTGCGAACTTCACACTTCCCTTATTACAGTTGACTTATTTGAAACGCTTAGCCGATCTTCTCCTCTGAATATGCAGCTGCGTCAATCTCCTCAACTTCTTCTCCGAAGAAATAATGCTGGTTAAAGGAACTAACAAATACTCTCTCTCACTAGAAACAACTCAGTAACCTCATACTTAAAGTTCTGTTCAGGTATATTTTCATCTCCACGAGTTTCACATAAACATACAAGTTCTTGTAAGTCAACTACGACAACACCCGTTAGATACAATTAAACCTAATCACAATTGCCTGGTTTTAACAACCAAATAATTTATAGATGTCCCCTGTGTCTTGCTTTGTTCAGAGCTAAGATATGAAGTAAGTTAACAATCACATTCGCTAACACCTCAAAGTATAATACTTAGTTATTCTTTGTGCTTTTCATCACAGTTTCTGTGACGCTGGCAGCAAAAACTTGTCGGTGCCGCTCGTCTGACGCAGCTCCTGTCTTCTCTCGATAAACGTCAATCTTGCACACACAGACATGTGTTGCACAGTAAATAGGCTTTCTCTCACACTTATCTTTAAAATATCGCTTGTTGTAGGCAGCAGAAGCTTGAGTGGTTCCAAAATTTATGTGTAAATTCTCGAAGCACTACATCTCCCTCTCCTCAGGTCGAACACACGGTATTTTATACATAACCATTATGTACATTAATAATGTACCTAGTATCCACATTTTCATTCTGTATTCTAATTTTTTGTACAATTTTTCCTCACTACCGATTAGTGTCATTATTCATAGTCGTTTGTATTCTGGAGGACTTTCCGACTCTCATAAAATATAATAATGCTAGTGGTATATAGAATTCAAACTTACCAGAATAATCCCTGTAAAATGTGTGACTTCTGTCACGATACCGTCCATTTCCCCTTTTGGAACCGTACCTATACCTTGCATATGGATTGACCCTATGAGTGCACTCTCTCCTTCCGTTTCGGTAGATACGCCCCTCTTGATTCCTACTTTCTTATGGTACAGGTCAATCCCCTTCATGGTGCCCCTGTCCGCACAATACAGGTCAGCCTTTCCTAGGTCTGCCTACCTGCCTTCTTATATTCAACAAATGCTGGGTGTGCCCCTCCTTATCCTTTATGAGTAGGCCTCATGGTTCATTTCCCTAGTATACATCTTTATGTACACTATAATCACATGTCTTCTGGTAAAGTTACAAATCTGTTTTACACCTCAACTCCACTTCTTGATACATCATTTAGTTCCCAGAGTTCTCCCCCACATTCCAACTTAACATTCTTGGTATATTTTATGTCTCTATACACCATTCAATATATAATATGTTTACTTAGGTTATAAGAATCCCACTATCCTACAAATCGTCAGAATATTCGTTAGACTGACATTCCTTAATAATTACCCCTATTGATTTCCCTATGGCTTATGTTCTTTTGTCTTATTCATGCCTCCTCCTTACGTATACTCAGAAATCGTTACAGTTCTTATACTTATGACATTGAATCGTCATAATTCTTATAAGTATACATATTTTCCCCTATACACGTGTGCAATGCAGAACCTTCACAGTAAGCAACAATGTGTGTATGTACAATGTGGAACTGTCACAATAAACGACAATGTGTGCATCCTCTCCCCCTACAATGCTTGAAGGTTCTCCCCTTTTGATGTGTAAGATCCTTGTTTGTGTAATTGTATTTTTTGTGTGTATGTGTCAGTGTGTTTGTGTAGCCTGATTCTTCGGCTTACTTGTATAATATAAGTTGTAGGTTATTGGAAACCACGGAAAATGAAGATGACTTCAGCGATAGAAGTATATGAATATGGAAAGAGGGAAAGATAGACGGATATTCAGAAGAGAAGTAAGAAAGGAAAATGTAGAAATGGTTGCTAAGATCGAAGAAGAGAATGAAGATAGCCCCAAAGACAGGAAACCCTTCCCATCCCCCTTTCCCAGGATCTCTACTTCGCCAGTACTTGAGTGAGAAGCCGGGAGAGGTATGGTGTGAAACGTCTCCTACAGAACGGACGTTCTCACCTTCACTTTGAAGTCCCCAAAAAAAAAAAAAAATCTTAGCAAACCCTATTGAACAGCAAATGGTGAAGAATCAGTCACACTTGTTTGCGAGGTTCATTTGGAAGGTGTGGTGTGTATTCTGTGTTAGCCATGTTGGTACTTACACTACTCACTCCTTCCAAAAACTAATATAAATCCTTCCCTACACATCACACCTCATAAAGGTAAAATTATGTATCATGTTACCACAATTGTGTAATGATTCACATACAATCCCATTTTCTATTACTCTAATATTCTTTGCAGCTTATTAATCTGCACCCAGGTTTACATAGACCAACTGGATAAGAGATTACTTTCAAAGAATAGCTTAGGCAAAAATAAGACCTAACTGTCTGCTGATGGTGGGGAAGACTGGCTGGCTAATGCATTACAATCGAGACCACCGCTGACTAGAGCGGAGCGTGAAGGTGACTTAAATACTTATCGGGCACGATCTTCTAACAACTGAGCACTGAGAACACAGACTGTTCTGTACGTAATTGCAGATATATCAAATCGGAATCCAAATGCTTTTAATGAGCATATTATGAAACCAGTAATAGGTGCTTCAGTCCTGACTCAGTATAACAACAAAATTTATCGAGTTGATGACAGCGTGGAACAGAAGCCCACGTGACACATTTGAGACAACCAGTGGTGATACGATCACTTATTGCTATTACTACAAGAAGCAGTATGGCCTTGATATCAATGACATGCAGCATTCATTGCTTGTCAGTCAAGTAAAGAAAAGGATGCAGAACCAAGAGAAAACTGAACAGCTTATATGTCTCATACCTGACTTGTGCTTGATGACTAGAGTTACTGATGAAATGAGAAATGATTTTAGAGTGAAAGATATTGCAGCATAAACGAGTGTAACACCAAATCAAAGACAGGCATAGGGTGATGTTAGCACACTTCCACACGGATATGTTTCTCTAAATGTGGGTAATAGGATAGTATAAGAATTCAACAATAGATTACAGGATAGTTTAAGATTTAAAAGGAATTCGGTGCAGGAAAAAATAGCACAGAAGAAACAATGAAAACAACTCGGGATCCAACGGTCGTCACTCCGCCTGTTAACACTTAACGTTACTGTTCCTGGGGGATATACAACTTTACATTGTATTTTCCTTTTTCTGATCCTGTTATAGGATCTACTAAAAGTAAGGCTTTAGGATGTATTACTGCTTGTATTCGGTAAGGTCCTTCATACTTTTGGAAAAATTTGTGTCTCCCCTTCTTCAGGGCAGAGCTCTGAAGATGCTATTTTACGAGAACTAGGTCATCGACCTTGTATTGAGGTTTGATAGCTTTCTCATTATGTCTATTTACTCGTTGTTGTGCCCTTTCAACCAAGTTCTTAGAAACTGTTGTTTGATTAAGTTAGTAATCAACAGTAGGTTCAGGGTGTATACGATCCGGGAAAAACCCGGGAATTTTTTCATCCGGGAGAAAACCGGGGAAAACCTGGGAATTTTTCGGGATTCCGGGAATTTTTCATTGTTTTAGCTTTCGGTTAAATTTTTGTAATTTTGACTGCAGAATTGATTTTCTAGCAAAGAACGTTGTTGTATCCTGCTACTGGAGAATGATACTGCAGCAATAAAATATAAACGAGAGGGAAAAAAATGAAACTTTAGTGGCAAAGGAAATGCGCAATTTACAACGAAACCCCGTGCACGCACAAGCGTCTGCAAATAGCAAAAATATGTCAAAGGCTGTAGGGCGCAGACTGTAATTCTTCGTAATAATGAACTGCTTGCTGTGAGCATGACGTCACAACTGTTCACATTAGGTTCGTTTGACCAATTGCCAGCGGTCTGTTGCGCATGCGCATTTGACTCGCGTATAAGCAGTGCCTTATCCCGCTACGGCGGTACTTGTAGTTTGGCTGTTAGCTGTATCGGTAGTAGCTGCAAGCAGCCAGATGCAAACGAGAAAATTTTTTCTCGCGCGCCCTAGCTGCCAAATTCGCGCTTACACTGAGTTGTAGTGGGGAGGGGGTTAACCTGCACGTGACCCGTGTTTACGTTAAGTGATTTCACCGCTTCTCTTCGTTTACAGCTCCCACGTCAAATGAAAACAAAACGGATTTCTGTGGCCGTGAGCTATCAAGTGAATTAAAATACATTCACATAATTACGGAGGGCAAAAATATATTATTAATTTCAGTTTTCTGATTTGATTTTATTTCCAAGTAGTCAAGCATTAATCGCCTGGCAGAACAATGAAGTTATTTTTGCAAGTTTGCTAAAGAAATTTGGCTTGATTAATCTTTCCGCTGAGGCGATCATTTTATTTGAAACGAAGTGTTTCATTCTACAGTATTGGCTAGTTCCAACTGTTCGCTGAATTTCAAGTGCACGTTATCATCTTTTGCCATGTATGGCATTATGCCATAATAACGAACCAAAAATGAGATCGTATAGTACTGGTACTCCAAGAAAATTTACATCCCAAAAACCACACTGAAAAGCTTAATATCAGATGGGACCTGCTTCGTTGTGAATCTGGAAAAAGCCAATTTGCACTTCAAGCTGAATTATGCATTTTAGTATGGTTTACTAAATTCCGATGCTCTTTGGAGTATCCTCTGATGCCCTGTTTCTTTTATGGTGTAATCTAAGCTCTCCTAGTGCTTTATACACACGAACATGTGGGCTTCCTATACCACTGCAGTTGCACACGCACAATAATGTCTCTTTTCTGGCGCTGCCTGGCAACTGGTAAGTCGGACCTATTTCTAACAGTCGCCGGATAGTATTGCGAACGGTGGTTAGAAAAGCGTTACTTTCAAAGTAAATTTCTTTTTACCGAAGATGAATTATGTTACGTGTGAGAAAGTGGGATGGATATCTAAATCACATAGCGTTCGAAACTGAACAGTTTGAGGACCAGCCACTTACAAAAATTTCGAGCCGCGAGACATTTTTATCATAATTTTAAATTTACTGGCACATTTTTGTGATGTATTTTGAAGTATAACACACGCAAAAAAGATCAATAATTCATGTGAAAGCTTAGCTTCTGTTGTAGCGTGTTAATCTTAGAGACCAATATTATATGTGAAAGCTTAGCTTTTCTTGTAGATATACGGTACTGTGTACATTAATGTAAACCGTTAACTTTTCCTCTTGTGTGTTCGCGCCATGTAACAAGCGATGTTGCTATTGGCTGACTAAAAGACGTGTCCTATGCTCTGAATAGCTGCTGTCATCGGCTGGCTAGATCTCGTGGCTTGAAATATGACTCGCTTACAAAAGGACATATCAACCTCGATTTCAACGCTCCGGAAACTAACGCGCTGTGTTTGGTGCAATTCGAATTTATACGTTCGTAATACGAAAATATGCAGCGTATATGTTGCTGCTAAACAGAGGTCTTTCCAAAACCGCTCTGCCCCGTCTTTTCTTTTTTTTCCCGGTAAGTTCTACGCGATTGTATAAAACGTTAACCATTCAAAGGATTGATAAGTTTTACAGTTCCGAGGGAAAATCTACGGAAAACGTACCGTCACTTAGCACGGAAAAAGTTTATTTTCGACCGGGAAAAAGCATATTTTTTAAACGGGATATCCGGGAATTTTTTTTCCTTGGCCCCGTATACACCCTGAGGTTGTTCCGGCTAAGTAAAACATTTAATAAGGGGTTCTCCCACAAAGGGTTTACCTATTACTTCCAAAGATGTTAATCCTGTTGATAAATGTGGTGATTCATTTAAAATAAGTTGAAAGTCTGTAACTTTCGTTGCCCGTGACATGTGCTTTCCATAGCGGTAGGTGCGGCATAATTTCCCAATTTCTTTCATAACCCTTTCACACAGGTTAGAAGATGGATTATAGTTGGAGATTAATACTTAACAAATATCTTCCCAAGCTAGAAATTCTTTAAAATCGTTACTAGCAAACTGAGGTCCATTATGGGTGAGAAACCATTTTGGTTTTCCTGCCTCCAGAAAGTATTGTTGCAGACAGTGAATCACGGTTAGTGTATTTGTTTTCGTAATAGGATATAGTTTAACATACTTCAACCAACACTCTGTGAGGACAAAAATGCACGACACTCCTCCCTTTCCTTTCGGAATTGGTCCAAAGAAATCTGCTGCTGTAAGATCGTGTAATGCCTTAGGAATGATTGGCTACATTTTGTATTTAACATGAGTGTTACTTTTACCTTCTGACAGATTTCACAAGTCCTAATTAAAGATGCTACCTTCTGTCATAGCTTCTTAAAATAATAGAACTTATATATATATGAGCTATACATTTCTTTATTCTGAAGTGTCCATATCCCATAGAACATGCCACACAATCTCATCCTCCATTAACTTCGGAATACGTATGTACCAACGTTGAGACGTTAAACTGTTCTTCCAAAATAAATTATGCTCTATAATTTTCCGTATATATCTGTAAAGTAGGTGTCATGATGGATGTTTTCGGTTATTCTTCGAGCCATATCTTGTACCCTGTTATGTGAATATTCTACTGTCAAAAAAAGTTTTTTGTTCGAATGAGCTCCTTCACAATACATGATTCTTGAATAAATTATGAACTTGTATCCTCTTGAATTTGTGGTACCCCCCCCCCCCCTTCCCCCTCTGGTCCATGTTCTGTCATTTCTGCATGTAGTGACTTATTCTATGTCCAAGTAATTACGATCAGGTAGTACCAATTTATGTGGACATAAAACAACATATATGCACAGTATGAAATATGAGTAAACCATCTTACCAGAATTCCATAATCACTCGGTTAGCTGCACATACAAAGTTTAGAATTAAACATTTATTATTACAGGCTGAATCACCACTTATAATGGGACCACCACCATTTACAGAACCAGTTCCTGCACGTTCTTTGCGAATCGTGTGTGATATGATGGTTGCTGGATTAGGACTACAGCTCCGTATGTGTGGAATAGATACTGTAATACTCAAAGCTGGTCAAAACTATGATCAGTGTGTCAGAATTGCTATGAATGAAGATCGTATGGTGATCACTAGAGGAAAAAACATATACAGACAAGTAAAGTTTACTTTAATCATTTTTTATTTTTTGTTTTTCAAGAAAATCAGCATTGAAATCATTATTTGTATTACAGATTTGAGTGTAAGTTCCTTTCTTATTTTTATTCGGTTTAGATACTTGTCATTTCACTTACATGTGGATGTTGTATTGGTTTTATTAGTTGAAAACCAAATGCAAGGAATTTAGTGTAAACTAATAGATAAAAATTTACTCACCAAGGGGTGACAGGAGAAAACACACACACACGAAAGGATTTAAATTTTTGCAAGCTTTCGGAGCCAGTGGGTCCTTCTTCTTGCAGAAGAGTTGAAGGGGGAGGAATAGGGGTGCAGAAAAAGGACTGAAGAGGTCAGATATCATAGTAAAGTTCTGACATCTGAACTGTACCCTCAGTCCCTAAACCTCTCCAGTTCTTTTTCTTCACCCCTCTTCCTTCCCCTTCAACTCTTCTGCCAGAAGAAGGACCCACTGGCTCCGAAAACTTGCAAAAATTTAAATCCTTGTGTGTGTGTGTGTGTGTGTGTGTGTGTGTGTTTCCCCTGCCACCACTTGGTTAGTAGATTTTTATCTATCTGTTTATATTATATTATCAATAATTGATTATTTTCATAGTTAAATAAAAGGAATTGTTATTCCAAATTTTATCCATTTAAATATCATGTGGTTTCCAGAAGCTCTTTAGTAAATGATGCTTGGTATTATGTAGAGAATTTCAAACATATTTAGCAGTTTATCAAAATACAAAAAAAATCTTTTATACTCTGTAATAACATTTTGCAGATGAGCCAGCATCTACCTATGGGTCACTGTTATCTTGTTTCTGAAGGAAATTTAGAGAAACAGTTGAAAGAGGTGTTGGAGTACTTCAATGTTACAGTTACAAAGAAAGATGTTTTTAGCAGGTGTAAAGTAAGTGTTACACAGTGCTTTCTTGTGTGTGTGTGTGTGTGTGTGTGTGTGTGTGTGTGTGTGTGTTTTAGAGATAGATAGAGAGAGAGAGAGAGAGAGAGATTTTACATTTTTCAGTAGTATGCATTTCGTCAGATATGTTAAGAGATAATACTACTATATAGTTGCTCCATTCCAAATAGCAACAAAAGTAATATTGTTCATGTATGAAAAAATGGTAAAAGGGATATTACTGTTGGGCAGCATTCTACTGTACAAATTTCTTGTTTGAAA
Source organism: Schistocerca serialis cubense (assembly GCF_023864345.2). NCBI lineage: Eukaryota > Metazoa > Arthropoda > Insecta > Orthoptera > Acrididae > Schistocerca > Schistocerca serialis. Next base: position 717,404,773 of record NC_064638.1, read on the forward strand.
GTTTAACACTGAGATACATATCATGAAGATGTCTTTTACTGATTGTCTGCAACAAACATGCAGTTGCTAGACTATGATGAAGAGTACACTAGAGACCATTATGCACCACTTTGACTGTTAGACACAAATAGGAAAAAAACCACTAGACTCGTGTTTGTAGCTCTTGTTGAATGATTTACCATCATTTGTACATGCACCTGACATCATAAAGATGTGGCATGGGAGTCAGTCCAAGAATCTAAAACTCACACAGTAGAATTTTGCTGTAAATTTCAGCTAATAATAGTACAAATACTGTTCAGGAATTATAAGAACAGGGAGATGTAGGTGGAAATAGCATGGAGACATAGGGAAGTACCAGATGTATTACATCATGGTGAGACAGAGATTTCAAAATTAAATATTGGTTTGTAAGGTGTACTCGAGAGCAGATATAGGCGCAAATTACAATTTGGTTTTGATACAGAGGAGTTTGATGCTAAAGAGAATTGTCAGGAGAAATCAGCGTGTAAAGAAGTGGGATATTGAAGTAATCAACAATGATGGTGTGCATGAATGTAGATTTTTCTAGCAGATAATAATCGCGTGTGTGAAGTTCTCTGAGGCTGTAGATACTGAGAGTACCAAATATCACAGAAAACAGTTCAACTGGAGAGGAATGGACACCTCTAAAAAGGGCAGTCAAATTGGACAGACAAATATACCGGGTGATCACCAAACGACGCGCGCAAGAGATCTTTCACGCGTCTAGCAATATGGGGTGGAGCGCAATCCTGCATAAACATCGTACATTCCAGCAGGTGTTTATCAGCCAGGTTGGGGATGATGCGATTCTGTAACATATCGGCGTACCTCTCACCCGTCACGGTAGCAGTTGCGCCATCTGTTGGACATTTTGTGAACTTTTTTTAATAAAACCCCATGTCATTCCAAGCATGTGTGTCAATTTTTACCTCTCTCTCTCTCTCTCTCTCTCTCTACATTATCCCGTGGTTTATTAAGTTTTCAAATTTATACCGTTTTTTTTGATCACCCGGTAAATAAAAAGAAGGTAACTGTGAAGAAGCTTTAGATAAAGGAGGGAAAATACAGAAACGTCCTGGAAAATAAAGCTGCGAAGGATTTAAAGCACAAGGAAGCTAAAGCAAAATGCTTGGTGGATAAATGTAAAGAAATGAAAAAGAAAATTAATGTCGGAAAGACAGCTGCAGCTGGTAGGACAGTCTAAATCACTTAGTGAAATAAAAAGACAAGCACTTAACATTAAGAGTGCAAAAGGAATTCCACTGTTAAACATATAGGAGAGAGCAGGTTGGTGGATGGGTGCATTGTGATGGGCGAATCGTATGCGGACATAATTAATAAGAAATGGGTGTTGGTGTGGAAGACATAGGGGATCTAGTAGTAGAGTTATTGTGTGACAGAGCTCTGGAAAACACATGAGGGATAGATAACATTCCTTCAGAACTTCTGAAGTCACTGGGGAAGTGACAACAAAACAAATATTCCAGTTAGTGTATAGCATCTATGAGTCTGGACACATACCTTTGAATGATACGTATACCATCCAAACAATTCCAAAGATGGCAAAGACAGGCAGATGTGAGAACTATCACACAATCAACTTAACAGCTTCTGCATCAAAGTTATGGACAGGAATGATATCGCAAGACTGGAAAAGAAATTTGAGTATCTGTTAGATTATGATTGCAAGATAACGCTGGCAGAAGAGCATTGAATAGCAGGCGGTGTTAGAGACTTTTACGGGATGGTGAGGTTTTTCAAGAAAGGATATAATACAAGATCAAACAATGGAAACTCCAGGTAGGAATATTGACAATGTTGGAAAACACAGATTACTAATTACCATAAAGATAACATGCTAAGTTGCAGACAGGCACAATTAAGACACTTAACATATAAGCTTTCGGCCTCAGCTTTCCAGAAAAAGAGAGACACACACACCATTCATTCACACAAGCAAGCACTTCTCATGCACCAAAGACCACCAACTCTGGCAGCTTGGCCCAGAATCAGCCCGAACTGCCGGAGTTGGCATCATGTGTGCGTGAGGTGTACTAGCTTGTGTGAATGAATCAATGAGAATAGTCAGTTTCTGAAAATATAATATAATTGGATTGATAAAAATCTACTCGGCAAGCAAGGGCAGTAGTAAACACACATAAAAAGTTAATGAAAAATGCAAGCCAGTGTCCCCTTCTTCTGGCAGAAGGATTGAAGGGTAAGGAAGAGGAATGTAGGAAAAGGTTTGTAGGAAAGGGACTGGCAAGGTTTAGGAAAAGGTGGGAATTATGGAAAAATCACCAAAAACCCTGGATCAGGGAATACTCAACGATTGGGATGAGAAGGAAACACTGATTGTTGGAGAGTACACTGGGTGAGATTTTAAAACCTGTGAGCTTAAAGATGAAAGATAGAGTAATAAGCCAGACTGAGATTAAGACAGAGATTATTTGATGAAACATTGTGCAAGCAAGAGTTAATGAAAGTGGAAAGGTGGACAGGTAAGTGCATCTTAAGTGGTAGAGGGGGGGGAGAGAAAGATAGAGTAATAAGCCAGACTGAGATTAAGACAGAGATTATTTGATGAAACATTGTGCAAGCAAGAGTTAATGAAAGTGGAAAGGTGGACAGGTAAGTGCATCTTAAGTGGTAGAGGGGAGGGGGGGGGGGGGAATCAACAGGTCAGAAAATACGAGACATCGAAAACTAAAACGAAATGAAGAAAGAAATAGTTACAGAGACCAAAGAAACGTGACAGCCATGAACCATGAACTTGGTGCTGTATTACCACACATGCCATAATGGATTCTTCCCTCCCTGACGCCAGTTTCTATCAACTCCGCAGGTGGGAACTGGCATTATGACATGTATTACGTTCTTGCCACCCTTCCGGCCTTTATTTTTTGTTAATTTCTGTGATCTCAGTAAGAAACTGATTATTCTCAATAATGTATGAGCTCTTGTAGCCTTCATTCCTTCTTATGTAATCCACTTGTCAATCCTTGTTGTTGTCGTCTATTGTGTTCAAACTTGTCTGTTTTCAATCTTTTTTGCTTGTTCAGTCATTTATTTATTTGAACCACCTACATTAACCATCATCTTGCCCTACATCTTTTCTAGTACTGATTTCCATGTACTTAGTAGGAACCATTCCTATTTATGAATTTTCATATACTCTTTGTTTACAGTTTCTCTACACTGCAGGGTTTTCTCCCAATTAACTTTCACCAGTGTACTTTTCTTTCCTCCTCATCACTTACCTTGCTTTCATGCAATTCTTTCACATTTTTGCGCCTTAGCTTTTGGCCAAACTGCAGTGATAGACTGTTGCTGCCTTCTCCTACATTATTTTATTTCCCAAACATAGTGGATTCTATTTTTTCTGATTACTTCTTGTTTGTTTGCTCTGATACTAAGCTTTGTCTGTTTTCATGCCTTTTCCACAAACTTTATCAATCACAAATTATTTTGTAAGTTTTTTCCCATCATAATTTTTTCCTATCATATAGTCCATTTTTTTCAAGACAAATTCTTGCAGTCATTGCCTGTTGTTAAGCCTGATCTGTTCTCAGAATTTTCATGTGAATTTTTCTGTTTTGCCAATCCTTTTCCTTGCTTAAGTTCTTGTTTTCCCTCATCCACCCCCCCCCCCCCCCCCCCCTCCCCCTCTGCTTCATTTTTTCTGCTCCTACCATCTGTAGTACCCATCAAAACCTCCTTTTTTCCCATTCCATCACATATTATATTCAGTTCATTTGAAAGCATGCTTGTGCACTATCTAAACTATCTTAACACACTCTAGCCTTCATCACTGCATCCCATACCAGTGGTAACTCATGATGATAAGAAACAGTCACAACAGTACAATTTTCCCAACCTCTCAACTAAGGCACTCTCCCTTCCTGAATTACCTGTATTATCCAGGATGTTACTTCAACCTTAAATTTGTATTTAATCATGCTACTTTAGTGCAGGACCTACGTACCTTCACACATAATGTCAACTGAAATAATACATTGCTACCCAGTCCCAAAACCTTTCCAACAGGAAACCTCACACTGAACCCTGCCTTGAAAAGTTCCAACCATGATTCCATCTTCATTCCCTAAAAGCTGATGATTCCATCATTATTCTCTCAGTGGATAAGGGATCTACTACTGTGGTACATGACTGACGGGAATATGTAAGTTAGGGTCTACGCCAGTTGTCTGACACCTGTACATTACAGCATCTGCCATCCAGATCCTATGCCTTTGATAAAAAGCTCCTTAAAAGCTCAGACACCTCACTCAAACCATGCTCTCCCACCTTTTACTTCTTCCTAAGGTCCACAAACACAATCACCCTGGCCATCCCATAGTTTCTGGCTTTAACACACCCACTGAACATATATGTGCTTTAGTTGATCAGTACCTGCAACCTATAATATAAAGACTCTCCTCCTATATTTAAGACACCAACAATTTTATAGATTGTCTGAAATATTTGCCTATTCCTCTTCCATCACACCCCTTGCTTGTCAGCATTGATGCCACTGCCCTATATACCATCGTCCCCCTATGTATGTGGTCTGTCTGCTGCTGGACGTTACTTCAAGCAGTGCCCATCTAATTCCATACCTACGATGTTCTTTCTGCTCATCTTAATCAACTTTACACTTCCAAACAACTACTTTACCTTTGAGGCATAGTTACAAAAACAGATAGGGGACATGCCATGGGAACTATAGTGCGCGTCATTTACAACGGCGGCCGAGTTTAGGTTCGGTCTGCGCATCTGTCGTCTCAAAACAGTCAGCCAATGAACAGAGAACGACGTTGCCGGGAGTGAAGATCATCCTTTCTCCTGGTGTTATAGCTATGCACACTGCTATTACTTTTGAACTGGGTTGGTTTATTAACAACAAATTTCATAAGTGAATATATATATATACTGTGAGGATCCCTAGATCCTTAAATAGATGTCTGCAGGATGTCCGTGGGTGGGCTCCAGCAATTATTCTGATTACATGTTTTTGAGTAATGAATACTTTTCTACTTAATGATGAATTACCCCAGAATATGATGCCATACGAAAGCAGTGAATGAAAGTAGGCATAGTAAGCTAATTTACTGAGATTCTTATCACCAAAATTTGCAATAACCCTAATAGCATACATAGCTGAACTCAGACGTTTCAGCAGATCATCAATGTGTTGCTTCCAGTTTAACCTCTCATCAATGGACACACCTAAAAAATTTTATAATTCTACCTTAGCTACAGACATCTGTTCAAAGTCTATATTTATTACTGGAGTTGTGCCATTTACTGTACGGAACTGTATATACTGTGTTTTATCAAAATTTAAAGAGTGTCCGTTTCCTGAGAACCACTTAATAATTTTGTGAAAAACATCATTTACAATTACATCACTTAGTTCTTGGTTTTTGGATGTTATTACTATACTTGTATCATCATCAAAAAGAACTAACTTTGCATCTTCATCAATGTGGAATGGTAAGTCATTAATGTATATCAAGAACAGTAAAGGACCTAAGACCAAACCCTGTGGGACCCCGTAATAGCGCCCCAGATTGAGGAATCAGCTATTGTTTTAACATTACATGAACCACTTATTTCAACTTTCTGCAGTCTTCCAGTTAAGTATGAATTAAACCATTTGTGCACTTCCCCACTCAAACCATAATGATTCAGCTTATCTAAAAGAATTCTATGATTTACACAATCAAAGGCCTTTGAGAGATCACAAAAAATACCAATGGGTGATGTCCGGTTATTCAGAGCATTTAATATTTGATCAGTGAAAGCGTATATAGCATTTTGTGTTGAAAAGCCTTTCTGAAAACCAAACTGACATTTTGTTAGTACTTTATTTTTACAAATATGGGAGGCTACTCTTGAATACATTACTTTCTCAAAAATTTTTGATAGGGCTGTCAGAAGAGAGATTGGGCGGTAGATGTTGACATCCAACGAATCCCCCTTTTTATGCAATGGTTTTACAATGGCATATTTCAGTCTATCGGGGAAAACACCCCGCTCCAAAGAGCTATTACATACATTGCTGAGAATCCTACTTATCTGTGGGGAACAAGCTTTAAGTACCTTGCTGGAAATGTCATCAATTCCGTAAGAGCTTTTACTTTTCAGTGAGTTTATTATTTTACTGATTTCAGAGGGAGAGGTTGGTGGAATTACAGTTGTTTCAAACTGCACAGGTGTGGCCTCCTCTATTAATAGCCTTGCCTCTTCTAGTGAAGATCTAGATCCTATTTTTTCCACAACATTTAAAAAATAATTATTGAAAATATTTACAATTTCTGATTGTTTGTTAGTACACTTGTACTTCAGTTTTATGGCACTAAAGTCTTCCTGTGCTCTTGGTTGCCCTGTTTCCCTTTCAGTAATATTCCAAATTGCTTTAATTTTATTATCAGAGTTACTGATCTCAGACATGATACACATGCTTCTGGACTTTTTAATAACTTTCCTTAGTACCGCACAATAGTTTTTATAATATTGAACAATTTCGGGGTCAGGACTCCCTCTTGCTGTTAGATACAGTTCTCTTTTACGGTTGCAAGATGTTCTTTTTCCTTTAGTTAGCCAAGGTTTTTTATGAATTTTCTTGGAATTATGTTTAACTATTTTCTTGGGAAAACAATTTTCAGATACCCTTAAAAATGTATCGTGAAATACGTTATATTTCAAGTTTGCATCGGGTTCCTTATACACTTCATCCCAGTCTAGCTGCTGTAGTCTTTCCCTAAAGTTTGCAATATTTATATTGTTAATTGAACACACTACTTTGAAAGTCTGATTTGATATACTGCATGGAGCTATGTCATGTACTGTAACTAGCTGTGCACCATGATCTGAAAGACCATTCTCAACAGGATAAGCATTTATGTCCTTAAACTTATCTTGGTCTATAAAAAAAGTTATCTATCAATGTACTACTGTTCTTTGTTATCCGAATAGGAAAATCAATGACGGAGCTCTAATTGAAAGAACTGAGTATTACTACAAGATCATTCTTCCTATTACACTCTTTCAGGGAATCAACATTGAAATCCCCACAAATGATAATTTGCTTCCCCCTGTCTGACAGATAGCACAACAAAGCATCCAAGTTTTCTAGAAATAGCTGGAAATTCCCTGAGGGGGACCTATACACTGTTACAATTATGAAAGTGCCATCATTTAGTTTAAGTTCAGTGGCACATGCTTCCATATGTTGCTCTACACAAAATTTTTTAGTTTCTAAATTTTTTACACTGTGGAAGCTTTTGACATACATGGCAACTCCTCCTCTCATCATATTATCTCTACTTACATGTGCAGCTAATTTGTACCCATTGATGCTAACCTTTTGCGTATCAGTGACAATGTGATGCTCAGACAGGCATAGTACATCTATTACATTCTCAGTTTCTATATCTTCTAAACAAAGCAGAAGCTCATCAGTTTTATTCTTCAATCCCCCAATATTTTGATGAAATATACTAACATTATTTTTCACTTTACTTTTCTGAGTATCTTGAACTTTTTTAACATCTTTAGTATTTGCCTGGCTGAGTTTCCCACTGGACACTGATCTTACACTAAAAAAGAGTTTCCACCATGAGATGTAGTTCCTCCCCCCTTTAAATATCCTGGTATCAGCCCAGCCAGTTTACCCTTCCCTTTCTTGTTGAGGTGTAGGCCATGTCTAGTATAGTCCCACCTACAGAGTGAATCAACAGGAACCACACCAATGTGTGACCCTGCACCAGATCCAAGTAGCCGTTCCAACTCCAAATTAACTCTCCTGACAGAAGAGCTCAAATGCGGTCGGTCGTGGCGCCCCAGAACCGACACAAACCCAACGCTCCAGAACCGACACAAACCCAACGCTCCATAACCGACACAAACCCAACACTGGTATGACTCGATGTTGATGCAATCTTTGCCAGGTCACACTCTATGCTGTACCCCGGATCTCTGTCAGTACTGTTGCTCGGCCCACCCACAATAACCACGGTATCCTCCTTAGTAAAGCCTCTACATAGTGAATCTAAATCCTCTGTAACCTGCCCCAGTCCAGCACTAGGTTTGAAAAAACTTGTGACCTGGTATTCTGACCCTAATTCATCCTGCAGAAGTTGGCCCACACCCCTAGCATGCGAACTACCTAGCAACAAGACTTTCTTTCTCTTTGCAGACTTCCCTACATTCTTATTCATTTTGTTGCTGAAAGCTTGTTGAGCCCTGTCTACATCTACTTCTGTGAGAGGCTCATCAGTTTCTGACTGAGGCAACAGGTCAAACCTATTTTGTACATTAATAACAAAGCTGTCAGAAGAATTTTTTGGCCTGTTCCTTATGCCTGTTGTCACTTTCCACCCCTGTTTACCCTTCTCCCCCCTTAACCTGTCCAGTTCCCGCCTAGCCTCATCTAACTCAGCCTGAAGGGCACCAATTTTCCCCTCCTGTTCCACAATCTTTCTATCTCTACTGCATAGCCTACGGAACCACTGATGAGTCTCGCTCATTTTCCCAATTCCCACACCACTAAAATCGCCCCAATGAAAAAAGTTACTACGTCCATCACACCAGACCCCGGAGCTAACGATTCTATGGCACATCAGGCACTTTACACTCATGGTACAAATAGATTTTAGTGACAGAAAGACAATTAAGTTACCGGAAAACAATGAAAATACGTATACGAAAAATTAGGCCTACTCGTGACTATGTAAACAGTGGTTCAGAAGTTTTTTTACTGGAAATTACTTAAGAGATGACGATACTCTACAGATATAAAGGGGCAGCAAACATATTTAGCACCCTAAACTATCAGTAAATGCACTTAAAATTGCGGTATGAAGTTTAATCAGAAAGCTCGAAAGTTCGGCCTGGCCGTGATATGTAAACAAAACGAACTTTATGTGATTACTGTGAAAATATGTGAGTAAGACAAAAACCTTTAATGGTACGCTTGAAGAGCACTATAATTAACGTAATAAATTAGTTTAAAGTGTTAAAAACAGTTTATTACTACTTAAATTACTTATCTTGTACAAGAGCTGTGACTCAGACGTCCGTATAGCAGGAGAACTAGGTGGTTTGACTGGGAGAGAGAGAAGCATAACTGGGAGCTGGGCATTGAATTGTCTGCTAAATGCAGAGCAGTTGATTCCGTAGGCGGACGGCTGCGACAGTGAAGGAGTTCAGAGATATTTTTATTTCATGAATTGGCACGGCTAGGATATTAGATGAGTGGGACCTATTTTATGGTACATATGATGACATGAAAGGTGTTTAACCTCTGATATGAGGTACTAGGATACTGTGGAGCTAGTGAAGTACACACAGTGTGTAATGGCTAGGTAACGTATCTAGCCACAACCATCCTAACTATTCATATGAAGCATTGATATGGTTATATTGATGAATGTTGCAGATGTAATGCATACAAGCATTCGTGGTTCAAACTGTCACATGTTTTCACTAGTTGTGCCAATTACATCACAGTAGTTGAGGTTTCATGGAATGAGTGATTGCACGAGTTTATATTTGACATCCTGTAGAAATACGTTCCAAATTTTTTTGAGGGCATAGGGCAAGCAGAAGCCTTCTGACAGTATTCGCTGCCCAGTTAGGATGCTCATCTGAAATTACACCCACATTCTTAGCTGTTATCTGGTACGGTATTGAAAATACTGCCAAAGACAATAGGCAGAAATTATTCATGGAATTCAGAGCATATTAGTTTCTGATGGTACTTGCAGATTTTTTGCACTAAGTTTCAGCTCCAGGTTTGTTGTGCATGTGACTGCTGAAGACAGATCAATCATCTAGATGATCGCAATATTTTTGGGTCTGGCACTTAAGTAAAGCTGTTCATCGTGGACATAGAAATAATATTTACAGGACAGAACTGATGAAATGCAACTGTCATACAAAGGTAGCAAACTTACCTCTGTGACAGTCCTGAGAGAATGTTTCTAGAATTATATTTCATTCCCACAGACAACACATAGCTATCTGCTTTTCAAGTATCTTTCAAACCACTTCAGTTCACTATCTAAGAAATTTAGCTGTCACATTTTTCTGAGCAGAATGTCAGTGTTGATAGTATTAAAAGCTTTGCTGCAGTTTTTTAGTGTCAGTATTGTGGCATCAGGGGTGCCAGTGGCATATTTTAGATAATCAGTTACCGTAATTAGTACCGAATTGGTGGTATAGTGTTTACGAAAGCCAAACTAATATATGTTGTATAAGTTGAAGTTGTGCAAGTGTTCAGTACTTCGATCTTGATCATTGTATTCCATGGCTTTGGAAACAACAGGTAATATTCTGATTGGCCAGTAATCGCAAGGTGATGGTAGGTGTCCAATTTTAGGGATAGGTCAGACTATACTTCTTTTCCAAATGTTCAGTTCACAAGAGAAAAACTAAATGGCATGTCTGTTCAGGCAGGTGCTAATCTATCTGTAGCATTCTTGACCATGGTTGCACTGATACTTTCATTGCCTGCTGCTTCAGAAAAGATTCTCATTATGGCTTTTCTTGTTATATTTATTGTCGTGTGTTTTAATTGGGATGTGTTGTGGTTAGTTATCTAGTTTCGCGTTTCTTAAGGGCCATATTTCTTCGCTGAAGGGAGTTTACAGGTGTAGAGAAAATTCATTCAGGTCACCAGCTGAGATCTGACAAGCAGTTTCTGATTTTGCCTTTGCCTTTCCAACACCCCGGCTAAAGAGATTCTTCCACAGAGTAGCTGCATACAAAGGAACAAACATGCCTAACCTTGGTGTTGTGAATGCAATGCTTTACCATGTTGTCAATTGTTAAGCTAAAGGAAATGAAATCAGATCAGTGATAAACTTCACATCAAAACTGGGGAGCACGTTTGTATGCAAAGTGAAGGAATTCTGCTGCCTTGAAAGCAAAATAATACATGCAGAATGAAGTGAGGAGGATATAAGAAGCTGACTCACCCAGGCAAATAGGGTATTCCTTGCTAAAAGAAGTCTTCTAGTGTTGAATGTAAGTCCTAAGTAAAGGAAGAAATTTCTGAGAACATATGTCTGGAGCACAGTGCAATTGAATCACAGATAGGGGGGCGGGGGGGGGGGGGGGGGGGGGGATTGGAAGAGAAGAAAATTAAAGCAGTTGAAATATCAGCTTACAGAAGAATGCTGAAAAAACTAAGTAGACTGAGGAAAGATATGTGTGAAAAATGCAGGTGCAATAAGGACAAGAAGATAGAATTTATGTGAAGACATCAAGCCTCAAGCCCTTACCTTGTCATTGGTAAAGTCAAATTATTAATGAAGCTATAAGACTAAAATAAAAGTAATCCATGTAGATGTTTAGGCCTATGTATGTCATTCGGATCCACCAACTGATCAAACAGTTATCTTCATGAGACATTTTACTATTGAGAGAAATGTAAGCTTCCCTGTGATGCGTCATCCAACCCACCGCAAAAACAACATAAAACTCCAGTATTAATATATTTCTACTCTACAATTTGTTTTCAGATGTCTGAAACAGTTATATGTTCAAATTTGTCTTGTAGAGAACTACACTTCTCCCCTGGTATTGTTTCCCCATTTATTGTTTGTGGATTTGATTATTCACAAAATTAATTTTAACTGTTGATATTTCTTTTCTGTGAACACGATTCACCTATTCACAAATGAGAGAGAACAAGTGCAATGAGGAAGTATAAGTGGTGGTCTAGTACAAAGCAGACAGTGCATACACACTCACTGAGGGATGTGATGTGGAGATTGCAGCACTGGTCTGTGTTTGCTTGTGCAGTGAGAGGGGGAGGGGAGACGCTCGAGTCATACACAAGTGGAACACTTATAACGAAGCAATAACGCATACTGGTCACAAACCTGTAACATGATTAAGCATTGTTTCATGACAATTGTGCTAACTATGTTTGTGCAGTAGATCGTACTTTTCAAATTGCACAGCTTGTGTGTGTTGCAATCCTGCTAATTCTTCACCCCAGTCACACATATACCTTTGGTACATTACATTTGGTTGCACTGTTTACTCTGTTTCAGTGCTGCCATTTTACTGTTTCCTTGGCACGCATAAATGACTTTTATCACATTGTCTGTAAGAGCACAGTTGAAAAATGTATTGGTCTTAGGTTAAAAGTTTTTTCATGTCATGGTGGTAGTGACAATGCATCACATGCTCCAGTGAAAAGGCAGCACCTGTTGGTCATATTGCAGCAAGGCTACTTTAATACCTTCCACTGACACAGTTGGTTGTTATTGGCATAAAAGTTCATAGAGTGAATAAAAAACAAAGTTAGTAACTGAGATAAAGCCAAAGTTCTTCAAAGCCGTAATACATGATACTAATTTGCACATCTTGAATAAAAACAAGAAGAAAATGCCACACCATTATATGGGAATTAGGATACCACATTACTGAATGCTTTATTCAATAACTTCACTTAGTACCAGTGAAAAACTCCTGGGTATTTATCTGTTCTTGTCATGAGACATGACCATCTGACTTGCCTAATGTGCATTGTAATGACTGGTCCTAAAGGCATCAGCTCTGATAGTGGTAATGTCCCTGCCTGGTCATCAGAGTTGATTTAAAAGTCTCATAATACCAAATTTCTTCTTGACATAATGAGCCATGAGGTTCTTGTAACGCCAGTCCTCAGTTTGAGTGAAAAGCCTTGTCCTCATAGAGGACATACATCTACTGACCAGAGGGGAAGGGACTCACTTCAATGCTGTAATAGGGTTGATAGGTCATTGATATCTCCTTATGCGTGCCTGCTCTTGTGAATACTGCTCAGTAGGAAGTTGGTAATGATTTCCACTCTAGTGTCAACTTCCCAATATGGATTCACCTTCCTGAAAGAGTACTGCTGGAAGTTGGCCACCTAGATGAATGCTTTGCAGGATTAACTGGATACTTTATAGCCTTACAGCATTGTATATCATAATTCCAGTGTGATTCACCAAGCTACTGGTGCAGCCATTCTGAGATAGTCCTTTCAGCTTTGCAGACAACCTGTCTTGTGGAGCGGAGAGTGTTGACCAGCATTCAGGGATTGGTGTATATAGATGAAGATGTAGATGTAGCTGTAGCTGTAGATACAGAGGTGTGTGGCTGTGGGCAAATTCAAAATGTTGTCCATCAGCAGGAAATCTTGCAGTCTTTCAAAGATGATAATAAGAGACAGCAAGAAAATCTCTTAGAAAAAATTCCTGAAATCTGTTAACTGTTTTACACACACTAAAAGGTCAGTCAGAAGGATTTTGGATAAAAGCAGTGCATCTCCTATTAAAGATGTATACACTGAGGAATATGGCTCATGTAATGTAATAATACTTTTTAAACATTGTCCTGTCAGACAAGCACAAGCACTTCAGATCAGGTAAAATGCCTCTTTCTCACAGAGGACAAACATCTACTGAACAGAAAGAAGGGATACAGCTCAGCACCTCTGTTGGTCATATTTGGCCTTAGTGAGTGGCTTTAGTGAAAATATAAGGCAGTTTGTTCAGTGGTGTACTCAGACTTCTGGGCACTTTAGTTTTGAATTGAAAAATCATGCTTAAAATAAAATTGACTCCTTGATTATGTACAACTAGGGTCCTGGTTTTCACAAATTCCATATTTGTGAGAAATTGTCAGCACATGAACTGCATGACTACCAAGCAAGAGCTCTAGTACTCCAGAGACAATAAAACTGGAAGTTCCAATTAAAACAAAAGTTGATGTTCATATGTTATTAATTATTAAGGTTACAAAATCTTGCTGGCCAGTATTTTATGAACCCTTTGTGACTAACCCTGCCAAGCAAAACTAGATTTTAAATATCTTCAGTGTGTCAAAAGATATTTGAACTTATAAATACCAAAGTATGAAATGGGTAACACCACCTGCTATGATTTGGCACCTCTCTGTACCGTCATGTGAAGTAGGGAATATTTGCTCATGACCATTGTAGTTGTTGCCGTTCAGTTTACACAAAGGGTGCTCTGGCTGGCCTGATGCAACTTGCAACAGTCAGTCTTCCAGCTCTGTGCAAACTGTTGCATCTAGCATGTGCTTCTTATTTTCACCTAACAATCCACTCTCGTTGTCCCAGTGTTGTTAGGATGTGACGAATCTTAAAAAGGGATAATATTTCTGAAGAGAGAAGCCATTTTTAGTTGCTTTATTGTGTGATCCATGTGCAGTCATTTCTCCTTGCTGAAATTATTAAAGTCTGTTACAGGCTGTGTTAAGATACTTCTTTGAAGTGTGCTAGTGATTCACAGCTGTCTGTGGGCTCATTTATGTACATAACTATAGCTGTGAATATGTGAATATAGCTGTGAGTATGTAGTAACTGGAATCGGACATGACCAGGAGACACTGGCCAAAATGAATATATAGTAACCAGAATCAGACATGACCAGGAGACACTGGCTGACCAACCAAGGGCGTTGATGGTCAGTTGCCGAAAACCACAGAAGACAATGACAGTGATAGACAACCAACAAAGACAAATAACAGAATGGCAAGTCCAGAGTGTAACTAAATCAAAAGCCTAGACGTATCAATATCAGGAACCAAGCAATGCAGCATTCAATGAATGATAGGAGATAGCAGTCGGAACAGGACTGAGGTCCGCGCCTCTGCTCTGCTAGCTTCGTAGCTTGGCTGCAGGCTCCAGTAGGCTGGTGGGGGAGGGGGGGGGGGGGTGTAACTCATGCCTAATGCTGAGGCAGTGTCAGCAGCATTCACAAATATTAGGAGCTCCGCCTAGCAGCTGTCGTCAAGGTCCATGCGTTCTGGTGGGCTTTGGAACTCGTTGGGCCAGGATACCAGAGAATTTATAAAAGTTTTTACTAGAATTAGTAAGAAAACTGCAAAAAAATAGAAGTTCGATGAAGAGCACTGCCATCACTGATTTATCCAAATACCTGTTTTTAAGGTGATGCTGATGCTCAACACAGCGATTGGCAACAGCCTGTATAGACTGCGCCACATATCTTCTGCCACACTCTCAAGTAATGTTATAAATTCCTTGCACTCTCAGAGTGAGGTTATCCTTGACTGGTCACAACATTCCTTTAATTTTTCTGGATGGCTGGAAAACTGGTCTGATTCGTTGCCTGTTTAAGCATGTATCTATCTTGCTAGTTGTTGCACCATAGAGTAGATGTCACACAATTTGTTGGTCTCCTTGACTTGTTTGAATAGCGTCGCATCTTGATTTCCTCTACAGTTTTGATGTAATATGGACAAAATACCCATTGCTTCTGAACACCATCTTCGGATGATTAATTTCAGAACTGAAGTGGTCCTTGTCCAAATTAGCCCTGGCTCTGTGTACTAAGGTGTTCAGTGGAAAACACATTAAAACATTTCCCCCTGGAATTATGAAATTATTTGGTCACTCTTTGACAACCACTTACTACATGTTTGGTGGAAGTTGTTATGAAATGACTGATGGCACAGTCATGGGTTCTCTACTATCACCAGCCATAGTTAATGTTGTCATGGAGAATTTTGAAGAACACAGCACTGAACAATGCTTCCTTCCGGGCATCCTGCTTCTTCAGATATGCTGACAACACATTTTTAATCTGGCCACATGGCAGAAGTTCGTTGACCATTTGAATGGTATACATTCTAACATCAGATTTACAGTGGAAGTGGAGGAGAATGGGACATACGTTTCTTAGATGTGTCAGTCAAATGGAAATCAAATGGATGACTCGGCCATTCTGTGTACTGGAAACCGAAACATACAGATCCGTATCTCAAAGGGTATAGCTTTCACCATCCAGCTCAGAAGAGAGGTGTGCTGAACACCTGAGTACACAGAGCCAGAACTATTTCAAACAAGGACCCCATTGGCTGCAAAATTAATCATCTGATGACAGTGTTCAGAAGCAATAGGTATTCCTTCCATGATGTTAGATCAACACTGTCGGAGAAACCAAGACGTGACACATTTCAAACAAGCTAAGAGAACAACAAATTGTGCAGCTTCCATTCTGTTATGCAACAACTAGCAGAATAGGTAAAGACCTACATAGGCATGGAATCAGACCAGTCTTTGAGCCAAACAGAAAAATTAAAGACTTGTCACAACCGGAAAAGGATACTGTTAGCCTTGAGAAAAGTTATATGGGCCAGTCTATACAGACACTGCATTGAGCATCAGCATCACCTTAAATACAGGTATTCAGATAAATCAGCAGTGGCAGAGCACAGCCTGTTAAATAAGTACAAGTTTTTGTTTGAACAAACGAGAATACTTGCTCACACATCAATCTACTGGGACGTTGTTGCCAAGAAAGCAGTTGTAATTAGACTTTCTGAAAACAACTTCAATAGATACATTGGCTATCCTTTTAGCAATGCAAGGAAGTGTGGACTTAATAAATAAAAAGCACAGAGGAAGACTTCTCACAGTTCACTGCCTGGGTGCTGCAAGTAACACTGCATATACAGCACAAACAAAATCTGTGGACGTAGAGGGCACCACCTCAGCATTTCCACGTTGTAATCAGGATGTATTGCAACCTATCACATGCCATCCTGTGGGTATAAGAAGAGTTCATGGCAGACAGTTTTAGATCCTGACGATGATGATGGAGGCATTGATCGAAAGCTTGGAATTTTATCTGAATTTGGTGTGGTAAGTAAACCAAGAACTTTTCATGCCAACCCCAGGGCTTTGTTCTTTCTCTTTTTAATTGTATTATTATTTTTTTTGTATGAGGGACTTTTTTTATTTTTTATTTTTTTTATTTGTAGCCAGTCTTGATAAAAATAAGTGTGAGTTTCAGAATAGTTGGTTAGACACAGAGCCCAGTTGGAATGTTTGCATTCCAAAAGAGGAGAACTTTGTAAATATTGTCTGTAGTTTAAACTAACTTTGAAGAAAATGGTTTTGAGACTTTGTGAGTAAGGGTGCAAAGGACACTTCAAATATTTCCATGAAGAAGCAAGGATATATTCTATATCCCATCGCCAACAAGGAGCAGTGACTGATTCCAGAATGTTTTGTAACTCTGTGGAGATAACAAAAAAGAAATGTAACTGAACTCAACCAATTTTGAACTTTTAAAAGCAAGAGAACCAAACTCAGGTCTGTTTCAGAAACAAGGATTAGAGATAAATTTATAAATGCGTATATTTTCATTGTGTTTCCCCATCAGTTGACTGTAGAGGGCAGTGACCTCAGTAATGAACTCCAATAAAGAAACACAAGTGGAATGATGAAGCAGATAATGGTGTGCTTTCAGGTGTTCAGCTGAGTTATTGATTCCGTTTTTCTACAGTACATTTCACTGACTGACCCAGTACATCTCTTCAAGTGCTGCAAGCTGTTTTACTATGTGTACTTGTTGCTCGGACTCCAATCAGGCTATGAAGTATTGTTGGTATGTCACCATTATTTATAGTCCAGTTCGACACACTGCTATGCATTTTGATGCTTATTTGTTTTTAGGGGCTGACTCTTACATTCCATAAATAACAGTACTGACTCCAAAGAAACAACTGATCAAGATGCATAGCAGAGTATCGAACTGGACTACAAAAGGTGGTGAGATACCAACAGTACCTCTGAATGGAGTCCAGGTAGGAAGTACACCTTATGACACGGCTCTCAGCACTGTAAGAAGACTGGATCAGTCATTGAAATTTAGTGTGTAAAATCAGTTAACACTTGAAAGCATGCTGTTTATCAACCACACTGAGAAAATGCGAGAGATTGAATAAATTGAGTGATGTAATCTTTTAGAGCACGCACTTTCAGAAGGAAGAAAACTGCACACACACTGGGTTTGAGAGGGAAAGATGGTCTGAAAAATAGACAGTTTTCTAAAAATTTCATTACAATCAAGAGAGCTCACTGTAGTCTTTCAATGATAATGAGGTGGAACTAGAAAAACACTCATAAGCCTTCAAGTTAGATGCTGCATCATCATCTGTTACATACATCGTGGTTCTCAAGGTCAAACAGATATTCTTTGTGTCTAGATACAGTAGTGACAGTGTATAATCTGTGGCTTTTGACATACTTTCTGTACACAAGCATATAAGAAAGAAACATTTGAAGATTTTTCACAAGCACAGTATCAAATCGGAAGTGGATTTTGTTGACATATTCATTAAGGGAAAAAATATATGTGATGAAAACTAGCGTCAAAATATTGAGAACTACTGCAAGAAACACGACTTATTTTTGCACATTATTATGGGTGGCTCTTCCACCTGATTAATGCAGGACAGTTACTTTTAATCCTTACGTACATTTACACCAAACGAGATGCCTTTCTTAGCAAATAAGAGTGCAATAATGACATGAATTCAATTGGAATTATTTTATGAAATGCTACCTCCTTTTTTATGTGTGACGAGGAATTCTGTTTTTTTTTTTTTTTATGCATATGGCATGAAATATGTAAATTTGGTTGACACGAGGAAAATATCCTCTTAAAAAGAATGAATAAATGTTGATGCTTGTCATAGTGAGCTATTGCTTGAGACTGGCACAGTAGAAGTCCCATATAAATAAAAATAACAACAGTCCATTTAAAAATAATTATTTTATAAAATTTATGGAGGAGATACCTGAGTTTTATTGCATTTAAGATCTTTAGACAGGAGCTGGTATACACTATAAAGAAATAAGGATTGTATTGGAAAAATCAAGTGATCTCCTTTTGAAAATTACATTTCCCCCCCCCCCCCCCCCCCCCCCCCCAGCATTGAGGGGGCACTTGTGAATTGTGTGACAATTTCACCAACAATGTGCGTAGCTGAAAAATCATTTAGCACCCTCAGGTGATTGAAGAAACAGCTGAGGAGCATAAGAAGTCAAGAGTGTCCTTCAAGTTGGAGTTCACTGAGTCCTCAGAGCAAGTGAAAGAAAGATGAATTTTGAAGACTTATTTGTGAAATCTTTAATTTGCTTTTTTCTAAAAGTACTAGATATATTAGTCCATCTTTTTCATCACGGTGCTCTCTAAAACTTGATTGCCTATTTCATTTCATGGGTCAGTTGTAACTTCTGCAAGACCAAGAAAAGTGACACAGAAATTTGTATAATTCCATATGAAGCTTTTATGTACACCTAAGATCAAAATTACTGGTAAAATGGTTCATGGTGCACAGTACCAATTGCATGATGCCTGTCTAATGGCTTCCAGGAGCAGCAAAAGTTTGATTTTCAGAATCTTGTATTATTGTTGACCAAATTTAAAAGTTTTAAATTCTGTCATAATCTGCTCATAAAGAGGCTTAATACTGTAAGCCAAGTATTACAGTTAAAAACTATGTATATGTCTTGAAGTAATGTAACAGTTCGCAAATTACTCAAGCTACATTCACCCAGAATTTGTGAACGAGAGCACTTAGCAATTGCCAACAAACCTTAAACATAATTTCAAACATTTACAAGACTTTCAGTGTGCTGACCATCCCCCCCCCCCCCCCCCCCCCACACACACACACACACACACACACACACACACACACAATTGAGATGTGTTCTAAGATAGTTTCCCTTAATTAATGTTTATAGTACAATTGAGAGAGAGTGGTTTCTAAGGTTCAGTTCTGGGGAACAGAGAAGGAAGTCTTCACAGGGATGATAATCTGTTGTACAGGAATGGCCAGAATAGAACAGGCAGGTGTGCATTCAGGTCTTGTTGCATTTACAAATAAGACAGTGAAAATCTGAAAATAACTTTGTAAAGTGTTTATATTCACAGTAAAGGGGTACAGATGTTGCATCTAGGGAAGTTGCCATCTGTTAGCAGGTGCTCACAATGACCAAAGTTCCAGAGAGCAACAGAGGAATGTGTTAGCAGAGAGGAAGCTATAGACCGAGAGAGAGAAGTGTCTCCACCTTGGGTATTAGATGCTGGCATCAAAGTGCCCACGTGATCCTTTCCTACTCCTGTTGGTTGAGAATTGCTATTGATGCTGTAGCCGAGGCATTCCTGTGTCATCGTTCTTTAATGTGGGAAGTGTGCTTAGCCCAACATCATGTGTGGAGATGGAGGATAGGCTGGGAATGGTCTTGACAGTTGCCTCTTGAAGCACAAAACTTTACTCTAAAATAAAAAAAATTAAAATAATTTGTCCTTATTTCCTTCAAATGGGTGGACTGTGCACAATCCTTCCCCTTCCCACTTCTTATTTTGACAAAAGTGGTAACTGATTGAAATCTTCTTTGGAGTTTAAACAGTAAAGTATAGTTTAACACAGTACTGATTCATTTTAACATAGCTCAACCAAACGCACACAAAAAGCCGATACTATTCACATTGACCTTGTGTCAACTCACTATGTACTCAAATCTTCAACTTACACATCCTTTGTCGCCACAGTTTATGTAAGTAATTCTTTCTATTAAACGTAAAACTTAAGGGAGGGTCAATGCATTTTCTTGTCCTTCACTGATTGTAATGGCACGGTGGCTGAGGCTCCAGTAGAACTTTCTTAGGCAACGTACTAAGTCGTGTACATTAGCCTATTTGATATGAGAGCCATATGGCCACCCCAATAAAAACTAGAGGTAGTGCATCTGAAACGGAGTTATGTAGCATTAAGACCAACATATTTCTTCAATGGTGCCAGTCATTGATATGCACAGTATAGTGCTCTGTAATGATCTGTCCCCTTACACGCATGAAGTGTTTGTCAAACGATTGCAACAGATGGTCATCTGATAGATAGCGACACCGACCAATTGTCATGGGAATGTGCCTTTGAAAGTAATTCTGTAAATACAGCAGGGGCGGGTGTAAGCTTACAATGAGATCGTATAACAGGCATTTCTACATCCTAAATGTGGTTGTGATTGTATCACAATGGGAACCATTAAGCAACACTAGCTGTGGGTCTGAGTAATACCCAGTAGGTTAGAAGAAAAAGTGTGTCATCCTAACAGGCTATGACAATGGTTAACATTACAGGCACAGAGTACAATCAACTGGAATAAGTCCTATTTTTCTTGTGAATCCAGAATCGATGTAGATAATCTGAACCATTTTCAGTGTAGAGACAAGTTTTCAGGTGGTAAGGAAGGGAGTGAAATATGAGACTAGTGTCTGCATGTATCTTCGGGTGAGGGCTACTGCTGGTTAGTCTGGTCGTAGGCTTTAGGGTGAGTGAAATTGCAAAAATATGGCTTTACATGGAAATTTGAAGAGACCTTTTGAATAGAGCTAGAATATTTGGTTTCCCCTCCAAACCATATCATCTCAGTCACTTTTGCACACTGTGTAAGAATGCTGGCTTGGAACCAGACTGGAAACAGGGATTCACAGGGAAGGAGCAAGTTAGAACAGCGAGACCAGTCGCTTCTTCATGGTTCAGATGCAGGGCAGAGGTAGATAATAGGTAAGGTACACATCATGTTCTTACACTATAAACTGGGGACAGTGGCAAGTGCTGATGGTGAGGGAAATGCACAACAGCAGTGTGGCAAGCAAGGTGAACTGATGTTGCATACCACTGTGGCAAGAGGCAACACAGACACTAGAAGTGATTTCTTCAGAGTTTTCATGAAAAAATAATATTCCACTGATCCCATAGCATTTAGAATGTACTCATGCAATGATAAATAAGTGTGTGGGAGAGGTGTTGGCCTTTCGTACAGTGGCAAGTGCTGATGGTTGAGGGAAATGCACAACAGCAGTGTGGCAAGCAAGGTGAACTGATGTTGCATACCACTGTGGCAAGAGGCAACACAGACACTAGAAGTGATTTCTTCAGAGTTTTAATGAAAAAATAATATTCCACTGATCCCATAACATACTCAAACCGGTGGAAAGCTATTCCCCGAAATAGTGTAAAAATGCAAACATGAAGGCTTTTCATTAATAGGATAGACTCAAAAACAAACTAGTAAGCAAGACAAGGGTGGCTTATCAACACAAGGGCATGTGGAGGACGTGGGGGCAGCAGACAGTATGAAGTGTAAATCAGTTCTCTGCATAAGAGCTTAGCAAATGAACTGACAAATGATTACATGATGGTACAGTCTCTCCTGGCATAGGGGCACATAAAACACCCAAGTCAGTAAACATAACAAATAATAAAACATCAGTTATCAGGTACATTATGGCAAATACCACAAATAAAACATTTTTCATCATGTCACGCATGCAGTGGATGAAGTCCAAGTGGAGACTCCTCCCACAAATTAACCATTATGTAACTAGCCTAAGCCTGTGTGTATATAAATGAAACACATGTGTTGGCAATAAAGAGTAAATTATTATCCATGAGTAGTCTCCACATCTGTGCAACTCAGGTAACTGAAATTCACTTAGTCACACCTTTTGGTTACAGTGGCACAATGCAAGATAAAAGAAAGTAAGCAATAAGGCATTTGATTACATGATAACTAGACGTAAGTGTTTAGGTCTTCTGTGCTGCAAGAAGAGTAGGTGTACTTTTCACAGTTAACGTGGTGTTGAAGAAGGATCTAGAAACTAAGTTATTTCCAGGCCACAGAAGAGCAGAATAGTAGCAAAAAGAGGTGGGGCTGCGTGAGGCAGTGGTGTTGCCAAATGCAGGTACAGCAGCTGACTTGGCACACTCCACAGTGATGAGGTACAGGATCCAAGCTGATACACTATATCTGGTGAGTCAGTGCCAGCAGTTGGCTGCCTCGACTTAACTGCTACAGCATATTGAGCAGGTTTCATTGGAGAATCTATTGCTTCCTTATTTTTGCAGATTTAACTTAGGTAAAACAAATATGTGATCGTAAGGACAGAGGGAGCACAGTCGCCATAGTTATAGTCAATGTGTCATTCAGCATCTTGACACTGGATAAAAGTGATGGAAGCAAATGAAGTGAAATATTAATGTGCAATGATGTCTATGTGAGGTTATTGTCTACTGATGCTGTGAGAGAGTGGGTCTATTAAGGGATTAGGTGAATGAGCCTGCAAATGCCTATACTGTCTGTAGTAACTAGTTTATTTGAGGTCTCTCTATAAAAAGTCTGATGGCTTGTAATTGGCACAAGTATAGCAGGAACTACAGATTAGGAAGACTGTAGAGTTGGTGGAGGCTACTGATAAATGAAAACTGCCTAAAAATGGGTTCTTCAATTTTTAGTGGGAATACACAATCAGCCAATGTTGGACACCCTCTTACTCCATTTTCAAAGAAATTGTCCATCCTGACATCAACGGTTCCTGCAACAATCCTCAAAATTGTGGAAGTGCATAGCTCGTATAACCTGATACTTAGGTGTGAGTAGGTTATGACTTCCAACTATGTTCTTAGGATGTTACCACACAGAGACTCTCCTACTTGCTATTCCGAGAATGTATTCGTATGATCTGGTTTACCAATAAGTTGTCAGGTGAAAGTATGCTGGATCTCAAAGGACTCTTAACACACAGGGGGAATCATTTACAGGTACTACTAAGCCAACTGCAGGCCTTCCGACACACAAATGACAAAGCAGGTGCCACCGTCAGCGTGGGTAGGCATCTAATGACTCTCATGGCCGAAGTTTTGTTGAAACTCTCTTTTTGCATATGAGCAGGCTGTGTGCAGTTGATTGCACTATAGTGACTAGCACACCATATATGCGTACTTTGCCAAACAGTCCTGACACTGAAGCAACGGGTGCTATTGACAGAGCTCAGCTGTGAAAGGCAGTCTAAGAAGTGGGATTGTATTAGCAGAATCTTGACACAGCGAACTGTGTAATTTTGTATGCCTGTGTGGTAGATGCAAGGTGAAGGGGTGGATGGGTACTCTTTTTGTTGATATGGTAAGGTGAACGGGCAGTACATGTATCTTGTTTCTGAATAATGCATATCTCACACTTTGACTCTCGTATGGCTTGTGCTCCTAACATTTGAGAGATGAGTTATTCAAGGGACTGAAGAGGAAAAACCATTGAGAGTCAAACTTCATGCATGGTTGTAATAAGACAAGGAAACCCCTCATTCCAAAGTGACACAGGTTTGACAGATGGCATCCATGTGTGCCATGCACAATATTGGTGTGTGTGTATTTCCATTCAGTGTTGAGGTGACAGCGGGCTGTAGTTGAAAGATGAAGGGCGTCTAACAAGCAGAGGTCCCCTGTACTGGGATCGACTTTTTGAAGCCAAATATACAGTGCTGTAGGTGAAGATCCCAGATATTGCGCCCTACAGCCGTTCACCCTGGTGAGCCCACATTTGCGAGTCATTGAAAAAAATACCAAATTTTGGATGATGGTCAGTAACATTAAAAAAGTTGAACTATGTAATTTGGTTGTGCGGTGTACTGGATAGGATAATAGCTTCACAAGCAAGAGGTTGTGGGTTTGAATCTCAACAGGTGTAGTAATTTTCAATTCTTTATCGAAATCACTTTGATCACCATTTTTATTCATTTAATTGATTTAATAGTGTTTTTTCTCCTCTTCCTTTGTTACATTATTTTAATCACTGTATGATCTGTTTTCATTTGTTTCATTTTTTCTTTATATCATTTTCTTTCCATTCAGAATTTTTGTGAAGATAAATTTAATTACATTTTTCTATTATAATATTCAGTTATTTGAAAATTCCAGTCTATCAGTTAGTAAACGAAAGACCAAACAATCTATTTATATTGACTGTGCACTGGTGTGAAAAATGAATTTTTCGCTACCTGATCTGTAATTTTTTTCATGGTGTCATCATACAAATATTAAAACGTAACTTAAATACTTATTGCACTATGGATACAATAATGCTGAAGAAGATTTAAATGAAAGAAGGGTTTATAAGTGTAATGAAGTTCAAACAAAATGATAAATAGATATAATGAATGCAGTTATGTGGATGAAAAAAACAGGGTGATTAAACAAAAGAAATTCAATCAAAATTAATTAAAAACACATGAACAAAGATTTCAAGTGGAGAGAAGATAATAGGCAGAAAAAGGAGAGCAAATGAAGAAGTTAATATTATTATTAAAATTATGTGACAAAGGAACAGAAATAAAAAATTACATTTAAATCAGTTAACTAAATAAAAATGATAATCAAAGTCATTTCGATAAAGATTTAAACATAAAAAAGTTACTGCACCTGACAAAATTTGAACCCACACCCTCCTGCATGTGAAACTACTATTCTTTCCATTACATCACAAACCAGGCTATTTGCTGCACAAAATTCCAAATTTTTTTGCCAATTACAAATTGGGGCCCATCAGGTCAAATAGCTGCTAGCTGAGATACCTGGGCTCTTAACCTACATAACCACATAGGTGGTTTCAAAAACTCAAACCCACTGCTGATGACCTCTCCTTGTAAGCCATGCCTTATTTCATGATGGCAACCACTGTGGGGCTGAATGGCCATGGGCAGAGAATGTGTCAGCTGTTCTGCCAGCAAAAGTTCCTTCATGATCGCATTCTCTAATATGGAAAAGCAGACTCATACAGTGATAATTTGAGTGGTCTTAACAAATAATTACCCATGGCTTTGTAGAAAGAACCTCTCTGGCATTGGCCTCATTTATTTAACACCTACAAGTCAAAAATTTACTTCTCTCCATAGTGTTTAATTTCTCCTTGAAGTCTGGAAATCTCCTACAGGTAATCTGAGTGAGAACACAGATCGCCCCCTTTCTGAATATCTTAGTAAGTGGGGAGGGTATAAGATTTACTATAGAGGAGACACTGTGGAATACCAATAGAGCAGGAGAATTAGGTTTACTGTGGGAAAGCAGCCATTTAAGTGGTGCAAAGTGATAGGATTATCATTAACCAGTAAGACACACAGGTGTTTGCAGAAGAGCTGGTAATGTATAGTGATGCACAACCAGGAAAATAAGTTACTGAAACGGGAATGTTTTAAGAGTGAAGGATGTCCCTTACGGAGATAGAAATTGTATTATTGGGTCAGATGTTGAGTACTATCTATTCCATTTCCACTCTTTAGAATCTCACCATGGTCTAAACCGTTTTCTTTGGCCTTTGAAGATGAATAACTATTCCCCTCTCTGTCAATAAAATAATGATGGAGACGAAAGTTATTCTCCAACTTTTGCTCACATGTGCCCAATGTACGTGACAGGAATATGTTTAATCCATCAAAGATAGTCACGTGTTTTTACAATTTCTAATGTCATTTAAGTAAATTATTTGTATGCCATGCACTGTATTTCTTCTCAAAAGATTTAATAATTCTTTTAAAATTGTAGCATACCGACCTATGAAAACATTGTCCGTATAGATTTCCCGTTATTTCACTGCACCTGATTAATAGCAGCTATCATTTATTTATTTATTATTATGAGATTAATCAATACAAAGATTAATTAACAACAACATTGTTGTATTCCTTTTATCCTCTGCCAAGCCTCTTTATCCAGCACATCTTCCTTGTCAATGCTGCGATGTTCCATTACTCCATTTATGTGGTCTGTCCAAGAACGTCGTGGTCTTCCGCACTTATGTCAGCTGGGTGGTTTCCATTCATAAACCTTCTTTGGCAACCAATGATCTGGCATTATCATCATATGGCCATATCATTTTAATGATTTTCTTTCAATGCTATCTGTCACTGTATCATTTGCCTTCATTCTAGTTCTTACTTCATCATTAGTTTTCCTTTCAATTCTTGGTATTCTGGCACTCCTACGCAAATAATCCATTTCCACAGCTATTAGTCTTCTTTTGAGATCCACATTTAAGATCCACAGTTGTGATCCATAGCATTGCCGTGATTCAACCATTATCTTACCTACTCTTTTCTTATTGCTGTTGGAAATATTCTTATCCCACCAAAAAGAATTCATACACCCGAACACTTTTCTGCTATGCTGTATTCTGTATTTTACTTTTGTATTGCCCAATCAATTTTTCTCATTATGTGCCCCGAGATATATAAATTTCTCTACTTGTCTCATAACTGCTTTGTCATTGATGTGTACTTCAAATTTAACATCACTATTCACCACCAGATACTCTGTTCTTGTTAGACTCATTTGTAGTCCCCACCGACTGGGTGTTGTGTATGTCCTTAGGTTAGTTAGGTTTAAGTAGTTCTAAGTTCTAGGGGACTGATGACCATAGATGTTAAGTCCCATAGTGCTCAGAGCCATTTGAACCATTTTTTGTAGTCCCCACCTGTTGTATTACTGATATAATCATCATATCATGAACTCTAGGTCATCATCATCTTGTGCTATAATAGCTTGATTGTCAGCAAAACTTAATGAAAATATCTTTACATCGTTGACAGTGATTCCCATTCCTCTATAGCTGTTCTTCCAATTTCAGAGAGCCACTTCCACATATAAATTGAACAAGATTGGTGACATACTGCAACCTTGTCGCAAACCTTTAGTAACATTAATAGGTACTGATAACTTTGAACCTCGTTTAATCTGTCCCACATTGTCTCCGTGCATTTCAATGATAATTTGTAAAAGGTGATCATCCATACCTATATCTTTCATAGCTTCCCACTGCTTAGATTTAGGGACTTTATTGTAAGATTTTGCTAAATCTACAAAGGCAATGTGTAGTTCCTTCCATACTACTATAAATTTCACCATTAATTGTTGTAAAATAAATAATTTATCTGTACATGATCTGTTCTGCCTAAACCTGCTCTGGTCTTCCCCAATATGGTGACCAACATTTTGTCTAATTTTTTCAAACATTATCTTGCCAAATAAACAGTTCATTGTACAGTTGACACTAATGTCTCTATAGCAGTTTGTGTCTTTTCTATTCCCTTGCTTGAAAATAGAAACCATATATGACTTTTTCCATTCTGAGGGAATTTCAATCGTTTTACAACAGTTGTTCATCAGGCAGGTTATTCGTTTCTTCAGATATCTTCCTCCAGCCTTCAGTAATTCAACAGGAATGTTTCCTGGACTGGTGATCAGCCATTCTTCATTTTAATTAATGCACAATTCACTTCCTCTATTGTAATGTTTATATTTCGATCAGTTACTTCCATTTTCTCTTTGTTCCCTTCTGTGTAATATGGCCTGTCTTCAGTTGAAAGGTCTGCGTGATGCTTTTTCCATTCCTTTAAGGGAATTAGGTTGTCTACTGCTTTGTTTACTTGCGTTTTCGTCATACTGGTAATTGTCCTCCACACTTCTGTTGTTTCTGATCCACCTATTAGACTGTCAGTTTCAATACATTTCTGTTCCCACATCTTGTTCTTTTCTAATTTAATTCTGTTTCTTAATTCATAATCTGTTATCTGGTAGTTTTGCCTGTCCTGTAGTGATTTAGTTGATGACCATTTTTTGAAGAGCTTTTTCTTTTCCCTAATCAACATTTTCAGGTCATCAGACATTCATGGATGATCCCATATACCTAGACTTTTACTTTCAGTCCCTAGCACCTCTAGAGAAATTTTTGTAAGTGCTTTTTTAGTATTTTCATATTCTACTTCAACATTGTCATATTCTGGAATCACTTTTAATTCGTTTTCTAATCTACATTGAAATAAATCCTTGATGCTGAACTGCTTCAGGAGAAAGAGCTTATACCTTGCCTGCTCTAATTTTTGATGTTAGCTGTGGTCAACCACTTGTCCAGTTGTTGATTGTTTTCTCCTAAATGGGTATGTCAACTTTGCTAAAACTAAGTAGTGACCAGACTCACAGTTGTCTCCCCACATGACTCTAAGGTCTTGAACTACCATTTTTGGTCGTTGCTTGGTAATTATGTAATCAATTATTGATTTCTGCTGTAATAATGGTCTTTCCCATGTATATCTTTGGATATCTTTATGTGAGTAGTGTGTTCAGAATTTTCAAGTCACATTAGCATTACTATACCAAATTATTTCAGTTATTGTATAATAATCATGTATCCAGTTATCTTACTAAGGGCAATCATGTTATGATGCTCCGAGTGGCCACTTGTACCACTGCTTGCATTTGTGAGAAACGGAGTTGTGATAATGGCAGACAAATGTCCTCCGAGATCAGCTGTGTGTCTCAGGTCCATACTAATTGTAATTACTCTTTACAATTACTAAAATGTGGTTCGCTCGTTTTACCCTCTAATTGGGGTCTGAGAAGTTAGTGGGACATAAAGTCTTCCATAAAAAACACAATGAATAATGTAAATCAGTTATTGGGATTACAGGCGAGAATTGCCATTTTGCAATGGTGCAGCTGGATGGCTGGTTATAACTGATCCCAGGGTGAGAAGCTCAGTTGCTGCAGGGATGCCTCTCCTCCACTTTTATTTAACGAGAGATTACAGCAAATTACTATGATTGTTGCTCAGCTTAGATGAGGAAGGGAGTAGCTGACCAGTGGGATGAGCTGTTTTGGTGGTTAACACCTGGAAGGCCACATTGAGGTTTGACCACAAGCAAGAATAGTGGACTGTGGAATGAACTTTTAAGTGTAGGCAATGAATCATGTCAGGCGAGCCTTGGCAGATTCCCTCACCAGTAAGCAGGAGGTCAGTGGTTTATGTGTTTGTGGATTAATTAACCTTACACACTTCCTGTTAAGTGACAGTTGATGATGCTTATTTTTGGCATGACATTTATTACTGTAATAAACTCTAAAAATTGGACAGAAGTCAAAGTGCCCACACCCTGGCTCTAATTCTTACGCCAGTAACCATGGGCCTTGGTGCATACATTCGAGTCAGTATTGCCAAAACTGTTAGAACCCTATGAGAGTGGGCAGAAACTTCTTTAAATAATTCAACACTAGTGGCAATAAGGGCCTTTCCTGGCATGTAGGTTATTAATTAGATTTACACTCTGTACTCATTACTGGTGAAGCTAAAGACTCTTCACTGCATAATTTTCTTCCAGTTGGTCTAAGGCCTGATTGCTCTCATTAAAGAGGTAGCCTCTTTGTTCACCACCTCCTCCACAAATATGACAAAAAATAACAACTGCAGGCATGTACACAGGCAGAAACAATCAAATAACATGCAACAAGTAAACAGATGCTGCATGGGAGGGTAAACAAGACATATGATGGCATCATATTGCCCATCCTCAAGTAAATAAGGGCAGGAGACTGAAAAAAACAGCAAAGTGAATAGGGATGCTTGGAGCGTAGGGCATACCTGGGCCATGACAGAGGCACTGGCTCCATCATCTTTGGCACTCTTCTACCAATGCAAGTTTTACCTCTCAGCAGTTCTACTGATGTAGCAGGCAGGGGTTGCACAATGTTCCCCTGACAGGGCTTGAAATGTCAAAATGGACTATCACTTAAGTCGACCATCTGTTCAATGCAGCCATTGATTTGGGGTGGAAGGGGGTGGTTCTCCACTTTTTAATTCTTAACAGTTTGCACACATGTACAAATAATGCAGACATCAAATATGTTCTCTGGTCCCTCAATATGGCATTGGGACTTCCAAACGGCAGTACCAAATGATTCATAAATGTTTTTGCCATAGTCTCTGCCATCATATCAGCACTAGCACTAGCTAGTGGGAAAAGTGATCAATAATCAACAGAGTATATTTATTTTCTTGCTGTGTCTGGGGAAAGGGTCTCATTATAACCAAAGCCACAGTTTCAAATGGCCTAGAAGCTTGTGGGAAGATCTGCAGTGGAATTTGTGGCCAAATTTGTTGTGTTTGCTGTGTGCATGGAAGACATGGACATATATACCTTTCAGTGTCCTGTGGTTAGTACACCACCAATAAAGGGTAGCAATGCAATCATTTGTTGTTCATTTGCCATTGTGACATGCTAGTATGCTATCAGCAATGATAAAGAGTTTGTATAGGCTATGGTATTACCATTCAGGTTCTGAGAGGGATCGTGGGGTATAATATACCATCTCCATATAAAAAATCTGCAAGGGTGGCATACTGTTTACATTTGATGTGCTTCCTTCAACTATGTGATAAGTACGTCATTTACCTACAGTACACAAACATTTCTACTCAAGACATCCGCATTTTGATGACATTTGGCTGGTTTATGGTGTACATCATAACCATAATCAATTAGTTTCAAAACCCAGCCATCAGACAGTGGCTGGGAGCTTTTAAATTCAAGAGCCATAAAAGGGCAGTATGGTCAGCTACCAAGTGAATTTTCCACTACACAAATAAGATTTAAAATAATTAACTCCAAACACTGAGGCTAACAATTCGTTTCCTGTTTTGCTATAACAACTTCAGCTTTGATAAGCTAGTGAGAAGCATAAACAATTGGTTTGTCTTCACCACCTTGTTCCTGGCATAAAATGCATGTACGGCAAAATCTGAGGCATTACAAAACAAGAACTCATTGCATGGCAATTTTTCATTTTTCAGACCAATCAAAGGGTAC
This sequence comes from Schistocerca serialis cubense, assembly GCF_023864345.2. NCBI lineage: Eukaryota > Metazoa > Arthropoda > Insecta > Orthoptera > Acrididae > Schistocerca > Schistocerca serialis. The sequence goes on from NC_064638.1 coordinate 717,436,095, forward strand.
TCCCTTCTCCAGTAGCCTTTTAAAACCTTTGTTGAAACTCATAGCCTTTTATAAAATGACAATAATAGTTCACCAGTCCTAGAAAACTGTAACTCTTTTAAAGCAGTAGGAGCAGGAAAATAGTCCACAGGTTCTGCAAAAGAACATTTATCCAAATTGTAGCTCAAGTTGGCATTCTGTAATCTCGCCAACACATTCCTTGATCACTCATTGTGCCTCTCAATGCTTCAAGGAAATATGATAATGTCATCTAAATGCACCAAACATGTCGTGGGTTTCAAACCTTGTAATAAGGAGTTGACAAGTATTTGAAATGTAGCAGGTGCATTTCTTAGGATAAAAGTCGTCTTTAAAAGTCATGTAAGTCAGAAGGTATTATTGCGAAATACGTGAGAGAGTGTCACAACAATATGCCATTTAGCATAGCAGTCATTAAAAGAAGGCTTGCCTATTTGACTATCATGGGCAGTGCATTCATAAGTGTCCAACTCCTGATAGTTAGGGCAGTAGAAAGCCAAGCACTTATTGGGCGTGCGGCCATCTCCCCTACATCTTCTGAAACGGTAACGCTAGCAAACACATGGCATGGCTTGTTGCTGCTTGCCTTGTTTCTTCTTGTAACAATGCCAAATATATCACTTCGTGGAGAGAGGCTGGGGAAGCCAGTTTAACTTCACCAGGAATCTGCAGGTTTATATTATGAATGAAAACATCAACCGCGTACATTTATGCCTTCTGCAAAAGTGCTTCATGATTTGTCACGTCCTGGCCAAGGGTATAAGTTTTGCGTGAGACAGCCCTTATTCTGCTTGCAAATGCCTCACCGCAAAGTCTTCACTCAAGCTTTGCCCAAAGGTAGAAAGTTAGTCACAGTAATAACTTGTGCCTCTTTTATTGGAATACCACTCTGCTAAACCCTTCGTCATGGTGTCAATCTTCTCAGCATTTTTCAAAGCATCAACCGATTTGACAAAAGTATGTGCATTTCTGTACAACTTGAACCCTCCCACATTCCACAAAAAAAAAAAAAAAAAAAAAAAACACCTGGCCACGAGCAGGGGTGACCCACATCGCAAATGTGTGTTTACATTCTCATTGGGTATTCCCAAAAAGCATGAAATGAAAATGACCATGAGCATGGCACTAGCAGTGGGAGAAGGCAAGGCAGCTGTGTTAGCTTTGACTGCCTTAAGGTCATTAAAAGTGACTTGTACTTAGAATCTGATTGTGCCATGGCAGATGTGCACAGCTGGCTAAACTACTCCTATAATTCTGTATTCTTAGTCATAAGCTTCCAGAACTCCAACAAGAGCTTCTTGCCGAAAAGTAATGCTTTTGAATTTCTTATTCTGTTCTCAATATTGGTTGAGATATTACATGTCGTGCAGATTACTCAGTCAACTTTCCCGTTTGGTTGACAAAGGTTGCAACCTTCTACCACTAGAGGGCTCCGAATTGTGTGTAACATGCTGGTGCCTAACACAACTGTGTTGGTGTGTGAAAAAGAGCATGCTGTAATAGAGTTTCAAATTTGAAGAGTTCATGCTGAGGGAATTAGATTAGGAAATGAGATACTTAAAGTAGTAAAGGAGTTTTGCTAATTGGGGAGCAAAATAACTGGTGATGGTCGAAGTAGAGAAGATATAAAATGTAGGCTGGCAATGGCAAGGAAAGCGTTTCTGAAGAAGAGAAATTTGTTAACATCGAGTATAGATTTAAGTGTCAGGAAGTCGTTTCTGAAAGTGTTTGTATGGAGTTTGTGGCACAACTTGACAAGAAGGAGGGACCGGTTGATAGGACATGTTCTGAGGCATCAAGGGATCACAAATTTAGCATTTGAGGGCAGCGTGGAGGGTAAGAATCGTAGAGGGAGACCAAGAGATGAATACACTAAGCTGATTCAGAAGGATGTAGGTTGCAGTAAGTACTGGGAGATGAAGAAGCTTACACAGGATAGGGTAGCATGGAGAGCTGCATCAAACCAGTCTCAGGACTGAAGACCACATCAACACAACAACAACAACATGCACACATGGAACACCCTCTCCTTCAGCATGACAATGCGAGATCACAGATGGGTGCTGCAACAATCTGACATTGTGGGTTCACAGTCATTAATGATCCTACATAGAGTCCTGATGCGGCTCCATCTGATTTTCATTTGTTTCCAAAACCTAAAGAACACTGTTGAGAATCTCACTCTCACAGTGATGAAGTAATGCAAGCAGAGGTGAGGTTGTGGCTCTGTCAACAAAGTCACACATTCTGCAGTGCAATATACTGGTCTCTCATTGGGAGAAATGTGTTCATCACAAGGTGACTATGTTCAGAAATAAATATATAGCCTTGAATAATAAACATGTGGAATATTAGTTAAGTTTATTTTATTTAAAAAGCTTTATGAGTTTACACACAAAACATTCTCTGAATTTACTTTCCAGCATGTCCCCATACAATAACTGTTTTATTACCACATAAAGCATTATTTTTATAAGTTCCATGTGAATAAGTGAGTTAAACAGAAAATATAGGTGCTTCTGTGATACAACGTACATGTAAAATATGTTACTGCTACTTCATTACTAATTATGAAGCAGTGTCCATTACTTTCTGAAAATTTCATCATTTTGTACAATTGTATACATACAACCTTTATGAGATAAGGATTCATCTTATCTTCCCTATAGAAGCATTTTCCAAAAGGTAATTATATGGGCAACATGTTGTGAAGAAAGACTGCAGGTGTTTTATTGCATTTTTTATTTAAAAATTGGGAAATCAAAAGCAGGAATGAGTGTGTGTATCTTAAAATATTTCTTTCTTCACTTTTTTACAGTTTTGAAACACATGAGAACCAGAGTGTGATTGTGTGGAATTAATTGGCTTCTACATGTGGTGCTGTTGATCTTACTTCCACATGATATTTTGTTGTAATGAATCTTTTCTCTTTGGTACAAAATTGTATAAAAGTAACATGAGAATTGTTTTCAAAAAATAATGTAGCTGTTTTGATTAGAATTGCCCATTACAACATATTATTGCTTGAAGTTCTTCCATTTTCCCCCACTGGAATAATAGGCTTTCCACTAATTAATACACTGGTATTTATAATATTTGCAGATTTGTAATGGAGACACATTTATTAAAGTAACTAGGAATACAATGCAGCAATTGGCTGAAAATTATCGCCGCCTTTCGTACACTGTACCTGAAGAAGCTGAAGCTGAAGATGAAGAAGAAGTAGAAGTTGAAGAAGCGGGTTTTGACTCTGAAGGCTTTTCAAGTGAAGATGACATGTATACTGAATTGATAAGACCACCATGTTACACAGAAGCAAAAGTACAGAATGTACAGGATGGAATTATAATGAGTGAGTGCAAGACACAAAAAGGTGCTGCTATTCAGATTGGTATAATACCTGAACCAATTCTGCAGAGAGAAAAAGAATATCTTATTTGTGATGACTGTGGGAGGTGTTACTGGTGTGGTTCACATTTCAGCAGAGCTCTGAACTCAACCTTGAAAGACATTGTTAAAGATGATTAGATTCCTTTTTATAAAGATTAAAGAGTGCATATTGTTTCTCATACATTTAATACTTTGATATATTTGCTATTTCGATTTTATTTATAACTTACCAATAACGGTATTTTTGGAAAACTTTGAAAAAAATATTTTTATGTTTCTGCTGTTATGTGCTGTAATAAATACATACTATGCAAAAGTACTCTTGCTAAATTATTTTTGTTGGTTTTCTTTTTCACTGTATATCCTTACATAAAAGAATTTAAACCAAAGATATGATACTTCACAGTAAGCTGATTAAGAACCTCCAACTTTTTCTAGTTTCATTAACAGGCATTTTATTTCAGTGAAGACTTCCAGGCTGAAGGGCTGTAGTTGATATATAAAACTATTCCACGACATTTCATCTCTGACTGGGGGAGCCATCAGCAACTGCATTCAGACAGCTGCATCTGAAACTGCAACCATGGCTTGAGGGTGATGCCTCATATTTGTTGAGCAGAGTAGAAGACACTGCCATTTGCCACATGATGCTTAATGTGCATTATCTCTGGCTGGCACCATCATTACCAATTAAAAGTAATTCATTGTCATTTGTTGGTGAAAAGTTGACATCCATATTTTATCTAACTACTACTTTTGTATTACAATAGTTATGCTCTTTGTGAAGCTCTATGGACACTCTATACATGCATGCATGATAATGCATTTTGTTCACTAAAACACTCACCTCACTCAATTTTAATGCATGGTTTCCATATTGCAAACATGTTCTGCTACTGCTGCTTTTTCAGTATGTCCCAGACAAAAGTTCGTTTTATGTTCGGCTAAGCAGGTCTTAACACTTCATTTTGTATTTCCAATGTATACTTGTCCATGACTGTGTGGAATTTAAGACATTTCAGGAGATGCTAGTGATACCGTACATCTTCCGCCACTCTTACATATTCTTTCATCTAGTTGGTGGTTCTAAAGATTGTTTCAACCCCACATGTTCAAGACTTTCCTGGTGTGAAACACAATTTTGTTAATAAATGGGAGGAAAATTTTTCCAGTTGACAGCTGTTGTTCCTCTTTAGTCCTTTCTTTCTCTCTTCTTGGAAAGAATACTTGATCAACCGCCTTACTTGAGTAATGAGTTTTCTTGAAAGCCAACCATAAGTGATTCAACTCATCTCATAAATAAACTGGCTTGCAAATTTTTTTAGCTCTGTCCATCAAGGCTTTAATGATGCCTCTTTTTTTGTCTTTGGTGATGATTCACATCCAGAAAATTTAGTTGCTGGGGCGAAGCTTTGTAAGGCCTGCTGCCCTCACCACTCTAACGTTGTGGCTGTCATAGCAGCTCTGTGTATGTAGGCTGGTGTTACTTCTGATATATTCCCACCAGCTGATGGAGCTACTGACATATCAGTTTAGTTATGCTGTACATGTATGTTCCTGCTTGCTGGCATCTGATGCTTTAGACAACAAAGAAAATTTGGAAATAATTCTCGCAGACCACATCAATGGTTCTGCAAAACTGCCATGTCAGTTCATTGTCACATGCGATTGTAGCCAACACAGTTTTAATCAACTTAAAACTTTTGCATGTAAGTAGTCATCACATTTTTATGCAGTTTATACATTTACAAACACATTTTGGAACACGTGAGGCAATACTGACCCTACGACTTATCTTAGAAAATAGATTAAGGAAAGGCAAACCTACATTTCTAGCATTTGTAGGCTTAGAGAAAGCTTTTGACAATGTTGACTGGAATACTCTCTTTCAAATTCTGAAGGTGGCAGGGGTAAAATACAGGGAGCGAAAAGCTATTTACAATTTGTGCAGAAACCAGATGGCAGTTATAAGAGTCGAGGGGCATGAAAAGGGAGCAGTGGTTGGGAAGGGAGTGAGACAGGGTTGTAGCCTCTCCCCGATGTTATTCAATCTGTATATTGAGCAAGCAGTAAAGGAAACAAAAGAAAAATTTGGAGTAGGAATTAAAATCCATGGAGAAGAAATAAAAACGTTGAGGTTCACCGATGACATTGTAATTCTGCAAGAGACAGCAAAGGACCTGGAAGAGCAGCTTAAAGGAATGGACAGTGTCTTGAAAGGAGGATATAAGATGAACATCAACAAAAGCAAAACAAGGATAATGGAATGTAGTCTAATTAAGCTGGGTGATGCTGACGGAATTAGATTAGGAAATGAGACACTTAAAGTAGTAAAGGAGTTTTGCTATTTGGGGAGCAAAATAACTGATAATGGTTGAAGTAGAGAAGATATAAAATGTAGACTGGCAATGGCAAGGAAAGGTTTTTGGAAGAAGAGAAATTTGTTAGCATCGAGTATAGATTTAAGTGTCAGGAAGTCGTTTCTGAAAGTATTTGTATGGAGTGTAGCGATGTATGGAAGTGAAACATGGATGATAAATAGTTTGGGCAAGAAGAGAATAGAAGCTTTCAAAATGTGGTGCTACAGAAGAATGCTGAAGATTAGATGGGTAGATCACATAACTAATGAGGAGGTATTGAATAGAATTGGAGAGAAGAGAAATTCGTGGCACAACTTGACTAGAAGAAGGGGTCGGTTGGTAGGGCATATTCTGAGGCATCAAGGGATCACCAATTTAGTATTGGAGGGCAGCATGGAGGGTAAAAATCGTAGAAGGAGACCAAGAGATGAATACACTAAACAGATTCAGAAGGATGTAGGTTGCAGTAGGTACCGGGAGACGAAGAGCCTTGCACAGGATAGAGTAGCATGGACAGCTGCATCAAACCAGTCTCTGGACTGAAGACCACAACAACAACATCATCATTTACAAACAGTCTTCTCTCTAGTACACCATGTTAAAGGTAATCTTAGCTTGTAGACTATGTCTCGTATTAATAGCTACTATTTTTTGTCATTTTCTAATTAATCTAAAAATTGTAAAATTTGTAATAATCTAAATTTGGGCTATAGCAAGATTTGGGACCATTTTGTGAATATGACTAACAAGTGCTTGTTTAGCTGGAATGCTGAGAACAAATGTTAATGTATCCTGCAGGGAAAAAGGAACAAATCGATTGAAACATATGTGACCAAGGCAATTCATGCAGCCAGAAATAAAACTACATTATATGGAAACTGAAGCCTGCAGAAATATTTGACCTACCCTATCGACATTAGATGCATTTAGCAAGGCTTCAAAATTAATTTCATGGAAAATTGGAAGAAAACTTGTCTTATGTGCAGAATTGGAAAAGGAACTGGTGCCTTATCTTCTTCACATAGAAGAAAACTTTCATGTCCTCACATGTGGTGCCGTCCATTGAATGGCTTACCTGTTGCCAACAAGGAATGGTCTGTAACATCTGTTTAAGAAGGGGGAGGCAGGAAGAGCTTTGGTGGATCTATTTTTGCAATGTCATAAGAAATGGACAAGAATTAACTGCTTTTGTGATATAACATGTAGCCAACTGTAAGACCATAACAGATGATTTTTCCAGTGTAATTGACCATTCCTGAAGGAAAAAGTCAGGTACATATTTACAGTTGTCTGAACATGGCTGATTAAAATCACATGAAGGTGCGATACTAGCCTACAATGATCACAGTAACTCATGTTTGACACAATGCTAAACCTGCATGAACTTCATTGGCTTGCAGTTGCAGCACTGACTCAATTTAAGCATTATCATCTGTTATTGGTCAGTTGTTAAATGCCTGTAAAGTATGTCACTGATGATAGCTATGTCAACTTACAAAATCATAGAGATACAGTTAATTTAACAATTAGTTTCCATATCATTAGATAATAGTTATCATATGAACCAAATACATTGCAGATGTACTATGATATGGGGGCTATTTTGGAAGAAAATGTATGCATATGGTGGATGGTGGATGTGACTTGAGACAAGAAAGATTTATGATTGAGAAATTATGATTTATGAAGGTTTTTTTAACACGTGGTATTAGATCAATCTCTCCAAGCATACAATAAGGGCTGGTAGAAATCAGTTTTCAGGCTGAGTACAGCGAGGCCGAAGCAAGCAATTCTGTAATCCATGTTAACACTCTTCATCCTCTAGCGTTTCGGTGAAGAACTTATCCAGGTGGGTTCCGTTTTTGTGGTGGTAGGTGGGATGGGAATCTGTCTTTAGGGTCTGTCTTCTTTTCTTTGATTTCAACAAATCCATTCTTATTTTTCCTTTCCTTCTCCTTGCGAAGGTCTGGTATTGTTTTCCTTCTTTCCATGCTATAGTCCCATTGTGGAACCCTTCTTATTTCCGTTTACCTTTAACCAGTTTTCACAGGATTGCTGAGATTGCACTACACCTGTTTCACATAAGATGTTGACAACTACAACAAGTAATTTAAGTGCCAATAGGTTTAGGCACATCAAAAATTTTTGGGGGAATAGACAGGTGTGAAGCAGAATATGCATGGAAGATGATGTACTAAAAACATGGTGACTGAAGTGTCATTCATTTGAGCAGCAGACGTGTGGACCGAAGAACATACACTAGTTGTGAACACAAAGTGACACTGTCTCACATGTATTACTGAATAATGTCAATAGTAGTGTTAAATAATGAAAAGCGTGAGCCATGTTAGGTACTACAAAGTAGAGATACAGCTTTGAGCTTCAACTAAATACATAGGATGGGAAATTATTGTATAAAATATTGTAAATATGTGGATTTGCTTTGAATAAAAGAAGATAATTAGAATATAAGGAAACGTATATGAAATGAGGAAGAGAATAAGTTGACTTCTGGTTACAGTCAAGTGAAGGAACGTCTTCAAACTGATGTAATTGGAAAAATAGGAGAAAAGCTGAGGAGATCCTGTGCATTTGGTTCAAAATAAAAGGGGAAGTGCACCTGCTTAGAAGACAGTAGAAATAAAGGGGTAGATATACAAATCCATGAAAGGGAATGAACTATGCCATGGGTAAGGTACATTCAAGATGGAAATGGCCTATACAATGTATTGGTAAGGAATTTGTAAGGGGCACTTTCACATGATTGGAAATAAGATTGTGCAGTGTTTACCTGCAGAAGGGGATCAGCAGTTGTGCAGTGAAATGATTTAAAGGGCTGGATTGACAATTGATCAAACCAAAGATGATGTTTACAAGCTAGTTAAGATAGATAATTTTCTTAATTACAGTGTATGAGAACCTTTTATGTCTCCGTGTGTATTCATGCAGCAGTATTTGAAATCTGGCTGTGTCCTCAGAACAAAGGACATACAGTCAAACTATGATTCCTCTAAGACTAGAAATTGTAATAAAAATAGGCATAAGAGAGTATATATGTCAAGACATAAGGTTCACCTAAGTTAAAGCAAATCAGTCTCTTAAATGAGGTAACATACTTAGACAAGAAACTATACCCACCTACTGAGAAGTTAGCAGTTTCAATGAAACAAGTTTTTAAGCAGTTTCAAGGAAATAAGTTTTTAGGCATTGTACAAGAAAGAGTCACAACATGGTGTGGGGCTTAAATATGATGCATGATACTCAGAATGAACAACATATGGTTAGTTTTCTTTTTTTAAAAATATGGTTTGTTTGGTGTTAATTATGAAATGGGTAAGAGTCAATAATGAGAAACATAAATGAAATACATGTTGAGCAAATAAAATAGATAACTATGAACAGGTAATTTGGCACGACATCTTTAGGTTGAGTGCTGGGATATGTAGTGTAACAGGGCATTTTATCAAATACCCAGGTCCACTATTAATATTTGTACCAGCTAAAGATTATTGTGTTAGTTGATACAACATAAATTAAAATTGGCCAGAGGTGCATGAACACTAACAAGAGTGACGGCGAGTCATCAGGGGATGAGTGCCACTCACTTGCTGCACAAAGATATAGGTATGGTTTGACACTTGCAGTTGGCAGTGTCATGGATGACTTGGGGCATCACCGAAAATGTCAATGGGAGCCTAAAACAAATGAATCACTTTCTGATGTAAAAAGATATAACTTTGATGAATGGCCTACGAGTGACACGTATAATACTGTATTGAAGGTTTAGATTCTTTTGAGTTGTAATTAAGGGGATCTGTCATGTTAAAGGAAGAATTTAAAATATAGAGAAGTGAAACTTAAAAGTTCAAAGTTTATTTCACAGCTCAAAGTAGTCATCATGAACTCATATTTCAGCATCACCCTGCAAATGATCAAAGTTCATAATAAGAGGACGTTCATACAGGAAGGTGGGACAGAGGAGCTGGACCAACAGAACAAATCATAAAGGCAACCATACATAATCAAATTAATATAAAGGTGAGTGACAGATCCGACACAGCGAAACATATCGTGCGCAAGCAGCAGTTGAAATACCGCACTTGGTTTTATAACATACAACCAACCGTGCCCCCCCCCCCCTCCCCCCCCCCCCCTTCCCCCATTCACTCGCCTAGGTTGACACTAAGTTCTGTGGCTGTGATGGGTGACCATGCCAAGTGGCCGAGTGTCAACTTAGTTCACACATATAATGTGTGCGCACTACTGTTTTTGTTTTGCTGTAGCGTGTTGCGAGGTACACTGTTTAAAAACGTCGTAGTACTTTGATACATAATCATAACTTACTGTGGCTAACTACTACTATCTACTAACTTAAGCTCCCAATACATACTGACTATTGTCTGTTTATTCCTATCTACAGTAAATCTCATGTTCATTACAGGAAAACTGTTTGTTTTCAACACATTTTTGCAATATTTTTTAATGATGGTAGGGTTTTATGTTTTCAGCATGCTGAAGACTGTGATATTTTCCAGATTTCACTGTCTCCACTTCTACAGAGTGAACAGTCTTCCCAGTTTTAAATAGTTCATGGTAATAGTGAATGAACTTCTTTATTGATATGAACTGATTCAGTATGTGTTTGGATTAGGATCCAGTAAACTGCTTTATATGTAACTGGCTTCACTTTTTGTCATGGAGATTTTCTTTCTTCTGCCCTTTTTGTCGTCATATATAACACTGTTTTAAGTCATTCTTCTCACTTTAGGTCATCTTTTGATAAAAATTAATTTATTCATCAAAAATATTGTCTGGTTTTTTACCAAAAAGAACAGTACATTGTGGTAAACCAGTTGAGTCATGACACAGACTACTGATAAACTGTTTGAAAGTTTCCTAGCCTCTCGACCCACTAAGTGTCCCACTAGTGCCCTATTCATGCTGTGGGTTCAATGTTGGTCTGTAAGGACTTTTCAATATGTCGTGAATTCCGCCATCCAACATAAAACTTTTCCACAGATTTCAATGTAACTGAGTACCATTGTCTGACAAAATACACTCTGGTTTGATTATATTTACAAAGTACTCACCACTTAATTTTTTATTATTATTTTGCTATTGGCTTTTCTTAATGGACAGAGCTCAAAACAACTAGAATTTGTGTAGAGTTTCCCTTAGCTCATGGCAACAGACTGTGCAGGTCAAGGACTGGAATATCACTAGGTTTCCGAGGTATAGTATTGTGCATAAAACCTTTATGCTGAACAGTAGATACCTCAGGTTTGTGACATAGATCACAAGACTTCAATATCAATATGACTTTCTGAACCATGTTATCAAAAATGTCACTGTCTTGGAACTTCAGCATGCACTTGGCAGTCCGAATTGTACGTAGCCAACTTGCACATGTGTTAGCATTTTGTCTACAATGTGTTTGGCTATACAAAGCCTCCAATTATATGAATTCATATTACTTCTCCTATATAACACACCATCACATTTTAAATAATACTGATGTATTTTGTCATCACCATCTGCATATTTTCTCTCTTTTCATATTTTACATTTAGTCATATTTTATATCTTCATACTTTCATCTTAACAATTTCAACTGCTTCCTGATCCCGTATGATATTATGTAGAAATTTCAGTACAAAATGTCCACCTTCTACAACTCTCATAAAATGAATCCTCATGTTCTTCTGCCCCGGATGCTCAATACTAACAAGTTTATTTCCCTCTAGTAATTTTGAAAGACTATATGGTAGAATATTTTGCCATTCTGCTATATATTGATTTTCAAAATCATATTCTTGAAGTGCTAACGGCCAATGAGTTAGTCTGTTACCCATTAGTTTGCTTTTTAGTAAGAATGAAATTGCTGTATGATCTGTGACAATGGTAGTATGTCTTCCTAGTAAGTAAAAACAATGCAAGTGTTTCTCACTCGATGACTTTGTGTTTTCTCTCCCAGTTAGCAACTGCAAGACTCATGAATGTCACTATACGATGGCAAATGACATCATTAACTTCAGTCAATCAATACGATTCTGCACCAAGGGCATAATCACTGGAATCAGTGCCAAGATAGAAATTTTCGCTTGCTTCAGGATGATAACGCATCAGTGCCTCACATAATTGTTTTTTTGATTAATTTGAATTCTTCTTGGTGGTCCTAAATTCCACTTCCATGTAATATCCTCCTTCAAAAGTTCCATATGTACAGGTGAAGGTGGACAACATCCAGGAAGATGATAATGATAGAAATTACAGAACATGATAAAACCATAAGTTGTTTATGGCACTTTGGGGTAGGAAAAATTCTTATTGCTTTAATTTTTGTCAGATTGTGTTTACTTTCACACACAGAAATTGTGTGTACTAGGAATTTAATTTGCAGCTTGGCAAACTCTGATTTATCCAAATTGACTGTTATGTCAGCTCCTTTAAACGCATCTGGCTCTTGACTTAGAATTTTAAGTGTTCTACCCATAAAGTGGTACTAATTAGAATATTGTCCATGTAGAGTGTCACATACTTAAATAATTCTTCTTATAAAGGAACTTAATAATTTTTTCTTATTGATAAATGTATAGATAATTATTCGACTCCCATACCAAAGATTAATAGGAAAAGTATTTAACACTGGCGGACAAAAGACGATTTACGCTCTTCGTTTACTACTTTTAGTTTTCGTTGTTCTCATCTCCTGGTGATTAGATGTGTAAATGAAGTCCTCGTCAAATTCAAGTGAAATTGTGCTAAATTATGAAAGCAACTTCTGAAACAATACTATTTCCTCATTTCCAGTACCATGGATCCCAGCTCCTGTAACTCTAGAAGGTTATTATTATTTTAATTTTGTAAGGAGATTTTACATGGAGGCGATGATCTTCACAATGGCGCTAATCACCAGTAGAAGTACGTGAATGTGTTCATCTCTTTCCATTCATGGCCTCCAATGTCAATTTCAATATTTAGGTCATATTTGCCGCGAAATTCAGAACCTGCAATATTTCTTTTCATTTAATTACAAAGTCCGATTATTTTCTTTCTCAGGTGAATAAATGCATTTTAACCACAATCCTTTTTACCCAGGCCACAGGGGAATGATAGTACTTAATGAACGTGGCCCTATTCTGATTGTATATTCGCATACAACTGAGTGTGTAACGACATAACTATACTTATGACGCATTTCCCCTACTGTATGAATTCTTATCTTGAACCAGTGGCACCGAATGGACGTGCTCTCTTATTTTGTGTAGTCAGTCGGGTATATTCGTTAATAATGTTACTTTTAATATTCACTGGCTTAGTTTCCACAATTGACCTTTGTGTTGCAACAGCACTTCATGTGAAATATTTATTACGCGACATTCATACTAACTCTCATTTCAAAATTACAACACCGGCTGACTTAAGTTTTTAACAATTTAACAGGCCGGTTACATTCTCTAGAACTTCATCTAGGGGTTTCATAAAAGCTGCTGCTGATATTGACAAATCAAATGTCATTTTCTTAAATCGATAACATCCTCCATCATGTAAAATGGCTGCCTACTTCCTGCTCACCTAGGGCAGTGGACATTGTCTTTAGTAGAATATTTATTTGAAGTAATTCATATAGGAGGGACTATAGAAAACATTGTAGCTGACATATTGCGTAGATCGCCACAAGATCTATCCGAAAGTGCCAGAACTCTAGAACAACTAACAGGCTAATGCATTTTACTCATGAAAGGCAAACACTATCAACAGTACTATACTGAGATGTGTAGAAACTTGAAAGAACTACAAGCCAAAGAATCATATTGGCAGTAGGTGAGAACACAGCTAAAACAGGATAATGTAAGCAGTTTTGAATAATATTACAGTGTACACAAACCATATTGTTCTACAGAAGGCATCCCAACATTAACTCTTGGTGTGTTTGCCTACTGAAACTTCCTGGCAGATTAAAACTGTGTGCAGGACCAAGACTCGGAACTTGGGACCTTTGCCTTCCGCGGGCTAGTGCTCTACCATCTGAGCTACCCAAGCACGACTCTCAGCCCATCCTCACAGCTTCAATTCTGCCATTACCCCGTCTCCTGCCTTCATATCAGTGCACATTCCGCTGCAGGGTGAAAATCTCATTCTGGAAACATCCCCCAGGCTGTGACTAAACCATGTCTTCGCAATATCTTTTCTTCCAGGAGTGCTAGTTCTGCAAGGTTTGCTGAAGAGCTTCTGTGAAGTTTGGAAGGTAGGAGATGAGGTAGTGCCAGAATTGAAGCTGTGAGGACAGGTTGCCATTCATGCTTGGGTAGCTCAGATGGTAGAGCACTTGCCTGCAGAAGGCAAAGGTCGCGAGTTCAAGTCTCGGTCCGGCACACAGTTTTAATCTGCCAGGAAGTTTCATATCAGTGCACACTCCACTGCAGGGTGAAAATCTCATTCCATATGCATTCTGTCTGAAAGAGTAAATAAACTTATGTGGTATACACACTGTGCCTGGGGACACTAATGTATCATGAAGTGTGTAAGTAAAATTAATGTGCCGTATTTTTCTACTTTCCAAATATGCAACAAAAGGTACATTGATTACTAAGCAATTGTCATCTGTCAGAAAGCAAAATTGAGCAAGAAAACTAGGAAGAGTGAATTTCTGTCTATTTTGTCTAGCAAACTTCTTGAAATAACAGCTGTTGATATTGTCAGTCCATATCTGACCACCTGTGGAAGTTTCAAATACATTATTGCGTTATATAACAATGAAAACAATCAATTTTCAACAAAATAATTTAATTGGATAGATTGAAACATATACTTACCAAGCTGTGGCAAAACATGCACAGAAAAGGAGGTTACAATTAGACAAGCTTTCAGAGCCAGTGGTTCCTTCAGGCAGAAGAGTTGAAGGGAAAGGAAGAGGGGTGAAGGAAAAGGACTGGAGAGGTCTAGGAAAATGGGTAAATTTCAGGTAAGTCATCCAGAACTGCAGGTCATAGAAGACTTACTGGACAGGATGAGAAATTGAGAAGGAAAGACTGATTGTTGGGGACTGCATCGGACGAGATTTGAAAACCTGAGAGCTTAAAGGTGAAAGACCGGGTAATATGCAAGACAGAGATTACTGCTTAGACAGAGTTAATACAGGGTGTCCAGAAAAGGACTCCCTGATTTCAAAATTAAATATCTCGAAAACAAAGATTGATAGGAATGCAGTAAACGGTATGTTTATTGTGAAAGCTGTAAGAAGTTTATACAGCAGTTTGAAATAATAGTTACAAAAGCTCCTAACAGATGGCGCTGTAATTGCCATACGTAATGCCTAGTATAAATAGTGATCCGAAGCCCAGAGGGATCAGTTCCACTATTGAAACGTGAAAGGAGGTTAGCGTACCGAAGGAAGAGATTAAAACCATGTACTCCATTGAACAACGCGTTTTTCTGGTGCTAGAGTACCACAGGTTAGAAGAGAGTCCTACGGCAACAAGGCGAAGTTTTTAAGCACGATTTGATGTTCCAAAAGGACCCGATGCGAAAACCATTCGTACGCTCTTCGCAAAATTTCAACGAACAGGCAGGGTAACTGATGATCTAGTGGGGCATGTTGGCCTCAAGCAAACCGCAGTTACACCTGAAAATATCGCCACAGTTTCTGGAATTATTCAGCGAAATCCAATGTCATCCATCCGTAGAATTGCATCTGAGACTGGTTTGAAGCGTTCCAGCACGCAGAAAATATTGAGAAGGAGCCTACACATGTTTCCATTCAAAATTCAGACGCACCAGACCATTCCCGTACGAGCTGTGCACCAAAGGGTTGCCTTTGCTAATCAGATGCTCACAATGATTGATAGTGAAGGATTTGATGTTGGTTGCATCTGGTTTACAGATGAAGCACACTTCCACCTGAATGGATACGTGAATAAGCAGAACCGGTGATTTTGGGGTCCCAAAAAGCCAGATTGGTGTGAAGCGAAACCCCTGTATTCTCCTAAAGTTACTGTGTGGGCTGCAGTATACAGCAGAGGCATTATTGGCCCTTTTTTCATTCGAGAAACAGTCACTGGTGCATGTTATGTTGCAATTTTGGAACAATTTGTCGCCACACAGCAAGCGTTAGAGGATCGACCAGGTACTGAATGGTTTATGCAAGATGGAGCCCGACCACATCGGACCGAACAAGTGTTTCGCTTTCTTGAGGAATATTTCGGGAATCGAGTCATTGCTTTGGAATATCCTAAATTTACTGGTGCAGGCATGGATTGGCCTCCATATTCGCTGAATTTGACTCCCTGTGACTTTTTTTTGTGGGCCACAGTGAAAGACATGGTCTATCCTAAGCATCCCGCCACGCTGGACGAGCTTCAATCTGCGATCTCTGTGGCATGTGAATCCATTTCGGTTGAGACACTACGAAATGTGATGGCGAATTTCATTCTTCGTTTGCACCACCTCTGCAGTGCCAATGGTGAACATTTTGAAAACATTGTGATGTGATAGTTTGCAAAGATTGTTTTCATACGATTATTTCACTTATGTATGCTGATATGAGCTGTACACCGCCATCTGTTAGCAGCTTTCGTAACTATTATTTCAAACTGCTGTATAAACTTCTTACAGCTTTCACAATAAACATACCATTTACTGCATTCCTCTATCGATCTTTGTTTTCGAGATATTTAAATTTGAAATCAGGGAGTCCTTTTCCGGACACCCTGTAAGAGTGAAAAGCTAAGTGCATTGTACATAACAGTTGTTGTAGTTGTTGTTGTGGTCTTCAGTCCTGAGACTGGTTTGATGCAGCTGTCCATGCTACTCTATCCTGTGCAAGCTTCTTCATCTCCCAGTACTTACTGCAACCTACGTCCTTCTGAATCTGCTTAGTGTATTCATCTCTTGGTCTATGATTTTTACCCTCCACACTGCCCTCCAATGCTAAATTTGTGATCCCTTGATGCCTCAGAACATGTCCTACCAACCGGTCCCTTCTTCTTGTCAAGTTGTGCCACAAACTTCTCTTTTCCCCAATTCTATTCAATACCTCCTCATTAGTTATGTGATCTACCCATCTAATCTTCAGCATTCTTCTGTAGCACCACATTTCGAAAGCTTCTATTCTCTTCTTGTCCAAACTATTTATCAGCCAAATTTCACTTCCGTACGTGGCTACACTCCATACAAATACTTTCAGAAATGACTTCCTGACATTTAAATCTATACTCGATGTTAACAAATTTCTCTTCTTCAGAAACGCTTTTCTTGCCATTGCCAGTCTACATTTTATATCCTCTATTTCGGCCATCATCAGTTATTTTGCTCCCCAAATAGCAAACCTCCTTTACTACTTTAAGTGTCTCATTTCCTAATCTAATTCCCTCAGCATCACCCGACATAATTCGACTACATTCCATTATTCTCGTTTTGCTTTTGTTGATGTTCATCTTATATCCTCCTTTCAAGACACTGTCCATTCCATTCAACTGCTCTTCCAAGTCCTTTGCTGTCTCTGACAGAATTACAATGTCATCGGCAAACCTCAAAGTTTTTATTTCTTCTCCATGGATTTTAATACCTACTCCGAATTTTTCTTTTGTTTCCTTTACTGCTTGCTCAATATAGAGATTGAATAACATCGGGGAGAGGCTACAACCCTGTCTCACTTCCTTCCCAATCACTGCTTCCCTTTCATGTCCCTCGACTCTTATAACTGCCATCTGGTTTCTGTACAAATTGTAAATAGCCTTTCGCTCCTTGTATTTTACCCCTGCCACCTTTAGAATTTGAAAGAGAGTGTTCAAGTCAACATTGTCAAAAGCTTTCTCTAAGACTACAAATGCTAGAAACGTAGGTTTACCTTTCCTTAATCTTTCTTCTAAGATAAGTCATAAGGTCAGTATTGCCTCACGTGTTCAAATATTTCTATGGAATCCAAACTGATCTTCCCCAAGGTTGGCTTCTACTAGTTTTTCCATTTGTCTGTAAAGAATCCGCGTTAGTATTTTGCAGCTGTGGCTTATTAAACTGATTGGTTATTTTCACATCTGTCAACACCTGCTTTCTTTGGGATTGGAATTATTATACTCTTCTTGAAGTCTGAGGGTATTTCGCCTGTCTCATACATCTTGCTCACCAGATGGTAGAGTTTGGTCAGGACTGTCTCTCCCAAGGCCGTCAGTAGTTCTAATGGAATGTTGTCTACTCCCGGGGCCTTGTTTTGACTCAGTTCTTTCAGTGCTCTGTCAAACTCTTCACGCAGTATTGTACCTCCCATTTCGTCTTCATCTACATTCTCTTCCATTTCCAGAATATTGTCCTCAAGTACGTCGCCCTTGTATAGATGCTCTATATACTCCTTCCACCTTTCTGCTTTCCCTTCTTTGCTTAGAACTGGGTTTCCATCTGAGCTTATGATATTCATGCAAGTGGTTCTCTTTTCTCCAAAGGTCTCTTTAATTTTCCTGTAGGCAGTATCTATCTTACCCCTAGTGAGATAAGCCTCTACATCCTTACATTTGTCCTCTAGCCATCCCTGCTTAGCCATTTTGCACTTCCTGTCGATCTCATTTTTGAGACGTTTGTATTCCTTTTTGCCTGCTTCACTTACTGCATTTTTATATTTTCTCCTTTCATCAGTTAAATTCAATATTTCTTGTGTTACCCAAGGATTTCTACTAGCCCTCGTCTTTTTACCTACTTTATCCTCTGCTGCCTTCACTACTTCATCCCTCAGAGCTACCCATTCTTCTTCTACTGTATTTCATTCCCCCATTTGTGACAATTGTTCCCTTATGCTCTCCCTGAAACTCTGTGCAGCCTCTGGTTTAATCAGTTTGTCCAGATCCCATCTCCTTAAATTCCCACCTTTTTGCAGTTTCTTCAGTTTTAATCTACATAACAGAGGTGGGTGGAAAGATGGTAGAAAACTAAAACAGAGTGGAAAAAAAGAGTAGTTGCTGTCAATAGAGACTGAAAGGGAAAAAATTACATAAATTAAGGCCAAGTGGTTGATGAGAACCAAGGACATGTTGTAGCACTATTTACCACCTGCGGAGTGCTGAGAAACTGGTGTCTGAGGGAAGAATCCAAATGGCGCATGTGGTGAAGCAGGCACTGAGGTCATGTTATAGATCTAATAAATTGTTGGTAGTCACGCTAATGTAAAAGGCCAAACAGTGTTTACATAACACTTGGTATATGATGTGTCTTTTGACAGGTGGCTCTCCCTTCGGTAATACGTGTTTTGCCAGTTACAGGGCTGGAATAGGTGGTGGTAGGAGGCTGCATAGGGCAAGTCTTGCAGCAGGTACGGTCTCAGGGATAGGATCCATGTAGTAAGGAGATGGGTGCAGAAGGAGCATAAAGCCTGACAAGAATATTGTGAAGATTGGGAGGGTGACAAAAAGCTGTTCTACGTGTAGTGGGCAAAATCTCATACAGAATGGATCTCATTTCAGGGCATGATTTTAGGAAGTCATGGCCTTGTCGATTAATACACTCCAGACCATGATAATACTGAGTGACCAGTGGCCTGTTCTGAAGTTGTTTTTTGGAGGGATCAGCAGTACCAGGATTAGATGTGATGGCCCAGGAGATCTGCTTGTGAACTAGGCTGGTAGGACAATTACATCCAGTGAAGGCTGAGGTGAGTATGATAGTGTATTGCTATAAAGAGTCTGCATCCAAACAAATAGTTTGCATCAAATGCCAAGGCTGTATGGGAGGGAACATTTGACATGGAAGGGGTGGCATTTGTGAAAATGTAAGTACTGATGCTTGTTAGTGGGCTTAATGTGGACAGAAGTGTATAGCTGGCCTTCGGTTAGGACGAGATCAACGGCAAGAAAAGTAGTATGGGATTCAGATTAGGACCATGCGAAATTTAACTTGCACAAGGTATTCAGATATTCCAGGAACTGTAACAGGTCATCCTCACCCTATGGATTCATTATAATATACATGTGAACGTATCAACTTTTGACTTTTGTAGAAAAGCAGTGTGCTATATATAAAAAAAAATCCAGTTTTGACTGAGTTCAAGCTGTACTTTTGCACTGGGCAATGTCCAGATCTCTTCAATAAAATGAAATCAAATGGAAAGAAATAATTTCTTGTGTAGATAGTATATTTTTAAACTCATATTACTGTTTATCAGTACCAAAGAAATTTAAACTTTACCTATTCTGTATTTATTTATCTGTGTATTTTAACTCTATATATACTGTAGTTGTGCATATTTTTCAAGAGACTGATAGCATAGTATGAATGTTTCATGAATATTGGAGATTCGGCACTGCTACACATATGCAAGTAGACACTGGGGTGAGAAGAAAGAAGAAATATGACAGCGATGTGTACGTGAACCACAGGGTGTACTGAGGCAGATCACACACGGCCAGCCTCTCGTTGCCTGATGTTCAGGATTGGAAGTTGTGTGTTCCCAACCAAAATATCAACAAATTTATTGAGTAGCTGCATGAGAGGTATGGACATTGTGGAACTAGAGAAAAAGCAAAGATACAAGAGACAGTGACATTTAAAAACTTGTGTAGAAGGATAAAACAGAAGCTGGAGAGGTGTGACAAGTGTCAGAGAGTGAAAAAAGACTGGGGTGCCATCTAAGGGTTTGATGCCTTCTGTTCTTCGTAGTGAGCCAAGGGAGCTAAATTCAGTCAATTTACTGGGCTTATTACCTGCATCTACAAGAGGTTGTAGATATATTTTAGTAGTTTTGGACACTTCTCCAAATATGTGAAGTTGTACCCAGTCAAGAGGGCAAATACAACAACCATAATTAAGAGTCTGACTATTTTTATAGTGTGGGAGTAATCCAACACTTTGAAAGCATCATAGACAGTCTGAGGAATGAATTAATAGGATATTCTCAGTGCGAGCTTATGTTTGGAAAAAAACCTAGCATCATCATCAGAGAAGAGGTGGATTTTCCAAAGATGAGAAAGATAGCACAAAACAAAAAGATAAAGTTAGCTAAGTAAATGATGAAAAAGAAAGTATCAGGAAGAAAGAGAAGACGTGACCAGTGGTTGAATCCTCCTAGTTTTAAGATGGGTGACCTAGTTCTTGCTAAAACCAAAGAAAAGTAGGGCAAGGTAAATGATGAAATAAAGAAGTTTCTGAATGTGTACCATGGTCCATTCAGAATCGTTCCCATTGCTGATGACAATGCTTACAAACTAGGCTTATACGAAATCTAATAGAATTTTTGGCTTAAAGAACGTCATTGATGTACTACCACTTAGGTGTTTGAAAGTTGACACACCACAGTTTAAAATATTTGAAAGGTAAGATAACACTGCCTTTGCAAAAAGGGTGGAGTGTGTTTTGAGCCAAGAATGAGACACACAGAGTAGGTGATTCAGTGCTCTGTACTGAATTCATTATGTGGCAATAATGCTTCCCTGAGCTGGTTGTATCATCCTTCCTGTTTCCTGAGACATTCAGCCTGTTCTGCTATCCTGTCTGTAACTTGCAATTGGATCAGTAATTTACTTCAAGTTTTCTGTGTTTCTTTGTACAGTAATACATTTCAGTAAAGCTTTTTCAATGACAGTAGTTTGCTGGATTAGTGATTACAGGTAATGGAGCTGTAAGAGGATGGAAGCAAGGGCATTGTGCAAGACATCTATGCTTTTGGTAAAATTGATGGGCTGCTATATTTATTTTTGTTTGCAAAGTGATCATGAAAATTATTTTATTTCATCATTAGTAAATTTCTGTCAGCCAAAAGGCAAGAAGAATGGAAAATGAAAGGTGTGTCAGGACATGTGAAAAATGTGCAAGTATTTGAAAGTCATATTTAAGATCTAAAGTAATCAGCTTGTGTGTGGAATCATAGGACTTGGTGTGCAGCAGCAGAAGTAACATAAAGAGAGAAAGAACATCTTGAAAAATGGTTTGGTATTATTTGTGGTAACATAAAAAAATGTCTGGGCTCAGTGCAATTAGTGTTGGAGATAACTGTCCATCTGTGTGAAAATTTCATGATATAGTCATTCTAGTATTTAATAAAATGAAGTAAAGTTAACATTCAGCTGTTTACAGTAATGTGTGGAATGAGAAACCAAGATTTATATGTATAGAGTGATGTGGCCAGAATTTCAAGTAGTATTAGAGAATAGAATGAAGTAATGATTTTTTCAGTTGGTGTTTTGTCTGTTATGTAATGAGAGTAAAGTTTGCATATAATATTAGTATTTGTTAACTGTGGAGTGTTGTTCTGTAAGTTCATTTTTTTGCATTCGAGAAGCAAAGCTGGTGTTATTTCTTAGTTAATGGAGTACTGCAATATAATGATGCATCAGTGAAATAATAAAATAATGAGAAGTAATGAAAAAGATGCTATGATATTAATAATTAGGGAGTCTATCTTTTTGGTAGGATTAACAGACATGAATGAGTATTGTAATGCTAATTATATACAGGTATGTACAGTTTGGTTGTACTGAAAATCTTTTTGAGCTAGGCAACATTTGGCACTGTGTGTAATTCATGACACTGTGATGGGAAGGTTAACTGAAAGAGTAATATTTTAGTGAAGTATTGGTTATATACTGCAGCAAATTTGGGTTTTACTTGCTACTGGTAACTTCTATTCATGTTTGTGGGTATTGATTGGCTTAAGGTAGTGATAGTGAATTGCAGAAAATATTTTTGCTAATTAACTGATAACAGTGTTCAAAAGTAATGTGCATATTTTGACAAGGGTCAAGTTTTTGGTGACATTTTGAGCATTTTATGAGGATTTAAATTTCTGGTTGAAGATGAAAGAAGCACGCAGACTTGAGTGAAGTAATGTAATGAAATGATTTGAAACACCTTACATCCTCATAGTTTAATTTAATTAGTAATTAGGTAATGTTGTTATGAACAGGATTTAATTCCTTTTGATAATATAATGAATGATGAGTTTGTACTGCTGAACATCTTGATTTCTTTCCAGGGGTAATGTTTGTGTCTTTGTGAGCATATTAAGTTTTGAAAGGATAAAATTCTATTAATTGAATTAATACTGTTGGAATGAATGAACATAAATGTTTCACAACCCAGGTTTGACATATTGAAAAAGGTAATTTGGAGGTGTACCGTTTAGCAATTTTGCAAATAAAAAGGAGAGATTTGATTTTCAAAATTAATTAGTTTGAGATAGATTTAAGGCCAAGAGTAAAGTAATAAAAACCAGATCCTATTTTTCTTTTTTCTTATTGTGGAACAGATCCCATTTTCTTACTACAGCCAGATGAGGAATAGTTATTTTAACATTGTGAGAAATATATATTGTATACAAATGTGTTTAATATTAGGTATGATCATTGGTTATTATAAGAATGAAAACATTTTTTCTTGTAATAGTGTACTAAAGTGCAATGTTTTGTTTTTTTGTGTATTGTGGCAGAGAAGAAACGTCTCCAAGGACACGGACAGAAATTACCCCCACACCCACTACCACTTGGATCTGACAAAGGTGTGGACTCACTGGTGGAGCTAAGTACTATGTAGTGTGAAAGGCAAGGTGGTGTGAAGTGATAGAGTGTAATGCAAACTGGAAGTGAAGCTATCCTTCCTTGAATATTGTATAAGTGGGTAGTTTACTAATGAAGAGTAAAATGAAATATGCAGTGAACTGAAAGAGGGTTTTCCTTCCGTAACTGTATTATAGTGTTTTTTTACGCTATGTAAATTTCTTCAAAGGCATGTAATTTCTTTAAAGGCACATAATTTTTGATGCAATGTTTCATCTTTTATGTGACATATTAATATTTAATGTGTATGTTGTATTTTTGTAAAAAAAGTTTTTCTATACATGTATTATACTTTATGTAAGCTTATGTATATTCTTCATGCTTTGTTCTTCTTCTTCTTCTTCTTCTTTCTTCTTTCTTGGCTCTACAGCTCATGATGAGCCTTGGCCTCTTCTACAATTTCCTTCCATTTCTCTCAGTCCTTTGCCAATACTCTCCAGTTTCTATACTCCATCCTTGTAAGATCTTAAATTACTCCATCTTCCCATATGGCTCTTGGTCAACCACGTCCTCTCTGCCCTCCTGGCTTTCCTTGTAATATTCTTTTTGGTCCTTTTGTATCATTCATGCGGGCCACGTGTCCCACCCACCTCAGTCTGGATGATTTCACTATCCTTCTGATGGGTTGGTCTCTGTATATGATATACAACTCATGATTGTATCTCCTCCTCCATCTTCCTCTTTCACAGATTGGGCTGATAATTCGTCTAAGTACCCTTCTTTCAAATGCATCCAGTGTTTCAATATCTTTAGTTGTTAATGTCCAGGCTTCAGAGGCATATGTAAGCACTGGTTGTATAAGTGATTTATAGATAGTTAATTTAGTGTTACGAGTCAGGAGCCTGGAGGATAGAAGTCTTGTTAGGGCAAAATAGGCTCTATTGGCTAGTATTAATCTCTGCTTAATTTCATAGGAGGTATCATTTAGATGTGTAACTGTCAAGCCCAGGTACTTGAAATGTTCAACTCTCTCAAACGCATAATTGTGCCTGAGGGGAGACTAGCTTTCTCTTTGGTCATTGAAATTCCCAGTTAGCTGTTTTCGACATCTCTCTGCTCAATGAGGGGATTATGTAGCAAAGCAAGCTGGAACCCATTCCCATTTTGTTTTGTTATTTGCTTCCTTGGTTTTTTTTAATTATCATTAGTATTAGTTAGAGATGTACAGTAAGATACAACTGTAATTCCGAGTGTAAGATCAGGCCCAATTTGGATAAATTACATTAATCACAATAATTTTTTAATTAATTTGGACCATTCCAAGTATTTGGATCTCAATAGGAAAGGGAAGGGTAAACTGGTTGGGATGATAGCAAAATCTTTAGGGGGGAGGGGGGGGGGGGGGGGCAGTGGCACTGAAATTCATAGGAGTACTTTTTTAGGCTGAGATCAGTATCCAATCATCCTACATTGATTGAAATTAAGCCTAATGAAAAGTTCAGGCAGGCAGGTACTAGTGATGTGAAAATATCAGAAGATTCTCATAAGAGTACAGTGAAAAATAATGTTAGTATGTCACAAGATTCACATAAAAGAACAGTAAAAAATAATGTTAATATATTGCATCAGAATATCAGGGGATTAAAAAATAAAGTAGATGAGCTTCTTATTTGTATAGAAGATTTAGAAACTAAGGGTGGAACAGGTGTACTATGCCTGTCTGAATATCATATTGTCACAGGTATGGAAATGGTAAATGTAGGTGGATATAAGCTTTCAGCACATGTAAGTGGAGACACTATGGAGAGCGGAGGAGTTGCCATACATGTTAAAATCAGTCACAGTGTGAAAAATTTGGAAACTAAAAAATTTTGCGTAGATCAACACATAGAAGCATGTGCATGTTAGCTTAAAGTAAATAAAGGAACTTTTATAATTGTAGCTGTGTATAGGTCCCCATTGAAAGTTTTCAACTATTTTTGAAAAACTTGGATTCTTTGTTGTGCTAACTGTCATGCAAGGGAAAGCAAATTATTGTTTGTGGGGATTTCAACGTAGATTTTCTAAATAGTCAGATAGAAAGCTTGACCTTTAAGTATTACTTGGTTCTTTCAATTTGACCTCAGTTATTGATTTTCCTACTCGGGTGGTACAGGAAAGCAGCACACTGATAGATAACATTTTCATAGACCACGATAAATTCAATCAAATAAAAACTTTTCCTGTTAAGAATGGTCTGTCTGATCACGATGCACAGCTAGTTACAGTATATGATATAGCTCCATACAGTAATGCAAAACAGTCCTCCAAAATAGAGTGTTCCATTACAACTTAACTCTTCGAAATTTTAGAGAAAGCTTGCAACAGTTAGATTGGGATGCGGTGTACAGGGAACATGATGCTAATTTAAAATTTAACCTATTTGATGATACCTTTGTGAATATATTTGAAAACAGTTTCCCCAAGTAAACAGTGCAATATAATTGTAAGAAACCATGTAAAAAGCCATGCTTACTAAAGGGATAAAAATATCTCGTAAACAGAAAAGGGAAATGTATCTTATAGCTAGGAGGAGTAATGATCCCAAAACAATTAAACATTATAAAAACTACTGCACTGTATTAAGAAAAGTTATTAAAAAGTCTAGAAGTATGTGCATTATGTCTGAGATTATCATATCTGATCACAAATTTAAAACAATTTGGAATAATGTGAAAAGGGAAACAGGGCAACCAAGAGCACAGGAAGACTGTATTTCTATCAAACACAATGAGAAGTTTGTTAACAAGAAGTCAGAAGTAGAAAACATTTTTAATAATCATTTTTAAGTGTTGTAGAGAAAATAGGTTCCAGCTATTCATTGGAAAATGCAAAGCAGTATATGGAAGAAGCAGTTCCTATGCAATTTGTCTTACTGAAATTAGGAAAATAATAAATTCACACAAAAGTAAAAGCTCACATGGAATTGATGGTATTTCCAACAGAGTACTAAAAGCTTGTTCCCAACAAATAAGTAGGATTCTCAGCCACATATATAGTTGTTGTTGTTGTTGTGGTCTTCAGTCCTGAGACTGGTTTGATGGAGCTCTCCATGCTACTCTATCCTGTGCAAGGTTCTTCATCTCCCAGTACCTACTGCAACCTACATCCTTCTGAATCTGCTTAGTGTATTCATCTCTTGGCCTCCCTCTACGATTTTTACCCTCCACACTGCCCTCCAATACTAAATTGGTGATCCCTTGATGGCTCAGAACATGTCCTACCAACTGATCCCTTCTTCTGGTCAAGTTGTGCCACAAACTTCTCTTCTCCCCAATCCTATTCAATACTTCCTCATTAGTTATGTGATCTACCCATCTAATCTTCAGCATTCTTCTGTAGCACCACATTTCGAAAGCTTCTATTCTCTTCTTGTCCAAACTATTTATCGGCCATGTTTCACTACCATAGATGGCTACACTCCATACAAATACTTTCAGAAAAGACTCTCTGACACTAAAATCTATACTCGATGTTAACAAATTTCTCTTCTTCAGAAACGCTTTCCTTGCCATTGCCAGTCTACATTTTATATCCTCTCTACTTCGACCATCATCAGTTATTTTGCTCCCCAAATAGCAAAACTCCTTTACTACTTTAAGTGTCTCATTTCCTAATCTAATACCCTCAGCATCACGCGACTTAACTCCACTACATTCCATTATCCTCGTTTTGCTTTTGTTGATGTTCATCTTATATCCTCCCTTCAAGACACCATCCATTCCGTTCAACTGCTCTTCCAAGTCCTTTGTTGTCTCTGCCAGAATTACAATGTCATCGGCGAACCTCAAAGTTTTTATTTCTTCTCCGTGGATTTTAATACCTACTCCAAATTTTTCTTTTGTTTCCTTTACTGCTTGCTCAATATAGAGATTGAATAACATCGGGGAGAGGCTACAACCCTGTCTTACTCCCTTCCCAACCACTGCTTCCCTTTCATGTCCCTCAACTCTTATAACTGCCATCTGGTTTCTGTACAAGTTGTAAATAGCCTTTCGCTCCCTGTATTTTACCCCTGCCACCTTTAGAATTCGAAAGAGAGTATTCCAGTCAACATTGTCAAAAGCTGTCTCTAAGTCTACAAATGCTAGAAACGTAGGTTTGCCTTTCCTTAATCTTTCTTCTAAGATAAGTCGTAAGGTCAGTATTGCCTCACGTGTTCCAGTATTTCTACGGAATCCAAACTGATCTTCCCCGAGGTCAGCTTCTACTAGTTTTTCCATTCGTCTGTAAAGAATTCGTGTTAGTACTTTGCAGCTGTGGCTTATTAAACTGATTGTTCGGTTATTTTCACATCTGTCAACACCTGCTTTCTTTGGGATTGGAATTATTATATTCTTCTTGAAGTCTGAGGGTATTTCGCCTGTTTCATACATCTTGCTCACCAGATGGTAGAGTTTTGTCAGGACTGGCTCTCCCAAGGCCGTCAGTAGTTCTAATGGAATGTTGTCTACTCCCGGGGCCTTGTTTTGACTCAGGTCCTTCAGTGCTCTGTCAAACTCTTCACGCAGTATCGTATCTCCCATTTCATCTTCATCTACATCCTCTTCCATTTCCATAATATTGTCCTCAAGTGCATCGCCCTTGTATAGACCCTCTATATACTCCTTCCACCTTTCTGCTTTCCCTTCTTTGCTTAGAACTGGGTTTCCATCTAAGCTCTTGATGTTCATACATGTGGTTCTCTTATCTCCAAAGGTCTCTTTAATTTTCCTGTAGGCAGTATCTATCTTACCCCTAGTGAGATAAGCCTCTACATCCTTACATTTGTCCTCTAGCCATCCCTGCTTAGCCATTTTGCACTTCCTGTCGATCTCATTTTTGAGACGTTTGTATTCCTTTTTGACTGCTTCATTTACTGCATTTTTATATTTTCTCCTTTCATCAATTAAATTCAATATTTCTTCTGTTACCCAAGGATTTCTACCAACCCTCTTCTTTTTACCTACTTGATCGTCTGCTGCCTTCACTACTTCATCCCTCAGAGCTACCCATTCTTCTTCTACTGTATTTCTTTCCCCCATTTGTGACAATTATTCCCTTATGCTCTCCCTGAAACTCTGTACAACCTCTGGTTTAATCAGTTTATCCAGATCCCATCTCCTTAAATTCCCACCTTTTTGCAGTTTCTTCAGTTTTAATCTACAGGTCATAACCAATAGATTGTGGTCAGAGTCCACATCTGCCCCTGGAAACGTCTTACAATTTAAAACCTGGTTCCTAAATCTCTGTCTTACCATTATATAATCTATCTGATACCTTTTAGTATCTCCAGGGTTCTTCCATGTATACAACCTTCTATCATGATTCTTAAACCAAGTGTTAGCTATGATTAAGTTGTGCTCTGTGCAAAATTCTATCAGGCGGCTTCCTCTTTCATTTCTTAGCCCCAATCCATATTCACCTACTACGTTTCCTTCTCTCCCTTTTCCTACACTCGAATTCCAGTCACCCATGACTATTAAATTTTCGTCTCCCTTCACTATCTGAATAATTTCTTTTATTTCATCATACATTTCTTCAATTTCTTCATCATCTGCAGAGCTAGTTGGCATATAAACTTGTACTACTCTAGTAGGTGTGGGCTTCGTATCTATCTTGGCCACAATAATGCGTTCACTATGCTGTTTGTAGTAGCTTACCCGCATCCCTATTTTCCTATTCATTATTAAACCTACTCCTGCATTACCCCTATTGGACTTTGTGTTTATAACCCTGTAGTCACCTGACCAGAAGTCTTGTTCCTCCTGCCACCGAACTTCACTAATTCCCACTATATCTAACTTTAACCTATCCATTTCCCTTTTTAAATTTTCTAACCTACCTGCCCGATTAAGGGATCTGACATTCCACGCTCCGATCCGTAGAACGCCAGTTTTCTTTCTCCTGATAACGACATCCTCTTGAGTAGTCCCCGCCCGGAGATCCGAATGGGGGACTATTTTACCTCCGCAATATTTTACCCAAGAGGACGCCATCATCATTTAATCATACAGTAAAGCTGCATGCCCTCGGGAAAAATTACGGCCGTAGTTTCCCCTTGCTTTCAGCCGTTCGCAGTACCAGCACAGCAAAGCCGTTTTGGTTATTGTCACAAGGCCAGATCAGTCAATCATCCAGACTGTTGCCCTTGCAACTACTGAAAAGGCTGCTGCCCCTCTTCAGGAACCACACGTTTGTCTGGCCTCTCCAACAGATACCCCTCCGTTGTGGTTGTACCTACGGTGCGGCTATCTGTATCGATGAGGCACGCAAGCCTCCCCACCAACGGCAAGGTCCATGGTTCATGGGGGGGGGGGGGGGGGGGGGGGGGGGGGGGTGCTGATGATACAAGTACAGTAATCACACCCAAGAAGCATGAATCAGCTGAGGAAATTGCAAATAATGTCTTTTAGAAAATTATTTGTGGTTCTCTGCAAATTTTGAGAAAACAGTTTATACAATCCTGTACAGCAAATGGCATAATACCATTGATAAATATAGACTATGAACAGAAGTCTGTTGGTAAGGTAGAACACTCAAAATTTCGGGTTGTTTGCATTGATGAGAAATTGAACTGGAAGAAACACATCAATGATCTGCTGAAATAGTTAGGTTCAGCTGCTTATGCTATTAGGGTTATTGCAAATTTTGGTGAGAAACATATCAGTAAATTAGCCTACTACACCTATTTTCATTCACTGCTTTCATATGGCATCATATTTTGGGGCAATTCGTCATTAAGAGAGAAAGTATTCATTGCACAAACACGTGTAATCAGAATAATTGCTGGAGTCCACCAAAGATCACCTTGCAGACATTTATTTAAGGAACTCGGAATATTGGCAGTACCTTCGCAATACATATATTCACTTATGAAATTTGTCATTAATAACCCATCCCAATTCAAAAATAACAGTGAAGTGCATAGCTACAACACTAGAAGAAAAGATGATATTCACTGTTCTGGATTAAATCTCACTTTGGCATAGAAAGGGGTGAATTATGCTGCCACAAAAATCTTTGGTCATTTGCCAAATACTATTAAAAGTCTGACTGATATCCAACCAACATTTAAAAGATAATTAAAAGAATTTATGAATGACAACTCCTCCTACTCAAAAGATGAACTCTTATATATGAAGTAGTAACTGAAAAAAATAATTAATTAATTATTTTGTGTAAAGAAAACTTATGTTAAAGTGACACATTCCACAACTCCTCCTACTCAATAGATGAACTCTTATATATGAAGTAGTAACGGAAAAAAAAAATTAATTAATTATTTTGTGTAAAGAAAACTTATGTTAAAGTGACACATTCCACATCATTATGAAATGTCGTATTGATGATCTATGGAACAAGGATTAATGTATGTATGTACTAGTTTTGCTAAGGTTCAGTTAAATTAACTAACAGTAATTGTTTCCTATTCCAGTCACACTGTTGACATGTAAACAGGCAGATGGAATTACTATATTACTGCGGAAGTCAGGAAAATAACCCATAGAAATCCTTAAACTATTCATGAAGCTTATTTCCATAATATGATAGGAAACTGTGCACTTAATTAGTTTCCAGGTTTTAGCACCTGTTTTTGACTTATTTTGTATCTGTATTGATATTTCTATGTTCTTTTGTAGTATTGCTTGTGTGTAATGTTGTATCTGTCATGGAAATCCTTTGACTATGTATACATATTTCAGTTATTTGACCTTTTGAACAATGTTGTTTAAATTATGCTTGTGAATTTAGATAACTACTGAAATGATTGTTATGTAATGTACAGTAAATTACTTGGTCCATAGTTAAAGGGAAGTTAGGGTTGAATGTAAAATATGTAGGGAAGCCCAGCAAGTAGCCTGGTGGAGTGCAAAAGGTGTGGTTGGCATGCAAGTGACAACTCATCCTTTGTGATGGGTAAGGAGTCTGGGCTGAGCAGTGTCCTGTTTAACACCTCGCTAGCAGTAGCGGATCATTGTGGCTCATTTTCCTGGAGTTTTGGGGCCAGAAGAGCTTAAGGGCAGTATTTATGGGCCTCGGATGCTGCATTTGGTGATACTATTATCATGGCATGATTTTTGGCCCTATAAAAATATAATTTCGACGCCAGGAAGATATGTAACAGGGTGAGACCAAAAGTATTGCTATGATTGCATTGCCACTAGATTAATAGCCACTGCAAATTGCACTACCAGTCGCACCAGACTTCCACTAAGTTGTGTATATTTGGTACTCTGTAAATGGACCAGGTATTTGTGAAATTTGGTTGATTTTAATAATAATCGTGGTGTTCCTAAAAACTCCCATGATCATCCCAGATCACAAACCTGGACAGTAATCCTATCCTAGTGAATTTAATTCCGAGTGGCCTAATTTATTATGAGAAAGTGGTTGAACTCGAATTTAATGTTTTGTTGTCAGTTGCACAGCCAATTATAATTCTGAGTAGGTCAGAAATCTGCATATGAAAGCACATTTGTTATTTAATGAGTTATAGTTTGTTGTGCTTTCCTTAATTGATTATAAGAATACTTACCATTTCTCATACATACTGGTGTAATTCTGTTAATGAGCATGGTTCTTCAAACCAAGAAAGTTTAGAGGTCCTCGTGTACTAGGCTAGTTAGTTAATGAAGCAATGCAAAGGCTCCTTGAGAGCCCAGTGTAGTTAGATTTTCATCCTCTTTAGTTGCATCAAACTGGGCTAATGCACGTTGGTTAATGTACAGGCATAGAGACCCTGTACTAAGCAGTGAAGTTATAGATTATGACTGTTAGCAGTCCCCCTGATTTAAATTCAGAATCATTTCAAGCTTTTCCCTTTTCAGTATTGCTACTAGTTTCATGTGTGTTGGTTATTGGTTTTATAAAGTGTTACACCTAGTTCATTTAAGGTATGTGTTGTTGAAAGGCATATGTTCCTGTTGGCCATTTGTTTGTTAGTAGCACATATATCTGCAAGGTTAGGTTATTGTGTTGTAGTATGAACAATTATACGGAAAGAGTTTAGTGTGTATGTGTCAAGGAATGTTAGGTTAGCCTTAGCACTGCCTTCTGTTTTATCGTTTTGCTTGACACAAGAATGCCAAATTAGGCTGGCAACCTGTTTTAATATGTAATGTTACAACTTGCTCTTGTGCTGGGAGAATGTCTGTTCTTGATCCACCATTTACAGTTGGTTATACTTTGCTGGAGTGTTTCGGAAACAAATCCCAGTTTGATTGTCCTATTTCCATTAGGTTATCTCACAGTCACAGCTACTTAAACATATCTCACAGAGGTATAACGTTAACGTCGATTGCCGTTTAAGGTAGTCAGTGGTACTGTTCAGGATGATTAAAACTTTTATGTATGGTATTGTTTATTTAGCTATTTTTTGCAGTTTTCATCATCAAGGAGGCTTATTTCAGTAAAATCTCTTATTGTAACATGGATTTCAGATCAAAACCAATTTTTCTGTACTATTAAATTAATTGGAGATGTAAAATTCTAATTGTAAATTATCAAATTCAGGTTTTTAAGAAACAGTTTGAAACTTTAGTAGCCATTTTTGCAAAGCTATATAAGCTCTGGGTCTGAAGCCATTTTTGAGTCAATCTGTTCTGAAGTTTCAAGCATGGAACCTGTGTTGTTAAAATCAGTGCGCTGATTTGTTGTAAATAAGAAGACAGACAGTGAAGTACAACAGTAAACAATGATTACTGATTAACTTTAATATAAAAGTGTCACACTTATCATTCATCTGAGTGAGACTGATGTAGGTCGGTTAGGTTATATTGCACAGTGACTGTTGTCGTATAATTAGAAAGTGCAGTATGTGTATACTTGGTAAATGAGACTGAACTAAGCAATAAAGACATGGGCTGGCCATAACTAATTCTGTGTGTGTGTGTGTGTGTGGGGGGGGGGGGGGGGGTCTGATGTTCATGGAAGTTAATCCTCTGAAACAAAATATTTGTGTGTCAGTCACATTATTGGATGTAGACAGTGCTGTACCCACCCATATTTACAGCAAATTTTTCACTGTAATTGTTGCCACCAAAAACTAAAACCTGACTTATGACCAGGTATTGTTACAAATGTTACTCAGTGCAAATGTGTCACCGATGTGATGTAAGATCTTTGGAGAGGGGAAGAAGAGAATTATAATGAGATTTTAATGCCTTTTGTAGAAGTGGAAAAATATGTGGAATAATCGTTGCTGCCTTAGTGAATTCAATAAGTTAGATGAGTGCTATTTCGAAAAAATTATTTTTGCAATTAAATAATCTGGTTTCATTTTCAACATTTCCACATAATGGCCCATGTATTGTCAGCACAGTTGGTAATCAATGTAAACCCATCAAAGATCAGGCACTATTAAGGTTCAGAATTCAAGAAGATGAATACACGCAGACTCTATTGATTGTTGGATCTCTTAGTGTTGGTTTAGTTCTCAGAATTGACTGGTTGACAGACGTATAAGATTGATTTTAAGAGGTCTGTGTATGCATGAAATTGAATAATGGAGAGAAAGGAATGAAGTTCAAAGAAATCATGGATGGAGGCCACAGGAGTGCTTTGTGTGCCAACATGAGTTTAATGCACATTCAAGGAGAAGAGGAAACTGCAGCTTCAAATAATTCAGGTTGAGATAGTGGTCTGTAGAGAATAATACTGATGAAGATGCTCTGACTAATATTCAAAACAAGATTCAAATGTTAGTGAACTTGGCTGAAAGTAAATTGAATGAACTGATAGAAATACTGAGATGTTGTGTTGATCTGTTACTGAAAACACCTGGTTTGATCAAAGGATGTGCTTGTAAAATTAAAGTCATGAATCATGAGTCATTTTGCCTTTGGCCAAAAGAGAAGACATTAATAAAGAAATTAAGAGGATGTTGGACAATCAGATAATTGAATTCTCACATTCTGAATATTCTAATCCAGCTCATGCCATAGCAGAAAAGAATGGCACTGTGTGTACTGTTATTAATGTTTCTGCAGTGAACTGCATCATTTTGCCACAATGTGAGAAACCAGAGAATTTGGAATGTCTTTTACAAATTTTACAGAAGTGGAACTCTTAAGGAGCCCCAACCTAACAAGTAGTTACTGACAACTGCAGTTAGATGAAGATGGCAGGAAGTACGCAGTCTTTTCACATAATGGAAGATGTTCCTGATTTAAGAAAATGCCTCTCAATTTAACAGTATCATCAGGAACTGTTATGAGACCACTAGATGAAGTTCTAGAGAAGAGGTATTGAAATTGTAACACTTACAAGGTGGCAACCTATATGGGCCATGCACAGGGAGCGCAAGGCCCACATCAATGGCCACTTTGCACTTTTGAATAAGTAATTAGGACGGGAATGACAAGTAGCAGCATTGATGTGGATAAATTTACTGCTCATCATGCTCTGCTAACAGAGGTGGCTAAAGGCTGAGCAATGAGAATGTACTGCATTGCGTTAAGTGCAGATAATTTTGTGGACAGAGTTTTGTGTGGGGTTTTACTCGGGGAGCCAATGGCATGAAGCAAGCAGTATGTGAGCCCGAAGGTTAAATTTTACAACCTGCAGCACCTCAGGAGTTGCTGGCCCCGCCAGACCAGTCTCCAGCAGCTGGGCATCGATGCTGCCCAACAGGGAGGCAGCTTTTCCGGCAGAATGCTGTGAGGCATGCAGAACTTCTCCTCAAAATTAATAACACAGGGAGATGCTGTTTCCCCCTCAGCCACGTCAAGCTGGGCTCACAAAAGTGTCACAAGTAACATTGCCAGCAAGGAATGCACCTCTGTGAATCACTCACTCCATATTTTTTTAGTGTGGGACAGAGGAGCAGAATGTGTCTGTTTAGATGCTGGTACCAAGGAGGCATCTGGAAAGTTTTCTTGGAAGAGCAGTATCCCCATGGGCGACCACGACTGACCAGATCAATGTAATGTAAGCAGTGTTTCCCATGCACCCGCATTTGGGTGGGAGAGCTCATTGGTTAAAAATTTGTTAAAATGTTGCGATTAGACAGCCACAGCAGTGGAGCGACAAGCTGCACTATATTTTGGTAGAAGTGGGACACTCGAATTTCAGTATCTGTTCAATAAGGGTACAGCATTCTGTACTGCTTGATATGGAGTAATTGCAGAGTAGTTTCACACCTTATCCGGAACTCCAGATAATATCACAAAATTGTCTCATGTATGCATGGTGCAGTGGTTGCAGCAACATCACACCTGATCTGCATAACAGTATGATGAGGACAGCCGGCTTGGGACCCTGTCATTGAGCAGAACAGGTCGTATATGCAGCTCCAGCCATAGCACAATCAGCCTTGCAGTTTATAGCAGTTAAACAGCTGTCCATTGACCCATTAAGCATCACAGCACATTCTCACATTTATTTCTGTGATTAGACACTGATGGAAAGAATGTGACCTAGAATCTTATGCTCTCACACAGTTAAGGAAAGTGCTGATATGCATTGCTGGGTTTTATAGTTGTAGATTTGTGTTATACTACTTTCTCTTTAGTAAGCTATTAATATGCCCACACTCAAGAGGCAGCACCTCATTAGTTCAATTCATTATTATATGTAAATTGTCAAACAGAATAAATCTGATTAATTTTCCTGATATTTCAGACTACATACCAACCCTTTCCTATGACCAACTCTCAAATTTTGGTGGGGTTGACTTTATGTTAATAATTTACAAGCATAACTACTTCCTATGAGGCAAGTGACCTCACCCAATCCGATTCAACAGAGGCCTGGATTACATGGTTATATGTCATTAAGTGCCCCTAATAGGATTCCAAGTTCAGTAAATAGTAAGTTTGCATGTTACCTCTTGGTAGAAAGGAGAACTCAAAGGTTGCTTCCCATAATTGGTAATCCTGTTTTTAAAAATTATATCCTGAGATCTTCTGATACAAAAACAAAATATTCAGATTTGTTCATTTTTCACTACTTAAAAAGCAGATTTTTTTCTCACACTCTGTCATTCAGCACCAGGTAGTTTCTCATAACTAGCTGAGTGAAGACCCACATTACCTTAACTGCTTGCACAAATTTCCTAATCTGGTTCATTTACTTTTCAACAGGTATTACCCTTGTGGCTTCTGAGTCACATCAGTGAAAAAGTTCTCTCGCACAAATGCGTTGCATCAGCTTAGCATTGTTAATATCTAAGGTGTATTGGGTGTGAGAGTACACGGTTAGGTCCTTTGATGTGTTTTCATAAGAAATACAGTCTGTCCCAATGCTATGTGTCACACATCTGGCAATGCCATCCAGTTCTGAACATTGACACAGAGCCATGCTAGACTCCTTAGACAGGGGAATCAAACAAATCTGACAGATATTGTGAAGAAACTTGACAGATCGAGCAAAGAATTCATAAGTGACAATATTGAATTTGTGGATGAGGAGTTATGTAGACTGCAGACTATGAATCTGCTATCAGAACAGTCAGTCAGCTGCATGACTCACAGTGATGAGATCACACTTTCTTGTGAAGGTCATTCACAGTCATGAGATTCTGCAGAGTTGGGCTACACATTTAAGAACACAGCAGCCCATGTGATAATCATAACTGGCCACAAATCATAAATCCAGTTGCTGACAATTACACACATGATTTTGCCCTGATCCATTCCTAAAGCACCTGTCATGCTTACAGTGCACCAGAGTCAAGGGTCAACTTACTATGCTTCCCTAATTAGTGATTCAACACAGAGGGTTACGACTTCATTGCATTTATGAAAAAGTTGGAGAAAAACGAGAACAATAATGGGAAGCAGAATAAGCTGAACATAAAGTGGCAGATGAAAAATGACAACAGCAATGGAGAGCAGATTTAGCCAAATGTAAAGTGGCATATGAAAAACTTGGAGCTCAATTGCGTAAGATTAATGAGGAATTGTGTCAGCAAAATTTTGGCAACCATGTGGTGGTGACTACGAAGTTAGATTCACTGCATGAAGGCGTCTCTGAAGTCAAACAAATGGCTATATCTGCCAAGAGAGAAACCCGTTTAACACTATCAGATGGTACAGTAGCTTAGGAAACATCAATCATATCACTCAAATGAGCAAAATATGCTGCTTGGACTGTCATAAAAGGGATCCAGTTTTGGCCAAAGGCATAAGGACGCTTTTAATATCATATTTCCTGAGGATTCTTGAAATTTTCGAAGAAATACTTCCCACGAAGGGTAAAAAAGCAACAGATCTGGAAGTGTCCACCGTTGGTTCTCGTGGGGGTCCAAATTGAAAAGCACAAGTAATTTGGTGATCTGAATACCCATTCTGCCTGAAAACAACCTTGAGGTGACCCAACTCCTTTTTCAAGTTATCGGAATCCGAAACAGCATAAGCCCTCTTGACCAGTGTGCGTAAAACTACCAAGCGTTGATGTTGTGGATGACAACTTGTGGCATGGAGGTAGCGGTCTGTATGCGTAGGTTTTCGGTATACACTGTGGCCCAAAGTCCCATTTTCTTTCTTATATACTAAGACATCAAAAAAAGGTAATTTGCCATCATTTTCAATTTCCATCGTAAATTTGATTCGTGGACGAAGGCAATTAAAATGATCTAAAAATTGATGAAGAGATTCCATTCCATGTGGCCAAACGATGAAAATATCATCCACGTATCTCAACAAACATGTTGGTTTAAGAGAAGATGTCCTAAGTGCCATATGCTCAAAATCTTCCATAAAGAGATTGGCGACGATAGGGGAAAGAGGATTCCCCATAGCCACACCGTCAGTTTGTTCAAAAATTGCTTCATTAAATAAAAAATACGTCGATGTCAATACATGGTGGCACAGCTCACTAGTTTTATCATCCAAGAGCTGACCAATTAGTAATAAAGACTCCTCCAAAGGTACCAGAGTGAAAAGTGAAACAACATCAAAGCTCACTAGAAGATCAGATGTTCCAGGGCGTAGAGACGTCAGGCATTGAATAAAATCGGACAAGTTGGATAAGTGGTGTTCACACTTCCTAACATGTGAGCTCAGAACAGAAGCAAGATATTTAGCCAAATTATAAGTAGGGGCACCCAGATTACTAACGATCGGACGAAGAGGTGCCCCAGATTTATGTACCTTTGGTAGACCATACAACCTGGGTGGTGCTGCCGCCCCTGGATGAAATTTTATGATATCCACAGGCAAAGAGCTCTTCTTAATAAGAGAAATGGTCTTCTGCTTTATCCGGTCGGTAGGATCGCTCCATAGCTTGCTGTATGAAGAATCCTCCAACAAACAAGCCATTGTTGGCAGATAATCTTCACGAGTAAGAAGAACAGTGGCACTGCCTTTATCAGCAGGAAGAACTAAAATATCCTTATCTTCCCTCAGTGACCGAATGGCCTTCCTTTCACTAGAAGCAATGTTTTTCCATGGTGGTGGTGCTCGACGAAGATGATGAGACACTTCCTGTCTAATTTCTTCTGCCCGATCTTCGGGAAAACAGGCGATGGCCTGCTCCACAGCACTAATAATATCGACAGTAGGCAAATGTCTCAGTGTGGGAATGAAATTCAAGCCTTTCTCCAAAACCGACAAAGTGCCTTCGTCCAATGCCTTGTCGGTAAAATTAATAACAGTCCGGCGGCGACTGATGTCATCATCAAGTCGATGAAATTTAGAAGATTGTTTCTTCACAGTATTCTTCTGCGTAGACTCCGAATAGGCCCATGAGGCTTCGTCAACCCAATTCCAGGATGCAGGAGAGAGACATGAAGAAAGATCCAAATGTAAAAAATACAAATCATTGGATACTGAATCCAATTGTACGTGTAAAATGAATTCTCTCACGTATCAAAGCAAAACTAGCACGTTTCATGATTTTTTAGCCATGTCAGTATCAATAAAATGAGAAATTTTAGCAAATTTCGGAATGATACCTTCATCCCTGCATCTCAATAAGAACACCAGTGCACTCAGCAATTTTCCTTTCTTCTTGCGTAATTTATCAAATTTATTCACAAGAAGAACCATCTCCTCCCCGTAGAGGTTCTTGATGTGATATCATAGATTTTTCCGGTGTATCAAATACTGATGATTTTCACGGGTTTGCAGTCGGGTTCCATCATCCTGACGACAACACAGGAGAAACATTACATTGTCATATGCACATATTGAGAAATAGTTGAAGGACAAACCTGTCTTATAACTAAAACAAGTTTCCTACTCTGCCAAGCAAACAACATTGAATCAACACATAAGCAACAGTAGCTGCCTCATCCTGCTATCTGGAAAGCTGTACCACAACCATGACACAGGTACAACTTGCCCATCTCCCAGCAAATATCTTGCCAATCAACTTGTACCATTCACAATACCATCTCACTGTATCATAGTAAACATATGATATCACTGACATGAATATAGCATCAACAAACAAAGTAACTCCACAGTTGTGAAGTAGCTCACTACTGACAGAAAAACAAGGCAACCTTTCTTTACATCTCATGGAAAAATAAGTGTTCCAGGCTTAACACCATTAGCACACTGATTATTACACACTTAGTGAAGTGGTATGGTTCACTCAGATTTATGTGTGCCTTTGTGAAGAGATCTGTTCCCCTGACATTGTTCATAATATCATTTACCTTGACTATCTTCTTACAATCACAATTTTGCCAATTCTTGATGCAGTGGTCCAGTCCAACTGCAGTAGATCAAAAGCTGAGAGAGAGAGCTTGTATTTTCTAGCAGATAGTTACAAAATCATGTAGCCACTTTTTAAAGAACTCTCTTGCATTTAACATTTATCATAAACCATGATAACATCAAGTGAACATATCTCTTATAGACAATATGCTCATAGCCACTATAGACATGATAAATCATTGAATGACAGATAATAAGAAAGTAACAGATTACATAATATAGCTTCATTTCTTCTGGGGTTAGACTATTGTCGTCAGTCTCCTTCTCTGGAGTCCACAGCAAACCCAAAATGTGACTGCAATGTGTAAATGACTTCTTCATCACATGTAAAGACACTTGCTCATCATTGTGTCTTGTGGATTCACTGTGCTCACATGTTGCCCTTCATATCTGCACATAAATCCAAAAAAAAGTATGGATAGCAAGTCGTTCTTCCTACACAGCTAATTAAAATCAGGTTTTTCCATGAGTATCTTTCATCGGTGTAGCAGGAAGAAGTGAGAAAAGTTGGTATGTTAAATAATGATGTGTACCACTACATTAATGATGGGTGTTTCACTGTCAGGCAAGGTGAGGCACAGGG
Source organism: Schistocerca serialis cubense (assembly GCF_023864345.2). Taxonomy (NCBI): domain Eukaryota; kingdom Metazoa; phylum Arthropoda; class Insecta; order Orthoptera; family Acrididae; genus Schistocerca; species Schistocerca serialis. The sequence goes on from NC_064638.1 coordinate 717,476,602, forward strand.
TGTTAGGTGTGAGGCTCTGCCGTGGCTGCCAGTAGCATCAGCATCTTTTAATTCTGTCTCTTCTTGGTCATTTCAATGTGACACTCTGGTCTTTGATTACCTTCCAATTTAAATCTTGCTTCAGGCAGATGAGAATCTGAGCATTAGTGTCTCAAGAAATACATGTTGGAAAATTGCATGAGGTGATAGGTTGAAGTACACTAGAAAATGAAATATATCCTGAACAAACTCCATCAGTTTTGTATTCACTACTAATCAGAATCAGAAGGTATATTGCCAGAAAGGCCATATCCATTCAAAAATCAACTGTCACAACAAAAAATATGGAATGGCCTGGTGGATTGACAAATATTCTGCAGCAGGTGGAGAAAGATATTGGCACTTAAAGACTATCAAAATATCTGTAACTTCGATATTTAATAGAAATACAAATAAGTAATTGCATGAAGTAAGACTGTTATCACAACTGTTAAGAAAGATGACTAGATCCAATTTTGCAAAGGCCTTAATTTAAAAAATCCTTAACAGAAGTTTGAAAAAGTATTAACAGTTCTGGAACAAATATTATACCACAGCTACTTGGAGCTGTGGCTGGATTGACAAATTCATGGACTCTGAAGGTCCAGTTTGTGTGAGAAGTAGGCCCTTACCTTAGTCTGCTGCTTATGACAACAATAACAATTCAAATGTACTACTTGTTCGCTCCACTTCAACATAACATCTGAAATGTGTCAAGAACATTCTAATAATTCTTCACTTGGTCTGCACCAAATGAATTATATAGCGTTTATTTTAATGCCAGACAATGCCTTACAATGTTCATATTTGTACACAATATTCTAATAAATGCTGACTGGTATAAAGACAGTTTGATATCTAATGTTGTTACCAAACAATTCGAAAATGTTCTTGAACAATTTGCTTGAAATTTTTATGCAAATACTCTAATAAAAGTTCAGATGAACTCAGGCCACATTGTTAGCAAAAATCTCAAAAAGTTCTTGACTAATTTAATTCAAATCCCAATTTACTTCAAATTTTTACATGATATTCTAATAAATATTCAGACAGACATAGGCAACATATTTCTCAATATATATAATACATAAATATAGATATACATAATACGAAAATGTTTCTATCTAGTTTGACATAGATAGACACAACTTTGGTAGGTACACTAAACCACAGGGAAATGAATGCACATTCCTACGAGCCCACAATAGACTGAGTTCATTAAGTGAATGAAGCACTAACAAGTCTGAAACATAGTGAAGTTGGCATAGCAATATAGCAGTTCCAAATCAGTACCCACTCGAGGCAGGAATCAAACTAAGTCAACTAGGCTGTGAAGTAGTGTGATACAAACAGCTTCAAAGTACAGCAGGGAGTGACCGCACCATGAGACTGGGACATAGGCTCAGCGGCAAACATTCGCCAGCAGGTGGTGACACATGCATATCTCGGTGCTGGCTCCCCTTATGATGGTACAAATACACTGAAGTGTCAAAGAAACTGATATAGTCATGCACATTCAAATACAAAGATCTGTAAACAGGCAGAATATGGTGCTGCCAGTCTGCAGTGTCTATATAAGACAATAAGTGTCTGGCATAGTTCTTAGATCAGTTACTGCTGCTACAATGTCAGGTTATCAAGATTTAAGTGAGCGATGGGACACAGCATCTCCGAGGTAGTGATGAAGTGGGGATTTTCCCATACGACCATTTCATGAGTGTACCGTGAAAATCCAGAATCTGGTAAAACTTCAAATGTCTGACATTTCTGCGACTGGAAAAAGATTCCGCAAGAACGGGACCAATGATGACTTAAGAGAATCATTCAATGTGACAGAAGTGCAATCCTCCTGCAAATTACTGCAGATTTCAATGCTGGGCCATCAACAAGAGTCAGCATGTGAACCATTCAACGATCATCACCATCAATATGGGCTTTCAGAGCTGAAGGCCCACTTGTGTACCCTTGACGACTGCATGACACACAGCTTTATGCCTTGCCTAGGCCCGTCGACACTGACATTGGACTGTTGATGACTGGAAACATGTTGCCTGGTCGAACGAGTCTCATTTTAAATTGTATTGAGCTGATTGACATGTAAGTGTACAGGGACAACCTCGTGCATCCAGGAACACTGCATGTCAGCAGGGGACTGTTCAAGCTGGTGGAGGCTCTGTAATGGTGTGGGGTGTGTGCAGTTGGAGTGATATGGGACCCCTGATAATTGTAGATGTGACTCTGAAAGGTGCCACATATGGAAGCATCCTGTCTGATCAGCTGCATTCACTCATGTCCATTTTGCATTCCAACAGACTTGAGCAATTGCAGCAGGACGATGCAACACCCCACTTGTCCAGAATTGCTACAGAGTGGCGCAAGGAACACTCTTAAGAGTTTAAACACTTCCACTGACCACCAAACTCCCAGGACATGCACATTATAGAGCATATCTGGGGTGCCATACAATGTGCTGTTCAGAAGAGATCTCCACCCCTTCATACTCTTATGAAATTATGGACAGCCCTGCAGGATTCATGGTGTCAGTACCTACAGCACTACTTCTGACATTAGTCAAGTCCATGCCACGTCGTGTTGCAGCACCTCTCTCTCTCTCTCTCTCTCTCTCTCTCTCTCTCTGTGTGTGTCTGTGTCTGTGTGTGTGTGTGTGTGTGTGTGTGTGTGTGTGTGTTTTTAAACAACAATGTGTGCAGATATTCTGTTAAAAGTGAATGCGAGAAAGAAAATGCTGTTCTGTGAAGATTTACTGTTTTGTTTTCTTCTCTTGCAGTCAGTTTTAACTATGACAGCAGCACATGTAAAACATTAGACAAATTGTTTCTCCCATATGTATTTTTTCTCATTATATATAACTTTAAACAAAAATTGTACACATGACTATGAGCCATTTTGCTCTCATCCTTGGACTCAGTTTTAACAGGAATATGTAAAATTATAATTATGGTTTAGTGGCTTATGATTAGAATACTACTACAGAATCTGAATCATCCAATACATTGTAATCCTACCCACTTGCAGGTTAAAACTATGTGAAGTACTACTCTCAACAGGTCCAGCAGCAGGATTTACTCATTTACATTAATCAAGGTTTTGTTGCCTATAATAACAAACAAGACTCAAGGCCATTGAGAGGGAGGAAGAGGAAATGGACAGAGACAGGGGTGTGGGAATTTACATAGAGAGCAGGAAGGAAGAGAGAGTCAGAGAGAGGAGGAGGATGAGAAGGAGATCAGGAGACATATCCAATTGCCATACATATTTTGCAGTTGTGGAACACTGCCAGGTTTGCAAGTACTGCCGTATGAAGACACGTCATCATTTAATGTTGTTACCAATAATCTTGAAAAGAACTTAACTTACTTACTGTGAATTTTTACACAATATTGTAATGAACATTCTGACAGACATAGGCTACATATTTTTTGATGTATGGAATATTCAACTATATATGTAATACGGAAAGGGGAAATGTTGTTTACAAAAATCTCAAAAAGTTCTGGAGCAATTCCTTCAAATTTTTACATGATACTCTAATGAACATTTGGAAGGATGTAGGCTACATATTTTTAACAAGTATAATATATAAATATACATATGTAATATATGAAGGAGAAAGTTGTTATCAAAAATCTCAAGAAGTTATTGACTGGCTTATTTCAAATTTTTAACAATACTCTAATGAATATTTGGATAGACACAGGTTACATATTTTTGCAATATGTATGATATATAAATATATATTTAATATATAAAAGGGAAAGTACTTTACCAAGTTAATTCAAATTTTTGTTTGATACTTTAATTGGACCAACATAGGCTACATATTTCAATATGTATAATACACAAATATATATGTAATATGTAATTCTTACCAAAAATCTCGAAAAGTTCTTGACCAAGATTCTTCAAGTTGTTTACACAATTCTCTAATGAACTTTCAGACATGTAGACCATATATTATTTTAGTATATACTGTATAAATATGTATGTAATATGTACAGGGAAAAGTTGTTCCCAAAAACTCAAAGAGTTCTTGACTTATATAAACGGAAAACATTCTTACCAAAAATCTCAAAGTTCTTGGCCAGTTTTTTTTAAATTTTTACTCAATACTGTAATGGACATTTGGAGAGACAAAGACTGTAAATTTTTTTAGTGGTTATGATGTATAAATACATGTGTAATTTATAAAGGGGAAATGTTGTTTCCAGAAATCTCTAAAAGTTCTTGACTGACTTGCTTCAAATTTTTACACACAACTGTAATGAACATTCAGATGGACATATGTTATACACGTTTTAGTATACAGGGTGTTACAAAAAGGTACGACCAAACTTTCAGGAAACATTCCTCACACACAAAGAAAGAAAATATGTTATGTGGACATGTATCCGGAAACGCTTACTTTCCATGTTAGAGCTCATTTTATTACTTCTCTTCAAATCACATTAATCATGGAATGGAAAGAGACAGCAACAGAATGTACCAGCATGACTTCAAACACTTTGTTACAGGAAATGTTCAAAATGTCCTCCGTTAGCGAGGATACGTGCATCCACCCTCTGTCGCATGGAATCCCTGATGCGCTGATGCAGTCCTGGAGAATGGCGTATTGTATCACAGCCATCCACAATATGAGCACGAAGAGTCTCTACATTTGGTACCGGGGTTGCATAGACAAGAGCTTTCAAATGCCCCCATAAATGAAAGTCAAGACAGTTGAGGTCAGGAGAGCATGGAGGCCATGAAATTGGTCCGCCTCTACCAATCCATCGGTCACCGAATTTGTTGTTGAGAAGCGTACGAACACTTCGACTGAAATGTGCAGGAGCTCCATCGTGCATGAACCACATGTTGTGTCGTACTTGTAAAGGCACATGTTCTAGCAGCACAGGTAGAGTATCCCGTATGAAACCATGATAACGTGCTCCATTGAGCGTAGGTGGACGAAACTAAAATGAGCTCTAACATGGAAATTAAGTGTTTCCGGACACTTGTCCACACAACATCTTTTCTTTATTTGTGTGTGAAGAATGTTTCCTGAACATTTGGCCGTACCTTTTTGTAATACCCTGTATATAGTACATAAATACATCTGTGATATATAAAGGGGAAATGTTTTTAGCACAACACTCAAAATGTTTTCAAAAAATTTACTTCAAATTCTTACATGATAGCCGTCCGCGGTGGCCGAGCGGTTCTAGGCACTTCAGTCTGGTACCGCGCGACTGCTACGGTCGCAGGTTCGAATCCTGCCTCGGGCATGGATGGGTGTGATGTCCTTAGGTTAGTTAGGTTTAAGTAGTTCTGAGTTCTAGGGGACTGATGACCCCAGATGTTAAGTCCCATAGTGCTCAGAGCCATTTTTTTCTTCATGTACATTACATTTACATGAATGTAAATTTGAACAGATATAGGCTAATTCATCTCTTTGTCTCCCTCTAAAATTTTTACTCCAAATCTTCTCTCTAACACTTTATTGTTGACCACTTGATGTCTCAGAATGTGTCATATCAACTGTTCCCTTCTTTTAGTCCAGTTGTGCCACAAATTTCTTTTCTCCCTAAATTCTATTCAGTACCTTGTCATTAGTTATGTGATCTACCCACCTAATCTTCAACATTGTTCTGTAACACCACATTTCAAAAGTTTCTATTCTTTTCTTGTCTAAACTGTAGATTGGCCATTTTACACTTCCATACAAGGCTACACTCCATACCAATACTTTCAAAAAAGATTTCCTAACACTTAAATCTATATTTGATGTTAACAAATTTCTTTCCTTCAGAAATATTTTCTTGCCATGGTCAGTTTACATTTTATAATCTCTCTACTTCAGCCATTATCGTAATTCTGCTGCTCAAATAACATAACTCATTTACTACTTTAAGTATCTTGTTTTGTAATCTAATTACCTCAACATCACCTGATTTAATTCAACTACATTCCATTATCCTTGTTTGCTTTTGTTGATATTCATTTCATATCCTCCTTTCAAGACACTGTCCATTCTATTCAACGTATCTTCCAAGTCCTTTATTGTCTCTGACAGATTATAATGCAGTCAGCGAACCACAAAATTTTGATTTCTTCTCTTTGAACTACAATTCCTAATGCAGATTTTTTTTAGGTTTCCTTTACTGCTTCCTCAATGAACAGATTGTAAAACATCAGGGATAGGTCACAACCCTGTCTCACTCCCTTCTCAACCACTGCTTCCCTTTCATACCCCTTGACTCTAAATAGCTGCCAGCCAGTTTCTGTACAAGTTTTAAATAGGCTTTTGATCCCTCTGTTTTGCCCCTGCTACCTTTAGAATTTCAAAGAGAATATTCCAATCAACATTGTGAAAAGCTTTCTCTAATTCTACAAATAGTACAAATATAGGTTTGCCTTTCCTCAAGCTATCTTCTAAGATAAATCGTAGAGTCAGTATTGCCTCGCATGTTCCCACATTTTTTATGGAATCCAAGCGGATCTTCCACAAGATTGGCCAATACCAGTTTTTCCATTCTTCCATAAAGAGTTCATGTCAGTATTTTGCTTACATGCATAATTTATGAAGGGGACATATTGTTAGCAACAATATCAAAAAGTTCTTGACTGATTCACTTCAACTTTTTACTCAACGCTCCAATAAACATTTAGACAGATGTAGGCTATATATATATTCCTAAATGACAATGTATAGGTTTCCTGTTACGTCTAATTGAGAGATAGAAAATGCTGCACTATGCTGTGAAAATATGTGATTTCTATTTCTTTCTCACATTGTTTCAGCTGTAGGAGAGTATGTAAACCATTAGACAAACTGTTGCCCAATCTATATTCTTTCTCCTTGTATATTTTTTTCAAACAAAAATTGTATACACAGCAATGTGATGTTTTGTTTTCTTCCTTGCTCGCAGTTTTATGGAAAATGAGGAAGTTGTATTTATGAGTTATCGGCCTATGATTAGATTACTACCATGGAACTTGAATTGTCGAAAACTTTGTAATCTTACCTATTCACAGATAAAAACTATACGAAGTACTGTCATTGAAACTACTGTCCTCACAGACCCAGCAGCATGAGAGGTCTCTCATATCCCATAAACCATAGATTGCAACCAATTTATCCATTTATGTCCCCAACTTCAATTCCCAATCAAGTTTTCATTGGCTATAACAACAAAGAAGGCTCAATATCAACAATTATGAAAAAGATAGATTGCTGCTCACTGTAAATATGGCACAGTGAGTTGCAAACAGGCACAATGAAAAGACTCGTGCACAGTGAGTTTTCATCCAAAGCCTTCTTCAGAAAATGTGCCAGAGATAGTGGCCAGTATGTTTGATTGTGTGTGTGTTTTTCTTTCTTTGCTGAAGAAGGCTTTGGTTGAAAGGTCAGTATGAGGGGGTAGAAAAGTGGCCAGAGATGGATGTGGGGAGTGGACATTGAGAGGGGGAAGGAGGTGATGGACAGAGAGAGGGGGAGAAGGATGAGATAAGCAAAGAGAAGGAAGAGGAGGAGATGGACAAAGATAGAGGGGGAGATGGAGATCAAGACATATATCCAATTCCCAAACATATTTAGCAATTACAAAGCATTGCCTGATTCACTAGTTTTTCATTTCTATCCTGAAATTTCTGATTTTCCTTGTGTTTCCAGTTACTTCAATACTCTTTTACCTATAAATGCTGAAATGATTACCACTGATGTACCATTCTAGAGATGGGCAAAACTGTTCTTTACAGAAATCGGATCAGAACTGGTCATTCACTGGAATGAACTAGTTCTTTTTCATGTCTCACCACTGTAAGTAAAAGGGAGGCACATTGCCTTTTTCATTCAGATCACTAAACCTATATTTTTATCTGGTTTGGTCCTATTTTTAAAGAACTTATAAAGAGGAGTAATAATTTTGTGAGGGGACTGATGACCACAGATGTTAAGTCCCATAGTGCTCAGAGCCATTTGAATAATTTTGTGTTAAGTCCCTATTAATTTCAGGATATAAATGTTTTAAATATCATTTCCTGTAATAATTATAAATATTACAACAAAATCTTAAATATTCTTCATCAAGCAAAAAATTTTTTTAGAATGAAGACTGATTCATGTTTTATTCTGATATATTTACTGGAAAAAATACAATATAAAAATTATAACATTCATTCATTTCCATGTCGTCAGCATTTCCAAAAAATATCAGCTGTTATAGTTCAGTCATTTCCTTCATAAACATCTTGTATTATGCATGGGTTGTACAGGATGGAGCATACAAGTAGGTTGCTTGGATCTTCTTCAGCCCCGCAGTCACAAGAGGTGTCTGTGCTCACTTCAAGGATTCCCCATTTCTTCAGGTTGGTCTTGCATCAGGGAATGCCCACTCTTAGGTGGTTGAGGGACCTCCATACAGGGTATTGTAAGTTTTCGCCAGGAGCTAGTTCTTGTTTCGGTGATACGTTTATGGGCAGTGAGCTCTTACATGTTGCAAGACGAATTCCCCCTGGTGCTCCCTCCAGTGGCACAGTCCTAGCAAGGAAGCTCTTGCGGGATTTATGGCAACATCTTGCTGCCTGATGACCATACAGAGGATGTCAGCGATCATTCTCCTGCTTTGTTCTCTCATTATTTGCAGCAGTGGTGCACTGGCGTTGGCTTCAAACATCCTGAGATGATCCTTGCAGTATCGTTGACTGCAATATCGACTTGCTTAGTGTGAGCTAAAGTGTTCCACACAGGAGCAGCATACTCAACAGCTGACACACAAAGTGCAACTGCAGAAGTTCTTAGGAGGTGTGGGTGGGCTCCCTAGCTACTGCCAATCATCTTCTTAAGTATCCCATTGTGAGCAATGACTTTCTGTTTCACATTTAAACATCGCTGCCTGTACTTTACAGACCTGTCCAGTGTAACACCTAGGTAGACTGGGGTTGGGCAATGTTTCAGTTGTTCTCCTCACCATGTGACGTCCAGCTTTTGCTGCATATGGTACCGCGCGCTGCGGAATTTAAATCGGCGCGAGACGTCATGGACGTCGAAGACCCATAGCGGTCTCTGCACCATCGCGCTGTAAGCTGTGGTGGTGCACACCTCCTGGCCCGCTTTTAGTGTGAGGATGCCACAATTGAAAACGTGGTCCCAGCGGCCAATAGCGGCGCCCCTGATAGGTACTTAAGTGCCGACCTCTCGCTCAGCCAGTCAGTCTAATCTCGCTTACGTCGGTTTACACCTCGCTTTGCGCTAGACTGCTTACTTCCTGGTTCGTGTACGAGTGGACGTGTTTGTTTCCTTGTTGTTCGGTCTTGTTGTATTCATTCTGTCCTTTGTTGGTCGTGTCCGTCCTCTTCTGTTGTGTTGTTGTTCACGGGTCTCTCCGCGGGTCCCGCCGCGCTTTCCGTAATTGCTACCCCATGGCCATCCTGGTGGAAGTTACAACATTTTGGCAACGAGGATGGGATTGAAAGACAGTAGCATAGAAATCCAGAAATTGGATGTTGTAGCATTGTTTATCAAAAACGTTTTGTCTTCACACCTATCTCTTTGGGGCAAAGTTCACCCTCCTGACGGACCATAAACCTTTGGTTACACTTTTTGGATCCCACTCTCACCTTCCTGAGCGGATGGCTCAACGTCTCCAGCGCTGGGCATTGTTTTTATGTAATTACGCTTACACCATCCGGTATAAGCCTACCACCCACCATGCTAATGCAGACACTTTGTCGCGTCTCCCAGCAGGCCCCGATCCTGCCTTTGACCAACAGGAGGTCCTCTTCTTTCACATTGATTCCGCCCACCAGGATGCGCTGGACGGTCTTCTTCTTATGGCTGCTGACGTTGCTGCGGTGACCCGCCACAACCCTGTCTTGTGGCAGGTTCTCAACTACGTGGTCCATGGGTGGCCGTCCTATGTTACTCGTCGGATGCAGTACGATTCAGCCCCTGGTGCCACCTGTCCCACAGGCTGTCTGTGGTCGATGATGTCCTTCTGTTGGCCATGGAGTCAGATGCCCACTGGGTGGTCATCCCTCCGGAATTGCGGCTTTGGGTGCTCAGTTTGTTACACCACGGGCACTGCGGTATGTCCCGTATGAAAGTTTTGGCTCGCCGGCATGTGTATTGGCCCGGCATCGATGGCGATATTGAACACCTGGTCCGTGGGTGTACTGTCTGTGCACGTCACCAGGCAAGCCCACCTCAGTCATTTGCACCCTGGCCTGTGCCTCACCGGCCCGGGGATCGCATCCATATCGATTTTGGGGGCACGTTTTTGGGGTCCATGTGGTTACTCATCATTGATGCCTACTCCAAATACCCATATGTTGTCCGAATGGCATCCACCACCACAGAAGCTACCCTCACAGTCCCTGCTTGATGCCGTCCTCCTCTCGCCCCCACTCCCGGCCCTCACAGCGGTATGCCCCTGGCATGGCCGTGTGGGCCCACGAGTATGGGTGCAAAGCAGGTTGGACACCCGCCACGGTCGGCCCATGGGCGGCGTGTGACGTCGGTGCAGACGTCGAAAGGGTTGGAGCACCACCATTATGCTGCCACGGGACTCGCGCCACCGCCTCTGCCCCTACCTCTTTGGGCATGGATGTGGTCCTCGAGTCACCGCCCCAGCTCCCGGTTGCCATCTTCCCACGGGGCCTGCCGCCGGCCCTCTCCGCCTCCGGATGGATCGGCGGCTCCCACCCCCACCCTGGACTCTGGATCGGCTGCCATGGATACCTCAGGTGTCCCTTCCTCCCCACCATTAGCAGTTGATACGCCCAGTTCCTCTTCCCACTGCCGCCCACCTCGGCAACGTCCGGGGCATTTCCACCCCTATGCGCAAGTTTCAGGAGGGAGGGATCTGGTACCGCACGCCGCAGAATTTGAATCGGCGCCAGACGTCATGGACGTCGAAGACCCATAGTGGTCTCTGCACCATCGCGCCATAAGATGTGGCGGCGCGTGCCTCCTGGCCCGCTTTTCGTGTGAGGGTGCCGCAGTTGAACAAGTAGTCCCAGCGGCCAATAGCGGCGGCGCCCCCGATAGCGTACTTAAGCGCCGGCCTCTTGCTCAGCCAGTCAGTCTGATCTCGCTTACGTTGGTTTACACCTCGCTTTGCGCTAGACTGCTTACTTCCTGGTTCGTGTACGAGTGGACATGTTTGTTTCCTTGTGACTCTGTTGTTCGGTCTCGTTGTATTTGTTCTGTCCTTCGTTGGTTGTGTCCATCCTCTTCCACGGGTCCCGCCGCGCTTTCCATAATTGCTACCCCGAGGCTGTCCTGGTCGAAGTTACAACACTGCGCTTCCCTGTTTCATAAGTGGAAGGCACTCACTTGAGTTTTACTGGTATTGGGCTTCAGATGGTTGGCATCAAAGTACAGAGAGTTCATCCAATGCTAGAGACAGTTTTCCCTTTTCCCTCTACTCCTGCAAAGGTTGGCCGCCAAACAGCTACTGCTGTGACATCAGCACAAATAAAGAGCCTAGTACTCGCTGCTTTGGCTGATCATTTGTGCAGATATTTTACAGCGCTGGAGCAAGCACACTGCCTTGGGGGAGACTGTTCTTCCACATTCACCATCTACTCCACTTACCCTGTAATGAAACTTGGAATCTTCTGTTCTGAAGGAAGGTGCTAATGAAGAATATTAGTTGGTAGTCCTTAGTAAGATCATACACTTTCTTTAATAGTTTCCTGTAATTAAAGCATATCTGCAGCCATCATTTACAGTCAGTGTTACCATATATGTATCCAAAAAGGAAAAATTAATTAACATTGTCATTAGAAGTAAAATCTGACCCACTTTACTCCATGTGAGTCTGTTTCTCTTCTCAGCGGATATTTGTGCTGCTTTTGAAAATATTCGTTCACAGGGCACTAATGTTGCTGTGATATATAACACTTTTAGAACCAATTGATTCAGTGTTGGCCACTGCAATTTTCTTGTTTCCCACCAGTTTAAGGGCTCACTGTTTCTAAGCAAATATCCCTCTGCTAAATCTTTGTCCAATTCAACAATTGCTGCAGTTTCTACATAGTGACTTCCTGAAATATTTTGTGAGCTCAAAATCCTTGCTGTTTGTATCGGAGGTCCAGTAACGTTGCCTGACCAATCAATTTGTTCCTGGAGATAACCCTTTAAGGAAATTATAAACCAACGACTCTATTTCTTCAGGACATTCTTTATTTTTGTCTTTAAAAGATTTCAATTGCCATCCCATTAAACTAGGCAAGATTTTTCAATGTGAGACTATTTTCTCTGAGGACACCTCTTTGGTTAGCTCACTGAAAACTTTCAAAATCTGTAAAGCCTGTTGCATTGTCTCCCAGTCTGTATCTTTTAAGTTTAAGGTGAGTGATTTTCCATCTAAAATAACGAGGCAAGAAATTATGGGATCTTTATTTAAAGTAAATCTTTGCAACATTTCATAAGCAGAGTTACATCTGGTTGGGACACCTTGTTGCAGTTTCAGTCAGTCAGGTTTGCTTAAGCAAAGGGTCTCTCCTCAAAAAACATAATTCTTTTGACTTGGTCAATGGTTTTCTGTATGGACTTCTGAGTTGCATGTTGCACAAGGAGTTTTAGACAATGTGCAAAGTGTGGGATATGTGGAAGTTTGAGAAACACGGCAGTTAATTTCATATTTGATGCATCGTCTGTTATTATGGAGGTGATTTTAAGATCGATATTGTATTTGTCAATAACAGACTTTACCCAGTTTGAGATGCTTTCTGCAGTGTGTCTGTCTTCTAATTGTGAGCACTATAAGAGGTATGACTTTAGTTCCCTCTTCTCATCTAAGAAATGTGATTGAGAGGTTGATTGAGAGGGGTTATGTGACCAAACGACGAGGTCATCAGTCCTGCGATTTCGAAGTTACTCACAGAAGAAAGAAGGTCCGCTAAAAGTGGACGGATCCAGTCAGGAGAGTCAAATTATAAAATAATGAAGATCAAACATACACAGTAAAAGACATAAAAGGTGAGACCAAATCTAAAAACTGGAGAACAAAGGGGGCGGTCTTTCCATGGGGGGAGTGGTCATGGGGTCCCAGACTGAGAAGACCGGAAAAGAGGTCCCAACCACAACCATCCTGCCCCTGCTCCAAGATTAAAATAGAATCTTATATCTGGAAATAAAAACCACTTTCACAGAGGAAACTGAGGCCCTGTTCAACCATCCATGAATCATCTACTAATATTAAATTTAAGGAATCGGGAAGACTATACTTAGGATGAAGGGCCAAAAGAAGGGTACATTCCACCAATATGTGGGATACTGTCAGCCTGGATCCACAACCACATAGTGAGAGTGGGTGTTATGTAGGAGGAAACAATGGGTGAGCCTGGTGTAACCAGTGCATAGACGACATAAAACAGTGGAAGAGTGCCAAAATGCAGTAGACTCCTTGACTGTGCGGAGTTTATGACTATGACCGGTAGTGCACCAGATTCCATTCCATTTTTGGGCAAAGGGAGATTTGATGTAGATCCGCATATCCACAGCTAGAATCATGAAAGGAAATGGGGGGGCAGGGGGGGGGGGGTGTAAGTATCTGCTTCTCTAGCCAAATGTTCAGCCAGTTCATTCCCTGGAACGTCCACATGACTTGGGGCCCAGAGAAAGACAACCGAGCTTGATGCACGGTCAAGGGCAGAGAGAAGGTCATGAATAGCAGAAACCAAAGGGTAACATGAGTAGCAAGTCAGCCCCCGGTAGCTGAGTGGTCAGCGCGACAGACTGTCAATCCAAAGGGCCCGGGTTCGATTCCCGGCTGGGTCGGAGATTTTCTCCACTCAGGGACTGGGTGTTGTGTTGTCCTAATCATCATCATTTCATGTCTTGTGACAGCCAGAGCGAGAGCACCAGCAGCAGCGAGTACTGTTTGTATAAAGCGTTTATTTTGCATTTTGTTTACGACCATCCATTAAGGAAGGGATTCTATTTGTGTTTATCTGCTCTGCATAGTAACTAACAGTTATTGATAAAACTTTACGTAGTTTTCGTGTTAGATTTCTTAGTGTTTTCTTGATCGTTTAGAACAGAAAGCGCCCTAAAACCGTCTTTTGTTTGTTTCGCGGCCGTTAGCCACTAGTCACTTGAATCAGCAGTTGTCTTGTGACAGCCAGAGCGAGAGCACCAGCAGCAGCGAGTACTGTTTGTATAAAGCGTTTTTGTACTTATTTGCTGCGCTTAGCTTTTAAATAGTTTTTCTGGGAAAACCTAGCGTAGTTTTCGCGTCTCGTATTTCAGTGAGTGTTTCTTGATTATCAGAGTAGCTCATCAGAAGATTATCTTGGGAATTTGTCACCGTATAGAGTAGGGTAAACAAGGTCATGTGTAGGGACTGTGGTTGTTGTGAGCGGACGCAAGGAGAATTGGCCACTCTTCGGGGGCAGGTGGAGGCTTTGTCTGTTAGGCTCATCGAGCTCGAGGCGCAGGCGTCGGCTCGTAGTGGCGTTGGGGCAACTGTGGTGAGACCTATGCCTACTTCGGTGGCCTTGGAATCACATGGAACCCCTGATGTCGCTGCGTCTTCCGGCAGTGAGCATCTTACCGGTCAGCCATCACTCCAGGGTGAATGGCGGACAGTGGTGGGCTCGCGCGTGCCTGGCCGAAAGGCAAAGGTGGGATCTGGCCGCGTGGCAGCTGCCTTGCCCCTTTCCAACAGGTACGGGGTGCTTCCTAGTGGTGATGACATCGTTTCCGAGCCACCACAGGATGCCTCACCTGTTGGGCCAGTGGCCGATTCTCCGGCAAGGTCCCGACAGTCACAGAGGGCGGGCCTATTAGTTATAGGGAGCTCCAACGTTAGGCGGGTTATGGAGCCCCTCAGGAAAATAGCGGGTAGGTCGGGGAAGAATGCCAGTGTGCACTCGGTGTGCTTGCCGGGGGGTCTCGTCCGTAATGTGGAGGAGGCCCTTCCGGCAGCTATTGAACGCACTGGGTGTGACCGGCTGCAGATAGTAGCACATGTCGGAACGAATGACGCCTGCCGCTTGGGTTCTGAGGCCATCCTTGGTTCCCTCCGGCGGCTGGCTGATTTGGTGAAGACAACCAGCATCGCACGCGGAGTGCAAGCTGAGCTTAATATCTGCAGCATAGTGCCCAGAGTCGATCGCGGTCCTCTGGTTTGGAGCCGTGTGGAGGGTCTAAACCAGAGGCTCAGACGACTCTGCGACTATAATGGTTGCAAATTCATCGACCTCCGTTATTGGGTGGAGAACTGTAGGGCCCCCCTAGACAGGTCAGGCGTGCACTACACACCGGAAGCAGCTACTAGGGTAGCAGAGTACGTGTGGCGTGCACACGGGGGTTTTTTAGGTTAGAGGGACCCCCCCTTGGGCGAAACGATAAAATACCTGACGGCTTACCAGAGAGGACATTATCATCGTTGATAAAGAACGTCCGTCCTCAGAGACCAAAAACAGGAAAAGTTAACGTAATATTGGTAAACTGCAGAAGTATCCAGGGCAAGGTTTCTAAATTAGTATCTCTTATTGAGGGAAATAGTGCGCATATAGTATTAGGAACGGAAAGTTGGTTAAAACTGGAAGTGAACAGTAACGAAATCCTAGACACAGAATGGAATATATACCGCAAGGATAGGATAAACGCCAATGGTGGAGGAGTATTTATAGCAGTAAAGAATTCAATAATATCCAATGAAGTTATTAGCGAATGCGAATGTGAAATAATCTGGGTTAAGTTAAGTATCAAAGGTGGGTCAGATATGATAGTCGGATGCTTCTATAGACCACCTGCATCAGCAACCGTAGTAGTTGAGCGCCTCAGAGAGAACCTGCAGAACGTCGTGAAGAAGTTTCGTGATCATACTATTGTAATAGGGGGAGACTTCAATCTACCAGGTATAGAATGGGATAGTCACACAATCAGAACTGGAGCCAGGGACAGAGACTCTTGTGACATTATCCTGACTGCCTTGTCCGAGAATTACTTCGAGCAGATAGTTAGAGAACCAACTCGTGAAGCTAACGTTTTAGACCTCATAGCAACAAATAGACCAGAACTTTTCGACTCCGTGAATGTAGAAGAGGGTATCAGTGATCATAAGTCAGTGGTTGCATCAATGACTACAAGTGTAATAAGAAATGCCAAGAAAGGAAGGAAAATATATTTGCTTAACAAGAGTGATAGGGCACAAATCGCAGAATATCTGAGTGACCACCATCAAACGTTCATTTCTGAGGAAGAGGATGTGGAACAAAAATGGAAAAAATTCAGAAACATCGTCCAGTACGCCTTAGATAAGTTCGTACCGACTAAGGTCCAAAGCGAGGGGAAAGATCCACCGTGGTATAACAATCATGTACGAAAGGTACTACGGAAACAAAGAAAGCTTCATCATAGGTTTAAGAGTAGTCGAATCATAGATGATAAGGAAAAGATGAACGAAGCGAAAAAGAGCGTAAAGAGAGCAATGAGAGAAGCATTCAACGAATTCGAACATAAAACATTGGCAAACAATCTAAACAAGAACCCTAAAAAGTTTTGGTCATATGTAAAATCGGTAAGCGGATCTAAATCCCCTATTCAGTCACTCGTTGACCACGATGGCACCGAAACAGAGGACGACCGAAGAAAGGCAGAAATACTGAATTCAGTGTTCCGAAACTGTTTCACTGCGGAAAATCGTAACACGGTCCCTGACTTCAGCCGTCGCACGGACGCCAAAATGGAAAATATTGAAATAAACGATATCGGAATTGAAAAACAACTGCTATCACTTAGTAGCGGAAAAGCATCCGGACCAGACGAGATACCCTTAAGATTCTACAGTGATTATGCTAAAGAACTTGCCCCCTTTCTATCAGCAATTTATCGTAGATCGCTGGAAGAATGTAAAGTACCTAGCGACTGGAAGAAAGCGCAGGTCGTTCCCATTTTCAAGAAGGGTCATAAATCAGATGCGAATAATTATAGGCCTATTTCGCTTACGTCAATCTGTTGTAGAATAATGGAACATGTTTTGTGTTCTCGTATTATGACGTTCTTAGATAATACAAATCTCCTTCATCATAACCAACATGGATTCTGCAAACAGAGATCATGTGAAACTCAGCTCGCCCTATTTGCCCAAGAAATTCACAGTGCCGTAGACACTGGCGAGCAGATTGATGCCGTATTCCTGGACTTCAGGAAGGCATTTGATACGGTTCCGCACTTACGTTTAGTGAAAAAAATACGAGCTTACGGAATATCGGACCAGGTTTGTGATTGGATTCAGGATTTCCTAGAAGAAAGAACACAACATGTCATTCTTAACGGTTCAAAATCTGCAGATGTAGAGGTAATTTCGGGAGTACCGCAGGGAAGCGTGATAGGACCTTTATTGTTTACAATATACATAAATGACTTAGTTGACAACATCGGTAGCTCCGTGAGGCTATTTGCAGATGACACGGTTGTCTACAAGAAAGTAGCAACATCAGAAGACTCGTACGTACTCCAGGAGGACCTGCAGAGGATTAATGCATGGTGCGACAGCTGGCAGCTTTCCCTAAACGTAGATAAATGTAATATAATGCGCATACATAGGGGCAGAAATCCATTCCAGTATGATTATGCCATAGGTGGTAAATCATTGGAAGCGGTAACGACCGTAAAATACTTAGGAGTTACTATCCGGAGCGATCTGAAGTGGAATGATCACATAAAACAAATAGTGGGAAAAGCAGGCGCCAGGTTGAGATTCATAGGAAGAATTCTAAGAAAATGTGACTCATCGACGAAAGAAGTAGCTTACAAAACGCTTGTTCGTCCGATTCTTGAGTATTGCTCATCAGTATGGGACCCTTACCAGGTTGGATTAATAGAAGAGATAGACATGATCCAGCGAAAGGCAGCGCGATTCGTCATGGGGACATTTAGTCAGCGCGAGAGCGTTACGGAGATGCTGAACAAGCTCCAGTGGCAGACACTTCAAGAAAGGCGTTACGCAATACGGAGAGGTTTATTATCGAAATTACGAGAGAGCACATTCCGGGAAGAGATGGGCAACATATTACTACCGCCCACATATATCTCGCGTAATGATCACAACGAAAAGATCCGAGAAATTAGAGCAAATACGGAGACTTACAAGCAGTCGTTCTTCCCACGCACAATTCGTGAATGGAACAGGGAAGGGGGGATCAGATAGTGGTACAATAAGTACCCTCCGCCACACACCGTAAGGTGGCTCGCGGAGTATAGATGTAGATGTAGATGTAGATGTAGATCCCCATCGACGCGCAAGTCGCCAAAGTGGCGTCAAATCGAAAGACTTGCACCAGGCGAACGGTCTACCCGACGGGAGGCCTTCGTCACACGACATTTCCATTTCCATCGGTCGATAGCCTGCAGGCTGCTCATTGAGTCTGAACAAATTGAAACACTGTGGAGGGAGGTCTGGGAAACAAAAAGGAGTACTACGTGAATGGCTAGAATCTCTTCTGTGAACACACTACATGATCCTGGCAATAAATGGTGTTCTAAGCCAGTAGGAGATGTGAAAGCGTATCCCACCTTATCGACTGTCTTAGAACCATCAGTGTAAAAGATGGTGACACCCTGGAACTCTGCAAGGATGGCACATACAAGATGCCGGAAAACCATAGGGGCGACAGAGATCTTAGGACCCTGGAATAGATTGGTCCTAATCTGTGGTCTAGGCACCACCTAATGGGGGAGGGGGGGCTATGGGAGGAAAGACATTCCAGTGAGTCGAGACAAAGATCCTGACAGAAGGATGTGAGACGCTTGCCAACCGGCAATCCCACCCATGGGTGGGTGTCATAGGGGACACATCCCTCATTAGCATAGAGCACAGGGTACACATGATGGTCAGTGAATTGGCAAATGGCAACTACATAAGAAACCAGGAGATGGCTCTGGTCATATGTGTAGAGGGAGGAATCCCTGCTTCTGTGGGAAGACTATCAATAGGACTACTGCAAAAGGCACCAATAGCCAGATGTGCCCCACAATGGTGAACAGGATCAAGCAGTTTCAAAGTGGAAGGAGCTCCTGAGCCATAAACCTGACTACCATAATCTAGTCTGGACAAGACCAGACCATGGTAAAGATGAAGAACAGTGGTATGGTCTGCACCTCAAGATGTGTGGACCAGGAGGCGGAGAGCATTAAGCTTCTGCATGCATGTGGTCTTAAGGTGGTGAATATGGGGCAGTCATGACAGCTTGTTATCAAAAATAAGACCCAAGTAATGGGACTGTGCTACAACGTCAAAGAACTGGTTGCCTAAATCAAATTCTGAATCGGGGTGTACTGTGGGTCGCCGACAAAAATGCATGACCCACGTTTTGGAGGGAGAAAACTGGAAGCCATGTGGGTGGCCCACACACAGAGGCCTGTCAGATGGTGCCTTGGAGCCGATGGTCAGCAGATGCTACTGAGTGGGAGCTACAACTTATGCAAAAATTGTCGACGTACAACACCGGAGTAGCCAGAGGCCCAACAGAGGTCACCAACCCATTGATAGCAATGAGGAAGAGTGTGACACTTAGCACAGAACCCTGTGGGATACCATTCTCCTGAATCTGAGGGGCACTGAGTGAAGTGCCAACTTGAAACTGGAAGAGCCGGTTAGATAAAAATATGCGGGTAAAAATTGGAAGGGGACCACGGAAGCCTCTGTCATGGAGGGTAACTAAAATGCGATAGTGCCAAGCCATGTCGTATGTCTTATGTAGGACTAAGAAGACCATGCCATGGTTCTAGCAGTGAGTAAAAGCCTATCGAATGGCTGTTTCCAATCTGAGTAAATGGTCAGTTGGAGATAGTCCTGCCCAGAAGCCACACTGATACGGGGAGAAAAGGCCCCGAGATTTGAGTACCCAACATAATCTGAAGCTAACCATCCTCTCGAGCAGTTCACAAAGTACATTCAGCTTGCTAATTGGGAGGTAGCTGTTGAGAGACGTGTTCTTCTCGGGCTTAGAGAAGGGGATAACTATACTGTCTCACCACTGTGACAGAAAAGCACCCGTGCGCCAAATGTGGTTGAAAACCCAGAGGAGATGTAGCCTCTGGGGAACATCCAAGTGTTGGATAATCTGGTTGTGGATGGAATCCAGGCCTGGGGCCATGTCTCGTGAACTCGAGCCTGCAAGAATTCCCATTCAGTAAAGGGTTCATTATAGGGCTCAGCATGGTGTGGGATGAAACAGAGGAGGATCTGTTGAACTCTGCGTTTCTGCCGGAGAAAGGGAGCAGGATCGAAAGAGGACACCGATGCTGTCCCAAAGTGTGTCGCGGGGTATTCTGCAAATCAGTGCACACAGCACCTTGGAGGTTAAGACCCTGGACAGTTGACTGTTGCTGGTAGCCCAGAAGGCTACAGAGTTTGGACCAAACCTGTGATGAAGAGGCATATGTCCCCAAGGAGGAAATACTACACTCCCAGCATTCCTTTTTAATCTGCTTAATAAGGTAATGAGCCTTAGCACAGAGATGCTTAAAAGCGAAGAGGTTGGCCTGGAAGGGCGTCATTTAATTCACTGCAGTGCCCGTCAATGGTCCTGGACAGTGACTGTGAAATCCTTGGTCCACCACAGTAGGGGTCGACAGTGAGGGGGACCTGTTGATTGGGGGACAGCATGAAGAATAGTGGCAGAGAGGGAGGTGTTGACGTGCACAGCAGACATATACGGGAATGATAGAATCACTGGAAAGTGGCCACTGTCACAAAGGTCATCATAGGATGACCAATGAGGGAAGCCACAAGGGCAGGGGAGGAGATCGTGAGATCCATAGCAGTAAAGGTGCCATGAGCAGCATTGAAGTGCGTAGAAGAATAATCATTGAGGAGACACAAATCGAGGTCAGTAATAAGTTGGTCAATTAGGAGACCCCTCATCATTGAAGTGACACTCCCCCACAGTGGGTGGTGGGCACTGAAGTCCCCAAGGAGGAGAAATGGGGGCAGGAGTTTTTGGATTAAGGTAGACAGTGCAACGTAAGGAAGTGACCTACCTGGAGGGAAGTAGACATTGCAAATGGTGATTGTCGGAGTCATTTGCACTCAAACCACTATTGCTTCCAGGTTGGTACATAGGGGGATCCAGTCACTAACGACATCGGAGTGAACCAAAGTGCAGACTCCACCAGATGCTACCCTGGGGCTGGCGCAGTTTTGACAGAATACCTGATAACCGCGAAATGTTGGAGAGTGGTCATCACGGAAATGTGTTTCTTGAAGAACAAGACAGAACACAGAATAGGAGGAGACAAGATGTTTCATTTCCGGTAGGTGACGTTAGTATCCACTGCAATTCCACTGGACGATCACGTGATGAGAGTCCAAGTTAGGCATAAAGAAGCTGAGAGCTCATGTTTCTCGGTCAGTAGCCGTCACTGATGAGGACGGGGTGACATCCATAAATAAGATGTCAGACTCAGGCTGTGAGGGGGGAGATGGCACCTCTGGGGCACCAGGGGGTCCTTGTCTTGGGACTTATGTTTCTTCTTCTTCTCTTTCAGAGGTTGTGGAGGGCAGGGCACAGAGGGAGTACAGGCATCTGCAAGATCTGGAACCGAAAGAGAGTGGGCGACCTTGGGGTGCACATAAGGTGCAAATCATGGACAAGTGGTGGTAGGAGTCTTCTGACCTGAGAGATGCCGGGCAGAGGGGTCCCAGCAGGGAGCCCAATCACTGGCAGGTGCCAAAGAAGGGAGCCACTTCTTCAGCCGGGGAAGGGGAACAGTACCAGACGTGAGGTCATGAAAACTGCAGGGAAAGGGGTGGGGAGAGGGGGACGGGGCTGGGGTAAGGAAGAGGTAGGAGGACGAAATGAAGTAACAGAGGCAAAAGCTGAAGATAGTGACACTGGGGCTGGAATCTCTCATACTTTTGGCAAGCCTCAGCATAAGACAGGTGATCCAGGGACTTGTATTCTTGGATCTTCTTTTCTCTCTTGTAAGCTGGGCAATCCAGTGAGCGAGAGGAATGGCAGTCAGCACAATTGACACACACACACAGGTGGCGGAACACAGGGGCTTCCCTCATGGTGTGGGTGTCCACAGGCACCATACAAAGGGTCTGCCGTACAGAGGGAAGACATAAGCCCAAAACACAAGCATGGAAAGCACCACATAGGTGGAGGGATGTACAGCTTCAAGTCACATCTCTAGTACATAACCTTGTTCTCCTCTCAGAGGGTATCCCCCTCGAAAGCCAGTATCAATGCGCCTGTCTTTGCGACCCTTCTGCACACATTGAACAAAATGAATGCCACACCACTCCAGATTAACCTGGAGTTCCTCCTCAGTTTGCAGAATGAGGTCCCTATGAAAAATTACTCCCTGGACCATATTCAGAGATTGGTGAGGAGTAATAGACACTGGGACATTGCTAAGATCATCACAGGCACAAAGAGCTGTGGATTGGGTGGCAGAAGAAGCTTTGATCAACAGGGAGCCCAACTCCACTTCATCAAACTTGTCCTCAATATTTTCCACAAAAAACAATGGCTTTGTGGCAGTGACTGTGTCCCCATCCATCCTAGTACAAACGAGGTAGCAGGGAAAGTGTTCCACCCCAAGACAGCAAGCCTGGTCCTCCTCCCATGGTGTAGCTAGGGAAGGGAAGGTTGCTGGGTCATACGAAGCAGCACAGACAGCCATTTGAAAACAACCAGATTTTTGCAGCTTGATACGTTTCATGCACAAAGCATCTGCCCTGATACCACCCACTCTGACCTGGGGTTCTCCCCACAGGTGCCACCCAGCCACAGCAAGGGCTGTCTGGCATAGCGGCCGTTGCTGGGAGTTCCGATGCTCAAGAAGACAAGCAACCACCCCTTGGCATACATGGGGAGGGAATAGCTCAGGTATCAGTAGTGTGAGCCCTGTGTTGTCAGAGGGCTGAGGCATATGGGTACATAACAGCCCTATCAAATGGACTGGTTACATGTGCTGGTGACCTAGCAGGGTGGAAGAGGACTACAGCGTGGAAGGGAAGGAAGGGGGGAGAGGAATCCACACTGTAGATGCTAGGGAGGGAGTTCTTCCCCAAATGGCTCACACTAAAAACGGGAAATTTTGAAGTGGAGTTCAAACCTTAAGCGGGGATCTAAATGCCAAAAAGGATGAGAGAACAGATAGGAGGAACAAAATTGCAAGCAATACAGGAAATCAGGTGGATAGCCAGGTCGACATAAATCAGGACACAGAGAGAGTGGAAGGACAGGGCAATCAGGACCTGTGTGCATCATGCACGTACTCATGAAAGAACCATGAGCCCCCTGGGTGGTAAGGAATGTGCAGTGAGAACATAGAAACTGAAGTTATTTATACTTATCCACAGATAAGATGTAAGGCAGACTGCCTTTTCAGTAGCCAAATCATTTTTTTATTTTATCGAAGTACTCATGATACAAACAAGGAATCAGAGTTTGACAAGTTTTTCGACTTGGTAAATTAAAATTTGGGTAAAGCATGTACCTGTATTTTTTTTTAATTCTGTGTTTTCAAATACAGAGAGAGAATTATACTCTCTAGATATCATTTTTAAAGGCTGCACATCTAATGCCACACTTTTATTTAATGTGAGCAGCTTTATAGTATTAAAACATTTACTTATTGATAGTTGTAAATGAAAAGCTGTTGGGGGTAAGGGCATCACAAAAGGAAACTAATCAGGACTTAGTCCAGAACCTAATGACCCTGATGGGCTGGATAGAGCATGCGGCCCAATTTGCCACTCCGAAGGATACCTTCACCCAAGGTAGAAGCAGACGTCAGTGAGGATAGTTCACGAGAAATTATTTCTTGATTTTTCTGCATCGATTGATGGCGGTCTTGATCGGCTTCCTGACCAACATCATTCCAGAGGTACTGTCCGATGCTTTGATTTTAGATGTCCCTTCAGGTTTGATGGTGAGCTGGAAGCCATGGATATTATCTGCTGACAGTAGTGGCATTTTTGTTTTCCCCCATTTTGGTGAAATGGTACCGTACATCACTTGTAATTTTTTTAGTTGAAGGAAATGTGGTTGAGATATTATTGTGCAGCACTGAAAAGTACACTGGAAAAATTAAAGTATTTGCTGTTAACACAGACGTTTTAAATTGTAGAAGCTAAAGTGAAAACAAATATACATGCAGTAGATTCTATAATCAGAAGTTATAGGTGAGGATGTAAGACATTAAGATGTGCAAAATCTAGAGCCACTACATGAAATTTGTATCATATACAAAAAGGTCTGAAACAGTCAAAGTGATTAAGGAACTCGCAAAGACAAGTCTGACAATACGCAAGGATTCACTGCTGAAAGATAAAAATTTTGAATAATGTGATATCCGAACTTGGGTTACACAGCATGTCAGCAAAAGATTGCAAGATAATGGTGCAGATAGAGACTGGAAAAAAAACCAGTGCAAATGAACTGTTAAGCCTGTGACTTACGAGCTATGAACTTTTCTAGTAATGCAGCCACAGGTTCTATCAGTGTCTCTGTACTGTTACTGTAGAACATAGTTGACCATCACTTTCAACTAATTTCAATGAACTCTGCCATATATTTCAGAATATTGACATCCATGCCTTTCTGCTAATGAATGTGGACACCTGGCTCAAGCCAAGCATGCTCTCCAGTTCCATAAACACAGACTCCATTGTCCTAAGATACAACAGATCTAAGAGTTGAAGAGGCGAAGTGGTGGCACACACATGCTTTGACTTATTACTGGCTGTGTTACTCACATCAAATAATAATGAAGCCAAACAAGTCGAATATACCTTTGAAAATATCAAATCTCTTAACAAAATTTGCCTATCTGCATCTTCAACAAACTTCCAAAAGTAGGCGGGATAGCCTGTTTCAAAACTGACCATCCAAAATTCGATTCGACTTAGGAGCATACAAATAATGCTAGTAACATGGACATATTCTGCCCCTTCACTTTGAAATTCACATGGGTAATTTCTTCTTTAAATGTAACAGTATTCCAGCTTGCACCTACCCTTATGCAGCCTATAGCCAAACTCTCATACATATATTTGCCACGAAATCCACCAGCAAAGAAATTCGTACCTGGAATCAGCTCACATCATCATATTCATGGCTTACTCCCTAAAATATCCAAGTAAGAAACTGTAAATGACCACATGCAGAGAATTTAACTGTATCAGTGTACTTGAACTTGCATTGGAGGTGCAAGAGATAATTTGGGGGAAGACTTCCATGCCACTCCTGGACTTAAAAGACAAGTTTTACACATTTACTACCAAATTAACTCTACTATACAAAGAATATACTCCTCCAAAGACTGGAAACCTGAAGGAAAACCTGCACCTTGGTGAACAGAAGAGCTAAAACAATTCATGACTCTTGGAAACACTGCACATTGGACTTACAAATGACCTCCTTCCATTGAAAGTAAAATTGATTGCAAGCAAAACGCAAACAAAGTCAATCAAAGAGAAACAATAACTAAGGTATGCCTACACATTAATCTAAAACAAAGACCAGATGCTCTATGGAAAAGTTTGTGTGGTCAATAGAAGTATAGACCAAGTAGAAGCTGCAACTGATCCCTTTGTCCCATTGAAGGAAGTAGACCAGTACTTGACTTTAGCAATAACCGTCATTGAATTGCAAATGAAACATAGAATTACTGTGTATTTCACAGAGGTAAATGATTGTAGCCATGAAAAATTCTTTCTTCCTTGAGGTGACAACGCTGTCAAAAAATCCTTCAGATCAGCATTTACCGTACAGGATGGCGTCACAGTCCAAAGGATTAAGCTTATTGTTGACCCCCTACTGCTCACAATAACTACTGCTTCCAAAACCTTGAAGTTCTTGTCTGGACAACACAGCAGAAGCACTTGTTCCCATCAGAATACAAACACTAGAGATCCAATTGATAAAAAGAGTACCTGGGTAAATTCTTGATGATATTATTACCCAGAGAGCAGAAGATCGAATCAAATCAACAGTTTCAACTAAGAGGGCATAACAGTCAACTGCCTAATACATGCAGACAGAAGAAGAAAACATAGTAAAATTATGTGCTGCATTCCACATGGAAGCTTTCTGTGCTTGATACACTTACAGTGATGCTGTTATATGTGTCTATGTCATGGGAGTTTGCACCATGACAATGATTAAATGTACAAATATGTGTTTAATTTTCAGACTTTTGAATTTATATCAGCCACATGATAGTCGTATCACAGCAGGACACATTGCAAGAATTCTTGGCAATTTTTCCACTGGTGTAGTTTTTATCTATTCTACAGGGTTATTACAAATGATTGAAGCGATTTCACAGCTCTACAATAACTTTATTATTTGAGATATTTTCACAATGCTTTGCACACACATACAAAAACTCAAAAAGTTTTTTTAGGCATTCACAAATGTTTGATATGTGCCCCTTTAGTGATTCGGCAGACATCAAGCTGATAATCAAGTTCCTCCCACACTCGGCGCAGCATGTCCCCATCAATGAGTTCGAAAGCATCGTTGATGCGAACTCGCAGTTCTGGCACGTTTCTTGGTAGAGGAGGTTTAAACACTGAATCTTTCACATAACCCCACAGAAAGAAATCGCATGGGGTTAAGTCGGGAGAGCGTGGAGGCCATAACATGAATTGCTGATCATGATCTACACCACGACCGATCCACCGGTTTTCCAATCTCCTGTTTAAGAAATGCTGAACATCATGATGGAAGTGCGGTGGAGCACCATCCTGTTGAAAGATGAAGTCGGCGCTGTCGGTCTCCAGTTGTGGCATGAGCCAATTTTACAGCATGTCCAGATACACGTGTCCTGTAACGTTTTTTTCGCAGAAGAAAAAGGGGCCGTAAACTTTACACCGTGAGATTGCACAAAACACGTTAACTTTTGGTGAATTGCGAATTTGCTGCGCGAATGCGTGAGGATTCTCTACCGCCCAGATTTGCACATTGTGTCTGCTCACTTCACCATTAAGAAAAAATCTTGCTTCAGCACTGAAAACAAGTTTTGCACTGAACGCATCCTCTTCCACGAGCTGTTGCAACTGCGCCGAAAATTCAAAGCGTTTGACTTTGACATCAGATGTCAGGGCTTGTAGCAATTGTAAACGGTAAGGCTTCTGCTTTAGCCTTTTCCGTAAGATTTTCCAAACCGTCGGCTGTGGTACATTTAGCTCCCTGCTTGCTTTATTCGTTGACTTCCGCGGGCTACGCATGAAACTTGCCCCCACGCGTTCAACCGTTTCTTCGCTCACTGCAGGCCGACCTGTTGATTTCTCCTTACAGAGGCATCCAGAAGCTTTAAACTGCGCATACCATCGCCGAATGGAGTTATCAGTTGGTGGATCTTTGTTGAACTTCGTCCTGAAGTGTTGTTGCACCGTTATGACTGACTGATGTGAGTGCATTTCAAGCACGACATACGCTTTCTCGGCTCCTGTCGCCATTTTGTCTCACTGCGCTCTCGAGCGCTCTGGCGGCAGAAACCTGAAGTGCGGCTTCAGCCGAACAAAACTTTATGAGTTTTTCTACGTATCTGTAGTGTGTCGTGACCATATGTCAATGAATGGAGCTACAGTGAATTTATGAAATCGCTTCAATCATTTGTAATAGCCCTGTACATTAGGACATGGAATGAACATTTGGGCAAGCATGAGCATAGCTAGTAGTGACTTGGTTGTGTCACTATTGCCTCAGTTGCCTGGTTCTCATTATTTCTCGTAATTTTTGTAAGACGTATGGTCATCATTCCCATGATATATTTTCCAACTGATGTTTTACATTTGAAAATGATGATGTAATTCTTTGAAACCAGTAGTGTAACACCTTTTTTTAAAGAAAAGAATTATGTACTGTGACTAAGGCTTCACTATTGTAGTGTCAAATAAACATTTAAGTTATATTTTGGTCACACTCCTTATGACAGTTATGTCAGAATATAGAAGAAGAAGAAGATGATGATGATGATATATCATATTAAAAATATGATTTTTTAAAGTAACTGTGATTTTAATAAGTACTGTCATTACATATAAAACTGTGGTCTGATGTGACAGGGGTCCTGAGGGCATTAATCTGTTCAGGTTAAATGAATAATTAAAAAATTAAACATAACATAAGGTTGTCTCAGGATAAATGGTCAATATTCAGACACGATGGATCATATGAAGAATAAAACTTCATATGGACATATGCTCTATTCTGAAAGGTTTCTGAGATAGAACTTATTTAATGTGCATTGTTATTTATTTTCTTTATTGTTCAGCACATGGTCATTGTTAACAATGTACCACAGTAATGTAGATGAAGTAAAGTAATTTGATATAGGACACGTGAGTTATCAAGTCAGGAAACTACCTCAAATTGGTTTACAAAAGATGTACATCTCAGGACATGTGCGTCGCACAAGATTTTTATTATATTCTCGCAACTATAAGTCCTAAAGAAAGAATGAAAAGGATCTTTTTATAGGAAATTTAATATAGTTTAATTTTGGGCAGCAACACATTTTTCTCTGCAGGCAGCAGATTTCGAGTTATTAAAAAAAAGTAACAAAGTAACTTTAAATGTGTTCCATCTCAGAAACACTTTGGAATAGGGCAGGGCTTCACAACATATGTGCTCACGGAGCAAGCTGTGAGCAGCAAGGCGCGAGCATGGAGCAGCGTGAGCACGCTACCCCCACTACCGGACCAGAGCGGAGAGTGGGGAGAGTCACATGGGGCACACAACAGCTGCCGCCAGTCAATGTAAATCGGCGGCCACCTGCAGGGATCTCACTCACGAATTATTACTGCAACAAATGAAACAAATAAAGGAGAATGTACACGTGCCACATAATTTTATTGGCTTAGTGTATGCCTCTGCATTCGTATTAAGTTGTGAACTGTTACACAATAAAAGGTGTCACTGAAGTGTGGGGTTCTCGGTTATCTTGTACTTTTTGCCCTTTACAATTGCTTCTATGTTCGGAGTAATTGTTCTTGTGCATTGTAGGCGCAGCGTGCCGTATAAATTTCGATCAGACAATGCGTTTCTCAGGCGCGTCTTGATACATTTCATTGCAGAGAACAGTTGTTCACAAACATACTTGGAACCGATCATTGATATTATTGTAGCCGCCAGTTGTGCAAACGAGGAAATCTATCCTGAGGGAAGCCTCTGTAGAATTCCAAAATGTTTTTCTTGTTCTGAAATTTGTCTCTATATTCTCTGTCACACTGCAGGTCAATTTCTAATTGCAGCTCAGGACGAATCTCTTCAATATTCGCTGAATATGGAGAGGATAACAGATCAAAATCACTGTCTAATGCTGTCAGATCTTGAAAGTGTTGACCAAATTCTTCCTTAAGGGCATGTGAATAACATTCACAGTCTTTGTGAACATCTTGCGTGGATGATAATGTAGGAAAATGAGCTAGATTTCATGTTTCCAGCTGACTCACCCAAAGTGTCAATTTCATTTTAAAAGCTCGTATTCGATCTGTGAAATGAGTAATTAGCAGATCTTTACCTTGTAGTGAAATGTTCAAAGCATTCAGATGGCTAATTAAATCTGCTAAGAACGCGAGATCACATTTCCATGAAGGCTCTTTCAATTCAGGAACACGCATATTATTTATTTCCATGAACATATTTATCTCATCTAATAGGCAAAAAAATCGATTTAATAATTCGCCACGACCAAGCCAGCGGACCTCGCTGTAATAATGCAGGCTACCATACTGGCTTTCTACATACTCAAGAAAGCTTTTAAATTGCCTGTGTTGTAGCCCATGCTTCCTTATATAATTGGTTGTACAAAAAACAACACCCATCACATTTTTTAGAGTGATACTCTTTGCACATACGTTTTCCTGGTGGATCAGCCAGTGAATGCCCCTTGTTTCATTCGGCACGATCAGTTTTTGCATTTTCTCCTTCAATAGCGCGACGAAACCTGATTTTTTTCCCCTGTCATCGCTGGTGCACCGTCTGTAGACACTGAAGAATTCCACGACAATCCTATATTTTCAACACTTTCTTCAACACTACCTAAAATATCACCTCCGGTTGTAGTGTTCTTCATGGCTACTACATCGAGGAGCTCCTCCCTCACCTGAAGATCTCTATTGACAGCTCTAATAAATATGGTAAGCTGTGCTGTTCCTGTGATATCAACACTTTCATCCAGAGATAGAGAATACGCCATAAAATCTTTAAGGATATTTGCAAGCTGGCTCTGGACGTCGTCTGCCATGTCCTGTATGCGATGCATAATGGTCATGTTAGATGATGGCACAATCTGAAACTGTTGAACTTGAGATGGACACAAATATTCTGTGGCAACTACCAAACATTCTTTTATTAAATCACCATCAGTGATGGGGAGCAGGGATTTTGGTAAAAGCAAAGCAATTTTGTAACTCACTCTGAGAGCTGCCTCAGTTGATTTTTCTTCGTTGTCCAGATCTTCTTCGGATAGCTTCCTTTTAAGTTTAATAACTTCCTGTGCACGATCTGGTCCATCACATTTTCCACTTCTGTAGTCTTTCGCGTGGTACGACATATAATGTCGCTGCAAATTAAATTTCCTAAAAGAATTCAGCGTTTTGTGACATACTAAACATTTTGCAACTCCATCTTTTTCTGTAAACAGATACAATTCCTCCCAATGGGGGTTGAACTGCGAAAGCATGGTTGGGGTTACACAATGGCGACTTGACATGATTCTTAACCAGCGAAGTGACTGTTAGAGCTGATCGTAGTACTTTTAACGTTACACAGTCGGCGCGAATTCAATAGGCACGCTGCGGCCCTATCCAAACATGCGCGCCCATTTCCCCTCCCCCCCTACTCCGCGACCTTGCACCTGCTCGCCAGCACGTGCCTCAGCAGACGCGAGTACTTGCGCTCAAAACCGGCCAGTTGTTAAGCCCTGGAATAGGGCGTATCCTCATATCTAGTTTTTTGTTTCAAATATTCATTCCTGTCATATCCGTGAATACTGATCACTCTTCATGAGACAACCTGTGTGCACAGACGATCATATGTGTTAAAATAATCATGTATTACACATACTGTTATTTTTATAAAAAGCTGAACTCAGATGGAGAGGTCTTCAGTCAGGAAAGCGAGTTGCAAGCTGTATCAATGTGCCAAGAGCGCAGAGAACTAAGCGACACCATAAGTCGCCGTGATCTCATCGATGAGAGTGGTGTGGAGCTGCGAGCCACATTGCAGTCCTATCTGCAAGAGTGGTGGGGAGCAGTGAGCTACCTTGTGATCCGGCCCCTGAGAATGGTGGGGAGCAGTGAGCTAGTGGACGGCTTACAGTCCGACTGATGAGATTGGTGAGAGAGCCCAGTTACTGGGAGGGGAATGCAACCTTGCAAGACGCTCCTACCATGTGGTAGCTGAAGACCATAGATTATATGGTCGTTGACAACACATTTTGAGTGCAGTGCTAAGTCAACGGATAAAAAGTAACAACTACCTCAAAAGTATGTAAACGCTTATTGAGTTTCTGAAATCTGATGTTCTCTTTTCAAATGAATTGCAGAAACATGATCCTGGAAGTTTTCTCTCATTAATCTATCATTCTACAGAGCAAACATGTCGTGATC
Organism: Schistocerca serialis cubense; assembly: GCF_023864345.2. Lineage (NCBI taxonomy): Eukaryota > Metazoa > Arthropoda > Insecta > Orthoptera > Acrididae > Schistocerca > Schistocerca serialis. The sequence goes on from NC_064638.1 coordinate 717,508,215, forward strand.
TTTGGTAGCAGCACTGCAGATTGCGAAGGGAAGGGACCTGGGTTCGATTCTCGGCTGCATCGAATTTTTTTTCCACACACTGATTGGATGTTTAGTCATAATTGGCATTACTATTGAGATAGCTGATTGGGTATGACCTGACAGCCAATAATAATAATAATAATAATAATAATAATCCCCGTGGAGGCCCGGGAAAAGAATAGGCCTCCGGTATGTTCTGCCAGTCGTAAAAGGCGACGAAAAGAACAAACCACTAATAGGGCTAACCCCCCTTTTAGTGTGATTACTTGGTTCAGGACAGAACTAAAGAAGCCTCGGACAAGCGCCGTCATGGTCGGGGACGACGCTTGAACCCTATGCCCGCCCACAATGGTAACGACACTGCTAGCCAACTGGAAAATGATTTAAATCCGAATAGAGATGTTTTGCAGGATATGCTTCCTGCAACCACCCTAGAAGGAAAACAAAGACAGAGGATGAGATGGTCAGATGAAGTTAATCGACACCTCATGTTCTGTTATTACCAAGCAACAAACCTAGGAACCAACACAACTGGATACAGATCACAAGTATACACAACATTTATTACCAGATACCCAGAATTAAAATTTTTAACAGAACGACGACTAGCTGATCAGATCCGTGTAATAATAAAAAATAACAGGATACCCCAGTCAGAATTAGAAAACATCAAACAACAAGTACAACAAATACTGGAACAAAATAATGTGCAATCAGAAGAAGAAGAAAATACAGTAATGCACTCAAACATCCCAGAGCAAACAAACAAAGAACAACACGCACCAACTAAACAATCAGAGGAAAACGAAATCTTAAGACAGCCACCAGAACAAGCACAAATAGAACATGAAGTGACACAGATGTTAGATATAGAAGAAAAATTTCAGTTAACATATATAGAATACAAAGACACAAATACAGAAAATAGACCATTCTTGCATAGGCCACCAAATAACCCACAAGTCGAAACAACAATAAAAACTATCAACACAATCATACACGACAAAATAAATGAAAACACAACTATGGAAGAGTTACAACTACTGGTTTATATAGGAGCACTCACTACACTAAATATACACACTAGGCAGAGATCAGAACCAACCAACACACAGAAGAAACCCACAAAACCAGCATGGCAACACAGGCTACAGATCAAAATAGAAAAACTGAGAAAAGACATCGGACAGCTAACACAATTTATAAGAAATGAAATCTCGGAAAAAAAAACGAAAAAGGTTAGGTAAAATCTCACAACAAGAAGCGACAGAGCAATTAGACGAAAAGAAGAAGAAATTACAAGCATTAGCCAAACGACTCAGAAGATACAAAAAAAGTGAAAATAGAAGGAAACAAAACCAAACATTCAACACAAACCAAAAGAAATTTTACCAGACAATAGATAACACACACATTAAAATAAACAATCCACCAAACATAACAGACATGGAACACTTCTGGAGCAACATATGGTCAAACCCGGTACAACATAACAGGCATGCACGATGGATACAAGCAGAAACAGACACACACAAGATGATACCACAAATGCCTGAAGTGATAATTTTGCAACATGAAGTCACCCAAGCAATTAATTCTACTCACAATTGGAAAGCCCCTGGAAATGATAAAATAGCAAATTTCTGGTTAAAGAAGTTCACCTCAACACATTCACATCTAACTAAATTATTTAACAGTTACATTGCAGACCCATACACATTCCCTGATACACTTACACACGGAATAACACATCTGAAACCTAAAGATCAAGCAGACACAGCGAACCCAGCTAAATATCGCCCCATAACATGCCTACCAACAATCTACAAAATATTAACTTCAGTCATTAAACAGAAATTAATGACACATACAACACAGAACAAAATTATAAATGAAGAACAAAAAGGCTGTTGCAAAGGAGCACGAGGATGTAAAGAGCAACTGATAATAGATGCAGAGGTGACTTATCAAGCTAAAACTAAACAAAGGTCGCTACACTACGCATACATTGATTACCAAAAAGCTTTTGATAGTGTACCTCACTCATGGTTACTACAAATATTGGAAATATACAAAGTAGATCCTTAATTGATACAGTTCCTAAACATAGTAATGAAAAATTGGAAAACCACACTTAATATCCAAACAAATTCAAATAATATCACATCACAGCCAATACAGATTAAGCGTGGAATATACCAAGGAGACTCATTAAGTCCTTTCTGGTTCTGCCTTGCTCTGAACCCACTATCCAACATGCTAAATAATACAAATTATGGATACAATATTACTGGAACATACCCACACAAAATCACACATTTGCTATACATGGATGATCTAAAACTACTGGCAGCAACAAATCAACAACTCAACCAATTACTAAAGATAACAGAAGGATTCAGCAATGATATAAGTATGGCTTTTGGAACAGACAAATGTAAGAAAAATAGCATAGTCAAGGGAAAACACACTAAACAAGAAGATTACATATTGGATAACCACAGCGACTGCATAGAAGCGATGGAAAAAACAGATGCCTATAAATATCTAGGATACAGACAAAAAATAGGAATAGATAATACAAATATTAAAGAAGAACTAAAAGAAAAATATAGACAAAGACTAACAAAAATACTGAAAACAGAATTGACAGCAAGAAACAAGACAAAAGCTATAAATACTTATGCCATACCAATATTGACCTACTCATTTGGAGTAGTGAAATGGAGTAACACAGACCTAGAATCACTCAATACACTTACACGATCACAATGCCACAAATATAGAAGAAATTAACACAACTAATCGAAATATCCATACCCAATACAACAAATATACAAAAGAAAACAGGAGAAAAAATTGAAAAATACATCCAACTGGCTGAGGAAGTCAAAGACATGTGGCATCAGGATAAAGTTGACATCATACCAATAATACTATCAACTACAGGAGTCATACCACACAATATCCACCAGTACATCAATGCAATACAGCTACATCCAAACATATATATACAACTACAGAAATCCGTAATTATTGATACATGTTCAATTACCCGAAAGTTCCTAAATGCAATATAACACATACCGTACAGTTAAAAGGAAGTGACGCTTGATCAAGGTCCGCGTCACTCCATTTTTAACCGGACTTAACGTCTGAGAAAGTGAAGGAAATAATAATAATAATAAGCTTGTTTTATCTTCTGTTGTTGTCATGGATGAGCAAAAACTTCACGTACCAACAAGGTATGCAAATCCACATGTGCACATGTTTTTTTTTTTTTTTTTTTTTTTTTTTTTTTTTTTTTTTTTTTTAGCTTGGGAATCTTTTTTTAAGGCTGTGGCATCGAACGCCGCTGCAGCAACCTACTGGAAATTTTTATTCTGCTCATTACAGTCACCAGAGATGCATTTTAAAATCAGATGAGCTACCATCCATTTTTTCAGCATCACCCACTCCTCAGGAGGGCCCGGCTCTTTGAATCAGATCAGTAGCAAATTGCCCATCTTTATACCATACCACAATGACTGCATTCTGATTAACATCTGCACAAGGCCTACTGAACTTGTTACCATCAACATCAACTAACCAATGTAATCACCACCACCACTTGTACCCATAACAACATATTCTTTGTCAGAAAATGTGAAGAACTGCAGATTATATAAAACAAAACCTGAATATTTAATATATTTAGTAATTTTTCATCAATGAAACCAATCTTTTTTTTTACTTTTACAATTATGTGACATGCTGCTGGCTGATTTTAAAGGATCATTTGAGCTAAAACCATTCATACTGTATGGTAACACAGATATCACTGTTCATAACACACAAATTAGTGGGAACTTTACGTTGGTAATAGAATGATGTTGAAATCCCTTAAGAGTAAGTTGAAAGTAAACTTTCAAAAAGATTGAGATCTCAGTGCTGTAAAATATATTGTTGCTGTTACACACCCAAGAGTTACAGTCTTTGATTAGCTTTCAAGTAAGGCAGTCTTGTTTTGGAAGTGGAAGAGGCAAGAGTTGATTTGGAAATGGAGAACAACAGTCTTGTCTCTGTTTTAGAATGGAGTTGCATTTTTGGTCTGAATGTTGAGAACTAAATGTGTATCATGTTTGGAATTTTTACTTAATCTTGTGACTAAAAATGGTATAGCAACTAAAATAGAATTCAATCTCAAACTTGCAAACAATGTTTATTACACAGATATTACCAAAAAGTGTAGTTGAAAGTGTGACGGTGACTGTCTGAAATGCTGAAACTGGAAATAACCATTGTGACAGCTGCACTGAGAAATGGATATCCATAGTTAAGTCAACACAGGCTAGCAGTGCCCAGCATCTGCTGGTATGCCCACAGAATTACGGTTAGGCCAAATTTTGGCAACAGTATGACATGCATGGGCATGGACTAGACAAAGCTCAGATCTGTGTGAGGTGAACAACGGAATAGTGTAGACACTTCTCCACGAGTCTGATTCTGCTTGCCATGGGCCGCAAGGGTCGAGCTCCCCACAACATGCAGGATTTTTTTGACAATGCCATCTGTTCATCTGTCTTGCTGCATCACAACTGCGAAATACATGGTGTCCCACAGGTTGGAGGAGTTATTGGTTTTGTCCGCTCACACATTCATAATTTTTTCTGCAGTTATGTGATTTGGCAATGTGCTCAGTCTGTGAGCAGTGCACACCCTACAAGAACAGTGATCAATGCACATCTAATGTGCAATGCCTGTTACAGCTGCCACACAACCGCAAGAGCACAGACTTTCATTATTAGAAAAATTTATTAATTGACTGTGTATTCCTTTGCCACAATGAAATGTACCACTGTGCAGACATGCTCTTTGTCGATTACCATCATCATGTCCAACATCTTAAGCAAAGTGCATGGATGCAGCAATAAACTTTCCCACTGCACCATTAACTTGTAATTGGTGAGCCTGATGTTCCCATTTCACAGGTGACCCCAATGTGATCTGTAGGCTACACATGTGATGACAAATTCTCATTCGCTCACGTGACATGAAACTGTGAGAGGAATGGTGCTGACGTCCTCGTATGCAAACAGTTCCTTGTCAACTAATGAACAATTCTGTACTCACCTGTGAGCGTGTGAAAAAGTTTGAACTTTGAACATTAATTTTTTTAGTATCTTTTTCTGTTATTTTCACAGTGTGCTTTCCCCTTGTGCAAGAATTTAACTCTAAGCCAAGTTGGTGAGGTTCTGCAAAAGACTATAGAAGATCTGCTAGCCTACAACCAGAGGCTTGAGAGTAAGTTACAAGCACATCCTGCACACATGGACTCCACACACCAGGGGCAACTCACGAAAATTTTGGTACACAAAGTACTGCCCCACCAGTGCCTCCTACTGTTGCCTGAATGGTAACAAGCACTGAACTGGCATTGGTCAAGCTGCCTCCTATTTGGCACTGTGAACCACACATGTGGTTCAGCCAAGTGGAGGTGGTCTTCCTGAGTAACAAAGTAACCTGCAACTTGCCCAATTCAGCCATGTCATGAGCCAGCTTGACCAGATCTACACCACCAAAGTTTGGGACATAATTACTGCCCGGCCAATGCAGTTCTCATACAAACTGTTAAATAAGGAGTTGATTTTGTCATTGCAAGGGAAATGAGTGCATCAACTGCTACACCAACGGGAGTGTGGTGACAAGAGCCCATCTCAGTGCCTGCACCATCTGCAGAACCTAGCACAGCACAACATGGTTCCAGACTTAGTGCTGTGTGCTATCTAGGTGCACAGCCTCCCAGCACAGTCCAAGCAGTGATAACCACTCAGACAGACATTCAGCCAGATGCCATTGTCGCCTTGGCTGATCAGCTGCAAAGCACACTGACACTGGTGCCCTGTACCACAACTGCTGCAGTCTATGACAATTCCCCCACCTCCGCAGTGGCACACACCTCCCGCAACCACCACCTCAGATGCTGACCTGCTGCAGCTAGTTCAGAACTAAGCTGCCCAGTTGACAGCTCTCAGCATGCAGGTCGACCAATTGGTGCACTCACAGAGGGCAGCAGGCACTGTACCAGGAGCCGATACAGCTACTGTCAATCAGATTCATGCAACTGACAATGCACCACTAGCTGCTCCAGTTTTATTATGCTGCAGATATCAGATCACCTGCCAAATTGTTTCTGCTAGTACCATGCCCTCTTCAAAAACGACACAGTATAGTGCTGAATGCCCTGCTCACACTCAAATTCCAGCTGCAACTGAGGTTACACAGCTGGCTCCAGTGCCACATGAAAGCATCTCTTCATGGTGGAACAGGTTGGCAGTGTCAGACACCTTGTAGATATGGTTTCTGACCTTTCCATATTCCCACGAGCCATGGCAGGTGGTCACAGAACTGCAGAGGCACTATCTCTCATGGCTCCAAAACATTTGACAGTCAAAATGTATGGCACACACCAACAAAATTTAGATCTCAGACTGCATCACACATTCCCGTGGACTTTCACTGTGGCTGACTTCAACGAGCCAACCCTGAGTGCAGATTTCCTTGAATACCACAAGCTGCTTGCCAATATCACAAACACTGATAGACACAGCCACAAGTTTGAAGATAGCAGGACAGTAACAGCAGGCCACTTTCTTCAGTGTAAAACTCGGATCGCACGACATCCTCAGAAAATTTCTGCAGCTCACTCACCCGTCTGGTGTTCCTAGGGACATGAGTCATTTGATGCTCCACCACATCAGTTTTTAGGTGGTGGATTGCGGTTCTTTCTGCAGATGTAAGGAATAAATAGTATCTCTAAAAGAGGTTATAAGATGAATATCAAGAAAAGTAAAACAAGGGCAGTGGATTGCAGTCAAATTGAATCAGGCGATGCTGAGGATATTAGATTAGGGAAAGGGAAACCAAAAGTAGTGGACGAGTTTTTCTATTTGGGCATTTCTTAAAAAAAAAAAAAAAAAGAGGAAGAAGAAGAATTAGTTAAACTGAATATAAATTTAAGTGCTACAAAATTTTTCTAATGGTCTGGGTGTAGTCCTGCACAAAAGTGAAATGTGGACAGTACACCTGCTTCTCACTTCTCCAAAGGTCTATTTAATTTTCCTATAGGTGGCATCTATCCTCCCCCTAGTCACATGTATTTCTAGAGCCTTGAATTTGTTCTACAGCCATTCCTGCTTTGCTATTTTGAATTTTCTGCCAATCTCATTTTTAGACTTATGTGCCCCTTTTGCTAGCTTCACTTTAATGTTTTCTCCTTTCGTCAAATAAATTAAATATTTCCTGGGATATCTAATGATTTCTACTAGGCCTTGTCATTTTACCTATGTGGCCCTCTGCTGCCTTCACTTTTTCATCTCTCAAAGGTAGCCTGTCAGCTTCTGTGGTATTGTACTCCATTCCTGTTTCAGTCCATTTTGCCAAATGCTCTCTTTGAAACTTTCAATAACCTCTTGTTCTTTAAGGTTATCCAGGTCCCAACTCAAATTCGTACCTTTTTGTAATTGATTCAGTTTTGATCTGTAGTTCATACACAAGTTATGGATGGAGTCACTTCTGCACTTGAGAATGTCTTACAATTTAAAATCTGGTTTTAGAATCTCTATCTTACAAAAAAAGAATGCTGTAGGTTAAATGAGTAGTTAAGTAACTAATGAGGAGGTGCTGAATCAAATTGGTGAGAAAAGAATTTTACTGGCAGAACTTGTCTAAAATACGGGGTTTGTTGATTGGACACATCCTGAGCCACCAAGGAATCATCAATTTGATAATGGACGGAAGTGTGGAGGGTAAAAACTGTAGAGGGAGACCAAGGCATAAGTACACTAAGCAGGCTCAAATGAATGTTGTTTGCAGTAGTTATTTACACCAGAATACATGTGCATAGGACAGACTAACATGGAGAGATGCATCAAACCACTCTTTGGACTGAAGACCACTGCAACAACATTGCTCACGTAAGCCTGTAAGTGCAGAAAACCCTGCTTTATTCCTGGTGGACAACCATGGAACCTGTCTCATAAAACCTGTCACTGACTCAGCATAAGCAGATGATGAGGCAACAACAAAGTTCCAACCACACACCAGTCTTAAAATGCAGCCTATCAACACAGATTATTTTTTATTTCTAAAGCAGAATGATGTTAACCATTTAATATAATGTTCCAAGTGCATTTACCTCACTCAATGAAAATTCAAGCTTTCAACATCATCAACCATTGTCTTTATCATAGAAGCAACTAACCATTGCAGAACTGAAGTAGTTGGAATCAAATGGATGTAACAGATTAAATTTGGGTCAATAATGAACTGTCACTTGCAGCATCTATATTTCCATAACACATATAATATGGAACATACTCCCTATCCAGCCTCACAATGTCAAGTGCCCACTTTCCATGCATTGCTATGAATCCTATATATATTACTAAGTTGTTGACACACATTCTAAATTCTACAGCCTCTTTGATGACTAGAACCTCGGTAGTTTGAAGTGTGGATTAGAAACGATGCCTGTTCAAACAAGACTTTGTTCTTATTTGAACAACTTTCACAAGTAAGTAAGAGATCTTGTTTTAGCAGACCCAAACTTCACACAACTCTGACTCAGTTAATAAAGAGTCCGCAGAAAATTTTGTGTGTGTGTGCGTGCGCACAAGGGCACGCACCAACAACTTTTATGAGATATGGGACTAGTGCTCAGCCATGCAAGGATGCAAGTGCTTCATGCCAAAGGACTTCATAGGGTTATGCCTCTTATGTGTCATGATGGAAACAAATATGCTACAAGTGATGTTGCATTGTTGGTGCTAATGGAATCTCCTTCACAATGGACAAACGTACCGACAACATTATATCGTCGATGAAGAAACAATACTGCGTAACTGACAAATTGACAATTTTTTGTTTTTCAGTCAGGTGATGTCGTTGACCGTACACGCATCTGCTCTTAATGCCATAATGACAAATTTTTAATTATTTACCATGAAAAAATGATCTAAATCAATACCAAGTATGTGACACAGCAAATAAATAGATGGCAATACCGCAGAACTGTAGAGAATTACATACCGCCTATCTACAATCTATGGATACTGTAAACAATATCGTGTAACTACAAAAACGCGCGCGGCACATTGTTACTGACTTATTACTTATTTAACAGTGCTTCCGTGCTTGTAGCTTCATTCATGATAATGGACAGCGATATAGATGATGATCTTTTTACTGAAGAAGAAATTGTTTCTCAGCTGAAATCAGCTTATGAAAGCGGAGAATCGTTCCTGAGAGTGACTGATAGCAGTAAGAAAATTGTTTTATTATTCACCTTTGAATGTTAGTTGCACCGCAAGTGTCTTATTGTGTTATAAATCAGAATGCCCCCACTTTACTCATTCTGTGCTTTATTCATTTCTGCCAAAGATTTCTAGACTGTCCACTTTCTTGTAGGATCTCCCGTAAATGCAGAACAAACAACAGGCAAGAAAAGTTGTAACACTTAAGTTACATTTACCGAAGAAGAATTAATTTCGTATATGGGTTTCTCGGTTACTGTTCCTGCAACATCTAATGACACAGGTAAATTTTCTTGGGATTACTGGTAATAGTATTACTGATGCCGTCATTCTTATAAATACATGAATTTGAGCTTCATCTTTGTCTGCTTAAATTAATTTATAAATATTTTTCCATCTAGAAACTTCAGTGGTTGTATCCAACAATGCTCAAAATGAAACCACAGTCACAGTCTCCACTAGAGACAACAGTACTTCACACTCATTGCTATGTGATGGTGCCCATTGTTTGCCAAACATGCTAGATAAATTATCAAAAGATCAAGGGAGCAATAATGATGCTGACAGTGAAGGCCAAGAATTTTATGGTGACGTAAGCAGTGAGAGGAAAGGAAGTCTAAACCACATCATCATGAAGATTGGAAGAAAAATGCCAGTAAAATTGTGAGAATGCGTGGACGGGAATATATTGGATGCAAAAGAAGTCAAATTGGTAAAATCACTCATGATACTCCAAGAGTGTCACGAAAATTAGGTCCAACATGTACTTTGAAGATGTGCCAGAAATCCGTTCAAAGGAAGTGTCATCAGTTTTCTGCTGATGATAGGCTGGCAGTATTTAACACATTTTGGGAAATGATGTCATGGGATCAGAGGCAGGTTTACGTTATCAACCTTATGTACGTAATTCCAACCAAACGTCCAGGGAAGAACACTGGCGAATACAGGAGAAAAGAGACGCTCATTTATCTTTTGAAAAATGAGCTGGGGAAACAAAGTATGCAAAAAGATGTTTCTCAATTCTCTTGGGATTAAAGAATGGACTGTCCAATATTGGCTGGGTAATTCCATACATGGGATGAGTCCTGATACAGAACTGTCACGACCTCGAATCAAACAGACGAAAAAGAAAGATGAGAGAAACTTCATGAAAGAATTCCTAGACTCTCTTCCGAAACTTCTGTCGCATTACTGCAGGAAATCCTCCTCGAAGTTGTACCTTGAGCCTATTCTACAATCCAAACAGCTGTATGGACTCTACGTGGAAAAATGTCATGCAGAGAAGGTTTCACCATTAAGTCAGGCTACCTTTAAATCGATTTTAGAAGATGGTAATATTAGCTTATTTTCCCACAAGAAGACCAGTGCGACTTGTGTTGTAGTTACAGGCTTGGTAATTTGATTGAAGATGCAACACACAGAATGGAAAGAGTAGGCAAGGATGCAAAAAGATGCTGACAAGAAAGAAGACCAGCAGAAGCTCTGCTCAGTGTACACCATGGACTTAAAGGCCATGAAAGTAGCTCCATTTTTAAGTGCAAGAGCAGTTTATTACAAAACAAAGTTGGCTGTTCATAACTTAACTATGTATAATTTAAAAAGTCGTGATGTAGTATATTACTGGTTCGATGAAACGCATATTTTGCCTCATGCATTGTGGACACCCTATTCAGAACGATTTAGGAAAATCCCGTTCAAGTCATTCTGTATTCTGACGGCTGCATATATCAGAACAGAAATGTGATATTATCAAATGCTCTTTTAAGATTATCAATTGATACTGGAGTATTGATTACACAAAAGTTTTTGGGGAAAGGCCCTACTCAGATGGAATGTGACTCAATTCACAGATCTATTGAGTGGAAGCTTAAAGGATGTGAAGTTACGCTTCCTAGCCAATACGCTACGATATCTAAAGAAGCGAGAAAAAAGCCACCGCCATACGAAGTCCATTACCTAGATTATTCCTTTTTCATCAACTACCCAGAGAAAAGTCTGTGGTTGTACAACTCAATTAGACCTGGAAGAGCTGTAAAAAATGAACCTACAGTTACCAATCTGAAGGCGATACAGTACCGCCCAAATGGTATTATTTACAACAAGTGCTCTTTCAACGAGATGTGGCAAGAATTACCAAGGTGTCCGAGGAAAATTCTTGGAGATGTTTGCGTCCCGAAACTAAACAAGGAAAGACTGAAAATCAAGAAATGCAAATTGGATCATTTACAACAACTTAAATCTGTTCTTCCTAAAGGTTGTCACAGTTATTATGACAACATTCCTTATGAATGAAAATTATAGCGGAGGTAACTGTGTGATGAGCATCACTGCAGTGTGATTCTCTGTTGCTGCTTTGAGTGACACTTAGGATTTTTCTTGAAGAAATGTGAAGACATTTCCGGAACTATGTAAACAGTATATTTACTTAAAACGTTTCTATGAAGTCTTTCAATAAAAATGATTAATGCTCCAAAACGTGTTCTCACTGGCTTTCTCAGCACCAAATACCAACGTCAATGTGTCAAGTCACGCCAGGAGACTGACAAATACCGTATAAGTAACAGATCACGGCATAAATGCAGAGACAATTCCGTGTATGTGCCGTAATAAAGTTTTCTAAAGTGTATTTTTTTGTTTCGCATTTTTATTTGATCCAATATTTCCTTGTAGTGCTACGATGCAAATTTAGCGCCCCTGTGAAATGTATTAGGCATTTTAGACAGTTTTTTGTCTCTCGTGTAAAATTCTTATTTTGCTACTTACGCGGTATTGTTTCTTCACAGATGATATACAACAAACGCATTGTGAAAAATTTATGGTTATATGATGTTAAACGCTGTTTCCGAAGCATTATAAACACAGTTATTTTACCCACAGGTGTGACGTCTTTCTTATGTTTAAAGTTAGTTACTGCTACTTAAAAAGTTACATAGTATTCCCAGAAAGATACTATTTTATTACCCAAACACATTAACATTGCTTGTCTTCATACAAATCGATCATTGGCCAAAAATATGCCAATATGTTCCAGTAAGTTTCATTCTGAAATAAGTAAATGCATAAGTTATTAAAAACATTTATTTACATTTTAGGATAGGTATACAGCTATTACTTCATACAACTTTTAAACACATAAGAAAACCATACAGCCACAGGTTGAGTGCTTGCTTTCATGCCTCTTGTGGAATCAGAACCACAAAAAATGTACCACAAGGTCTAAGACCAAACATGTGAGCCCCACACAACATATCTGTTTGGCCACTAAGCTAATAAATACTCCTTTTAATAAAAGTTATTGATGGCATATCTTAATTCCTTAAATGTTCATGCCATTATCATGTAAGTACATTTAAACAATGTGGAATCCTTAGTTTGAACACTTCTACATAACAAAATATAGACTGGAGAACACTCAATTCCTTGTTGGAATGAACAGAAAAATGCAAGGCCATTGGAATTGTTAAGTTCTCTTCTAGTACAATGCAGACTTTGAGGAATTAAAAAAAAAATGAAAAAAACACAAGAAAAACAAGTTTAGCAGTCCAAAACAACAGAACAAATTTTACTTCCACTCAATCACAAAAGGGCTCCCCAAATTCAAAGTGATATTTAGGAATATTTCACATGATTACCCAACACTTACATTCACTATTGAAGTTGTCACATTTAATAGAAAAAGTGTGCCTGTATTTCACATATTCACTCGAGTTCCACTTCTCTCGGTGCATAACACAAAGCCATTTCAATAAACACAGTTTCTTTCTATGCTCTTCCACCTGTCTGCTGTTGATACACTTCTATGGTGTCACCTTCCTCCATTTCCAATGAAAGAGGAGTATCTGTTTCATTGATTGGCTGCCCATCAAATCGGAAGCGCATTGTAGCCATTGCAATCCCCTGTAAAATTATTGTGAAACAGAATGTTAAAATGTTGATATTTAGAATGTTAAAATGTTGCATTCAAGACAAGCATCAATGTAGTTCAGAATAATAAATATTAGAAGTCACACACATGGAGATCAAAGCTTAAATTCTTAACACCACATAAGGACTTCATGTAAGAGTACCACATAACAAAAATTCTAACAACTTTAACACTGGTAGTGCAGGTGTCATCATTGAAGTATATTCTGTAGTAATCAATAGGCTGCTGCAATTACAGGACAATAGGCTGGAAAAAATCCACAACCATCATGAACTTTGTTTCAATTCTTTTAGCTTACGTAATTCATTCCCAGAAAATACGACGACAGTTCATTACACACACACACACACACACACACACACACACACACACACACACACACACACACACCCACACACCCGCGCGCGCGCGCGACCACCAACTCCAGCATCTCGGGCCGGAATGCACCTACACCTATATACATACTGTCCCCACACCCTCCACTCAACAGTTAGCACCTCCTCTGTAATACCATCTCCTCTCATTCTCGTCTACCACGCTGTTTATTTGCAGCCCTCTGCCAAAGCATCTGAAGCCTTTCATTGCTCCTCTCCTTTTTTGTTCCTTGTTTCCCCATCTCCCTCCCCCACAACCTCCTGACATGGTGCATGTTGGCAGTCTGCTCCCTGCACACTCCACCAGACAGCATTCGTCTCTCTCCCCACCAGTACACTACTATTCTTTCCCCTTCCCCACCCCTCAAGATTGCTGCTTGCATCCTGTGTGTAGTTGCATTTCAGCCTGAGATGCTGGAGTTGGTGGTCGTGCGTGTGTGTGTGTGTGTGTGTGTCTGTCTTTACTGATGAAGGCTGTAGGCGGAAGCTATACATGACTATCTTTTAATCGTGTGTCTGCAACTTGACATGCCTTCTTTACGGTAAGCAGTTATCTGTCTTTTCCTATATTGTTAAAAGGAAGTGTTTCCCAACAGAGCAATACATGAGAAAGTGTTTAAAAAACCACCCTTCTATGCCACTAGCTATCAGGTACACCATTAAACATAACACAACTGCTACAAATGTGGATAATACAGAACTGTACCAAGAAAGAGGACTCCAGTAATGGAAAACTAAATACAACAGTGTATCCATCAGGCTTTAAAGTGAAATGGAAATAAAATAAATACAACTGAGTATGTACATAACAAACAGAATGTGGGACAAACAGAAAATGATTTTTTTTCCTTCTTCCCCAGGAAAAGTTATTTTTCCAAAGGTAGCTGAAATCATTCCTGAATTATGTAGTTTGCTTGTTTCAGTCATAATTTAATAATTATATCACACACATCTCCTCAGTTTGCAGATAACTCCAATGCACCAGACTATTTTAATTAATGAACACTGACAAACAGTTAACAACAGTTCAAGATTAATGATTTGGATGTTTTCCTGCCGACAAGATGAGAGGCACCAGGGAAGCCGAATAACGCATAATAATACAGAGAAATTACACTCGTGAAGATAGTGTGAGTTGCACTGTCATAATCATTTACTTAATAGGAATTTGTAATAATGGTAATAAGTAGATTATGCTAAAGATAGAACACTTTTTCCTACAAATTTTGGAGGCTTTGTTTGCATGAACTGAACGAGTGACAATGCAGTTTTGGCCCTTTACGTATAACAAACTTTTCTGAGTGCCATTTTGCCTGCAGCAATGTAGTGGTGTGTGCATACCTGATTCACATTCAAAGAATGATTAACAGTTGCTTGACACAAGGGGAAGTTTTATACGTTGTGACAGAAAAAGAAATATTTATCAAAATAAGATTGAACATGGAACATGAGGCCAGGACTCGCAAAATGACACACTTACCTATGCATTAATCTTGAGTAATTACAGCACACCTGTTTTGGCTATTTCTGACAAGCTAGACAAGTAGATAAATATTTAGAAACGGCAATATTAGGTGAAATTGGAAAGTAAATAGAAATATAAACTCTCTGCTGATTAAAGCCATTAAATCTGTAACTAAGTTAATACCTGAAAATCACAGGTGACAGAAAAAAACTGGGAACACCCAAGAGGATTATCTAGCTGTACTTTTCAATTAAAAGCTGGTGAACATGAAGCTAAGAAGTAATTTATTTAAGAGTCATTTTTAGAAGTGAAGATGGGAGTAAACTGCTGCAGTGGGACAGAAAATGGAATGAAGACAAATTTGTTGCTATTTATTCAACACTGACAAATTTTCATTGAAAAATAATTATGGCACAGATTGTGAAGAAGATATGTAAAATAGTAACAATAAGACACCAAATTACCGGGAAAGAGAAAAAACAGATTTTTATTCTAAAACAGACAACAAAAGCGAAGCAGAACTGTCACAATGTTCACAGTATCAATGCAAATTTTTCCTGTCATTGTGTGCTTTTTGACTGTGCCTAAGTAAATTAGTGGCAATGAGAGACATCCAGTTAAAAAAACGAACCTTGGGCTTTGAGGAAACAGCATTTAAAGGTTTACTTAAGTCTTTTATTCAGTATGAGAGTCCTACATCATAGGCTCCACTACAAATCATTTGCAATGAGAATTCTTCATGAATACCCAAAATGCCATCTTGATGAAAGGAGCAAAGTCTCTTTAAGAATAATTTCTTATAATGAAAAGGAAGAACAAAGATTACGTTTAATGTCTTACTGACGACAAGGTCGTTACAGATGACAAGCTTGAATTGTTTTTGTTAAGGACGGGGAACGAAATCGGCTGCGCTCTTTTAAAGGAACCATCCCAGCATTTAGGGAAATCGTGGAAAACCTAAATCTGGATGGGTGGAGGCGGATTTGCACTGCTGACTTCCCAAAAGTTCAGCCAGTGTGCTAACCACTGCACCACTCATTTGGTTTCTGATAACGAGGCAGACTTCCAGCAGCGCGGAAACTGGTAACTTGCCAATGCAGGCTGTGATAGATGATTTAAAAAATGATTCACACACAAAACTAGTACTTTTACTGTCACGACATTGCTGAAAAGAAATTATATCAATGGAAATTTCAGAAACTTTAGTAACAGAGATACTAAATATTTCCATTTTCCTATTTTCTATCGAAACACCAAAAGTGCAGTTATTGCAACCAAATGAGCTTCAGTTATACAAGCCAAGTTTGGCCAAATCTAATCTGAAGACAAGAATCATCTAATGGCGACACTCCAAAAGCAGCTAGGAGGAGTATTAACAATTGTAAATTTAAAACAGTCCAAATATGTAAGATTTGAAGGTACTAAATGACTGTAGCAGACTATTTATTATGACTGTTTACGAGAGAATGGAAGATGCAAGATTGCGAGACATAGATCTTGACAGGATTTGGTAAAACCTTTGTTGCTCCACAACAGGTATTTTACAAGTACTGCCAAGATAGTATTAAGAATACAGAAGGTGAAACTCATCTGATACATATCAGTGCAACAACAAAACACAATTGGGTATTAAAAGCTCCACTAGTCACTAAACAGCAAAATACCAGAGATACAGTGACTCATTACATTTCAACGAAGTCCACCAATGTCAGAATCAAGATGATTGTGAGTTAAGAACAACCAGAATATAACAGATCCAGATGATTATGGCTGTGAGTGGAAGAAACCCTTGCCAACCAAGTACAGGTGAGTCATTTTCTTTTGAATGTGCTAGCCAGGTATGAACTGCAAAAAGAAAAATGGGAAGCATCATCATGTAGTATAGACTACAGAAAATAAAATTTCAGTGAAGGCCTTTACCAAAGCCTCTTACAGAAGATTTTTTAGATAAACTACAAGATATGTGTGTGTGTTTTGCACACCAGATCTCAAGAACAGATTCTTCTACAGTAATTTTGAAGTGGGGAGCTGAAACAAAAGTTTGAGATACACCCGGCAAAATTCTGTTTGGATTATCACAATTACATACAGTTTTCCAGCAATTTATAGATATGGCATTTTTGGGAAAAAAGGAATGGTCTGGCAGCTCAAAGAACAACCTTGTGACAACTTTTTTGTAATGAGAGATGAATTTATTTTTAAGCGATGGAAGAAAGACTTTCGAGATTCCACATTTTAGTAGAAGGTAATATTAGTCCTTTCCACACTGCAGACACACAACGAATTATGGTACCATCAGTGACTGACACGTCAAGCTAAGAGATTATGTTCTGGTTACAAAATCAACCCACATTAGCCACATCTGTCATATTCAGAGACAACTGAGTATCCTCACAGGCAACCGTATATCACTTAACTGGTTATGACATAAAACTGCCAACAGCAGCACACTATAGAACACAGACACTGTAAGAGCACTTTAGCACACTGTCACCTTCCAGAGCACACACTATTCATAATATGCATTACGATGTGTTGGAGCATCCTTCAGTCTTGGTTTTTCCCATTTGATTTACATTTGTTTTGTCCATATAAAAGGCCACGCATTCACCTCCGATAAGTGAAGGAAGCTGCACCAAACCAAAATCTTTATTTTCATCGTACAAGCTCATGTGATGATAAAAAAACTATATTTAGAATACACTAAGTTGAAAAATGGGCTACAGTGTAAAATTGGACTCCCATTGAAGTCTCGACTGTGGCCATATACTGATCTTTTGCATAGCCCAATGTCCCGCACAGGTTGAAAGGTGGTGACCTGTATTTGATTCATATTACATTTGTATATAGTAGTTGAATAAGACAAATTCACAGGTGGTCCACACTGTATCTTTTACTGGAAAATAATATTTTTGTTGGAATTGTAATACATTTATATCGGATATCGAGTATGTTCGAGAAATATCGATCGTGGTGACAGATGTTTGTGTATATATATGTGTGTGTGTTGAGGCGCATTAGTCTGTCTTCGTGCGCCTATTTTAATAAAGTCAACATGTGTATATTTTAAATAAAGTGTTTTAAAAGTAAAAGTGAGAACTTGATTTGAAACATGGTAGCAGAGGTCCGTGGTTCTTGAAAAGAAAAGTAGAAGTTAAATATTATATTGTGGCCGTCGCGTGTTATTCAGAAAGTTCGACATGGCTGATATAACTATTCCTGTATTTGATGGCGAAGACTATGGGAACTGGAAGCAGCGGATAATCATGTACCTAAAAATGAAGAAATGCTATACAGTGATTACGAGGGCAAAAGTGAGTTCAGACAACGAAACGTGGGATGAAGAGGACTTGAAGGCTATCAACTATATTTATGGTGCAATCACAAATAAGCAACTAGAATTCGTGAGTGACAGAGAAAGTGCTTTCGAGATCATGAAGAAATTTGATGAATTATATTCGAAAGAGTCTACAGCCCTTCAAATATTATGCAGAAACAAGTTGGACAAATTGAGGTTAAGTGATTACAGTGATACGGGGACATTTTTCAGTGCATTTGAAAAAACTGTAAATGAGCTGAAATCTGCAGGCGCCAAAGTAACGGAAAAGGAGAAGTTAAATTATATGCTGCGAACGTTACCAGAGTCAATGAGCTATATTGGGGACTTAGTGGACGTCTTGAAGGAAGAGGACCAGACAGTTGAATACGTTAAAAGTAAGATTCAATTATTGAATGCAAAAACTGGAAATGAAGAGGTAAAATCAAATGCATTTCACACAGAAAGAAAATTGAATTCAAGAAATCAGGAGCAAGTATGTTATCGATGCAGCAAAGCAGGTCACTTCAAACGTGATTGTACCCAGGGAAGAACAAGTAACAGAGGCACATGGCATCGTGGAGTACATTTTCAAAGCAGCGACAGAGGTAATGGAAATATGCAGCGTGGAGGCTATAGCAATGTACAGCGTGGATATTACGGCAACATGCAGCGTGGAGGTTATGGCAGCAGGCAACGTGGTCGAGGAGAGCAGCATGGTTTTAGCAGCGGTCGGCATCACAGCAAGCAAGGTTACCATCAGAGTGATCATGGTATGAGTAGTTTTATAACAGAGGTTAATTCTATGATAGGTCAAAATAGAACAGTAGAGTCAAGTAATAACAATCAAATTCAAATCAATTGGTTATTAGACAGTGGCTGTACTGATCATGTTATTAATAATGAGGAATATTTTTCTAAGAGTATAACTTTAAAACAACCTATAAATGTAAAAATTGCTGATGGAAAAATTTTGCAAGCTACTAAAGTTGGTAATGTAATTAGTAATTTTCCTGTCTATGATCAAATGGTTCCAATTAATATGCGAAATGTTTTCTTTGTAAAAGACATAGACAAAAACTTGATCCGTTATGCTAAAATTACAGATAATCACAAAATTGTATCGGTAGGGAATAATGCAAAAATTTTTGATAAAGCTAATGGATTGATTGCGATTGCATGGAAAGAGGGTCGGTTGTATAAAATGAGTAGTACTATTAATAAAGGAGAAGTTAATGTTAATGTTATGAGTAAAGACAATAATATGACAGCAAAGGAAAAATGGCACCGCATTTTGGGACATGTTAATTTCAATTATCTAAATACTTTATGTAAACATCAATTGTTAGATGGGGTTCCTTCAGAACTAGAATCAGAATTTATGAAATGTAAAATCTGTATCGAAAACAAAATGCATAATGTTCCTTTTAAAAATAATAGAACCAAAGCAAAAGAAATCTTAGAAATTGTTCACACAGATCTAAATGGGCCTCACTCAACTACTGGAATGCATGGGGAAAGATATTTTCTTTCTTTCATTGATGATTACAGTAAGGCAGCTCGTGTTTACACCATAAAATCTAAAGATCAAGTATACAAATGTTTTGTAGAGTATATTAATGAAGTTGAGAATCTCACTGGGAAAACTGTTAAAAAGATAAGATGTGACAATGGGAAGGAATATTTAAATGAAAATGTCTATGAATTTGTGAGACAAAAAGGAATTGTATTGAATGCTTGTCCACCTTATGTGCATGAGCTTAATGGTACTGCTGAAAGGTATAACAGATCCATCATGGACATGTCACGGTGTCTGCTAGCCGAAGCGCGAGTAGACAAGAGATTTTGGCCTGAAGTGGTTTGTGCAGCAGCATACCTCAAAAACAGAACTTTAGCTAACACCATTGAAAAGAAAACTCCTTATGAGATATTACTGGGAAAAAAACCTAATGTTAATCATTTGAAGTTGTATGGGAGTAGAGTTTTTGTAAGAGTACCTGAGCAACTGAGAAAGTCGAAATGGGATAGGAAAGCCGATTTGGGGGTTTTAATGGGTTATTGTGAAGTAGGCTACAGAGTGCTAATAAATAATAAGATAGTTGTTGCTAGACATGTGGACATTGTTGAAAGTGGTGTTAAATGTATTGGGTTTAAAGATTATGATTCAGTAAGTGAATATTCTAGTGATTCTGAACACGAAAGTATAGAAAATGAAACTGAACTAATAGAAAAACAGAAGGAAATTGAGAAAAATGAAAAGCTTTCTGATAATCATGAATCAGAGAAAGTACTTGAGTTGAGGAGATCATCTAGAGAAAGAAAACCAAAAATATTAAATGATTATGTTTACAGCAATTTTATTTATGTAAACTTTTGCAGTGCAAATAGTCCGGAAAGCTTTGAGGAGGCGATTAACAGTGCCGAATCAAATTATTGGGAAAAAGCGATGAATAAGGAAATTGATTGTTTGAACAAAAACAAAACATGGGAATTAGTAGATAAACCAGTTGATAAAGAAGCCATTGATGTAAAGTGGGTTTTCACAAAGAAATCAGAGGGTGTTTACAAAGCAAGATTAGTTGTCAGGGGGTTTCAACAAAAAGAAATCGTTGAGGATATTTATTCTCCAGTAACCAATATGCAAACATTAAAGATTTTGTTGTCATACTGTTGTCAAGAAGGTTTGGTTATAGAACAAATGGACGTAGAGACTGCGTTTCTAAATTGTAAAGTTTTATCTGAAGTTTATGTAAAGCAGCCAAGAGGATATGATGATGGTACGGGTAGAGTCTGTAAATTGTATAAAGCATTGTATGGTTTGCGAGAAAGCTCACGAGCTTGGTACAATTGTCTTGACGAGTTTTTAAGAAGTTTAGGTTTTAAAAGGAGTAAATATGATTATTGTCTTTATGTATTGAGAGATGGAGATGTCTTGATTTATTTGATTATTTTTGTCGACGATTTGCTCATTTGCTGTGTGAGAAAAGAAAAAATTGTTAAGATTAAGAACTTATTGTCAAAGCGATTTAATATGAAAGATTTAGGTGAGGTAAAAAGATATCTTGGCATCGATATTAATTATGATTATGAAACAAGAGTTATGAGTTTGAGTCAAGAAAAATACATTGATTCGTTAGCTGCGAAATATAAAATTGAAGATTCGATCTTGTACAAAACTCCAATGGAAGTAAATTTAAAGTTAGAACCAGCGTATGAAGATTGTAATGACGTTAGATATAGAAACTTGATAGGTGCACTCTTGTACGTAAGTTCGGGTACTAGACCAGATATTAGCTATAGTGTGAATTACTTGAGCAGATTCCAAAGTTGTTACAGTAGTACTCATTTTAAATATGCTTTGAGAATTTTGAAATATTTATATTTAACTAAAGATTTGAAATTAAACTATTGTAGGAATGAAGGTGCTGAGATATTAGATTGTTTTGTGGATTCAGATTGGGCAGGTGATAGTGTGGATAGAAAGTCAACTTCTGGTTATGTAATTAGATTATTTAGTAATGTTGTATTTTGGAAGTCAAGAAAACAAGCGAGTGTCACAAAGGCTTCAACTTTTGCAGAATATGTAGCATTGTCTGAAGCTGTTAGCGAGGTGAAACTTGTACATGATATTTTAGACATTTTTAATGTTAAATTTGAAAAACCTATTGTCATATATGAAGATAATTCAGGAGCATTAAATATAGCGAAGTTTGGTAATTTCACAAAGAATTCAAAATATATAGAAGTACATTACCATTTTGTGCATGAGTATTATTTACAGGGACTCATTGATATTGTTAAAGTAGATTCGAATGAAAATGTTGCAGATATATTCACAAAGTCGTTATGTAAAGAAAAATTCATTAAAATTAGGAATATGTTAAACATCGCGATATAAATGTAAGGAGGCGTGTTGGAATTGTAATACATTTATATCGGATATCGAGTATGTTCGAGAAATATCGATCGTGGTGACAGATGTTTGTGTATATATATGTGTGTGTGTTGAGGCGCATTAGTCTGTCTTCGTGCGCCTATTTTAATAAAGTCAACATGTGTATATTTTAAATAAAGTGTTTTAAAAGTAAAAGTGAGAACTTGATTTGAAACAATTTTAATTATGGTACATTACTAATAAACAAGGAGCCTGTTGAACAGGTACTTTTTGACCTTAGCTTGTATATTTCTATGCCGTCTATCTTATTACTTGTTTAGAGCTGCACATATTTACAAACCCAATGTATCCACAAACAAACCACAAAACAAAAGCACATGTTAAGAAATTATTAGTTCTCGTGATTTATAAATGAAAGTATTCATTATCTACAAGCAAGACAAAGATGTAAAAGAAACGACGTCTATCTTCAGTATGGTTGGCAACCAAAATTCTCAATAAAAACGCAAATACGAACTGTACACATGACAATGTTTACATTACAAAAATCATTGCTTCAAGTATATATAAAGCCCGTACAAATAGAAATTGAGAAAACCATAATCAATAAAAAAATATCACTCGTGTGACATCACCACATGTGCTACGTTTTACACCACCAGTATCGCTATGTTCACAATGCAAATTGAAAATTTTATCAACAGGTAAAATTACAGGAACCACACCGCCTTTCTTTCACACTTGGGAGCTAATCTGCTTGCTTCGATACACTACGAACATATAGAAACTATAGCAGAAATGCATGTAACTTTACTTCTCACCGAAGATCTTAAAGCCACTGGAATGGATCTTAGTGATACGGCTCTGTTATTAATTACACAAATATTGAATTACGTTCATCCGTTTCGGTACTCACCACTCTATCACAATACGCATTCATCAATTTTCTTAAAGGAGTGTGCTTCTTTATCTTAAATTGCACAATGGCATTGTCTTGACCCAATACTTTCAAGTTTATATGCTCAGACTCTGAGCCTTTCACGTCCTAAATAAAGAAAAAAAGTTTATATTCAAAACACACTAGAATCAGTTTACCTAAAAACAGACTAACATGTGACTTACCTTTTTATCTTCTGACATTTTTACTAATGCACAACCCGGACGAAATTCACTAAAACTTGCTTCTCCAAAACAAACCCAAAGTATACGTAAGACAGCTTATTTATTCAATACAAAGTATGGCTGATATTACACTAATACAAATCAGCCAAGACCACAAGAATTTGCCAAAGGCGTATTTTAAAAAAATACGGGCGCGCACTTTAACGCCTAACACTTCGCTTCGTTCCAAGGAGCTCACGCCTCAAAGACTTTCAGTGTGACATAATTTACAGATATGACGGACCAAAGAGTAACAAGCATAATACTTAATTCATTTCCCAACTTTCATGAAGAAAACCATGTAAATTCCAAATATTTTCTCGATTCACGAGGGTATTAATGCATATCGGAAATTTACTGTAAAGTATGGTAACTTTATTAACGGTTTGTAAATTTACATAAGTGTAAAATAGATGCAAACCTAAGAATTAGTTCTTTTCGTGAACATTACTAAGCAATTGTACTGGGTGAGTCTATTACGCCAAGAAGATAATAAAACTAAAAGTACAGTGTAGTATATGTGAGATTATGGGATAAAAATCGTGCTAGGAAAGATCAGAATGCAGTATCACAATTTGAGAACTAACAATGATAGCGTTTCCTTAGAGTGGAAGTAAAATTAATGATAAATGTTCTTGAGAAAGGTCTCATGGGAATATTTCACATTGCTGAGAAATGAAAGAACGAGAAAAGTATCGTTCAACGACAGTTATTTGTTGAGGAAAATATGTTTATACAAAGACTTGGGCGGGTTCACTCACAGGGACCATCATTGCCGCCAATAGAATTGGTGCCATATGTCGCTCTATGAAATAGCGTTGGAATCATAGACCATAGTTCTCTAGGCTTTAGAAATCACAGTGTCTCAAGAACAGTAGAGTAAGATGCAAGTTCTTTAGTGTTTAGCATTTTACCAGGAAGAAATACACTTGTGGAGTACTGCTGTGGAGAACCACAAAACTCTCAATGCCACTGCATATGCATGCAATGCGTCCAGCAAAGACGTATGGATCGTACCGTAGCTGAATTAAAAAGAAAAAAAGTAGTCTTTAATGTCAACTTACGTGCTTTACCGGACGAGAACACACGAGACAATTCTACAGACCGATCCACCTGTCAGCTTTGACCAGTGACGTCATACCTAAGGTAGAGACGCTGTATAGAGGCAATTATTGAAAGCGACTGAGCAAATTCATAAACAAACCATTGTAGCATACGAAAAAATTACAATCACAGTTCACGTGATTAATTACTTAGCCACATATTATATCGAAAAGAACTTAAGATAACGAAAATGAGAGCAGAAAAAGATAAGTGTACATGTCTGCAATAAATTACTATCATAATTTATGCTAGTAAGAAAAGTACAGAGAAACTTTAAATCCATTACAATATAGCGCATGATGATGTCACTATGCTGTGAAGTGCCGTTAATTTTTGATAATAACTATTAAATCTAATGGAGTAGTAGACAAGAAAAGAAAATCCGCAAAAACAGGGTCTTAAAAACATTGGAGTCGATATCTAGAATTAAGCTATATAGGTCAATTCTAGTTACCGATTCCAACCATTCCATGTTTCATAATTTAGCTCGTTTTTATGGCAGGTGTGTGCACTAAAATGCAACATGATTGCTCTCTGAACATCTACAGAAAAATGACTAACACTGGAATTAGTAACTAGAATTAACTTACGTAGGTTAATTCCAGTTACCAGTTCCAACCATTCCAAGAATCGTTATTGAGACCATTTAACAACAAGTGTGTGCACTAAAGCGTTACACAATTTCTACAGTTGGTAATACTCTCTTCACTACTATGAAAAAGAAAACAATCTGTTACTTTTCGTAGTAGTTCTGAGATCAATCAGAAACCTAGACATCCTAAAAAAAAAACCACCGTTCACAGATTTACTGCAAAAAGTCTAAAATTATGAACCATCGAACAGATGGAATCGGTAACTAGATCTTCTACATAGGTTAATTCCAGTTACCGATTGCAAGCATTCAATGGTTTATTAATTCGATCATTTTTCAGCAGGTGTGTGCACTACAATGTAGGCTAATAGAATTTCTGCCCTTGTAATTGTTCACTAAACTACTGCAAAAAAGTTACTAAGGTTGGAATCGGTACCTATAATTGACATATATAGCATATATAGGAGGCCAATTCTAGTTACCTATTCCATTTTTTGTTATTTCATCACAATACTTCTAGACAGCGATTACAAATGTAGAAATGCTATTACGTTTAGTGCCTTAAATCCCTGCAAACAATTTACATATGAATCATGGAAATGTTGGAATTGGTAACCAGAATTTACCTATATGTGTTAATTCCAGTTATCGATTCCAGTATTTGTTATTCTTTGTAGATTTTTACTAGTTGTGTACTGGCTTTTCTTTTAGATTTTAGTTTGTCGGTTTGTCCAGAATTCATGTTACTGATTCGTATTTGTCGTCATTCATTTCATTTCCCCATTTTTCTGATGCATTTTACTTTCTTCCCGCCAAAACAACCAACTTTTCTGCGCTTCTCCCATTAGATTCAATAATTAATAGTAAAATTAACACAATTTTATAATAATATGACTTCATCATCTGCTTTACCGTAATATAATTTAAAGGTTCTCAGTGCTTTTCTACTCACATAAATTACGAGAATAATTCTTATCACACATGAAATTTTGTATCTAATTCATGTACATAATTTCATCTTCATCTACGTCTATACTCTGCAAACCACCATGAGGTGCATGGCAGAGGTATGTCCCATCATACCAGTTATTAGGGTTTCTTCCTGTTCCATTCACGTATGGAGTGTAGGAAGAATGATACATTGAATGCCTCTATGCATGCAGTAATTATTCTAGCCTTATCCTCATGATGCCAGTGTGTGATACATAGGTGTTTGTAGTACATACCTGGAGTAATCATTTAAAGCTGGTTCTTGAAACTTTGTTAATAGACTTCTCGGGATAGTTTACGTCTATCTTCAAGAGGCTGCCACTTCAGTTCCTTCGGTATCTCTGTGGCACTCTGCTATGGATTAAACAAACATGTGAACATTTGAGCTGTCCTTATCTGTATACATTCGATATCCCCTCTTAGTCGTATCTGATACAAGTCCAACACACTTGAGCAATACTCTAGAATTGACCACACAAGTGACTTCTAAGCAATCTCTTTCATAAACTGATTACAATTTAATAGTATTTTACCAATAAACCGAAGTCTACCACCCACTTTACATACGAGTGAACCTATGTGACCATTACCGTTCATATCATTACAGAGTGTTACACCCAGGTATTTGAATGCATTGAGCGATTCCAGCAGCGACTCATCGATATTGTAGTCATAGGATACTACGTTTTTTCGTTTTGTGAAGTGCCAAATTTTATATTTATGAACATTTAAAGCAAGTTGGCAATCTCTGCACCATGTTGAAATCTAATCTAGGTCTGACTGAATATTTCTGCAGCTTCTCTCCGATTGTACTTCATTATAGATAACTGCATCATCTCCAAAAACATTGATTCTACTATTCATATGGTTGCAAGGCCATTGATATACAATGTGAACAGCAAGGGTCCCACACTTCCCTGGGGCACATCTGAAGTTGCTTCAACATCTGACGATGACTCCCCAGCCAAGATAACATTGTGTGTCCTCAGTACCAAAAAGTCCTCAATCCAGACACAAATTTCACTTGATACCCCCATATGAGCACACTTTTAACAATAAGCAAAGGTGCAGTACTGAGTCAAATGCCTTTTTGAAATCAAGAAACATTGTATCTACCTGGTTCCCTTGATCAAAAGCTTCCAGTATGTCATGTGAGAAAAGTGCAAGTTGGGTTTCACTTGAACGATGTTTTCGAAATCCATGCTGGTTGGCATTGAGGAGGTCATTCTCTTCAAGATACCTCTTATGTTGTAATTGTAAGATCCTATAACAAATCATGTCAGGGATATTGGACAGTAGTTTTGTGGATCATTTCTACTGCCCTTCTTGCAGACAGATGTAACGTGTGACTTCTTCCAAGAATTGGGCATGGCTTTATGTTCGAGTGATGCACGATAGATTATAGTCAGAAGAAGCACTAACTCAGCTGCAAATTCGGTATAGAAACTGACAGGGATCCCAATGGAGCCTGGAGCTTTGTTCGATTTTAGGGCTTTCAACCATTTCCCAACACCTCTGAAACTAATACTTATTTCATTCATCTTTCCAGTGATACAAGGATTTAATTGTGGCAATACTACTGGGCTTTTCTTTGTAAAGCAACATCTGAAAACATAGTTAAGTATTTCAGCTTTGCTTTGCTATCTTCAATTTCAGTTCCTGTCTTATTCGCTGGGGACTGGGCACTAACTTTGGGACCACTAACAGCCTTTACATACAGCCATTTGGATTTTGTGAAATCTCATTTGACAACATTTTGCTACAGTACTCATTGAAGACATCACACATCGCTCTCTTGACAGCCAAACGTGCTTCAGTGCGTATCTCTCTAACTAAATAGGTCTACGTTTTGTTTTACACCTATTATGCAGTAAACTCTGTTTCTTTAGCAGTTTCTTTACAGTGACTTTATGCCATGGAGGGTCCATCCCATTGTGAACTGTTCCACTGGGTACATATCTATCCAGTATGTGGTCAACCATTCTTTTAAACTTGAGCTGGGGTTCCTCTACATGTTCCTGCCCTGTGCTGAAAGTTTCAAGTTCTTCATTGAGACATGACATTACTGATTTTTTGTTTATTTTACTGAACATATTTATCTGTCTGCTTGTTTTAGTTGTCCTTTGTACTTTGGTAATAATTGTTGCCAGTATCATGTCATGGTCACTGATACCAGTTTCGATGTGGACATCCTCAAAGAGGTCAGTTCTATTTGTTGCCAGTAGATCAAATATGCTTTGCGATGCCCCACCAAGTTCTGTCCTTATATGCATCAGTTATCGCCTATAAATGACTGTGGTTGCCGATAGGACTCGTAATTATGATGGGCAGACACTCAAGTGCAGTAAGACTACAGTGTTGATTTCACTAACTGCACTAAGCACTGCGTAGCTAAACTCTTACCACACAGTCTTTAATTTTGAATAATTGGAACCTATATAGTAACTTGACAAGCAAACAAGGGGGATGAGAGTACACAATATAATTCATAATCACTTTGAAATAGCGACATAAACTGCATATGGACAATATGGATCCTTTAGGTGTATTGCTTTCATTGCCACAGCAAAAGACACTTTCATCTGTACAGAATAAATCTATTTTAAACTTGAGACACTTGTATATAAAATAACACTGAAATGTAGAGTGAAAAGATCCTGCTTTGAATTAAAGATGCATAACTACTGTGATGGTGTTATTTGTAGTTTTTTAACTAATAAACATCTTTCTTTAACATTATCTTCGCACAGTATTGACCACTGGCTGAAAATGAATTTTTACACTCATGTTTCCTGATAATTTTCAGCATGAAGAATTTTTAAACTGATAGTACTTCAATGCAACATAACACAACATTTTCTGCACTTTTGTTGAAAGATCAATTTAGTTTGTCACATCCCACGAATCAGTAAAATCCTTTGTTCTGAACACCACAGCAGTTTTTTGTAGTAATGAAAATGTGCACAATACCTTTTGTTGTATTCTTCTGCAACAGCTTTTATTATGCTTGTCAATGCAATGAAATAGCTGGTACTTTTGAACACTGTCTGATGCTTTGCTCACAATGGCAATAACAATTTTAAGCACATTGTATGGGTCTACGTATATCCAGCTTACGATCTGAAAATGCGGCTGATTAAATATCACAGCATGTGAAAAGAACACACTAAACATCTACTGAAATAACAACACTGTTCTAAAGCTTGTTGGTTTTATCACTTGTGTTACTTAACTTGTACAAGAAGACGCCGAATCATGACATTCACGATATGTTCGTCACTATGAAAAATAGAATTGACTAAACTTAACCATAGAAATAAATACTTCAGTCCTTTTGTGTGTTGAGCAACGTATTGAAGTCTCTGATGAGATTTTGCTACTGATGGATGGTTTAGCAGCTTTTAGACAGTGCCTTTCATGTCGTAATTCCCATCGTAATATTTGGCTAGTTCGGTGGGTGATGCTGCAAAATAATGTCCGCCTCCTTTACAGCAAACAACGACTTCCCACTGGCCTTCGTAATAACATTGTCACTTCTGTTTAGTTGACATATAGCTGCTTAATGCTGTAGAATTACGGTAGCAATAATTTCCCATCAATCCAAGGTCATTTAACAATGATTGTGCTCCTTTTCAATCACCACAAAATACAGTACATGGGCACCGCACCCCTTACCTTTCTGACTCACAAAGAAGACCGTTCTGGATCTTTTTATCGCAACGTTTCTCCCGCCTTATTCTTCTGCGGAGAAGTCCCTTTGGATTTTGACTGAAGCCTAAAGCCATGATTACAAACAGCTTTAATTACAAAGGTTCATAATACTATTAAAACTAAGATATACTTAACAATATATAGAGATTAATACAAAAAAATTATTTATGGCTATACATTTAAGGCACAGTTACAGATACTGCGTACTTTGCAGGCTGGTGGCAGCACCTTAGCGGCAGTCTGCCTTACTTTACTCTGCTGCTGTTACTTTCATATGCGCCCTCAGTGCTATATCATCTCACTGCTTGCTTTGTACAGATTTCTACAACTGCCCTACGACTGATGGCATTTTTTAAGTTATGACAGCGAATAACGAAATAACTTCTATGAAATGAAATGGAACAATTCCTACACTGTACGATGTACTTGTGTCGTTACAATTTCCATCATGAGTAGGGATCATGACTATCTGTTCTAGGTAGTTTTCATGAAGGCATTTAGTAAGGTTTCACAGGATGCCTTATCACAGCCACTACTAACAAAACTGTAATTTCTCCAGTTAAATGTTGAATGATTTAAGTCTCCATGAATGATTATAGTATGATTGGGGCACTTAAGTACAAGTGAGCTGAAGTTTTCTTTGAAATTTTTGGGTACATCAGGAGATGAGTCTGGTGGGTGATAGAAGGATCCAGTTATTATTTTATGCTCACCACTGATGCTGAGTCTTGCCAAACAATGTCACGTGCAGCTTCGATTTTTGTCTCAGTGGATTTGAGTTTTTTGTCTACTGTGACAAATACACCACCTCCATTTTCCAATTCCCTACCCTTTCGATATACACTTAAATTTCCCAAAAAAATTCACTGCTATTAATTTCAGGTTTCAATCAGTTTTTGTATCTAGTATTATGTCAGCTTCGCTGCTTTTCATGAGCACTTCAAGACATTTTGTTGTGAATGCTTTGCCAGTGTACCACTAGGATTTTAATACTCTCACCTGTGGGAGGCACTTCTTTCGATATTACACTGATACTTCTGGGTTTACTACAGCTATCGTTATCTGGATTGGATGGAGAGTTGTCTAATCTTAAAAACCTTTGTGTGCACCCCAAACGCAGTCAGTTACTTGAATAGTAGCCTCTGATGCGTTGTGGTTGGTTGTTTCGGGGAAGGAGACCAGACAGCGAGGTCATCGGTCTCATCGGATTAGGAAAGGATGGGGAAGGAAGTCGGCTGTGCCCTTTGAAAGGAACCATCCCGGCATTTGCCTGGAGCGATTTAGGGAAATCACGGAAAACCTAAATCAGGATGGCCGGACGCGGGATTGAACCGTCGTCCTCCCGAATGCGAGTCCAGTGGATGTGTTGTGAACACCTGCCCTATTTAGGGGGGAATCTACAGTTCTCAATCCTATAATTCAAACCATGCAAATAGCTGCATGAATTGTGATTGTAATTTTAGCACAAGCTACGTTGGTTTGTTTGTTTATGAGTACGATTCGATGCTTTCATAGATTGCCTGTACCTAGTGTCTTTGCCTTATGTATGATGTCATTGGTCATAGCTGACGAATCTAATTGGATACTAGAATTTATCTGGACAAAGGATTCTGTTAATTCAGGGGCATTAACATATGAAATATATCGAAATACGTGGTTTGCCTACAATCTTGTGGGTAGTTTTCTTGGACAAGTTTATTTCAAGAAGGAAGCAAACAAAATAAAACACAGAGTTAAGTGAATTGAACAAAAGTAGTTTTTATATCTCACCTTCTTTATTATTATCATTTAAGCACTAATACATACACTGAAGAGCTAAAGAAACTGGTATACCAGCATAATATCGTGTAGGGCCCCCGAGAGCACGCAGAAGTGCCGCAACACGACGTGGCATGGACTCGAATAATGCCTGCAGTAGTGGCGGAGGGAACTGACAACTTGAATCCTGAAGGGCTGTCCATAAATCCGTAAGAGTACAAGGGTGTGGAGATCTCTTCTGAACAGCACGTTGCAAGGCATTCCAGATATGCTCAATAGTGTTAATGTCTGGGAAGTTTGGTGGTCAGTGGGAGTCTTTTAAGTCAGAAGAGTGTTCCCGGAGCCACTCTGCAGCAATTCTGGACGCGTGGGGAGTCGCATTGTCGTGCTAGATTTGCCCAAGCCTGTTGGAATGCACAATATACATGAATGGATGCAGGTGATCAGACAGAATGGTTAAGTGTGTGTCACCTGTCAGAGTCGTATCTAGACATATCCCTCTGACCGCACACGCTCCGCACCATTATAGAGCCTCCACCAGCTTGAACAGTCCCCAGCTGATATGCAGGGTCCATGGATTCATGAGGTTGTCTCCATACCGACACACGTCCATCTACATTTACATCTACAAGGATACTCTGCACATCACATTTAAGTGCCTGGCAGAGGCTTCATCGAACCACATTCACAGTTCTCTACTATTCCAATCTCGTATAGTGCGCAGAAAGAACTAATACCTATATCTCTCCGTATGGGCTATGATTTCCCTTATTTTATCATGGTGACCGTTTCTCCTTATGTAAGTCGTTGTCAACAAAATACTTTCGAATTCGGAAGAGAAAGTAGGTGATTGCAATTTCGTGAGAAGATTCCAACGAAAAACGCCTTTCTTTTAATGATGTCCAGCCCAACACCTATATCATTCCAGTAACACTCTCTCCCACATTTCGCGATAGTACAAAACGTGCTGCCCTTCTTTGAACTTTTTCGATGTACTCTGTCAGTCATATGTGGTAAGGATCCCATACCGCACAGCAGTACTTTAAAAGAGGGTGGACAAATGTAGTGTAGGCACTCTCCTTAGTAGATCTGTTACACTTTCTGTGTCCTGGCAACAAAACGCAGCCTTTGTATAGCCTTCCCCTCAACATTTTCCATGTGTTCCTTCCAATATATGTTGTTTGTAATTATAATTCCTAGGTATTTAGTTGAATTTACGGCCTTTAGATGCGACTGATTTATCGTGTAACCGAAGTTTAATTCCTTTTAGCACTCATGATGATGATCTCACACTTTTAGTTATTTATGGTCAGCTGCCAATTTTCGCACCATTCAGATATCTTTTCTAAATCGTTTTGCAATTTGTTTTGATCTTCTGATGACTTTATTAGTCGATAAACGACAGCGTGATCTGCAAACAACCTAAGACAGCTGCCCAGATTTTCTTCCAAATTGTTTATATAGATACGGAACAGCTAAGGGCCTATAACAATACCTTGGGGAACGCCAGAAATCAGCTCTGTTTTACTCGATGACTTTTCGTTAATTACTACGAACTGTGACCTCTCTGACAGGAAATCACAAATCCAGCCACATAACTGAGACGATATTCCATAAGCACACAATTTCACTGCAAGCCCCTTGTGTGGTACAGTATCAAAAGCCTTCTAGAAATCCAGAAATATGGAATAGATCTGAAATCACTTGTCAATAGCATTCAACACTTCATGCAAGTAAAGAGCTAGTTGTGTTTCACAGGAACCATGTTTTCTAAACCTGACCTTTTTGTTCGAGGTAATTCATAATGTTCGAACACAATATATGTTCCAAAATGCTGCTGCATATCGACGTTGACGATATGGGCATGTAATTAAGTGGATAACTCTTACTACCTTTCTTGAATACTTATGTGACCTGTATTATATCTCTTAAAAAAATAGTCTATACTATTTATTTAGAGGAAACACTCTCCTAGTAAATTTGTTTGTCCTTTGATTTACCATGATATGTTACTGATTTTTAGTGAAGTTAGTTTTTGCGTTTAGCTTTCAAAAATAATACAAAAGAGATATAATAAGCAAAATAATGAATTTCGTAGGTTGCCAATTACGTATTATATCTGGTTTTACCGAGCGCCAGGCTCCCTACAAATTACTGTAAATGCAATAGCGTAGTATTACTCAGCTCCAGTTCACTATCACAGAAAATAGACAAGTTTTAATAAAATTATTTCACTGGATTCCTTCAATTAATCTCACTGAATATTTTTACATAATTTATTCCGCTCCGGCTATCTGACATTGTGCTGTGAAAAACATTTCTAAATGTACCGCGTAATGGCGGCTAACTGTTAACAGTCAGAGATCACTGTTACTCGCTCCGCAGCAGCTGGAAACATGCTAAAATATTTTCATTAAATATTCTTTTGATAAGATAAATGTGGCGTAGGTTCTTGAAATATCATACGGAGATCACTTTATACTCATGTATTCTTACTAGGACACAGTTTACACCATTAAATATTTGCAATTACGTTACGACAGAAACAAATTCTAGCGCAGCACAATAGCTTGCGTACCTTATTCCAGCTAACACCAGAACGAACAGAACAAAACAGACTAGACAGAAGAATGAACATTGCATTGTGTTTTATACTCTTACAAAGATGATAATACTTCTTTTAATTACTTACACATTATAACCTCATACAATAAAAATAATGTCTTTTCTGCATCTATCGATCTATATTGTATATTTTTACAGTTAGTATTATTACCTTTCGCAGATAAATCGATGTTTGCAATTCATTTTGAGTCACAAACAGTCATTTTCATTTATGTTTCACCTCGATAATGGTGAATATTGCAAAAGGGAAACTAGACCTGTGCAACTTTCCACTCTTTGGGTATTGATCTTTCGTCGAGCGAACAGTTGTAAGTGGTTGTTAAGTATGGAGCTAATGCATCAGCATACTCTGAAGGCAACTAATTGGTATACAGTCTGGACCACAAGACTTGCTTTTATTAAGTGATATAAGTTGCTTCACTACTACAAGGGTATTTACCTCTACGTTACTCCCGTTGGCAGCTGTTCTTGATTCCAATTATGGATTTTTTACTTCTTCTTTTGTGAAAGCATTTCGGAAGGCTGTGTTTAGTAACTCTGCCTTGGCAGCACTGTCTTCGATAATATCTCCATTGATATCGTGCAGAGAAGGCATTGATTGTTTCTTACTGTTAACATACTTCACATACGACCATAATCTCTTTGGATTTTCTACCAGGTCCTGAGACAGAGTTTCGTCGTAGAACTGTATAAGCATCTCGCACTGAAGTCCGCGCTAAATTTAGAGCTTCTGTAAAAGATAGCCAATCTTAGGGATTTTGGTCTGTTTAAGTTTGTCATGTTTGTTTCGTTGGTTCTGCAACAGTGTTCTGACCCATTTTGTGTACCAAGGAGGATCAGCTCCATCCTTTGTTAATTTATTTCGTATAAATCTCTCAATTACTGCTGATACTATTTCCTTAAATTCAAGCCACATCTGGTGTACACTTATATTATTAATCTGGAAGGAGTGGAGATAGTCTCTAAGGAAGGCATCCAGTGAATTTTTATCTCCTTTTTTTAATAGTTTTATTTACGTTTATTTTAGAAGGATTTTGGGTTCAAATGGCTCTGAGCACTATGCGACTTAACTTCTGAGGTCATCAGTAGCCTAGAACTTAGAACTAATTAAACCTAACAATCCTAAGGACATCACACACATCCATGCCTGAGGCAGGATTCAAACCTGCGACCGGAGTGGTCGTTCGGCTAAAGACTGTAGCGCCTAGAACCGTACGGCCACTCCGGCCGGCAAGAGGATTTTGGGGTTGCAATATTCAATCTCGATACAACAACCCTGTGTTCCTAATCCCTGTATCCATTTTGATATTCGTTATTAACTCAGGATTATTTGTTGCTAAGAGGTCAAGGGTCAAGGTTGTTTTCACAACCGTGTACTACTGGCGTCCGCTCATGAACTAACTGCTCGTAATAATTTTCAGAGAAGCGTTTAGCACAATTCCAGATGATGTTTTATGCATACTTCCCGAATGAAACACGTATTTTCGCCAACATAGTGAGGGTAAATTAAAGTCACCACCAATTACAATCGTATGAATTGGGTACGTGTTTGAAATCAAACTCAAGTTTTCTTTGAATTGTATCGATGCGATAGAAATGTATTGATGCGATACAATTTGAAACAAGACTTGTCCTACCAGGCAACATGTTTCCACTCATCAACAGTCCAATGTCGGTGTTGACGGGCCCAGGCGAGGTGTAAAGCTTTGTATTGTGCAGTTGTCAAGGGTACATGAGTGGGCCTTCAGCTCTGGAAGCCCATATTGATGATGTTCCGTGGAATGGTTCACACGCTGACACTTGTTGCCGGCCCAGAATTTAAATCTGCAGCGATTTATGGAAGGGTTGCACTTCTGTGACTTTAAACGATTCTCTTCAGTCGTTGTTGGTCCAGTTCTTGCAGGATCTTTTTCCGGCCACAGCGATGTCGGAGATTAGGTGTTTTACTTGATTCCTGATATTCACAGTACACTTGTGAAATAGTCATATGGGAAAATCCCCACTTCATCGCTACCTCGGAGATGCTGTGCCCCATCACCCGTGCGCTGACTATAACACCACGTTCAAATTCATTTAAATCTTGATAACCTGCCATTGTAGCAGCATTAACAGATCTAACAATTGTGCCAACCAGTTGTCATCTTACAGAGGCGTTGTCGACTGCAGCCTGTTTACATATCTCTGTACTTGAATATGCATGCCTATACCAGTTTCTTTGGCGTTTCTGTGTGTTTTCGTATTTAATATCTGGCTGAATAAAAGAGAGCTGCAAATTCTTCAGGTATTTCTCTGGCATTTTGCGTTAACCTGCTTGGTGCGTTAGTCAGTCATAGTAGGAAGTATGGTTTTGCTTTAAAATACGTTGTACTGCATCTTCAGACATGTACATACCTGCTACATGAAGATCCACTTCTCTTTTAGAAAGCTGTGCTGTATTACACATGTGAATGTTGCTGAAGTTGCTTTTTTGGGTAAACAATCAATGGTTTTTAAAAACTCTAAAAACAGATGTCATTGTACCAAATGAACTTTCAGGAACAGCTGTGGCATGTGGTAACTCCTGTTTGAATATTCTCTATTGACTACTAGCAAATGGTACTCCAAGGTAAGGCTTTACAATCTTTCTGATAATGCAAATGTGACATCGACCATAAAACATTAGGAACTAGCAGTTTTTGAACAGGAGAACTCCACCATTATGCATCAGGCCATAGGTACTGATATCTGCAACCAGAAAGTTGTAGTCACTGTCGGAAAGACCTAGTACTATTATACTCACACTGCTTTTAAAATTAAAAAGAATTCTAATCTAATAATGCTAAGAGCTTGTATTTTGAAATTTATATCATCCAAAACCCCTCAAACAATGTGAGAATGGACAAATGTTACAAGAAGTTAACGTTCACCACTTGTAGGCAACTGAAAGGAAATTAGTGTTTTCACTAAAGTAGTTACAATGGTTGTGATTCACATTATTAGTTATGAGATATATTTTCCATTTACTAATAACATGTGTTTCTTTCAGACGTATCCCAATGAAAATGAAGTTAATCGTGAAGATAGTGCGAAAAGAGTTCCAAATAATGCCTGTTCACTACAAATGCCATTGATTGACAGAGATGGAACAAGAAGAGAAACGACAGAGCAAGAATTTTTAAGTTTTGAGAAGCTTGTCAGAAAAAAAGGTGCAAGAACCTGATAAAATAGATTTACATTGCCAATAGTTGGTTAAAAAATTTAAAAAATCGATAAATATGAGAGGGATGAAATAATGCATGTAAAAAATAATTTTTTGTAAGCAAGAAAAGAAAAGATAAGTCAACAGAACGTGACAGTGCACCACAATCAATCTGTTGAGGACCAGTAATGCAACATACAATGTGTGCAACAACGGCCACAAAGGCCTGGGTTGAGCAATCAAAAGGTATGATAGCACAAACAGACTTGATGGAATGGACATTCATAATACGTGAAACGAGCAATTCACTGTCATATTTAAATTTTATTTTCTAATAATGTTTCCTTTTTCCTATTAATAAATATTTTCCATTTATCTAAGGCCTGCAGTTTAAATTTTCCTTGAACTGTGTGATGGAATTTAACATTGCATGAAATATTATCCTTACAAACTTCAGACGCTGTTAGTGGTATCACGTGGGTGGATATTTTATAAAGGAATTGTAGGCTTTTGAAACTTAAGGTGTTTTGAAACTCTCTCTAATTGAATATAACTCAAAAAATGGACATCGCCTGAACATAGAGTTTCAAGGCTTCGTATACTCATTAAAACCGTCAGGCACTATCAGTGATATCACTTACATGGACATTTGAAAAAGGAAATGTAGGCTCTTGAAGCTGTCTCCCACAGCAAGTAATCTAAGAGTCACTGCCAAACAAACTGTTTCTAGTGTAGTGTCCTTCCAAAACATATCTTTCTGTTTTATACTGGCTCAGAATCTGTTGTTGACATATGACGAAGCTTGTCAAAATGCACTGAGAGTTCATGTATCAAAGGGCCTAACAACTAAAGTATGTCATACCCCCCACAAAAATCAGGTATAAAATTACAAACCATGATGATGAAATTTTAGTTGTGGTACCAGTACCGTAACTGATAAATTATATGTTATGTAAAACTGATTTATTTAGATATGTGTGAATGTTGTAGCCCACCAGCTTCTTACTTGTTTTGTTTTGCAGTGGCAAAATATAATTATTCATGCTACACCAGCTGCAACCTGTATGTCAGACATGTTTAATTGGCCGTATATGAATTCAACTGATGGTGGCTCAAATGTGAGTGCTGTCCCATAAATATTGGCCAATGTTGGAGCCAATCTTGGCACCAATGTGTGGACGAAGGGTTAGAAGGCAGTAATATTTTATTTCTTTTTAATATAAAACAACGTAAATGTTGCTGTACTTTTGTCTTACAATAGAACTGACATTTCACTGATGAAAAAGATTTTTCAGTGGAACTTGTTCTGTCTGTTTATGTCAATGTTTAAGCACTGCATAGTTTTTCTACTTGTCAAAATATTCTAAAACCGTAACCATTTTCTGCTTTCACTTATCTGGCATATTTTATAAAAGAGCACTCATTGTAAAATCGTCATGAAATACTTCGTGAAGTGTCACAAAAACAAAGAAACCAATTAAGTGAAGACTAAGATGATAAGAAAACCACAAAATACACTACGATAAAACGAGTGAGCGAGACAAGAATATGTTAACTTCTTTCGTTAGCAGATGACATAACCATCAGTCCACCAACTTCAATGTCAAAACTTTCTTCCCATGATTCCTTGACTTAGAACTTCTATTCTCCCTTTTTTGCACTGACAGTCTATATGAATGACACCATTTAAAGAGCATTGTCATATATTTTAATATTCCATTCCATTCTGTGACGTATAGTGTAACTCAAAATTAATGGCCTCAGGAAAATAGAGTAAAAATGTTTAGAGAAATGCAGATACCGAGAGCTCATCTGTAACCATCCTGAAGGCGAGTGACTGAAATGGGGATGAACCACAGTGTGTGGTTGGCCTTTGGCTGAAATCCTAAATGGGCCACACAGCATTCCTTGCTCACTACTTTCGAGACTCCATATTAGATTCATTGCATTTTGCTGTTTCCATAATACAACTGTGCGATATGATTGTACGCCATTTCAAGGCAATTGCACATTTAACTCTGTGCTGGTGCAGTGAAAGCTAGGTAAAACAGACACACTGATAAAAGTAGGAAAGACAAGTCTGTCTATAGTTCTGGTCACTGGTTGGTTCTGAAAATTGCCCAAATCTGACAAACAGACACCAGGAAAGCTGATGTTTCTTGCTATACTGTGAGTCTGACGGTTACTTTTGTCCACATCTATGCTTGGCTTCACTTTTGTGTAATTCACTCATTGCTTTATACTCTCTATGTTGTATAACTGAGTAGGTAGACAGACCTAGACCATAAAACATAGTCTACAACATTCACTCGCCCATCCAATAACAGTGATAATTTATCTCAAAGAGATAGAGTTTTGAGATTCTGGCACAATACTCCTGCTTGAACTATTCACAATTATAAAAAAATATAGTTCCATACTCGCTCATTTCCATGCATATCCCCTGAAATCTATACCTGCTTCATCAATATATCACCCATTCTCACCAATGCATTTCTCCTATTCCCCTCTTTATACATCATTCTCTTAACCCATTACATCTCGCCACTAAGTCATAAAATCTGCTACTTAAAGTGCAAGTACCAGAATTCACCAGGAAGAAAATAAGAGAAAAGACTGAATGTTAAAA
The DNA here is from genome assembly GCF_023864345.2 of Schistocerca serialis cubense. Lineage (NCBI taxonomy): Eukaryota > Metazoa > Arthropoda > Insecta > Orthoptera > Acrididae > Schistocerca > Schistocerca serialis. The sequence continues at coordinate 717,548,252 of NC_064638.1, forward strand.
AAAATCTCAAATCTTAAAACTTCGTCTCTCTTCTCATAGAGACCGAATCAGCATATCATGCTCTGTAACCTTTGTAATACTGGCGATATATTTACTTAACCAAAGTACTCTGCCAGCTTCACCCTATGCAGCCTTATTTTAACTTCTATTACTCAAGTAACATTTCCGCCTTATTATTGTCCCCAAAACATGATACCTTTGCTATTATAAGTCCTGCATTAGTACATTGATTCCCACAGTTATCACAGGTAGTTTCTCTGCTATCATACCGACGGAAATTCGAGGAGCCAGAGTAATGTAATGATGACATCATGACCAATGACCCATCTCAAATCCATGTGGTATCTCAGTGCCCTACGACCCTGCTTTGAATCAGCATTGTATGATGGGAAGACAAAGTACCCAAACTACAAAACACTATTGCGACATTAGGTCTATTTTTTAGTCTACCACCATTATATCATGGCTTTCAACTACCTTACCAGAGAAAGGAATCACTGATAGAAGCAGAAGGGGTATGTCACAGAAATCGAAATCAAGAGGAAAGCTCAACACATTACTCAGGCACTCTTTGGATGTCACACCATATAATTACTAATGTAGAACCTAGGGGACTCTTAAACTTAACACACTACTTTTTTTTATAAATTACACTTACCCTCATCACTACTTACACTCATATATACCTTTCCAACAAACACCAGCCACAAATTCCTAACACATTAACTATGGTGTATTTCCACAGGGAAGGAGGACAGACTCAAAACCAGGAACAAACCACAAGCAGGAAGCCTCAAGCAGTTATTATACACTCATGCTACTACTTACTCACAATGACATTGATGATATCAGTCATGTCTCCACCAATCCCATTTCTGACACTAGTCGCAGAGGCCTAGGATGTGGTAACCTCTGCAGTAAGTGGCAAGTGTTGGTGGAGCTGTTGTTCTGGTTTTTCTGCTTGGTTTTCTTCTTTCCCTCTTGGATGTTGTGGTTTTGATGGGTCAGAGAGACTACGTGAATCTGTCAAAGGTGGCAGTGGCTGCAGTACGATAGGCAGCACTCAGCAAAACTTTTTATTATTTTGACAAGCTAGAGTAGATATAGGTGCACATTCTCACCTAGTAGGCAGCCTGCCATTGATGCAAAAGTCTTCATAATGGTGTAACAGCAGCAGATGCCAATGAATGTTATGCATGGTGCTGGGAGCCAGTGTGCTGACAGAGTACTGAGTAGCTCATGCAGTAAGCTGTAGCTACTGCAGCATTCATGGTACAGCCGGTGGTGTATGGGTGTAGACAGATAGTCCACTGATGTGATGTGACATGACATGATGCATGGCATGGCAGTTACATGACAGTGTCATGGCATGCATGTGTCTTAACACTAGTAGAAGTGTCTTCTTTGCATGGAGAAGTCATTCTATTCAGTCAACTTAATATTAATGGTTCATGTAAATGAAGCAAAGCTATATCCATCTCTGTAGTTACTCCCTCAATCAAACTTTGACTGTTCATGTAAAAAATAAAAAAAGACTGTTTTGGTATTTGCTTGTTTTCTCCACTATGCAATCTTTCTCATTCGATTTTGAGGACACTATTCGATTAAGATTTTGGCTGTTTTTTACCTTATTGCAGGGTGATAATGAACTGGTTCTCTTTTCATTATTGGTTATAGTTATTGTGATACTATTACTGTGCATGTTTTGACAAGTGTACAATGGAGAATATAGTTACTGGACAGTTGGTGCATTTTAGGTTGTAAACTGCTGCATACGAAATGGAGTTAACATATAGAAATTGTTTTTACTGCTGGAAGGGAAACCATGCCTAACCCTTTTCTTGAGTAAATATGTGATATATTTGGGAGTTGACCACAATGGGCTACAATGTGCCACACTTGATGCTATTGCACTGGATTATGAGGAGTTACAGTTTGTACTTACCTTTCAAATGCTTTATATGAAGTCACTTGCAGTCACATTTCAAGTTAACGTTACAGTAAGTGTCATTTTCATTCTGAAATTAGAGACAGACAATGGTAGACCCGGCAACAAAGAGGACTGTATACTGTATACATCAATTACATTCACAAAACATTCAGAAATTGTTCTTGTTAAGACATTGTTGAGAAAATGGCGTGTGTTCAGCAAGAATTGAATGTCGAATAGGATACTGTAATTTTATTGATGTATAGGAAGAGTGGACTGTGGTGTGGTAGGAACTGTTCTCCCAATGATATAGGAGATGATTTTGGTATGATAATATTTTATTAATCACACACAATACAAGACACATCCAAATGACAATGAGGTCCAAACTCTGCTCCAGAGCACAGACATGAGGTCTCTGGTCCCTGGCCAGAGGTGTTATATCGCTACATGTTTCCACAGAATTCCCCACTGGGAGCATGGAATACTGTGGAAGGTGGTGAGCATTGTCATTTGCAGATGCACATGACCGATAATGCCATGGTAGGCACGCGTGTGGGACACTATTGGGCTCTTTCTCAGAGGGAGATTGCTAAGGTACAGCTGACAGATCGTATAAGTGGATCATGACCGAACTATTACTTGTAGAAGTTGCATTATTTACACAGTGGAAATGCCATGTGGCTAGGGCCTCCCATCTGGAAGACCGTTCGCCTTGTGCAAGTCTTTCGAGTTTACACAGTGAAAGTAGATTGACCAAGTATACACACAAGAATAACAGGATAAAGTATGTTTCAGGGCGTTTAGTTAGTTCAGGTTGCCTACATCAGGGGCAAGCATACATTCAGGGGCAAACCTATTGTTCTCTTTGGACTAACAAGCCCTTAATCTGTTGTTCTGCCAAGAGGATTAAGACCCCTGGGGATAATCCATCCTTCTGATTGATAGGTTATGACCCCCAGGGGATAATCCTTCCTTTTGGTTGACTGGTCCTTAATCTATTGTTCCCCCACACCTCCCCCTCCTCCCCCCCTTCTGCCTCCTAGTCCTAATCCGTCTAGGAACTCCTCTCACCGATACATGCACACTTTTGATATCGATTTGATTGACTAATTAATTAAATAGATCAATTAATTAACCCATCCCCCTTTGGAAAACCCCCAGCTTTCCCTCTCCCCTCCCCCTTCCGAAAAGTGGCTGGAAAAAGACTCAATTGATCGGCCATTTGGAGAGAAATCGATTGCAGTGTATGGAATATTGTTCAAATAATTTAGACGATCCAGTTTATTTATTTATTTAAAGGATTTGGTGGGAAATCGATCGGAGTGTGTGGAATATTGTTTAAAAAATTTAGAAAATGTTTGGAATATTGTTTATTTAAACCATTTGTGGGACACAAGACTGTGTATAGAATATAGTTTATTTATTTATGTAAAGAAATTGGCGGTAGGTGGGATTTCGATGGTGGTGTATGGAATATTGCTTAAACAATTTAGACAACTCATGGAATACTGTTTATTTAAACAATTTATGGGATAGAAGGTGATATATGGAATATTTAAACAACTGCTATGCTTTCTCATTCTGATCGCGCAAAGATTACAGTCATGAAACACCCATCACATGTAGTTACACTGTTAAAAATCTTTCTATCATGAAGCATGCACTGTCCGCCATCCTGCACCCAGTGCAGCTTGCACTGCCGTATGTGCAGGTTGCTCGAGGCCTCACAAAGCGATTGTCTGTCAGCGGCCGCACCATGCACCAGTGACCAATCAGGCCCGCTAATCCCTGAACGAAAGCACCCAAGAAATTCCTGTCAAAACATGTGCTCTGTCTCTCGTTCCGTGCTGTGCCACTGCCGGGCCAGCACGCGCCATCATTTGTGGTCAGCCCAAAAAACAAATAAAGTATCATTTACCTATTAAACCACTGTGGAAAACCAATGCATGTGAGAAATCGTTCCAAGGCAAGTTCCTGATTGAAAATAGCTTCCACCATGGACTCTAAGATGGGGTCTGCGCTGGAGGGGAAGGATCTCACGACAGGAAATTCAATTATATAGAACAGGATATACCGTTTATTTATAAAATTCAATACACAGGGGCTGGATCTAATTTTTATTTCCCGGGTAAAGCTCACGTCCAGCAACTACAAGTCCTAATTCGTGTTACACTGCTGCAGATTGAGGCGTCGTCTTATAGGAAAATTTTCATGTGTGCACTCAGTCGGAAATGCAGGGATCGAATGAGCTGGTGCACAGTGCCACCAACAGAGGACGTTGCACCCCACTGCCTCTCGCCCCCTCCCTCCACACTCATCTCAGAAAAAATTGGTAGGAAAAAGTCTCACTCTGTGCTGGAGAGGTAGGATCTTGTGACATGAGATTAAAGTCAAAGCCAATAAAATATTGATATATATTCTTTATTTAATCAGTCTGTGGGAGATGGGGTTCCCACACTTGGGTAGACGTCATAATTGCATCTGCCACCCTTGCTCCCCATGACATAACAGCTGCAATCATCAGTAAATGGAATGAACTGTGGTACAGCAGCCACCGTTTGGGGTCTCCCGCATGTGTGCCTATCGTCAGGGAGCCGCCATGGAGGTCCAAACAGCCCAGTGTCCTAATCACACATCATTGTACTAAATACCACTGACTACGTGCTGGATATTGACCTCATTTGATCTCGTGGCCCCCAAACATAGCATCAAGGGCCAGCATTCTGTTGATCAGCAAATTCCAGACTGGCTTACTGTCTCTGTCACTCTCAAGAGGCCACTACCTGCTTGTCTGTGTGAACCAGTCTCCAAACACAAAGATAGAGTTTTCGTATCTCCTCAGAATACTGTATTTCTATTGTCTATTGCTAGAGACAAAGGGAAAGCTGACACAGTTTCGATTTCAAAAATAGAGTAAAATAATCAATTTGTACTACCCTGTCAAATTAATTGTTTAACAATTTACAGGAGTCCTCCCTCGGGCTTGGGTGTGTGTGTGTTTGTCCTTGGGATGATTTAGGTTAAGTAGTGTGTAAGCTTAGGGACTGATGACTTTAGCAGTGAAGCCCCATAAGATTTCACACACGTTTGAACATTTTTTTCTTCCTTTTATACGATTTATTTCCGAAGGTAGAATATGTGGCTGGAGGTGACTGGATGCATTCGAGTAGAGCGCTGTATACCGTTCGACCAGGAAAATGGTGCATTTGCGCTAGGTGTTGGCAACTGTGCTTCATTTACAAGCAATTTTAGTATATGGAACGAGAAGTGATTTCCTGATCGGATGGGCAGAAATGACATAAAATCGATAAAATTACAAAAAATGATGGAACACACGTGTATCTTGAGGAAAAATACGCCGAAATGCGAAGATATTGAGGGAGTACTTACATGTCTTGTGTTTGGTGCAGGACAATTCTTGCACATGGGAACGAGTAGGTGACAGCAAGAGGATTACGAGAAAACGTTGGCATTAAAAGTTCCAGGAACAAAGGAAACAGTCATTCTTCATCGACAGCGATATGACGGTTGGAATAGATTGTTGAACGTGGATGACTGCCAAATGGAGAGTAATAAATTTATATATGTCGGATCACAAGCGCAGGTGTGACCCCAAAGTTATCGGCAATCGCCTTATAAATTTTTATAAAGTGTCCTTAGCTAAAGAGTATTGCAGTATACACCTACAGAATGGATCGTGTGTTTGACCCTGTGCAGGATTATTTAGGTGTTTTAAACCCTCACAAACAGTATTTACAGTGTGCTTCTCTGTAATCTCCGCCAATCACAACCTTTCGGCGTCAACTAACAACAGTTGCTGTATGACAACATTCTGTTGTATGTCTGTTGAAGTAATAGTGATACATGTAATTCGATTGCTGTCTTTGATGCTTTCCTGGAAGAGATAGCTATCTGCCTCGAAACAAGTGGATCTGCGTTAAAGGTCGATCGGAAGTAGATGGAGTGATCGGTAGAGAGAGAGAGAGAGAGAGAGAGAGAGGATGATGTTGCTGCAGGTCATTTATCAAGCATTTAGCCAATCTTCCCGTTGTTCTCTCGGAGTGCATCAGTTGTGTGGTATAACCATCGATCGACCCGTATACAGTTGTGTGTTCTTTGTGTGACTTAGAGCACTATCTATCTGCGATCGTTACAGCAAACCTCTCCAAACCACAGTCATCACTAAGTGTGATGAAACATGTCCATCGATGGAAAACCTGCATCAGTACAATCCTCTAGACGAACGAAGATGTACGCGAAGTACCCCATTTCTCTGTCACATCTTGGACGTAAACCGATTCTTCAGTTTCATACAGGTTCGAAACGACTGTCATTATACTTTTCGTGTTCCTCCTATCCTAAATGCATGCAGGTGGATTATCAGAGAGAGGACAAGCATACACCTCTGGAAACTTATGTAGTGTTTATGTTACAAAGAAACGATGTTTTCTGTAGTGTGCAAGGTAGCAGTTTTATCACTTTACAGTTTGTCGCCACAGTTTAACGTAGAGAAATTTACATGGAGAATGTACGTCATGCACTGGGGACACGTTTCTTACATTTCAGTATCAATAGTGTTGCATTCCTCACAACTAATAGCTCGGAAGCTGCACCGCTTTAGAGTTATAGGGTGGTTTAAGTGCAGAGCCATGTAGCCTTAAGAATGCATCTGTTTATGTTCTCTCTTACCGAAACCTTCTTGGTACTGGTCTCAGACAGTAGAACAATACTTCTAAATTGATAGCGCAGTAGATTTATGTAAAATGCCTCAAACTACGACCGACTGGATTTCCATCATGCATAAACCACTCATTTCTTCTTCATAACCGTCTGTTATACCATCACAACACTTTCATATCTATTACACACCGATAAGGGATGCTAGCCTCTTCGACATACGGGCTTCTGGAGAGATCTTGTGCACTTGGATGGGTGCCGTGAGTAAGATTGGTGCAGAACAATTACAGACTCGGCTCACTCTGCTCCTTTATGAGACATGGAATGTAAAGGTCTACTTCTGATCGGCGATTATCCTAAGAATACGAGAATGCTCTGCATAGGGAAAGATGGGCAATCATAATCGTAAATTACGCAATATGGTCGAAGTACTAGAAAGTATGTAGATTGCCGTCTTATTTACTTTGGTGTACATGTTCAGGAATTAACAATGAATGAATGTGCTGTACAGTCATCTATCTACATTCGCAATCTAGTATATGGTACTCGCAAAGTAATGTAGGGGTGGTTTAGCGGTTATACAGAAACTGGGAAGCATGCTTCAACGTCATTACTCGGTTTTGAAAACATGAAAAAACTGGTAAAATTGCTAACATTGGTCACACTATCAACTGTGGTGCGTGTTAAAGTACATCAATGGTGTCTTTTGAATCCAATCCATCCACAGGTATGCGGGTTACTACTTAATGATTGACTGACGTCGCTTGTTTGAGATGGAGAAGGAGTCTTGGCGGACGGGCAACACTTTCCGGACCTTGCTAGACCGAAACAGCAATCGGGTACCAGAGTGTAATATGAGGAATCAATCGAAATGAAGCACTGAGCAGTCTGATATCCCGTCACTGCGAAGGATGAGTTTAAATGTAGAGGTCGTCAGTCACCTTCTTACAGCTGTCTGGAAACGCTTCACAATGCCTCAAAACTCTTCCAGTTTCCATGTGTTGTGACAGACTTTTACATAAAATCATCCTGCAAGTGAGATGTGGGAGCAGCAGCATAGTTTACACTGTTCGATATCCAGCTTGCAGTCAGAGCCAATGGATCGAATCGTGTTAATGCTAGTTTAGAACCTGACACACACTGCGTAGTCGGGGGGGAGAAAAAATGTATGGTGTAGTACAAAGCTGTGTCATATGCTGCTCGAACGTGTCACAATAGGAAAAAATGTATCAAACAACGAAACAGGGAGCCTCTCTTGCGACTGATAGTCTGTTGGATATGGTACTCCTACAGTACAGACGATGAACTTTACACTGGTCTGTGGAAGCGACTTCTTTTACTGAGTGGATCAATACCTGTATATTTAATGCAGGTCAGCGCATATGTTCAATGCCAGCACGCAGACAGTATTTGTTTTCGATATATGTTTCAGGAGACAGAGACGCAGTAAGATCTTATCGAGTTCTCTAGTGGCTGACATTAGCAAAGTTTTTATAGTTCGTAGTTTTTTATTCTGTGTGGGATGGTACAAAATAACCATGACAGAGAGAATGTCTGGGTGACAGACATGAATGTACCTTGAGGGATGCATCTCTCCTTCGGACTGCAGTACCTGTATGTAGTTTGGAGACGCACCACATTGTGGTAGCAAAATCCTCGTCCATCTTCCAGTTCCCATACTGTCTTTTTCTACTACTACCGCGTTTGCAGGAGAAAGCTTTATGTGACATTGCCCTTACACATCTTACACTGTTGGTGGAACTACTACAACATGTTCCCATTTGCATCGAATAGTCAAAACACGATCCTGTCGCATTAACTCAGCTCAAGCTATTTCTCCATGGGATGGAGAAGGTGGGAGATATAGAGCTCTCTGACGTCTGCTCAGTTCTGACTTAAATTGGAGACTATCACATGTACAAAGCTGCAGGGAGGGTGGGGCAGACACTGAGGAACAGTTACAAGATGCATAGGGCTGCCTAGAAAACCGCATTAGAGTTTTACTGTAGCAGATAGGTTCGAAAAAGGTGACTCTTTTCTAGATATGAGACTGGCACGAATATGATTCACTAGTGGCTGCTATCATTAAAAGACATCTCCATAGCATCGAATGCAGTTATTTGTTTGAATGGAAAGGCTTGATTCCAAATCGTAGACAGCATTTCTACCAGAGAGTGTAACGCTGTCAGCGACTCTTGTGGGTGCCTGTAGAACCAAGACCGCTTTTTATGCAGGGTGATGGTAACCTAGTCGTCGTGAACGGTTTTTAATAACGTAGTCATTAAGCGAAGTAGTTGTTGTTGGCAGTAGAATCCTTCTGTGGTCAGTTTCAAATGTCGGTTCTCTACAGTGTTCCTTGAAATGAACGTCGTCTTCCCTCCAAGGATTCCCATTTCATCTACATGGTGAGTATAATCCGACTACTGGAAAAGAAAAATGCAGAGTGACTTTTCCCATTTCATTTACACGGTGAGTATAATCCGACTACTGGAAAAGAAAAATGCAGAATGACTTTCATGACCAATTTAATTAATTAGCCTATCAATTTGATATCGGTGACATGCCGCCTGGTGGGTGGAGGGCACCACGGATATGATTCCTGACATGACGTTTTTTCTTCGTTGTAGCGATACCTTTTAACGATATTTGAATCTCTCACCTACACAGGGAGACATGGCCATCATAATAAAATCAGATGGTTCAAATGGCTCTGAGCACTATGGGACTTAACATCTGAGGTCATCAGTCCCCTAGAACTTAGAACTACTTAAACCTAACTAACCTAAGCACATCACACACATCCATGCAGGATTCTAATAACCTGAGGCCGTAGCGGTCGCGCGGTTCCAGACTGAAGCGCCTAGAACCGCTCGGCCACACCGCCCAGATAATAAAATCAGATGTATTACCGAATTTATAAAGTGATATTTAGCATAAACCTTATGTTTACAACTTCTCTGTACTGTTACCTTAAGAGAGAGGACGAAAGTGAGATGGTGGTGTGTGAGAGTGGTAGATCTTAGCACTCCATCAGCCAAAAATTAGTCTAATATTCTAGTCCTTTGATGCAGGACATGACTAATAAGAAAAGATATTTTTCTACCTGATGAGAGAATACTTAGAGAGAATATAGCCTACGCATAATCCTGTACAGGATTTCCACAACAGGTAACGATACTTAGTGATGTAAAACGCTTGTATGGTCCGATTTCTTCTACCTTCGGAAATAACTCGTATAAAAGGAAGAAATCTATATTTTGCGTAAGAAATTCGAGGTTTATAATCAACAACATCGTTGCCTCGGATTGGGTAAAGTACATTTTTTAAACTGTCGGGGTGAAATTTTTTTTAGAACTATTGTACACGTCCAAGCTGCAGCTGCTTGTGATGCAATACACCGCATGTAGTTGCAGTGGCGGTCACAGGGAGTCGGTAACCGGATATAACGGATTAGCATTGTAATTCTGTCAGAGACAGCAAAGGACTTGGAAGAGCAGTTGAACGGAATGGACAGTGTATTGAAAGGAGGATATAAGATGAACATCAACAAAAGCAAAACGAGGATAATGGAATTAAGTCGGGTGATGCTGAGGGAATTAGATTAGGAAATGAGACACTTAAAGTAGTAAAGGAATTTTGCTATTTGGGGAGCAAAATAACTGATGATGGTCGAAGTAGAGAGGATATAAAATGTAGACTGACAATGGCAAGGAAAGCGTTTCTGAAGAAGAGAAATTTGTTAACATCGAGTACAGATTTAAGTGTCAGGAAGTCGTTTCTGAAAGTATTTCTATGGAGTTTAGCCATGTATGGAAGTGAAACATGGACGATAAATAGTTTGGACAAGAAGAGAATAGAAGCTTTCGAAATGCGGTGCTACAGAAGAATGCTGAGGATTAGATGGGTAGATCACATAACTAATGAGGAGGTATTGAACAGAATAGGGGAGAAGAGGAGTTTGTGGCACAACTTGACAAGAAGGAGGGACCGGTTGGTAGGGCATGTTCTGAGGCATAAAGGGATCACAAATTTAGCATTGGAGGGCAGCGTGGGGGGTAAAAATCGTAGAGGGAGACCAAGAGATGAATACACTAAACACATTCTGAAGGATGTAGGTTGCAGTAAGTACTGGGAGATGAAGAAGCTTGCACAGGATAGAGTAGCATGGAGAGCTGCATCAAACCAGTCTCAGGACTGAAGACCTCAACAACAACAACAATGAAGAGGTACAAAGAATGTGCGGACATACCTGATCTCGGCCACGGCAGTGAGGGCTGGCGAAGTGACCAGTGTGCAGGATGAGAGTGACAGAGGTGGACGTATGTGTTTTCTTGAGAGAAGATTTAAAATAATGGATGTTTATGCTGAAAGTATTGATAACATCAGAATTCCTACCAGTCCAATCATCCAAAGAAGCCCTCCATTGCCAAGGGTGGCGCACTGTATGTGGACTTCTGGGAGGTGAGTGTGCGGGATATGCAAGAGTTTTAGCCGTCTCCGACATCTACCCACGGCAGCTATTGCTATGGACTGGGTCGTGGTTTAAGTGTGTCGTGTTTAGTGCTTCTCAGTATATCACAGTAGAGTCTGTCTTGCAGTGGTCTTTGCTGTTGTCTGTATCCTATCACGCAGTAGAATCTTTCTCTTCTTTCTTCTTCCGAATGTAGTGGAGAGAAGGCAATTTAGGAAATCTGTAGTGCTTGAAAAACCCAATCCTGACATCAGATTGCCAATTGATGGCGATCACTGACATCTAGCCGTGACAGCTTATTGCTGCGGACTTGGTTTAAATGCGTCGCAGCGAACTTTGTCATGCAGTGGTATTTGCTGTTGTCTCTATTCTATCATGCAGTAGAACCTTCCTCTCTTCTTCCAAATTAGCGAACAGAACAAGTTTAGGGAGCTATAGTACTTTTAAAAACGCAATTGCGACGTCAAATTCCCAATTGATCCATTTGTATTGCATGCACACATGCGTTTGGTACAGGCGGACATGGCCGGCATGGGTTTAGGTCTCTCTTCTCCCAGCCGGCGCGGATAGGGCTACCCTGTAGTTGGCAGACAGCGTGCTTCGTGATCGAGAGTTTGTATGATCATCAGGATTTTTTTCTTCACCAAATATGTTCAGTGGAAACGTTATGGTGGAGGAGGGTGCGTACAAGACCTCTGATACAGCGCTACGATCTATTTGTGGACGAAAATTTCATTACTTGATTTGCATAATGTTTGTGTTTGATACTCAAATACTGAAAATATATTTTACTATGAAGAAGGATCATCGTAATGTGGAGGTGAGTGTTTTAAGCTATCTATTTGACTCCTATAAATTGTTAAACAAATAATTTGACAGGGTAGTGCAAACTGATTATTTCACTATTTTTGATATCGAAACTGCTGTAAGTAGGCTGTTTAGATTTTTTTATTAGTAACGCCACGTAGCGCTCTGTATGAAAATCACTGGCAGTGCTGTGTGCAGTCCGTGGCTGGTTTGCATTGTTGTTTGCTATTGTAGTGTTGGGCAGCTGGATGTGAACAGCGCGTAGCGTTGCGTAGTGAATGTGTGGAGTGAGATGGCGGAGTTTTGAGAGCGGATGATCTGGACGTGTGTCCATCAGAGACAGTAAATTTGTAAGACTGGATGTCATGAACTGATATATATATATATATATATATATATATATTATGACTTTTGAACACTACTAAGGTAAATACATCGTTTGTTCTCTATCAAAATCTTTCATTTGCTAAGTATGCCTATCAGTAGTTAGTGCCTTCAGTAGTTAGAATCTTTTATTTAGCTGGCAGTATTGGAGCTCGCTGTATTGCAGTAGTTCGAGTAACGAAGATTTTTGTGAGGTAAGTGATTCATGAAAGGTATAGGTTATTGTTAGTCAGGGCCATTCTTTTGTAGGGATTATTAAAAGTCAGATTGCGTTGTGCTAAAAAATATTCTGTGTCAGTTTAAGCACAGTCATTTATAATTTTTCTAAGGGGACGTTTCATATGTCGACCCGTAGCCGAGGATACCTCACTGGAATCCTCTAATTTTTTCTTGTAGTTTTTGTAATTAGTGTAGCTATTGTTTATTGCTAGCGCGTAATTATAAAGAGAATTTCCTTTGTAGTGGTAGTCTTTCATTGTTGTACAGTAAAACAGTTGTGGCATGCATGTAGATTTACACCAAGTATTTCGCAGTTGCGCTTGCAATTAACTAAATATTATTTTCAATGCTATGCTAATGTGTTTTTTTATTTTGCTCTTCAAATTGTGCTTTTCTGTGTTATCATGTGAAATATTGTAACAGCAATGCCGTGTGAAAAACGTAATACTAGGCTCCAAAGTAAACTGAGAAATGACAGTGAAGACGAAAGCAGTGTGTTAGCGCCACCGTGTAATGAATTAACTAATGTTCTAAGTAATAATTTGGTAATTGTGCATAAGGAAATGGAGCGGGCTGCAAACAATGGTGTAGACCGTGAAACAATTAGTGAACAGGGAAGCATTATAGATCGATCGGTCGGCAACAGCTCGCCTCAGGAATCCGAAATGACGGGACACAATCTCGCAAATACTGTAGATTCAGGTTTTGGGTCCTCACTGTTTTCTCAAATAAGTCAAGACACATTTTCTGTTTGTCAAAATGTGAATGCTGCCGGTGGAAATGCACTGCCGAAAAGCACTGAGGAACATGTTTCAGACACTAGTACATTGTCATTGCAATTAATGCAACAAATGGGACAAAATCTTCAAAAGTTAGACACAATGGAACAAAGTCTTCAAAAGCTAGACACCACGCTTGAACAAACACGTGAAGATTTACCTACTGTGTTACATAACATCGAATTGAAATGTCAAAAAGTCTGTAATGACGTAAAAACACAAATTTGTGAGCATTTTCAACCTATTTTTTCGCGGCATGAAAATGCATTACAGAATGCCATGAAAGAACTGCAAACTATTGTTCATGAAAATCACGAGACCTTGTGGGCTAAAATTGACTCAGTTGCATCTACCGATTTGGTTACGCAACTTGCAAAAACTCAGGAAAACTTAAAGGACACAGTAGATACTCTGAAAATTGGTTCAGAAAGACACATGGAGAAAATTAGTTCATTATCAGAGAAAGTAGTCGAACTTTCGGATCAGCTAAATAATTATCTACGAATGTAGATGATAATCTGAATGACACAAGACCGGTAGTCTTTAATGACACAGAAGAGTACGAACAAATTAGGAAATTCAAACAAAATCAGAATCAAATTAATACGCAACACCAAAGAGAAATCCGGGAAGAACAAGATCAGTTGACACAGGTAATACAAGAATTACCTATTTCAGAGGACACTCGCTCTCCAATACGGGAAGAGGGACATAGAAATACGGAACAGCCACAAAATAATAACACAGGGCACTTCGGAAATTATGAAAGAAATTGGCAAGGTACACCGAATTTTGAGATGGAACCGCCGATACGACGTAACAATGACCGACATGCGACTCGCCGACGTAATGATTTTGACTAATAGCTGTTTATTACTACACGTAAATTCAAAACATTTAAGAATTCCTGGCAATGACGTTCATCCACAAGCGTGGCTTCATCAATTCTCTCATTGTTTTCCTCCCAACTGCTCATTAGAGCACAGATTAGAATTTATGTGTGGCTACTTAGAGAATGAACCAGCTGTAAGAATGCGATCGGTCATTCACGATTGCCACAGTGAAGGAGAATTTTATCGCCGGCCGAAGTGGCCGTGCGGTTAAAGGCGCTGCAGTCTGGAACCGCAAGACCGCTACGGTCGCTGGTTCGAATCCTGCCTCGGGCATGGATGTTTGTGATGTCCTTAGGTTAGTTAGGTTTAACTAGTTCTAAGTTCTAGGGGACTAATGACCTCAGCAGTTGAGTCCCATAGTGCTCAGAGCCAAGGAGAATTTTGTCATGCCTTCCTCTCAGCATATTGGTCTCAAGCTACACAAGACCGAGTAAAACATAGCATCATAATGATGAAACATTTGAACAATCTGAATTTTCCAGTCTTGTCAAATATTTCAAAGACATGTCACATAAGAACCAGTATCTTTCAAACCCATACAGCCACTCAGAACTCATCCGCATTTGCTTAATCAAATCGCCTGAACATTTACGACATATTATTTTGGCAGTACGTTGCAAAGACGACACTGAAGCTTTTCATGGACTGTTACAAGAATTGGAAATTGACACTGACAATCGCAGGACGCGAAAACAGGAACACAACAATTACAGGTCACATCCGTCACAATTCCACGATGAAAGAAATAACTGGACACGACAAGGCTATTCGTACATCGCAAATCGTGACCAAAACAGACACCACCCGTATGACAATCGTTGGCAGAATAATAGTTACAGAGAGAGATCGCATTACCGTAGTAATGAATATGACAGAGATAACCACAGAGACAGACAATATGGGAACCAAAACAATTATCATCATGGGAGACAGAATAACTTCAGACGCAACAGTTCAGAGCGCAGTTACGATTCAGGGAGACATTCTCCACCATGTGACCAACAAGAAAGAAATTTATGGAATCTACCGACATGACGATAGACGATATAATCGTAACAACAGACCAGAATTTAATCAGAACTGGCGGGATTCAAACAGGGCAGGGCCCTCTCTACAAGGTGAATTTGTAGAAGTTAGGTCTCCTAATCCCAATAACGACGCGCGCCAACAAAGAGACAGACAATGACTGGCACCACCGGCAGCCACGTGTGCCAGCTGGCTCAGCGAAAAATAACATAGACGCTAACCTTGAGAAAAATTTTAGCGTTCCTTACCGACGTATACAACATGATGATTACTTTGAAGTTGAAACTCTGCGCACTAGAAAGGGTAAAGGATTGCACCACATTTCACATGCAAAACCGTTTATTGAAAGATAATCTGCTTTTTACTTAGTCTATGCCATAATATTTTTCACTTTACATTACTAGTACGCTTTGTCACACTTAGAAACTGTTAACATGCAACAATGTTTTGAAGTTAACTATCCAGTCAAGAACCTAGGGAACTTACTTAGAAAAGTAATTACAAATGCATTGTTATAGTGAACAGAGGACACAGTGTTATTGTGTGTGTACACTCTTGCTTGTTAGTTGCACTATTATGTAACAACTATAAGGCTTACATACTTAGAACATATACTGCTAATGAGATTTTAATGCAACATTTTGGTTAACTTGAAAATACATTATGGATTTAACGTGCTTTCTGAGAGATGTCAAATGACTCAGTGGTAGTTTATTTGACAGCTACACGATTATACCACGACGCTACTAATGAGTAACACAATTTATATTATTGCTTTTGCGCTGTATCTGTCTTATATCTGCACAGTTTTTCTGAATTCTTCTGGAAAGTAAGACATGTTTTAGTAGTAACTTTTGTGGTATAGCTACAATGAGACAGCCTTTATCATAGCACAACAATATGTTACAGTGTAGTACTTTCTTGATCACGGTACTGTACGTAATAACTACGATATCTATACGCATAGCATTTTGCTTTTGTTTATTACGAGGAAAGTGCATTGACTTCCACAGAACTTTGCTTTAGGACGACGATAATTACGACACTTGGCACATTTTTTACGCTTAAATAATGACAGAGATTATGTTGCAAGAAGACGCACAGTTTAGCACTGCAGTACGCGTATTTGAGTGATTAATTTTGTACTTAAAACATTTTTGAATTACAAAGATACAAAAGTTTTCCATGATACATTTCATTCCATTGCTGTAATCTGTAACACCTGAGGGTATAATTACATTAATCCTCAGGGGGTACACGCTTACTTTGTGTACCCTGTGTCTGGCAAGCACAAGGAGCCCTAGCTAATATGGTATTTGCTTATACAACTTTACACATCAGTACCATATTTCTCTAACACATAATTACATAGCTATCTGATTATTTAACAGAGAAACAAACATTTTTTTACTACATCAGTGACACATGTTTACGCAATTACACAGTTCGATAACTTCATACTTATGAAATTGTATTTCGTCTTTACTTTGTGAACTGTTTATATTTTTTTGGAACTATTGTGTTACTATGAGAGGTTTGAATTATGTATCTGGTATGGTATCATGATTTTTAAAGTACGTTTGAGGTAGATGACACTATTGAAATGAACAGAGAATTTTTTTTAGGTTTTGAAATTATTGGAGGAAGCTACGACGTTTTTGAGATTTGACTGAGGTGTTATGCTGTTATTATTACGACGACGATGTGTGTTATGCTGTTGAGGTATGTTTATGATCAATAAGCTGATGCTATATGAGGAATTTGATTACGCTAATTATTTATTATTATGATGAAATATTGAAGAAGTGTCGACGAATATGTATATGTGTAATAAAGTAAGGAATAATGAGTAGTGGTTAGGGACTCTGGTTTGTGAAAAAGAATGTTGGATACCAAGAATCGTACTTTAAGAGTTATGAAATGTGTGTAAATGCGTGAATGTTTCACAATGCTGCCGAAAATTTTTTGGACTTTGTTATATTGACAGGATTTTGTTTCTACACATCTGTAACGCAAATTCTCGACATGTGAAATTTTTTTTATGAGACTGTCACTGTAGTGAAAACTGCTGTCGTAAATATTTCGGTAAGAAAGCTAAGTGACCTTGACGTAATGCACTGTAGGCGCCAAGCTATGCCACAGTCCCCTGAAAAAAAAAAAAGAGCCATGCCTTTCAGGGGCACAACAAAAAAAGGAGAGGCCACTAACATCGATATTGACATTCCTTTGTAGAAAGCATCGCAAATACGACACACTTTTATATTTACTGAAATGACTAATGAAACGATGAGAAACATTTCACGGCTATTGTCTTGCTAGTTGAGAGATATTTTACTGCCTTATGAAATGCCATATGGCTAGTGAATGACATTTCACGCCTTGCTTTATGTATATATTTTCTCATTTTGTTTAACATCTAGCTTCTAGCTCCGCTGCAGCATTGCTTAAAATAAAATTTAATAGATGTACTAATGCAAATATTTTCTGAAACTTCCTGGCAGATTAAAACTGTGTGCCCGACCGAGACTCGAACTCGGGACCTTTGCCTTTCGCGGGCAAGTGCTCTACCATCTGAGCCACCGAAGCACAACTCACGCCCGGTCGTCACAGCTTTACTTCTGCCAGTATCTCGTCTTCTACCTTCCAAACTTTACAGAAGCTCTCCTGCGAACCTTGCAGAACTAGCACTCCTGAAAGAAAGGATACTGCGGAGACATGGCTTAGCCACAGCCTGGTGGATGTTTCCAGAATGATATTTTTACTCTGCAGCGGAGTGTGCACTGATATGAAACTTCCTGGCAGATTAAAACTGTGTGCCCGACCGAGACTTGAACTCGGGACCTTTGCCTTTCGCAGGCAAGTGCTCTACCATCTCAGCTACTGAAGCACGACTCACGACCGGTCCTCACAGCTTTACTTCTGCCAGTATCTCGTCTCCTACCTTCCAAACTTTACAGAAGCTCTCCTGCGAACTAGTTCAGCAAGGTTCGCAGGAGAGCTTCTGTAAAGTTTGGAAGGTAGGAGACGAGATACTGGCAGAAGTAAAGCTGTGAGGACTGGGCGTGAGTCGTACTTCAGTAGCTCAGATGGTAGAGCACTTGCCTGCGAAAGGCAAAGGTCCCGAGTTCGACTCTCGGTCGGGCACACAGTTTTAATCTGCCAGGAAGCAGGAAGTTTCATATCAGCGCACACTCCGCTGCAGAGTAAAAAATCATTCTGGTAACTATTTTCTGTTTACAGATCCAGTAAATAATAATTTTATGGTCTTCTTCCAAAAAATGAGGGAGTGCAAAAAGACATTTCCCTTCACAGGAATTGCATACATAATTTTTGTCAATGACTGGGTATCTTGTTTCGTAGAGTAAGTCAAGGTGATGCATCACTCTAGTGTTAAGATGTGACATAGTTATTAGACATTTCCTATCTTTATTGTAATTTTTTCTGCTTGAGCTATGTAATATTTAGGTATAAGTTATTGCATTTGCTGCTGCTGTTAGCCAGGCATAGTACTACTGAATTTCACTTTATATTACTCAGTTAAGCCAGTTTTACTACTGATTTATTTTTCTTGTTGCTGCACATTGGCTCATATTAGTTCTAATGTTGCATTTGCTTTGCTAATTTATATTTATTGCTGCTAGCTTTGCCAATTTGAATTTTTTTATCATTGCTGTTTGTGTTAATTGTTTTATGCTGCTGCATTGCCTCGTCCATTAGTTTATGCATCTGAGCTCAGTAGATTTTAGTTAGCTTAAGATGGGGTGGGCTGTATAAGAGAATGAGTTGTGATGAAGGTTTAGGTTGGATTTTCTTGGAAATAAATGGTGAGGTAAGATAATGGAAAATGAATACTGAGGTAAGAAATATGTGAACATATAAATACAGAAAGCATGCTTGGATAGAATTTTTTTGGTGGAAACAAATGTTGAAATAAGAGGAAAGATCTATGGAATGAAGTTTTGGGTTCGACTGCAGTACCAAATGTTACACTGAAAACGAACCCTGTCCTTTCCTTTTGTGTTATTCCGCTATGTGTTTGTGTATCCTTGTGTATTTGTGTTCTTCCTGTCTTTATGTGTTTAGCTGATAAGAGTTATGTTGTAGAATTTTTCTAATAATATGTTATTTACTTTGCAAAGATGTTTAGACATTATTTATTCTGTTTTGTTGCTCATGTGTGAAGTTGATGTTTAAAAGTTATTCTGATCTTTTATGTTTGTACTTATGTCATAATTCCTGTAACACTGATGTATATGTTATTTCGATTCTTTTGTAAAGCCCGTATTACTACAAATGTTATCTGTATCGTTATGTTCTTTAATGATGTATTTTGTACCTTTGTTATTGTATTCTCATGTTATAAAATTGTAATTGACACAAGTTGATCAAATTAAGTAACGTGTAAGCATTCATTTCACTGCACACATTTCTGTTAGTCATAGTATATGCACAATATGTGCAAAAAAAGAGGACTGTTAGTGCTCGCACGTGTATATATAATTCAACAAGGAACTGGTTAACAGTATTGCTGGTTCTAAGGACAATTCCAAAAACTTTGTGAGTACACAAGTGGTGGTTTATGGACTTGCGATATTGTCTGCAAGACTCTTCGATGGTGATTGTGCACCTGCACAGTCGCAACAGATGGCTGCTGGCCGTCTCTACAAGGACTGCAATGCGTCTGCACCTTTGATGACCCACTAACACCATTATTGCTACAAGGACTGCAGTGGGTCTGCACCTCTGGTGGCCCACCAATACCATAATCTCTACCAGGACTACAGTGGGTCTACTCTGTGATGACCTACCTACCAATATTCTTCAAAACTTTGACTGACTCTGCGGTGGGTTTGCCAATATCTGGTCCGTGGTCAGTGGTATTTAGTAATACGATGTATAATTAGGCGCCCTGACGATAAATATACATGCAGGAGACCCCAAACTTTGGCTGCTATACCGCACTTGGTTCCAGTCAGTGATGATTACAGTTCTTATGTCATGGGGAGCAACAGTAGGGGGTGGAGTCGTGATGGATACCAAAGAGCGGAACCCAACCTCCCACAGACTAATTAAATAAAGAATATGTATTAATATTTTATTGACATTGATTTGAATTTCGTCTCGCAAGTTTCTCCCTCTTGTGTAAGTACATGATAAAAGAACCTCAGGATGCAATAAAATTAAGACTTATATAAAAAAAATTGGAACACCGAATAACCAGAGGGTTGGCAAAGACGTTAATTACGAATGCACATTAAGGCAAACGAAAACATTTTCTCTCAACAGTCTAACTCTCTCTTATGTAGAAGAACGATGAGGATGTGCGATTTTAGAGATGAAGTATTGCGATGTCGACGTATTATATGTGTGAATGAATAATATAATGTCAAAGAACCGTATCAAGCATTTTATTTATTGAAGTAAGTGAAGAGGATTTTCGTGATTACGACAAGCGCCGGCGTCCCCAAGGTCCTCACTGCCTGCAGCTTCAACCAAAATGTAGGGAAGTCCCAAAAGAATACCAATAAGCACAGAACATTTTAACAATGCAATCATAGAAAATTATAATTTATTAAAAAATCTCTTATTTTATAATACAACTGTTGACCTGTGTGCCAGGACTATTGGGCACCGCTCGTGAGTAATGTTTGGTAACTATTGTTATAGTAAGAAATTTCTATGGCACTGTTATGAATTATAAAAACTAATTGCCTGTATTTTCCGTTTAGATGAATCACGGCGGAGAGCAAGTAACTCAAAAAGGCAAAAGTTGAGGAGAAAAATTTTGAAAGGAATAAGAACTGGACGCAGGTTACGTAAAAGTTTTTCCATAGTAAGCTGTTTTATTCGGCGCGGCAAAGGTAGGACGGCTACGCAAGTTGCTTGCATGGTTACGCTTGGTAGCGCCTCTTTTGATGTAGATAGAAACCTTTTCCTCATTATTTCCTTCCTTGGATTTTATTGGCGAAAAATTTACAGTAATTTTTCAGTGTGATACACATTGTCAGTAAAACATAAATATTTGTGACTCAATAGTTTGATCATCATAATAGACGTAAAACAGACTTTCACATTACATAATTTACGTTTATCAAGTGTAATAATTAGTGTATGAAATTTTTAAGATTTTTGTGAAATTTTCATTTTTTGCAAATTCAAATAACATAGCCGAAAAATATATGCCGATTGTTGATAGCGATAGCGAAAACATGATCAGCCAGGATGGCGTAGAATTGCGGGATCGAATAATTTGAAGTTCAGGCGCCATGTTTACCTACTGCCGAAGGTTTAAGTAGATCAGAGATGAGTGTCGCTGGAGTGACAAATGATAGCGACGCTTCATAACAGAATTATCTTGACGACACGATTTTTACAATTGACAAGATAATGTCACGCATCTCCGAGCGGTATACCGCTCGTGAATGAAACGTCGGAGAGCGATCTAAATATGAATCTTGACAGCACGTTACAAACACAACTTGGTCCAACACAAACATTAACTTAGGACGTACAGCGGAGAGCAACCACAGTAATACAACTGGAGCATTGCTATGGCAGCTTCTATCTAACATAAATGCGAAATTTGACGATACGAAGCACAATATAAAAACCAATTTCGGTAATTTGACACAAGATATGAACATGGTAAAACAGCAGCAAAAACTATTGCACAAGATATGAACACGGTAAAACAGCAACAAAACACTTTTACACAAGATCTAAATACAATGAAGCAGGAACTGTTGAAGTATTCAAGGATTTGCAAGACACGGTCTCACAGAAATTCGATGACTTAGCCAAAAATTTTCGCCCTGAAATCGACGAAAAATTGAATGATATGAAAACACAGGTAAAGTATGAAGTACTTTCTGAAGTTAACAGTAACATTACGGAGGCACAACAGAAGGTAGATTCTTTTAATGATAATCGCGATCTAGTAGAACAACAGATAAAGAAAATCGCAGACGCGAACACAAACATTGAAGCCACACAAAACCAGTTGGTTTCGACAGTAAAAATGGTAACCACTGTCGTTAACAAACTAAATAAAGACTATGAAGGCGTATGTCTAACTGTAGAAGAGCTTACTTAAAGGGAGAAACATTAGAAGTTGACATAGCATGTGCTAAGAAGGAGAGAGAGAAGATTAATGAAAATCCGAGTGATATCATTAATCAAACTGAAGCAGGTACTCTAGATATGGTTAACACCATTTCAGAGAAGTTAGTAACTCATTGTGAGTTATACACAGATGTAGTAGAAAAGGCTATTCAGAAAAAAGAAAATGAAATCGTGAACAAAGTAAGCATTAACCTACAAGCCGCGGAAAATAGGATCCGCAATCTTTTAGAAGAAAATATTACCGGATCTCGATCGAAATATGCATGTAATTAATGCACAGGCTACGGTGAACAAACCGCAACCTGTTGGATCTATTCACAAATTGTCACGAGACCCATAGCAGGGACCAGTGACAGTTGTAGATTGTAAAACGTAAACATAGTCACATCTCCAATACCTGAACAATTACCAGCCGGAATTACAGGTAACTACAATAACAACATAAATACGATCGAAAATGCCACGAGTCTATCAACTTTTTTTGCAGACGAAGGTTTGCTGAGACATCGACAATTTCCAACATTTACTACCGAAGGTAAAAGAATGAATCCCGTAGTTTTTATTATTGCTTTTCGTCATGTATTTCCACGTAACTGGACGGAAGCACAGAACAGATTTGTTGTGGGATTTACGCAAGGCGATGTGCTCTTATGGGCAACCGAAGTGGCCGAACGTTGCAGCTCTTACACCCAATTGCAACGAGCTTTCCTCGACAAATACTGGTCTGAGGCAGTGTAAGTAAGACTCAGACGCGAGGTTTTCAACAATGCGCCATTCCATGGCAAATACGATAATCTACGTGCATACTTTGAAAAATACCTGAACAAGACACGCTACTGGACGAACCCAATATCACAGGTAGATATGTCAAAAATTTTGAAACGTCGTTTACCATCGCACATTAGAGAAAACTTAGTCACAACGCCCGAGCACGCCACTGAATATTTTCTATCAGCGCTCGATTCTATCGACTTAATCTATGAGGAAAGACCGGTACCCCATAGAGCAACAGGAAATCAGGCATAACAACAACAAAATTATGTAAATCTGTCAGTAAAACGCGATTTAAACACACGGCAAGGTTGGTACACACGACTGCAAAGTTATATACCCAGAGGTAATGAGTATAGTAACGGGAACGGAAATAACAAACGATTTGAAAGAAATTTCCGAAACGACAGGGTAATTTCAGCGCACGAGCGAATTACAATTCACCATCACAAGGCCCTATGCCAAATATAAATAGAAACAGTCAGCCGCAGCAGTGGGCGACGCGCGGCAACAATGCCACAGCCGACCTTTGGGCAGCAAACTAACTGCACAGCAGCTAACGACACAAACTGGCGAAGTACACACTCAGTGCAACTCACTGAAATTTCTCCAGGTAATGATCTACGACTACGCCGTCGTGAAACACCAACTGGTCGTAGTTAAGCCCCAGGCTATTGACCTCTCAGGAGTGGTGGAAAGGCAGAACTACAAACATGTTTCATAAGATTTGACAAACGAGGTGACATCAAGGATGATGAGTTAGATATAGTAGCTAAAGTCAAGGAAGAACAAGTACAAGCAATCATTTAGGTGAAAATATTTAACATAGACACACAGTTAATTTTAGATACTACCAATCTAATGCCAAAAGTTTTTTTTTTTTTTTTTTGTGAATTGAAGAAGAGAGGCAAGTTCCCAACATTTCCTGTACAAATTTGCAAGGTGCAAACTGCGACAGGCAGTAAGACTCAATTGGTTAAGCCTTATTCCAGTACAAATCGAACATTTTACAGTGAAGTGCAATTTTCTTATAATTGACAAACTTATAGTTAATTGTCTTATTGGCATGGACACGTTTAGAACGTGCAAAACACAGATTGACATAGGTAATGGTAAATGCGACTTTCATATGAAGGCTGAGATCTTTTCTACTGATTTAGTCAAAACATCTGATGAAAATAAGAAAAAGAAACCAGAGTCAAATGTCGTAGTACAATATTCCTTTCCAGCTTGTATTTCACAAACAAATTTGATACCGAACAAGAAGCGAACACACTGAGATCAGTTACGAAATGGTAGAGCAGAAACTAAGTGAATCACAGGTACTAAGTAATATCCAACGACAAGAAGTTTTAAACTTGTTATTTAAGTATGCCAATGTTTTCAGTAAGGAGCCAGGAGTAATCAAAGACTATGAATATAAATTTGAAGTCCATCCACATGAAACCTTTTGTGTAATGTCATGTCCTATTCCATGGGCAAAACGAGAAACAGTAAGGGAAGAGATCAATCGTATGATTAAATGGGGAATTATACAAGCTTCGTTTTCACCCTATTGTAGTCCAATATCACCAGTAAGCAATCCAGATGGTTCTGTAAGATTAGTTCTCGATGCTACAGGTGTCAATGAGATTATAATACCAGTAAGCATAAGGCCAGACAATTTGGAAGAACAGCTTCTAAAATTTTACGATACAAAATATTTCAGTGTACTCGATCTCAAATATCCTACTGGCAAATAAAACTCCATGAAGAAAGAAAATATACAGCATTTGCTTGCGGGGGCAGAAGTTATGAATTCTGTGTTCTACGTTTTGGACTGAACATTAGCGCAGGAGTTTTTATATCTGCATTGGACAAGGTTTTAGGGCCAGAGTTGCTTAGCAAAGTCACTGTCTACTTAGACGACCTGCTAATAGCCGCACCTACTCGGTTAGAACATATCAGGCTCATTGAATACGTGCTTCAACGATTTGGAGATTACGGAGTAACAGCCAATTTTTCTTTTAAAAAAAAAGTATAGTTTTGGTAAGGAGCAAGTCAAATTTTTAGGACTTGTTGTGTCGGAAGAAGGTATATTACCTGATCCGAAAAACCTTGATGCCATACACAACTGTCCAGCACAAAGGAATGGAATAAAAGACAACTAAAAGCCTTTTTAGGACTAGCTTCGTTTTTTTTTGTTTTTTTGAAAATTCGTACCACAACAACTGATGAACAGTGATGCGTTGCTCAACTTGTTACGAAAAAACAGGCCTTGATTATGGGATGATACGTGTAAAGAGGACTTTAATAACGTTATGGAGGCATTAGTCAACGCAAACATTCTTAGCTACCCTGACATGTCCAAGGATTTTTATCTATGCACATATGCATCATCTCAAGGGCTAGGGGCAGGCTTATTCCAGATGCGAGAGGGAGAAGGTACGGAAGTACCCAAGGTCATCAGTTTTGCTAGTTGCACGTTATCAGACGGAGAAAGATCTTACTCTGTGCCAGAACTGGGAAGTTTAGCGGCATTTAAAAAGTTTGAATATTTTTTGTGGGGCAAGAAGTGCCAAAGTTTACTGTGACCACAAGTCACTGTCATTTCTTTTAACATGTAAACTGTTGCACCGTA
This sequence comes from Schistocerca serialis cubense, assembly GCF_023864345.2. Taxonomy (NCBI): domain Eukaryota; kingdom Metazoa; phylum Arthropoda; class Insecta; order Orthoptera; family Acrididae; genus Schistocerca; species Schistocerca serialis. The sequence goes on from NC_064638.1 coordinate 717,573,954, forward strand.
GATTAGCTAGGTGGTGTCTATAATAACAGGAATTCAATTTCGAAATCATTTATGTTAAAGGAAGTCAGAACGTTATTGCAGATGCCTTGTCTAGGCTATCACTAGGTTAAGAGGAATTTAATGAATTAGCAGAGCAAGATGCAGAAATCAAAACGTTATTAATGCAAGGTACAGCACACCAGTCTGATTACGGTAAGTTTTGTAAGCAGATGAAAATTATACAACAGCAAGATTGTAGATGGAGTAAAATCATGCAAAACCTTGAGCAAGATGAAGGTGGAAAGGTAAGTAAATGCTGAGTACAAGCACGTTTATTTTTTTTTCAGAGGAAACATGAAAAATCAGATCAATGGTGTGTGTGTATCCTGGAAGATTATATCGACAAAGTATGGGGACATTATGGAGTGAGCAAATGTACTGCAAAAATTGCAACACTTTGTTATTTTCCAAATTTGAGAAGTCGAGTCCTACAGGTATTAAGAAAGTGTGCAATATGTCAAAAATCAAAACAGTTCAGTGTGTCAAAATATACTGAGCTACACCCAATACTCACAAATACCCTCTAGATATTGTATTCCTGGACATAGCTGGTCCATATCGAAGAAGTAAAGGAGGAGTAAGATACGTAGTAGCACCATACGAAATTTTCTCGAAACATATCAAAATGAATGCCATTAAAAATGCAATAGCCACAAATATCAGAAAAAGAATTGAGGGAGACTGTTTGAGAAGAGAAGGTAAACCAAAGGTACTACTAACTGATAATGCTTCACATTTCGTTGGGCGGAAGTGGAAACAATTTATGACCTCACAGGGCATAAATCACATATTAGTAAGCTTTTTTCATCCAGAAGCAAGCCCTGTTGAAAGAGTCTTTAAAGAATTTAACCAGTTTATTAGAACGTACACCCCTCACAAACATACCCAATGGGTAGAATACGTAACTCCTTTCATGCAAGTGGTAAATAACCTTCCACATTCTTCAACAGGTTTCACACCTAATGAATTTATGTTCCAGACAAAGCAAACGAATGAGTGGGAGTCGCCCATACCAAAGGTACCCACTGCAGAATGACACTACAAGATAAAATCAAACAAGTCATAGTTACTCTAGAAAACAGGGCCGAGTTAGAAGGAAAATTTATAACAAGAAACTCAAACGTGTTACACAGTTTTTTGAAGGGCAACGAGTCCTCTTACGGACTCACCCTAAATCGACAAAATTTGGCAAATTGAATAAGAAGTGGCAATTACTCTATTCGGGACCATATGTAATTTCCAAAATACCATATCCTGGGACGTATAGATTAGCCTTTGAGAAAACAGGAAGAGACAAGGGTCTCTACCCTCACAAAAATGTAAAAGCCTTTTTTTAGAATGACTAAACGTGGTAACATTTTTCTCCCACAAGATAATTGTACACAGTGTACATAATTCTAAGTGTAATTTTTCTTCTAGAGTGTATGTTAAGATAAAGTAATGTGTATAGGCATAAGTGATTCTTTTGATTTGTACACGTGGGCATAAAATTAACAGAAATGAGAAGTAACACACTGCTTCATTCGAAGCGAAAGTATAAACGAAATTAGCTTGTGGCTCAGCTGTCGCGCGCTTAACAATACGCGCTGACATTAGTAGCAAGAGAGGGGACACTGACCTGTACGCATGCGTGACAGACTGGCTGAAGTCGCAGCCAGAATAGGAATGCAATATGTACCTAACTTAAATACAAAATAAACGGAAATACTACGTAAATACATCTACTGTCTAAGAACTAAGGAACCTGTCGATATAGGTACACAGAGATTTAATTAAATACTAAGCTATATACAACGTATTTACAACCAAAAGGAAGCATTATGGAAAACTGTACGAGACATGTAAGCGAAGGACTAACGACAAAATACCATAAGAAATGTCAAATAATTTTCTTTGCAGGGAAAATGATCATAAAGGGTAACAGAATAAAGGAATGTCTATGAATTTAAACAAGATATTGAAATATCTGCCGGCGTATGTGGAGACCAGTTGTATCAGTGGCCATCGAGCTACGAAATGCAATTAGTTTTAAGTTTCTGTTTTCTTTCAGTGGCCAGTGCATCGTCACAGCGCAGAAGAAGAGAATTACGTCGAGAGTAGCAGGTACCAAATGAAGACACAGGCCGCACCTCGAGTAAGCAATTTGGTTATAAGGGTATTTACAATAAAGGTCATAAGGCAAATGAAAAATGAAATTGCATCGTCGCAGTGTGCCTCAGTGACTATTTTCACTACCTATTCACTGCCGAGTACATTTAAGCATGATATTTCACAAAAACCAATTAATTTGTTATCATCACACATGAAAGCTTGAATAATGACATTTCTAGGTATTTGAGAAAAATAAGTATACGATGGTTAAAACATCAGATTTCACACTAAGCTATCCGTGAATTGAAGTAAACACCACTACTGCCTGAAGAAACAACCTGACATTTCGTTAATGATTAGTCGGTACACATTATTTCAATGAAGCAGAAGTTTCTCGGCAACTAAAGTGCGCGTCATATATCTTGGCGGCCGAGTTTAGGTTCGTTCTGCGCATCTGACGTCACAAAACACAGTCAGCCAATGAACAGAGAATAACGCTGCCAGATCTCGACAGCAGTGCAGAGCACGGACGAGTGTCTTCAGTTTTAGAAACGTTCAGTCATAAATAAAGTAATAGAACAAAAGCAATGTCTTGATAGCAGACTTCCTTTTACAGAAAGTTTGGAAAAAGCATTCTTTATACCAATTGCTTCATATTCTATTAATTAATTAAACCAAACAAGCAATAAGACTCCTGATTCAGGCGATAGCAAGGGAAGGTGTTTGTTTCAATCTCACGAACTGCTTTTTCGCAATAAAGAACAGCGGTAATTGTTTATTTCCTGTAGTACTTCGACGAAGCGTGAGTAATTCATAGTCATACCAAGTGTTTATAAGTAGTTGCGTGAGGTGTTAGAGTCCTTATGGAGTTACACTGTTCGATGAGCTGAGGTAGCGGCACGGTCAAGGTGTTTGGCTGTGAAGTGAAAGGTTATGAGTTCAAACCTTGTGCGGTGCTTAATATTTTCTTTATTTAAAAACAATATTGGAGTGCCTTACTTCACGAATTTTATTCGTTTGAATGAAATTTCTAGTGCTTTGCCTCTTCATTAACTTTTTCGCTGCTGCAGACACGTGCTGCCCGCATTCCGCGCTGTGCGCGATTTTGTCATCACTGCACTTCTCGCCTGTGCAGACATATGGTGTTCCCACTGCTTTGACACACTTATCACTCGATTTCACAAAAACTATTTGGCCAAAAAATTTGATTTTTACACGTCTTCTTGCCTGATACCTTCCACCCATAAATGACGTAATTTTGTTTTGATGTGCAGCATTAAATGTAGTAAAACATTGCACGAAATTTTGAAGAGTTTGCAGAGATAAAAGTCCATAGTGTATACTTTCCGTTTGGTCGATTTTAGTTGCCACAATGTTGAGAATGAAATGTGGACAAGATACCTAAATTTCATATAATATTTACTGTATAACAATATCTCATTTAATTTAAGTACCACATAGGTGTCGTATGTAATATTGAGAAATATTCCGTCTTTCGCGACTGTAATAAAAGTTTTATATACACACGGCGCGTTTGGCTTTATTTTAAAAAACTTCCATCGGTGAAAGGTATGGCACATACACAATGGTATTCATGTTCTATTTCTTGTTTTTGTTCCACAGTCGCAGTTTTACCAATGATATTGAAATATATCCCTCTTCTGCAACTGTATTAAGCGACTTATTTAGACCAGACGCGTTTCTCTCTTTTGAAGCATCATAAGAGGATGGTATTTTGTGTCCTCCATTGCCAAGTCACCTTTCGTAGTTTTGTGCTGCGTAGCACAGTATTGAACGTTTGTGTTGGCTCGTCAGTGTTTTAGCAAATAAATGCTGTTTGTGTGTGCCACACACGAAATTATATTTGACATAGCTCTGAGCACTTCACTGACAGATGGTATATTCAAGTCCTAATGTTTTTGTAAGTCCACAGTTTTATTTAATGTATTTTGTCTACTTCCTTTTGATTGATTGAAGTGCTTTAAAATAAAGCCAAACGTTCCCAGTGTAAGTAAAACTTTTGTTACAGTCGCGAAAGGTGGAATATTTCTCAATATTACATACGACACTTATGTGGTACTTAAATTAAATGAAATATATAGGTATCATGTCCACATTTCATTCTCAACATTGTAGCAACTAAAATCAACCATACGGAAAGTATACTCTATGGACTTTTACCTCTGCAAACTCTTCAAAATTTCGTGCAAAGGTTTACTATATTTAATGCTGCATAATAACTGCATTGAACATCGAAACAAAATTAAGTCATTTATGGGGGGAAGGTATCACTTCTCGCCTGTGCAGACACATGGTGTTCCCACTGCTTTGACACACTTATCACTCGATTTCACAAAAACTATTTGGCCAAAAAATTTGATTTTTACACGTCTTCTTGCCTGATACCTTCCACCCATAAATGACGTAATTTTGTTTTGATGTGCAGCATTAAATGTAGTAAAACATTGCACGAAATTTTGAAGAGTTTGCAGAGATAAAAGTCCATAGTGTATACTTTCCGTATGGTCGATTTTAGTTGCCACAATGTTGAGAATGAAATGTGGACAAGATACCTAAATTTCATATAATATTTACTGTATAACAATATCTCATTTAATTTAAGTACCACATAGGTGTCGTAAGTAATATTGAGAAATATTCCGTCTTTCGCGACTGTAATAAAAGTTTTATATACACACGGCGCGTATGTATGGCACATACACAATGGTATTCATGTTCTATTTCTTGTTTTTGTTCCACAGTCGCAGTTTTACCAATGGTATTGAAATATATCCCTCTTCTACAACTGTATTAAGCGACTTATTTAGACCATTGGGCGACTTTTCTGGGAAATCGGGTTACAGCACTTCCCATGTTCTACTCGTCGAATGAAACTGTGACAGTTTGGGACACATTTTAATTGCTGCGTTATTGGTATTGAAGTTTATCGATTGTTTCTTTCGTAATCACTCTCCTATCGGAAAGCTTTATGCGAGCATCAAGAAAGTGGTTGAGTAGTAATTTGTACAACTGAAGGACAACCGGAAATATTCCCTTTTTTTCGCCGAGTCCAATTGATGCAGGAAACATCAATGTCACATGATCAATATGCAGTTCGTTCCAGATACATAGACTTCTCGCCCAACGATAGCTTCTGTGCTGCCATAGCTACTGATGTGCCTTTCTGAGCTAAAACAATGCAAGGTGCAAGCGCGAGTGGTCATGCAGTGGAAGGGGGAATCCAGAGACATACAGGGGCAGCAGCATTCATGATTATATAGTCTTTATTTCAGTTAAGAACTCGATTAACAGTCACTCAGTTTTACTGGTTGTAATGATTACAATAAACAACAAAACACCATTTTCATATATCAGAGAAGGTAAACATGGGTACTCAGTCAGCCCCTTTATGCCAAAATTATGTAACATTGCATCTCATAGACAATATTGAATTTAAATTGCATAGAAAAATTACAGCAAACCATAGTCATTCTGAAACTGCTCTTAATCACAGGGCCTCAAATAATGAACTTTCTCGCTGTATAAATAATTAAAGTTCGTTAAAGTCCTCTAAAAACTTAAAAACACAAATATATAACAGAACAATAAACTAATTAAATTCATCTAAACAGCAGGGCCAAATAACTCTAATTTCCCCACACATATGTCCAAGTTATACAGATTCAATTTAAAAATAGTTTTGCTCCTGCAGGCCAATTACACTCAACTTCTCTAAAATTCCCTTTAAGTGGAAATACAGAAATGATACAATGATTATGAAACGTTAACACTAGAAGCAGCCAATCACAAAGTCAAAATACTACCATACCTAAATGAATCTCAACACTATCTTATTTAAGACGTAAGACTTCAGTTCTTACATTTTTCCAGGTCAGGCGAATGAATAATCAAATAATTCAAACATTTAATGTGAGGGTGAAATAGCCATGCACAATGGGCTTAAGACATATTAATTTGCCTTTTTAGGCTTCAATTACTACTATTTAATTTTTAAAAAATTACGCATAAGTTCACAAGATATACAAATTTAGGCCGTGGCCCACCAGTAAAGTAGACCAGTCACTCATCTCCAGGCGAGATACCGAGACAGCGCCACACATCACAGACCACTGGCGGCAGAAGTCCAGCAAGCCAGATCTATGACAGACAAAGGTTGGCCATAAGCACGCGGCAATGGACTGGACCAAATTCAGTTCCAGACATACATAACAAGACAACAAATTCATCAGGCTTTGGTTGGCGCCTAAGAAAATCCAGGGCGGGAGCGAACACAAGTGTTAGCGAGTGCAGCCACGTGGGAACTAGTAACGTGAACAACAAGCATTCAGTAAAGGCAAGAATACACAAATCCACCGCAATGGCTTAGTGGCACAAGTAAATAAACCGGGCAGATCGGTATAGTAAGCATAGGAAAGAACTCACAGCCAACTGAAATCCAAAGCACGTATCCAACCCAATGCTCATTTCCAAAATGTATACCGAACATTAAATTAAAACACTCAAATGGACTCTTACCATTTAAAAAAGAACTCTGTAAGGCAAAACAACCAGAGCTACAGTAAGAATTAATCATGCATGACACAGGCCTAAATCTCTTTGAGTAGTACCCACTATTTATTTTATCAAACAACCTCTAATTGCAAAACGTACCCTCGCTCATACTGCCTACACTAACCGTATTATAACTGCTATAAACTGTAACTCATCCATAGGACAGTCACGCAATAACGAGAGTAGCAGGACAACCTGTGCACAACACACTATCCTCTGAAGTCAAATTAATTCAAGATGGTGGATCCAAGATGGTGGCGGTAGATCTGGCGATGTCGCAATGAAGTCATGGCGGGAAGTTCAAATTTTGGCAGGAAAATAGGTCAATTGGGCTTCCTCCACTAACCTAACCCCCCTCCCCTCCCTCCTCCCCACACCACTTCCCACCCCCACCCCCACCCCAGAATAGGGTGGGAAGTTCAAATTTTGGCAGAAAAAAGGTCACTTGGGCTACCTCCACTAACCCAAGGAAATGGTGGGACAAAAGGTCACTTAGATTACCTCCACTAACCTAAGTCATCTGACCGCTACCTCTTCCTAGGAATTGGCGGGCTGCTGGAAAGGATGGACATAAGCCTTTATTTTGCAGGCAGCCTGTATTTCAACAATTTGAGGCAGTAGTTCCATCCAGTGTATTCACTATGAGGTCCAGAGTCCAACTGACCTATTACACAGTACTGCCACCAGAGGGGGCTGTCGTCCCATGGCAGTCTGGAGAAGGAAAAATGACAGGAAGAGGACTCAGCCTGTGCTGGGCTACTGGCGAGAGGAAGGAGTGTACTTTATATATTTTGGGACAATTTATTTAGGGATCTATTTAACGTAGTTCATTAATTACAGTGATACAAAAAACACTCACTCTGATGTGCTTGGAGCTGGCCGGTGTGGCTGAGCGGTTCTAGGTGCTTCAGTCTGGAACCGCGCTACCGCTGCGGTCCCGCCTGGGGCATGGCACTGCAAACATGCTCACTGTCAAAACAATGCATTTAACAGGCTACAGACCAGCAAACAACTCGTAAATCACCGAAATAATGCAAGTAAAAGGCTCTGCAAACACGTTTGCTAATAGTCGACAGTAAAAACAATACATTGCATTGCCTGCACACCTGTTCACAAAATTATGCAACAGACATGCAAACAATATGTAAATTGTCAAAATAATGCATATAAAAGGCTCTGCAAACATGCTCACAACGCTTAAAAATCCGAAAATAATGCAGTGTACAAACACTCAGTGCGTGGGAAAAAATGCTTTCGAACTACTGTCAACCACAATGTATCAGACGCTCCAACGCAAGTATGCACCGATGCTGCAGCGAGCCACCGCCGGACAGACGAACACAGGGACACAAGATATTGTCTTCATGCCGCTGTCACCTACAGCCAGCAGGTGAAAGTCGCCTCCATTTTCGGGTATACAGTTAGAATTCTTTGAGTGTACTGACATCACATGCCTGTGTAAATAAACGCCAGGTCGCCATCTGGATGCGCGCATGTTCATTGTTGCTGGCGCGACGCCTCTCTACCTGGGGTCAGTGAAGACCTAATTGCCGAGCGACTCCCCCTCGCAGACGCAGCTTAAGGGTTCTCAGTGTTATACTGACAGGTCACGCTATAGAAATGTGTTGCAATGCTTCTTAGAATAGCACAGGGTGCATTCTCCTCAGTGTTCGTAATGGGACATGCAAGATGCATCTAGCCATGCACACATTTACCTGTCCAGTGTGGCAGACACATCACCGCGAAATGTTCGCGTAGCGACACACCATCACAGGCGCATCTAAAAGGCTCTCAATGTTATACTGACGTCACATGACTATGTAAATATGTGCCAAGTGTACTTCACAGAAATTGTAAAGTGTCACAGAAATAGTTAACCATTACCTTTGTAGCAGCTTTGGTGATGTCTCAGCTAGTCTGCATAGAAATTCTTGTCCTATCAGAACATGTTTACGAACATAGTCCAGAATACAGCTGAATGCATTCCTCCTGATGGTCCTAATGTGGCACCCCGTCCATCACGTGTTGCCCTTCCTGCTTTCAACAAACATCTCCTAAACCCAAATGTTCTCACCACTAAACAGAGGCTGCTACATCACAGCCCAAAGGTTGTTTTGTAAGTAAATGGAGCATTATGATCGGTTATTACGGAATTTACCCGCCAAATTACTCATCCTGCTGGTGTGGAATCACAGTCCGCCTTTTTCTTTCTGCAGATGAGACTTTCAACAGCAACACTATTTTTTACAGATCGCCGTATTGCACTGACAGTTAAACCTAGCAAAGTGGCCTACATATCGATAAATACAGAAAGGCTCTTACTCAACTACACTGCCCTGCCACTTAGGATGGAAGCTTGGATATTAGAGCGTGAAACCGATCTCCAACATGGCAATATAACACCGCATACCATGTGGATGTAGTAAACATACAATTCGTATCCTGTGCCATGCAAATCGCCCCTTTTGCATCATGCAAATGACTATCAAGCGCCAGACACTCGTACATTACCATGAAGACAGACTGCATAAGCACATGCACTGTAGGTATACTCCCGCAGCGCTAGATATTTCCCACAATGTCAGGATGTCATCCTCTGCAACCAATGGTCACAAGTCATCTGCCCACGGCACGTGACGAGAGCGTGCTCGGTGGATCAAAGCCACTCTCTGAACTGTTGTACAAAGTCTAGGTCAGTTCCCCTCAGCACAAAGGCATTACTGTATCTAGCCCCAACCTGCTTCCTTGCTTTCTACATCTGTCTCCAGACTTTGGGATTACAAGGACATATATAATTTCACATGGTTTGCGAGAATATCATACTATTTACGTGACACTTTTCTACATCAAACATATAGCAATATCACTTGCATAGCAGTATCGGCTTGCACAGTATAATTCCGTAGATATAGATTGGAAATTATTTCTCTAGAAACCCAAAACTTAAGTGAGGTGGAGTGTGCTGTAAGCCACTGAGTAACTAGAAACTTATCCCGTCTGTGAATACCTTTACATTAAAACTCGAAAAAAATAGAGGAAACTGATATTTCCACTCACGAATACTGATGTCGGTGAAGTAACAGATTGCAAATCATCCCTATAACTTACAAAGTCAACTGAGGTGTTTCTCATGTCTAGAGAACCATCAAATGTGTCTTCCAACCATCTTTCACCTGCTAGATGCACACTCCACAATCGATGTTCCCTCAACTAAATAAAGGCTCGAAATGTGCAGAAGCTGTCAACCGGACAATTTACATGGAAGGGAATAATGTTCCAGCGCAAGCACATGTCCATATTGAATCTTCTCAAATTTCCACGTGATCACGAAAGCTCTCCAACACATACTAAGTATTAGTTCGCTGTTCGGCCGTCTAGAGGACAACATGGTTAAGTCAACTACATTCCTGTATCCCAACAGGACTCTTCATTCTGACAGTTCCTGCCATTAGCTGGAAACGTGAATCATTCCCCCCAAGAATCGTCCTAGGATACCAGCCACACACATATTTGATCGCTATACTTACTATTACGATCGCGGTCTCAACTGGATGACATTCGACAATGAGCGAAGTATCAGAAATACACCCCACAGACGTCTGCTGCCCTGGAAATAGAAATATCTGTGCCATTCCGCACCAAATCCATACCTTCCTTGCGACTGGAGATAGTCATTTCCTTTGCACATGTTGTAACACAAACACAGACTTTACAAGCCTGATACTCAAGGCGAACCTATCACACCCCCCTACTACTATGTATAATACTTCGCCAATAACTGAATGCTGGCAATACGAAATAATACAAACCGACAATCAGCCATGGGTGGACATATCGCATTAGTTTTTCCTACGAGTGGTACCACTGTGTCTTAGAAACAGAGGCGTAATCGTCTTACAGACCGCCATATGTTAAAAAAAAACACGCTTTTAACGACCTCATTATTGTCACAATCAGTCTTGGTTCTGCAGGTGCACACAAGTATCCATGTTAAAAAGCTATACTGGATTTATAAATCGAGGTATGGCATTACCCCTGAATGAAGTGGTTTTTCCACACAAATAACGCGACACTAAGTGCAGACGGTAGTCGCTGGAGTATATATTATCATGCTAACAGAGCGGTTACACGTCGCTGACGATGCAACCACGTGATAAAATTACCGAATTTAGAAATTGATTCGGCTAAGGTACGGGGTATGAAACTGGTATTTGCAACTCCCTCATGCCACTGCTAGATATTTCTCCAGACTGTGTGACAAATTCTGTCTCAATGCCATGTCAGAGATTCTGTGATATATCCACTGGGTTAAAGGTGAAGGTTGATTTTGAAGGATCAGAAACAGTAGATGATGTGCTGATTGAGGTCATAAGAAATGTATACAGGCTTTTCAGATATCTAGTGTTATGCTATTCGGTAGAAATGCTGCCTGCGATTTGGAATCAAGTCTTTCCATTCAATCACATACCTGTGTTGGATCCTATGGAGAAGTCCTTTAATGATTACAACCGCTAGTGAATCATATATTTGAAACTCTCATATCTCGAAACGAGGCAACTTTCTCGAACCTATCTGCTACAGTAAAATTCCACCGTGGTTTTAGGTAGCCCCTATGCATCTTACAACTGCCCCTCAGACTCTGCGCTACCATCCTTGCAGCTTTGCACATGTGATCGTCCCAATTTAAGTCAGGACCGAGTAGAAGTCGAAGAAAGCTATATCTACCACCTTCTGTAGCCTGTGTAGAAACAGAATAAGCTGAGTTAGTGCGACGTCTATCACCCCCAACATTCTATCATCGTTATTCTGTACCTTCCAACAGAGAAAAATTACGAAGTGTGGAAGGTCCACAGAGAACTAGATAAGATTTTTACTGCATCTCTGTCCTCCCATATGTTGTTGTTGTTGTGGTCTTCAGTCTTGTGACTGGTTTGATGCAGCACAAATACCGTATGCATATCGGCACTGAGGACATCTCGCAATCCTATTAAATATACAGGTATTGATCCACTGCACTTGACAGTTTAAAGTTCCATCACCTGTACTGTAGCAGGATGGCTGCATCCCACACACTATATTGTAAGTTGCAGGAGACGCTCCCTGTGACCCTTTGTCATTGTTTGAAACATTGCGTTTTTGTTTCTACTGTTAAATACTTTGTACACTGCCATACATTTTGTTTTTTCGCCATGACTTTGAGGTCTGTGTTAGATGCTAAACTGACATTAAAATGTTCTGATCCATTACCTCTCGCAGAAAACTAGATGTTGTACGGTGTAAATCATGTTTTCACTGATGCTATCATAACACACCACACACGCTGGATGATTTTAAATAAAAGACTGTTACAACATAAGGAAACTGGAAGAGCTTTGTTGTGTTGTGGAGCGTTTCCAAACTACTGTCCGAAGATGACTGATGACCTCTACATTCAAACTCTTCTGTCACGGTGACAGAATAGATGATGGCTCTGTGTTCCATTTCAACTGATTCCTTGTGTTGCAGTCGTGTGAACGATCACTGTTTCAGTGCTAGCCATCCCCAGGAGGTGTTGCTCCTAGATCAAAACTCTTTCGCCATCTCAAACAAATGATCTCAGTCAGTCATTATGTGGTAACCAACAGCATATCATTGGGCGGATGGGTAGAAAAGACACTGTCGATGTACTGTAATAATAAGCGTCACAGTTGATACTGCAAACAGTTTTAGTAATTTTACAGTAATTTCAACACCGATCAGTGATGTGACAGCAGTTTCCCAATTATAGTATCATCGCTAAACCGTCCATTCTCTACTTTGCAAGTACCATTGTGAATGTAGATAGATGACTGTGCAGTACGTCCATTCATTGTTAATGCTCAAACATATATCATCAAAGTATACCAGACAGTACTCTATTTCTATCATCTCACGCATAGTGCATAATTTAGAATCTATCTCTATGTGAATGAATGTTACAGAGCATTCTCGCAGTCTTAGGATAAAATCAGAGACTCAAAAACCCCCTCGCACTGTCTTTGACCAACCTGCCCTGCAGCACCGTCACCGGTTTAATCTGCAGCTGATCAGGAGTAGACCGCTACATTCCGCGCCTAGTGAATGAGTGGAACTTGCCAAGCCCCCGCCCATCCAAGTGCACAAGATTTCTCCAGATACACATATGTGGAGGAGGATAGCACCCCTTATCGGTGTCTAGTAGTAGATTTGAAAGTGTTGTGATGTAATAGCAGACGGTTAAGAAGAATAAGATACGAATGGTTTTTATGCGTGATGGAGCTCCAAACAAATATAGTTCAAAGCATTTTATTTACGTAAATCAACTACACTATCATTTCTTAAGTATAGTTCTAGTGTCTGGGATCAGTACCAGGGCCGGCTGCTGTTGCCGAGCGCTTTAAGCGCTTCAGTCTGGAACTGCGTGACTGCTACGGTCGCAGGTTAGAATCCTGCCTCAGGCATGGATGTGTGTGATGCCCTTAGCTTAGTTAGGTTTAACTAGTTCTAAGTTCTAGGGAACTGATGACCTCAGATGTCCCATAGGGCTCAGAGTCATTTGAACCATCAGTACCACGAGGGTATTAGTAAGAGAGAACATAAACACATGCACTCCTAAGGTTACACGGTTCTGAACTTAAAACAGGCTATAATGTTAGATCGCCTCAGTTTCCGACCTATTAGTCGTGTGGAATGCAGAGCTGTTAATACTCGAATGTAAAAAAATATTTTTCCAACGCATGATATACATCCTTCTTGCAGGTTTCTCTATAATAAGCTATGGTAACAAACTGTAAAATGAAGACACTACTTCCTTAAAATATCGATTCTGTGTGATACATGTACAATATAGCTTTCCAGAGATGTATAGCGTCCACTGTTCACATCCAATCACGGTTCAGAAATTATGGTATGCCCGCATCAGTCCCATATAAAGTGATCGTTAGTAACAGAGACTACCTCATACAAGGAAACATGTAAATACATAGCTTCAGTGTCTGACATGTGAAATTACACGTCATGCCGCCACTAACTCTGTAAACAGCACATCTGTCAAGCAGATGTATACACGGGGATTGCAGTGTCTCACACCCATTGTCACACACCCATTGCTAACTTAGAATCATCTTCATCTTCGTTATGAAACTGAAGTCTCGATTTTATACACATGATGCGACAGGGGAATGGAGTGCATCGCATAAATCTTCGTTTGTATAGAGGAATGTGCCGAAACAATATGGTCACGTTTCATCACACGTGAGATGGAAGTCCTCTGATGATCGAGATGTTTGCTGTTAACAATCGCAAGTAGACAGTGCTGTAAGTCACAACATACAGAACACATGATTGTATATGAGTCGAACGCAGGCTATGTCACACGACTGATGCATCCTGACAGAACAGGGGAGAAAATGGTCAAACGACCTGCAGCAACATCTCCCTGTTTAGAATGGATCAGCAGCCTACGATTAAATCGTACCTCATTACAGCTCTATCCTTTACCGCAGATACATGTAAGTTTAGAGGCAGATGGTTCTCAGTTTTCCTGAAAAGCGTGAAATACAGTATTAAACTCGCCTGTACCTCTGTTACCTCAATAACATACAGTAGAATGCTTTCCCAACGGAAAAAGTGACTACTTCCCTGATTCGCTTCGCTTCCATGTCGACGTTTTCTCGGATTCCTCTTACTGTCACATACTTGTTCCCATGTACAAATTGTTCTGTACCAACCAGAAGACACGCAAGTACTTCCACAATTTCTCCGCATTTCGGGGTATATTCCCTCGATTTATACGTATTTTCCGTTATTTCTCGCAGTTCTATCGATTTTATGTCAGTTTTACCCATGTGCTCATGACATCACCTCTCGTTCCGTGTTCTAAAATTACATGTAAACGTAGTACAGCTGACAACACATAGCACAAATGCACAACTTTTCTGATCGCGAGGCACAGTATAGCTGTGTACTCGATTGCATCCAGTCGCCTCCACCCTACATATTCCACATTTGCTGTGCGTTTGCTCTATTTTCTGCATGTTTGTGTACGTGCGTGTGTTGCGGACGGCTCCCAGCTCCCAGTCCACCCACTGGTGAACCAAACTTCGAACACAGAACACATCTTCAGACTTAACGCGTGGTTGGTCTATGCGAGTCCTGTCCCAGATGTGACGTGTGGTGGATCCACCTCTGAACATCGATCTGGATATGTAGTGCGCAGCTGATACACACTCGAACTCGAACTTGGATGTGGTATATTGTGGCTCTGCATCCCAACATCTCTTCGTACATTGTGCGTGGCGGATTCACCTTCATACCATTTCCCGGACGTGGCATATTGTGGATCCGCAACCCAACATCTCTCCAGACATAATGCGTGGTGGGTCCACACTGGAACACTAACGTGGGTCTACTGCAGGTTCTGGGAGCCATCCGAGACACATGCAAATACACAAACATACAGAAAACAGAGCAAAAGCAAAGCAAATGTGGAATATGTGTGATGGAGGCGACTGGATGCAACCAAGTACAGAGCTATGCTGTGCCCCCCGTTCAGAAAAATAGTGTAAACATATAATCGACAGAATTGCGAGAAATGACGGAAAATACCCGTAAATCGAGGGAATATACACGGAAATGCAGGGAAATTGAGGAAGTACATGGGTGTCTTCTGGTTGGCACAGAACTATTTGTACATGGGAACAAGTATGTGACAGCAAGAGGAATCCGAGAAAGCGCCGACATGGAAGCGAAGGGAACATTTGTCGTTTATTTATTACAGCACGGTGCTTTCCTAGTGTCAAAAATACGTTTTAGAAGTATTTCATGTTCTCGGGACGACGATGAGAAGACCAAGATGTTGTCAAGATACAAAAAGCAGAAAGGGAACTATGGCAGTATTTTGTCTATAAAAAGCTGTCAGGTTTGGATAGCACGTTTTAAACTGTAAGGCATGAAGGGAAATTCATATAATCAGAACAGTGTTATTATAGTAGCTTTGAGTACATCTTCTCTTGCCATGGGAATCTGTAAATATGCCTCTTCGCAGTCTAAGATTCTGAAGCTGGTAGCGCCAGCTAGAGCTTGTGAAAAGTCGAAACTGGGTATTGATGAGGTACTGTGAGTGTGTTCAGCGAACGATAGTCTCCGCAAAGTCTATAAAAACCATCTTTCTTCGACACTAAATAGACGGGTGACTTTCTTATGGCCTGACAATATCTACCTGCATAAACTCCGCTGTTATATGTTTGGCGGCACACAGTCTATCAAACGCCAGGAACTGTTCTTTGTAATGCACTGGCAGTCCAGGCATGGTATTAATTCCACGAACAGCAGCGTGAATCACTCTATATTGTTTCGTTTGCTCACACTGTGGATAAGGCGGAGATAGCATGCACACTGGGAGTGTTTTAAACTCCACTGACACGGGTATATGGTGACGTATAGGTACCCTTTCCCGAATTCTGTTCTTGTGGAGTCGGCGAAGGGGTGCTGCTGCTGTTTTTGCTGATGCTGCAGTTGCTGAAAAACTACCTGATTCTGCTGCTGAAGATGATGCTGATGAAGGTGATGCTGTTGTAGCTGCTGCGCTTGTTGTAACTGTGCGAGGTGAGCTTGTTTGTTTTCGAGGTCTGTCTCTCTGCCTGAACAGGCCATGAAGACCCAATGGTACTGACCAGCCGCCGTGTCATCCTAAGCTGACAGGCGTCACCAGATGCAGGCAGGGAGGGTCATGTGGCCAGCACACCACTCTCCTGGCCATATATTAGTTTCCGAGACGGGAGCCACTACTTCTCAATCAAGCAGCTCCTCAGTTTGTCTCACAAGGGCTGAGTGCACCCCGCTTGCCAACAGCGCTCGGCAGACTGGATGGTCAGCCATCAAAATACTAGCCCAGCCCGACAGCGTTTAACTTCAGTGATCTGACAGGAACTGGTGTTACCACTGTAGCAAGGCCGTTGGCATCGAGGCCTGTCTCTAGAAAATGTAATTTTTCTCTTACGGTGGACTTTTCAGCGAGCATAGAAACTCTTTCCCTTATACTTTTTTTGTATTTCATGATCATGTTCTGGAGGTCATGTTCAAGCATGCATTTTGTATCACGAGGGGTTGTAATCGTTTCGGCTGTCGGTGGAAAGCTGATGTGCCCTCACATGGATTATCCACTAATTGTCTGGTGAATGAACCATTAGGCAATTCGAAGGAAAGGTGGAATTTTCGTAGGAATTCCAACCCCCAGTATTGGGTTGCACCCATCAGCTATAAGGAATTGCCAAGTAAATATCTCATGTAGCCCCATATCTATTGTGTGTTCCACAGTTCTGAAATATTTGATGGGGGTGTCATTGGTGGCACGTAGTTATGCATCCAACATTTCATGCGTTTCTTTAAATAAACGAGCAGGTAAGGTACTCACCATGGAGCCAGTGTTAATTAAGAAGAATCTGTTAGACGCATAATCCCAAGCATAAGGCCTTATATCTGCTCCAGCTGACTCGGGCAAACTGGCGTGATCATTTCTCCCGATCCTTAAGTGGTTATTTGCCCGTTGTGATTAAGAGCGCCTATTGTGGGTCACCTCTGAAGTTTCAGGAAGATGTGTGGTTGTGAGAGGTTGTGTGCTCTTTCACGAAAATGATCATGGAAACAGCACCACTGTTTTCTCACCATATCATTGACACCTGAAATGTTGCTAGTCAATGAAGGTCTCCCCAGCTGACTGCAGTTCAGTCTACAGCAGTCAGGCACTATTGGTGGTGTCAATGAGCACTTGGGACTCAGAGTCTCTGTGCGTCTGTTGAGAATACCATATGGCCAGCAAATTTGCGTGGGGAACATTACAACTCCAGTCATCTGCTCGGTGTTGTTGTGGGATAGCATCAGATAACACAGAGTACAATCCTTTGAATCATGTTTCATCCAGATCAACGCATGTTGAGTTAGTAGGCGTAACTTGAGCAACAAAACAGTGTTGTCTGGCCTGGTGCTAAGAGAGACAACCTCTCGCAGTTTCCACCAGAGTTGAGACCCTATTTTTCTACCAATTATTTAATTGTGGTTAACTTGATGCAGCTTTGGTTCAGGAGTCTTGCCAAGTCGTTGAAGTAGGGCCAATCTTATGGCGTTGAGCTTTTTAACAGCCTGTGAGGCATGGATGATATCACTGATAATGTGAGCAATTTTAATTATAAAGCCACCAATTTAGGTGTGTCCTCCATGATGCCTGAGTCTGTAAAATGAGTTCATCAATTTGAAACCAAGGTACAGCATGCTCAGGTTGGAAAGCTGGTAAGTTAGGAACGGCATCAGGTAGTGGAACAGCAATGGAGTCCAGATCACACTATGATGGCATGTTCAGTCTGAGGTGATGGCACATTTGTGACTCAGAAGCAAAATCTAAACACATCTCACGACGCTCAGCTGGCTGAGCCACATGCTGTGTAACAAACACATTCGACAGGGGCAGTACCAAACCAGAAGAAAATGGACACTTCTGTGCATGTTCATTGTAGTGGCCCGCACTTGTCATCTGGGCTGAATGTTGTTGATAAGTGGCCCAAAGTTCTTCTGCTGTGACCATGCCAAATAGGTCCACATAGTGCAAATGTTGGTCATGTCTTTGTCTGCCATTTGCATAGTCAGCAAAATGATGCTTTCGCACAACATATTCATGTTTCACCCCTACAGTGAGCTATCTTGTCACTGTGGAAGAGGTTGTCTTAGTGTACATGTGTGATGAAAGGATGTTGTTGTAGATTCTCCATGGCTGGTGTAGGTACTGTAGCTGCAGGACACACTTTGAAGTCTGAGTCTATATTTGTTGCACTTTCTGAGGCCAGTACTGTAGGGACCCTGACTCGGAAGTACTCTGAATAGTTTTGGGGGTACTCCATTCATTGATGCACTTGCTTTATTTATTACTATGTGTATACATTAATTACACTTAGATTAATGTAGGCAGCAAACAGAGAAGCAGGTAGAAAACTGAACTAAAGACAAAGATAAAAGATAATATACTTCACCAAAGAACAAGGGTATTATTAAATTAAGAGCTATAATCTCTGATAGGAAGAGTTCCTACAAACACAAGACGTTTTGGTAGTCCACTGCAGAAATATTGAGCCATGCTGCCTTTATAGACATACATGACTGAGAAAAGGTTGCTGGTGCAAGATTTTGTGCTCAAATTGACCACTCGATTGTGTCCCAGAAGTTTTCAATGGGATTCATGTCTGGCGATTTCTGTGGCCAAATCATTCGTTCGAGTTTTCCACCATGTTCTTCAAACCAACCGCGAAAAATTGTGGCCTGCTGACATGGCGCATTTTCATTCATAAAGATTCCATCGTTGTTTGAGAACATGAAATCCATGAATGGCTGCAAATGGTCTCCCAGTAGCTGAATCTAACCGTTCCCAGTCTATGATCGGTTCAGTTGGACCACAGAACCTGGTCCATTCCATGTAAACTCAGCCCACACTGTTTTGAAGCCACCAGCAGCTTCGACAGTGGTTTGTTGACAGCTTGGATGCATAGCATATCAGGGTCTGCACCACACTCCTCAAACACTATCATCGGCTCTTACTAACTGAAATCGGGACTCATCTGACCAGGCAACCGTTTTGCAGTTGCCTGGGGACAAACCGATAGTCAAAGCCCAGGAGAAGTACTGCAGATGATGTTGTGCTGTTAACATAATCCCCCGCGTCAGCCGTCTGCTGCCATAGTCCATTAATACCAAATTTCGCCAGACTGCCCTAGCAGATACACACGTCGAATGTCCCACACTGATTTCTACAGTTATTTGCGAGTTGCTCGTCTGTTAGCACTGATAGCTCTATGCAAACGCCGCTACTTACGGTCGTTAAGGACGGCTGTTGGCCACTGCATTGCCCGTCATCAGATGTAATGCCTGAAACTTGCCATTCTCAGCACATTCTTGGCACTGTTGATCTCGGAATATTAAATTCCCTAACGATTTCCGGAATGGAATGACCCATGTGTCTAGCTCCAACTCCCATTCCATCTTCAACTCAAAGTCTGTTAATTCCTGTCATGCAGCCTTGATTACGTTGGAAACCTTTCCACATGCATCACCTGAGTACAAATGTCAGCTCCACCCATACACCGCCACTTTATACCTTGTGTACTCGAAACTACCACCATCTGTACCTGTCTATAGCGCTATCCCATGACTTTTGTCCCCTTGTTGTATAGCAGAAAATATTGTCTACTCTTATCTCACAGTGGCACAACAACTTTCGACCCTTTACTGAAAATCTTCAGACCACGGACACCTATTAA
The DNA here is from genome assembly GCF_023864345.2 of Schistocerca serialis cubense. Classification (NCBI taxonomy): domain Eukaryota; kingdom Metazoa; phylum Arthropoda; class Insecta; order Orthoptera; family Acrididae; genus Schistocerca; species Schistocerca serialis. The sequence goes on from NC_064638.1 coordinate 717,593,954, forward strand.
TACGCCAGAGCAACAAAATTGTCTGCCACCTAGCCTTGTTTTTATAAACATGTAAATTATTTGTTCTTACTGAAGTTAAATTTATCACAGTAACATTAACGGTAAAAATCAACATTTTTCCATTTTAAAAAAGCTATGGAATATAGGTGTTGTGTTTCTTAATTATTAGTACTATTCACATAAACACATCCATATTTATCATAAAATAATAGTTATCTGTATGTTATAAGAGCATAGGTACTCGTCATTCACCTAACAGGACTCCATAGTTATCTACAAATCATATCAGTAGAAGGAGTGGCTGTCAAGTTACGTTTTCACATTTCTCTTGAATTGGCATACAAGTTGTGTTATATAATTCTTTTCTTTCTTTCAGAAATGACTCTACTTCACTAACCAACCAGCCACTACTGACACTCATGTCCTTCTGCCCACTGTAGAATTCATTGGTCTTGACGAGGTGACAACCAGCAGTATTATTTAAAGGATGTGTATGTGAATGGACAATATGCAAAAGGCACAGTTCTGATTATTTCTGTTCTCTGATGTAATTAAATGAAAATGAAATAAATAAATGTATGTCGATTAATATACTTTTCTTCTGAAATCAACTGTATTAATTTTTCCTTTCTAAATCTAATTTTTAGCTTTATATCCTTCTTTTAACCAACACAGTTCTTACTTTCATTTGTGGTTCTTGTCATGCTACTTTGGCGCTAATTGCCCCGCATTTGAGGTAGGTGTATGTATCCTGAATTCAAAATTGGCAGTTTTAAGCTGACATGACTGTGGAAAGAAGGAAGAACACAGTAATGGGGTCACAAGTCCAGTTCTTCCCCTTCCTTCCCAGACTACACATAGCTGCTGTGAATGGTTGCACAAGCCAGAGTAATGGACGAAACAGTTACTGTTCCTCAAATGTTTAGGGTGAGACACAATAACGGCAATGTGTCATTAGTATATTTCTACACTAGCAGTATAAAAAGGATTATGGTTATTCATTGCAAATGTAGGCATCTATTTCTTTATACGTTCTCCAAATACAATTAATAATCACTGCATCATAGAAATGCAATCATAGAACAGCAGAAGTGGATGCACAAATAGTTTTCAATAATTCAGCAATGTAGAAAACCCACTGTTGTGGTAATGAAGTATCATTGTAAGATGTAAATAAATTGTCAATCATATAAGACTCCACGATGTCTGCATTATCACAATTTCCTAGAGACATTGATAAGACCAACTTTTTCACAAAGCAGGCCACATCTCACAGTTTCCACTATATTAGGTGCTTTCTTAGAATTCATTATCTACCATACAGTTACATTGATGGAATATTATCTTGTCTTGTAATGTTGCATCTGAATCGAACTGAGTGTGACGTTCTTCTGTTGACAACTTTGTTAAATCCTGTGTTTCACTGTACACAACTTGGAACTGATCCATGTATGGGCCAGCTGTAACCTCTGCTACCATTTATGGGCATTATATTTACATGGCTCCATCTGTGTTTTTTAAAAAGTGTGCATTTATTGAACCTGGCTTGTCGATCTATGCGAAGTTGTTTGTGAATTAAAACTTATCGTTTACTGGTCAAACAACGAACATTTGAACCTTTTAACTAATTTTAAGACAGGTCATTATGTTATGTGAAATGTTTTGCGCTAATGTTTTTCTTGGATGAGGCTGTGCTATTTATTGTGTTTTCTGCTAGGCTCTTGAGCTCATTTTCAGCATCGACCAGCCTCACAGTTTTCTCAAGCGAATAGTTTTGCGATCTACAATGCTTATTGCTCTTGTAAAAAACGCTATTTCTCCAGAAGACGGCTAAACAAATAAGAAATAACGTACACGAAAATACCTGTCGTCCTCCTCAGTTGTTGCCAACTTAACTGGACGTGAAAGTTCTTCCAGGAATAACTAACTGTGGATAAAATGGCGTCCTACAATATGCACTCCACATTAACCTCATAGATTTACTGAAAATTTAACTAGTGTTTAGCGTATGCGTTGGTTAGTTATCTCTGAATTCGACTTGTGTTTGTACAACCGATCCTATTTCGAACAGCAATAATACGGACTTCAGCACTATGTATCTCGTATTCAGAGTTCACTGCACGCCTCTTTGAGTGCTGCTGTTGTTCTCTGCTTCCATGCCCTAACTCAGACTTTGCACTTCTGATACTTTGGTGTTTTGTACTTTGTAGTCTTGGTGACTAGAGCATTCTTCCCTAAAAATACTATACAAAGCGGCAATAGGTTCCTCATGTTATTAATAGGTATTACAAACAGTACATTTTAGCAGAAGTCAATCAAAATTTAGGGGTCTCCATTAAATGTGAGAGGATGAGAAACGGATGTGAACAAAAATAACATAAAATATCAATAATAAACTTGCAATGCATTTAACTCTGGTAGTTAACTCACATATTTGACTAGTAACAAACAGACATGAGGCCACAGAATACCATGTGACGAAACCAGCTTCTGTTTCATACAAAATATATGTATATATAGAATCATTTACTCCACCAAATATTACGGATGGGAGCAAAAATCAAGCGGAATATAATGAAATTCAAATAGTGCAGTACACAAAAGCATATCGTAATCAGGAAAATAATCTCCACTTGATAACAGCTACATGATCAAAATTGTAATATTAGGTTTTACAAATAAATTCCCTTTAGCACCAGACTATCAGACCCATCCATAACCTACAAATGAAAAATATTACCGTCTTTTACACATATTTTGCAAAGCAACAATACAGGCCTTGCTCCAAATTTTCCCGAATGTGATGTTCACTGCCAGGCTACTTGGAGCGCTACTGCTGACCTATGTTTCCACATGCTTTGGGCCTTGCACTTCTGATATTTTGTACAGTATTAGCAACAATTGGTGGGTAATTACCCACTTTTGAGGTAAAAAACTTGGATGACGGGTATTTTAGTGGGTAATATCAAAAGGTGGGTATTTTGCAGGTAATTTTAAAATTTTGACACCAAACAATTTTGTTTATACTCAAATCGTTCTTTCACTTTTTAAAATTTAAGGACAGATGCGAAATGAGACTGTCAGAATTGTGAAACATGTTAAATTGTGCAATGAACTTGGGAATTACTCGGCTCCTCTGCTCTTACTTCCACTACTTGTTTAAAATGGTATCTGTTATAACTCATAAGCCTACTAGTCAGCTTGCTTGTTCTTGTGATAGTGGTAACTCACAGTTTTACTAGATTGAATGTTCTGGTATGGGTTATACTTTCAGTCAGTAATAGTACAGTCATTAAACTATAGTGCTTTTATTTCACTAAAATGGCTAAGTGGTTGTATGGAGCTGTGTTAGTGCGAGATCTGTAGGCAACCTGCTTGCTCCTCCAGAATTTCCTGCTTCACTTAATTAACCTGAAAGTCCTACCTTACAAACTGAGTTTACTGGAAAGAACCATAATGCTACCTCTACTTCGACATCATGATCTTCAAAAGAGAAACAACAAAATCTAAAACAAATAGATTTTATAATTCCTGGTTAAGCTTGCTAGAGTGCACTGGTTAGTTACAGAAGACCAAGAAAATGAGGGATGTACAATGATTTGGCATCCTGCAAGGTATGTGATTGTGTTTTAACAGTGCATAAATCTGAGGCAAACAAAGTCTTCTAATCATATTAATCAAATGAAAGCTCTTGCATCTACTCCTAATACATCTTCGATGCTAAACAGCAATTCCGACGAGATAACAAAAGGAGAAATTAAATTAACAGTACTTATCACTGTCAATATTTTATCATTCAACACCTTGGATACATTGGTTCCTCTTTGTAAGAATGTCTTTTCTGATTCAACAATCTCTCATAAATGTGTTTCCTGATTCAACAATCGCTCAGATGATTGCTTTAAAGCATACAAAATCCTAAAGTGTTATTGCGAATGTGTTATAGACGTAATTTTGAGAGCCCTTGTATGATAAACTGAGACATTCAGGTATGTTTTTTACACTGATCATTATGAAAGTACCGATCTAACTGTTCCTAAACGATACGCACTAATAGTCGTGTATTTTGATATGGGGTCAGGCTACATTAAGAACAGTTTCTTTGATATTTTTGCAGTTTCATCGGGTACTGCTGACACCTAATGCGAGACAATGATAGATTATTTAAAATCAAAACGCATTTATCTTGGTAATCTCGATAGTTTTAGCTTGGACACTGCAAACGTTTTGTTCGTAGAGCATCATTTAGTTTTTTCGAACCTAAAAGAGACTCCCATGGGCAGTATGTATCAAATGCTCATGTCATATGATTCATCTTTGTGCTTCACCAACATGCCTGAACTTCCAAGAAGCCTTGTGGATTTTAGTAGAAGTTTTGGCAGGGGAGAGACATTTAAAGAGTTTCTGTTGTTTTTTGTACTGAAATACACAATTTTTTCTGACCTTATGGCACTCGATGGTTGTCTGTCAAATCATATGTGGATAAGGTACTGGAACAGTATATTGCACTTAATGTCTACCTGAGAAATTTTGTCACGGAAAATCCATCTTCAGCTACAGAATATATACTTTCAACTATGGATAACGCATTTGTCTTGTCATATTTGGAATTTGTGCCATACGATTTAGGCATACTTACAGATTTTAATACCTTTTTTCAAAGTGAAATCCCTCTCATTCACAAAAAGAAGTCAGAAGTAGAAAAAAATCCTAAGAGGGCTCTGCTCTAATTTTATGAATATTGATGCTATTAAGACAACTCCATTCTGCTGTTAGATCATGCAAATCCAAGACACTTCGTTGGGTTAGATATACTTGAGTACTGCTGCACAGGAAACATTTGATGGACTCATAGTCAACACTGAAGTACAGCAACAGGACATAAATTGTTTTTTGCAGAAATTGCCTGAATTTCTTTGTACAGCTTGTATCATATATCAAAAAACGATTTTACTTCTCAGATGCTATTTTTGAAATAATTTCCATAATGGAATCTAACGAAGCCGGTCCTCCATCTATAAATGCTTGCTTCCTGTTGTAAAGAGGTTTTCTGTTCTTCAAGAATTAATCGACTCTCAGCAACTGGATTCTGAATGGAAAAATCATGCTATACTGGAGCATGAGAAACGTGGATTATATGTATCTAAACATGCCATTGCGTATTTGAAGAAAGTTTTCGATATAAAATTTGCACCCAAAACTTCAAATTTACAAAAAGTAATTTTCCTTCTCCTCTGTCTTCCCTTTTCAAAAGCCTGCGTGGAATGAGTATGTAGTGTCCTCAAAAACCTGAGAACAGCTAATAGGAACAGACGGAATTCTGAGAGAATAGGAGCATCGACGGCTGCAAAAGAGGGAACAGATTGCGAAAGAGGATGTGTGTCTTTCGAACCGAGCGGGAAATGATGAGAAACGTGTAATTAAAATGTTTAATTTTTCATGTAATTTAGGTCTTTTTTTGTATTAAGAATTTCTGCAACTATTTTTTGAAATGGAGGGTATTTTGAAATAAATTCGGGTAATTAATTATCCTTGGTGAGTAATATAATTGTTAAGCATTGGCAACGCTGTATTTTGATGTTCTCTGCCGGAGTTTAATTGTTGAAGGTTGCTTGAACTGAGGAAGTTTCGGGAAACGGTTTTGGAGCGTGTGAACATCTGTGACAGTTATCATTGAAGTAACGCAGGGAGAGGATTTCCGCTTTCCAATAAACAAGGAAATTTCTTTCAGAACAAAATGATAATTCCTGTGAGATGCTTCACATGCGGGAAGGTAATAGGAAATAAATGGGAGCAGTATCTTGGCTTGCTGCAAGCGGAGTACACAGAAGGGTAAGTTGTTTGGATTTTAAAACTGTTTTTGAAGTAGACGGGAAAGTTATCAAACAAGTTATCTTGATGCACAACGCTACATATTTCGATTGTGCCATCAGCAGATAAGACGAGAGGTGTATAAACGAAAAGCTGTGTTGCTGCGTGAGTAATTAAGAAAGTAACATGAAAACATTGTACGTCTTAACTTGTAACGTAATGCCAGAGTGTAGTACGTATTTTGATATATTGCTTAGAGTTCACAAATTTGAATTAACAGCTGATGTATGTAAAAGGTATAAAAATATCTTAATTTTTTTTTTTGAAGTGCTGCTTCCAGAAATAAACCTAATTACAATTGAGAATTGTATCGTTAATTAGAATGAAGGAGAGAATGCCATAATTTTGACAGGTCATTTTTCTTTATTTAGACACGAATGCTTAACTATATGCCATATTTCCCCTTGTTACAGGGCCATCTTCCTGAAATTGCATTTATCTTTCCTGTATTTACTATTTTCACCATAACATTCTAACCCCGCCCCTCCCCCCCCCCCCTCTCCTCCAAATCTCTCTTGTCTTCACAGTACCTGCTGTTTCTTTTAATTTCATACTAAATCCCTTTCCCAGCTGATATTCTCACGATTTGTGAGTTTAAATTCTTTTATTGGTATCATTGTGTTCCGCTATAGGACAAATGGCGCTTCTTATGTGTCCCATTATGAATTCTCCCTGTCTTGCATTGCAGATGATTTGCTCCTTCATTCTAGCTTGAATCAGAATAACAATATTAAGAATTTTAGTTTATTCAGTTTTTAAACCACACTGGAAAGTGAATGTGATCTAAAACAGCACCATTTTTTCGGATAGCGTAAACACTTGTTCTGAAGATTATGGTATGTTATTCTGGTCAATATTTAGGAGGTTCATAAATAGGAAGCACATGAACAGTTGGCACTAGACAAACATCTTAATACTCAGGTCTGTGGAATATTGTTGATGATCCTGAAGGATACGTAAATTGAACAATAACATTATATTCTGTTGTATTTGGTTCAGTGATGATACCAAGGTACCACAGGTTGTAGTATTTGTGTTAATTCACACGTGTGTTTTTCAGTGGTTGAAGATTCTTGCAGCTATGCACATTACAGCCCCCATGGCATGTTGATGAAATGGTTTAAAGAAGGAAGAGGGTAAAGCATATGAATTTGCTGCAAAGAACACGCGTTTTAATTGCTGAGTGTGAACTGAAGCCACATCTTTCTTGTTAAAAGCTGTGCTGTAAATGAAGTGTATGTGACAGACCACAGCAGAGAAAATTGAAATTAAAAATAAAAACTCTGCTTGTTAATAGTACTGCCAAGAAATACAGGTCTTAGAGACCTTTTAGAGAATGGATGCTGGCTTTGATGTTGTCTGTGTACCAGAAGTATAGTGCCGTCTCCAGGAGCTCACAAATTATTTGTAAGTGCGTAGCAAGCTTGATATCCCAAGCTTTTGCAGTACTTCATCCTCTCCCATGCTAAAATTCTGCTCTCTTACTATACCTTTTTTCCCCCAACTTATTCTCAATGAGATATTTATGCAGACATCCTATCTCACTTGTAGGATGTTGATTCTGGCTTTTACCACACTTTTCTCTTGCTTTATACCACATATTTTGATTAATTTTTTTGGTCCTTGCATCTCGGTTTGACCCCTCACCTTTCTCAAAATTTTCACTGATTGTGTTGGCCCTGCTGGGAAGATCACTCACTACCTGGCAGGGATTGCACTTTTCGTGTCAGAGCTGTCAGCTTCACATGCATACTGAGGAGTCAGTGTTTGCCTGTTTGGGGCACTAGGATTCCAGGCACTGTCCATCACACCAGGTGGCCTTTGCTCTGGCTGGATGGAACCTATGGTGAGAGGCTTCATTTGGAGTAGTTAGTGTCATAGTGGATATTGTCATGAAATGACTAAAACAGTTGGAGTTGTTAGGCAGTTGCTGCAGTGCCCAGGTAGTCTCTTCAAGGAGACTGCAATTCAGAGCTAACTATTATGACCCTTTCTCCTGACTGAACCAAATCTTGTTTTGTAATATTGAAAAACTTTTTGGCGAACTGTCTTCCCTTAACAAATTACAAAGTGCTTCCATCTTAAGACAGAAAATCCAGTTCTGTGTGTAACTCTCTTGTAAACAGCTTTGTGATGTGCATGTTGCCATTACACCCCATAAGAACCACAATATTAATTTTTCATTAGGATATAACTCTGCAGACTAACTTACAGAGGTGGGGATCCACTTAAATGTTGTGTACATTGAGGCCTTCCAAAAAAAGGCAGACACCAGCACAAAAATCCTCAATTTTGAGGGAGATTTGCCTCCAGAAAAAGTCAATTGTGTGTTAACACTCTGATATGAGGCCATATTCCCACCCCCTCAGGGGGCTCAGCATTTAGTTGCTGGGTATGGGCTTGGCAACCCTGGGGTCCCTTAGCTGGGGACTTGAAGCGCCACCAGTTCTCAATACCATAAGCTCTGAGCGTGCTACAACAACCACCGTAAGGCGTGACGGTGGAACGTTGTACGGTACGGAGCCCGGGGATCTTGGCTTAACTGCCTGGGTCGCAAGGATGGTATAAACCTCGTAAAAAAAACCTCAATCTCAAGGTGTGCTGTGTGCCGAGGAGACGCATGGCTGTTGAGGTAGAACATTTGCTAGCGGGCGACTTCTGGGGAACCTTCCCCCCCCCCCCCCCCCCCCCCCCCCTTCCGGTTGTATTAGGCTTACCCAGGCAAGCTGGGCTCTGTCTGGGTGGACATTCCTTCCCCTAGCTGCTCGTGGGACCACCATGAAACAAAATACGAATAGTGCGCAAGCACGAGTCTCTAAGAAAGGAAAGTTCAATGCTTTACAGTATGACCTCCAATCGTTCCCTTCCCTGTCCACACCAGGGTAGGAATGGCAGTCTAAATTACCTGGAATTCTCCTCGATTTCTGGTTTGCAGCCGAACAGATGGGGACTCATTTCTGACCACAAAGCCTCAGTTTTTTGTGGAAAATATAGAGGACAAGTTTGGAGAAGTTGAGGGCATGTCTAAAATGAGGTCTGCAGCAGTCCTCATACAGACAGCATCCCCAGCACAGTCACGTGCATTGCTTGCTTGTGACAAGCTCGGTGATGTTGCAGTCTCCATTATGCTTCATAAGAGCTTCAATATGGTTCAGGGACTTATTTTTCAACATGACCTGTTGTTGCAGTCTGACGACGACCTCCGTTCAAATCTGGAATGCCACGGTGTCCACTTTGTACGACATGTCTTCAGGGTACCTTAGATAGTAGGGTTGCCACCAGTGCCTTCATCTTAGCCTTCGAGGGAGACACCCTGCTTCAGAAGGTCAAAGTGATATATCGATGTGATGTTAAGCCTTATGTCCCTCCTCCCATGCGCTTCTTTAAGTGCTGGAGGTTTGGGCACATGTCATCGAGATGTGACGCCAACCCTACCTATCGGGATTGTGGACGTGCCTCCCACCCCAACGTCCCGTGTTCGCCGCCCCCTGTTTGTGTCGGCTGCGGACAGAAACATTCACCTTGCTTGTCAGACTGCGCGGCTTATCAAAAAGAATGGGAGATTACGGAGTATAAGACCTTGGACGGGCTCACTTATACAGAGGCCAAACGCACGTACGACCGACTTCACCCTGTGCGCATTTCATCGACATTTGCTGCTGCAACTTTGATGTCGCCATCCCTGGCGATGAGCCCCCAAGCTCAGCCACTTTTTGTAGGCCCTCCAGCCCGGTCATCTATTCCTGCCCCCCCCCAGGTAGTTAGGGGAACACCTTCTGTTGCTCCCATGTTATCAACATCGGGAGTAACAACTCCTCCTCCTTTGGGGACTTCAGTCCCCACCTCTGAGCTGGAGAAGTGCCCACCTCCTCCGGCTCCCCTCACATGGAAGGGATCGCTTGGTGCCCTCCCTTCCACCGTTACTGCCCCTCCAGATGTCAGCCAGTGGCTGAAAAAGCCGCAACCTGAGGGCCGTAGGGCTTCCAGGTCTTCCTCGGTCCATGAGACTGGGTCGGAAAAGCCCACCCAGCCTGATAAACCGAAGGACAAACGGGACCCTACCAAAAAGAAGAAAAAGCAAAAGAAGAACGACATAGAGACAGAAAACTAGTTCAGCACTGCACCTGAAGATGATGTGGAGCATCTAGCGACCACTCGGGAGCTGGATGTTGCTCGACCCATTGCTGCTAAGGAAGTTGATCTGGCTACTTCGCAATCAGTGGTGGCCCCACCCCCCAGGGGGTCAACAACTCTTTTGTGAATACGTGCGTAGCGAGCACGGGACCCCGAGCTAATGTGGCCCTCCTTCCTTTCTGGGCTGCATACCTTCCCTTTCCGCATCCTTCCCCATCCCCCATCTTCGCCCCCCGCCCCCCCCCCCCCCCCCCTCACCACTGGCTCTTTCCTCCCCTTTCTCCCCCTTTGGGAGTATGGTTTGTGCCTACGTCCGGAGACGGACGCTCGAAACTGTTACAAATTCCTTGTTTTCTACACTTGCAAGTCTTCGTCCTTCCTCTGTCCTTCTCTTTTCCTTACCTCTTCTTTGCCCTTTCGTCTGTTGCAGCGTTTGAGACCCCTTCTTTCCTTTCCCTTTCTCTTTTTTCCTCCCTGTACGTGTCTGAAGGCCGACCCATGCATTTCCATGCGTAGCCGGTGACGGGGTAACGCGTAATTCCCCGCCCCGGGTAGACAGGTAGGACATGTACGTACCCCCTGGTAACGACCAGGCCCAGGGAGGGGTGATTACCCGAGCTGATATCTTCCGAAAGTACCGATTGGTCCCTCCGTCCGTTTGTCGGGAGGTGTGATCTGAGGTGTGAACAATCACCTAAGGCGGGAGTGCCCTCAGAGAGGGTCCCCACAAGGGAGGAGCGCGCCATCGGAGATGCCGGTAATCATGGGGGATTCTTCCGCAATGGTTTCCTCACCTTTCACTATGTCTGCTCACAAGCGTAAGTTCACTGAGTCTCAGCCACAGACAGTTCTTCCATTGTTGCCACAGTTCCTTGTTGTTTCTCGGTCTGACGAAGGTCACGACTTCTCCACGGTCAACCCTTTCATTATTCAGAAAGGTGTCGACGCAGTTGCAGGTCCTGTAAAGTCTTGTTCCAGATTACAGAATGGCACACTGTTGTTAGAAACACAGTGCCCTCCAGGCACAAAAATTGCTGCGTACTTCACTGCTCCACACCTTCCCTGTCCGGGTTGAAGCACACCACACTTTAAATTCCTCGCGTGGAGTCGTTTATACATGCTCCCTCGATGGATTGTCTGACGAAGAAATTCAGCACTACCTGCTGTTCATCGAGTTATGAAAAGGGTTGACACGAACAGCATTTCAACCCGCACTGTCTTCTTGACATTTGACAAAGTTCAACTCCCATCGAAAATCAAAGCAGGCTATGAGATAATTTCCGTTCGCCCTTACGTCCCAAGCCCTACGCGTTGCTATCGGTGTCAGCGGTTCAATCACACTAGCCAGTCCTGTTCCAATCCGGCCAAATGTGTTACGTGTGGCAAGGATGCCCATGAGGGTGCTTGTCCACCTCCGTCCCCTCGCTGCATCAACTGTATGGGTGACCACGCTGCTTCCTCTCGAGATAGCCCCGTTTTTAAGGACGAAAAGCTCATCCAGGAAATCAGAGTGAAGGAAAAGGTGTCGACCTTTGCTGCGCGAAAATTATTCGCCAGTTGACAGCCCACCGTGCCTCAGACAGGAAAATACAGCACTGTCCTTGCTTCTCCTCGGCCAACAAAGGAGGCGGCCACGCAGACTTGCGACTTCACCTTTAGTGCCACGGTGGTCAGATCGGCCAGCGCAAAGATCGCCCGTTCAACCTCACCACTTTCGCCTGACAACTCTATGGCTCACACTTCATCGGGTTCTGCTAAATCTCGAGCCCAAAAGTCAGACGCCAAGACTTCGAAAAAGAGCATACTCATGAAGATTTTTTACGTACCCCAACTTCACACCCATCAGTTCCTCCTTCATCTAAACATCATACTTCCAAGAAGGCTACAAAGAAACCCAGTTCATCTCCTTCTCCGCCAAGGCGTGTCCCATCTACAGCACCACCTGGCGGAAATCGCCCTCGGCCGTCTTCTGTGTCGCCGAGGCGCACTGCTGGCGGCCGATCAACCGGCCGATCGCTGGTGGCAGGAGCTGTTCCTGAACAACCTATGGATCAGGATCTTCTGCCTTCGGCTGAATGCCATTCCATGCTGTCGGTCGCAAGCTCTGAGCAGTCGTTGAGTTGACAGCAACCTTGGTCACATTCCTCCATTTTCTGTTCACCCTATGTCCATTATCCACTGGAATATCCGCGGCATTCGAGCCAGTTGGGATGAATTGTCGATCCTCATACGATCCTACTTGCCGGTCATCTTCTGTCTTCAGGAAACAAAGCTGCGTCCCCATGACCGCTTTGTTCTCCCTCATTTTCAGTCCGTCCGATATGATCTCCACTCTGTTGAAGGCACTCCAGCCCATGGAGGACTCGTGATTCTTCTCCATGATACTCTCCATTATCACCCAATCCACTTAAACACTTCCTTCCAACCTGTCGCCGTCCGTCTTTCCCTTTCTGGATACACGTTCTCTCTTTGTACTGTATACATTCCATCGTCCACACCAATGGCACGAGCTGATCTCCTTCATCTTCTTGGTCAGCTTCCACCCCCCTATTTGCTGGTTGGGGACTTCAATGCCCACCACCCACTTTGGGGATCTCCACATCCTTGTCCACGTGGCTCACTATTGCTAGACGTCTTCCACCAAGCGGATCTAGTTTGCCTCAACACTGGGGTCCTTACATTTTTGTCTGCCTCCACGACAAATTTATCTCATTTGGACCTTGCGGTTGGTACTGTTCCGCTAGCTCGGCACTTCGAATGGTTCGCCCTTGATGATACACACTCGAGTGACCACTTTCCATGTGTCCTTAGACTGCAGCCTCAACTTCCATATATGCGCCCGCGACGCTGGAAGTTTGCCCAAGCTGATTGGACACTTTTTTCGTCTCTAGCGACTTTCGATGACCGTCACTTTCCCAGCGTCGACAATGAGGTCAAACACATTACCGACGTTATTCTTACAGCTGCGGAACATTCAATACCACGCACCTCCGAATTGCCCCTGCGCCCCCCAGTTCCTTGGTGGAACGAGGCATGCCATGACGCAATACGTGAGCGGCGACGTGCTCTCCGTTTTCCGCCACCATCCTACTTTGGCCAACTGTATCCGCTATAGGCAGTTCCGTGCGCGATGCCGTTGTGTCATCCGCGATAGCAAGAAGGCAAGCTGGAAATTCTTTATTAGCTCATTTAACACCTTCACTCCCTCCTCGGAAGTTTGGAGTCGGCTTCGACGGTTCTCGGGCGCGCCTAGTTTCTCCCCGGTCTCTGGGCTCACTGTCGCGCATGATACTTTAGTGGACCCCGTCGCAATTTCTAACTCATTGGGTCAGCACTTTGCTGAGATTTTGAGCTCTTCAAATTACCCGCCAGCATTTCTCCCGAAGAAACGTGCAGCGGAAGTGCGACATTTTGCTTTCTCCTCTCAAAATCGCAAAAGCTACAATACTGTTTTCTCCATGCGGGAACTACAACATGCACTTTCTTCTTCTCGCTCCTCCGCCCGAGGACCGGATGGTATCCACGTCCAAATGTTGCTGCATTTATCAACCCATAGTCTGCGTTACCTCCTTCGCCTTTATAATCGAATTTGGACCGACAGTACTTTTCCCGAACGATGGCGGGAAGCTATCGTCGTTCCTGTTCCGAAACCTGGGAAGGACAAACATCTCCCCTCTAGCTATCGCCCCATTTCTCTCACGAGTGTCTGTAAGGTTTTGGAGCGTATGGTGAATTACCGTTTAGCTTGGTGGCTGGAATCCCGCAGTCTTTTAACACCTGCCCAATGCGGATTCCGAAAGCATTGTTCTGCAGTTGACCATCTTGTTTCTCTCTGCACTTACATCATGAACAATTTTCTCCGGAAATGCCAAACAGTAGCAATATTTTTTGATCTGGAGAGAGCATACGATACCTGTTGGAGGACAGGCATCTTCCGCACACTATTCTTTTGGGGCTTTCGAGGTCGGCTGCCCCTTTTTCTTCCCGAATTTATGGCAGAGCGCACATTTAGGGTGCGGGTGAACACTACTCTCTCCCGTACTTTCTGCCAAGAAAACGGGGTACCCCAGGGCTCCGTGCTGAGTGTTGTACTGTTTGCCATTGCCATAAATCCAATTATGGATTGTCTCCTTCCTGATGTCTCGGGCTCCCTCTTTGTGGACGATTTTGCGATCTACTACAGCTCTCAACGGACCAGCCTTCTTGAATGACGTCTTCAAGGATGTCTTGATCGCCTCCACTCTTGGAGCATCGAAACCGGCTTCGGTTTTTCTCCCAGTAAGACCGTTTGTGTTAATTTTTGGTGACGTAAGGAGTTTCTTCCGCCCTCCTTACATCTAGGTCCTGTCAACCTTCCGTTTTTAGAAGTCGCTAAATTCTTGGGTCTTATGTTTGACAGAAAACTGTGCTGGTCCTCCCATGTTTCCTATATTTCGGCTCGCTGTCTGTGATCCCTCAACACCCTCCGTGTCCTGAATGGTACCTCCTGGGGAGCGGACCGAGTGGTCCTTCTCTGCCTCTATCGCGCCTTAGTGCGCTCGAAATTGGACTATGGAAGCATAGTCTACTCCTCTGCTCGGCCGTCTATTCTTCGGCGTCTCGACTCTATCCACCACCGTGGATTACGTTTAGTGTCTGGAGCTTTTTACACCAGCCCTGTGGAAAGCCTTTATGCTGAGACTGCTGAACCTCCGCTGTCCAATCGGCGAGCAGTCCTTCTGAGTTGGTATGCTAGCCATCTGTCTTCCATGCCTGCTAATCGAGCCCATGACATTTTTTTCGACGCCTCCTTTGTTGTAGGGTATGCAGGCCGCCCCTCCTCCCTACTACCACCGGGAGTCCGCTTCCGTCAACTGCTCCATTCTCTTTCCTTCCGCTTTCCTAAAACCTTCTTGACAACTTGGGGTACAGCACCTCCTTGGCTCCGTCCCCGGATCTGCCTGCTCCGTGACCTTTGTCGATTTCCCAAGGAAGGTACCCCTTCACTTGTTTATCGTCGGGCATTTGCTGCTCTATGTGCACAAATGACGGAAGCCACATTTATTTGCACCGACGGCTCGAAAACATCGTTAGGTGTAGGGAGTGCCTATATTGTTGGCGACACCCCAAATCACTTTTGGCTTCCCGACCAGTGTTCGGTTTATACTGTGGAGCTTTACACTGTTCTCCAGGCTGTCCACTACATCCGCCGCCATCAGCGGATACAGTACGTTATCTGCTCAGATTCTCTCAGCTCTCTCCTCAGTCTCCAAGCTCTTTACCCTGTGCACCCTCTGGTCCACCGGATTCAGGACTGTCTGCGCTTGCTCCACCTGGGAGGCGTCTCAGTGGCATTCCTCTGGCTCCCGGGACACGTTGGTATCTGTGGAAATGAGGCAGCCGATATTGCAGCCAAGGCTGCAGTCTCTCTTCTTCGGCTAGCTATTCAATCGATTCCCTTCGCCGATCTACGGAGCGTTTTATGTCGTCGTGTTGTTCATTTATGGCACGCACATTGGTAGACACTTCCCCATAATAAATTGCGGGACGTGAAAGCTCTTCCTTGTGCTTGGACCTCTTCCTCCCGAACGCGTCGTCGGGAGGAGGTAATTTTAACTAGACTCCGGATAGGGCACTGTCTTTTTAGCCATCGACATCTTTTAAGCGGCGATCCTCCCCCACTCTGCCCCCACTGCTCTCAGCTGTGGACGGTAAGACACCTTTTAATTGAGTGCCCCTATTTTAATCCGTTACGCTCCCGTCTACAGCTATCGCCTGATATATCGTTGATTTTAGCAGATGACACGCGCTCAGCCGATCGTGTTCTCGAGTTTATTATTGCCAGTGAAATGACGTCAGTCATTTGAAGCTTTTTTTGGGACAACCAACCCCTTTCTGTAGTGGATTTTTAAGCCTTCCTTCTGCTTTTAGTTTCTCCAATTTTATGACTTTCGTTCCCATTGCTGCTGGTTTCCATTTTCGGTTTTTTACTGTTTCCTAAGTCACGGACCGGGCGCTAATGACCATAGCAGTTTTGCGCCCTAAAACCAAAACAAAAAAAACCATTATCCTTCAATGGAATTGCTGTGGTTTTTTTCACCACCTTGCTGAGTTGAAACAGCTTTTGTGCTGCTTCCCTGCCACTTGTCCGGCCCTACAGGAAACCTCCCTCCTTGGTTACTATTAGAACCACGTAGAATACGACAGGGTGTCTGGCAGTGTCTGTGTTTATGTTCTTGCCACTGTTCCTTGTGCCTCAGTGCCGCTTCACACGGCTCTCGAGGCTGTGGCTGTTCGAATCCGGGCAGGAATGGAGCTTACCATCTGTTCCCTCTACCTTCCCCCAGATGAGGTTGTCCCTCTTGTGCCGACCTAGCTGCCTTGTTCGCCCCCTCCCCACCATTCCTCCTTTTGGGGGACATTAATGTCCACAACCCTTTATGGGGTCGGGCCCAAAATCTCGGGCCAAGGTAGGAACGTTTAGTCTCTCTTGGCACAGAATGACATTCACCTCCTTAACACTGGTGCTCCCACACATTTTAGCTTGACTCATGGCACATACTCGGCCATTGACCTCTCTCTTAGTAGCCCAGGTCTTCTTCCATACCTCAGTTGGAGGGTTCACGACGACCTCTGTGGTAGCGACCACTTTCCTATCCTGGTTTCTCTTCTTCAATCCCAACCCCCTGACCAGCTGCCACGATGGTCTCTTCATGGAGCTGATTGGGCAGCCTACACCTCAGCTACTATGGCCATTGCCCCGCTTTCTGGTGATATTGATTTGGCTGTGGACGAGGTCACTATGTCCATTGTTTCTGCTGCTGAGGCAACTGTCCCGTGTTCTTAAAGTACCCTAAGGCATAAGTCAGTCCCTTGGTGGACACCAGAGATTGCAGAAGCTATCCGGGACCGCCGGCGAGCCCTACGACGACACCTGCATCATCCTTCCCTACAGAATTTGGTTGCCTTTAAATGGCTGCGGGCCTGGGTTCGGCGGTGGCTCCAGCGGAGCAACCAGGACTGATGGGAATGATATGTTGCCACCATAGGTTCTCACACCTCCCCATCTCAGGTGTGGTTGCGGGTTTGGTGCATTTTTGGCTTTCACCCTTATGCGTCTGTCCCTTGCCTTTCTCTTCGGGGTACACTTTGTACTGACCCAATTGCCATCGCCGAACATCTGGCAGAGTACTTTGCTTGTATTTCTGCAACAGCAGGCTACAGCGCAGAATTCCGCGCCATTAAAGAGCAGGCGGAGCGTACACAGTTGTTGTTTCGCGCACACCATTGGGAATGATACAACACCCCGTTTAGTGAATGGGAGTTCCAAAGTGCCCTTACAGCTTGCCCAGATACCTCTCCAGGTCCAGACCGAATTCACAACCAGTTTCTTCGCCATCTCTTGGCCCACTGTCAGGGTGAATTACTTGCCCTGTTTAACCGGATCTGGACGGAGGGCATTTTCCCCAACTCGTTTGCAGGATAGCGTTACCATCCCGGTGCTGAAACCTGGTGCAGATCCACTGGTGGTTGATAGCTATCGCCCTATCAGCCTTACCAACGTTATGTGCAAACTTGTGGAATGGATGGTGAATCGGCAGCTCATGTGGATCCTCGAAGCTCGGGGCCTCCTAGCCCAACAACAGGGGGGGCTTCCATCAGGGCCGCTCAGCGATCGACAATTTAGTCTCGCTAGAGTCGGCTATTCATACAGCTTTTACTCGGTGAGAACATCTTGTTGCTGTTTTTTTTCGATCTTCGGAAGGCGTGCGATACCACCTGGCGCCATCATATCCTTGCTACGCTGCATGAATGGGACTTACGGGGTCCACTTCAGATTTTTCTACGGAATTTTCTCTCCAATCGCTCCTTTCGGGTTAGAGTTGGCACTTACTTCAGCTCTGCTCATATTCAGGAAAATGGTGTCCCGCAGGGCTCGGTTCGCAGTGTTCCCCCCTTTTTGGTGGCGGCTGCGGTGGGTTCATCGGACTGTTCCTCTCTATATGCTGATGACTTTTGTCTTTATTACAGTTCCCCAAGCATCAGTGTCGCTGAACGGCGGCTGCATGGAGCTATCCATAATGCACATTTTTGGGCATCCAACCCTGGTTTCCAGTTCTCAGCCTCTAAGACCCGAGTGATGCATTTCTGTCATCGTCGAACGGTCCACCTCCATCCAGAGCTCTACCTTGCCAATGAACTCCTTTGTATTGAGGAGACGCATCGCTTCCTTGGCATGTTGTTTGATGCTCAGCTCACTTGGACGCCTCATCTTCATGAGCTTACATAATGGTGCTGGCACCACCTCAACATCCTTCGCTGCCTCAGCCACACCATTTGGGGGGTTGCACGAAACACCCTCCTATAGCTCTATAAGGCCTTAGTCCAGTTCCATCTCGACTATGGGAGTGTGGTGTACGACTCAGCAGCACCTTCAACGTTGCAGATCCTTGACCCGATTCTCCATTGTGGCGTTAGACTGGTGACAGGTGCCTTCCGCACTAGTCCGGTGACTGGCCTTCTTGTAGAAGCTGGAATCCCTCCCCTATGATACCACCGCCAACAGTTGCTTGCATCGTACATCACCCGCATCCATGCGTCACCCGACCACCCAAACCGCAGGCTCCTTTTTCCGTCTTCCGCAGTCCCCTCCCCACGACGATGACCCTCCCGATCGCAGTCCGCGTTCGTTCCCTTCTCTCATCACTCGGGTCCTTTCCCTTCTCTCATCACTCGGGTCCTTTCCCCTTCCTCCATCCTTCCGGCCCTCTTCTTCTACCCCTCCCTGGTCCCTCCCTCACTTGTGGCTTTGCTTGGAATTGTCCTGCGACTCAGTCCTCTGTTCCACCTGCCAGTCTTTGTCAACAATTCCTAGCTCTTCTTGCCTCGTTCGTGATGCAAATGTAGTCTACACCAGTGGTTCGATGGACGCACTGGGTTTGCTTTCATCCACGGTGACTACATTGAGCAGCATTCCCTGCCTTGTGGGAGCAGTGTTTTCGCTGCGGAGCTGGTTGCTCTTTATCATACACTCGCTCACCTTTCTTCCTGCCCTGGGGAGTCATTTGTCATATGTAGTGACTCCCTGAGTGGATTGCAAGCACTCGACCAGTGTTTTTCTTGGGACCCTTTGGTGCGCAGTATTCAAGATGCTGTTTTTGCTCTCACTGAGTGTGGTCGTTCAGCGACGTTTGTGTGGACCCCGGGCCACATCGGCATTCCAGGAAATGAACTTGTCGATCGGTTGGCCATTTAGACCACCACTTCGCCACCCCTGGAGCTTGGTCTCGTGGAAAGAGACCTCTGGTCAGCCCTACATCGAAAGGTCCGCGATTGCTGGAGCTCTGAATGGTCTGTCTTGAACATGCCAAATAAGCTCTGCGTGGTCATGTCGTCCACGACCATATGGAACTCGTCCTTGAGGGGCACGCGTAGGGATTCAGTTGTTCTCTGCCGTCTCCGAATTAGACATACGCGGTTGACCCACAGGTATCTCCTTCGTCATAAGAACCCGCCCAAGAGTCGCTGTGATGCAGGGCTGACAGTGGTCCATCTTCTGATGGACTGCCCCCTTTTAGCCCCCTTGCGGCAGTCCTTTAATTTACCTACTGCACTTCCTTTAATTCTTGGTGACGATGCCTCTATAGCTGACCCAGTTTTACGTTTTACCCGTGCAGCTGGGTTTTATCACTCGCTCTAGTATGGGCACTCTCACATGATGTCTCAGGCTATACCCACTCCAGCAACTTTTAATTGTGGTGTGGATACCAAAATAGTGTCTTTTACGGTAAAAAGTTGTGTTGATACCTCTATCAACGCTTTCCAGCTGGAGGTTCTTAGTTTGTAGTTGAGTGGTTACCTTTTACCTGATCCATCAACCACTGTAGTCTGTTTTCCTCTAGTCAACTATTTGCTCTGCTCCTTTTAAGTGTCCTCTATTTTGTGCTACTGTGGTGTTCATTTTAGCTCTGTACCCCTGGTGTTCCCTCCCTCTGGGTGCAGAGGTTACACTTTTACTGTATAGGCCTTTTACATGTATGTCTGTCTGGAACTGGGGACTGATGACCTCGATGTTTAGCCCCATCAAACCCCAAAACCAACCAACCAACCAACCATATTCCCACCCCTGAAGTGATTATGTAAATGCCAGCACTTCAAATGTGTGTGTTCTCAGTGTACAAATGACCTGATTTGTGGAGATTGTGGCCAATCAATTCACGAAAATACACTGTGTGCTACCAACTGCCTGTTTATCAATTGCAGAAATAACCACCTTCTCCAACCCCAAAATGTGGTAACCTACTTAAGGAACACAAAATCCAGGAACTGAATGTCAGGTCATAATTGTATTTTGAAGCTAGGTTTTGTCCAGTCTCATTGATACTGACCTTTGCCACCACTGTGACGAGGTTGCCAGCAATACCTGGTGTATTTACTCCCTCGATGTTAGCATCCAGAAATCGCACAAGTTAACTTGATCAAGGGGGCGGTAGGTCCTACCCTTTTGTGGTTCGTGCAGCATTATCTTTGGGAACCACTCCATGCACACAACTGGAGCAGCAGCATCCTTCTCTGGTGTGTGTGGCAGGTTGCCATCTCAGGACCACTATCCCTGGAAATTGCAGATCAGAGGTATGACATGACCTCCAACCCCGGTGAGAGTGATTTTGGCTTGTAATTGTAACTTATCCTCCAGACCCCTTCAAACACAGCCAGGATAATCTCAACAGGATGATCCATTGAAACTGCAGAACGTATTATTGTTGCCTGCCAGAACTAAAACGTAATTTCGTGCCCTCCAGTGACCTGTGTACTACATAAGAAAAACCTTTCACAGGTGTCAATTCCCCAACTCTTCTAGGTGACTGTGCATTCAGTTGGATCAATACTGGTGCCAAGAGAGCATCTGGATGGTTCTGTACATTTATTTGCACAAATGTCATTGTGCATGTTCCCCTCTGTACCACATTGGAAACAATAGCAGTGAAGCGAACAGTCCCAGCAATCACCATTTGCCTCCATGAAGGGCGCTTACCACATTGAGATGGCCAGCATAATCCAGTCCCCTTTTTTACCTATTTGGTGAGATCAATGTCCACCATCCGATGTGGGGAGCACTACTTTGTCTTGGAGGGGTCTTCTGATTGATTAGCTTCTTTCCTGTCTTGATCTGATTCTCCGCAATGACAGTGCTCCTGCCCACTTTACTGCCTCCCATGCCACCTCTTCGGCTATTGATCTTATGATCTCTTTCCCCAGTCTTATGGCTTTGTTAAAATGGTTGCTACACAATGATCTTTGTCCAGTGACCACTGTCCTGTGATACTGTCACTTTCTTGCCACCACCTGATGGACCAATTACCATGTTGGGCTGTTTTAAGAGATTACTGTCAGAAATATATCCCTGCTGTCCACTTTGCTTCCTCTGTTGGTTTGCAGTGATGAGGTTATGCGAGGTGTGTCTGACACGATCACTGGTGCCATAGGAACCGCTGCTCTCCTTTCTGCAGGCCCCCTCCACTGCCAGATGGTGCCATAGTGGACATTGCAACAGCTATTTGGGACCCTCCAAAAGTTTCAAGTGACTTCGTTCTCGTAGCATCCTCCAAATGTTTAAGTGGCTTTGCTGTAAGGGTTGTCATCTAATTAAACATAGTAAGGAGCGCTAGGAACACTACTTGGAAATGTATTACTTCGTGGCTGTTGTGAGTCAAGCCCTGTAGTCTTCAGAGCCTCCAAAGAACAACTCTTCAGGGTGGTATTTGTACCAGTGCTTCATTTTGATGAATATCTTGTGATTCACTTTGCAACAGTATCTTCATCCTCTTCTTACCCAGTTACCTTTTGAAATTGTAAACGACAAGTTGAGGAAATCTCCTCAATATATATGATTAACGTTTCACTGACTGGCAGCTGCTTTGGGTTCTTGCCCCACCACAAGATACTGCCCCAGGCCTGGATTCGATTTGTAATCAGATGACCCAACATCTAAATGTTACTCAATGACTCTATCTCCTCTACCTGCACAAGAAAGTGTTTTCTCTTCACAGTGGTGAGATATTGTGATCATGCCAGTCCTTAAGGCCTGTCTTACACTCTCAAATTTACTTTGACAAAGAAATTTGTTTCATGAAGATCTTCGATGTGTTCGTTCCTTCAGAATGGCCGACAAAGGCTTATTACTGTACTGTGCTCTGTACTGTGTTTACCACAACTGCATTGTATTGACATTTGGAAGAGGAGCAGAATAAAAGAAAAAGGAAACAAACTTGAGTGAAGCCGTGGGTTTCATAGCGAAATCATCCAACAAAATCTGTTACGGGAGCTGCAAGTTGAGAATATAAAGTCATGTGAAAATTACTTGTGAAACAATGAGAGTACATTTCAAAGTTTTCTCAAGAAAGTGGCTCCTGATATTATGAAGCAGATATACTATGTCGACTAAAGACACTGTGACACTGCGGTTACAATAGGGGAAAGCTATTCTAGTTCGCACCATAGCACTTGAGTACCACAGTGTACATCGATGAAAATAATACCAGAAACATCTAAAGCTATCTATAAAACACTGAAGGAGAAATATCTGAAGGCAAATAACTGTTTAGTACATACTATAGCCATTGAGAAATATTTTTATTGCTACAAAAGCTACAGATTTTCTTCTTTATATCCATGGGGTACATCCTGACAGTAATTCATTACTAATCGTGCTTGTAATTTTTCTATAGCTTTCACTTCTTGTTCTGTTTTTGTATTCCGGATGCTGCAAGTTATGTAGTGCTTAATCTGCCTTGTGCATTTCTAGCAGTTTCATTGTAGATGTCAGGCACCGTGTAAATTTCAAAGCCATTTCAATAAACATTAGATATCAGACAGCTGCTGTGATGGTAGCACACCAGGCAGTTAAATTTCTCCGTAGTGTAAATGGAAGATGGATGTTTCTTTAATAAAATCTAAGGCAAGGCACTAGATTTGATCAAAGAAAATTTGACCAAGGCCTAATTTTGACAAAGTTCCTTATTATGCTATCAATTTATAATAAAAGCAAGTCTTCTGGTCCAGACTGTGTACCAATTAGGTTCCTTTCAGAGTACGCTGATGCATTAGCTGCATACTTAACAATCATATACAACCGTTCGCTCAACGAAAGAACTGTACCCAAAGACTGGAAAGTTGCACAGGTCACACCAATATTCAAGAAAGGTAGTAGGAGTAATCCGCTAAATTACAGGCCCATATCGTTAACGTCGATATGCAGCAGGATTTTGGAACATATATTGTGTTCAAACATTATGAATTACCTCGAAGAGCAAGGTCTGTTGACACACAGCCGGCCAGGGTGGCCGAGCGGTTCTAGGCGCTACAGTCTGGAACCGAGCGACCGCTTTGGTCGCAGGTTCGCATCCTGCCTCGGGCATGGATGTGTGTGATGTCCGTAGGTTAGTTAGGTTTAAGTAGTTCTAAGTTCTCGGGGACTGATGACCTCAGAAGTTAAGTCCCATAGTGCTCAGAGCCATTTGAACCATTTTTTGTAGATACAGTCAACATGGGTTTAGAAAACATCATTCCTGTGAAACACAACTAGCTCTTTATTCACATGAAGTGTTGAGTGCTATTGACAAGGGATTCCAGATCGATTCCGTATTTTTGGATTTCCGGAATGCTTTTGACACTGTACCACACAAGCAGCTTGTAGTGAAATTGTGTGCTTATGTAATATCATCTCAGTTATGTGACTGGATTTGTGATTTCCTGTCAGAGAGGTCACAGTTCATAGTAATTAACAAAGTCATCGAGTAATACAGAGCTGATTTCTGGCGTTCCCCAAGGTATTGTTATAGGCCCTTTGCTGTTCCGTATCTATATAAACAATATGGGAGACAGTCTGAGCAGCCGTCTTAGGTTGTTTGCAGATGATGCTGTCATTTATCGACTAATAAAAAGTCATCAGAAGATCAAAACAAATTGCAAAATGATTTAGAAAAGATATCTGAATGGTGCGAAAATTCACAGTTGACCCTAAATAACAAAAAGTGTGAGGTCACCCACATGAGTGCTAAAAGGAATTTGATAAACTTCGGTTGCACGATAAATCAGTCTAATATAAAGGCCGTAAATTCAACTAAATGCCTAGGTATTAAAATCATGAACAACTTAAATTGGAAGGAACACACAGAAAATGTTGTGGGGAAGGCTAACCAAAGACTGCGCTTTATTGGCAGGACACTAAGAAAAAGTAACAGATCTACTAAGGAGACTGCCTACACTACACTTGTCCGTCTGCTTTTAGAATACTGCTGCGCACTGCGGGATCCTTTCCAGATAGGACTGACAGGAGTACATTGAAAAAGTTCAAAGAAGGGCAGCACGTTTTGTATTATCAGGAAATATGGGAGAGAGTGTCACAGAAATGGTACAAGATTTGGGCTGGACATCATTAAAAGAAAGGCGTTTTTCTTTGCGATGGAATCTTCTCAGGAAATTCCAATCACCAAATTTCTCCTCCGAATGCGAAAATATTTTGTTGACACCGACCTACATAGGGAGAAACGATCACCATGATAAAATAAGGGAAATCAGAGCTCGTACGGAAAGATATAGGTGTTCATTCTTTTCGTGTGCTATATGAGATTGGAATAACGTAGAATTGTGAAGGTGGTTTGATGAACCCTCTGCCAGGCACTTAAATGTGATTTGCAGAGTATCGATGTAGATGTAGATTTTTGACAAAGAAAGTCTGTCAAAGAAAATTTGATAGCTAATACTAGTCTGACACAGGCAAAAGCCTAACATGCATCAACAGCTACTGAAGAATTAGTCTCACCAATGGGCTCTACAAACCGCATCATTGGGCATTTTGTTGCCATCAATGTGGTTTTTCGGAAGGATGATCCTCAGCAGGCAGTCGGGTCAATTTGGAAACAAATTGGACAGGCATTTACCATTTGGTGCCATCGCATTGTACTTCCCCTCTGTGACTGGCATCTTTGAGGCTCCCTAATGATTATTAATCAATTTTTATCCCATTGGTTGCTTTGGCTTACAGCTGGTATATCACCCACATCCCAAGTGAATAGCATCCCATAGGGCACAGTGTTGACTATTCTACTCTTTATTGCCATCAGGGGGCTAGTGACCTTCGTTGGGCTACTGCTCACACACACACACACACACACACACACACACACACACACACACACACACACACACTGCCTCTCAATGAGTATTGCATTTTGGTATGCCTCTCATTCTGTAGCCTTGCCTCAACGCCAGCTCCAAGGTGTCACCCGAAGGACCTCCACTTGGACCTTTCCCACAGTTTCCAATTCTCTCCTGAAAAACTTGTCTTGCATTTCTACAGTCATACCACACAGTCTATCCTGACTTATAACTGTACTTTTGTACTCAGTGTGTGGAAGTCCCGATTTTTGGGGCTCCTGCGGCCTAGCTTTGCCGTATTCATCAAGTGGACAAGCTACACGTGGAAGCTGCTCACGTGCCCACACACACTCTGGGTAGTGGATTGTTGTTCTCCCTTCCATATTTACTAGGCACTGGACTCATCACGATTGGACTAGTGTTGCCAGGTTTATGGCTTTATGGTACCTACTGCTTTGAAGTTGTTGGGCCCAGTCCACCATAGTGGAGTAAACCTGACCCCTGGCACCTTACAAACAACACCCGAAAACAATCTTCTTTTCTTATTTCCCTTGTGGAATTATGTTATCGGGAACAAGGGACCGATGATCTCGCAGTTTGAACCCAACCCCTCTCTTTTAAACCAACCAACCAACCATTTTGACAGACATTGATTCACCAGTGGCATGAGGTCTCAGAATAGCTAAAAGCTTGCTGGAAGAAGTAACTACATTCCTCATTCTTGTGTTGTTTTGTTATTTCGTTGCACAAGGCCCAGTGGGACTTGATAACTGTCCTCACTTGTCCTTAATTTGTTAACGAGTAATTGTTACCTAAAATTTTATTTTTTAAGAAATGTCCAGCTTCCCCTCTTCTCTCTGCTCACCCAATTTTTAAACCACAATGATTGACTCTGCTTTTCATGTTGACTGCCATGGCACATAATGCACCTGTTACAGAAAAGAGGCTTTGCCTATTTTCTGTTAAAAGACGACACTGTGGAGGCTTGCTGTATGTGCATGCAGCAGGGTCTGCTCCTGTGCACTTTAAGGAATGAGTAGATGGGCACTAAGACAGAAATGGAGTAAACTGGCCTTGTTTGATGGTGTTCTGCCTTAAGCACTTTAATTTTAGGTATCTGTATCAAATCAGAGTTGGTGAATTTGTGAGGCTGAAAGACAAAGTTCCATTTCTTATATAGGAATTTAGCAATTAGGCTTATAATGGCTTGTCTGAAAGATATAATACAGTTTCTAAACCAGGGGAAGAGTGGGGAAGGGTGTTGACTGACTGGAACTGTGTGTGTCGTACAACAGAATATCAGCTAATGAAAATCTTATTCATAATTTGTGCTAGAAGGGTAATGGATCAGAGTGTGGATACCGAAAGATGATTGTTGTTGAGTGTTATTATGCACTTCCTCTATTAAGTTTCATATAACTTGTCTGACTCATTCTAGTGTTTCTAGTGAAATGTGTCTGTGGTTGTCTTTATAGTTGCTCACAAATTTAGTGAGTTTCAGACCTTTTGCATGAAAGGTATTGCAAAAGAAAAGAGAGGAAGTAAAGTAGAGCAAATGAATAAGATTAGGAGCTTATAAATATGGAGGACAGTGTTGAATCATATGTTGTAACAATCGCAGAACAACTGATAAAGATACCTTAATATTGTGTTTGTTGATGGGATGGTTAACTAAGTGAAGTGTAACAGTTGATAGTGGAATTCTTAATTTGAATTTCAAGTGAAAATTTCAAAATTTGTACACATTATAAATACATAGCACGTTGTCCTTTGAAACGTAGCAGATATGTATATTGTGTGTTGGTTTAGAGTTCTATATTTGCATATTTTACTGTTAGTGTCACTTCTTCTGTGTAATCTTTCACCAATTGTATTAATGCCTGTTTCTGTTGTTAAATTTTGAACATTTGCTAGTGTTGCAATAAACTAGTATTATTATCATCAATTATAGGCTTAAACTAAATTGTGATCCTCAAAAATTTTTAGCGACTGTGGGCCTGCCTTTGTTCAAAATAATCTTAGCCTTATTTCATTGTAGAATTACATGAGAAATAGATTAGGTTCAGAATTTTTGGACCCGTACAAAACTATATTTTCGTAAGTTAGTGGTAAGTGTTTTGGATATGTAATTTAATTCATAGCAGGTCAGTATTTGTGGTTCATAGTGCGGACAAAGTATAAATCACCCCTGAATTTCATAGTATAGCATCCCAAATAAACTTGTGTTTTTGTGAATTTTCAGAAGGTATCATTGTCCTCCGTACACTGAAAAGCCAAAGAAACTGGTATAGGCAAGCAATTCAAACGCACAGATACGTAAACAGGCAGAATATGGCACTGCCGTTGGCAATGCCTACATAAGACAACAAGTGTCTGACACAGTTGTTAGAGCAGTTACTACTGCTACAATGGTAGGTTATAAAGATTTAAGTGAGTTTTAACATGGTGTTATAGTCGGTGCACGAGCAATGGGAGGCAACACCTCTGAGGTAGCGATAAAGTGGGGAGTGGGGATTTTCCCGTACGATCATTTCACGAGTGTATTGTGAATATCAGAAATGCAGTAAAAAATCAAATCTGTGTCATTGCTGCGGTCAGAAAAAGATCCTCCAAGAACAGGACCAATGACAACTGAAGAGAATTGTTCAAGATGACAGAAGCGCAACCCTTCCACAAATTGCTACAGATTTCGCTGGACCATCAACAACTGTCAGCATGCAAACCATTCAATGAAACATCATTGATATGGGCTTTTGGAGCCGAAGGCCCACTTGTGTACCCTTGATGACTGCATGACACAAAGCTTTATGCCTCGTCTGGGCCCATCAACACAGACGTTGGACTGTTGATGAATGGAAACATGTTGCTTGGTTGGACGTGTCTCGTTTCAAATTGTATCAAGCGGATGGATGTGTATGGCTATGGAGACAACCTCATGAATCCATAGACCCTGCATGTCAGCAGGGGCTGTTCAAGGTGGTGTATGTTCTGTAATGGAGTGGGGCATGTACAGTTGGATTGATACAGGACCCTTGATACATCTAGGTATGACTCTGATGAGTGACACGTACATAAGCATCCTGTCTGATCACCTGCATCCATTCACGTTGGGTGGACTTGGGCAGTTCCAACAGGACAGTTGAGTGGAAGGACTGAACCAGAGACTTTGAAACTTCTGTGACAAGCTGTATTGTGCACAAAATGCCTTGACCTCTAGATGCGCAGTCAGCTAGGGAAGCATCTGGAGAACGGCAGTGGTGGTGGGTCACTCAGAGCACTGCAGGGGAAATGCCATTCTAAACTGCCAGCCACATCACAACAAAATGCTGAAAAATCTCTCAGTGGATTGTCAGTTTCACATCCTTATCCTCTTTATTAGATCTGGACTGAGGGGGAGTTCCTGTCTCAGTGGCAAGAAAGTGCAATAGTTCCAGTACTGAGACTGCTTAAGAATATCCATATACAGTTATTGCCAAATCATCCCTACTGATGTTCTCTGTAAGTTGCTTGAATGCCCGGTGAGCAAGAGGCTGTGTTGGCCCCTTGACTTTCGGAGCCTTACTACATTCCTGGGGTCCACTCGTAATTTTTGTCATAAACTTCCTGTCGCACTGTTTGTTCCCAGTTCATGTGGGAACTTCACTCAGTACCACCCGAGTGGGGTCCTGCAAGGTTCTGTACTGAGTGTCCCCCTCTTTCTAGTGCCCATCAGTGGTCTAGTGGCAGCGACGGGGGGTCTTAAGTATTGTTCTCCTTACATGCTGATTATTTTTGCTTTTATCATTGCTCCTCTAATATTGTTGTTGCTGAGTGTCACCTACGGGGTGCCATACGAAGAGCTCTTAGGCATGGCTTTCAGTTTTCAGCCACAAAGACTAATGTCATGTACTTCTGTTACCATCATACTGCTCATGTACACATGTACACCTAGATGATAAGTTACTTCTTGAAGTTGAGACACACTGCTTTCTGGGACTAGTCTAAGATTCTTGGCTGATGTGGCTTCCCCATCTTTGGCAACCTAAGTGATAGTGCTGGTGACACCTTAACACACTTCACTGCCTCAGTAACAGTAGCTGGGGTGCAGATCACTCTACCCTTTGGCAGTTCTACAAAGCCGATTCTGTCCCACCCTGATTATGGGAATCTTTTGTATGGTTCAGCATCACCATTAGCATTACAGATACTGCACCCCCATTCGTCATTGTGGGGGCTGACTTGTGACAGGAGCCTTTTGAACTGGCCCTGTGAACAGCCTACTAGTCAAGGCTGGAGTCCCTCCATTACCTATCAGATGCCAACAACAGCTGCTGAATTATGCTGCATGTATTTGTAGCTTCCCTGAGCATCCTAACTACTGTGCCCTTTTCCCTGGAAGGGAGTGAGACCTCCCACAGCAGCAACCCAGAACTGGGTTTACAGTTGCTGAACGCCTCCAGCGCATCTGTTCGGAAATGAGACTTGCTCCGCTGTCACCTTTGGTCAGGGAGACACTGCATCTGCCCCCATGGATTGTGCCCCACCGTCCTCTGTAGACTCCACATTGGGCGCACTTGGCTGACCCATGACCACATTCTCAGGCGAGAGGGTCCCCCTCTCTCCCGATGTGGAGCCTGTTTGATGGTGGCCCACTTACTTATGGACTGCCCTAATTTGGCTGATTTGAGGTGGCATCTTAATTGTGCTATGGTGCTAGCAGATGACCACATCTCGGCTGCCCTGGTGTTAAGTTTTGCTTGTGAATATGGTTTCTACTCATCCCTGAAAGGTAGGGCTATCTGGTGTCATTGACTGCCTATGGGGTTGGAGGAGCAATTCTCTCTGGCTCCCTCCACCCACTGACCCCCCCCCCCCCCCCCTCCCCCCGAAGCCCCAAGGTCCCTTGGTGTACCTCGCTGGGTTATCCTTATCCAGCTTGGCCTCTACCATTCTTCTTTATTCTCTTTAATCATTTTCATTTCTTGGTTTTAATGCCTTGTCTTGATTGATCTTCTAACAAATTGACTATGCTGTCTTCATTCTGGGCTTTTATGTTTGTTTTTTATTTTATTATAGAATGATAATTGGATTCTTCTATCGCACACCAGACTCATCTCATGATGTAACCAAAAACTTGAGAGGAAACCTCAGTTCACTTGTACGTAAGTTCCCAATCATATTGTAATCATCAGTGGAGACTTTAGTCATCTAACAATTAATTGGGAACATTACAGTTTCGTTCATGGTGGGTGTGATAAGATGTACTGTGAAACTTTACTAAGTGCCTTCTCTGAAAACTACCTAGAACAGACAGCTAGCAACCCCACTCATGATGGAAATATATTGGATCTAATGGCAACAAATAGACCTGACATCTTTGAGGATTCCATGTCGAAACTGGTATGACTACGACGGGGTTGTGGCAACAATGATTATCGGAGTACAAAGGACAACTAAACCAAGCAGATAGATGTATATCATAGTGTCATTTCTCGATGAGGAACTTGAAACTTTCAGTACAGGTCAGGAGCATGTAGAGGAACTATGGCTAAAGTTTAAAAGAATAGTTGACCTCACGTGGTATAGATATGTACCCAGTAGAACAGTTCATAGTGGGAGGGAACCTCTGTGGTGTACAGTCACTGTAAAGAAACTTCTAAAGAAACAGAGATAAGTGCGCAAAGAGTGGAAAACAAAGCATAGGGCTATAGATAGAGAGATAATGAGTGAAACATGTTTGACTGTCGAGAGAGCAATGCATAATGCCTTCAATGACTACCGTAGCAGAATATTGTCAAATGACATTTCACAAAGTCCAAAGAAATTCTCGTTGTATGTTAAGGCTGTAAGTGGCATGAAAGTTCATGTCCAGTCCCTAGCAAATAAGACAGGAACTGAAATTGAGGGTAACAAAGCAAAAGCTGAAATGCTTAACTCTGTTTTCAAATGTTCCTGTACAAAGGAAAACCCAGGAGAATTGCCCCAATTTAATCCTTGTACCACTGAGAAGATGACTAAAATAAGTATTAATGTCAGTGGTTTTGTGAAATAGCTGAAATCGTTAAAACTGAACAAAGCTCCAAGTCTCAATGGACTCCCTATCAGGTTCTATCCTGAATTTGTAGCTGGGTTAGCCACCCTTCTCACCATCATCTATCATAGATACGCCGAGCAAAAAACTGTGCCCAGTTCTTGAGAAAAGGTGCAGCTCAGATCTGTCTACAAGAAGAGTAGTATAAGTTATCCACAAAACTGCCGTCCAATATCCTTGACATAGATTTGTTGTAGAATCTTAGAACATATTGTGAGCTCAAACATAAGAGGTATCTTGAAGAGAATGACCTCCTCAGTGCCAACCAGCATGGATTTCGAAAATATTAGTCATGTGAAACCCATCTTGCACTTTTCTCACGTGACATACTGCAAGCTTTCGATCAAGGCAACCAGGTAGATGCATGCAGTGCTACTTGATTTCCAAAACGGTGTTTGACTCAGTACCACACCTACGCTTATTGTCAAATGTACAGTCATGGGGCATCGAGAAATTTGTGATTGAATTGAAGACTTTCTGTTGGGAAGAACACAGCATGTTATCTTGTGTGGAGTGTCGTCATTAGGTGTAGAAGTAACTTTAAGTGTGCCGCATGAAAGTGTGTTGGGACCCTTGCTGTTCATGTTGTATTTTGATGACCTTACAAACAATATTAATAATAAAATCAGGCTTTTTACAGATGATGCGGTTACCTGTAATGAAGTACTATCTGAATAAATATTCAGTCACATCTTTATAAGATTGGAAACTTGCTCTAAATATTCAGAAATGTAATATTTTGCCCGTCACAAAATGAAAAAATGTAGTATCCAATGACTATAATATCAGTGAGTCACTGTTGGAATTGACCAACTCATAGAAGTAGCTGTGTGTAACACTGTAGGGATATGAAATGGAATGACCACATAGGTTTAGCCATGGGTAAAACCGTTAGTAGACTTTGATTTATTGGTAGATTGCTGGCAAAGTGCAATCAGTCTGCAAGAGAGATTGCTTCCAAATCACTCATGTGACTGGTTTTAGAATATTGCTAAAGTGTGGGACCTGTACTAGATAGGATTGACAGAGGATATTGAACATATACAGAGAAGGGCAGCACAAATGGTTGCAGGTTTGTTTAATTCATTGGAATGTGTTACAGAAATACGGAAGGAATTGAACTGGCAGTATCTTCAAGACAGGTGCCAACTATCAATTAACAAAGTTTCAAGAACTGGCTGTAAATTTTCACCTTAGGGATATACTACAACCTCCTAAGTATCGCTTACATAGGAGTTGTGAGGACAGGATTAGAATAATTACTGCACATATAGAGGCATTCAAACAATTATTGTTTCCATGTTCCATACATGAAAGGAACAGGAAGAATCCATAATAACTGGTACAGTGGGACATACCCCCTGGCATGCACGTAATGGTGGTTTGCTGAGTATGGATGTGGATGTAGTTTTACATTACTGTCAGAAAATAATTCTCAGTTTTTATGTAATAACTGGCAAATTAATACTTATTTTGTTTTTTGTTTTCCAGAGATGCCCTCGATGCCTTAGGACTGAAGCGATACTGCTGCCGCCGGATGTTGCTGGGACATGTGGATCTTATTGAGAAGCTACTGAACTATGCACCATTAGAAAAATAATTGTAAAAATATACAGTTTGTGAGAGGAAAATGTAAATATGTGGTATTTGTTGTGTGAATGTTTGTGTAATTTATTCCACTCTCTTTCTTTTCTTAATAAAATCTTGTGACAGTAGTTTTTTGAAAATGTGATGAAAGGATGTCTAATTCCCTGCCCCTGCCCCCATTTTTGTATTGTGGCAGCAATATGAGCAATCTACTTTTGTTTATAATTCAGATATGAATAAATTGATACATTGATCTGCTTTTCCTTGCCTTGTGACCCCTTGATGCACATTTGTTGAGGTTGCACTTAAAGATGACGTAAGTGCTCTTTGGGTAGGCAGACTTTGCGGTCACTTCTCAGTTCAGTGAGGGTTCAAGCTTGTTGCAGTGCGTGGGTTGGAGCAAGACAGTAGTGAAGCAGATTTTGATTTAGTAGATGGCAAGTATGAGGATGATTCAAATATAAATGGTAAATGTGCCAGTGTTCTGCATAAGCAGTTCAGGAGAGAGAGTGAGTGAGTGAGTGAGTGAGTGTGTGTGTGTGTGTGTGTGTGTTGGGGGGGGGGGGGGAGGGGGAGCACTATAAAGTTGGGATTGGTTTGCTGCTATACTCTGTTCGACTCCAGTACAGCCATGAGAGAACAGGAGGTTCCTGCAGCTGTTGTGCAATGTATTGTCATGAATAAGTTACTCAGAGATTTTAACTTGTTTAGGGACGCTACACTGTTCCAGAACAGTGTGTTTTCTTGGGCCAGACAATTTAAGGGCAGCTGAGACAGTAAAGAAAGTGGTCATGTTATGACACCCAGATCAAATCTCACAAGTGTCAATGCTGTTCAGGAACTTGTTGAAGGTGACCACCAGTGCACTGTTGAAGAAACTGTAGTAGAAGTGGTTACCAGCATTGGTTGTGTTCGTACTATTCTCAGTTAACAGCTTGGCTTTAGAAAAATTAGCATTTGATGGATTCTGGTTCAAGGTGTGACACACACTTCTGAATGAATTTCATCAAGAAATGTTGAATTTTTTATGCGCATCATCCATGTGATGAAGACGAGTCCGTTGTTGCACTCCAGAATGCAAAATGGTGAGTAAGAAGTGGCGATGAATGGATGAAGCCTGCCCAGTGAAGGCCAAAACCTGCCACACAGCTGGAAAAATTGTTTAGATTGTGTTTTTAATTGCAGAGAAATTAGTCATTGACTTTCTTCACAACTGACATAAGGTGAATGCAGTTTAATGACATCAGTAGTTAACATCGGCAAAAGCTGCCGACCAAAACAAGACAAGGAATGGAAATCAGAAATGTCATACTTCTCCATGGCAATGATAAGCCTCACACAGTGAATTTTACAAAGGACAAATTTGGGGACATGTACTGGGAAACCCTCGACCACCCTCCCTACTCCCCTGACTTGTCCCTCCCCCTTCCCTGGCGATTTTTTGTTTGCATCCATGAAAGAATCGTGGAGTGTGATGATTTGAAAACAATGAAGACCTCAAGGAGTGTGTGCACAATTGGTTGATGATGTGCACTGAGGCTGTGCAGAGAGCAATGGAAGAGTTCACTTGTGTAAATTATTATTTGATAAAGGTATAAAAAATAATTACCATTTACAGGACAGTCGGCTTGAGATGTCAGGAAAGTAAAACTACATACAAGAAACTACTCAGATTTATTGCCTCTTAACTGTACGTCTGTGTATAAGTGTGTCTGGACTTAGTGTCACAGTGTATTTGCACTCGACATGTTCACCACTGCGAATGACATGCCTTGCCTGGATTCAATGTTGCGCCACATGGAATGCGGCATTCCTGGAGTGATATGCTTTAGGCTGCTGTAATCTGCTTGCATAGGTCGGCCTGATTCTGTGGTCTTTGTGCATGCACTGTTGACTTGGTGTAGCCCCACCCAAAAAATATGTACCGTATTTACTCGAATCTAAGCCACACTTTTTTCCAGTTTTTGTAATCCAAAAAACAGCCTGCGGCTTAGAATCGAGTGTAAAGTAAGCGGAAGTTCTGGAAAATGTTGGTAGGTGCCGCTACAACTAACTTCTGCTATCGAATACATGTAGCGCTACACAGGCATGTTTTGCAGGCACAAAGGTAAATACTGGTGCCAAAACCTCTGCATCAGTAAATAAATTAAAAAAAAAAAGGTGGAAGATGAGCTTTTTTCTCCTCCCCGAGTTTCGACCACTGCATTTTCATACATTATCCAACAAAGTAAATACAAATTTCATATTGTTCATCTTCGAATGTAGCAGCATTTCAATTTACTACGAAAATCCAACTGGCAAGACTGTTTGGGATGTTTGTCAATATGGGAAACTCTACGTTTTGAATTTTTTCCTACCTGTGAGAAGAGATGGTTGCTAATAGTAACTTTTATGAATTGTGAATCACATGCAGTATTCTCTTCACCTTAAGAATAGTAGGAATATAAACATTTTGTCATGTATTCTTTCATGTTTGCAGCTATCTAATTTAAATCCTTTCTGCCTAATAAACTACGAAACTAGAGTGAGACAACAGCAAACGCGGAAGAATATACATATCATGTCATGTTTGTATTTGTATTATTCTTATGCCTAATAGTGATACAGTCAGAAATGAAGCACGGCAATTGACTAGATTTTTAAATCTAAGATGACTCTACTTTCTGTGCAGAATGTATTGTACTAAAAGAGGCATCTGCAAAGATTTTCAAACGGAGAAAAATTTTCGCTAAACTCTCGTTCAGAACATCTTCTATCATACGCAGTCTATTATTTGGTTCTTGTTGATCATTATCAAAGAGGGCAGCAGTGTAAGTAACAACAAATAGCAGTCTCTTGCCATTGTTTCGCTAATGAGACGATTCCTCTCTTTTTTTATTTTTTTATCTTTTTTTAATTGTAAGCGGCGGTACCATGCACAAAAGCAAACCATGCGGCGAGCGGCGACAGGCCGTAAATACTCATTATCAGAAAGCGACAAACAATGCATGGCACAATACAGTAATGCATTTTTAGCTTAATGACGTAAACACCTATAACAAAGAGAACGGCATTTATCAGAGCAAAGAAAAATAAGCAATCAATTCAAGCCAGACAAAGCACGTGAAAAAGGAAGGGTACCCGTATAAATACGGATGGAGTGCCTGATGCATAGCAATGGCTACCTGGTAAAACTTAACTGCTAAGTTTACGACTCGAATCAAACTACTGTAGCTGTATCGTCATCCATTCAACCTAATTAAAATTTTTTTTTTCCCTTGATTTAGAGTCTCATTTTTCAGGTGCGGCTTAGATTCAAGTAAATATGGTACATAACCTGCATAAGACTGACTTTTAAATCATTTTACTGAAAGAAAAACATCTGACTACACTATATTTTTTTCCTTTCTGAGTGACAGGATGGGGGGTGTGGCCATTCTTTGCTCCAGGTACAGGTATCTTTGAAGGAATTACATGCCCCTTCCCTCCACCCTTTCTTCCTCCCCTCTTATTACTTTTACCCATTCCACCTGGCAGAGTAACAACATAATGTATATTGTGCCTTATTCAATATTGTTGGAACTTCTTCATGATAAGCTCTATGGGCATTATGTATGCATGATCGAATGAAAAATTCTTGAAAAAACTTCCAAAACTGTATAATCAGTTGAAAATTATTTCCTTCTTAGGGCTCTTGTAGATTAGTTCTTGTGTTTTCAGAACATATAAAGTTTCTATTGCATTGTGTTATCACTAGATGATGATGATGATGATGATGATGAGCCAAAACGACTGATATTGAGCTGGAGCCATTTCTGGAACTAATGGAGGACTGAGGTGGTAGAGATTACAATTATGGTGGTGTTAATAATGACAGGTGCTATGTATAGGCTATACACCCTACAGACTGGCAACCCTTCTCAAAGCAGTCATGTACCAATGGCCTAGCCTTGAAGGCTTTACATCAGAGACAACAGAGCTTCAATCAAGTCCAATGCTATACAACCATAAATAATTCCTCTAGTATCTGTACATGACCTGGATATCTGTGGCAGCATAAAGCTGCTCTGAGGGATTTTTCATTGAGCTCGGAGACATCTGACATCTCCACCCAGAGTTCTTCAGCCAGAGTCTTAATTGGAACATTTCCCATACATAATGCCATGCTGCACCAGCCACCACCTTCCAAGAGAGCTGCCAGTGTCTGCCTTCATCATTAGAACTTGGGCACTGCATCGGAGACAATCACGAATTTATCAGCTATCAACATACACTACATTGTTTTGTTCTACTTCTGAGTAAATATCAAACTTTGACTGTTTCATCAGAATCGCCTTCAGCCTCAAGTTCAGACTTGTGTAAATTCAGAGACAATCGCAAACTTTCACAAACTCTTGTGCTGACTACCTTTTCTCCAAAATAGGAGTATTTTGGTTTATGTACTTTTCAGTAAAATTGTTCTATATTGTTTACCTGGGCTGTGTTCACATTGCACCTTAACCAGCACAATACTTAACAACAGGAAGGGTGTCTGGATAGAAACACAATCAGTTAATTGAAAATGTATATGTCTGGACTCTTCGGCTTAAAGATGAATCCAGAATGCCATATGAGATTGAATGTTTTGTCTTGGTCTAGGAATAAAATTATAGAGGATTTATGATTATTTAAGATGCTGAGGAAAGAAATGGGTCAAGTTTAGTTGTATAATACCAGTAAACCCACTCTGGGTGTACTCCACCTAAAAAAAAAATTTGCAGTAACAAGGAAAGCTAAGTTCACAATGCATACTTGCATA
Source organism: Schistocerca serialis cubense (assembly GCF_023864345.2). Lineage (NCBI taxonomy): Eukaryota > Metazoa > Arthropoda > Insecta > Orthoptera > Acrididae > Schistocerca > Schistocerca serialis. Next base: position 717,631,531 of record NC_064638.1, read on the forward strand.
ATAAGAACAGTGACAATGCAGAGAAGCCATACAAATACTATACTGAAAGTTGTGGACTACTAAGAATACTGAACTCTTTTTGTTTGCAGCTCAGGAAAGTGCAAACTATGCTAATTCTAAGGCCCACCCAAATTCTTTTGAAATCCTATTCACAAACTAGATTCACCCCACCCTTTTGAAACCTCAGTTACCTACTTTCATTGGCTTTCTATCAACAAAGGTTGCTTTAAAACTTATGTACATGCAAAACAGTTTGAAACAGTGTCATGGCTCCTGACATATGTATAACAGCTTCATGTCATACAGACTTAAACCAAAATTTGTCATGTAACCTTATTCCAAAACACAATTTTTTGACAAGCATGCAGTAGACACAACAATTAATATCAAATATATGTAATATATTCCATAAGATAAGAAGCAGGCAGTTAGCATATGATGATTATCTCTTTTGATGTATCCTTTTCCCATCATATTTTCAAAAAGCTAAATGACATTTTTACAACCTTCCTATAAGAAAGTTGTCTACTGAAAGATAATTACTGAAGATGACATACAGTGACTGTCAGAAAGTTACATAACAATTCTTTTCTCGATTCCAAAGATTTGTTATTTGAAGTACAGATGCTGGACAATCAAGATATTCTAGTGCTCTAATACTCATTTGTTTCAGAATCAAAGAAGGCCATTAGAAACAGCACAAGCTCAGATTGAAGAAAGGCGGAGAAGGAAGTTGGCCATATCCTTTTCCAAGAAACCATGGAATATCTAAATCTACATAGCAAGACAGTGATTTTAACCACTGTTCTTCTAAATATGAGTTTGGTGTTTTGCTGCTTAGCTATCTCACTCACTTTTGCTTTCAAACAATGGAAAATCCAGGATGGAATGTAACAATACCGGAGAAGAAAAGTTGCTTCTCACCATATAGCGGAGACGCTATAATTGTGTGAATCTTTTTATTGTGCCTATTGCAACTCAGCACCTCCACTATATAGTGAGTAGCAACTTTCCTTCTCTGGTATTATAATTCTGTGAATCTTTTTATTGTGCCTATCGCGACTCAGCACCTCCACTATATGGTGAGTAGCAACTTTCCTTCTCTGGTATTATAATTGTGTGAATATTTTTATTGTGCCTATTGCGACTCAGCATCTCCACTTTCCTTCTCTGGTACTGTCATTTTTTCTTTTAAATATATGCTATGTTTTTGCTGTCTAAAGTTTTTGTGCTGCAAAAAAAAAAAAAAAAAAAAAAAAAAAAAAAAAAAAAAAAAAAAAAAAAAAAACCAACTTTATCTGAAAAGAATGTAATTCACATAAAAGTTATGCAGTTTGATAATTACATAATTGAGAACTATAGAAACTCATAATGCAGTTTGTAATAAATTATGATATAATGACAGTTTTTCCTATTCACATGCAACTCATACTCCAAAATTTTGGGTTCATTTGTGAAAATAATGATCTGCTGAAATAATACCATATTAAGTTAGTGAAATTTGAACATAATTTCCAATGTCTGAGAGAATTTGTATTGTTGTCATATTGTTTCTCTTGGAATTTAATTATGGCACCGAGTCCAAAAGTCACTGTTTCTAAATATGCATAGTCCTTGAATGAAATAATTAGTAACAGACTCCAAAATTTCTTCCCAAGTATTATTAAAGAAAGTTTTCTAAGATGACAAGTGTGTTCTGATATGCTGATTAGTTTTAAACTGTCGTAACTATGGACTGTTCGAGAAACTTTGCAGATGGCTCTTGTACACACACAGATTAGTACCTCTCTGTATCATTGCCACATTGTAACATTTGACAGAAAAAAAATTATCATATAATTGTGATATTGCCCCAGATGAAATGTGCTCTTGAAATTTTAGTACTATCTTCTTGTGAAAGAGAATTTTCAATATTATTCTGAGAAATACACTGAAGTGCCAAAGAAACTGGTATGGGCATGCATATTCAAATACAGAGGTACTTAAACAGGCAGAACACGGCACTGATTTCGGCAATGCCTATATAAGACAACAAGTGTCTGGCACAGTTGCTAGATCGGTTACTGCTGCTACAGTGGCAGATTATCAAGATTTAAGTGAATGTGAACTTGGTGTTATAGTACAAGCGATTGGACATAGCACCTCTAAGGTAGGGATGAAGTGGGGCTTTTCCCATACAACCATTTCATGAGTGAGTGTACCATGAATAACAGGAGTCCGTTAAAACATAAAATCTCCGACATCGCTGCACCCGGGAAAAGATCCTGCAAATATGCGACTAATGATAACTGAAGAGAATCATTCAACATGACAGAAGAGCAACCTTTCCACAAATTGCAGCAAAGTTCAGTGCTGGGCCATCAAAAACTTGTCAGCATGAGAACCATTCAACGAAATATTCTCGATATGGACTTTTGGAGCTGAAGGCCCACTCATGTACCCTTGATGATTGCACGACACAAATCATTACACCTCACATGGGCCCATCATTACTGACATTGGACTGTTGATGACTGGAAATATGTTGCCTGGTTGGACAAGTCTCGTTTCAAATTGTATCGAGGAGATGCCGTGTACATGTATGGAGACAACCTCATGGTTCCATGGACCCTGCATGTCAGCAAGGAAATGTTCCAGGAGGAATATAATCCAGAATGCAACTGATCAAATTACAAATTTGTACACTGACTTGAGGAAAATTCTGTTAGTGGAGCTTGAATGCAAGCTGGAGATGTCTTGCATATTCCTGCAAACTGTTTTATATTATAATGTCAATAATTGGTTCTTTTCATTGTTATACATAATAGCAAGATATATAAACTACTCAACGATCTTGCATACCAAACATTAAAAAGTGATCTGACAATGGGTAGGATCCAGAGAAAGGCTTTGGAACTCATCAGGAAGAGCTTGATTCAGTGCAAGTCACCAACAGTTTGTGTCAACAGGCTGCAGTTCCTCCTAGACTCTATAGCCTACCGAAGATCCATAAGAATTGGGTGCCACTCCAACACATGTATGTGTCTTTTTGATGTGTAAAGTGTACAAAGAGTTGTGTGTGATGTTTAGTGTGTGTGTGACTCTGCACCAATGGACCATTAGAAAACTTAAAAGGCAACGAAATGAAGCAGACTATCACACATTGACATCAATAGAAATGGCTTAATAAAATAAAAAATAAAAATAAACATTAAAAATGGAATCATTTCCCAAAATGCATCGTGTAAAAAGTAAAATAAAGAAAAATCTTGACTCGTAGCAAAAGATTTATTTATAAACAAACCAAAATGTAAAGTTTATCAGCAGTGAGAGTGACTGTATGCATAAGCAGCAATCTGACTTAATTTCTGCCCCTTGTATAAACGAGCACATTGTAAATGAAGCAAATGAGTGTACATACTAGAGTCTTAACCAGGAGTCTGATTTCACAAGGATTTTGTTAAAATATTCAGATGTTTTTGAAGAAAAATTTGGTATAGTCTGAAACTACGAATGCCACTTTGATGACAATCCACACAAGATTTATGTCATAATTCTTACTCCAATCCCTGGGCAAAAACACCAGCCATCACCAAGGAAATTCATAAAATGCTGGATTGGAACATAAAAGTACCATCCAAGAGCTATGGTAGTCTACTACTTGCTCTGACGAAACTGGAAGGAAATGTTAGACTTGCTTCGGATGTCAGAAACTTTAACAAAATTGTTGTTCCTGTCTGAACTAGAACAAACAAAAAATACAGAACATACTCCAAAATTTTATCAGGTTAAATTTCTAACTAGCTTAGATCGTCATGTCTTTTACTAGCGTATTCCAAGGAAATATATGGCTTTTATCTGTGCAGTTAGGAGCTGTCAATTTAAGGTGTTGACCTTTGGGCTGAACTTCGTTCATGTGTGTTTACTACAGCCATCAGTTCTGTACTAGGCCTTGAGATGCTTGTTTTTAAGACAACTTATTAATAGTGACAGAAATATGACAAGATCATTTTGAGCTTATTGAGAAGGTATTAGGTAGGCATTAGGTCTGGGCTATTAGGAAGCCGTGGGATAAGGTTGTTGAGATTGTGTTTTTGACTGATCAGTGATCGTTGAATGTGTGGCTTGTTACCCCACCATGAAATCCCAATGCTGTGGAGTGGCATCCTGTTTATAGATAATGGTGTCCAGTAGCCCATCGTGCTGTAATTGAGGGACCACACATTGCTCGATCATTCAAAGGTAATTGATGGCATGAACATTCATCCCCACAAAATAGAATGGGCCAATAATGTTGTACCAATGTCTGGAACCTCATAAGGTCTCTAAGACACTTGAAAATTTTGCATACCAGATGACACACTGAGCACTATTTTGTAGCTTAGTGACCATTTGCACTGAACATTTGAGACACAGTGAGCATGCTAAATTGTGCCACCTTCACACAATGCGTTTGTGATATCTGAAGTTCATACTGTGAACAACATCTCTGTACAATGTAGTTCTGACAACTGGTGTTTGCGCTGTGGACGAGGTGCTGATGAACTTGCCTCCTGGAGCATGATCACTCAGTGTTAACTCTCATCATTTTCATGTACATTACTGAAAATTTCTCAGAGATATATACATTAGCTTAGTAAATGTAACATTATACTTTTCCAACATCTCAGATGGACCACCCTACATATTTGAATTACCTTCATATACATACTTTCAGATGGAGTGCCTTTGTTTACGTTATGGTCATATTTTTGTTTCACATTGTCATATTTTTTGCTTAATAAGGTTTATCCTTTGTCACTTCTTCCTCTGAATCTAAGCCCACACAATTTTTCAGTTAGGCTCGAGGTCCACAATTTTTCGGTTTATGGAAACACTGTGGAATCCGATGAGGTTAAGAAGGTACAGCCTCTCATGTTTGTTGTTATTGTGGTCTTCAGTCCTGAGACTGGTTTGATGCAGCTCTCCATGCTACTCTATCCTGTGAGAGCTTCTTCATCTCCCAGTACCTCCTGCAACTTACATCCTTCTGAATCTGCTTAGTGTATTCATCTCTTGGTCTCCCTCTACAATTTTTACAATTTTTACCCTCCACGGGTAAGATGATGCTTATATTGTTCCTCTTTATGTCAGAGGATGAATGTGCAAAAATGGCTATTTATATGTTCACACATTGGTGAGTTTCACTGTTTGTATTCTTTAATGCAAAACTTAAATGTGTGTCTTGGTAGTGTAGATAGAAAATGCAAGGTGCACTGTTATGGAAGTCAAAACAGCAAATGTGCCATATTTATGACTTTGGTGTTCTGTTGAGGGCCCTCAGTGCACTGTGCAAACTTGAATGTGCTATGTACATTGATTAGATATCCTTACAAATTTTCTTACAACCAGATATTTTGCCGTTATTACTGTATGATTAAATGATGATGGCGTCCTCTTGGGTAAAATATTCCGGAGGTAAAATAGTCCCCCATTTGGATCTCCGGGTGGGGACTACTCAAGAGGATGTCGTTATCAGGAGAAAGAAAATTGGCGTTCTACAGACCTGAGCGTGGAATGTCAGATCCCTTAATCGGGCAGGTAGGTTAGAAAATTTAAAAAGGGAAATGGATAGGTTAAAGTTAGATATAGTGGGAATTAGTGAAGTTTGGTGGCAGGAGGAACAAGACTTCTGGTCAGGTGACTACAGGGTTATAAACACAGTCAAATAGGGGTAATGCAGGAGTAGGTTTAATAATGAGTAGGAAAATAGGAATGCGGGTAAGCTACTACAAACAGCATAGTGAACACATTATTGTGGCCAAGATAGATACGAAGCCCACGCCTACTACAGTAGTACAAGTTTATATGCCAACTAGCTCTGCAGATAACGAAGAAATTGAAGAAATGTATGATGATATAAAAGAAATTATTCAGATAGTGAAGGGAGACGAAAATTTAATAGTCATGGGTGACTGGAATTCGAGTGTAGGAAAAGGGAGAGAAGGAAACGTAGTAGGTGAATATGGATTGGGGCTAAGAAATGAAAGAGGAAACCGCCTGGTAGAATTTTGCACAGAGCACAACTTAATCATAGCTAACACTTGGTTTAAGAATCGTGATAGAAGGTTGTATACATGGAAGAACCCTGGAGATACTAAAAGGTATCAGATAGATTATATAATGGTAAGACGGAGATTTAGGAACCAGGTTTTAAATTGTAAGACATTTCCAGGGGCAGATGTGGACTCTGACCACAATCTATTTGTTGTGACCTGTAGATTAAAACTGAAGAAACTGCAAAAAGGTGGGAATTTAAGGAGATGGAACCTGGATAAACTGAAAGAACCAGAGGTTGTACAGAGTTTCAGGGAGAGCATAAGGGAACAATTGACAGGAATGGGGGAAAGAAATACAGTAGAAGAAGAATGGGTAGAGGGATGAAGTAGTGAAGGCAGCAGAGGATCAAGTAGGTAAAAAGACGAGGGCTAGTAGAAATCCTTGGGTAACAGAAGAAATATTGAATTTAATTGATGAAAGGAGAAAATATAAAAATGCAGTAAATGAAGCAGGCAAAAAGGAATACAAACGTCTCAAAAATGAGATCGACAGGAAGTGCAAAATGGCTAAGCAGGGATGGCTAGAGGACAAATGTAAGGATGTAAAGGCTTATCTCACTAGGGGTAAGATAGATACTGCCTACAGGAAAATTAAAGAGACCTTTGGAGAGAAGAGAACCACTTGTATGAACATCAAGAGCTCAGATGGAAACCCAGTTCTAAGCAAAGAAGGGAAAGCAGAAAGGTGGAAGGAGTATATAGAGGGTCTATACAAGGGCGATGTACTTGAGGACAATATTATGGAAATGGAAGAGGATGTAGATGACGATGAAATGGGAGATACGATACTGTGTGAAGAGTTTGACAGAGCACTGAAAGACCTGAGTCGAAACAAGGCCCCCGGAGTAGACAACATTCCATTGGAACTACTGACGGCCTTGGGAGAGCCAGTCCTGACAAAACTCTACCATCTGATGAGCAAGATGTATGAAACAGGCGAAATACCCTCAGACTTCAAGAAGAATACAATAATTCCAATCCCAAAGAAAGCAGGTGGTGACAGATGTGAAAATTACCGAACAATCAGTTTAATAAGTCACAGCTGCAAAATACTAACACGAATTCTTTACAGACAAATGGAAAAACAAGTAGAAGCCGACCTCGGGGAAGATCAGTTTGGATTCCGTAGAAATACTGGAACACTTGAGGCAATACTGACCTTACAACTTATCTTAGAAGAAAGATTAAGGAAAGACAAACCTACATTTCTAGCATTTGTAGACTTAGAGAAAGCTTTTGACAATGTTGACTTGAACACTCTCTTTCAAATTCTAAAGGTGACAGGGGTAAAATACAAGGAGCGAAAGGCTATTTACAATTTGTACAGAAACCAGATGGCAGTTATAAGAGTCGAGGGACATGAAAGGGAAGCAGTGGTTGGGAAGGGAGTAAGACAGGGTTGTAGCCTCTCCCCGATGTTATTCAATCTGTATATTGAGCAAGCAGTAAAGGAAACAAAAGAAAAATTAGGCGTAGGTATTAAAATCCATGGAGGAGAAATAAAAACTTTGAGGTTCACCGATGACATTGTAATTCTGTCAGAGACAGCAAAGGACTTGGAAGAGCAGTTGAATGGAATGGATGGTGTCTTGAAGGGAGTATATAAGATGAACATCAACAAAAGCAAAATGAGGATAATCGAATGTAGTCAAATTAAGTCAGGTGATGTTGAAGGTATTAGATTAGGAAATGAGACACTGAAAGTAGTAAAGGAGCAAAATAACTGATGATGGTCGAAGTAGAGAGGATATAAAATGTAGACTGGCAATGGCAAGGAAAGCGTATCTGAAGAAGAGAAATTTGTTAACATCGAGTATAGATTTAAGTGTCAGGAAGTCGTTTCTGAAAGTATGTGTATGGAGTGTAGCCATGTATGGAAGTGAAGCATGGACGGTAAATAGTTTGGACAAGAAGAGAATAGAAGCTTTTGAAATGTGGTGCTACAGAAGAATGCTGAAGATTAGATGGCTAGATCACATAACTAATGAGGAAGTATTGAATAGGATTGGGGAGAAGAGAAGTTTGTGGCACAACTTGACCATAAGAAGGGATCGTTTGGTAGGACATGTTCTGAGGCATCAAGGGATCACCAATTTAGTATTGGAGGGCAGCGTGGAGGGTAAAAATCGTAGGGGGAGACCAAGAGATGAATACACTAAGCAGATTCAGAAGGATGGAGGTTGCAGTAGGTACTGGGAGATGAAGAAGCTTGCACAGGATAGAGTAGCATGGAGAGCTGCATCAAACCAGTCTCAGGACTGTAGACCACAACAACAACAACAACAACTGCATTTTGTGTGTAACAGCGCCATTGATAACACTTCAGAGGTTCATTTAAGAACTCAGTTTATTATAATCATGCAGGACAAAATGTACTTCAACAGTATAACTAAGAATACAAGTGGATGGGCACAAATTATTCAAAGTTGCAGATGTAATCTCGTATATTCTTCATCTGCACTATTCTGTAAGATTTTCTAAACTTAAAAAATGACTAGGACAGTGTCCCCAAAAATCCATTTTACAAAGCTTCCCTACTCCACTATGAAAGAAACAAACCTCTTACAGGGCATTATGAAACAGAATTTGAAAGGGGCCTTTAGTAAAGTAATCTTAAAAACAACCACATATGGTAAATGTTTGTTTCCAAGGCATGTGGGAAAGACTTCTGATAGCAGCAAAACTTATGAGTACGCTCATAATGCATGAGAAATGGAT